>NW_025333872.1:51975000-56775000 GCF_019186645.2 Phyllostomus hastatus
GGTCACTCTATGCTTGTAAGACAATATTGGAGTTCTTTCAAAATATTAAAAGTGAATAAATGACTTTTATATGAGATAAACATCTCTTAAAGTAGCATTGGGTAATACAGCCGCCTAGGCAAACTGCTAGTCACCTGCTAAAAACTAACTTTAGTACTCTAGTAGGGATATTCAAACTTTTGGTGTCTCTGGGCCATACCTGGAAGAAGAAGAGTTGTCTTGGGCTACACATTAAATCACAAACACTAATGTAAACAAAAAAGTCTCATAATATTTTAAATAAATTTACAATTTTGTGTTGGGCCACATTCATAGCCACCCTGGGTCGCATGCAGCCTGTAGGCTGCAGGTTGGACACCTCTGCACCTAGAGTACATTATCCTCATAATAAAGGTTTTGACCATAACAAAGTTCGTTTTTATTATTTTTGCTACCACTTCAAAAAATAAAATAGTTTCACTATATTTCCTGAAATATTTGGAGGTTTTGAGAATTTGTATACTTATAAGATGATCTTGATGTCTATAAAATCTATCAATGGGAAATAAGACTATAACTGATATCTCTGAAAATTATTACAAGTAATCCAAGCAATGAAAATTCAAATACACATTTGCTTTGCCACATAACTACTTCCCTGCTGGTGGATACATGAAAGAGGAACCCATACTATTCTGGCTGATGCCCAGTTCCCCAGGAATTAGTGGGATATAGTGCTGGACATGACGTTACCTTGAGTACATGACAGTCAGCCCCTAACCAGGCTCTGATTCACAAGCCTAGGAAGTACTCGCTTTAAGTCATTGGGTAAGATATGAACTTGTGGTAATTGGGCCATTTTTGTCGAATGTCTCCACTGTCCTTTTCTTTCCCAGTCTTGTTTAACTTTATTGGTGGTGTTGTTTAAAAAAAAATAGAATGGGCAGCCAAAGCTGCTGATCATCTTGGGAGAACTTTAGTGTTTCAGTGTCCAGTGTGTGTCTGACAGGGCCTAGGAGCAACTACATCAGAAAGGTACTTTTTTGTTTTTTTTTTCATTACTGAGTGGTAGGCGGAGTCTGGAACTGGAGTTGGCTGTCATGTCCAAGTCTGTCTGCTTTTTAATATTTTGTTCATTTGCTTTGAAATTGCAAGAGTAAGATGGCCTGCAGTGTAAGATGGGCTGTTTTGATATATTCCAGTCATGACACCACTCTTTGCAATGTTAACATAAATAGTTTGTTGTATTTTTCACTCCATCTAAAGATACAATACCTCTGCACCAGTGATTATGTTAAATATGTGACCGTGAAACAGATCAACAAATGGAGTCCATCTTTGCTTCATTCCATTTTACTCAAACTCTATTAAGAATTAACTATTTTGTAGCCAATGCTTTCTTTATTATAGATTCAAAATGATTAAAAGTGATAGTAATATGTTACATATATATCCATATACTTAATATATGTTTCTTATAAAATAATATATGCTGACATGTATTAATTTTAACATTAAGACTAAATAATGTATATAATGTAAATAATGTAAAATTATAAGGCTTAATTTTAAAATTGTTAGGATTTCATTTTATAACCTAAATTAATTAAAATTAATAATATTCAACATAAAATATAATTTAGATTCCATTTTATTATTAATATCATGAGCAGGCAACTCCAGTCATGTGTTGTAATATATTTATGTAATATTTATATATGCATAAAAGTAAATTTGTGACAATTCAAGTACTTATTCTGATTTCCTACATTGAGGCTAATTATAGTGATGGGAGACATTTGTTTACATATAGGGAATGATTTACTACCTTATTTTAAATTAGAAACAGGACTAACACCCCATCTCAAGAAATGTAAGTATTGAAATTATTTCTATACATGACTTTTTAAAATGGCAGGACAGACAAAATTTTGGAGCTTCCTGCCCATGAAAATTGAGACTTTTACATGAAGCTTGTTACGAAATGGATCTTAACATATATTAAATTATTTCTCCTAAACCTACATGACTAACAAGAATGTGAAACACTGTACATAATGGTTTATATAATAGATTTTTTTCTTCTTCTGCTATTTTAATAAAGGTTATTCACTTAATATTTAATTGTTACACTTCTCAGGAAGGATGTAAGTCTCCTGTCACTATATTTAATTAAACACAAGTGTCTTAAGAGACTGCCTACTAACTGCACTCCCAATGGTTGTTGCTTGCTTACTAAAGCAATATGTAGATCAATGGTTAAAGCTTTTATTACACAGTGATTCCATTCTGCCACTGTGACCAAAAGTACCTGACTGCTGATCAAATTCTCTGTATTCGTTTCACCTTTTCCCCCAAATCTCTGTTAGGTTCTGAGCTCATGCCCAAAGCGCTCTCCACCAGGATAGTGGGAGGCATTTGGTGGTTTTTCACACTTATCATCATTTCTTCGTATACTGCTAACTTAGCCGCCTTTCTGACAGTGGAGCGGATGGAATCCCCTATTGACTCTGCAGATGATTTAGCTAAACAAACCAAGATAGAGTACGGCGCGGTGGAGGATGGCGCAACCATGACCTTTTTCAAGGTAAGTCCTGCTGGTTATCTAAACTTAATGCATTAAGAAGATAGCGTGCAAACAAACAAATCTCTCTCTAGTAATGAGTGTAAGAGCATAGCAAGCAACACTTGTTATTTATTCAGAGCAATCAATAGCATATTCCTTAGGGGTGGAGAGGCATATACAACATAATACATGACCATCAAAGCAAAACATTTCAATATTGCAAATGGCAAAGAGATTTTGCTTCACAAGTATTCTATTTTTGGTTGGAAGAAAATATGGTGAAAAGTAATGTTTTCCCCCCAAAAATTTTATCTTTGAATGTAAAACAAATAATGTCATGTATTTATTGAAGAATAATAACAAATCATATGATTTTACTCTGATGAAAAAACTGAACTAACAAGCAAAATAGAGAGATTCACAGATAGAGAGAACAGGATGAAAGTCATGGAGCAGTTAGTGGGTGGAGGGATAGAGCAAAAAGGAAAAAGGAAAATGGACATAGACAACGGTGTGGTGATTGCAGGAGGGAGGGGGTATAAGGTATAAGAGGACTAAATGGTAATGGAAAAAAATACTATAATAAAAAAAGGGAAACTGATAATCAAGCTTGGTTATTCTAGAGAATGGAATGATTTCATGTAAAAATATTTCCATACTTATATTTCTCTGTGAAAATGAGACAAGTATACTCATTCAGATGCCTACATGAGACAGGTATACTCATTCAGAAGCCTACAGAAAAAGAAGGAAAATAATGGCTGAAAGAAGGAAGCACAAACACTTCCTGTTATCTACATTCTTCCATTTAATATTCTGAATGACACAAACCCTGAAGATGGGCTACCCCATTGAACTTACAATGGTTTCCAGAGGGACAGCCATGCGGAACATTGATTTTCTTTATTTTTAGAGATTCTATTTATGTATTTATTTATTTTTAGAAAGTGGGAAAGGGAAGAAAAAAAGAGAGGGAGACAACATCAATATGTGGGAGAAACATTGATCTGTTGCCTCTTGCATGCACCCCAACCAGGTACAGCCCCTGTAACCCAGGCATGTGCCCCTACCCAGAATTGAACTAGCTACCCTTCTCTTTTGCTGGCCCCAATAGAGCCACAACAGTAAGGGGCAGATGGAACATTAAATATCAAGGAAGATAGAATGCCTTGCTTTCCTCTTTATTATTATTCTCCTTACGTCAGCTGATCTCATTGGACCAGAGTAGACCAAATTTAACTCTAGGGAGTCAGTATTGTTTCATAATTACTTTTATACTTTACTAAGTATTTTTAAATGCTTTGTAAGTTAAGCAACTTAAACATCAGTGTTTTCCTTCACTGTTCACATGAATGCAATTGGAAGTTCAAATAAAATATGCAGTAGAAGTGGGTTTTTTAAAAATAATTGACTCAACTGTAAAATAAGTAATTTCGTCAAACATTCATCAAGTGTCTATTGAGTACCAGAAGTTTCACCACATGTTGGTTATTCTACAGCAAATAAAATCTAGTTCTCACTTTTAAAGCAGTTATAGTTTAGATGGACACCTGGAAGTCTAATTCAACAAACATAGATCTGGGTTTTATGTGATAGAAAATAGCAGTTTGCCTAATTATATAATTTTCTTTGTCAAAGTTCTTACAAAACTAAATTAGCTATGTTAAAAGTATTAAAAGACATCAAATATCCAAAGAATAAGATAAATTTGATTTAGTCAAGTGTGTATAATTCTTAAAATTTAATTATTTTCAAAGTTAATATGGCTAGGCTAATGCTTGGATGTGTATTCTGTATCTAATTAGAAAATAGTATTTAGTCAAATTTATTAAACAACTAAATATGGGTAAAGCATTATGATAAGTATGGTGCTATTTAATGACATTAACTATAATTAATTAATTTTCTCAATCTAATATTTAGAATTAATAGAGATTGCTCTTCTCACAGTTTTTAAAAGGAAATCAACTGTTGAAAATACTAAATAAGCATTGTGAGTAAGTAACATTGTAAAGAGTAAATATGCATTTAAATTACTACAGTATAAAAAGGTCTTTTAAAGTTTGTAAAATGATGCAGGTGATATCATACCAAAGTGATTACTTCTACTTCACAACTATTTCAGAATTTTAATTTTATTTTTATTTTCCAAATATTTCCTTAAATATCTTAAGTATTAAAGCTCTTATATACCACAGGATTTTTCTAGAAATTAAAAAATAAACTCTCCCTTTTTCTCATCTTTAAAGCTTATTTTCTTTTTTGTCTTCTGAGTCTTTCCAGCATTCTGTTTTGCTTTGTTTTGCTTTGTTTTTGTTTTTGTTCCATTGCTCTCAGCAGTGTCATTTTTGCACACCTTCACTTTTCCTCGCCACCTATTTTTCTTCTTACTCTTTCATCTCTTGTTGTTCTTTTTCACATACAACGGCGCTCTTAGCACCCAGATAAAATGGACGTGAAACAACTTTATGTTTCCATCAGTGAAAGACTTTCTCTCTGTAGAACTGAAGCTTTCTAGATTGTACACGAGTCATAATAGAAACAATATGGTGAGAATCACTAAATTCACAATTACTTTATGTTGATAATTTTATCACATGCTGAATTCTTGCTTTGAAATTCAAATTTAAAAGGATACATTAAATGCCGATTTTCCTTTAGTTACTTTTAGTGTAGCCCTAAATAATACTAATTTCAACCTCATATTTTGGCTTGTTAAAATATGTACTTATACTATAACTAATAGGTATACAATTTTAAAGAAGTCCTAGAAATTTGGAATTGAAGGAATTGCATGCTCATTTTGAAGCTCTACACTTGAACTAGGGACTATAGTGTATAGTCTGTTTACATTTGATATCCTTTCTTTTATTTCTTGATTAACAGCAATGCTTACAGACACTCTAGGAAACACCCTCAAGGTATTCATTTCCAAGGAATTTCCATTCTATTTTTTCTAATTTAATGAGTCCCTGCTGTTAATTGTTCTGGAATGCTCACTTCTAGAAAATTATTTTAAATATGTATAGTTTTGTTACTACAAGCAAGAAGATCTGGCTTGAGATACTTGTCCTTAAAGGGTTAAGTTCTCTGTGCTGCACAAACAGAGGCAGAGTTAACCATTCCACAATATTAAGTAATTCCTTTCCCAAAGAACACTGGAGTGTGTTCATTGATACTACATGTGTATTTTCTTCAAGAAGAGTTCTTCTTCTTTCCTCCTACATTCACATACATTCTTCCTAGGGATAGATGTAAAGCCAGGACTGGCAAAATAGCTCAAAATGTAGCAAAATGTGTTTCTTCAGTGTTATTTCATTTAAACAATAGCAAACTGTATGGCATCACCAATTTGTTCTTAATTATATTTAGGTAATAAATTAGCTGAGGGCCCAAGGATTTTATTGAAAAACACATTTGAAGCCTATATACTCTTAGTAACCAATGCCACCCAATAAATTTAATAATATAAATAAAAATAAGTAAATAAATTTAAAACTACAATAAAGAGAATAAAAAGACAGGCCTTATAGTTGAGAGATGATATTCACATGACCTTCAAATGACAAGTATTCATAATAAAATATATAATGAAATCTTTTTAATAAAATAAAAAATATAAGCAACTGTGTTACAACCATTTGAGGCTGGACAGGTTCACAGTATTCAAGCAGAGGGAAGAACATTCATGGACCTGTGGGGATGCTTGACATGCCTTTACTCAAGGGTGGGCAATCCATACACACTGCAAGCTGATTGTCCCCCTGCATGTCTCTGTGTGACACACTGCATGTCATCGCCCCCTTGCATGGCACATGTCGTAGCACCCAGCGTGGAGTCCCTACCTGCTTCAGTGCTAGAGGCAAACAAAGCTGGCTTCAAGCCAGAAAATTATATAACACAGCATAATCCTGTGCATACGAGCCCACTTTGTGTTATGGGAACAGTTTATCAGACCTAGTCTCAAAGTTATGGGAACACTGCTTATCAGGCCCATTCAGGGTTATGGGATCACTGCTTCCCTTAGTTGTCCAGACTCCCTGGGTGAGGAAGCCAGACTGCCTCCATTTACCCTACAACAACACAATAGAAATTTGGGCAAAAGATTTCACTATGATCCTGGCGGGTGTGACTCATTTGATTGGAGTTTTGTCTCATGGACCAAAGTGTTGTAGGTTTATCCTCAGTCAGGGCACATGCCTAAGTTGTGGGTTTGATCCCAGATCCATCAGGGAGGCAACCAGTTGATGTTTCTCTCTCACACTGATGTCCACCCCCTCCTTCTCTATCTTCCTCTCTTTGTAAAAGCAATGAAAACAATGTCCTTGAGAGAAGACCAAAAAAATAAATAAATAAAAATTTTTAAAAGATTTCATTATGCATTTCATAGAATGAGGGAATGCAAATAAACTATAAACTTATGAAAATATGCTTAACTTCATAAGTAAGGAGGACATTAAAAATTAAAATTGAAATGAGGTTATCATTACTCAGCAAACAAATCAGCACAAGTGAAATGGTCTTACTATACAATGTGCTAGCAAGGGTGAGAAATAGTTGAGACTTTGATATAACACTAATGAGGGTATAAATTGGTGCCACCACTTTGGAAAACAATCTGGTACTATCTGATAAAGTTGAAAATGTCTTAACATGAATAAAAAAGGAAATAAAAGAAAAGCAAGTAAGGAGGAATCAAAACCTTCAAGGAGCTTAGGAAATGGGTACAATATAATTAAAATCTCACCCCAAAGCTGAACACTATACAAAATGTTGTCATGCGAACAAGCACATTATTTTTACCCTAAAGTATAAAGATTAGGACAATGTATACATATAGATTACATGCTCAAAAGTAACTCAGCTAGAGGCTGTAAATGTTTTGGTCTCTATTGAGAATCCCTATATTTTCAAAGTGAGTCATATGGTTCACAAAATGAAGCTGATTCACTTGTTTCTGTGTACCCATGACTCAGGTTTCCTGATTTCTACACATTCTCTCCTGGGCTTGGCCTAACTAAAAGGTCTGGCTTTTTATCCATGAATAAGTATAATCTTCCAAAAAATATTGTAATAGAGGAGATACATGGTCTTTTTTTGTGGTTGTTAAAAAAATTCTACCACCTATTACAAGGACATTTAACTGATGTCAAATATCTAATGTAAATCACACAATACTTCTGAAAACACAACTTACAATTTAGAATAGTTGTTAGGAATTAAAAAACAAAACAAAACTATGAAATCAGAGAAACCTGAACTTAATTACAGGCTCCACCACTTATTAGCAGTATTTAGATAAAATGCTTTTGTAAACCTCTGACTCCTCGTTCCTAAATAGTAATGACTAACAGGACTGTTCTTCCAATATTCTTTGTACATTGAATAAAAGTTCCTCATGATAAGCTAAGCATCTAGTAAAAGCTTATTATATGTTAGTAGAATACATGGTTAATTTAAAAAATTAGAATGATTTTAAACAATTAAGTAAATTATGTTTCTGTGACCAATAATCAGATGATTTTAAAATACATTAAAAGAGATCACATCTTGTTTATCGAATTTAAACTGCTTCATTGTTATTGCTCTCACGGAAAGAGAATATTTTCATAAGTGAAATAAAAAATTGTGGAGCAATTTTTAGAGTCTCTTTTCTAGACTCTGTATTTGGAAGTAGTATACAGTGCTCCCTTATCCATGGAGGGATGTTATAAGACCTCCAATGGATGCCCAAAGCCTAAGATAGTACCAAACCCTATATATACTATGTTTTTACCTATGCATACATACTTATGACAATTTAATTTATAAATTCGGCAAAGTAATTGTTTAACAACAATGACTAATAGGTCTATGGAAACATTATAACAATATACTCTAACAAAAGTTATGTGAATATGGTGTTACTTTCTCAAAATGTTTTATTGTAGTGTACTTACCCTTCTTGTGATAATGTGAAATGCTACAATGTGTGTGATGAGGTCAGTGTGGTATTCAGAACGGCACACAATTTAATACTTATGGAACTGTATTTACCTGGTTTCTCTGTATCTGTATGACACTGGACAGCAAAGGTCAAGGACTGAATTACTACTATCATTCACACTTGGATCTCTAGTTCCTAACACAGATTCTGAATATGGTTTGGGCTACATTAGCTATCAATTGCCACACAATGGTGCTTTAAAAGTACTAAAACCTGTTAGTGGCATCTAATATAAACCTTTATTTAGCTAACAGGTCAGTTGTTCTCCTTCAAAAAACTTGTTGGCACAGAGACTTTTTTATGTTTTCAACAGACTTTGTTTCTTTTACACCAGAGTCAGTGCTTTTGTCAATACCATTGCTGCTAACCCTTTATGGCCTTTAAACATATCCGTGTCCATTTATAATCTAAAACCCATACCCACCATTCTTTTCAAGAGGTGTCTCTCTATTGATTTAATCATTGCTATTTTGGGTTAGAAGGTCTTTATCCAGAAGAGGAAAATCTCCAAGGATCGGCCCTAACTTTTTCAAAGGTCATAACAAAGCAACTCAAGGCAACATGATTAATTTGATCTTTTAATTAAGGTCTGACATCATATTGGAACAATTTTGAGAACTTTCTTAGAACACTGAAGATGAGATACACTTTCATTACCCAACCATGCAATTCCTAACTCTGTGTCACCTCTAAATTATGTTTGCAAGCAGCCCATATCTTTTAAATTAATTTCTCCTCCTCTTCCTTCTTTGTTGGTATTCTTCTTATGTTAATATTCTCTCTTTTTACTACTTTATGCTATATAGCTAAAAGTAACTGGCTAATACTAACTGTCATTTTGTCTGAACATTTTTGGTCAAACCTAAAAGACTATTCATGTATATTCATCTTCTAAATTATTAGAAGACACACTTTAAAAATGTTATTTGTCCATATATTCACAGATTCCAATTGGCTTCATTGTCATCCACTCTGTGACCCTAAATCAGTGTTACACATTTGTTTTCCTTATGGTAGCAACTCACCTCTTTTACCAAATTTTGTGCATTTATCCATTGGAACAATGAACATGATTGCATTAATTGATTGAACACCTGTGACAGAGGGTTTTAGGTAGAAAGTGTGATTACTTACAAAATTTTTCTATTCTGTAGAGAGCTATAAATGTTTCTTCAAAATATAGAGTCAATTTATTTCTAAGTCTAGATTATAGTGTTGTGAATGCAAACAAGTGGATTAATCCATCTGAGGGGAAAGCTTTATCTTTCGGTACCAAGCAACAAAAGAAGGTTTGCTTTCTTTTCTTTTCCTGTGTGCGTAATCTCCCTCTTTGGGAGAACTCAAAATACATACTGAATGCCATCTCATTAATCTTCACAATAACCTCTGAGGAAGGTAGAGAGCAATTATCATTATGTTCATTTAACAGATGAAGAAACTTAACAATGGAGAGGTTAAGTGACTTATTAATTATGAAAGCTATAACCAAGGGACTCATAGTATCAACAACAAAAGTAATAGCCAAAGATATAATGGCATAACTGTCCCTGCTCAGAAGGACTAAGTGCATTAGCCACTTGGAATCACCCACATGACCTCAAATGTTTGCTCATATTAAATTTCTAAAACATTTGCCTTAAGCCATTAGGGCACATGCAGCTATAACATGTACTTTATAGTCTGCTACTTATTCTGTGCTTGTAGGTTCAGTGGTCTTCTGAAATTAAATTATGCTGTAGTGGCAGTGTAGGTTTTTAAGCCTGAATGGCTTGTGTGGCATGCTTGTAATGATTTTTGAAAGCTTGAGTGATTTTTGCTTTTTAAATGCCAAAAGAACATAAGTAATTTTTGAGGTGATGGATAGAATGTAAAAACTTGGCAGTTTACTGCAAGTACTTAATAAATAAATTTAGAAACATACACTATTTTCTAGATATTTCCCATATTTTTCTTAATTTCTGCAAAACATAATTTTTGTTTTTATGTAGAACAGTGTTGGTAATGTTAAGGTAATATATTTACTATGAAGAGATTTACACATTAGGAGAGTAAATTCTCAAAATGGCATGTATAGTGTACTTCTGACCCTGTAAAGTATTTTCTAAAATGAGTATGTTCCTCTTACTGTATCAGTGGTAAAACATTTTGAAAGTTTCATTTTGCATATGTAAAAATTTGACTTAAAGTTGTTTTTGAAGATGGGAAAAATCATCTAAAATTACTTTTGAATTTATTTTATTTTTATTGAGAAATAAATAACATGCAACATTGTGTAAATTTTAGGTGTATAACCTGTGATTTAATATATTTATATATTGCAATATGATTACCACCAGAGTATTAGCTAACACTTCTATCACAACATGTGATGATTACATTTTTTGTGGTGAGGACAATTAAGATTTAGTCTCTTAACAACTTTGAATTTTAAATTATAGTATTATTGACTATAATCAGTATGCTGTGCATCAGAACTCCAGAACTAATTCCTTGAATGCCTTTTATATTTTATATGACAAATTTCTAGTTAAGCATGGTCATCAAAAAAGAGGCTCAATAACTATTTGTTTGCACATGGACAGAAATTGGGTGTGCCCTTCATTGTGTACCATATTTACTGCCATGCATATTATAATCATTTTCACAACTACCTAGAAGGGATTCTTTGACAATGCAGTAATTAAAAATTCACAATGGTACTTCAGTAAGTATGGGGATTATTTATTTAATACTGTGTCACATGTGAATTGCCCTGTTTATTTGGGTGTTACTAAATTGTCACAAGGCTTTACTTTCAGGTCATTTTTTATTTAAACTTGGAATTACTCTATGCTTAGTGATGACACCTTCCATTTCTCCCCAATAATTTCGGGAAAAGTCTCACATTTCTGCTTTGGGTTTTATATGGAGTATATTGCCTTTGTTCCTAGAAACCAATATAAAAATGAAATAACATGTGCATTATTATCATTCTAGTTTTGTAGCTAAAATGTTTGACTTGTTAATAGGTTGTACCTACCTATGCATGTATCATACACTCTAGACCACAGCCCAGCAATGTTAGTGATACTATTTTATCAGGATCCCCAGCTAAAGCACTCTTTGATTTATGCAGCCAGTCCTTTTTCTACCAAAGTCACAAGAGATGTGGCTGTACTGCAACCAGGAGGACTGGATAGCATGTATGTTGAGGGACATACAGTCTTGTCTATGACAGGCAATCACATCACTCTGATATATAAAGAGATAGTCTTAATTTTCATATCACTTTTCTTTTTCAAGAGATAGAGTCATTATTTGGTCCTGTTTGAGGTATCATTGGTAAGTCTTAAACATCTTTAAAATATCCATTTGTTTAAGCCAGCAGTCTCAACCTGTCTGCACAGTAGAGCATCAGAATCACTTGGGGAGCTTTGAGAGAATAGTGAGGTCCCAAGCCCCTCTCTGGGCCACGTAGATCAGTGAGGTTCCAGGCCTGCTTCTCGGCCAAGTGGATTCTTGAGGAAGGATCCTAAGTATCTGAATTTTTTTTATTACCTCCTCTGGTAATTCTACTGTGTAGAAATAGTTAACTTAATTTGAACTTTGAACAATGCCTTCATTATTGGCATTAATAGTTGATAACTGATTGCATTAACTTCGCTCTTTTCATATTTGGGTGGGCATTTTTCTCTTCTGAAACACAGACTCCACAAAATATCAGATAGAAGCGTGAAATAATTTGCTGACCACACTCTTACTTCTTTTGAATTATTTACCTGAATTGTCTTTAAAGCCCTTTCAACAGAGATTTGCAGAGAGTAAAAATCAAATTATAGTTTCACTTCTGACACCATTCCTGGAAGCCCCCAGTAGGTATGCATGAGAATTGCTGTGTAGCAGGATGAAGGTTAGAGCTTTCTCCTTTCTCAGAGAAGTATCATGGGGTAAATCTTGATTTTTATTTGTCTGTCTGAGCAAACTTTGAGAAATTATACGTTCTATGGGACTTGGGGAGGGAGCATATTTACCTTTTTTGTTTAAGACTTTATTGCATGTTCTTTTACTATGAGGAGTAGGAGGGGAAATTATAGAAGAGACCTGCAAGGGGCCATATTAGAGTTGGAGGACTGGACATGTGATTTATGGGTTTACCTCATGGGAAGCAGATTCAAAAGAGAAGAAGTATTGGGTTGGCCAAAAAGCCTGTATGTTTTTTCTGTAAAATAAAAGACATATTTTTCATTTTCACCAATAACTTTATTGATTTGGATATTTTAAGTATGTTGGCTATCTCCTGCATAGTATAACATTGATTGTTCTCAATTAATGTCTCAGTTTGATCACTGTCAACTGGTGTTCAACCAGTCTACCCAACCTTGGAGCATTAACCAGCAAAAAATCTCCAGCATAAAACTTTACAAACTACTTCTGACATGTTCGATCAATCACAGCACCTTCTCCATACACTGCACAGACCTTTTTTTGTGTTTCAGTTGTGTTTTAGTTTTCATAATATGGCAAAAATTTCACTTATTTTCTTCCGTCTTCAGTATTAAAATGGCTACACAAAAATTCACCAATTTTGATGTTTTTTAAAAATGCATACTGATATGACAGCTGTCACAATACAATGTAACAAAATTGTTTCCAATGAAGTTAAAGACACTAAGTGCTACAACAACCATCCTATTGAAAAAAAAAAAAAAACAAGTGAACTTTTTGGCCAACCCAATACCTTACTCTATAGGTAGATACTGGTAGGTTCTGAGCAACAACTAGAGATTTGGGCTCTTGTTGTTTTCTTGCCAGAGCTTGTTGTACTACCCTATACTATTTAGTGAATTATCATCACTCCTTTCCATGTTGTGGAAAAATGTAGCTGTATTAATTGATAGGCACAAATTATAACATAACTCGAACTGACATGTTCCTTTGTGTCACTGGAGGTTACCTCAGTATCCATACCCCCTTAGATCTAAACTGAAACAAAATGCTCCTCAAATACCGTGTTGTGCTCTAACCTGGGTGATGGAAAACAGAATATTATTAGGCTTCCAAGCCAAACTCTGTTTCTGCTAATTTGCTTGCAAGTTACTAATTAGAAAAAATCCTATAGCTATTTAGAATAGAAACTTTATTTTGAATTTTTTTGTTTTTTTTCATGCATTTAATCTATTTATTGGATAATTCATGGATAATTTACTTATTGTTTTAATTTTTCTATGTACTTAATTGAATGAAATGAAATTTAAGCTTTATGGTTGAACACCAATGTATCTGATTTGTCAGTTTAGATTAATGATTAAAGCTATTATTAAAATTTCATTTATTCATGTTGATGTCTTATTCATTTTCTATCAGACACTTTTTCTAGCAATCTAAAGGATATATCTCAGCAAAGATTTTTATTGCTATATCCTTTATCTACTTCTCCAAAAGTATTTTTTATTTATTAATGGTGTTAAGCTATTGGTTGTGGGTAGTGGATTACTGTTAATATTAGGTTAAATGGGAATATTTTGTTTGATAAAATAAGTTGACATTTTAAAAGTGTTATAGGCTTATTAGTGTCTAATATGGTTTTGATATTAATGTGTTATATTTAAGGTAAATATTTAAACCAATTTTTATTATGAATTTAATTAGCATGGGAAAGGTTATTTTTACCCAGGAAAGTTGTCTCCCTTCCCCATTCTCATATAACACACAATTTCTTGTATGTGAGGCCTGATCCTATGTTTATTACAGACATTTGCAGAAGGCCTACAGAAACCCAAGACTGTTTTACTATGTTCCCATTCCAAGAATGAAAACGGTGCCTTTGAGTAAAGCTGCTCTAGCAGACACTGGATTTTCATGCCAAGTTACAGCCATCAATGGTGAAATAGCAGATGTGAAGGCCGGTTGGCATCAGAGCACATGAGTCAAAGACTTTCCTATGGGAAAGAAAGTGCTTCATTACACTCTGTCTATGCTATGAATATTGGTTCTATCAAGCTGTCGGAAAATTAGAAAATGATGGGTTTTATTACCCTCGCTCTGCCAGAGTGAATTCAAAAGTTAAAAAGTAAGTGATAATCCTATTTGGGGAATTATAAGAAGTGATTAGAGTCTCAATGTATTTAAACTTGGAAGGGCCAACAACTTTTGTCTTAGCTTCTCTAAAACATTTGTGGGACAAAAGTTTAATTCCTCTCTGATTGTGGCCTTTTCAATATATACCAGTGAAGCTTCAATTCTTCTTTAATTGAAGAATAAGTTATGTGTAAAAATCTGAGAAATAAACCTTTTAATTGCCTTGGAAAGACAGTGTGTGAGGCTGCTGTTATTCCCCAATACACCATGGTTCTCTCTCTCATTTGCCCTCTTTCCTCCATTCTGGGCAGGGACCATTCTTACTATTTGTCACATCAGGATGGCAGCTTAAACATGGTGTTGCACCTCATCAATCTTGGGAGAGAAGTCCCCACAGGGAGTAAGAAAATTCGAAAGTCAGTTAATATAGTGATGTCGAGCTGGCATGTCAAGTGCTGGATAATGGATAATAGTTGTCACTGCAAGAGTTTATAGCCACTGGTTAGGCAACAATTTGAAGAGAATTGGAGAAGGACATATTTTTGGATACAAAGAAGTAGGCTGAGATAAAAATTAGTAAAAATTGTTTTTTTAAATGTAATATAAAAAGTATAATATATTTCTTAGATAAAAATAATTAAAATGAAAATTCTATTTCTTCTATATAAATAACTGAATAAAAGCATCATTTAGTATTTCTAAAACAAATATACAAACAAACAAAAAACACAAACTCTGCTTTGCAAATTATGTGAGGAAATTATATTTATTGGTATCCTGGCTAAGAAAGATCTATTATTCATGCTTACTGTTTTGTTTTGTGGGAGATACAGTTTTAGAATGTCAAAAAAGACATTATTTTAATTTATCTAAATTGCCTATTAATTACAGGGGTATATGATGTGGACTCCAGCCAGTGGGGTCCGTGTGTTGTGGCTGCAATGAACAAATTCGCACAGACTATGTGGAGAAAAAGAGACAACATGGCTGCTCTCTGAGTGAGAGAGGGCTGCAGCTCTTTCCTGGACAGGCTTTTATTGCTTTTCTGGCATCGGGGATGGTCCTCATTTACTATGCACAGGTTTGCTGTAGGTGTTTACCTGTTACAAATAACAAAGGAGAGGATGTTCCTAATTACTTTAAAGAGAAAGGATATTTGCAAATGCAAGGGGAAAAATGCTTGAACTGGTTACACTCCATGCTTGGGAGGTTTAACATAGATTTTAAGAAGTTACTTTAAAGATATGCAGTGAACTTTTGCTGCCTCAATTCAGGGTGAGGGAGTTTTAGCAAAGAGCAAGCCTCAAAGCAGCCTAGGTACAATGCAAGTCCCCACAGGAAAGCCGATTTGTGGGCTCATTTCCTATGTGCCGAATCACACCCTGCTGGTTTTCTGATTCAGGGGCTGGGCTACATTTGCTATGCCACGCGGATAGGTTCTCTATATGTATACACTGAAACTTCTGCTTAATCCAGAATATCCTTGGGAATTAATGTTTTTGATCTTTGATGCTCTGTGATGTCTTTTTGGGGAGAAGCTATCCTTTTGTTGTAAATACAATTTATACTAATTAATATCTTTGGTCAGCTGAATTTTCTTTGTTTATTTGTTTTTCTATCCTTTTGCAAAAGTCCAAATAATAGTAACATCACTTTGTTCTTTGTTCTTAAGAGTTGGTTTTTAAACATCACATGGTAGTTAAGTTGGATCTTTCATTATGTCATAAAGCAAAATAAAGTTTGCTATTACTGCTCCTCCATCTTTGATCCTCAGATTTTTATTTAAGGCAGCACAGAAATGTTATGCCCCCTTAGAAGCTCATGTAAGGTCATGAGCTGTTCCACTAGTCAATGATCCACTTAGCACATCATCATGCATATTTAAAAATAGCAAACGCAAATCATAAATCATCTCTAGTATTTTTAATATCCTTCCCACTAATCTCACACACATTGGAAAAAGGACAAAATAAACTTTAGAGCTCATTCATAAGTATTGATAAATGAAAACTGAATATAATAAAGCCCTCAAAAATACTGCTTTAAAATATGACTACATTGAACATTACTGCTAAATGTCTTAGTCTTAAAGGAATCAGATTCTGAAATTACTCTGATTCCTCATTTTGCTGTAACATTTGTGACTGTGGCAGTGCCTACAGTTGTTTAAGTGTCTATGCATACTGACGAGCACTTTCATTGGCCTCCCATATTCAGAGTGATTCTTTAATTGTTTCATCAATACAGAGCATTCCAGATGAGTGAATGTGTCCGTACATGTATGCACGTGTGCGTGATGAGTATGTTCTGTAAGATTAAGACATGCTGCCTTAATTAGAGTTAAATTATGGGTAATTAAATAATTTATTTTTCTTATAACTAGTCTCCATATTATATCACTTTTATATATAAAAGTGGAAGAATAAATAGTTCAGAAGTGGCAATAAGTAGTAATTTTATATTTCCTGACAGCATATGAGTAATGTTTTTATTGTTATTAGCCTATTGTATATAGCAGTGCTTTAGTGGAGTTCAGTGAAAAGGGCTGATTATCTCTAAAGGTAGGTGTTTCATTTATTAAATATTATAATTATAGCTGTTTAGAGGCTACATTATAAATTAGTTTGCTTTGTAGTAACCTTAACTGTTTTCAGAACACTATGAATTTATGCTTCACTTTAATTTTTTACAAAACAGTTAAACAAAGACCAAAGAATTGGAAAGCAGCATTAATAATGGATATAAAGGACTGTTGAGTCGATGCAATGCACTTTAACATAATGACTAAATGGAATGAAATCTGACACTCACTAGGGATTTGACACTCACTAGGGATTTGTTTACCCCTTCTAGGCTTCCGTTTTATTAAAGGGAAAATGGAGTGTAAGTATACGTCTTCTAGATTGCTTACATAAAACTCTAAATATGTCTTAAACTTCCAGCATGTACCTGCAGTTATCCTGATTATAAAGAGCTTAATAACATAATTATTAAACTCTAATGATGAGACCATTTCCCTGATGTAGATGCTTATATTCTTGGAAATGCATTCAGTTTACTTATGGTTAATACCAAGATTCAACACTCAGTTATATTTTTTCTGTCTTAATAATTTGATCCTGATATTAGATTATTTTAAAACATTCTGGATTGTTCTCTTATACTGCTTGAAAGCTAAAATGCATTATAAATCTAGTTCTATTCACACATTATGGATAGCCTTTTTTAGTAATGTGTGAGATTTGTTTTTACAAGCCATTCATGTTCAGAATGAATGCTTAAGTAGGAAAAAAACTCCCATTTTTGTTTCTTCCTGTCCATAAATATAAACATGATAATACAAGCAAGTTTATTTTTCTCTTAAGAAAATAATGCACATGGCTCATGAGAACTACAGAAGTTTAGGAAAACAAAGGAAATATATCCCAACTCTAATCTACAAAGACAGTTCTTAATATCTTCTAACAATAACCACTTGCATTTTCTCTATAGATTATATATTATGGCTTTTTCTTTTTTCATTGTTAAAAACTTTTAGATTTAATAAAGATGCATAGATTCTTCTGTTTTCACTGAACACATAATAATGCACAAGAATATGCTTTAAAGAATGATTATCAGTAAAATAGGCTAATAAGAATGTTTTTATAATACTTTCAGATAAATATGTTTCTTGAGATAAATTCCAAAACAAATAGCCTTTTTCTAATTTCCAAACCCATTCCATCTTAACCATTGCAAAAATTAGAAGTATGTTTACATATAAACACACATGTAAGCAGAGAAATCACTTATAACTTAGATAACTAAGGGATTGGAATGCTCATTTTAATATATATTATATTATAATATCAGAAATTTAATGCTTTAAATATAAAATTTAAACTTTTTAACTTAAGCTTTAAAGAAAAACCAGTAGACATGGTACTGAATTTATCTGTTTAGGATCCCTAATATAATCTTGCCTTCAACTGAATGGAAAATAATGTAATACAAATATATAGGAATAGCCATGAGCCTTTTTCAGTTAAACTATAGTAATGTACATTTAGGAGAATGATCATATATAATACACATAAATTTATCTGTTAGCTGTAATTCATCTAAACTTTCCATTTTTATGAATGAAGAAGACCACTTGCATGACTGTATTCTTCTCAGAAAGAGGCACCAGTGAATGAATTTGAATTGGCATTTGGTGCCTCAGTTATACCAGGATGCCCAGAATATACCATAAGCAAGGGATGCTATGTTAGTTCATATTCTTAAAGTGTTTTAAATTGATATTTTTATTATATCTTACTTTTCTTTCAACAGTAGAAGAAAACAACCCAGCCTGACTTCAGCAAACAGATAGAACTTATCAGGTGACTTAAGAATCCATATTGTCAGAATGAAGGAGGTGATAACCTAGATGGCCATGAGTAAGAAATGAGCATGGTTAAAAGCAACTCTTTTTAGATCTACTGGGAATATTCTAATCCTTAGACAGATATTTAATAAAAGATTTCCCCAATTTAATGATAATTATGATGATGCTGAAAGTATTGATATTTGTGACATAGGCCCTCTTGAAATTCAGGGAAATCACTAGAGCCATTTAATGTCTGTGGGGAAAAAAGTGATTAAGAAAACCAGCAAAATTCACATTGAAGAAGCCAAATAAACTAGCATTAGGAAAGAGTAACTCTTCTGAAGTCAGAAAGACGTCTGCATTTGAAGGTGTCTGAGAACTACTTTTGTGGAAACAGGTGATGCAGACACCGGCCCACAGTGTCTGTGTCATTATGGATAAAATGAGACATTCCCACAGATTACTGAGTCCTGTGGAAGAAAAGGGACAGCATGGCTTTTCTCTCAAGGGGAGCAAAAGCTGAGGCTTCTGCCATGACAGGCCTTTATTATGTTTCTCTGCCCATTACTTGATGGTCCTCATTTACTATGCACAGGTTCGCTTTAGGTGGTTACCTTTTACAGAAAACAAAGGAGCCAATGCTACTAATCACATCACAGAAGAGGGATATTTGCAAACAAAAAGGCAAAAGTGGTTGAACTGGTTACACTCATCCTTGGAAGGTTTAACATGGATTTTAGGAAGTTGCTTTGCACTAAATATCCTCAATTCAGGGTGAGGGAGTTTTAGCAAAAGCAAGACTCATAGCAGCCTAGGTACATTGCAGGCCTGATTCCCCATAAGAGAACCTATCCATGGGTGTGGGTCCTGTGCATCTCCTAGTAGGAGCTGGGCCCATGCCAAACAGAACAGTTTCCTACAAACAGGAATCCTGAGATCACTAAAGGGGCCTTTATGCTACTGATGCAGTTTATGAGTCAGCTCCAGTTTGAAAGCTCTGTCTTTCTGGGGGCCCAGCCATTACAAGTCTCTGCTTCCATTTATTCCTACACTGATGCTGTGATATATGTAATACTTAGAGTAAAACTCATATGACTAGAAGAAAAAAGGTTAACTGTATTCTGAAAATAAAAATGGTAGATTTCTATAGCTACCATTCTTTCTATATCTTTTTTTTTTGCATTATCAGTAGACATGCAATAGCTGTCCATTCTCACTCATCCTTATTCGTAGTTTTGTTTCTTTCCAAATCTCAGGCTCAATGTATTGTCCCTGCTATATGTTGAAAAAAGGGTGCAGTGATTTACTGTCACTAGCCCTGAGAGAAACACATCAGTGTTTGCCTTTGCTCGTTTCTTTGAATTTGGGGACATTTTCAACAATGTCAAAATCAGTAGTTTGCTATCAAACTCTTCAAAGACATTTTACTCTATTAGGCTAAAAAATAGAATTGGATCTTTGTGTCTGTATGGCTTTGAAAATATGCATGGTTGTTGCACATGTGAAATGTGGCTAGTGCAATCAAGCAACAAAACTAAATTTTATTTAATTTTCAATTATTTTAATTACATTTTAAATAAATTTTCATTAATGTCATTCAATTGAAAAATTAAAACTGAATTAGTGAAAGATGTTTTCCCATTACACAAAAAATATTTTATTTTAAACTGTGTAATGTAAAATATTTTATTGTAGATCATGTTACCAGGGCCTGTGTTGTTTTCAGCGTGCTGATATTCAGTTGCAGTGTATTGATTCAGTTCAAGTGAGTTCTTCTGTGTACTGATGGAATACTGTGAAATGTTTATTTAAATATTTTGTACAGATGGCATGATTTATAATGATCACTGGGTAAGCTATAACTAGTAATAAATTGAAGGAATGTTATTTAAAATAAAATACAATTAAATTAAAATACAATTTTGTTTCTAGTTTAAAAATTACATATGGGTAAACTTTCAAATTTAAAATGAAGGTATATGATTGAAGCAGAACTGAGTAGAAATGTAGAAACCAGTATTATCACCAGAATAGTAAGGAGTAAGAGTCAAGATGAAAGTGTGTTACAGATGTCACCATAAACGGCAACTGCAATTTGCTGAAGCAAAGTAAAGTGGAAAAGCTGCTTGTTGTATGAAAATATTTTAACAATAAAGCAGTCATTAATAAGAGATAGTCTCAGAAAATACTTAATGAATTAGATAAGTGGTTTCCTGTTAGCAGTAACAAATGAAATCAATAAAATTAGTTGCCTAAAATCAGAGTCAAATATCCAAAAATATTTCAAATGATTTTTAACAGGGTCAGAACTTATACATTTGGACTGATATTACAAAACTTGGATTTTTTTTTTAATTTGTAACCACATGGATTCTCAAACAAAGAAAATTACTTTTAGATGATGGGAAGATAATAAAAGGTACTGGACAGTCCAAAAACTTTGTTTAGCTTTTTCTGTGCAATGGTTCTGGTAGTGTTAATCATCTTTAACTTCATTAGAAACAATTTTGTTAGACTCTATTGTGACAGCTGCATATCAGTGTGTATTTAAAAAAAAACATCAAAATTGGGAGATTTTTGTGCAGCCATTTTAATATTGAAGATGGAAGAAAATTCATAACATTTTGGCATATTATGCTTTATTATTTCAAGAGGTAAAAATGCAACTGAAATGCAAACAAAAAAAGATTTGTTCAGTATTTGAAGAAAGTACTGTGACTGATTGAACATGTCAAAAGTGGTTTGCAGAGTTTCTTAGTTTTTGACATTTTGGCAAAAAAATTCTTTGCTGTGGGGCTGTTTTATGCATTGGAAGATGTCTAGCATCACCCTTGGCCTCCACCCACTAGAAGCCAATAGCGGGAGATAGCCGACATACTCAGAATATGCAAATCAATAAAGTTATTGGTGAAAAAGAAAAAAATATGTCTTTATGGTAAAATCTAAATGAACTTTTTGGCCAACAGAATTTTTCAAATGTGGAAATGTTAGGAAATTATGAAGAAAAAATTAAAACGAATATTTTACAATAAGAAACACAAAGTCCCCTTCTTAACCTTCCCCTCCTTTTAATCCTTGACCCCATGGACAGTTTGCCATTTCTATAGTTTTGTCACTTCAAGAAAGTTATATAAATAGAATCTTGCAGTATGTAACTCTTGAGATTAGCTTTCTCCCTTAGCATAATTCTATGGAAATCCATCCAGGTTACTGTGTGTATCAATAGTTTGTTCCTCTTATTGCTAATTATTCATGGTGTTTTTGTGCCACAGTTTCTTTAATTACCTACTGGCTGAAGTACATCCAACAAATCTGTTATGAACATCTGTGTGTAGGTTTTGATGCACACAATGTTTAATTTTGATAAAATCTAATTTATGTATATTTGTAAATGTTTTGTTTACTTGTGATTTGGGTACTGTATCTAAGAAAACTTTTTCTAACCTAAGATTCTAAAGATTTACTACTTACTGTATTTTATTCTTAGGGTTTTATAATTTTAGCTCTTAAATTTAAGTTCGTGATCCACTTTGAGCTATTTTGTATTGTGTGAGCAATGAGGACAACTTCACTCATTTACATGTTGATACCCAGGTTTCTTAGAACCATTTGTTGAAAAGATTATGCTTTACTGGTTGAATTATTTTGGCATTCTTGTGAAAAACTAAATGGCCATCAATATCATGGTTTATTCCTGCAGTCTCAGTTTTATTCCATTGATTTGTAAGTGTGTCCTTATTTAAATACCACCCAGTCTTGCATACTGTAGAAAGTTTTGAAATTAAGAAGTATGAGTTCATCAATTTTCTTTTTTTTTCAAGGCTGTTTTGGCTATTTTGCTCTTGGATTTTCATATGAATTTTAGGATAATTGGTAATTTCTTCAAAAAGCCAGGTGGGACATTAATAAGGATTGAGTTGAATTTATGTAGCTATGTGGGGAGTATTGTTATCTTAACAATATTCAGTCTTCTAATTGATGAGCATGGCATATCTTTCCATGTATTTACATCTTCCAGTTTTTCAACAATGTTTTATAGTTTCATTTTATAAACTTTGTGCTTCTTTTTCAAATTCTGTATTCTGTATTTTATTCTTTCTAATGCTATTAGAAACAGAATTGCTTTTATAATTTTTTTTCTGATTATTCATTGCTGGGAAAGTGGTGAAACCCTTTCTTTAAGTGATGCCTGTCTGCATAAAAACTAAAAGCAGAATAGGTTTAGATGAAGCAGGAAAGATGCTGAAAGGGTACAATCCCTGACAAGCCCGTTTCCTCTCCAGCTAGTTCCCAACTGTGGTTTAAGATGATGCTAGAAGGAAGTTCTCAGCTCAAGCTATGCCTCAATATCACCAAGGCAGCTTTTGAGAGCTATCAGTGCTAAGACCAATTGAAACAAAATCTTCAGGAGTAAAGCCAAAACAGTTTTTGTTTGTTTGTTTCTTAATCTGCTAATGATTCTGAAGAACATAAAGAGATCAGATGCCACTGTTGTAGGGCATGCTGTTGGAAAGCGATTGTTACATTATCAGCCTTCCAACTGGGTTAAATGTGTACTTGGGGACACATAGACACTTCCCCACATATTTGTACTGCTAAAGAATAATGCTTAAAAGTTAAAAACATGACATCAAAATGTAAAATATACATGTACCAAAGATTTTATTGTTAAGGTTTATTCAAAAACATTGAGGCAATTGGAAATGAAAAAATTAATTTGCTAATAGATATAAACTTAGCTGAGTTCTTTGAGTTTAATAAAATATAATGTTTGGAATTGCCTTTTTTATAGATTTATATCAATTTAATGTTTAACTTATAAAATTAATTTGCATTGCTACAGGGAAGAATTGTCTGCATACTACTAGTTTTCTACAAGATAATGTTTGTACCTACAGAGATGTTAATAGCTTAGTCAAAATAAAGTCAGTCTAGTGCCTATTTTATAGAATTAGAAAATCCCTAGATAATCTACAAAACAACATCCAACACTCCGATGAAAGAATCCCTAAGAATCCTTTTATCTATTTCCAAGTCTTGGACAATATTTTCTTACTGTCTGCCCCATTGTGATTCTACACAAATAGTGATCTGTTAGGTTAGGCTTGATTACTTACATAGAAGTGGCAAAAGTCTTAATTAACTACACAGACTCTTTAGCATTTGCTTAGCAAATCCAGAGCCATGCAAATTACTGGAAATATTTATAAGTAGTCCTGTATTGGAATTTTAAAAATTGCTATTACTTAAGGAAATGAGGAAACTTTCCCCACTAGATTTCACCTACAGTCTAAATGAAATTTCAGGTTCCCAGAGTTTTCTACGTTTGCTAGCCTAGGAGGAAGGGATTTTCCTTACCACTGGTAAGGCTAGGACCTATAAGCCAAATAACAGTCCAGTGTTCCTGGGAGCATTTTGCAGCTATTGGCTGTGTTATGAAGTATACCCTCATTTTTAAATAATAGGCTTGCCATGCCTGATTGAATGAGAATCATTATAAAATGTGACACTCCATATATAGTCTTCGTTGCAAAACTGGTTTGTTCTATTACATCCTAATAAAAAGAGACATGTGTATTTTGGAACCCATGCAAATAATTTATTATTATGAAGAATACAGAGACTAAAAAAAGCTTCTGAATTTCAGAACATGAATCAGATATTTAAATATGTACATTTCCATTTACAAAATCAAAGTCTCCAAAATCAAATATTAGAGAAACTCGTGAAGAAAAAAAGCCCTGGACTCACTTGATTGATCACTGTCCCATAGAGCAAAATGTCCCCCGGCTCAATTCCCAGTCAGGGCATATGCCTGGGCTATGGGCTCGTCCCTGGTTAGGGTGAGTACAAGAGGCAACCAATCAATGTTTCTCTCTCACATCATTGTTTCTCTCCCTCTCTTTCTCCTTACATTCCCCCCTCTCTAAGTGAATAAAGAAAAATCTTTAAAATATCAAAAGAAAAGATATCCTTCTCTAGTGATGAAAACAGAGCATGAAAAACAATAACTGATGTATCCTTATTCAGTATTTGATGTTTCAGTGTAGTATATTGGAAATTAGTTATGTATTCAATGACTATTCATGAACTAACTCAGTTTACTATTAGACCAAGTTTTAAGTTACCTAAAAATCTTGGAAATCTTCTTTAAGCTGATGCATTACAAAATAATTATTTTTGATATGAAAAGTTAGAATTATGATTCAATTCAATATTATACTTTTTAAAATATTAAACATATAGGAGGAATTTTAGATTTTTATTAATAAATCAGTGTAATAATGTTCATAAATTTGGACTTAATACATTTTTCATAAGAAATCAAAACTAAATATTATAAAAATGTAATATACCCTTGTATATTGCATAACACTTAAATGTATGTAGTTGTATAACTATTTTAATCATACTTATTAAGCCATCTGATTGCATTTGTATCCATTTTATAGAACATATTTGTGCAAAGGAGGTTATCACAATTTGTGCTTTAGAAATTCTGTGTTTTGTTTTCTAAGTATTTGGGAATTTTTAACTGGTTTATTTTTACGTAATAATCAGAACAGTATTTTTTTAATTGAAGAGATGCTTTAATTTTATGTATTAATATACTCTGGAGGTAAAAGACAAGACCTTTTCCAAATGCAGACACAGTGATATATGATCACAAAGATAATTTATAGTTTCAGTCCTACCACCTCAGCCAAGGGTCAAAGTAAACACAGAAAAATAAAAGTTGGTGGTCCAGATATTAAATAAGTGCTTTACTTTCCAGTGGACACTTTCCTAATTAACAAACTCGTAAGTGAATGGACAAAGAGACGAATAGACCAGATTACCAGTCATCTTTTACCCAATACAGAACAGATAACCATCAGCTGTCTGACGGAGATCACCAAATGGTCAGATCAGAAAACTAAGTCCTCAGTCACTGCTGTCACCAGTGAGGGATAACTTACTAGTTAGACAAGATCCAGAAACAAACAAAACAAAACAAAACAAAACAAAAAAAGAAAAAGTAAAACAACAGAGGAAAAGGAGTAAAAAAAAGAGAATTGTAGAGTCAGAAAAGTTCGAGTTCTGTAGACACTTGGGAGTCACTCTGTAATGTAAGAAAAAGTGTGCCTTAGCATAAAAAGTGCTGAAGGTAGGTACATTTCTCAATCTATGCAATATATTTGTCTCTGTCAAGTGAATACACTTGGGTGTCTTGGTGAAAGTACTATAAAAATGCTAAAATGTAATAGCTAAAAAATGTTAAGCTGCCTCATTTGAACATAAACTGAATGCTTGATGGAAATTTTATTCACTTTTTAATTATTTAAAGCAGATTTTAGAAAACACTGAGATACATAGGTACATACAATCAGGAATGCTAAAATGCATTTACTAATAGATGCAAACTGTTTAAAATCCTTTAAAGCCAAAAAATAAAATGTTTGGGTATAATACTTCTTTTTCCAGGTGGAAACCAGTTTTTTTCCTATTGTATAAAGTAAATTTGCATTGTTACTGACAAGAATACTTTGCATTACTATCACCTTTTTTTAAAAGGTGACTTACCCTAAAAATCTGCTAATAGATCAGTCAATAGAAGGTTAGTTAAAGGAACATAGCAGATATATAGATAACCCCCACAGTGCATGATACATAACATCCAGCACCACACAATATGAAATCATTATTTCACTATTTCTAGACCCTCAAATTCAGTGTTTTTCAACGTGATCTGCCTGAAAAGAAGTCTGGGGTGTATGTATTATCTCTGTTCCTTCTCACTTACATGCTTGCACTTCTCAAATTCAGTAAAACAAACTCATACTCTTTTCTACCCACCACACGTTTTTGTTTCCTGAAGTAAAAAAAAAAACAAACAAATTTTCATGGTCTCCCCCACAAAAAAAAACCAGGAAAAAAAGCCCTTTTGAGGAGGCTTTTTTAAATGAGGGCAGTAGAAGTCAACCCCTCATCGTCATGAGAGATAAATTTCTAATAGAAATATTTTTATATTTACTTTTATTTATATTTTTGTAGATTTCCTTATTCGTATATTAAAAATAGTTGTAATAATCCAATGCAGTCTAATATTTTAAACTGTAAAGACTCAAAACTATGACAGTTTAAATATTTAATTTAAATATATGAACTTGTTTAAAAATATAAGACCATTTAATAAGAAGACTTTTAAGCATAAAATATATTTCCTAGGATGAAATCTAATGGAAGATGTGGAATATAATTTTGAGAAGAAAAGGAACTATATATAATTTCTGTTAAAAAATAGTTTGATCATAGCTGTGCATGGCAAGTTGTCATTGTTTAAATATTCCATAGCATACATTAATAGAGTGATATAAAATTTTTCATAAAATATTAATAATTATAATATGCTATACTTTATGCCAAAGGTAATTTTTAATTCCCTGATAAAATTTTTAAATTTTTGTAGCTTCCATAACATTTTCTTTGTAGCCTATATTTAAATTTGTGTTATTCCTCAAGGGCATATTTTTTATTTCATGTATATTTTCCCCAAAATTATTACATGCTATTTTTAAGAGAAATACCTGTAGGAATATTAACAGTGGTCTCATTAATTTAGACTCATAAGCCCATAAAAGAGGTACTGGACAAAGCAAGAAATATTAAGATAACTGCCAGTGTTTAAAAATTATTTTAGAAAATATGGTTACTTCAATGTCGCAAATAATCATTGCTAAAAAGAGAATTTGTTTTTTTCACTAATGGAATTATGTCTTTTCTTTGCCCATAGGATGTATTTGGTTTTGGTTCATAATATTTAATCAAGCACAATAATCTTTGCAGACAAATTTTAATGAATGTGTCTTAGATAAGCACAAGTGAAATATAGAATAATGGTAAATAGCAACAAAAAGGGTTTGGCCAGAAATTGCTTGGCGAATGCATGTGATGATAGAGAGTTGGAGTTATAATAATACCTCTGTGTTTATAATCACCATCTTAACTCTGATTTTTACTATCTTCAGTTTATCATCCTACTTGGAGAGTGGCTTCTAAATGTTTGGTTGTTTAGCTCTATCTCTTCCCACCTACAATGTTCTCAACCAACTCACCAGTCAAATTCAGTAACATTATGGTTTTTAATTCTGATTGGCAGTTGATGAGTACTTCCATTCATCTTACTTTTTCTCTTTAAATGTGGTTTACTTTAAGCCCATTCTATCTTCAGTATCTTTATGTCATAGATCTGAAGCAGTATGGCAGTTTTTGACAGAAAAAGGTTAGAATAGAAAAAACAATTTCCTGCATTTTTACTGGTGCTATTACTGATACTTCTACAAATGTTTAAACATTATGATAGAATAGCAGGATTAAACAGTGTCAGTGGAATATAATATTAATAATCGGTTCACTTGTACAGAAAGTATATACATAACATTCAGAATTATTTGCTGATGACCAGTTTTCTCTTGACTAGGAAACTGTATCTATTTACTATGACTAAAGCTGGCAATTATTTTGCAACATTAGCTTCTCATTCCAAATCGTCTTCTTGGGTTTCTTATGCTACATAATGATATAACTATGGATATTTCTCAGGTGTTATTTTGTTTTTACTTCTAAATGTCATATTAATTATGAGTCATAGCATCTCATTTCCCATCATCAGTTTTGGACAGCAATATCATATTGTCAGCTATTTAGTTGTATCTGGTAGTCATGTAAGCAGATGTTTGCAAAGGGAAAAAAGCAAACAAGCAAACAGGCAGGAATACTGTCACAAATTCACTCACACTCCCTCAGCTCACTTAGTGTGAGCAAAATGTTGCTTCTCCTGACTACCATATGGGAATTGGGAAGTTTAGTAATGTCAAGTTTAAATTCAAATTTATTCTGTTGACTCTGAACTTACACTCTTTGAAAAGTCTTTTGATGTATTTTTATTTTAAACATTGTACCAGTAAATTGTCTGGGTTACAAGTGTAGTTCCTTAATCACAGTTAATCAAAGGATTAGAGACTTTGTTAGGAACTATCTATCATCCATTTTAACTTAACTTCTGTGTGTAGTACAAGGCGCAGATCAAAGTTAAGGTTTTTGCTCATTGATGTTCACTTGTTCCAACACCATTTGTTGACATGTGGAAATTGAGGAGGAGCATAGAGGGGCATTTTCTTAATCCCAGAGGACACACTGGAAGATGTGTGAGTGTTGGTGTGCAAGAAGAATGGGTAGGAAAAAGCAGCTCCCTGTTTGTCCCTTTTGATGGGAATGAGTTTGTTCGGGTGCACATTTGATTGCTGTGGGAAGGAGAGGGTTTCTACTCCATGCAAGGGCTCTAAAATGTTCTAGTGAAGGTGCTTTTTACTCCTACCATGTGAATGCCTCTTTACCTGAATGGTAGAGGGGCCTTGAAGAGTATAATTTGTTAAAGTTAGATATTCTTTATATCTTAAGTCCTTAAATATTTTTTTTCTTTCCTTAGTTACTCAGTAAATAGTTATTGTGTGTTTCCTAAGTGTCAGCTGCTATAACGAGCACGTAGACTCCATCCTGCAGCTGAGCACATAGGAAAGAGATAATGCCAGTAATTTCACAAATGATGACCAATTACAGCTATGGGGATTTCCAAAGGGGGAAAACTGCATTTTTCAGGAAAGCATATAACTGACATCTAGATTTAATTTTTGTTGTCAGTGGGCCTTATTCAAAGAAGTGACATTTAATGTTTTTGAAAGAATGATGGTGAGGAGGGCAAGTACTCATATGTCAGGCAGAAAGAAATCCAGGTAAGATACTGAGGTAGCTCCAGGTCTGGTATTTTATATGTATTCTACATAACTCCCATTTACTTCCCAATAAATTACATACAGTCTCCAAACCGTATGTTTTGGAGCTTGTTAAAAAAAAAGAAAACAAAGACCTTCTGAAACCTTTTAAAAGAACTTCACAACATATAAATGATTGGCTTTAACAGGATGAAGGAAGAATGTCTTACCATTGTTCACATTTCTCTGACCACTTTTCTTGAACCTGAGTAGAGTAGTATTTTAGAGGTTCCTAAGTAGAACTGAAGAATGGTATATTTTTAAAGTAATTTCTTATGTTAGTGGCAGAAAAATTTGAAGAGCAAAGAAGGAATATAAGAGCAATAGTATAGCTTACTCAAAGCCTTATAAAAATTATATTATCTTGTTTTTATAGTAAACAAATTTTAAGCAATTAGTAAGTAAACAGTATTTAGTAATTCCTTACTATTTGCCATCAAAATGTGCATATTGCTTTGATCCATACTACTTTGTATAAAGCTATGATACATATGCTTATATAACATCAGGGTTTCTGGATTTACCTTATTGTAATTTCTAAGAATATAAACCAGATCTTTCATGTTTCTGAAATAGTTTACTCATTTGTTTTCTGAAATAATTATGGCACCTGGCTTTGTTTAAAATATTTGTATTCTTATAAGAAAGTAAGCAAGCAGTGTATCTTGTCTGCTTGGGTTGCTATAATGAATTACCATAGCCTCTGTGGCTTAAACAATTGACATTTATTTCTTACATTTCTGGAGGCTTGGAAGTCCAAGATCAAGATGCTGGACAATTCAGTTTTTGATGAGGGCTCTCTTCCTAGCTTACAGAGGGCTGCCTCCTCACTGTCCTCACATAGAGAAGAAAGAGTGTCCATGATGGTGACTCTTCCTCATCTTTTAAGAGCACTTATCCCATTGTGGGAGCATCACCGTCATTACCTTATTTAAATCTAATTGTCTCTGAAAGGTTTTAATTCCAAATACCATCACTTTAGAGGTTAGGGCTTCAACATATGAACTTTGGACAGGGTACAGAACATATAGTAAATAAGTACAAATGAATTATTTTTGAAAAAGTAGGAGATTAGAACCGTGGCACTTTTATTTATTTTTTTATTTATATGTTTTCTCCAGACCAGGTAGCTTGACTTAGTTCTTGGTTGAGTCAGTTACCTATATATCTTCCTGAGTCCCTCTTTAGACTGATTTTTGTGATCCATATCTCCAGGCAATCTAATTCTGCCTCAGTCAAGCCTTAAACATTAGGCAAGGCTCCATCCTGCCACCTGACTGAAACAGGTGTGTTTCATTCATGAGCTGAAATCTCAGCCACCCCTGCCTGACTCCCTACACACACCCAAGCAGGTGGTGGCATTATCCCACCCATTTTTTCAAATTGGTTTTGTTTCATATTGTATGCTTCAATTTTATAAACATATTTATCTTTATTTTAGCATTATGGACTTAATATATTCTCTTTTTATAGTATCATCTTTGCCAGAAAATTATATTTCTTAAATTATGAATTAATTCAAGAAAATATGTAATATGAGATAGGCCGACTAAAGTTTAACATCTCAGATACCTGGGAAACACAGTCCAGGCATTCAGGCAGAGGTGCAGGAAGGTGCAAATGTCACATGGTGCATTGTCTACATCATCAACATGATGTGGAAGGTGCAAATGTCACATGGTGCATTGTCTACATCATCAACATCAGTTCAGCTCAAAAGTCATCATCTGAATATCTGTAATCCTCAAAATATACTAGATCCTTGACTTCAAAGATTTTACAGTTTAGAAGAGGTGTCACCCATGTAGATTGTAATACCATGAGGGGAAAATGTTACTATAATGATGGTGCACTTAGAATTGTCTAGGAACTCAAATAAATGGTGGTTAATTCTAACATGGATAATTAAGTCAGGAAGAAATGATAGTAGATTTATAGAGAAGTTACCATTCGCACAATGCCTGAAGGAGAGAAGAATTCCAAGGAAAAATGCTTTCTTCTTCCTCTGAGATGAAATGGGCAGAGGGAAAGAAGAATGGAGGTGAAACATATTATTAAATGAAAACGGGAAAGCAGAAATCACTGATGTGGCTTGGTTTTCTTAGGCAAGCAGGTGGAAAATAGAACAGCATGTCTAGTGAGAATGGGGTAGCGATAGTTGGGTGGATACATAGGTGAATAGGTATATGTTAGGAAAAAGTAGAAAGTATTGGAACAGTTATAAATTCTTAGTGTGTGCCAGGCAGTAAATTTTCACATCCACTTATTTAAAGCCAAATTGAAAGTATACAAGGAGCCTGAAATCTAAGAACTTGTGCTGAAGTTGGAAAGGTCCATTTATATTGGTCATCAAATTTCAGCAAAACGCATCAGTGGGTGGCTTTTTGGTCCTTGGTATCAAGGACCAACAAGTTTAGGTATCTTGGGCCTACTCTTTTCTTCTTAGGAGGAAAATAATGCTTTCTGATGTCGTTCCCCTGTGTCTTTCTCTAATTACTCTGTTTCCTGAATGGTCTCATCTGAATCAAAATATTCTAGTAAAAATAGAATGTGAGCAGCTCAGCTACATTGTGTGATGTTTGCCTTTATGATCACTTCTTCATATATTCATGACAATTAATTTGCTCTATTTTAACCTGCATTGTACACTGAATGACCAGTCCTGTAATCTAAAGGTGAAGGAAGACAAGTTAAAGGATGACTTCTCTTCATTTTCATTTAAATTATAGACATAATTTAAGGCAGAAAGAAAAAGCCTTTCTGGTTCTGCAGAGTGATGCTTAAAAATAAAAGGGCAGGAGTGAAAATGGAAAAGCCATGGCCATTTTCTCATCATCAACTGCTACCGTCACCCTCTGTGTTGCGTACAGGAATGCGAAACTTTCTCAGTGCCACAGCAGCAACTTTTTACCTAGATGAGGCAAAATTGCAGACTCCATGGCAACTTGATCCAAAACATCCAAATAGTACCATTTCCACATACCCTTAAGGTGTCAATGACTTTATGAGTGGTACCTCAGTAGCGGCCTGTAGGAACCCAGAGACAGCATAAGAACCAGAGCCCCCTAACTCCATTTCTATAAAGATGAGTCTGTTTCCTTCTACACTCAGATGCTAAATTTGGAAAAGGAGGAAGATGAAACTTCCCTTGAGAGGGAAGAAATACCCTTAACAGATGGAGTCCCAGCACCCGTTTTCTTAAGATTGTTCTTATTTTCACTTGTTTAAATCTATTTAATCCTTTTTAATTATTTCAGCAGCCTCTATTCATTCTCAAAACTGTACCATTATTTAGACAATGAATTAGCCATGTTTCTACCAGACAGCCTAAGCTTTAAATTAATTTAATATGTACACTAAAGTGATGCCTTTAACCTGGAAGATAGTAAACTCGGCAAGTTTAGTCAGCAACTGTTTTTGGGTTGGTTTTCTATCCCTCCTCACAATTTTCTTGCATACCTTACTATCATTGGAAACTCAAACTCCAGAATTGAAGTGAAGTTAGCTAAATAAAATAATGGTGAATTTTGTGCATTAGTTCAAGAGTTTAAATTTCAAGCCTGCCACATTAAACATGGGTAGAGCATTGTGAGGTAAAAGGACAATATTATCGCTACGTCTCAAATTGCTGTTTTCTTGTCACCACCTTTTAGGACTTCAACGGATAATCTTTAATGCAACTGTAAACCCAGGGTTTCCCATTAGGGAAAGTGTAAACACACTTGTGAACTAATAGGTGTCATGTCAAAACCTTATTAAATTTCCAATGTTACATGACATATTGGCTTAAATTATTATCTAGTATATTAATATAATTGTTGGCTTAGTGGTGAAAATAGTTTGCTGGATGGGAAATTTACTTGAAATTATTCTTTAATTTCATATGAAGTATGTTTAAAAGACACCTCAAAGTATCCTACAATTTTCTCTCTATTGTATAGGTAATACGTTGTGTTCGAATAGGCTAGTTTAGGAATGTGTAGTGATCATTTACTTACAATCCCTTTAACTAGGTTTCTTGATTTTTTAAAAAATTAGGGTTCAAATTCTTGAAATCAATATTTTGGTTTTATTTTCAGAAGATGAACTTGAGAATGTCCACATTTTTGAAAGTTTGGAAAAAAGCACTTGGCAGATTGCTTTTAACATAGATATATTTGTCACATATTTTGAGCAAAATAAAAGCAAAACATAGTTTCACAAAATAAAACTTTAAAAAATTATATATGTTCTACATATAGTACAGCTACATAAATGTAATCCTTCATATGTTAGATTGAGCATTCAAGTACAGAATAGGTAAAATTACTGAAAGCTCTCAAAATATCTAAAGTTGTTAATTAATTGGTAGGTGTTTATGTAATAGGGGAAGAACAGCACTGGGGAAAGGGAGATTTCAGAGAAATTTGGTCCATGTTCAATTTTAAACAATGATTCATCATTCTAAACTGGAGAGGTTTACAATCCCAGTAGAAACGAGGTTTCTTTTTCTTTTTTTCTTTCCCTCTCCCTCTCTCTCTAGATACATACTTTTGGCAATCATTGTTACACAGAGAACCAAGCATATTTGTTAAACTCCCTGTACTTAAGTGTGAAGTAGTGCCTGGCCAACAAACAATTTTCTCATACAAAATATATCTTTAGCAGCTAGCATTCCCTCGACTTGAACATTTGAACCCCAACTCACTATTCTCTCTGGGCCTTAGTGTATCTTCAAGGATACTTCCAGTTCTTAAATCCTATTCAGCAGTTTTTAACTGAAACAAACAATTACCCTAGTAGAATCACACCACATATATTTGTGATTCTACTCACACACACACATGCACAAGGTATGCCCGGAAAAATTCTAGCCATTGTTAATATAATGAGAATGATTTGGGAGACATAAATGGAACCTGGCAGCCAAGGAGAGTGGACTGGAAAGTGCATGCGTGAACAACGATGACTACACTGTATTAGTCAGTGGGGGTGACAGATACCATTGAGTGAGCATATGTACTGTGTGCACTTAGCATTCAAAACAACTGAGTGAGTAGAGCAACACAAACAAATCCACATCAAACACTGTATTAAGTTTGAATATTCTGGGGAAATTATTCAGATGATTCAGAAGGCCATAGCTATAAGCAACTGGTGATTAGCAGTTTCATCACAACAATACAGCCACTCATGTATCACATCTTATTCAGAATTTTTTTTGACAAAACATCAAATCAGCCAGGTGACTCAGCCCCCCTACAGCCCAAATGTGGCACCCTGTGACTTCTGACTTTTCCCAAAACTAAAATCACCTTTGAAAGGGAAGAGATACCAAACCATCAATGAGATTCAGGAAAATTCAACAGAGCAGCTGATGGCAATTGGGGAGAACTATGTGAGGTCCCACGGTGCCTATTTTGAAGGGGACTGAGGCATCATTGTCCTATATACAATATTATTTTTAATTTTTTTCAAAGGTTTTATTTACTCATTTTTAGAAAAAGGAGAAGGGAGGGAGAAAAAGGGAGAAAGAAGGAGAGAAATATTGGCATGTGAGAGAAACATTGATCGATTGCCTCTTGCATGCCAACTGGGGACCTGGCCCACATCCCAGGCACATGCCGTGACTGGGAATTGAACCTGCATCTGTTCAGTTCACAGGCCAGTGCTTAACCCACTGAGTCATACTAGTCAGGGCTACTATTTTTTTTCAATACAATGTTTCTTGAATCTTGTATCTTCTTCAATAAACATCTCTATTTTTCGTATTATATGGCTGGGTACCTTCTGGACAGACCTGGTATACATCAAACACACACACCCATACAGAGGTCTTCCTTTGTAACAGTATCTTTCATAGAATAAATTTATTAAAAGCCTGCTCCCTTTAAGAATAATCCAATGTTAATTTGTTATGGGAAAAAGGGTCTTAAGATTATTTTCCAGGAAAGTAATCCACAAATCAGACCCCAATAATGAAACAAAACTACATTTTTAGAGCAGTGATATTATAGCATCATTTTTTCTTTAAAGAAACAATATCATCTCTTTAAATAAAATAATACATATATATATATAATATATGGAACTTGAATTCTTCAGTGTTCCACAGTCCCCACCTATACATCCTATCTTCCTGTCAGGAAAGTCTAGGGACTTCTCCACTAAATCCAAGGACTCTGTAGAAGATGGTGGAAAATGTATTGCTGTGAATTAAAGGTCACCAAACTCAGTCAATGGTCAGATAATAAGCAAGTGAAGTCAGTTGTCCCAATCCTGAACCATCAGCAGTTGTAGGGTTGAAATTGAGACTCCATACTGCATAGTAAAGCATTCAAATTGAATGACATATTTTGTAGGTCAAAGAACTGCAAATAGAAACTGTACATTGTTTTTAAAATGAGTGTTTTGTGATATATTGTCAACTTGACATTGTTACATTGTTAGAATTTTTGGCTCTTTGTTTTACTAGAATATTGGAAAAGCTATCATGCTAATATTTGAAGTCTAATAATATGAAAAAGTCCTAACTCTTTTTAGCTGTCTAGAGAAGTGGTTCTACATTTCCTCTGTGATGTTTTGGCTTTTTGCATACTCTCTGAATGCAGAATATAAAGTCTTCCTTGAGTTCAGAGATCATTTGTCTTCTGATATACACCTGTATGTTTTGGACCTTATTCTTGATATGAGCATAATACCTGTGTTTAATGGGGCAGAGGAGGTCAATAAATGAAGCCAGCTTCTACTAGACAAATTTCAGAATGATAAATATGCTTAATATCCCAGGTCCTTAATAAAATAGGCCAAAAGATAATCAACAGCTGGTATAAAATGTAAATAGCTCAGGATGATCTTGAAAGTTCTTCGGATTAATGCAGACATCGTACATTGTAACAGAAAAGTATGGATGAGAGAAAAAAAGAAAGTGGTGATGAAACAGCAAGAATGGAGAAGGAAGGAAAGGCAATGATAAGGTGCACATATGTTTGGAATTTAATTTGTATCAAATTGTGTGATATGTGTAATATTTTTCCCTCATTATATATTTTCTGTCAAAAAACAGAGAAGATATAATGTAAAATGCATTGCATATTTTATACTTATGCTATTGAGAAAATGTGTCTTTCACAAAGTTCATGCCATATGCATTTTAAACTATGAGGAACTGCATTTGAATATAAATTTATGCACTTATACTTCAATGTCTGGATTTCAATCTCTTGCAAATTAGCAATTAAATTGAACTAAATGTACTTTTGATATGATTTAAATGCAATTTGATTGTTTTTCAGAGCACACATAACTGATTATTTTATTTTAGTGAGCCACAATTATGAATTCAAAAAATGAAAACATTTTTATTTCTTCATATGACAAAGGAATAGAGAGTAATGGAGAATTATCCTTAAATTATTCTATTAACTTTGGATTTATTATATTGTAATGCATGTATGAGACTTATGCCTCACACAAAGAGAAGAGACATAGCAATTGATGAATATGTTGGTGCAGTCTGATTGGATAGTTCACCTGAAGTAACAATGCATTAGTGGGTTTTTATATTTTCTTCTTTTTTTCTTCTTGTTCATTTTATTACAGTTTTTCCAATTGTTCCCCCTTTGCCCTCCTGTGTCCAGCCCACCCCAGCCCACCCCTAGCTCCTACAGCCCATTCCCATACTCTCGTCCATGTCCATGGGTCATTCACACATGTTCTTTGATTAGTCCCTTCCCCTTCTTTCCACTATCTCCCCACCCCCTTCGTCTGGCAGCTCTCAGTCTGTTCTTTGTTTACACACCTCTGATTCTGTTTTGCTCATTAGTTTATTCTGTTCATTAGATCACTCTTATAAATGAGATCATATGGTATCTGTCTTTCACAAACTGCCTTATTTCACTTAGCATAATGCTTTCCAGTTCATCCATGCTGTCGAGGAAGGTAGGAGTTCCTTCTTTCTTTATGCTGTGTAGTATCCCATTGTGTGAATGTACCACAGTTTTTTAATCCATTCATCTACTAATGGACACTTAGGCTGTTTCCAGCACTTAGCTAATATAAATAGTGCTGCTATGAACATTGGGGTGCATAGGTTCTTTTGAATTGGTGTTTTAGTACTCTTAGGATACAATCCCAGCAATGGAATTGCAGGGTCAAAAAGCAATTCCATTTTTAATTTTTTGAGGAAAATTTTACTGTTCTCCATAATTGCTGCACCAGTCTGCATTCCCACCAACAATGCACTAGGGTTCCCTTTGCTCCACATGCTCATCAACACTTGTTGTTTGATTTATTAATGATAGCAATCCTGACAGGTGTGAGGTGACATCTCATTGTGGTTTTAATTTGCATCTCTCTGATGACTAGTGATGCTGATCATTTTTTTTCTCATGCCTATGTACCATCTGTATGTCCTTCTTGGAGAAGTGTCTACTTGGGTCCTTTAACCACTTTTTTAATTGGGTTGTTTGCCTTTCTGGTGTTGAGTTGTATGAGTTGTTCATGTATTTTGGAAATTAAACCCTTGTCTGATGCGTCATTGGCAAAATTGTTCTCCCATACAGTCAGTTTCCTTTTCATTTTGATGATGGTTCCTTTAGCTATGCAGAAGATAGTTTCTGATAGTTTGACCTAGAGAGCTCTTTTTGTTATTTCACTATCCCTGATAGTCATAAGGAAATAAAGGCATTTTAAATGATGTCACATGAAAGATTCAGAGGTTTATTTGCTGTTCTATTAGTCATGCTTGTGCATAGATGTTGGTATTTTCTGTCTTGTTTTGATGCATTAGTACTTCACTTCTTGCATTAGCTACTGAGGCTGTGCCAGAATATTATGTCTAGACCTGATTATAGTATTGAACCAGACCATTAGCAAAGAGTCATTCTGTTACAATTCATGCTGAAACAATGCCTAGCACTCATTTATTGAATGTTTAAGAACCATAGTCTGGGTATGACTACATGAGAGTTATACTGTTACACATTTTATATTTTGGAATATGTATATGTATATGTATGAGAACACAGATGCCTATATGCAGAGTGTCTGCATTTCAGTTTGTTTGTTCTTTTTAAAAATCATACTATATGAAATCCTAATAGTAACTAAACAAAACAAAAAGATAGGTGATTAATTTTGTAAGTAATTATATAATTTAGCTTTAGTGATTTTTATTGTGTCTGATGTTAAGCCTAATACAGATGGATCTTACATCATTTATAATAGCAAGTTTACCTTGTGTATAAGTATAATGAAAATGTAATTGCATATTAAATTCCTATAGGTGTGTGATATTTAATATAAGTATGATTAATTAAATATATGCTAAAAGTTATTAATCCCATTAAACACCATTAGCTTCCTATATTATAATTAATTTGATGTATGGTAATTACTAAAATACTAAGCATAATAGCAATTATAGTAATTATATGAATATATTTATATCAAATACTTATAAGTATTTACATTATAATATCTCCATTTTTTTACATTCTGACAAGTATAGATTTATGAAGTATATAATGTTGTCCATACACAATCAATATATATACATCTTCTATAACTTTTTTTCTGTTTTCTACAGGCTTAATCTGTTCATTTCCTTTTTATTCAATTTTATGAAATGGTAGCATTAATTCTCTTTTCTTCTTGGGTTTAAAATTTCTGTACTCCTATTTGTAGATTCCAAGTTTATAACCAGTTACCTTCGGAACTATTTAAAGAGTATCTCCTTACTATTTCTTTTATCAGATCGTAAAACTGCTTTCATCTATTGCTTTAAACACTCAGTGATATAGGAACCGATAAGTTCAAGACTTATGCTGGTGTTAGGTCTGTGTGTATATGGGTATGTGCATGTTTATGTTTGTGAATAAAACTTAACCCTAATGATCTTTTACATTGCTTCACACCACTATTATTTTGGGAGGCTACTCATATGATTAAAAACTGGATTCTGGGATAATTTGTTTTAAGTATTTTAATATCTGAATCTGTTATATATAATATTTTACCAGGGAGATACATACAATATTGTAATAGTTTATGTTATTTGGTTTGTTTGTTATTTTTAACTATAATCTGTTCTATGAGAGATGGCAGATTGAAACTGCAGATTGCACAAGAGATTGCAAAACAATGTAATGACAAAAAAATATAGGTTCTGTGACTGTGCTGCCTAAATTTGAGTTTGTCTCAACTTGTTTGGTCTTAGGCAAGCTATTTAATGCCTTGTGACATCTCCAAAATGGAGATGACAAGGCTACCCACCTCATAGAGTTATTATAAGTTAATTCTTGTAAGTACCTAGAATATGTGATTAATGCATGTTATGGATCTAACCAACTAAATGAAAAACATTGATCTTAAACTTTAATTAAAACTTATGGTCATTCATTGTTGATGATCTGTAGATATATTTAATTTACATCTATAAATTAGTAATCTGGGTATTAAGTGTCAATAAATTCAGTCACTGGGCTGCATAGATAGTTACATTTATTTTTTAGTCCCAATCTCAATGTCAAAGTATATCAAATTTATATATTTTTATAAAAGATTCTTAAGGAGCTTAATTATTTTGGGATGTCCTTGCACTTCTATCACACACCTCAAAGCTTTATGCACATAAATACTTAACAAATACGCACAAATAATACTTTTTGATGTTTTCAGATTCTTACTTTATCAAAGACATATCTAGAGTCTTTGGGTGTGTTATCTACTTTGCGGTTTAAGGCATGCATTCTTAAATAGTACTTAGGGCATTTGTTATTTAGTATTACATATTCTAATCAACTCATTTGGGAGGAGAAAGTGAAAGAATTTTGAGTTGGAAAATTCATTGTTAGTTAGCTAATAAGTTTGAAATTAGCAATTTTTTTTGTCCAAAAAAGAAAATGCAATTACCTTAATAAGATAACTTTTTATTTTCTAAGAACCAACAAGCCTTTAATTTTCACTGTGGTACCTTGAAGAAAAATTTCTTTACTTGAACCTCAGTTTTCTCAATACACAATGGGGCTAGGGAATCTTACCTTACAGGATTTTTATACCCGACAATTATAAAACACACTAATATAAGGCCAACTTCCTTCTTAAAACACTTTAGTGTTTTTTTTTCCTTAGTGGAAACCATGGCATTTTTTAAAAAGCATTTTTGTTACTTTCAGACATTTTCATGATATTAGATTCTTTTTTCTTTTTTTCTCATTTTCTATTTTTTTTTTTACTTTTTAAAATTTATGTTCATTGAATTACAGTTGTCCAGTCTCTTTCCCCATTGTCTACCCCTACCTTGCCCCCGCACTCCCACAATCCTGCCCCCATTGTCTGTGTCCATGAGTCCTATATTTGTGTTCCTTTGATATTAGATTCTAAATGCAGACATTTATTAAATATGATTTCAGTTGGTAGAGCAATGAATAAATCTTACATTATGCTTCCTGAATTCTTCTGAGTTATTAGAGGAATTATGAGATTGAATCAAATAAATAAGGCTTTTTCCAGGAGCACTCTCTTAAATATATATGGATATTTGATCTTCTCTTTGTTCATTATATATGTATGTAATGGAATATAATGGAAATTATATAATATAATGAAATTGATATAATGGAAAATTATTAACATGCATTTCACTGTGATAATACACTAAGTTATTACAATAATTTTAATCACATGGGTCACAAATATGTAAATTTCCTCTTATTTGGAGGAATAATTAATCCCAGGCACCATGATACTTTTCATTCGGTTTGTTATACAATCCTTACAACCTATCCCAGGCCCTCTTATTAGCCATATACCAAAAAAGAAAAGAAAAGAAAAGAGAAGAGAAGAGAAGAGAAGAGAAGAGAAGAGAAGAGAAGAGAAGAGAAGAGAAGAGAAGAGAAGAGAAGAGAAGAGAAAAGGGAAGGAAGGAAGGAAGGAAGGAAGGAAGGAAGGGAGGGAGGGAAAGAAAGAGAAGGGAAGGGAAGGGAGGGAGGGAGGAAGGAAGGAAGGAAGAAAGGAAGGGAGGGAGGGAGGGAGGGGGGGAGGGAGGGAGGAAGAAAGGAAGGAAACTAAAATTTATAGAATTTAGGGGCTCACCAAAAGTCATATAGTTGTAAATTGATGAGCCGATATTTGAACTCAGGCCTTACTTCACAGCCACTAGTCCAAGCTACTGTGCACTATATTGTTCATGTTCTCACTCAAGTTTGTTTAATAGTTCATGTTCTCTGAAAATAATCAATGAGTTTGATCATTTGTAACTATAACAAATGCTTCTAAACACACTTTGGGTCGAAATGGAAAATTAGCATATTGAGACAACCTGATGTGAAAATATAAGCTATTTCAGAAAGTTTCATAAAAAATAATCTCTTCAAAAGTTTTATTCTACTTTGGGAAAAGAGCAACTAAAGAGAATTTTTAAGTCTAATCCAATTTTTCAAGTGGTATCTTAGTATCATATTTTGATAATAGTTTCATTTCTCTTCTTTAGGCCTAACTCAAATAAATTAATATTGAAAAGTGACAGATGGTCATAAATAAATAATAAACTAATGGGCTCATTATAAGGACATGTGGTTCACTGTGATAAATTTCATAGTTGTATCCTAGATCTCCCTTAGGCAACAGATTATACAACATCAATGTTCTTTCATTTTAATGGTGAATATTCCAAAACTACAATGTTTGTTTTAACAGTAAATCTTTATAATAAGTGCCTTATGATGAGTAAATAATAAATTAATAAAAACAAGTCCTGTGTACAAAATGTGTGAAATGCATACAAGTCCTGTGTAATAAAAGATTTCACTGAAAGATCCTAAAAATATAAGATACTTATGCTAAAATGTGTAAACCACCATTTCATAAACTGCTCTTTTGGATGTATGCCAGAATTCTATTGTCAAATATAACAGTCATTGACTGGTACTTTTCATTTGTGTGGAGTCAAATCCTAGCCACTGATGATAATGAGTCTCAGTTAGACAGTGATATTAATAGCACTCTTTTTTTGTGGCTTTCTTGTGTGCCAGGGGCTATGCTGAAGGCCCTACACCTAAAATATCTTATTTAGTTTTTAATTGCATGCTATAGCTATGGAAAACAAATCTTGGGGAAGTTTAGTAACTTTCCCAGTGACAAACAAATACATGTAAAACTGGGTTACTCCAGTTTTACAAATCTACTCCAAAACCTAATACTTCATACCTTATTTACTCTGTTTTCCTACAGCTTGCTACTCATTGCTATTTTATTTTATAAAGAATAATACTTAGAAAAATATAAAGTACTTCTTGACAATATTAGAGGAGTTTGGTATATAGTGTCTATAAGCACAGGTTTCTATATAAGCAAAATAAAGTATACTATTTAAAAGGATACTATATTTATTTTATCTTTTTAATGTTTTAATGATTATTCAATGAAATTGAAAATTATAGCAAATGTTCCCTTAATTATTTATTGTGTTCTATTTACTATCAAGTCTAATTTCTGTAAGATAGAAATCTAAAAAAAATTATATTTGAGTTAAACTTTGACACTTGAAAGGGTAAGAATGAAACAAAAAATTGTATGTCTGATTCTATCATTGTTGCTGGCAGTAATATACAAGGCTCAGCATATCTGGTTTATAACATACTATTTATAACATAATTATTAGCGCTATTAACTATGCACTTAGGGTATAAACAATGCCAAGTTATATTGTGTCTGAGAGAGTCGAATTAGTTTAGTTAATATTAGAATCTAATTTTTTAAGAATATTTATGCATGTGATACACACCAAATATGTGATAAAAAAGAATATATATTATATAAATATATATAATGCACAAAATGTGCATTATATGCAATATATCATCTAAATATATTTTTAATTTTAATTTAATTTAATTTTAATTAACAGAAATTATGCTACCTTTGAATTTGTAGAAGTGATAGAATTTTTTCCAGTAAAGTCTTTTAGAGTTGGATTATTATATATAATATTCATAGTATTACAATAACTGGGAAATTTCATATTTTGTACAGGTGTCATTATAGTCAATTGTGCTGATATTTATGTTAATTGAGAGATAAATATTAAGGAGCTAGTCTGTCAGTTGCAGAAATCAGCTGTAAACAGCTTTTCCACAGATTCAAGATGTTGTTCCCAAGTAAAGGCACAGTTACCTGACCTCAGATTATTTTTGATTTTTTGAATAAATACATTGCTCTGTGTTCTCAAGGTAAAAAGGGTGATTATACAATCTAATATTGCTGTAGCATTTAAAATTAGATAAAAGCCTATTAGTGGGGCATAGGATCACCATAAGCCTTTTGTCAGTTTCCAACAAATTCATACATAACAAAAAGAACTCAAAGGAAAATCACAAAGAGGAAAGATAATGAGCTCGTCAAAGCAAATGCTTAATGCATCTCCACTTTGGTATTAATCACACAGTATGTGAGTGAGGGTCAAAGCAGCTGAGGTCAATGGAGAGGATTTTGGTAACGGCAAAAAGAAAAAAACAAGCTAGTGATTTCTGACAGATTGAAATTTTAAAAGTGAGACATAAGGTCACAAAATCAGATTCAGTTTTCAGAAGCACAGTGGGCAAGTTTTAATGACTTCTCAGCAGAGCTTTGTAAGAGATGCACTCAAGTTTGAACTATCCAGACAAACTAAACTTTTTTTACCAGTAGGAGAGGAGATGGAATATTCTAAAGATTAAATGACATTATAAGTTGCTTTTATTGATGGAATTTTACTACTTTGGATCATTAAATTATCTTCTTTTTAAAAAGGATGTAAAACTGTAGAGGTTTTATTCGGTGTATATAATTTAAATATTGCTTTACATCACAGATGAACAATATGCATATATAATTTAAAATATGTATTTACAAGATAATTTCCATAATTAAATATACTTTTCATATTCATAAGGCATTTAAATATTTCTGTAAATTATATCCTCTGAGCTTACTAAATCCCTGTGACAAATGCTGAGAGAGAGGCAATGAAGTCTTTCCCTTACTTCATCAGCTTCAACAAACCATTCACACTCTACATTTAAGATAAAAAACAAGGAGGACCGGGGACAGAGTAGGAAGAAGGAGGAGGAAGAAGGAGGGAAACAGAAAAGAAGCACAAAATCTGGTGTTTAATACAAAATAGTTACTTATCAATTCTCTTACTGAAGTGTTCAAGTTTTATCTTTCTCAGGACTTTTCAAATATATTTACTATCATTTAATTCAGTTGTTTACTGAAACTTTACTTGGTCAGGTATCTTCCAAAGACTAGAGGGGGTCTAACGATTATAAAATATATTTTGTCTGTGCTTCACAGGTTTTATAGGCTGAAGTGGCTTTCATAAGTAGTCATGAATTTTTGGTATGGAGAATAAAATTGTTCCTATGCGAATGGCTACTTACAGGTTAATACCATGGTTCTGTGCTGAAACACCTCACAGTTCTTGGTCCTTCTTTTTTAGAATGTGAACGTATTTACCTATATCCACAGATAGTATTCCTTGAAAATAAATGGAATTGGGTTTATTGGTAATGATGTGTTTGAATCATATTAGACACTAGTATATATATGAATTTATTGTTTTATTCAACTAAGCTAATGTTGCATTCTTTACATTCACCTAGCCACCAATTAGTTCACTGGAGCATCCTAGATTACTGTAGTCTTCTACTGGACTTTCTGTCCATAGTCATCCCCAATCTCCCAAAATCTCAGGTTTGCAGTCCAGTTTTTGAGGTTTCCACATGAAGGGACCCTTAGCTATGTTTCTGGCCTTAGTTATTATGCTTTTGCATTTTTAGTGTACAATACTTTATATGGCAGTGTTTATTTGATAAAATAATTCATAAAGAATAAAAATGTGTCTTATCCTATGAATATCTAAAATTTTAAAATGATAATGAATGATCCATTTTTTCTCTTGTTACAGAATAACACTAAATTATGGTAAAATAAAGTAATATTCTAAATAATTTTTTTTTGTTTTGGAACATAGAAAGGGCTCAATGTGTTCTATATCCTCAGTGTACTCTTGAAAATTAGACATAGTGGGAATAAATATTTATAGAGGGGAACAATTATGATAGATAAAGAGACTTGCTCAAGAATCCTCCCTTAGTAAATGATGAACTAGTAATAGATTCCAGGACTCCTGGCCACAATCCTATATCTTCTTCCATGAAAACTAGGATGAACATATGAGTATGTCCCAATTTTTCCAGGATAATCTTGCTTAATACCTGGTATCTTGAATTGATCATTATTTGTGCACTTTTTCACTCTCAGTAGTATCAATAAATTGTAAGGTCATCATAACTGTAGCTCACAGTTAGACATAAGAAAAAATCAGAAATAGAAGCTATCAAAGATATTATTTTGATGCTCATATTGATTGGATTATATTAGTTTATGATCATTAACTATGTAATGATTTTCTCTTTTTAATTTTTTTCTTTTTAAAATAACTCATAGGATAGAAAGCTTACCAGGGTAAAGAACTTACCATATAAATATTTACAACTACCTTGACATAAATCCTTATTATTTTATCTATTATTTGAAAACTACTGAATAATCTTTGAGCATCTCTAAATATTATCTAAATAATTTTAAAATATTACAATATATGAAAATGGACCCATAATAGATCCAAACTAGTCAAGTGTGACATGTAAGTCAGCAGGTGGGGTGGGAAAATTGTGTCTCTTGCTTTGTTCATGACTAAGGTTCAATGAGACAAGCTCTTTCTGTTTATACAGAATACTGGTTTGATTACAGAAACACAAAACTGGGCATTAGGCTGTGTTTCCTAAATAAATTAATAACTGACCACCAAAGTAACATTTTTTAAAACTTTTTTGATCTAATAACTTTAAAACTGGTGGTTGTGTACACTGAGTGCATTTTGACAGATGCTTATTTTCTTTTCTACTTCATGTATTTTTCTTTAGAAATGAACCCTCAACATTAATGATCTTGGCTCTTTTGTCCAGTTTCAAAAATCTATCTTGTTTAGAAAGCTGTAATTATTATTACTATTCTATGGCAAATAGCAGACTGCTTTAATGCTCTTTAATATCCTTTCAAAATAGGTCATTTAAAACAACCATTTCTACATGTGAAAAGATTTGACAAAGGTTGGGATCTGTTCAAATTTATCAGGCCCAGATTACGTATACAGTATATTTGTGAGAGATAAAAGGAGTGTGTATGTGTCTGTGAAGGGCACATAACCTTTCCAAAGAATTTAGAGAAAATTGCTTCTGACAATCCTATTATGGAAAGCACAGAAAAGGAATGAAAAATCTATCAACATGCCAATTCAGAAAAATCATTTAAGTAAGACTTGTTTAGAATAAGACACTAACATAACTATTACTTTTATATCATCCCAGATAACTATTTTGACAAAAAATTTATACATCTCCATAAATAAGTTTATTGTGTGGTAAAACTTGAAGTATTTCCAAGAGAATATAAGAACCATAGGTCTATGTAGCATCACTGAATGTGACTGAAGTGATAATCAACAGCGAGCTATTTGAATAAATTTTTTCAGTTTTGATCTCTTCAACTATTTTTGGAGATTCTACCACATTTAATACTATATCATTCCTTCATTAACTGTGTTATTAAAATAAGTGTATATTTCTCTAGTGCTGAAGTCCATTTCTGAAATCCAGTGAAATTGACACAGGGAATAGTTTGGTAAAAATTATTTTAAAAATTTAATCCCATGATTAAAATTTTTTATTACCTTTGATTTTCTAGCCAGAGAGGTCATTACAGTTTGATGGAAAATGCTTAGCAGCATAAGGGGTGAGTTCATCCATAATCATTTGAAAAGCATATATGGAAAGGACAAGGAAGAGAAAGTATACTTTTTGGATTAAAGGTTTGGAGAGGCAGAACATGTGATCGAACAATAACACAGAGGGGTAAATACAGGAGGGAATAGCCCTGCTAATAAATAACACAGCATAAAGAATGTGAGGACAAAGAAGATTTGTGAGATCTACTGTTGGTGACTCATTAATAATAATAATAAATAAGAATTTTGGAGTTTGCACTCTAAAAGTAGCTTTGTTGCCAAAATAAAAGATATGATATAGATAAATATTAGATACCTTATCTAATGGTTTTTGGCTTTTCCAAATGTAAAATGTCTTCTAAATGAGCTTATCTATTCAAAATTATTTTATGTGTACTAATTAATTCAGGTTAAACTCTTAGTGAATCATAGTGAATTTCCTAAAAGTGAGTGCTTCAGGACCTTGGAAAAGAACCAGTTACTCTGAAACCATGTATGTCCAGAATCATCACTATTATAATATCAATCTTGAGAAAACTTTTTAGTGATTTAACAACAGTTTGTTGAGGCAAAATTCACATGAGATGAAATTAAGCATTTTAGGGTTTGTGGTTCAATGGCATTTACCCTGTTCATGAAGCTGTGTAATCATCACTGCTGTCTAGTTCACAGAAACCAACAGCCCATCCCTACTGACCCGAGCCCTTTAAACAATGCATTTTTATGAAGTATTGTGTTAAATATAATATTTTATATGTAAACTTTTATATATTCATGTATGTATGTATTCTATATATGTACATAGTTTTAATAAAATACTCATAAATCATAATATCTAATTCTCTCCTATAAATTACAAAAGTGAAGGTATAGATTAAATTATTTAAAATTAACTCCACAAAGAATTATTTGTTTAAATTAATTGAAATCAATTAGTGCAACCAGTTATTTTGAAAAATGTACATCTGAGCACATTAGTCTTTGCTTCAGAAATGTCATGGTCACAAAGATGTGTACTCATTGTTCTCTAAACACATAAAAATGGAAAAGAATTGGCAAATCCAATCAGCAAGCCATTTTTAGTGTATTTCAATACCATGAACTCACTTTTGTTCACCATTTTTTGAACAGTGCCACATTATCTTCATTGTAATGGTTGTTTTGGGCAGCGCTTTTATACACTAACTTTATTTGATCTCTGCTCACAGTTGTTTGTATATAAGAAACCGTGTATATCTTCAGAAAGTATCATCCTATAATTCTATACTGTTGCTATTTCTACCTTGCTAACCTCAGATCAATGTGATTTTTTAAAAAATGAAGCTCTTCATTTATCTACATTTTATTCTCTTTAAAATGCCTTCGACAGACACTGTTAAGAGGAGAAACTTCCTTTTTCCCAAGTGGCAGGGATAAACCTTTCAGTGGAAAACAATAACTTCCAGATTAATTACTACTTAAAACATCTTATTGAGAAAAATTTTGAAATCTTTGATATTTTAAGTTCTCTTATTTAATTAGATTGTCCTCTTGCCTATGCCCTTACCTGTCCTTGGCTTTACTTCTCTGAATTTTCTAAGTGTAAGTGCCAAATGGCTGCTGTTTATGGGTTACATAGAAACATTCAAGAACTGTGGGTTATTTTAGGTAGGAAATTGTATTCCTGTGTGTCAGATGCTTAGTCAAATAGGTGTATGCAGTCTCCTAAGAGAAAATTACTAAAAAATCATTGTTTTATTTAGAAGATGTTGGAAATTATGAAATGTAAGGGCAAGCATATGTGGGCATATTTGCTTATTTCCCTCAAGTACAGTAAATAACTACAGCTTTCTGATAAGTTAAGCTATGTTTAAAAAAATGATAATGTTGCTAGGAAAGATTTGAAATAAAAGTTAATTTTTAAGTAATTATTTTGTTAATTACAGAACTTGTATTCTAAAAGTAACTAATAACAAAATATTCTATGAGGTATTCTAATGGCATTTTCTTTCATTTGAAATAAATGTTCAAACATTTTGGGTTTCTTTTATATGAAATAATTTTAAGAAAAAGCTTCCAGTTTGCTATTTTCCTGAACTTTTTAAAAACATTAAAATTTGCCATGGCTTCATTTAAATAGATATTCTAATTAGTAGCATTTCCTTATGCAAATTAGTTGTGCTAGCAGTTTGATTACTTTTATCAAGTCAAAAATATGTTATCAGCCAAAATTTAGGGCTGACATCAGTCAAACTGCCCTCTAAAAACTTTTCTTTACCATCTGGTTTGATGCCTTCCTGACATATCTTTTTGATGGATGGTATAACAGGAGATTCTCTATCAGTAGAGGTAGTATTCCTTAACATCTGCAAATTCATTAGAATCAAGGACAGGATTCTGGTGGAGTAGGTGTGACGTCTATCTGAGCAAATGTTGAATTTGTGCTAACTGGAAAGCTGGCAGTTTCTTCTTGTGTCAGCTGCCTTTTTGGGCAAACACTCATATTCTTACTTGGAGCCTGCATTTCTTCTAGGGATTGAAACACTTCTCCTCTGCACTGGAAATGGATGCTGTTCCTTCTCACAGAAGGATTCATTCTTTAGCTTTCCTAACCTGTGTGAGGTGGCACAGGTCTCTGTGTCAACCAATGCAGGGGATTTGGATTAATCTTTTCAGGCTGTTATCACTCATGTAGTTTGGGAATATGTGTTATATGATACACATATCCCCACTTAAACTAATGCATAGCTCTCTCTTAAATTATCATCAAAATTTTCATTATTAATCTTTCATTAATTTTTTGTACCTCCTTCTGATCAATTTAATTGCTTCTAAATTTACTATGAAGTGTCTTCATTGTTGTGCTTTGTACACTTTATTTAGTGCTTTATGTCAGTTTTTTCTTGGTACCTCAACTGAAACATTCCATTTTATTTCATGTCATCTACATATATATATATTAAAAAGATTATAGGCAAATTGAGTTTTTATGTAAACAGTTTTTCTACTAAATTAATGAAAATATAATTAAGAAAAAAACTTTAAGTTAAAAAGACTCTGTGTACAAATACTATACTTGTTTATATACTGCAAATGAATGACATTCCACAAGGGGAACACCTCAGGAGACTGTTTTTAATGTCTGAGTGCTAAAAAATATTCTAAGAACTTTCATTTAGGAATTATTTTTAGAACACACTTACATACACTCATGAAAACCAGCTCATTTACTTAAGAGCTATTTCTGCTTTTAGAACAATGACAAAATTAGTGTATGGCTTAAATATACATTGTTTTACTCAAAATATTTTTATTTACTTTCAAAAACAAACTTACTCTAGTAGGACATATAAGTGTTATTAATGAGAGTATTTAAAAGGATGTTAGTATATAGTCAATAATTTTCTGATAAGTTTGCTTAGTGACACATGATTACTAGAATTAGTGGAGTAATTACATCATAAGGCATAAAAACATTGAATCACTATACTATATACCTGAAACTAATACAATATTGTATATCAATTTTATTTAAAGTTTAAAAAGGATATCATTTAACATCTGAAGGCAATTCTTTTTTTTAAACTATTTTTTTAAGTTTTTATTTATTTATTTTTAGAGAGAGAAGGGGGGAGAGAGAGAGAGAGAGAGAGAGAGAGAGAGAGAGAGAGAGAGAGAGAGAGAGAGAAACATCAATGTGTGGTTGCTGGGGGTTATGGCCTGCAACCCAGGAATGTACCCTGGCTGGGAATCGAACCTGCGACACTTCGGTTCGCAGCCCGTGCTCAATCCACTGAGCTACACCAGCCAGGGCCTGAAGGCAATTCTTAAAATTTTTTTTTTAGAGTCCAAGCAAATTTTAAATAAAGTGAGTGTTTTGAAGGTACAATAGTCATTTGGATGTGCTGGATTGACAATACCCATGTATTCAATAAAAAGAAGTTATTGCCCATTTTGTCTTTATGGAGAACTGTGTGTTTTCTGGACAAGGTCACAGTCTTATGGGAAATAAAAATTTTAAAAATACATTCTACTGAAAAGACTAATACTTTTTATGAAAAACCTCTTTTCTGGCAGGATAGAAAATCTAGCTGTGAAGATAATAGCTAATATGTAAAAATCCAAATAATATTGCAGTGTAGTCCTAAATATTTATTTTTCTTTTTAACTCCCCAGTTACTAAGTTTCAAAGTAAATTACTTTGTTTCTCTAAAATACTTAAATGCAAAAGTGAGTACCAAATTGATGTGGACACCACCAGCCTGTAGTGTCCATGGCATTGTGGATGTGACAAACAAATGCACATGGACTACCGAAGTCCTGTGGAGGAAAAGGGATGGCACAGCCACTCTCTCAAGGGGAGAGCACCCCAACCCTTGCCTTGACAAGCTTTTATCGCTTTTCTGGGCACACTACATTGAGGATGGTTCTCATTCACTGTACACAGGTTTGCTTTAGGTGGTTACCTTTTACAGAAAACAAAGGAGAGGATGTCACTAATCACATCACAGAAGAAGGATATTTGCAAATGTAAAGGGAAAGGTGGTTGAACTGGATATACTCTCCTTGGAAGATTTAGCATAGATTTTAGGAAGTTAACAAAATGCAGTAAATGTTTGCTGCCCCAATTCAGGGTGAGGGAGTTTTAACAAAAAGCAAGTCTCAAAGCGGCCTAGGTACAATGCAGGCCTGATTCCCCACAGGAGAACCTATCCATGTGCATGGGTCCTGTGTGCCGGACCTCACTTTTCACTGGCCTTTTCGAGTGGGAGCTGGGCCCATGCCATGCAGAACAGCTCTCATACCAAATTATTATTATTATTATTATTATTATTATTATTATTTGGGATTTAATCTTTATTGCATTTTTTCCCATTACCATGTAGTCCCTTTATATTCCCCTTCCCCTAGCAATCACCACACTGCTGTCCATGTCCATGAGTATTTTTTTCTTTTTTGCTCAGTCCCTCTACCCCCTAACTCCCACCACTAGCTGTCATCCTGCTGCCCATGGAGTCTGTCCCCATTTTCCTTGTTAGTTCAGTTTGTTCATTAGTTTCCATATATGAGTGAAATCACATAGTGTTAGTCTTTCTCTGACTGGCTTATTTCACTTAGCATAATGTTCTCCAGGTCCATCCATGCTGTTGTAAGTGGTATTATTACATATAAATGCTGAGTATAAATTAGTACTTCATTTTTACTTTCTCTGAAAGTGATTAGATGGGTAAAATGATACTCTCAGCAAGGTGAATGATGATGTAAATATACATAAAAACATTATATTTACTTTAGTATTTTTCAGATAATTTTGTTATCTATACCTCAGTTTTCACCAATGTTATTTATTTACTTTCACTTTGGTATTTACTAATTTATATTTTAATAGAATTTTAATACTCATAAATGAAAGTGGAGGTGATGACCTAGAATAATTTTACTGCCTTATCTTTTTAGAGATTTATTGGCATTTTTATTCACATTCCTTGTTAGGTTTAATATTTTTATTTTGCATCATATTTTCAGTTGCTCTTTCTTTTATTTAACTAAATTCATCCATATCTAATTTCATGCATTTTTAGTTACAGCTGAATTCCCATGCTTATATATTGAGAAGGGTGAGTTATGGTTATACTTTTTAAAAATGCCCTTGAAACTTCAACTCAATCTAAATTGAATTTCCAATTTTAAGAAAGTTACTTTTGTGAATCAGATTGTGTTTTAAATACTGAGATATACTTTTCTTCATTTTTTCAACCGCAATATGGCCAAACTGATGCTAATACATTTACAGATAAAAGCTATGGATATAACTATCAGAAAACATTCTTGTTTTACTGATTTGTATTATAGATATTTATTCAGTATACATATGAATATATTTACCCAAATATACATCAAACAATCTACATTGTTTTTTAAGTTTGGTGGTATTGTCTTAATTCTTTAAATTAATTTTATTTTATTTTCCTTTTAAATGAATGTTTTTGCTATAATTTGACAAATCACTTATGTACACTTAACTAGGTAACATTCCAAAATAAGATGCATAAAGCATGATAAAAAGCTAAAGTTACTTTGTTCAGTGAATTAAAAGGAAGATAGATTTTTCAGTTTAGTAATTATTCCTTATTGTGCAATTTTATAAAATTGGCTGATTAAAACACACACCCACCCACCCCTGTGCACACATATTTTCTGTAACTATACTTTAAAAGCTTGATTTATTTGTTTTGAGTTTTTTAAAAATTATACTCTTGTATATTTAGCAATCCACTCTGAAAATGTGAGCATTCCATCTGAAAGAAAAGTTGAAATTTCTATGGATTACATAGAAAGATTTTGTTTTCAAATAAGGTTGAAGGCTTGACCTATTTAAAAAACAACATAGGTTTCTGGTGTAAAAGCTTGATTGACTTGGTTTGCTCTTCTTGAGTATCTGTTTCTGTGGAGAGAAATTTGGCTCAGGCATTCTTATTATGGAGCCTGCTGAACAAAAGTAAAGCTTAAATTTTGCAAGCATATATAAATTGGAATTAGATCTGTAGCCACCCAGATAATGGAACTCTAACTCAGAGATGGGGAGTTACAAAAAAAATTAAAAAAGTAGTCATGTACCAAATTGAATATCTGGATAGAAGAAAACTAATTCCCAATATGACTGAGTACGTAAAAGGTAACTCAAAAATCTATACCAAATTGCAATGATTATTGGAAAATAGGGAGTGATGAATACTCATTAGAGACATTAGCCACATATGTCTTAACTATCTCCACTCTAAGGTACATACAGAAGCTTCTAGTAGAGCTTTGTGTCTAAATAAAGGATATTCACGTGGAGAGTAATTTTAGTGAAATATATAAGTGTTAGAGTACATGTACATTGTTTCTCCTACTGCCTTCAATGTCATAAAACCAAGTCACTGTGTATTCACCTTGCCTTACCTATTTCTGTTAACCACCGTGGCGTGGAAAGAACTTGTGCTGGCAAGTGGTGAATATTTACTTGTATTTCATGTATGTTGGCCTTAGATTGGATCAGTTTTAGCCTCTAGCTGCTTAAAATATTCTTCCTGTACTCCCTAGTAGGTTCAAGCCTCTTCAGGGGATATATCTCACACATACCACATACTCTTACCACCTTATAAGTTTAAATTAGCTTTATTTAGAAACCATTTAATACATACTTGAAATTACCATTTTTAGAAATCGCTTCAAAGGATGGTTCTTAAAAACTATTCAACTCTATCATACTATATATGCACAGCATTTTTTTCTCTTGGTATATTTATTAGATTTTTGTGTGTTCTTTGGGTTTCATTACACATTATTACTCTGTGTAAGTATTTTGGGTATTTCCTCTTAAATTTATTATTGTCCAATTGGTTAGCCAGAATCTATTGTCTTGCATGTATTTTGCTTCATCTTAATAATACTTTAGAAAGTGTATTTTGGCTTATCTGTAAATCACTGTCATAAAGAACACTAAGGATTAATTATAGGAAAGCAATTTCAGCAAAACTGTGTCTACTGTTATAAGTTAAAGCAACTTGCTTAAGCATATAAATTAAAACTTTGCCTTAAATCTTGAGCTAGATATTTAATCACCCTAAAATATTACTTTTCTCATCTTTGTGATGGGTCTCACAAGTCCTCTTACAGGGATATGAGTGTTTAAATGACATTGTGTTCTTAAAGTGCTTAGCATAACATTTTGCACATAATAAGTTCTGAGTCAAAATTAGTTTCAGAAAAGCAGGTAAGAATTATGCTATTTGTAAAATCAGCCATGATATTGACCCAAGTCTTCCTTCCACAAATTGTGATGTTAGTTGTAATTAGCCTATTATTTAAACTTATCTGCATGAAAATGAGATTTAATACATTTATATGATTAAACTGAATATTTCCTTCAGCTATTCTATAATAGCTTTATATAGTTAATACTTCCAGAATTAATAAAAATGTATTATTACATTTTTCCTTGGGATGAATCTTTAGTGATATAGTTTTGATAATAACCTGGTGTTTCATAGCTTATGGCCTTTTTATCATTTCATTAATGTACTTTTTTCATTTGTTGAAGCATTCACTGAGTGCCTTTCTGTCAGTTTCTGTACTAGGTAGAAAAATATACCTAACACTATGACTCAACAAGAGTTATAGAGAAGAGAGAAACTAACCAGATAATCATTAAATAGAATGCATAATTAAAAACTGCCAAGGTTGGCTACATGTACTATGGAAATATAGAATTAGTCAAGGAATGCATAGGGAACATGCCTACTGAATCTGCCCTATCATGAAGAGTTCATCATAAACTCTATTAATGTTCTCTCATTATACATTGGACATAAAATTAGGTTAAATGGCTAACTTGCTATGAAGGGGAGATTAGAAAATGTATGTTCTACTAGAAGTTTGTCAAAAAGGAGGAAATAGGCAGACAACTAGCTTTGTCTGCTAGAGCATTGTAGTCTTGTGTTATTAATGCCTTCTCATCTTAGGGATACCAGGAAGACTTGTAGGTCAGTTAATAAAGTGTGGGTTGAAATAACCCAGTTTGTGATTTAGAAAGACCATTCTGGGGGAAAGAAGATTCACTAGAGGGAAGGTAGTTGAGATCTAATCTACTTAAACATACTTAAATGTTGTCAGTTAAAGGGACTTGCCAGAGAGAAAAGAATGTGGTGGAATCCATACCATGAAATGAAGGATTTGCTGGGAGCAAGTGTACCAGAACAGAAAGAGAAGAGGAGAGATTACAATATAAGGTTTTTGTTCTAACAAGGTTTTAGGTTGGCCTTTAAATGTGTTCCCATACATGGTTTCATTTTTTCCTATGAAGCAAAGGCAAGGCCAACTAAAAACCCATGAGTGACTCCATAGGAGATTTTGAGTTTTAGGAAAGGAGAGAAAGTTGAAATAGACATCGTAGAAAATAAATTGAAAGAAGTATATGCTCCAGACAGTGTTGAGCATGGACTCGAGCTCCACACTTTGTAGTATGACCATTTTTAATAATGTTGTTCTGCCATGATACAGATTCAGAGGAAGTGGATAGTTGGGTTTAGTTAGGGTTGAGGTTAGATTAGGTGGTTCAAAAAGAGAGAAAGAGAGAGAGAGGGAGTTTAGTGAGTTTAGATATTAGCAACAATAATTTTGAAATGATGGATCATGAATGTTCACCTGAACAGTGGAATATAAAGTAGAAAGAGCTAATGAAATATAGGTCATTAATGGTAATGAGGCACCATTGAAGAAAATTTTACCTTTGCAACAGTGTGCATGGACCTAGGGAACATTATACTAAGTGAAATAAGCCAGTCAGGGAAAGACAAATACCATATGATTTCACTCATATGTGGAATCTGATGAACAAACTGAACTAATAAGCAAAAGAGAAACAGACTTCTAGATGGAGAACAGGTGATAGCTATTGGGAGGTGGCATTTAGGGGGTGGAGGGATTGAGCAAAAAGGAAAAAGGACTCATGGACATGGATAACTGTGTGGTGATTACTGGGCAGATGGAGGTATAAAGGGACTAAGTGGTAATGGAAAATATAATAAAGATTATATATTTTTTAAAAAAGAAAAATGGCTAGTAAAGAAATTGAATAGTAGAAATAAGAAACTAGAAATAAATTAGATTATAATTACAAAGTAGGATATTTTAGTATTGATTTCAAAAGTAAAGCCAATTCAGTCATTGATAAATACATTATCTGACTATGGACTTGACTGGTGAAGGTAAGGAAGTCATTGGAAATGATTGGGGAGTAGCTTAGAACTTTCGGTGAAGGAGAAGCAGTGGTGTGTTGGAGCTGGTTTATACTAACTTGTAGAAATTAAATATCCAAAAATTTTAGAGATTTCTTTATATCATGGCTGGAGAATGACAATGGCAGGAATATTTAAACCTTAAAACCAGGAAAACATTATGAATCTGGACCTTTACCCCTTTTCTAGAGATATAATTTTTAAAACATTTACTAGTTAATCACTGAAAAGAAACAAGCATCTGGGTACTAGAATATTCTGGGAATGATGGTCATATTCAGAAAATTGATAACATATTCTAGATAGAGGATTCAGGTAGTAAGAGTTTGTGGCATGAGTCTTAAAAGATCAGTGTTTTGTATCTTGGTTTATTTTTAGGAGTGTAATAGTGATGATCTAGAAGCAAGGGAGAAACAATAACAGGCTAATCCTATTTCCCATTCCTGAGATATGGAGAATGTGAACTACATTCTAGTATTTTTTATGATAAAATTGCAGCTACAATTTAACATTGGAATTGAACTTAAAATTATGTATATAGTACAGTGATGTGTTTTTCTTTATGCTTTACTTTAAAACTAGGCCGTGGTATTTCTTTCCTTATTAAATTAAGCCACAGACAGAATATGGAACAAGTAAATGTGCCTACTTACTCTTTTAAACATGTATAGTTATATAGATTATATCTGATGAAAGATATCTTAGCATTTCTATGGTTTTACCTTTTTATTCTGCAGTTGAGCAAGTTGAGTTCTGGCAGGATGGAATTACTCATCAAATGTTACTTAGCGTGGTAACTCCAGGAATGAGGCTAATATATCCTTCTTATATTCCAGCACAATAAATTGAATGCATTTCTTAATTTACTTACTCATTTTATTTTTTATTTTTTTGCTTAATAAATATCTGCTCATACCTACTCTGTTCCAGGCACTGCTCTAGGTATAGGGGCTATATATAAAGAAAGATGAACAAGACAAGACAAAATCTTTTGACTCTATGGAGTCTATTTATAGTGGATGGAGATAGAAACTGAATAGATACAAAAGCAAAAATGGGTAATATACAATATCCTACATAGTTATTCAGTAGTATGAGTAAAAATAAAGCAGAAGGCATATCCATGGTAAGTGAGGGGTTGGAATTATACATAGGGTACATAGTGGACATTCTCTTGAAAATGAGATTCAGAGAAGGTAACAGAGCAAGGCACAGATACATATGAGAGAAGTGCATTCCAGCTGGAAAAAATGGCCAATTCAAGCCCCCAGGCTGAAGTATGGCTCTTCTAATGAAAATGTACATGAGGTGGATGATTCATATATTGAATGATATGATTACTTTATACACATTAAGATTGTTGTAATCAAACAGGCTTGTCCAGCCAGCAGACAGGGGTGTGTTTAGAGCTGTTCATCTCTTCTCCCTCAGATCCCCAAGACCCAATCAAGGTTATTTCTTTACTATATGAAAACAAAATATTGATCATCCCTTTGGTGTATATTTTAATGTAGGTAAGTTTACAGAAAATGGTGGAAAAATTTCACTTTGTGTACAGTTTAAGGTACAGAAGGTTACAGATATGGTGTGTGTGTGTTTGTGTGTGATGAAGTTTGCATTATCTCCCAATAAAGTTTAGATACTTGAGAACAGGTTTTGGCAAAGTGAGAACAATAATTCTTTTAAGAGTTTCAATGTTGATAGTTTTGGTCACACCTACTCATAATGCAGAATTTTAATGACAGATGGAGTAAGAGACCTATAACACTGTGACTGGTTTGAATCTTGAAGAAATGAGAATTAATTCCTGACTTTCTGCCATACCACCACTCATTAATTTAGGTTACGCCTCAGCTGCCATTTGCCATGACACTTATCATGCCATTTTAAAATTCCTCATTTACTTGTCATGCATTAGGTGAGTTAAGCTTTGTTAGGACAAGAGCATTATCTGTTCTTAGTTAATCTCTGCCTGCCCAGTACCAGACATGGTTATTACAACAAGCTGGTGCTCTATAAATATTGGAATGAAATAACAAGTCAGCGAATGAGTAAGCAAGTGAGTCAGTGAATCATTCAATACAATGAGCTGAGATTTAAAATAAGACCTCTGTGCCCCTGAGGCTCCCTATGTGGAAAGGTCTCTTGTTATGTCATGTTGGTTAATGATGCTCCCTCAGCAATGGTTCAGGGTCATTTTGCTAGTCTTGCTCACTAGGACAATTAGGTCAAGTTATAGGGGAACAAAGAGGGAGCAAGTTTCCATAGTTCTAAAAGTTGTAAGGTGTACAAATAAAGAGACAGAGATACAGGAATGTAGTGACACATGCCCCAGTGTTAGCATAGAGTTTCTGTGTTTCTCCATTGATTGATTACATAAACTTGCAATACAAATAAAATCCTCATATGTTTTGAGAGCTTCATAGCTTGCTAAAGTCAATTTGTATGGATTTTCTCATTTATTCCTCATTATACTTTGGTGAAACTAGTAGGAAAGAATTTTATTAGATAGGCCTAAGAAATAGTGGCTTATTCAAGTTTCTCCATTGACCCAGTGAAGTTAAGATTTCTATTGCAATTTAAATTTGTCAAAATGACAGTAAAATATATTGTGGGATACTATTATTTGAAACAAAAGAAAACATCTGACCAGAAGAGCTGTAAATATTTCATTTAAAGAATAAAGTGCAGTGATTGGAAGACTCACTGTCAGTGATTTTGTAGAGTGCAGAATGAACTGTCTAATACTGTTTCAACTACCTAAAAAGGACAGCTGCCTTTAACTGCATCAAACTGTTTTAAACTTGCTGCCCATCATAGTATGCATAGTCATTACACTCTTATTCCTGTCTTAATTCTCAGTAACACCAAGAAGAGCAGTTCTCTCGGTTTCATTGTCTTTCACTTCAGATATCCTGTTTTAAGAGATTGCAGATGCTCTGAGATAAAACTGCCAGAGTTATTCCAAGGACTGACAGGTTTGCTAACAACCAAATGTTTCCAGATCACTGCACTAGCCCCAGCTCCACCTTTGATATGAACCACATATGGCTGCCGTCCTGTTTTCCTGAATTAACTCTAATTTCCTAATGACCAAGGTCAGATGAGTCCAGATAGGGCTCAGCTGTTCTTACCTAGCACATATGTTCCAGTATTGTTGGTAATTTATTTACCAACAGTAAAAAAATTAAAATGCAAATCTCAGCCAAATTCTACTTTTCCAAGAGACACCTTGGTATGGGCTTTTTTCAATCCACACATTGCAAACTATTACATGTGACTTTTTTATAACAGAATAAGAAAGATTATCATACTATTTATAACAAAATATTAAAATTAATGTTAGAAACAAAATTGGTCATGTGGAATTTATTGAAAAGGAATAATTTGAGTTAGTGCCAAATCTGACCAAATTACTTTGGTAATTATGAAAAATAGTAAAAAAATACTGCTTCACGTTTTAGCTATTTAATCATATTTATTCTTACATAAAACTTCAACTAATTATACCAGACATTATGTTTTAGGAGTCAAAACATTTTTATGAATTATTTTTAGATTAAAAGAAATGTGTTTTTAATGTTTTTTAGGTTACCCTAAGATGCACCTGAGTAACTTTCTTAAAGAATCTGAGCTGCAGTCATCACTTCTAATATTATTTATAATAAAACATTTAACAAAACAGTACTGAATTTTCATTACTGATTCTTTGTGCTTATGATATTTCAAGCAAGATATATATATGAGAGATATATATATATATATTCTATCATTCATGGAAATAGTTACCTTTCTTTTTTGAAAATTAAAAATATTAATATTAAATTCTTACTTCCAGAGGTCACACAAATATGTTATGTTCTTATAATTTTTAGGATCTCTGACAGATTTATAAAAACAGCTGAAATGAGCACAAGATGGTTCCTAAATATTGATTTTCTATTGTTGACACTATGACAGATGTACCATCCCCCCTTTGCCAGCCTCTACTTGCCTAAATATTAATTTGTATTTGACAGCAAGCAAAATGAACAGAGATGAAGAATTTATTTGTGTACTAGCAGTTTAAGTCAAAAGTATTTTTAAAAAAGAAGATGGCTTTGTATTTATAAAATATGTTGTTCCAGATAGGAGAAAAGTGGATCTATGCAAGCAGAATAACAGTAACCCTTACTTGATTAGCTCTCATAACTTTTCAGATGGGATAGAAACAAAATTTTGAAACATTATCCTTATAGTAATATCTTACAAGTTCTAAAAAACCTAAAAAGTCTGGGAATAAATATTGCCAAAACCATTACTTATTTGAGATCCGTAAAGAGCCAAATAATTTCAGGTTGTAAAAAAATTAATTTAGAGTTCAGTCAGAAACTAAAGCTAGTATATCCTTAAGTTTTAAATCATTAATTATAGGTTTAAAATATTTAGGTATTTACACAAAATTGTTCTTTATAAAACACAAAAATCATTTGTCATCTCTGAATAAAAAAGAACATTGTATTTTGTGTTCTTTGTAAGTTTATTCTTGAGAAGAATCTTCTTTTTACATTCTTTTGTTGATGTTCCATAGTCCAGGAAAACCACTATTATAAAAAGACATTGCCTTAAGAACTGCTTTTATTTATTTTGTGCTGATGTAGCAAAAATCAAATCAGCTTACAAGACTCAGCATTTTGATAAACACTGCTAAACATTGACATTCTAAATCCATTCGATGTTACACAGAAAGAAAATTGCCTTTAATGTGAGACACAGAAAAAAGAAGGAAAGAAAAAAGAGGAAGAAAATGATTCTAGTATTGAGTGTGACAGGATTAAGTTGCATGACAATAAGATGATTTTATTCAGAAAAGTTTAAATATGCTTTTCCTCTTAAGTGTTTTGATTTTCATATGCATTTCAAGCAATACCTCTAAGATGCCATTTAATTTGTTTGCTTTACATTATTTGACTTATTATGTACAGTATAACTGTAAGAATAATACTTACAAATGCTTTATATTTTTGCCAAATAAGTTATCTTGTTATATAAGTACAATTCTTTTATAAAATCATGATGTCATAAATCCTATCACCATTTTTCTCTTTACAAATTGACCTTCACTGGTAATTTTTTTCTTATCAAGTAGCCTTAGTTTTCTTATCTTTGAAATTAAGAAGTAAAACAAGATGTTCTTTCTAGTGTTCCCCCACTAATTTAATATTCCTTTTACTTGGCTACACTCTATTCGAACACCTTCTCTGTTAGGCTGTAATTTATCTGATTATCTCATTATCTCAATTATCTCCTTACAGAGAATTATATCATTTCACACTTAGCTTATTACCTGACTTTGATTTTTCACATATCTTTTAAATAGTGCATTTCTTCTGGAAAGTCTTTTTTTTTTTTTTAAGTCAGTTTGGCAGCAGCAATGCATAGGGCCAAGCTGTGTTCCGAATTCTGAGTCATTCCTGGTGTTCTACTATATCAGTCCTCAATTCTCTATCACTGTGATCAGAGGACCTTTAAAGACTCCAAGTTTTAGCTCAGCAGCTTAGTCACTGTTGATTTTATCACATTCCTTAACAATGATCAGTAGCTGTTTCGTTGGATGAAACTAACCATAGTGACAGGAGATTGATCATAACATACAACAGGTGGCTCTCTCAGTATGTCCTATCTTCCCCGTACAAACTTTAATTCATATTGTGACTTGATATGTCCTTCCTTCTATGTTTACATATAATTTTCATCCTCAGCATACTCATATATGATTAATCGTGTTTTTATTTACCTTCTACTTGACATTAAATGCATTTAGATTCTAAATCTTTAACTTGTACAGTTCCATCAGTTTTAATCTGAGAGATCCTATAGTCTATTTTACTTTAAAAACACTCAATAATTTCCTATTTTATTAAAAATAAATCTAGTTGAGGATTCTCATTTCTTACACAATAGATTTTAAAATATAATTCTATATGTGTTCAATATAAATAGTTTGAATTCAGAGGTCAACCCAACTGCTGTATTTTAAATCCCTTTTTTTAACGATTATTTTATTAAATGTTAAAGGGACTTATTTAAGATAAATCCTTTTTTTTTATTGTACTTGGAATCACCTTATTGGACACCTTATTGATTGTTCTTTTTTTCTCTGGAATACTAAATCTCTCTTTTAATTTTTTCCTGAAAACTCTTCCCATTGGCATTTAAAAATGGTCAAATTGCTTCCATCCTTGAAAATCCTACTTAAGCCAATCTGCTTCCCTGTGTCTCCTATTCTTCAGTGACCTCACTCTCTGATTATTTTTTGTGGGAGGGGCATATCCTGATTCCATTTTACTTTTCCCTTTCTTAATCTATTTCAGTATTACTGCTAAGTCCTTCACTCCATTAAATTAGCCTTTGCTAAAAGAACCAAGGAATTCTCTATTGCTAAATCCAAAGACATTATTCATTTAGTATATGCATTTTTTTTTTGCAAATCACTACAGATGCTGACCTCCTCACTGAATATTCTCTTGCCTTAATTTCTGAAGCACCACAATTTCCAGATTTTCTACCTTAACCTTCTATATATGGAATAACTTTAAAATCTATATTTTCAGTCTTGAATTTTCCACTGAACTCCAAACTTACATGACAGGTCTATTTAGATGTTCCTTAGGTGTTTCTAACTTACCAGATATAATCTTTCCCTCCAAATATTTAATCTGTCTGTTTTTTCTCTTTCCTTAAATTTGTGACTCTTAAATTTAATCAGAAAGCAGGGAGTTAACATAAATCTCTACTTTACTTCCCATATTCCAATAATGACCAAATAACATTCATTACACACACAGACACCTCGCATTCTTAGATCTCTTTCTATCTCCAATACCACTTTTCTGGTAGATGTACTGTTTCTTACCTAGACTGCTGCTATGCACTTCACATTATCTTCTTGTATCTGCCATTGCCACAGCTTATCCATTTCTTCACATAGCAGCCTTAGTGGTCTCACAGTGCCATGTGATTGCATCCTCAAATCTGCTTCATACCTGCTTCGGCTTCCCACTGCTCCTGTGATGAAGGCAAATACCCATGATGTCCTTGCATATCAATTATTTGCAATATATGGAATCTGGTCAATATCTAGAATTGTTCCAAGCATGTGTCAAACATTATATCAGAGTAATTCAAGAAACATAGTCTAAATAAAAGAGAGGCTTGGCCCTGTCAAAGCAAAAATTGAGTTGGTCAAATTTAAATGGAAGACCTTGATTGCTAATGTTCTTACACCTGAAACAAATCAGAGAATTTAGGCAATCTGTGGCCAATAAGGGTAAAAAAATAACTTTCTGTTCACTTTCCTACTCTCTGCTTGGTTTTGGTCACACATGTTGTGATATTGCATTGTCATTTTCCACAAAAGATATTACATTTAAAGTTTTTAAGTGATGACTATACAATTTTGATCAGATAAACTTTTAGTGCCATCTTTTATTGAATTGTGTTTGTATATTATCAGTGACCAATGTCACTAAACTAAAAACAGTGTGCAATTTTTATTTTTATATAAAATCATTTTAATCTGCAGGTAAAATATAATTTTGATTTTATTGTTATTTAGTCCTCACCTATTCCAAAATATTAGGAAAAATTCTTACCTTTGAAAGGATGTGAACTTGCTCTAACTATCTTTATTATGTTACTGATTTGGATAACCTCACTAAGAAAATCTCACTATTGGTCTTAATTATTCCAAACATAATTTTATTATAAACATACATATACTTTTTATTTTCCTTATTTATTACCAACATTTTAGTATTTTACTTGATAACAATTGACCTGTCGCAATAGCAGCCCAAATTTGTAATCCTGATAATCTTATCAAGGTGTTTTAGCTGCTTTCTTTTCAACTTTGAGCCATTGGCCATTAGTGTGTTTTAGCTTCACTGAAGAGCGCAGATTTGCACATCTTCCTGCTCTGAGCCCTAGGCTTAGCCCTAGTGCTTAGTGCTTAGCCTAGTGCTTTTGTACTTGTTTTTATATAGCACCCACATACCTTTATTTTCCCAGGTAAATTTAGAGTTCCCTTTCCTATTTTTTCTTTGAAACAGTGCAAGGATGTTTATAAATATTGTTATGCACCTGCCTTTTAGTAGAAGATGTGGTACTATCACATTTATGACCTGGCAAATATAGGACTAAAGCATCTTGAAGCTGTGAAAAGACTGCATTTTTATTTGTTTAAAAATAGTTAGTTTGGTTGGCTTTTTATAACACTGTAACCAGTATGATGAATATCCTTCTTGTGCTTATAGCTTCAGCAATATTTTGTATTTATACAAGAAGTAAAGTATAGTAAGGGTTTCACAGATGAGATTTCCATAAGCAGGTACTAACCTTTTTCGTGTTTATGTTGTACCAGTGCCTTCTGAATCAAACCTGTTTCTTTCCCTTCGTAATGAAAGCCTAGTAAAGCCCCACTGAGAATTTTCAGTTGGATGTAGAAAAGGTTCAATTTTATTGGTTCAGAAGTTTTTAGTTAGATAGTAGGCCTGAATGATAAATTTCCTGATGTCCGGAGGCTGACTATGTCTTAGTGAAAATGTAATCATTCTTGTTTGTAACATCTTTATTTGTAATGAATTTCTCTCATCTCTTCAACCTTGGTGTGTCCTTGGGGATTACCATGACATCAGGCTTATAGTCAACTAAACTGTGAATAATAACATCTTGAAGTTTAACAAGGTCTGTAGGTGTCCAGTGTCTGTCCTATCAAATTAATGTTACTGTAACGTTGAGCGATGAAATTATACACATGAAATACTCATGTGAGATATAAGCACAAAACTCTCTACTTATCAATCCTGTTTATTTTCCTTTTAATTACCTCCTATGATTTACTACTCATGCATGTTTGAATATCAAGACACTTTTCATATATTTGTTAGATAAACCTGCACTATAGCTGGAAATATTTACATGTAAGGGATTGCTTTGAGAAACTTTTTAAAACAGATTTTGATTTTCTGTTTAGATGTTATTATTAATAATGTAGTTAAATTAGTATGTGTAAACTAAACACAGTCAATTCTATCTTAATATTGTAGATCACATGAAAATTAAGATTGTCTTATGTATTTTATTTTTTTCCCAGAAATCAAAAATCTCCACGTATGACAAAATGTGGGCCTTTATGAGTAGCAGGAGACAGTCAGTGCTCGTCAAAAGCAATGAAGAAGGAATCCAGCGAGTCCTCACCTCCGATTATGCTTTCTTAATGGAGTCAACAACCATTGAATTTGTTACCCAGAGGAATTGCAACCTGACACAGATCGGTGGCCTTATAGACTCCAAAGGTTATGGCGTTGGCACCCCCATGGGTACGTCTATATCAGTCACTTGTTCTTTGTTCATTAATCTTCCTTGCTGTGAGAAGGGGGTGAGCAGTGCCTCCACGTGCCATCATGAAGTTGCTTTTAACAAATGCATCTTGCTACATTCTGTGGCGGTAGAAAATCAGGGAAGCAATTTAGATATCTGCATCTAAATGTGTAAACAACAAAAGAAAATTTGATTTCTACCAAAATGGTCAGTCGACATGTTTACAGAATCAGTGTTGAAAAATTTCATGAGATCTCCCTAAAGAACCTTCTCAAACTGACATTTAAAAATATTTTATGGATAAAATGAAGCTTTTGCAACTTTTTTTGCAGTTTTGTGATTTATCTGAAGAATCTTCAGCTTAGAAAGTTAATTAAAATAATGAGCCACAAACAGTTTAGTTGAATATTTATTTTGTTTGTTTTATGTAAGAGAAGATACATATAGCAGATTATTTCTGCTATAGTCTGCTATTCTAACATAGCTAGACTATTTGACACAGCAGCTTTTAATTATTTTTAATATAAATGTATAAAAATGATTGTGTTTTCAAAATTATACCCTCAAGAGCACATCATTTTAATGTGCGTTAAACTTATATTCCTAGTACAGCTTGGGTTTGTTGCCCTAGTTTTGGGTTGACGGAGCACTCAAAAAAGCAGCATTCTCATAGTTAGATCAGCTATGGTTCTTTCCCTCAGTAAAAATTACATGATGAACCCAAAAACTTCATGAGTTTTTGTATCATCTAAATTCTGTTTAGAATTTGTGGTGAACAACTTTGCTAATGCTTCAAGCATAGTTGCACACATTTTATGAAAAGTTATATAAGCGAACTTGTATTTTAGAAAGGGGACTGAAAACTATTAGAAAGTATCAGCATGTATGCTGCATACTGATATTCTAGATTTAGCCTTGTCACTTACCAGGATCTTGGATAAGTCACTTGAAATTCATGGCCTCTGGATATTATATTTACTTAGTAAAACGAAGGGGTTATATTCAGAAAATCTAAGGTCTATTAAATGATTAAGTTAAAATAATTTTTCAGGTAGCATAATTGATGAAATCCCTGCATTTAGTTTAAAACTGAGCTAGAATCTATATGGGAAGGATGGCTAGCTGATATCTTACAACAAATTTGAAAAATCAGGCACACTCTTAAACATGTATGAGGGGTGGAAGACGTGCTTTGTTAGGCTTCCAGACTCCCATTAACTTACATTTTCATTTGAAAAAGGCTGGACCTGATAAATGCATTTTTCAGTGTTGTTTGAAAGGAGTGAGATTCCCGTATATTTTTACCATCCTCCACTGGTTTACATTTTCTGGATGAGGGCAGAGCGGTTTGTGTTTTGTGGATGTAAGCCCATACAGCAACAGTGCCTTCACTTTTGGGGCCCAAAGTTGTTATTTGCTGAACAAATGTACTCTGCGGTGGTAAATATGATGGGATAGAAAGATTTATAAACAGAAAGAAATAACTTTTAGAGCTGGGCATCTTACATTATTAAATGTGATGCCCTCATTAAACAAACTTGAGTTATCCTGAGTAGTGAGATTTGAGTAAGAATTGTGGGGGACATATAAGGACTTTGGAGTATAGCACAGATATTTTTCAGTAACGATGGTTACTTAATAACTCTCATAATTTCCAATTTTTCAAATAAATAATTTTTACTTTTATGCAATATAAAACCTTAAACTTTAAGGTTTTTTTAAAAATTTTATCCTTACCCAAGGATATGTTTATTGATTTTATTTGTTAAATTTTTTATTGTTGTTCAATTATAGCTGTCCCCATTTCCCTCCCCATGCACCATTACTCTCTCCCATCCTACGCACCTCCCCCTCCTACATTCAATCCTCCCCCTCCCCCATTTCTTTGTCCATGGGTCCTTTATACATGTTCTTTACAACCTTTCTCCTTCTTTCCCCCTTTATCCGCCCCCCCTTCTGGTCATTGTTAGTTTGTATTTTATTTCCATGTCTGTGGTTCTATTTTGCTTACTTGTTTGTTTTGTTGTTTAAGTTCCACTTATAGGTGAGATCATATGGTATTTGTCTTTTACCTCCTGGCTTATTTCACTTAGCATAATGCTCTCTAGATCCACCCATGCTGCTGTGAAGGGTAGGAATTTTTTTCTTTCTGCTGCATAGTATTCCATTGTGTACATGTGCCACAGTTTTTTGATCCATCCATTTACTGATAGGCACTTCAGTTGTTTCCAGCACTTGGCTATTATAAATTGTGCTGCTATGAACATTGGGGTGCATAGATTCCTTTGAATTGATGTTTGAGGATTCTTAAGGTATGGTCCCAGCAGTGGAACTATGGAGTCAAAAGGCAGTTCCATTTTTAGTTTTCTGAGGAATTTCTATACTGTTTTCCACAGTAGCTGTACCAACTTGAGTTTTTTGTCTGCTTGTTTGTTTTGTAAATACAATGTGTCAATGTACCAGGAATGTCTTAATCATATTGTCTTGGTTTGAGGAAGTGCTCAGTAAAAATAAATCAAAATAGTGTATTATAAAAACCTGAAAAACCCACTGATATGTTTCATATGTGAAAACTATTTTTAAAAAAGAAAAAAACCCTTGGGCTGCTCCTCCGTCGAGCTGTTTGCAAAGTTCCAAAGAGAGCAGAAAACTTTCCTGATGAGCCCCGGGGAGAAGGGATTTGGTTATCATGGTTTCTGCTGTCCTAGAATTATTCTGGGAGTTGTGTGCCAGGGTGGTGACTTCACACACCACAGTGGCACAGGTAGTGAGTCCATCTATGAGGAGAAATTTGATGATGATATTTTCATCCTGAAGCGTACAGGTCCTGGCATCTTGTCCCTGGCAAATGCTGGAACCGATACAAATGGTCCCCCATTTTTCATCTGCACTACCAAAACTGAGTGGCTGGATGGCAAAAATGGGGTCTTCCCCATGTGCCATTGCCAGGTGAAAGATGGCGTGGACATTGTGACAGCCATGGACAGCTATGGGTCTAGGAATGGCAAGACCAGCAAGATCACGGTTCTCACTGTGGACAAGTCCAATAAATTTGACTTGTGTTTTTATCTTAACCTCCAGACCATTCCTTCTCTCGCTTACAAGAGCACCCTTTTACCCCCATCTGCTTGGGATGCTCTATAATCTTTCCTTACCCCTTCCAAGTCTAACTGGACTGCAGAGTTAAGTTTATGATTATGTACTAAAAACTGAACAACACAACAACAACAAAAAGAATGACAATAGTTGAATTAATTGTAAGGAAACTGTTTTAGTTCATTGAAACTATACCTAGAGCAATCTTTGATCTTTCCCTGCCCTTGGCCCTGTTTAGTAAAAGGTATTGATTTATTGAGAAAATATAAAACAATTAAAAATTTAATTGTTATATAAAGTATATTTAATATAACTTTTTAAGTTGAGAAAAATACTGAGGGCAGCATTTAGAATTTCTATTTCCTCTAATAAATTTAGATATAAGAGTACACAACAAACTAAACTGTAAGCTTTAAGATATAGATATTTTTCCTTTTATCTGTTCAGCCTATCTCATGGATCATCCTTGCCCTTCTGAAGAAATATGAGTTATTTCAGAAAACATCTATTGATATTAGCAATGCTACTTTCATGACTTATAGAAATCTAACTGGATTATGTATCTGAGTGGAATTATTACTTTGTAGTATGTAGATTAGTGTGGTATAACAGTGTATTAGTGTTTTCATTAAAATTAATTTTTAAAAAGTAGACAATGGCACAGTGATAGATTACTAACTTTAATAAGGACATTCTTGTAATTCTAATGTAAGGTTATTAGTGTATGCTAATAAAAATTCAAAACATCTGAATAACACTGTTATTTAGGAAATGTGTAGACAAGAAGGAATATTTTAGAACATTCTTCTTTATAATCACTGTCAAATAATACTGAATTTACATTCATTAAAATGTCACATTATTACTAAAATGTCATTTAACACATTTAATATGCATTTTTGTTTTTAGATCAATTATGAATGAGATAAAATTGAACACTATAAGTTAAGTTTAAATGAATGGAGATTCAAATCACTCTCCTGTAAGGACTGCAATATATTTTTTGTTTCTCTTGTTCAGATAACTTGTTTCTCTTTGACCTGATGATACTAAGTTCTTAATTTTAGTGATTTATATTTTATTCTTTCATAACATGGCATAAAATTAAAATTACATTGAACTCAGTGCATAATGAGTCAATTGTAACTCTCATAATACTTCATCAAAGAACTATAACTTAGGAAGGAGAATTTTACACTTCACTCCTTCTGATTCATTCTGTAAAAAAGATTTCAGGCAGTAATTTGTGACTTGCTCTGTCACATCTCTGATAGAAATATGGCTTCATGAGTTATTTCTATTTATTTAGTCACTAATAAACACAATGACATGCAATTCCAGCACTGGAATGAGAATCTGACTTACCAAAACTTTCAACTATAATCATCTGCAGTTCTCAACTAGTTAATTACCACTTCTAAAGCATCATTCATTGATCAAATACATTGAAGATTGTGTATAATATGTTATGTTTCCTTAATTTTAAAATTTTGTTAATCATAATACAAAACTAAACAAAACAAAATAATACACTTAAGTGTGAAAGTATGTTATGGGAGGCTCTTGATCTTTTTCCTGAAAGAGTTAATAACACAAATATATTAAAAAATGAGCAAAATAGACTCAGTGACTAGGAAATAAAGAACAGACCGACAGTGACCAGAGGGGAAGAGGTAGGGGACACCAGGGGAAAGAGGGGGAAAGGGCAAGCAAAGGAGCATGAATGAGGGCTCATGGGCAGGAACAATGCAGGGGACTGACTGTGGGTTGGGAGGGGAGAGGCAGGGTAGGGGAGAGCAGTGGGGAAAAAGACGGGACAACTGTAGCTGAACGACAATCAAAGAGAATGATAAAGGCTCAGTCTCTGGAAATTTAGATCAGTCCCTGAAATTCTCCTGGATTTCCTGTTTATGCCTGCAGGTACCATAATCTATAATGAAAATTTCAGTCATGCTAATATTGTAAATATGACTAAAGAGAGGAACTTGCTCTGCTTATGTTGTTTTTCAGATTTTCAGGTATTGTCAAGAAGGCATATGCAGTTAACTAAGTAAGCACAGGAAGTTAAACTAGAAAATACTATGTCTTTTGGATTAGGAAATCAGAAATATTTAAAAATCATACATATTTTTTGCCTAAATATTCATGATTCTTCTCAGTATGCTAAGCCTCCTCCTGTGTGATTCATCTAGGGGCCAACCGTCACTATTCATCATGCTGAGTGTGGTGGTTACTGACCAGTGTTTTGTAAAATTGCTGAATGACTCAGATATAAGCTATTTAATTACGGAAGCTCTCTTTACACAAAAATACCTTAGTGAAGCAATCAAAATGATGTGCAGGTAAATGCTAAATAAGCATAAGCTGCTTTAATTAAGCTTGGGGTGACATTAAATCTCTTTCATAATTTTCCTGACTGCAGCAATGTTATTATAATGTGATATTTACTGTATGGTAGATATTTGAAGTCGTAGGTGTTCTCACTCATAATAAGTTAACTGAACTTCCTATTTCATTCAAAAGAATTAAGAAAAGAAAGAAAGAAAAACAATGCTAAATGGGGTAAAGCCAAAAAGAAAATCACAGCAATTTTCATTAAGGGATATTTAAAATGTGTGATCAGTTGCAATCTTGCCTCTTCATTCACCACAGGTGATAATCGCCTTATTAGAAGAGGGAGCATTTGTACTTTATATCATTTTCATCTACACTGCCTCCCTTCTGACTGCCCATACCAAAACCCTTCTTGGCCTCTCTCTTTCCAATGCTGAGTGCATATTGCTCTTTGAGGACTAGGCAGACTCAGCAGTCCTGGATCTGGTAGGAAAGCAGCAGTCTAGGAAAAAATCCATTAGGACAGGTGGTGTTATTTTGCTTTGCTTTGTTCAATTTGGTAGAATTATTATAAAGTGACTAAAGGGTCTCATTAAAACTATTTCTATTGTAACAATAAGCTAGTTGCACACTTCATTCATTTGTTAGTTCCCCACAACTTTGATAACGTATGTGAATTATGTCAGCTGAGAAAGGAATTGAGGGAATTGTGCTCATGTTTCTGCACATTGTCAATTACACTACATTTTCTATAATATCATCTATTCCCATTTTACGTGTGGGGTTTAGTCAATAGTAAGTTTCAAACATTCAGTGAATAATCATTTCTATGAACAAAATTCAAATTATATCATAGTTATAGAACTGCTAAAATATGCGATACAAAAAGAGTGTAAATTGGCAATGTAAACCTGAATATAAATTACATATATTTATAAAGTTTTTAATATTAATAATAAATTTAAAGACAGTTTTATCACACAAAAAACTGTTATATACATTTGTGTCTATCATATTTACTATTTAATTATAAATACTAAGATATAGTTTTATTTCATAATTAGAATTTAATGTTACCTTTATAAATGTTGTATAACATATTTTACATTAAGAAATACATAATAGTAGTGGTCAAGAACTTTCATCTCATAATAATACCCTTATACATAATCAACCTAAAGTAAAAGAAAATGTCAATAGTTTATATCGCTTACCCTTTACTGTAGAAGTAAACCACTTTGACATGTAAACAATGTCAAATTTTTTTGCATCCATTTCTAATGTTAAATGTATACTATCTCACAATTTTTTTTATTTCTCATTATTTGATGAAATTGAAGACATAGAATTAAAACTAAAAGAGACATGTTGTTTGTTTAAAGCATATGACAGTATTTATGAAAATAGAAATCAGTATGAGAATTATGTGTTCCTCATTTTGCTCACTATCCACTCCTAGAATTCCCAATTCATCTCATCATAAGTACTGTAATATTTATCATTATAGATGCATAAAATTGCTGGCTCTCAGTTCTTTAGTTTTACTGACATGAATGAATACATTTATCTTCATTAGTTGAACATAGTGCACAAAATTGATGCAAATTATTCATCTTTCTGCAGGTCAAACTTTCTATTAAAATGCATTATATTTTTTCACTGCACAAGTAGCACAATTTTAACATTAGTGAAGTGATTCTGAAGGTTAAATTGAGATCAAATGATTTTCAGAGTCTGAAACAAACAAAAAAAGTCAGTTTTTGCCCATAGAGTTTTACATTCCTGACATATTTGTTAAAGTCCAGATTTGATGTCACTAAAAACAGATGAGTCTCAGTAAATTATGCCTGTTCTACAGACATCACCAGCTGACTTTGTATGTTAAAATCTAGAAAACTTCCAGAGAGAATTTGATGAATTGTGAGCATCAGTGTGAGCAGCCTTCATTAATATTATAAATGTTGACCAAATGGTAACAAACCATGCATAAATGGATAATTCTCATGAAAACACAGTTCTGATAGACTTTATATGAAAACATTGGATCATTGAATTCATTTAGAATCGATCTTAAGCTGATTAGTCCAAGGTCATGGGTTCAAATTCTATTATAGATTAGTTTGCCAGATTAAATATGTCAGACTCTGATCCTTTAGTTAGCAGGACTAAGTAAGATCAATGCATAACACTTATTAGAAAAAATGAGTCAGAGCATAGAGGCAAATTGTGTAAGTACTAAATTACAGAGATTTATGCATTTTCTTAATATGTTGCATAGACTCTGTGGCCTCTGTAGTCAGATGATTTATGTACAGATAGCAGTTCTCTCCCAGTGTCCAAGGGGTCCTGGGTCAGTAACTGAGCCTCTCTGAGACTCAGAGTCTCCATCTGTAAATGGGTATAACTGTGTCTACATAATTGGATTGTGCTAAGAATTAAAACATATTACCTTTATAGTATTTGGACCAAAACATATGCACCATGAAGAATTCCAGAAGACTCCAGTCAAGAAGTGTGCAAAGTAGGGAAGGATTAGCAGGAATCTATCTGAGTAAGAAGTTCAACCATAAAATTAAAGGAAGTAAAAAAGTGGAACTCTCCAGGGAATGGAACACACAACTAATTTGTATTGCTGGCAGGTTAGGGATAATAAGAGAAGAGGATAAAAATCAGAGAGGAAGCTTGTGATAGGTTGAAGAAAGGAATTGTCTGACATGTTTAGGAACTGGGATTTTATTCTATAGTTTTAGAACATCACTAAAAAATTTTAGGCAAGGAAATGACATTCATAGATTTCCACTGTGGAAAGATTACTGGGTCTCACTGAGAATGGAACACTTTTATCTGTCATTTACCATTCTGTGATTAAAATGTTAAGAGCTGATAATTTGTTTTCAAGATGAGATTGCTTTTCTTTTGTTCTTATGATTCTCACTCATGAATTTCTTATACTCCTACAAATTGAAGGCTTTCAATGAGATGCTTTCAAAAGAAAATACAAGTAGTGGTGACAATTACTCTACACTAGTATAGCTGATTTGTAGTAGGAAGTCTGAAACATGTCTCATGAAGTGTTTAGTTGCTACATATATTAAATGATTCATTTGAAATAAATATCAATATATTATAATTAGTAGGTAAAGATGAAATAAAGACTTAGGGTTTGGATTCATAAAAATGACTGAAGATAAAGTTGCAAGCATGCATGCAAGCATGCATTTATTAAGCAATTAAAATATTTTACTTATGCATGTACTCATTCAACAAATATTATGTTCTTACTGTTTGATGGGTGTTAGTTATACTAAGAAAACAGAAATAACCCCTGGCCTTATGGAAGTCACAGTCATTCAGAGTAAATGAGCATTAAATAAATAATCACAGAAATTATTTTTTAGTTACAAATTGAGTTAAGTTCTATGAAGGAAAAGAACAATGATGCTTTGGTATTATATAACAGAATTACTGATTGAATAAAACATAAACCTGGATATATAAATGTATAAAGTTGAATCTGAAATATAAGTATAAAATTTTTTCTTAGCACTTTTTTAAAAACAAATATGTGAGAGAAAGTATCCTGAGAGAGAATAAAATCCATCTTTGCCCGTGGAAAGTTTCTAAGAGAATGTAGTCTGGTTTCAATTTTATTTTAAGATTTTATCATGAAAAGAACAGTAATAAAAAGAACTCTAAAAGCACTCAAAATTTGTTGTGCACTTAGGGCACCCAGAACTCAGCGTTGGAACCAGGGAGCCAATTCATAAAATTTAGCATTGCCAGCAGATGCTCTCAGGTCTTTTGTGGCAGCAGGATTTTTATATATGAAGGCACAAACTAAAGGAAATTCCTCACTATTAATCTAAATGCAAATATGGCAAAGATTTTATTAACTTACTTGTCCATCTAATTTATTACAGATGTTCAATAGTAGAAGTGTCATCCAAGTCTGCTTATGGACCCTTTTTATTCTACTAAATTTAATAAGAACGTGAGAAGGTGACCCATGTCAGAAGTTTTAACTTGGCATATTTTGGTTATTTCATGATTGATATATTATAATTAATTCACTATTTAATTCAAAAAGCATTTCTTTGAATGGTTAATGTGTGATAGGCAATGTGCTGGTTACCAGATGAAATAATGTGAATAATGGACAATCAATTGCCTATAACTGACAGGTGGTCTGGTCTTAAGCCAAAATTTGAGGGCTTTAAGTTTGGGTGTACGTGTTAGAAACATTATCAGCCTCAATTCTTTGAAAGAAAAGAAATAATTAAAGAATTATTAAAGTTCTTTGAGGCAAGTCCTTGGAATACTATATGCTTAGTGAATATGGTATAATCACATACCCACAAGACATGTAAATTGCCATGTTTCAGAAAATGCACAATATCTTGAAGTGTGAAAAACTAGAAGAAACCTAAAATTAGGAGTAGTCTACTTCACAGAAATATCTTCCCAAACCCAAAGAGAGCAACTATGGAGATGTTATATGATTCTGCCATACACAGCATGTACTATCATTATGATAACATGAATTACTACAAAATATAAAACAAAGAAAACTAAAGTCTTCTAGAAAGTGGACAGAGAGGATTTGTCAATATGCAAAATAGCACACTTACATAAAATTTTAACAGTATATTTAAAGGATTTCTTTGGGTGCTATTAAGAAAATCAAAGGTTGTATACTTTTTTTTTCCAAATAATTGGTTTTTATCTATCTGGGTATACAAATATATTTAAGTAACTTTTATCATTCTTGTCCCCTAAAATATCTTGTAAAGAGACTTCAAAGCCAGGTGTGATGACCTGCCTTAAGGTGACATTGTGATGTGAATTCTTATGAGCTGGTGTTTCATGAAGCATATAAGCTATAAATGATAAAGAACATACTAAAAAAATATAACTTGATGAAGTTTAATAATGTGTAAATTCAAAGACAGGGAAGAAGATATCTAGGCAGGGACCCCAGAAAGGTCTAACAAAGAACAGAATATTTTTCACAGAGACAACTGATGTAGCAACAGGAGTAATTAATTATTGTTATATAAGGCAGTGGTTTTTCAAATTAAGGCTAAAATAAAGTAACTGATGAAAACATTAATAGATGTGAAGGAAAAAATCCTTTCTTCAAACATGAGTTTAATCATATCTAACAAGTCTTTGAATGCTTTTCTGTTATTCCTTTAATGGAGAAATGGGAGCCTTTATTTTGCTAATGTAAATGAGAATTTGCAAGAGATATATTTGTTGTGGAGTGTTCTTATCTGGCCAAGGAATCTTTTAAATGAGACACAGATGTATACTTCCTATAAACAGAAGAATATGAGGGGAATCCTGTTTTGCAAATATTGATATAATGAGTTTTAGAATGTGATATCTATAGAAAGCAAGAATTACTGTTTCTGATCTTTGCAATTTATTAAAGCATACAGAAGCCTGATTTTAAAGGAAGGTTTTAACGGGATATATGGGAGATTGCCAGTATATGGATAATGTGGTTTTAGCACATTTCACTAAAACATATTAAGTATTAGACAACTTGCTGTGCAACCTTTAAAGGAAAGCTTTTTATTAATCAATACACTTCCCCATGAAATCAATATAATGCTGACTCTATTTACTTTATAATTTCTGTACTAACTAGATGTATTAAAATAGGACAAAAATGTTGGTATATACTTAAAATTATGAGTTTGTAAATAACATGAAAAGGACAATCAAAAGAGTATATCAATATATTGTGTTTAGTAGACTTAGACTTAAAACCAAGTATGCATAACACGTGCCTTCCAGTGTACAAGAAAAAATGTAGCATGGCAGAAATGAAGAGAAGGATGGATGGGGGAGTAGGAGAGGAGGGATAGAAATAAGAAGGGCAGTGAGGAAAGGAAGGAAAGGAAACAGAGAAGGCAGGGCAGGGAGAACAAAGAAAACATGCAAAAGAGGGGAGGAAAGGTAAAGGAATGGGTTAGTAATGAGGCAAGGAGGGAGGAGTTAGGGGAAAGAGGTAAGAAGGGAAACAAACTCAATCAATGCAACAAGTTAGCTCTAAAATATTTGGTGAGACTTGTATTACTTGTATATAATAGTCACAGTTTATTTTTCTAAGGTGCTTTTTATCTGTTGGGAGGCCTTTCAATGAAATTATAAATTTATGTGAAATCTTTTATCAAAATTGAACATTTATGGTCATTGGGAGAGAGGAATTCTTTTTGTAGGGAAATTCCAAATTAGTGCACTCGTAGAGTTTATTTATGCCTACATATATTGTTACTGTTTATCTTGCCACTAACTGCCTCAATGACTCCTCTGAGTCCTCCTTTTGAGCCACAGGTTATATGCATCTGACTTGTCAAGGGCTTCATTCTGCAATGATCATATTTTTCAATGACAGAATGACAAAACATGGCAATGATTTACTTTCATTGATTTTATGTCTTATATTATTCCATCCTGTTAAAAACCTCAAAATGAGGTATATTAACTCTGTAGCTTTTACTCAAGCCAAATGCCATTTACACATTAACTGTGTTTACACTGGAAAAATGAGTCTGATGAAGTTTACTAGCAATGGGAAATATTTATATTTACAATAAGTTCTGGAAATAAGAAGCTCAGCTGGCAAGACCAAGATGTATCCATATTTGTTAAAAAGTGTTTGCTTTTGTTTTTCAGGACCTTATTTTGTGAATGAAGTGAAGAATATTATGTTTGAAGACATTAGAATAAAAATCCTAATGCAGTTCAGTGTGTATGATGAATTGACAATAAAATAATATTCCTTCAATATTGCTCAGGATGAGAAATATGCTGGTTCAAAAATATTTCTTAGCAGGATCAAGAATTTTTCATATTTGAAAGTTTATTCTTCAAGTCACTATCTGCCAAAATTTTGCTTGTAATAGTACTTCCAGAAATGAAACCACATTTTCTATTTGCCACACATGGCCATTTTTGCAAGTACTGTCAGCACGAAATTTGTTTCAGATGCTGAATTTCTAAATGAAAGATATATTTGATAAACTACAATTCTGCTTAGAATACATTTTTCCTCAAATAATTATTTTGTAAAGAATATCATTAACTAGAATGGTAATTCAGAATAAATATCACCTAAAACTAGTAGTAGGCTAGATTTAGTAAATTCATGAAAACTGGATATCCAAACAAGATAGCCTTAATTTATGGTTTTGATACATGTCAGAGAACCCAAAAGGCCCAGGTTGTTGCTTTTACATTGTGTTAGGAATGCCTCAATCATTATGTGCCTTATTATATGAAACATTTGTATGAGAAAGTTGAAGATTTGGATAGACAATAGATAAGACAGATGATTAGATAAATTGATAGGTAGATGATTGATTGATAGATACATAGATAGATACATCCTCTATTCCAAAGAGTTTATAATCTAGTTAGAAAAAAGTTCTCATGTTGAAAAGTAAATAGTAATAATACTAGATGACTAGGCTGAGTGACCCCAGTAGAAAACGCTATGGGCTGGAGTTATAATTCCTGACATCTGCAGTGATCCAGGGGCAGATTTTAAACTTCGTATTTTCATCAGAGTAGTATTTGGAAGAGAGCACAGAAAAGAAACTGAGAATCAGGACTTTTTTTTTTTTAGTGTGATTAAAATATTTGAGACCTGGCTAGATGGCTCAGTTGGTTCGAGCATTGTCCCAAAAAGTTGCAGGTCTGATTATTCCTGGTCACAGCAAATACCAAGGCTGCAGGTTTTGTCCCTGGCCTGGGAGCATGCAGGAGGCAACCGATCATTGTTTTGTGTGTGTGTGTGTGTGTGTGTGTGTGTGTGTGTGTGTGTGTGTGTGTCCGTGTCCTGAAATCAGTAAACACATCCTTGGGTGAGGATTAAAAAATATATTTGAGTTCTAATTATAGGAATTAATAATGCCCCCTTTTAGGAAAGCTGTGAAAATGTTATATAGAAGTCATGTACTTAAACATTTCTTCTGAGTAGATTAAGAATTATGTTAAAGAAATAGCTGTTCAAGTGGATGTGGTAGATTTTCACTTTTTCAACAGGCTGCTTCCTATTATTCTCCTTCTCTTTCTACTTTCAACTTGTATATTCTTGTTAAATGGGTAATATGAAATTAGTCTATTACTTTAATTAAGTAAAAACTGTACATTTATCCCTCATGTACCAGAAAAGTTTCCTGACCCAGCTTTTAATCACTCTTAACAGAAATAAAGCTATAGTTATAGTTGTACATATATTAAAATCAAAACAAGATCACAGCAACATTGAATACAAGCTAAAGTCAGTATTTTTCTGTGGGCAGAAAAAAAAGCAATTGTGAATGAACTTGTGGAGAAAGGTGGAATGTACCCATAGTGTTTTAGGAGAGCAGATTAAACTTTAGAAACAGGTTATTTCTGGATGGAAGAAAGCAATGAGACTAATCCCTTTGGGGCTGTGACCAGTTGGTTAGAGTATCATCCAGATATGCCAAGGTTTCAGGTTTGATCCCCAGTCAGAGTATGTATAAGAAACATACAAATTAGTATTTCTCTCTCTCTCTCTTTCTCTGTCTGTCTCCCTCTTCTTCCTCTCTCTAAAAAAAATCAATGAAGAAAACAATCTTTTAAGACATATTAAAAGATTCATGCACTTCAAAATTCTCCTATGATTCTAGGCAACTCATTAGAAAATTTATTACTTATAACATTATAGCTAAATCAGAGAAGATCTACTGCCAACAGCATAAATACCAAATTTTATTTATAGTGTTGCCTCCACTGACAAGAACATATCTCCTCAAAGCATAAAGTGTAATATATAAATAAGCCCCCAAATGACAATGCGTTGACTGCCATGATAATATCTGAATGATCCAATGCTGTACAAACCTGTCATCTATGTTAAATAAGAAGATAAGCTATCTATACTCTTGAAAGTATTAGCTACCTCTGAGTACAGCTTGTTCATGATTGCTTTAAAAACCATTTCACTTAATAAAGAGAAATGTGATTATTTCTACAATAGAGGTTACCACTTTATCAATACTCTGTTTTCAGTGTAGAATAATTCCAAGACATTAACCAAGTATCTTTTCACTCTATTTCCTATTGTAAATTTCCACTTACTATTCTATTTTCCAATGCTCTGAGTTGAGTTTGCCTTTTAGAAGGAGACATTTTCTTCCACAAAAACAAAATTCATTTTATCTTCAAAATCAGAAAGACCACACACCTTATTTATCTTGTTAAATTTCTATTCTCTATCTATGGTTTTCCAGTTGTTCTTCTCTACTGGAAGTGAACATTGGCATATTTTTGAGCACCTGGAAAAAGCTCTGTCCTTGTCTTGTGTTAACCTTTCAGTATGAAATTCTGGGTTCCTTAAAATAGTTAGAATCCCTTCTCTTTTTCAGGTTCTCCATATAGAGACAAAATCACCATTGCAATTCTTCAGCTGCAAGAGGAAGGCAAGCTGCACATGATGAAGGAGAAGTGGTGGAGGGGCAACGGCTGTCCAGAGGAGGAGAGCAAAGAGGCCAGTGCCCTGGGGGTGCAGAACATTGGTGGCATCTTCATTGTTCTGGCAGCCGGCTTGGTACTCTCAGTTTTTGTGGCAGTGGGAGAGTTTTTATACAAATCCAAAAAAAACGCTCAATTGGAAAAGGTAAATGTCAATTTTTTACAATTTAAAACAATTCTTGTCATAATAAAAGAAACTATTTTTGATCTTTCCAACCAAGGGCAGTGCTTAGAAATGTAACTGTTAATCAGCTTCTGCCATTCATTATATGACAACGGTTCATAGAGAGAACACACGATGAACTTCCTGTTTGTAAATTTAAATGTAGATGTTTAATGGAGCCAGCTTCAAGGCAAGGGACTCTCTCTCCTCTTATTGAAACCTTAGAAAAAATGTTACTTGAAGTTCACTGCATATAGGTTAGTAGAGGAAGGTAATGATGAAAACAAAGATCAGAAACTAATATGAAGGGAAAAAATACTTTTCTGCAGATAAAACATGTTTTAATATACAATACTGATTAACAGTTTCAAGATAAAGAGTAAATTGAGTTTTTACTTGAAGATTTTAGGCCCAGTAAGTCTTTAATTGCGAAAAACTTAATTCTTACTTTGGAAATTACAATTAATTTTTAAAAATTGGTGAATGTGTGAAAATATTATGGGATTTTTTGGCATTTAATTTTATCCTTTTTATAATTATTTTTTAAAGATTCTATTTTTTTTATTTTTAGAGATTGGAATGGAGGGAGAAAGAGAGAGAGAGAGAAATATCAATGTGTGATTGCCTCTCACATGGCCCCCACTGGGGACCTGGCCCACAACCCAGGCATGTGCCCTGACTGGGAATTGAACCTGCAACCATTTGATTTGCAGCCTGCTCTCAGTCCACTGAGCTATGCCAGTCAGGGCCATAGATATTTTTTAAAGATATTATTTATTTATTTTTAGAGAAAGTGGAAGGGAGGGAGAAAGAAAGGGAGAGAAACATCAATTGTGGTTGCCTCTTGTGCATCCCCAACTGGGGACATGGCCTGCAACCCAGGCCCTGATTGGAAATTGAACTAACAACTCTTTGGTTTGTAGACTGGTACTCAATCCACTGAGCCACACCAGTCCAGGCTAATTTTATTCCTAATTAGCCCTTTATTTTCTTCACCAGTGTTTTTTGAAGAACATATTAACCTAAAAATATGAGATTATTGCAATTTTTCTTAGGATTTTAATACAAGTTATTTCTGTACAAATATATTTTTTATTCTAAATTTGAAAAATTTGCAAACCTGATTCAGATTATGTATTTCTAATGCTATAAGTTCAATAGATCTATATAAATACAAGGATGGATATTTATTTTTAAAAAATCTCTTATTTTAGATGTTATGTGACACTTTTTTGTATGTAAGTTTATAGTCTGGAGATGAAAGCATTCTTTAACCTTTTAAAATCTTCTGATACTTTATTTCATACTTTTTATACAGAAATATTTTTTTGGTTTTAATTAAAAACATTTTTGGGCTTAGCTGCATCTAAGTCAGACTATATGTTCATTAATATTTGAAAGGTTTATTAATTTTTTGTTAAATGTGAGTAGAAAAATGATATTTAAAAATAATAACACAAATATAAGGTAAATATATTGTACTAATATTCTCTGAAGCACTCTCACCTTTAAAACTATTTTTAAAAAGCAAAAACATTTGCTTGTTTTCCTTTGTCTTTAATAATTTATGTTTCAATTACTTATCCTTTCAGAAATCAAAATTTTAGATACAGCATTTCTCCATTTTTACATGACTACAGTAATTTTCTCTTAGAAACAGTGTTTTTATAAATTAGTATTTTGAAGAGTAACAGTTCAAAATTTGGAAAATTTAAACGATCACACGACTTATTTTTTCAGAACATTCAGGATCTGCTGACTTGGCTGAATCAAATATTTGTTGCTCTGGTATAACTGACAATAAGGTTTAAGTATATACTGTATGTTATAATCTTTTAAAAAATAGTATCAAGTGAGTTTTAAAATCTAATTCAAAAACATAAAGAAAAAATATTAACTCATCAATTTCCATTTTTACTATAATTTGTCAATAGATGTGATATTTGGTTAGTTAATACTTAAAGTAACTCCAGAAATTATAGAAGAAATTTCTTTTTTCTAGTTAGAACCTTAAATAATCCATATGTGATGATTTTCTTTCATGTATAGCTCAGTATTAAAATAAAACAAATGAAACCTCATGACAATAAGCGTATTCTATTGCCCTCTTTGTGTGCTTCTGATGTGATTTACCTAGGCCATGTCATTATGTACAATTATTTTATAAACATTCTGCTTAAAAACCAAAAACCAAAAGATAAAGATTTAATTCCATAATTTTTATTGTTAGTATAAGTAACTAATTTAGTTGACTTTTTAATATAACTAGCTCTCTTTCATTTCTATGTACCTGTATGGCCTTATAAAAATTTTGTGAAAGGAACATTCCTTTTTCTGACAGAAGTAGATGAAACATTACATTGGAAAGAAGCAACTGTGTTGGTATTAAATGAGCATTCTTAATCACATTCCCCAATGTTTTTCACATACTGTCACCACATGGCTTCCAAATTGAAAGTCAAATTCTCTAGCTCAGCAAGTGAGGCACTTCAGAATTTGTCTCTGTCCATCATTGTAGTTTTACCTTGTGCTTCTCCCCAATTGCTAATTTCTTCTCTAACCACCCTAGATCACGTTCAATTTTCTAAGGTCACTAGTTTTTAAAAACCTCTTCCATTTGACTTGAGCAAACCTTGTGAATTTTTCGACCTGGCAAATTCTTACTAGTGTTTTGAGATTAGGCATTCCAGACTAGGTGTCAAGACTAGGCATCAACTTGCCCAGAAAGCTCTGTCTAGTCTATAGATGTAATAGGTTTGGGCGCAGGACAGAGCTGTTTTCACAAGGTAGTGTTAGGTTTTCATTTCCTCCAGTGAAAAATATGACTTCTATATGTCCCTTTTTTTACTTAGCTGATTTCAGATACTATCATCATTGGAAAAATATTTTCTCCCCCTTTGAGAATGTTGGGAAGGTATTTTGCCCATTTCAAACCACATCCATCAATCAGCCTAGATGCCTTTTCTCTATTTCATTCACATTTGTTGGTTTTTGTGTGTGAGCGCTTCTTTCCCAATTAGACTCTTACTTCCAGTAGGACAAGGACCTAATGTTTGTGGTTTGTGTCTCCAAGGTGTCCAGCAGTATCTGTTGGCATAAGGTCTATCTATCTATCATATCTCTCTCTCCCTCTCTCTTTCTCATCTATCTATCTATCTATCTATCTATCTATCTATCTATCTATCTATCATTATCTACCTAATCTTTCTTTCTACTGATTTAAATGAATAATCAAGTGAGTACAGTGACCCATTTAAAAAAGTCTACCACAAAGAGTATAAAAGAACTATTTTCTATATAATGCAGTAGAATTATGTGTAGCAAATAAATAATTATGGGTGTATTAGAATAACCCATTTTATTTGCTGTGATAAATTAGGTTCTTGGGCTTAATCCTTCATTTTTCTTGAGGAAAAAAATGTATTTATTTGGGTTATACAGTTTAGCACCTTACTTAATTTATTAAAATTAGTCAGCAAATATTCCTAGATTTTATCATATGATATGCATGTGGACATATAGAAAATCACAATTAATTTACATTTATAATTGTGCTTTTAAAGTTTTAATTTAAAAAATATGATGATATGTGCACACTTCTTCACTTATTCCAATAATTATTTATTGAGAACCAAACATGCAATGAATTATGTTTTGCATATTAAAAATAAACAAGGATATATTATATTCACCATTGAGCCCCAAGGTCATTTGCTCTCTATTTTCTCTTCTTCTCCATTTCCTTTCCCTTTTCTTCAGTCTACAGTATTCTAGTACTTTTTAAACAAACAAATAAAATTTTCATTCTTAAATATACTGGCAGGTATAATACAAACTTGGTCTAGTTGAATATGAACTTTATAGATAAAATTTATAAAGAGTAATATCATTCCATGTCAAGTCTTACTTCTGATTATGATGATGATGATAAAATTAATAATAACAGTATTTAGAGGTGAATATAAATATTATTTATAGCAAATGTTTTATAAAATATTAGTGGAATAAAAGGTCTTGATGACTATAATGTTTTTATATTTACAAGTAGTTTGGCAATTAAGAATAGTATATGAATGCATCATCTTAAAATGAGGGCAGGTTGAAACTGCATATGGAAGATGATGCTGAACCGTGTAGAACTTAAAGAATTAGAAAACTCTAAATTGCATTCCTATCCAATACCACAAGATGGTGTATTCCAATTTTTATAGTAGATAGTGCTTTTGATTTTGTTGCAGATATTAATGTATCAAAAATACCTTTTCATTTATTCAAACTTTTTAAATAAGTACATATTTATTTTTCTAATTTTTAAAAAATATAACAAATACTTGGAAAGACACTCATAAAAGTCTTCTTTTCCTGAAATGTCTTGAAAGGTAACTAATTAACATGTGTATTTTTAACTAATTGCCTTTTCCCCTAACTTTTTGATACTTTATAAACACTGCTTAAGTTTCATTGAGTAAGCAGGTCATGAATCTGCTGTGCATATGAAGCAGTTATCTGTCCATGTCAGGGGTGTGCATTTGTTTGGAAGATCCTGTTTCCCCCTTCTAACTGAGAAAAGCTGCCTAATGTAAAAACGTTCATTTTCCTTGGTATAATTTATAATACTACATTGGTTTTGTAAGCACAAATTATAAGTTATTGCAATGCTTTTAATTTTTACAGTTATTTTATAACATAATCATGGTTTATTAATTATGTTTAAAAATGCTCTATCTCTAAAGTATTTGAATGTGTCCTCTTTTAATAAAAGGTGTACATATGTCCACCTTCTTTTGATATCCAGAAATAATAGTAACATAACATACATAGTTTGAATTTTTCTTTTTGCCTGATTTGTGTTCAGAAGTAATTTCTTTCCAATGTAATTGAAAATAAATTTGACTATACAAATTGTTTTAATTGAAAACATTGAATACCAAATCGCTGTTTCTTGATATGAACAAAAACTAAACAATAAAAAACATTTCCTCCTTACTTCAGTTTAAACAAAGTGTAGTAAATATGTCTGAGAAATAAAAATATAAATTACTACTCAGATATTGAATTGGTAATTTATGTGTCCCATATTGGACACATATATTTATTCTAAATTTCCTCTAAGATGATTGGTGCACATTTTCAAAACTAATTAATATGGATTTTTTTAGTATGTAATCCATTTTAGCCAATGTAGTTTTTTTGTATTAAAGAGCACTGGTAAAACATATCCAAGATATCTCTAAATAATGATATTTTCCCAGTCATTGAAAGTTCAAAAACATTTTTGAGGGCACACAGAATGTTTTTCAGTCTATAACTTAATAACAAATGTAAAAGGTAGTTTTCACTCATAGTACCACAAATGAATGAAATAATGCAATTTGGAGAATGTTAAGGAGAAATTAGAAGGGTTTAGTTTAAATTGGATCCTGGACAAAAGATTATTCACAAAGAAAAAATTTTCCAAAGCTGACTGCATCTGTATTTCATGGAACCAGAAGAATGAAAATAGATTGTTCACAGACACTTATAAACATACTGCTTTTGGAAAGTTGAAAAATTAGTTCTAACAGGAGCAATGTTTTTTAAAAGAACCCATTTATTGAATAAGCTATAGGAGTGCAAATACTGCTATAAATCATTATAAAGATTCATAAAGTTCTAAAGAAATTTTCAATAATGTAAAATGTATCTATAAAGCATCTTGCTATTCAGAAGTTAAAAGACGTAAATAAACTTTGAACAAATACTCCATTTGGTGTCCTTTTATGTTACTGCCGTTCTCTGTGAGTAGATCATCTCTCAGTATCCATTAATGACCCATATAAGGGGTGACTGGATGGCTTTTAAAATGTTTTTACATATAAATATAAAATCATACTTTAAAATGAGATGCCAATCTTTGTTTTACTGTCTAATCTCCTTCCAAGTCAGCAAAACGATTTTAAGTCATTTCTTGATGGTAACCCATACTTTTTTATGCCCATAAATGATGTTTTAAAATTAAGATCATGGTTTGACAAATAATAATTTTACTTCCTTGTTTGTATAAACAACTTTGGAGCCTTTAAAATATAGTATCTTCTTTGAGTATGAAGATATTCTGAGAACTGTGTAAATATCACCATATTGTGCAAATGAAGATAAATGTCTCAAGGGTCAAGTTGTTTCCCAAGGTCAAAGATGCCCACTCTGACACTATTCTAACTATATTATATAGTACAAAATAGAGTTATTTACCTGTTTTTCTTGATAGTTTTCATTATTGAAGTTGCATTGATAAAATATTTGGAGTAGGAGTTTGATTTAGATAAACAGATTGTTGAGATAGGTAATACACGTAGTTTGCATGTGTCTAACATATAACAAACAGCTATGGTTATAATTATTATTATTCAAAAAGCTGATGTATTTAAGCTGTTGGGCATTCAGAAAAGAGAGCTTTCCTCTAATAAAGGATTAGTTATTTGGATGTTATGTATTTTATTGAAAAATTGTATCATTACTACCAGCAAGAATGTGATGATTAACATTGTTTTTTCTTAAAATGCATTTCACAGATGTATTGGCTAAAGTTGTGTTGAAACTTGTCTGACCTTATTTACTGATTTTTCTAGCTTAAGTATGGGAGTGTACAAATGTATAATAATGTCCCATCTTTCTCTGTCTCATTGTATTTGCAAAATGCAATATAAAGATATTTGGTAACTGTTTCTGTAAGAGTCAAAATTTCTGAGAGAATTTTAATCTCTAGTTATGTTTATCAGTGTAAAATAATCCAGGCAAAAGCACAGGGGGTTTTATCATTTTATTCATTGAGAGAAAAAATATATTTCTTTTTGCCCCATAATCTTTTCTCTAATTTATTATTTAACATTCAAAAAATTAACGCATACTAAGAACAAAGGCCAGGTAAAAGGCTCAGCTAAAATTTAAATCACTGTTAATGATACAGGCTAATATAATAAAACATTCATAGAATGGAAGTCAAGAGAACCGAGTTCCTCTTTCAGCTTTGATATCAGTTATGTGCATAACTTTAGATAGATAACTTGACCTCTTGAGTTTTAGTTTCTCTAGCTGTAAAATTACACTGATTGAGCAATAGGATCATTAAAGAACCTACATGTAAAGTCTTGTCTGACTGCTGCACAGCTTATTAAATAGTATAATTTTTCAGAAAGATGGCTGCTACGAAACTGAATATCAAGATCAAAGTTGCTACATATGTACTTTGACATGAATGTTTTAACTAGCCATTTTCATTTCTTATTGCTTCACTATTGCATTCATACAGCCCTAGGTCAATTCATACTTCTGATGTATAGCATTAGCTATTTGGTATTTTAAGAAGACTGCCAATTAAAAAGTATAAATCAAAAGGAAGTGTCACATTAAATAACATTGATTTTCCTTATTTAATACATTAGTGTTATATCAAATATTGCATATTACACTATAAATACTTTTTATTCCATTTTGTTTTTTCATTAGTTTAGTTATAATCTAATGTGAGATAACTTTATACAGGGATCATAGTGACTTTTTTATTTGTCTGTACTACATGTGATGTGGAATTCTTGGGCAAATGGCCTGCTGCATCAGAAATTAATTTGACAGGTGTCTGAGAATGGATTAGGTATCTATAATCAATTAACAAATAATTTAAACAACAAACACAAAACCAGTATGGTTGATATATGCTAGTCTATACTGTAACACTGAGTCACAAAATCTGATAGAAGCAGTTTGAAGATGTTTTCAAGTTTTCATGTATGAAAAATGTATGAATTGTATGAAAGCTGGTTAAAATTATCCTGAATGAACATTAAAATATCATGTAGTTAATTTTAAACTATCAAAGAACAGGATAACAAGACACATAAACTAGAATTTCTTCTTTAAAAATATAAATACAGACGATAGTAATTTCTAATATTTTATTATTATTTCTGGTTTGAGGGATTAATGACTACATATATTCAACATGAAAGTGACGAACTTAAAATTTAAAAAAAGAATCAAACTGGTTACTTGGCATCAGTAGCTGGTTTTAAAAAGACATTGCTAAATATAAATGTTTTAACAAAAATGAAGTTAAATAAGTTAGTGTTTAATGTGGAGCATACTTACAAGTGGACATCTAATATTTTAAAAATTATGTGCTTCTCCAAATGCTGTCACATCTGTTATCATATAACTATATCTATAACATAGACTAAAAATGAGTTACTCTATAACACCAACAATGATATTATTTAGAACATTTACCTTCAAGCTATGTGTTGTCTTATTGTACCCAAAATAAAAAAAAATATGTATAGCTTTTCTAAAAAGCAGTGTAAATATAGTCAAAGTAATATTTCAAAAGTTTCCAGACCTTCATTTTTTTAAGATTAGAGTTGCGTAAATACAGGTTGCCTCATTAATTATAGTGAATTTTATAGTGAATTTTACTAATTTAAATGCAATTACATGCTAACAGCTCAAAGATTTAAATTTTCATTTTCAGGAATCTTCTATTTGGTTAGTGCCACCCCACCATCCAGACACTGTTTAGTAACTTTTGAAACTTACTAAAAGAGGTTTTAATAATGGTTAGTATCTTTGCGCCTTTCTTTTTTTCTTTTTGTAGTCTGTTACATTAATGTGGCGAAACATTTTTGTTGTTGTTTTCACCCTAAGAAAGTTCCTTTATTTAATGACACAGTTTGTGTGTTTTCATCCCTAAGGAGTGATTTGAAAATCAAAACAGATTTCTTTCTTTTTCCTTCCTGCAGTATCCTCCTGCCCCCTTTTCTTCCTTTCTCCACTTTCTCTTTTATGCTTTCTTCTTCCCCTTCTCCTACCTCCTCTACTTGCCTTTTTTTCTCCTTTCCCTTCTTGTTTATTATAACCCAGGAAACTTCTGTAAACTGCACTTGGGCTTTTCAAAGTCTTATTTCATAGTTCAATAAAAAGACATTTAATAAAATTCCAATCATTATATAAGTAGGAAAGATAATGTGTCTCTATCAAATGACGTTAGAACTTTATTTAATAATGAAATATAGTGTTTTTTTGACAACATACAGCACAGGGAAACAACTTATTCCACAATCAGCTCTAAAATTTCAACTTTAGATTGTTATATAAGTAAAGATATGGAATTTGTATTTTAAAGCTTTAAAAAAAGAATATGTGTCTGCCTTACTGCTACAAGTGAAAAAGACTTTATGATATTACTAAATTCTTTTAATTTGATATGTTGACTCAAAACTCTTGCTCAAATTTAACACTTTTCATAGTTACTGTGAAGGATTAAAAATATTCAAATATTCTATAAGTAGGAAGAAAATGTCACAGTTACTTTGTTGGTAACCTAAGAAAACACTATTTTTTTAGGTATAGTTACATTAATAGATTAAAATAGCATTGGCAAAATTCAGCTGCTTGAAAAAAAATGAATAAAACTGATAAATTGACATATAAACAAGTTTATTAGTCAATTAATTAAAAGTTATTCAATTAAAATTTTTACTTTCTTATGCTTTTGTAAATAGATAAAACTTAAAAATGGTAGTGGTCAAGTTATAAATTTATAATTTTCAGAATTTCTAAATTTGCAATTATATTTTACTTAACATAATTTTAAATTATAAAATGAAGAACTTACTAAATTTATAATATAATTTACATGAGATAATATTAAATTATGAAAGATGAAATTTTCTTTCATCTTTTAAATTATAAAAGATAAAAAATCCTAATTTGGGGGGCATTTTTTTAGTCTACATTTTATATTCTTCAGCATTGTCAATGTTATATCACATAAAATCTGTTTAAAAGAATTTTATGTTATATCACATAAAATTTGTTTAAAATTTTTTTAAAATTTGTCTTTATGTGTGATCTGAAGTTACATATACTGTACTAAATACATATTACTTAACATACTAGATATAAAATTGTGTAATTTCATGGTTGAATGGGTATGTACATTTATAAGATTTTTTTCTGAGAAAATCAATCTGTTCATACTCTCTTAGTATGGACAGTAAATATTCATTAGTATATCTATTCTGTAATGTTTAAAACTAATATAATCAAACTGTCTAAAATCCAAATTTGCCAAGAAGGTGTTATAAATTATATAACATTTGGGATATTTATTACTTCTAAGTGAAGGTTTATTTTGAACAATTCAAAGTTTATTCACATCCTATAACATTTTTAAGTGTCAATGGCATCAAGTTCTGACCATGTTATGTTATCTAATCAATTCTTCTGTTAAATGTTTCAACAGAGAGCCAAGACTAAGTTACCTCAAGACTATGTATTCCTTCCCCTTTTGGAGTCAGATTTTTCCATTTCTACAGTGTTGTCATCATCACCATCTTCATCATCATTGTCATCATGTTCTTAATAAGTACATCTAATAGTAGGTATTAAGCAACAAGAAACACCGTGTCCCTATACTGGCTGTCAGGTGCCATAAATCTTTAATAGAAACATAATTCATGGATTTCAGAACTGTATAATTTAACACAATAAAAATGCATGACAGTAATCCACCAGCTAGTGGGGAATTCACATGTTGCATTTAATCATCATCCATTACAAGTACTAAAGCAATAATACTTTTACTAATTTCATGCTATTAAACAAAACCAAAGTTTTTCTATTAATTAACTTGTATACAGTGTATTTTACAAAGTTTTTGAAAAAAATTTTTAAGCAATTGAATTAGAAACATTTTAAAATAATAATTAAATACCAGAGTCACATGTAGCTATTGTTAGTTCAGTCAATATTTAAAGAACACGTATGTACCATCTATACCATGAGAACAAGATCTCTTCCCTTTATCATTCATTGAGAGGCATTCATAGAAGACCTAGAGGTCAGATGGAAAAAACATTAAAATGAGTTAAAAATACTAAGGAGACAAAACTAAATTGAGTGAAAATAATGCACCTGGTCAATGGGGAAGTGATTCCTGAATTAAGTTAAAAGTTGAGTCATGTCCTGAGGTAAGGGTTAAACACGGCAAGGTACCAGAGCCAGGACAAAAACTCTGGAGGCCCATGCAGAAAAGGCAGGGGTAGACAAAAAAGAAATGGGGCAGAGAGAAAAGAGGAAAGTTGAATCCAAGAAGTCATGATAGGAAAAAATAAGATATTTGGATTTTACCTGTTTCTTGGATAAGAAAATGCCATTAATAAATGATGTTTAAAAAGTAGATTATTCTGGTATATGTGATCCTTTAAGGAAAAAGCAGGCTAGATAGACATGGAGTTAAGAAGACTACTAGGGAAATGATTTAGGAACCCATAAAAGAAAAATGAGGATATAGCCAGGAATAAGCAAGAAGGTACGTGGGAAGGGTCAAAAGTTACAAAATCAGTTATCAGAATGTCTTGGCGAGTTTCAGGTGTGAGCTGCTTAAAGTGACATTCCCTCTCTCTGAATCAGTTTTCTTTGTCAAAGAGATGCCTATTTTAATTGAAATATTAGTAACAAAATATTTGTCACAAAAGATTATGCATGAAAAATATTTTTAAACCTAAAAAGCATATGTGGTATTAAATATTTTTATTCTGCCTTCTTTTGGCATTAGCCTACTTGATAAAAAGCAAAGCATCCAACACTTAAGGCAAAAATCAAGTTTTCATATCCATATTTAATTAGGCTTATTTCATTATGTTTTCATATCACTTTTTGAAATTGTATAAATTTTTCATACTTGTTCACATTTTTAGTTGTTTTCTACCTTTTTAGTTCTTGTACAGAAAAAACCTAAGTCTCAGTCCATCTGAATTTCAACAACAATATATATACAACTGGTTAATGAATCTGATTTATATGTAACTAACGTGTGTATCTCAATTAGCTGGGGAGGGAGACTAACAAAATTTTGTTTCACGAATATGACTTTGTAATGGGAATTTTTGAGGAGCTTGTAATAATGAGCCCCAGATAGACTGATATTCTAGAAAATCTATTGCCAATGAAATGAGAATTAAAAAAATATTTTCTATGGTCCTTTTTTTTCTTCGTGTAATAGATTATCAGCTCTCAGTTATCAAGCTGATAATGACAAAAGAGTTAATATTTCTCATGGACTTTTTAATGTACTCCAATTTGTTATTTCATGATTAATTCATATTTGGTTTGTGATCATCATCAATAGTTTTATAGGCCTTATCACAACTGGGTGTAGGGAATACCAAAAGTTATTTTCCATATTTTTATGTCTGTGTGAGTGCTATTTTTGTTCTGTTTTGAGATGCACAATGATGAATCTATGTTTAAAGAAAATTTTCATATCTCATGTTGTGGTCTAAAAAGTGGTAAATTTCTTCTATTTTTTATAAGAATAGAATTCTGGTTAATGATTTGTATGTATGTGTTTGTATTTAAATTTTAAGATAGATATATTTATTACAATGCTAATTAATTTTACATCTGAAAATCTTTTCAAGCTATAAAAATATATGCATAACTAGTTGGCATTTCATTTCATTATCAAGTGGAGATTTTCTTTAAACTCATCCACTTTGATAAAATATTTAATTATCATGTGTTGTATATTAATAGTGTAACAATTTGTTATAACCTTTGTATTGACATTTTTCAAACCCTTGAGGCTGTTATGTTGATATGTCTGTTAAGAATGATTTCAGTATTGTTTCTGGACAGTTGCAGTCTATCTGTTTTGTAATATTTCATTTTCTGTGTTATTCTGTAGAGGTCCTTCTGTAGCGCCATGGTAGAAGAACTGAGGATGTCCCTGAAGTGTCAGCGTCGGTTAAAACACAAGCCACAGGCCCCAGTTATTGTGAAAACAGAAGAAGTTATCAACATGCACACATTTAACGACAGAAGGTTGCCAGGTAAAGAAACCATGGCATAAAGCTGGGAGGCCAAACACCCAAGCACAAACTGTCGTCTTTTTTCCAAACAATTTAGCGAGAATGTTTCCTGTGGAAATATGCAACCTGTGCAAAATAAAATGAGTTACCTCATGCCGCTGTGTCTATGAACTAGAGACTCTGTGATCTAAGCAGTTGCAATGATCAGACTTGATTTACAAGCATCATGGATCAACCAAGTTACACGGGGTTATACTGTTTATCATGGGTTCCTCCCTTCTTCTGAGTGAATGTTACATGCGCATTTTGTGGCTGGTTTCAAATGCAGTCCAGTAAGAAATTACAGGTTCTTTTTGAAATCTAACTGTTGCCAGAGATGGAATATACATGACCCAAGGGTAACCAGTAAAAAAGTCAGTAAGAATAAAAATACTTGGAATCAGCAAAAAACTGTAGTGTTACAAGAAACAGTACAGTCTTCTGAACATCCAGATTATAGAGGTGGTGATGTTACTAGCCCCCAACAACTCAGTACCGCAATCATCTGAATAGACAATACGTGTTTATAGGATGTGAAAAATGTAACACAAAACAAATCTGAATTTCATGGCAAGTGGAATATGAAGCATATCTTCATCAGTGTTTCCTTTCTTTTCGCACAGTTTGTGTCACTGGTTGAGGTAGAAATGTCAATTACCAAGGCAATAATGTTTTTCATAAATTCATCTGCAGGAGATTTAACATGTAACTCTACCAGATTCCTACCTATTTACCTACTCTCTCACCCTGAAGCCCCTTTCCCAACCCCACACCAACAATAAAAAGCAACGGCTGGTTCAAAGATTCTGAATTTAAAAAAATAATAGTTTGCAATCTTTGTCTTATGTTATAATAAAAGGCTAGGTATTGATAGTTATGTGGAAGACGGAAGCTTTCATTTTAACGTTCAGAAATGTTCATTCAAACCCTAGTTCCTGCTATAAATGAACTTGATAGAGCCTGGGTAGATCTCGGTGAAAGCAAAAGGGGACTGGTCATTTGTAGAAAAGTATGTGCAGAGAACTTTTAAATGGACTGCATTTATCAATACAGTCACAATGTTAAATGAACAAAATTCTTGAGCAGTTTTTTTTTTCAAAAAAATGTTCAGGTTTATTTGTGGAAATGCAAGATTTCTATGAAAATAGTTTTTGTATGGAAATTTTTGTAATACTTTTTATCAACAAAATAAGAACATGTGTTTCTGTCAGGGGTGTGATGTCAAGCATGAATGGTAGTGCGTGTGCACCACCAACGTTTGGTGAAAACTATTTTTATCAAGAAAAAAAGGAATCATAGAAGAGAAATATTTTCAAGTTAGATAATATAAAAGTTAGGTGCACTACCACCACTGCTTACCATGCCACACCCCTGGCTCCCACGAGGCTGATAACATACTGTAATGAACAATTGTGTGTAAAATGGTAAAAGACACAGACCTCTTGCCAACATTGTGATGACAGTTGAGTGCACACAGTTTGCTGTTTGAATCCAATGCACAAAATTGAAAAAAAATCATTAAAATTATGTCCACTTTACTTTCATCTTTGACTTTTATTTTTCTTTTATATGCATAAGTGGATGCACAATATGCTCATTGCTCTAAAGGAGTGCACTTCCTGAATCTTTCTCGGTCATCAAGGTGGCCGCATCCCAAACCACCCGGGGAAAAGAAGAAAAAAAGCTCAAACACTGAGCTACTCAGACATAGGTTGTAATCTTTAAGCTTGGGGAAGTTTAAATGAGGAAGATAGCAGTTCTGGAGGCAATAGTCATCACCATACCTCTTCCATCACTCGATATTGACTACATTCATAGGGTTAGGGGAGACTGGATAGTGATTGATGCTATTATATTTGAAGTTGAACTGATGTCCAATTTAAGGCCTCCTTGTGCATTGATAAGTCAATGCAAAGGGAGAGGAAGTGATTGGAAGCTCAGTTTCAACAATTAGTAAAAATGTGTGTGGCTTAGATGTTAACAGGCTAACAAACCTTTTATACTTAAATCACAACTTATATAGTTTACTAAGCAAAAAAAATACCCATTTTTCACTAGAATACATGACCAAAAAAGAGCTCTGCAAAGTATTTCTTTAAATTCAAAAATGTTTCATAATCAAATTGCTAATATCTAATTAAATTAGAAATTAAATGTCCATGTGTTTTCAAAATTCCTAGTGTCTGGGGAATTTTAAATTAAAATTCATATTTCAATAATTTTGTCCCAAAATGTAATTTTATGGAGTTATACAATTCACTGCTAAAAATTTTAGTATTTTTAGCAGTAAATAACAAATAACATTTCACAAAAAATGTTCAGATTTTTAAAAATATTAAGATTTTTAACCATCAGATTCTAATCAGATTTTAAACCACTTTTTAGTTTTAATTGTCATTAAATTAAATAACCTCAATAACAGGCAGAAAATGACAATTATTTTTGAGTAGACAGGAAATAATTCAGATTTTTGATAAAATTTAACAATCATTTGAAATATTAAATTTAAAAAATTGAAAAGTTTAAAAAATCTGCTGTACTTTATCTATAAAGATAATTTTGAATATACAAATGATATGTAATATTTAATTTTATCCATTTTCTAAAATATTTCTATATTATTACCAAAACAGATATTTAACTATTCATCAGGTGATTATACATATGGGAGACATTATTCTTAATTTTAATAAAATCTAGATTATTTTCAAAATAATTTGAATCAATTTCTCTTCTCTAAGAAGACAGTATATTGGGGTAAACTTTGGTCTCTAGTGTAATTCTCAAATTATAAAAGGAGAGGGAGGAAACAACAATTCTAATCAACAATATAACCTGATGACTCCAGGTAATCAATAAGGAAACACATTCCCAAATAAATAACTCTAACTGGAATGGGACACTAGTGGGATGTATTCATACATACAAAAGTAGGAAACCCTAACTAGATGAAAACACCAAGGATTTATATGCACATATATCACAGTTAAATAACACTAACAACTATGAAAATACTGAGGAGATATATTCATATATTTACAGTTAAATTACCCTAGTCACCACTATACTAACCACTAAGAGGATATGTTCTATTTTATAATTATGGAAAATGCATAATGATATTTTATTAATTATATTGTCTCAAATATTCTGAAATTCATATTTTAGAAAAAATTTCTTTTTCTAATTGAATAAACTTATGTACTGAACATTAATTATTTTAAAGTAGTTTAGTGGTCTAAAAATGCTTTTATTCTGTTCTCATAAAAATATTAATTTTGCTGAGTATGGAATGCTAAGTTGAAAATAATTTTCTCAGATAAATTTGAAGATATTCTTTCATCGATTTCTTACTTCCCATCTTCTGTGGACAAACCTGAAGTCATTCAGATCCCTGATTCTTTGAATGTGAGTTTTCTTTCAAAACTCTTTCTTAGGTTGTTTTATTTTTCACCTAATCTACTTTCATCCATTGTGCTGGATGCTTGCTGAATTTTTAAATTTGGTTAATGTTGTTCTTCAATTTGGAGACAACTTTCTGACCTAATTTTTTGATGATTTTTTTTCTCTGCTTTCTCTAACAGTTATTCTTACCTTAATATTAAGGATCCTAAACTGTTGAGTCTAAATTTATATCTTTGCTTCCCAGTTTCTCATTTATATAATATTTATCTTTCACATAATATACTGAGTGGTCCGTTTCTGCCTATTGTTTTCATTTCTATGTGATCTTGTTTTATGTCTGTAGTATTTCCTCTTACACCTCTGACGCCATTAATAACATCTTTATGACATTCCTTTCTTCCTGAAAAGACATCAGTTTCCTCCCAGTTGTATTTTTTCTCTGCTTGCTTGGATTTTTAACATCCATGTCAGCTTTTTTTTCATATGTTTGTTAATTATTAACGTCATGTTAATGATTAAGAAAAGGGGATAGAAATCTCATTTGGAAGCTGTATATTCACAGCAAGGTAGGAGAAGAATATTGATCTAATTTGAAGTTTACAGTAACATAACCTGTTCATCATAGGTAGGCAATTTGTAGATGAATTCTTCAAAATATCCCCCACCTTTGGATCTTTTTTTCCTTGGGCCTTCTAGATTCCCCTGAGAAATGTTTTTAAATTTCTTGCCTGGAGATTGCAGCCCTGACTGCCAATTGTCTGATAATCATGTGTTAAGAGACATTGAAATCAATGCATTCTGCATTCAGAGTGACTAAGATCACTTAATCAACCTGTTTTACTTTATTTTACTTTTAACTTTCTTTTATTTAATTGCAGTTTTATTAATTGATTTTTTAAAGATTTTATTTATTTATTTTTAGAGAGAGAGGATGGGAGAGAGAGAGGAAGAGAAATATCAGTATATGGTTGCCTCTTGTGCATTCCCTACTGGGGACCTGGCTCACAACCCATGCATGTGCTCTGACTGGGAATCGAACCAGTGACCACTTGCTTCACATTCCAGAGTTCAATCCATTGAGCCACACCAGCCAGGGCTAATTTGTTTTTTAAATTTTGATTTTTTAATATTGTTTAACTGCAGTTGTCCTCATTTTCCCTTCACCACTCCCTCTTGTTCCACCTCCCCTTACCTCCCCCCACATTCCACATTTAATCCTCCCCACCATTGCCTCTGTCCATGAGTCCTTTATACAAGTTCCTTGATGACCCTCCCCCTTGTTTCCCCATTATCCCCCTCAACCCTCCCCTCTGCTTACTGTCAGTTTGTTGTTTATTTCAATGTTTCTGGTTATATTTTGCTTGCTTGTTTGTTTTGTTGATTATGGTCCACTTATAGGTGAGTCATATGGTATTTTTCTTTCACCACCTGGCTTATTTCACTTAGCATTATGCTCTTCAGTTCCATCCATGCTGTTGCAAGGGTAGGAGCTCCCTCTTTCCTTCTGCTGTGTAGTATTCCATTGCAATCACCCTGTTTTAAATTTAATACTCAGTGTTTCAGCTGGACCCAGTATCCTTTAGCACGGACTTCTTTTTTTCTTTTTTGCTAATACTTCTTTATCATTTGCTGAGTTGGTAGAAACAGGCTCCCAGGAGTAAAGAAGAGGAAGGAGAATACAGGAATCCATTGTTTTCAAACCACAGTTATTAAGTCCTTCTTGTATTCTCTATCCTGTACTGCTAATTATGAATGTACATTGTTCAGCTGATTCTTGTGCCTTTGTGACGTAAGTACCTTGGTTCGTTCTCAGCTTTTTACACTGCCCATTTGGGATTCTATTTTATTTTTGGTCTTTTTAGTTAACTATCATTTGTTCATACAATTTTTTCTAACAAAAATACTGTTGAAATTTTCACTTCTCTTGTTCTCTTTATTGTTGGATTGTTATATATTAAAAAAACTATCTTGCTGTAATTTTTATGGTTGCATAGGAAGCAAAATTTGATATAAGCATTTGATTCTTCACTCTTTAAATATTTAAAGAACCCTTTCTTTAAAGAAAATATACTGAAATCTAGTATAAGAAGCAAATAAAAACTAAAACTACTGTGGTTCTGATAAAGTGAAGATGAAACAGACCTTGCTCTTATAATTGCAAAGAATTTAATATTGCAAAACTTTTCTTGTTACCAAATAATTTTTCTAACTCTATATGTCAAGAAGTTACTTTCATAATAAAAATTAATTTTACAAATGGAGCCAAAGAATATTTCTGTAATGGGGAAGATTTATATTTTAGTATCTATCAAATAATGCTAAATTTGGAAGCCAAGGTCATTTATACACTAAGGATTGAGGTCTGATTCAAAACATTCCAATTTCTACTTTACAAAGCTCAAGAAACATGTGTTATAATGTAGATACGAGTGCTTTCTTAGTAAATCATGCTGAACTATAAGATTTTAATATTCTCTTTAATGTATTGTTTTACAGTGTACCTTCCTTTCTCATTTATTATAAATATAATTTTAAAAAATTTGAAAGAAATATGTCCTTGCCTTCTTACAAAGGACAGTTTCTGTTTTCTGATATTTCCGCTATAGATTTCTATAATAGGATACTTCAAAAATATAAAACTCTTAATTGCCTTGGTTAACTCTAAGGTCAATCTGTAGAGTTTAATATCTAACAATTATAAATACATTGAACAATGTAAAGTTATGTATTTCACTAATCTTAGTCAAAATTTATAAGTCAGATGGGGAAATAAACATACTACACATATGCTCCTTCCATAATATTTTAAAGTATTTTTAACATTACCTTATATCTCAGCTTTTAATCTAATGTTTTTATATAATTCAAGATAGCTGTTAGAGCTCCAGCTATTGTATTTACATCTGTACCAAGAAGGACAAAAAGAAAGAAAAAAAAGTCTTGCACTTTCTTTGTAAGGATACACACCTCGAGTTGTACATTACTTTGGTTGAACGTTGTGATATTCCCACACTTAGCTGTAAGGTAAGATAGAAAATGTAGACTGTAACTCAGGCAGCCATATGTCAGATAAAAGGTAGGGATTCTATTACCAGGGAAAATATAAAAAGTATGGGTAAGCAAATCGCAATTTCTTTCATCCCTGGTGTTTTGCAGTCTCTCCAGTGTACTACTAAATCCTGCCTTGTTTTGTTAACCCTCTATTTTTACTTTTGTAAATTAAAGTACAGTTGACTATATTATATTTTAGATGTACAACATACTGATTCAACTTTTATATTCCTTAAATTGTGTTCACCACAATAACTCTAGTAACCATCTCTCACCATACAAAGTTTTTATGATGATATTGACTATTTTCCTTATGTTGTATTATTGCATTCTCATGACTTATAATTTTTTTATATAAGTGGAGGTTTGTACCTCTGTTCCTCTTTACTCTTTTCACTAATTCTCCCAGCCCTCTTCTCTGTGGCCACCATCCATTTGTTCTCCATATCTGTGTGTCTGTTAACCCCCCTATTTTGCTCATTTATCACTTGTGTGCCATCTACCACTATTTATTGTTCTGTCACCTTTAAACCACATTCTCTCATATCTTATTGATTTCTTTTATATTTTCTTGATCTCTTTCCCTAACAAAAACCTGGATTTTTCTTTATGACACTATTTGTCTTGACAAAAAAAAGTGAAAACAGTTGTCAATTTCTTTGCAGAATATTTTTATTTACATTATAAACAAAGACATACTTTTTTAAAACCATTATTTTGATTTTCAAGATGCTCTCATTCTTTAAAAACCTGGACATGTTGCTTAGAATGGGCCTGTTACTCTGTGCCTTATTGTCTTTAATTAATTAAGTATGTACCCATTTATTTATATTAAAAAATCTATGAATCTACATTATGAACCGAGCTTGATGTTAGATGCTGGATATGCAATGCTGATCAAATGCAGACATGGTACTTGCTGTGACAGTACAAAGTGTAGAAGAGGCTGACCTTAATCAAATATGCTAAATATATAGATACAAACTGAGAAGTACTGTCATACAAAGTGCTTCTTTTAGTCATATTCAGATGAGTGAGGAGAATTTATTCACTAGATCTCAAGCAGTACAGTTTAATAGTTAAAAATATAAAAATTGATTGTATTTATAAAATATGTACAGATAAGCTTTTGTGGGTATAATGAGACAGGCATACCTCATTTCATTGTGCTTCACTGTCCTGCGCTTCACAGACATTATGTTTTTACAAATTGAAGGTTTGTAGCAACCCCGCATTGAGCAAGTCAATCATGGCCATTTCTCCAACAACATTTGTTCATGTCACATTTCTGTGTCACATTTTGGTAATTATTATAATATTTCATACTTTTTCTTATATTTTATGGGGATCTGTGATAAATGATCTTTGATATCACTGCTGTAATTGTTTCTGGTTTCTGCATGCTACTCCCACATAAGGCAGCGAGTTTAATAAAGCCGTGTGTGCCCTGACTGCTCCACTGACCAGATGTCCCCCATCTCTCTCTTTCTTCTTAGGGCTCCCTGTTCCCTGAGAAAAATGCTATTAAAATTACATCAATTAATAACCCTACAATGACCTCTAAATGTTCAAGAGTCATACATTTCTCACTTTAAATAATACTAGAAATGATTAAGCTTAGTGAGGAAGGCATGTTGAAACCTGAACCAGACTGAAAGCTAGGCCACTGTTAGCCAAGTTGTGAATGCAAAGTAAAAGTTTATGAAGGAAATTAAAAGTGCTACTCCAGTGAACACATGAATGATAAGAAAGTGAAACAGCCTTATTGATGATATGGGGAAAGTTTTAGTGGTCTGGATAGAAAATCAAATGAGCCTCAAAATTCCCTTAAGCCAAAGCCTAATCTAGAAAGGCCCTACCCCTCCTCAATTCTACAAAGGCTGAGAGAGGCAAGGATGCTGCAGAAGAAAAGTTGGAAGCTAGCAGAGGTCGGTTCATGAGATTTAAGGAAAGAAGCTGTCCTTGTAACACAAAAGTGCAAGGTGAAGAAACAAGTGCTGATGTAGAAGCCACAGCAAGAGATCTAGCTAAGATAATTAATGAAGGTTGGTATACTAAGCAGTAGATATTCAAGGTAGATGAAACAGCCTTTTATTAGAAGAAAATGCCAACTAGCACTTTCATTGCTAAAGAGAAATCAATGCCTGGCTTCAAAGCTTCAAAGACAAGGTTGCCTTTTTTTGTTAGGGGCTGTTGTAGCTAGAGAGCTTAAGTTGAAGTTTATGCTTGCTTACCATCCCCAAAATCAATGTTCACTTACCCTTAAGAATTATGCTAATCTTACTATGCCTGTGTTTTACAAATGGTACAACACAGTCTGGGTGACAGTCCATATGTTTACAACATGGTTTGCTGAATATTTCAAGCCCACTGTTAAGACTTTATGCTCAGAAAAAAAATTATTCCTTTCAAAATAATACTGCTCATTGACAATGCTCCTGGTCACCCAAGAGCTCAGATGGAGACGTACAACAAGATTAATATTGTTTTCATGACTGTTAACACAACATTCATTCTGTAGCCTGTGGGTCAAAGCTTAATTTTGATTTTCAAGTCTTATTATTTAAGAAATACATTTTGTAAGGCTATAGCTGCCAATAACACTGATTCCTCTGATGGACCTGGGCAAAGTAAATTGAGAACCTTATGGAAAGGATTCGCCATTCTAGACACCATTAAGAACATTCATGATTCATGGGAAGAGGTCAAAATATCAACATTAGCAGGAATTTGGAAGAAATGGATTCCAGCCCTCATGGGTGACTTTGAGGTGTTCAAGGCTGCAGAAAAGGAAGTAATTGTAGGTGTAATGTAAATAGGAAGAGAACTAGAATTAGAAATAAAGGCTGAAGGTGTGACCAAATTCCTACAATCTCATGATAAAACTTTAACAGTTGAGGGATTTCTTCCTTTGTATTTTCTTGAGGTAAACTATACACCATGAAGATGCTGTGGAGATTTTTGAAATGATGATAAAGGATTCAGAATATTATGCAAACTTGTTGATAAAGCAATGACAGGGTTTTAGAGAATTGACTCCAATTTTAAAAGAAATTCTGTGGGTAAAGTGCTATTAAACAGCATCACGTGCTACAGAGAAACTGTACATGAAAGGAATAGTCAATCAATGTGGCAAACTCCATTGTCTTATTTTAAGTAATAAGCATAGCCACCCCAATCTCCAGCAACCACCACCCCAATCAATCAGTAGATGCCATCCTCAAGGCAGGACCCCTCCCTCAGTATTAAGATTACAATTCCCTGAAGCTCAAATAATGGTTAAATTTTTAGCAATACAAAATTTTTAATTAAGGTAGGTACATTGGCTTTTTAGACATAATGCTGTTGCACACTTAATAGACTACTGTATGATATAAATAAACATAACTATTATATACACTGGGAAACCAAATAATTTGTGTGATTCATTTTATTTCAATATTTGCATTATTGAAGTGGTCTTGAACTAAACCCAATTATCTTCAAGGTATGCCTGTATTATTGGTTTGTGCCTTCCTCCCAGGAATACATAACTTCTATTAGCTTTGAACCTTAGCACTGGGTAAGAGTCTCCTGGGTTCAGAGAACATAAACTGAGATGTAAACCATTGTTAGTTCATTACTGCTATCCTATGTCAGTAGCGATGTTTCATTATATGCAAACAGGACATCATAATTTTACCTATGTTCTTCTCTGACCTGATCTATTCCCATTTGTGTTGGTTTTTCCTCTTTGCCCTCACATAGGTGTAAGAAAATATTCTACAAGTGCTTCTTATTTTTTATTTTTTTTGTTGTTTGTTTGTTTGTTCATATTTCTGGATTTTCTTCAGGGTGGAAGTAAGCTGTGACTTAACAATTAACCCTGGACCACTGAGAGAATCCTTGTTGAATTGACGTCAAATAGTCAAATCTCAACCTTGTTCCTTGTCCAGAAGTTTATCAAAAAGAAATACACTTGAGTCTCACACAGTGATGGGAAATCAAAGAAGGGTGTTTTATGAGAGTCTATAATAAATGAGCCTTATTCTATAAGACTGGGGTGAACTTCCCTGAGGAAGTGGTGATTGCCCTGAAATATGAATGTAGGGAGATAAAGTTTCACAAGCCTGTGACAAAGGACCTACAAGAGTCCTGTGATAGGAAGGAGACTAGCATGTACTTGAGGAACTGACAGACAATCATTGTTGATGAAACACAAAGAAAATATAGGGATATGTAGTAGAGAGGCATTTAAAATATGGCTGAGAGCCTGACCTTAGCAAGGTAATGTGAATGATCCTAATGATTTGATATTTATCCAAAGAGCAATGAAAAACCATTTAAATTTCTTAAGCAGAAGCAAGATTGTTGGATAAGATCTGCATTTTGTAAATGCATCTTCAATTTGGAGCATGATTTAAATAGGCATCAGAGTAGATATGGGGATATTAGTGAAGAGGCTATATCACTAAGTAGTCTGGGTAATATATTATATTAGTTTAGATTAATCTCAATTGGTAGCAGTGGGAAATGAATGGCAAAACATTTTCAAATGATTTTTAGTAGCCATAAATTCATATAATTTCATGGTGAATTTAATAAGTATACAGGTTACTAACAATTGTTATGCCATAGTTTATAACTAGTGCTTTATATAAACAACCTACAATTTTCTGAGCAACCTGATGAAGCTAAGGCTAATATCACTTATAAGCAAGGAAACTACTGACAAGAGAACTTAAGTGAATTTTTTATAGTCTTACAGGTATCAAAGTTAGATAGAGTGGTTCCAATGTTCTTAGTAACTATACTTGGTCACAGTCACAAGCAATAACATCTCAATGGTTATCAAAATGAAGGTTTATTTCTTACTCATAAAAATTCTGTTATGAGCTTTTGAATGCCTCTCCATAGCTCATGTCTTTTTTGTGGGAATCTGTAATCTGGATTGTTTCACTCTTTCAGTTCTCTCGTGAGGCCTTCTTCCAGATCACCTTCAGGGCCCTTTGGCAAGACCTAGTCACCTTGTCCTGACCTACTGTAAGAGGATACAAGTGTCATAGGGGGGTTGAGGCTGGAAGGAAACAAAAAGCTTGTTTTGTGAGAAATAGTAATGCTATGTAAATCTGGGCCAGATTTAGGGCTTTCCCAACTGATGCTGTGATCAATTCAAATAAGAAATAGAAGCAAGTAGAAGGGATTTTTAGAACTGTGAGAAAGAGAATGCTTTTAGCTTTGTTTTTCACGCAGCTGGAGATATCTGTGGAACATCCAAGTGGAAATTTCTTTTTAAGCAGTTAGTTACATATTGTGGGAGTTAGAGTTAGGGTCTAAAATACATACATCATGGAAACAGTAATTGAAGTAGGGAATTTATACAAGATTGCTCCAGTAAAGAGTACCAAGTAAAAAAGGTGTGGGTCTAGAACAAAGCTGTGACTACCTCTAAACTCTAATTGTGGGGTAAGGAGGGTAGGTTTGTAAAGGAGGGTGAATGTGCGGCCAGAGAAATCGGACTTAATTGTTTTTCCATGATAGAGCTTTAACCTAGGTTAATGTCTGCAGCCATTAATATCCTAAAAATGGAAAAGGAGGATGTCCCCAAATTTCTTGCTGCAGGAACATGATTATGTTATATCAATCTCAATAACCAGAATAAAATTAATATTCACATTGTAAATTTGAAGAGTACCTGGGAAAAGCATCTTCTGACAGCCTGGGCCAGTACTGACCCTGGAAGTCAAGCCGACATCCAGGTGTTATATTCCTACAACACTGCCACCATGCTGTACTAAAGTCGGTTGAGCGCTTCACTTCTGGAACCTTCACTAACTGAATCCAAACAGAGGGGATTTCTTGTCTTAATCTTCACACCATTACTCTGAGTAACACAGACAGGTCCATACATTACTTGGACCTCACCATCCTGTACCATAAAGCGGCTCACTCAAAGAGTCGATGTTGGCCTGAGAAGTCTTGAGCACTTGTGATGCCATTTCCTGTGAGCATCCATGAATGTCACTCCTGATCTCTGTTTATATAGAGATCCAAAAGAGAATAAAAAGGAAAAGCAGACCTCTGCTGCAAATGTTGTGTCCAGGTGGGGTTTCAGGATGAAAAGACCACTCGAATGCCTCATTTTCTACTACCCAAGCAGGACTGCATACTAGTTTTAAAGTATGCAGACATATTATGTGACTTTTTGGCAGCTCCCTACTTAACACTGAAGTGCTCAGCTTGTCATAGAACATGCACTCCCACTGCTTAGTCCATTGACAAAGTAAACACAGCCATAGAAAATTCTTAAGGGTCCTTAGGCAAGGTCATAAACAGATTATGAAATAAGGTTGATAGAAAAGAGTAGTCTTTTAGATACAGAACAACAAAAATATATGTGATCTAAAATAGTGACCTGATAACTATACTGAGCCTCCTTTGCTCCAAGGCTATTTAGTAACCTGCATGTCTAGCCACACCCTGCCTTCACTGCCACAGGAACACGTCCTCACTTCCAGGCATCAAACTCTGAAACAATTGTCTCTGAGCAAAAGCTCCTGCTTTCTGTTTTTCTACTTCCTTATTTTCACCTCATTTACTCTTATTTTCACCTTGCGTCCTCATCATTTCAAGCTTTTCAACAATTTCATTATGGTTTTCCTTCCCTCTACTTATCTCCAGATAATACACAGTGGAAATGGGAATTTCCAGAGACAGAAGACTATAGAAAGAGAATAAGCATAATACTTTAGGATGCCTTCTGGCACTTCCTTTTTAACTTAAGATTATAGTATGAATATTTGTGTTTTTCCTGATAATTCTTTTTCATTGTTTTTCACTGCTTTCTGCATTTATTGACTGTACTTACTATAATTTATTTATGTGTTCTCCAGTCAATGGATATTATATTTTTTCTTCTTAATACATTCTGCAAGTGTATATGTGTATATATGTATATTCTTGTATATGTCTTCTGGCACTGATGCATTAAAATTTGGGGTATATGCATACTCTGAGCCTTGGGGTATGTCAAAGTTCTGCTCTACAACACTGCCAAAGCCATTGTGCCAGCCAGCACCTTATTCATCAATATGCAAGAGAAACTAATTCATTCCCTCTCCAAATCTTGGTCTTGGTCAGAGTTTTAAAAATATGTTTGCTTATCAAGTGTGTCAAATGCCATTGTGATTTAGTTTTGTGTTTCCTTGTTGACTAGTGTTATTGATCTTCCACATGTATTAGCTACATGTATTTCATATTCTTTGAAATGTCCACTGGGGTCTTTCACCAAAGCTTCTATTGTTTATTTTTTAAATAATCTCTAGGAGCCTATATATTGTTGATGTCACCTAATCTGTTATCTTATTTGCTGAAAACATCCCCTCCCAATGTGTTACCAGTACATTTTTCCCTTTTAAGTCTATTTGATGAGCAGAGGTTGCTAATCTTAATATTTCCAACTTTACCATTCTATTACTTTCTTATTAACATTTTTCGGTACCCTGTTTAAGAAATGCTTCCTTAAATAATAACAGAATAATTCTCATATATACCGTTTTCTAAAATTTTAAGTTTTAATTTCAGTTTAATTCAAATGTGTGTATTTTTCTCCCTATCTATATAATCATTCTCCCCACCACATCCCACCACATTTAATTTGGTGAACAGTCTCTCCTTTTCTCAGTGATCTATACTTTGTCTGGAACACATCTAGATTTCCTATATGTGTGTGTTTCTGGGGTTTATATTTAATACTTTCTTATTTTTGTCTTCAGAATTATCTTGTTATATCACATAAATTTCAAAATCAACATTTCATGCTACTAGATACATATACATATAATTGCTGAAATTTTAATCAGAATGAATCAAATCTTTGTAGCAATTTGAAAAAAATTATATTTATTTGATGTTATCTTCTTACCCATAAGCATGTATTTGTCTTTTGTCCCTTACAATTTTTGTATATAATTTTCACACACATATTTGTTTCATTTCTTCCTAAGTAATTTATACTCTTTGTAACTATTGTAAATGATGTCTATTTACAAATGTCACTTTTAAGCTGTTTGTTTCTTGTATATAGGAATGTGTGTGTATATATATAATGTATGCATATATATTATATATGCACATAAATTATATATATTTTATATAGACAATATATATAAAACCCTTGCTAAAATCTCATTTTTCTCCTACATAGTTGTCTCTATATTATTTTGGATTTTTAATGTAAATAATTACATAATATGTAAATAATGAATGTCTTATTTCATCATTCAATCTTTTGTTTCTAAGTTTCTTATTATGGAGCTGTCTATGACCTCTAATGCAATTGTGACTATAATACGTGGTGGTAGACATCCTTGTCTTTGCCTGATTTTAAAGGAAATGTTTCTAATCTATTGTACTTGGCATTACTCATTTTATCTCAGTCTTTTGAGATTGCTGCTTAAATCATTATCTCCACCTAAACTGCCTGTTCCCCCACCAAGCACTTGTATAGATTTCCATCTATATCTCAAAGACTGTGTTGATCCTCAACTTAGGAAGATCTATATAAACTAGAGTTTATCCCAGGGGCAGACTTTGAAGGAGGCACAGAATTAAACAAATAAATGCCCTCAAATATTTTGTATTCTTCATATGTGTTTATACAGAGGCCAGACCTTCATAATCTTTCGTTATTCCAATGTAAGATCTTTCTGTCTAATATTTCTGTTTCCATAATTTTGCTTTTTAAATCTACTCCTCACACTCCCAATACTAGAACCTAAGAAATCACTGTTTGCTTTAAAATAATCTTTGATTCTTTTTCCCAGGCTACCTATGATATAAATAATAGTATTTTGATGTGCCATTTAGAGACATTTTGATCTCCACACAAACTGGTTCCGAACTGTCTTTTTAGCCATTTCCATTTTGCTGTCCATATATGCTCTCTCAAATAACTGATTAATAATGTTGCAGTGAATTTTCCCATATCCTACACTTGCTATACCTGAAAGATTTTTATACCCTTTTCTCCCTATGAGGATTTTCTGCTCATTTTTAACAGTCTAGTTCACAGGTAGAAATGTATCTAAAATCTCAGTTTGAAGTCTTCCAAGACATAGCACAGCACCTTTCACATACTAGGTGCACAATTATTTGTGATATATTTTTTCTTTTGGAAATAATTTTAATTTGTATTTTATAGCCTAAACATGTAACTAAGTTAGTTTTACATTAAATTAAATGTCAGTAGGGGAAATATAAAATAGAATTGAAAAGCTATTTTTTGTGATTGTAGTGACAACAGAAACAGAACTGATATACATTATTTATTTACAACAATTTCAAGTGTACACTATGTTTCAAGGGTTTGCCTCTACATTGTTATGCTTATGGTTTTGTTAATTTACTATTCATTCCTTACTGAAGTAAATCTTATTTGTCAAATGTGTTAATAATACTTTTATTTAAGCTATTTGAGTGTCTATAGATTATGATTTCTGATTGACTTCCTTTTATAGGAAATAATTTGGAGCATGTGATTTCCACCGATGTTTTCTGAACACCTCTTTTGAGCTAAATATTATACCATTAGCTAAAGATTCAATGCTTAGTAAGCAGACCATTCTGCTTTCTATCTGAGAGAACTGACAGTATAGTGGGTAGGTAAACATTCCACAAATAATTACACAGATTAAATTGTTACATATTAAACCAATCACCCAGTTATGAGCACAGAGAATAACAGGGGATACAATTTGCATTCATAAGTAAAGGGTGTCTCCAAGTAAATGAAATTTTAGGTTAAACTGGTAAAATTAGAATTGATCAAGAAGCTAGATTGAGTATGACAATTCTAGGGAAGAGCCATTCAAGGAATAGTATGTGTGGAAACACAAAGCCATGGAATATGGAAGATGATGGAGCCAAAGGATAATAAGTGAGAAGTACAGTGAGCAGAAGTGCAGTAAGGAGAAGTGCAACCTGAAAGTAAGCTCAGCAATTAACCACAGACTGAGTCATTAGAGACCTCGATGCTCATGTAGAGAATTCAGTAATGTTGTTAACACAGTCAGAAGCACAAAAAGTTTTTTATTGGGGAATTTATATGACCAAGTTTGAATTTTTAAAGAGAATTTTGGCAGTTGCGTTTCCAAGAAGACCACCCAAATAACCATCAGGGGCATTCATGAGTCCAACACCTTAAACAAAAAGCTTGGAACACATGCCTCCCTATATGCAAAGCTTAGTTTGCTGATATTCCAGTGATGCAGAAAACAAATTCTTATATCTACTAAACAAAACCCCCAAATCTTTGATTATTCAATAGCTACCTGCTAGGCAATGTTCCACGGGCTTTTACATAATTTCTTTTTGTGTCTGTGGAAAGAATTCAAGGGTTAGACTTTCAATAAATATTTGTTGGGAGAAAATGAACAGTGGCATCTCAGGAATTTAATAAGCCACTAATTAACAGTTAAAACTCCATTGGCAAAGAATGGCTGGAGGTGGTAGAGAAGGCTTTGCTGTGATGTGGTGATACTGAAGTGCTAGGACAGTCAAGTTGTAAATTAAATAAATTGAAATAGCCCTGGCTGATGTGGCTCAGTGGATTGAGCGTGGGTCTACAAACCAAAGGGTCACTGATTCGATTCCCAGTCAGGGCACATGCCCGGGTTGCAGGCCTGGTCCCCGGTTGAGGGCACATGAGAGCAACCACACATTGATGTTTCCCTACCTCTCTTTCTCCTTCCCTTCCCCTCTCTCTAAAAATAAATAAATAAAATTTAAAATAAATAAATAAATAAATTGCAATAAATCATATCAAGAAAATACTATAAAACATTCACTAATTTTATTCAGCTAGTAATGGGATCAGAAAGCTAGTAGAAAGAATGGGTCACCAGTTATAAGTAAATCTTTTATTCAGCTTTTAATATTAAACTTTGGACTGAAGGAGAAATCTTATCTTTTCCAATGTATTTTTTCTCCATGAATATTTTATATTATTTCATCGTTTAAATTGCTAACTGTAGTTCAGCGACTCCCACATTTATATAGAATCTAGAATACTTCTCTAATTGCCATATACCTCTATCTAATCCAGTGGGCATCTAGAGATTTACCATAAATTTTTTCCATATCCTGGTTAAATTTACTAATACGCGTTCTACTAGATTCTGAGGAGCTGGAATCAAATATATTACAAGAAACAGATTGAAATACTTTGTGAAAAGTGCTCTCATAGGCCTGCTTAATTTCTATGACCTTGTGGAGACGGCCACATGATCCTGCCAGGGGGGCCAGGAAGCATGATTGGGGAAAGCCTTCAATGGAGACTAAATAAATGTCCTGATTCAATCCATAAGTCATCAGGTAGAACATGCAGTTTAGGGTGGGGAACATTGCCAGTAGAGGGATAAGTCTAAAGACAGAAAGGAGGAACAAGAACACACCTTATTCATAAAACTGTGACAGCTTAAAAAGGGTCCAAAGGTTACATTTGAGGTTGTGAATATATATGGGAAGAAAGGAAAGATCCTAAAGGAATACTATTCTGAAGAGTTTCTACCTACCAATTAGAGAATGGACACTGAAATATAAATGGAATAATCTGATCATATTCATATTTTAGTAAGGGATCATCTGAGTGGCAGAGTTAGAATTGGTTGAGGGGAACCTAGATTGGGGTCTTAGAAATAAATAAATAGGTGTAAATAGGTGGCTGTTATTTAATCCCTATAAGAAAAAGCAAAACTGAGCAAAATAAAATCTAACAAAACCTAAGTCAATAGAAATGGGAATGAAGAAATTTGAACAACTTTGAAAGAAATCAAGGACTTAAGAGTCATAAGATAAAAGATATGATTGCTTCTGGACAGAAGAGAAGGGAGGAATCAAAGATGGCTCCCAGGTTTCTGGCTTGGGCAACAGCATGGAGGATTACATCTTACAACAGGAAAAGAAAATATAGAATGCAACTGAGTTGTGATTATCTTTCACACCTCTTTCTCCATCACTCCTATACTCAATAATCATTCAATTGCATTAACATTTCCTCCTGAGTATTTTTTATTCAACAAGTAATTATGCAGTTAGTGATGTAAATACCTGAGTTAGTTCCTATCCTCAAGGCGCTATAGTCAACTGTCCTTCTAAGTATTTTTGAATTTATCTTCAGACTTGGTACATTAACTTGTATTCTTGTCCCCAGTCTTGTCTTCCCTTAAATAACCCTTAAAATTTCTGAGAGTATCACTTTTTAAAAATCATCTAGAAATGCTTCCACTATAACACTATTGATACAATGTACTGGCATGAATTTCTTGCATGCCTATCTCCACTTTTGGACAGTGAGATTCTTGTAGAAGCAAACTAAATATTTATTTTCTTTGTATTTCTGACTCCTACCACAGTGTGTGACAAATATTCATTACACTCAAGGTTTTTTTGCATGAGTGAGTGAATGAGTGAATACATGATTTACCAGCAGAAATGCACTCATATCTGTTGGAGTTTTAGGGAGAGACACCAGTGAGGAAAGATGACTGTGCGTTTCCACAAGACCTTGATGTTTTTACCACAGTCCAAGATCTAGTCATAAATTTTGAAAATCCAGACTTTTCTTTTTATCTGTAGTAAGAGTTGGTGCCCACAGAATTTTCTTTTGGAAGATATACCTTTAAACGAGGGTGACATACCCATGCAAACATATGTTGCATTACTACCCACTAATGTTTGAAGCCATCACTACAGAGCATCATTGTACAGTAAATTAGCCACTAGTTACATGTGGTTATTGAACCATGAAATGTGCACCTGATACACAAAATTTAATATTACTTAGTTTTATTTTAAATTAAGTGTAAACAGCAACAGGTGACTACTGGCTTCTTCATTACACAGTGCAATTCTAGAGTGAGAAAGGAAATTTTCTACCCAATTTATTTATTTCTTGAATCTTAACTGATTCTTGTGTTAATTATATATTATTTTCATTTTAGGGTTTGCATTTGCATCTGGTTTGTCTGGCTTTGATTGTCAACCTGCCTTATTTTATTAAACCTAATAAAACTATCCAGGATCTCTTTCCCCATCTCTGCCAATGTCAGTTGCAGAGAATGTCTAAAATTAATCATTGCCTGGTCTAAGCCTCTGCATCTGGCTCTCAATTTCAGCATCCTACCTCCTGCAGCCATGTCTTCTCTGGGTGTCCATTCTGATTGTGCTAATTAGCATTATGAAAAATTACAATATATTTATAATTTCAACTGAAATGTACTATATATATATGTTAGTATGTCAGGTATTATCTGCCCTTTGGGAAACCTACACGACAAACTAGTTAGTATTTTTAGAAGTGATGCAAGATTTGCTGGTGATATAAAACTCAGATTATAGGTAGTAAGTTTTGTTACTTTAGCATCAAGTTTTCTTTTTTTTCTGAAATTTCATCAGGGATCCTCATTATGTGTACATGCCTGAGAAAGGAAAAGAGCTGTCTTACCTGTAGATTGCAGATCATCTCCTAGAAAAGTTCTAGAAGCACATGAATTATAACTTACCCTGGGAATAGTCTCTTTCTCTTCTTCAGGTTGACTAGATTCCTTACATTCCTTCCTCTGTCAAGGAAAAACAATTTTCATATATTTTTTATCTGTAGTTCCAGGCTGTTTTCCCTGTCTTTATTAACAAGTTATAAATTTGTAAGCTTTTCGGTGGCTTTTGTCATGCTTGCATATACAAGATTTCCCAATTGTTTCAACTTAATTGGCTGATTAAATCATTCTGTTTAGTGCACTTTACCTTTCAAGTAAACTTAAATGATTTAACAAATAATTTTTTAAAGTACAGGCAAAAAACTAAACTTATACGTGTGAAACATTTCTTAACCTTCCTCATATTTGCCATTTTCATTTGTAGATACTAGATCTGTTGCATTAATGTGACCAAATACTTTCAGACCTGTCATGATTGTTAAAATTCTTTACGAGCCTTGCACTAAGTATAATTAACATCAATCTGGTAAGTAATTGGAAAGGAATATTATTATTTTGCTTCTAAAAACTAAGTTACTTTGTAGTATATTATAATAAAAAAGTGAGATGTGTACTTAGTAAACACTGTAATAATAAGGTTTTATCCCTAGAAATTCACAGCAATAAATTTTAAAAATCAATGTTTCTCAGTAAATGGACAGATTATAAAAATAAAATGAATAAAACATAAAAATGCCTATGTATTGAAATTGGGTTAGGTAAGTGATTTATCTGTAAACATGTATGAATAAATCATGAACCACATATATAAACCTATAAAACACATAAACCTTAGAGCTTATACATAAATCATTTTGAATTTTACATTTCTAAAGAACACAATAGATAAAATTTATCCCTTATGAATTCAAAATATTTTATTTGTTTAGCAAGAAAACATCCTTTCATGTTTAGTTAAAGACAAACTGAAAGTAGACTTTAGCTTGATCTCAAACATATTGGCAGTTGAATATGGCTGTAGTTGGGAATAAGTTCATTATTTGAGCTTGATGAGTAATTTGGTTTAAATCAATTGGTATGCCTTGTGTGTTTGAAATACTCTAGATTATTCCAGCACATGTGGTCCAATAACTTTAATTTGACACACATATATTTAGTCTGCAGAAATAAAATCATTTTTTGCTATCCTTTGAAAGACAATATAACAAATGCAGTGTGAAAATGAGCTTCAGACTCTACTAATCACGTGTTTGAATCCAACTTTGTTGTATGAATATGAGTAATTTAATTAACCTCAGATTTTTCATCTACAATTTATAAAGTTATGTGGATTAAAAGTGTTTATTATTTACCTAACACAAGGTGTTCAGATATATTTGAGGGAGATAAGGAAATGGCTTTATTTTCCCATAAGAAAAAAATTTAAAAGCATACTATTTCAAAAGAATGCTATGAAAAAAATTAGAACAATAAAAAATTTTAATCTTGACTTTAAAAATACCTCTCTAAAGCATGATGACTGTATAAATGCATGAGGTACCTAGAGTATGGGGGAGAAAGTTACAATCATACACAATTCTGAGCATCAACTATCTTACACAGTAGTTGATAAAAACACTCGTAGGGAAACTTTATACACAGCTCCACTTTCAGATGGTAATCAATTAAATATTCAAGAGTCATTTCACTGAAATAAATCCTATATAAATATTTATTAAAATTCAATTCTTGCTGTTTCTCAACAGTGCTACATAGTCAGTGGCTTGGCTGCTTCATAGAAAAGTGCAATAAAATAGTTCTACATTAATTTCACAATACAATTTAATGTCAATAAGTATTTTCCCATAAACTTTTAATGTATTTACAACAAAACATTTAAATGTTTGTATATTTGGTGCAGGAATGTACTTTAAAAAGAGTTTACTGTCGTTTTATACAATTTCAAACTGTTATAAATGCATAATACTTGTGATTGTCGTGTTGCATTTTAATTCCCATTTACAAAAGTGAAAAACTGACCCAAAAGTGGTTTAATAAAATATAAAAATGTTGATAAATATCATCATAAAATATTACAATGAGCATTATCATAACTGTAAATAAAACACAAAGGAAAGTATAGAATGACAATCAATACATGTTGGTAAAAATGAATCTTCAAGCAGAATATTTGTTAAGGAAGTTAGAAGTAGAGTACCAAGAATAATTCTACTGGTAAATGTTGGAGTAGATGTAATAGAATTGGTGATTTTTAAGTTATTATTAGTAGTGCATTGACCATTACAAATTTTTGCGAAGAGTAATGATTTCATCAAATATTTTATGTTAATTTTTAGGCATGACAAAGCAAGGTATCAGGTAAACCAAACTATATATTTTTGTGGCAAAAGCCATAATAATCCTTTTTAAAAATATGGTTATGATTAATCTTTCCTCTAAAGGCAGATAGAACACTATAAAAAAGAGGAATTATTTTCAATTTTATTGAACAAAAAAAATTGAAGACTTAAACACTTGAACTGATTCCATATCAGCTGTTATAAATAATGCTGCAACAAATATAAGGATGCGTATATTCTTTCAATTAGTGTTTTGGGTTTATTTGGATATTTTCCCAGAAATGGAATTCCTTGGTCATAAGGCAGTTCCATTTTTAATTTTTGAGGTAACTCCATACCTGCTTTCCTCAGTGGTTGTACCAGTCTACAAGGCCAAAAGGGGGAAGAACTGAGGGTGGAAGGTGGGGTTGGGTGGGGCAGGAGAAAGTGGTGGCAGGAAAATGGAGACAACTGTACTTGAACAACAATAAAAAATGCAGAAAAAAGATAATAAATTGCAAAAAACAAAGCTATGGTACATTTACACAGTGGAATACTACTCAGTCATAAAAGAGAAGAAAATGACCTTTGTAACAACATGGGTGGACCTGGAGAGCATTATGTTAAGTGAAAGAAGCCAATCAGACAAAGACAAGTACCATCTGATTTCACTCACATGTGGAGTCTAATGAACAAAATGAACTTACAAACAAAATAGAAACAGACTCATAGGTAGAAAGTAGGCTGACAGCTCTTGGGGGAGTGTGGCTTTGGTGGTGGTCAGTGGAAGGATTGAACAAAAAAAGAAAAAAAAGAAAAAATTCATGAAGAAAAGACAAACATTCATGTTGTACTATTAGAAAGACATTATAATGAAGTCAATTTCCTAATCAATGACAAATTAATCAGAAAATAAAACAGTGATCAAATGATAAAAAAAATTTTTAAGATTTTATTTATTTATTTATTTTTAGAGAGGGAAGGGAGGGGGAGAGAGAGAGAGAGAGAGAGAGAGAGAGAGAGAGAGAGAGAGAGAGAGAAACATCAATGATGTGCAGTTGCTGGGGGCTGTGGCCTGCAACCCAGGCATATGCCCTGACTGGGAATTGAACCTGCGACACTTTGGTTCGCAGCCTGTGCTCAATCCACTGAGCTACACCAGCCAGGGCCAAATGATAAAATTTTAATATTAAATACAGTTGTTAGGTATCAACTATGTCGCAAGTGTAAAAGCATTTGGTATCTTCTTCATATGCCACAAAATGTTTGCTTTGTAATTGGCTTTAATTATTTATACATTTATTAAGAATTAGCTATTAACATATTTGCAGTTCATTTATCATAAAATGTTTTATGATTCTTGTTTTATTTAATATTAAATATTAATACAACAGGAGAATAGATTTTCTTACTAAAGATGATTTTGCAAACCATAATATACATATGAAAAACTGCCAAGGACTCATTTATAATAGGACAGTAATAAGAAAACATATTACTATATGGAAAAAGCAGTCCCTGAATATACACACAGAAACTGGTTGATAGAAATATTTTTGCTATTCTTATACTGAAAGACAAATTTCAAGTTATGTATATTTACTGGAAAGATAGGTAGGCTTCTAATACTTTGAATTTGGTTGTATCATTACATAGACTCTGATACAACTGTGACTTAAAACTGCACATGGCTTGGGAGGTCATCAAGGATGGGCATAATAATACCAATGTGGTCAGCTCTTCCGTTTAAAAACAGAGATTATCATAATATAAAAAGTAAAGCCCAAGGTTATAATACTGAAAGTGGTCCACTATAAATATAAAAGCAGGTAGAAAATAAAAGATAAAGTTATATATATGTATATACATATATACATATACATGTATATATAACCAAATTATTATCAGAGTAGAATTCAAAACAGGAGGACTATAAATAAGAAGGGGGGTGTTTCTTAATGATAAAAGGATAAACATAATAAGATAAATAATGTTAAATGTGTATATATTAATAACATAGTAAAAATATTATTAAAACTATGGGGAGAAATAGACAATGTCAATCCATAATTACATTTACAAATAATTAAACTTAAAAATGTCACAATTCATCATAGTTAAAACCTTTATTTTGATGACCTCTTCCAGTAGTTGACAGAAGAAATATGACAAGTCAGTAAATTTAGAAAATTTGAACACTAACAATTATGTGACCTGGCTGTTAGAGAACACTGCATGAAAGAGTTGCAAAATTCACATTATTTTAAAGAGCATATGGATAGTCACTATAATGGATCATAAACATTACTTAATTTTAAGAGGTAATATAAAACTATACTAATCAAGAAAATATGGTATTGGTACGAGGATAAATAAATGGATAAGCAGAAACAAGACCACTGACATAGATTTAAATCTCATTTTTGACCAATTTGCTGTTAATTTAATGAATGAAAAAAAGTTTTCATTTCAAGAAATGATATTGTTGTAACTAGAAACCCATATAAAAAACTGATCAACTTTAACTAAATCCATAAACAACAATTAACTGCAGATCGGTCACAAATCTAAGCATTAATTTTTTTTAAATCTAAGACTGCGAAGATTCTAAGAAATTATATGAGATTATATTAGAGTCCTTACAGAGAACATGCATTATACCAATTAACTGTAAACAATGTATTAATAAGATTTCATCAAAATGTTTTGGGCTTGTTAAAACATACTACTGAAAAATGGGAAGGCCATCCTCAGATTATGAAAAAATATGTACAGTAGTTTTTATCTTATTCAAGTTCTTGTTTGTAGACTATATATAGAAAGGTCATCAAAATTCAGTAATGAAATGTAGCTAACTAAAATATAACTAAAGGTATAAAATGCATATTTTATAAATGAAAATGTAATAAACAACTTCCTCTGAAATTAAATGTGTACTACATCCTATTCACAAGAATAACTGTAATTAAAACAATTAACATTAATATCCTGACAAAACCAAATGATAGTGGGATTGGAACAATTTACACATAAATTTTTTTCAATTTAGGCTTCAGTAACATGGATATATAAATTTATCCAAATGTATTGAATTCTATACAAGTTTTTTATATTCAGGTTGCAGGTATATGGTGATATAAATTTGTGTAAATTCATTAAATTCTATATTTAGATTTATATATTGAATATTAAACATCTGTTTCTGAAAAATATGAGGAATGGGGGCCATATGATACCTCCCTAGTTAAAAAAATTTTAAAAACCTGGACAAAACATATGTAATAATGACACTCAAGACTTTAAAAAGCAGGTAAAAAATGACAGGCTCCTGAGTAATGGGAAATAGATAAACTGAACCCTATTATTAATCCCACTTACTACCTAGAAATAGTTATAAACTGTGGTCCAGGGAGGCAAATGAGCAAAGACCAGAGGTGTCCCTGAATTAAAGTAATGGAGCTGGGACCCTGGAGGTGCCAAAACACCTGGAGTTCTGGAACGAAGAAAAGTATACACAGAAAATACAATGTAGAAATGTCCAAAGAATGCTCTTAAATTACTCAGGTGAGTATTATAAAAAATATGTACAAGGAAACTAACCAAGGATAGAGAAAGAACCATGCAAAAAATTAATAGAAGTAATATATATGTGGACATAATACAGAACAGGGAATTCAAATTTTTCCAACAGCTGAAGCAGAAAAATCATAATTCTGGTGCTCAGTTACAGCTGTATGCAACAACTATGACCCATGTGCTCTGACTTAAGGCCTATTCTGATATGGAGTTGGAGTTAATTATTAAAGGGAAGTGCAAAAAAACCACTCACACACATGTACACTCATACACACAAGTATAGAAGTTTATGTGAAAGAGACAATGTGTGGCCCACAAAACAAAATATGCACTATTTTACATAAATACTATTTTACATACATTTACTTACAAAAAGTATTTGCTGGTCTGTTGGACAGAGTACTGTTTAAGGTGTTACTCAATAGTGGGGAAAATTTAGTACTAGACCAATGCAGCTCTGCTTCTTCCTGCAAAAACAGGTTTAAAAATAAAGACCCAAGAGAGCACATTATTTTCAAATAGCTTAACTGTGTCCTAGAAAAAATTTCAAGAATATTTCTGGCAACACATAAAATATCCAACATTGATAAAGGCAAAATTTACAATTAGCATCTAATAAAAAATTAGTACATATTTAAAAAACATCAAAATGCAATGAAGTGAAAAGAAGAATTAATCTATGGAAACTGATCTACAAGTGACACACATAATGAAAATGCTATCAAAGACATTTTAAATAATTTTATTACTGTACATTGTAATGTTTAAAAAGCTAGAAAATGGTTGAAGATCTTAAGATAGTCTAGAGATGAAAAGTGCAATGTTTGAAATAAAAAAAATAAAGTATACAGGGTTAAATAATAGTAGATTAGACATTTCAGGAGAAAACCATAGTGTACCTGAAATATAAAAATACAAGTTTCCAAAATAAAATACAGAAAAGAAAACACACACAAAGAGTGAACAGCGATAATCTGAGACAATGTCAATCTGTCAATTTGATGTGTAATTGGTGCCCCTAAAGGGAGAAGACTAAAATTATTTGAAGAAATAAACACTGAGAATTTTCCAAATACAGTGAAACTATTATTGAAGTAGCTCAAAGAACTACAAGAGCAAGACATATGGTCGGGGGAGGGGGGAAACTATGCTGAGGTACATTATACTCTCATTGCTTAAAACAAATGAAAGAAAAATTGTTTACAAACAGTAGGCAAAAAAGAATAACAAGATAGAAATAAGAATGATGCTGACTTCTCTTCAAAAGCAATGTTAGATAGAAAATGTGGAACTGCATCTTTGAAGCAATAAAGAAAATAACTTTCAATTTAGAATATTTTACTCAGTGAAATGTTTTTCAACAATGAGAAATACTGCCTTCTTCAGACAAAAGCAGAGCTTTATTATAAAAATCTGTATTTTTTTAAAAATTTTTTAAATTAATTTTACTTAAGTTCTGTTTATTCAGTTGTTTATATTATAGTCCATACATATGAGAAAAAAATGTATTTTCTCTGTTTTTACCATAGTACTGAAATATGTTTGGTCATGTATCCTTTATACATGTTCCTTGACCCTTCTCCCTTTCCCCCACACATTATTCTCCCCCACCTTCCCTCTGGTTACTGTTAGTTTGTTCTTTATTTCAATGTCTCTGATTCTATTTTGCTTGCTTGTTTGTTTTGTTGATTAGGTTCCATGTATAGATGAAATCATATGGTATTTGTCTTTCACTGCCTGGCTTACTTCACCTAGCATAATGCTCTCCAGTTCCATCCATGCTGTTGCGAAGGATAGGAACTCTTTCTTTCTTTCTGCTGCATAGTATTTCATTGTGTACATGTAGCACAGTTTTTTGATCCATTCATTTATTTACTGATGGGCACTTGGGTTGCTTCCAACACTTGGTTATAATAAACAGTGCTGCTATGGACATTGGGGTGGATAGGTTATTTTGAATTAGTGTTTCAGGATTCTTAGGGTATAGTCCCAGCCACGGAATTACTGGGCCAAGAGGCATTCTATTTTTAATTTTCTGAGAAAATTCCATATTGTTTTCCACACTGGCAAACAGTCTGCATTCCCACCAACAGTGTACTAGGTTTCCCTTTTCTCTGTAACCTCTCCAGCACTTGTTTGTTGAGATTTGGTTATGATGGACATTCTGACCGGTGTGAGATGGTATCTCATTGTGTTTTTAATTTGCATCTCTCTGATGGATAGTGATGCTGAGCATCCTTTCATATGTCTCTGGGCCCTCTGTATGTCCTCCTTGGAAAAATGTCTGTTTGGGTTCTTTACCATTTTTTAATTGGGTTGTCTGTCTTCCTAGAGTGGAGTTATGTAAGAAATTTTAAATAGAATCCATTGAAGAAATAAATGATAGTAGAAGAAAGATTAATTTTACAAAAGGGAATAAAAAACATGAGAAATTGTTACTATGTAAGTAAATATAAAGATTTATTATTATTTAACATCTTTAAATGATAATTGACTATAAAACAAACATAATAGAAACATCTTTTGGAGTATATAACATTTTTAAGAAGTAAAATGAATCTCATGAATAATGCAAAACTCTGGAGAGGAGAAATAGAAATAAACTGTTCTAATGGTGTTATACTATAAATGGTGAAGTATATCAGTTGGAAATAGAGTATGACACCTTAAAGATGTATGCAATAAATACAAAATAATCACATATATGACACAAGTGAATTGTATAGCTAATAAGAAAAAATATGTGTTGAAAAAAACTAATAAAGGATGCTCAATTAATTAATCCAAAATAATCAGAAAAAAAGAAACAATAAGATTTGCAACAAGTAGAAAAAATTAAAGCATGATATCTATAAATCAAAACATATTGTTAGTTAAATGCAACTGGTCTAAGTGTCCCAATTTAAAGAAAAGATTGCCAGATTAAATATAAAAGCAAAACCGAAATGTATGCTACATACAAGAAACACTTCATTTTTGAAGACCAGAACAGGTTAACTGTAAAAGTAAAGAAAGAAAGATATACTGTGCTAATAATACTCATCCAAAGAAATCCCAAATACTATATTTATATTAAAAAGAGTAGATTTCAAAGCACAGAATAATACTAGGGATGAAAATTTTATTGTATGATAATAAAGAAATTGATTAATCAGGATAATTCAACAATTCTAAACATTAGTGTACCTAGTAACAAACATTCAAAATATATTAAGCAATTTATTATAGAACTGTAAGTATATATAAAAAATCCCTAAATACAGTCAGACATTTCAACATTTTATCTCAATAATTGCCAGAAAATCAGTAAGTTCATAGAAACCTTAAACAATATCAACCAATATCACCTAGTTAACATTTATAAAACAGTGCAGCCACCAAAAACAAAGAATTTTATTGTCAAGTGTACACAGAATATTTATTAAGGAGGACCATATCTTCAACATAAAACCACTATCATTAAATTGAAATGTGATTAAGTAAATGAAATTAGGTAAAACAAAATATGTTTTCTGCCCACAATGGAATTGAAGTAAAAACAAATAATAAAATTTTCTACATTTTGGAAAAAGCATTTTCAAATTTTGGAAAAATACAATACTTCTATATAATTTATGAGTTCAAGAGAAACTCAAGAGATAAATTTAAAATATTTTGTACCAAATGAAAATTCCAACACTATATATCAACATTCTTTTGGAGTGCAGTTACAGCAAAACACAGAAGGTTCTTTATAATACAGAATACTTTTTTATAAAAAATACATCTCAAGTCAATGGCCACTTTTTCTACCTTAAAAAAAGAAAAAAGAAAAAAGAAAAGCAAACACAACAAACATGGAAGAAAGAAATATAAAAATGTATATCAATGAAATGGAAAACAGAAAAACAACAGAAAAAATTAAATTAAATTAAAAGCTTGTTCCAACATCCATTCCTAATAAAAACTCTTACCAAACTGTGAATAGAAGGGAACCTATTTAACTTTGTACACATTGTCCTTTAGCTAATATCATAATAGTGAGAGACTGAGTGGTTTATCCCTAAGATCAGGAATAGGACCAGGATGTCTGATGTCCTCACTTTTCCACTCCATTGTTCTGGAGGCGATGGATGTACACAATTTTGTTTGTGCTAATGTTTCACAAGTGTTTACATATATCAAAACTTGTCCAAATGTATCTTTTAAACCTATTGTATGTCAATTATACCTTAAGAAAGCTGTCAAAGTCTGTATAGTACACTATATCTAAATTATTGCACAATAAAAATATTATTAGGAAAAATAATATGAGTAATAGATATCTGAAGGAATTTTGAGATTTTCACTCAAAGACTTAAACAAACAAGTAAAGAAATAATATACATCCTAAAGGAAAACATCATCCTTGGTTCTAGGTCCAAAAATTCCCCTAACCATTTGTTGTAGACTGAATGTTTGTGCCCTCCACACCGAAACAATTTGTATCTTAAAACCTTATCCCTCATATTGGGGTTTTGAAGGTGAGGTTTTTGAAAAATGATTGGGTCATTGGAGGAGCCTTCATAAATGGAGATAGCCCTTTTATACAAAATCCTATTGCCCTTTCCATGGTGTGAGGTTATAGCAAGGAGAACCAGGACTCAAACTCTCACCAAACTCTGAGTCTTGATGTTGGACTTTTGGACCTTTAGAACTATCAGGAATTTCTGTTGCTCCTAAGTCACCAATCTGTGGTATTCCTTTATTGCAGTTTGAATGGAATAAGACACTACTGAGTTAGAGTGGTGCTTTTTAATACCTATTTGGGTATTCCAGTTCCCATTTTAAAACTTTTCATTCATTCCACATGATGAACTGCTTAATAATGGCCTACAGATCCATGCATTGCCTCTGTTCAATTCTGTCCTTATCTTTCAGTAACTTCTAAATTCCATTCTTTTGAAAGATCCCATCTTTTTTCTTTCTGTCCATGGCTAGCTGAGCATGTTTCAGAATATGCTGCATTATATCTTGCTTCTCTTTCTTCAAAATGTGTTTCCTCTGCCTAGAGAATTCTTCCTCATTGTTCATGCATCATCTTTTCAACTTCCTCCATAGGTCCTTTCTGGACAAGTTAGACTAAATTAGGTTCCCTTGCTATGTTTGCTATGTGGAACCAATGGATTTATGCTCATGAAAAGACACTTCTGTAGCAATTAATTAGATTTATTTAAAGGGAAACAAAAAATAAAATATTACAAATATCCAAATAAGAAATAATAGATGAAGAAAGGTATTTAAATTTCTATGCTTATTCAGTTATGGACTAGAAATTGTGCATAAAGTTAAATGACATTGAGTATTTTTCTAATGGATTTCATTCTACTAGCTCAGGTAACTCAAATGATGAATGAGTTTCAATATGACTGTCTTCCACAATATGGCAGTTCTGAATCTATCACTTTCACTTCAATTAAAAACAGAAAGTTTAATGCTTAGAATTTTTCTAGAGCTGTATTTTGATATCTTTGAATACGAGGTCATGTAGCATTAGTGTACTGCCCACCACATACGTATTCATCTCAAAGAACTAGAGATAAAAATCAGGGATGCAGAGCAAGAAGCGCTGTAACAAAAAAGAAGTGATTAGAGCAACTTTATTTTAGACCAAATAAAAGTGAGGTTGCAAGAAAATATATAAGCAAAATATTTATTTCCTATTTAATTTAGATAAATATAATGGACAAATAGTGAGGTAAAATAACATCTTATAGTATATAGAAATCAACAAAGACCATTTTGCATTTTTCATTCAGATTAAAAGGGATATAGCTTTTATAGAATATTGTGGAACACAAACATTAAAAACAAAGATGGTTTTCTTAAACATTTGCCTGCATGAAATTTACCTAGGTAATTTATTGAACTGTAAATCTCTGTCTTATTACTCCAGAATTTTGGGTCAATTGATAGTCTCTGTGTTAGGGAACTGCATTAAAAAACTTGTCAGATAATTTGTATATAGGTGATCTTGAGCTACATTTTTGTAAACATCAAAGTTGAGGAAATCAGTTACTCAGAATTGTATATAGCACAAGAAAATCCTATTAACATTTTAACATATATTTTAGCATATATATTCCAGAGGGTTTTTGTTTTATATCTTATTATATAGTAGAGCACTCAAATATGTGTTGTAAGAAAGACTGTGCTGATTTTCTATGGATTTGTTGTCAAGAATATTTTTTGTGATAGCTGGCAGTGTGGGCCTAATCTTGACTTCACTGTGGTCTCCTCTAATCATATTATTTAACCATTCCATGTCTAACTTACCTCTCTTACATAATGATAAAAAACTATTTTTTAAAAATAATTAAACCATAAAAATATGTATCATTATTTGACTCCGTATGTAGTGAATGCAGAGAATACTAGCTATGATCATTGTATTAGTAAAGAGTTGCTTACTTTTTCATAAGAGAAAAAAATGCATATTTTCAGTGACAGATTTCAAGCTACTTAAAAATAAATTAAACATCAGTATGTTAGCACTTTACATGCTAGGCATTATGTGCAGTCAATGTTCAACTTTCAGCTGTGTGAGCAAAATTATATTTTGTTTTTAAACTCATGAAACTTGCTTTGGAATCATTGTCTAAGACCAAAATGTACAGAACATGTAAATATTTAAATAAACTACTATAATGTATAAACTTTCAATGTAATTAATTGAAATATTAGTCTTAAATCAAAATAAATTCCTAGAGTATTTTCTTACACAAGAAATGCAACTTTCAGTAAATATTACATTATAGTAAATGTTAGTGCACTTAGTGTGATTAAAATGAGGATTTATTGACAAGACTTTATCACCTCAAAAATTATTTTTAAGTATTACATTAAGGTTGCTGATAGAAGCTGAGTATAAACAAATTACATTCAAAGTAAAGATAAGTGAAATCACCTTAGGTACTGAATTTCCAGTGTTTGGGAATGTAATATCAATGTAAATATATTGGCATATCAATTACAACCTTGAGTATTAAAAGTAGAATCAGTACAAGAATGGCTATCCAAATTAAAACTCTGATAATACATTCCTAAATGCATTTAAAAGATGGCTATTTCTTCCTGGTAATTGGAGAAAGAAATAAAGAGCTATGCTAAATGCATGGCTTCATAGCAGTTTGAAAATATAGACTTCACGAGGAAAAAGGGAAGAAAATTGCTTTCATGTAAGAGATGCCCTGGGGAAATCAGTAGGTTGTGTGTGTATGTGTGTGTAAAACAGAATGCAGAGTGGTTACTTGGAAGAGTGTTTGTGTACTCAGGTATTTTTTAAGAGCTAAGGCTAATCTAAAAGAAAAAATCACAAGCTATGCTTTTGTGTGAATTTGTATTTTCCAGGTTAATTATTTCTGCAATTGATGTCTGTTTCTTAAACTGGGACATTACTATGATGAATATAACCTGACCTCTCTGAGTTGAAATACAAACAGCTTTTAATCACTAAATGGTCTTAAGCAATAAAGACAAAATCTGCTTAAACAATTAATTTTGAGAAAGTTGAAACTATTCATGAATTTTTGAATTATTCCTCCTTGCTATGGATTCTGTCTTGTGATAATTAGGAAATAATGTAACTTTCAAATCAACATAAAGAAAGAGGAGTTCTTTTCTATAAGTATAAAAATGTAATATAGAGTTGGTAAGGTAAACTATAAAAAATAAAATAATGCAACTATGAAAATGATTGAAGAGATATTTAAATATGTGTATAAGTGACCAATTAGAAAGATATTTTTTGTCCCTGCTGTTCATTTTTTGTGTATTGTTGCCCTTGTTACCTTCCAAAGCTGATTTAAGTTTTTTTATACTTACTTATTGTATGTATGTATGTATGTATGTATGTGTGTATGTATGTATGTATTTATGCTTTCAGCAAGAGTAAGAGTTGACCTATATTGAGTTTTGAGGAATATTTCCCAAATTAACAATTCTACAGCAGACAGGTATTTAACTTGGGAAATCAAATGTTTTGAAACTCTGACTATGGTTTTAGATACCATGAGGTCCTTGATTCTATCAATACAGATAATAGCAATATCCATTGCTAATAGTAGATACCCCTACAATGCCTCAAGTGGCAGACTTTATATAATGAAAAGGTTTTTCTCACAAGTACATTCATAAATGTAATCTGTTATTGATCTTAAACATTGACAGATATCTTGACAAAGATATTTTAGGAGACAGGACTGAGATGTCAGTAGTTCACACCTAATTAAAGAGACAAGCAATATGGAAAAGAGAAATGAGAACGGGCCAGCAGGACAGATGGCAGGACATGACCTAAATATTAACCAACAACACATTTCAACTTTGCTTCACGCCCTTAGCTCTTCCCTGTTGCTTCAGTCATGCAGTTCTCAAAACTTGGTAGATGACAAATGCCTCTATCATTGTGGTTAAAGGTATTGAAAAAAGAGGCAGATAGGCAAACAAGCAAACATGCAGAAAATAGTGTACTGTAGGGAGTGCATGAACTCAGGACTACTCATCTCCTGACTTGATATGCTAATATCAAGGTTCATAAACCTAGGTTCAAATTTGATCAGATTCTGCACCCAAGTATATTCATGGATGTAAGCTAAACAGAATAGGAGGATCAAAAATCCTACTCTTTCCTGCAGTTAATTCAAGGCAGAGATATAATCACATCATTCAAAAACAACAAATAGGTATTGAGCTTGAGAAAAGTGTGATTATTAGAAAAAATATTTTAAAAACTGTGGCACATTTACACAGTGGAATACTACTCAGCAGAAAGAAGAAACTCTTACCCTTCAGGACAGCATGGATGAAACTGGAGAGTATTATGTTAAGTGAAATGAGCCAGGCAGTAAAAGACAAATATCATAAGATCCCACCTATAAGTGGAACCTAATCAACAAAACAAACAAGTGAGTGAAATAGAACCAGAGACATGGAAATAAAGAACAAACTGACAGTGACCAAATATATATACATTTTTATTGTTGTGCAATTACAATGACCAGAGGGGACGGGAGAGGGAGATAGTAGGTAAAGAAGTGGAAGGGCCAAGTCAAGGAACATGTATCAAGGACCCATGAATAGGACGAGGGGGGAGGTTTGAATGTGGGAGGTGAGGGGTGGGCAGGGCAAGTGAGAGTAATGGGGGAAAACAGGGACAACTGTAATTGAGCAACAATAAAAAATTTTAAAAATTAAATAAAACTATTCTCTCCTAAAAACAAACAAACAAACAAAAAAAAAAACCTATTCTCTCTTATAACATAATCTACATGTCCTCTGGAGTGTATTTTAACCTGTACAGAATACAAAATTAAGATTTCATTGTATCCTAATTTTTAAATAGAGATATATACTGATTTAAAATATGTATTATTTTGGAAGAAATATAAAATATTATGCATATATAAATTATTTATAGTAAATGTTTCACCATCCAAATGTGTTTTCTAAAAAATTTACTGTAAATGTTTCATATGTATACATTTTTTATTTTTGTGCAATTACAGTTGTCCCCACTTCCCCCATTACTCTCCCCTGCCTCACACATTCAATTCTCCGACATGTTGTCTTTGTCCATGGTCATTTATACATTTCCTTGATGTTTTACATTCTTAAATGAACCCATATCATTTTTTTAAATCACCTGACCAATTTTAAACCTGCATTTTTTCTTGAAAAAAATGAAATAAATTGAATTTTTCACATTACCATTCATTGACCTCTATACCCTCATGAAACTCAACAAAAAATCCAATTAAAAAAATGGGCAAAGGACCTGAATAGAGACTTCTCCAAAGAGGATATGCAGATAGCCAACAGACACATGAAAAGATGTTTGATGTCACTAATCACCAGAGAAATACAAATGAAAACCCCAATGAGATATCACCTCACATTTGTCTGATTGGTTATTATCAATAAATCAATAAACAAAAAGTGCTGGCAAGGATGTGGAGATGCAGATTGGAACAGATGCTGTGGAAAGCAGTATGACGTTACCTCAAAAAATTAAACCAGCATTTTTTTTAAAGGGAAAGAATTTTTTAAAAGATTTTATATATTTATTTTTAGAGAGGGAAGGGAAGGAGAAAAAGAGGGGGAGAAACATCAATGTGCGGTTGCTGGGGGTCATGGCCTGCAACCCAGGCATGTACCCTGTCTGGGAATCGAACCTGCGACACTTTGTTTCGCAATCCATACTCAATCCACTGAGCTTCACCAGCCAGGGCTAAACCAGCATTTTTATACAAGTTCTCATACTAAGCTATATCCACAACAAATGAAACAATTATTTACAATTATTGAAACTAGTAATTAAAAGAATTAAAGTAAGCTTCCTATAGGATTAGACTAAATCAATGTAGACTGTGTTTATACATGCAAATTCATTTTGGTAACTAAAGCATGTTTTAATTCATTTCAGTAGCATGAGTTATATTTTACACATCAGAGAATGAGTAAAGTACACATGTGATATTACTCTTTCATATTCCAGTGTTACTATTTTTCTTTTTTCTCTTTATTCTTATAGTGGTTATTGTGTGCTCTTTAATGATATTAAACACTGAAATCTAAATCGTTTTTCAATTTCAATGAATTACTATTATTAATACATCCACATAACTTGCTTGGATACTTTTACCATGTCTTTTTCATGTCCTTTGCTCTCCTTTTAGGAAAGAAGAAAAATAGGAAGAAAATCTGTGTGTGTGTGTGTGTGTGTGTGTGTGTGTGTGTGTGTACACACACACACATATATATATACACGCACACACTATTTAGCAAATTCTCCATTCACCACATATACATAAATGAACATTTTATTCATTACTTTCTTTATTTGAAAAGCAAATATAGCTGCTTTACTTGCTTACCATTATTTTGCCAATAGTTGGGTATGAGAAGTTTTTGTATTAGGTGGGCAATTTCTTAAAATTGTCAGTTAATGATATCTAAGTTTTCTCCAGCTTGAAAAGCCTCTTTCAGACAAATACTCTGACTTTGAGAATTTCTCTGCCCCTCCAGATTCCTCCCCAGGATAGTATCTAGATGTATTGGTTGCTCACATGATCAGGTGGAAAGGAGAATGGAGCCTGGAGTCCTTGGCTCTGCCTGCCTTCCATTCTCTGGTTTCTGGGGACAAGAGTAATGTGGTCTTGGACCATGGTTTTATCTCTCTCCCCATGGTTCCTTATATCTTCCTCCTTTCTTCTCTCTTTCCCTCCCTTTCTCTCCCTCTCTCTCCCAATATAGCTGTGTACTTTCTAAGAGCAGAATCCATGTTAATATCCCCAATATCCCTCACCAATTCTGGCCATTTTAGTATCTGGTAGATACTAAAGAAAAGTGGAATAAAAGAATGTGTGTGCACAGCTCTACATGAAAAGTCAAAAGATCATCATAAGACTGCTAGATACACATAATATTAGAGCAAAAGAAGAGAAGTTTGGTCTCCAAATGATTAATATCACTTTGTTGTGGTTGTCATATACATCCATCTTTATAATAGGTGAGGCCTTCTGTGCACGTGAAATGCTATAAGAATGTCCTAATCCAAAGCTTTGCCCCAGTTGGGTCATGCTTGCATAAGCAGAACCTGTTAAAATGAGTTTTCTAGTCTTCTACTGCTCAAAAATTATTTTCTGATTAAAACTGTATTTCTTTAGATATGCTATTATCATCTAATTACTTCCTATCCTGGCCTTCAGATGTACCTGCCTGATCCATTCTGTTAATTTCGTACTATAACTTTCTGATAGAAATCTTCATGCCCTCATTTTTAATCCTTTTATTTATCACCCAAACCAGGACATGTTTGAAAGGAAGTGGATACACTATTCATAATTATGACAGAACAATAAGCATGAACCTATTTATGGCTTTTGGACTGCCTGGTAAACTAAGATGTCACCTACTTATTTCTAGCTTATGGAGGACATTCACAATGATACAAATTGAATCCCTGTCCAACAAGATGACCTAAAGGCAGTCCTATATGTTTATTTTCTTACTATAAAAGACACAGAGTGCTCAAGAGATGCTGGTGACAGTTATAAAAACAAAACCTTACAGTTAAGCAATTAAGCAATTTTAGAAGGCAGAGAACAAATGAATAGATCAATACTTAAAGTGAAATAAGTAATCATAGTGTTAAAGACTTAAATCCTTTATGTCTGTGAGACAAGTGACATCGTATCATGAACAAATACACAAACAGTGACTTCATTTTGAACTTATTTGAATGTCTTCCACAAAGACATAAATTATATTGATAATAGGAAAAGTGTTAATGAATTTCTACTTGTGATTTTCTAAATTTAATCTGTTCTCTAGGTGGTTTGACCTGTGCCTTTCTAAATCCCATTAATTCAAAATAGCTGTCGTTGGTAAGAAATGTTTGTTTCAGTTTCTTCTTTATGAATTTCAGATTAACCATGTTCTAATTGCCCTCTAGTTTACCTCTGCTTGTACTATTCATTTTTTCATTTTCCTACACTTTGGGAATGAAAAACATAATACTCCCCCACCTCCCACTCACAAACATACATACAAAAATACACTCTCTTTCATACATTTTCCAGTCCTTTTCCTCTGGAAAACTAGACATCTATCTTTCTTCACTAGAAAACTACCTTCAGCAAGTAATTAAACTTTGAGAGTGAAAATGCCAAGTCAAAGTGGTGAGAGATTATGTGAAATTTATCTAATGCATTGAGAAGTTATACCCCACTTTCTCTGGCATGGTGTCTGAGAAATTCAGTTAGAACAAAAGGGTTAAATAAGACCTAGAGTCTCATACCTAATATGAATGTGCCCAAGTTTCAACTGAAAGTCAGTTATTGAGAAACAGAAAGACCTCAAACTGGATGGAAAAAAAAGACAATCAGTAAGATGCTAGCATTGAGATGACAGATGATGAAGTTATCTAAAAAATAAGTTAATAAAACAGCCATGATAAAAGTGGTTTAACAGAAATTATGAATGTGCTTAAAACAAATGAAAAATAAAAAAGCTTCATAAAAATAGAAATTTTCAGCAAAGAATAGACATATAAGGAGAAACAAATTTTATAACTTAAAAGTCAATAACTGAATGGAAATGAAAGGTACAGAGGAAAGAATTGGTAAACTATAAGACAAATAATAGAAATTGCATAAGCTGAATTACAGAGAGCTATACTTAATACTAACATCAGTCCTTCAATGGACAGAAAAAAAATAACAAAAAATTAAATACTGTTTCCAAAATTTTTATTACTGCATTTAAAAGATCCAACTAAACATATCAAATTTTATATATTCAGGTAGTTATGGTGGCACTGACTTATTACTGTCAGTTTATTTCTAATACTTCTCTACACACAAAAAAATTTTATAATTAAGGATAATATCCAGATTTTGTGAAACTTTCATGGTAATTCTGAAGTAGAATTGCGTCTTGAGTACAAAATAGAAGCAATTCAATCATGCTTCTCTTAAATCCTTAAAATGATAAAGTGGGCACAGGTATCTCTTGGGTTACCTCCCTTTCTTCCAAATTATAGGGTGTGTATATTTAAAAGTAACACATCAACATTTCTGCAAATGCATGTTAATCTCTGTTGTCATAATCCTAACTTTACAATACAAAATTAAATGTTAAAATTCCTTGGACCATGACTGTATCATTTGTATTATTCATTAAATCATTCTCAAAATACCATATTCACAATAAATTCTAATTCTTCAGCTTTTATTAGAATCCCTAAGGCAGTCTACTCTGTCAAATTTCAAATCATCTCACAGCATGGCCTTGAAGATGAAATTGGAAAGTGATTGGTAAATTGAAAATGTCTGCCTGTAATGTGAAAATCAGTTCTTCATCCAGAAATAAACAGGCTCAAAAACACAAAGTACAGTGTGAAATGATGACAAATAAGAGCACTTGGGAGTAGAAACAGATTCTTTCAATTATAGAAGAACCTGTTCATTGTCATCTCACTTCTCAATATATCAATTTTTTCCTCAAAAATTTTCAAGAAGGCACAGATTCTGTCCTCTACTGTATCTTCCATGTGACCTAATGTTGACAAATGTCAGTCACTCAGTAAATGTGTTGTCAATGAGTCAAGAATGAGTTACCTAGATTTTAGGAGTGCTCAAGTAATTAAATTGAAAGGGAGGATGTATTTAAAACATGTTCTAAACTGCAGCACATGATTCAGCCAGCTGACTTACTTCTTGCCTGTTGTCTCTGCTTCTAGATATAAACCATATTCATTTCCCCTAATATTATTCACCAGAAAAGTACATTTTTCCAAAGTTGAACCTCCTTTGACACATCATAATCACTCCCAAACCTATAGTTTACTTTAAGGTTCATTCTTGGTCTTGTATGTTCAATGGGTTTGCATAAAAATATAATGACATACCCATCGTTATAATATCAAACAAAGTATTTTCACTGTCCTAAAAACCTTCTGTGCTCTGCATATTTATTATTCCCTTACACATCTCCTTGTTCCACTCCCTGGCAACCACTGATCCTTTTATTGTCTCCATAGTATTGCCTTTCCCAGAATGTCACATAAATGAAATCATACAGAATGTAGACTTTTCTGATTGACCACTTTCACTTAGAAATGTGACTATAGGGTCCCTTGGAAACACAAATTTTCGTGTTACAGACTTCTTACCTGCTACTCTTCTCTTTTCAGTCTTTTGCCTCCATGGGACTAGTCTTTTCATTCCGTAGAGATTTTAGTCCTAGGCTGTAATAGTTAATGTTACGTGTCAACTTGGCTATATTATGGACAAACATTAGCATAGCAATTACTGTGAAGGTTCTTTTAGGTGTGATTATCATTATAATCAGCAGACTTTAAGTAAAGCAGATTACTGTCTGTGATGTGGGTGAGCCTCATCCAATGGTTTGCTGAAGAGAAAACAGGAAAGAATTCAACCTGTAGAAACCCTGTGTAGGTTTCCAGTCTCCTGGTCAGTGCAGCAGACTTAGATTTGCCAGCCTTCATGATCAGGTGAGCCAACTTCTTACATTCTCTCTCTCTTTTTCTTTCTCCTTCTTTCTCTCTCCCTCCCTCCCTTCCCACCTTTCAGCCACTGTCTCCATCTGTATGCTACTGGCTCTGTTTCTCTGGAGAACCCTGATTAATACACTGGCTCAGTGTCACCGCATCTAATAAGACACGGATTATTATGCTTTTCATTCTTCCAAAGTCTTTGACTCATATATCCTAGACTTTATCTCTTCCAATGATTTTGTCTTCTCTTATCATCCACTTAAAATGTAATCACATCCAAGACCTAGTATTTCTTGGTAATTTTCCTATAATCTCATTTTTAAGTATCTCATTCTCCTACCATTTTCTCCTTCTTTGAAACTCTCATCCCTTTAATACTTCAGCTCTAATAATTCTTCAACCCCATTAAAATCTATAAACTATACTCTTTCATCTTCCTCTGTCTTTTTTCTCCTTAAGAATTAAAAAATGTAACAATCATAATAACAAGCATCCTGTCTTATGATCACTCTTGAAAGATCATTCTCCTCCACACACAATTCTTTTGGTTATCTCTTTGTCATAATTTGAAGTCCCACTGAAGCCCAACTTTGTGCTACTTTGTGCCTGAATATAAATATGACTGAAAAGTTAACTATTGATTTTTCTAACTTTAAAATTAGGATTCCTAACCTCAGCAGGGCTTTAAAAGATATTTTCCCATTGTCCCTAGATTCACTCTAACTTTCTAAACTCTGCTTTAGGAGACCACGTACCATATCTACAGCCCCCTCCCCCAGCCATGCACCTTTTGACTTCTGTTTGGCTTTGACCAACAGAACCCCTTCCCCTGGAAGCAACCAAAGGGGGGGAGACAGAGTGCCATTGACACTTTTAAGGCAGTGCACTCTCTCCATTTCTAGTAACTTCTCTTTCTTATTGACTAACAGTGAATGCCTGACAGACAATAACCCTGATTTATTGCACTAACAACTATTGTTCCCCTACACCTACATCTACACCTCTGGAAATAATCAGATTGTGTATTAATTTTCTTTGAATTATCCTACTTTAAGTAATTTATCTGTAAAAGAAAAAAATCCTTAAGGTTTTGTCTCAATATTTTTCTTGCATACAATTGGTTCCTACTTTTCTCTTCTTCCCAAATAACCTGCAGCCCTTTCTCATCCTCACTTTCAATTCATGAGACTACTTCCTACTTTTCTGAAAAAAACAGAATAGCAATCTTGATAGAAGTCCATAATCTTACCCTTCCACCCACATCTACCCAATATGCCATAATTCATACAATGGCACTTGGTGCTGCCAATACTTCATTGATGCTTATTTGAAACTATCAGTGTGATGTGACTGAGACTGGGACAATAATGCTCACTGGCAATGCTAGCCAGCTCCAGCACAGCACTGGAAGGAAGTATTTGATTTGTTTATTGCTCTAAGCTCAGTATGTGATTGATTAATATTTCCTGATTAGCATGAAAATAGTAGTTACTATAATTAAGTTTTCTTAGTAAATAATTACTGAATATGGCTGAATAAACATACTATATATAGACACTTGGGTGGGTAATTTGATTTAAACATATAGGATCAGCTTTTATTTTATTAAAACATGTATGCTTTAAAATTCTCAACTTTTTTAAATTTAAAAAATAATTCACTTTTCAGAATTGTTTTGTATTTTCAATTTAAGCATATCATAAAATAAAATATTTTTCTCTATTTTAGTATTTTAACTTCTACAGCTATGAGTTAAATAGTAACATTAAGAGACAGAGCAAAAGCTAGCTAATTAATAACAGGAATATGCATGGCATTGAGTTAAAATAAGGACTATGTTCTATGAAATGTGATTAATTATATTTATTTTCTAGATTCTGAATAGAAGCTGAGGCAGAGTATAATACTGCCAAGTAGAATATTAAATAGCAGAACAGGAAAACTCCCAATTGGCCTGAAGGTATTTTTATATAAACATTTACTTACTTATTTGAAATATAGCCTGCTTCTTAAAAACCTTATTGATAATTTTTTTTCAAAGCCAACTGGTGTGATAAGCATGGACCGAAAAATCCAAGAAGTATTCTATTTTAGAGCATTTTCCTCACATTTTATGAATTTAGAGCATTTTCGTCACATTTCTATGAACTATAAGCTCCCTTTTTAGTATACTTTATAGTCCTTCTGGTAGTAAAGATAGCCTTCAAGCTGAAAATCAGTGTATATTATGAGCAAAGGGTAAATTTTCTCCTTTGGCTTATTGAAACTTCTTATACTTCTTTTCCTGTATATTTGGTTGTACAAGGCAAAATAATATACATTTAATAAAAAAGCATGGAATAAAAATAGATCAATTATAAATCTATCAAAATCATCTCTGGATAGTAAGAGTACTTTAACAGTTATGCTTATGGGTAAAAATTAATTATATTACCAATATCTACCTAGGGCAATATACAGTTCATATAAGTTTATTGTGGAGAATATATGCCCCTCTTCCAAGCACATGTTTTTGTGGTAGGCTGAATAATGTCCCCCCCCCCCAAATTGTTCATGTCTTAATCCTCAGAATATATTAGTAAAAGGGGTTATATATGGTAAAGGGGGAATTATATTAATAAAGGGGTTATATATGGTAAAAAGGATTATGCATTTGTGACTAGGTTGATTTTCATATGAGATTATTCTTGATTATTTGGTCTGTCAAATGTAGGCACAAAGATCCTTATAAAAGGAAGGCATAAGGTCATGGAAAGGGGAAGGTGCTGTGACCAGAGGCAGATATGGAAGTGATGTGACCACAAGCCAAGGAAACCCAGCAGCCTCCAGGAACTACGCTAGGTGTAAAACAGATTCTCTCCTGCAGCGTCTAGAAGGAAATAACTCTGCAAACCTCGATTTTAGGCCTGTAATACTCCTTTTGAGCTTTGGGCCTCCAGGACTATTAAGATAATGCATTTATGTTGTTTTAATTCACTAGGTTTGTAGTAATTTGTTGCTAGTAACAATAGAAAACCAATACACTTCTCATTTTTAAAGTGATTTATTTTTAACTTTATTTTTCTTTACAACATTATACAAGTTCCTATGTCCTCCCCCTTTGCCCACCTACACCCAGCCCTCACCTCCATCCCCTCAGGCCATCACCACACTGTTGTCTGTGTCTATGGGTTATATTATGCACATATGCTCTTTGTCTAATCCCTTCACGTTCTTTCATCCAGTCCACCCTCCCCCTTCCCAAAAGTGATTAATTTATTTTATTTACATATAATTTTAAATAACTTAAGGAGAAAATCTCTAAGTGCAGTTATTTTTTATATGTATGCCAAAATAGGTATATGTGTGATCAAAACATTTGTAGTCTATTGTGACACATAATGAGTAGAAAAATCTTCAAACTTTAAAAAAAAATTTGGTTCCTTGAATGACAGAAATATTTCATAAAACAAGATTTTTTTGGTGTGTGAGATGGAGGATGTATGGTTTTACTTAGAAGTCACTGTACAAAATTTATTTTAATGGTCTTAATAATCATATACATTGAGCTCTGGCTAGTGTGGCTCAGTGGATTAAGCACCAGCATGCAAACCAAAAGTTCACCAGTTCGATTCCCAGTCAGGGAGTATGCCTGGGTTGTGGGCCAGGTCCCCAGTTGGGGGCACACAAGAGGCAACCACACATTAATATTTCTCTGCCTCTCTTTCTCCCTCCCTTCCCCTCCATCTAAAAATAAATAAATAAAATCTTTAAAAAACAAGCATAGTCATTGAAATATAAATAAATTAGAATTACCTAGATGTAATAAATTTAGTAAGAAAAATAAAATAGTTTTTTAAATATGTTTATTTGTTTCATTATTTAACTATATACCTGCTGAATAGAAAAAGAGAAACATAGAAAAAGACTGTGATAGAAATAATAATATAAAGATAGTGAATTTATTGAATATAAAATATAGCAATTACTATAATGTATTAGTAAACATTAAAATTTAAAGAAAATAAATAAATAAAATCAATATTTACTAGTAGAGATAAAATATGGAAAATGTTATGTTACTGAGTTCTAACATCACAAAAATTATACAGCAATTCTTTCTACTAAATGTAAATATATAGGTTATCTTTTGAATATTGGTTAGTGAATGAATACATGCACACACACACATATATATATTATTAAATTTATTAAGGTAATATTGGTTAATAAGATCATACAGGTTTAAAGTATATTGCATGTCTATTGGTAATTGTTATAATGAACAATTTTTATTTAATAGTTCAAAAACTATAAAAGTTTTATTTCAGATACACACACACACAAACACACACACACACACACACATATAAATACTACTGTGAAAGCCAAATGATTTTCTTTATAAAATATGCTTTTGGAGAAACTAAGAGGCACATGTTTGACCAACCCATGGAGAATCTCTTCTGAAGCTACGAGGTATTAAACTAAAACCAAGTGTTTTATAAATGGGGGAAGACATGAATCTGTCCAGGGTAGAATAAACAATAAACAACTAATAGACATATGAAAAATAGCTAATATTCTTACTAGTAATAAAATAAATACAACATTAAAATGTTTTAAGATTTAATACTTATCAAACTAGTAACTATTTTTAACATGATAGTGAGAGGATTTATTATAATTTGAGGAGAGTGACACACTTATGTTCTGAGAGCCCTGGAGAGAGTTTGAACTGGTACAAACTTCTTCATGGGTGAATTGTTAATATTTTGTATCTCTGGTTACTGGCAGATATTTATTTTGATATTTCCTAAAAATAATATAAACATTCAACAATATTGCCATTTAATAGGGTGAGGATAATCTGGGAGTTTTCCTAAATAACTAAGTTCCAACACCTTTTTTTCAGCCTAATATAACCACAATCAGTTTCTATGAAGATTATATGAACAGTTCAATAGTGATATTCCTAACCAGCAAATGAATTATTGATAAATATGGTGTCTGAGAAAAGTAGTATAAGGCAGATTTGTTTCATGTCTTAACCTAAGAACTAATACAAAAAAAGTTAAGAGTTAAACACGACATTTGTAAAGAAAGATAATTGAGAGTGTCATGCTTTCAATAATAATCATAAAAATCCCATTGGCATTATTATGGGGTGTGTTAAAATTATTTATTTTCCACTAACATAAAAGACAAACTGTGTCTTTCAATTAGCTGGATTACATGTACCTCCTACCGTGCTATGTACAGCACGGGTCTTTTGAAGTGTTCACTCTCTTCCACACAGGAGGAAGTCATTAGTGTTTGTGAGACAGAAAGATAAAAGGTTTACAGGGGAGGAAGCATTAGGAAATACATTTTTTATTTATTAAAACATTGAACTTGAACATATAAATTTCAGGACATATTTTAAGCTCTTAAAATATAGAGTGATAGAAAAATACCACTCATTTTAGTTGTCTTACTTTTACTTGAAAGCTATCATCTTTTTCTTTTTAGTTTAAGATGCTTGTACACTCTTTCATTTTCTTTAGGATCTGTCTATCCGGGTAGAGTTGCGAGGGTGTAGATGTTGCATAGAAAGGAAAGGGTGCTAGAAACAGAAATCTCTGAAAACTTTCTAAAAGACTTATTCTGCCCTGGCCAGGTAGCTCAACTGGTTAGAGTATCATTCCATCATTAAGAAGGTTTGATTCCTGGTCTGGGCACACACCTAGGTTGCAGGTTTGACACCTGGTCAAGGTGTGTATGGGAGGGAACTGATTAATATTTTTCTTTCACATCTCTTTCTCTTCCTATCTCTCTCAAATCAATAAACATATCTTTGGGGAAGATTAAAAAATAAAATAAATAAAAAATATACCAATTGCGTGGACATGCTGCACTTCACATTAACACCACTTAAGATAAACAGAATGTAAAACCTGGCACTTGCTGAAATTAGAAGTCCAGGTTCTTTCTCTGTGCAAAGAATGTCCCAGCACCTTACCTTCCAGATCACCAGCATCAAGCATCTCTCTTATTTTGATTTATTATTGCATTGATTTTATCTTATATAACAAATTATCACAAAATTAATGACAAAACACAAATTTGTTATCTCATGGTTTCTGTAGTCTTGTGTCTAGACATGGTTCCTAGGATCTCACAAGGCTGAAATCAAGTTGATGCCTGGTTTCCTTTCTTTCTTTTCTGAGGCTGTGATCCTATTACTAGCTACATAGTTGCTGGCAAAATTCATTTGCTTGGAGCTCTAGGCCAAAAAAAAGCCCCTATTCTTTTGTTGGCTGTCAGATTCTAGGTCCATGCCATGTGTTTTCCACCAATCTTCTGACTCCAGGAAGAGTTCACCTGGTTACATCAGGCCCAACCAGGTAATATCCTTTTGATTAACTCAAAATCATCTGATTAGTAGTCTAATTATAAGATTAACATTTCATCGTATTCTTAAATTCTGCCAGCACTCCCAGGGTGGAAATTATACAAAGTATATACACTAGACATAGGAATCTTGGGCTGTCTTAGAATTTTTCCCAGTACAAATATACATGAGCATTTTTTATTTATTATGCAATTAGTACTTGAAATTCCATTTAGATCTAAAAGAGGATATATTCACCCTGCTTTATAAGAGGCAATTAATCAACCATTAATTCTGCCAATGAAGAGTAAAAATTACTTCATAAATCTGCTGCTTCAAAACTTAGGGAATGACCTGAAATTTTACATTTGATTAAAGCTCTTATTTGAAGATATTTGTTTCCTTTCTAACATTATTCTGTACAGAATAACACTATCCATAAGATTTATTGGTGTAAATAAGAAAAAATAGATTTTGATTCCTGCATTGTCAATAAAACTTGATTAGAAGCTTACTCTGTGATACATCCTGTCTATGACTCAAAAGATTTTTATCATTCAATCTTCATGTGAGTAAATATTACTATCCTATAGTACTGATGAAGAGAAATAATGTCAGAGAAGATGATACCATCGAGAAGTACCTAAGCTAGGTTTATATACTTCTCTGCACCTTATTCCTACTGATAAATTCATTTTGACAAAAACTGCAGTTCTAAAGGAGAACTTATCTATGGGATACACAATATTAAATCCTTGCCTGACATATTAGGACACCTCTGAAATAATTATTTTTAAAGTGCCTTCTGTGGAATGCTGAAATTCTGTAAATGTGTAGTAAGGACCTGTAGCATAAAGAAAAAAAACAAGTGACATTATTTTTTTACATACATTGTGGTATTGGGACAAAGAAATGTTATTTTGTTAAAACATGGTAGAAAACCAGCTTTATTGTTCAGCCTCCTTTCAGATATATTCTTTAGAGAGAGCCATTCTTTCTTTGAACTCTTCTTATAAAAAGCTATATTAATACCAGAATATAATTTTAAGTAACTTTTAAATTTTAATATAAATTTATACTTATAGAAAACTTGTAAGAATAGTTCAAGAGTCTCCTATAAACTTTTGTCCAGATTCAATAAGTGTCTATGTTTTGCACCATTGTGCTATCACTTTCTCTCTGTCTAGGAGACTGTCTCTATTTTGTATGTTAGTTCACTTTGTTCATTAGGTTCCACATAAGAATGAAATCCTGTGGTACTTGTCTCTCTGTGACTGGCTTATTTCACTGATCATAATGCTCTCCAGGTCCACCCATGTTGTTACAATATAAGATTTTCTCCTTTTTATGACCGAGTGACATTCCATAGTGGATATATACCACAGTTGTGTTTTTTTAATCCACTCACTTGGCAATTGTAAACAATGCTGCAATGAATATAGGGCCACATATATTCTTTCATGTTACTGTTTTGGGTTTCTTTGGATAAATCTCCAGAAGTGGAATTGCTGGGTCATAAGGCAGTTCCTTTTTTAATTTTTGAGGTATCTCCATACTGCTTTCCACAGTGGCTGCACCAGTCTGCATTCCCACCAACAATGCAAAAGGATTCCTCTTACTCCACAACCTGGCCAACACCTGTTGGTTGATTTATTGATGAAAGTCATCTGACAGATGTGGGATGGTATCTCATTGTGGTTTTAATTTGCTTTTCTTTGATGGTTAGTGATGATCATCTTTTCATATGTCTATTGGCCATTTGTATGTCCTCTTTGGAGAAGTGTGTATTCAGGTCCTTTGTGTATTTTTTTTTGGATTGTTTGTTTTTTTGGTGTTGTTTTATATACGTTCTTTCTTTTTAAAGATTTTATTTATTTATTTTTTATATTTTTTCTGTTTTGGTTTTATTTTTTGTTTTCCTTTTTTTATTGTCTAGTTACAGTTGTCCCCATTCCACCACCCCCCCCACCACTACTCTCCCTCACGTTCCACATTCAGTCCTCTCCCCACCATTGTCTTTGTCCATGGATCTTTTATACATGTTCCTTACAACCCTTCCCCTTCTTTGCCCATTATGCCCCTCTCTCCTCCCCTCTGGTTACTGTTTGTTCTTTATTTCCATGTCTCTGATTATATTTTGCTTCCTTGTTTGTTTTGCTGTTCAGGTTCCACTTACAGGTGAGATCATATGGTATTTGTCTTTCACTGCCTGGCTTATTTCACTTAGCATAATGCTCTCCAGTTCCATCCATGCTTTTGAGAAGGGTAGGGGCTCCTTCATTCTTTCTGCTGCATAGTATTCCATTGTGTAAATGTACCACAGATTTCTAATCCACTCATTTACTGATGGGCCCTTAGGGTGGTTCCAGCACTTGGCTATTGTAAATTGTACTGCTATGAACTTTGGGGTGCATAGGTTCTTTAGAATTGGTATTTCAGGATTCTTAGGGTATAATCCCAGCAGTGGAATTGCTGAGTCAAAAGAAAGTTCCATTTTTAGTTTTCTGAGGAAATTACATATTGTTTTTCACAGTGGCTGCTCCAGTCTGTATTCCTACCAACAGTGTACTAGGGTTCCCTTTTCTCCACAGCTTCACCAACACTTTTTCTTTGTTGATTAAGTTAAAAGCCTTCTGCATGGCTTAAGAAAACAGCACAAAATGAAAAGGGTACCAACCATATGGAAAAACATATTTGCCAGTTATACTTCACACAAGGGCTTGATCTCCAAAATATATATAAAGAACTCAACTCATACAACTCCCCACCAGGAAGACAATCTAATTAAAAAATAGACAAATGACCCGAACAGACACTTCTCCAAGTAGGACATACAGAGAGCCCAGACACATATGAAAGGATGCTCAGTATCACTAGCCACCAAGGACAAGCAAATTAAAACCACAGTGAGATACCACTTCATACTGCTCAGAGTGGCTATCATACTTATTTATTTTTTAGAGAGAGGGAAAGGGAGGGAGAAAGAGAGGCCAAGAAACATGGAAGTGTGAGATATACACCAACCAGTTGCCTCTTGCACACCCCCAGCTGGGGAACTGACTTGCAACCTAGGCATGTGCCTTGACTGGGAATCAAATCTGCAGCCTTTCAGTTTGCAGGCCAGCACTCAATCCACTGTGCACAACACCAGCCAGGGCTATAAGTTCTTTTTAAATTTCAAATATTAGCCCCTTATCAGATGGATCAGAGAATACACTCTCCCATTCAGTGTTTTTTTTTTTATTTTGTTGATGGTTTCCTTTGCTGTGCAGAAACTTTTTAGTTTGATATGGTACCATTTGTTTAGTGTTTCTTTTACTTGCCCAAGGAGTCATATCAGAAAAAATATTGCTATGAGCAATGTCTGAGATTTTACTGCTATGTTTTCTTCTAGCATTATTATGGTTCCAAGTCTAACATTTATTAAGTCTTTAATCTATTTTGAGTTTATTCTTGTCTAATTTTTCCAAAACCATGTATTGAATAGACTGTCTTTACCACATTGTATTGTTGACTCCTAATCAAATATTAATTGGTTATAAAGGTATGGATTTATTTCTGCCTCTCCATTCTGTTCCATTGATCTATATATCTGTTTTTATGCCAGTACCATGTTGTTTTGATTACTGTGGCTGTGTAGTATAGTTTAATATCAGAAAGCATGTTTTCTCTAACTTTATTCTTCTTTCTCAAGATTGCATGGCTATTTGGGGTCTTTTGTGGTTCCATACAAATTTTTGGAATATTTGTTGTAATTCTGTGAAATACACCATTGTATCTTCTTCACTGTCTTCATTGTCTTATAATTTTCCAAGTATAAGTCTTTTTTATTCTTGGTTAAATTAATTCCTACATATTGTGTTCTTTTAAAGCAATTGTTAATGGGATTGTTTGTTCAGTTTCTCTTTTTAATAATTCATTATTGGTTTATAAAATAAAACTGATGTCTACATATTTATATTGCATGCTGCTACTTTACTGAATTTGTTTATTAGCTCTAGTAGTTTTATGGTGGAATTTTTAGGGCTCTGTATATACAGTATCATGCCATCTGCAAATAATGGCAATTTTACTTCTTCCTTCCCAATTTGGATGTCTTTCATTTCTTTTTCTCTGATTGCTGTGGCCAGAAGTTACAGTACTATGCTAAATAAGAGAGGTGGAAGTGGACATCCCTGTCTTGTTCCCAATCTTAAGGGAAACACTTGTAGTTTTTGCCCATTGAATAAAATGTTGGTTGTAGGTATTGAGTGTATTTTAATCATACTAATTTGCAAACATTTTATATATATTTTCTACACTAATACTTTTTTGTTACATGTGCTAAAACATCTTATCCTGGTTGGACACTTGTCCTTTCACTTTCTTTAAAGTGTCTTTAGATAACATAATTTTGTTACATTTTTTGTCATGTAATTCATCATTTATCTGTAATAGTCTGTCTATCTTACTTATAAAACAAAACAAATATATTTTCTTTCATCAGAACCATGAATAAATTCCCTACATTGTTGTGAAGATTTTAAACATTTGCATTTCACATTTTAGCTCATTATTTATCTGGAATTATAAGTACTTGTAATATGTTACAATTTTTCATTTTGTTTTGTTTTGTTTTACTTGGAAATTACCTTTTTAAGGAAAGTGTTCCAGCATTTATTTTAATACCTTCTTTTTTACTACTGATCACAAATATTGCCTTGCTACATGTTGTTTCTATATATATGTGTGAGTCTATTTCTGACTCCCCTATTCATTTTTCTCCATCTATGTAACAGTCTATATGCCAATAAGAAGTTACTGTGGGCTCACAACATCCAATCATCCAGCCCCAGAGACTAATACTACACACCTGAAGTGGCACTGTTTATCTAGGACACCAACCAGAAACAAGCCAGCTGTCTGATTACGCTTCAGTGTTTCTACCCAGTATCTCCTTCTTGGCAATCTCTTTTTACAAGGGGCATATTTGCATTATAATTTGAAATCACCTTCTACCAAATACATCTATTGTCCGTCTAATCTAGTATTGGTGCTGGCTTCTCAGATATCATGTCCTGAAACATATGTTCCTCTTGAGAAAATTTTCTTATATTTCTTTAAAGAACCTGAAATCACTAACATTGGATAATAATTTCAGCCTAAATTTTTAGTTTCAATTTTTTGAACCATAAATTTTGGTTAAAGAAAATATAATTCCATTCTAACTATCTCATTCTCTTTTAAGAGACAGTACTCAACGAGGCAAATTTCCACACCATCTCACTTTGGGGTATATTTTTTCTTCTTTATCCTTCCTTGTACATTTAGGCAGTCTCAGTTTTATTAGAAGTCTCTATTCTGCCTTTCCACCTTGTGTAGGCTCTGGTCTTCTTTCTTTGTATTATCCATTAATCCACTGAAAAATTCTGATGATGGAAGGTGATTTGACTTGGGGTGGTGAACACATAATACAGTGTACAGATGATATGTTGTGGAATTGTGTACCTGAAACCTGTGTAATTTTGTTAGCCAGTGTCACCCTTATAAGTTCAATAATAAATAAAAATAGAAAATAAATATATAAATGTTTTGCATCAAATTTTGTTTCTAGTCAATGTGGAATAACTATACTATATTTTCCCACATGAAACAACCAAACAATGAACAAAATATATAAAATGACAGTTTTAAGACACTAAATATCAAGTAATGAAGGGATAATAATCTCTCATTCATTGATGAATGTTATAAAAAAATTGATCTCTGTGATTGTTGCAACATATTACTTTAAGAAAGTTTCAAGGTGTTAAGGTAGAGAAGAAGAACCAAAGTAGAACTTGAAAAATTCTTTAAGGAGTTGGAGCTGAAAATCGGGGGAAGACCAAGGCATCTGGAGTTCACAGGAGAGAATACTGGAGCAGAGATAGATGTGCAAAGCTGTAACTCCAGGTATCTGCAGAGTTTCTCATTCATCATTCAGTTAAATATTGAACAGTGAATCTGTAAGAGAAAAACATCTGATGTTGAGAATAGATACTCTTCAAAAGTTTAGGGGTAAATATCCCTGTTGCAGAAATAGTACCTTCCCCCATAAGACAGAATGGGAGAAGTTATAATTCATGGAACAGTGTAAAAAGGAGAATCTTAAAGCAGTAGTAGGAAATAAATATCCTTAGACTGAACAGTCATTTAGAAATTAAAAAAAAACTTGAAACAATCAAATGATTTCCAAGTAACTTAATTGTACTGAAGGAAAAATCTCAAGAATATGTTTATAAATAAAAAATAAAATAGAATGTCTGGCACCAAATAAAAATTAATAGGATATTTAAAACCAAGAAATTATGAAATGTAATGAGTTAAAAATCAACCTAAACTTTTATCTCACCCTGACCTGTGTGGCAACGTTGTTACCTGTGTGAAAACCCCCTGGATGGGCATTGTACTGCAAATGGACAGGTCACAGGTTTGACTCCCAGCTGGGGCACATACCTGGGTTGTGGGCCAGGTCCCTGCTGGGGCCGTGCAGGAGGCAGACGATCCATGTTTCTCTGGCACATCAATATTTCTCTCCCTCCCTCTTCCTCCCTTCCCTTTTCTCTAAAGCTAAATAAATAAAAATTATTTTAGAAACCATTTAATCTTAATGTATCTTTCAGTTTTGATTCTTTTCCCCTCATATTTTCCTGTACTAGTGTATACTATGTATATATAATAAAAACACTGAAAATTCATTAATAAGGAAACAAAAAACCCAATTAAAAGGGATAAAATTTTGACTTGACACTTCACCAAGAGCACTACTATATATGCTTCATAAAAGAAGGTGTATGGACGGCAAATACACAAATGAAAAGATGTTTTATTTGTAATCCAAAACTGGAAACAACCTAAATATATAGCAACTGGTAAATGGATAAATAAACTCTACGGTATTCCTAAAATAAAATAATATTTAGCAACAAAACAGAATGAACTGCTGATAGTTTGTTATAGATGAATTTTAAAATAAGTATTCTGATTGAAAGATTTCTGGTAACAAAAAGTACATTTTACATACATATGCAAATATATATCTATTTGTGGATTTATGTATATATTTACATATATATTTATTATGTATGTATTTATGTTATATATATATATATCTTAATATATATAACTTTCTAAAAAATACAAAATAACCTAAAGTGGCAGAAAGCATATGAGTGGTTGCCTGAGAAGGAGGGTGTGGGAAGGGGTATAAGGGTGACACTACAAAAAGGTCACAAGGACACTTTTGGGGAAACAGACAAATTCATTATCTTGAGTTTGATGAGTTTATACATTTCACGAAATTTTATCAAATCACACACTTTAAATAGGTGCAGTTTACTAAATATCAGTTAGACCTTAATAAAACTTTTAAAAATAGGCCTGCCTTCTAAGGAAATTAATCTCTTGCTTTCTAATCTTTGTATTAAATATTGTATATGTTTTAAAATATGTAACCATTATTTTAGTTGTTTTTTTATTGATAATACTTTTCAGGATATGCAGTCTGTCATGCCCCCAGAATTGGAAGTCTCTTACCAGGTTCTTTTTCATTCAATCCCATCCTTAAGCTGTGGTAGGAATACTGCTTTCTAAAAACAAATTATAAGAACACAATTATACCTGTGAAATCTCCCTAGTTTTTTTTCTCCATAACAAGAAAAGTGCAGCTGTTATTTTGATATCCTTATTTATTATCTTTTGAAGAAACTTTATTTCCCATCATTCTTATTCCCACTTTGTTTCAGAATTTGTAGAACAGTTAAGACCACTCTGTGGTGGTTCCCCCCAGTCAGTGGCCTGAGCTGCAAAAACTTCAGACCCCTCCTCAGTGGGGGCTGCATGCACCAGTCTTCAGCAGGCTACTGCTGACAGGCACAGAAGGCACCTGCAGGTTTTCAGACCAGTCTGTAACCTCTAAATGAGAAGCCGAAAACTTAGGAGTTGGGGAAGTTTGTACACCCTGAAATTCTTCCTTGGTCACAGCCTTTATAGCAGTGGGGTGATCTTTGGGCATTATTATTTTTTTTAAATCATGCTTTATTAACTAACTTTTCTATCCTTTTAGAAACCACCTTATACTAGACATCCCCTTTGTATCTTATTCATTAAAAAATACTAAACAAGACAGAGATATGAGAAAACCTTTGTAATTCCAACAAATAGTACTTTTATTTGAAACTGAAACGTCCAGAAACTTGTTTAGCCTAACTTCAATTTGTGTAACACACTATTGCCATATTACTAATAGAAATTTACTTATCAATATCTTTATCTTGATATATCAATTTATTAATTTTTGTTAAAAAGGGAGAGAATTCAGCTACTTCTTAACAACTACTACTTAACAATGAATGAATGCAGGCTAGCATTCATTCATTTATTTAATAATACATTCTAGGATTTGGGAAGTCTTTCATGCTTAATTTGATGCAGGCACCAACCTGCACTGTCTAAGTCATTATGGATGAAATGAGACATTCACATGGATTACTGAGTCTGGTGGAGAAAAAAGGACAGACAGCATGGCTACTCTCTCAAGGGGAGCAAAAGCCTCGGCCTCTGCCATGACAGGCCTTTATTTTCCTCCTCTGCACCTAATGAGGACCAAATGATGGTCCTCATTTACTATGTACAGGTTTGCTTTAGGTGGTTACCTTTTACAGAAAACAAAGGAGCCAATGCCACTAATCACATTATAGAAGAGGGATATTTGCAAATGAAAAAGCAAAAGTGATTGAACCGGTTATACTCATCTTGGAGGGTTTAGCATGGATTTTAGGAAGTTGCTTTGCAGTAAATGTCCTCAATTCAGGGTGAGGGAGTTTTTTAGCAAGAGCAAGACTCAAAGTGGCCTAGGCACATTGCAGGCCTGATTCCCCACAGGAGAGCCTATCCATGGGTGTGAGTCCTGTGCATCTCCGAGTGGGAGCTGGGCCCACGCCATGCAGAATGGTCTTCTGCATAATTCTTTTTCAAAATTCAGGAATATTTTCTTCCTCTATTAATCTATAATTTGTTGTCAAAGATTGTCAATAACAGTTCTCTTCTCCTCCTGAAGCCCTTTCCCTAGAACAAAACTCATCTAACCCACCATGTGTACCTCACGTGGCTAACACAGTCCCCAGGTTTTGATTTTCTAATTTCCTAAAACTCTCTAGTAATAGCTAATGCCAGTCATTTCTCATTTGGAGAACACTGTTCTGTCTTAATATCAAACTTCTAATTCTCACTGTGTATTAAGTATGGCATGAAATTTTAAATTTAAAGTTCATGATGATTTCTCCCAAAGTTAGTTAGAGAAGCATTTTATTTTAAATTTTCTTTATAGAATGTATCGGGCTCAAATATATGCCTATTTCTTTTTATTCTAGTAGATATTTTGATATCAAAACCTACTCAACTTTCAACTTGTTATATATACACAAGAACTTTCATCTTAAATGATTTAGAGGAGGCGATAGTATTTTTTCATGCCCATTTGATTGGTCTATGGAGTGCATAGATTTTTGGTCAAATTATTCTGGGTATTTCTGCAAGGGTTTTTATTTTGTTTGAATGAAATTAATGTTTTAATTGGTAGAGTAAAAATAGATTATCCTAAATAATGTGAGTGGTCCTCATTCAATCAGATGGCAAGGTGAATTGAACAAAATGGCTTAGATTTTATCTAAAACATCAACTCCTCCTGCCTTCTAACTAGAGGACGTTCTCCCAGATCTATAGCCTGTCAACTCGCTCTAGAGATTGAACTTGCCAGCTTCCATATTTGTGTAAGCCAGTATATATATTACACAGAAAAAAATAATAAGGACATATATTTTATAATTATTAAAACATAGTACATAAATATAAATTATATGTACATGTAATATAACATATATTCTTATTGTATACATTATATATATTTACATATTAAAATTATATAGAATTCATCTCTCTATATATATAGATATAGAGAGATATTTAGAGAGCTATCTATATAGATATTTATATCTCTATAGAGAGAGAGATACATATATCATTGGTCCTGTTCCTTTGGAGAATTCTGACTAATACAGGGGGATATTACCAAATATGGGTACAGATGAAAAAGCTATTGCAAGCTCTTCATCACTTGAGATAACTCATTTTATCATTTATCTAATTCTAATTTCCTGAGTAGAATTTTTTGTTTGAGATAGATTTTGTTCAGGGTTTCCTCTCTATTATGACCTTCCTCTCTAAATTGAGAATATTGACTTTAATTATTTAAAAATATTTACTGACACTTAGACTCACATTCCATGAGTATGCTACGGAATTTGAGTTACAGCACTATTGTGCTTCTTTTCTAAGAAAATTTCTGGAATAAAGGAAACCGTCTAGAAATTAACATCCAGCATCGTTCCTTATGTTGCAAAAACTATTTGAACACTCAGCCCCGAGCAGAGATGAAATCTGCATTTAATAACAGCTACTTCAAAGATATGCAGAAACACATTTGCATACGCTATGACTGGAAAAATTTATGTGCTTAGTTCACGGATATTAAAATTAATTGTAAAATGTCACTAAGGGAATTTGTCTTTTGATGTTCTCTGTAAGGGAAAATTTATGTTTTGAGATTAAGCATTAAAAATGAAGAAAACTGAAAAAAATGTATGTTTTCATCCTGTGGTTAGTCAGTTGGGCACAGATACATCTCAACATATTATTGATTGAATGTTTTCAAGGATATGTGTTTAGAATATGCCAGAGGAACAAAAATCCCAGTACTTTGTTGAAGAGCACAATTTCCCTTTTTAATAAATCCTGCTATGCTGGCTGCCTTTTTCTCTAGAAAAAATTATACCAGGTATGTAAATATTATGGAGATATTTACAGGTAATTCATCATTTAAAGGTTAGAAAAGTCTTTTAATTAGTAAATATATGACAAGAAACTTAATCATGGAGTTGTATCTTAATAGTACAATGAAAAGTAAATTTCATTTCACATAAAAAGATTTTTCCATATTAATAAGAATAAAAATCAGACGCAAAATTGACCTCCTGCTTTAGAATCACCTCATTCACTTTTATAATTAATTTTCTAAGTAATTTCATGGCCTCTAAATAACACAGTCCTCTGGGTTCTTAGTTCATGTCTAATATTCTCCATCCAATGTTTCTAAAAAATTATTTGGTCTCAGTAGGCATGGTTTGATAATCCCCCAGGAATGCACCATCACATCGCTGGTCTCTTGAAGTGTTGTCAGCTCACGCATGATGCTAAACCAACCTCAATGAAATGGGCTGAGAAGACAAAGGTAGCCACTTTATTGACTAGTAGTTGCCTTGATGAAAGGGAAAACAAATAGACTATTTAATATAGTGCTTATGAGATGCAAAATTATTTAGTTGCCTGAGAATCGGGAAGAACAGTCAGCATTTGGGCTAAATTTAGGTGCCCACCTGCTTTATCCTTAACAGCCACCTACAGGGCTCATCAGTTCCCATGGGTTCACTGTGAATGCATAAATATTCACAGGACAGGGAGAGAGTAAAGACTGTAAAAAGCAAGGGGAAGGTAAGAAGGGAGAAAGAAAAGAAAAATAGGTATACAAATGAAAAATGGTAGTGTGACATAGCTTTGCAGTTGACACTGATAGAAATGTATGGCCCCTGTGTTACCAATAGAATTAAATAATTGACTCATGCCCATAGGAATAAGCATAACTTCTGGGCTATGCAGGGCCCTCTATGTAAGGCTGAGAGGACAGGGTTTAGCTGGGCTCCTAACCAAATGCTATGACATGTAAGAGAACAGTAAACATTTATGAAGATTGTCTTCAACAGTTGGTAAACTGTACCAAAGACCTTTTATACTCACCTTGCTAATAGGTATTAGGGATGGCAAATTAGTTTCCTAACACAATCATTTAGCTTCCTACTATACATTTTCCAGAGACATTCAAAATTATACCCTAATGTGAAACATATGAAATAATGCCTGTGGAACACCAGCTGATACCTCACATCATCAGACAGGCATTCCCCCTCCTTTCTGGTAAGTTTTTCTGGGAAGCAGGAATAATTCCTAGAAATACAGGCAAAATCTCTCTATCTCTTTCCTTTAAACTAAAATCCATTTACTAATGGAAGAGAAACTAGAAATCAGACCTAGAAAGTGAGTAGTTACTACAAAGAAGAAACACAAATGCAAAAAAAAAAAAATTACTGTGTCTACAATTGGAAAGATAGAGGGTAGTTAAAATACTGAACAAGGCCAGCTTGATAAGGAAACAGAATACAGTAAATTCATAAATATGTATTACTTATCATTGTACTATTAAGATACAACTCCATGATTAGTGGACTTTACATAAGATGAGAACCTCTTATTTAAGTTGGACCTAGTAAAGATATAAGGAAATCGTCCTTGATTTATTTCAATACTTTGTTTTCATGTGGAGAGGATATACAATTCTTTTCTCCTTGCATTTGGAAGAGAAAATGCTCATGAGATAAGTGTCAAAATGTGCCTCTAGTACTTTACACTTTATGGAGAATCCTGTGATGGTGCCTAGAGAAGTCATAGGGAGGAAAGAAATGTCTTGTTTAACTATGTCAGATGATCAGAAGGATGACTGTAAACCCAAGGTTCATTGTGGGATTCTGTTTCATAACTTTGTCCATTTCTTTTTTTTTAATTAAAGACATTATTTACTTATTTTTAGAGAAAGGGAGGGAGGGAGGAAGAGAGGGAGAGAAACATCAATATGTGGTTGCCTCTCAAACACCCACAACTGGGGACCTGGCCTGCACCTCAGGCATGTGCCCTAGACTGGGAATTGAACTGGTAACCCTTTGGTTTGTAGGCCAGCACTCAATCCACTGAGCCACACCAGCCAGGGCATGTCCATTTCTTGAGTAATTCACTTATTAAATATTTAGTGAAGTAGTGTGTGCAGCAGTGTTAAGTGCTAGAATAAAAAAGTTATTATTATGAAGATTATAATTCATCAGGGAAGATGAAGTATCCTTATATAATCTATTTGGTATCTCATCAAAGTTTAGTAGGTATCAATGCAAAATTTAAAACAAAAAAAAACTGCAAGTAGGTAACCATTGAGAAGGAAAAAGTCTCAACATATTGCAAAAAACCTTTTATTATTTTTCCATTATTTATCTGAGAATTAAATCTCAGATAGGCTTTTGCAGAATGAATCACATTCATGATCTTTTCTCTCTTCTCTTTTCCTTCTAGCTCCCCACCTCCACCATTACTCCCTCAGTATTTTTTTTATCCTCCTCTCAAAGAGCCCGATCTCTCAGAGAAAGGTGCAAACAAATCCTGATGTTCTGATTGTAACTTTTTACTTTCTCCTGCAAATTATCACTATGGATTTAGCAGATTTATTACCCTAAGAGGAAGTTTTAAATCTTTAATTAGCTTTGCTATGAAGTATATACAACACAGTTTTTCTTGAAAACATTGAATTTTTGGTAGTAAAACTTCAATATCTTATTATACTAGTGAATCTTGTTTTAGTTACCCTATCTTACTAGTGTTAAATGGAGATAAAGAGAAGGGGAGAGAAAGTCCCATTCCTTGCATAAATAAACGTACTTAAATCTTTTAAGAGGAAACTCAGGAGAGTGAATAAGATATTGGAACAAACAATAAATCTGATGCTGAAGGAATAAGAGAAAGATGGATGTGGGGTGGAATTAAGTGAAGAGGTCAGATGATTTTATGAATCTTATAGACAAAGCTTAGTATTTTTGTTGCTGGAAAAGAAAAAAATATTTGAAGCAAAGGGAAAGAAAGATAAGAATGAAAAAGAGGAATAGAGATTGAGGAGAAGCAGGTTAAACAGAGAAGATAAGAAATTCTGGATGATTGAATTGGAGAGCCAAATGAAGAAAAAATAAGGAATGGGTCTTAATTAGACAAAGTGTTGTGACTTTATAAAGTGTTTTAAATGCAATATGTAGTAGAGTTTTAGCTGGGTAAACAACTCTCTATCTGGAGACTATCATTCTTAGTCTCTTTTGGAAGAATATGGGGGTATGCTGTTAGAATTTTTCTAGTGAAAGATGAGCAAAATTCTTATGGGCCATTTTTAGTTAACTAGCTATGACAGGGTTTTTGTTATGCTACCTTGCCTAGGCTACAGTTCCCAATTATTTAGTCAAACACTAATGTAGGTATTGCTGTAAAGAAACTTCCCAGATATAAATAAATCCCTAATCAATTAACTTTAAGTAAGAAAGATTATCCTGGATAAATTGTGTGGGTCTGACAATCAATTAGAAGTTGTTAAACAGAGCTAAGACTTCCTAGATAATAGATAGATAGGTAGGTGATAAATAGATAGATAGATGATAAATAGATAGGTAGATAGACAGACAGATAGATAGACAGATAAGTAGATAGATAGTCATGATAAATTTTCAGATCTTTGAGACATTCCTGTGACCAAATGAAACTGGATTAGGGACCTGGATACTAGACTCCAGTCTTTGGTAATACTGTGTTTTATATGAAGCACATATCCTACTGAGATGCAATTGTCTATTGCCTGTGATTGGACCGCCCAGCCTGCTCTGTTAAAACCTCAAGTAGAAACACTGACATGCTAAGAAATGGATAGACCCTTGAGTGTTAATGTAGTCCTTTTTGTCTAGAGTGGTATAAGGGACAGTGAGTGTCCAGGCTGCCCTGTATAGGGGTAAGAGTTTCTTACCCCTTAACCCACACAATCAGAGTTTGGGGGTCATCTTCATAAGGAAAAACAAGCCATTGATGGTTTCATTCTCTATATTCTTTTATGACTTCTTGTATATTTTATGCTGGTTTAGTAATAAACCACAGTGAACATGAAAGAAAACAAAAAACAATTTAAAAAAACCTAAGTTGTTATTTTCATCAATGACAGCCTGTAGGGTTTGCCCAGGCTCATGATGCTAAATTTTAGGTCTCTTACAGGAGAGGCAGAGTAAATTGTGTCATATTCATTGTTATGACTCAGGTCTTTGTCCAGGATATGTCACATTGTATGTAACACTAAATCTTTATTAAGTAACTTATGAGTGAGTAGGGGCATATTCTTCTGCTTCTTTCTAATAGCTCACTGTCAATTTCTATAAGATGACCTACTGGCATATCAAAATTAACATTTTTAAAATTTCATTTATTATTAATCCCTAAACCTCTGCACCTTTTTCATGATTTGTTGTTCTATTAAAAGGCAACATAGGTCCCAACAGTTCAACTGGAAACACAGGAGTCCTCTCTTCCCCCTGTCAACTACCTGCTTCCTTCAGTCACTAATTTCAACAACTTAGGTTCTTCTGAAAGAAAGTCAGTCTATCATTTATCTATCTGTCTATCACCTATCATCTATTGATATCGTCATCTATCTCTTCTATCTATCTAAATGTCATCCAGGTCTCTATGGAATTCATACTGGGTATATTAATGGTCTATTCTAGACAAAAAGGTTAATAAGATTAAGAATTGCTGTCTTCCTAAAAGGTATTAAATATTTTTCACTATAAATCATTAGTACTTCCTTCTATTTCTCTTGCATCTTTAGGGGAAAAAAAAACATCCAGAATCTCAAACATTTGCGTAATGAACTATACCTTATAAGCAAACTTAGAGTTTCATCTAATTAGCAATACTTGCTACTTCCTTTTCCAAATCTTTATTAAAATCTCTATAAAAACATATAAAACTTTAAAAACTCATAATTTACCCAAAACTATATGAGAGTCTACTTATTGCTAACATTTACTAAATATTTTTTACTAGTGACAAGAATCTTGAATCTGGATTTCAAAAATCAACAAGTAATCAAAGAAAAATATTGAGCAGATAAGTATACAACAGTAACAAAAAATGACATTTCTGTGTTCTAAAATACTATGATAAGTAGATCTACCTCTTCCTCATGTCAGGTATTTGGCTAAAAAAAGGAAATAAATAAAAAGGAGAAATTAATATAAAAATAAATAACATTCCAGCAGTGTATTTACTATACTTTAAGTGACCCAGAGTCTTTTGTCCTCATACCACCATCACTAACCCCACTGATTTCTCTAAATAAACATCTGGAAATGGTAAATCACACAATGCACCCGGATAAGACATAGGACAGTGAATGAAGGGGGGTTGGGTAAGATGATTGGAAGTAAGTCACTTCTACAAAGATTTGGTAAACGCAATTCTTATGCTATGTGTTGGGGCAAAAGTCAGAGGAGTTCAAATAGAGTGGTATTGTAAACTTTTCTTACTCTTTCTCTGATTGGAGTTTCAGGGAGTCAAGGGTTGGTGGTGGGGTTGCAGAAAAATGAAAATAGTAGCCAACTTTTGGAAAACTACCTACATGAGCCTTATTCTAAGCACTACATGCACATTAACTCAGTTAACCCTCACAACCAATTAAATGTTATTGCTATTTTTGTTTTTAAATGAGAAGATTGAGTCATCAAAGGTGACATATCCAAGTCAAAACAGCTCCTAGAGAGTAGAGCTGGGACTGAAGCTCTGGTTTCAAAAGCCATTCTCTTAACCGTATTACACAATTAGAATAATCTGGGTTCAAGAACACTCACCAAACACTAAAGACGAAGCAGGAAATTGTGCATTTTGATGTCTGTATAAGCTGTCTGTGGAGACTTAATCAAAACTCTACAGAATAATAACTCCAACCAAATGGAGTATAGATACATCTTAATAAGCAAAGCGATGAGCAAAGTATACTGAGCACCAAATACAATACAAATATATAATCTTCAAGACTTATAGGTAGGATCACATAGCCCTCTGCAGGGTATGTATGAAGATGTAAAAATTATTCAGAAATCTATTAGTGTACTCAATAACATGCAAGAAACCCACCATGAACAAGAAACTAATACCGTGAAGAAGATACACAATGAAATGAAAAAATCTACTATGCGTGCATATATGACCAAAAAGAAAGTAAAAACATCACAGCAGAATATAAATAGCAGGCAGTATAAACATGAGTACACAATGTAGAAAGTTGAATGACAGGTTTGGAGGTAAAATTTATTTCTTACAGATTGCTTAAAAGTAAATAAAATAACCAGTGAGGAGCTAGTACACGTTAAACAAATATGTGAGTTAAGAATTATATTTGTGCCTGTGTAAACAGAAAATTTGGGATGAAAGCCATAATCAAAAGTGTGATTGAGCCCTGGCTGGCGTAGCTCAGTGGATTGAGCACGGGCTGCGAACCAAAGTGTCACAGGTTTGATTCCCAGTCAGGGTACATGCCTGGGTTGCAGGCCATAACCCCCAGAAACTGCACATTGATGTTTCTCCCTCTCTCTCTATCTCCCTCCCTTCCCTCTCTAAAAAATAAATAAATAAAACCTTTAAAAAAAAGTGTGATTGAAGAAAACGAAAATGAAATGAATAGCATTAAAGTATGGAGAACAAAAGGACTCAATGCAGCTTGTGGAAAAACTATTAAAAGATACTTTTTCCAAGGTATATCCTAATGCAGAAAATTTGCTAAATGAGTAAAAACATAAAAAAAAAAACCTATGAAATTGCCACTCAGTAAAAGCTGGCATTAACATCTTTCATATATTAGATATAAATATAATTTTATAACATTCTTATATTATCTTAAAGCTTGGATTTCTTACTTGAATTATTTAAAATATTTTCTATTTATTAAATTCACATTTATAAAAATGATTTGTAAAACATCAGGGTGCAATTTATTTGATGAGTCCTCAGAATTTAATATAAGCAAGAGTATAAGACATTTTTTAGTTGCATTTTGACATACATTCATTAGTCTATCTGTAGAACAAGTTTAAATTAGTTATTCATATGCTGTATGATCATGATATATGATGTATGCAATCTTGGCAATTTTGACATTATCTTGAATTTATTTAAAATGGAGCAACTGTTTAACAAAAGGAGTGTATTAGTATCCAGCTTCCATGTAAAGTATGAATATATATAGGTAAAGAAAGTAAAAATATAAGTATTATTTTTGCTGGGGTTTTTTTTTGGCTTAAGAACAAGTAGTTTCAGAACACAATTTGATAATAAATGTTTATATTTACCTTTATGAGTTCTATAATAATTGGTATGATCAATTCCTAAGTTTTTTGTTATAGTACTGGACCTCAAAATATATTTTTCTGTACTTCTGTTGTCAGACCATAAACACTCCATATATCCTCTTATAAATCACTTAATAAAATGCAAATACATGTTACTGTACATTATGCATTCAGGAAATATTTCTAATATATTTGTGTAAATCCCAGAAACATTAATAAGTCTAATATATTGTTGCTGTCTAGGTGCTATTGTTGTAAATCGTACTTGTATGTTTTAAAGGGATCTGGTAGTACATATTCATTTATACACTAGATTTCCAAAACAGAATATTTAGCAAGTAGGGCATTAGACAACTGTGGTATTTTGTCTTATATATATTAAAGTAATGAACATATTTTTGCCTTATAATTTCACATTAGGTTGTACAAAAATATCAGCACACATATACTCTGTCACTTCAGAAGGCAGAAATACAATCAAGAATATAAGAAATGTGGGGGGAAATGTAATGGCTCCTGGTAAAAAGCACCTTTATTGTTCCTGTCACCGTTGAACCTATGTGCCTATTTATCTCTGGCTGCATCCAACATTTTCTCAAACTCCTCCAAAATTAATATTCTTGAAGTTTACACTGATTATGTCATTTTTATGCTAAAAAATGTCAACACTTTCTCAATAACTATCAAAAACCTTAGGCCGGTATTCCAGATTCTCTGTGATCTGTCACCCTGATTTCCTTCCTTACTTCCTTACAGTTGTGTGTATTGAAACTGAAGCACTTTTATTGCTCATGATCTAAGGTTCTTTTTGTCAGCTGTGACCCTGTTTATTTTCTCATTATGACATTTTTTATCCACCTTTAAGTCTATGTGGAGAGCAAGACGAACAAAACGACATTGGTCCAGTCAAAATAGCATAAAGTATATAAAACAAAATGGAGTCACTCATGTCAACCAAGATGGCTGCCAGTCAGGCATGATGTTTTGGTTCAAAAGGGAAACTACCTGAGTCATGCTAGACACATCTGGCAAGGAGACACACTTAAGATATCTTCACACATGATCTGAACAGCCATGTCTGCAGAGTAGTAGCACTCACCCATAGGCTCCTGGGCAAGTTTCCTACTTGCCATGAGGGGTTCTAAGACACTTACTTATCTTAGAGACCCAGAAGGGTGGAGTATACCACTTTCAAGGTATAACTGGTGCAGATTCCAGGCCACTGCTGAGATAGCTGAGCTCTACACACCAGAGTGCTGCTCCACACCATGCTGATCTTCCTTGGCATTGGCTGGCAGGGTCTCTGCCCTGCTGGACTGAGGACTTCATCTGCTCTGCTGCCCACCTGGCTCTGGAAATCCTTCCTTGTGAGATGCTAATAACTCCCTTGCCCACCGAGCTGTCTCCTGGACCTGCAGACTGAAACTGTGGGACATGGGTTTGTTATTCCCCACTGATAGCTGTGTGTGTGTGTGTGTGTGTGTGTGTGTGTGTGTGTGTGTGTGTCCAACCCACAGCAGATTTCTTAGTGCTAGGATGCTCAGCAGGCAGCTAGCCAAGTAGTTGCCTGGCTGAGTTATAGGAAAGACTATATCACAAACATACATCTGCGACACTCTACTAGTCCTCTTTTTTCTTTAAGATAGGTAAATAACACAGTGTGGAAGGTTGGTTAGAAACAGACTGGTTAAATTCCAGATCCACCACTAACTCACTGTGGCTTACAAATAGCTTTTGATGCACTGAGCTCTGATTTCCTCATGAGTAATATAAAGAGGATGTCATTCTACCCCCTTGAGCACCTACCTCTTACATAGTTAGCATCTGGCACAAGAAATGGTTCCTGAAATGTTAGGTTTTGTTACTTCATCTAAATGCTTTACTGAACTTATCAGCTTTAATTTGCATTATGCTTATAGACATAGATACAAACATTACTTCTATTCTCTTCTGGACCATGAACTACTGTTATCACAAACTGTGATTACTCCTCTGTTTATTGTCTTAGTTCTTAGCACATCTTGCTCATATTTAAACTTAATTTAAATACCAGTTCAATAAAACAATGATTGAACCTGTTAGAGCTGTCTACTTAAAGAAATGTTGCATCGCAAAGTTTTCTTCTACTAAGTGTTCAAGGAGTAGTTAGCAAATTCACACAGTGGAATGATGCCTAACCTTAATAAAATACAAGGAAGATAGTGCAAGGAGAACTCTCAGACATTGTCTAACTCTAAGATTCTTAGATGAGAAAGAACATCTACCTACAGTTAAATAAATAAAATGCAAAAACAATTATTGAATGACTTTAGATTCCCACAGCTTATTATGAGATCATTGTGGTGTTTTGGTGAGGTATGTATATTAAGGGAAAGTAAAAGTCAATGATTTTGCATTATTTTAGCTAGCACTTGGGTTGAAAATATCATTTTAAACAAAGTACTTGCTAAATGATGCCTACTTAAAAACTATTGTCTGCCTTGGCTGGCATAGCTCAGTGGATTGAGCACGGGCTGTGAACCAATGTGTCACAGGTTCGATTCCCAGTCAGGGTACATGCCTGGGTTGCAGGCATAACCCCCAGAAACTGCACATTGATGTTTTTCTCTCTCTCTCTCTTTCTCCCTCCATTCCCTCTCTAAAAATAAATAAATAAAATCTTTTAAAAAAACTATTGTCTGGTGGTAATTAGAATAAACTGGATATTCTGAAATTATTTTTCCAGTGAATTAAATGTGTGATTTTAAGAATATCCCTTAACCTCCCTATTTTTGGTTTTCTCATTTGTGAAATTTCTGTTTGAACTAAATAACCTTTGAGCCTGACATTCATAATAACTGAGAAAAACTCTAGGCTCTTTAACACAAAAAATGTTAAATAGACAAAAAAACAACTATTACTTATAAATTAAAAATTATAGAAATTTAGAAGCACATAAATAGTCAGAAAAAGATGTGAACAAATTTCTGACAAGCAAACTGTGGTGTGTATTCTCATCAACCTAAATTAAACTACAACTATACCCCAAACAGCATTATATGCATATGGGCTCCCGCCAACATGCAGTTGAACCTCTCTTCTGCAGCTGTCTGATGCTCCAAAGAGACAAGTGAATACTGTTGTCAAATTAAAAGTGTAGAAAATGGCATCATTAAGGCAGAATGAATAAAGTACAATGGACCTATAATATCATCTTTACCAAATGAACACAGACAACAGTTAAAGGATAAGCTTCCAATTTTGCACAAGTGCAATTTCAAAAATCTAAAAAGTTGACATTTTAATTTGGTAACACATAATTCTACTTTAGCTATGTACATTAGCCCTGCAATTTTTAGGCAGTTTTATTAGGAAATGCTTTGAAAATTTAAGTTGAATAAACATATCTATGACTGTTAAGTCACAACATCTGGAATCGTAGTGCTTCCATTTGGACTAAATACAGATTAAATAAGGTTCAATAATGTTATACAACCTTATTTGGTCTTGATTTCTTTAACTGCAAATTAAGACTAAATTTTAACCAAGGTTTCCTTATGCTCTATGATTCTCTGATTCTGTAATTATTCTATTTCTCTTAAATATGCATGCCAAAAAGCCTTTTTTCACTTTGCATGCATTACAAAAAGGTGGCTATTATTGTTTTCATATATTATAAATTAGCTGAGGTTAATTTGAGATTATTAATGGAAACAGCTTGGTAAACACAGACAAGTTAAATATCTCAGGGAAATGGAATTAGAAACTGAAGCAGGTGACAGATTTGAGCGTTTCACTGAAGGTGTCAGACAGGAGCAATGCAGACATTATTTACTTCAGTGCTGGAGTCGAGGGAACAAATTAAGCATTTCTGTGTTTGTCACGAGTGTGTTTGAACTGTATACTCACCTCAGCTATTTCAATATAGACTTGGCAACATCAGAACTTGTTAATAGCAAGAATATGGAACTGGCAGCAATGATTTATTAGGTGGGCACCAGTACAAAGAAGCACGTCACTGGCACTTAGCATTCAAATGAACAGGCATGTGAGCTGTGGCTTTCTAAAAAGCTTGTTAGGTTGTCTGTTGCACCTCAGACTACTTCTGAAGGTTGTGTTTAGAGAAATGACACAGCAAAAGAGTTACAGGTGGTCCGAGTGGGCAGCAAAAGTAGTTTGATTTTTACTTGGAATGATGTATAAACAGGCCCAGAATTTCAATCTGAGTCTGTGCTAATCTGGAGCAGGTGCTAATTATTTTTTCAGAGGTACCGATGGAGGTCAGGAAAAGGAAGCTGATTTATAGCCCATCTCAGCTAGTACTGACCAGGCATAAGTAACTTTGGAGTCAAGTTCAATCAGGGCACTAGAGGGACACCAAAATAAATAACTGTGATAATTTTTTAGATAAAAATTGTTGCACATCTGTCCTATACTCTTTTTGCTAAGTAAGGATTATTCTGAGTTATATAATGTGGATTTTTGCTGACATTGACTTTAAAACTTGTACTGAATTTCAGAACAGTTCAAGCAAATTTATTTGTTCTCTTTCCATCTATGCCCCACCCAAGTATCTCACAGTCAGCTTAGATAGATCACTGAGTGAAAAACAGCTCATAACAAAATGAGACTTCCAAGAAATGAAATTATTATTATTTGCATCATTCTCCTAAGAAAATAAAAATTACAAAACAAAAGGAAACTGTGTTTTAGAATTTTCTTCCCTATTTGGCTCGCTTTTAAAATTCATACTGGTAATTCACAACATTTCACAACATGACCCTAACACTGTATGCTCTCTGAAGTGAGAATGAGCCTTTTTCCTCAACCTTATACCCCAAACTTAAACACATTTGCAATAACCTGATGGCAAGGAATTTATCTCAATTGTAAGTGTTGAATGAATGAATGAATGAAAGAATGAATGAATGAATATATGGATGATCAGATTGGTGGATGGATGATGTGCCTACCCTACTACCTTGACAAACAAAGGTAGCTCATGGTTTGAAAAAATGGTGATACAGCAATAAATGCTACAATCAGTAACATATGTTACCCGGTATGCTTCAGGATTATGTGACATTTTTTAAATAAAAATACTGATATCTGAGTCTTATTCTTTAGTATAGTTGTTCCCTGAATCAGCAGCTTTAGCATTACTGAGAATCGGTGAGCTCCACTACAGACTAACTAAATCAAAAACTTTGGAGATGAGTCTCAGAAACCTGCATTCTATGAAGCCCTCCCAATGATTCTGATGCATGGTAAAGTTTAAAAAGAATTGTGAAATTCCAATTCAGTTCATATGGAGTGTCACTTAGGTATTCACATTTTCTCTAGAGCTCTTTAGATTATTTTTTAAAATTGCATTTTATTGATTATGCTATTAAAGTCATCCCAATTTTTCCTCCTTTATTCCCCTCCATCCAGCACCTTTCACTCCCTCAGGCAATCCCCACACCATGGACATGCTGCATGTCCATGGGTAATATGTATAAGTTCTTCAGCTACTCCATTTCCTACACTGTACTTTACATCCCCATGTTGCGCGTGGGTCACCGGCCAGCAGTGACCACGGAACGCTGTGGATGGCTCGATGATAAACACGCAAGAAATAACAACATGCACAGAGACAAACTAGTTTCTGTGGGGAAGTAGGGACAGAATGGCCACCCCCCCAGTGGGGAGCGTGCCGATTTACAGTCCATACCTGCTTTTATTGGGCTCATGCTACACAATAACTCAGGTAAAGTACAATACTCATTAGGGGAAGTAAGGAACTATAGAAAACAAAGAACTCTGCCCGTCTATTGAGTTGGGGGGTCAAAGAGCTGTAAGGCTGAGGAACAAACTAGCTTCCTCCTAAGACCCTTCTCATTCAACTGAGAGCATTCTTGAACAAAGAAGGTTTCACAGTAATTTACATGTTCTTTCTTAGGCCTGATCACCCCCGGGAAATCCGCACTTCCCAGTACCGAGCTGTACTACCCCGTCATTGTTTCAGGCTTAGGTGGAGCGTGGGAACTAAGGCCACCGAGAGATAAGGAGATTTTCTTCCGGACGCTGAGAACTCAGACTTTGTCAAAGCCGAGGAGTGAGGGATCCATCACCCCCCTTTTGCTGCAGCCCCCCAAGTCCTTCTTTTGGGGGGGCCTCCCAAAAGTGATCGTGCCTGGCTTGGGTTGTTCCCCCGTGGGGAATCTTACCCGTCTTTGGCTAACCGACCAAGCTTTTTGGGGTTCAGCAGCAGAAGCAGCATTCCTGCCAGGGAGATAAGCTTTTGTCTCTTTGCCGGCTCACGGTTCCAAGGGCGTTCCCTTAGCCTTAGCCTAGGCGGGGGTTTCAGCTTCTGATACCAGTCAGGGCGGTTCCCAACATCCCCATGGCTATTCTGTAACTACCTAGTTGTACTTCTTAATCCCCTCATCTCTTCACCCATTCCTGTATTCCTCACTCCCATCTGGCAACCATCAAAATTCTCTTCAATTCAATGATTCTGTCTCTGTTCTTTTTGTTTGCACAGTTTGGTTTTTTTAGATTAAATTGTTGATAAGTATGTATTTATTGCCATTTTCTCGTTCATGTTTTTTATCTTTTTCTTAAATATGCCCCTGTAACATGTCATATAATAATCGTTTAGTGATGATGAACTCAAAATCCAAACCTAGCTCTCTCTGAGCACAATGCATTTGACCATATCTATTCTCACTACAATGATACTTTTCTCCTTGAAGCATCAGTGAATAAAAAAAATTACAAGTGAGTGAATCCTGAATTATTTTGAGACTGAAAAGAATGATAACGAATAGGATGAAAACAGTAAGTTTGGAGTAAATGAAGGGATGGAGAAATGTGAATATTTTAAATATGTTTTTTCAAATGGCAGGCTTTTTATAAACATTTTTTCAAATGGTAGGTTTTTCATAAAGCAAAAGGAAGATAAGCAAATTTAATGTAAATTAAAGTAGATGTGGGAAATTAAATATGCTGTTGTAGGGACTGAGAAGAGAGTAAATATTATGACCTAAGAAATCACAAACAGATTAAGGAAGATGTAGTCATGAAAAAAAAATTCAGATGCATCAGATAGATGGAGAAGTTTTGCATCTTAAGTAAAAGTATGAAAATGCATGGCATGTTTTGAGAAGCAAATTTTAGTTGCATGGAAATGAAGGTTTGGTGAATCTTGAAAGGATGCGGAATATCCTCTAGAATTTGTTCTGTACTACGAAGTGCTTTTATGCAAAGTGATTTGGGCTCCAGGTGTAGACCTTCAAGTATCAGTGGAGGGCTATTGCATTTGTTTGGATGAGAGCTAATGAATGTTTACAATGGATAGTGGGATTTGATTCATTTAAAAAAAAAACTACAGTGAATGTTTTTGTTCTTGCTATTTCTTTGTGTTTTGTTATGTTTTGTTTGTTTGTTTTGGCCACATATAGGAGAATGAGAACAGGAACAAAGATATAGACTTAAGAAGGATGCTAACAACAACTGAAAGAAGAAAACCACCAACAAACAAAAAGAATGAGTTACACAAGTGATGGGATGAACCAGAAGAGCAATCTCAGCTGGAAAAATGCCCTATCAATTTCTCACATTTAATATCTTCAATGAAAGCAATCAATTTTACCATGTCTCTATACCATCTACACTTTATTTACTTCATACTGTCTTTGCTACCTCTACTTTTACATATTTAAAATGAACTGTATATCATGACAATGAATATAATGCCCATACTTTTCTAATTCACTTTAAAATAGATAGGTAACTAAGTTGTCACCAGCTGGCAAAGATTAGGAAAAGATTGCAAAATCTCCAGGTAAATGTTTCTATTTCAAACAATTTCAACTTCCCCATACATTTGTGGGAAAAGAACACACAACAGTTCTCCAGGTGGAAGAACAAATTCCCTGGTATTCAGGTCCCAGTATTTTTATGTCACCTGATCAGGTGAGGATCCCACCAAGCCTGCAAAAACTCCTCTTGTCATTCTCACATTCTGTTTTCTACCTTCAACTGCTTGTCTTCCAATTGCTTTGGGGACTCCAGCTTTCCATCAGTCTGCTCTCCTCTTGGGCAAGTCAGTGGTTATAGTACTGTGGATGCTGGACAGTTTAGTATTAAAAATGAAATACCCAATTTTTTCATTCCCCTAGCTTTCTAGATAGGCTTCCAGGTTGTCAGATTCTCTTCTAAAAATAACTTAAATATTGTTCTGTGCATTAAAAAGTCATATATAGATGAAAACAATGCCCAAAACTGATAAAATGCCTAAGCTCAGATGAAAAGTGGTGCTGGGCTTTTAAAGAAGAACTAATCTTGGACAAAACACTGATTTTGTCACCACAGGTTCAGTGTTAAGAATTCCATATGCTAATACTATGCAGCAGAAAGAAAGAAGGAGCTCCTACCCTTTGTGACAGCATGGATGGAACTGGAGAGCAATATGCTAAGTGAAATAAGCCAGGTGGTGAAAGACAAATACCATATGATCTCACCTTTAAGTGGAACCTAATCAACAAAACAAACAAGCAAGCAAAATATAACCAGAGACATTTAAATTAAGAACATTAGTAACCAGAGGGGAGGTGGGAGGGGATAATTGGTGTGGTGGAGCTTTGGCCAGCAGAGTGCCCAACCCATTAAGGATAAGAATAATTCTACTAAGATGTGATCTGTTTGCAGAAGAAAGGTAGCAGATCTCTCAAAAGAGAAAGGCCTTGAGCCTTTCCTCAATGGGCTTTTATTGGGTTTAATTTGCATAGGCATAAATACAGGGCATATAGGTATTGCTCAATCATTGTCCAGCAGTAATGATCAAACAATAGATAACATCTAAGGAACTATGAGGGCTTATTCTGAATCAGAGTCAAATAGCCAAAGGGCCATAAAACATTGGGAAACAAACTGTTTTTATGCTTGAATTCTTATCATTTAAATTGAGGGCATTCTTAGCAAAGCAGGTTTCACAGGATTTTGTGCATTCTTTCTTAAGCCTGATTGCCCTGTGGAACCACCCATTCCTGCCCAGGGTTGCACGGCCCTCAGGCATTGTTTTGGCCTTAAATTGGGCAGGGGAAGTAAGACAGCCAAGAGATTAGGAGACTTCTTGCAGACAGCATGAGGACTCAGGCTATGTCAAAGCTGAGGGGTAAGGGCTCATCACCCCCTTTTTCTACAGCCCCCCAAGTCCTTACCTGATGGTCTCATCATAACCATGCCTGTCTTAGGTCATCTCTCCTTTGTGGAATCTTATCCATCATTGGCTAACTGGTCATCCGCCCTGGGACCAAGCAGAGTGAAGTAAAGGGGGCAGAGGTGGCACTCCTGCTGGCAAGATAAGCTTTGTCTCCTTAGTGGCTTTTGGTCCCAAGGTCTTTTTAGTGAGACTCAGCCATGGGGGTGGAGGGTGGGGGTTACAGCTTCTGAAACTAGGCAGGGTGGTTCCCAACAGATGGGGGGAAAAGGAAGAAGGGTTTTCAGGAACTCTAAAGGACACATGGACAAAACCAAGAGAGGGTGGAATCAGGGGAGGGAGGTGGGGATGGTTGAGGTGGGGGGGCAGTGGTGGAGAGTAAAGGCAGACAACTATACAGAAACAACAATAAAATAATTAATAAATAAAATAAATCTTAAAAAAAGCAATTCCATATGCTAAGGGAACATTTAAGACAAAGTTTACAATCTTGTATGGAGTAGCTTTTTAAAATCTTGTAGTTTCTTATTTATTTATCATTTACAAATCCACTGACTTATTTCCCCAAGTTATTTGAAACAATCCACTTATTTCAATTAAGCAGTGTAAATAAAAACTTCAGTTCTTGGTTTTCATATTGGTTGATTTCATTATTATGGGTAGGACAGTGATTATTTTCATTTCCTAGTTATCCACACTGGAGGACAGACAAACTTATATAACAGCATTTTCTTGTTAACACAAGGCCTAACTAACTACTGGGGCAGCACTGACTGGGATTGAAGGCCTTGTACTTAAAGCAAAAACCCTCACTGTTTCACTAGAGGAGGTCTTAGGGGATTAGTGAACATCTTCAAATTGTAAATTATTAGGGGAATTTAACATATATACTTTCATCAGAATTGCCAATTAACTTGTGAATAAAATATACTTACCATACATTTGGAGAGAGGAGAGAGAAAAGGAGGAAGGAGAAAGAAACTGCTCAATTTGGATTACTTTCTGCACATCTAAATAATATGAATATGGTGAATAGAATTTGTTGGTGTCTGAAGTCACACTTTGAAGTGATGTAGCTGTGTAGTGCTTCATCACACAGCAGGATGGTTTAGATTTTATTTTGTTTTCTATATGTTTTTAGAAGAGCATCTTTTTCCATTAGAGAACTACATTCACAACTTTGCTTAGGTAGGACATTCCAGAAAAGCCTTGGGAAAATTGAATTTTGGTTGATGTTGGCATGCTCATCCTGTTCTCTATAGTTAATAAAATAAAATGGAATGCTCATTTGTCTTACTTGTTCAGTCCCTTTTGTGACTTTCTCAAGGGCACTCTTAGTTCTAAAAACCAGTGTTGGAATACTGGTATTAGATCAGTAGAACACAGTCTATAGAGAATCTCAACAGTCCGTGAATATGATTGAGTGTCCTAAAATCAGTCATCACATATAAATGGATATGAGATTGATGTGTCACTGCTTTCCCAATTTTTATAGATAATCAGGAATTGATTGTAAGATTATGAAAAGAGAAATTTAGTTTTGTGTAGGACAATTGAAAATAGTTTTTGTTCTAAGATTTCTTTCCCTAGAGAATTCTGCCCATGATTTTTCTATCTTTATGTGTGTATGTATGTGTGTGTGTTTGTGCATGTATATATATATATAATGTTTTAATTCATTACCTTAATAGCATTTTGACCTTTGCCACTTCTATATGCCATTGCTATTGGCCAAAACTCAGGCAGGAAACAGAAGCAAGAGATGCTCTATGGAAAAAACAGTGACCTGTGAATTTTTCCTGTCATTTGATGGAGACCTCTCTTGCTATGAAACTGACCTTTTTTTCCATTAAAAATGCTATTATAATGTTCCTTAAAGAACTTTCAAAGCATTTAGAAGTTATGAGTTTGTTATAATGTAAAGTAGAATAACAAATAATATATTGATTTTTTATTACTTTGGATATTCCTAAAACACTCAATATTTGACTTTAAAGAATTTGCTATAAAACATTCCATTTATATGAACCAAGGTATTAGTTTATAGTACTTACATTGAAAATCATGAGAATTAAGAATTTTTAAAACTTTTTAAATCTGGACTTTTGTAATAGCCATCATATTGATTTACATGCATCCAGTTTCTTCCTTCTCTATTTACCCCACAAAGAACTGACAAACAACATTATAAAACCATTTTGATTCTGACTCCACTTCTCAGAGTCTTTCAGATCTTTGTACCATCAAAGTAAAGTGAAACCTTAGAATAATCTATGACTCTTCAGGATTTGATCTTATCGTAACTTCGAAAATGTTTTCCTCATTGCTCTTCTGGTTCTGGCCCAGCTGGAGCTTTATATGCTCTCCATTGGTGCCGTGCGTATCTCTGCATTTCACCTCAGTTGCACTCTTGCTCATAACTATTGTAGCTTTCACTTTTTCTTCTGACCAAAAGTAGTTTCTCCTTTCTTTGAATTTAATACTTGTCAATTATTTGCATTTATTGTACCTCCTCATAAAATAGATATTGGTTTACTGTCATTGCTCCCTAGCTAAACTCTGTACTCTTTGAGGTCAGAACTGTGTTATTTTCTTTGCATTGCCAGTGACATATTTAAGAATGTTTGAATATTGTAGATCCTGAGGCAATATGTGCTCAAAAAAATTGAGTGTTAGGCATTATTTAGTATGCATCAATAGTGAATGATGATCATCGAATGGCTCATTTATTCATTAGTTCTACAAAGTTACGAGGTGCCCACTATGTCCTAGGAATTGTTTTCTGCCTGAGTAATGGTGTCCATTTCTATGTCAAATTCCTTAAGAGATTTAAAACCTGTCCTGAGGCAGATTCTGTTTAGAATACCTGACTTAACCTCATATGTCTCTGTTTTCAGGACCTTTCCTATAGTTACTGCCATCTTTTGGTATTTCTCTAAATTAAGCCAGCTACACCTCTAAATCCATAATTTGGAAAAAAATGTCATTGTGGAAAATGTCTATCTTCTAAAAGTTGCCTCACATGTGTTACTTTCTATCCACTCAGAGTGGATATTTTTGGCCACTGGTGTTACCTTGGATGGTATTTGAATTTTCTATCTTCCTCTTAAACTGATGGTCTGATCCTGCAGGAGACTGCAGTCCCTGTTTCTCTAATTCCCACCATGAGGCACTCATAACCTAGTCCACTCTTTCCCATAGGAATTCTTAGCATGGCATGGTATTTATTTATTTATGTGTGTTACTCACTGCACTTTTCAGAAAATATTATTGTAGTGAATATGTAGGCCTTCAGAATCAGACTTTAGTAAGATTTGGAAGTCATAATCTCATGATATAGGTAAAACCTGCTTTAACATAATCTTTGTTTCAATGCATGATCACACAGGTTTTGTTTGTTTCAGAAGACAAATACTTCAGCAAACACTGCATTCACTAATATGACACAGTGCCTGGTGCATAGTACCTTCTTAACACATATCACTGAATCAATGATATTTGCTGTTTTTGTGCCTTAAAAAACAATGAGAACGAAGAACATATGAGAATGGGACTCTTCATGTGTGTTTATCTTTGTGTATTTGTGTTTCTTCTTTAGCTGTGAGATTATATTGAACTCTGGTTCTTCTGTGGTTTTGGCTTCTGTTTTTTGTTGAAATATCTATATCTATGTCTGGCTCTATACATGCATTTAACCTATCTAAGCTTCTCTTCCCTTCAAAATGAGGGGAATTGATTTGAACACTCTAAATTCTCTTCTAGCTCTACAATGTGTCATTCCATGGTTTAAGTGTTCTTATTCCATTCCTTTGTCATTATTGTTACTTTTGGATATATTTTTCTTTTTTTCTTTTCCCAGGATGTTAAAACACTATCTATACATATGTTCATAGTAGAAAGCATAGACACTAATTTTAAAATATTCTATTAAATAAATGTAATGATGTATGAACAATGTGATTTTTTTACAATTTTTTGTTTCAAAATTAGCTTTGAAAGTAGATCATTAACACACTGCTCTTACCAGCTAGCTACTTAAATGAGGAAAGGCAGAAGCTAATGATAAAATGATCTCATTAAAGCAGGATTTGGCTTTACTCTGAATGTCAAGTGTGTAGATTCAGGCTTAAAGAAAATCTGGGCCCTTTGTCGGTTGTGGTATCTGTGGTTTCACTCATCCCTCTGGATTTCTTCTTCTGTACTCTGTAATATTATTTATTTCTTTATAGCTTTGCATAGCCTAATTATGTGCTCCTCAAAGATATGAATCATGTGCATATTTTAATTAAAGTTTTCAGTAAATTCAAGATGTTTCTATAGAATAGCAATTATTAAAAAATAATATAGACTGTATCAATTAACTTTAAACTTTTGAATACTTGAAACTTCTCTGATTAGCAATTTCATTTGTAAGAGTTCTATTTGCTGGTAACCAAAACCCAGAAAGCTTGCTATTTAATTTGGACCCCCATTTTTTGGCTCTGTTCCTTAGCAACAAGCCTGGAGACTTAGTCTTTCTATCTTTAGATATATTGTCATTTGCCTAAAGCAAGAATTCACAGCAATTACTGTGGGCTACAAACCCTCTGCCTACCCCCCACAAACCCAATTCCTTGGAGTGCCTTTCCTGATCATGGTACTCTTACACTCCCTCACATATATCTGAATAAGCAAAAAGAGTTTCTTTTTTAAAAAGTCAGCTTGTATTGTGAGTCTTTAACTGCTCTTAGGTTAGTCCATGCCAAGGAAGACAAGATTTCATTGAGAACAACTTTTTACCAAAACATAGGTGTCTTAGATAAAACAGGCAACAGCAAAAAGACTTGTATTTGTCAACCCACTGTGAAGGAACCTTGAGTTGGATCCACAACACAGCCTGTTACATATATTGAGACATTATAGTTAAAATATTCTAATATCTTATATGTGGGGTTGCACCACAAATAACCAAATTGAATTAGATTATGAAACAATGCATTTATAATAATGAGTCTAAACTGTTTAATGGAAGTCAATGATAGGGCCTGAGTTACAGTTAAGAATAAAATGAAATTAAGTAATTGAATGATATCAAAATCTTTTCCACCTCTTGTTCTCTGTCTTCCCTGTGCATCTTCCATTTTATCTCTTTCTAATCCCTACTCCTTCCAGATTTTGGTCCATCCACAGAAGTGTTCATGGTCAAGAACAGTTCCAGAATCTTTGCGTTATATCTTTAGCCATTTGAAAATGCCTCCCATTTGCCCATGCTTATCAGGAGAATTTCATTTAAATTCTCAAAGTACACTTTTCAAAAACTTACAAGTATAATTCTCATAGAAGTATTGAGTAATCACATCAAAATGTATTAAACTTTTTAATGGAATGCTAACATAATAATAAGATTACTTTTAAAATTTTAAGAAAAACCAATGTATTTCTTATATTCAGAAAGATAGAATGCTAAAATATTTCTAAATCACATGCAAAACTAGTTGATGACCTACTGGGCAATAAAACAATAACTAAAACTTTTGGGTGAAATCTTTATCATGCTTGCATCTCCATTTCCATCTCAAAATTTATTTGCATTCCTATTTGATATGAAACATTTATAACACCATCAATTTTATACCAATCAAGCTACTTTACAGACATTAATTTTTCAATCAACATAAATAAAACCAAATAAAATGTACATAAAACTAAAAAATTACAGAACTTTTGGCTAGTTCTGCTCAACAATTCTCTAATGTGACATTAAATAGTCATGCAATTATCTTTTCTTTCTTTCCACATTATGGACACTTTTAAACAGTGCCATGAAAATCCTGTGTTTACATGGTGAGGATTAAATGACAACATGTGCAAAAAATGTTTAATGTCATTCTTGGCATGGAATAAATTCACATAAAGTTTACTTATTTTAAATAAGATGAACTGTTGTAAAAATGCAATCTCTTTGAGTTTGTGAGGTGTTACTTGAAGATTTTTAATATTAATTTGTATTAAATGTCTTTTAAGTAATATATTTTTCCTCCTTTTCTTCACTCTTTAATTCTTTCCTTGTTTCTTTTTTTTGCTTCCTCTTTATCCCCCCTCCTTCCTTTCTTTGTTGTTTTCTTTCCTGTGTCAAAAATCCAGATACAGTAAATATTAAAACCAGATCAGTAAAATAACATTTACTAAGAGTTTAAAGTGCATATAAGAACAGTGCATAAATTGGGAATCTTTAATACAAAGCTGATATGAAGCTTAGAGCTATAGATGTTTAGAATGGTTTATAAAGTGGGAATGAAGAAGTTGTTTAACTTTTACAATAATTAGTTATTACAATGGATATTCCAGACATTAGAAGGTGGCTTAGAAGTGATTATCTTATACCACTTTAGGAAAATAAGGTAAATTCTACTTATGATTACCAGAGGCATTTCTAAGAAATAACCTAAGTTATGTTTTACTTGTTTACGACTTAAGCTACATTTAGTTTTGATTACATGACTTAAGTGGTTTTCCTGCTGGAGGAATTTTCAAGTCTGGTCTCCACTTTGTTTCATTTTAACAGTTTCTTCTGTCTTTTCGTTCTTTCCTTCTTCTCCCTTCATATCTATGTTGTAGATTTGTTTAAAAATGAACAAATCACAATGAAAAAAAATGAACAACAAAACTTCAGCCCCACTGTCAGATGGTCTTTGCGGACTCCCTATAAAGGAAAAGTCTTCCTATGATTAACACTGCACTGAGGAAGTCAACCTGACAAATGGTCACTCAAAAGACTCATTATTCCTGTTTCAGAGACTGTTAAATATTATATCTTTTCAGGGATCAAGACACAATACATCACTTTCTTTGGATGGAATTTTTTACTATTGTTATTCTGGTTTATTCTGCAATTGTGCATCAGGTATTTTGAAAATGGTTAAAATTATCATTATGACCAGAAATGGTTAAACTGTAGTCTGTGGGCCAAATGTTGCCCACTGCCTACCTTTGTACATCTGTGAGTTAAGAATGGTTTTTATACTTTAATAGTTGAAAATAATATAAAATAATATTTTGTAGCATGTGACTATTGTAAAATTCAGTTCAATACCCATAGACAAAGTTTTATTAGAACACAATCATGCTCATTGATTTATGTGGTGTCTATGACTCCTCTTGAGTTGTAATGGCAGATCTGTGTACTTTGAACAGGGACTGTACTGCCTGCAAGCCTAAAATATTTACTAACTGATATTGCTGCATTAAGTTTCTGACTTCTACCTTGGACCATATGTTTTAAGATACAAAAGAGAGAAATCCAGCAAATTTGACACTGACAAGAGGCAATAGTTATAACACACAAAGAATGTAGATTTGGAGAGATTGGCCCTGTGACACTATTTCTGGTGTCATGACCTAAATAAGATATTTGCTGGTTACCTCATCTAGGAGAGATGAGTAAATGTGGTTTAGTTTTTGACAAACTGATTTTATGGTAAGCTGGGACATTTTGAAAATTTTGTATGTAAAACTATCAATTTTTGTGCAGATAATGTGGACTATGATGACCACCAATGAGAACACAGGACTTCACCAACCCAGCACCAGTTTTACCATTAGTTTTCTCCACAACATCAGCAGAGTGCTGGATAAGGATCTAACATGTAAAATTTCATGGCATATGGTGGGCTTGTTTCCGAGTGCATAGGACAGATAAATGAAAATCAATGAAAATCAGTGGTATAAAGGGTATAAAGAAAGAGAGTTAGGGAAAAAATGAATAAGTAGTTACTCAGAAATAGAAAATAGCAAAATAAGGAAACACTTGTAAATGTTCAGTTTAGGGGTCTAGTTGGCATGAATGTCCAACTATATTCCTGGCTTTAGGTTTTGTAACAATTTGCAGGGTCTGTGTTCATAATGCTGCTTCTGATGGGAAAGGAAAAAGTGATATAATTAACTTTAGAAAATTAAATTTTGAATAGATATTATATTGCTTAAGATAATAACTATAAACAATCACTATACTCTAGTTGGTAAATTTGTGTCAGGACTATAGGTTAGGAATTATAAAGTTACTTTATTTGTATACTATAGCTCAACAAGTAAATATATTGTAGATAATAAGAAACACGTTTCACTCTCCAAGAAAGCAGTTACAAATAAGGAAAGAGGGAATGTCAAAATGAACTCTGTGACAATGTATTAAAATGGGATTTATCAATGCAAACTCATTTTAGAGAGGCAGATCAATGGATCAATAGATAGATAGACAGATGCATAAACTGACTGAGAGAAAAAATAGATGTGTGTATGTATGAGTTAATATACTGCTTGTGTAGATATTTTATATGTATAGCTATTTATCAATCTAGCTATCTATCCCTTGCTCTGTGCACTAAAACAGGGCTAGAAGCAATGATGCCATAGTAGCAGTGAGCACAACTATGACCCAATTTTTTTTGTTTCTAAATAAAATTCTGCATGAAAATGAATCAAAGCTCCTTGGGAAAATAGATGATTTTAGAAGTGAAAAGGGAAAATACAAGATGACCTTGGAGCATGTTATAATGCCTGAACACAGGAAAGTGCTAAAAATTACACATATATTATTTTTTAAGGTCAAGAAATATTGAAAGGGTTAAGAAACCATCTTGAAAAAGCTCCTAATAGCCAAAGATGGGATACCTTGTGTGACAAAATAAATAACAATGGTGTTGACTTCTAGACACCAAAATAAAAGCTATGAATCCATATGATATAATGAATACAAACAAATTAATAAATAAAGAAGAATAGACAAATATCCACTACAATAAATTTTTTGTTCTGGGGGAAGGAAAATAGTAAGTGGAAAATCACCAATCCATTCATGGATTCAGAAATTAGTAAAAATAAAGTTAAATCAGAAAAAGGATATTTATATAGTCTCAAGGTATCACCTACAGAGTACGTAGGGATTTAAAAGGGGGGAAAGCAACTTTACAAAGCAAATTTACAATACCCTAGCATATACCACTTTGCCATGTGGTCAAGAAAAACATTACCAATAATAAGACATATGAGTATGATGTGTCCTTAATATGATGCATGTGATCGCTGAGATATTTTGACAATAAATGTATAACCTCAATATAATCAAAAGAAAATGTCAGGCAAACCAATATTGAAAAGAATTCTACAAACTGACAAAGCTTTCCAAAAGTGGGCAGTTTTTGAAAGAAATGGGAAGTCTGAGGCATTATTCTACATTGGACTAAAGAGTCATGCCAACAAAATGCAATGTGGGATCCTTGATTGGATCCTGGAAGAGAAAAATCACAAAAAGAGAAAAAATAAAGAAATTTACATAAATCCTATACTTTAATTAATAGCATATTATCAATGTTATTTACTAGTTTTGATAGTTATCCTATGGTCATTATATAAACCATTAGCATAAGGGAAAGCTAGCTGAAATGTAAAGAGAATCTCTATGCTATTTTTGCAACTCTTTTCTGAATTTAAGATTATCTACATATATTCTTAAATGTTCCCTATTACTCTGTTTTCCTTTGTCCAAAACAGCCCTACCAATACTGAGGAAGTGACAATTATTCCTGGTTCCTTATTGAGTAAACAGAGAATGAAAAAACTAACTCAGGTAACACATACGCTGATTCCTAAGCTTCCTGACACTGTATGCCCTTCAGAAACAGACATAAGCAGAAGAAAAAAATGAGCAGAAGTATGAAGTCAGAGTGGCTTATCTCCTTTTCATGCCCGGAAGGAAGAAGAAAGAAAGCTCTTAGAAATCAGAGGAGAGAAAATCTGAATACAATGTATTATTCCCACACTTTATTTCTTTTAAAGAATAATTATTTTATTACCAGAGGAATATTCTTTGAACAAGAAAATCTAGGCATTGTATTAAATAACAATTCAAACAGAAGTTTAGCGTATTTATCATTTTACTCTTGTTTCTGATAAGTGTTTAAACAGAATAAAAGCAAATAGCAATTGAATTCCCTCATGTACATGAAGATGATGCAAAGAACATTACCTATAATATTAATGAAAGTTAGATTTTCCAAAGAACAATGACAATATGACTTTTAAATAATTTTATTAGAATGTAGGCAGAAAGTTTTTTTATTTACATGTATATTTCAGACTACAAAATCATTAATAGTTCCTTTACTTCATTATTTTCATCTAAAATCATACAGAATGGGGATGAATATTCAGGGGAAGAATAATGTGAGCATTTGCATTCCGTCCCATGGCTATGATCATCAAGTAGTTTAAGCAAAAATAAAATTCACTAAGTTGTAATTAATGACAAATCTCCACCTCAGTCACTGGCAATTTCTTGACATCTGAAGTGAATTGCTCATCTCCACCACAGTCTCACAGCAGGGCTAACAAATTCTGGAACTTACAGGGGGAATCAGAGAAAATAATTAAGTGGATTTAGCTGTGGTGGGCACCGTGGCAAACAGAGGAGTCCCTGCCTGTGCATCATGGCAGCCTTGCAGGAAGGTAAGCTTGGTCTTTTCAGATTTGTCTTATTTGACTTTTCCCAAGGGAAAGCAAACCCCAAGATTTTTCCATAAAATTTCTCTAGCCTATTATTTCTTTCCCACAAGACTGTTAGTGCTGTTTGGCATACATAGGCATTGCTTCTCTTCCAGCAGCAGGAGAGGCAGCAGGGATCTGAAGTAGTAAGAGTAAGAGGATGAGTGTCTGTCCCTAGTGGTAGACTGTGCACTTGTTGGGATTAAAAAAAAAAAATCTTTGTTCAAATAAGAATGAGTAATTAAGGCTTAAGGCAGGTTTTATTTGTTATAAAACACCTTAAAGATAATTTATACACTAAAGTATATGTAAAGTACAAGATAGTGGAGTAGGAAGATCCTGAGCTCATCTCCTCTGTGGACATAAAATTTACAATGTCATTTAGAACAACTAGAGCTGAAAGTGAACTGAAGACTGGAAGAACAGATTTTCTGCGACTAAGGATATAAAAAAGAAAGCCACGTCGCTATGGGTAGGAGGGCCCAGCCTGGATCTATTCCCACTGTGTGGTAGCCCACCAGCAGGAGGGGTAACACTACCCTGGAGGTCCCCACTGAGGAGCAAGGGTTCTGAGACAAACATTGGCCTCCGCAATGATGGGGGACTGCATGAGGAAGAGGAACCCCCATATATTTGACTTTAAAAACTGGGGCTTACATCCAGGAAAGCCAAAAAGCTTTAGAAAACCAAGACCCCCCACCCCCTGTAAAGGGTCCTTGCCCATGCTCACAACCTTCAAGTCCCAGTACAAAGGCAGCATTTGAAAAGCATAGTATCTGTAACAGTTATGAAGGAGGAACTTTCCTGGACAGAAGCATTGGTGGTGGCATTTCTTTTTCTTTTTCTTCTTCCACCAAGCTGGCCCAGTGTTGGTGGACAGAGAACACATTGACTGTTTGAGGACAGGAGTGAAGGGAATAGGCAAAAAGACGAAGGGGTTTAAGAAGTATAAACTTTCAGTTATAAAATAAATAAGTCATGAAGTGTAATGGGCAGCATAAGGAACATAATCAATAATGTCATAATAACTTTGTATGGCTACAGATGGTTACCACACTTACCACAGAAATCATATGATAATATATAAATGTCAAATTACTATGTTGTATACCTAAAACTCATATAATATTGGATGCTGACTATGATTTTACAAAATTAAAATAAATCAGTGAGACCAAAGGGAAAAAAAAGTACATGTAATCTCCAAAGGAAGACTATTTTATTCAAAATTTTTTCCTTAAACCTTCCAAAGCATTATAAAATGTTTCATGGCAATGGGAATACTAAAATGTCATGTATCTAAATATATCTGCATTTATATATATATTACACATGCTTATGAAGTTTTATTTTCTGGGTCTTTCTGTACATTTGAGCACACATATATTCATGCATCTTCTTTGCTTTTTTGTTTCAGAATTGTAATCTAAGTTTGATAAAGTGTGACTAGCAGATTGTTTTACGATGGGCAAATGTGAATAGTAACCTTGAGTTGGGTTAAAGAAGATGTTTGCAGACCCTTTGCTCACATTTCCCACTTGGCTACTCCAGACTGTTTTTGATGCTATGATTATGTCTCAGAGCTTTATAATCACGCCTCATCAATTCATGCTGGTTCAGTGTATCCTTAGAGCATTTCTTTTGTGAATCTCACTTGTCATTGCCCTACTCCAGCTAAATTTGGTAGCCTGCTGAGATTCAATTCTTCCCTCAAATTCTCCAAGACCAATTGTCATTTTAATATATTTAGATAAGTATTGATTCTTTTGTTTGAAACAAAACTTTTATGCACTGACAGTCAAAAATTTGACATATATTACAAGTAAAAATCTCACTGAGATGCAATGAAAGCCTTCAACTGATACTCATGATATCCTGACTTTAGTCGTTGCTTTGCCAGATGTTAATTTTTAAAACTTCTAAAGGTCAATCATACTGCTGCTCATTTTCTTCATCTGTAAAAAAAAGGAAACCATACTAAATGCGTGCTAAAGCATCTCCTGTCTTCCAAAGGTGTGGTTTGGACTGGACTCCCCTCTAGGGCTTCTGAAAACATAGATTTCATTTAATAGGTCAAGAGTGAGGACCATAAATTTATATTTCTAACAAATTTCCAGGTAGTAATGATGGTTTCCTAGACTACAGTTTTGGTAGCACTACTCAATGAAACACTGGGCATCAGCATTACACTATGCTTAACTTTGCATGTTATACTAGCTAAGTAACATTTCCTGATTCTATGACTTTGGTATTTTCATAAGATTGTACTTGCCAGGCATGTAAGATGCAACAGTATAGTAGTAACAGTGAGGGCTTTGATACTCACATTTGAGGCTGAGTCTCATTCTTCTCTACAAAACTCTTTTAACCTCAACTTCATTTCTAAAATGAGTGAGTGAACACATGTTTCATGAAGATATTATGTGTTAAATGCATGTAAATATGTGCATCACATTTAGATTTCAATTCCTCCTTTACCACCTTCCTTCCACCTGTCTCTTCTTATTGTACCATGAAGATCATTTGTCCACAATTCGGATAGCTAATACAATAGGCATGTTTAGCTATTTCAACATTTTAACAGATGTCTATCTGCCCAGGCACATACAAATGTTAAGGGGACTAGGTGATAAAAAAATATGATAACAGTGAATAATATATATTGTGTGTTCCTAGAAAGCTTCATTCTAAAAGGTATCATAGAAGCAATAAGGAAGAATACAAGGCCTAGCCTTGCATTTGGGGGAAAGGGTAAGATGGCATGATCAAAAAATTCATCTTAGAGAAGATTCTCCTTTTGCTTATCTTTAAAATGCATTTGAATAGCCAGCTAAGGAAGGCCTTTCAGAAAGTGATAAGAAGTAAAATAAAGGCATAAACTATGTCTTTGCAATTCCAATATATATATGCATATACACTTATACATTTATACATTTATATGTATACACACACATATACATCAGGCCCTCAATATAACATCCTTTTGTTCAACATCCTTTCATTACAATATTGATGTGAAGGAAAAAATCCTTCCCAGCTGAAGCCAGAGCTTGTGTGGAGTTTGTGTGTTCCTCTCAGGTATATATGAATTTTTCCTAGGTACTTGTTTTTTTTCCCACATCCTGAAGCAGTGCACGGTAGGTGAACTGGCATGTCTGCATTGTCACAGTGTGAGTGAGTGTGTGTGTGGAGGGGAGTGTGAGTGGCCCTGTGATAGAAGGGCTTCCTGTCCGTGGTTGGGTCCCACTTTGTGCCCTGAGCTGCCAGAATAGATTCTAGCCATCTATGACCCTGAACTGAAATAAGAGAGTTAGAAAAGAATCCTCTTACTTGTTTTTATTAATCTTTCTTTAATATGTATATAACTCATTTTTATTTCAATGTTTAATATTAAAAGTGTTTTGGATTTAGAAGTTTACAGATGTTTTTGTGACCATAAATATGTCATAGGCACTCAACTCTTGTTTATATCAGTAAGCCTATGGTAAAAATGGTTTCTTTATATACCATTTTACTTGTTGCAATTTCCAAAAACATATCATGGATGTTAAGTGAGGACTTACTGTGTGTGTAGTGTACATCTGTATATATTTAGATACATTATATGTAAAATGTTGTTAAGCATGTATATTTTAATTTTCTATCAATGTATAGCAAATAAACTAAATAATAATCATTTACTTTTTTATGATTACATAATTAAGACAGATTTTTCCAGAGATGATTCATGCTTCACAAGCATCACTCACAACTGACAGTCAAAGATCGTCACTGGCTGGGAGTTCAGTTGGAGCTGTTAGCTAGGGATTGTGGTTCTTCTCCATGGGGCCCTCTTCAGTTGGCTGTTTGATCTCCCTCACAACTGAATTCCAAGGATTAGTGTTGCCAACAAAAGTGAAAGCAGAAACAAATCTTTTTAAGACAGGCTTTTAGGTTTGAATCTTAGCCATCTTTGTAAAGTCTTTAAGCCTTGATTTCCTTATCTATAGAATGGGACTAGTAAACTTACTTCATAGAGATGATGTTAGGGTTAACATATGTGAGCTAGTGATGCTGGTTATACAGTATCACTTCCGAATATTCCATTAAAAATTTCATGGCCATCTGTCACTAGCACCATGAGATGGAGAACAGCAGGTCTAGCTAAGGTGACAGATCAGAATAGGAAGAAATATATAGCAATGCTAAATGCCTTTCATACCAGAACTGAAAACAAGCCATTTGAAACTCTAGAGTGTCATGAACATATTTGGTTTGTAATTAGCAGATTATTTTGACAGCATTGTGAGCGTGGGATTGAGATCATAGCTGAAGTTAATGGAGACCAATTTTTTAGATGCCAGAGCTTAAGAAATAAACTGCGAGAGCAGGTGCAGCAAAGAAAGTGACATGATGGAGACAGAAATGCAGAAATTGGAGATAGAGGTGGAAGATGAAGGGAGAACTCTTGGAAGGCAGACTGAAGAGGCCTGAAGGTGGAGGAGGAGGAGCTGTGGGAAGATGGTGTATTTAATTTTGGACATTTGAGTTTAAGGGTGAATGAGAGACTTCAGAGATGGTGGTACTATTTTAAATCAAACTTATTGTTGAATTCGTCTATTATAAGCAGATGGACCAGAAAGAAAATATAACTGCCCAAAATAGCCTATTATTTGTGGCTAGTTATATGAGATATTTCTAAGAAAAGTTTTATAAATTATGCACTTAAATATCTAAAAGAAAAAACACTTAAACTACACCTAGGTACTTGAATTAGGAGGAAATATAATACCATTCTATTTGTTTAAATGTTAGTTGCTTCTTAGCAATTATTGAACTTACATTAACCTATTCCTAGAAAATGAGTGTATATTCTTGCAGAGACTTCTGTGGAGGTTAGTACCAATGGACGAGTTTGTCCTTATTTTTGTTGTACATCTTAGGCAAAAGTGATATCAAGATGCTCCTGTCTGGTCTGTCTTAACATTATCCACAGTTTTCTGTTTTTTCAGCAATCAAGACAAAAGGATTGCTTTCGATCGCCCTTTTTCCTTGATCCATCATTAGCCACTCCCCTTTAGAGTATTACTTTTTTAGAGAAACTCAAAAATCTGTCATATGTCAAAATGGGTTGAAACCTGTTATTTTTTAAATCAATCCATTCATTTACTGGAGAATACTTACTTAGCACCTACCACGAACCTGGCATCATTTCAATATGAGAGAGAGATGCTATTCAATGTGATGGACAAAATTCCCTGCTTTCTTGAGTTTCTAGTCTAGGGAAGAGTCTACAGTATGGTATATCAGATGATTATGGGTGCTACTGAGAAAAAAAATAAGGAAAAAATTCAACACATGATTAGAGAATTTAATTTTGAATAAATAACCAGGGATGACAAAACTAAGAAAATAAAGCAAAAAATGACTCGAATGAGGCAGGGAGCTAAATTTATGGCAAATGAAGCAGAATGTACCAGGTGATAGAATAGTAATGGGATAACTTAAGGAAACAGAATGTTTCGTGTGACAGGTCCGTGTGACTAGTGTGGAGTGAGAGAGGAGATAGTGAGGCATGTGATGACAGAAAGGTAGTGAGGACACATGAGTCTAACCGGTAGAAGCTGTACTTCAGTGCTAGTGAGATGGGAAGGATTTGGCCAGATGGGATAGAGCGCTGATATAATCTGACTTCCCCATGGAAGTGAAGTTTAAAGATAAGCATAATCTAGGCAAAAGACGGAGTAGGAGGATTCAGGCGGAAGGAAAAGCATGCATGGAAATACCAAATCTTTCCTTTTAAGGGAACAATCACAACTGGTGAACTCTCCATTTATTTTTTTTCTTTAATTAAATTTATTGGGGGTGACATTGATTAATGAAATGATATAGGTTTCAAGTATGCCCAGTGACTCAACTTCTGGGTATCTACCCCTGAAATTTGAAAACATATATTAGCAAAGACATGTGCTCTGTGCACCCCTTTGTTCATTGAAGCATTATTCATGGCGACCAAAACACGGAAATAACCTAAGTGCCCTTTGAAAGATGATTGAATAAAAAAGATGTAGTACATATATACTATGGAATACTATGCAGCCATAAGGAAAGATGAAATGCTGCCATCGTGACAATGTGGATGGATCTAAGAATATCATGCTAAGTGAAATGTCAACCCCCAAAAGCCAAGAATCTTATGATTTCACTCATGTGGGATATAAAACTGAAAGCAACAAATGAATGAACAAGAAAAATAGACAAAACAGTATGGTGGGTTCCCAGAGGGAAGGGGGTTGTGGGTAGTGAAGGGTAAAGGGGATAAAATATACCGTTATGGAAGAAAGTGTGACTTTGGGTGGTGGGCACACAATGTAACATACACATGATGCATCCCCATTTCTGGTTAATGGGGTCAGCTATGAAATAAGATATTTTATAAAAGTCTTTTGGTGTATTTTTCCTGTTGATCATGGGAGTTAGCAATCCAGCTTTAATTTCCTAGTGAATGTGTGAAGACAAGCTCCTAATTAAGTGATGAATGCTTCAAAAAAGAAAAGTAGCTGATTTTTTTTTAAAACCTAAGCCTTATTATTTAACATAAAACATATCACTCAAAATAAAACAGATTTTTTTCAGAGGAGTAGTTACATACACAAAAACATGGCTAATTCCAAATTTCTAACAGCTAAAACAGCATGACAATTTCTAATGACCAAGTTGAAAACAGCTTATAGGTTAGTGCCCAGAGCTGATTTTTTACTTTGTTTTTATGTTTAGAAGCTTCAATTTGAAATTTTAGTAATTTCAATTTTAAAAAAAACTTAAAAGTGGAACAATTTGTTTTTCTTTTCAAATAAACCTCTTGTCTCAAATTTATTTTTAAATGAATGAACAAAATATTTTCAATAGTCAATATTTAAAAGTGAAGCTGTAGGGGAAAACTTTAAGTATAATTATAATGCTCATATTTTAGTACCAATAGAAACTTTTTATTTTGTTTTTCATGTATTAATTGTCTACATCTTAGGAAGATCTCTTCCTATACTCTATGGCACAACATCATCGTTAGTTCATGGAAGCTCTCTAAAGTCAGCATAAAACCACAGAGATGCAACAAATCCAAACTGAGTATGCCAAACAAATTAAATTACATTAAAGATTAATATATGACAAGAACATATTGAATATTAACTTGTATTTCATTCCTTGATTTTTTTTACTTTTTTATTGATGTTCGAATACAGTTGTATTCAAACTGAAAAATCATTCCTTGATTTTTATTTTTTATTGGAAACTATGGCATTGGTATACAGAAGTATTTTGTTCTCTATGTGTAAAATATCAAGGATATTTCAGAAAATTCCCAATTGTGTTATTTGTAGTAAGGCAGAGTTTTCAACTTTATTTTTTAATTAAAACTGTTGCTAACTTTCTTGTAGCTATATTTTTAATTTTATGTTTTACTTAGATATATCTGAAGTCACAATTAAATATATTTAAAGCAAAGCTTAATAATAATAAGCTTAAACTTAATGAGAATTTGTGTTGATTGTTAATTATTTTAGTAAACACTAAATTTACATTTTCATATATAATATAAACACATGGCATATATACACCTCTATTATTATATATAGAAATAAATATGTATGTCTATAGGAACACACATATATATTATATATATTTATAATTTCTAGAAGACATATAAATAATTACCAAACATGATTACCTCCATGATGAGGGTAAATGCCATAGATCAGAACACCATTTTTTCATTGTATGAATTTTTTTAGTATTTGCGATTTTTGTGTTTTACAGAGTACTGAGGCAGGAGCTCATCAGGAATGAGGACCCTCCAGAGGTGCCACAGGACTAGGATAGAAGACAAGATACAGAATGTTTACCCTGTTCTAAGATCTGTGGCCATGCTTCCTGGAAAAGCACTGGATCACTATGAATCATGCCTGTGCCTGCACAGAAGATATTTCTGTGACCACTGCATGACCCCTACCTAATTAGAACAGCATTATAATAGATTAGCATTGCGGGTTCCCTCCCACAGGTGGGCAATCAAAGAAAATCATGGGAGATCACATACACAGTAGCTTAAAAGTAATATAGCTACTTGCACGTGCACAATAAAAGCCTACCAAAGCTAACCAGGAAATATCGTCCTATAAAAATAGAGTCTCTCCTAATGCCAAGGGCCAGTCTCTACTGGGAGTTGATTCACACCCATATTCTGTGGTGCATATTATCACTTAATAAATCTGCTTTCAGTCTTCTAAACACTTTGGGTGTTTAGTTCAATTCTTTGTTTGTGATCACCAAGAATCTGGTTACTGGTGCCCATCTGTGACAGCACTGTATATTTTTATATATTATTTTAAAAGAATAAAGCAATTATCACTAATAAGTAAATTTTTTACCAAAAGACTATTATGTAGTGTGGGAGCTACATGGACTTTTTAAAAATGTCCTGAATAATATTTTATAACAACCCAACTTTCATGATCACACATGAGAGACAAGAAGATTGATAATGAGAGGCAATAATAAAGTAGAATTTAATGTTGCCTCTCTTTACCTCTGTGCATTACGGAGGCAATTAAATTTGGCTTGGAAGTGTTTTCCCCCACACACAATCTGGTTCAGATGCAGGGTGATGTTGTGCTGAAGGAGCAAAATATAACTACATTTCTTTCTGAAATCTACTTCTTTAGCAGTGTGTCCTCTGTTAATTACCTTCTTTCAACACTGATTTATTTACATAAAAAGTTTGGATAATTGCACTTTATTAGCTGCTGCCATGGTTAAAGGAAGTAGTGTAAAAAGCACTTGGATAATAGTAGTATTTAACAAATGCCTTTTATTATGTATTAAATACAAGAAATGTATTACATCCTTCATGCCATTAGGACCTCCTTATAATAAATGCACTATGTCTTTCATGCCATTAGAACATTTTTGCCTCTAGGTCTTGTAGACGTGCATCTTTTGTTCTGATTTTTCTCATTGTTGCATTCCTTTGTTTGCCAGAGTTATCTATTTAATTTTCAATTTATTTTAAAAGTATAGTTTTGTGTCAGTTGTTTTTTTAAAGGGTGTCTTCAACCTTTCAGATAAACCACAACTCCCAAATTTTATCATTTTTTGTCTCTGATCTGTATCAACTAGATTATAATCATACATAAACACACAGAGTTATAATAAGTTACATTCTTTTTTAACCTTTACTGGAGAGTTGTTCAAAACATAAATATCTGTATAACCAGTTTTTATTTCATATTAATCACTTCAAATATTAGTGCTTTAAAACAAAAATTAATTTAGCTCATTATTCTGTTAGGCATTTTGCTGTTGTCGTTCTGAGCCATGCTCAGTTAATCTGGCTGGTCCTGCTCACATGACCAGTATTAGATGGCCTGATTCACATGAGTAGTAGTCTGTTGGCCGTAGGCTGTGTCCGCATGGGTGACATATCCAACAAGCTAGCCCATATTTTCAGAACAGCGGCGTTCCAAGAAAGAGTAAGCTCCAAAGCATAATCACTTCTCAAATGCATTAATGACATCTCATTGGAAAGTTAGGGCTTTCTCTATTTTTTATAGCCAAAGCAGTGGTACAGGGATAGGAATAATTGCTGGCATTTTTAAAATTATTCTGCACAATAGCTTACAAAACATGTTTAATTCCTTTCATTTTATAAAACTTGTATAGATTAAAATATGTTCATCAATTCCTCCATTTTTTCCTTCTTTAATTTTTAAATTTCTCTCTTGATTTTATGTATAGGCCCTATCTTGTGTATATTAATAAAATCTGACAGTGCACTCTTGCTGAAATCTCCTCACTGTTTACCAACTTGTTTTAGTACTCTCCTCAGGTTTTAAAATGGAGGGCTTGTTGATATGAATTTACATTTCCCGCACAGCAATTTAATGCAATGACTCTAATAGCAAGGGAACCACAGCTCTGGGCAGTTCCAGCAGAGGAACTTCATTTCTGCAGAATTTATTCTCTGTGTTAATGAGGTGGTTGCCCCAGGAGCAAGGTTTCTGCACTTAGCTGTATAAATGACCTGGCCTTCTTGCCAACAACTCCTGAAGCTTTAGTTTCATAGCTACACCCAACTTTCTTTATGATGTATGAGGGAAAACCCTGACAGCTGTGTAATCCTGGTTCTTCCCTATTCAGTGACTTTTCAATGCTTTTGATTCTCTGCCAGTAGAATAATTCCAATTATTGTATTCTTTATCTGGCCTGTGGTTTACTCATGTCTGCAGATAGATGTGTTGGCACATCTAAATTTGGACATGTTAGGGTGATCCTTCCAGGATACCCAATGCCTCCCTGATGACATACTGCTTTCAGAGATAAGTTGATTTTATATATATGACTCCAGTCTAGGCCTATCTGTGCAATGCCCATAAATTGGAATACTTCCCTGATCAGATTCCCTTGTTTTATATTTTCTCAACTGGTAATCTCAATTGCACCCATTACTTTATCACATATGGCCAAATCAATCATAACTTATTATTTACATTCAATACACTTCTTATGAGTGAAGACCTGATAACTTGGCATTTTCTTCTATGTGTTTTAAAACTGTCACTGACTGATTGCTTAAATTATCTTTGTTGTCTATTCTCCTATCTACGTTTCTTTTTTCATGTTCATGTAACAGGGAATAGGTAGTGCAAGACACCAGCTTTCTCCTTTTGAATTTTACCTTCATTTCACAGACATATCCAGAAGTCAAGTTCATCCTTGACTCATGCCTCTCCTCATTGATGTTTTATATGTAACTCATCACAATAGTCTATTGATCTCTATGTTCAAGTATTTTAAATACATCTTTTCAGTTTTCTTCATGTCTGTCATCTTAATGTAAATTGTTAATCTCTATTGCCTTTGCTATTTTAATATTTTCCTAGCTATTACACTTTATGTTAGTTTGTCCTAGAACTTACACTCTTTAAATCATTCCAATAAGATTTAGAAACAGCTATTAATAAATTGGCTTGAGTGCTTATACTATTTAACAAAGTATATGATATATTTTCTTAGGGCTATAGCTTAATGAATTCTACAGATTTTTAATGACATATGTGTATGTATTGAGAAATGATCATCATAAGTCTAGTTAACATCTGTCACCATACATAGTTATAAAACCCTTTCTTTCTTGTAATCAGAACTTTTAAGATTTATCCTTTTAGCAACTTTAAAATATGCAATAAGTCTTATTAGCTATGGTCATTACACAGTATATTATATTCTCAAAATTTATTTTACAACTGGAAATTTATACTTTTTAGTTCCCTCTATACATTATACTCATTCTCCACTCCTTGCCTCAGGAAACCACTAATCTGTTCTCTATCTCTGACCTTGCGGTTTGTAGTCATTTTTTTGCTTTTTTTTTTAATTCTACATGTAAGTAAAATCATACAGCATTTGTTGATCTTATTTCACTTAACATAATGTGCTTAAGATTCATCCAACCATGCTATCAAGAATGGTGAGATATCGTTCATTGTATGGCTGAATAGTATTCCATTTTTTTATGCATATATTACATGTATATGTGTGTGTATAACATCATACTTATCTATTTAATCATTAATGGATACATAGATTGTTTTCATATCTTGATATTTTGGGTACTATAAAGAATGCTATAATGAACATGGGTTTCATGTATTTTATATATATATAATTATTATTAATAAATATATATTATATATATAATTAGTTTTTGGTTTTCTTCAGATAAATACCAAGAAGTAGAATTGCTTCATATGGTTGTTCTGGTTTTAATCTTTTTTTATTGATTTGAGAGAGAGAGAGAGAGAGAGAGAGATCTGTTGTTCCACTTATTTATGCATTCATTCATTGATTCTTATATATTCCCTGGCCAGAGATTGAAATGGCAGCCTTAACATATTAGGATGATACTTTAACTAGCTAAGTTACCAGGCCAGGGCTAGTTATACTTTTTGAATGAATTTCCATGTTTTCCATAATGGATGCACCAAATTATATTCCACTTAACAGTGCTCTAGAGTTCTTTTTCTCTACATTTGTACAAACACTTGTTATCTTTTGTCTTTTTGTTGAGAGCCATTCTAACAGGTATGAGGTGATATCTTATTATGGTTTTGATATTTATTTCTCTGAAGATAAATGATGTTGAACATCTTTTTCTGTGCCTATTATCCATTTGTATGTCCTTTTTGGAAAAAAATTATCATTGTAGATCCTGAACTTTACAGTTTTTATTCTATTCTTGTCTTTACCCAAAGTATGCATTACTTTTATTTTTAGTGAACATTTCACTAAAAATTAATACTCATTTTAGTCTTTTTGTGTTTGAACTCACTCCCTTTCAGTTTATCCTCAGCATTTCAATGGCACTGATCCTAGTAAATGTAAGGCAGTTCACGTTACTCTGCTCCAAACTCTCCAGTGCTCTGCAAATCATTGAGTGAAACACCACATTTGCCACCAACCACAAGATGCACATCGTTGGCCCCTTGTTACCTCTTCAAACAAGTATCCTATTGCTCCTCTCTTGTTTCCTCTGCTCTAAGCAACTTCTCTGCTGTTTCATGAACACATCAGATAAGTTCCTGTCTCAAAGATTTTATGCTATTTTCTCTTCTGCTTGAAATTTTTCCATCAAAATTTTCACATGGCTTCTTCTCAGATCAGATTCAGGCTTTACTCAGCTACGTACTGTTTAATTAGGCCTTCACTAGTGAATCTCCTAAAACTATAAGTATTCCAATTCCATAATTCCTCTTCTTCTCCAGTTTATTTTCTTCTTAGCTTTTTTTTTCTGATACATTTCACTAGGAAGGCAAGTTTGGTTTTTTTCTGCTTTGTTCATTGTTCTATCACCTAGAACTGTTCCTGAAACAAAGAAGTAGCTCAGTAAACATTTCTATTTTTTTAAAGATTTTATTTATTAATTTTTTTAGACAGAGGAGAAGGGAGGAAGAAAGTGAGAGAGAGAAACATCAATGTGTGGCTGCCTCTCATGTGCCCTGCACTTGGGACCTGGCCTGCAATCCAGGCATGTGTCCTGACTGGGAATCAAACCAGCAACCCTCAGATTTGCAGGTCAGCACTCAATCCACTGAGCCACACAAGCCAGGGCTCAGTAAACATTTCTTTAAATTTATAGTAGAATGACCAAGTAATAGAGTGTAAATGGATAAATGGTAAAGTAATAACTAGAAATTTAGACCTCAATAGATGTGGGTTTAAATTCCAAGTCTATCACTTTGAAATTTTAGGTAAATGATGACCTGATCTTCAGTTTCCTTTGGAAAATAATTATAGTATATTTAAATACGATCATTAAAATGATTAAGTAATATTATCTTACAGTATTCTTATCATAGCTCCTAGGTTTTAGCAAGTGCTCAAAATTTTGACAATTTTAATTTATATCATAGGTAAGATAAATAGGATTAGACTGATTTTTTTGTCAATTATATATTTCTAAGTTAACTAAATTAGAAATGTGATCATTTTCTCAATCATATCAATTTTTGAATATTAAACAATACCAAGCAATTTTTCTCCAATTCTGAAATATATGGAAATTTTTAAGGATGTATTTTACAACATTGATATTTTTTGTTATATTGAAAATTTTATATGTAAAATATCAGACAGGTATGTATCCCTCTATATAATCCTGTCAAATTTTCTTAAGGTCAGTCTTTACCATTCCTTGAGCTAACTTTAATAAAATTTCATTATATAAACTTTATGCCCTCTTGCACAACATATTATGGTTCTTTAGTTTACTAGAAGTAAAAATATTAGGTTTTACAAAATGATTCACTTCATTGCAGTCTTAACAAAATTAAAATGCTTTTTATTGAGGAAGATGCTATGATTTCTTGGTGCATATTGAATTTATAAAATTACAATTTACTATATATCAGTTAAGAAGTGAAAATTTAAAGGGAGTCTGTTGTAATATAAGCAACAGTTATAAAATTAATATTATTTAGATTATACAACTAGAGAAATATCTATTTTCCAATACCAGAAAAAAGTCACTAATGCATATGCATTCAAAAATTTCATAAAAAATAATATAACAAATATATAATTTTCATTATGTAAAAATATATTAGTATACTATTATTGTCAAAACCACAACAAATCTGCAAGATTTATGAAATGTATTACTTTCAACTAATAGCTTTTACTTAACTAATTTTTTTACTAAGTCTTTAATAGATATTAAAACTATTGTTCTGAATAATGTCCATTAGTGTAAGTAAAAGTAACTAAATGACAATGACATACATTAAACCAATTAAAAGAGGTATTTTTCTACCTGGCTGGCATAGCTCAGTGGATTGAGCATGAGCTGCAAACCAAAGTGTTGCAGGTTCGATTTCCAGTCAGGGCACATGCCTGGGTTGCATGCCACAGCCCCCAGCAACCACACATTGATGTTTCTCTCGCTCTCTTTCTCCCTCCCTTCCCTCTCTAAAAATAAAAATAAATAAAATCTTAAAAAAGAGGTATTTTTCTAGTGTATAATAGCTTATATTTTATAGTTTTCATCTTTAAAATAAAGTCTCAAAAATGGTTTATTTTTTTTCTTGGCTTTGGGCAAGACTGCACAGACAGGCAACCTTCTCATTTTGTTTATTTTCTGCTTCGTAGGTTGTTTTCAAGATGACTGCTTTGATATCTTTTACTTTATATATTTTTTGTAAACCAAGATTTCTCAGTATCTTTCCATACTTAATATATCTCATTATTATCTTTCAGTTTACTTTTTTTTTTCTTTAAAAAAGGAAACAAAATAGGAAAATAGCTTCTGGTCTCTTTTTATTGATACTATTTCCTGAGTTTGTGTTTTATTTTTCAGTTAGAAAATGTTACAACTAGCTCAAGTCAAGATGTTCAGCATCTTTGTTCTGGGGCACAAATTGTGGAAAATACAAAAGCTAGAACATGACATGACTCTCAGTTGGAAAATAACCATATAAATAAAAGCACTGCCAGAATAAAATTTCTGCTGCCAGAAATTTTGGACACATTAGGGCATCCTTACCAGAGTGATATATATTGGGAAAGAATGAAGACGAACAAAGAATTATGAGTTAGAACCATACTGTGAAGAGCCTTCCCAGAGCATCAAGTTAGAGTTTAGAGCAAACAACAAAATAAAGTGTTCTCCAGATGCAAGAGTAGGAAAAAAGCATGTGATATATTCTAAGGAGTATAACCACAACATTGCAAATACAGATGTGTGAATTTTCAGTGTCTAAAGGCAAAAGCAGCAGAGTAATGCATGCACCCCACCCAGCAAACTTAATTTTATGTCTTCCTAGTTTCTTCCACAAAAACCTAACTCATACTTCTACAATGAAATGAAATTAACAAAAACTGTTCAGTGTGATTTACTAAGGTATATTTCTTTTTAGACTGCTATAAAAACCTTAGAATTAAGAAAACAATATCTCTAGCTACTAAATTTCTAGAATTATTATTACTTTTTAAAACATGAGGGTATTTGAAAATAGATTATGTAGGCAGTCATCTGTTCCACATGCCTGTATGTTCACCCTGTTGATATCCCTCTATAAATAGTTTCCAAACAGTGGTATGTTAGTCTTACCTAAATATTTTTAGGTGAAAAGGGTTTCTTTAAATATTTTTATAGATATTTTAAGTGGTAATTATGGACATGTTTAATTTATATATGCTTCATCATTTTATTCTTGAATGATTTATTAGAACTTCAAAAAGTTGGGTTTCCAGATGAATACTTTTTCAAAAATAAAGGAACCATTGTTCTTAACCCATTTATCCTTCAATATATTTAGAGCTATTCTTCAAATCATAATTACAACTAAATTGTAGAACAATCAATCATCCATTGGGAAGCACCTAAAGACCAGCTGAAGAGAATTCGTATAACTACAATTTCTTGTAGGTAAACTCCACCAATCCTGACATAGCCAGTTGCTCCTAAATCAGTGAAAACAAATCAACTCTGAATGTTTATAAAGTCCACAGTAATACATTAGCTCAAATAAGAAAAATAGAAATTCTCAAATTGGCACCAAAATTAGTGACCATAATAAGCAGCTCACGGTTCATTGTTTCATAGTCTCACCTGTGTTTGCCTGGAACTCACCTCAAAGCAGAAGGTGAACAAATATGAAATAAAGGTTAAAATGTACATATTAGCACTGGCTGGCATAGCTCAGTGGATTGATTGTGGGCTGCAAACCAAAACATCGTAGGTTCGATTCCCAGTCAGGGTACATGCCTGGGTTGCAGGCCATGACCCCCAGCAACTGCACACTGATGTTTCTCTCTCTTTTTCTCCCTCCCTTCCCTCTCTAAAAATAAATAAAGAAAATCTTAAAAAAATGCATGATTTCATTTTTAAAAATGTACATGTTTAAGACATTTTTCTCCCAAAACTCACATGGTAAATTTTTCCACAAATATTTATTAATTCTTCAATTATCACATAACCTGTGGAATTCTGTTGCACAGAGGGTACAAAAGTAAAGTGCAAATTGATATTAATCATCATTGTTCATATCTTTAATTGTTTATATTTATGAGGGGCATAAGCTAGAAAAAATATTTTTTGTTAAACTACATGAAATTTAATTTAACATACTTAATTCTGGAAAGTCACATTACCTGTTTTATTTGTGGCTTCACATTCCAAGGGTTTAAGAAGAGAAGTAACTTTTAAAAGTTCACATATAGATGTGGCTGTTGTGGCTCAGTGGATTGAATGCCTCCCTACAATCCACGGGGTTGCCAGTTTGATTCCCAGTCAGGGCACATGCCTGGGCTGTGGGCCAGGTCCCCAGTGGAGGGTGCGTGAGAAGCACCCACACGTTGATGTTCTCCCCCTCTCTTTCTCTTTCCCTTCCTCTCTATCTAAAAATGAATAAATAAAATCTTTTTAAAAAGAATTTCTTAAAATATATATAAACACTTCTTTTTAAAAAGTTCATATATAAAAAGAATTGGGTTGATTACTGTTTTTGCCACTTTTGTTTCTACCACAAAACAGTCCACTTTTTAAAGAAACAAAGCATAATATGAAGAAATTTATACAAATTTGTTTAAAATATTAACAAATATGGTGATAGTAACATATATCTTTAATAAAGTATACCAAGAGTGTAAAGTATGACTGATTGTGGCTATATTAGTAGTATTTATGCTATTTAATAAAAGAGAAGTCAATTAAATACTTCTTTTAGTTATATTTATATTTTATTACAGAATGTACATCTATCACTATTCATATTTTAATATGCTTTTGAAAACAGCATTACTTATTCTGCCAGCTTTATTTATTTTTACATGCTACCAAAAAGTACTTATATATTTTTTATTAGAGCTAAAAAACAAAGGCTGATAATGTTGAAACTTGCTTACATATTCTGAAGTCATGTAATTAAAATCTTTTTAGAGATTTAGATTACAGTATAAGCTCAATTGAACCTTTAAGTGGAAGTTTTCTGTTTTAAATTCAGGGATGTCTCTGTATAAAAAAAGTCCAGTTTGGGTCCTATCCAATAACTTGGTTGGAGTGCTCTCTATACACCAAGGTTATGGGTTTGATCCCCAAACACGGCACATACAAGAATCAACCAATGCATGCACAAATAAGTGGAACAACAAATCTTTGTTTCTCCCTGTGTGTCTCTCCTCCCCTTCCCCTTGCTCTAAAACTAATTTGAAAATATTTTTTAAAATTCAATTTGACAAACATTTACCATGCTCTTCTTATAATGTACTATATCCTTGAGGAGCTCACTGTGAAGGAAAGGTATTTTGTACCTTACCCTAGTGGAGTTGGTTCCTTAATGCTTAAGCAGTTTACCATCAGTAACTAGTGTTTTACTCCTGCTCCTTGGTACTTGAAATTCCTACCGGAGTCTCTTACATTGGGCCCATCTAATGTCCAATTCCAGTGGTGACCAGAAAATATTAATGACTTGCTATTGCTCCACAATACAGTTGTCGAATGTACACGTAGAAGAAAGATGTTAAGGAGCAACTTGTAATCCATTTTGCTCTCATTCCTGAGGATGGGGGCCCATTTGATGTAGAAAGACTGCAGGTGCTTCTGGTACAATTACCACATGAATATAGTAATAACTGATCTTTGGGAAACAATTAATGGTATATGTCAGCAAAAGAGCCTTTCTATATGCATAAAATATATGACTCTATAAATATATTGAATGCCAGATGTCCATAATCTAAGACATGCTTATGTTAAACAAACCTAGAATCTGTGGATAGCTAAAACATGGCTCCCAGGATAATGTTGCATAAGCTGTATACCCACCTGAATATAAAGTCGATATATTTTATAACTCAATTGGATCCTACCTGTGTGAGGAGACTACATACTTCCCTAACTTGAGACCTCAACTTTATCTTAGGCACAATGGTATGTCCGGCACAGGTGTAAAAGTACACTGAAAATCCGGGGCCTCTTTCTGCATCACCTATACCTATTAAAACCTTGTTTACTGGAAATGATTCATAAGCTTGAAAATAAAATCTCTGACTTGTGTTAGTCTGATATGACAATGCAACCCTTTGTGTTAAGTCATGCTTACCAAGTGCTTTGTGGGATCAGCATGAAATTTATTTTCTAATAGGGTAAAGTCTACACAAAAGAGACTTTCTTGGTCACTTCTTTTGACTAAAATAGATTTTTTTGGATAAAATCTATAAAACATTTCAAATTTTCTACAGTTTTGCTTCTCTTTATATTCCTTTAGAAAATTTCCAGTTTAGTTAATATTTTACAAATATTTTAGTTAATATTTTAGAAATGTGTATGGTTTAGGTAATAAAGTCCACCACTTCTTTTTAAAAATTATTTTATTGTTGTCTACATTTACCCCCATAAGTCCCTCCCACCACCCCAGCCATCCTCACCTCCCCACCTTGGTTTTTTCCATGTGTTCTTTATGTGGCATGTGACATTTAGTTTAAAATTGATTTGTGAACTTATATGCTTATTATAAAATCAGTCAAGCAGAGATGAATTTTCTTTAGAAAGATTTGCTCTTGTTTGTTTTCTTGTGCTTAATATAACTTCAGTCTCCTTAGAGTATCTCCTTACAGTATCTCTGCTGTTGAAGATATGAATAATTATCAGTCTTTGTAAATGTATTCCCTCGATTTGTGTCCCTCAGGAATACTAGGCAGCTTTCTTCCCCTTCATTGGTTCTGCACCTGCTCTGGGCTTTCCTCCCACATGGTGAACTTTCACTGAATATCCATTTCAGTAATTATCCCCATGTGAGAAAAGACAAGTTCCATTTATTCTATTATTGGATCTCATACCTACATTCCAAAATGAGAAATCTAAAGGTTTAATATTTTCAAGTTAGTATTAATGAGCTGAAGTGCGCAGTGTAATGTAGAAGAAAAGTAAATCTTTATAAAATAAAATATGAGGTATATAGTATATAATAGGCTCTAACTTAAGAAGTAATTGCAACTGACAAATTTCAGTGAGATGTTTGTTGGATAAATGACAAGATAGAAATCATATTTTTAAACCAATCACTATTATTAAGCTACCTACTTTTGAATAAGAAATAACTACATAACTAGATAAGTAATACAAGAGACAAGAATAACAGGTACTCTTCTGGACCAATGGGTCAGAAATTGTGATCAAGTGAGGCCATTTGCTCAGTATGCTGAGATGTGCCATCTACAAAAGATGTCATAGAAATTTACTAGCTAGTTGTTCAGGTTTTTAAATTCCACTTTGACATTATGAGTGACATTTTAAGGAGATGTTACTGGTAAAATTTTTATTTATCTCAGACACCAAATATATTATGACTTTGTAATCAATAGTCTGAGATTACTTTTGTAAATCTTTTTTCTTTGAGATGAGCCAGATGGTGGCATCATTTTCATTCAAAATGTAGCTTTGAACTTTATTATCTACATATGTAGGTTATTTCTGTCACAGTGGATTCTGAGTGGCATTTTCATACAGATTTCAATTTTCATGAATTTATCAAATATCTATTCTTGTTCAGTCTTGCTGCTAAGAGATAGGGATAAAAAGACAAATGTTGCCTGACCTTGAGAAACACATTTTGCATGGGGAGGCAAAGCTTGTAAATAAACAATTTAAAATATCATGTTTATATCTATGGAAATACATAGGAACTACAAAACTGTCACAAAGTACAGGAACTGTCTTCATCTATTTCTGTCATAAAGGTAGAGCATAAAGGCAAAGTGAGGCCTGCTTTGGGTTCTAAGGAATGGTTGTTTACGGAGCAGAAGAAAGTGCAACATTGAAGAGAAGTTAAAGTCCGTGTAAACCCATGGAGGACAGCTCTAATACTGGGTTGTGCATATACATGGAGAAAATTATTATAAAAGATGAGAATAACAACTGTTAACATTTGTCACAAGCATAGGCTAATGATATAATCTTTCTGATAAGTCAACTGGGCAACTGCTTGGCTAGCTGCCTGCTGAGCAACCCAGCACCAAGGAATAGACAAGATTCACACAAGGTAATTATGCTATTACTCAGCTTGTATTGAATGCAGGTTCACTCAAAGTAGAACATCAACATACATTAATATCTTACAGTCTAACAATCTAAGAGAAATATAACACCCACACACAGAGCAATCAATGGGAGATAGTGAACTCAATTCCCAGAGTCTCAGTCTATAAGGTCTAGGAGACAGCACAGTGGGCAAGGGAGTTGTTAGCATCATGCAAAGAAGGATCTCCAGAGCCAGGTGGGCAGCAGGGCAGACAAAGTCCTCAGTCCAGCAGAGCAGAGCCTTTGGCAGTTAATGCCAAGGGAGATCAGTGAGGTGTGGAGCAGCACTCTAGAGTGTGGAGCTCAGCTGTCTGAACAGCAGTCTGGAGTCTGCTTCAGTTATACCTTGAAAGTGGTGCAATCTACCCTTCCGGGTCTTTTGATAAGTGTGTTGTCATCCCTGATGGAGAACAGAGAATTTTCCCAGGAGCCTATCTATGGGTGGTCTCACTCACTCATGTGGTCTCACATGGCTTTCTGGCCATGTGTGCAAATATCCTGGGTGTATCTCCTTACCAGATGTGTTTAGCAGGTAGTTCCCTCAAGAGGGAAAATACCTAAGTCATGCTAATTAGCTGGAGTAATTTCACAAAGTTCTGAAATATATTGTACTTATTAGTTAAAATCTGTCTAGTTGGTTCATGTATCAATTTTTAATATATATATATGCACACACACATATATAATTGAAACTATATAAAAACAAAATTAATTTTAAAATACTAGCACATGAAAAGATGCTTAACATCACTAATTATCAGAAAAATGCAAATTAAACCACAATTACATAGCACCTCACATCTGTCAGAATGGCTGTCATCAACAAATCCATAAGTGCTGGCAAGGACGTGGAGAAAAGGGAACACCCATGGACTGTTGATGGGAAGGCAGATTGGTACAGCCACTGTAGAAAACAATATAGAGTTCTCTGAAAAAAATAAAAGTAGAACTGCCTTATGACCCAGCAATTCCACTTCTGGGAATATATCCAAATAAAACCAAAACACTGGTTTGAAAGGATATACGCACCCTTAGGTCCATTGCAGCAGTATTTACAATAGCCAAAATCAGGGGGCAGCCCAAGTGGCCATTCATCAATAAGTGAGTGAATAAAAAAGCTGAGGTACATTTACACAATACAGTGCTACTTGGCTGTAAAAATGAAGGAAACCTTATCTTTTGTGGTAGCATGGAGAGTATTATACTAAGTGAAATACACCAGTCAAAGAAAAACACATTTGACTTCACTTATGTCTGGAATCTAATGAACAAAATAAACAAACAAAATAGAAACATACTCATATGCACAGAGAACAGACTGACAGCTGTCAGAGGGTGGGGGGCTGGAGAGCTAGTTGAAATAGGTAAAAGGATTTAGAAAAAAGACCTTCATAGATATCTACACAGACAATAGTATGGTGACTAAGAGAGGGAAAGAGGGGTAGGAGCAAGTAGAAGATGGCACAGAAGGGATAAATGGTGATGGAAGAGGATTAGACTTTGGATGGTGAACATGCAATACAATATACAGATAGTGTACTACACAATTTTATACTTGAAACCTATATAATTGTATTAACCAATGTAACCCCAGTAAATTCAATGAAAAATAAAACAACTAAACACTCATGACATGAAAATTTGGTGTAGTATGATACAAATTGAACTTTAATACACACATTAGTAGAGTAATAAATAATCCATATTAGATATATGCTATGTATCTAAATAAATATATTCAGAAACTACACAGAACACACACACATTTTACTCTTATTATTAATATTAGACTATGTTATTTTTAAAAAATAACACATCTGGAGGCCAGTGAAATTCCTTCTGTTCTAGGTAATTTTATATCACAGTCTGTTTTTGTTATCCTTGCTCATTGCTTTGACACACCTCATTCCTATACCTGATAACACTACATTTGTCATTTGCTTTCAGTTTATTGCAGTTGCCTATTACTATCCTCCCTAATTCCTGTCTTTCCAAGGCATAGATATGTTCCCTGTTAAACTGAGAAAGAAATGACCTAAAACACAAATCTGACCATGTAGTTATTAAATCAAAGTTATTAACAATGTCCCATTACCTAGGAGAGGGAAAGGAGTTAACATTTGGTAAATAACCGCCAAGTGGGAGAGACACAGAGAAGTCTTGCATGGATTCACTGAACTTCATTGCCTCATTAGCTGCAATCGTTATGGAAGAACAAACATAATCAACAGGCAAGCATGTATGCAGACACACCTGTAAGTAAAATATATTTTGTGTGTTTAGAAACCAGATGTTCAAATTGTTTCATAATAGAAAAAAATACCAGACACAATAAATGAATTCAAAGATGACTCAAATGGTGTTTAAATCACAGGACCTCTGGTAAATCATATGAATCTATCTCAGGATAATCTTTCCATATTTTTCTTTGTCTTATGTCTCTTCCTGTTCCCTTTATACACCATTCCTTCTCACTCTTGAATATTTATCTCCTTTCCCGCTCAACAGAATAATTCTCCTTCAAGTTTAATTTATTTTATTATTTCTAAAAGTGTAAAAATAAGAGAGATAGATGATAAATTGATAGATAGATAGAAGATAAATAGATCGATCTCCCACTGGAACTCTCATAGTCTTGGAAATACTGCATTCTCTCTTTCCTTTCACTAGCAAGCATTTAAGAATTATCCATAATATTGGGCTTATTATTCTCCTGTGTTCATTTGTTCTTCAGACACTGCTTTCTGGTGTTTACCCTAATACTCTTCTGAAAGTGGGATGTCTTCTTAATTTTTTCAAAGGCTTCCATCATTAAACCCAGTGAATATGTTGACTGTCATTTTATTTAGCTTCTCAACAACACTCAAACCTTTCATAACTTACTGTATTTTGAAGTTTTCTCTTCCCTTGGATTTAATGATGCAAACTGTTACTGCCTTTATGATTATATGTCTGCTCATTATTGTCCTCCTTTTAAAGGATGACACTCTGCAAGTTACAGCTTAGCCTATTACTTTTTGTCTAATATTTACACCTACTACAGACAAGTCACAAAGAGGATTTTTATCTATACCAGTTCAACTCCACAGAACGTTCCACTATCATGAAAATGTTCTGTATCAGTAATAACTCAAACAATAGTTACTCACTACATGCCTTTATTTAGCACTTCGATGGTGGCTAGTAAGACCACATTTTTTATTTTATTTAAATAGCTACATAAGACTAATGGCAACTGATTGGACTATACAGATTTAAACTCCACAATGATCAACTTTGAATCTCTGAAAAATACTTCTGACTAAAGAAGCAAGACTGAATTCACCTTCCTTCTATCCTAATCTGCATATCTTCCAGATTTCACCAGTTGTTTAGTTATGTAAATTAGAAAATGTAGAGTCATCATAGACACTGACCTCTTGAATTTCTGATAGACTTACCCTTCTATGAAATCAGCTCACTCCACCCATTATCTATCAGTAACAACCCTGGTCAAAACCACCACCATTTCTGCCTGTTTTGCTGTGACAGCCTCTCTTACAGCCTTCTCTACAATATTCTCCAGACATAGCCACAGTAAATTTCATGAAATAGGAATCTGCGTGCATTCATTTGCCCTACCCTTATTTCTGCCTGGCCAATGTGAAGCTTTATAAAAATTACACTTGCTTTAAGGTGAAGACAAAATTCCTCAAAATGGTCTATATAACCCTACATTTCCTGGGCCATTCTATCACACTGGCATTTTCTTTAACCACAATTTCCCTTTCTCAAGGAAAACTTTTTTTTTGTTTTTAAGAGTTTTATTTTATTTTCTAATATATATCCTGGTTGGTTATTTCTTGTGTAGAATTCTATTTTTTATATTTTTATTTCTGGTGGCTTATACTCTTTCATTATTCTTAATAATTTCTTGATTCTTGCTTGTGTTCTTGGTTAATACATGTTTTCTGCAAATACTTTTCTTCCAATGAAATAAAGACTTACTCAGTATTTATAACTCAGTACTTAAAACCTACCCACCCCACATATGAAGAAATCCTTAGCTTGCTTTTGTTCCTTCATTCAGATGCCTTTCCTTCACTATAACTTCCTTGTTATAATATTCTAAAATGTTATTTCTTCTCCTTTTGTTTACTAAATATAAATACACTCCTTAGCTGATGCTTCTTATTTTTATTCACACCATGGCACACATAAAATTGGTGGTAATATTTATTGTGAACTAGAAAATATGCGAATGAGTCTGCCCTGAGCCTCTAGGAGCTCCTGCCAACTCAGGCTCCTCTTGGTTACAGTGAGGGCTGATGGTATATATGTTTAAACACTTGTCAAACATTTTGGCCAACTAATTGGAAACCTCAGTTTTAATATAAAATTATTTGTTTTTTTTTCTGCTCTCTTAAGGAAGCTTACCTACTCCCTTAACTACAGAAATGCCTTCAGAATCTTACTCTTTTATTCCAAACTGTTTAGCTAGGGTAGGATAATTGCTATTACAAACAACACAAAATCCCAGACCTTTAAATAAGGCTTCTCACTCATGTAGAGGGCAGTATGTACTGAAAAGGGCAATATTCTATTCCATGTCATTTTTCAGGCATCAAACCTCCTTTCTTGTAGTTCAGGCATCCTTGTGGTATTTAGAACACTTCATTAGACATTTGTATTCAGTAGGCAGAAGAGTGAGGCAAGATTATTTGAAATAATAAAAAATACTTAAAGAGTCAGATAAGTATGTCCCCACCAAACTGCAAAGAAATCTGGGGAATGTAACTTAACTTTGAGCATACACACAAACACACATGAGAAAAAGGGGTTTAGCCACTCTAGTTAGGGTTTCTTCTGTCGGGGTTCACCTTTCATCCCCAAAGGTATCAGTGTGGTTAGATCAGAAGAGCAGAACCACTAAGCATTGAAAAAAAGAAGGAAAATAATTAAGAATATATTATAGGATTTAAATCATACACAGTTCTTGGAGTAGCTGGGCAAATAACACCATTAAAAGACATATTTGGTGAATATGAGAAGAAACACAAATCAAGGACTACAAACAGCAGCTGGGATAGAAGTATGCAGAAGGCTGTTACATCTGCATCTGGTGGTTGGCTTCAAACTGTAGGTCAGCACAACAGGTAAATAAGAGTAAAAACAAACCAAAACAGGGGGAAAGTGGAATAGATGGGAACCCACAAGAACCACTAGAATCCACATAGGAAAAGTGGAACCTGAGAGGATGAGGATGAACTGGAATCCACTTTTACATCTTACCACGTTTAGCCCTGGTGCATAACCTGAGGGGAAAAAAGTGCTATTGTCCTTTCTCACTTCTGCCCATGAACCAGGGTCTCACCAACATATGTGTGCATTGCAATAATTGCAGTAATGCTTGTAGCTCTGTGCTGATCATTGGGGGAACTGGCTACTGCTTTACCTACTGCTTCACCTTCCAAATCTAGCACAGATTTTTCTGTGCCTAACTCTAACACAGAAACATATGGGGAATGGAAAATCCAGGCAACATGTTTCTAAATTAGCTTCAACATTATATAAAATAATTTACAGTGCTGTTCAAAACCCCACAATGCTATATATCTATACTACTCTAGTTATGTGCTTACAAAATTATATTGTCAACAAAAATAAATGTTCTCTGAGATTGTGTGTATTAGTGCATTCTTATGCTATGGACTCAGTAGTGCACATCAGGTGTAGAGTTACATGCTAAGCCCATTAAAATTGTCACAGGAGTGAAAACAGTATTATTCACTTTGCTTTAGAGTCATGGAAAAAAATATCATTAACTCTGGTAGAAAAACATAACAATATCTTATTTTATTAATCAAAGGTTTTAACTATTTTATTTAACATTAATTTTCATTTTTCAGTAATTTTAAATAACATGAGGCTCTTATATGTAATGTAAAGTTCTTTAAGCTTTAAAGTTTTTTTAGTTCAACAAACTTGTGCTAAGAAAATTTGCTTGCCAAGCAATTTTTACCACTTCTTACAGCTATCTAAACATAGTTCCCTTTTCAGTGTCTGACCTAAATATATTTGCTTTAAACAAAAAGAACCTAAAGAACAAGGCCTCAAGGATATGATACTAACTGAGTCATTCACTCTGAGCCAAAGAAAACATAAATACATTCTTCCCAAGGTAGTAGGGGTTTTGCAAGGCACTCTAAATTGTTTTGTGATAGATGAACCCTAGGAAAACATATCAACTCTGTAAAAACAATAAAAAAAAACCAATATTCAAGTAAAGAAATACATCCTATGGTACACAAAGATGTTACACTATGAAGCTGGTGTTGACCTTTCTATCTATTGCACAAGTGAGACCACAGTTAAAATATTACATATGGTGCCAAAGAACCTGAAAGATGCCAGGCTCTTACAACCAGGGAAATGTCGAAAGAGAAGAGGTGATCAGATGGCCAGAATACTACAGCAAGGTAAGATGACAAGAAACTGATTTAAAACATAAATGAATATATCAAAATCTAACAATTCTGAGAAAGTATCCACTGTTATGTAATACTTTAAAAGATACATTTTTCCACAAATTTGCAGTTGCAGAAAGAAAACACATGTCATTCACCGGAGCTTTTTCTTTCTGCATTTGTACTTTATCACAGTCATTATATTTGATGGAAATTGAAAAAGAATAAATATTTTCTTTCACATATTTTAGGTTTTCTCTTTAACACATTCATGTAGTTTGCTGTGAAATATATTTATCTTTTAATAAATTCCTCCCCTAAGTATAGTTATATAATATACTGATTGAGTAAAAGTAAGAGAGGAAAAAAGAGTGACAGGGATGAAATATACTCATATACAGATGAAAAAATACAATAATACAATACAACCTTTTTTATAACATAAATACATTACATACTAAATAATCAGATAATGGCATAAATTTTAAATGTATAAATATATTGTATATATACATAATATAAAAAATACAAGGTCTGTCCAGAATCTTTCAGCCATGTAATATGAAAAATAGAGACATTTATTGAAGAAGATACAAGAGACAAGAAATATTGTACATAGGACAGTGATGCCTCAGTTCCCTTCAGAGTAGGCACCTTGGGACCTCACACAGTTTGCCCAAATGACATCAGCTGTTCCACCATATATTTCTGAATCTCATTGATCATTTGAAATCTCTTCCCTTTCAAAGGTGATTTTAGTTTTCGGAAAAGCCAGAAGTCACAGGAGGCCAAATCTGGGTTGTAGGGGAGGCTGAATCACTTGGGTGATTTGATGTTTCACCAAAAACTCTACACTAGCAGTGATACATGAGTTGGTGTATTGTTGTGATGAAGCTGCTTATCACCAGTTGCCCATAGTTGTGGCCTACTAAATCACCCAAATAGTTTCCACAGAGGAATGTTCAAGCTTAATGCAAAATTGATGCAGATTCATTGCTCTACTTACTCAGTCATTTTAAATGTGGCTGCCATACAGTGCACATGCTCACTCAAGGTCATCTACTGGCCCTGCTGACTGGTTCTGTGAAGTTGTCATTGTTCACATATGCACATTCCAATCCACTCTCCTTGGCTGTCAGGTTACACTGATATCGGGCAAACCATTTTCATGTTAAAGATGGCTGAACTTTTTTTGAACAGACTTTGTATATATTGTCTTTGTTACTTAACTATTTCTCTTGATATATTTTTCATTATTTTCATCTAGCTCAGCTTAGGATAGCAGAGGAAAAAACACAAAATATTCAGTGTCCTTGTGACTACATAGCTGTTTACGGATTGATGGACTTGAGGTAGGGAAATCTAATTGATCCATTCCAGAATGATTTTTCAGGGGTCATTTTGCTCTGATTTGGGTTTAGCACGAGTGGAAGTAAAGAGATATGACTATAGTCTATTAGAAGGAAAATTGATAGAGTGGAATCCTTGAGTGGAAGAGAAATTTTCTCCTTACTTTCTAATGGTACTGTACAATGTTATGTAACAGAAAGTACTGGAAACAGATTCTCCTTAGAAATGTACTGATTGTGTGATGAAGTCATGGCATATTAATGGATAATATATTTTGAATTAATACCTTTGAAGTAAATCTTAATTTATGCATATTTTAATATGGAATGATATTATTATTTAAAAATCAAGTAATTTGGGAATATATGACTTAATGTGTTACCCTATTCCAGGGATTTTGCCCATTATGAAGAGTTTTCTTCAGAAGCTACCTGAATCCAAAGCCTCAACCTTTTGTTAAAACAGTAGTTTTATTGATTCAAATGTCAGATATCACAAGAAGCAGTGATGAGAGAAAATTCTCTATAGCGAAATTTACACCATAGATTCAACCACTTTCATGAAAGATTGAACCCATAAGGACCAAAAATTATATCCCAGCTTAAACTCAACCTCTGAGTTGAAGTAAACTTAGTATTCTCTGTGTAAAACAAGACATAATTGTCTCTTTTTGAGACTTTCAAAGTCTCTCACAGACATGGCCTTTCTGTCCTGTTCACATGTGCCTTCTCACTGTACAGTGTCTGGCACATACGAGAAACTCAAAATATACCTGTCTTCGAGTGATAGAAATATATGACAGCATATTTGAAGAAATGATGTCTATAATTAATAATATTTAATTATAAATACAAATAGTTTCTGTGAAAAAGCCACAAAGAATATTAAGATAAAGGAGAAATTTGAGTGAGAGACTATTCCTGAACAATAAATTTAGGTTAAGATAAAAAATCTAAACTGAATTACTCATGTTAAAGATGAATCAGAAGAAAACATAAGGAATAGGAAAATTGTCAAAATATTCACATTTACTGCATGGAAAAAAAAGGAATGAAGTGGTAAATGACATGGCATGCTAGAGAAAGAAAGACTCATTTCTAGAGATATTTATTCAATGAAGGAAATATTTCCTCCTCATAAATACTTCTAACTTTTAAGACAATAGAAAGTGTGATGAAATAAGAAACAAACTCAAAGGTAAAATTGCTTGGGATGAAGAAACAAAACTTTATAACTAAAAAGTCAATTTGACTTCAAAAAACCACTATTATAAAATTAATAGATAAAAGCAGAAAATGGAATGGCAGAACACAGAATCAATTAATTGGAAAAGGCTCTCAGCAACAAGAAATGCAGAGCAAACAGACAATTGGTGAAGGTTATAGTTGTTGAAGATAAACAACAGATACTGATCATAGAGATTGTTTCTGTTTTATAAATAGAGGACAGATTAAATGTACATTAGAAATCTTAATTGAGTCATAGAAAAAATTTCCAAAACAAAGAAATAACAGAATCTGTAGATTAATATTGTATATCTTGCTATAGGAAGATTTTATCCAATTTAATCAACTCTACCTAAATTTAGTCTATTGAACATTTTTAAAAAGTGCTGTGGAAGAAAAATCATATATATAAAAAAGACTGTTTTGGCTGGCTGTATATTTTATATATACAAATTCAATGCACAGAATAAAAAGTTACATAGATTAGAATGAGATAATATTGAATAAACCCCAATTTTTGTAATCAGCCAAGAATTTTTTTCAGCTAGAAATGCAACACAGATTTTTTAAAATAGATCAAGTTTCAGGACACAGCTCTTTGTTCACATTTCTCCTCTCATTCTTTTCTTTCTGTACCTTTTATTGCAAACAAGAGGTAATTTTCTTTTCTTCTCTGGAGAGCTGGCATAGGTAGAGAAGTGGGTAATCTTTACACCCTTGTGCTATTCCCATAGCATTTTAATCTATATTACAAATCCTCTGTAGTCTCCAATGGATTAAGCATTTTTGAATTGCAAATTCAGTATTTTTATTTTAAAGTTTTTGTCCTGGCCATCTCTTTCCCAAAGTAAGGAACCCAGTGATTTATGTGATTATACAGTGTAGGGAAAATAATTGGACAAATCAGCAATCACTAAACAATTGTTGGTCTCAAACAACTAACAGCACAATCTTTTACTAATAAATATTTGCACCCTTGTTGAGTCAGTCAGAGCCCAGCCAGGAGGCAAAATTACACCAGTGGTTTGAACATAGAAAATTCAATATAAATGATTGAAATTAAAAAAGGACTTAACTACTAAAAATTATTTAAAAAGTAAGTCTATAAAAAGCAAGATAGCAGATGTAGAGGGATAGTGTTACTTCTTGGGCTGAGGTAAATTGCCCAAGGAAGAAAAACACAGAAGAGTCACCCACCCCCTCCCAACATCCTAAAAGTGGCCAGCAGAAAACTGCCCACTGGGGTGCTTACAAGACTTGTTGGGAATCTGTTGTGCGTGGGTCATCGGCCAGCAGTGACCACGGAATGCTGGGGATGGCTCACTGAAACACACGCGAGAAAAAACACCACATGCACAGAGACAAACTAGTTTCTGTGGGGAAGTAGGGACGAAATGGCCACCCCCCCTAGTGGGGAGCGCACTGATTTACCGTCCATACCTGCTTTTATTGGGCTCATTTTGCATAATAATTCAGGTAAAGTACAGTACTCATTAGGGGGAAGTAAGGAACCATAGAAAACAAAGAACTCTGCCCGACTATTGAGTTGGGGTCAAAGAGCTGTAAGACTGAGGAACAAACTAACTTCCTCCTAAGACCCTTCTCATTCAACTGAGAGCATTCTAAACAAAGGAGGTTTCACAGTAATTTACATATTCTTTCTTAGGCCTGATCACCCTGGGGAATCCGCACTTCTCAGTACCGAGCTGCAACACCCTGTCATTGTTTCAGGCTTAGGTGGAGCAAGGGAACTAAGGCAACCAAGGGATAAGGAGATTTTCTTCCAGACGCTGAGAACTCAGGCTATGTCAGAGCCGAGGAGCGAGGGTCCATCACCCCCTTTTGCTGCAGCCCCCCCCCCAAGTCCTTCTTTTGGGGGGGGCCTCCCAAAGTGATCGTGCCTGTCTTAGGGTCGTTCCCCCCATGGGGAATCTTACCCGTCTTTGGCTAACCGACCAAGCTTTTTGGGGGTTCAGTTATGAATAAAGCAGCAGAAGCAGCATTCCTGCCAGGAAGATAAGTTTTTGTCTCCTTGCTGGCTTACAGTTCCAAGGGCGTTCCCTTAGCTAAAGCCTAGGTGGGGGTTTCAGCTTCTGATACCAGTCAGGGCGGTTCCCAACAGGAATCTTCCCACTGGAGTCTTGTCAGAATTCACTGGGAGCTGCTGGAGTGTCAGGATCCATCTTCAGCATTACAAATCAGGGCAAAGGAGGGTGAAAGCCAGCAAGATGTTAAATGGCATAGAAACATTTATTATATTTAGGCTTTTCTTTTCTAAGAAATTTGAATCTATCTTAAATCTAGTTAACATTAAACAAAACTCAAACACTAAAATCAGCATAAGACTGTATGAATATTTTCTCAAAGATCACTAGACTTTGCGTTTATAAGCCAGGATTCAAGGTGAATGCTTATTTTCTTTGTTTTATTGCAAGTCCTTTTTCTACCTCCTCTCCTCTCCTCTCCCTCCCCTCCCCTCCTCCCTCCCCTCCCTCTCCCCTCTCCTCCCTCCCTCCCTCCCCTCCCTCCCCCCTCCCCCTCCCCTCCTCCCTCCCTCTCCCCTCCTCCTCCTCCCTCCCTCCCTCTCCTCTCCTCTCCCTCTCCCTCTCCCCTCCCCTCCCCCTCCCCCTCCCCCTCCCTTCCCCTCTCATCCCCTCCCCTCCCCTCCCCTTCCCTCCCCTCTCCTTCCTTTCTCTTTTCTCCTATCCTACCCCCTCTACTCTCCTCCCCTTTCCTCTTCTCATTTTATTTTTTCTTTTAAGTGTCTCCTAACTTTTGTATTTACCAACAAACATGAAGTTATGACTTTACAATTTTTGACCCCTAGTGAGTTAGGATTAGCAGTCCTCAGTTTTATTTTGCTGACAATTCCTACCCTCAGAGGTGTCCAACTTTCCAAGGTGTCCAGGATGGCCACTGGAAGAAAAAAGTTGCTGTGGGCCACACATTAAATATACAAACACTAACAAAAACTGATGAGCAAAACAAAAGATTTTAAATAAATTTACAATTTTGTGTTGGGCCACATTCATAACCATCCTGGGCTATGTGCGGCCTGCAGGTCATGTGTTAGACAATCCTGGAGGGGTACAAGTTCAATATGAACCTCCCATAGATGAATATTATTTATTGGGATTACTTTACAGGCCTGCCCCATATCTTTCCCCACTTTATAAGTAACAAACCCAAACATTTCTGAGGTTATTCCAGAACGCTTGCTCAAGGACAACTAGGGAGTTCACAGCACAATCCTCCTTTCCTCTGGAACTGCCAGGAGCCTGTGTGAAGCTTATAGTGAGAACAGAAAGAATGTGGAGTTTAGTGGTAACATATGATCATTCAAAATGGACAATTTCTTCATAATGTATGATCGTCAACAAACCAGTTACATCTTATCTTAAATTTGGGGTTAAATGACAGGGCTCTGTCTTGTGTATCAATGCCCCTCGAATCTACAACACTAACAAATATTTAGTGCTTAATTATTATGCACTGACTTGTAGGCAGGCTCCATCATTTTTTAAAATCACAAAAGTTATATTCTTAAATTTTCCTCTCTATAGCATTTATTTGAAGGTGAACATTTGTGATAAAAAGGAATAAACCATTATTTCATGACTGGACCAGTTCTATATTTTAGAATTGATGAGCTAACATCATTTAACTTAGTCTTACTTGCAATATAATATTACATAATTGTGAAAACATGAATGTAATAATATATGGTAAAGCCTTAGATAGATATTTTTATATTCACAGGGTGACACAGCTGGCCATTCTAAATGAGACCTTATTTAGTATTTTTAATTAGGGTTTAACTGTAAGTTTTAAAGTCATTTCAGATGGTTAGTCTTATATATTCATATGCTCTTATAACACATTCTAAAAATTCAAATTCATTCTTGATTGAAGTCACAACATAAGGTTTAAATGTTATCTCATGGACACTAATTTTCTCCTTCAAAACTAGTTGTGTGAGTCTACATTTAAATGCTAAGGCTTTTCTCTTTTTTACTGTAAAATATCTTGAAAGATTTAAATCACATATTCAGAAAATAATTGCCATTTTAAATTGAACTCAGAGCAGAACAAACCAATTACTGTAGTTGCCTCAGTGAAAAGCATTTTACTCTTCTACCAGCTGTAGAAGTGTGCATACTTCCTCTATTGCAATTATTATCACATTACTACTGCATTTGTATTCACCTCTTAAAGTAGACTAAAAAGCTTCTGGGGGAATGAATATCCTTGAAGTTCATATTGGATTTTAATGGTCTTATTTGACAAAATTTAAAATATGAGAAATCTATACTTAAACTAATTTATATTCATCCTAAAAATCTTTGGCTGAATACTGATAGTGGAAGTAGTACAGATCAAAAAACAATATGCATGTGTGTGAATATATATGTATATATACACACACACATACACATATGTACATTTCATGCCACCATTTAACCAAAAGGAGTACAGATGTTTAACTAAAGAGATCAAAATTTGTATATGCTTAAAACTGTGACTGAGAAAGAACATCTTTTTTGTTTTTTAAATATATTTTATTGATTATGCTATTACAGTTGTCCCATTCCCCCCCCTTCATTCCCCTCCATTCTGCACATCCTCTCCCACCCACATTCCCCCCCTTTAGTTCATGTCCATGTGTCATAAGTTCTTTAGCTTCTACATTTCCCACATTATTCTTGCCTTCCCCCTGTCTATTTTCTACCTACCATCTATGGTACTTACAAAAAGGAGCTGGCAAGAAGTATTCCAAGTCATGAAAGGCAAGGACCTACATCCAAGTTGCTCTATCCAGCAAAACTTTCATTTAGAATGGAAGGGCAGATAAAGTGCTTCTCAGATAAGGTCAAGTTATAGGAGTCCATCATCACCAAGCCCTTATTATAGGAAATCTTAAAAGGACTTATCTAAGAAAAAGAAGATAAAAAACATGTATAGTAAAATGACAGCAAACTCACAATTATTAACAACCACATCTAAAACAAAAACAAAAAGAAACTAAGCAAACAACTAGAAGAGGAACAGAACCACAGAAATGGAGATCACATGGAGGGTTAGCAACAGGGGGGTGGGAGGAGGAGAGCTGATGAAAAGGTACAGAGAAAGAAGATCTTGGAAAGTATTGCCTGTGGGGTAGTTAATATCAAAGGCCATTTAGTGCACATTATTCATCTTTTTGAGTGTCCAACTCTTATTAATTCTTTTTTTATATTAATAGTGGTGTGTGGGTTTGCTCTTTTCTGTATTTGGCAAAATAAGAAAGCAGAAATTGCCACTAGTCCAAAACTACAGAAATACAAAGACTTGCTTTGTCAGAGCTTTTTTATACATGCACATGCACATGGACACAGATGCATGCAATTTAGACTGGGACCGGCAAGACGATCCTAGCGGTAGAAAAATTAAGTGACATTCAGATAAATTAATGAATATTTATAGAAGTATTCACTACCTATTTCAAACAAAACCTGAACCAAGGCACCATCTCTAAATGTAGAATGCTCACATACAGGAAATAAAGTCCCATAAAAGGATAAGCCTTGTGAATTATAGCAGTACGAAATAACCTGTTTCTTGGGAGAGGTAAACTGATTCGTCTTCATGAAGCACATAGGACCTAGTTGCTGATAGATGTCTGGACATTTGTGGAATGAAGAAAGAGGTGGAAGAATATTCTGGATAGAAGGGTGAAAGAATGTAAGTCCAAGATATTTGAAAGACTACTATGCACATTTGGCAAAGTAGCTGGGAAGATAGGTAGAGCAGAATTGAGATGGCTTTTCTACTCCTTGCAGAGTAATTTAAACTTGAAAACTTTTCTGCTTCTGTGTGGGGGTGGTATCCACAGCTCTACCTTTATTCTAAGTGACAAGCATTGACATGAGAGATCTGTGACAGTATGGCAATTTTGCAACAATTCAGGCAAGAGGAGAGCCTGGAAAGCCTTTGTACTAAAAGGATGGATAAAACATTTGAGATAGAATCGAGATAATTCTATGAAAGTGCGGATGAAAGAACAAGCAACAGGTAAAGTCAAGGGTGTGTTTGAGGGTTCTACCTTAAACTTGAGGTTATTTTATTAACTGAAATAGTCAATGAAAAAGTATAAGTAAATTATAGATTTGTTGGAGACAAAAGAAGAATGTAACATGAAGTTAATGATGTGAAAACTTCAGGGCCGGCCACATGCTTTCCAGATCTTTTCTAAGACAATTGGTGGTTCTCTTGGCAGCAATGTATTCACAAGATTGTGTTTTAATTTTTTTTTATTTTGTAGAATTGGCTTAAATTAGTTTAATCCAAATTAGTTATGAATGAAATATCTTTCGACTCAGATTTTCTGCCATACTTCTTTTTGTGCTGGCACATATTAAAGAAGTGAACGAATTACAGGAATTTGGCTAATGGGTCTGTGAGTTGGGGTTATAGTTTTTATTTAATGGTGTTTACGATACTTTTACATTGAGACAAACTTCTATATTCAGATCAATTTACTTTGAACCATCCTTTTGTAGAAATGACTTTGAGAATTTCTTTGACTTCCCGTTGTGTACCAACCTACCCATAATGTGACACAAAGTTAGAGGGGAAGAGATAGTCTTTTATTAACATATTCTCTGTTGTTTGGAATCAGCAATACCTAGTCATGGAGGAGAAACAGGGTTTGAGATGTACTGAATAAGAAGCTAATCTGTTAAAATTTCTATCAATCATCAGATGTATAAAATTATAAATGGGGAATTCATTTCTATTGATGACTAATTAAAATTTATCACTTTTTCTCAGAAATATACTCCATAATGTAGCATAAAATTACATATATGCTACATTTCCCTATACATTTTTTCTTGATGCGTGAGTATAGAACTTTCAAAGGATCCCTGTCTTTGTGGGGCATAAAGTGGTGGCAACTCTACAATAAAAGATGCATCTGTAATAGCTTGTGAATGGCAAACAAACTTGATAGAGATTTTCCAAAATTAGATAAAATTTCTAAAAATTATATACATCCAAATTGTTTACATTAGTAAAACTACCAAGAAACAGATTATCTAAATATCCTCAAACATCCCTGATTTAAAATAAACATTAAAAAATAAAGTTAATGGCCCCAACTGGTGCGTCTCAGTGGGTTAGGTGTCCTCCCATAAGCCACAAGCTCACAGGTTCCATTCCTGGTCAGGGCACAGGCCTGGGTTGTGGGCCAGGTCCTCCTTTGGGGGCATAAGTGGCAACTGGTAGATGTTTTTATCATACATTGATGTTTCTCTTCCTTTCTTTCTCCCTCCCTTCCCTCTCTCTAAAAATAAATAAATAAAGTCTTTAAAAAATAAAGTTAATGGTTTTATAATGTGAGGATAACTTTCAGATATTAAACCTACAAATTTTCTTTATTGACATTTGATTGTGTATTTTCTGGAGTCCCTTAACTTTGGAAAGCAACTGCTTTCTCATTATAAAAGCTGTTTCTTTTAAGCTTATCATACCCCCAATAAGCTACTCTTCCTTGCAAATTAAATACTTCCATTTTAATTTTTTGAAACTGATTTTTCTGAGTATGAATTACTTTAACAATCTAAAGTACTGTGTCTTGTGGCCATGGCTGCTCCAATCATCTAGAAAATGAAAGTACTATTTTATAATAGTATTATTATAAGAGCATACAACACAATATAACATCTGTTTCTAAATACATAAGATTAAACTTTGCAAGTAATTCCAGGAAGTTAAAAAATTGAATTTTGTAAAACTAACCACTTAATTCTGAGAATTCTAATTCCAAACTTTTGCTAATTAAATATTTTAAATTTTATATTTTAAAATTTGAATTTTTATTATTGTTTATCCTGTTTCTTTGTCTTTTAAATTATGTCACTTTGCCAAATGCATTGAGCTAAAACTCCCCTTAGCTGAATTATTTAATATTTAATGTAGATGAATGTAACAGGTAATTAGACTTATTTTTAAATGTCTTTTCTTTGCCAATAAATTATTTAAATATTAAATTCATATTTTAATCTCTTTTACCTAAGTGTGTATTCTTAAAAATTATTTGATTCATAAGTAGATCAATGAATAAGAACTCAAAAAATGTATAATGTACTCAATTACATAGGTTAAAATATAGATGTTCAGTTTAATATGCAATTTAATGAAAGCATATGAGATTTTTTTACACTTTTGTTAATTATATCTATAAGTTTTTCTCCTTGTTAATTATCACATTGTTTGACACCATGAGAGCTAAGCTAGTACATATTAGACCTTTTATGACTTTGTAGATGCACAGCAGAGTATGTACTTTGTAAATTAAATTTAGATAAATTTAATCTTTGCCTAAGTTTACCAAGTATGCTAACTTTCATAAGGAAAGTTGCTCAGAGATTTTATATTTCTTACTATGAACTGGGGTCTCACCTAGATGTAGATTTAACTAACATTTCGCCATTTTCAAAAAATGATTTATTGAACTCTAGTTGTTAAACACCTACAAGGAACATGAAAGAACAATTTAATACTTTAAAGGGAAGGAGTTACAGGAGCATATGCCTGCATTTTATTTTATTTTGTTTGATTTGGTTTGATTTGGTGTCCTTTGTGTACAAATGCATGTCTGCATTATTCTAGGTTTAAAACCAAGACTTAAACTGTGATTTAAAACAAAACAAAACAAAACAAAAAACAACCTTCCTTGTACAAATGACCCCTCTGCTTGATTGGAAACTGTTGTGTGTGTGTGTGTGTGTGTGTGTGTGTGTGTTTTATCAGATTGTAAAGTAAACTATTAAAGACAATTGCCTTTACTGAGCACCAAGCATACTTAGAATGTAAAAAAGAAACAGCACCGCATTCACGATAGCGTGGAAATCATGTAACTCCCAGGCAGAGAGGCTGGTATAATTCTGACTTTGGTCATATTGAGCTCCCACAGACCATTTCAAGTGAGAAAAGCCATCTGCTCTTCAACTTCTACCTTGTCAGTCAAGTGCTCTCCTCAGGGTGACCCATCTGGCTTGCATTGCCTACAACAACTGTATTTCATCAATATTTATCTCTCTGAACTTGATAAGCATTCTTGATAATGAGAAATAGGTGCTTGTTCCTACATATTAAAACTCCTGACACATTCTCATTTATGTGTGTTTGTATATGCTCTTAGAAAGTTCTTGAATTACTCTCTCAGGAAAGATTAATAAATGCTCTTCAGACATCTCTGAAACTAGAGGAAACCGCAGAAAATACCTGTTAACTCCTCTCTTTCACTTGGTCACCAGCACAAACCAATACAAGAAAGTAACCTGGCAACAGAAGTATTTTTGCTTTAACAAAGTAAATACTGAGAATACCAGGAAAAAAAAAAGGGAAAAAAATCTATTCTGTGAAATTAAAAAAATCATTCAAATCAAATAAATTTAGTAATAAGTATGTAGTTTTAAGAAATACAGCAGCATCATGGCTTTAAATCATTGGAAAATGGAAATCCAGAACATTTTTGAGATAATTTCAGTGGTCAGTATTAAATTTGATTGTTTCTGACTTTGAGATTATTTGGCTAAGATAGTTCTTATTTCAAATTAATTTTAAAATGATTTTTAAAGACCATACTGATCTGAAGGTGAAGTGATTATAAAATAACCAGGATATTCAGCACTTATTACAAACCCCAAAATGTAGTTAAGGTTTGATATAGATAAAACATTACTCCATTACTCAAATAATTGCACAAATATTTTGAAGCACCTTTCTAAATTTACTTATCCTAAAAGTAACTGAATTATAAGCTTAATATATTGTTACACCCCAAAATCTGTTATATTATAGTATATTTTTTTTTACTAAACTGACCAAAGAAATGTATAAAAGTGTGATCTTTAGTTCTCACAGTGTGATCCTCAGTAAAAATTAAAAGATTCTTTTTGCATAGCTATATAGGTAGCTAACTAGAAAGTCATCTAAAATTTGAAGAGAGTTATAAGGCCTATACAAGAGAATATGTGTTTGTATTATCATAAGATTCTACATTATTAAGTCAAATTAGTGGTAAGTTATCTTTCAAAAACAAACAAAAAAAAACAGTCATTCTGGTTGTCATAATCCCATTCACTTTTCCAACATCAAAAAAACAACTGAGAGTGAGGGTGAGAAATGGGACCAGCACTGGAAATTTACTTGAAGTTCTATTTATGGTATCTCTGCACTCCTTGGCCATCTGAAATTTCCTCCCCAGAAGAGCTAATATGAGACTTATCATCTGACAAAATCTGTACCTCGTTGGTGTAAAAAAATTAAAACAGATCATTTTCTGTTTTAAATGCCTCAGAATAAGGTTTAGCTTTTCTGGCATGTTTAGACCTGACAACATGTTCAGGAACACTTACTGTGACCTGAACACTGCAGTTACACAAAACCTGCTCTTGTATATCACTCAGACTTTATACTGGAGAGGAAGGCCAATTTAGAGATAGAGCTGTTCCTCCAACAGCAGAGGAAACCCACCCCTGCTGTCTTTCCCAGACCTTTATTTCTGACCTTGATGATGTTATTAGAATCAGTTCATATGAAATGATCACTCTGTCTGACTCTGTCTAGCCTGCAATTCCCCCATGGCCTTCAGATGAACAGCTCCTGGTATAGATATGCTAATTATTAACGAAACTCTTGAGGCTTGGGCTTTTTGCAAAGGTTTGCAGGAGCCTCAAGCCTGGACTCACATCAGCAGGGGCCAATGGACCAAAGAACAGAGATTTAGAGATTTCACACTTTTTCTTACGTCACGTTGGAGCCCACTCTTCTTTCCTTTGAAATAAAGGAAGCCTAAATTCTGGACTCTCTTAAGATCGATTTGAAGAAACTTAAAGGGCCCCTTTCTTCTTGAGCTGGTGTCTTTTTCATCAATAAAACTTTTATCACTTCAAACTGACATTTTGAGTTTTGGATTTTGAAGAATTGAATGCACAAACTTTAAATAGGTAACAGACATATTATCCACATGTATCACTATATATGAGGGGGGCTTCCAAAAATGGAATTCATTTACAGAAAATTGTGCATTTATTCTTACATGTTTATACTTCAGTCACCTTCAAAGTGCTCTCCATTTAATGCAATACATCTATTCAGACATTTTTTCCACTACTCAAAACAGTTTTTGAACTTGTCGATTTTGATGACTTTTAGTGCTTTTGCTGTTTGTTGCTTTATCTCTTCCATATTTGTAAAATGTTTTCCTTGGAGAAGTTTTTTCATCCAAGAAAACAAGCAAAAACAGTCATGCAAAGCAAGATTGGGTGAATAGGGAGGGTGGAGCACGGTCATGCCATTTTTGGTAAAAATCTGCAGAACAATCAGCGCAGTATAAGCAAGGACACTGTAAATCACCCATCATGAAATGGGCAAATATGTTAAAAGAGTCTTCAAAAACAAAAATTCCCTAAAGCTGAACACAGCCTCTCACAACAATGCCAGTTTGTGCACTAATACAGACAGGTTCCTAGAACACTCACCTAGTAGGGAAGCCTGCACTACAAGAGACTGGTGTAATGAATATAATACACATTAAATACACATAATTTATTACACACTTATTTGTGTATTGTGTAACACAATAATAAATGTGTATTGTGTACTACACAAATTATTTGTGTAATACAATATACAAATAAATACACATTAAAGTTATAGAGCAAAAAAAAGTGATATGAATATATTTAATCAGCTGTATTGTTAGCCATCAGCTCTGAGCCAAACCCTCAACATTCCAAAATTTTTAAAGATTTTCCTTTTTAAAGAATTATAAATATTTCAAAATAAAAATGGTTATTAGTACTAGAGATTTTTAGGATTTTCAAGACACCTCATGTGTAATTTATATTGTTACTTGAATATTTCCTTTATCAAATATTTCAGAATATCTATGTTACATTTTGTTTGAATCCTGGAGTACAATTCTAAACACATTTCTGTAAAATTATGAAATATTTTATCTCTAAAAATGCCCACTCACTTATTTTTGCATACTATAGAATTCTAGCTTGAAAATACATTTTTTTTCCTCAGAAATTTTAAAAAAACATTCTCTCTCTCCCTCTTTCCACCCCCCAGTGCTGCTGATGAAGTTTCTATATTTTCCTCTCTGGAACTTATTAGACTAAAATTTTTATTTAGATTATCTAAAACTTCACCAAAACCTTCCTAGATATACTTATTTTTTTCATTTACTCTGCTCCTTATTTGAATATCCAATTAATGTGAAGAACTAGTGTACATTTTCATTGTAACATTGTGTGTCTCTCCCAATCTGCCTTTCAACAAGCAGGATGCACCCTGTAAACAGGAAGGAGTAGTCTTGTAGTCTTCATTTCAGAATGTAGCATACTAGTGGAGTAGCAGACAAGTAGGTTAAGGAACCTACTCATTGTAAGCACTAATTTTAGAGTGACTACATATTATAAACATAGCACTTACTGCATTTCCCTTGTAGAAAAAAAATGCTTTTCTCCCTCCTAACTTCAAATATCTGTTTACCAAACAATAAGGTGATCTGGTGTATCATCTATCATGACAAATCTATAGATAACATTTTTTTCCAGTTATCAATTGTGTTGAAGGATTTGAGGATATATATAAATACATATAGTTTTATAAATATCTATATGGAGACACAGAAAGGTAAACATATGTAAACATGTTTCCTCACTCTTTTGTCTTGAACTAGATGCCTCCATTTATTTCATTTAAATTCCTTCAATCCTTTTGAAGCAACTGCTCCTTAGGAAATTACATAATATTCTTAATGGCAGAGGTACCTAAGAGCATGAAAGCTGCGGTAATACAACCATTAGCACCTTTGCTAAAATTGTTAAATTGCAATCCATTTTGGAGGAGGTAAAGGGAAAAAGCTGTCTGAATGGATCCTGTGGATGTTGTGGCTGTGACTCACATAAATACAGGATTCAATGTACAGTTGGTTTGTGCAGGCTCACTCATGCACTGCTGTGATAACATGCATGCCAAAGGGTGGGGACATGGAGGGCACATGCAATGCTGTGCAAGCTCTAACTCTGCTCCTCCCTCACAGTCCTCCACTGTAAGCCAGTGTGCGGTGATACAGCTGTTGACGTCCACCAGTTTAGAACATGATATCATGGAGGCAAGTCCCTTTTAGCCAGTGGGTATAATAAGAGGTATATAAAGAAGGTGGCAGTATCAAGAGGAAGATGTGTGATGAACCATTTTGGGTCACTTTTCAGGACTCATGTCTAAAGATAGTCTTTAAAATCCTAATTATATGTCACAATAAGTTTATTTTATGGTTTCTTTTTTACTTTAAGTATTTTAATTTCATTTTCTCCAGCTTCATTGAAGTATAATAGACAAAATTATATATAAAGTATACGATATAATTATATATATATACACATAAGTATATATACTTATACATAATGTTAATGCATGTATATGTATGCATACGTATGTGCCTATAATGTATATATTAATGTATATATAGATTGTGAAATGTTTACCCTAATTGAGATAATTAATTTAGTTACTGCCTCGGGTAGTTAGCATATATATTGTTTTGTCCATGTGGTGAAAATGCTTTTATGACTAGTGTCTTAGAGAATTTCAAGCATACAATACAATACTATTAGCTAAATCATCAGGCTTCATGTTATATCCCCAGAATTTATTCATTCTATAACTTAAAGATTGTACTGTTTAACCAGAATTGCCCCATTACCCCCATCCCTCAACTCCTGACAACTTCCATTTTAATCTCTATTTCTGGGTTAACTTTTTAAAATGTTTTTTATTGTTATTATATTAAAGTTGTCCCAGTTTTCCCCACTCTGCCCTCCTCCACCCAGCCCAACCCCCCACTCCCATAACCAATCCTCCAAGTTAACTTTTTATTTATTTATTTTGTAGATTCCACACATGAGTGAGGTCATATAGTACATGTCTTTCTCTGTTTCACTTATTTTACTTACAATATTATCCTCAGGGTTCATTCATGTTGTCACAAGTGACAAGATTTTCTCCTTTTTAAATGGCTGAATAATATTCTTTATAGGCATGTATCTTAGCTACTGTTACTAATGCTACAATAAACGAAGGAGTGCAAATACACATTTGTAATACTGATTTTGTTTCCTTCAGACATATACCCAAAAATAGGATTACTAGATCATATGGTAGTTCTATTTTTAGTTTTTAAGGACGCTTCATGCCATTTTCCATAATGACTATTCCAACTCTCACTCACACCAACTGTGTTTGATGGTTCTCTTTTCCCCGCAGCCTTGCCAACACTTGTAATTTCTTATAATTTTTATAATAACAATCCTAACAAGTGTGAATCCATGTCTCATTCTGGTTTTCATTCACATTTTCCTGATGATTTGAGTACCTTTCATATACCTGTTGGGCATACGTATGTGTTCTTTGGGAAAATGTCTATTCAGGTCTTTTGCTCTTTTTTGATCAGATTATTTGGGGAGGTCGGTGTTCTTCAGACATATGTATTCCTTATACATTTAAAAATTAACCCCTTATCAGATATATGATTGGCAAATATTTTCTCCCAGTCCATAGGTGCGTTTTCATTTTGTTGAATATTTTGTTGTGCAGAAGCTTTTTAGTTTGAGGTAGGTCCACTTGTGTATTTTTGCTTTTTAGTATAATATACAAAAATTCACTGCCAGCACCAATATCAAGAACTTCTTCCCTAGGTTTTTTTTCTAGGAGTTGTATTGTTTGAGCTCTGATGCTTAAGTCCTTAATTCATATTAAGTAATTGATGTGCATGGTGTAAAGCAGGGGTTTAGATTCACTTGTTTGTATGTGGGTATCCAGTTTTCCCAACATCACTTACTGAAAAGAATTTGATTTCCCCGTCTGTTCTAGGTACCCTTGTCAAAAATTAGTTGCCTAAGTACATGGCAGCTTATTTCTGAGTTCTCATTGTATTCCTTTCTTCTATGTCTGTTATTATGTCATACCATGCTGTTTTTGTTACTATAGTTTTATATTACAATTTAAAATTAGGAAATCTGTTGTCTCCAATGTTGTTCTTCTTTTTCATAGTGTTGGATCTGCTGTGCTTTTGTGGTTCCATGTGAACTTTAGGATTGATTTTTTTTTCTATGAAAAAAAATGCCTTTGGAAATTTAATAGGGACTGCACTGAATCTGTAGATCACTTTACGTAGAATGGAAGTTTTAACAAAATTAGTTCTCCCATTCCATAAATAAAAATTATCTTTCCATTTCTCTTATGTTCTTTATAAACCTTTATTTTTTGATATCTTTCTGGATGTGCTCTCTAAAAATTTTGACACATTTTAATTTTTATCTTGCATTCCCAAAGAGAGATAAGTCATCTCATTATATTTTGAAAGGACCATATTTACTAGTGATTCTTTAAGTAGACACTATTAAAGCATGATATTACTAATTATTACTTCTCTTTAAATGCACACCAAGTTAAAAACAGTCTTCTCTGGTTGGATATCATCAGAGCCACTTGTGTTCAAATCAAATAATTTGTCACTTCTCAGAGCTTTTCTTGGATTCATATTTCAGGAAGGTATTTAAAAATATTGACCCCGTCTCTCATATGCTTTTACTTAATTACTGCTCACTAATTTGTTTCACATTTCTCATAATGTGCACTATCAGTTTTATGACAAAACAATGTGTCTGCTTTTTGAGAGACTGAATATTTCAATGCAACTCATTTATTTAACAATCATTTTTTGAATGTTCACTATTTGCATGGCTCCATATTAAGTGCTGCGAATACAAAAATTATTCAACTAGGACTAAATCTTCAAGTAGTTGATAAGATGGTGCTGCAATAAAGTAAAAAGATACACTGCCATATAATGTTTATAAATGTACAATAGAAACCAAAGTAAACTATTGGTTTATGTGGCCCAATAAGTAAAGTAATTTTTACAGTTAGTAAAAATTACAAGAAGATAAACTTTGGGTTATAAAGATGAACCTTGTTACAGTGCTGATGGAATGGCTGCCTCAACAAATGGTGGATTCTGTCACTGAAGATTTTCAGACTGTGCAACTGCTTAGTGGGGATCTAATAGAAGAAATTCAAACTAATATGGGTGCTCTTACCAGAAGCCTTTAAAAGAGTTTTCAAACCCTGAGACTTTATGAAATCTGTTCACAGGCTCCTGCCTAATTTTTGAAACCTTTAGCTTCTAAAAATTCAGTTTATCTGTAAGTATTTCCAGGTGATTATTAGAGCAAAGATATTAAATGTGACTTTAACACTTCCCCCATTATTCCAAGAGAGTATTTTATCTACCTATTCCGACTATGTTTTTTGTGAGTGTGACAGAGAAGTGATTGTTTCTGCTTCTTTTTTCTTGATAGAACAAAAACCATGGATAAAGATTGTATTGTATATTTTTGGATGCCTTATACATATTATAATAATATATATTAAAAAGTAAATTGAGAATATTGGTATTATACTTTCTCCTTCAAGCTACTTGGCTCTTCGTTAAACTTGAACACAAACATTTCAAAATGAATTAACCTGAATTGATATAGCTAAAGTGAAAGTAGTTAGGAGTAGAGAAATATCTTCTAAATAATTAGAAATATTCCTATGAAGACTGAAGGTTAAATGGTATTATACAGTCCAAATCTGAAATAAGAGAGGGGCTGGCTTTTAGATAGAAAAGGTCATAGAATTTAAGGCTGCATTTATAAAAACAGTCATTGAAATATTACTATATTTCCTCCTGCCAATGGATATCCTTGAATTGACTTAATTGTAAATTTCTGTCTGATTTTCTAATCTATCAAAGCATGTTTAATTGATTATATTATCCTACTCTTCATATATGAATTAGAATGTTCTAGTATTGCTATATTGGCATAGTTATTTATCCTTGGAAGAATAAATTTTGCCACTCAAATAAATAAAAACTTGTGTTTCAACAACTGTATAGGGAAATATTAGTGACTTCCTGGAAATGAGCCATGGCTTAATAACCCGAGGAAATTCTTTTAAAGTGAGTTAATAGAAAATGTGTTAAGTTCAAAACTGCAAACTGATCATATTATAATACTGAATTAGTATTCTGAGTATTTTACTTGCATTGATCAAGTATTCTTTTAGCTCTAGTATTCCATTATTTCTATAGTACTATCATATAAAGAAGCATGGCTTCAAATTCATGACAACTGATATATTCTTTGGAATCAATTTGTAATAATTCATTAGCTGATCATATTATAACCAAGTGTCAGTTTGGGAAAATGAACACATTTCCTAAAGATATTAGTATGATTTTTCTCAGTTACAATGATCATGCAATAAGTAAAAATGAAGTCAAATGGCAAATACTACATTTTGAAAGAAAAATAAAATTAAAAAATAGATTACTGAACCAGATAATTCATCATAAAGATATTGTAAAAAAAACCCCTGCCATATTTATATATTTTAGTAGAAAATTTTTATTTGCTTGTCTTCATGCTTTTAATTTGACAGTAACTGATGAAAATGTAATGCCAATAAATAGAATATTAAAATACATATTTCAATATCGATTGTGTGAAGTTAGGATTGAGGGGAATGGATTGAGAGGTATACATTTAAAGGTAACTGATAAAATACCAATTCTCTCTACTAGGGAACAAATAATATGTCATGTTGAATTAAACTTTTCTAATTCAGACAGATAAAAGACTTCTTGTATAATCTGGCTTTTTAAATTTAAAACAGTAGTCTTTCCACAATTTTGATATGTTTTCATTTTTACTTATATATTGACCAATATATTTTCTTACAATTTTGTTTCATAAACACACACACACACACACATATATGTATTTGTTCTTCTCAATATACTACTCTGGTCTAAGAATTTGGGTATTTCCTTGTAGCAAATATTCTTCCCCATTTTAACTCAGATTCCTATATACAATAAATAAATAAATACATAAATACATAAATAAATAAATAAAACAGCAGCAAAACTTATAAAGAATTAACTAGCATGTGATGTGAATAGTTCTAAGTAAGTGTGTGTGCCTAGTACTATGGAATATTTCCCAAGAGGACTTTTTTATAATCAATGAATCACAGAATGAACCACATCCTTATTCTCTTACTTGCCTTTAGTGAGTTTTGTTCTTACAGACTCTACAAATGGAAATATGAAAGTATTCTAAAAATGTGTTCTTTTAGTTGAAAGAATTACACATATAACTCTTCACATTCAGTAGATCATTTAAATGATCTACTTTTGACCCAAATTCAAAATTGTAAGGGCAAATATCACTTAATTTAGGGGGTAATCAGCAGAGAAGTTACGGTGTGTAGGCATGGGAGCCAAGTATTTCATAGCCTCATTTTATGTTTTTGTTTGAGTATTGTCATTCCAATTGAAATCTCTAAATATTAATTATGACAAGGTTGCAAAGGTACCCATATTATACCCAGGTGAGCAAATAATATTTAGTTTCCTTGTCTCTTCTATAATTGATATAATCTTCTCCATGAGCCCCCTTCCCTCAGATTATAGGAAAGTGTGGTATTAAAAACACTCACCTTCACACACTTGCAAATACATACACACAAATATACACAATGTAAGTGCAATGCAGTCCAATTTGGTAAGCCCATAATTCCAAAAAAGTTTTTACCATCAGTTGATATATCCAATCTGTTTATTATAGTTCAATATATTTCAGATTTAAATCTCACCTCTGGATTCTTTCCAAGATGGTTATCTGTATATAGGGGTTTGCATGATCATGTTTTGGGAAATACATACTGGTCAGTATTCCCAGACAAGAGGCTGGATAGAACCTGTTCTTGGGCACTGTGTAGGTAAATTGGTGGCTGCTGCCATTTGTAATCTAGTTTGTCAGGCAGCTCACTTAGTCTCACATTGGCTATTGCGAGGAATGCAGATTCCCCTGAGGTCTGAACCAAGTTTTCTGCTCTGGAGTTTTCAGTTACAGGATAGTTTCTCTCCCACTTGACTGAAATCCCTAGTAAACTTACCAGACAGAAAGGTCATATCTTACACATTCCTCCACAGGGCACACAAGAACTTTTGGCTGTCATTCATGTGACATGGGTACTGAAAAGACCCTCAGGCCTTCCTTTTGACTCACTATTTGTGTAACTCTCAAGGGGAGTACAATGTCGGAGACACATTTTATGCCTATCTTCCCATCACATCTGAAACGGAAAAAGAACCACTCCTCTTTCCTTTGCCTTTAACCTATTTCTCGCTCTTCACAGTCCCTGGGATTGTAGCAGAGCCAAAAATGACAGGAGGCCACAGCATGCCCTCTCCACCTTCCTGAAAATCCCCATCCTTCATCTCACAACCCTGTTGGGTAGCAGGAGCCAGCTTTTCCATTCCATGGGCACAGAAGAGAATTGCTCTCTCTTTTCCCACTTTCCTGGCTGAGACACTCATACATCATGTAATCCATCTTCTGTATTTCTGAAATAATATCAGTTTACTCTGTCTCTCCTATGTCCTCCAGAGGAAAACTAGATTACTGTTGGGAAACATAGTTCAGAAGGAATTTCAGAAATTTAAAACTCATTACATAACTTTTATTAATGCATTAACTATAACCTATTATCATATAAAAATAATTTAGCAAATATTGGGAAAATTGAACTTGATTATAAAAATAAATTTGGCCTTGACCAATGTGGCTCACTTGATTAGAACATCCACCAATAGAGCAGAAGTTTGCAGGTTTGATTCCTAATCAGGGTACTACCTAAATTGAGGGTTAGAACTCTGGTAGGGGTATGTACAGGAGACAACCCTTTGATATTTCTCTCTCACATTGATGTTTCTCTCTCTCCCTCTCTCTCTCTCTCTCTCTCACCCCCTCTCTCTTTCCAAAAAAAAAAAATGGATTGCCTTGTTTGTGATTAATGGAGATACTTAGGTTATATTTTTGTTGATAAGACTAAGATTTGTGTGTGCAAATATGTAACATATGCATATATAAATAAGAATACATGTAATATGTATAAGAATATATAATTAAATATTTATAATATTAAATAACATTAATATATACATATTTACATATACTTCTTCATATATTCATTCATTATTTCTTAGTCTTCTTCCTTCCAATCTTGTGTCTATGTAATTTGAATTAATAATCTCAAACTGAACAAGGACAGGGAAATAAGACACCAAATCCTGCATTCTTTTTTTTTTCAAGTCTTCCCCACAAGATTATAGGAATATAACAAAAAGATGTTAGTGCTATTTTTGAGGGGAAAATCATTTATTTTATATCCAAAATTATATTTTACTCACATGTTTGTATTTTATTTCATTTTTCAGAGGAAACTTGGCACTGAGTATAAAAGATTAAAAATAGTTTAAATTTGTTGTTTTAGTTTGTCGCAGTTTGTAACCACAGTAGTCTACACTAGACAAATAGGTTTTCTCATATTGTCCAGAAGCCCTTTAATCTTTATTTGAATTAATGAATTACCCCTTTTAAAAAGAGGTTATGACTAGGCCTCAAAGAAAAATCATTGCAAATTACAAAAATGTGTGTTATTTCAATTGGTATGGATACTGTCTGATTAAACTATTGTTTTTAAGTTTTGTCACTTCTGAGAAAAAAATAACTTAAATGAAAGAGAATTAGACTCTTCAAAGTGGGCATAAATGGACTGCTGGCAAACTCTAGTGTACTCTCCTTTTTACACCTTTAAAAGCTATTTTTTAATGGCCAGTGAGAATGACAGCTCTTTGTACCTGATAAAGTTACCTTATTACGAGTCCAACTGTGACTGAAAATTGTTACTTTAGTTGAGGCTGAAGGCATGAGACATATGTCTCATCTCCCCACCTGCACTTCATGGTTTACAGTTTTATTGTTTCTTCACTTGAAATACAATCTACTATTTAGCTATCAGAGCATTACTTTTCCAAGTACTATAACTAAGATTGCCTAGACACTTCTTCTATAACTCCTATTTTTCAAGGATTCTAAACCATACTATGAAAAGTTAAAAATTGGCAGTCATTGTTTAAAAAGTAACTATATCTTTCCCATTTATATCAGAAAAAACCCTGGATAATTTGAACCTTTGACATTGTTAAGGATAAAGAGGTATTTTCATGACTTTGAAGCTAACTTTTGAAGATTTAATATACTTTTAATGCAGCAGTATATACATAGTATAAATGAAATTCTATGGAAAATTCATATGTAGTGAATACAATATACAAATATGCACAAATCCTGTTTTCAGTTGTAGTGATGCTGTTATAGCATCCCTACATCCTTCCTCCCCACCCCTTCAGCAGAGAAATGTCCTCATCTGGGCTCTGAGTGGTGCCACTCACACTCTGAGTTGTTCCGTCTTCCTAAAGAATGGCTTTCAATAGACAGAGAATAATAAAGGTACTCAAAATCTGGCTCCCTGGCATTAAGTGGGAGATATTCTTTGGTGTGATTTGTGCTCCATACCTACCCTGTGAGACCAGGCTGAAGTGAATCACCTCCTAAGACAAGGCCCTTGTTTACCTTTCTTCTCAGGACCTTGCCTGCTTCCTATACTCCTTCCTTAATCAATCCCTTTTTTCAAGAACACTGTCTCTCTGTTTAGGAAACCTGATCTAAGGCATCAGCACACTTCCTTTTGTTTTTTAATGGAAGTTTATAATAAACACAAAGTCATGGGGGAGACTCAATTTAAGATTTTTCCTTCAATGTGTGAATATTTCAGGCCAAATATTTGCTCAGTTATTACATTTGGTCAACTAAAGTGTATTTTTTATATATTTTTATGAGACAAACCAAGTAAAATGTTGCCTGCATACATCTTTTAAGGAATTCACCAAATTCAAGGATTGAAAATTCATAGCCTTATTAAATGTATCCTATTTCACTGTAAAATATACATTTACCCAATTAATATAGGAATTCATCAAAAGAATCATAATGCATATTGAAATACTCTAAAATTCAAATAGGGAACTTCAGTCTGATCTCCTACACACTTTTCATGTACTCCTAAAATATGTTTCCACATGCTTTAGTGAATCCAGTGATGCCTGCTGAGTCCTGGGATTCACACAGTTCAAGTCACTGGCCCCTCTGGGACACTTTACTGCTGCACCAAGTGACAACCAATGGTTTTCCCCCCACTATCAACAGAAAGTGCTCACTGCCTGAACTAATTTGCATCACTTTTTCTTTCAGTTTTATTAGTCAATGCTCTGCTTACTGTTCTTGAAAGAAGGGTGTTTGTTACATTGAGTCACAAGTGTGAGGAAAAGAGAGATGGGCTGGCTTTCAGATTTTACCACATGTGAATGTGAAGGCTCTTTACTGCACATGGGTTTCACATATTACTATATAATACCATGTTGGTGCTGGAAGTACCAAGTACCAAACCTACTGACTTACTTTAATGAAACTATTAATATTGATAATACTTTGATAGGAAAATAAATACCCTGGTCCAATTTAAAACCAGATGTGACACAATAGCTGAACCATATAAGTAGGAAATATTTAATAAACTACAACTTGTTCCTCTTCTTTCTGTCATTTCATTCTTATGAATTTTCCATGCTGCTACAAATGGACTACTTATAAAACCCAAATATGATCATATTACTCCCTGTGAAAAATTCTTCTGTGCTCCCTTATGCTTTGAAATAAAGAACAAAACCCTTACTTCTGTGCTCCCTCTCAAGCTCAAATTGGCCTCTGCCTTTCTCAAACACAGTAGTCCTTATGATGCTACATTTTCCTGAATTACACTTCATTTCTCTCCCCTGCATACTTTATTCATCTATCTTCCATTATCCTTCAAAACTCTTCCAAGCCTTGGCTCCAGGAGACCTTCACCTATTCAAGAGAGAATGGGTGTCTCTCCTTGTGTCCCCATACAATCCTATGTGTAGTTTTATGGAAGTTATGAAAATGTTTTAAGCTAATTGGCTTAATTATGCTTCTTTAAGCAATTAGGCTGCAACATCCAGTTGAAAGAGTTTAGTTCCTAGGAAAGTGCCTTATACAAAACTCCTTAAATGTTTGACATAAACTATTAAACAAATAAAATTCTCTCATCCCTAAGGAGCTCACCATCTAGTGTGAACAGATGCTTTTCAACTTACCAGTCTGTGTGCAACAATTATGACTAGGTTTTTAACCATTTAAGAATGTTTTTAGATTTTAATTCAGGCCTTAATTAAGTAATTTAGTAATGTATATGAAGAGAAAAAATGGTTTCCATAGTCTGGTATACTTATGACAATGCTTTTTAACTCTTTTTGGCTAAAGCCTAGACTTTGGAGTGCCAATATGTGGATCAAGTAATATTCCATCTCTCCCTTCCCAGAACTTTCATCTATTTTGAACAGACAAAGCACTCTTAACTGTCAGTATGCTTGAAACCCTTAAATGGGTCCCTAGTCAAATGTTCTAATTTAACAGTTATTTTACATACAATAGACAGACTGGAGATGGGGAATAGAAGTCAAATTTCAGTGAAGAACAACAGAACACATTACAAAAAGTGATTTGTGTGTCATTTAGAAAGTGTTCAGGATGTGGCTGTGGACACAGTGTGAGGCTGAGCAAGAATTCTTCCTCCTAGAAATTCAAAATTCTTTCCTCATGCTTCTGCTGTTGCCTGTTATTAGTCACTCTGAGCCAAGGAACTTTATGAAAATCATAGTAGAGGTGGTGGTGAGGTGAATTTTTCAAACAGTTCATATCTCTTGCAGATAAGGATACATTTTAGAGGTGGTTTTCCTTCTATGAATCAATTCCTCCCACTTTAACCTCTACACTCAAAACATACCCAGAAACTTATACATTTGGCATTAAAATAATTAAAATGAGATTCAGTGATAAGTATAAAAATATGCCATATTCCTCAGATACATAAGTGTAGAAAACATGTTGAAGTTCTAATAACTTATAGAGTGGTAGTAAAATTATAAAAAAGAAGGAAAGAAGGAAGGAAGAAGGAAGGAAGGAACTTATTTCTTGAGTACTCTGCAGATGCAACAGTCTAAAATTATGGGACACTACAAGGGTGAGTAAGATGATTTTGTTTGTTTTTCCAATTGTCCATAGATAGAGCCTGGGAAACTGATATTGTGGTTAAATTATGGGGCTAAATGATCAATAGTGGGTAACCCCATTTCTTTACTAAACCAGGGAATCCATAGTGGAATTAAAGCAAGGAGCATCACAGAGTGGAGATCCACAGAACTGATGGAAGCAAGTGCCATTGCTTTGAGACATTATTCTATAGCATCCTCATTTCTAAACATTCACAATGCAAGAAAGGGAAAGAACTAAAGCCTTTAAGTAATTGGGAGATCTATTTGATTTAGGAACAGAGGAATCAGGAACCAGAAATTAGGGAGATATAAGGAACATTTTATATATGCTCAGATAATGCATTCAGCATTGATTGGGTGCCTCATCTAAGCTTTGTCACATACTATTTATAAGAAATTATAGATTTATTAAGACTAGTTCATGAAACTTATTGCTTTATCCTTTTTTCCTTCCCAGCTCTAGAGGATGTTATATAAAAGTAAGCTGTGCTATAAATGTGATAAACAGTGATTTATTATCATTGTATGGTAGAGTCAATGTAAATAACAGAACTAGCTATGCATTTAGAAATAGGATAAAGAAGATTTACAAAATACATAATATATTGTGTTGCCAAAAGTTACAAATAGGTTCTTTTTTGTTTCTCCCTATAGTTTATGTAGCTTGCCATCAGTCAAATGGTAATATTAAAAACAAATATTTGAAATGAGTAAAATTATATATATCCACCATGGTAGAAGTAGAAACTAGCAGTTTAATTTACTTAGATAATTAGTTTATTTAATTGCACTTTTTAATACAGAAAAATAGTACTCTTTCTTTAGGTAATGTCTCCCAGGTTGTTTCCTTTTTAAAACAAAGAAAGGTGTTAGAGTAAATATTTAAAGAAACACAAGTCTAATTTGAAATTGAGGGACTGTAGTATTAACCATATCTCTTATATCTTTTTATTGTTTGTTTTTGTAGTATTCATCCCCTCTGCTACCTATGATAACGCTCACATTCCATTTACTTCTATGACCATTGTTTTTTTCTTATACTCACATAGCAGTTCAAATAAAAATATCACATAACTTAGTTGCTGATTCTGAGCTATAAAGGTCCTCCAAGAGCTTTAACATTTTCTCAGAATAAATTATCTCTCCAGTCTTTTTACTTTATTTTTTAAACCTCTGACATCTTATCTCAGCTTTGCCCATTATCCAGCTCTAAACTTAGGTATGGGCAATAAGCTCTTTCTTACCTGTATGTTTCAACTATCACAAAAAGCAAGCATATGATTTTTGGTTGCTGTTGTGTTTTTTCATATTACATAAGATAAAGTTATAATTTTCAGAGAACACCATCCAGTTCACCTGATGCTTTGTGTTTTTATTTTAGAGTATAAAGTCATTAAGCCACTTTACATAAATATACTTTTAAACAGTTAGAGTGTATCAATTTATTAGAATTCTTATTTAAAGCATATAGTTGTATGCACTTTCATCATGTAGAAAATGTGCTTGTGTTATCTAGAAAACTGTAGCTGCTTAATTATCAAACACTCTGTTATCATATAATAACATTTTGACCTATGAATATAATATTGTACACCACATCATTCTTCATCTTTCAAAATTCCCAAGCATATAAGTGTTTATCACTCAAATCCTTTGAATCTCCATTAGCTCATTGAGAATAGGCTGCATTAATTTTTTTAATAACTAAAAAAATTCTTGCCATGACTATGTGGTCTCATAATATTTTCTTCTAATACCATTTACCCAGCTCATGGCTGGTCTTTAGTTTGAAGTAATTAACTGCAATGTGGCAAATAAAAAATTTCAAGAAAGACTTCATTGGTATCTGGTTATAAGAAATAATATAAAGCTTTTAAAAAGTTATGCCAAAGTGACTTATATATTTCATTTTATTATCACATTTTTAAGAGCCATGATATTCATTAATGCCATTAATCTTTCTTAAGATCCATTTATTTTCCAATCAGTTGCTTGTCAACATAATTATTTTTTATAATCGAATGAAAATATTTATGCTGATGTTAAGGATCACTTCTGTCTTACCAGTGGCCCTGCTCTGCTGAGCTCAGTCCTGCAGGGGGATTGGGTTGTTGTGCAGAGCTGGGACCTTCAAAGTGTGTCTCCTTGGGAGCCTGTCATCTGGGATTCAGACCAGTCCTGGTTGTGCAACTACAGCTTGGGATGGAGGAGTAATATTCTTATCCTTACTGTGAGCTCAGCCTGTGCAAGTTCCTCAACAGAAGACTCATTTGATAATTTTCTGAAATTTGAAGTCCCTGCCCCAATGAGCTTGCTTTTGCAGGGGGACTGACTGGATACTCAAACTGAAATTGTGTTACACTCTTTCTGGAGGAGCTAGGGCAGGAGACTGAGTGGTATGGCTTTGGAGTAGAGGGCCACTTTCTGCCCATTGAATTCCTAACCATGCTGCCACCAAGCAGGAGGCCCACTAGCCCAACCTCCTGACCCTAGCTACTCTGCCCTATTCAGCTCATGCCTGTGGAAGAGTCTATGGGTTGCATCCAGCCTGGGTGCACTCTACTGCCTTTCGACAGAAGGCTCTCCAGGAAAACCAGGCAACCTTAGGGAGGAGCCAGACCTCAGCCAACAGGAGGAGGCAGACCTCAGCATGCCTTGGACCTTTTACTGATCTACCCCTGGCTCAGAGTCAGAGAAAGCCAACTGATATATACATTGTGGCCCCTCCCATGCACACCAAGATCCACTAAAAGCAGCCACAAATAGTGGATTCTGTGGTAGCTCCAGACAGGTAGATCAAAGCTGGTAACAGGCAGTGTCTGACATTGACCTGCACTGGAATCCCACCAAGTGGACCCAGAAAAAGCGTAACCAATGGTGTATTTAAAACTTCACCAGAGTTTGACCCAACTAACCATACAACTGGCACACCCAAAAAGATTGTAGCAGGCACCAGACCCTGCTGCAAACAACTGCAGCCCAGAGAGCAGTCCCCATACAGTCCCTCATACACTATAATCAAGGTTTATCCTTATAGCCAGCCAACATGATGGTTAACACCACCCATGGATGGGTCAATGGCACTCTAGGCCCAACTACAAGAGGAGGACACACGTAACCCACACTAGAGACATTCTAGGAGCACCAAGCTCAAGATATCTTAAAGATCACACCACTGAGCCCCAGAGTATACCTAAAATATAAAACCGACATAAAAAGTTTGGTGGTCATAGTAGAACTACCTAATATACAGAGATAAACACAGATATGCAGAGAAAATGCAGAGACAAAGAAACATGCCCTGAATGAAAGAATAAGAACAATCTCCAGAAAAAAAAATGAAATAGAAGCAAAAAAGATACCAGATTCAGAATTTAAAACAGTAGTTATAAGGATGCTCAAGGACCTAAGAGGAAGAATGCATGATCTGAGTGAGGATTTAAACAAAAAGATAGTAAGCATGAAAAAGGACATGGAAACATAAAACAAGAACTAGTCAGAAATGAATAATGCAATATCTGAAATGAATACACAAGAAGGAATAAACAGCAAGTTAGATGGAGTAAAGGATTGAATCAGTAATTTAGAGGAATGAAATAACAGAAAATACCCAAGCAAAGCATCAAAAAATAAAAAGAATTTTTTTAAAAATGAGGAAAGTATGCAGGATCTTTGGGACAACACAAACATACAGCATCCACCTCATGGGGTACCAGAAAGAAAAAAGATTAATAACTTCTTTGCAGAAATAGTGGCTGCAAACTTTCTTAACCTGGTGAATGAAGAAGACATTTGTTGAATAAACTCTCTTAGCCAATTATATATGCTTGCTTCCACTATCATATATTAATTGACTATAAAAGTGTAAATTTATTTCTGGGCTCTGTTTTCTGTTCTGTTGATCTATGTGTCTGTTTTTATACCAGGTCCATGCCATCTTGATTACTGTGGCCTTATAGTTTGATTTTGGGTAGCATGATTCTTTCAACTTTGTTCTTCTTTTTCAAGATCACTGTTGTTATTCAGGGTCTTTTGTGGTTCCACATAAATTTTTGGAATATTTGTTTTAGTTCTGTGAAATAAATCATTGATATCTTGATAGAAATTCTGTTAAATCTATAGATTTCTTTGAGTAATATGGGCACTTTTAATTATGTTAATTGTTCCTATCTATGAACACAATATGTGCTCCCACTTATTTGTATCTTCTTCAATTTCTTTACTGAGTGTCTTATAATCTTTCAAGTATGAGTCTCTTACAACCTTGATTAGATTTATTCCTAGGTATTTTATTCTTTTTGAAGCAATTGTGATGAGATTGTTTTCTTAATTTCTCTTTCTGATAATTCATTATTGGCATATAAAAATGTAAGTTATTTCTAAGCTAAAAAGATTTTACACAACAAAGAAAACCAGTGACAAGATTAAAAGACAATCCACTGAATCTGAGAACTTATTCATTGATACATCTGATAAGGGGTTAATATCCAAAATTTATGAAGAACTTATAAAAACTCAACATCAAAAAATTCAATAAAAAATGGGCAGAGAACCCAAATAGGCACTTCTCCAAAGAAGATATACACATAGCCAACAGACATATGAAAAGATGCTCAGCATCACTAACTGTTTAATTTGCATTCTCTATGCAAATTAAAACCACAATGAAATATCACATCACACCTGTCATAATGGCTAGCATCCATAAATCATCAAACAACAAGTGCTAGCAAGTTTGTGGAGAGAGGGGAACCATTTGTCACTGTTGGTGGGAATGCAGGTAGGTACAGCCACTGTGGAAATACCTTTAGAAGGTATGGAAAGAAGTATGGAAAGAAGTACGGAAATACCTTTTAAAAAATGGAACCACCCCATCACCCAGTGATTCCACTTTTGAGTTTATCTGAGGAAACCCAAAACCCTAATTTGAAAGAACAGAAGCACCCTATGTTTATTTTAGCATTATTTACAATCACCAAATATGGCAGTAGCTCAAATATCCATCAGTAGATGAATGTATAAAACAACTATGGAACATTTACATAATGAAACACTACTAGAATGTAAAAAAAAATCTTACCATTTGCAATAGCATGTATGGATCTGGACAACATTATGCTAAGTGAAATAAGGCAGTCAGAGAAAGGCAACTACCATATGATTTCACTCATATTTGGAATCTAATAACAGGCTGAACTAACAAGCAAATAGAGACAGACAATAGATAGAGGGTAGACTGACATCTCTGGTGGGGGAGATTAAGGGTTGGAGGGATTGAGCAAAAAGGAAAAAGGACTTATGGATATGGACAACAGTGTGCTGATTCCGGGCCATGGGGTGGGAAATGGATATAAGGAGAATAAATGGTAATGGGAAAAAGACAAAAATAAAACAAAATAGAATTGAAGGTGAAAAAAAACTCAAGGTATTCGTTACCACAAATCAGTATTATGAAAATGTAAAATGATATTCTTTAAGAAGAATAAAAGAAAAGAGAAAGATTAGAGGTATACAGAATAAAATAACAATAAATAATTATCTATTAAAATTCCTTTAAATGTAAATGCATTAAATGTACCAATTAAAAGACATGGGACAGCTGAATGGATAAGAAAACAAGACTTATATATATGGTATTTGCAACAGACCCACCTCAGAAGAAAAAATATACACAGACTAAAAGTAAAGGATGGCAGCCCTGACTGGCAAAGCTCAGTGGATTGAGCGTGCGAACCAGTGTCGCAGGTTTGATTCCCAGTCAGGGTACATGCCTGGGTTGCAGGCCATGACCCCCAGCAATTGCACATTGATGTTTCTCTCTCTTTCTCCCTCCCTTCCTTCTCTAAAAATGAATAAATAAAATCTTTAAAAAAAAGTAAAAGGATGGCAAAAGATATTTCATGCAAATGGAAACAAACAAACAAGAAAACCAGAGATAACAATAGTTAGGTAAGACAAAATAGACTTCAGAACAAAGACCGAAACAAATGACAAAGAAGGACAAAATAGTACCTTTGTAAACATATATGCATCCAACATAAAAACATCTAATATATAAAGAAATATATGGTGAACATAAAGATTTTGAGCAAAATAAGTCATAGCAGGAAATTTCATCACCCCATTAACATCAATGACAAGATTGTCCAGAGGGGGAAAAAATCAACAAGGAAGCTGCTTGCCTAAATGGAATATTGGATCAGGCAGATTTAATTGATATTTACAGAAGAAAATTTCATCCCAAAGCAGAATATACATTCTTCTCAAGTGCACATGGAATATTTCCTGGAGTAGACAATATGTTAAGACACAAAAAAAGGCTTAATAAACTCAAGAAGATTGAGATCATATGAAACTTCTTCTCTGACCACAGTGTTATAAAACTAGAAATCAGTTACAAAAAAACCCTGAAAGACATACAAATACATAGAAACTAAATAATATGTTACTAAACAATGAATGAATCAACAAAGAGATCAAGGGAGAAATCAAACATTACCTTGACATATGAAAATGAAAAACTAACAACACAAAACCTATAGGACACAGCAAAAGCAGTTCTAAGAGGGAAATTCAAAGTACTATAGGCTTACCTCAAGGAAAAAAAAAAAAACTCAAAGAATATAACCCTAGTCTTCAAAGAACTAGGAAAGAAACAACAACTAACAAACTACAGAGTAAAAAGAAGGAAGATAATGATACAGATTAGATCAGAAATAAACAGAAAAGTATCTAAAAAAAATCATGAAAACTAAGGCACAGTTTTTGTTTGAAAAGATAAAAAAAATTTATAAAGCTTTTACCAGACACTTCCAGAAAAAAAGGGAGGACCCAAGTAAATAAAACTAGAAATGAAAGAGAAGTAACAACAGAAAAAACAAAGGAGTGTAATAAAAAATTAGGAACAACTGTATACTAAACATTAGACAACCTGAATGAAATGGATACATTCCTAGAAACATGTAAACTTTCAAAACTGAATCAGGATGAATTAAAAATTTGAATACACCAAATACAGCTAGTGAAATTGAAGCAGTTATTTAAAAACAAGCAAACAAAAAACAAACAAAAACAAACAAATAAACAAAAACTCCCAGCAAATAAAAGTCCTGAACCAGATGGGCTTCACAGGAAATTTTACCAAACTTTCAAAGAAGAACCAACACCTATCCTTCTCAAATTATTCCAAAAAATCCAAGATAAGGGAAGCCACTCAAGCTCAATTTATGAGACCATTATTATCCTATGTCCAAAACTAGTTAAAGACACTATCAAGAAAAAAAGTATAGGCCAACAATCCTAATAAACATAGATGCTGAAATCCTCAACAAATATTAGTAAAACAGATGCAATGATACATTAAAAATATCATGCATCATGATCAAGTGAGATTTATTCCAGGGTTGCAAGTTTGGTACAATATTTGCAAATCATTAAATATGATACACCACAAAAACCAAATAAAGGATAAAAATCACATGATCATATTAATAAATGCAGAAAAATAATTTGATAAAATCCTGCACTCACTTATGATAAAAACCCTCAGTAAAGTGAGAATAGAGAGAACATACCTCAACGAAATAAATGCCAAACCCATAAGAAAGACTGTGGCTTTCAACTTGGGAATGATCTTACTACATGTCCTAAGAGACTTGGAGCCAAAGGCAACTCACTAAGTCATGCCCAAATCCTAAACAATGTAAACTAAGAAAATAAATGTTTGTGTTTTAAGCCACTAAACTTTTAGTTGTTCATCATTTAGTAATAGATAACTAATGTACTCCATTCCTAATACATTTACCTTCTTGACCTCCCTATCTAAATTTATACTTTTTTTTTTTGCAATTATTTGACCTTGTTTCTCTATACGGCACTTTTCACCACATGTTTTTTTCCCAATTTATTTTCTGTCTTTTTCATATAGAATATAATCTTGATGAGGACCAGAAATTATGCTATAACCTTAGTGGTATGAAACACCACCTGGTCCATGATAGAATTCTTAGTAAATATTTGATGAATAAATCGTATGTATAATTTTACAAACTAAATGGTTTTATTCTAACATGAGTTTTCTTATCTTATTTAAAACAATATCTTTAATAACTGTACTATAGCACTATATGAATTTATAATACACAAAGACAAGCAAACACAGAATGAACACATAGAGAAATTCATTAATGTATCAATGCATGAAACAAAGCCTCCGTATAATTTGTTATTTTTCTTTTACTCTGGTTTTACTTCTATCTTAGTTTTTTATTCCAGGAAAAATAATTGCTTGAGTTTTTCATATTCAGATTTATGCTTAAATGTTAATTCCTTTGCTTGGAATGATTTTCTTTTTCTGTCATTTTTGGGACTTCATATAATTAAATATATAAAAAGAGTTGTGTTTAATTACAAACTGATTTGGCTGAAATAAATATGGCTCCACTAAATATCTCACAAACAATTATTCCTTGTTAGTAAATATTTAGGCTATCATTTCCCCCCACACAAAACAATTCCAGCAGGCTCCTAAGAGGGATAGGGAGAGACAAAATGGGCAAAGAATAATCTTGCAGTGTGGTAAGATTTTTCTCTACAAAGGCTACAGTGTTGCTCTTAAACTCACACCCTTAGTACACAAGCACATTGCAACAAGAAACCAGATTCATGTGCATCCTCCCTATGATGCACCATTCTTGTAACACAAGGTATAAGTTACCATTTCTGTGTTTATAATTACATATTTCTTTTTAGATTTTTAAAACAACATCTATAAATTTATCTGAAAATTTTTAATATTCATTTTTTATTGTTGTTCAAGTACAGTTGTCTCCATTTTCCCCCACCACTCTCCTCCAACCTTCTCACTCTCACCTCCCACCCTCAATCTTACCCCCATTTGGCTTTGTCCATGGGTCCTTTACACAGGTTCTTTGACCAGCCTTCTGCTTCTTTCCCCTGTTATCCCTTTTCCCACTCCCCTTTGGCCACTGTCAGTTTGTTCTGTATTTCAATATCTCTGGCTATATTTTGCTTACTTGTTTGTTTTGTTGATTAAGTTCTACTTATAGGTGAGATCATATGATATTTGTCTTCTACCACTTGGCTTATTTCACTCAGCATAATGCTCTCCAGTTCCATCCATGTTGTCACTAAAGGTAGGAGGTCCTTCTTTCTTTCTGCTGTGTAGTATTCAATTGTGTAAATGTACCTTAGTTTTTTGATCCACTCAGTTACTGATGGATACTTAGGTTGCTTCATAGCAGCACAATTTACAATAGCCAAGTGCTGGAAGAAACCTATCTGAAATTTTTTAAGGTGCAATTTTTCCCAGTGTCAGTCATTGAACCTTAAACATTTTTGTGAAATGGAAATCAGTCTGGAAATACAACTAAAAAAAATAAACAAATTTTCTCTTCAGAATGGGGTAAAATCATAAAGAACAAGGCATAGTCTAGGGCCAATCGTTTTGTGAGTAGATTGCCATAGAATACTTCTTTTTGTCTTACTTATCTTACATATATCAGAAAGATGAATACATTATATCACAATGTTCCATTATTAAAAATATTTCACTCTCTCCTGAAAAGTGTGACTCACTCTGTTGGAGCTTTGTCCTGTAAACCAAAAAGTCATGTGTTTGATTCCTGGTCAGGAAACATGCCTGGGTTGTGTTTTTTGTCCCCAATTGGATACGTACAAGAAGCAACTGATTAATGTTTCTCTCTCACATTGATGTTTCTCTCTCTCCCTGTTTCCCTTCCCCTCTCTCTAAAATCAATAAACACATCCTTGGATGATGATAAAAATATAAATATTTCCATATGGCACCTGACTAACTTCCATTCATCTTTTAAGAAATAATCCTTGAGTCACCTCATTATGAAAGACTTTTCTGCATCAGATCCCATGCCGCATTGGTGGCCTGTCCTCTGTGTTCTGTATATCTTGAACATTTCTTTAACAAGCATTATCTCTTTATTTTATATGATTTTTGTTTTTTTTTAAGATTTAATTTATTTATTTTTAAAGAGAGGGGAAGGGAAGGAGAAAGAGAGAGAGAAGCATCAATGTGTGGTTGCCAGTTGTGTGGTCCCCATTGGCGACCTGTCCCACAACCCAGTGTGTGCTCTGACTGGGAATCCAACTGGTGACCCCTGTGAATTGGTTCACAGGTCTGCAATCAATCCACTGAGCCATGCCAGCTGGGAGTTTTATCTCCTTATAACCCCACTAGTTTGAACTAGGTTGCACTAGTTTAAAAAGAATCCTACAGTTTCTTAACTTTAGTATCCTCTTATCCATTTTATCATAGATACTAAGTAAAACAATGTAAAAATTGTCAGTGCTTTATATATCTAATCTACAAAAAAGCAGGCCTGTGTGTCTAAAATCAGTTGAAGGTCCTCTCAGTAGAATCATTCATGCAGAGAATACCCTCCTTCATCTCCAACAAGATCTGTGATTTGGAGAAACTAGACCTTCTAGGGTAGTAGTTCTCAAAGTGTGGGTCCAGGAATAGCCAGATCAACAGCACCTGAGACATCTGCAGAAATGTAAATTCTAAGGGTCCTCACAGAACTACTGAAACAGAACCCAGATGGTGGGCCAAAATTTATGTTTTGATATTCCCTCCAAGTGAGCTCTCACTAGAGTTTGAGAGTAGAGTTTTAGTGTTCTAGGGCAATGGATCATGTAAACATAATAGAGTCAATTGCGAACTCTCATATGTTCCCCTGTAGGTTTACAGGCCATAGTGACAACTGATTAAAATGTCCTGCTCTTGGGGAAAAAAGTCAGGTTCTCCCACCCAGATGTCTGGACAACCAAGATAAGCAGCATCCTCGTAGCCTTGAGAATGGGCCCGATAAGCCGTATTCCCATAAACTTGAGTGGGCCCGCATGCACAGAATCACACTCTGTTATACAATACCTTGGCATCCTGCCGGCTTTGTGTGCATTTGGTGTATAAAGGAGCTGAGACTCCCTGTCTGTGTGACATGTGGTTTGCTGTGTGCGTGGCTAGCCCATCCTTGAATAAAGGCATGCCTGGCACTTTCTTCCATTGGCCTGAGTCTCAAGTGAACCTGTTTGGCCTTGACAGGCTTTAACACACCTGCTCTGTCATGAAGTGGATTTCTCTGATAATCGACATCATATTCATCTTTTAAATTCTGTTCTTCTCTAATCAATGATATAATGTGTGCATTTTATTCCCATCTTTACACTTTAGTACAGGTAGTCTTTAATAGGCAACCATAATGTAAAGACGTTTTGTAAAATAAAGTTTGTATAATCAAAGAAGTTTAAACATCAAGATTTGATCTAAATATGAACTTTTTACAATATACCTGATAGTTGGTCTGATTTTAAAAAGAACAAAGAAAATGGGTTGTATGTATGCAGGAACAAAACAAAACAATATTAAAATCAATTCTTACTTGATGATATAAAACATTTTTTATCTACTTTACTTAGGTGCTTGAAAGGCATAGAGGAGTTTCCTTCAAGACAAAAAATTTCTACATAGCCATTAAATAGTGGTTTCAACATCAAGAGTCATTTCAGTTGATGGCAACATGATAAAATATTTATATTTAAAAATGTGTACCTAAAGTATAGTTTACAGTGAAAAAAAAGAACATCCAGGTGATTTATTGTACCACATAATTTTAAATGTGATCTATTATGTTTAAGTGATGGCTTTGCCAATATGTATTAGTGTGTATAATTTTACCTTATTGGTAAAGACTATTAAGTACCTTGCCAGAGACAGAGGTCAGGACAAAATTAATTTATTGGCAGTATTCCTAGATATACTTAAACAACATCACATGTATATCTTCATACTGTTTTAGCAACTATTTAAACAATAACATTTAAAATATTGATGTTGCTGACTGATGATCTTTTGTTCAGAAGGAGGTACATTGGCTTCACAACTTCACATGCTTTTATCTTCTAACATATGTGACTATCTTGTGCATTAATCATTAATTTCCTTTCATTTCAAAGACTGGAAGCAAGTAGTACAGGCAAAAGGTACTTAGAGATATTATCAAAATCAGCATCCACTCTGGGTTAATCTGGGATGTTTACACATATTCCATTTTATTCCTCCTTTTTTCTCTACATTTTCAATATTCAATGCTTGTATAAAATTAATTTTGACACAGTGCCTCTGTATTAAACTCATTAATGTATTTGTATCCTTCTAAATATTTAAATATTTGCTTCTAAATAAAGTCCTTTATAATCTACCTAAAAAGACATTTTAGAAAACATTGGTTATATTTCATATCACATGAATTTCTTTTACACTGGAAGATACTTCTAAGTTTGTCACACAAAAGTCAGAAAATACAGTAGGAAAAAGTGTCACTGTAATAGTAAAACATAGTATTTTTGACTAAAGAGTATGAATTCTTTATTTTATATCACTTAGCATTACAATTTATTATAATACATTTTTACCTAGGCCCAAAATAATTTGCCTATTTTTAAATGATTTTGAAGATGAAATTCCTCATATAAAAACAAGCTTTAATTTGCATATGGCTTTCTCCATTAATTGTCTTGCTTCACATTTCAAATGAAATTAATAAAGCTCATGGAAAGGTGGTTAGTCCACCTAGAGAAATATAATTTAGTTAATATGCCTACTATCTTTCATAAATTCAATATAAACTAACTTATAGAGGTTCTTGACTATTTTATAATTTCATATTTAATGTCCAATATTATCCACTTATGTCAACAGACATAGACATAACTGTACATCAGGCAGCCTCATAAATTAAAATTTTATGCATTTTTAGGCTTTTAAATTAAAAATGTTTTCATGTGTGTACTTTATAAGCTTTCTTATATATATCATATATATTAAAAATGCACATATATATGCTTATTAAGTAGTGATTTATGCAGAAGACATAGAATTCTATTTCTTTTATCTGTAAACTGTGTATCATATCAAGGGAAATTGGTTGTTTAGAATTTAAGCATTTGCATAAGTAAACATGACTGAAAGGTTTACAGTTAAGATGCAAACACACCACTCCAGACGTATGGCTATTTTCCTATAGGTTTGTGTGCCTCCCTTAGCACTTAAACAGGTTACTAACATAAAAAGAGCTTAAGTGCCAGTAAAAGAGGGGAGAATGGTTTCTTCAAAGTTAGAGCATTCACACACACACACACACACACACACACACACACACACACACACAAGCAAGTTTGAAGAAAATGGTACCATACAATATTTAGACAGTTTTAGCTGGTTATATTTACCAAAGGCCACTTCCAAAGAAATAGTCTAAAAATATTTGAAATAGAGTCACTAGTTTAAAGTTAAAAATCATGTGGGTGTACAAATGTTATAATATCTGATGAAGGAAAGAAGCAAACTTGTTAAATTGTGTTTCACATTGAACTTTTCAAGAACATCAAATTGTTATTGTCATAATCTCTATTAAAAACAGTGAACAAGTATAATGGCTAATGTGAAAAGTCTTGTATTAAAACTAAGAAATAAGACTTAATTTTGTACTTTTGATGTGGGTCATAATGCAAAAAGCAAGGTGTTTAGGATTTTTAATATTATAAAGCAAAATAAATGGAGAGTTAAAATGTGGAAGAAATTAAAAATATGGTGACATATCTTCAATTAGATATACTTCTAATCTTGTGGTTCAAAATGTTGTTGGTGCTCAGTTAATTACATAAATAAAGATCAACAATTTGATGGAACTTAATACAGTGAAATTTAAATGGAGAAAAGAACTGTAAAGCACAAATATTTGGATCAGTTTCTTTGAAAAAGGCCAGTTGACCTCAGTTATATTATGAGTAGCATACCTCATAATATAATTTCAAACATAGATCTCAAGATATACTCAAAGGACATTTTTTGAATTCGTGATCCTGAATAATGCAATCTTTACCCTGAGAGTAATCTTTTACCCTCACTTCCAACATATAAACAACTCTGAAAATGCTTTAGTCCACTTTTCAATGGAAAAGTATGATGTGGTTGATTGCAGAGCACCAATTTGCAGTGGGATTTTTAATATACATAAATCTCATCCAATCTTAACTGTTTGACTGCTTTACATAATAATAGTAGTAGTAGTAGTAGTAGTAGTAGTAGTAGTAGTATTCACGTGCTAGTTTGCTTTTCAACTTTTAGCTATATAGTCATGTACTGAAATTATCTTTTCCCTTTCCTCTCCCTTCTCTCACTCCCTTCCACTTTTAAAAAAAAATTTTGTCTTTGAGGTACTAAACATTCTAAACTGCTATTTCCCTCTTGGCTTTCTCTTATATGAATATTTTCAAAGTTGTTATCAATGTTTAACTTTTAAGAAAAAATTAAGATATATTTGTACTTAATATATAATTAGACAGAAGTTATGATAATAATTATGCTTCTGTTATCTCACATGTGTCTTGTTTTCCCATTTAAAAAGTGAACTCATGCACCTTATCTCATTTTAGCATTGCACAGTCTAGTTAGCTTATTAGTTTTTCAATTTTGCTTCTACATTCTGTACTAGGAGCATAGATTGCTTTATTTATTGCACTCATCAGGAATATTAGTTCCTCTGCTTCAGAAGTGGATGCCTAGTGACCCTGTCTAGTAATGCAGAGGACAAATAGGCTATAAACACAGAACAACTGTGTTTCATTCCCAAAGTACCTGTTAGAGCGAAATATCATTAAGTGTTGCTTGTGGGGAAAAAAGGCAATTCATTTCATAGTCATTTTCATCTCTGAACACATTCAATAATTAAAATGGTAGAATGTAATAACAAGAGAAAAATAATCTATTTAGCTTCAATATTAACCATAAATCAAAAAATTCTCTTTTGCATACAGAATTTTTAACACTGACATTTTAGTTTTCTAGGTAAGTCATTTCTAAAACATTTACAAGTTATATTATATCTTTATAATAATAGAGTTTCAAAGACTACATTTGAAAGTCTTGTATTGCCATATATACTAAGAATATTTGAATTGTTTTTAAATTGTACTAGTACCACTAAACTATAATAGGTTCCATCTTCATAAAAGTTATATTTGTCAATATAGTTTGAATGTCTGTATGTGCAAATCACAGAATTAAAAGTTTCAGGATTTCAAAGGAACACAAGTCCTCAAGGAACATAATTACTTTTTAAAAATACATATTATAATAAAGAGAGGCAAAGAAGAATTCTGAGAAGTAAATCCTTGCCAAATTTGTGGTAAATACTATACACAATCAAAGGCAACTGACTAGAAGTTGGGTAGGATAACAGAGAACACAAATGTAGAAATCTTGGGCATACAGAACTGTCACATAATGGAAGAGCTTTTGGTGGCACAGATTTTAGAGACTGAGCAAACAAAGGTGTGCCAGGGGAGAAAATTGGTGAGAAAAAGTAAGAGCTTAAACAAATGGTTGCCCAACAATTTTAACTACTCTGGAAACTCAAGAAAATAGGAGAAGAAAAGTCTTCTTTCAACAAAGTGGTGTGGTCTTTGGTGATTTTAATTTCAGTTATCCTGGCTTCAAGTTATAAAATATATATTTGGTTTTTCTTTTACAGTTTCCAAGCCTTTGTTGAAATTTTTGATATTATCCTTTATACCTTTGATCATGTTAATCATACTGACTCTAAAGTCTTTATATGATAGTAGCATAGCTGATTTAATTATAATTGTATTCTTATTGTCTGTTGTTCTTCATAATCTTTTTTCAGGTAGTTTGGGCCCATTGTGTCTCTAGTTTCTTTTGTTATTGTAATTGTTTTCAAACATTTTGATTTTGAAATAATTGTAAATATACAGAAGAATTACAAATGTAGTACAGAGAGGCCCTATAAGTATCCTATATAAATACTTCTTACTTAGCTTCTCCTTATGTTACCATCTTGCATAAAAACAGTACATTTATCAAAACTAAGAGATTACACACTAAGAGTAAATGCTATTAACTAAACTAACACACTTTATACAGAATTCCCCAGTCTTTCCACTGATGGTCCATTTCTGTTCCTGAATATAACCTAGAATACCATATTGAATTTCATCACAATGTCTCCTTAGTTTTTTCCTAATCTGTGACATTTTCTCAGTCTTTCCTGTTTTTCTTGAAAATTCTGAAGCATAGTGGTAAGATTTTGTAGAATGACTCTCATTTGAGTTTTCCTTATGTGTGCTCACAAATATATTCCCATTATAATTTCTGTGGAAGAATAATGGAGAGATGATGTGCCCTTCTCATCAGGATGTATCAGATGGTGCATGTCAATATGATTCACCAATAGCAATGTTAATCTAGAGTGTTGGATTAAGATGGTTTCTCACAGGTTTTTTCCACTCTAAAGCTAATATTTTCCATTTTCAACATTTATTTGTTAAAGCAATTCAGTAAGTCCAGCCAAAGTTTTTTTTTTTTTAAGATATTTAAGGCCTAACTCCAGAAGGAGGAGTATTAATAGATTTGTAAATATTTGTTAAAACTCTTGCATCAGTTAATGTATATTCTTGAGAGGATTATTTGAGGGTATAAACATATCTTATTTTCCCTTCATGATAGTCTTGCTAATATTGTATTCATCAATGGATCTTACCAGTAGTGCTTACTACTGTGAAGTACTAATAGCGATTTTCTATGACCACATGGCTTCTACAATTTTCATTTGAAATTCTTCTATAATGAAGATTGTGTTTTTTCTACAATTTATTTATTTTTTCAATTATACATCTATATTATTTTGGATTTATAGATACATGGGCATTTATTTTATTCTTTGAGGTATAATGAACATTAATGTGTTGTTTTAATTGTTTCAACTAAGCTTCTACAGTCTGTATTAGGGTCTTATTAAGGTTGGCTTTTATGTCCTTTTGACATATCAACAATCATTGTTATTTATCTTTTAACCCTTCTTGATTTTATGGCAACTCAAGATACATTGTGACATTTTGTGTTTTTATTTTTCTAGCACTAAAATCAGTCATTTTGTCAAGGCATCCTGATTCTTTTTATTGAAGAGTAACATTTAGAAAACAAGATGTGAGATCTAGATGTGTTCCTCACTACTAGTTTGCCACTGCCTATCTGTAGGTCCTCTCAAGAAAAAGATCAGGAAAGTATGTAACTCCCCTGGCTGTTGCAGCTCAATTGGTTGGGCATCATCCTGAAAACAAGAAGGTCACTTGTTTGATTCCCAGTTAGGGCACATGCCTGGGTTGAAGGTTTGGTCCTCATTTGGGGTGCTTGCAAGAGGTAACTGATCAGACATTCTCTCTCTCATTGATATTTCTCTCCCTCTCTTTCTCCCTCCCTTTCCCTCTCTCTGAAATAAATTGTAAAAAAGAAAAAATACATATATTCATTATATACAAATACACAAATATATATACATGTGTATATAAATGTATATACACAAATACATATATTTGTGTATATATATTTATATATTTATTTAACTACCATATCTATTGAAATAAAAATGATTTTACTAATATTTTGTTAAAGATTTTGCATTCATATTCATGAAAGTTATTTTCTGTAGTTTCTTTTAGTGCTTTTATCTGCTTTTGATATTAGGGTAATCTTTACTATTCTATTTCCTAGAAGATATTACATAAAATTTGCACAGAGAGATCTTATAAGTATTCTATATAAATACTCTTTACTTAGCTTCTCCAATATTTATTTCTTAAACATTTAACAGAATTTGCCAGTGCAGTCATTTAAGTCTAGAGTTATCTTTTTTCATTTTTGTAAGCTAAAAACTAAATTCTTTTAATATAAATAGGACTACTCAGGTTACTTACTTCTTTGGTGAGTTTAGATAGTGTGTACTTGTCAAGGAATTAGTTAATTATAGCTCAGTTGTCCAATTTACAAGCATATGTTTGTTAGCAGTGTTTCCTATCGTCTTTTGAATGTCTGAGATATTGGAAAGATTCTCCAGATATTAAATGCATAAAGCATCATATTAAAGCATATGTATTTTATTACTTAGCTAATAGAAAGCTAGTAAATATTTCTGAGAAAGAAAGAAGTGATAAAACAAAATGTTTTTTAAAAGTAATATGGTAACAGAATTGGAGCTTAGGAGGTTGTTTAAATTATACCCTTACATTGTTGTAATTAGCCAAATGTAGGTGACTAAAATCTTGTCATAAGAATGTAAAGAGAGGGAAACTTGTTAGAGATATAATATGAATAATCTCAACTTTGTTTCTTAATTTTTTAAATTTTCTTCTTCTATTTTTATTACCAAATCTGATTTGAACATAATAAAATTGTGTATGCTCAAGAACTGCAATGAGATGTATTAGATCAATGTATTAGTTTTCTATAACTGCTGTGATTAATTATAACATATTTAGTGATTTAAAACAACACAAATTTATTGTCTTAAAGTTCTGTAGATCAGAAGTCTGATGTGGACCTCACTGGCTAAGATTAAGACATCATCATAATGCATTCCTCTCTGGAGGGAGGCTCTATCATTCATGTCTTTATCTTTTCTTTTTTATTTTGAGCACCCCCCATTTTCAACTTTGAAAGCGTGTTATAAAATTTTGTACTAGTGCATTTGGGTTGGTATTGGAAAAAACGTGTAGTTTAGGGACTTTATTTTATTATATGTGAAGTTCTAATTAATTTTAGGATTTATAGTACAAAATAAATAGCAAGAAAATTAGAGAAGAGGGAGTACTTTTTAATATACATTTTGTGTAAAATTTACCTACACACCTATTTGAATATTAAAACAGACTTCTTTCTCTTTGTGATGCAAAGATAGTGTCAGTAATGTGATTTTTTATTTTTGCTACTGTTCTAATATATTATTTTAAAATATTATAACTAACACAAAAAACCAAATTTACACAAAAGGGTGAATTTTATAAATTTAAATATTCAAAATGGAATTTATATGAGTACCAAATTAAGTGCAAAAGAGTAATGTAAATATATTGATAACTTTAAAATATGATAGGGATTAGAAGTCAGAATCAACCCATCAATTTATGTAGTTTATTACCATAAAATTATTTTTAAAAATTAAACAACCTACTATTTATAACTGTGATAGTTGCTTTAAATGATAAAAATTATTTGTCATGTGATATCTTGTGTGTACAATGTTAAATCTATTTAAGTATAGAGGATATATACTCCTCAAAATTGAAAGACATTAATTATGTTTGTATAGTGCTTAATACTATAAAGTTTTCATGCTTATCACTTTTTAAATTTTCACAAGAATCTCATGTACAATTAGTTTTATCCATTTTACTTTGTACTTTGGGGATTATTAGAATTTTGGTGTGTATTAATTAAGACCATTTTAACTATTAAAAGACTTAAACTCTGATATTCTAAAAAGTTCATTCAATAGACATTTATTTATTGCTCATGGTATTTCTAATAGCACCTTGAAGAATAACATATGAGCATAGGTTTTTTGGTTCACAAAGACATTCTGAAATTTAGGCTGATGGAGGCTCTGCCTCTTTTAATATGACATTTTTTATTTTATACTGAATATTAATATCCATTCAGGAGATAAGGCAAGGTGAAGGGAAATTTATGGGAAGTTTTTACTGGACAGAACTGGAAGAGTTGTACTCATGACTGCCCATATTTCATTGGCTACAACTTCATTAAATGGTCATCAAAAAACTACAAAGGATTCTAAAAAATATACAGTCTAAATTTTATGCCAAGAACTTGGGAAAATAATTTAAACACAAATATTCTGTCACAGAAATGGTGAGTACCTTATTCAATGCCATATAGCTAGTAGAGATAAGACTGCCAACTGTCTTCTGATCCAGTGAAAAGGGTATCTACCTTTTAATAATTTATTTGGTCTTTTTAGGGTTTTCCAGCTAGCAGAGATGATTCAATTATTTTATTCTGTTTGATTGACACAACCATTCTAGGTGAAAGTAAAATTATTAACACAAAAATTTGTATTATGTAGTATTAACCAAACAAATTGTTCGAGCATAAAAGTGGGCATGAACCTTGTTTAATCATTTGCCAGCTATTAATTCTGTGCAAATACTTAGACTTTGTAATCTGTAATTTACTTAAAGGATAAAATACTACCAATAGACAGGCCTTGGGAAATATAAAACACAGGGTGGGGCAAAAGTAGGTTTACAATTGTCTGTATGGAAAAGTAATACAATAATTAACAAGTAATAATAAAGAACAAACTGTTTCATATACTCACAACTGTAAACCTACTTTTGTCCCACATTGCATAATGAACATCTAGACAGATAGATGGGAAAAACAAATGAAAACTTTAGACCTAATTGAATGTGTCTATGGTAACCTAATTTGTGAGAAAATTTCCACTGAAATTTGAAGGGAAAAAATTATCTCTTCCAGTAGTTTTGGAACAGTTAAATATTTGTATAAAACAAAATAAACATCAATTCCATCAATTCCTATCTCAAACTATAGAGAGAAATAAAGTTGAGATAAATAATAGACCTAATAAAAAGTAAAACAATATTTCTAGAATTAAATTTTCTACAATAACTTCATGATCTTGGGACAGATTAAATTTCTTAAATAGACTATAAAAATACTAGATATAAAAAATATTTTGGATGTTGTTAAAATTAGGGACTTCTTTTTGTGAAAGGGCACCTTGATAAGGACGCAAAGACAAATCATGTAACAGAAGACAAAAGCAATAAGCATATTTGACACAGATTATGTATTTCACATATATTCCTGAAAATAGTCAAATAATAAACAAAACAACAAAAAACGGGAACAAATTTAAGTATACACATTGCATCAGAGAATATTCCAGTTGTCAGTAAGTATTTAGAGTTTGTCACAAAACACTTATTAGAAAGATACAAATTATAGTCTAAATAGTATGTCTATATACATTCACCATAATGGCTACAATTAAAAGTACTACAAGCTTCAAGTATTAATGAGGGTGTGGAGGACCAGGAGCCTGCATGTATTAGTATACCTATTTGAGAAAACTAGATGTCTATAAAAGGTAAATATGTATTTGGTAGCCAGTCTCTAAAGATGGACTCCAAGTAAACAGTTTCTATTGAGTTCAGAACTTTGCATTCCTTCTCCTGGGATCAGACCTTCCTTTTGTGACTGGCTGAAACAATTGAATGAGACAAGTGTGATATTTTAAGATTTTTGAGTGTTGGTCATCAGAAGCCATGAAATGTAATCCTAGACCTCCCGAAATGCTCACTGTTGAGACACTCCAATCTCAGATCCCAGTGTACATTGTGTGAGAAGCCCAAAAATACATAGAAGTGGAAATGATGTGTAAGTGATTTGTGAACACCTAGATGAGCTTCCAATTGGCGACCAGCATTAACTGTCAGTTATGTGATAAGGCCATTTTTTATATCAATGTAGTTCATTTAAACCTTGAAATGGTTCCAGACATAATCTAAAAGCATCAGCAATAATGAAAACAACACATCTAAGCCAATAATATCATTGTTAAATAAATTCCTGAGATTATATATCTGTCCACCAGAACAGATGCTTAAGAATATTCATAGCAATACTTCTCATAACATTTTAAAATATAAAACAATTAAATGTTTATTAAGAAATAACAGATAAATTATATCAAAACAATTTAAAACCAAAACTACTAATAGATACAACATGAGAAATTTTATAGATATTATATTCCCGTGAAAGAAGCTACATCCAAAATGGTATAATTTTTTATTAATATGGAGTTCAAGTACAGGTAAAATTATTTGATAGTTTTTGAAGTCAGAAAAAGGGTTATGATTGGTCCTTGGGAGACAGGATTGACTGAGAAGGAATACTCTAAAACTTTCCTGTGTAATTGTATATATAAATATTTATTGAGCTGTACACTAAAAGTTAATGCATTTAATTCAGTTGATTGCATGCTTGTTATGTGTTTCATTAAAATGTTTTTTAAAGAAAAAGTATATCACAAGGACAAATACCAGTTTTTGGAATAAAAATATATATCTTATACTTTTGTTTCTCACTCCTTTGTGTTTTACAAACAAGAACATTAAATTTCAGGTTAAGGAGTCAAGGAGGCATGATATGAGAGATCTTAGAAAAAAAATAATGGCAACGAGGATAGAAGTGAAGAAGGGATTGCTAAAATATAGTGACTGGCCTTGGGATGATAATAAAAAAATATTACCTACACAATGTGTTACACAGATAATGGAGACAAAGGTGATGTTGAAACATGTACAGAAATGGGAAGTTGAAAATTTTATGAATTTGTGTTAAAGCCTGAAGCACTTGTGGTGGCTATAAACTATTCAATGAAATGTAAAGTCCACAATAGAATTGAAGGCCGTGAGATAGTAGTGATGCTGTAGCTACAGTGATCACTTTTGAATCATCTGCACATTTGAAAATTTTAAATTCATAATAATGGGTTGAGATCTCTGGGTTGTAAGGAGCATAGTGGGAGACTTCCAGTAAAATGTACCATATATTTTATATGTTCTTCTCTCCCAAACCTTAATAATTTGGTATTAGAGGAATAAAAGTATTATCTTGCAAAGTCAAAGAAAATTGGAGGGGGGAAATGAAAAAAATATTTAAAATGTTTTGGAAAGTAGAAACTAGAAAGAAGACTGCAAATTGACTTAGGGGAACTGAAAAAGTTACAATCTATACATGAAAAGTGTGCCAGGGATCATATCAAAATCATTTTTTAAATAGAATCCCTGAGATATTAAAAACTTAAAGAAAACAGAATATTTTCTACTGATTAGCCAGATACCTAAATCTCTATATCCTGTATAAGAAAGCAGACTTTTCTCAAAGGAAAAATAGAACCAGAAGTCTCCACACATTACAGGACAGCAAACTCACAAAAGGCAGGCATGTATATGGGGTTTGAAGTTTTAGTTAATGATACTATATAAATTTTAACTGTCGAAATTTTTCATCCCTTTCTCCTTTTTATTTTCTTAACAAAAGTTGACAAATGTGTAACCATTTCCCCATTCCTGCACCTTGCAAAAATTGAACTGTGGAGAACAAGAACCATCACATCTGAGACATGAGCAAATGAAAAGATTGAATCACTTAAAACCCAAGAATGACCACTGGTTGGCACACCTTTGCACATACTCTTTCACATATAGAGTTTCCAATCAATTGTTCACTGCTTCAGTCTTAAATAAGAAGGAGAGCTGAAGTTCATTCAACATTTAAGTAGATTCTCCTACTGAAAAAGAATGAAGAAAATACATTAAAGAAACAAACCACATAATCAAAAGAAGGAAGGACGATGTTGGGAATAGAGCAAAAGAATAAACTGAATATATTCAGAAAAATACAATATTTTACTTCCATAAAACAAGATTTTGAGGAAGGCAAAACCTTTAAAGATTCAAAACAGGTTAATTAAATTTAGAAATAAAATTAGTGAAAGGGTTCAAAGATAATAGAGCAAAGACAGAGAAAGAAAAAAGCAAGAAAAGTAAAAAATATAAAAGAATTAAATAAGGAAACCCAAAGCAAAATAAATAAATATATTTTTTATATTTAATAATGTAATATAATGTGACAGGTATATATTTCATAGACTGACATAGGTGAAATAATCATATGTAGAATTGTTGGTCTTCTTATAACATAGTTAAATGTGAAAAGACTAACAATTTAATATCTCTGTAGGCTTCCGTATGCACCAACCAACAAATACTGATTCATAAAATAAAACATGAAACATCCAATAAAGGAGAATAGTAGATGAAAGTCCCAGAATCACAACTATCAGGCTTGGAAGTCTCTTTACCATTCCAGATTAGAACAGGAAACCTGTGGTCTCCGAAAATCAGAGATTATCTGATATATTTAGGTATTAGTAAAATGTAAGATATTTCTATATATTTTTGAGAATCTTATGTCACAAATTAAGGAAAATATAGTAATTGATAGAAAATTAAGCATATGGAAATAAAGAAATTGTTAACTACATGAAAAATAAAAATATGCATTATTGAGCATAGATCAGAAATAAATAATGTTATAAAACCTTACATAGAAAAGTACTTTGTTTGAAAAACAAACAGGAAGCAAAAAACATATTGTTTATCTTTCTATTATATAATATTAATGCAATAAGATTATATCTCATAGCTATATGAGATATAATTGCATTGTTGGCTCAGCAATTATTTTGAGCATAGAATTTAAACTTACATTATAGGTGTTTGAAATAGTCTGGGAGAGAAAATGTAATTTACAATATAAGAATTCTTTTCCATGACATTTAGTAGTAGGATAGCAAAAAAGAGTAAGCCACTTGCAGTATATTCATTTGCTTAGTTCTATTTCATTTACAGTGTTCATATTACCACACAGATTGGTATTTGACAAATTACCATCAATACAAATAAAAATACCTATAAGTCTAAGGTGACAGGGCCATTTCTGAGTATAAATTTTTATCTTTGCATTTTCTTTTTAAATCAACACTAGGCACAGGGAAACATATGAGGTATATTTGAGATAAAGTAAACGTTTAAATAACTGGAGGTTCTAGAGTTCCAAGACTGGAAAACACATACTAGAAAGCTCATTGTAAAAAGCTCATTTTCACATGTTGTAAAGATGTAAAGATGTCAATTCTCTTCCAAATTACCTAAAGAATTAATTCATTAATAATAATCTCAATATATTGTTTATGTAAATGCATGTGCCTCTTCTTCAACAGTTGAAAACCCTTGTGATTACATTGGACCTACCTGGATAATTCAGGATAATCTCCTCAGATTAAATGATTAGCAACTTTAATGCATCTGCATCATGGCATATGCATACATCATGATAACACAACCATCAGGACAAATGAACTACATCAAACAACATGGATAATTAATGCAGGCATGATGTTGAGCACAAGGTTTCAAGTAATAGAAGTAGATATTGTATTATTCTATTTATGTAAATAAAGTTCAAAAACTGTTTAAACAAAACTAAGGTACTAACATTTATAATAGTAGTTACTTTTGTCAAGGTTATTACCTGGAAAGAAGAATAAAGATTTCTGAAGTTTCTGATCATATCTTAAATCCAGTTGAGATTCTAAAAAGAGCCAATTTCTAAAGAATTTAAATATTTATTGAACTGTTCATTTAAGATTTATAAATTTGATTATGTGGATATTATACATCATAGCTCAAAATTTTTTTTAATATCATGTAAGCCTAGAAAATACTAGGAAAAGCCTGAAAAAGCCTGAAAAGCCTAGAAAAAGCCTGAAATACTAGGTTTATTTTAAGTTTTTCAGGAAAGGTCTGATAGAGGAATTAAGAATCTTAAAACATGAGTATATATAAAAATACATTTGAAAATAGCTTGATAATTAGATTTCATTTCTATGCTTTCTTATAGAATAATCCTTAAGTTTCCTATTCTATTTTTCACATGCCCTACTATTGTAGTATTTACCCAGGTAAACGTACATACATAGACCTTACTGTTAGCACATGGCCTGTGCTGTTTTTCTTCTTGTAGGTTTAATGTTATACTTGGAATTGATTTTGTTGGATCCTCTACAGCAGAAGACAAAAAATCTGTTTAGAGATAACTTTATGCCTCCTCTGCTCTTCTCAACACTCCTTCCCATGCCCAGAGAAGAATGTGACTTTTTGATAAGTTTCACCTATTGTTAAGAAATCATTAAAAAGTAATATGTAGATTGTTAGTGTTGGCTCTTACAAAATAGTACTAAAGCAGCAGTTGACACAGCCAGAAATCAACTTTTTTGGCACATGGAGGGAATTTACCATGCAGCATGTGGCAGCTGTTATGATTTTGTGGAAACCTTGGGGAACCTGTGAAATGCATCTCAGGCTAGAAATATGTTGTGTTGTTTCTTGCTGTGTGGATCTATCTCTATGCAGCAGTGGTATCACCTTTAAATATGCTTTTTTTGGTCTCTCTAATATTAGTCCATTACTTCTCATGACTATGTAGACATTGAATAAATGCACTTAAAATATTTTCAGTTCTCATTGGAATGAGAGATACATTAATCATTCATGTGTTTCTCCACAAAATACATATTAAGTCTCCATTATTTGTCAGACACTATTATAATTGAAGCTAGTTTCTGAAGGGAAGCAGAGAGATAGGCTGTTACTCACAGTAAGGTACATGGTGGAAGAAGAATATGTTTTCTCACAAAATGTGCAAGATATTTTATGTTTAGGTGTTCATGTAAAGAGCCAGTAAAAAAGTGAGAGGTTGAAGAATAAGAGATTTGCAATAATTTGTCAGATTTTTGGAGTGAAGTGGAGGCTAGCATAGTTGGCAGGCTTGATCTAGAGCAAAGAACATACACATTACTATTAGATAGGAAAGAGCGATAGGGGAACAGATGGATGGAAGAGTGGTCATAGAAAACAGTAAGTTTCTCTAAAAGCATGGAGGACAGATTATGTGCTTGATAGATGCCATCTTCTCAGTCAATTAAAAATCATCTATTCAGAGTGAGTGGAAAGGTAGTGGGTTGAGGAAATTGAGTAAGTGAAGGTCTGAAATAGCCTTAGAGAATAATGGGACATTGAATTTATTGGGAAAACGGACAATTACCAGGTGGCTCTAAAAAGCCATGGAGGTTGGAGACGGGAAATTTTGGTTCAAGACTCCGTCATATACTTAATATTTTCTTCCAGTCAGGCTTAGCTGTCTTGTTAAAGACTTGAAAATGCACGTATTTGATTTTCAGAATTTGCAGTTTTATATAAATCAGTTGTGGGGAGTATATGAGCTCAATTGAAGTGGTATACAAAAAGAATAACTTATAAAGGAAAAGAAGAATATATGACAAGGTTTATAGATTGAGAGAAATGAGAAAATTTAGAAACTATATATTTGAAAATGTTAAGGAATGATTCCAGAGTTAATAATTAGTAAGAATGAAAATAACATTATTATTGTCAGATATTAGTTTTAACTTTAAGATTTCCAAATATAAGAATCATTCAAAGTATTTATTATCTCCTATGTGTGAAATTGGCCTTAACATTATAGAAATTAAGGTGGAACATTTTTTCTGCTCTTATGAAGCCAAGATTCTAGCCAGGTGAATAAGAACAAAATAAAAGAATAACTTGGTTTGGTAGTCTCTATTATAGAGGTGTATGGGGGAAGAGAACACTTTTTGGCTCTCTCGCCCAGGGCATTTGTTTAAACAATACTGCAGAGACAGCATTAGGCACTTATGTGCTGTCCAGTTGGGAGAGTCAATCATCAGCTTATAGCGCAGGAAGGCACTTCTATTGCTCCATGGAATGAGAATTAATCCCTACCATCACCACAGCATAGGCAGGGCACAGTATCCTGACCCTGAGTATGGAACTAAGATCAGAAAGCTGCAGGATCACAAAGATACAAAAAGCCACTCTAAAGCTAACTGGTATTAAGTGGCCAGCTATTTCACAGAAAGTGTTAGAGGCAGTCAATCAACTTGCAACTTGATTGACTGAAACTGTATTTTTCATCAGTTTTGGAGATACTTATTAATAACAACTGAAAATGCAGGTTATATGCAATGGACGGATATGCCAGTTCAATTTTTATTATAGTAAAAAAGTAAAAGAATTGATATATGAAAAGGAACAAAACTTAGAAAAGATCTAAATATGATCAGAATAAAGAAATTTCCTTTGTACTAGAGTACAAAGAAAAAATTAAAGATTTTTTCTAAGTACTTATTGAGAAGGTAATTATAAATTATTGCTAGAACACAAAGATATAGAATTTGTAGATTTTAGTTGGATATGTTTATGCTTATATTACCAATCTACCTGGCTTTTACTGTCTAAAGTGAGAACATTTTATTACGCTCACAAATTTTGGGAGATAAGAAATTCAGACAGAGTATATGAGGTATGCCCAGAAAAAGTTCAGCCATTATTAATATTAAGAATGGTTTGTGCAACATTGATGTACTCTGGCAGCCAAGGAGAGTGGACTGGAATGCCCATGCACAAACAATGATGACTTCACTGTACTAGACAGTGGGGGCAGTAGACACTGTTGAGTGAGCGTGTGTACTGTGTGGTCATCATATTCAAAATGACAGAGCAAGTTAGAGCAGCAAATCTGCATCAAATTTTGTGTTAAGCTTGAATGTTCCACCGTGGAAACTATTCAGATGAGTCAGAATGCTTTCAGAGACAATGCAATGAGTGTAGCACAAATAAATTTGTGGTACAAACACTTCAAAGATGGTTAATAATCTGTTGAAAGAGATCCACGTTCTGGGAGGCCTGAAAATGTTGAACCAGTACAGGCTGCAATCAACAAAGATCAGCAACTGAAAGTGTGAGACCTACAATCTGATCTGGAGATTCTAAAAACTACTGTGTCTGGGATTTTGACACAGGATCTTAGCATAAAACTAAAATCACCTATGAAAAGGAAGAGATTTCAGACCATTGATAAAATTGAGGAAAATATGATGGAGCAGCTGATGGTGACTCCAACAAAAGATTTTGCAGAGGGTTTTGAACAGTGGAAGACATGCTAGGAGAACTATGCGAGGTCCCAAGGTACCTGCTTTAAAGGAGACTGAAACAGTGTCCTATGTGCACTGTTTTCTTGTATCTTGTATCTTCTTCAATAAATGTCTCTCTTTTTCATAGCACACAGCTGGATGCTTTCTGGACAGAACTCATAGCTAGCCTGCTTGATTCTATTTCACAATACCTTGGAGTACAGATGCAAGACTTGAAGCCTAGTGGTTAGAATTCTGAACTCTGTAGTTTATTCACATGTCCAGTGGTTGATTCTGGTTCTTAGATAGAAGTCCCCAGTTGTTCTCTTCATGTGCTTCTTTTGTGAGAGCTAATTTTGGCTTTCCCTCAGCATGGTGGCTGGTCTCCACTGGCAAATGTGGAGAGAGAGAGAGAAGAGAAGAGAAAGTGAGAAGTCATATCACCCTTATGTGCTAGACTAGGAAGTAATGCAGCATCAATTCTATAAATTCCTTCAAACACAGAATATTACACAGGTTCAAATGGAAGAGAGATTCTGTTCATTTCTGGATGATCATACAGAGTGGGGCAAAAGTAGGTTTACAATTGTTCATATGGAAAATAATATAATATTAACAAATAATAATATAAGAATAAACTGTGTTTCATGTAATCACAACTATAAACTTACTTTTGCCCCACCTTGTATAATTTGCAATATTCCTGTAGTCATTTTTGAAAAATGCAATTTTCCTATGGGGTAATATTAAACAGTATTCCTTAGAGATAGTTATTTTAAAAGAGGTTAATTTCTTTTAAGTTTCATCACTGGTTACTTGTGCTTTGTGCTTCAGGAGCACAATGTGGAAATACATTCATTTTGTCCAATGACATTGAATAATGCTTTATAGTGTAGGTAATAGTTGAGTGATCTATTTAAGGGAAACTTAGAGTTTATCAAGTAAAGAAAATGAATTCACTCTATTACCCCATTCATGTGTGAGAGAGTAATGGCCTGTTTAGAAAAGTATGATTATTCATACTAAATAAAGAGGAGTTTGGGAAGGTCACTTAGAAGTCCATCTAAGCTCTATTTCAGGAATAATCAATAACTTTTACTTTAGTTCAGATAATTTATGATTCACATATACATGCATTTTAAATAGTCATTATTACTCTCTGATAATCTGAAATCAAAGAATGTTTGCTGGTATCGATGAAGATTTAAAAAATTTAAATATAATCAGTAAAAATATAGATGTTCATTAACAGTTGTTCCCTAATTATTATACATATCTTAGTATATATTTCATGTTTAATGGTAGAGATACCCAGCTATCTATAAATACATGATCTTCTCTTTTGTGGTATACAATTGTAGTTAAAAAGTGGCTGTCCATCCCTGGAATACATTTATAAGCTTTTGTCTCCCATAACTAGTACTGTCCTATGTGAATAATTCTCACCTCTGAGGTATGAGTGCAAGCCGTGTATCCTCATCCAGTGTAAGACTTTTCAGGGACACTTGACTTTCTTCTGCACAACCACATGCTTGTGGAATAAATAAAACCTTGGGGAATAAAAAATTACATGAAAAAATAAATTCGTATCCTTGAGTAAACATGTGGAATAGAGTCACCTAATAATCAATAATACCTAAATTGAATGGCAATATCAGTAAAATTTTAATATATATTATGTTTAAGCCAATATACATTTTGAGTCTATTTGTTACAGTAAATTATCCTAATCTAACTAAAACAAATGAGTCAGAACACAAACTAAGGTCTGTCAGTGGTCTGTCAATTTATATACAATTTAATTACTAATATAGTCGAATTGGACCTAAATTGTTGATCTAAATTTTTCTTTTACAATGATATTTTCTCTCTTGTATGAATTATTTTTTCTAATCTGTTATTTTTTAAGATGAAAGACATCATTGAGATAGTACTCTTTAAATGATACAGTATAAATGGAGATTTTCCAGGGAAATACAGGGTGCAGAGTCCTCCCTAAGCATTGAAAATGTCTTTCCCTAGAGACAGTTGTCAAGAGAAAGATTCCTTAGAATACCATGGTATCCACACAGTGGAGCAAAAGTAGGCTTGCAGTTGTTCATATGGAACATAATACAATAATTAACAAAATAGCACAAGAATCAACTCATGTACTTACAACTGTAAACTTACTTTTGCCCTATCTTGTATGTTATCAAATATTGATAAAAACTCACATGCAAAAAGAAAGAAGAGGAAAAAAAAGAAAAGAAGAGGAAAAAAAGAAAAGAAAAAAATGCGGAGACCATTTCACTATCTGAATATCCCTCTGGAATTTGAGTTTAAATAAGAATAAAGAAATATCATGATCAAGTAAGCAAAAAATTATATTTGAATTACACACATATACAGATACATAGTAAGCTTTTTAATAATTATTTTAAAATGAATGCTTTAGTTTATTTTTCTTTTTGCTCTTTTTCTCAATTCCCAGACCTTATTTATCACACATGAAAGGCATTTACTTATAATTAATACTTGAAATAAGTGATACTCTATGAACTTTGATAATTTCTGAAGCTTATGGCAAATGTAATAAATACATAAAGTTATAAAGTATAACTAATTTCTAAATGCAATAAACCTTTTAGTGTGCCCTCAAGTAAATATCCAGACTTTTTGGAAAGACTAGAGCAGGGCACTGAGCATTAGAGCACATCCACAGAAAGTGAACCCTAATTCAACAGTCACTGTTCTCGTTCCTATTCCAACTGTTACAGAACACACAAGGGGGGCCTGGGACAATATACTATTATTTAAAAGGCCCCCAGGTCCGTCATGTCCGCCGCCTGAGGAAAGACGTCTCTCAATGCCAGAGATTCGTGAAAAGGAAAGGAAATGTTTATTTAATGCTATACAAACTTAAAGTAGTGACCTAATGTCTTTATCAAAAATCCCAAAGTCCCCCAAAACACCCACAAACAGACACAGCCCTTCCTTCCTTCCCCCTTTGCCCAGTCCAGAGTACCGTATTTCAGGGAAGGAAAATGAAGTCCACGGCTCAGACAGTCCTCTGGCTCTTAGTCCTCCTTCTCGACTGGGACACCTCCCTGGGTTCCCGGCACCCTCGGCTGAGTCGCCAGGATCTCTGCTAAAACCAGATGGTGGTTCCCTCTTCTAAAGCTGCGGGGGTCCCCGCTCTGTCCAGGCCTCGTGGTTCTCCCTTTCAGGGCTGTGGGAAGGGGAGAGTCCCCACTCTGTCAAAGCTGCATGGTTCACTCTTCTCAGGGATGCGGGAGTCTCCACTCTGCTAAAGACGCATGGTTCTCCCTTCTAAAGCTGCGCATGGCTCTCTCTCTCAGGGCTGCGGGAAGGGGAGAGTCCCCACTCTGCCAAAGCCATGTGGTTCTCTCTCCTAAAGCAGCACAGTTCTCCCTCAATGGCTGAGGTCCTCCCTATTCTGCTAAAGCCACATGGTTCTCTCTCTCAGGGCTGCGGGAAGGGGAGAGTCCCCACTCTGCCAAAGCCACGTGGTTCTCTTTCCTAATGGCCACCAAGTCTGGGTTTTAAATCCCCGTGGCCAATCTTCCTCTGCAGCCTCATTTCCGACTCCTCCCACACTCGGCTTCACATGCCGGAACTTGTATCCTTCCAGCTTTACTGGGCTGCCATCTTGAGTCTGGGCAGGTGTGGCCCCATGTCCTGGAGCCAATCTTCTCCGAGCTCCCACGCAGGCGCTGTAGCTTGGGGGATCTGCCCCAGTCACGTGTTGGTGGGGAAGTTACTTTCCATTCCCCTGGCTCAGAGATGATCACAGTTATTTAACATATCTAAGCGACCAGCCAAAGGCTATAGATATGTTAAATGACCACGCCAGAGGGTAGCTGCAAGGCTGTTGCTATGCAAAACAGATCTCAATGGCCTTGCTCCATTTGTCCCTTCCCCCCAACACACACCCTGGGTGGGGGGATGGAGACATCTTAAAATCTCCTGGACACCTTAAGTTCTGGACCCCATTTCAAATGCCCATTTGGGGTCCCCCCTCTTGGCTGCACCCTGTAACACAACCACACCATGTACACTCTGGCAGGGACCTCATTCTTAGACTTAGGTTATCTCACCTCTAAAATGAGTAGCTTATAGTAATACTGGTAGTACTATAACATGTGATACCAGGAATTATGATGAGTGCTAAATAAAATGAATTTCAAAAACAATTGATTAAACAAAGTTGAAAATCTTAACTGTATTAGCCTTTAAAATTCTGTGATTATGAATTTCTAAAGTTAAAGGATATTGTGGTATCCTTTACTTATTTGATGATCGAATAGCATAAGAGTGTTTCAAGAATACTGATTTAATATAGATTTGTTGTTTCTTTCAAAGATAATACTTTATAATTCCAACAATAATTTTATTAGGAAAAATTTTAGGTTAAAGACAATTTAAATAAAATTTAAACAAAAGTTTTACAATGATCTTTGGGAGTAATCTAAGTTTAAATTGTTTCTTGGTATCATTTATGTTATATGCCTCAGATCATTGAGACAACATATACATGTTCAAAATCAAATAAAACTCACTCCAAAATCTCACAACACAGAGACAAATACTATTAACATTTTTTCTCTACTTCAATATATTTTACATTTCTATCCATTCTTTTAGAAAGTTGAGCCATACTGTAAACAAATTTTATGTTTTGCTTTTCATAAATATGATTACCAGTTGCATTTTTATTTTTACTAAGTATAGTAATTATAAATCCCATTATAATTAATAAACTAACTATTATACTAATTGTTAACATTTTCTTAGGAAGTAAAATAAAAGATATGGAAAACACTGAGTATTATTTTGTGTTGCGCGTGGGTCACCGGCCAGCAGTGACCACGGAACGCTGTGGATGGCTTGACGATAAACACGCGAGAAAAAACACCACATGCACAGAGACAAACTAGTTTCTGTGGGGAAGTAGGGACGGAATGGCCACCCCCCTAGTGGGGGAGCGCACTGATTTACCGTCCATACCTGCTTTTATTGGGCTCATTTTGCATAATAATTCAGGTAAAGTACAGTACTCATTAGGGGGGAAGTAAGGAACCATAGAAAACAAAGAACTCTGCCGGTCTATTGAGTTGGGGTCAAAGAGCTGTAAGACTGAGGAACAAACTAACTTCCTCCTAAGACCCTTCTCATTCAACTGAGAGCATTCTAAACAAAGAAGGTTTCACAGTAATTTACATGTTCTTTCTTATACCTGATCACCCTGGGGAATCCGTACCTCTCTGTACAGAGCTGCACCACCCTGTCATTGTTTCAAGGGAACTAAGGCAACTGGGAGACAAGGAGTTTTTTTCCCAGATTCTGAGAACTCAGGCTATGTCAAAGCCGAGGAGCGAGGGTCCATCACCCGCTTTTGCTGCAGCCCCCCAAGTCCTTCTTTTGGGGGGCCTCCCAAAGTGATCGTGCCTGTCTTGGGTCATTCCCCCCGTGGGGAATCTTACCCGTCTTTGGCTAACTGACCAAGCTTTTTGGGGTTCAGTTATGAATAAAGCAGCAGAAGCAGCATTCCTGCCAGGAAGATAAGTTTTTGTCTCCTTGCTGGCTTACAGTTCCAAGGGCGTTCCCTTAGCTAAAGCCTAGGTGGGGGTTTCAGCTTCTGATACCAGTCAGGGCGGTTCCCAACAATTTTGACAAGTATTAAGGTTTTCCCTGCAGCATTTTGAAGTGGTCTCAGGAGTCTCTGCAGGTGATGGCAATTGGGAGGGCGAAGAAGTGGGCTTTCAGAAAGGCCATCGACTGATCAGGTCTTAGTTAGATTCCATGTAGTTTATGTTGGGCTTCATGTGGCATTTTATTTGAATGAAGGATTCTAGAAAACAGGAAAAAAAATCAATGATGTACATATGTTGGTTCATAATAAAATTTCAGCATATTTTTGTTTGCTATTTAAAATCATGTCTATCAGTACATCCATGATTGTTTATATCATATAAATTATTTAAGTTATACCCCTATTTTATATATAATACATTTTGTCCAAACCTCTATGTTTTATATTTACTTTGTAAACAAAGTTTCATTTTATTATGTTGTTATATAAAACAGTAGTTTTCAGTTAAAAATGATAAATGTTTTTAAAATATAGTCATTAAAGAAAATATTGGTCTAGCCATAACAAAGACAACTAAAATGTGAACTGAAATCAAACTCTTAGGCACATATTAAAACCTAAGCTAAAGAATCAGAGGTCACATAAAGTGTTGGCTTGTTCACTCCCAAGGATATATTGTTGTTCTCACTTAGAAACATTAAATCTAAAAAAGAGAGAAAAAATAATACCACCAAAAGCTGCAAACAAGGAACTGCCTTTGTTCTCCAATCCTATCTGATCCTAGAACAAAGAATCAAACACGGTTCTCCAGTCTGCCGCTGCACTCCTCAGGAGCCACAATCCTGTATTGTCCTGAAGGGAAACAGAAGCTTTGTAATTGGACAGCTGTAAAAACTGAAAGCAGTGGGAAAAGCTGTGGGCCAGACAATTAAGTGAACTTGCTTCCCACTAGGAAACAAAGTTCACATAAACAGCTGATAGCAGTTATTGGAAGAAAATGGAAACAATAGCAAAACAAATAAACAGAAAAAAAATTCATCTAAGTGTAGCTCAAGTGAGCTTAAACTTTTCCATGAAATCAGCTTGCACTAGAAATAGGTTAATGACTTTCCAATGCAGATAGAGTAAAATTCAAATCCAGGCCATAGGCCACAGAATGCTAGATAATCTGGGCCTTATCTACTTCTCCAAACTTATCTTGGGCTATTCTCCATCTTGCTCAATCTTTTACCTTCTGCATTTCTAAAATTTGTTTTGAAAATGTTTGTCTTCATTTTATTTTCAAATTCACAGAAAAGTTGTAAGAATAGTACCATTGCATTATTTTGTACCATGGGTTATTGTACCGTTTTGCACCATTTGGTTTACATTCTCTCTGTGGCTCTTTCTCTTTTGCTCTGTCCTTCCTTGCATGTACACCCATGAACATTCACATTGTATTTTTTTTCTGAGCCACATTAGTATGCTGTAGACACCAGGCACAGAGGAGAACACCTCACCCATATCATTCTAGTGGAGAGACCTCTAAAATAACCTATTTTAGAAAAATACAGAAAAAGGAAATGTCAATTCCCTTTGTATTCCTTCCATCTTTGACTATACACTGTGGCTTATGCTTCTCAATTCATGTAAGAAAAATCTTTAAAGAACACAGGTGCTAGAGAAGATTGTCAATTTAAACCCCAGATAGCTCCATATTATGGCTCTGTTTAGCTTATTTATTTGGATTCATTGATGATCTGAAGTGGGAAACAAAATGTAAGAATGAGAAACCCTGGCTAATGAAATAGAATTGACACAACCTAATGATGGTTTATGACTGGAACTTCGTTTAGTAAATCTTCTTGAAGAAAAACTCAGCTTGAAGTACAATTTTGTCAGAGAATTTGAATAGCTCCAAAGGAATCAAGACAGGGCAGGCAGCCAAGACTGGATTATATTATAATGCAGCATTAAGTAATATTACTTATTAGTATACTTTGAAAAAGTTTTTGGTAAAACCTCCTCCTTTATATTACTGCACTTCAGATCTTCAGTATTTTAAGCAGCTATAAGATACTTAAGTCATTAAAGAGCTGGGAAACCCTGAAAAACAGAGTCTTCATTCCAAAATAACACCTTCTTTAGATGAATTTGGGATCATGAGAGCTCTCATGTAGGTAATGAGTACATGGAACCAACATTAGAGGTAGACCTGTGTTGGGCAGAAAGCCAACTCTTTTTTTTTTTTAACATTTTGTATTATTGTTCAAGTACAGTTCTCTCCATTTCCCCTCACCACTCCCCCTGACCCCAGCCGAATCCACCCTAGTCATCCCCAATCCCACTCCTACCCTTGATGCCACCCCCCTTGATTTTATCCATGTGTCCTTTATAGATGTTCCTCAAAACCCTACCCCCTTTCCCCCCCATTGTCCCCTCCCATTTCCCCTCTGGTTATGTCAGTTTGTTCTTAATTTCAATGTCTCTGGTTATATTTTGCTTGCTTCCTTGTTTTGTTGATAAGTGAAATAAACCAGGTGGTAAAAGGCAAATACCATATGATCTCACCTGTAAGTGAAACCTAATAAATTTAAAAAAAAATTTTTTTCAACTGGCATGTCTGCAGTTGCTTGTAAGATAAGGTACATCTCTACAAGCCTTGATTGAATTTCATATTCTATAACCCAAGTACATAATCCTCACCCTAATTTTAGCCAAATTACTATTTAAAAATTCCAGAAATAATGTCAGTGCTATATTACTCGTTTGATGATATCACTGGAATAAAGAGAAGGAAAATCAGAGAAGGAGGAGGAGAGATAGAAGAGGAAGAAAGAAAAGGATGAAGGAAAAGAAGAAGGGGAAGAAGACGAAGAAGGAGAAGATGAAGAGGAAGAGGGAGGAGGAGAAGAAGGAGGAGGAAGGAAAAGATTTAAACCTGGTTACTGATACAGGATATACAGACACTAAGAAGAATGAAGCTGATCTACTACTTTGACTGATCAACCTTAGGTGACATATCAGAATATTATTTGGAATGGGGCTAGGGAAAAGAATATGAAACACTGAGTGAGATAGAAACATCTACTATAAATATAGTAAAGAACTAGAAAAGTAGAGTGTGCCCAAAGCCAAAATAATGGTAAATCCTATGAAAGAGAGTTGACGGATTTCCCAGCTAATTATAAAGGGAAAAAGAATTAAAAGAGAAAAATGGAGACATTTGAAATAAAGCACTTAAAAAAAAACTATTAACAGTGAGGGAAAAATATTCCACTAACAGTGGGATTACATTTCTTCCTTTCCTTCTTCCCCGATTCCTCCTCTTCCTTATCCTCACCCTTCTCCTCTTTCTCTCCTCTAATTCTTTCAAATTCTCTTGCATTCGAAGGCAAGTGGCTCAGGACAGGGAGAGATGGAGCATACTTAAAGAGAGAACAATCACCAGCAGCACTAAGAGAGACAGATGTTTTCTGCTGCCTTAAGGCTAACAAATTTCTGTTCTAATTTAGTTATGAAAGAAAAAGATTAGAGCACAATCACAGACCTTAAATCAGCACTGCTGCTGGCCTCATATACAGATAATGTTGTGGTCCCAACAAACTGATTATGGTTGTTGTAATATTTTAAGGAAAGATCAATAATATATCATTGTAACCCATTCCAGCATCATACTGATTTTAAATATGTATGGTAATTGATTTTCTACAAAACCTTATGACAGTATATACCAGTTTTCTTCAGAGCTAACATTGTAACATGCCCACACAAATTAATATTCCCACATCATTACATCCATTTTATAAGAACATGTTACTTTTAGGCTAATAAGACTAATGAAAATTATATTGGGTATGAATTAAGGAAATAGGACAGAAGACATCTGTCAAAAAATGAAAAAAAAAGTGACTCTTTTTCCCTCCAAAGCCACATTTTTTAAAGTTTGGAGAGTAAAGTTTAAAGAATTATGATGTTAAATAGATATTTTGGAATACTTTTTTGTGGGTGTGATATAAACACATTTATCTTACTATATATTAACATACTTTCTCAATTTGGCCTTATTATATCCACACAGAGTTGGAAAATAAACAGTTTGTATGCTTTTCCCTTTCTACTTCTTAAAAAATTTTTGAAATTCAAATATTATATAACATGCCTCTTTTATTTACTCTTGGCGTAGGCACTTTTATAGCTCCCCTACAGCCATGGAGCCTCAGAACCTCTGGCTTCTTCCTCTGCTCTGAGCGGATTATGCTTTCTCTCTCACATACACAGAGAAGTAAAATGGCTCAATGAATTCCAAGTTGGTTTCTCATTTAATCTTCTGTGTGCTTTTGCTATAAAATACAGTTCATTTAAAGGCCTCTTTGTTGTTTCACTTCATTTCTTTGGCATAATAGCAATAAACGTTCTACTTGGTGTGTTTCACAATAGTGAAACAGCTCCTGGCTTTACAATAAAACTAGAGGGCTTTATTATACAAGAGTAGCTTATTATACCAGTGGAGCATATACTAAGGGTATCACTATTTAATACATCAGGGTCTGATAATACAAGACTACCATTAGCCCACCAGCTGGAAATATATTAGAAGCTCAATATAGAGTCTTAAATATATATGGATATATATATATAAATTTTGTGGAAAAAAATGTATTTGTGATTTGACTTCATATCACAACTCTCAGTAATTTTCCCAGAAGTGTCAGCACTTAATTAATTTACAGTTGAATATATTTATGAAAAATATTATGGATAATAGCACTAAATCACTCCTTGGGATTATATGCCACAATATGAATAAAACAATAGCGGTGGTTGGCATACTTTTATCCTCCACCTTTTCCTCTCCCGTTGTGTTTTATAATGTTCAAATGTTTATGCATTTTATTTTTACTCAAAATAATCAGGGAAATTAATGGACTATTTGATTTATGTCCGGATTTATGAGATCAATTAAAACATCTATTTGAAAAATATGTAAAAGTGGTAAATACTACATTTCCTACTAACTAGTACAATGACACATTTGCCTCATTATAGCTTACTAATGTTTTTAGTGATGGCCATATTACACTTACCTGTAGTTGAGATGTGTTCCAGACTTTCACAACTGTTTTTAGAATTGAGGTATAAATGATATACAAGGTTATCTTAATTATAATTATATTAGCTGTAATTGAAATACAATACTATATTTTATATAATATGACCCAATATTAGTATATATTTTGAAATGACCACCACAGTTAGTCTAGTTAACATCTATTAACACATAGTATATATTTTTTTTGTAATGGGAACTTTTAAGATCTCTCTTAGCAACTTTCAGATATACCACAGATTATTAACTATAGTCACTATGTTGTATATTATATCCCCATGACTTATTTATTTTATATCTGGAAGTTTGTACCTTCTGATTATCTCCACCCATTTTCCTACCTCCCTTTTTTCCTGCCTCTGGCAAGCAACAATCTGTCTTTTATATCTATGAGTTCAGTGACAACTGTTTTTTAATAATGAATAATGATAATTGAAAATATTTTATTGATAGTTTAACTTTTAATCACACTTGGTATTCTTTGTTACATCAGTTATAATAACTAGTTTATTGGTTTACCAATAAACTGGATCAGCTTTCATTTTTATTAATTAGGGCCTTATCTAATTCCTACTTATCCATGTTACTGGTAGACAGTTTGTCCTGGGCTCAGGGGAATCTCTGCCCATTGGCCAAGATGGCAGCAATGGGAGGTTTTTACACTCAGCACATGAAAGGCTAGCAAAATAATTGGACAGGGGATGAAGCTTTCCCTTCTTGTGGTACCAGTGGATGGAACTAGGGGAAAGCAGGGACATGTGCTGTAGAAATCAATATGGCTCAGAGGGAGGTGCTGAGCAAAGAGGCCCATCCGTCTCACCTGGGGAAAGAAGGGATTGGTTGGGATATGGACCCACACAAAGTATACAAAAGTGTCTGGTCTGTCCCACATCCAAACTAATATAATCCCAGGGGAACAAAAAAGCTGTCTCTTGCTGGTGACTCTTGCTCATGACCTGTACCTCCATGGTGTACTTGCCTATTCTCTCCATGGGTCACCCAGCCTTAGCCACATGGTCTATGGCCCCTAGGTGGGAGCCTCCCTCTCGCACTTGCTCTCCTGATGATGCATTCACGGGTACTCTCTCACCTAGAAGCATGCGACCATGTGGCCTTGGCAGCCACAGGGCCCAAGGCCATGTGAACTCTGTACGCTGGCTCCAGGAGGGAACCTAAAATGAACAGCAGCTGGGAGCAAGCTAAGGTACCTGGATGGGGACTATGACCACTTAGCCACTTGCAGGCTCCAAAAGACTGTACTTTAAATTGGAGCAGGCACTCTGGACACTGGCTTTGGTCTTTCTGAGGAGATGGGCTGTGAGACGAAGTCTGCCATTCTCCCAAATCATGCAGCTCCTGAACAAAACCTCACCAATTTGTCTTTTGTAGTGGCAGGCAGCCGATCCTCCATGTTTTTTTTTGTTCAGTAACACCTGAAACCCTGTCCTGATTCTCTTCCTAACAGTCTGAACTGGGAAAATGAAAATTCGTTTAACACAGAGGCAAAACATTTGATAAAACCGTGACTTGAGTAAATTTGGAAGTCAGAGATTGACTTCTTAACATGTAGCTATAGGAAAAGAGTCCAGAAAATATAATATAAGTAGAATTTGTATTGGTTATATAAGGAAAAGTATTAGAAAAATAAGGTAAGTCAAGGAAAGAATTAGAAAGTTGGAAATAAGAAATAAAATGGAATAGAAAAATGCAGAAATCTAGGGCTTCTCAAAGTTATAAAAGCTGATTGATTTTCTCACCCAAAAGATTGAGAAATCTAGACAAACATACAATTTTGAACAAATAAATTTGAATCAGTGCTAATATCAGTGTACAAGTGTGGTATCTGTTAAATATTTTTAACTGAATAAAATATATCAGGGCAAAGTTTGATTAAACCTTCCCCCCAGAATCCCTGCAGCTTCAAAGTAGCTGCAGCAGCAAAGAGGAGAAATATAGCATATCCAAAGAGCTCACATGCAAACCACTGTGAGTGTGGCTCCTAGCAAATGGGGGTTCCAGGAATCAAACAGCTGCAATTCCTACAATGTTGGTTTGAGAGCTGTACTTCTAAGAAACCACAGGCTGTTTATGGTTGTGACTGTTTGACACTCAGAATATCGGACCCTTAGCTCCTTCCGGAAGAATTGATCTTAAAAATATGAAAACCATTCCCATAGCCTACTTCACACTGAGTTTTAGCAACTTAATTTTAAAAAAAAGAGGTTTCCCAGAGAAACCATAAAGAAAAATGAACAAAATAGTACAGAGAGCAGAAATTGGGCGGAATCAAAGAAAGTTCTTCTTCCACGGGGTTGCAGCCTTCACAGTATTTCCCCAGTGGGAGAATTTCAGACTTGCTGTTTCCTGTAAATAAGAATGTATTGAGGTTATTCTCTTCATGTCTACTATATGCATGTAGCTGTGTAGTAGTGAGTAGATTTTTCAGAGGCCTCTGTACAAAGAAAACTCACAGCAGAACTGATGTAGAAATTATCACAACATAAAAATCACTTTTTACTTCAACTCAAATCTCCATCTCGTGATAATGTCCTTTGCTTTGTACACAATAGCATATAATTTCACCAACAAAAAAAGGCTTTACTATGCCCTAAGTCTTACATTCCTTCTTTCCTCCCCAATTTTACTAAAACTTTTGCTACAAATGTTTTCCACTAGAAAGACTAAATATGGAATACTATATCTGTTACTACTTAGAAGAGAAAAAAGTAAAAGTTTATGAAAAGGTCATCAACATCATTAACCATCAGGAGACTATATATCAAATTTTCTGTATCCATTTATCCTTCACTAGCCACTTAAGTTGTTTCCATGAATTGGCTATTGTAAATAAATAATGCTGCAACAAAAATGATGGTACATATATCTTTCTGAAAGGTATTTTTATTTCTTTCAGATAAATCGCCCAAAGAGGAATTGCTGCATAATGTGGTAGTTCTTTCTTTTTTGTTTTCTTTTTGAGAAATCTTGATCTATTTTCCAAAGTGACTACACCAATTTATATTTTTACAATAGTACACAAGGATTCTTTTTTCTCCACACCCTTATTATCACCTTTAGTCTCTACTCTTCTTGATATAATAAATCTACAACACATTGAAGTTAATTTTTGCATAGAGTATAAGTTATGCATTCCATACCCATGTAACTTTCACTTTGAACTTGGATTTTCATTTTTCTGCTACATTTGTTGGAAGATTATCCTTTCCACAGTGAATCACCTATACATTTTCACAAAAAATTAAGTAACTATATTCGCACTGCTCCATTTCTGGGCTGTATATTTGCTTCTATTTATTTATGTGTTTATTTTTTACCAATTCCATTCTGTATTTATGCATTATAGCTTTATAAATATTGCTAGGCAGTGTTAGTTTCCTAACTTTGTTCTTCAGTATTGTGTTAGCTACTCTCAGTATGTTTTGCCTTTTCATATCAATTTGGAAACTACATGTCTATATCTACAAAACAACTAGGTGAGATTTTAATTTGGACTAACTCCCCATTTAAAACTACATTCCCTTTATTAGAAACTTCCTGAGTCTTTCATATATGAAGAGTTATGATGTGAGTCCTTTCTTTCCTCTTCCTATGTGATATAGTTTTATTTTCTTTATAGTTTGCTCTTAACCTGGGAAAACTGTTAGCAGTTTCTACTAAGGCCCAGGTATATGAGTCTGTCTCAATACAGACTACATGGGCTTCTTGCACTTACCTAGACTGTGGACCACAAATAGTAAGGAGTTAGCAATTAAGTCCAAATCCATGCCACACTTTGCTGAAGATCAGAATAAAACATGTATCTTTTGAAAAGAAGAGAAACATCAGAAGACATGTAATTTAGAGTAAATATAAATGTCTCTCTTCAATTTTGTTTAATCAGATCAGACTAATTGCTTATTTGAATACTCCAATAAAGAACATATTATATTTATGCTTGTCATGTTCATGAGCCAAACCAAGAAATCTTAGTATTAAAAAGAACAAACAAAACACCCCTAGCAAGTTGAGAATAATAAAGATAGGAATGTATGAGGCCTGTCCGGAAAGTATCCATCCACATACTATGAAAAATAGACATTTATTGAAGAAGATACAAGAAACATTGTGTATAGGTCCCCTTCAAAGTTACCTTCTTGAGGAAATCTTGTTCATTGGCAGCAGTTTGAATCATCATTAGCAACTGTAGCACAACGTTCCTTCTGCTCTGGTAGCAGAACCCACACAATGAATTTTGCCATATAAACATACTTATAATCATTACTATAAACTCTCTATCTGATAAATTGCATGCCTCCATTTCATCCAATTCTTCTTTTGGAGAATTCTCTCATTCTTTCATGCAGGATCTGTTTCTTTGTCTCCCCATTTTGGCTGCTTCTTTCTGTTTGTTTCTACTTATTAAGTAGATCTGCAGTTATTCTGGTGCAACCCTTTGTCAGACCCTGCTTGTGACCGGTGCTGGTCAACCTGTTTGGAGCTCTCAGTGATCCACAGAGTGTGTCTCCCTCCAATGGGCCTGTGTGTGTCATTTTGATGCAAACAAATGACAAAACTAAAGAGGTGTCACTTACTTTGAACAAGTTACATTAATTATCTCCTTTAACACATTTTTTTACTCAAGACAATATACTCAAAAATAACTTTCTAGTTAACATTACAAATTTAAAGAAAAAATTTTAAGTATTGGAATCTCAAAATTATAGGTGTTAAATGTTTCAGTTTCAACTATTTAATATCTAAGCAATATGGTCACTCTAATGAGAATAAATACTTGCTGATTATAATTATCAAGTCAGATTTATTATCTTAGCATTATTTATAAATTAATTTACCTTCAAATGCTCTTAAAGTTGCTCATTCTCCTATTTCCTCTTCTTATGTTGCTATTTTATTGCTTAGTTTCATTTCCATTTCCTAGTAGTGGTAATAAATCTCTTTTAGTCAGTTTGCTAAAATTCATATTGATATTTCCAGCATTATCAGTTGTAGCAGTTTAGGGGAAAGTAGTAACAAGTCAATATTATCTTTTAACTCATCATTAAAACATTTGACATTTTACACATATCACCTATGTTAGCATCCATTAAATATTTCAATCCAGATAATTTTAATAATATTCTTAGGTAACTAACCAATATTTGACAATATCTTTTACATTTCTGCCATTTGCGTTCTATTCTCCACAGTGAAAGTTGAATTGTGTGTTAAATTCAGTCATAGTCAATATGTTTTATGCATGTATATTTGAAAATACTACGTTGAAATTGGAAGTAAGTACAGGGTCCAGCACAAATAATGCCCCTTCATTTATTACAAACTCTTATTACAAAATCAAAAGCATGTAATTCTGTAACATAACAATATCATACTCAAGCACACCATATGACATTTTAGGCAAAATATTCAAATTAAAACTATAAATTATTACACCCATATTATTACCCTACTAATCACATTCAAGCAGGCCTTACTTCTGCAGGACCCTGTATAACTTTGGAAAGTTTACAAGCTCAACAAGTGAAATACCGTTGGAAAATTGTTCAGAAAGTGCTAAGAGATTTCTTATGAAAATGATGTAAAATTAGTCATAGCAGAAGTACGGACTATTTGGCAACCACCTTAAGAGGAAAGAATGGTCAAGCATCAAACTCCACCAAGCTAGGACATCGTACCCATAAACATTTTCAAGATCATGAAGTATTAATATAGACTATTACTATTACAATATCTTGATATTACAGTATGTAGTCACAGTAAAAGCCCAATATGAATAATAGTGACTGAATTATGTTTGTCTCTCCATGCACACACATTATGTTGAAATGAGAACACATGATATGACTGTATGTGAATATAAGATTTTTAAGAACTAATTAAGATTTTTTTTTAATTTATTCACTTTTAGAGAGAGAAGGGAAGGAGACAGAGAGAGAGAGAGAGAGAGAGAGAGAGAGAGAGAGAAACATCAGTGTGTGGTTGCTGGGGGCTGTGGCCTGCAACCCAAGCATGTACCCTGGCTGGGAATCGAACCTGCGACACTTTGGTTCGCAACCCGTGCTCAATCCACTGAGCTACGCCAACCAGGGCCAGAACTAATTAAGATTAAATGAGGTCATAAATGTGGAAGTCTAATGTGATAGGTGGTCTCATAAGAAGGGGACAGAGGAACCATAATTTCTTTTCACCCACACAGAAAGAAGAAGTCATCTGAATATAATGCAAGGCTGTGGCCACCTACAAGCCAAGAAAAAAGGCCTCAGATAAAACCTATTTCCTAGTATCTTGACATGAAATTTCCCATCCTCCAGACATGTCAGAAACAAATTTCTTTTTATTTATGAAACCTAGCCTATGGTCTTTTGTTATGGGAGCCTGACAACTAATACAGTAAATTATAATAAAACTGTTTATTTAATTTAACATATTAATATGAAATTTTAAAAAATGTCTTCCAATTGGAATAGCCATTCTCAAAATTTCAGTGCTACCCATTCTAGAAAATTATACAAACATTGTTCAATGTGTTACATGAACTTTGAAAAGTATTCCAAATGAATTTTTGCTGTTTTAATTGTAAATACAATGTTAAACAATTTAACTATATCCAATAGGCACTCTGAATCCTTGAAAAATGAGAAATGTTTCTTTCCCTTTACCAATGAAAATGGCAACAGGACGTTTAGAAAGAAATATAGATTGTGGAGTTTTAGAAAGAAACCAAGAGGCATTCCTTCTGAAATGCCAGAGTGTGTCATCCTGTGTTGAATAAAATTATGAAAGCAACACATAGACAGAAGTAAGAACTGGTCAATAAAAAGTGCCATATATATCTCACCCCAGGATCGAGAACTCAGTTCTGGCCTGCTTCTCTCAGGGTGACACTCTGCTTTACTAGTAAGGCACTAAGTGTGGTGGCAGTGTTCGACCTTGCCTCGCCTCTCCTGGCATGGAGCTCTCAGACCCTAAGGGTCAGATAGGCTGAGGGAAGTCAAAGCCTGGTGTCTTTTGCCCTCCACGTTTAGGTAGAGCTTCTACCTTACCAGTGGATGCTTGGTGGAAGAAGGACATCTCACCTGTACTATCCTATAACACTTCAGTATGGAGCTGAGTGTGGTAAGATATGCTGGTCACTTGCCCCTTCCTTAAGAATCATCCTTCTAGACCAAAAACTGTGGGGAGAGATAGCCTGGTATTCTTGGCTATATCTGCTGGGGGAAAGCCTCCATCATACTGAGATGAAAATAGTTTAAATCCAAGTAGGAACATGTCAGATGGAATTAAGGCAGGAAAGAGCAGAGTATGTTTTCACTCATAAGAATAAGCCAGTATGTCTGCAGCTATGGTAGCAGAGGAAAATAAGCTGAAATATTCAAGCGAGGTAGGCAGGTCTGGTGCGTCAAAGAAATATAAGGTGTGTTAAAATGTGTAAAGGTGTAAATGACTAATTAAATCTTTGCTTTCCTACACATGAATTTTAAACATTAATATAATTCAATGAAGTTAATATTATAGTAATGGAAGAATTCTGTATAGCTAATAGCAGGCAGTAAATAATTTGATTAAAAGAAGGTCCTTTGACCATACTAAAACAGAACCTTACTAAAATAGGAACACAGAGAATATTTCTCATTCCATTAGTTTGGTCAATTTTTGTGTTATCAAATATAATTACCAGCACTGAGGATAAAAGAAAGAACCTCAGAAAAGTTAAAATTTTAACCAGCTAATCCTAGTAGGAATTTGGATCAAGAATTTATTTTATCTAGTGGAAACTGTGGAGATTTTTATCATTTGTCACATGTCTTACTTCAGCAAGCTGGTGACTGAGCTGCACACCTATTACTACTGGCAGCTATACTTTATAATGCTTTCCAGAGGACACTAATTCTTTCTATTTGTTTGTCTTTTTAATCTTTCACTTATTTTTTAATATGATATTCATTCCACAAACATGTATTCACTGCTTAACTAGTGTGTTACATAGGATAAAAGTATCTGATATTTAGATGTAAGTGTAGGTAAGAAATGTTAAAATAACATTTAGAAAATATGATAAAGATTTAATTAGAAAATTATTTCCTGGGCAAAATTATATGTTTGAAAACAGTAAATACATTCCAAAATATTCAGGGACACCAAGTTGAGTTAAATTGTGATATTGTACTTTGTGTTAACAATTATGGACATAAGTCCCTATATTTGCATTTTTATCATGTTCTTTTCACCTCAATATCATTTTGAGATAAATTAGGCATGTCATGCATGTGCAAGTGTTAAAAATTATAATAAAGGTGATATAGGACAGCTAGTTCCCTTTGTAACTAAGGTGGTTAATGTGGACCTTCAGTTGTTATGGCAACCTTCAATTAATGAAAATATCATCAAAGTCATCTCTCTACAATATTTAATAAGTTATTTCCATTAAACATGATTGAATATTCTTTTCTGAATCCAATGATATAATTGAAGTTAAAAACCATATTTCAAAAAAATTAAAAAAGATACAGCCTCAATTGTTTGTAGAAAAATATCTTCCAAAACATCTCTTAAAATGAAATTTTTGTAAAGACAGCCACAGTGAAGTTGTTAATAAAATATTAATAGCTTCTACATAGTTAACCTTGCATTTAGATTAATGGATCATTACAGATTTTCTATTAGGCTAGTAGGAACAGATTTGATGATGACCATGATGATGATATATGATGACTGAAAGAAAATTATGCTAATATTAGAAGTGTTCATTGACAATACATACTAACAGCTAATTATTTTTTTTTATCAAAATAATTCTCTCCAAACACATCTTCGTTACCATAAAATTGGAAAATTCAAAGATTATTATATCAATGGATATGATATTGAGAAATAACACTTTAATGTATAATGACTACTATTTATCAAATGGCATTTCAGATATTATCTCAAGTCTTCCTCAACACATGTAAGATAGATTTTATGAATCCTGTTTTATAGATTGGAGACACCAAAAGCTAAAATTAAAGCAGCATTTTAAAGGTCACACAATGGGAATTTGGGAGAGCCAGGGTGTGTGTTGTCTGCCCAATACCAAAATGTGTCCTCTTTCCCTCAGGCCATGCTCTTGCTTTAGAATCATTGCGAGGTTATGACATAAAAATAATGTAATAGCATTTGTAAGTATACACACTACTATCATAAAGCTGCAGTCTCTGTATTTTAACTACCTGCTGAATGATAAAAATAAATATCTGAGTTTATTAGCTGTAAACTAATAATACTTCAAGTTGAATGCTCAAATCTCAAATCTCCTTGGGACATAACACAGGATGGTGTAAAAAGTAACTAAAGCATGATTAGAAAAGAAAATATTCTGTGATTCAGTAATCAGCAATGTGAACCTTGGAAAGGAAGCTAAATGCTACAACTTGGAATAATAAGAGTGTTTAGTTGTGCAGATATTAATTGAGTCTAAGAGAAAAAGTGTCTTAAAAAAGTTAGCCCTCTTTATGTTTTCTTTATATATCTAAACAAACTAACCTAAAATAAAAATGACAATATCTTTTCTTTTACCATAACCAGAAATGTTGAATCGGTTTTAATCTATAACATAAAAAAATTGAAAGAGTGAATTTTTACTTATTATTTTTTGTGCCAGAAAAAGTAAACACATTTGGAACTGAGACTTAGGCTGAAGCTTACTTTTTACAAACGCTGGTTAAATTACCTAAATAGTAATGATATTTAAAATAATATTACTATGCACTGATCACTTACTATGTACCATACAATCTAACAAGATATACTTTAGATGCATTTTCAGGTAAAAAAAAAATTACTTCACAGGAAATCAACCACTTAACCTTCAGTTTTCCTACTGAAATGAAAGGGTAATATTTACCTCATAATTTTATGGTGAGAATCTTATGGAGGTAGTGTATACATGGTTAAGAGCACCAGTACTGTATCAGGTCTCTTGAATTTGAATTCCAGTTTCTCCACTTTACACACCTGTGATCTTGGACAAAGTACTCTGAGCCTTACACTTTCCATTTGTATATTCAGAAATAAATAATTGCTTCACAGGATTATTTAGAAGACTAAATGCATGCAGCCATCCTAATACAGTGCCTGGCATATAGGCAGTACTCAATAAGTGTTAATAGTTACTACTACAAATAATATTATTGACATAGGTAGGTCATCTGGCACATAGGAGGTGTTCACCAGAAGGTTAGCACCCTCATTCTTTTTTTTTTTTTTTATGGAGAGAGAGGAAAGGAGAGAGAAACACTGATTTGTTATTCCAACTATTTATGCATGCTTTGACTAACCTCATTCTTTAAGCATGCCTTACTATTTATTATAGACCATATATATATACCAAATAATTAACCTGAACAAAGGAATATATTGAAGAGATAACAATGGAAAATGGAGTAGCCTAAAATTAAGTTCATGTTCACAATCATTCATTGAATGCCTCCTTTCTCCTACTTCTGTACATCGTTGTTATTACTGCTGTTGTTTTTATAATGGCCACCACCACAACAAAAATGATCAAACAGTGAATTAATTAAGAGTAGGAGTATATTGAACAGTAACTGTTGGGTTGAGTTATATGAAATTGCCAATTTCTTCTTTTAACTCCTCTCCTTTTAGACAGTAATATTTATTGAGTTGTCTACACATATTAATTATTAATTTTCCCAGTGATTTAAGCCATGCTCCTTTTAATTTGATCAGCTACTCTCTTTATATTTACCTCTACCTTAGTCTTTCTGCTTACCCTTCTATTAATGTGTGACTTTACCTCTATTATGTATATATTTTTTCTGTGATGTAACTTATTCAATTTTTTTTTCTCATTGTCTCAGCTAATGTGCACTTCTTCAGAGTCTTAGAAGTCTCTCCTTTTCAAGTTCAGCTATTGCTGCTATCATTATATGCCCTGTTGTTCTGGCTTTTTCTGAAAATCTGATCATCCCAGTTCACTGTTACAAACTAGTTTTCACCACAGGTCATTGATCAGCCTCTTTCCATAGATAATCTGCCTTTACAAAAATGAATTGCCTCTTGGGATGGAGGTTCTCCTCACACATTGCATCACAGCTTCCTATATGTGTGAGTTTCCTAGGACTACTGTAACAAAGTACTATCAACTGTGTGGCTTAAAACAACAACAAAAGTATTGTTTCACAGTTCTGCCAGGCTTAAAGTCCAAAATCAAGTTGTCTGCAAGACCATGCCCTCTAAGGGAAGGGTCGTCAAGGAACATGTATAAAGCACCCATGGACAAAGCCAATGGGAGAAAGGATTGAGAGTGGGAGGTGTGGGTAGGTGGGGGTAGTTGAGGTGGGGGGAAGTAGTGGTGGGAAAAATGGAGACAATTGTACTTGAACAACAATAAAAAAGATTAAAAAATAAAATTTCTCATCACAAGAGAAAAAATTTGTAACTATGTATGGTGATGAAGGCAACTTCTTATCGATTTGTGGTGATCATTTTACAATATATACAAATATCGAATTATTGTACACCTGAAACTAATATAATGTTATATGATAATTATACCTCAATTAAAAAAAATCACTTTCTAAAAAATAAAACTATAGGGAAATCTTTCTTTCGTAGCCTCTCCCTCGATTCTGATGGTTTGTTGTCAGTCGGTGAATTTTCTTCTCTACAGCTGCTTAAGTCTGCTTTCATCATCCTGGCTCTCTGTATCTGCCTCTCTGTTCTCGTGGCCGTCTTCTTAGAAGTACTCAACACAAATTGGATTAAGGGGCCAGTCTACTCCAGTGTTACCGGGTCTTAACTTAACTAATCACAACCTTATTAACTTCAACAACCATATTTCCAAACCAGAAACATTGGACTTCAGCACTTAAAGATATCTTTTGTTTTGGTGAGGGGGAGACAATTCAACCCATAATGCCACAGCAAGTTATTTAACGTGACTTTCCATAGAAAGAAGCATGGTATTAGTAAAATTAATAAGTGAATTGTTTTTTCTTAATTACTCCTTTTTTAAAATTTTTTTTTCATTTATTTTTAGAGAGGAAAGGGAGGGAGAAAGAGAGAGAGAGAGAAACATCAGTGTGCGGTTGCTGGGGGTCATGGCCTGCAACCCAGGCATGTACCCTGACTGGGAATCAAACCTGCGACACTTTGGTTCGCAGCCCACAATCAATCCACTGAGCTACGCCAGCCAGGGCTATGAATTGTTTTTATAGTTCATAGTTCATAACATATGGAAATACTTGCTATGGATTAATGCAATAAAATCTGATTTCTCATAAGCAGAAGCCTTAATTTTCACTATCATTTATCTTGGTGAAATTTAAGGAATTCATTTAATTTTTTTAAGGTTTAACAATGCTGGACCTTTACTTTTAAGTGCCTCCTGTTGATGGTTACATTCTTTATCTACATAATTTTATTTATTTATCAAAATGAATCTATAGCTACATAATGTTATTTCCCTTGTTTTGATGCATTTACCTACTAAGGAATTGATCAAACATTATAACTTTGACTAACAATGGGGGCAAACATATATGCCATATTTTTCTAATTCTATTGTCCATGAATTTTTTGCTTTATAGATTCTTAGTTTTTATAAAAACTTAATTTAATGTTCATATCTTGTTCAAAGCTAGCCTCCACTATAATAACCAGAGTCTAATTCTGAGAAACAATATATATCAGTGCTACAAGAAATGACATTAATATAAGATAAATTAGTGTTCCAGGTCCCTACTCACCATTTAATAATTTTAAATACTAGGAATGTTACTTAATCTTCCTGAACCTGGATTTCCAAGTTTATAAAATAGGAATAAAAGTTTATAGAATTAAACAGAGACTTGCAAGTGCTAAACAAAGTACCTGTATCAGACCACATATTCAATACATATTAGCTGCTATTATTATTGTTGATGTTATTATTCTCTGTCCACCCATTACAAATTGCATGTAACTTAATTCTGTTGTAATTATTATTTAAATAATTTGTATTTCTAAAGATGACCCATAATAAGAAATTAATAATAGTGCTTGTTCAAAATGCACACAGTTTTTTCTTAAGACAAACAGATGAGAAGTTGAGTGTTCAATCGTCTGGAAAGTAATGAACAAGTTGAGCATAAGATAATGAAAGTAAATTTTAACAGTTACTAATGTATGTCATTCAGATGCAAATTTTACCATGAATTGTGGCCATCTCAAAATATTATTGCAAATTTTGCAGTAGCATGAGCAAGACAATGTACTATAAAACTCTGAACTTAAATTGGTGAATAAAAGCAAATGCATTATAGAGGGTTGTAAAAAAATAGGTTTACAGTGTGTTTCACCTACTCACAACTGCAAACCTACTTTTGCCCCACCCGTATTTATAATATATATAAAATATTGACATGTATTATATAGAAAGCCATTTTAAAGTATATGTAGACATAGCTCATGTTATTGCACTTTGCCTTACTGTACTTTGTAGCTATTGTGGACCATTACACATTGAAGGTTTGTGGCAACTCAGCATTGAGCAAATTGCTTGGCATGATTTTTTTCAGCAGCATTTACTCACTACAGTTGTCTGTGTTACATTTTGGTAATTCTTGCAATATTCCATCATTTTTCATTATTTTTATACTTGGTGATCTGTATTATGGTGATCTGTGATTAGTCATCTTTAATGTTGCTATTATAATTGTTGTGAGGTATCACAAACTCCATCCACATAGCAAGATGAACCTAATAAATGTTATATGTGTTATGACTTCACCAACTAGCTGTTCCCCATCTCTGTCCCTCTCATCAGGCTTCCCTATTGTCTGAGACATGACAGTGTTGAAATTAGAGCAATTAATAACCTTGCCATGGCTTCTAAGTTTCTAAGTGAAAGGAAGAGTCTTATATCTCTCACCTTAAAAAAAACCTAGAAATTATCACACTTAATAAGGAAGGAACATTAAAAGTAAAGTTAGGTCAAAAGCTAGGCCTCTTGTGCCAGTTAGCCAAATTGTGAATGAAGAAATAATTTCTTGAAAAAATATATTAAAAGTGCTACTCCAGTGAGCACATAAAATGTGAGACAGTGAAACAGCCATATTGCTAACATGGAAAACATTTTAGTGGTCTAGATAGAAGATCAAACTCGCTAAACATTCCCTTCAGCCAAAGTCTAATTTGGAACAAGGTCCCTAAGTCTTCAATTTTATTAATGTTCTTGAGTAAGCTGCAGAAGAAATATTCGAAAATAGCAGAGGTTGATTCATCATACTTAAGGGAAGAAGCATCTGCATAACATAAAAGTGGAAGATGAAGCAGCAAGTGCTCACACAGAAGCTGCAGCAAGTTATCCAGAATATCTAGCTAAGATAATTAATGACCGTGGCTACACTAAACAACAGGTTTTCAATGTAGACAAAACAACCTTATTTTGGCAGAAAATGCTACCTAGGACTTTCATAGCTAGAGAGAAGTCAGTGCCTGGCTTCAAAGCTTCCAAGAACAGGTTGACTCTTGTCAGGGGCTAACACAGTTGGTGACTTAGTTGAAACCAATGTTTATTTACCATTCCAAATATCCTAGAGCGTTTAAGAATTATGCTAAACCTACTCTGCCTGTGTTCTTTCTGTAAATGGTACAACAAGGCCTGGGTGACAGTACATCTGGTTACAAAATGATTTACTGAATATTTCAAGCCCACTGTTGAGATCTTATCTTTGAAAGAAAGAGAGAGAGAGAGAGAGAGAGAGAGAGAAAGGAAAGAAAGAAAGAAAGAAAGAAAGAAAGAAAGAAAGAAAGAAAGAAAGAAAGAAAGAAAGAAAGAAAGGAAGAAAGAAAGAAAGAAAGAAATTCCTTTCAAAATAACGCTGCCAGTTGATAATGCTCCTGATCACTCAAGAGCTTTGGTGGAGATGTGCAATGTGATTAACATTATTTTTATGCCTGCTAACACAACATTCAGTTTGCAGCCTATGGATCAAGAACTGATTCTGACTTTCAAGTCTTATGTAAGAAATACATTTAATAAGGTTATTGCTGCCATAGATAGTGATTTCTCTGGTGGATCCAGGCAAAGTGGATTGAAAACCTTATGGAAAGGATTCACCATTCTAGATGTCATTAGATCACTTGTGATTCTTGGAAAAAGATAACAACAAATCAGCATCAACAGGAATTTGGAAGAAAAGGATTGTAACCCTCATGGGTGACTTTGAGGAATTCAAGACTTCAAAGGAAGTAAATGCAGATGTGTTGAGAATAGTAAGAGAACTAGAATTAGAAATGGAGCTTGAAGATGTGACTGAACTGCTATAATCTCATGATAAATTTTTTAACAGGTGAGGAGTTGCTTTTAATAGATAAACAAAGAAAGTAATTTCTTAAGATGCCATCTACTCTTGGTAAAGATGCCAGGAAGATTGTTGAAATGATAACAAAGGATTTAAAATATCACATAAAGTTAGTTGATAAAGCAGCAGCAAGGTTGAGAAGATTAAGTTTAATTTTGAAAGAAGTTTTACTCTGCATAAAATGCTATAAAAGAGCATTGCATGCTACAGAGAAATTGTTCATTAAAGGAGGAGCCATTGATGTGGCAAACTTCGTTGTTGTCTTATTTGCAAAAATTGTTTAAAAAAGATAGAAATCGCCACAGCTGCAGTGACCACCTACCTTTCTGATCAATCAACAGCCATTAACATGGAGGCAAGAACCCCTCACTAGCAAAAAGATTGCAACTCACTAAAGGCGAGCTAGTATTTTTCAGCAATAAAGTATTTTAAGTTAAGTATGTACACTTTTTTGGAAAGAATGCTATTGCACACTTAATACACTACAGTGTAATAGAAACATAATTTTTATATCCACTGCAAAATAAAAAAATATATGATTTACCGTATTGCAATATTCATTTGATTGCTGTGATCTGGAACAAAACCTGATATATTCTAAGGTATTCCTGCAATAATTTTTGTTATATTCTAGTTTTTTTTTAGTAATAAGCTATTACTAATACAGAAAATAAAATAATTGTACAGTCAATTTATATAGATTTTTTCCACTCTTAGATGAAACAAAAAAATTGTATAACAACTTCAATATCTCTATGCAAAGAGGCATTGACCCCACCAATGGTGTTATTGTATAATATTGAGGTCATTGTGAACAGATTCTTGGGAATTTTGCCACAGCCTCATTGAATAGTAGCATAGGAACATATTTTGTAAACAGAAAAAAAACATATTAAAATTGTATAAAAATGTCAGTATTATAGATTTTAACTATTATAATCTGAAGTAAAAAAACCCACTACATTTAAAATATTTTTAAAATACACTTTAAAAATAATACACAGGTACCTCCTCCAAGGAATTGTGCTTAATATGGGTTCATTTTTGTTGAGAATACTACATAGATTATACATAATTCTAGTTACTCATGACAGCTAGAATTTACTCTAACACTTAAAGTATTATTTGAACATTAGTTCAATTATTGGAGAGCTGTTTGTTTTCCCAAGTTATGACTCAAATGTTATATTTGTTAATATTTTGCTAAATCATCAAATTTTAATTGATCAGGTATTTTTTTAAAACTTAAATGAAAATTGATATTATTTTTCTTTTTTCTCCCTTTTGGTCATGTTTTTCTCCCTAATTTTATAGTGTTCACTACTTTCTTCTGTGATAAGGGAATGTGATTTACTAGGAACCTCCGAGACAACTTTAAATGTTCCAACATCTGAATTATAGGGGTGCCAGAAGAAGAGAAGGAAGAGCAAGAAATTGAAAACTTATTTGAAAACATAATGAAGGAGAACTTTCTAATCTGACAAAGGAAATAGACTTCCAGGAAGTCCAGGAAGCTCAAAGAGTCCCAAAGAAGTTGGACCCAAGGAAGCACACACAAAGGCTCACTATAATTACATTATCCAAGATTAAAGATAAGGAGAGAATCCGAAATGCAGCAAGAGCAAAAGACATAGTTACCTAAAAAGGAGTTCCCATAAGACTATCAACTGATTTCTCAAAAGAAATCTTGCAGGCAAGAAGGGTCTGGAAAGAAGTATTCAAAATCATGAAAGACAAGGCCCTACATCCCAGATTACTCTACCCAGCAAAGCTATCATTTAGCATGGAAAGACAGATAAAGTACTTCCCAGATAAGGTCAAGTTAAAGGAGTTCATCATTACCAAGCCCTTGTTATATGAAATGTTAAAGGGACTTATCTAAGAAAAAGAAGATGATCAAAACTATGAATAGTAAAATGACAACAAACTCACAACCATCAGCAACTGAACCTAAAAAACAAAAACAAACTAAGCAAACAACTAGAACAGGAACAGAATCCCAGAAATGGAGATCACATAGAAGGTTATCAGTGGGGAGAAGGAAGGGGAAGATTGCGGGGAAAGGTACAGGGAATAAGAAGCATAAATGGTAGGTACAAAATAGAGAGGGGGAGGTTAAGAATAGTATAGGAAATGGAGAAGCCCAAGAACGTATGTGTATGACCCATGGACATGAACTAAAGAGGGGATGATGATTGGAGAGGGGGTGCTAGGCAGAGGGGAATAAAGGGGAGAAAAAAATGAAACAACTGTAGGAGTATAATCAATAAAATGTATTGTAAAAAAACACAAAAAGAAAAAATGAGAGAAAGGAGAAAGAGAGGCAGAAGGAAGAAGGGAAAAAGATAGAAGGGAAAGAATGGGAGAAGGAAGGAAGGATTGGAGAGAGGGCAGAAGAAGCTAGAAAAAGAGCAGTGTAGCAATTATTATACGGTGATAAGAATATTGTCTCTTAAGTCAGATTGTCTCTCTTCTAATCCTAACTTTATTACTGCTAACTTGGGCAAGTTATTTGTTGTCTCTAAATTTTAGTTATCTTAGCCCTAAGTGTGAATAATGATAATGCCTTTATGTTTGTTATGGCAAATAGACTAAATAAGCAAAACCATATAAAGTTTGTTCCATAGTACAGGGTAGGGCAAAAGTAGATTCAGTGTTGTGAGTATGTGAAACAGTTAATTCTTGTATTATTATTATTTTTAATTATTGTACTATTTTCCATACAAACAACTGTAAAGCTACTTTTGCTCCACCCTGCATTGTGCAGAGTACTAAAAATATTAAGCATTATAATACCTATGATATATTTTCATTGTAGTCTATATTATTATATACAGGAATGTGCATTATGCAAATAACCATTGATCTACGCTTGAAAAGGATACTGAAACAAAATGATATGCCATATATGACTGATAAAAAGCAAAATTTTAGCTTCAAAGTAGAAGTGAAAAACTTCAGACAATCAGTAAGTCAGCTATCAGAGATTACATAGTTATTGATATTTGACACTGCCTTAATTAAGTATATCTTAACTTAAAGAGTAGAACTTACCATTCATGTTCTTTGTTCTTCTGCTATAATAAACCAATTGAAATAGTACTTTATATTATGTTTGGATGAAAATTATATATATATATATATATATATATAAATGGACTTGCTTTTGTATCTGATGTAAGTATCTGACTCAACAGCACTTAAACAAAATGAAGGACACAGTATAGCTCATGAATGTTAATTTATGTCTCATTAATTCCTTGTCGTATTGTGATAAAGTATGTTTAAGAAATACTTGACTGGTCTATAGTGATTTTTAATTAACAAGGCATTTAAAATATTTACTTTTTAAACATAAAAATGTGGGTTACCTTTTGAATTGGTGGATGGAGGAGACAGCAAAATCCTACCATGTAAGACCAGATGTCCAATTTTCCTTGAAAAGCATTTATTATTTTAGAATATTTCTTTAAAGTATAGTGATTAAAAAGAGAGAGAGCTTAAAGTAATTGTTAGGATAGTCAGAACTATTGTAGTCAGTGACTGAATTAATCTCTTTGAGTTTTTACTACCCTCTACTTGAAAGAAAAGACACAAACTGCATTTTTCTAAATGACACATGTAAATTGAGATTCTATCTTCTAAATTTAGTTGAGAGTAATGAGTGAGTACAGAAGAGAAAGAAAATATATTAGCTTCCTAGGGATGCCCTAACAAAATACCACATATTGGGTGGTAAAACAACAAAAATTTTTTGTCATTTAGTTCTGGAGGCTAAAAGTCCTTTTGCCCAGGCTGGTTCCTTCTGAGGACTATGACACTCCCATCCTTTCTCCTAGCTTCCGGAAGCCTCAGGTGTTCTTTGGTTTGTAGATGACTTGCTCCCTATATCTATATGTCATCTTTCCCCTATGCCCATTCTTCTCTTCATATGGCATTATTTTTGCAAGGTCACCAGTAATACTGAATTAGGGGTCCACTTTATTCCAACATGAGCTCATCCTAACTAATTATATCTGCAATATTTCTAAAATGCTGGAGGTTAGGGCTTCATCATATAAATTTTGAGAATACACAATTGAAGCTATAACAGAAATCTAGTTTTATTTTCTTTTAGGTAATATTCTAGTTTGATTTTGTTTCAGTTAATATTCTGTAACCAAATGTTACCATTATTAAAACTGGTATTTTCATCCTTATTTACCTTGTGATTATTTCACAATATTTTACCATGTCAGAACTACAGAGGTGGATGGAAAATAATTAGTATGCTTAGTACTGACCATAGCTAAGTTCATAAGGACCTGAAGATCTGCAATTGTTGGAATCCTACAAGGATTATTATAGTCTTGATACATCTAATATTTCAAGTATTGTATATAAGTCTTAGTTTCTTTGCATCAGATGAGGGTGTTAGAAATAGGATATTTAGAAGATGAGAAATTAAGCCTGTTTCAAAAAGGTGTTCTGTTCATTCAAATGTATTTCTTCAGGAAGCATTATTATTTTCCCCAGAATGAAGAATTTGTCTCTTAGAGATTCTTTGTATTCAGTAGAGTTGCTTTCCAAATGCCAGAAGTGTCTTGGACAATTTGTTCTCTGTTCAGTAAAAACAAACAAACAAACAAAAAACTATTCAATGGCAAACACTTTTCCAACTGTTTTGAAAGTTTATCACTTCTTTTTAAATATGTACCACACTAGACTATATCATTTCTACTAAAATGAGAAATAAAAGATCCTTCTTGTTCAACTTTTAGTAGTACATTGTTAAATTTCACATTGCAAATGTGATGATAATTTGAAATAGACATTTAACATGGAAACATTTCTCTTAAATTTACTTGTTTTCTTTTAGCAAAAATGAATGTTGTATTTTTAAAATGTCTTTTCAATGTTTATTACATTTTTATATTGTCTTAAATTATTGCTAGCTTAGTATGGTCTATTATAATAATACAGTCATGATACAAACTTTACTTAATTCTAAGACCTGCATTTATAGCACTCTTCACATATTAGCATAGTTTCAACTATTAGGATATACCTTATAATTGATATTGACTTTAATAGGGTACTTGATTTTCATCTCTGTGTTCTCATAGCTAACTATATTATTAAATCAATTATGTATTTCACAAACAATAGTTTAGTCAAATCAAGTAATGTGTTATAAAATCATTCTTACATTTCTCACTTGGAAATAATGAATTGATTCTTTCAATTACTATTCTAGTAATTCTAAAATTATATAAATATAGTGACCATATTTCTGTTTTGCTCAGGAAGCCTGAATTTTATGTCTATTATCTTACCATAATCATAGCATAAAATTTTACTCTCAAATGTGTCACAGTGTGGATGACAAGTTATATGTTTACAAATAAGTGAGATTAATCTGTAGTTTTTATATTACATTATATTTATCAGGTTATATCATAAACTTATATTTTAACTGGGTCACTTTCAGTTTATAGAAGATAAATATATATTTCTCAAATATGAAACTTCCTATTGTTTATACAATGTAGACTAGATTAATAAATCATTATTTCTTCTGTCAAAGAAGCTTGATTGTCACCAAGGACATTATGACAACTTTGAAAATATCATGTAAAATGTCATCATAAGAAACATTCAAACCTGTAGAGAATTTTTGTGAGTTTATTTAAGCCAATCTAGTGACAGTTGTCGAAGCAAAATCTCAAAAGACTGACAAATGCTTTAGAGAATGGCAGTTCAGCATCTTTTTAAAAATATTTTATTTATTTATTTTTAGAGAGAGAGGAAGGGAAGGAGAAAGAGAGGGGAAGAAACATCAATGTGTGGTTGAATCTTGCATGCTTCCTACTGGGGACCTGGCCCGCAACCCAGGCATGTGCCCTGACTGGGAATTGAACTGGCACCCTTTGGTTTGCAGGCCAGTACTCAATCCACTGAGCCACACCAGCCAGGGCTGGCACCTTATTTTATACATTATAATCAAAACAGGAGGCATAAGGAGGTTATAAGAAATCCACTGGTGATAGATTAGGGAAGTGGGAGAAAGCAAAGCAATGGGGGGAACCTCTGGGATTAGATAAAATGTAAAATGATAGACATAATTTTACACAGGTAGATATAGGATAGTTAACAGTTAACAATTAACATGCTAACAATAACATTGAGGGGAATTGTGGTCTCTCCCTGGTGTGGTGCCCCTATTTTCAGGGGTCCAGAAAAAGGAAATTTGGCATTCCAAAGGTATGTTATCATAAATGCTAAAAGACAACAGGCAGGCTTAGTTCAGGTAAAGACTGACCTTCGTTCCAGTAAAGTTCTTGTCTGGTTTAGGACAAGAATACCAGCCATAGACTGGTTTTAAGCCAGAAAGTTTTAATTTCAGTCAATCCTATATAATTACTTTAGGTATCTGAGTTTGTAAAGTTGCAACACAGGCCTCACCTAAGGTTGTCAGGTTTCACATGTGGCTACTTTCCTTCCATAAATTTTATTAAAGATCTAGATTATTGTCTTCTTATCATTGAGCAAACTGGGGCTCTGCCACATGGCTCCTTGACACATGACCCAACAGTCAGTGTTGAAGAAAACAGATTTTTATTGGCAGGGTTCCAACCTTGGTGGGCGCTGAGAGCACTTTTGCTCAGAGCCTCCTCTCCCATGAGAACCAGCACTTCCCTTGCTCCCTAAAAGGCTACAAGCCAAAGCCATGACCAGAAATTCCCTGCACCCTTATCTGTTCTTAAGATGGCTGTGCAAACACACCTGCATCCTCTTCATAATGTGCACTTGTGGGTTTCAGAGTCTCCATCCTCTCACAGCAGCTCTTTCCTTCAGGATCTGGAGTGCACTATTCGCGGCCCCCATTTAATGGTTCAGGGGAACATGTGCTGTGTTACACCAGGTCATGGTGGAGTCCAGGGAGGCACACATCCCAAGAGAATAACATCTCTATATATCCTTCAGAGAAGCAGAATTCTGATGCTTAACATTCCTGGTCACAGTTCAGCTCCAAGCATCTCTCACGAATCCGTGCTTGGTTAGACAGCTCCCTGCACAGCAGCATCATGCCTGCTGCCATCGTCTCCGGGGCAGCTTCGGGGAGGAGTGGGGCAGCAGGCCTCCTCTTTCTTACCCTAGACATCGGGGTGGACTGAGCCCCAAGACACTCCATTTCTGACCACGTGGCTTCCTCTTCCTCTCTCTGCCTGCTTTTATTTTAAATGGTCAGCCTGGAACTTCCTGTGTGACCACATATCTGGCCCCTCCTACGATGTGCCATTTTTACCAGTTCCCCTGTATATTCTACATTCTCTCAGCTGCCATCTGCAGTTAGGACAAGAGTTTCCAGTGACGCAGGACGTTTGGAGTGGGCATCCACCTCCCCGGCCATGTCACAAGTCACTATACACTGTTAAAATAATGTATGCCTCTTGCCCTGTGCAGCAGACCTCTCCCCTGCAAGACAGGCAGGGATGTTAATTTGCCATTGTTATGCAAAGTATCTTAAATGCCATATTATCCACTTCCCCCTTCCCCTAACCAAAGTTTGTGAGGGTCTTCTATTTTCAGGGGACCCTTGCTCTCCATTCTGTTATATTCTGTTAAAAAAAAGCAACTTGGATAAATTGATCATTTTGATAATGTATACTGAGCTATAACTATGCAAGTGTAGTTTATTTGCATATGTCACTAAATCTAGATAATGATTTATCAGAAAACACATTCAACAAATCCCTTCCTTATAAATACATACCTAAAAAAGTAACCATGTAAATGTAGATTCACAAAAAAAAAAAAGATAAAAAATAGCCCTTGCTCAGTGTTTCTCAAGAAGGAAATAAAATTATATTAAATGAATAGATTGTTGTATAGACTAAATTTTTTATTAGGTAAGAAACATGTCAGTCTCATTAGAGACAGTGGCAAATAGAGAGGGGTTGAAAAATGGAAAGCATAGTATTAATCAGAGCTCATTTCAGGGCTCATGACACTGTAGAATGGGAAAAATAATTGTCACTGTAATCTTTTAGGTTCTTGGCTGAGACTCCTTGATAAGAGCAGAAGGATTAAATGGGGAAATACAAACCAAACTTTAATAATACAGGTCCTTGCTGTACATAGGGAAGATCCCCAGCAATACTGAGTAAGTCCTAGAAATAGCCCAAGTTACCACCTTAAATATCATCTCCAGCTATAGACAAAAGAAAGATGTTGGGGTGGTGAAAAGCCATTTACCAAAGATTTACAGGAAAAAAAATAGTAAATAAGGGTATGGTTGTTATGCAGATTTAAGCCCTTGTCTTTTCCATTGATAAGAATTACTAGAGATTCCATCATTCCCCTCTTAGGTCAGAGAAGGAGATGCCTTTACAAATGGAGATTTTGCTTTTAAGTGTAAATGTACCCTACACAATTGTAACTTCTACCTAATTTTCAGAGCTTCACTTCTATTTCTTAAAAATAAGCAGCTCAAGATAATCCCTATGCCAAAGAGTCATATTTTGAGACAGCAAATTCTTCTAGTCTTCACCACCAGGCTTATTTGTACCAGCACCTATGACCTGTGGATGAAAATGGAGTTCGATGGAAAGCAACCTTACAGGGTGATTTGATCGTTAATTCCTAACTGGGTAGGTCCTGGTGGGTAATGATGCCCCAGGCACATAACTTCTTTAGTAAAAAGCTTATTTCTTAGAGCAAGCTCTGTCCATTGTTCCTGTGCATTGCAGTTAACATACCCTTGAAATGCCTCTTTTTAGACCCCTCTTTGCTTTGTGCAACTTTCATATAATCTTCATTACTTTTCTTCCTTAAGTTTAAACTCATAAAAGAAGCTGCAAACTGTCATTTCTTTGAAGCATTTATCTTGGTCTGTTGAGATCTTGCATTTATTTCAGTCTGTTGAGATCTTCTTGTTGACTTTAATTTTTATAAAAATTCCCTATGTATTTGGTAATTCTTACATTGACAGATGTTTGTAACAAATGGTGCCAAGTTCATTTTTTCCAGGAATATAGGGATTAATACAAGCAAAGGAGAACACTATTGTTCAGTCTCTCAGAAAGCTGGCAAAGAAGTAAGAAACTACCCTGAGTAATAGGCAGCCCAAACTCATGTAACTCATTCTGAGACATTATAGCAGATAATTTTTCCCAAATTCTAAGGTGCTACAGACACAAAAGTAAGAGGTAGAAAATGCATAGTTCTGCATCTTAGCAGAAGCAGCAAAATAATGTTCCTGTAGTGGGACAAATCCTGTCATCATCAGCAGGAGGGTAAATAGTGGTGTAAACGAATATCAATTTTATACTGCAAAAAAAAAAAAATTAAAAGTATCTATTTGAACAAATGTAACTCCAGCCCAGAAGACACAGATTTAAGTAGCAAACTAAATTGTGCTCTGCCAAGACAAAAGGGAGACTACCTTTGATAGGGAAAATGTCCACCCAAGTCCCCAGCTAAGTCTGATTTATGTAAATGAGGTATCCAAATACACTAATGATTGGACTGAATCATTCTGTCCTAATTGATTGGCATTTTGCATCCAGATTGAGCATTATGGAATAGTTCTGATTGGAATGGCAGGTCTCAGTCTATTGGTACAAAGAGAAAACCAAGCACTCCCTTATAATAGTTCACTTAGACTGCATAAAACAAGCAGGCCATAGTGAGAGAAGTTGATAATTAAATCTAAGGTTCTTTCTGGTATAAAGTTTGTGAAAAACCCCTGTCAGAAAATGACCAGGAGGTGATTTTTATTTTATTTTATTTATTTATTTTTAGAAAAAGGGGAAGTGAGGGAGAGAGAGAAAGAAACACTAATGTGTGAGAGAATCATCAATCAGTTGCCTCTCTCATGCTCCCAACCGGGACTGGCCTGCAACCCAGTCATGTGCTCTGACCAGGGAACGAACCTGTGACCATTTGTTTGCAGGATGATGCCCATCAACTGAGCCACACCAGTCTGGATTAGGTTTTTATTATTTATAAAATTCAAGTCCTCAGTTGACCATGAGGAGTGTATCTCAGCATATAATTTTTTTTCCCCTCAGGATTCACAGTAGTAAAATGTCAGTGGCAGCCAAGAAGCAGATGCTAGCTTGGATCCACTATAAAGAAAGATTAGCTAGAGGAGGAGCAGGATTGTGAGTGTCAGGAACCAAATTAGAGTGTCAATGGGAAGTTGGGATTTGTTCCCAGATAATACTGCAATATTATTCATAGGATTGGCTGGGTTCTCTGTGGCTAAATTATTTGGCTTTCTCAGGACTATAAACCATATATAGGCTTTCAAAATTCTATGATTGACACTAATTTCAAAGTTTTAACACTAATTTAACACTAAAATAACATTTAAAAATAGTTATATTATATAACTAGGTGTAGTTATATTATATAACTAAGGTGTAGTTTCCATAGATAGCTCTCCCACCACCCATAAGGGCTGGCCAAGGGGCCTCTGGCCAGAAGGAATATGTATTGTTTTGGGAGTAGGTTGTAACTCCCACCTTATCTCTTTTGGAAGTGGCTTTCTGTCCTGTGGCTACTTCTTGACCTTTTCCTTTTGCACGTACAAATTGAGGTAATGTAGTTCCGACTCATATGTAGAACCCATGCCTCCTTTTTCTGGGACCCCCTATAATGAGCCTCAGACTGCAGGGGGTACAGTCTTTCTTGCATCAACCTGCCACCATTGGGGCACTTCCCTGTAATGTGAGTAGTAAATGGCATGTCCATATTGGCTAGTCCTCTGGGTAGTTTTTATGGAATACCATGAACCCTTAAGCAGTTCTCCAGTTTTGAGCTCCTGTACTACATAAGGGAACTTCATGACATTTTAATTTACCCACATGGAATATTTTTAAATTGAATCTTTCTTAATAAATTCTCTTATCTTGAGAATTTACTCTTTAATGTACAATAAAACTATTTTAAATTCCCTTAATTTGCTGATTTACATTTTGTTACTTTTAATTTTCTCTAAGACACTAACCTCACTTCACTTAGTTACTTATTTTTAATTGAAATTTCGAGACTGCTAAATTGGGATGCTTAGATTTTTCAGTAAGTTTTATTAGTATGTCATATACTACCATCTGTCACTTTATTTTGCAATTTCTATTTGACAGTATAGTGCTAATAATAGTTTTAATCGTTAGTAAAATATATAATATTTCATGTTATGTTATATAGCAAGGAATCTTGTGGTATGGCTTGCCAGGAATATGCCTTATTTAATGAGTAACATTTATTATTTATCAAAATATCACTGTACATACCTGTTATTTGATGTTAATTATATTTTAAGTTCAAAGTAAGCAATTCAGTAACTGAGATCATAGGAAAGTTTGTCTATGAAGGTGAGCAGATTATGCTACTCCCAAAATATGTTTCTTTAGCATAAGGTTTATTTTAGACTTATCATTATTATTATCCTCTGGTGAGGATTATTATTACTAAGTCCTCACAAGAGGATATGTTTATGTTTATTGAGAGAGAGAAAGAGATACATCAATGTGAGAGGGAAACATTGAATGGTAGCCACCTGTATGCACTCCAACCAGGGATTCAGCCCACAACCTAGGTATGTGCCCTAACCAGGTATTGAACCCTCAACCTTTTGTGTATGGAATGATGCTTCAACCAACTGAACTACCTGGCCAGGGCATATTTTGGGGTTATTATTTTTAAGAAATAGCAGACTTAGGAAAAGCTCTGAAAGCTTAAATGTTACCCTTTTGTAAGAAACATTTACTTTAATAAGAGAAATACCCATTTGTAAGGGTGTCTACCTCTCTGTACGAGGAAGAGAAGCTCAAGAAACTCTTATCAGTGGGAAAGGCAATGACCTAAATCTATATAATAACCCTATCCTTGTTTACTGTAATTTTCCTGATAACCTTCCATAACTGGCTTCTCCAACTTCCAACATCTTCATTTGTCTTTAGCTGGAGATGGTATTTAAGGTGTTAGCTTGGAAAATCTCAAGGAGTTACTCAGTTTTTATGAGTTTCTCACATATGTAAAAAGATATACATGTTATCAAATTTCTTTTTGTTTTTCTTTTATTAATCAGTATTTTTAGTACAATGGGGGTCTCGGTCAAGAACCCAATGTGGACCCCAAGAAGAAAGATTGACTTGATATGAACCCTGAGAAAGAATTTATGTGCTGAGATGGACTCCCAATGGTCAACCAAGGCCCCACATTTTATAAATAATAAGGGTGTAGCAGTCCTTTGCTCATCATATTCTGTATAACAGGAAAAACCTTAGATTGAAATCTCAACTTCCCAAATAATGCCCTATTTGTTTATGCCATCTAACTCAATCACTACAGGAAAACCCTAGTTTTGTCTTTCTATAAATAGACTGAGACCTGTCCAATTAGAACTGCCCAGTTTGGATACTTCATTTACATCAAATGGACCTGATTGAGAACATGGGTAAAAACTTTCCTTATAAAGGAGGACCTGCCTTTTGTCTCAGTGAAACACAATTTAAGTTGTTATCTAAATCTGTGTCCCTGGGCTACAGCTCCTTTTGCTGTAATGAATGCCTTTTATTTTTTATTACAGTCTAAAATTGCTTTTGGTCTATACCAGAAAGATAGAGGGGAAAATTATTTCTTTTTCTACAGCTACATAAACAGGTTGATTTATTCTGAGATGTGACCACATGCCCAGTGGAAAGCATGTGCACAACCTGAGTTAACTCTGATGGAACCATATGCATTAGGAGCAATATACATGTGAGCTCTAGAAGCAACACACTTCCCAAATCGGTTGATATTTCCTGCTGTCTCTTCAATGACATTGTTTCAGCCTGTAATCTTTACTTTTAAAAAGATATTCAGGCTTCAATAAAGTGCCTAAATCTAAGATCAGACTCTCTTATTATTACTTCTGTAGACTCCAAGAAGACAGATTTTTTTTTAATGTGAGAAGAAATCTGTCTGCAGAGATAGACTTAACATGGTCAAATGATGACCCGCATTTTATAAATAACAGGAACCTAGTGGTCATTTTCTAACAGGGGTTTCTCACATATTCAGTATGCTAGGAAGAACCTGAGACTGAATTCTCAGCTTTCCACATTATGTCCCATTTGTTTATACCATCTGAGCCACCAACAGCAAGAAAATCCTGGTTTCATCTTTCTGCTAGTGGATTGAGATGCACCATCCAATGAGAATTGCAGAATTTGAATACCTCATTTGCATAAGTTAGGAAGTTGTGTTAACATAGATCATTAGGTAGTTATTAACAATGAATGGAGCAAAAGGGATCAGATATTAAACCTAATATAACTGGCAAACTGAATCAGGTGTTAGGACAGCATTCCATTAAGCACACTAGGAAGCTATCGCATTTATAGACTCATTCACACATTCCAGAGGAATGCTTTGTAGGAGGTCAAGGAGATTTAATCCTTGGAGTGGACAAGAAATCTCTCCAGAGGTGCTACCAGCCTGCTACTTGATTATGGGAAGAAGGAGGAGAGGAAAATTCCTCTGCTGGGCATAAGTATTCCATATAAAAGATGCCTCCAATTTGTTTCAGTGGACCGCAGATCAGGTTTGTACCTGCATCTCTGTATCCTGGGTTGCAGCTCCTTTTGTTCAAATAAATCCTTGCTATTCTTTATTTCAGTCTAAAATTAATTTTGGTTTACACCTCACTCCCTAATATTTATACACCTATAAAGTTTGATGAGGAGGTGAAAAAAGTGATGCTACTAAGAGTCTTTTAACCTCTAGTTTTTGGTATTGTGTCCAGAAAAGTAGAAATGTTAAAAATATTTTATTTATCTACTCACTGTAAAAGTGTCAATGATGATGATAGGGGAACTCAAGAGTTAAAGCTTTTAGCCTTAGTTGATAGGCTTAAGTGACTAATGCTTGTGGAAAGCTGTTATTCCAGGAACTGGAATGCTTGCACACATAACTTCTGGAGGTGGACAAGCAATTCAACCTTTGTGCCCCAGGGTGTCTGCAAGTGATGGAGATGGTAACCGATGCACTGTGTTCCAGGGAGGGAATGCCTGTGATGCAGATAAAGGATGGTTGATCAACAGATAAAGAAGTAATAATAAAACTACCAGACTACAACTGTTACCCAATTAACATTTTTTTCTAAACTCCTTACCTACCCTTCTATCCAATTAACCTTTTTCCAAACCTGTTACTCACCCTTTCATCTCCTTATAAAAATATCTGCTGGAAATGAGATGTTAAGATGTTTTTTTGAGGATACATAACCTGAAGTCTTCTCAGATTGCTGGTCATCTGAATAAAGAGCCTATATTCTTCAATCCTTGTCTCTCCTTATTGGTTCTGGCAGTGACAGGCAGCACGAACACTGACTCTTCCAATTTCAATGATACTTAGAGTGTAGCATTTTAATTGATTATAAGTGCAAACACAGCCACTGCCTGACTCACATAACAAAAATAGTCTTTTTTTTAATCCTCACTGAATTTTTTCTTCATTGCTTTTTCAGAAGGAGGAAGCGGGTGGGGAGAGACATCAATGTGAGAGAGAAACATTGATTCCTTGCCTCTTGTAGGCACCCTTATGGAGGACTGAAGCTGGGTATTTTCCCCTGACCCAGAATGGAACCTGCAACCTTTCCATTTATGGGACAATACTCCAGCCAACTGAGCCAAAATGGCCAGGGCCGAAAACAGCCTTCACTTCCTGTGATTTTTCCCTTATCACCAAGTAATATCAATTCTCAAATGTTTGCTAAAAGTTTAGTATAAATGTTTTGGAATTGGTTAGTTTCTTACCAATGAAAGCAATGTTTTGTTTCTTATCAACCAATTATTTTCAATTTGTTTATACATATGAGTGTAATAAGAAACAGGAGGTATTGGATAAAAATTGATCGGGTACTTGATATTAAAACAATCTGATATAACTACTGAGAATTTGCATGTAATAGAAACTACTACTGTGTATTTTAAGCACTTTTTAAAATTGATTCTCTTTCTTACTGTTAAGATAAAACAACAGGCTCATAATAAAGTCAGGGTTGCTAAACTCCATCAGGACTTAATACCTAACTGTAGTTTTAGCCTCTGCCCAGAATGGAATTTTAAACCAATCGGTCTGGAATTTCCTATTTGACACCAGTGAGTTTGATCTGTTTGATAAACCCGCACCTTTTCCTTAGGGAAGCTGACCTGCCTGAAGTAATCCACTTTTCACTTTGTTGTTTCTCCCTCTTTCTGCCTGTTAAAAACTTTCATTTTGTCTTGGAGAAACTTTCTGTTTACTAGATGGGATACTGCTCAATCCATAGATCTCTGAATAAAGCCAATAATATATTTAAAATATTTTATTTGTTTATTTTTATAGAAAGGGGATGAAGAAAGAAGAAGAAAAACATCAGTTGGTTGCCTCCCATATATAGCCTGCTGGGGAGTGAACTGTTAGCAGGCATGTGCCCTCACCAGGAATTGAACTGGTGACCTTTTCTCACTGTAGGACAACATGCAAATAACTGAGCCATACCAGTGAGCACGAGCCAGTGATATCTTTAGTCAGTTGAAATTTTTTTCTTTCACACTATCTAATATCTTCTACATCTCTTTGATTTTTTTCCTATTCATTTTATAATTCAGCATATGCTCTGGCATTTTACTTTTTATAGACATTCTTGAGATGATTTTATTTACTTTTTATAACCATAGATCACTAAGTATGTTTCACTCATCTTTATTACAAAAGATCTCAAGAAATAATTTACAGTCATTTCTTCTATTTCTTCCCCATAAAATTAACAGTTTGGTTTCTGGACCTCACAGTACTGAAATCCTTTTTTTAAAATATCACCAATTCTTCTTAATTGTTAAACATAACTGTTTTTTTTAAATTCTCAGATTCCTTCATTTCTTATACCTTTGATTATGTTAAATATTACTCTTTGTTCTTAAAACTTTTCTTAACTTTTTATTTACCTTACACTAGGCTGTTTCTTTTTTTATCAATGATAGTTCCTTTTTTCTGTTGTCATCACATATAATCCTTGTCCTAATTTTATCATTTATCCTTTTTCTAAAGAAAAAAAATCTCCCCAGATTTAGTTAAGGTTTCAGTTAAGGTCACTATGTAAACAAAATCTAGTTTCTCTGAACTTGTGATTTTCTTTTGCTGGTAATTCTTTTCTGTTCCTTGTTTCTCCCTCAATCACCAAGCCTCTGAATAGGTGTCTAGCATGATCCCCCACTCTGAGGACTAGCCATTGGGTTTTCTTTTCTCTCTGCTTCCATTTCTTTCTTCACACACCTGCCATTTCCTATCTGGTGGTCTTGTTTTAGCTGTTCTCTATTTTCAGTTCCTCAATGTTGCTCTGTGCTTCAATTCTATATGTGATACAGAGAGATCTGATCAGATCACTAGGGAGGAGTAGGGAAGGGTCATAGGAGGAATTTTCCCAAAGCAATGGTAAACAGCCTAGTATGGGATTGGCTGAGAAGCTAAATACCTCCAGAGTGCATGGAATTATGGGCCAAAGTTTTAAAATAAAAGGAGAGCAGAGGCTTACTCTCTTCCTTAAGGACGCTTGGATGATCATGGTGCACCTGCCTGCATTTCCCAAAGGATGGTGTTTTGAATGGGAGGAGAAACTGTGGGCATAGCCTAGGATTGGGCTGGCCTGGCAGAGGGTTGCAGGGTTATTCTTCTTAGGGTGCATTAGATGGCATAGGCTCTGATGCACAAGCCTGTCATTTTTCCAAAATTGTGTAGCTTTTGTGTCTTAGGTTGTATTGTAAAATGGTCTTATAGAAATAAGATAATTAAAAACTAATGGGAAGAACTTTAGGGGAACACAGAAGTTGAAGGGTTTAGCCTTAATGGATAGGCTTAAGTGACTAATGCATGTGGAATATTGTTATTCCAAAATTATGAAGCTTTTGAATAAAGACTCTGTTCTTTCATTTTCAAACTTTTACCTCTGGAATTTTGCCTGGAGGGTGGTGTGGGCAGTGAGCCTCCCCCCCACCCCCCCCACACACATGTTATTCAGTAACATATTCATTTTGTACAATGAGGCTAAATTATTTTTTAGGCATTTCATAAAAATGAGGCCATATATTATTAGATGTCCAAAGCACATTAAAGCAAATATTGGTGGATGTTCTTACAATTTGATGAAGAAATAAGGATATCATTTAATAACTTTTACTATATAAATGACATTAGTGGCTTAGCTAGAGTTAGAGAGGCTGAATATAATCATTCCAGGCTACTATGTTTCCCCTCCTACAAATTGGAAACTATAAATTCCTAAAATAGCCAAATTGAAAATTCTAAAGCCAACATTATATAGCTAAACTGTCCAATGGGTTCACTACCACCTACATTTAGCTATTAAGCATTTGAAGGGTGTTTAGCCTGAATTCCAATGTTCTGTGATTATAGAATCATACCTTATTTAAAACATTCAGTACAAACAAAAGAATGTAAAGTTATCTACCACTTTAAAAACATTGATCACCCATTTACATAATATTTTAGTGTTAATATGCACTCAAATTATTATTCCACCAGTTTTCAAAAAATGTTTTAATCATTTGAAATGCAAAATTTTATATTTGGCTCACATATATAGCTCATGATATAATTCTATTGATCGGTATTTTTCTAAAAACCCCATGAATTAAGACTTGATATGCATTAAAGACTTCTCACAAGATAATTTCCACTCTAGGCAGGCCAACCTTGTTCAACTCTTAAACATGCAATAGTTCATATGATTATCTTGTTTGTCTGTTCCTTCCTATCATATAAACATCCCTTGGACATACTTTTGTCCCATCTCTGTAAGCAGGTATTTCTTCAGTGAGACTCTGCTATTTTTTCTGTTCAAGAAATTTTCCAATTTTCTGTTCTCCATTCTTTGGAATTAGGACTTGTAACTTTCTTTGACCAACAGAATTCAGCAGAAGCAAAGTTGTGCATTCACTAAGCCTAGGTCTTTAGAAGTCTTGCAGATTCTATTTTCATTTTATTGGAATGCTGCTCCAAAACTCCAAAACCATTGTGAAGATGCCCAGCCTAGCATACAAGAAGATTAGCCACCAAGTGGAGCAAAGACAAATCAGTGCAGATGCGTCTCCCTATATCAGTAATTTCTCAGCAAGCCGCAAACATCAGTCATTGGACTGGAATAGTTTGGACACCACAAATTTAATGAACCCTCCAGATGACTGGAGCCACATGAGTAACTCTTGGTGATCGCAGCAGAAAAAGCATCTAGCTGGACTCAATTCAACTTACAGATTAATGGACAATTTGCATGAATGTTTCCTTTCATCCTGTGTCTATTTTGTTACTCAGTAATAGATAACTAGTACCACCTTATTTCCCTCAAAATTTCAAACGTAGCAGTCCATTTAAAGCAACTTGAACTAATGACTTTCATGTAGACTTTTCTAATGATCATATATCATCTCTGATTGCTTTCTTTTAACTGGGTTGACATAACCTTTTAATATATTATTTTCTATAATTAGTATTTTAGAATTATTTCACAAATATAGTCCTTGACTTCAGAGCAATGTAATTCAGCTTTTTTCCTGACAGAGAATGTGAGAATTGTAACACAGAGCTGAGGTTCATAACTATGACAAACATCGTGACTATGGCTGCTGCCATTTTTCAGCTGCTATATGTCAGGCATGTATTTTAACTCTCAAAACTCTATGGCATGAAAACAAGTTTTATACTCAGAAAAGACTTGAGATATAAAGAGGTTTATGACTTGTAGAAGGTCACATAATGGTAGCCAGTAGGTCCAGGGTCTGATAACAGACCAATTATCTGGTGATGGAACTCATGGTCTTAACCACTTAAGGGTAATGACCTCTGTAAAACTGCACAGCAAACATCGTACTTAAGGGAAATGATCTATTCTAAGGGATATAGTTAACATTATTTAGCTTCCTAAACACATTTTTGCAGTCATTTCTCCCTATTTTTCTTCTCATCGCTATATAGTTGAAATCAGTAAGGCTCAGATATAAGCCTCCTGATTTTCCCAATCAATATTAGATTGCTAGAATAGCTCATACCTATAGTTTTAATTACTACACATGTCAATACTTGCAAAATTTATACCACCTAATTAGGCTTCTCTAAGATTCATCATCTTACCAACTAAATCCATGTGCTTCTGTCAATTCTCATTATACCAATCAAATAAAAGTGATTATCACCCTGGGTCTAACAGCATTATCCATCACCAACACTTTTAATCTATTACCCATGTTGGATCATAATAAATCTTGAAAACAGTACAGATCTAATCATGACATAATAATACATCTGCTGAAACACTTCCAAATATTTAATATTTGAGTCTCTGCAAATTTCTGCATAGACCGGCCTCTGTGTGTTCCTCCAGCTTTAACATTTCCACTTCACCCATGCTCTCCTTTCCTTCATTTTCCACCCACATTGGACTTTTATTTCCTCAGGGAAAGCCATATTGCTCACCTATTGAGTGGCTTTGGGTAAGCTGATGTTTTTGCATTACAGAAATTACCATAAAGAATATAAATAACAGTGTGCCACAATAAAAGTATACCTAAGTTTTTTTTTTCCCATTTCCCTTAACTCTAACAGCAAAGAGAATTTTAAAAGTGGCTGAAAGGGAATAGGTGACTGTGAGGAATGTGCTGGTGGTCTGTGGCAGATGCAAGGCTTATTGTTGCACCTGGCATTAATGGATACTCCAGAACAGGCTCCTCGAAATGGGCTCTGACCACTGAGAGAAGACTGCACTTAGTATATACATCCCCTATCCTCTGACTTGCTATCTTTCAGCTATGCAGAAATGAAACACAGGATAAAGCCCATATCTCCAAACTGAGGTTTTTAAATAATGACTTGTTAAACTAGTAAAAGCAACAAGTCTGCAGCAATGATATTTTTGAAGAGAAACAAAATTGAATGAAGATTAAATCATACCTACACTCTCTATTTTTAAAAAATAACCAGAAAAAAATAGTGACCATACAGAAATAGTGCAAAAATTAAAAAGTAAAAAATAATATAAAATATACAAGAGACTGTTGGACAATATATTTTACTGAGAGCAACAACTGATTTAACAATAAATGTGTCATAATCTCTCATTAACATTAGAGATTACAAAAATAACATATATGATTACTTAAAGGCCACAAAATGTAATATAAAAGATTCAACTTGAGAAATAAACTGAAGCAAAACTATCACAGAACTTTGTCATACATATAGAAAAACAAAAACAAAACAAGGAAGAACAGAAGCAGGCCTGATAGGAAATCAATGACATGAAGGAAAAGCTTGAAATAAACATATAGACAATGGAGAGGAAAATCATGTAAATAAGAGGAATTAAAATATAGTAGGAAACAGTGATGACAGAGACTCAATATCACAGTAGCTCATGTAACCAAAATAAAGAAGAAAAAGATAAATAGGTAGATAGATAGATGATTGATAGATAGATAGAATAGGTGATAGAATTGAAACCAAAATAGAGGAAAATATGGGATTAATAAACAATGAGCATTAATTAAAATACACAAATACTTGTGGTTTTTTCTAAATAATGTTACAAGGGAAAGAGAAATAATATTTTATTTTACACTATTTGTATAAGATAATGGGAGAAATCCTTTGAAAGAAACAAAATACAATGTTCTGGATGACAAGTACACAGAAAATAAGCAATATAAAGATATATTCAGTTGAAGTTACAGAGCTTTGAAATACTAAGACAAAATAAAAGTTATTTAGACAAGAAAAATGCCTGTATTAGGGGTAATAAAACAGATTGATATTAGACTTCTCTAATTATGTTTAAAGTTAAGAAACTTTACATATGCCTACATATTTTTTGAGGAGTAAAAGCATGTCCCAAGAAATTGATGCTTAAGCAAACTGTAATTCATAGAAAAATATCCTAATACATTTAGGGCCTGAAGTAATACAGTTAAAACTCTTAGGGATTTCTTGGAAAATAATAAAGACCTTAAAAAACACATGAAACTCTTTGTCTTAATATATAATGTAAAGGGTGTCTCAGGATTCCAAGAGATGGCATTTTCTGTCTGTTGTGTTTTAAACAGGTCATTTTTATCTCCAGTGAAACACTAAGCAATATTTGCATCTTATCAGCATTGCTGTCAGTGCTTTACCAAAGGAGAGATTTTCAAATACTCACGACTACCAGACTATCAGAGCTAATTTTCATAGTAGGTAGACAAAGAAGAATTTACCTTCCACAGATAGAAAAACTCTCAAGGTAAGACAGGAAACCTGCTTCAAACTGTATAGCATTTTCCTAATTTTTAATCATAATTATTGAGATGGAAATGACAATCCCCAGGCTTCTATTACTATTTAGAATGGATTTGTTGGTGACATCTGATCACAACCAGCCTATCACATTTATAGGAAAAACTTATACCAGAATTTTGCCATTATTATTTTGCTTTCCCTGTAGCATTATTTGAAAGAAACACAAACATTTTTGTACTTCACTTAGTGCTCATAGTTTATTACTCCTTGAGTACAAAAAAGTGAACATCGTTATTGGAATGGCAAGCGGTAAGAGATGTCCAGGGCCATAAAATAAAATTTGTCTAACCATTTTCAGGAATGCTCACCAACCCCTAGTCTAGATTTTTCTTCTAAGCTACATCCATAAATATGAAACCACCTATGCAAAATTTCAACTTACATATCACAGAGATAGTTCAAACTGAACAAGTCAAATTCAAGTTATCTTCTTCTAAATCCTCTTCATGTCCAATGTTCAGTTTAAATAAATGGCACCATCATTCACCCAGTTTCTCAAGTTTGAAACTTGTGAGTCATGCATGATTTCTTCTCCACCCACTGCTCCAAAGCTCACAAATCTGCTAACTACAGTTCATTTTTCTTGCCATAGTCATGGTCCAGATTACCATCTTTCTCAATTTATTAGTAATCTTCTAACATTCTTCTTTTTTCTTTTGTGATTAAATAATTTTTGCTATTATTCTATTAAAACTGTCCCAATTTCCCCCCTCACCTTCCTCTTCACTCATCCCACACCCCCCACTCCCACAGTCAATTCCCACATTGTTTCCTATATCCTTGAGTCATTCATACATGTTCTTTGTCTAGTCTCTTTCCCTTATTTCCACCACAATTTCCCTCTGCTTTCCCCTCTGATCACTGTCAGTCTATTCCATGTTTTGATGCCTGGGGTTCTATTTTGTTCTTTAGTTTATTTTGTTCATTAGATTCCTCATATAGGTGAGATCATATGGTATTTATCTTTTGCAAACTAGTTTATTTCACTTAGTATAATATTCTCCAGTTGTATCCATGCTGTTTTGAAAGATAGGAGTTCCTTCTTTCTGTTGTGTAATATTCCATTGTGTAAATGCACAACGTTTTTTGGTCTACTCATTTACTGATGGACACTTAGTCTGTTTCCAGCACTTGGCTATTATGAATAGTGCCACTATGAACATAGGGGTGCATAGGTTCTTTAGAATTTGTGATTCTGGATTTTTAGAATACACTCCCAGCAGAGGAATTGCTGGGTCAAAAAGCAGTTTCATTTTTAGTTTTAAAGGAAATTTCATACTGTTTTTCTAAAGTGGCTGCACCAGTCTGAATTCCCACCAACAGTGCACTTGGGTTTCCTTTTGTCTGCATCCTGGCTAGCATTTGTTACTTTGTTGATTTATTAATGATGGTCATTCTGACAGGTGTGAGGTGATATCTCATTGTGGTTTTAATTTGTGTCTCTCTGATTGCTAGTGATGTTGAGCATCTTTACATATATCTATGGGCCATCTTATGTCCTCCTTGGAGAAGTGTCTATTCAGATATTTGTCCATGTTTGTTGCCCATTTCTTGATATTGAGTCATATGAGTTCTTTAGATATTTTGGAGATCAAACCCTTTTCCAATATATCATTGGCAAATATGTTCTCCCATACAGTAGGTTCCCTTTTTGTTTTGATGATGGTATCTTTAGCCATGAAGAAGCTTTTTAGTTTGATGTAGTCACATTTGTTTATTTTTTTCCTTTATTTCTCTTACCCTAAGGATGTATCAGTGAAAATATTGCTACATGGGATATCTGAGATTTTCCTGTCTATGTTCTCATCTAGGACTTTTATGGTGCTATGACTTATATTTAAGTCTTATCCATTTTGGATCTGTAGTTAGAAAACCATAGAACACTGAAGAAAAAATTAAGGAAGATACAAATAAATGGAAGCATATATTTTACAGATTTGAAGAATTACAATCATTAAAATCTTCATACTACCAAATCAATACATAGATTCAACACAATTCCTATTAAAATACCATTGGCATATTTCACAGATCTAGAGCAAATATTTTAAAAATTTATGTGTAACTGAAAAAGACCCCTGATAGCCTTGACAATCTTGAGGAAGAAGAGCAAAGTAGGAGGGATCACAATACCTGATATCAAACTAGACTACAAGGCCACTGTAATCAATACAGTCTGGTACTGGCATTAGAACAGATGCATAGATCAACAGATCAGAATAAAGAACCCAGAAACAAACCCAGGTCTCTATGGTCAATTAATATTTGACAAAGGGAGCATGAGCATACAATGGAAAATGATAGCCTCTTCAATAAATGGTGTTAGGAGGAGTGCACTGGTGCATGCAAAATAAATGAAGCTGCACAACCAACTTATACCATACACCAGAATAAACTTCTTACATTCATTTACTGCCCCTCCTCCTTCAGTCTAGACTCAATGGTGCAGAGAGATAATCTTTTTAAAATTATATAATTCCACCTCTCTACTAAAAAGTAGGAACTGGTTTTCCATTGTCCCAAGAATAAAAGACAATCTGCTTTGAATGGTAGAAGACCCTGTCTGAACAGACCTGCCTACCTTTCCAAGAGCATGTTGTGTTACTCTGTCAATGTCATCTCCATTCAAATGCTGGGATTTTTCAGATCTTTAAATGCTCATATTCCAATTGCATATTAGCTGAAGCTACTATTTGTTCAAATTTATTTTGTTCTGCCTTATATCTATTCATCAATTATTTATTTCTCAGTTCAAACATTTTGTATGAGAAGCCTTCACAAATAAACCCATCCTTCTGTCTGAGTAGGTACACTTTTTATGAGTTCTCTTGTACTAGAAACCACTTAATAATATTTGAATACTTAAAACATTTTAAATAACATAATATTTTTAAAACTATATATTCTCCACTAAGACTATAATTTGTAATAACATACAATTTACTTATTTTTCTTTTTTTTAAAATACTGAATTCTTACCTTTAGCAAATATTAAGAAATTCATATTTGTATGATTGTTTGAATTTGATTGAGGATGTATTAGGCTTCTGAAACTTTATGTTTGATCATTAACTAAAATTTATGTAATCTCATGTAAATTTTAAGAAATTACATCATTTCTAAATCTAGACAATCTACTGGTCTCATAATGTCATTTACAATTAACTAATACTAAATTCACGTAATATTAAATTCCTTGCTCATTGTAGAGTCATTGACAGTTCAAATTATGTTCTGTTCTTGATGCTAAAGCAGAAATTATTATGTTTTTGCTAATGTTTACAATAAAATTTTAAGAGCTAGAAATGTGCAAAAGGAGAGATAAAGAAAAGACCTATGTACATTTCTGTCTTAGAAATAACAACTATTAACATTTTGGTTTACATATATCCTTCACAGATGTCATTTGTACATGTGTGTGCTTGTTTATTTGCATTATGTATTTGAGTGGGAGGTGATATTTTTTATAATATTTAAAAAATATTGTCATTTACTTTTTTGTTATATGTAAACTCTTTATGTGATTTAATAATCTCTTCTAAAATATAGATACTTATAGATAAATTGCATTTAATCACTCTACTGTTACTGAATATTTAGCCTATTTCTACTTTTTCACTACTAGGAATATTATCAATCTGTGACTGATCATACTGGCATATACATTTTCTTGTACATGTCTGATTCTGTCCTTAGGGCAATACTGTAAGAATTGAATATCTGAACCCTGGCTGGCATAGCTCAGTGGATTTAGCGCAGGCTGTGAACCAGAGTATCGCAGGTTCGATTCCCAGCCAGGGCACATGCCTGGGATGCAGGCCATGGCCCCCAGCAACTGCACATTCATGTTTCTCTCTCTCTCTCTCTCTCTTTCTCCTTCCCCTCCCACTCTGAAAATAAATAAATAAATCTTAAAAAAAACACCTTTGGCTTAAAAAAAAAGAATTGAATATCTGGATCAAAGAGTATAATTTTATTTTGGGGTCAGTAATTGATTTATTAACAGGCTAAATTTTATCTCAGTAATTTCAGTTATTTTACACAAAATTTAAGTATTCTAAAATAATTTTAAACACATAGCAATAAAATTATTCAAAATATTAATTCCATAAATGTAGGAAGAAAAAATCCATTAATCACTATCATATTAATTTATAGATAATATTTGATTTATAATTTAGATATGTCATCTGAAAGAGATATTCTTTCTGTGAGTAAATCTATGGTAATGTACATAAAGGTGTGTTATTTAATTTTTTTCTGCCAAGTATCTTTGATTATCACTGTTGTCTATGACATATTCACAGGTATGAAACATGATGGCGAGGCTCCAATAAGCTTTAAAATGTTTCCTATACTGTACCAGTGATCCAGAGTGCACATTTAAAGTGAAACTTTTTAAAATGGGCATGTATAAATCATACAAATGTCTGAATTTTCAAATGAAGCCAAATGACCTCTCTTGCAATTCTTGAAATACATTCAGCGTTTTTTGCTCTAGCAACTGCAAATCCAGGCAACTGTTTCTGTTTGGTGTGGTGTTGAATTTCACGGTTTGTTAATTTTGCAGTTATGTCTACAAAGCTAATAAAAGGAGAATGGGCAAGTCTTTTATACTGCAAAATTCAGAATATCCCCTGGGTAATTTTTTCTTCATGGAATGCATTCCACATTTCTCTTTTAAGTAAATGAGATAAGTTTCCCACTTTTTAAGTTACCAAAAACTATTATAGGTTACTCAAACTTTAGACCTGTTAAAAATAATAAAACTGTGGCTCCGCACCATCAATTCTCCAATATTTGTTTTAGAGATGCTTTTACTATATAGAGGGCAAGATAATATAAAATTTTACATTAAAAAATCTCCATGCTTTTTATTGTTTTCAAAATATATAGCACAATAGTTGATCTCTGAGTAAAAATAAATTTACTTAATGCTATAAACATTTCACTAACCATTTAAAGGACATTAACTGAGCATTTGTTGGTGTCAGGCACAGGCCTAGCAGTGCCAAGGACTGTGGAACCAAATTAGAAATCTGTGTGTTTGAAAACTGAGTCTAATAAAAGGAGCTGTATATCTATATATCTATATCTGTATCATCTATACCTACATCTATATCTATATAGTTTAAATTCCAGTAAAGATTTATAGGCAGTTTTATATAAGTATATAGAAGTATGGAAAAAACACAATGAAAGTGTGAGAATGCATCTGAAATATTCTTTATACAGTCTGATAAAGTCTAAAATTAGATGTGTTAGGGTTCAATCAGGAGAAGCAGAAGGTATTAATTGTATTCCAAGTATTTAACGTTGTATACAGGGAATTGGAAATTTAACTTACCTGTTCTATGATTTAGGCAAAGATCAAGGAGGCAGAAATGTCTGTTGAAAAATTCATCCTGCAGCAACAAATCAAGTGGTTTCCCCAGAGGTGTTTAATTGCACCTGTTTTAAATATCAAGCACCTACTTAGAAAGCAACTCTCCTTATCACAGGAACCAGTGATTTCAAGGAAACCCCTGCCAGCCACCCAGCAACTACAGCACCGAAGTAACCGCCACACAGGGGCTTGCAAGGAGCTCCTGTGAACACCCACTGTGTCTGCAAGTACCTCTGGAGAATAATAGTCTCCCTTTCTCACACTTCATGTCTATCCTAACAGTGCTTGGGTAAAGCAGACTTTATCCGGGAATCACACCGAAAAAAAGGTTTGAGGAACTGTAGTTCCTAAAAGCAGATGGTGTTGATACTAAATTGATAAATGAGATCCACACAGATATTAATTTGTTTGTATTTGATATGTTAGGATTACATATTCAAAAACATGTCTTTCATTACATTTCCTTAGTCAAGTAGTGTAAACAAAGTAGGATCTTAATAAAGGTAAATCAAATTAATTTTAATAAAAGAGTTGAGATTAAATGACATTTAGAGGCTATAATTTTAATATAGTATTCAAATAAACCCAAATACATTATAGGTAATTAATTATGTCATTAATTATTTTATTTGCTATAAAAAATGAAGAACACTCCCTAGCTCTTAGAGTCACTGGGATATGTATGAATGACTTTTCTTATAAATACATTTTGGACATCTTCATTCCTCTTTATTTCTACTATACTAGTGGAGACTGTGATTTTCTGCTGTATTCAGCAAGGAATTAGCCTATGTGGTCCTCCTACAACCATTTGTACCCATCACCCCCTTTCAACCTGTTCTCCATATATGGAATAAAGGAATAAAAATTCCTTTCTCAGTCTATCATTCTTTCTACCAGTTACACAAATAAATAAGGTGAAGAGGCATAAATAGAGTGGACTGGGAAATGCATGAAATGTAAGGGAATATTGGGAGGATATTTATATTGAACATCTAGAATTTAAAGCATTGTCATTGTAAAAACAGATCTTCACAATTGTGTATCCAAATTTTGTTCATGTATATTATTTTATCAATAGTATATTTTTATATGTCTTTTTTTTAGCTCACTGTTTTCTTAAAAAAGCTCATTAACTCCTATGCTCACTGTGCTTTTGTCCTCTATAAATCCACACAATGGCCACCAGAGATGCCCCCTGTGGGAGTGTTCTAGAGTGTACAAAATGCAGGAAGAGGCAAGAATCATGGGTGCAATCACAGTGCAAAATCTCACATTGCTGCTGGTCATAAACTGCTGCAACATCTGGAGCTTATTTTTTCAATGGTCCAAAAGGTTACTATTTTCAGATTTTAGCATTAGTTTAGAGAAGACTTAAGTCACAGATGGCATAGTTCTTTTTATATGTCACCAGAGAGCTTTAATATATTATATTACAATGTAATGTGAACTATTTAAAATATAAAATTAACTACATAATTTCTAGACATATTTTCAGTGGCTATACCATGTAGGTCAAGAATTATTAACCTTGAAAAATAAAGACAATATAAAATGGTAAAGGAAATGAAAAAACAATCTTCTTTAAGAAACATGGCAAAAGAGTGGACCTACTATGATAATGAATGTCAGTACAGAATTCTAAATTAGACCTGTAAATACAATTGATTTTATGCAGAGTACCAAAGTGACTTAATGAAGTAATATAATGCAATAAATTGAAGTGGTACTGAAACAATGGTACATCAATATTTCAAAAAGTTTCTCAAAATATATAAACTTGAAGTCAAAATGAATGATAGAAATAAATGTAAATATAAACTGTAATAATCTTAGAAGGAAACATAAGCAAATGTTTCTTAGATAGGAGATAAAATAACAAACCAAATCATAGTTACTTGATTCAGAAAAAAAATCTTTTAAATAGGAACTTTATTTCTACCATGATAAAAGTTGTCTATAAAATGCCCACAGCCAAGTACTTGATAATGAAACATTGGAAATATTGTTACCTTTGAGGTCAAGAATAAACAAGTGTTCCCACAATTAACATTTCTACTCAGCACTGCTGTGAAAATAGAAAGATTTGAAATATGAAGGGAAAAAAAAAACAATGCTAGTGTGATTTTTACTAAATTGAAATAAACATTAGAACACCAACCGACATTATACATATTCTCTCTTTGTCCATGATGGAGTGAGACAAAAACATAATCACTCTATAATAATGTTTATGCACAGATAAAAATACTGTATGAAACATAAAAATAACCAGATATTCCCTCTTCCTGAGGAGAGACCACTGCTCTTTATTTTAAAAACAACATAAGCTATAGCAATATTGCATTTTTGTAGCAACTGAGATAAAATTATGTATTAAGATAATCAATCCTAGAATTTCACATATATAGTTATTAACATAGATTAAAAATACACTCCCATGAAGTCTTCCTTAAATCTTCTAATGTAAACCAAGATCCTACAACAATTCCCTCCTGAAACCCAGATGGTTTCACAAGGTGTACATGTTCACTCTACGCAATATGAACAATAAACAAAACTTTGTTCAAATACAGGTGTATTCTTGGTGAGGTTTGTTGGTGGATATTGATGAAAAAATCAACTTAATTGAAGATAGGATGTTTGTTAACATAAATATTAATGAGGATTTATAATATATGCTACTATAATCTAACAATAAGAAGTTATCTTGCTTTAATATAAGTTAAAATCAATACCAATTTTATGCATGACAAACATGTCAATCTAACAAAAATGTGAAAGCATACTAGATAAAATTGTAACAAATTATTAAAACAAGTAATGGAAAGCCTGAACAATGGGCATAAAACTCATAAATTAGAATTTTTAATGAGTGTAATTTCTAAGTAAATTTTATAAATTCAATGACACTCCAGTACAATTCCCAACAGTTTCTAACTCAGCTTCTCTAGGTGGAACTTGATGATTCTGAAGTTTCTACTGAAGAACAAATGTACACCAACAACCCAGCACCATCTTAAGTATAAAAACATTATTAGAAGACTGACTCTATCATATATCATGATTTATTACAAATCTATAGTTTAAAAAAGGGCTTTTTTAATACAGAGAATAATTAAATAAAGTATCAAGCCCAAAGGAAAACCACACACATATGTCATTTTGATATGTGACAGAAATGTTGCAGATCAATCAGGAAACAGACTTCTGGTCTGAGTGTAAATTTATATATTCACTGTACAGACAATTTGGCATTCCCTAGTAAAGTTAAACATGTGCTTCTCTTAAAACTTCTGGCCACATATGAGCATGAAAAGACATGTATGAGGATATTTGTGTTACTATTATGTAAAATAACAATTACTGAGAAGAATCTAAAACTATGTATATTAATATTAGTGGAAAAATAAGTTGTGTACCTATAAGAGAGAGAGGGCTGTAGCAATAAAAAATGACTGTAGCCATCAAACTAAAAAATATAAGTAAAACAGAAAAATATGTCCAGTAAATTTCATTTACTATATTATACAAACTTCAAAAAGAGGTAACAATAAATAATATTTTTGGGGAGAATATCTGTAAGGGTGATAAACACTATACAAGAAAGTAAGGGAGTATCATGCAAAATTCAAGATAGCTGTTAGATGGAGGAAGGATTCTATCATGTTGGGAAGAGTCATTAGGGTCTTCTGAGGTATGGTCAAGTTCTCTTTAATAGGTTTGAGTCGTAAACGATGTGTTCCACTTATGATTATTCTTTAAATTTCACAGTTTTTATACTTTTTGTATATATGCTATATTTTATCTCCATTTCATAAGAGAGTACAAAACAAAATACTTGTTGAATCAGATATGAAATTAATAAAACAATTTGGGGGGCATAACTAATAGCCTCTTGAGTATGTATTTGTTCTACCAAACTATATTTTAGATATAGTAAAATTATTAAAATAACTATATAGTATAAGACATCCAAAATAGTTTTTACAACTAGACATAAGCATGAATATAATATTATAAATTGATGATATAAAGGTTACTAATTTATTGTCAATTTTATACAGAAAATATAATAAGCAAAGCCTAAAAATGGTTGAGTTTATAGGAGAAAGTTTAGAGATCACAATGAAGGATAATTTGATATATTATTGCAGCTATCATAAAATATATATAGAAGACTTTGAAGATACCAAATGATGTCGTATTCTCTCTCCACACCTTCTCTTGCTCATATTTTTTTCAACAGAAACATCAACTCTTTCTTTTCAATTCTGCTAAATGTTGCCATGATGAATTCAACCTTTTTTCTCTTAATTGAATGACAAAACATGGATCTTGCTATCATGTGGTTAAATATGTAGAGACTGAATTGACTGCTGTCCTTTACATAAAAACAAAGGAAGTTTGAGTCAAATTTGTTTTTATTTGCTCTGCAGTTTGCGTGCAATAATGAAGCATCCTCAGGTAATAGTATTACCTACCCAAGGTAAAAATATATTTCCTTACAGAAAATTAAAAACCCAACACACAAAAATCCAGTTACCAAATATATCATGTTATTTTAATTGAGGTATCCAGGTTAGAAAATCCCAGAGGTAAAAAAATAACAATTGTGTTGATCAAAAATGTTTTGCACTATTTTCATCTCTTATTTTCAATTTAAAAACAACAGTAATACACCTTTTAAAATTACTTATTGAAGTTGTTATTTCTAAAAAAGAGAGGAAGCTGTTTAGTCTTCTTACCTTTACTACAAGCTACCTTGAGCTACAAGTTTACCTTGAACTACAAGCAAGATTCTACATAAGTGTAAAAAAGTGTGGAACTAACTACTAAGAGATAGCAGTTCTGTGTTTAGCATTCCTTTGTCTTTATCAATGGTTGATTTCCAGTTAAATAGGTCGATAATTTCTGCTTTTAGAATGAAAATATTTTCTGAAAAGGAAAACCACTCTTAAAATACACCATCACCACCACCAACAATAATAATAACAGCAGCAGCAAATCAACTCAAAAAAACAAAAAAAATAATGTGTGAAATGTAAAAGTTACCATAAAAGGAACAAAATAATGATAAAGTAAGAAAATAAATCAGCGATTATATTCATATTTAATCAATAAGAAACATTTGGTGGAATTACTTAATATTCATTTTCCTCCAGTACAATAACTCATTAATTATAATAATCATATTAGTGTGTATAAATTTTTACTAATCAAGTCATAGCTCATTTAGCCCAGAGAAGAAAGTAAAAAATTGCAAGGGCACTCAAACAGCTGAGGAGAGCATGCAGACACTGAGCAGGAGACAAGAACTAATGCACAATTTATGGATTCATGCAGAGGAAAACTCTTATTTCAATCAAATTTTCTTCTTCCAGTTAAGCAGTGCCAATCATTTATTTAGAAGTAAGTTCTCCAAATTAACAATTATATTTTTAATTTCTGAAGTCTCTTAACTCTGAATTTTGTGAACAAATTTAGATTTTTTTCAAAGTTAGTGTTTATCTAAGAGAAACATATTTCATCTTTAAAGCAAAAGAAATTAAATTCACACACTGCTAAGCAGATTTCTTTAGAAAAAAATACATTACTTGCAACTAGTGCAGGTACAATGTTAGAACAATTTTTTTAAAACACTTTTTTTGAGTTAGTTACATCAAAAAGTTCCGTGAAACATTCCCTTCTCTAATACAGTTTTACACTTTTTTGCCCTTGATCTTTTGATCCAGGATTGGAATATATGAGACCCTGAAGCAACGTCCTATTTTTCAATGTTAAACTCCCCAACTAGGACGTGTACTTTGGTGACTATGACCTGTGACACACAGCATCCACTCTGGCGTAATGTGAAGGGGATTTTCTATTTAATTTTCAGGGAATCCAAATTCCTCAACTCTTGCCCTGTGTCTTAATTTCCTTTTATTGTTTATATCCAGCATGTGTTACCTGCTGTAGCCCCTTTCTAGCAGTCACCAACATTCTTTCTGTGTGTGTCTGGCATGATACCTTTGTGTTAGAGAATTGCCTTAGTTCACTTTCTGTAATTTCTCACAGAGCTGTGACTGAAACTCAAATGAGATGTCTAACTGCCTGCCTCTCCCACTCCGGCCCCACAACAGAAGATATTCTTTGCCTACAATGTTATCACTCTTTCAGAGAACTCCCTGACAGCTTCCTTCCCAGTCTCTCTAATTGCATATCTTTATATCTCCAACTGAGGAAGTCCATTCTTTATCTATGCTGGAATTCTCCCTTTTATTCTATTTTTTTTTCCTGGTGTATTTTAATTATTCAAATAACCAGGAGATAATCAAGGCTAATCTTGAACACTTCACCTTGATTCTCTGGGTCCCAATCTTTTGACAGTTCCTCTGTAAAAAATTTCTATCAATGATATGTAAGATTTCCTCTTAGCTATTACTGATCAAGTAATAGGTATAGAACACATTTTCAAGAAGATTCATTGTGCACTAGTGATTTACTTCAGGAATAATATTTTCTGAAATGATAACCGGAAAATATTTGCTCACATCTGTAGAAACAAACAAATAAACAACATACCCATTTCAAGATTCAGTAGTCTTCTATGTTCCTGCTCACAGACACAAAATACCAAAGGCTTTTCTAAATCTTCTTGGGTTAATTTCAGTCAGTGCTAAACACACAAAATTCTAGCCCAGTGCCACCAGCTAAGGCAGGTGAGTTTGCATCACAGAAAGCATCTCTGAAAATCAAGCGAAAAAACCTTGACACTAGAAAGCCTTGAGCTGTCTTTATTCCCATGTATCCTTGGTTGGCGCATTTCAAAAATCTAAAGGAATATAGCTACCAAATACTAAAATCAGAAAATCTACTTAAATATATTTCTTTACCTACAAGACAGAAACCAAAATCCATCCCACTTAAAAGATAACCTGTCAGAGACCTTAGCCTAAGTTTTAGACAATTTGCTTTAAAACTTCTGTTTTATTTTATTGTCTAATCTTTCACTGTGATGGACCCCCTAATGGTTATCATAAACTTTTATCCTCTCTTCTTGCTCTGTATCACTAGGGGGCACAAGAGAAAAACATACAACAGCCACACAACTGCCTGAAGTTTAGACTATGACCCATTTACTCAAAGTTAAGAACTATGTTTGGCCAGAGTTCTCTAACCTTATGTACAATGGTTCTATATATTATTTACAGGAAACCTGAATGTCTAGTGAAACTTAACATGTTCAAAATAGCAAAGGTTAGAATAGCAAATTCATGTTCCATGTTTATGCTCTTACATTTTGTATTACCCCAGCCAGAGATGATCCTTGTTTATTGCTTCCTAGACATTTATACAACAAATATTTATTGAACTTATCCTAGGTGTAAAGCACTGTGTCTGATATCAGTTTGCATTAATGCGGATTCAATATTCAAAGAGCATTCACTGTAACAAGGATGATTGGACTGCAGCAATCTTACAATAAAGATTAAAATAATAAAAGAGTTACAAGTACAGTACCATTGATTCAAGATAAGAAGAAATTCCTTCTGGTGTCACTGATAATGACAGAATTTCAGCTCTTAGTATTCCTAGTTAAAATCGCAAATCCTTCCTCAAACTGACTAAATTAAAATGATCAGCATGATTTTGTTTTACAGAATTTTGAAAAAAGAGGCTAGAGCCCTGGCCAGGTAGCCTAGTTGGTTAGAGTGTCCTCCTGATATGCCAAGGTTGTGGGTTTGATCTCTAGTCAGGGTGCATACAAGAGTTAACCAATGAATACATACATAAGTGGAACAATGCATATTCCACTTCTCTCTCCCCTTCCCCTCTCAATAATCAATAAATTAGCAAAAATTTTAAGTTAAAAAAGAATGTAGAAAGTTTTGATATCAATAATATCAATGACATAATGAGGAAAAAGTGAAGATAGCAAATAGACAAAATAAAGTCATTTTAACCAAGCTGTTAAAATTATTAACCTTATGAAGTTTGAGGCATGAGTGAAGACTACATTCTTGTTTTAATTAGCTTTAGAACTTCATTTTTTGAACTTTTCAGTACAACACCAATGTCTGGGCATGGATCTGAACCTCCAGATAACCCTCTGACTACCCCTCTAAAGGACTCATCTGACATATGTTATCCAGCGGTGTCCAACTTTTTGGTGTCTCTGTGCCACTCTGGAAGAAGAGTTATCTTGGACCACACATTAAATACATTGGGAAATATAATCACAAAAAAATCTCATAGTGTTTATGTAAATTTAGGATTTTGTGTTGGGCTGCATTCACAGCCATCCTGGACTGCATTTGGCCCATGGACCTCAGATTGGACACCCCTGACAGGATGTCATGAGATGTGGCACTTGACTTTCAGACCACCTAGTATCTATCGCCCTGGCTACTTGACATCTGACTGATGATAGTTCTGGACGGATCTTAAGGCTAAGAATGCACAAGTGTTAATTCTCAAAAATGTACTATTTACCACAAAATTCTTAAGTTTTCTTTGTTCTTTGGTACACTTCTCAGTTTTTGCCTCACCGCACTCTCTCCCATTTTACATCTGCATCACTTTTTTTCTGGCAAAGCTTCCACACTCTTTTTCAATTCATTCAACAATATGAACTGTCCTTTCCAGTAATAACATGCAACTACTTCTAAATAAGAACATATGAATGAAGCAATCTTAATGTTTACTATAAGAATGCATGTGCATGTCTGTGTCTGTGCATAGTTTTATTGATTGTTTTTGTTTCTTTTTGTTTTCAAGGGAAGTTAAGAGAATCAAAAGATACCACTGACAAAACTAAAAGATTGAATACAAGGGTGGGCAAAACTAGATTTACAGTTCCAATATGAATAAATAATACAATAATTTATAAATAATAATATAAGAATAAACTCTGTTTCATGTACTCACAACTGTAAATGTACTTTTCCCACATCTGTATATTAAAGGTAATGATTAAAAAAATAAATAAAAAGATAAAGCCATTTCTGCAGTACCTCTAAGTTAAACTTCTCCCTGGAACTTACCTCAAATTTTTCTCCTTTTAAGAATATCAAATCCCTTTATATGTTTCTTAAAATTATTGTTTCCTTGGCAGCTACTAAGTGAGATGATCATAGATAGGTGCTATGTCTTACAGTGTTGAGTATTTTTTTAAACTGATTTTCTTTCACACCAGGTGAGGAATTACTCAGACCATGTACATCTCTACGAAGCATTTTTATCTTTGATCTAAATTTCCTAATGCTCCTCCACACAGGTGAAGAAGGGGACAAATGCCAACCAACTACATGAATTTCAAAAGAGCTGTCATATTTTCAATTCATAAAGAAAACCTAGGCAATACTCAAGGTCAAAAAATGAATGCGTTGATCGAAATTTCTCTGTCATGAAGTAATTGCTAGACATGGCATGCTCAGCCTGTAGAAAAGAGATGATGACTGAAAAGTATATAAAAGTTGTTTTTGATATTGAAGATATCCTCAGACCTTTAAAGCATTAATTTTAAAAAATGAGCCCAAGATCAAAGTGTATAAAAATGCTTCCTTTGTCTTAAAGAACTCGAGTCAACAGAACCAATAATTTAAAGAAGATTTTGCTTGATCAAAGGAGAGAATGATCAAAGTTGGTGAGATTAATTAAAAACATGTTGATGGTTAGCTCATAGGTGATAGAACTGAGAGCCAAAAAACAGGTATTCAGAAATTATTTAGAAACCAAAACTGCAGGTGTCTGATGTGCCTACTAATAAGATACAAGAAATTCAACCAGAACCTGATATAGGAAGAATAGACTATAAAGAATTAATTAATGAAAAATATGTGAATGAAAATATGTGAATGAAAATATGTAATGAAAAATATAATGAAAAAATAAAGAATTAATTAATGAAAAATAATGAAAAAATATATGAGAGGTAATAAGATAGAAACCTCTGTGTCAAGGTATTAATGTGAGACTCAGACCCATAGGCAAACAAAGCATATATTTAATCTAATTTCTAAATTTTGAGTTTTTAGATCTGCAGGGTTTTGGGCAGGCTATTAGCCTCCAGCAGTGAACTAGCTGGAGAGCATGGAACTTAGCAAAGTTAAAAAGGCTTCAATGATTCACTGTATTGAATTTCAGAAACCATGAAGTAGTTTTGAACTAGAAATTTAGGTTGAAAATTCAGCCTCAGTTAGGTTGCACATAATGCAAGTTACACATATTAAAAAAATACACATCTATCTATTTATCTACCTATGTATCATCGATCTATCATCTATCAATTCCACTTTATTGTTATTTTTATCAATAATGCTTTCCTAATCCAAACTCTTGGGAGGTTATTTTCCTTTTGAGAAATAAAATATGCATTCTTAAAAAGCACAGATGGGCAAGGTTACCCCAATAAATTCAACAAATAGCCTAAATTAAATTACTAACCTATCTAAAACAAAGAGTTAATCATCAGAATCAATGCTATCACAGTTAAGGCTGGAAAAGTTAAAAAAATTGTAGTGTCTCTTGAGCGTTGACTAACTATGAGTATGTGCTATTTTAGCAGTTCTACACCCTTTCTAAGATCTGTGAACACAATACACTTTGTTTCCCTGTACTTGTCCTGTTTCTTCTTTTGTGGCTGTTCCTGGTTATTACCTTAAAGAACACAGAAAACTATTCCTCTGCCTCCAGTTTCACTGAAAAATCTGAAGAAAATTAGACTTTCTTTGTGAATATGCCCACCAGAAGAAAATAAACAATTGGTAATCATGGATATCATCTACTTGATCATTGTGTTTAACTGTACATAAATTATATCATTATTAAAAATTTTAGAAAATATTTTTTGAGTTTTGTTAATGTCAATGAGTATTCCACTTAAAATTCTGATCATCTCCTGATATAATTATAGCAGTAATCCTGGGACTGCAGAAGTAAGGTCCACCTCCTGGAATGTAATAGCCCAGTTCAGCACTAAGGTGATGTTGCAGGGTAGAGCTAGATCAGTGGGCAGTCAGTTTCATGTAGGCAATACTCCACTGTTGTCACAAGTGTATGTTCATGATACAGTCTTTCCTACAAGTCAGCTGGGTGGCTAGCTGCCTGTTGTGCAACCAGCACCAAGAAATAGACAAGAGCCACACACAGTAATTATGCTATTCAGTCAGGTTTTATTGAATGCAAGTTAACTTAAAGTAGAACATTAACATACATTATTATCCTACTCACACTCTAACACTCTAAAAGAATTATAACACACACACACAGCAATCAACAGGGAATAACAAACCCAAGTCCCAGAGTCTCAGTCTGTAGGACTAGGCAAAAGAACGGTGGGCAAGGGTATCTTCTGTGTCTTGCAAGGAAGAATCTCTGGAGCCAGGTGGCAGCAGGGCAGACAAAGTCCTCCGTCCAACAGATCAGAAACTCCAGCAGCCCATACCAAGTGAGATCAACATGACATGGAGCAGCACTCTGGTGTGTGGAGCTCAGTTGTCTCATCAGTGGTCTGGAGGCTGCCTCAGTTATACATTGAACTGTGGTGTACTCCACCCTTCTGGATCTTTTGATGGGTGTCTTGGTACCCCTGATTGCAAGTAAGGAATTTCCCCAGAGACCTATCTGTGGGTGGTCCTGCTCTGCAGACATGGCTGCTCTGGCCATGTGTACAGATATCTTAAGTGTGCCTCCTTGCCAGATGTGTCTGCTCTGACTTAGGTAGATTCCCTCTTGATCCAAAGTGTCATGGCTGACTGGCAGCCATCTTGGTTGACATGAGTGACTCCACTTTATTTTATATACTTTAAGCCATCTTGACTGGACCAATGCCATTTTAATGGTCCCATTCTCCACAACTGTCTTAGTTAAGCATGATCTTCAAATAATATTGCATTTCTGAACTCAGTATAACAAAGTTGTCCTAGGCAAAAGTCATGTAATAAACTCTTGTAAAAATGCCTAAGTTCAAGAAAGAAAAGTTGAACAACTGGAGATCCCAGAGATTCACAAAAAGGAAGAATTTATCCTGAGTTAGAATCAAGAGCTCAGCCTAGCTAGGCTACACTTGACTAATTTTATTAGCCATCCTTTCTTTCTAAATGTCCATTATGTTTTAAATTTATTGGATGGAATTATTTAATACACCTTATGGAATTATTTTAAATATTTTTGAGAAAAATATTGGGGCTTATCAGGTAATAATTACATACTAGACTCTTGGGTGATTTCGAATTTTGATATAGGTAACAAAATTTAAGTCATACCTACAGAAATATTTGTATAAGTATAAGCATATATGTACAAACATACTGGAAAGAATATGCAGAAGGTGTGAAGAAGGAAGGACTATAAGCCTTCTTACAAAGCTCTTTGGGTGACTTAATAGGGAACTCAAGCTCTCTGAAATTTACTTACATGACTATAAAATAATATGTGACAATTTTTTTAAAGTAAAATGTTAGAGTAAATTTTAGCGCAAATTTCTTTCTAACTGTACTATAAAACATTATGGAAGTATAGTGGAAATTCAAATTCAAAGTTTAGATGTGGAACAATAAAACATTTCTATTATATATAAAGCTATCTATCCCAAAACAATGTTTTAAATGAAATGTTTTTGGTTCCAAATTTTCTAATTGACATAGTTTTCTATTTTAATCAGTATTGAATAAACCGAGACTAATTATGAAACCCTTAAATTTTCCTACCCCTCAGGAGAAAATATAATTATTTTGAAAGAATACACCCACATTTAGCCATATAATTTTCCAATATCAATTTATTCACATTTTAGAAACATTTTGTTAATATTGACACTAAGCATGAGAAACATATAAACCTGAACTTTTTTCATAAGAGTAACAATAGGTATAACCAAAAAAGCAAAAATAAAAATGGGGCATAAACATGACAACTATAAGTAATACAAATTGACCAAATATTGAAATCTATGGTTAGGTACATCAGAGTTCAAAGGGGAAGGTAATGCTACAAAATAATAATAATAATAATAATAATAATAATAATAATAAATAATAATAATACAATAAGTTAAAATAGGTGCAACTAGAATGACAATGAAAAGTCAAAGTCTTAGAGGTTGTAGTAATAAAAATAAGTAAAAGCTACCCTGAAAAATAGAAATATAAAGGAGACAGGCAGAAAAGAATAAGGCAAAGTGAAGAATCTAAAATACAGTAGGTTGGGAACCAGAAATTGCACAGCACCCTTAGAGTAAGACAGAAAACTGGTCTGCAACTGAAGATATTTGAGGAAAAGTTGAGTAAGGAACCAAATACCTGACTTCAGACATTTCAGTGCTTCATCTGAGGGAATGTGCTTTTAATATCCTCTGTAATTCAAAGGAGCTTTCGGATTCTGTTTGGCCTCAATTTCATTTCATTGCTATCTGGACAGACATATGCATAGGTTTAAATATAAATATAATTTCTATTTAATTTTGACATATACTAGAAAATATTTTAAAATTTCTATAAGGTTAAAATGACAGACACATTTTCAATTTTTTATTATATATATTTGTTGTGAATCATTACTTCAATATCTGAGGATGGGAATCTATCTCATAATATTAAACCTGGTTGTCATTCAGATCATCTGGCATGCATGTCCTTGGGCCCATCTGTTAGGTTGTCATAGTGCCATACTGAGGAAATGGCAAGCTAGTTTCAAGTAGACATAAATGCCAACCAAAGATTAATTTAGCGAAAGAGCTTGTTGAGTGCAAAAAGTGACATCTCCTATAAGAGGAAACTCTTGACTAGCAATGCCAAATTAGGGCCTTGTTCTTCATTACATGTGAGTGCATCTGTTGCCACTTGCAGGCTAATGCCCTAAGAGAAATGACTTTCACTGTGAAAGCCACTTAGGAAAAAATGGAAGCATAGGTAATGGCATAGTTTATAGAGGACAGACTTAACTATTGCATATCTAATGAAGCTGCTGAGATGGACACTTCTGAAAAGCTGATGAATAAGTAAATATAGAGTATTTCTCTATAGTTTAAAACATCGATTTTCAACTGATGTGCCATGGTATACCTTTGTGCTGCAAGAATTTTTAAAACAAGTGATACCTGATTAGTTAGTCAGGGGCACAAACCTCTTTTCCCTTAGATTATCAAATTAAAAAGATGAAAACAACCAATGAAACAATAGCCATCCCTTGTGAAATCATCAAAATTATAGCTGTATTATCTGATCAGCAAAGAATATACACTTTGGTGTGCCACAGAATTTTAGTAATCAGTTTATGTGTGCCATGAGATGAAAAATGTTGAAAATCACTGGTTTAAAGTATTTGGTCAAGAATTAAAAGGCTTTGTTAAAGAGAAGCAAATATACAAGGGAATATGTGATGATCAGTACTATGTTAGAAAAATGAGTGATGTATGGAATGAATTTTAGCATTATAAAATTATATTAACACCATGGGAAAAGAGAGCAGGATAGAATCAATGGGATAATTTTAAGCTTCACAATTGTGAAATTTCTTTAATTTGGAAACTGATTAGTCTTTCATAATTCACAATGACAAAAAAGTTATTTGAAAAATTATACCTAAGAAATATACAAATGTGATAGATGCCTATTTTATTTTATAAATTATGAGTAACAAGCTATTTAGAATAAAATTAAATTATCTAAGTAAAAATTTGTAGTTTCACAGATTTTGAGTGCTTCAATGCTCAGAAAAGTCACATATTCAACACTTTCATGGTAGTTTATCAATAAATTTATTAAGAAATATTTATTAAACACTTAGTGTGTCAAACTCTGTGATTAAGTTGCCACAATGACTGACCTGCAATACATTATTATATTATTATTTTGGAAATACATCTTAATTATATCATTTTTTTTACTCCTATATGGCAGGTTTTCTTAAATGCAGACCTTTGTGAATGCAAAAAATGGGTGGTTATTCTGCAATGACAACATAAGTCACAATCAAATGGAAAATCTTAAATTGTTTTTCTTTCATTTGTTTCAGTGAACTGATACTTCAGAAATTTGCATTATACATTATTTTTCTCTTCAGATTACCTTAAGTGTTCCTTTTATTTGAAATCTCAAAATAGATAACTAGAGAGACCTATTGGTTCCATATCACCACCCTGCTATATTAGCAGTGCCTTGCGCAAGGGAGTACCCCTGAAAGTAGTCACTCACACGTGTTTGTATATTTACACAATATTAGGTTTATTAGGGGAGTCCTCCCTAATCAGCCTATAGAGTTGTATGTGTGTTAAACACACAAAGGGGGATATTATGCAATAGAAACTGGTGCGATGTCTTGCTCACTGGTGGTATCCACAGATGGAGAGGTGTGCCTGGCCTCAAGTCAGTGGTGGCACACTTCTGGTGGAATGGAAGTCCTGCAGGACTTGAGCATAGAATAGTTGATGCTCTGAGCTTTTCTAGCACACTCTGGGTGGAAGCCCATATCTGTGTCCAGATGAAGTCCTTATCAGAGTGTCCAAACTTGGGTTTTTTTGTGTTCCCATTATACCCTGTTATCTCAGTTTTGGTACAGCACTTGACATAACTATCATGGCTGACAGTGACTCCATATTGGATTGTCAAAGGTGTTCAAAAATTCCACTCTGTTCTTGCTCTATGCAAACAGATGTGTAACAATTGTACAGATAAGAACATGTATTTTTTTTTTTTATTTTTAAGCCCGGGTGTCAAATTCTCAAAAATTCTTTCTTTTTTGAAAAGTGAGCTTTAGGAAATATATCATACAAGTTGAGGTTTTTCCACATTGAATAAATATGTAAAATACTTTAATCACTTTAAGGAATAAACCAAGAGCTCTGATTCTAAGCTTTCAAAAGCCATAAGTATCTTAATAATTCTCTCACAATGGAAAGCTTCATCTCACGTCTTTGCAATTAAGAATTCTGTTTCTTCACCTTATATCTTTAAATGTATTTCATGACAGAATTATTTCCTTTTGTAATATGGCGACTTTCCATCAAAATTGCTGTAAAATGAGTGCATTTCTCTGCAATCAAGTAACTCTACAAAATGGACCAATTTGAAATAATTCTAGTCTTGATCTCTGAAGAATTGTTTCTACTTCTTAAAAACCTCATGTTAGATTCAAGTAAGTTGCTTTCTAATTCTGATTCTGAAATTTGATCATTTTATTGTATTAAAAAATAACTGAACCCTTCCAGTTCTTGCAATGTATAGCATCAAGTAGTCCAGCAATGATGAAGATTAATTATTTTAATTAAGTTAACTAATATATTTTTCACAGTTAAAACATAATGGAAACATTACTTTTTCTTCAATATGTGAATAAAAAACTGAGGAATTTGCAAATTATATAATTCATTCAGGGTCTTATAACTGGTAAGTGGCAGAGCTAGAATTCAAACTTAGGCAGCCTGAATTCATACTATTAAGCTAAATTAAGTCTTAAATGATATATTGAAAAACTTATGCAAACTTACTGAATAAGGTATAAGAATCATGTTTTTTAATGTATTACTGTTATTAGTGGAAGTGGGGTTCTTATGGTGTCTAAAGGAAAATAATTTCTTGAAACCTACACAGGAGGATGTGGCTCTGAGGTATGCATTATTGATGATGTATAATTAAGGGGTTGCCTCCTGACTTCCCAATATCCCATCTCTATCCATCTAACCATGGGAAAAGTCCAACCTTGTCTTCAGTAGGGCCAGGATGAAGGCCACTGCCAGAGTGTGTGCCTCATATCTTAGTACAGTCTGGTTCAGCAACCAGCTAGCTTAGCATGTGTTTCCCAGCTACAGTCCATTGCTGTGCTGTGGTATTCAGACTCCTACCCGGAGCCTGTCTGTAGATCCCAGATGGCTATGGGCCATATGGCTGTTAGGACCACATAGTCATGGAGAATAGGTGAGTGCATCATGTACATGCAGGTCATGAGCAAGAGAGAGAGCTTTTTTATTCCCCTGGAGTTATAACCAGAAACTTGGGTTTGGGGTATATCCAGTGCTTTCTCAAAATGAACAATCAACTTCCAGAACTTTTGCAGGCTTTGATAGGTCCAACAGCTAGTAAGAGTGACAGGCCTCTATGGTCCAGCACCTCACCCTGTAACCCCCAACAATCTGGGACTGAAAGGGGAAAAGGAAGAGTGTTAATTCCTTTGGTGGAGCAATATTGTGGTACCCTGGAGTGTGAAACTGTAGCTTTCTGGCTAGCAAGCAAGCTTATGTTTTCCATTTTATCAAGCTCAATATCTAATGCCCTTTGCTCCCCTTTTCTAGCTAAACACCAACAGTAACATTAATGTGTTGGAAAGAAAGTATGGGGAAATCAGAGGCCAAAAGCAGCATGAAAGCATAAATCTACGGAAAGAGATTTGCAAAGAATCTAGATCTTATTTTCATAGGGATCAGGAGACAAAGCCTAGGGCTAGAACAAAGGGTGAGTTTGGTTCAGAGGTCCCTAAACATAATTCACCTTCAGTGCATAAACCCGGTAAAACACACACACACACACACACACACACACACACACACACACACACACACACACCCCTGCACTTTCCTGAGACAGATACTTGTCTCACATTGGGTTCTCCTTACAAATTCTAGGAAAGCTCAGTCTCACAAAGGTTTTGGACCAGACCACATAATACCTTACTGTTCTTAAATAAATAAGCTGATGATTAATTTAAAGTGGTTATAGATTTTCGGTTCCCCTCCAGTACCTGGCAGAAGTGAAACTATATCTTCTCTGGGGTATTATAGCTTATAAGAAGGGCTCAAAAATGTATATTGTTAAAGTTGCAAGTAATGAGAACACATGGTAAAAATAAGAAACTTGTGAGAAAGCAAGGAACTATAAATAATAGCAAGAAAAAGTAATGAATTTATAATTATACTTCCAAGCCTAGAGTCATTAGAATTATCAGCTATGAAATGTTAAGTATGCATGATAAATCACAATATAATTAAGCAGCAAAATACCATCAAAATGATTAAGCAGATAAAAAAGTGCTACTAGTTTTACATATTAAAATGATAAAAAATGATAAATGAAGTAAAAATATAAAAATGTAAACTTTAAAAAGCAAAAAAGAATTAGTGAACCAACAGATAAATTGTAGAAAATTATAGATAATTAGGTATTGAGAGGAAGAGATGAAATACATGACAGGGAAGTAAGGGATACAGAAAAAAATTATGGGATGGTCTATCTCACATCTGATCACATTTTCATAAGAGAATGATAGGGGAATGAGGGGGACAGCAATATTTTATAAATTCTCAGATTCAGAAATCTCAATGAATGTTCAGAAGCAATAATATAATGAAATACATACCTAGAGACATGGAAATTTCAGAATGCCATAAAATAAAGAGAGAAATAGTGAATTCCTCCAGAGCAAATAATAAATTTCCTAAAGATAAGTTATAATCACATTGATAGTTAAATTCCACTATGAGGATGGACGCTCTGACAGAATGAAAACATATTGAAGGGCTGAGGGAAAACAGCCATCAACCTCCAATTCCATATTTAAAAAAAGTATTTTAAGGATGAAAACAAAATACTTTCTCATATAAACAAAATCAAATGTTCCTTTTAACACAGTCTCACATATATACATAAATAAACAAATAAATACATAAAAATAATGTATTCTAAGAAAGAAAATCATAACAGAGGAGATGAGATGTAGGAAATAATTTTCCAATGGGTTCTATGGCTCACTCCTTTTAAATAAAAAGAAAAATTAAATTCCAGTGTAAACAATTGGGAAATTTGTCTCTGGAATCTAATCTTACCAATCTATGTTCAGTCTTATATAATTAGTCAATATAATATGCAAAGGTATCTAATTATGGAAAGGAAAGACTAGGTAGTCTTACAACCCTCCTATTGAGGACAAATGGAAAAAAATTTGGAATTTAAAAAAAACGCATGAAGTATTACATCCCAGTGATTAATTTTAACTACCAGTTTGTACTACTTTCTAAAAATATATTTTATTGATTATGCTGTTACAATTGTCCTAATTTTCTCCCTTTGCCTCCCTCCACCTAATACCCTCTATCCTTCTGGCAATCACCATCCTCATTTAGTTCCTGTCCATGGGTCATGCATATTAGTTCTTTGGCTTCTCCATTTCCTATACTGGAATGTCCTTAACACTCCCCTGTCTATTCTGTATCTACAATTTGTACTTAATCTCTGCACCTGTCCCCTTTCTCTTCCCCTTCCTTCTCCCAGCTGCTAACATTCCAAATGGCCTCCATATCTATATGATTCTGCTTCTGTTCTCATTTGCTTAGTTTGTTTTTCAGATTTAATTGTTGACAGTTGTGAATTTATTAAGATTTTAAAGTTCATGATTTTGATCTTCTTTTTCTTAAATAAGTCCCTTTAACATTTCACATAATAATGGCTTGGTGATCATGAACTCCTTTAGCTTTACCTTGTCTGGGAAGCATTTTGTCTGTCCTTCCATTCTAAATGATAGCTGGATAGAGTAATCTAGGTTGTATAGGTCTTTGCTATCACTCTGAATACTTTTCAACCCCTTCTAGCCTACAAAGTTTCTTTTGAGCAATCAGTTGACAGCCTTATGAGAAATCCTTTGTAGGTGATTTTCTGCTTTTCTCTTGCTGCTTTTGAGATTCTCAATTTATCTTTAACCTTTGGCATTTTAATTATGATGTGTCTTACTGTGGTCCTCTTTGGATCCATCTTGTTTGGGACTTTCTGTGCTTCCTGGGCTTGCATATCTATTTCCTTCTGCAAATTCAAGGAGTTTTCTTTCATGATTTTTTTTCAAATAAGTTTTCAATTTCTTGTTCTTTCTCTTCTCCTCCTAGCATCCCGATGATTCAAATGTTCATATGTTTAAAGTTGTCCCAGAAGCTCCTTAGCCTGTCCTTGTTTTTTGTGTGTTTCTTTTTTTTTTTTTTGATTCTTTTTTTTCTTGCTGTTCTGATTGAATACTTTTCAGTTCTTCATGTTCCGAGTCATTGATTTGATTCTTAGCTTCATCCACTCCACTGTTGGTCCCCTGTAATTTTTTCTTTATTTCACTTAGTGTAACCTCTATTTCTGCCTGGATCTTCTTTAGGCTGTTGAAGTACCCAGTGAGTTCCTTGAGCATCCTGATAACCAGTGTTTTGAACTTCTCATCTGGTATATTGTTTAGCTCCATTTCATTTAGCTCTTTTTCTGGAATTTTGTTCTGTTCTTTCATTTAGGCTGTGATTCTTTGTCTCTTCAATTTGGCAGCCTCCTGTTTGTTTCTGTGTATTTGACTCCTTGTCTTAGTAGCACAGCCCATTGTAGAAAATTATGACTGTAAGTTAGATGGGGTGAAGCATTAGGTAATCACCAGAATGGGAAAATCTGTGAACCGGATTGATGAATTCTCAGATACGTTTGCCACTTTGTGGCTCTGTGTGGGGGAGGTCTCAGAAAGCAGACAATGTCCCTGTCTGGTCTCTCTAGTTTTGTCCAGGAGGAAGCTGTCTCCCAACACTCAACCTGATTCCAGAAACTTCAATTTCTCTCCTTACGCTACTGATGTCTTTCCAGCTGCTGCCCTAGAGCTAAAGTTCAGAGGGAATGAGTCTGTGTAAGTCCTAAATCCATTGTGGGCCTTTTATGAGGAGACTCCTGAGAATCCCACATTTTCTTCCATGGCCCCAACCTCCACTGTTTTTTACAACCAGACGATATGTTGACTTATCTTCCTGGCACTGGAACCCTGGGCTGGGTAGTCTGGTTTGGGGCTAAAATCCCTTGCTCCAGAAGTATCGCTCCCAATTTTATCTACCATATGTGCATGTGGGACTGTCTCCACATCTCCAACCCCCCACACATATGGATGAATGTGACTTTTTTAATTCCTTTGTTGTTGGACTTCCATACAGCTCAATTTTCTGATGATTCTGGGTGATATTTGTTTTGTAGTCTAGTTGTAATTTTTGCCATGGTTGCAAGGCGGTAAGCCTTGTTTACCCAAGCTTTGATCTTGACCAGAAGTCCCACTTTGTACTTTTTAATCCCTTCACCTCTTTCACCCAGTTCTCCAACTCCCCTCCTCTCTGGTAACCATCAGTTTGCTCTCTGTGTCCAAGGGTCTGTTTTGGTTTTATTTGTTTCTTTATTTTCTTTTTAAATTCCACATGTAAGTGAGATCATATGGTATTTTTCTTTTCTGTCTGAATTATTTCACTTAGCATAATACCTACGAAGTACATCTGTGCTGTCACAATTGGTAAGATTCCATTCTTTTTAATGGTCAAGTAATATTCAATTGTGTATATGCACCATAGTTTTTTACCCACTCATCTTTTGATGGATACTTGGATTGCTTCTATATCTTGGCTATTGTTAATAATGCTGCAATGCATATAAGGGTATGTATATCCCTCAAAATAGTATTTGGGTTTCTGGGATATATACCCAGAAGGGGAGTCACTAGTCATAAGATAGCTCTACTTTTATTTTTTGAGGACCCTCCATACTGTTTTCCATAAAGTACATCATATAAAATAAAATAAAAAATATTATGATAACTCTGTATGATGCCAAGTGGGCACTGGAATATCAAGGGAACACTTTGTAAAATATACGATTATCTAACCACTCTTCTGTACACCTGAAGCTAGTACAAAATAAAACTGAAAGTAAAATATAATTAAAAAAGAACAAAAATAAATTCATGTAATATTAGATATCCAAATTAGATATTAGGCATAATAAATTCATGTAATATTTGATATTCAAAATAAAATAATGTAATATTAAATATTAGATATTAGAAACTAGTACAAAATAAAATTGAAAGTAAAATATGATTTAAAATAATAAATTCACATAATATTAGACATTAGATATTCATGTAATATTAGGTAGCCAAGAGAAGACAGCAACTCTAAGACTTAGCTTAGCTACTATAGGCCATTCTTTTCTGTAGAAGTGTTTTTCAGTTCAGGACATAATAGTTAAGAAGCCAAACAACACACTAAGCACATGTCATTGATAGGCAAAAAATAAGAGGCTAGGGCCTTTAAGGTTAGAAGGTATACCTGGGATACACACACACACACACACACACACACACACACACACACACACACTTCTTTTCATAAACAACATCCAAAACACACTAAAAATTACAGGGCACCAAAGCTGTGAAGACCACATAAATGAAACAAAACTAAATGATTTTTGTGATAGAGTTATCATATACTAGAGATTTTAAAATGTTTTTAATTCAGATTGCTAACCCAGATAACATTTAGAAATGTTCTCAACTATCTGGATATTCTACTTCTATCTAAATTATTCCTTAACATGCTAGCCTAGTATTGCAATACTAATCTGAGCTGAAATCATGGATTGTGGAGGTCCTTAGTCACTTATTTAAAACACTTTGGGGCATGATGTGCTTTAGTATTTTGAATATTTCAGAGTTGGACAGAGGTAATACTCAACAGAATATGTAACACTCCCAGATGCTAGTGTTTCATATGCAAATATTTTAATATTTCTTTAATACAATGATACATATTTACAGTAGGTGAGATTTTTATAATACTACAAATAGCTTAAATCATAAAGGTCATATTTATATCATACAAAATGAATTTACATTGTACCTTTGAGGGGGGAAATCTTGTAGATTTCAAAGCCTTTAGAATTTCTGAATTGTGATAAAGGATTTGAGGTCTGTAATATATCAAATTTGGACAGAATGAAGCAACATGAAAAACTTCTCCAGTCATTTTTTTTTGTTCTTAAAATCTGTACTCTTAAGAGAAAAAATAATCTACAAAAATTGATAATTATAAATAATACTTGTGAAGAATTTAAAGTATATTTGTGATTTTTAAAAATTAAAGTAATTAAAAGTTCAGATTCAATTCTGATGTAAGGCCATAACATTTTTTCAAACTTAAGATACATTTGTAATTTATTGTAAAATGTTTAGTTACAGTAAGGAATTTATACTTGCATTTATTTATATTGGGTTGGCCAAAAAGTTCACATGGTTTTTTCTGTAAAATAAAAGACACATTTTCATCAACAACTTTATTTTTTATTTTTTTTTAGATTTTATTTATTTATTTTTAGAGAGGGAAGGGAGGGAGATAGATAGAGAGAGAGAAACAACAATGTGCATTTGCTGGGGGCCGTGGCCTGCAACCCTGGCATGTACCCTGACTGGGAATTGAACCTGCGATGCTTTTGCTCGCAGCCGGCACTGAATCCACTGAGCTACACCAGCCAGGGCTAACTTTATTGATTTAGATATTTTGAGCATGTTGGCTATCTTGCACATAGTATAACATTGATAGTTCTCAGTTAATGCCCTGATTTGACCGCTATCAACTTCGACTGCTCAACCTAACTTTGGACCATTGTCCACTGAGTAATTTCCAGCATGAAACTTTGCAAACCACTTTTGATATGTTTGACCAGTCATAGCACTTTCTCCATATTATGCACAAATCTGTTTTTGTGTTTTACCTTTCTTAAAAAAACAAAGCATAATACGCTGAAAATGTCATGTATTTTCTTCCATCTTCAATATTAAAATGGCTACACAAAAATTGGCTAATTTTGATAATTTTTTAATGCACACAGGTATGAGAGCTGTCATATACAATCTAATAAAATTGTTTTGAATGAAGCTAAAGACAATTAAGCACTACTAGAGCCATTATATGGAAAAAAAAAACAAAGAAAACTTTGGCCTAGCCAATATTTGTATTATCCTACAGAGAGAATACCCAGTGTTCATTTTGAATCAGCTGGAATATAACATTAGGACATTACAACAGCATTTCAGAGGGCAACCTTGACTTGCAAAATTGTTTTTGACTGAGGATTATGGCAAAATGCATTTTATTGTCTCCTTGATAAGTGCATAGATCCTAGTATATTTTACTTTGATATTTTTCATGAAGCATGAATAAATTATGAGTGGGGGCTTTGAGTTAATTTATCCCTTTGATGAAATCTAATATAACTGCCTCTTGTAATTTAAATATTTAATACATTAAACAAATTTTAGATTTTTTTGTATAAAATCTTCTTTAAAATGTTTGGAGATTTTTCTTTTTCATTCAATTATTCATTCATGAAGAATTTATAATATACTCACAAGAAAAACATAAATGAATATAAAACATGTAAAGGATCAAACACTTAGACCACAACTCTACTAATTAACAGTTTCCTTTGGACTCTTCTTCTCCTTTTATATTATTTGTATTAAGACAAAAGATAATCCCTGAGGTGTAATTTACAATGATTCATATTATTAAAGATATTGGAATAAGAGTGAGTTTTCGCTGGGTGCCAAAAAGTTTTACCCAAGCCTAGAAGTAGGGCAGAAGTAAAATAGGAGTGCATGGGTATAAAAGAAAGCTTCTGGGGGATTCCAAGATGGCTACAGAGTGGCTGGAATCTCTGTCCACTTGCTCCCAGACCCAGACTACTCTTGCAGCTAAACCACAGAGCAATCAACTCAAAAATCCAGCTAAGTGTGAGAGCATGTGTAAGCTTATACACAGAGAGTGTGCAGGGGATGTGTGTGAGTGAGTATCCGCCTGCCTTCAGTGGGAGTGGGCAGCCCGGGCTCTCCTGGAGGAGAAGCTGCCAATGCCTCTGCACAAACCAGTACTTCCAGCTTCAAAGAATTGGGGCACAAGCCATTTTGAGGTAAAAATATCCTCCATGGGAAGAAGCTTCCAGAGTGCCTGCCTGCATCTTGGCATACAGATGTGTCTTTGTGCCCTCTGCCTTGGGCAGGAGCATGCACCCTGCCACCACCAGGAGCCAGGGTCCTGGGACAGTAGTACTTACTGAAGAGAGGGATGTTGCTTCTCTGGCCCTAAGCACCACGGGAACCGTGAATGGAAAAAAGTTTGACTTAGGAGGCTGCAGATTGGTTCAGGAACCATGAGTTCAGGGGCAGAGAGAGACAGCTGGGTGAGTACTGGCTGCAGAGACTATGCCGAAGGTGTGGTGGCAGTGCAGCAGCACAGCGCAGGAGCTGGAGGCTGAGACTCACTGGAGGAAGCTGCATGAGCACCCTGCTGCCTCCCTGTGTTATAGTGTAGCTGCTGGAATTTTCCTAGTGCCACCTGGGAGAGATCCAGAGAGAAACTCTAACACCATCAGAGGGACTGGCAGGCTATGGTCAGCCCTGGCTGAGAAAGACTGTGCTTTTTGAGGAGGTGGAGGACTCAGAGAATAGGCCCTCCAGGGCTCAGTGCTTCTGTGTGGGGACCACATAGAAACTCTTTTAAAGAGGAGCTCAGGAGAGACTCAAGGCTCAGCAGAGATCCTATGCTCACATGCATGTGCATGCAGAGGTTCTGCTAACAAAGAAACCAGAGCAATAGTGTTATGCTGAAGGGACTGAGGGACCCAACCCAGCATGGCTGGTGAGCAGGGGACAGTGAAGGGTGGAGAGTGGGCCATGTTTCTTGCCAGAGTGGCAGGCTGGGGAGTGGATGGCCAGGAGCTGAACACCTGATTTTCATTGCAGCCAGGCAGTTTCCTTTATGGGCAGGCATGCCCAGTACACACCTGTGTGATGGCAAGTTCCATAGACCACTGAGGCCAGGCTCAGGAGACCCCTGCTGGGAGCATATCAATGGGGGAAAGAAGAAAAGCCCCTTTCCAAGCTTCTACCAGACACTACTAGCTACACTGTTCCTCAGGCCCTGATCCACTGAAACCAGCAGAGATTAGAGAAAGGTACAACAAGGGGTGGTCAGGGCCTGGCCTAGCCTCGGCTCTTAGACAGACCTGCTGTCCATGCCAAGCAGAAAGGTGTTGCCCCCTTCAGACATATTGGCACCTCACAGGAAACAGGCAGCTAATTCACCAGAAAAAAATACATTATTGAAAATAATCTGGGACAGACCAAGACAAGTGTTGAGGGGCCACAGAAACACTCCCACCATCTTTCCTGAAGACTGAATAGCTTCCCCCAGAGGCATCCCATGAATTCCACCCTCCCAGTGGCACCAGAAGTTCCTTCTGCAGGCAGGTGGAGGTGGTACTTGTAGTGCTCTTGGGTTATTAAATGAACTGCTCCTCGGCCCTCTGCCAATGGAAAACCAGAAGGGCAGAAAAATGGGGACCAGCAAGCCTGAAGGAGACAGCCACAGACTGTGGATGGCTTGTAGTCTCAAATAGGCTTCCTGGGGACAGGCTAGGACACCAGGTGACATTATCTGGGACAGATGCAGACAGAGAGGACAATGAAAACACTGCACTTTGCTGATATAAATCCCATCATCATCTACTTCATTATTTGCATTGCTTTTCTCCTGCATAGCTTTATAACATTTATTTGTTTTCCTTCAAGTTTGTTCCTATTATTTCACTAGTTCTTTTTATTGTAGTTTATTTTGAATCTCATATTGTGATTCTTGCTTCTCTTACTCCATTTTGCCTTCTTCCTTCCTCTTATTTTAATTTTAAATTTCATTTATCCTCTTGCTACAACTTGTTTCTATTCTTCATTCTTACTGTTTCTCCCTGCTCCAGCCTCTCAAAATATTTTTTCTTGTCATTAGTTACAACACATTTTTTTCCTGTTCTTAAAACATCCTTATTCTCTCCTAACCTTTATTAATCTTTGCTCATTGGTTTTTGCTATGGTGGTTATTGTAACATTTTTTCAATTTTATTTTGAGGTCTTCACTATTTTTGCATTTCAAAGCCCATGCATGCTGATGCATGGCAAGGCAGTGGATGTGTGGCAAGACATGGCTAGCAAATAGGGTATGTGGTGGGAGAAATTGCCAGTCTCACAGGAGAGTGCATTGGAGGGGCCTGTGGGGTCCTAGAATGTACACCAGCCCACCGACCCAGGAATCAGCACAGGGCAGCACCTGAAGGGGCACGAATCACTAGTGGAAAATGGGGGAAGTGACTGAAAATGAGGTAAGAGCCAAACAAACGTTCCCTCTCTGACCCCTCCCCAACATACAACACCACAACCCAGTAAAGTGGGTTGCTGTACCCTGGCAATACATAACACTCTGCCCCTCACCATGTAACAGCTGTGCAGAGACAAACAAATACTGCCCAAATGAAAGAACAGATTAAAACTCTAGAAAAAGAACTAAGCAATGAGGCAATAGTCAACCTATCAGATGCAGAGTTCAAAACACTGTTAATCAGAGTTCTCAGGAATGATTGAGTACAGCTGCAAAATAAAGGAAGACGTAAAGACTAAACAAAGCAAAATAAAGCAAAATATACAGGGAACCAATAATGAAGGGAAGGAAATCAGGATTCAAATCAACAATTTGGAACAAAAGGAAGAAATAAACCTTCAATTGGAACAGAATGAAGAAATAAGAATTCAAAAAATGAGGAGAGGCTTAGAATTCCTAAGAATTGCTGGGACAACTTTAAATATTCCAACACCTGAATCATAGGGGTGCCTAAAGAAGAGGAAGAGCAAGAAATTGAAAACTTATTTCAAAAAATAATGAAAGAAAACTTTCCCCAATCTAGCATAGGAATTGGACATGCAAGTCTAAGAAGCTCAGAGAGTCCCAAATAAATTGAACACAAAAAGGAACACATCAAGACACATCATAATTAAATTACCCAAGATTAATGATAAAAAGAGAATCTTAAAAGCAGCAAGAGAAAAGTAGTCAGTTACCTATAGGGGAATTCCTGTAAGACTGCACCTGATTTCTCAAAATAAACTTTACAGGAAAGAAGGGAAGGGAAAAAATATTCAGTCATGAAGAGCAAGGACCTACATCTGAGATTACTCTATCCGGCAAAGCTATCATTTATAATGAAAGGGCAGATAAGGTGCTTCCCAGATAAAATCAAGTTAAAGGAGTACGTCATCACCAAGCCCTTATTATATAAAATGTTAAGAGACTTATCTAAGGCAAAAAGATACAAACTATGAATAGTAAAATGACAACAAACTCACAACTATGAACAACAGAACCTAAAAAAAATAACAATAACAAAAACAAAAACAAACTAAGGAAACAACTAGAACAGGAATAGAATCCCAAAATGGAGATCACGTGAAGGGTTATCATCAGGGAAGGAAGGAGGATGTGGTGGACGATGAAGGTGGACATCAAAGCTCAATGTTAAGTGCCAGCAAGGCCTCACTTGATTGTTTGCATCTGCAAAGCAGAGCAGGCCAGCAGCTGATGGCAGCCAGAACACACAGGATTTGAGAAGGAGATAGATAAGCACAAGCTTCAGCTGAATGTGACTGTAACCTTGGCAGAAGGCATGTTTATTGTTTAGATAGCCTGGGAGTGGAACAATCTTGTCCCACAGTATTTCCCTAAGTCTGCAAAACTTCCTTGAGCTTTGTGTAACCAACCCCTATAAAATAAATGCAGAGACTGTGTTCAAGGTCATTGTCTCTCCATCTGAGGACAGTGCTCCACCTGGTCCCTACTTTCTCTTAACTTGTGTCATATTGTGTTTTTTCTTAATCTCCCATCACCCCCAGCCAGGGACCTCCACTTCACGCTGGTCACAGTGGGGGAGAAGGAGGGAAAGGTAAAGGGAACAAGTAGCACAATTGGAATTTTTTGGAGTATAAGAGGCACTTTTTCCTCCAAAAATTTGAGAGGAAAGTGGGGGTGCGTCTTATAGTCTGAATGTAGCTTACCTGGCTTGTTGTGGGGTGGGGGGGCAGGTCGTTTTATTTATGTTATTAAATATTTTACCAAATGTTTCTTGCTTCAATTATTTTTTCCTATTTTCCTCCTCTAAAAACTAGGTGTGTCTTATGGTTCAGTATGTCTCAGAATACAAAAAATGTGATAGTTACAAAATAGGTAGGGGGAGGTTAAGAATAGTATAGGAAATGGAGAAGCCGAAGAAATTATATGTACAACCCATGGACATGAACTAAGGGAAGGGTAATGCTGGAGGGAATGGGGGTACCATGCAGAGGGAGATAAAGGGGAGAGAAAAGAATGGGAAAACTGTAATAGCATAATCCATAACATATACTTAAAAATAAAAAATAAAACAACCTAAGCATACATCTTCAAAACCTAGAGGAACAACACAAAACAAAGTCCAGTGTGAGTAGAAGGAGTGATATAATCAATATCAGAGCACAATTAAATGACGTACAGATTAAAAGAACAGTACAAAAGATCAGTAAATCCAGGTCCAATTCTTTGAAAAGATAAACAAAATCAACAAGACTTTAACTACACTCATCAAGACAAAAAGAGAGAGGACTGAAATAAATAAATTTAGAAATGAAAGAGAAGTTACAACTGATATAATGAAATACAAGGGAGTGTAAGAAATTATTATGAACAAGTGTAAGCCAAGAAATTGGACAACCTGGGAAAATGGACAAATTTCTAGAAACATACAATCTTCCAAAACTGAATCAAGAAAAAGCAGGAAAACCCTGAATAGACCAGTAACAACTAGTGAAATTGAAGCAGTAGTCAAATCACTTCATGCACACAAAAGCACTGGACCAGATGGCTTCACAGGTGAATTTTACCAAGCATTTAAAAACTAATTCCTATCTTTTCAAACTATTCCAAAAATTTCAAGAAGAGGATGGACTTTCAAACTGTTTTTTATGAGGCCAGTATTATCCTAATTCCACAACCAGGTAAAGACACAATAAATAAAGAACACTACAATCCAAAAGCTCTTATGAAGATAGATGCTAAAATACTCAAGAAAAGGATTTTCTGTTTTCTTTTTGTAATTGATTTCTAGTTTCAAACTATTGTGAACAGAAAAAGATGTTTGATATAATTTCAGTCCTCAGTTTCTGAGATTTGTTTGTGCTCTAACATGTGATGTACCCTGAAGAATGTTTCAAGTGCATTTGGCAGTATGTGCTCTCTGATCTTTTTAGATGGAATGTTTTATATATATCTATCAAGTCCATCTCATCTATTATGTTGCTTAAGACCAATGTTTCCTGGGTGATTTTCTTTCTGGATGATGTATCTATTGATGTAAGTTGGGTGTTACAGTTCCCTACTATTATTATATAACTGTCAGTCTCTCTCTCTCTCTATGTCCATTAATATTTGCTTTTATTTAGGTGCTCTTGTATTGTATGCATGGACGCTGACAAGTTTTATGTCTTCTTGTTGGATTAATTCCTTTATCCTTATGTAACGCCCTTCTTTACCTCTTTCAGTCTTTGTCTTAAAGTACATTTTGCCTGAAATAAATGTTATTACTGCAGCTTTCTTCTCATTTCCTTTTGCATGAAATCTCATTTGCCAAACCTTCACTTTGACTTTGAATGTGTCTTTAGATCTTAAATGAGTCTTTTGTAGGCAGCGTATGTGTGGATCTTCATACGCTGCTTACTTTGGCATTTTCTGCTTACAGAAGTCCTGCTAGATATTTTAGGATAGGAAATGCTTAAGAGGATCTTTTATGCAGTCAGAGGTTGCTCACTGGGTCTATTCTTTGGGGTTCACTTGTCAGGGTCCCCACTTAGGGTGAGGCCACCCACCAGGAATATTGAGGCAGGAGCCACTTGTGAAGGCCTCTAGTGTGGGCCAAAGCTACCTGTTAAGAATGGCAAGGAAGTTGGGGTAGAGCAGGTATTCAGGGGAACACTTGGGCTAGGCAAACAGTGTGGGAATGGAGGGTGTCATGAATGATGACTCCTAGTCCTGTGCCCACAAGGTGGAATGAGAGAAAAATTGCATTCACCATCTCTTTTGCCCCTAGAAAAAGTTCTAACAGATTCCTTCCCTGTTGGCAGTCACCAAAAATTAATAAATGCATTTTCATCACATATGATCCAGGTACTTTTTGAACTGCTGCTTGTGAGCTGAGACTCTGAGTAAGTGACTTTGTGCTCCAGACCTTTACAAGGGACATCTGAGTTTCCTACATCAGCTCTCCTACAAATAAACCCTGCTAGTTTTCAAAACCAGATGTTATGGGGGCTCCTTATTCTGGTGCAAGTCCTCAAGCTGAGGATCCCAGTGTGGAGTTTCAACCCCTTGATCTGCAAGGGGAAATCTCTGTTGTTATGCTATCCCTCCTGATTGTAGGTTGCTGATTTGGGGTATGGGTCCTGCCAAAACTCTATCTTTGCCACTACAACTTTTCTCCATGTGGCTTTTTACTTATATTTTTAGTTGTAGAAAACTGGTTCTGCTAGCCTTCAGATTGTTCTCAGTGAGAGTTGTTCTAGAAGTAGATGTAGATTTCGTGTATCTGTGGGAGGCGGTGAGTTCAGGGACTTCCTACTTTGTACTTTTGACAACCTAGTTCTCATTATTGTTAATGTACTTACTCATTTGCTCAAATTTATTATTTATAGACATTTCAAGATTGGTTACCCACACCACAGAGAATACCAAACTTAATAATTAGAAATTAATATCTGTTTACATTCATTTAGGTATTTATTATAGTGAGATCTAAAACATATTTTGAGCTCAGTATAACATTTCACTTTTAAATATATTACACATGATTAGTATTTGATTATTACATGATATTTATTTACATATAGTGAAATGCACTTTATTTTTTGGCATTTATGTACATTAAGTATAATGTGGAAAACCCAAGTATGCTATTAAATGAAGCTTGGAATATTCATTTGCCTGTATAACCCATACCCTCAATAATATTGAGAGTATTTATACCAACATAGAAAGTTCCCTCCTGCCTGTCCCCGTTAACTCATGCTACTACTTACTCTTCAGAAGCGTATGATTTGGAAACTCCTGGTTCTGCTTCTTTCACTCATCCTAGTGTTTTTAATATTTACCTATATTTGTGAAGGATACCAAGAGTTTGTCTTTTCATTGAAGGAAAATAGTGACTTGTCTGAATATAACACATTTTTGTCTCATATTACACAATTGATAGTTAATAGTGTACACTACATTCTGAAACATATTTTAAGCTTGGTCAACATTTTACTTTTTAAATAAGTCACACATAAGCTACTTAAAGGAACATTCCTGAGGTATCCAAAGGTTCTCTAAGAGGTGATTATATGGAAACAATTCTGACAATAATAGGTTATCTGGTCTATGCAACAAATAAGCTCATTTACTTAATACTGCACTTTTTAGTATCACACAGGGTGGGCAAAAGTAGGTTTACAGTTGTGAGTGCATGAAATAGTTTATTTTTGTATTATTATTTACTGATTATTATATTGTTCTCCATATAGACAATTATGAACCCACTTTTTCCTCATGCTGTTTTTCATTCACAGTCTGCTTAGAATTTCTGTTAACACAAAATAATATTAATTTGTTTCAACACTAAAATATATCATATTTTTATTTTGTTGAAGGACATTCCCTGGAATTAAAGCTCACACCAGGTGACTGTCCCATGATTTACACAGTTTTCAGCTAATAATTAGCTCACTCAGGGCCTCACACTCTCGAAATTACCTGCATGTCTTTATAAAGTCATCTAAGGTATTTTAAGTCATAATTATTTTGAGCTAGTTTTGTAAGAATAAATCTTAAAATATGAATAATCTTATTTGCTTACTATTTTCATTCATTTGCTTATCAATTCTCTGCATATGCCTAACACAATTTGATGCAAAATTGAAAGTGATGGATTGTGCTCCTTTGTATTTAAAGCCTATTTAAATCCCTTCTAAGGAATTTGGTTATTATCTTTGCTGAATTATTTCTGCTCAAATCATTCTTCCTGCTTGCCAGATACTTTTAGCTGTTTTTTTAAGGCAAAAGCTCCCCACAAACTTATGGTTTATAACTGTGCTTTAATATATTTTTCCCGGTATTTTCTTTTGTACTCTTCTTACTACAGACAATAAACTCAAAGAGTTGTAACTATTTAAATACCAGAAGGTCCATTCTCGATCAAACTTGTATAATTCTATATTTCACTGCTTCCTTTTTCTCTTTAAACAGTCTGGATGAGTTTAAATTATGACCTTACTAATTATGCAGCTACAGAGATTATTTTCTAAGTATTTAAAGATTATATCATGGTGTTACAATTGCATGGCTAGTGTGATAGACTGACTTCAAATTGGCTCCAATTTTCCATGGTTCCATGAGTTAAGCCCTTTGTCTTGTGACTTTGCAGGTCCTCACATCAACAGAAGATGGCAATCTGTAAATTTTATAGCATTGGTACGTGGTCTAGGTGTCATTTCTAACTCTGTTGACAACACAATGTTATAAAGGCCATTCAGTCCTACAAAACTTCAAAATGTGTTTATCCTCCACCCCTACCTGGGGAACAAAAGCAAACTAAGAGAGGAGAGAAGCTTTCATTCATTTAATTGACAAGCACACAATTCACCAAGGTCAATGACAGCACGTCCATTCTCCTCACCTTCAGTGTTGTCTCATACCACCGTAAACAAATGCATTGTTAACATAATAACATTATTTATTTTCAAATGCATACTGGAGCTATAGTATCATGTGGTATTGTCAAAGTGATTAGCCAAGATGTGCTGGTGGTGTAAAGAAAGAGATTTGAATTGGAAGCTTTTTCGCAAAACCCACTGAGGAAATGCACAGCAATAAATATAATTTTAGAAACAACTGTGGATCATGGGGATTATTTGTATACATAAATTGTCTGATTAGTAGTTTCTTTACTCACTCTACTCAAACTGGTAACATTTTCTTGAAGAGCAAATGTTTTCTTTTTTTATTCACATTTTCCTCATGATGTCCCTATACTGACTACATGACAGGGGCAGTGCACAGCAAAGTAAACAACAGGCTTTTTTTCTTTCTTTTTTTTTCTTTGCAACCACACCAGAAACACAAATAATGCTATAGAAAAAAAAGTGGTCATAACTCTGTTTTTATTGCATTTTTATAAATTTATTTAAAGACTTCCATTTGCTGTATGTATTTGTAATAGTGATTTTATTCTTGCTATGTTGATTATAGTCTGAACTGGGTAATCTTGAAGTGTTTGGCAGCCTGCTCATTTCCTAATGTAGCAAAAAATTATTACCTGCCCTTACATTTAACCACTAACCCAAGAGGAGAACAATATAACTAATAAACCATAGAATCCCTCTACTCATGCTATAGTGATATCCTGAAGACTCTGACTACCTCTTCATTCTCTGTTTTCCCTTGTTCAATGTGTTATTGTCTTTCTTAAGTACCTGATTGGTAAAAATGAATGTAGATCTAAGAGTGGGCAGAGTAATTAAGAGTTTTGTTGTTTTGAATTTTGAAGGGTGAGCTGTTTTCCCAGAAGCTGCTAAAAATAAAAAAAGCAGCTAAAAATAAAAAAATACAAAAATACAAAATCTCATATGAGCTGTTTACTTTATTCAGAAACATAAGCTGTGTGTTTTGGGTACTGCAGTAGTGATCCAAGTGAAGGGAAATGCTCACTGAAAGGAATAAAAAATTATATTGGAAATCAAAGTGGTAGCCAACACCTAAGGTCCTCCAAGAACAGTAACTGAGCATCCAAAAGGTGCTACCATGCCAAGGAGCCAGCTTCTTCAAGGATCATTATCTTTTCAGTGAATTTGAGTCCTATCTGTTTCCTATAATCTCCTAATATAATTGCAAAAACTGTTTTTATGTTTAATATTTGAGGACAATTATTTCCACTCTGGTTAAAAAATAATAATAATCATAGCTTCATAACAGTATGCTATTAAGAACTATTATTTATTAAGTTCTAGGTGAATTAATTATCCTAAGTGATTTAAATTTTAATCATGGAATCACATACTTAGTGTCACATTATAAGATTTGAAATATATAATTGTGGCAATAACTTGAGACAGGAATTTTTTCCCCCCTGAGGTCACACTTCTTCCTTTCTCGTAGTAAAAATACATCAGAAAAACCATATAGGACTGTAAACCACTAGCTTGATACAGGTAATTTCTTGGAAGGGAATTTCAGACCAGAGTTGTACTCTCCATCCTTTGTTACTTCTTCCCAGGACCAAACATAAAACCTGGCTATGAGAAAAAACAGTGTGGCAGTGTTGAGGTACCAGAACAGTACAAAGAGTTTGCAGTAAATTTAAAAATGACTTCCCTTTCCCTAGCTCTCAGGATGGTTTTTAGGGCAATTTGATTAAGATGGTCAAATTTGTTGTTTTTTCTAAATAAAGTGGTCTACTGACTGTTTCTTTTCTAAAATTTGGTAAATGCTTATAGCTCATTTAAATAAATCCCTTTAGTAAGGCATGACTAAAAAATCTTGCAGTATTTCTAGGGAGAATATGGGTTTTCATGCACAATTGAGGGCAGAAGATGATAAAGAGAATTCTGCTAGTGCCCACTGTGGTGGAACAGGAAGTGAGCTGAGTGCATAGTACCTGCTTCAAGGAACGGGTGGGGCAGAGACCTAAGAGAGAGGTGTGGCACCATTTGATGGGGTAGAGGCGGGGCTTGAAGAAAGATGTGACCATCCTTCCGAGGATTCACCAAATGACAAAGTAAGAAGTTTGGGGATAGCAGAGGACTTTCTTAAAATTCTTAGAATTTATCTGCTAAATAAAATAAATGTATTGGATAAAATCTATTAACATAAAATCCAGCCTGCTCAGACTACTGGTGGGCAGATACAGTGTTCAGGCATCCAATTGTGTGTAAGTAGCACCATCAAGCTTTGAAACTGAAAATGTTGAGAAAGTAATACTCCACCCCACTTCAAATTCCACTGAGATCTGTCATTTAAATATTCCGCCAACATTTGTGTGTAGGTGCTTTGCTTTCAGAAGATTTTTTTAAGTTTAAAAAAAGACATAGGCCAGGGAAATGATGAAAATTCTGGCAGGGCATTTTTCTCCTGAGATTACTAGGTAAGAGGAGGATAAAACTTGGAGAGAAAGCTTTGACCAGATAACAGTGGATAATCATATGTTCATTCAATTGAATTTTTCTGTTAAAGGGACTAGGTTTAATAATTTTAGACTCAGAGAAATGACAGTGATAAATAAATTGTCATCAAAGTAGTTGATAGCAAAGCTGGAATGTGTATCTGGTCTCTTCTCCCTTGAAATATTTTGTTCTAAATTCTCATTAAATCTTGTCTCCACACGTCCTCGTGTTACTTGCTACATACTGATGACTTTCTTCTTTATGCTACTCAGACTTGATCTCCCCTTCTGACCAAGTGCAGTCAATTAGTTTCACTATTTTCCATTATATATCTGGCAAAGCAATGAAATTGGATCTACTCATCTATCCTGTACATTCTTTTGCTGAGAGCTGATGGGATAAAATGTCAAAAATTTTCAGACCAGTACAAAGAAAATATATTCTTCTCTAACTAAAACTAGACATTTAAACCTTTCTACAAATATTACTCTGTACCCTTGGGCAATTTGTAAATCAATTTGTTCATACCTTCTGTACTCAAATACCCCACCTTTATTTAAACTCTGGAATTTCCCTTTTCTTTTATTAAACGGTAATCTCTCTATTTCTTCTTTAACCCTTTCTATTTCTTTCAGTTTTGCTCTACAGTTCTCAACTCTCCCTCCTATAGTTTCAAAATCTCTTAAACTACTGTTTTGCTCTCATAAAATTTAAAATGCTCAAGTCTCTCCAAGCACAGTACTAACTATATATTTTTTTAAGATTTTATTTATTTATTTTTTAGAAAGGGAAGGGAGGGAGAAAGAGATGGAGAGAGAAACATCAATGTATGGTTGCTGGGGGTCATGGCTTGCAACCCAGGCATGTGCCCTGACTGGGAATCGAACCTGCGATGTTTTGGTTTGCAGCCCGCGCTCAATTCACTGAGCTATGCCAGCTAGGGCTCTAACTACATATTTTTAACTGAAGTATCTCTTCTTAGATTCCTGAACTTTCATGGAGTGTCAACCATCTTTCTGTCTGCTCATTTTCACTTTTTAATAACCTCAACATTTCTAAATGCATGTTTGTGAATTGGATGCACTAGAATGGCCTATTTTGTCTATGAGAAAATATACATTGTGAAACCCCTCATCACATTTACTGGGTCACAGAAGATAGGGATTTTTTTCATTAAAACTCACCAGGATTCTGCTGCACTGCCAGGTGTGTGACCATTGTTAAGAGACTCGTCTTTTGCCAATCACTCATGTCCATGTTGCTATTTTCGGGATTCTGTTCTGAGCCCCCTGTTTACCTTTATCTATGGACCATTGCACATATTCTTGTGCTGGCAATTATGACTAGAAAATCGATTCTTTTAAATAACTGCACCATATTTAAATCAATTACTTCTTTTGTGACTTTGGGCAAGTCCTTTATGCATTTTCTTCAGCCCCCATTGTTGTAAGTAGGAATAATAATAAAAATTATTGCATAAAGCTTTCAGGAAGAATTATAATAATTATAAAGCCCTTAGAAGAGTTCTCAGCATGTAGTAAAAAGATATATATATATATATATATATACACACACACACATATATGTGCACATAGCTAAAATTAGTTCAAATTGCTAAACAGAAAATCATGATCATGTAAATTGTTTACAGTTTTTTAATTGTTTAAACTTTATTTTTTATTATTTATATTATTAACAGTTGTCATACCTTTTTCTCCCTTTGCCCATCTCCACCCAGCCCTCACCCTCTTCACTCAGGCCATCAGTACACTGTTGTCTGCATCAATGTGTTATACATACATGTTCTTTGGCTAATCCCTTCACTTTCTTTCATCCAGTACTCCCCAGCCCCTCCCCTCTGGCAGCTGCCAGTCTATTCCATATATCTGTGCCTCTGTTCTGTTGTATTCATTGGTTTATTTTGTTCATTAGATTGTACGTATTATAATTGAGATCATATGGTATTTGTCTTTCACTGACTGGCTTATTTCACTTAGCATAGTAATCTCTAGGTCCATCCAGGCTGTCACAAAAAAGTAAGATTTCCTTCATTTTTACTGTACTATTTACTAGCCATATAGTATTCCATTGTGTAAATGCACATCAGCTTTTTTATCCACTCATCTACTGATGGACACTTGGACTGTTTCCAGATCTTGGCTATTGTAAATAATGCTGCTCTGAACATAGGGGTGTATATACTCTTTTGAATTGGTGTTTCAGATTTCTTAGGATATATTCCCAGAAGTGAGATCACTGGGTCAAAAGTCAGTTCCTTTTTTTTTTTTTGAGGAAACTCCATACAGTTTTACATATAGTAGCCACACCATTCTGCATTCCCATCAACAGTGCACTACTGTTTCCTTTTCTTCATATCCTTGCCAGAATTTGTTGTTTATTGATTTACTGATAAATGATTTAAGACAATCTCTTCAATAAATCATGTTGGAAAAATTGGACAGGTACATGCAAAATGAAACTAGACCACCAACTTACACCATACACAAGAGTAGACTCAAAATGGATAAAAAACTTAAGGGTAAGCCATGAAACCATAAAAATCATAGGAGAAAACAGAGGCAGTAAAATTTCAGATATCTCACATAACAATATTTTTGCTGATATATTTCCTAGGGCAAGGGAAACAAAGGGAAAAAATAAACAAATGGATCTATAACAAATTAAAAAACATCTGTACAGCTAAAGGAACTGTCAACAAAATGTTCTCTCTACTGTATGGGAGAACATATTTGCCAATAATATGTTAACAGTTTAATTTCCAAAATATGTAAAGTACTTATACAATTGAACAACACAAAGAGAAACAATATGATTAAATTATGGACAAAGGATCTAAATAGACACATCTGGAAACAGGCTATACAGATGGCCAACAGACATATAAAAATGTTCAGTGTCACTAATCATCAGAGAGAAGCAAATTAAAACCACAATAGGATATCACCTCACACCTGCCAGAATGGCTACCATTAATAACATGCTATTGTTTTAATCCATTACACTTAGATATGGTTTACTACACAGAAATAAATAACATACAGAAGTGCATGTTCAAATTTTTTGAACAATGTCATTTTTTTCAAAACTAATGTGCTATATAATCAAGAGTTTTATGATCTGTAACCCATGGTATAATGCCATACCCTATACCCTCCATAATCTAGAGAGGGATATTAAAATATATTACTAATTTCTTTATAAATCAAAGATATCAAGCTATTTTTCTGATTTCAATGTTTACCATATATTCAATCTTTTCACCATCCCTCATAAATAATGCTTTATATACTACTCTGTCCATAGTAATTTTAATATCTCATATTATTTTCCCATTTGTATTAGCTTTCCACATCCTTTAGTAATCCAGTTCAAAGTTCATCTTCCTTGAAAACATTTTCCTTCAGGTACAGATATATTTTTGTATGATCTCTTATAACAAGAATAATTGTCAGTTGAATCTACCCTGAGGCTTTCTTATTCAAAATCTTCCAGGAAGTATTTGCCTTAACAACTCTCTCTGGAGCCTGTGCCCCAGGCTCAGGCCATGACCCAACACTTTCAGAGCAGCAGAGGAGAGATTTCTGACCACCTCGCATGAGAAAACTGAATTGTGTAGTTAGGGAAAAAAACTTAAGACTACTGATTTATTTTATCACTGGCATGTCGTGAGATTCTCGTTTTCTAATCCTCTAGAGTTAGTGGACTCTACTCCAGCATCTATAACTACAGGTGATATTTAATGGTGAAATTTACTTTGAAAATGTATTGACCTTTTAAAATACAAAAAGTTGCTAAAGTATTCTGATTCAAATGCATCTAGAAATAGAACTTTAAGCTTATAACTAGGAAAAGAAACAATATGAAAATCTTTAGATTTTTCTAGATAACCTAAAACTACATAAAAGCCTATGTTTACAGTCTATTATTTATCAGGAGTAAGTATTTATTTATCAATGACTCTAAATAGTATGAACACAGTAGTTGTCTCATTTTGCATGGCATAATGGTTCAGCTGGTAATTTATAAATATTTTTTCTAAAGTTAGACAAATACGTTATTCACTAACACAGATCCATTATAAAGTCAAAGTTTTGGTGTTTGAACTTCGGTACTTTTGAAGGTGTTTTCTTCCTAATAAGGCAAGAAGGCAATATCTCACTTTTCTGATTCTGTATATTTTAGGTAAAATTAAAGAAAGAAAATGTATCATTTAGAAAATATAGTAGAAACAAGATTTATTAAGAAGTATATTCTATGTTATTCTTGTTATCAGTGGAAAATTTTATAGTATTATAGATGATAAAAATATTACTTTTAGATAGATTCATGGATTGATGATGTCATTTTGGTGACTTTTTTTTTAAATAGAGAATTTGAAGTACATTTTAGTAAAAGAAGTAACCATGGTCATGTAAAGAAAAAAACTCACTAAATGACATAAACCAAGTTATTATGCTGCTTTTATTATTGCCTAGTATGGAAATTAGAACTGGTACCAATGACACAGTTTTAAGTTAGCTTTGTAGATTTTATAAAATTACAGATTGAAATGAGCATTGGATATGCTATTAATATAAATGTGTCTTAAGCCAAAGACCACACAGAAACTGACTTTTTACATAGTTTAAAATATGAAACAGTTTTTGCAGATATTTTTATTTTTTCAACACTATTCTTTTTTAAATTTTTAAAAATTATTTTTAGAGCTAAGGGAAGGGGGGAGAGTAAGAGACAGAGAGAAACATCAATGTGTGGTTGCCTCTCATGTGTCCTCTGCTGGGGACCTGTCCTGCAATCCAGGCAAGTGCCCTGGCTGGGAATCAAACTAGCAACCCTTTTGTTCACAGGCCAGCACTCAATCCACTGAGCCACACCAGCCAGGGTGTTTTTTTGCAGAGATTTTAATAACAACTTCCTCCATTGCCATCTCTGCTACCCTTTAATTGCACAAATTTAATATATTTGCACATAAACTATTTCTGCTGATTATAACGTCAGTAATTTTTAAGTTTTCATTTAAAAGTTCTTTTTTATTGGTGTTTTGTAAATGATTAAATACTTATTCAAGAATCTATATTATTTTAATATTTTAACTCTAATTTCAGGTAAATTCTAGTTTCTAAAATGTACTAATATATGTGTTTTGTTTTGTTTCTGGATAAACAGAGGCCTTTTTCTTTTATCTTTTAACCCTGTGTCTATAACTTTGACCAAACACTTTACTGTCTTTGGTATTTTCAGGGATAAAAGCTATAATTTTATACTGTAGGTCACATTGAATGGGACACCCGTAGTTGCATTTGACAGTAATAAAATGATATTTCTCAGGATATTTAATTATCAAGTAGAGGTTATAAAGTATTTAATGGCATTTCTCATCAAAATATTTCAAATTTCTTTTTTAAATATTAACTCATTAATTCTCATAGCACTCATGGGAGGTTAATTATACACTCAAGAATACTTTTTCATTTCAATTCTATTCATGGTCACTTGTAAAACTTTTCCCTTATGTCCTAAAATAAATATTTGTGATTGTGTATTTCACAATTAATTTATATTCTCACATTAATTTTCCTGATACATGAAGAGTTCTATGCTAAGTTGAAGAAGGAAGACTGAAATAAAACTAAAATAAAGGTATGGCATTTCTGCTCTCTGGATTTAGACCTTGTATTGACTCACAGTCTCTCCTTAAGGTGGTATCAGTTTCCCTGTGCTTTGCAGGGATAGGAAAGATAATGAATTTGGCATGAGTAAAATGACAAAATGTCTGGGTCCTGGAAGACAACTGGGTAGGACTTAAAACATGTTGATATCAAAGCTCAAGAAAGCCCATTTATACTTTGCCAATAAATATTTTAGTAGATTAAAACACTCTGAAGAATAATTATACCTGGGTAATAGTTCAGACATTTATAATTTAATAGAAAATGTTTTAATATAATTATTTTATTTAGTTTTAATATACTATGTTTAATATTCTGTTTAGATATACTACATTCATGGAGTAGAGTAGGATGGATAAGTAAATATTTATTTAATGATTGACTAAAATAAATAATAGCTAATTAATAAACTCAAGTAAGATACAGGTCCATTTTGAAGTTAGAGGGGCAATCTCTTCTTGAGTAAAAAATTGAAAAAGATATAACGTAAGAGAGGAAAATCAAAAGCATTCAAAGTATCAAAAGCCATTGATTTATACAACATTGTATTTGGAATCGTGATAAAAGTTAGAAAAACTATTAAAACCTACAATGGACTGTCTATTCTTGAATTAAATCATTTCATAATGCTCCAAACTTAAGCTTCCAAAGTTCTGGTAAATCAATAATCCAGGCAGCTTATTCTAGCACCTTTAATATTGTCTGTAGTTTTGCTGTCCTATCCTCTTTCCTTCAGAGATGAAACTATAAAAAAGCTAATGATGCAATAGCTAATATTTTTGAAAGATTTTATTTATATACTTTTTTTGGAAAGGGGTAGGGAGAGAGAAAGAGAAGGAAACATCAATGTGTGGTTGCCTCTCACATGCGCCCTACTGGGAACCTGGCCTGCAACCCAGGAATGTGCCCTGGCTGGGAATCAAACCAGCAACCCTTTGGTTCTCAGGCTGGTGCTCAACCCACTGAGCCACACCAGTCAGAGAGTAATAGCTAATATTTTTAAGTGCCTAATAAAAGAGAGCATGATGAGCACTTTGATCTTCTTCGATAGAGTGTTACTATTTTTACCCACCATACATATGAAAATAAAAAAGCTTAGAAAGGTTAAGCAACTTGTTCAGGATCATATCACTAGAGAGTGCTAGATCCAGGATTTGAAGGCTTGCTGAATTCCAGATTCCACTTACACAGTAATTAATGCATTGGGTTCCATGAACCTGGCAGGAACATCAGCTGACTCATCCTTAGGAATTTTGAAAGTTCCTTATGAAGTATTTTTTTTAATTCTGTAGGTCTTTTTCAATAATTACATACATATATAAATACATATACATATATATGGAACCATACGTACACATATATATGAATATGTAGTTGGGTTATCTGGACAACCAGTTAAAAAGAGAAAGCTACAACCCCATGTCAATATGAATTTCTATTTCTATTTAAAATCATACTGGTGTCAAATTTTAATTTCATTTGTCAATGACTATTGTAGAAGTGAGAAATATAAATGAATTTAGTCCACAAGTGTACATCTAAATATGTAAACACAGTTAGACATTGTATAATAATGAAATTAGAGAATCATTGAGGCAGAAGTAAAAATGGTATTATAACATGATAAAACAAAAAGAATATGTTCATTGCAGTAAATATTACACTCAGTTTGAGGGGAAAACCATATATCACATTACTAATTGTGATGATTTGAATATGGTTGCCTTCAATTTAATTTATATGCAAATATTATAATTACATAATGTATAATATTACTATATATCTATATAATAATTGAATGGAAATTGAAAGGAAAATGGTATTAACTCTATTTTTGCTAACATAATACAATAATCAACAGTGATTTTTAAAAATATTTTTCTCAGGACTTCCAGGCACAGACAGTGCAGGGGATTGACACTGTGGGAGGGGGGTTGAGTAGCTGTGAGCAATGGGGAAAAGGGCAGGAGAACTGTAACTGAACAACAATAAATAAATGAAATGTATCTAAGTATTATTCAGAGGTTAGAAACACTTGTCTGTTATTTGCATCCTTTGTTTTTCTACATATGTTTTATTTGCATTATTTTTGTTGTCCATGGCTAATTCACCTGTGCAGCTGCTAGTAATTTATTTAAATTTTAACCAGATAGCTGATGTGAAAATGTACAAGTGCAGCATGAAGTTCAGAATCCAATAGTGAGAACAATGGCACAGAACATGTTATTAATATCTTTAGGTTTACATGTCTTCCTAGAATAAGGTCTTTGACAATGATTTTAAATAGGTAAAATGAAAATTGCTGAGTGTAATATGGCTTATTACATTTGTTTTCAAGGAGTTAAGTTTAAACATAATTGTTTCTATTACATATGCATACATTCACATGTCAATGTAATATTAATAGGCTCTTTCAGTTCATATACATGATTCAGAAAATGTTTTTGAGAGCGTACTCTACACTCACTGTTCCACATTTTCACATGCACTGCTCTTCCTCACACATAAGTCTACTTTTTCCTTCAACATTCTAGTAAAACAGCCTTCACTAATATATTCAAAGCTTCATTCTTAATATGCTCTTTTCTCTACTCATCTTACTGATTTCTCCACATCATTTCTCACTTGACTGCGCCCACTGTCAGTTTCGTGACAATAAATCCTTCTGGTATTCTTAAAACATCTTTAGAGGGCTGTCTATTTTCAGTTTTAGTCACCAGTCCATCATCTTTTACAGAGTCTTTGAATATTGATATTTCTCCTAAGATATTTTTATTGCTATCTATAAATTTTGTAGTAGACCTCATCTATAACTAGAATTCAAACTACTACCCATTCTCTGAAACTATTGCACCTGACCATTCAACACTTAGGCACTTGGCATTTGAATGTCCAGATACACTTAAAGTTCAACAAATATAAAAATTAATTTAATCTATTTTTCACAGTCTTTATTCATCATTATGTTTTCCTTATATTGCAAATGGATTGACTCTCATTCACTTATCAATCCAGAATCATGACAAATATCCTAGATTCTTCCTCATTTACTTATCTCCTTATCCACTACTTATTACCTGATTATTTAGGCTATGAATATAAATCTTTAACACATCTTAAATATATTTCACTGATTCCAATCAGATTTTCACTATTCTTATTCCTGTCCTTATTCTTATTCACTATTCTTATTCTTATTTGATTTATTACCTAGCATCTGACTGGCATCCCTTTAATTTATCCTCCATATTCTATGAGGATGATCTTTATACAATTGATTTAGACCAGGTAGCACTGTTGTTAGAGACATTTTAATGTTTTGCTGTATGTTTAGTCTAAAGTTCAAATTACTTATTTCTGAAAGCCTCTCATGGCATAATTCTTTCATAGTAGTCCACCCTCCAGTTACACCACTTCAAACCCCCTTTTGTCCACTAACAAAGAATTACTTGTGGTTTTACCAAGGGCTCCTGTTTTTTTTTAAAGTGATTTTATTCCTTTTGGAATACTCTTCTTTTACCACTGCCCCAAACACTTGTCAGGATGCATCACAGTTATCACTGAAAATGCAACCCAAACAATAACCTCTGTGATTTTTTTCCCTTATTCTGTTCAGTAGGATATGAGGATAGCTTCATACAACCTCAATTCCCAAATGCTTTTCCTTTGTCTTGCTCTGTTATTAAGGATGGAAATCTAAGGACTTAGCTAATCAAACATCACTCACAGTTAGAATGAGCATGTGGTGATCCTGGCCAGTGAACCACAGTCGGAAGTCATATAGGTAGGATTTCCCTTCAGAAATATCAAAGTAAAGACTCAGGTGGTGAAAGAGTTTTCTTCTTTTTGGATCATGGAACAGTACATGATTCCTGGAGAAGCAGCAACAACCAACTGTGACTAGAACCAAGAAGCAAAATATGAAATAATGTATCCGCAAGATCTAACATCGTTGACTTCCAAAATCCTTGCCAGAATCACCATTAGTAGTTTAATTCACCATATGTTAGGTTTCTCTTATTTCCAGAATAATGCATACCTAATATACCCTTCTGGTTTGATGTATTTGTCTTACCTCATAAAACACTCTGCTCCTGCCTCCTGTCACATAATAGCAAACTATGGTGTAACACATTATAGAAATTAATTTACTTGTCTGTATTTCCCACTTGATATGTTAAGATCCAAAACACTGTTTTACATCTCAGGTGCTTGGTCTTTTATCTGGAAGACCACAGATCCTCTATGGAGGTTTAAGTAAAATAAAAAATTATTCAAATTAGTTAAATATGCAAATGAGTAAATAAATAATGCTGCATGTCTTTATCCACCAAATTAGTAATTCTTCAAAGATAATTACCCACCACACAGTAAAATTCTTAATGTTCAATGGAATGGCTTTTATTCTTTTGTTGGTGTCCCTGCTCCAAATCATCTAGGTATACTTACTGTTATTTCTGCAGAATAAATATCAGAATCTTCTTCATGAACAAGGTTGTATTCTTACTAAATATCCTCAGTAGCATCAATAATGAAATATAAATGCTTCGATTAACATAGGATATTAGGTGCTGTAAAATCAGTACCAACACTTAATGCATGGCACACTGTTTATTATACTAGGTATTTCCTTCATTAACCATTTTAGTCCCATTTCTCACCAATAGGTACCTTTTGTGATTCTTTCAATATAGGTCCTTGGGTGACTGTGTCATTGAAAAATATCCAGTAATATGTTATGGGTTGTGTGCCTAAAGTTTTCACACACTATAAAATCTGACCTTTGATGAATAATAGATAGTTCTAATTTTGGGTAACTTTTTTCACACAAAAAAAATTTTCTTTTCTCTTAACAAATGTTTTCATTGTTCTAATACCAAGTATACTCAATACATTTTTTTCTTTCATTCAACTTTATGTTTGGTAATTATTCTTTTATTTGTGAAACCCTAATCAAGTAACTGTCCAATTTTTATTTTTTCTTTCTTTATTTTTAATAGTTTATTTTTATTGTATTTTTTCCATTACCATTTCTTATACCCTCTTCCACCTCCATCCAACTCCTCACCCCCTGCATCACCACACTATTGTCTGTGTCCATGAGTTCTTTATATTTTTTGCTCAGTACCTCAATCCCTAATATGACATAGACATATTGAAAATTCCGCCATTGGGTGTATGCAAAAACACTTCCTAATGATATCCATCCTTCATAATTCCTTACCCAGTTCCTGGTTATCCTAAAATCTATCCATTTCGTTGGGGTCTCTCCCTTCTACAGGGAAGCCTCTCAATGATGACTCAAACTTGCTTAAAGCCAGCTCCCTACAGTATGAACCATACACATTCTCATCAATCCTTTCTCATCAATACTTCTCTATAACTGCCACAAATTAAGTGCAGTCAACTGGGAATTGCTTTGCTATAGTGCCATTTCAAGCCAATGGCCTAAACCCTTATTCTGAAATGTGTCTTATGTGTTTTGAAATTCCAGATATATGTTCCCTGGTCTCCTGATGGTCTCTTTCAAATCTGGCTCATGTAACTTGAAGTGAGGAGGAAGCAGACATTTTCTCTCTATTGGGAGAGAACACATCCTATAGTATTCCAAAAGTATGTTCTAAGTAATTTTCTTAGCTTCTTTCAACAAAAACCTTTTATATTAAGGTGGGCTAAGGTCCACAGAATTGGTTTTAGGTCATTTTCTTATAGATTCTGCATAGGTCACCTGGCTAGTTGCGTTAACCTGTGGGTATAATTGCCATTTTAACCACAGCTAAAACTGTGAAGACCACACAAGACATACAGGCAGATACATGGCTGGTAGATAGGTAAATTGATTTTTTTACTTTAATTTTTTATCAAACTCTTAAATATGCTATTGGTTCTGCTTGGGAAACCTGCCCTATGTAATTAGTATTCATTGTATTCCTTCAAACTTCCTCAGGGAGGACATTCCTGACCTCACAGAATAGACAATATGCCCCTGTTCTGTGCCTCAGAGAACCTTTTCTTTTCTAACATAACACTTTATTGCAGTATTTATTGCCTGAGGTTTTCTTATGGGGTACAAAGAAGTGAAGGAAAACTGAGAAAACACTGTGGCAAGCCTGCAAAACATTCAGAACACTACACACACATTCCCAGAAGTACTACTTTTCTGGAGTGCACTTAAAATTGAGGGTTTTATACAATTCTAAACTCTAGTAAATTCCTAGCCAAATCTAGGGATGACTACTTGGACTCAAAAAGAAGCTTACAGAATTCTTAGGTAACATTTACTAATTCACTTCATAAATCCAACCCCAATGAGCCCCTCACTGGGGACCAGGTCTGCAACCCAGGCATGTGCCCTAGACTGGGAATCAAACCGGCGACCCCTTTGTTCATAGATTGGCACTCAATCCACTGAGCCACATCATCCAAGGTTCTAGTGGGTTTCTTGTCAACACTCCCGTGAGTCTTAGGTGAACCAGATGGAGCCTGTTTGCTTATTCCAGTAACAATTTGTTCAATAAACATTGAAAATTTGCCTTTGGTAAATTTCTTTCTTTCTTTATAGAAAACAATAGAATGCCAATAGTGCCAATAGAAGACTTTAATGAAGCAAATAAATATCATCATGTAAAATTTCTAGAAAAATTTTCGTTATGCCACTGGTAATATATCAAATCTGAGAATGATAAGAACTTTCATTAATCATCTGTTAACTGGCTTTATTTTCATGTGAATCATGAGGTAAACTATCAGAAATGTGTGCTTGTATATTTTCCTTCAGGGAGATCAGGGAACATCTATTTAAAAAAAAAATCCTATGGGCTATCACTCAGAATTTTTTACCTTGATAGACAATTTTACTTCTATTAATAATTTGAAATATAATTATTTCCTAGTTAGTAAAATCTAATTGATAACTTTCTTATTTTTATGAATTTTATTTTATCAACATATTTCTTATATTAATCTCCACAATAATTGAAATCCCTGACTAGTTTTATTTTTATTTTCTGAATGATTTTAATCCACATTTCTGGTATCTTCTCTTTAACTACATTTTCTCCTTCTTTAGGAACCCTATTTATTTTCTTTTATATATGATTAAAATTGAAACAGCAATAAAGGTTGACTTTATGGGTACTTTTCTCTCTCTCCAAAATCAGCTAAATCAGTACATTGCTTTACTTGAATATAGTAAAACAGAAGCTGTTTTTGAAGTCCTGCTTATGCCTGAGAAAACCCATCCTTTGGCAGTAGGGGACTTAATGAAACCATCACATACAGTGAACAGACTGCAAATAGAGCTGGAACCCAATCTCTTCTAACCCATATGAGCTATTACTTAGATTGATCACATTACCAAAGTTGTACATTTAACACCAACATAGAATCAAAATAGAGTATAACAGTAGTGTTGAAGATCAGTTTACTTAAGAAGTTCATATCTGAGGGGTTCCTTTCCATATTGGAGGGTCAAACATTCTAATATTTTCAGAAAATTGGTGAGGCTAGCTCTTGCTTTGGGTCTATTATTGTGTTTTTATTGTTTAAAATGCTACCATAAAAGAGCACAAGAGTACCCCTGGGAAGTAGCTAGCATTCTCTACTGCCAGGAGCAAGCAACATGGAAGTATTTGGAGTTTTTAAAATAATCTATAATTATCAAATTGCAAAGGTGAAAATTCCTCTTAAGAATTTAACAGATTTCCTTAACACTGTGTCCTGGTTTGGGGTGAAATAATTTGAATTGTATTATAAAAAGTTTTATTGAACTAAACATTCCAATACATCTGTGCATATGTACTAACACTAATCAGTAGATTCCAGGTTATTTCGTTTTTTTCCTTTGATTAACACAATAAGACTAAGTAAAAATAGTGGTGGACTTGTTGAGAACCAGACAAGTTTAAAACTTTTAGTGTCAGTCAAAAAACTCTTATGTTAATATAAATGAAAAATAAATCTCATAATTTGAATGGATTAGATCTTGGCTAGCTGCATAGGAAATTGACAAAAACATTAATTGAAGATATCTGAAATTTGATCTGTCTGTTGAACAAGGCAGACTTTTACCAACTTCCTTGAGCATTCTCTTTATTTCCTTACATGCTTTTATGCAAAATATTGGACAAAACAGAGAGGACAAAATCATTGAGAGGCTTGCAAACTGATATGTACTCATTCTTATGCCTTCTTATTTCATATGTAAATGCATATGGTAGACTTTCTTCTCTTGTATGTACAGATTGGTACAGTCTTAGAGCACTTTAAAACAAATGATATCTGATTTTTTATGGTGAGAAAAACATGAAGCCATTGGATGCTCAATGGTGGAAATGTAGGTTTAGAAAGAGAAAGAATGAGAAGAGATAGCATATGAAAAGTACCCAAAATAGTGCATGATCATTTTGTTTCTTGTGAATTTTACTACATTTAAACAAATATGAAATTTCTCATGTTTCTGTGAGTAGCATTTTAAATTCAAGGAAATAAAAAAAATTATTTTCCTTAACATGACTTGGTTACATATGGAAGAATTAATATTCTTCAAATATTAATATGCCATCAAATATTGAGGGAATAATATGTAACTCTGTGTGTATGTTTATGTTGGTATTTTTGGTGTTAATTAGAGAGTTCAAGTCAGAAATACAATACATAAAACAACTAGATGGTTAGCAAAACATGCTTGTAAATACTCATTTCAGCACATCTTTTGAGTTAAGAAAAACATCAATTAAAATATTCTACAAAATCCTGGCTGGCATAGCTCAGTGGATCGAGCATGGGCTGCAAACCAAAGTGTCGTAGGTTCAATTCCCAGTCAGGGTACATGCCTGGGTTGCAGGCCATGACCCCCAGCAACTGCACATTGATGTTTCTCTCTCTTTCTCCCTCCCTTCCCTCTCTAAAAATAAATAAATAAAATCTTTAAAAAACATAAAATATTCTACAAAATCATAATATTTGAGATACCTGAGAGGGGGTGACTAATATTTATCCAATATATACTTAAGACCTTCAGATATGCATATCCTTGTTTTAGCTATTCTGTTACTAAGCATTTATTTAGATGGAATAATTAAAAAGTAGAAAATGTTTTATATAAAATAATTTATTTCAAGCATAATTTATAAAAGTGGTAGAAGACAGTAAAGCTCATAATACAAGAGTGGTTAAATTAAATGTGCAGTGCTTAGTACAATTCATCATTTTATAGACATTGAAATTCACATTAAAATATATAATAATATTGATAATGTATATGGTATTTTCACAGCATATATACTGTAAATGAGTGACTGAGACAACATGGTCAACTAGACATAAGTTTGTCTGCTCAAACTTCATGAAATGAGAAAGAATACTTTTTATAAATGTTAGTAACAGGTGTGGAAAACAACATAAGGTTAGTTGTCCAGAGAATTAGAAAAAAACCTGAAAGATAGAAAACAGGTCATCAAAAATCTATAGATAAACAACTGGAGGAAACCACACACCAATATGCACAGAGAACACCATTACAGAAAATTTCTGTGGGACTGGAAGTAGACAAGACTGATGTGGAGCCAATGACAGACTCAGAATCAACTCAAAAGTTGAGAAAATAAAAAGTTAGGGTGACATCTGGAGAAAAAAATATATATTAATTTTACAAAAGCTAAGCAGAGCGAGCACCATTCCAATTCATAGTCACAGAGTAAATGCCATGAGTAATGAATAATAACCAGGAGTGGCTTTTGTTCATTGATTACAACATTGAGTATTGACTCTGGAGACTGAATGTGTCCAGGCTATCTACCTGTGAGTTACTGACAAGTATAGGGAAGAACTTAAAAAGTAGAAAACCTTTAAGTTGCAATAAATCTTTGATCAAGATCTCTGTTTGTTAAAATAAAACACAAACATCAATGCAATTCTGGCAGATAAAAGAGTAGAAGCTACAAATATACCTTATTAAAAACACAAAATGAATGTAATTACATATATGGAAGTAAAGACAGAACAGACTGAAAATTTAAAAATTACTCATTCAGATAACTTTGTAATCATGTTGAAATGGTTTTTTCTTAATACTTCATGCTTCGTTTCTTTATTTTAAATGCTTGTGTTATGAACTGAATGTTTATGCCCCCCCCCCATATTGATATATGTTGAAATCTTAACACCAATGTAGTGACATTATAAGGGGGATTTTGGGAAGTGCTTAGGTCCCCAGAGTGCAGTCCTCAAGAATAGGATTGGTGTCCTTGTAGAAGATGCAAAAGAGGTCTCTAGCCCCTTCCACCATAGGAGGGTACAGTTTAATGATGGCCTTCTATGAACCAAAGAGTGGGCCCTCACCAGACACAGAATCTGATGCACTTTTTATACTTTTATAAATATCTTATTTAATTCCATGTTTAGCTAAAAATGATTTGGATAAATATAGAAGTTTTAGTTTTCAGAAAACTAATTTAAATTTAATTAAATCCATCAATTTAAGGTCCATTAGAGTTCAGGCATAGTCCCTGGTTATCCTCCAGTGAAGAGCAATAATTTCACTGGAAGGAAGAAAAATTGTGAACAAACATGTAATAGCCATTTTATGTAACATATATATATTACCTGATAATTAAATATTAGAAAAAGTTTATGTATATGATTCTCAAAAGGGATTTTATAATTTTACCACATAATAATGTAATATACCCTTGACATGTTTTTAATCACATAAATGAATTTTACTTTGCTTACCCTTTTGCAACTTCTTTTTAGTCAATCTAAGACTTCTTTTATTTATTTGTGAATGTAAAATATACTATTTCTACTTGCTTTATATTATTCATTATATCATATTGCATTCAAAATATCCATTTATGTTGTTTCCAATTATTTTCCTACAACAAACAATTGCACAATGGATTTTTTTATTCATGTCATTGTGCATATATGTGATATATGCAGCACTCTATAGCAGCACTTTTATTGATTGATTATCTTATTGCTTGGATAGTGTACTGAAATTTATAATATTCCATATAAACTATTAGCTAATATTTGGGAAAGTACTTTTGTTAATCCCTAATTTGTATTTTCTACACATCTCTTTTTATCAAAGCTATTAAATTGCCTTATTCTTAAATTTGGCAGTAATAAGATTAAAGTAATGGATTATAATAAATACTACAACTTTTTCATAATTGCTAATATAAAATTACATGTGTAACTTTAATCAAATATCAGTACTAAGAGTTCATTATTATTTATGTTTTTTTAACATTGAAAAACTAAACTTAAACAAGTAGCTTGGCTAAATTTACACTGCTGATAAGTCACACTAATGCACACACCATTACTTTTTCCTACATGCAGCCCCTCACTATAGGCAGCCTTTTACATTTGGAAAAATACTAATTAGTTTAAACATTTCAAGTACCCTTTTGCTATTAAAATCTTATAAGTAGAACCTAATCAACAAAACAAACAAGCAAGCAACATATAACCAGAGAAACAGAAGTAAAGAACAAACTGACAGTAACCAGAAGGGAACCGGAGTGGGGGATCAACAGGGGAAAAAAGGGGAAGGGTCATCAAGGAACATGTATAAAGGACCTATGGACAAAGCCAAAGGGGGGAAGGATTGAGGGTGGGGTGGGGGGAAAGAGGTGAAAGGGAAAACAGAAGAGAAAAACAAGAGAAATAAAGTGAGTTACTAAAAATGAAGAGTGGCAAGTGGAACTAGTCCCATGCAGAACCATTAGTAATGGGAAATGACTTTCTAGTGTTTTTGTTTTGAGAGCTATTGCTCTACATTTGCTAAATAATATAATACATTGACAACATTCTGTTCATGGGGTAGAAAATAAATATGACCTCCTCCAAAGAATCTTAAGATGTTTTTATTAACCTATGAATGTGCTTCATAGGTTATTATATCATTATTATACTTGATTGCAATTTTACTTGAGAATCTATTTATACTTCATATATATTAAGTTACTCCATTAACATCTCACTTCAAAGGAATTACATGCAACTAAAAATGCTTAAATCATAGTATAAAATACTTTTGTGTTTAGATAAATTTCACTTTTTATTTTCTACAGTCTATTGCTTTTGAATATTTTCTTTTTGGAAATAAACATGCAAATGATTTTAATGGAGAAGTGGAGAGCCTATTTACAGATCCCTACAAAATACTGACATTTCAAGGGCTGCATTCTCAGTACAAGGATGAGGTAGAAATAAAAGTGCTTGCATGATACATGCACACTGCTGGCACAGCCAAGAAATTGCCTTCTGGATTGGAGCTACATGAGAGAAAAATAGTTGCTCAACAACTTTATATAATCAAATGTTGGTTCTTGTGAATGTTTGAGCTCCAAATTCACACCTCCTGGAGTAATCCTAAAATTGCAAGCTAAGGAGTTACGGTGGCACCAGATTGTTAGTGAACCTAGACACCTGGCAGAAGTAAATACAAATCCTCTCTGAAGGACCAAACGTGGACATGGTCCTCAACTCTTGCAAATGAAATGCCAATGAGTATGAGCTCAGAGTAACCTCTCAAATTAAAAACAGGTTCTATGAGGAAGATTTAACAAAAAATATTACATTTAAACTAAGAAGTTGAAAAACTTAAAAAGACTCAAAGGAAAAGAAGATAAGACAAAATGTCATTAAAGAAATAGAAAACAAATGTAAAAGCAAGACAGTTTTAAGATTTCTTTAAAAGATTAATAGTTGATAAAGCTTTGGAAATTTGACCCATTAAAATTAAGGCAAAACACAAATGAACAACATTAGAAATGAGTATGAGAACAATAAATATACTTTATATTTTTAAAAGATTAAAAATATAAGAGAATTTTAAAAATGTGTCAAAAATGTTAAACTCATTTTGTTATATGAAAGAATTTTGTTACATATAAAGAAAAATAAGTGAGAGATCATGATATTTTGGTCCAAAATAATGTATGTGTGAAACAAAAAACAAGTACTGCATGAAGAGTGACATTATTACATGAAATAAAATTAATGATAATGACTTGACATCATCTAATCCAGTCCATATTTAAATCTCTCCCTTTTCCTACAATTGTTCTTTTAACAATTTGTCTTATCAGTATTCAATGCAGACATTGATAGTTTGTCCAGCAATTCTATTTTTTTATCTAAACAGCTGTTTTTTTCCGAATATGACAGTGAAAATCTTCCAAGTTTGTGATTTTATCTCATTTTTCTATCTCATGTACTTGTTAAGTACACATTAAAAAAAGATTAAACTTAAGGGTTCTTGGTTCAAAACAACCAACATGGTATGATATAATCATATTTTTTAAAAAAATACCAGAAATAATTTTACCAATCACATATGTTGTCCACGTGATTGGAAAATCATGTCCATTTACTGATTTTAAAAATATTTTAATTAAAGTATTTTATCTTTCTGACACAAAACACAATAAAATATCATGCATTTATTTATTTTTATGAACATGAGTGGTAATGTAGACCATGTTCAGCAGAGTGATTCATGTTTGGGTAATGTTGGGGCATAAGAGCAAACAGACTTTCACCACTTTAATGCTTATTTTTTTCCAAAATATGTTTGATTTTCATATATGCCTTTTATTTTTTATTGAATTTACTGCAGTGACATTGGTGAATAAAATTATATAGGTTTCAGGAGTACAATTCTATAATACTTCATCTGTATATTGTTTTATGTGTCCACCATGTAATTCATATCACATTGTATCAACAGATATATAATTTTGTGCCTTACTATCATTATTAATACCAGCATTAATAATATTAATATTACTAACAAAATTAGTGACTTAAAAAGCCACACACATTTATTATTTTACATTCTGAAGGTCAAAGTCCTAAAATCAAGGTGTTGTCTGGTCTGTGTCTGACTAAAAGTGATAGGGCAGGATCTTCATCCTTCCCTGAATTACCTTTACTTCTGTTGTCAGATCCTTCTGTTTGCACTGAGCTTGCTGCCTTGGTCTTATGAGGGAGGACCCATGTGGACTGCATTGGGGCCATCCTGATAATTCAGGATGAGCTCTGCATCTCAAATAGTCTTAATTTACAACAGCAAAGTCCATTTTGTCATTCAAGGTAACAGTAGTCACAAATTCAGGATTAGGAAGAGGCCATTTTTCAGCCTAGCAAAGGCCATTTGTGTGTATGGGTATACATGAGGTTGTTGGTGTGAAATGTACATGTGTTTTGTCCTTTTTTATCAGGATTTTCCTTATTAGTAGGGTTAGTCCTTATCTTTTGCTACAAGTGGCAATTATTTTTCAGTATCTGTTTGATATTAAACATAGCTATTTTCTGTCATGTGATTTTTTCTTTTTTTATAATGCAGTGGAGTTTGGCTTTTACTATTTTTAGTGTATAAATTTGAGACTGTAGGCCAACATTTTATGCTCTATTCTTATAGAACTGTTTATTATTTCTACATATTTGAATAAAATAATATATGTTCTGTTATAGCTATTTAATATATTGAGAAGGATTAGTAAAGACAATAATCTGTTAGTTCCTAAATATGAAAAAATAATTATCTGTCAGTTTCATATGTAAGAGGTATTTAACAATATAAAATCCTTATAACATGCTCCATCTCCTAGAAATTTGGCAGGTATTGCTCCATTACCATCCATGACAAATTTGAGGCCACACTACTTTCCCCTTAAAAATGACTTGTTCTCTGGTTTGCCTCCCCATGTATTCAGTTTATAACAGTATTAAACAGCATTTAATCACCTTACTACGCTATAGCCAAATAACACAATTTGGGGACAATTTCATCTGAACTTGGTATATGTTTTCAATATGCACCAGCGAGTTATATTTTAAATGTGATCTTGGAATTTTTCCCTTTGAGAAGTTCAAGTATGAATGTTCTGCATCTTCTTTAACTTTCATATGTTTTATTTTCTCTGATCATTTTTATCTCTCTGTTTGCCTCAATCATAGTGCCTGATTGCCATGATTCTAAACTTTATGAACTGCATGGTTATTATTATAGTTATTATTACTTATGAGTAATGACTAGTTTCCCTTGATTCCCTTCCTGTTTTACCTTCACTGTTGAATGCTATTTGTTTTAAACATCTGTTCTACCTATGTTTCTTTTTTTTTCCTTACCAATCTGCTATCAATTCCCTGAGGTCTGTGTCTCTGTGTTTCTACTTTATAAAGATAAGTTGATTAAGTCTTTTGGTTCTTGTTTTACCATAAATTTTATTTTTAAAATAAAAGCTTTCATCAGACTCATGGAAATTGTTTTGCTAGTACATATTCTCCCTCTGCCACATGACTTTAGGTTCCTGGATTTTTCTTCTTCGTTTTTTTGATTTGTATGTTCTGATACAGATTTTATACTTCTGGGAAACACTCTCATACAGGGCATTTCTTGTGTGCTCCATTCCTTACTCCAGTGTGTATTTACTAACCCACTGTTTCTACATTTTAAAAAATTAGGTTTACTGTCTCAGACTGTGTCTGCCAACTTTGGTAAGTATAATTTACAGTTGCTCTGGCAATTTCTGAACTTGAAGCAAAGTACCTTCTGTCCCTGGATACTTCTCACATTCCTTCCAATGGAACAGTGCTCCGTGATTTACAGGTTTTTTGAGCTTTCAACCTAGATTACAGTGTTAGGTTTTAACTGTTTCCTTGTTTCACTGAGCAGAGAATTAAGGTTTTTTTATTTTTATATTTTCCTGTAACTTTTGGGTTATTACTAAGAAGCTAAGCTTGGAATTTTCACTTTCTGGTGTCCTCTCTATACCAAAAGCTTATGCATTGATTTTAGATTTTTTCCATATAAGGCATAAGAAGGTCTTATTTCATTTGAAAGCTGAATTTTCATCACTGTAAATCAAACTACAAACAATAAAAAATGACAATTTTGAAAAGCATTAAGTTTTGATTTGATCAAAACATTTTACTGTAACTGTTTATTTTTGAAGTTTATTCCAAAGAATAATGCAGTTTTAGATTAGGAAATGGATTTCACATTATTTGATTGAGGAAAGTGAAAACTGTCATTAATATTTTAGATAAAACAAAAACTACATCGTAAGGCTGCTAGTCCTCTCATTTTATAACAAATATACACAGCCAAGCTAAAATTATTTCCCAGAAAATCTAATATTATACAGGTTAGCTTCAGGTGACCAGGGGACTGGAAAGGAATGTGTCTCTATTAGTATGTGAACAGCTAGGTTCACATTAGTAAGTTATTGTCAGAATTTAATGGATGATCTCAAATGTGACTATACCCAGTACTGAGCAACAGCGATTAGTGTTAGAAGAAGAAAATCCCATATTCCTGATTAGTGGTTGAATGTGGGCAGCACAACTGTGAGGAATAGGTGGGATTTAGTATAATTCCAAAAGAACAAAGAATATGTTATTCAGATTTAAATGGAAAATTTAAATGAAAAATTAATGTGTATCATATATTTAAATAATTTTCATTAAAGCAATGATGTATATGTAGTATTCTTAACTCTTTCATATTTAATTTTCCTCTGTTTATGACTTTGTTTCTTATTTAAGGTAACAGAAAACAACAAAAGTGAGCTAATTTGAATTTTTAACCTGTATAAAATATTGTTTTTACAGTATTTGATATTATAACTAATAACAACAACATATTTATAACATGCTTTATAATTAATCACAATATATGCATATATTTATATGTTGTAAGAAAAAGTTTTAAGGATTTTTACAATTCTGGATATCAGATATTAATTTTAATATTTATACAGGTTCCCCTCAGTACACATAGTTATCTCAACCAACTACTAGTTAATCATAAACTATTGGTTAATAATTTAGGGAACTGTATTGATTTTACTGTTCTCTAATTTTATACATACAATTTTGTAAACATAAACTATTTTAACTTTCATTAGATTTTATGCATATAATTTAATACATATAATATTCAGCCTAAATTAAATTTCCTCAGTAATAAATACATATTGTTAATACTATGAAATACACACATATACCATGAATGAGTGACATAAAGTTGCATAACACTATGACCTTTTATTTACTTCCCATTCTATAACTGGTAAAAGCACTAAAGCCACATGAATAAAGTAAGATTTTTATGTTGATACAGTCTTTATTTTGCAAATATTCCTCTGTATGTTGTGCTTCTATTCAGCATTTTAGGACAGAGATTTATTAGTCTAAATGGATGACCCTGACTGATCCTAGGTTAACACTAGTGATCAACTTTCTGGGATCTATTTACATTTCCAATTTGCATATCATGAAGAAACCTTAGAGGAGAAAGCTTAATGCACATGTGCTTAGAGTGAAAGACAATAAAGAAAATAATATGGAAAGCTATCCTGACAGGGCCCTGTAAATACAGAGTTTTATGGAGAAAAACTCCATTTGCAGTGAACACAGGGTGATCCAGGGTTGTTAACACTAAAATAAATTAAGCGCATTTTTAGTTCTGTAAATCTCCTGCAGGTTTTCTGTAGACCGGGCACTGTAGGCAGCAGTGATCCTTTGCAAAGCGGTAATGACAGAGTAGCAGTGAGAACTCTGCTGTCCAGGATACGGACTGGATGCTCATCAGAAAATTGGCAGCAAAACAGCAGAGGCCACCTGTTTCTGATTTAGGATATAAATAATAATATGAAATCATTACCACCCCCACACTCTTAATGACTTAGAAAATTTGAAGTACATTATTATTCTAAAATTTTATTCTATAATTTCAATTGCTTTAAATTCATATTAAATACCATTTTTGTTGTTAATTTTTCATAAACACAGTTTTAAGTATGCTTATTTTCTTTCATTATATTAATCAAAATATTTGCTGCTAATTTTATTTGCATGAGGCTACACATGTGCTTTGTTACTCTCTACTATATTATACAAAAAAGAATAATATATGCTGTAGTAAAGAAATGCTAGGTGCTAAACTTTTTTGTTTTCTCTGTTTATGAAGAAAGTGCACATATGCCTTTGCTGGCCTATCAATATCTGTGTTTATGTCTATATTTATATAAGTATCATAATTGGGACACTATGTAAGTAATTCCAGAAAATACAAGTTGCAGAAGTGATTTATATCAATGGTAAGACTAGTCTCTAAGATTCTGTGATGCTGAAAGAAGCACTCAGAGATGCCAGAGCTACAAGGTGAAAACAAGCAGGTTTCCTAAGAAAGAGCTTGGACTCCAAATCCTCAGAAGAGATACCTGGTTTCTGCTTTGCTTATGTTTTATGAGTGAGAAATAAATTTTTATTATGTTATATAAGTTCACTAATATAAGTTTTGGTTATATTGTCCAGTACTATTTTCTGATTACTACATGGTCCTTTGTAAGTTTTTCATTCTGTGGAAATAAAAAAAGTAACGTTTTTGTGTGTACAAGAGCTTTTTATTTTCAAGTGTTTGCATAGATAATCAACATTTTTAACTGTGGTGAATTTTTCATAAAGCAAAATATACAGTTCTTAATATACAATTGAAATAACTTCTGATAAACACAGACACTGATGAACCCCATATAACCATTACCCTGATAAGTATATAGAACAATTCAATCACCATTTCCTTATGCTTCCCTCCAGTTTCCACCCCCATCCTATCCATTATTATCACCACCATAAGCCAACTCTTTTCTGAGATTCATTAACAATGATTAGTTTACTGTCTTTAAACTTCATATAAAAGGTATCTTACACTCCATAATTTTTTGTATCTGGTTATTTTTATTTACAAAATTTTTCGTGGATTTTATGATTTTGCATGTGTCAGTAGTCTATTGTGTTTTATTGCTGAATAATAATCAGTTGTGTGGATACACTGTAATTTGTTTAGTCACAAAACTATTTGGGGATATTGTTTTCCCTACTAGTTTCTAGGTATTATGAATCAAACACTATGAATATTCATTATAGGATTATGTGTGAATTTAATTTTTAGGAGTAAAATTGTTGGATAATAAACTTGGAGAATGTTTAACCTTTTAAGGAAGTTGGCATAGTTTTCTGTAATTGTTATAACATTTCTCACACCTAAAAGCAATGTTTGATAGCTCCATTTATCCACATACTTGATAATAACTGACAATGTAGTGTTAGTTTTTGTTTTTTACAATATTAGTCACTCTAGTGGGTATCTACATCAATGTGGATTTAATTGGATTTTCCTGAATACCCATAAAAGTTCTCTGTGTTATGAATTTATTGACCCTTTGAGCATATTCATTTCTGAAATGTCTGGTTATGTCTTTGCCGATTTTAAAATTAGGTTCAAATTGCATTATTGTTGTTAATTTTAGGAATTCATTACACATTTCAAGAGTAAATCCTTTATTAGATATATGTTGTGATAAACACCGAATGCAATTCACCAGGCTTTATTAAGAGCTTTTTGGCATAACTTCTGGGATTGCTAACAACAGATAGCCTTGGTTGTCAACTTCTTCAGGAATTGCCTCGGCTGTACAAATCCATTTCACTCAAGTTCATGTTTGTTCTTGGATGGGCCACTTCCAAAGATTATTTTACACCAGATAATTCTTGGCACAGGTGATAAGCAAATCTTTCACTGTTGATGAACTAGAATGACATAATGGTAAAAAAAAAAAGATACATTATTAGCTGTGATTACCTCGGCTTTTGATAAATATGGGAGAAACAGTAAGTATGAAGACAATGGAATAGTTGGATATTGTTGAACTTGACTGAGGCTTTGAAAATGCTAATGAAAAGTTGAGAGTAATTAAAGCTGTATGAAAATTGGTCAAACATTTAGAAGCTTGCAAATAGACTCTCATCTACTGCAGATGATAGAGAACTACAAAGTCCAGTTCATAATCTTCAGAATAGCCAAGCTTTAGAAAAGTTTATATTCTCCAACAAGACAGGTTTGCTATGCCAAGTTCACAGTCCTGTTTGGAAAAGAATAAGGAGGCGACATGTGATGAACAGAACTTAGTTAATGGCTTAAAAAGCCTTGAATGGCTGGAACAGTATAAAGGTTCTGAGGCACACATAAGTGGCTCGCCCTTCCATGTTATGAACTAATACTTACCACTTGCTTGAAAACAATACCGAGATCTACCCCTTCCAGGTATGCATGCCTTATCTTCCCATAACCGGGCTTGTGTGATTTAGGCTTCCTTTACCCTCACAGATATGGAGTCTAAAACTAGGATTTAGTCAAAGCATAAATGACAGGGTTGTACGGGGCCTAATAGGGAATGAAGGGGGTTATGTATGCTCCAAAGAAGCTATAAAACCTAAAGCCAAAACATATACAACAAGAAATAGAAGAGAGTGCATGCAATTTGATTTTGAGAGTAACTAAAGAAGGGACATCTGGAACCAAAGATTGGATGAGTAGGTGTTTATTGATTTAGAAGTAATTTCCTAAAATACAGAATTCAATGTGGCAACAAGGACCTTTGGAGATGGTGTGAACTCTTCATTAAGATAACTCCTAGATGCATGAAATGGTGACTGACACACTAAGTGGTAGAGGAATATTGTAGCAGTCAGTGGAGGAAAATAGTTTTTCTAAAAGGCCCAGGATGATTGTGACAAAGTGGATATGCACTACAAAAGGCTGGGAGAGCCAAAATTATTTTGTTCCACAGAACTACCAGAGGTACAAAATTTAAGAAGGTGAAAAGGGCATAAGCATTATTAAAAAATTCAGTGGTGTCTCACATCTACAGATGATGTCTAGAGGTAGAAAACTACATCACAAAACCAGAGTCACTGATAAAAAATAGGTCTAATAGGACTCTGAAATTATGAAGGTATGTGGGTGGTACTTAACTAATTGAATCAATAAAAGCAAAATTATGATAAACAATGGCAAGATCAGTGGAGCAGTAGCAAGGGTAGCAAGGGTATTAAGTATTTATAGAGGTCACAGGGACATTAGCTAGAGACTAGCATTCTATAGGAAATCGAATGAACCCACAAGAATACTACTCAGTTTGTATCATCAAAACAAAGATGAAGGCTCAGGAAACTGAAAGTAGAGCCCCAAGGAAAAATTTACAGTCCCTGGCCAAATTAGTGATCCTGAATCAGTTTTAAAACCTGAAACAAAACAAATTAATAAAAAGCCTCCAAGAAAAAGTGTACACATAGATCATAATGATCTCCTACTCCTTTCCCAAAGTGATCTTCCATCACTTATGCAGGTAAAAGAGCCATAGGGAGAGACCATCCAGCTATTTCAAGGATTGTTGGGTAAAGTCCGAGGTAGCGTTGATGCCAAAAGACTCAAAGTATCACTGTGATTAACATCTCAGAATAAGTTGGGAAGGAGGTCAGTTAAAAAAAAAGTCATGGCCAGGATCTGGTATCACAGAATTTCCACTGTACCCTTCCCTGAGCAGACAATTACCCCCCAAAAATGTAATTGGTATTTGGAAAAATCCTCATATTGGGCTCAGCTTCTGGGATGGGACATTACATGTGAGTGCTTAGTCCATTCCGTTATCAGGTTATTAGATTTTTTTCAATATTGCAGTAGGTTTCTATATATTTTGGATATTAACCTCTTATCAGATATATGTTTTGCAAATACTTTTTATTTCATTGATTGCCTTTTCACTATGTTGATTATTTATTTTCCTGTGCAGAAACTTTCTGGTTTTATGTAGTCACCTTTGTTTATTTTTTATTTTTGTTGCCTGTACTTTGGGTATCATATCCATGCAAGTATTAAGAAGCTATTGTCCTATGATTTTATTCTTTTTTTATTCTAGAAGTTTTACAGTTTCATATCTTTACTTCAAGTCTTAATTCTAAGTAGTTTTTTGTATTGTAAAACATAAGGGTCTGGTTTCATTCTTTTATGTGAAATTTCTTCAAAGAAGACATACAAATGGCCAACAGGAATCTGAAAAATGCTCAGTATCACTAATCATTAAATTAGGGAATGAAAATCAAAATCACAGGATGGCTATTGTCAAAAAAGTAAAACACAACAAATACTGACCAGCATGTGGAAAAATTAGAATTCTTGAACCCTGTTAGTGGAAATGCAAAATGGTACAGCTGCTAAGGAAAACAGTATGAACATTCCAGAAAGAAAGAAAGAGAGAGAGAGAGAGAAAGGAAGGAAGGAAGGAAGGAAGGAAGGAAGGAAGGAAGGAAGGAAGGAAGGAAGGAAGGAAGGAAGGAGGGGAAAGAAAGAAAGAAAGAAAAAGAAAGAAAGAAAGAAAGAAAGAAAGAAAGAAAGAAAGAAAGAAAGAAAGAAAGAAAGAAAGAAAGAAAGAAAGAAAGAAAAAGAAAGAATGAATTACTGCATGATCCAGCAATGCCATTTCTGGATATTTGCCCTAAAGGTTTTAAATAAGGATCTCAAAGTACTATCAGCACTCCAGTGCTCATTGCAGATCTGTTCACATGAGGCCAAGGTGTAGAAACAACCTAAGTGTCCACTGACTGATGAATAGACAAAGAAATAGTGGTACATACATACAGCAGAATGCAATTTAGTCTTGCAAAAGGAGGGAATTCTGCAATCTGTGAAAACATGGTTGAACCTTGAGCATAATATGCTGTAAAATAAACCAGTCATGGAAAGACAAATACTACAAGATTCCACTTCTGTGAGGTATCTATTTAAAATAATCCATCTCATAGAGCAAAGAATAGAATGATTGTTTGCAGGACCTAAGGAATGAGGGAAATTGGGAGATACTAATCAGCCAGCAAAAGCTTCATTTAAGAAACATGAATGAACTCTAAAAATCTGTTGTGCAACAATGTATTTATAGTAATGCTGAGTTGTACATTTAAGAATTTAAGAGGGTATATCTTATGTTAAGTGTCCTTGCTTCAATAAAATAAAAATTTAAAAAATAGTCAATATATTTGATATTCTCAGGTGAAAATTTCTGATACTTTTCAGTCCTCCAAAGGCCAAAGGAGTATAAATAAAACAAATTGTATCCTAATGTTTTAGCCAGTTTTAAAGAGCTAAAGGATGCATGCTGATCACTATCATATAATGTAAACTAACATCTTACATTATAAATATAAGTGTAAACATATAGACAATACATATCATTTATATCAGCTCTAAATAAAAACAAAAGATTCTGGTAAATCAAAGCAGATTACCATAAACTCAACCAAAAACAATGCAAATACTGACTGTACATATTTTATTGTACCATGATTTGATTAATTCATTTTTTTCTATCACTATCAGGACTGCACAAATTAACATGGAATTAACAATATACATTTATAATTCTGCTCTTTTCCTTTTGTACTCTCCCACTATCTTTCAGAAACAGTCTTAAGAGACCACGGCCATCTGAATAGTCCAAAGAACATCACCTCGATCCGCTATGTTTACGACGACATGCTAATTGCACAAGAGGAGGAAGAACATGATATCACGTTTAATGCCTTGGTATGTCCATGTACTCCAGAAGGTGGGAGATGAACCATAAAAATGTTCAGGAGCCTGACATTTCTGTACATTGTGTAGGGTTTGAATGATTATGGGCACAGTAGGAAAAACTAACAAGAGAGTGGGATACATTACTGTGTCTTGCACCTGTCATCGTGATGGAGGAAGCATAGTGCCTAATAAGCTTCTTTGGGTTTTGGACCCAGTGTATTTCACACCTGAGAATGCTACTCTAACTTATGTACTGGGTGACATAAAGTTTGTCTGAATCACATGGGGCCCAGGATAGGAGAGTGTTCTGTAGTAGAGTCAAGCTGCTTTTCAAGCAGCACTGAACTTGAACCACAATCCATCACAGGTCCTATGATATTAGATAAATAAGTAGTGTGAAAATTATCATGTAGAGTATATAGCAAACTTCTATGGGGATATCATAATACAGATCTCTATATTTCCAGATAGAGACTCTGCATAAAATTACACACCTTTTGAAAAACAGCAAGCATTGATGAGTCTTGATGAAGAAAAAGTTACTGACCATGTGGCATTAAATGACCGTGTGGCCACAATTACCTATTGTGACCTACATTTAAATTCTAAAATTGGACAGTCCAGGTGGCAGTCCACTGTAAGTCAGAAGTGGTAATTATGGAACTTCCAGATAAACAGGACCAGAGAGCACGAGTGAGCTTCTGGAGTGTGTAGTAGATGCCTGTGTCATTCATTAATGCAGCGACTCACACATAAAGTTTTATGGGGAATCTTTTATAACCAATTGATGGAGAAGGGAAAGTTCAATCTTGGCTCACAGAGGAGCACACTTAATATACAGGTGCAATTCAAAGACAGAAAACAACTGCACAGCTGTTCTACCTAGCAATAATATTGCAAGAGGGTAGCAAGGAAAAATACTTCCAATGGGTAGAAAATTGTGGACCTGGCTCTCTAATTTATTTATATGGAAAGAGAAATGTCTGGAGTTTATAATATATATGGATTCAAAATTCAGATGTAAATGGCTTGGCTGGATAGTTAGCGGCCATAAAAAAAAGACTAAGATTAGAAAGATTACAAATAATTTTTCTAATTTATATATACATTTATAACAAAGTATTAAAATCTTAGTATCACATATTAACCTTCGGTAGAGAATATTCTCCAAGAGAGAGGTTCATAAAAAGTAGGCAAAATGGCAAAGCTGGTTTTTTCAAATTTTCTAACTTAAAAAATAGAAATGACATAACATATGGTGGAAAGTAGGCAAACCTACATGAACTGAAGTAAAAACAGAGATCAGTACTAAATACAAGCCTGAATATTTGCACAGGACTTTTCCAAGACTCTCAGGACAGCAATCCATTCTCAGGCTCCACGTAGCATTAAAATCTAGCAAATATTTTAAGGTGAGACCACCATGGATTTGGGCTTGTCAAGTTTCTAATTTTACTTCCTGCCTGTCTCAGGTGACTGCTGAAGCTGTGCAGGTTTTCCTTCCCCCAAATTCAATGGGCATCCATACTGGCAAAAAAGGCACGGAGGAGAGTGGTGCTGATCTGCGCACCTTAGAGAGTGCTACTTTCTCTTAAATTTCAGCATTTTTCTTACAACTTTCAGATACATTTAAAATACAATTTTTATAATACATCTAATTGTTCCTAGTTTTAGCAGCAAAGCATTGCCTTGCCATGCTCAATTGTATTATAGAATAAAGTGGAAATTATTTTTACTGATTATAATTTCAAAGTAGAAACTCATTTAGCAGATATTTTTGACATGCAAGACACATTCATCTCAACATAGATCTAGATTTGACTTCTTTCCTTATAAAAAAAAAAGACACAAGGCAGAGGATAAAGTTGACAAAGTATCTTTTTCCATAGAAGTTATTAAGTATAAAGGAACTCTGTTTATACTGCCTCCACTGCAAGCCTTGTATCAATGCCGTCTGGGCAAGGCGTTTGAGAAATAGAAAGGCTGTTAAGAATTGTACTTTGAAGTATTTTATTTAGATCAGTAAAGCACTGAGATGCTCTATATCCCATAAAATTGAACATAATCAAATTTATTATCTGAATGCTCTGAAGTTGGTCAAGCACTGATGAGTACAAGCAGCCTGGAACTTGAAGCCAAACAATTCCATAGAGAAAAAAGTATAGAAAAAGAAAAGGAGTGGCAGTGTCATGAGGCAGGAAACCATGGAGCAGGGTATTCACGCCATCTCATTGTGAAGCCAGTGGCATCCCTGTAGGACACTTGCAACCTAAATGGAAAATAAAGACCAGCTGATGACAGAGAAAGGGAGCACAGAAGGCAAGTGAGCAGTAGTAAGGCAAGATTCAGAGGAAGCAACAATGTCAGTATTCACACATTGAAAGTTTTAAAACAGAAAAAAGTTTTGAGAAGAGGCTAAGATTCCGCAAAAAAGAAATGGATTACAACTTAGACTTTTTGATAGTTTATATCACATAAACTTTTAAAACTTGTTTATAGGAGACTGAACTTAAGATTAAGGGGAAAGGCACACAAAAGAAAATATTTGCAAGTATAGTACAGACAAGGGATTGATTTTACCTATAACTATTTCTTAAAATCACAGGTTAAAATGGCAACAACTAAAGAGCAATATAGAATACTGTGAAAGCTACAAACAGAAAAAATAATGGGTTTTAAACATGAGAAACTTCTCAATCACACTTGTAAATGCTTATAAAATTGCAATTGTGTCTTCGTCAAACTGATGAAAACCAAAATGTTGACAAGTCAATTTGTTGTTGTTCATGTACAGAAATTCATATGTTGTTAGCAGGAGAGTAAAATCTGTGAAAAGTAGTCTGGCAATACCTACTGAAATGGAACTACACCAGCAATTATACTTCAAGGACTTTATCTTACAGATTTGCTAGTAGATGTTTAAACTTTCATTGGTGTAAGTAGTGCAGCATCTCTTGTAACAGCAACATTGTGAAAAAGTAAGTGATTTTGATGCCTGATTAAATAATTGTAGTACAACTACACAATGGAATACTATAATATTTTCAAGGAATGAAGCAACTCTATCTTTATTTGCATTAAACTTCTAGACATTGGTAATTGCAGAAGAGAAGGAGGGAACATATAGGCATAGAACACAAGCAGTTGGTTACATGTGTGCACTTGTTTCAGTGTGTATTTATTCTTTTAAAATGTTTTGATCTTTGTACCCTAAGTTCAACTTTATAAAACAAGTAACAAAGTAATCTATTAAAACATTATAAGGATACATGGGCACTGAACCCAAACTTATCTTTAAAATTGGACCTCTTTATTTAATAACCAAGTAATTTACAGTTTTATAAATGGCCAAGGTTGTGAGCATCTCATTTTAATTTTCTTAATGAATGTGGAAACTTGAAGATCTGATGTTTATCTTATTATGTCAACCACAAAGATTAGAATGTTTTTATAATAACTTCATCTGATAATTAGGCAATGCATGATTGTTAACAAAGTGCTTAAATGTTATTTTCTCATACATTATGACTACTTAGTGAGTCAGTTCATGTATAAGCTTAATTCATATCTTTAATATTTTTTGCACATAGATTCATAGGTATTTTTAAGATTTATTTATTTATTTTAGAGAGAGGAGAGGGGAGAGAGAAAGAGAGGGAGAGAAACATTTATGTGTGAGAGAAACAACAATCAGGGGACCTAGCCTGCCACCCAGGCACGTGCCCTTATGGGAAATAAAATCTGGACCTTTTGGTTTGCAGGATGACACCCAACCCACTGAGACACACTAGTCAGGGCTATACATATGTATTTTTACTTGAAGGTATAAATATGATACTAGAATTTCATACTTATAAATAACAATAATAAAAATGAGTGCATACACATTGTCATTTTGTGGTCTACTGTAATAAAATACTGACTCTCTAAGTCATTAATGCTCTTTCCCAGTCAAAAAAAAAAAAGTAAGAAGAAGAAGAAATTGTGCTGTTTCTCAGAGCAAAGGATTTCTTAAGTTCTGATGTCTTTCTGCTGACCAACAGATGGATCAGTAAATAACAGATGGTTTTATGAGCAGCTCTGTCATCTTAGCATCTAAAATGCTTTACATGCCAAAGCTGTAGAAGTTTGGCCTCTGCTCTTGCATGTAAGCCTGCTGTTAGCTTGGTTCTTGGTAGCTGTTAGCTCTGACTGGATTTCTCTGGCAAATTTTTGTCCTCTGACTCAGTATCATATCCATGCATACACACCTTCCCTCCATATTCACATATTGTATTCACATATTGCACAGAATGGCTTCTTCTTGTACAAAGAAAAAGTCTTACTGGGACTTTATCCTAGTCAATATACATATGTAAATTAAATGTTTCTGTGCTATTTTATAGACTTATTTGCTTTTTATCACTTTGATTTTGTATACCGGTGTCAGTTTTTAGATTAAGAATGCTGGCTTTTAAAATTTTAAATTTGATAAACTCAAGTAGCTACATTGTATGTTTAAGGATAACATATGCTCATTTGTAAATATATACACGTATACACACACAGAGAAGGGTATGAGAAACTAGAGTTATAACACTAGCTAAATTAAAATAAATTACAGTATCAAAGCACTGATAATCTTCAAAACTCCTTTTATACATATATATGTATATGTACCTAAACATATACACATTTTATAGTAATAGAAATCTTTATAATGATATTTTCTAACTTACTTTATTTAGTTAAGTTTTAAAGGAACATATTTTCATGTCAGTAAATTAAATATCTATGTTACCATGTTAAGTACTGCAGGTCATTGCACTATATACATCGATGACGTAAGTAATTCTTTAGCACATTGGTGTTTGTACTACTCGTTCTCATAGAGGCTTTGTTAAACATCTTGGGACATATGCCTGTGTCCACTTCACTTATGGAGTACCTACTATATGTCAGATGCTGTCCTGAGGACTTTAAATGATTTAACATGGATTTCTCTCAACGGGTTTATTAAATAGATACTATTTATTATTTCCTGGTGATGAGGAAACTAGTCTTACAGAAGTAAAAGCATAACTCAATCAATTGGAATATAAATTTTAGGAATGGGAAAACTCCATGCATGGGGTTATATTATTAAAAATTCCAATTTTATCAAACTTAAGGGTGTGGCATATTTAACTGAGTAGAGATGTAATAATTTTTCATCTCAAATAATTTTCTATTTTTCAAATTATTCTGCTACAAACTACCATTTTATCTGCCAGAGTTTCTGTTTAAAATAGCTGCTATTCCTGGGATGTATTGTGGCACTTTTTATTCACACTAATGTGGGTTTTGCTCATTGAGTTTGCCTGGTACACTCACCATTGGGAAGAGATGCCCTTCTGGTTCTGGTTAGCCAAGTTTTAGCTATGAAACAACAACAAAAAATGCCACTGTGTCTGTAATTTATCCTTTCTAGTCTGTCAGTATGCATCAGTATGCTGCTTTGTTGTATCAAGTAACATGACTAGTTGATGTCAAACATCTCCCCTACTATCATCCCATACTCTCCAGCCTATGCTCTTTCATTTCAGGTGATTGTTCTCAAGAATGATCTCCATTCATTTTTAAGTATACTTTATTGATTATGCTATTACAGTTTTCCCATTTTTTTCTCCTCTTAACAACCACCCCCCCCCCACTCCCCTCAGTTCATTCCCATGGGTTATACATATAAGTTCTTTGGCTTCCCTGTTTCCTATACTATTCTTAACCTCCTCCCATCTGTTTTATGCCTACCCATTATGCTTCTTATTCCCTGTACCTTCCTCCCATTCTTCCCATCCCCATTGCTTTCATTAATTTTTTATTGTTTTTCTATTATAGTTGTCCCCATTTCCCCCATTACTCTCCCCCTGCCCTACCCATATTCAATCCTCTCCTCCCATTGCCTTTTTCCATGGGGCCTTTATACATGTACCTCCCTCTTCTTTCCCCTGCTATCCCCCTCCTTCCTCCCCTCTGGCTACTGTCAGATTGATCTTTATTTCAATGTCTCTGGTTATATTTTGCTCACTTGTTTGTTTTGTTGATTGGTTCCACTTATAGGTGAGATCATATGGTATTTGTCCTTCACCACCTGGCTTGTTTCACTTATCATAATGCTGTGGGTTCCATCCATGCTGTTGCAAATGGTATGAGTTCTTCCTTTCTTTTTGCTCCATAGTATTCCATTGTGTAAATGTAGCACAATTTTATTTATCTACTCATTTACTGATGGGCACTTAGGTTGTTTCCAGCATTTGGTTATTGTAAATTGTGCTGCTATGAACATTGGGGTGTATGGATTCTTCTGGATTGGTGTTTCAGGGTTCTTAGGGTATAATCCCAGCAGTGGAATTTCTTGGTCAAAAGGCAGTTCCATTTTTAGTTTTCTGAAGAAGTTCCATACTGTTTTCCACAGTGGCTACACCAGTCTGCATTCCCACCAACAGTGTACTAGGGTTCTCTTTTCTCTGCATCTTCTCCAACATTTGTTTGTTGATTTGTTTATGATGGCCACTCTGACTGGTGTGAAGTGATATCTCATTGTGGTTTTGATTTGCATCTCTCTGATGGCTAGTGATGCTGAGCATATTTTCACATGTCCCTGGGCCCTCTGTATGTCCTCCTTGGAGAAGTGTCTGTTCAGGTCCTTTGCCCATTTTTTAATTAGATTATTTGTCTTCCTGGTGTGGAGTCATGTGACTACTTTATATATCTTAGAGATCAAACCCTTGTCTGAGGTATCATTGGCAAATATATTTTCCCATACGGTTGATTCCCTTTTCATTTTGCTGATGTTTTCTTTACCATGCAGACACTTTTTATTATGATGAAGTCCCATTTGTTTATTCTTTCCTTTGTGTCCTTTACTTTAGGGGACATATCAGTGAAAATATTGCTGTGTGAAATATCTGAGATTTTCCTGCCTATATTCTCCTCTAGGACTTATATGGTTTTGTGACTTATGCTTAAGTCTTTTATTCATCTTGAGTTTATTTTTGTGTATGGTGTAAGTTGGTGGTTGAGTTTCTTTCTCTTTTATTTTTTTTGTATGTAGCTTTCCAGATATCCCAACACCATTTGTTGAAGAGGTTATTTTTATTCCATTTCATGCTCCTGACCAATTTGTTGAATATTAATTGGCCAGTGAGACATGAGTTTATTTCTGGCTTTCTATTCTGTTCCTTTGATCTATGTGTCTCCTCTTATGCTATTACCAGACTGTTTTGATTACAGTGGCCTTACAGTATAGTTTGTTGTCAGGTATTGTGATACCTCCTACTTTGTTCTTCTTTCTCAAAATTTGCTGTGGCTATTTGGGGTCTTTTATGGTTTGCAGATGACATGAGAGTGTACACAGAACACCTTGTAGACTCCACCAAAAACTATATAACCTAATAAGTGACTTTGGCAAAACAGTGGTATACGAAGTCATTATTCAGAAATAGAAGGCATTTTTGTACACCAGTATTGAAATATTAGAAACAAAAATCTGGGGAAAAAATCCCATTTTATATAGCAACACAAAAAATAAAGTACCTATGAATAAATCAAAACAATGAGGTAAGAGACCTATACTCAGAAAACTGCATAACAGTGAAGAAAGAAATTAAGGAAAACACAAATAAATGGATGTGTATACTGTGTTCACGGATAGGAAGAATTTACATAATCAAAATATCCATACTACCCAAAACAATTTATAGATTCAATGCAGTTACTATTAAAATATCAATGACATATTTCACAGATATAGAACAAACATTTCAAAAAATTTATATGGAATCATAAACACCCTCCCTTCATTTTTCACAACATCATAACCAGAAGAGAAATTGTTTCTCCTCTCTGTGGATGAGGGAAAATTAATTTTAAACAATTTAAAACTTTTTATGAATAGGGACCCCAAAAAAACAAAAAAAAATGGAATTATCTTCTGGAGGGTAGTCCCTTACAGTCTTGCCCCTCTAGGTGAGTGTACGAACCCATCTGTAGTTGTGTACCAGCAGGCATTGTTGTGAGAGGCTGTGTTCAGCTTCAGGGAATTTTTTGGCACTCTTTCAAAACATTTTCCCACTTCATGATGGGGTGATTTACAAATGCACCTGCCCAGAGTATGCTGAATGTTCAGCAGTTTTTCAACAAAAACAGAATGACCCACATGCCCGACTCTCCCTACTCATGCCATCTTGCCCCAAGTATCTTTTCTTTTGTTTCCCTGGATGAAAATAGTGCTCAAATGGAATATTTTGCTGCTATGGAAGAAGTAAAACAAAAAATGGCAGAAGTATTAAAAGTCATCAAAATTGAAGAGTTCAAAAATTTTCAAGCAGCAGAAATAAGATGTCTCACTATGTGTATTGCATCAGATGGAGAGTAATTGAAGGTGAATAAAGTATAAACATGTAAGAATAAATATATAATTTTTATAAATAAATTCCACTTTTGGCCCCCCATACACTATCTAGTGTATCTAGTGTACATTTACATATGTATATTCACATTTTGTATATGACGGTCAATGTTCCTGATTTTTTGATTTAGTAAAGCTTCTACCTTTGATCCTTCCTATTTTGCTTCTCAATAGTAATTTCTATGCAGATATTTATCAAACTTTTCTTATGGCACCGAATTTCCTGTTTCATTTCTGGATGTCAACTGTAAACAGCATTAAATGCAATGACTTGGTATATAAAATCATTGCCTGATTCAGATTGGTTTTGAGAGAAAAAGTAGAGGAGAACTACATTAGTGTCTTAAAACTCAGTAGTGACTATAAATATCTTAACAAAGTTATGCCTCAAAAACCTCAAAGCAAAAAAAAAAATCCAAAACACAGAACAAGTACTATAGCTATTTAGTACACTCTTATACATTCTCTATGAAGTTTATAAATGATATAGAATAGGGATAGGAATACTTACAGTAACCATCCATATACATATGAATCTTCATCAATATGGTGTTAGGTATAATTTAAGTTGGAAGAGACTGAGATAACACTCTGAGGATCTTATTATAACTCCTTTATTATAAAGTTGGTAGGATTATCTAGTGTGTGGCTTGTCCAGAATCATCAACTAATAAGTGAGTATTCCAGAATAAAGTTTCAAAAACCCAGATAACTTGTGAGTCATCATGTTGCCCAATTATAAGGGTATCATTCACATTGTGTTTATGTGCATAGTATCTCCTGGAGCACCAATCAGTTTAGAAAAGTTAGACCAAGAATAAAGTGAGTGAGAATAGTTGCCAAGGTAGTTAATTGTGAAGAGGAGATCTGATGCCAGAAGAAACTAATGAGATTGAGTTGAAGGTGTAATTTAACTGTCTTCATATAAAAAAATAAGCAAACATTTCATGACTGAGGACATCAACTGAAATTTCAATTATTTATGACTGATAGGAACTCTTAGCTAAGGTTCATGATTATAAGCCTATGGGGAAATACCAGATACCATTATGACTTTTATACTTATATTAAATTTGAGTAATATTAAAGCAGAGCAATGTGTCAACAAATTATCAATTTTTGCACAGTTGATCTAGAGTTTCCTGATGTGAATAGGATATTTCTTCATTAGCTATTGTGAAAGATAACTCTTAACTAGGACTCTAGTTTAAAAAGAACAAATGACTCTGAAAAAACATATGTATCATGGACATTATTAGCTGAATACCTATCTTATGCGAGACCAGAGGGAATATCTCTTGCTTCTGAAGTAGTAAACATTGGTTTGAATCTCAACCAGCTGTTTTCTACCAATATGGGTGCATCACAACTTGCTTTCTTTTGTATTCTCTTAATTATAAAAGAGTGATCTTTACATATCATTGTTATAAAAATTCTGAATAGCATATATTGCAGCACTTTGAGCATCATCATTTCTCAATAAACACTACAAACAAAATATGTCACCTATCAAAATTGTGTACCTATAAGCCTGCCTGGCAACTTCAGAAGTATTAGCAACAACAATCACAGTCACAACCACAGAAACACAATCAATTAAACCAGAAGGATAGGCTATGATTTTAGAAACAGCACAATGAAACTGGGAGACCTTGGATTCATCCTTATTATTCTCATTTTTATCAAACAAAGGGAGTGTTTTGCAGAATATCCATGTTATCACATTAATTTTGTGAAAATTCAGTTTTGACAACTATCTTTATTTGTAATGAATTTCCCAAGGACCTGAACCACCTTGGTCTGATAACCATGTAATGAACTGTGACTACTTCCACTATGCAAAAAACTTCAATTATTTATAAATAAATTTAAAACATGTAAAGGTTGGAACATTCACAGAGAATATACTCATTACCTAGACATTTAATGATTTCAATTATAAATTCTAAGTATCAGTCATGGTTGTGGTTATAAACTTAATTTTCTTGCTTATTTTCTGAAATATATTTCAACCTGGGGTCTTTGTAAATTGATCCCAAGACACAAGCTTGAATGGAACTAGTTTACTCTGGAAATGATTACAGGAAGCAGTTGTAAGTGATAAAAACAAGAAAAAAAAGATATAAAACAAGAAAGGTTGAAGAACCAGTTCAACAATGCTTTATGGTGATTGCCAACTGCTCTAAGACCAGTGTTCTATTCCATAAAACCTGCTGAGTGATCCAAGGAACATCTCAGAATGATACACCCATTGGCATCCATTCTACATTGGTCAGGGGATCTTTAGAGATGGCTGTGAACTTTCAAGTTAGTCCTGAGTGGGTTATCCCAGGTATCCTACTTCCCTATCTCAAAGAAGCATAAGAGCAAGAAACAGGCTTTACCTGGCTCTAGTTCAGATGAAAAGAATTGCTGGATTACCTTGAAACTGGTTGAAGCAGTGGGAAAAGTACAAGGGAACAAAAAGATGTGGAATTTTAAGAGTTGTCAATGCAATTAGATTCTTGTGATATTCAGGATATTAACCATAGTATAGATTATATTACTGAGGTTAGTTAAATAAAACTCTTTTACTATCAAGGTTAAAATTTCTATAATTACATTTATGTGAAAAATTATTATCTAAATGCCTATTTGCATTCTTCTTGAAGTGCTATAATTCAGACTTTTCTGCCTATGGGGCAATTTCTAGCATCTCTTATCAGTTACTTTCCACCCTTGCTTTCTACTTGGAATTCCATAAATGTTCTGCTTGGGGTGCAGTACATTCATTTTAGCATTTTAACGACAATGAGACAGTTTCCTTTGTAACTCTGTCCTAGATTTGACTTAGAATCTAATTCAATATTCTAATTAAAATTAAATACTTCACTTTTCCTTAATATACTACCCAGGGTTTGCAAAGAAATCTCTACCCTTACAGCCAATTTAGAGCTTTCATCTGAATATTTTTCAGCCTCACCAGCAGTGCAAGTTAATAGTGGGTGATCTTTCATCCTGAAAAATGAATCCAGCTGTGTTACTACTAAGAATTGTTGGTGTACAGTCTGTTAAATAGCATGCAATTTCACTAAATCCTGATTAAAATGTGCAAATAATGAGATTACCATAACTATGTTAATTATGGTCAATTTATATGATACTTTTATTAGAAACATATTTTGTGCATTTTTAAAACAAAGTTTCCACCATTATGAGATTATTTGTCAAGATGGAATTTGCTTGAAGAAAACCATAACAATCCATTTTAAGGGTGATTTCTCTCATCTTGAAAAAGTATAGTGGGTTTTAAAGAAGCACAGTCTGACTATTAGACTTATTTTCAAAATTACATAAGCATTTTAAAAATAGACATTTGAATTACATTAAAAATAATAGATGTATGATCTTAGATGTAGATAAAATGTACAAAACTTTATAAAATGGCAAAGAATTAATACTACAAGTTTTTCACATCTAACCGAAAAACCTCAGTGCTGAGGCAGCCTCCACTTCTAAACATACCACTGTACAGATCTATGTAAGTTAATACTAATGTCCAATTATGTTTACACTGGGAATCCTAAATAATATGCTAATCAGCATGATTAAAAACAACCAGCAGAAGAAGCTCTGCTCTTCTCATATATTTCATGCCAGCTGCACTTACAATGAAATACATTCACAGAGCTGAGGGCCATTAAAATATTGGCACAGTGTGGAAGTAGAACAACTGGGCAACTTGCTTATGTAATCATTCATATCAATCATTCATATCTTTATGTCCCATAATACATTCCTATAATTATGATTTTAAAGGTATTAATAAACTTTTGTTATGATATTTGATTAACTGTATCTTGAGAAATGAAATTTATTGTTATAGTTAGAATTACATTATTAGTATCTATAATGCCAGTCCTGAAACAATCTGAAACATGAAATCTAACAGTTTTAAACTCCAAAATACTTTATCATGTATGAACTATGAGTCTATTTTATTTGTTCATCACTTATGAATAATGCTCTATAGAAACACTACTACTTGCATGTAGCGCGCATGAAAAATATGCACATAGTGTCAGAGTAAATTCTTGAAGTCAGCCCCTCTTGGGTCCATACCCTGATGGGTTTCCATAGTTTCACAACCACTGGCAAATTATAAGAATAAACTACTTGTTGGAAACAATAGAATAAAATGACTAGAGGAATTGTAAAAGAAAACAAGAAATCTGGAATATAATACAATAGGAGCAGATAACTGGGAAAGAGAAAGAACATTGAGACAAAGCATTCAAGCAATGGAAAGGCATAGTTAAATGTACAAGAGCAAGAGTATGAGGAGTGCTTTCTGATAAATTCAAACCTTCTTTATCAGAGACGGAAGAGGAGGAGCAAAGTGCACTATATTTAAAAAAAAAGACTGGGGCTTCTGGAATTCTGTCTGTAAGTGGCCAAAATAAGAAGTTGAATAAAATTATCATATAGTTTTATGTTATTGTATATTTTCATTTACATTTTCTCCATACTGTTCTTCACAGAAACGAGCTAATACTATAGTCATTGTAGTTTTATTGTTATATATTTGTAGTGAAATTGAAATTTGACTATTTTTATAAATTAAGACAACTGGTATCAATTAATTGAAGTTCAAGATCTCATTATTTTGAAGTCAAATGACATTGACTAATAAGTATTTTGAGAATGTGGTATTTTTAATATATGTTTGATTATATTATTACAATTGTCCCATTTTCCCTCCCCTTTATTCCCCTCGATGATTTTGTATTTGATATGAGCACTTACTGAAGATAATAAGCAAGTGCACATATCAGAAAACAAATGGCCTGTTATTTGGTAAATGGGGTAACTTAATCTGTAACAATTCCTGAATATCTTAAATGCCATTTAATACTGAAGGAGCTGTGAACAAATATTTATTAGTAAGACTAAGGTATATGTGTACATGTGTGTGTTTGTGGATTTGTGTGTAAAAACAGATTTTATGCAACAAATAACATAAAAATGCAAAATATACCTTTAATCAACTAAAATCAGTGTATATAAAATAAAGGATATGAAAATATATCTATGAAATATGTTTTATTATAAGCACGCATATATGTATGTGTGTATAATATATAATTACATATAATTAAAAGGTTCAACTATAGTTCTTATAAGAGAGTTTTTGCATTTTTAAGAACTCAAGCATGTATATCACAATAATTAGTGGCACCAAATTCTTTTGTGCTAAGATTTTTCAAGAAGTGGGGTTAGCAAAGGGATATGGAATCAAACACTAGAAAGCATTAAGGATTTAAGAATTTCATATCTTATCCTGTGTTATAGGTCCAAATAGAAAGAATTTTTAGGGAGAATTTTCTAAAAAAATAAAAAAACTATATTTGACATCAGAAGAAAAAACAGGGATTATAATTGAAACAATAAGATTAACTTCTGTACAGAGTTGAACTGTTGCATTTAAGAACTGTTAAAATTTGTTGAAATTTTATCTTAGATAATTTTAAAGAGAAAAGATTTGTAATAATTAGAGTAAAGATATTCCACAGGGCAGAGTGACATGTTGATTCTGTCCTTTAAAAAATGTAGAATTCTTTTTTGGTGGGGTGGTGGCAGAAAAGAATTCAAAACTAGTTCTTGTTGAAACTGTGAAGAGTTGGAAGAGGGTACTAGGCTCACTTTCCCCCACTTATTACCAAAATATAACAACTAATTAACTATTTATATTAAACTGTTGATTTTTAGATATGCACATTAAAAAAGAAAAAAACAAAAAGAACTTACTAATTATCATTGAAGATCCCTGAGCTTCCCCTTCAAGCTGATATGATTCTATAAAATATCATTAGAGAATTAAACAGCAGTCTGGAGCTTACAGAAAACCTCCTGGTGTTCATGTGAAAATTATAAGATAATGTTCATTTGCCTGTAATCATCCACTAAAATGATGCCCCAGGGATAGCTGAGAAAATAGTATATTCCAAATTATTTACCTACTTTATTAAAATGATTCCTTTACATATCATCAAATACACAGTCTAATTCTCTGGAAGAAAACTTTATCATCAGCTTGAACTATTTCTTCACGAATTCTGCCGGAAACAGAGTTTATAGAAACAGATAACACTGTAATGTTTGTTTGATATATGATAATAATTTTTGGTGAATATTCAAATTGGAAAGCTTTTTTTTTCTATGTGCCAGTTCTTTTTGGAGATCTTTCTTAGGAAAAAAAAGTGAAACAAACAAACAGCCCGGAGGTGGCTGTTCTGTGGTTTTGGTTGTATGGTCCATCTGTTTTGTTGTATTGGTTTTTTTTTTTAAGTAAAATAACAACAGTATTCAGAATTGCCTCTGACATTTGTGTTCAAAGAGCATTGCCTTTACTGGATACAATGAAAGCTTCACACAGAAACATAAGGTATTTTCTTAATTGAGGTTTTCTCTACCTTATACGTAGTGTTCTAAAAAAAACCCCAATAATGTAAATGTCATTAAGTCTGATGACATTTAAGGGCAAATGTTTTGGCAAGATAGTAAAAACAAGAATTTATATAACACAAACATTGCATGTGTCTGTTTATGCTTATGTGTGTGCGTACACATGCATTTAAAACAAAAATTATGGTGGCTTTAATATATATTGCTTTACTTTTTGCTAGAGTTCATATTTTGGTGCACTGCTGAAAAAACCTTAACACACTTGTCCCCATGCCTCAGTTATTTCACATGAAAAATTATAGAACTGTGTTGTGTATTGGTTGATTCCTTGCTGTTTCGACTGAAGGCTTTTTGCTGGCATGTCTATACCAACCCACAGGTGCAGAATAGAACCAAAGAAACTGCTGGGCTAGTTACTGGAATGCCAGTCTGCATATACCACAATGGTAAGCTACCAGATATGAATGGGGACATTAACAATGTGTACCACAGCACTAGTACATGAGTTCTATACTATTCATTGTGATGGGGTATGTATCAGTTATTATTGAAAACAAAGAGCACAAATGTTTGAGATAGTTTTTTACAGTTCATTTTTTAAGAGTAAGAAAGTGACTATATAAATAAACAAATGAAAGTAAGTGCAGCCCTGGCTGGCGTAGCTCAGTGGATTGAGCACGGGCTGCGAACCAAAGTGTCGCAGGTTCGATTCCCAGTCAGACCACATACCTGGGTTGCAGGCCACGGCCCCAGCAACCACACATTGATGTTTCTCTCTCTCTCTTTCTCCCTCCCTTCCCTCTCTAAAAATTAAAATAAATAAAATCTTAAAAAAAAGAAAGTGCACATGATCACACTTGGGGTATCTTGGTTGTTATATTGTAATTAATAATACAGTTAATATCATAGATAATCAATTTTGTATACTGAATTTACAAAAACATCCTTTTATAATACAAACTATCAATATGTATCCAAAATTGTTCCTGTCCATTTTTCATGGATATAAATAAAGCCACATCAGTGTTAGTAAATGTATTCTGCTACCACAATAATCCACGTATATAATCCAATGTAGGGCACTTTGCTAAAACTCAATTAAGCACCTCTGTGAGTGCACAGCTGTCTATCTTAATGTATTAAAATTTCTCATTCTCTAGGTTAATTCATATATCCATTTTATCCCTATGATTCTGCTCCCTTGAGCATTTTCCAATTCCACTGATAGTTGGTTGTTTTGAACAGGTGATTTTCTTTTTCTAATACTTTTAATCTCATCCTAAGGACCTATTTATCTCCCTGTGCATTTCAAACCTCTAAATTACCCTGGAGAGACAGAACATTACTTCCTCTTCAATGCATGCAGTGTCCTCATTGAAACTCCTCTAGTGTTAGTCTTTAATCTTACAGCCTCAAAATATGGAGGAATTTAATATATAAGACTGCATAAGACATCTTCCAAAGTTATTATAAAAGATCTTATTGTTAAAAGAAATTAAAATAACAAATGTGTTACTCAAATTTAAGCTTTACTAATAATTTCAGGGACACAAGGAACCACAAGGCACTGGTAGAGTAGAAAGGGATCAGGATTACTAATGTGATTTCCTACTTTCTTGAAGCATCAGCTGTGCTTGGGGATCAAAATAACATATGAAATCTCTAAGCATTACTTAAACAAAGACCTTTCTATTAGCAAATACCATTGTCTTATTAGTCAGTGACCTGACATTATTATATAAACAAGGAAGTTTGATAGAATCATTGGCTATCTTTCTCATGGGCATCCTTCAAAAAGGAAGAAATGGAATCAAGACCTGCCACTTAGCACAATTTGTCCTTTGCCAATATGGCTTTTCTACACAATTCTTATACATCTTTTTATTGTTTTTCTTACATTGATTTCTGCAAAACATTGTACAAAAGAGCAATCCCACAAAGACTCCAGTAAACACTGGGAATGAACAATGCAACATGGAGTGGGGATTTCCTCCATAAACCAGGTCAGTCAGGATTGGATTTCCTTATTGGTCTTTTGCTATTGATTTATTAGGTCATTTATTACTTTTTTCATTGCCCATAGTTATTTAAATATTTTAATATATTGTTCATACTGTATACTTATTTTTATGGACAAAGTTTTCCCACAGTTATTTCAATAACTGTGAGCTTCAAATAAATGTATCCATATGTTTTCTTATCTTGAAAATTATGTCAGTAAGACTTTACTCTTCACTAAATTCTATCATAAAATGACAGAAAATGTATTCTAATGATGTATAATTGAGGCAAAGGGGCTAAAATTTGACTTACCGTGCCTCAGTTAAAATTTACCACATATTCCCAATGACAGGCTGTAACTTGAGATCAGTATTCAGTAAAATATGGACTCTCTTTGCTTGGCGAAGACAGCTGTATATTGGATACCATGGCACAATTTTCTAAAGATACCAGTGTCCAGATATTATATAATCCCACCTATCTACTTCTACTAGAGATGGTTTTGATCTCTATTTGTCCAATGCCAAATAATAGCAGCACAGTGAAGACAGCCTTTTTAAATTTCTAGTATCCCGGTTGTTAGAGAACAGCAGTAATAGACGTGTTAACTAGTAATGACTTCCTAAAACTTAGCCTTAACAGAGTACATGATAATCATTTCACTTTTAGCTTGGTTCTTCAGTACTCACAGCCACTGACCTTCAAAATCATCAGACCCATGATTTCATATCTAACAGGTCTTCCTTTGTGAGGGTATAGGTCCTCCACATCATTGTTGATAGGTGTTCTCATCTAGTAGAGCATGAGTTTTCAATTAAGGGCAATTTTGTTTCTGGGGGACACAGGCAATGCCTGGGGACATTTTCAATAGGTGCTACCAGGGCCTTGCTGTTGGCATCTGGTGAGTTCAAGCCAGCAATGCTGCTAACATCCTACAATGTGCAGAAAAGTCATTCACAGTGAAGAATTATCTAGTCCAACATTTCACCAGCATAAGGTTGATAAATACTGTGTTAGATCCATTATTTAGAGTTGTTATTAATCTTTCCACTTTTGGTCTTATTATCCTTCTAGACTGATTTTCAGCCATAGTCAGTCTCCCTTATTTCCCAAAATACAGTTTTTCCTCTGATATTCTCAAAAGTGGTTGTTTCCTTAATATGTTTTCTGGCCTTCAACAACATTATGACAGCCTGACACAATATCCCATGAACAGTTGCTAAAGTCCTCTCAAAATGCATGACATTATTGATTAATCTTCTACATATATTGCTGTCTTTGAACATTAATCAAATCATGCAGTTTGAGAATATTGTCTGGATTCAGAATGCTGTTTGCACTCTCCGGCTCTCTAATGTGCACCATAATTTTCCCATAAATGTCCCTTGTGTAACTCTGAGTGGTCGTTATAGTAATATTAAGCCACAAATTCACACCCAAACACACCTGCTTAAAGTCTGTTCAAGTTCCATTTCCAGTGTCATTAAATAAATTTCATCCAAATTCACATTTGATATATTTAAATGAGCATACTAAATTGTGAAATATTAGGCCAGCAGCTGCAATATGCTTCTCGTCATATTCAGGCAGCTGTCTTAAAATTATAAAATTTTGAACTTTGCTTTTATATAATGCATAAGCTTTGCTTTTCATTACTGCCTATCCTATATGATTCATTGGTACTACTTCACAGGATCATCTGAAAAATAGTCAGAATGGTAAATTAGGATATTAACTGGGAGCCAAGCAATAGCTGAGGCTCATAATTCAAGTCATCAGGATACACTTTGTCTCTTCAGTGCTCCAGATTATGTAAGTGGAATCTTTAGATAGAGTTTATAAATCAATAGTCTTATTTTCCTACTCTGTAGAAACCAGGTCCTTTTTCCCTGGCATAGTTGCCAAAGAGATAGGAGAGAACTATGTACAGTATGCCCTTATTCTCAGGGCTCTCCTGGAAGTAGCCAGATTGTATCCTTAAATGGCACTCTTGTCTGATTTTCAGTACTGTTCTTGTTTGCTATGATCTCCTCTTATTTCTATTTGTTACTTGTTGGAACCTCCTCTTCCCCTATCTTTCTGTTATTGACTTATACTTCAATTTCATTGTAGTTAATATTCTCCATATAGCACCATCTTTAAACCATTGCTAAGGTGTGCATTATTGCTCAGAATACATTCTATCTTGCTGAATTTTTCATGTAGGCTTCAGAGGAATGTGCATTACACTGTTGCTGGATGTAGTATTCTATAAATGTCAATTACATCGAGATTATTGATAGGACTGTTCAGGTCAACTAACCCCTTACTGATTTTCTGCCCCCTTGAGCTATCATTAACTGAAGAAAAGATATTCAATTCTCTAAGTACAGCTTTGGATTTGTGATTTTTTTCTTGCAGCACTATCATTATCATGTATTCTGATGCTCACTTAAGTACCTGTGTGGTATACAGGAATAATTATATGTATACATATACATACAGGTATGTATTTATACATACAGGCATAGTTATGTCTTCTTAGAGAATTAACTCCTTTATCATTATGTAAAGTCTCTTTTTATCCCTTAGAATTTACCTTGCTCTAAAGTCTGCTTTGTCTCACATTAGTATAGATATTCCAGCTTTTTTGATTAGTGTGAACAAAGTATATCTTTTCCTAACCCTTTACTTTTAACCTGAGTCATTTTACTTAAAGTGGGATTATTTTAGACTTCACATATGTTAATCTTTTTATTCATTCTAAAATTTTTATCATAAAATAATTATTATATAGATTGATATTTAACATGTTTTAATGGTTTTATATTTATTACATTTGTTCTTTGTTCTATTTCCCCTCCTTTTCTGCCTTTGAATGAACTAAGCATTTTATGTGATTCCATTTTATATTCTGTTTATCATTTCTTATATTTCTTTTAAAAAATGTGATGAGTAGTTTCCCTAATATTTAAAATACACATTGTCAATTAATCTTTTTCTTTTCAAATAAAAATATACTGCTTCACATGTAGTGTAGATACTGTATAAGAGGGTATTTCAAATTTCTTTTGCCAATCCATTGTAATATCACTGTTATTTACTTCACTTATTCATATGCTCTAATCACCAATACACTGATAACATTTTCATCCTAAACAAAATGTATCTTTTAAATAAATTGAGATAAGTAAAAAATGTTCTTTTACCTGTATTTCATCTCTGATGTTATTCCACTCTTTATGTAGATTGAAGTGTTTGACTAATCTCATTTCCCTTCTACCTGAGTTTGGTTTGTTGTTAACATTTTTTAAAGCTGTTCCTTTAAAGGAATTCCTGCCTTTTTTTTTGTTCATCTGACAAATTATTTTTTTCTCCTTCACTTTTAAAGGATTATACACTTGAATAATTCTAGGTTGAATAATTTATCTCATTTTCTTCTTGCTTAAGTGTTTTCTGAGAAGTCTGCTCTAATTTTTTATTCCTGTTGCTTGATAGATAAGATGTGCTCCTTCCTCCATGTTCCTTTAAGATTTTATTTCTGTTTTTGTTTTTTTTACAGTTTAAATATGATATATCCAAGTGTAGACTCTTTGGTGTATAGCCTACTTAGTGTTCTCTGCAATTCCTAGATTTTTGCATTTATTCTTGTCATTATTTTTTTTACTCATCTATTATTACTTCAGTGAGTTCTTCTGTTTAGTTTTTGCTTTTTTCTTCTGCTGGTACTCCAATTATGTGTTTATTACAACTTTTCACATCCCCCCACAGTTCTCGTATGTAATGCTCTGATGACAATAATGATTTTCTTTTTTCCTTTTAGCTTAAAAAGTTTATGTTGACCTCTTTTTTTGTTCAGTGATTCTGTCATAGCATTGGCTTGTATACTAATGAACCCATTGAGAAACTTTTCAATCCTAATGGTTCATAAAGGCATTTATCATTTATGTTAATGTTTTTATTTCTAACATTTTTATTATTTGTCAGAATTTTATTTTCTTTTCATTACCCGTCAATTCTTGCATGTTATCTATTTTTTCCTTTACAGTATTCCCCACTTATCTACAGTTTCACTTTCTATAGTTACTCTTACCTGCAGTAAACCACTGTCTGAAAATATTAAATGGAATATTCCATAAACAAAGAAGTTTGTTCTCACCCTGTTTTAAATTGCACCTGATGAAATCGCACACAGTCTTGCTTTCTCCTCCCCTGGGACATCCCTTTGCTCAGTGTACCCAGGTTATACACATTACCAGCCAATTAGTAGCCATTTTGATTGTCAAATCCATTGTTGTGGTACCTCAGTTGTGTTCAAGTAACCACTGTTTGCTTAATGATGACCTCAAAGCTCAAGAGTAGTGAGGCTGGCAATTGACATATGTTAAAGAGAAATTGTGAAGTGCTTCCCTTAAGTGAAAAGGAGGAAGCTCTCAAGGAAAATTGTATGTCAAAGTTGCTAAGATCTATGGCAATAACAAATCTATGAAATATTGAAAAATAAAAATGAAATTAATGCTAGTTTTGCTGTTGCAACTCAAAAACTGCAAAAGTTACAGCCACAGTGCATAATAAGTGCTTTAAATAGAAAAGACATTGTATTTGTGGGTGGAAGACTTGAACAAAGAGAGTTTACCTTCACATAACATTTTTTACAGTATATTGTTATAAGTGTTTTACTTTTAGTTATTGTTGTTAATCTCTTACTTGCCTAATTTACAATTACAATTTATCATAGGTATATATAAATATATTTATATAAATTTAATATATATAATATATTCTAGTATATTTATATATATATATATATATATATATATATATAAATATTTTATATAGGTTTCAGTGTTATCTGGGGTTTCAGGTATCCATTGTGGGCTTGAAATGTATCCACCACAGTTAAAGGAGGACTACTATAGATACCTTAACATGTGAATCATAACTGTTTTAAATTTTCTGTGAATTCCAAAAATCTGTGTCATATTTGAGTCTACCTAAAATGATTACTTTGTATCTCAGGCAAAATCTTTTTGCTTTTTAATGTTTTAATAAGGCTTATAATTTTTTGCTGAAAGCCAGGTGTAATATACAGGGCCACTGAAATGTGATAGTCTTTTAGTGTGAGGTTATGTTAATTTGGCTATGAATTGTGATTTGTTTGATGTTCTATAATGATATATGCCAGCGGTTTTAAATCTGTATCTGTCCATTTGCCATGTTTTTATTCTATCTTAGAAATTCCTTCTCTAGGCTTGTATTACTCACTTGTTCTTGTTACCTTTGGGCTTCCTAAGGAACTTGTCCTCAGATACAGTCTGTATGTTGCAGACTGTTTAGCTATAATTTACTCTTATTATACTGGATTCCTACTTGCATGGTAGTAAATGTGAGGGAGAAAATAGATCCTATAATAGTATGATAAATTCTCAATCTCTTAGTGTGCCTTTGGGCCTGCGCTGTGAGATGTACATGGATTTCATAATCTCTTTTTTTCTCCTTAGCTGTGATAAGGAGCCTAGGGTTGGCTGGATTTGAAGAAATGTCATTCCTTAGGGTAGAAAAAGGCTCTGGTAAAGTCTTTCCCTCTAAGTTTACTCTTTTCTTCCCTTTCCAAGGACAGTAGAGGGTCTTCTTGGCTTATCACCATGAGAATCTAGTGGGTTTCATGAGATAAAACTTACAAAAGTGTTAGGGTGTTTCTAATTCCAAGGTAGTCCTCATTGAGGCTCTGGGACATCATTCAAATTAGCATTTAAGTATTCCTACAAGTTTATGGGCCAGACACTCTCTATTATGACTAGGTCGCCAATGTCCTCAGACTTCTATGTGGTGACTTCCCCTGTGACATCAGCCCTCTAATAGGTCTAAGAAAGACCTGGCTGGCATAGCTCAGTGGATTGAGCGCAGGCTGCGAACCAAAGTATTGCAGGTTCGATTCCCAGTCAGGGCACATGCCTGGGTTGCAGGCCACAACCCCCAGCAACCTCACATTGATGTTTCTCTCTGTCTCTCTTTCTCCCTCCCTTCCCTCTCTAAGAATGGATAAAATAAAATCTTTAAAAAACAAGAAAGAAAGGATGTTGATTTTTCAACTTGTTCAGCTTTTTCTTGTTGTTAAGATAAGAATGACAACTTTCAAGCTGTTTGCATGTCAAGCTGACACCAGAAGTATTGTTAAAGCATTTTTTCATCTTAATTCATGATTTTCATAATGTTATTTGAAAATCCCCAAATTAGGACTTCAGGCAAGATGGAGGCAAAAGTGGATGCACCATCCATCCACGCACAACCACGATTAGAACAACAATAATTTAGAGGCAGAATAACACCCAGAACTGATAGAGAATTTATCTGAATGGAAGTCAGACAGCCAGGAAGTTGAAGTAGACCGTGCATCCAGACCGGTAGGAGGGGCGGAGAGGAGCAGCCGGCTCAGGTTGCAGCACGGGTGAGGTGTGGAGAGCAGAGAGCAGTGGGCGCATAAGGCAATCGGGAGCACGTAAGGCATCTGGGGCACGCAGGATCCCAGCGGGTGGACCCTGAGTACATGAGCAGCAGCTGGCAGACTCAGTGAGGCGGCGATTGTGGACTGGGGCAGAGTGCAGAGCCCAGGATCCTAGGGAAGAAACTGAGGTCCCAGGAGAGCGGAGCTACTGCCATTGTTCCCTCCTGCCCCCACCCCTACATGTAACATTACAATCTAGCGACTGGGGTGCCCAGCCCAGGTGAACACCTAAGGCTCCGCCCCTCACTGTAACAGGAGCGACCAGACCAAAAAAAAGAGAGAGAGAGAGAGAGGGAGAGAGACATGTCTCAAACAGAAAAACAGATCAATGCCCCAGGGCTCATCCTTTTGAGCGACTAAGAGATAGCTAATTTATCAGATGCACAGTTCAAAACACTGGTGATCAGGAAGCTCACAGAATTGGTTGATATTGGGCACAAATTACATGAAAAAATGCAGGTTACCATAAAAGAGATGAAGGAAGATGCACAGAGAACTAATAGTGATGGGAAGGAAACTGGGACTCAAAACAGTAGAGTGGACCAGAAGGAAGAAAAAACAACCAAACAGGAAAGAACAGAGAAATAAGAATTTAAAAAAATGAGGAGAAGCTTAGGAACCTCCAGGACATCTTTAAACATTCCAACATCCGAATTATAGGGGTACCAGAAGAGGAAGAGGAAAAGCAACGTATTTGAACAAATAATAAAGGAGAACTTCCCCAGTCTGGCAAAGGAAATAGACTTCCAGGAAATCCAGGAAGCTCAGAGAGCCCCAAAGAAGTTGGACCCAAGAAGAAACACACCAAGGCACATCATAATTACATTAGCCAAGGTGAAAAGGAAGGAGAGAATCCTAGAAGCAGCAAGAGATAAGGGGACAGTAACCTACAAAGGAGTTCCCATCAGACTGTCAGCCGATTTCTCAAAAGAGACCTTACCGGCAAGACGGGGCTGGAAAGAAATATTCCAAGTCATGAAAGACAAGGACCTATATCCCAGATTACTCTATCCAGCAAAGCTTTCATTTAGAATGGAAGGGCAGATAAAGTGCTTCTCAGATAAGGCCAAGTTAAAGGAGTTCATCATCACCAAGCCCTTATTTTATGAAATGTTAAAGGGACTTATCTAAGAAAAGAGGATAAAGAAAAAACATGTATAGTAAAAGGGCAGCAAACTCACAATTATTAACAACCACACCTAAAGCAAAACTGAAAGAAACTAAGCAAACAACTAGAACAGGAACAGAACCACAGAAATGGAGATCACATGGAGGGTTAGCAACAAGAGAGTGGGAGGAGGAGAGAGGGAGAAAAGGTACAGAGAATAAGTAGCATAGATGGTAGGTTGAAAATAGATAGGGGGAGGGTAAGAATAGTATGGGAAATGTTGAAGCTAAAGAACTTATAAATATGACACATGGACATGACTAAAGGGGAGGATATGGGTGGGAGAGGGTGTACAGGGTGGAGGGGAGTGAAGGGGGAAAATGGGACAACTGTAATAGCATAATCAATAAAATATATTTTTAAAAAAGAATATCCCCAAATTAGGATAGATATAATGAATTTGCTGTAACACAATAGTCAGGGTGCTGATGAAACACCTCCATTTTTCTCAAATTTTATCAAGCGCTACCAACTTTCATATTAGAAATCCCAAGCATATCCATTTTTTTAACTCATTCTTCAAAATCCATCAAAAAACTCCACATAATTATACTAGCTATTTCTTATTCTCATTTCTCCCTTTTTCCTCCTTTCCTTTTGATGGCATATAACTTTTTGTTCCCATTATACAGTACCTTGTACAGTAACTGAGATGGCTCTGTGAGAATTCTCTTGGCTTCTAAAAAGTTTACCTAAAAAGTACATGACTGGGAATTTTCAGATCACAATATCCATAAACATCAATATCAATGTCATTAAATAGTTTTCCCTAAATATTAATGTTTTAATGTGGTTCATGTACAGTTGTCTTCATTATCCCACCACAACTCCCCCCCCCCACAAAACCCCTACCTCACACCCTCAATTCTACTTACCTTCAGTTTTGTCCATGAGTCATTTATACATGTTCCTTTACAACCCTTCTCCTTCTTTCCTGTGTTACCCACTTTTCCCACTCCCCTCTGGTTACTGACAGTTTGTTCTTTATTGCAATGTCTCTAGGTATATTTTGCTTGTTTGTTTTGTTGTTTAAACTCCACTTATTGGTGATATCATATGGTATTTGTCTTTCACCTACTGGCTTATTTCATTTAGCATAATGCTATCCAGTTCCATCCATGCTGTTGGGAAGGGTAGGGGTTCCTTTTTTCATTCTGCTACACAGTATTTCATTGTGTAAATGTATCACAGTTTTGTTTTCTTTTTTTTGTTTGTTTTTTTGATCCATTCATTTACTTGTGGGCACTTGGGTTGCTTCTAGCACTTGGCTAATTTTTTTTCTTCTTAAAATTATTTTACTGTTATTCAGTTACAGTTGTCTGCATTAAATTTTTTGAAATATTCATTCTATGTCTGTAAAATATGTCATTAGTATTTTAGCAGGGATTGTGTTGTATCTCTAAATTACTTTGGGTAGTATGGACATTTTGATGATGTTGATTCTTCTAATCCAGCAGTGTCAAATTCATTCTCACTGGGGGCCACATCAGCATCACGGTTGCCTTCAAAGGGCTGAAATAATTTTAGGACTGTATAAATGTAACTACTCCTTAACTGTTAATGAGGTGAAATTATATTTAGCCCTTTGAAGGCCACTGTGAAGCTAATGTGGCACCCAGTGAAAATTAGTTTGTCATTCCTGTTACAATCCATGAACACGGTACATGCTTCCATTTATTTATGTCTTTCTGAATTTCTTTCTTCAGTGTTGTGTAGTTTCCTGAGTGCAAATCTTTTACCTCCTTGGTTAGATTTGTTACTAGATACTTTATTTTTCTTGTTTCTATAGTACATGGGATTTTTTTCTTGATTTCTGCTTCTGATATTTCATTATTGATGTACAAAAATGCCTTTGATTCCTGAATATTGACTTTGAATCTGCTGTTTTGCCAAATTATCTTATTAGGTTGAGTAGTTTTTGATGGAGTCTATAGGGTTTTCTATGTACACTATCATGTTGTCTGCAAACAGTTACAGTTTTATTTCCTCCTTTCCAATTCGAATGCTTTTTATTTCTTTTTTTTTTTTTTGTCTGATCACTGGGGCTAGGGCTTCCAATACAATGTTGAATAGGAGTGGTGAAAGTGGACATCCTTGTCTTTTTCTTGCTCTTAGTGGGAATGCTTTTAGTTTTTGCCCATTGAGTATGATGTTGGCTGTAGATTTTCAATATATGGCTTTTTTATGTTGAAGTATGCTCCCTCTACTCCAACTTTGCTGAGAATTTTTCTTATAAATGGGTACTGTACCTTTTCAAATGTTTATTCCACATCTATTGATATGATCATGTGATTTTTGTCTTTCTTATGTTTATGTGATGTATTATGTTTGGAGATATGTCTTGGAGATTTACTTATTCTTTTCATCTCAAATTTTAATTTTTCCCCATATTAGTCTGTTTTTCATTCCTCACTCTTAGTATACCCTCTCCCTCTATCAGTTCAAAATCATTTTGCATTCCTCTAAACATCTCTGAGACTTTTTTTTTGTTTCTTTTTCCCCTCTTATTCCCATACCACCCATATTAATTTCAGTTCATTTGTTGTTGATAGTACTGTGGTGGATCTTTCTGTCTAATTTGGCTCCTATATTTTTATTATTTATTTATTGTGTCTTTCCTTTTTCTTTTTCTCTCTCATTGTATTTTATTTTATTTTAATTTCTGTTTAAACCTAATACTATATTCTTCCCTTCTCTTACTTCATTCCACCTTCTTCATTCCCTTTCTTAATCATGATGTAAATTTTACTTTCTCTCGTCTCATGTCTCTGACTCCCAATTCTTATTAGTGCTCCCCACTCTACCCTCTCAAAATCATTTTTCTTTCAATAGGTCATCTCATGTTTGCTTTCCTTTCTTATAACAGTCTTAATCTCTTTATATCCTTGTTAATACTGGTTCTTTTGTTTTTGATAGTGGGATTGTGGAGGGTAGTTATTTTTTAAGGTGTGGGTTTGTTTTCAGGGCTTTGTAGTTTTGCTCTGGCAGCACCTGCACAACAGCACACAAGATGTGGTGGGTGGAGTGACCCTCAGTCTACCAGGTGGAGGGAAGGACCCACTAAATAATGACCCAACAACAATCAAAACCCAAGTACATCCAGAGAAGCAACATATACAGCATAAAGGACATCCCAGGAGCATTAATTTCAGCAGATCAAAGAAACTACACCACTGAATCTGACAGGTCTCCTACCATAGAAGTTCACACCACAAAGTCAGTGAGTCAAAACAGATTAATTTAAGAAGTTGGAGCACATAAGAACTGTCTCACAAATAACGGGATGACAAAGAAACAACCTCCAATTGAAAGGAAAGGAGGAATCCTTAGAAAGAGTGATAAATGAAATAGAGGGAAGTAAACTCTCAGATATTGAAGTCAAAACAATGGTTATAAGGAAGCTCAATGGGCTCAGTGAAAATTATCAAAAACTACAGGGAGGCTACAAGGAACATACTGTGAACTACATCAGCATGAAAAGGACATAGAAATTATCAACAAGAGCCAAGAGGAAATGAAGAATACAATTTCTGAATTGAAGAACACAATAAAAGTAATCAAAAGCAGACTAGATGAAGGAGAGGATAGGATCAGTGAGCTGGATGACAAGGTAGAAAAAAATTCCCCAAAAGAGCAAGAATAGGAAAAGAGACTCAGAAAGAATGAAGAGGTGTTAAAGGAGCTGCAGGACAACATGAAACATAATAATATCCATATAATAGGGATACCAGAAGAAGAAGAACAGGATTAAGGGATAGAAAGTCTATTTGAAAAAGTAATGATGGAAAACTTACCTAATTTGATGAGAGAAAAGTCACACAAGTCCAGAAAACACAGAAGGTCCCAATCAAGAAGAACCCAAAGAGACCCATTCCAAGACACATCATAATTAAAATATTTTCCTAATTATTAAAAGTCTACCTTAAATTTACTTGATATTCATAGCATCCTGACCATGTAGGAAGGAATAGTCACTGTATGCTTTGGAGAGAAGTAAGGTGATTATTCCTTCCATAGAACCCTTCCTTAAGCCCCAGCAAAGGATTTAGTTTTCTTACTATCAGAAATTGTACCAATTTAAAAAAAGTTCTTCATAATGAATTTTTCAACTCAAATGACAGCTTTATAAACATGAGTTATTTAGAATTTAACATCTATTCCAATTTGCTATTTCACAGAGCTAAAAAAAGATGATTTAGAAAAAAAAGAATAGAGTTGTATAATATCCCTGAAATAAAGTGTTCTACCTTTTATCAAATGGTGTTGAATTTCTAGATGCATTGATTCAACACTGACATAATGTCCATAGGTCCCAATTACCATTAGTCTTAACCTTTTTGCCTCTGACAATGTGAAGTTTTGGGTCTTCATGAACAAAGCTGTCAACCATCAACCACAAATATTGGAGTAAGGAAACCCAGTAAATGATTTTTAAGTGAATAAAAAACATGGATTAGTGAGAGTTAAAAAAGAAACTTCATGTTTGAATTTTACATATATTGTTTTTGTTATAAATGTCATCATTTCACAAATCTTGTAAAGTTTTCATTATAATATAAAATGACACTAAGGCACTGAATAAGGAAAGGCATGTAAAACATGTTTTCAGTAAAAAAAAATTAAAAGTATTTCTAAAAGCACCTTGAATACAAATATATTGGTTAAAATATACTGTACTTATTTATTAATTAAACTGAGAGTGAATAATTTATTTCATATTTTGAAATCTGGGTATAATACATGCTTATAATTTTACTGTGCTATATTTTCCACCACTTAGTATTAACTATAAGCAATTACTTTTGTGTTGGTATATAAATTTGCATATGTGTGTTTATATATGTGTATAAATCCAGTATTTTCAGGTAATAATGAGAGCAGCTGTTAAGCATTTTATTTGAATTGATTTAAATTCAAAAGATAGCAGGGAACTTGGGTGTACTGTCTTAGCTTTTGGTTATAGATTTTTTACTTATGACAGTGTCTCCATTTTATATAAACAAATGAAAAAATATCACTTTGAAAAAGTTATTACCTCAACCAAATGTATCAGGTAATACACAGTATCTGCACCAGCAATGCTAAATCCTTTAAAATCACCTTTACTTATTCAACTGTAATATTTTCTGAATGATTCCATTTCTTTTGATATTTACCCATGTCACCTATGCCTTGGTTACGTTCAATTTCAGGGAAAAGCAATATGTATTTTGAGAGATGGTAAATGTCAGGAAAATAACAAAGAATCACAAGAAGTCATCTAAGTCTTTCACAAAGACATTTTTCTCATAGACTTTCACCAATCTTGATTTAGAGGATATTTTTTTGGAAGTGAATGTTTTCCTGAAATACAGCTTAAATCTATATATACTGCCAGGATTGTTCTCATATTTTATAACTGAAAGTGAGACAATATAAAGCATATGGTTTTATTATATTTAGAGATGATGTTACCATATTAAAGGCTTCTCCATGAATATTAATTAATTAAGTGATACTTAATGTGGGAGATTTTATGTGAAAAGTGAAATATTTATGAGGTTCATATCATATGTATGTTTATTTTTGCTGCAGTTTTTGTTGTTTGATATAAAAGACTCAGATTCCCCATTAGTGATGTTTCCATTTCTGGAATATATTCAGGTATTAATATCTTATGTACTCTAATGTGGTGTTAAATTGTAAAAAGAAAGAAAGAAAGAAAGAAAGAAAGAAAGAAAGAAAGAAAGAAAGAAAATTGTCCTTTTTTTTTCTTGAATGCATATATTTTAGCAGCAAACATTACAAAATTAAGCACTGAGAAATCAACCTTATGGTGGAAACAGTTCACAATGAAACTGGTTACAGAAAACTGAGCCTTCAGATTTGTTTTCCCTTCATTCTTCTTCTTTCCAAGTACATTCCCATATAAGTTGGTAAGGGGTACAAGACATTCATTCATGTATGAATTTGTTTATACTTTGACTAAACATTAACTTAAATCATATCTGTTGTAGAGTAATCATATCAAAGAGTAACATCACTGATATTTTGGAGAACAATCAAATTCCTAAGTTTTTTCATACGTTGAAATCTTTTCATTCAGTATTAAAATATCTACTAATGTCCCAAATATATAAGAAAAATCTTTGAGGACATCAAGAAAGATATAGACAGCAACACACTTATACTAGGGGATTTTAACACCCCTCAACAATAGACAGATCTTCTAAAACAAAGAGTCAACAAAGAGGATATTGTGGAAGTGAATGATACTCTAGATCAAATAGACTAAACTGATATATAGATCCTTTCACTAAATTGATATGTAGATCCTTTCACTACAAAGAAGCAAAATGTAACTTCTTTTCAAATACACATGTAATATTTTCAAATATAGACTACATGATAGGACACAGAACAAGCCTCAACAAATTCAAGAAAATTGAAATCATATCAAGCATTTTCTCCAATCACAATGCCTTGAAACTAGACACCAATCACAAGGAAAAAACTCAAAGACAATCAAATCCATGAAAACAGAATAACATGTTATTAAACAATGAATGGGTAAACAATGAAATCAAGGAAGAAATCAAAATGTTTCTGGAAACAAAGGAAAATGAATACACAACAGCTCAAAACCTATGGGACAAAGCAAAGGCATTCCTGAGAGGGAAGTTCATAGAAATACAGGCCTATCTAAAAAAGATAGAAACATTTCAAAGAAACTATCTAACCCTACATCTATAAAAACAAGGGGAACAACAACAAATAAAGCCCGGAGCAAGTGGAAGGAAGAAAATAATGAAGATCAAAGCAGAAATAAATGACCTAGAGACTTTAAGAACAATACAAAGGATAAATAAATGCAAAAGCTGGTTCTGTGAAAAGATAAATAACATTGATAAGCCTTTAACCAGACACATCAAGAAAAAAAGAGAGAGGACCCAAATAAATAAAATCAGAAACAACAGAGGAACAATTACAACTGATACCAGAGAAATACAAAGGATTGTAAGAAACTACTATGAATAAATTCTATGCCAAGAAATTTGAAAACCTGGGTGAATCGGACAAATTTCTAGAAACACATAATCCTCTCAAACTGAGTCAAGAAGAATCAGAAAAGCTGAATAGACCAATAACAGCTGGTGAAATTGAAACCATAATCAAAAAACTCCCAGCACCCAAGAGCCTTGAACAAAATGGGTTCATTGATGAACTTTCCCCAAACATTTAAGGAGGCTGGAACAGTATGGAATTTCCTTGAAAAGCTAAAAATGGAACTGCCTTTTGATCCAGTGATCCCACCACTGCAATTGTACCCCAAGAATCCTGAAACACAAATTTGAAGAACCTATGCACCCCCATGTTCATAGTAATATTATTTACAATAACCAAGCACTGGAAACAGCCTAAGTGCCCATTAGAAAATGAGTGGATCAAAAAACTCTGGTACATTTACACAATGGAATACTATGCAACACAAAGAAAGAAGGAACTCCTACCCTTCAGGACAGCATGGATGAAACTGGGGAGTATTATGCTAAGTGAAATAAGCCAGGCAGTAAGGGACATATATCATATGATCTCATCTATAAGTGGAACCTAATCAACAAAATAAATGAGCAAAATAGAACCAGAGACATTAAAATAAAGAACAAACTGACAGTGACCAGAGGGGAGGGGAGAGGAGAGGGGATTAATGGGGGAAATAAGGGGAAGGGTCACAAATGAACATGTATAAAGGACCCATGGGCATGGACAACAGGGTAGGAATTGACTGTGAGGGGTGAGGGACAGGGAAGAGCAACAGGGAAAAAGTTGGGCAACTGTAACTGAACAACCTTAAAAAATAGAAGTTGTAGGGCAGGTCATGTTCTATTACCCATAGTCATTGCCATAGTACTTGTCTCACAGTAGGTATTTAATAAATATTGATTTTATTAGGAAGTAATTTAGGAACTGTTTCAGAATTAAATTGACACAGTAACTTGAATTTCTGATGACTTCTTAATTTTGGAAAGTTTCTTCAATATTCTAAAGCTAAAGAGAATATTCAACTTGATCAACCCTCAAGTATTTGCAAATATATATATGAGAAACAATATCATACAAAACATAAGGCAAAGGTTAGCATTATATGAAGAAAAATATTAAATTAACATTTAACTTGGGATATTAATCCTTATATCAATAGGTTAAGGTTAAGCTGTTTGCAGGTCTGAATCAGATTAATAAAAAAATAAACTGGTGCCAGTATCCAAGTTAGTCTTAACAAGGCCATTTTCTTGACCAGGTAGTTCCTGTTGCTTCATAGTCAAATAGATGATCTCCTTTAACTATAAATATATTGAGAACTATAAAATTAGATACTTCTGACAGAACTCTTTCAACATAGATGTAGCTGGACTTGAGTACATTTCTTTGCAAATTTTTCCAAGAATTCTTATTTTAAATTTAGCAGTGTGTGACACAACTGTTTTGCCTGTTTGCTTTAGTTTTGAATATACCACAAAGTTATATAAATTAAATTATACAGTATTTTCACTTTTAGTCTAGCTTCTTTCACTTATCATAATGCTGTTCTTTTAATTGCATTATTTTGTTTCCTTGTTATTTTTCTGATTTGTTTTCTTTAGGTTCCTTGGATACTTGAACTTGTGTTTTGATGTCTTTACTTATTTTTGAAAAATATTCTGTTGTGATTGATTTAGATATTTCTTTTTAACCTTTATCTTCTTCTGTGCATTCTGGAAATTCTTGACACATGTATTAGACAGTTTGATATTGTATTGCAGCTCTTGGAAACTATTATTTTTCCTTACTCAATTTCTTTGTGTTTCAGTTTGGACCATCACTACCAGTTTATCTTTAACTTCTTCGATTCTTTCCTCTGTTATGTTTAGTTCACTGACGAGTACCCTGAAATATATTTTTAATATGTTTTACCCTATTTTAAATTTCTTCTGTTTGATTCTTATAATTTGTATGTTTCTATTAAAATCCCCCACTTATCCATGAATATTGTCTATCTTTTCCATGTAATGTCTAACATATCACTTGAAGGTAACTAATTTCTTTCTCTGATAGCTCCATCAGAGATGTCTATCTGAATCCTGCTGTATTGAACGATTTGTTTATTAATATTTTTCCTGTCTTAAATTTTTATATATCTCATAAATCTTGAATTAAAACCAACATTGTATGTAGTATAATAGACTGAGGTAAAGAATACTAAACATCTCACTTGCTGGGACTCTGGGACGCCAGTGTTTGCATGCCATCTCTTCTTGGTTTTGTTGTTGTTGTTTTGTTTGTTAGTCATACTTAATCATAGTTTATTGTCTTGCAACTTCAGCTTCTTGATTGGTTCACAAATGCAACTGTCTTTTATTCAATACATTACTTAAGTTTGCTCATTCTTAGTGAAGGAATATGTACATTTATATCCTATACCTCTATATCTATCTATCTCTTTACCTATTTATCTATCCATCGATCTATCTACCTACCTAATCATTTTTATCTTTACCAATACCTTTTTAATTTAAGTGAATGTTACTAATCTGATTTTTTGTATTGTTTCTGTCAGAATGTATTAGATGCAGAATGTATCACTCTATATCAGAACACTTGATGCAATCTAATTATCATTACTAATGATAAAACATTTATCAATTTGTATAATGCTTTATCATTTATTCTGCCGCCACAGTTACATTTCAGTCATTTTTATTTTAATAATTGTATTGGGATAAAGCAGTAATAGGAGCAACACTCAATAAAACAGAAATTCAGGGACATTATCTAGAAGGTCTGTTTACACTAGCATATTATAAGAATGATGATTTGTCTTTGCCTTTTTATGTTTGACAGCAAGGCTCCTGACTGATAGACACTGAAATGTTTACAAAGGATGAAAACATTTTAAACCAACCAAAGATTTGTCTTTTTCTTGCTCATTTAAAAGGAAAAAATCCATACCAATTTATATTTTGTTGATAATATGTTTATACTATTTATTAGTTGCTGTGGTTCTTATAACATATATTTTAAACAAAAAAATGATAACACTAAGTTGGTCCATCAATTCAGTCATATTTAGTGTAAAATATTGTAATTTAGTACAAAATACTGCTAAGTGTAAAACACTCTAATGTAAATCTGTTCATATTTTAAAACTTTTAAAGTTTTATTCAATTTCCCTGTTTGGCCATTAACTTGCCTATATTCTTTGTTTCTTTAATACAGTTTACTGATGCAAAAAACCAAAAAATTTTATGGAGTTAATTAGTGTTCTCAGTGTAATAAATGTAAACATTCAGTTCAATACCTAAAGATGGTATATCTATTACAATGTATACCCCAGATGCTACAACATTATGAGCCATTTTTTCTGTTAAAATAAGAAAATTTGCTGTTAATATAAATTGTTGGTAATTTTTATAAATGCCTATTGGAAGACTTCCCTTCAGAATTTGGAAGATATCTCTCGAAAAGTTGGTACCTGGCACAAATTATGAGTTCATATTAATATAATATTGTTAAATTAATTTTTTTAAATCACTGAATGTTAGCAAAACCTTTTCAATCTTATTAAAGACATTTGTTTGCACATGCCTTTTTTCTGTATTCTTTAATTAATATCTATGGCTCCTAGAGAAAGTATCAATTAGCCCTCTATAATTTGGTGGTGATGATTTAGGTTAATTACCATTAAACATATTCCAGTAGTCTTTTCAGATTTAATTAGAAAATTGCATCCACTCAAGCATTTAGTTTCAACTGAAGTAATTTTTGATAATGTTAAATCATTACTACATTAATTTCTCAGAAACATTTTTTGCATGAGACAAAAGCAAAAGCAAAAAGGTAATATATTTTAAAACTTCAACTTTTTGAGAAAATGTTGATGTATTCCAAAATGTTTTCCCATTGTGAATCAATAGCACTTTTTTTGCTAACATTTTCAGTTCAGAGAAATGTTATTAGTCCACTTCAATTATGAAATAAGCTTTGCTACATCATTATCTATGAATTAGCCAGGAAAAATATCATTCAAAAACATATTTTTCTCTCAAATCTCTAAGAGAATTTTCACAGTTGTGTGTAGAGTTAAATAACACAAAAATAGGAATAATCATTTTATCCTTAGCATAAAGCCTAAATAATGGCATATGAAAACAAAATCACAAATAATAAACAAAACTGTAGCCAAGTACTGAAGTCTACATCAGCAATACCTTTTTTTCTGGAAATTTCACATAAAAATTCTACAGGAATGATAAGCTGAATTGAGATAACATCAAATTTAGGTAAGAATTGAATCATTTAAACTTTGTGTGCACTGATAATATAATTAGGTTTTCCTATAAGTATAATCTGGGTTTTTTGAAGAATTTTAAAGAATTATTTTTCTTTAATTCATACTTGCAGAATATGACTCTGGATGCATACAGATTGTGGAATATGAGGGGGATCCCACAAATAAAGACAGATAAATATTAGGGAAGATTTGACATATTACAGTGATTGCTGGTGGTGTTTATACTCAGGTTGTATCAGAGGAGCTAGATATGCAGTCACATTTGGATATGTTTTATAATTATAGCCAATAAGACAAAAAATTTTGTTGAGATGTTAGAAAATTATGAGTCTAGTATAATGTCACATTTCAGTTTTGTTCTAAGCACCATAACCAGGGAAATTATGACATTATATGTTTAAATAAAAAAAATCTCAAGGAAAAGTTAAATTGGTGGTGCAAGTTTTGGTAGGAAAATATTAATAATTTAGTTTTGTACACAAAATTGTTTTAATACTTTTAAATGTCCAGATGGAAGTGTTCAGTAAGCATTTGGATATATCAGGTGTATAGTCAATAAAAAATTATAGGAGGGAGATAAAATGAGTATACAGACTAAGCTTCAAGATATGGAATGTGACAAGGGATGACTTAGGGACACAGTATGTTGGAGAAGATATCTAAGGTCCCTAAAATTACATGACTTATTGAAGGATCACCCAAATGACACTGGTAAATAGTGACCAGTATGCTAGCACAATGGGAATAATAATTTCTGATAATAAAGTATTTTATGAGAAAGCAGTGTTGTGATGAAATTAAAATCAGTGAAGGCAGCCACACTCAAAAGAGCCATTAGTATGGAATCTGCCTTTACAGTTCTTGCCTCTGTATGGATTAACACCATTTATCATTTGAGAGGCACAGTATTACTAATTAGTTTCAATGTCATTAAGTTATAGGTGATTAAGAATAATTTACCTTTAGTTTTGTTATTTATTATAAATTAAAAATGATTGTATTATAATTTAATACTGTTACTAAATAAAAGGGCCTTAATGTATATTTCACAATTAATAAATGATTTCATATACCTTTGATAGTTTGATCAACACAAGAGGAACAAGTGCTTCTCCCAGCATCTCCTTTATAAGAAGCTATTAAAAAAGAGAGAGGGAAGGAGAGGGAAGAGAGGGGAGGGAGAGCAAGAGGGAGGGAAGAAGGAAAGAGGGAAGGAAAGAAGGAAGGAAGGGAGGGAGGGCACGAGGAAGAGAGAAAGGGAGGGAGGGGGAAGGCAAAGGTAGAAGCTGGAGAAAGGAAAGGAGGGGGAGGGGAAAGGAAAGGAAAAAGAAGGGAAAGGAAGGAAAGAGTGAAAGGGACCTGACTGGTGTGGCTCAGTTGGTTGGGAGCCACTCTGCAAGGAGAAAGTCACTGGTTTGATTCCTGGTCAGGGCATATGTCTAGGTTGTAAGGTTCTGTCCCTAGATCTGGGTGTCTGCAAGGGGCAGCTGGTCAATATTTCTCTCTCACATTGATGTTTCCCTTCCTCTCTTTCTCCTGCTTCCCATCTCATTAAAAATAAATAAATGAAATCTTTTTTAAAAAGAGAAAGATGGGAAGGAAAAGAGGGGAGGAGAGATGGAGGGAGAGAAGTAGTGATAGAGGTGGAAAGAATGACAGAGACAAAGAAAAAAGGAAGAGGGAAAAAAAGAAAAAAGTAAGAAAAAAAGAAAGAGAAAGGAAGAAACTCCATTGTATGTATATAATGTTTGTACATTCATCCATCTATGAAATGTGAGTTGTCACAACAAAAGTTAAGAAAATGTATGGAAGCAACTCGAGTGCCCATCAATAGACAAGTGGATAAAAAGGTTGTAGTACATATATAAAATGGTATATAACTTGGCCAAGTAAGCTTCTGGTCTATTAGATATATGTATTATTTATTTATATTTTAATTTTTATGACAGCATGGCCTCAGAATGCAAGCTAGTTATTTATGTAAGATCAGCACTAAAGGATGCATTGTTGTTTGTCAGATGAATAGTCAACTCCAAAGTGGCATATTACTGAGGGTCTTACAAATAAATTGTTTTTCCCCAGCAATCTCACTTCTGGGAATATGTATGAAGAAACCTAAAACACTAATCTGAAAGAATATATGTACACCAATGTTCATTGAAGAGTTATTTCCAAATAAAAATCAATACATGAGTAAATAAAGAAGCTGTCATACATTTACAAAGTGGAATACTGCTCAGCCATTGAAAAAAGGAAAACTTACCTTTTGGAGCAACATGGATAGATCTGGAAATTACAATGCTAAGTGAAATAAGCCCATCAGAGAAAGAAAAATATCATATGATCTCACTTATGTGTGGAATCTAATTCACAAAATAAACTAATGAACAAAATAGAAAAAGAGGCATGGATATATCCAACAAACTGACAGCTGTCAGAGGGAAGGAAGGTTAAGACCAGGGAAGATTTATATATATAAACCATTGTGTGTGTATATATATGTGTGTGTGTGTATACATATATGTATATATTTGTACACATACATTTTATACATGTACATGTATATACATATATACTATATATACACATGTCTGTATGTATATACACATGTGTGTGTATATGTGTGTGTGTGTGTGTTTTGTGTGTATATATATATATATATATATATATACACAAAACAATGTGGTGATGCCAGAGGGCAGGGGCATGGAGGGTGGGGGATTAGGTGGGGACAGGCCAGGGAAAAGACACTTTCCTTGTTGTAATCAGTGCACCATGCAGTGTGCAGATGATGTTTGACTGAGTTGTAACCTTGAAACCTGTATAGGTTTGTAAACAAATAGCACTGTAACAAATTCAATAAAAATAAAATAAAATAATAGGGAAAATATAAAATACATTCTTTTAAAAATATTTTTTCTTTTTATAGTACATAATCCCCACGTAATATAAAAGTATGCTAGGTATTTTTTTGTCTTGTTTGTTGCTCTTGGCTCATTGAAAAAAATTAGCAGTTAAACATTAACAATAACCTCAAATTTGATTTGGTTAAAGAGGTTTGAAGGATATATTCAGAGCTGCAAGTCTTCCCCATCATCCCTTTTTCTACTTTTTAAACTATTCTCAATGATATTAGAAATTTTAATGGCATGCTTCAATCAAATAGAAAGTTATTGTATTATCAGAATAAAATCATATGGGAAGTAAAAACAGCAAGCGAATATGACAGAAAGCATTTATGTGTCCCCTTCTACCTAGGAGAGCTTCCTATACATACTAGTACATTGTTAGGTACACTTGTAAAACATGCACTGGCCAAACAGATGAAAAAGTATCTTATAATTTTAGCATATTGAAAAACTGACCCTATTAATAACATTAATTTTCTATTATTGAATGCCATGGAAATTTTATTGTACTTTTGGAGGGTTTTGTTATCTAAAACTGTCTAATGAGATTTAAACTGTCAGAAAAGGGGCAATATTGTTTTTGTACTAAACCTGCCAATCCCTATTTGGAATATCTTTCATGCATCCATGCATTGTGCACTGTGAAACTATGTGATGGTATATGATTAGAACTGTCAAAGTTTTATGTGCTCTTTTGAATATATAATTTACGCCTTTTGAACTTGACAGGTGATTATTCCTTTTCATATCTTTAAGACACTGATGAAAATATTTATATACTAAAATCCCACATTTTCCAACACTTCTTACAAATGATGAGTACACAAAAGTGACACTGTGTTTGAAGTCACACATCACAGCATTTGATTCATCTTTTTTCAGTCCTTAGGCTTGACAGGTGCTGATGGTACGCTTCCTATCTTAGTAACTTCTGCAAGCTGTCACATCAACTTCCAATTAATACATATCTGTTACAGTCCAGCAGCTCTAACAAATGCAAAATTACAAAATATTTCTTCAACTTTCACTAACCAGGTGTTACCATGGTATCTGGTCTAGCAGGGAAAGTGATGTGTCTTGTTTCTAACAAGTATATTGTCAATCATTAGACCCATATATTTTACTCATAGACTAAAACCATCAGTATAATAATAGAACTTTGACATGCAATGTAACTCATTGGGAAAAATACAGAAAATATTCAGCAAAATTTTACATGCTTTTACACTAATATTAATTTTTTGAGATTTCTTCAATTTGAAAATTTGGTCTTTGATAATGTTATTCAAGATTTCATAAATTCCAAGTGTTATGCTTCTTCATCTTTATTTTCAGAACATTAAAGCACTAAAGTCATTGTCCAATGACTACCACAGTATATTAAATTCTGACTAATAATTACTAGAAAAAAGCATAGCTTAAATGAAAATACTATAGTTTTGTGTGGAAATTTCAAAGTAATATTTTAGGAAAGGCAATATAGATAGATAAGTAAGTAGATGACATGCAGATAGATTAGATGGATAGATAGGTAGATGATAGGTAGATTAGATAGTAGACAGGTAGAAAGAAAGAAGGGGAAGAGTGTTGGGAACCGCCCTGACTGGTATCAGAGGCTGAAACCCCCGCCTAGCTAAGGCTAAGGGAACGCCCTTGGAACCGTAAGCCGGCAAGGAGATAAAAGCTTATCTTCCTGGCAGGAATGCTGCTTCTGCTGCTGAACCCCAAAAAGATTGGTCGGTTAGCCAAAGACGGGTAAGATTCCCCATGGGGGGAACGACCTAAGCCAGGCACGATCACTTTGGGAGGCCCCCCAAAAGAAGGACTTGGGGGGCTGCAGCAAAAGGGGGTGATGGACCCTCGCTCCTCGGCTTTGACATAGCCTGAGTTCTCAGCGTCTGGGAGAAAATCTCCTTATCTCTTGGTTACCTAGTTCCCTTGCTCCACCTAAGCCTGAAACAATGACAGGGTGGTACAGCTCGGTACTGAGAAGTGCGGATTTCCCGGGGTGATCAGGCCTAAGAAAGAACATGTAAATTACTGTGAAACCTTCTTTGTTTAGAATGCTCTCAGTTGAATGAGAAGGGTCTTAGGAGGAAGTTATTTTGTTCCTCAGTCTTACAGCTCTTTGACCCCAACTCAATAGACGGGCAGAGTTCTTTGTTTTCTATGGTTCCTTACTTCCCCTAATGAGTACTGTACTTTACCTGAATTATTATGCAAAATGAGCCCAATAAAAGCAGATATGGACTGTAAATCGGCGCGCTCCTCACTAGAAGGGGTGGCCATTTTGTCCCTACTTCCCCACAGAAACTAGTCTGTCTCTGTGCATGTGTTGTTTTTTCTCGCGTGTTTTGTCAAGCCATCCACAGTGTTCCGTGGTCACTGCTGGCCGGTGACCCACACGCAACAGAAGAGATGGACTGTATTGTTTTAATGAGCAATTTTTAAAAACTAGAAGCTCTTAAATCATTTTGACTGATGGTCTCTGCTAGTAGTCATACCCAATTAAGGGAATATCAATTAAGCTCTTTATAATTAAAATGAATAAGTTTAAGAAAAAAATAAATTAAGTACAGATGGCATTCTCCATTTTGATGTGGAAAGAATTTATCTTGTAAATTATATTGAAAAGGCACTAGGATCCAGGGCAGTTTTCATAGCACTTTACTGCGTATAAGTGAGAGAGAGATACATAACTGTCTGGTTCTTCTTGGAGTAAGAGAACCTCAATTTGAATGGTATAGCAATATTTACATTTTTCTGTCCATTTTGTCATAATCAGCAGATAAACATAAGGGATTCTGTAAGAGATTGGCATCTGTACAAAGAGCTGACTGTTACTGTGCTTGGAAAGGTGAGGGAGGCCTGGTGAGATAACGCCTGTGTCATTTGTACTTGGTAATATTGGGTTGGCCAAAAGTCTGTTTATTTTTTTTCTGTAAAATAAAAGACACATTTTTAATTTTCACCACTAACTTTATTGATTTGGATATTTTCAGTATGCTGGCTATGTCCCACTATTGGCTTCTGGTGGGTAGAGGCCAGGGGAGCTGCTAAACATATTCCAATGCATGAAACAGCCCCCCAGCAAAGAATTATTTGGCCACAATGTCAATGGTAACAAGAAACTTCGCAAACCACAGTTGACACTTTTAATCAGTCATAGAATCTTCTCCAATACTGCATAAATCTTTTTATTTTGTATTTCACTTATGTTTTTACCTTTTTTGAGGTAATAAGGCATAATTTGCCAGCAAAGTTGTGTATTTCCTATCTTCAATATTAAAATGGCTACACAAAAATTCACCAAATATGAAAAGTTTTTTTGTAATGTATGCTCATATGACAGCTATCTCCATACAATTTTATAAAATTGTTTCAAATGAAGTTAAAGACAACTAAGCACCGCTAGAGCCACTGTATGAAAAAAAAAACAACTAAAGGAACTTTTAGGCCAACTCAATATTTGCCTAAACAAATGAAATATAGTGGAAGAGAACACCAACACTAATAGAAAGAAGGCAGAGGAGAAAAGATCTTATAATTTAGAGTATGAATATAGATAGTTTTTTTTTAAGATTTTATTTATTTATTTTTAGGGAGGGAAGGGAGAGAGAGAGAAAGAGAGAGACAGAGAGAGAGAGAAACATCAATGTGCGGTTGCTGGGGGTTATGGCCTGCAACCCAGGAATGTACCCTGGCTGGGAATCGAACCTGGGACACTTTGGTTCCCAGCCCGCGCTCAATCCACTGAGCTACGCCAACCAGGTGAATATAGATAGTTTTAATCAACTAAGAAAAAAGAGACTAAGCTTTATGATGCCAGAAAACATATTTTGTAAGTGGTTTGTGTGTCTCAGTACATTTTACTGAAATGCAGTACAGTGCAGAATGCTCATACAAGTCACTATATTCTTGCAATCAACTGTTTCATAAATACTTTAAGCCACTGTTATATTCAGTCCCTGTGTTCAACGCTGGCTAAATAGTGACAACATAGCATAAATAACAACTCTGTTCATTCACTCAAGACACGTTATTCATTCACTTCTGTTTTATGCATTTTGAATATATCAGTGAAAAAATCTAACAAAGATTCCTGCCTTCTTACAGCTCATATTTTAGCATAAAGATAGAAACATTAAAACTATCAATAAAAAGTAAATAATACAGGATATTAACAGGTAATATATTACTATGGGAAGCAAAAGTATAACGGGTAAAAAACATCAGATTCAGGAAATATTTTGAAGGAAGTATATACAGGATTTTATGCTTGGTTGATTCAAGGAAAAAGAGTGGGAGGAAGAGGTAAGAAGGAAGGAGAGAGGGAGAAAGGCAAAGAGGGAGGAAGAGAGAGGGAGACAAAGAAAGGAAATAAAAGGAGGAATGTGATTCAAATATGAGTCTAAAGTTTTTGGACAGAACACATGGGGAGATGATGTTTCCATCAACTGAGATAAAATGTCTGCAAATGGAGATGCTTTTTGTGAATAATCAAGAGTTCAGTTTTAGATACAGAATTTGACATTTGGAGAGAAATATTTGGAGATGTAAACAAGGATACAAGCATAAAAATGCTGTTTAGAGTGATAAGACTAAATTAGTTCACCATGTGACTGTAGATATACACAAATAAAATAGAAAGAAGGCCAAGGGTTAAACTTATATAATGAGTACATACTAACAAAAAACATGCAATGTATTCTATGTGCATATAAGTGGGTAGGGGCAATAATAATGAGCAAATAACAAGCTAGTAAGTTCCCCTTAGACCAAACATGGGATTTACAAAAAAAATAATAGCTTTTAAATTAGTCATCATAAGGAAACATAATTATGAACATATTAGGTGTTAGGGTATTTATTATTTATTTTAAGATATTTAATATGCATTATAATATTAAATTGATATTTTACATATATTTATTTCATGTTATATGAAATAACACCTTTACTTTTATCTTTTTATAGAACATTTTTATGACTTTTCACAGAAACTTTAGAAACTGTGTTTATCAACATTATAGTTGTTTTTCTGAGTAAGCTGATACAAAATCTCCGGAATCTTATTTTACAGTTGAAAATATGTCTTGAGAATCCCCTGTTCTCTGTGTATTGTCAAAAAGATTTTCAAGAAGAAATTCTTTCAGTTGTACTTATCTTGAGAGGTGCTGTGGGACACATTTCTGTGCTTCAGAAGTTTATGTAACACTAACAGATGTGGATGGTTATTGCTAATGCTCAAGCATTGGTGAAAGTAATAGGAGTATTAATTACTGGATTCTCTTCATGACAGTGAACGTTGCTAAATTTGTATAGTAAGGGTGAGAAGGCTATTGTCAATTATTTAATTTATTAAATGCATTGGAATGACATTGGTTAACAAAATTATATAAATTCCATATGTACAATTCTATAATACATCATCAGTATACTGCAATATGTGTTTACCACCCAAAGTAAATTTTCCTTCTGTCACCGTATATTTGACCACCTTTACTATTTTTCTACCTCCCCACCACCTTCCCTCTGATAACCACCATACTGTTGTCTGTGCCTACAAGTTTTTGTTTGTTTTGTTTGTTGCTTTCAGTTTTATATCCCACACAGGAGTGAAATATGGTTCTTGATTTTTCTGTCTGACTTACAGGCTGTTGTGCATGTTCATGAGTTATTATGTTTTCTCTTTAGCCTGTTTCCTTCACCAATCCCACCCCCCACCTCTGAGATGTCAGCCTGCTCTCCGAGTCTGTCTCTGTTTTGCCCATTAGTTCAATTCGTACATTAGAGTCCACATATGAGTGAAATTGTATGGTATTTGTCTTTCTCTAACTGGCTTATTTCACTTAGATAGTGTTCCCCAGTTCTGTGCATACTGTGGCAAAGTATAAATTTTTCTTCTTTTTTACATCCAAGAAGTATTTAATTGTGTAAATGTCCCATAAATCTTTTATTTACTCATCTACTGATGGTCACAGGGTTGTTTCCAAATCTTGATTATTGTAAATAACAGTGCAATAGGCAGAAGGGTACATATATTCTTTCTAACTAGTTTTTTGGGTTTCTTTATATTTTATATTTTTTAATATATAAATAGTATCCAGTTGTTTATTTAGAATATGTAGAATGAAAACTTCCTTTTTTGCCTAAGCTAATTTGAGTTGGGTGAATTTCTAATTCAAAGTAAAGGCATATTGGAAACTAGTTATAAGGTAATTATTTTTATTTTCCTAAAAAAAACCACTGCTTTAGCAGTTTTAACAACATAAAATCACAAAAATAAACTTAACATGTTTAGTATCTATGTATTTTTTTGAAATTGTGGCTTTTCCTCATATAAAACATATTTATAAATTATTATTGTTTGTATTCATGGCACAGTAAAGTCAATTTCAGAGGTTCTTAGGTAAAATATATTAACCAAAATAAAAAATCATTGTCCAGAGTCATAAAACTTCTTAGAAGTAATAAGAATGAGAAAAATAGGTATTGAGAGTGGACAAAATAGTGCAGTATCTTTTATATTGTTTTAATTTTTACAAATAAGATTGGATAAAGAAGATGTGGTATATGTATAATAGAATACTGATCAGCCACAGGAAAAGATGAAATACTGCCATTTGTAACAACATGGATAGACCTTGAGAATATTATACTAAGTGAAATCAATCAGAAAAATCTAAAAACCATACAATTTCACTCCTATATGGGATATCAGACTGAAACTCATCAACACAGAAAACAGTATTATGGTTACCAGAAAAGGGGGTGGGAAGTGGAGGGTAGAGGGGCCAAATATACAGTAATGAAAGGCGGTTTGACTTTGGGTGGTGGACAAACAAAGAATAAAGAATAGAGAGCACATATCACATGAATGTGCCTTTGAAACCTATATGATCCTATTGGCCAATGTTAACCCCAATAAATAGAGAAAAATAAATTAAATAAAATAGATTTGCAATTGTTGCACGTGGGTCACCGGCCAGCAGTGACCACGGAACGCTGCGGATGGCTCGCCAAAAAACACGCGAGAAAAAACACACATGCACAGAGACAGACTAGTTTCTGTGGGAAAGTAGGAACGAAATGGCCACCCCCCCAGTGGGGAGCGCACCGATTTACAGTCCATACCTGCTTTTATTGGGCTCATTTTGCATAATAATTCAGGTAAAGTACAGGACTCATTAGGGGGAAGTAAGGAACCATAGAAAACAAAGAACTCTGCCCGACTATTGAGTTGGGGTCAAAGAGCTGTAAGACTGAGGAACAAAATAACTTCCTCCTAAGACCCTTCTCATTCAACTGAGAGCATTCTAAACAAAGAAGGTTTCACAGTAATTTACATGTTCTTTCTTAGGCCTGATCACCCCGGGGAATCCGCACTTCTCAGTACAGAGCTGCACCACCCTGTCATTGTTTCAGGCTTAGGTTGAGCAAGGAAACTAAGGCAGCCAAGAGACAAGGAGGTTTTTTCCTAGACGCTGAGAACTCAGGCTATGTCAAAGCCGAGGAGCGAGGGTCCATCACCCCCTTTTGCTGCAGCCCCCCAAGTCCTTCTTTTGGGGGCCTCCCAAAGTGATCGTGCCTGTCTTGGGTCATTACCCCCATGGGGAATCTTACCCGTCTTTGGCTAACCGACCAAGCTTTTTGGGGTTCAGTTATGAATAAAGCAGCAGAAGCAGCATTTCTGCCAGGGAGATAAGCTTTTGTCTCCTTGCCGGCTTACGGTTCCAAGGGCGTTCCCTTAGCCTTAGCCTAGGCGGGGGTTTCAGCTTCTGATACCAGTCAGGGTGGTTCCCAACATGCAATAAGGATTTTTTCCAATAAAATAGTAGATCTCAGTGTTTTCACCAACAAAATAGATGTCGCTTTGTTATAATGGTGTATGTCATATAAATAGTAGTCATCTCTTATGCTGTTTTTTATAACATATAGTTTGAGTTATTAAATATTATATACTTTGACATGTGCTATTTGAAATAAATGAAGACAAACAAAAAATTAACTTTTATTTTTAAAATATTTTAACATTATTTGGTCATGCATTAGACACAGAATAAAGAACACAATGTTGTACTGCAATGTCCTAAGTGTTGTATTCTGTATGTCCTAAAATTTTTGTGTCATGGTAAATAAAAGAACCAAACAGTCTGATCTAGAGATGGGGGCAGGATTCTCAAATGTGGAAGGATAACACAGATAGGCCTGTGATTGCTTAGCCAACATCAGTCTCACTAAAAAACATGCTTCAAAATGAACTTATTACAGCAATAATGCAATGATTACAGCTATTCAGTATTTCCTAATCATTGTGATATCTCTAGAAGTCATTCCATCACAGGACCCACGAAATAATCCAAACAGAATTGAAGCCTGCTTATTATTTCCAGCAAATGCATCTCAGGAGGGAATGGATCTTCAAGGCCTTCACAAAATATATCTGAGACACTCAAACACAAAGTCTACCAAATAAGCTTCCCAGGCATCTTTTCTGGACCTATCATTTCTGATAGGTGAAGAATTTGACAATTTAAATTACAAATATATAAGAAATAATCTCTGCTTACCTAAACACAGAGCTCAATTTAATATTAGTATATAAATAATAAATTATTTAGAATACTTTCTTAATCATTCTTGCCTCTTTAGCAGTTTTGTAAGTCTTCTTTTACTTCTACAAATTAGCTCATCAAAATTATAATATAATTATAATAAATTTTCTGTCCATTCTATATCTATGTAGCTGATTAAAGATAGAGAAATAAATATACCAAAAAGGTGTTCTCATTTTAAATTTATTGTCATAATACTACAATTTCTCTTCAGATCATATAAATCTTCCACCTTTTAAATTCATTACCATAAACTTCAAATTGCCACTTCATGTGGCCTGAAAAACACAGTTTCTTTGTCCACTTTTTCATTTTGTACAAGGATGTTTTTAATAATATATTTTTAAAAAAACTCCTGATAACTCAATTTCTACTTTCTCTCTCAGTACGTGATACTGCTTTGTACTTCTAAAAGAAAATTAATGAGAGAGAAATCACAAAAAATTACTCTATAATATTTTCTTCTTAAGTCACTGCCATCCATACTGATGAATTGTTTTTGCATCTGTCTAAAATAGCTCCTCCAATTGTGCACTAAATCACAACCTCTTTCACTCAAGAGCCTGGCTGGAATTTTCTACCTTTTCTCCCAGATCCTGAACACCCCTCTAAGTATTTTCATCAATTTACAGATATGATATTTCCAGCTTCCTTAAAACATCATTCCTTGACCAGCTATTTACTCTCCAAGCATTGGTGCATTTCTTTGTTTCATTTCATAGCAAATTTTTTCAAAATAATTTTCCATATAAAACTTCTCAAATTCCTCTCTTTCCTTCCTTTCTTAAACTAACTCTAATCAGTAGTTTGTTCCCATCACTGCACTGCAACTACACTAGTCAAAGTCACTACTTAATCATATAGTGCTAAATTCAAAGGTCAAATTTTAGTCCTCATCTTATTTTAACAGTAGCATTACCTGTAGTTATTATGCCCACTTGGAAATAAATTATTTTGGGGGCTGTGGCTTTATCACCTGACTTCTAAGATTCTATGCTCTCTCGTTTTTTACTTTTATCGAATTGGCTGCTTCTTTTAGACTCTTTAAAGTCTTTTTTTCTTCCTTATTTCAAACTCTACAATTACTGGAATATCTCAACACTCAATCCTTAAATATTTATCTTCTACCTACACTTTCAATGTAATGAATTCTCTAAGTCTCATAGCTTGAAATAATAACTCTTTACTCACAACTTTCACATTTATATCTTCCTCCTGACTCACAGCCTCTCCTGAATTTCAGACACGTACATCCAACTTCACATCTCATGCTTGACATTCAAAACTGAGAATACACCCAAGAAAGTTTCTGAATTTCTTTTCTAAACTTACTTCACCAATGATATTTCCCATCTCAATGGCAAACCCATCTTTCCATTTCCTCTGGTTCTAACTCTTGGACTCATTCTTCTCCTCTTACCTCTCAATCTCTGATTTCCATCAGAAATTCTACAGACTTTCCTTCAAGAATCTGATCACCATTCACCAGCTCTGTTGCATCCCTATCTGTTGCTTACTATCTCAATGTGTAATATTTCATAACTACACTACTACCCACCCTAGTCATAGCCCAGAGCCTGGATCATCCAATTATATATCAGTCAAATTGAATTGCTCTGTTCAAAACCCTTCAGTAACCCCCTACTTATTTCATAATAAAAGCAAAATACTTAAAAATGGACAACGAGGCCCTAAAAAGCCTGATACAAACCCAACTTCCTGTTCTCTTTGTGTCCCCTTTTACTGTCTTTCCAAGAACATTACCTCCTTGATCTTCTTGAAACAGGTCAGGCATGTTCCCCTGCCTGGAATATTCTTTTCCCAAAAGCATTATTCCCTCTCTCCCTTATATCTTTTAAAGTGTAGATAAAATTTCATTTTCCCAATAAAGCCTACTTGGATTATACTAGAAACATTGTAAAACTCTCTTGAATACTTCCAAACCTCTTTAGATTATTTTATTTCCATAGCACTTCTAGCACACTATATATTTTACCTATTTTCAATATTGCTTATTGTCCATTATACTAGAATGTAATTTTCACATGAGCAGATTTTTTCTTGCCTATTTTGTTCACTGATGCCTTAAACAGTACTTATTAATTTCCTAACAGATAATTAGTTAATGGATGGATCATTGGCATTGCTGCTGTTACAGTTGAGGGAACAAGCACAGAGAAAGGAAGTAAATCATCAATGATACCACCAAGAGTATGTAACCATATAGAATTGTGATTGCAGACAATTATATTACTAGATTATCTTGCTTTTAACCACTTCACTATTTTTAAATCCAAATAATAAGTGATAACTTTCATCATTTCTGTCTGTTGTAACCTCATACTGTTGCATCTGATTAGTTTATTTTCTTCACCGGCTTCAAATGGTAAACTCTGTAAGTGAATATTTTAGGATTGATAATATTTGGAGATTGTATATAAGTCAGTGACTTACTTTTTAAACAAATACTAATAACACAGTTTGTTCATATGTCAACCAGACAGCCTGTATCTGGAAGCTATGTTAACTTGGGGTATCAGAATTATATATGTTCCTGAATCCTTAAATTCTCATGAGCCTTTAGCAAAATCTGCCTAAAGTAAAATCAAACAATCTGCAATCCATGGTCGCAGAACGAAATCCTACATGTCTTTGAAGAATCATACTAAAATGACAGTTGTTTAAGATATTTCCTGTTTTTTCAACTAAAAACGTTAATTGTCATTGTGAAAGCCTGCGACGCTTTTACTCTTTTGTACTGAAAAATTTATATTTGTGTTATATTTATTTGAAAAAATAATATGTTAAGCAGATTATCAATTATTAAGAAAAGATGTTATTTCTGTGTCACTCAGCACCTAATACTCTATTTTATCCAATGTAAGTCTTCAGTAATTACTTGTTGAATTTAGTGGATTAAAACATGGAACAAAGTAAATTCCATTTGTATGGTACATTAAAGCTAAAATAAGTAAAATTAACCTGTTTATTTTTAAAATAATAATCATACTCATCTGTTTTCCATACATCCCTTTCAACCAATGGAGAAGACAAGCCTGTGCTGTGAGGTGTGAGCACTGAATATAATCAAATACTTGAAGAGAGATTTTTGTCTTGCTTGTCATGAAGAGAATTATGTATTAGTCATATGATGCCCTTGGTTTACTTCAGAACTTTATTGTTTGGTTGCTTCAGAAAAGGTTAGGAAACCTCTCCATGCATCAGAAATCTTTAAAATCCCATGTATTTAGGAGTTTTCACATAATAAGTCAAGTAGGATTTTTCAGAGAAGTAACACATAACATTTTAAATTCATTTGAAAGTAGTTGAACTCTTATGTTCAAAATTACTAAGATAAAATAAGTTATAAAAATAGTTTTAAAATAAACTTTGGCAGTTATTGAATTAAGATATGGAAGTTTTTAAACTTCTACTGCTCTATTTGCTGGGTTATTAGACTTATAATATTTTTTTGCATGTGAAAGAATGTTTTCCAAGATCTGCATTCAAAAAATTCTGCTTAGAATATTACTTTCATAATGATCAACTACATTCCTAGCACTTCTAATTGAAAGACTGATATAAATTTAGTTGCATATTTTAACTACAAAAGTGATACATTATCATACTAGTCACATTTTTTGTCATAATTATTCATATGCCAGCTGTAGGAAGCATTTTCTTTTTGTCTAATATTCTCAAGTGTGAATGTCACAAATATATAAGTGGTTCATGTTTTCTGTGATTTCTTTTATCTTGTTTGTCATAATTTCATCAGAATTCTGAAACATTCCTGAAGTGAACAAGACGGTTGTGAAATAGAGAATTAAATGCAAGAGAAATGTAAACTATTGGTCTCAATAATAAGATTGCATTAGTTGTAAAGATATGCTGATTTCTAAGTAAACATTAAAGAATTTTTACTACTCATTTTCTATTCCAAATTTTAAATGCCATCTTATCTCTGCATTCATCTTCTCAGAAGCTTTTGAACTTTCTATTTCTTTTAGTTAGAATTATATATTTCAAAACATAAAAGAATCTTTGTAACTAAAACACAATGCTAATTTTTAAAACTTACTAGAACTGAATAAAAACAAGGGGCTTGACTATCTATGACATGTCAAATTGAGAGTGCTATATGAACTAGTGAGAAGTACAAACATACAATGGAATATTGTCTCTAAAGAACCACTAACTCTACATTTTATTAGCATATGATCTTAAACAACATTTTTATCTACAGAAAAATCCATTCTTTGACATTTGGTCATTGTTTATATTTAATATTCAATTAAGTCTGTATTTGCAATTGTGGTTATATTTAAAAGTTTAAAAATGAAAGAAAATCACAGAATAAGTTTGTATAAACTTTAACAAAATCTGTATATATTTTCTTCCAATATAATTAATAAATTATTACATTATTTTCTCCTCTGACTCAGCCTCTTTTTTTGGTAAGTAAGTAGAATGTCTTCACTGCCAGTGCACACTGCACAAATTTCATTTGTAGACTGTAAGTATGGGGCTTTATGACTGTATACATAAATTACTCATGAGAACTCTATCTATGGATATCCAATTAATGTGGTTTCAAGACCTCAATTTCATATACCATGGTGTTTCTATGTCTCATCAAGGTTTATTAGCATTTGTGTTTTGTGGTTGCCTCTCATGTTATTATCAATGTGATTATCAAGCTCAATTTAACTTCTACAACAACAGTCACTTTTAGCATGTATCTGTATCTTAAATTTTGAACAATTTATCATACAGATGGAAAAGGGTTTCTATCACAGTCATAAAACAACAGTAATGGGCACCAGAAGCATCATATTCCTTAAAATGTCTTCCACTTTTGCAAACTTACAGAAATTTTACTGTCCTTGAATGTAATATAGGCATCTTGTCAGTCTATCATTTTTCCCTTTTTCCCCATTCCCATTATCTGGTCTCTCTCTCTCTCTCTCTCTCTCTCATAATCTCAGAGGTAAAACAAAGAAGTGTCTTCCCCTATGGCATGCTGAAGTTTACTCTTACGTTTGAGGTTATTGTGAGGAAGATGGGACTTTTTTCAGTATCAATTTTCCGTATTTTTTTCATGGGCATAGAAAGTTATAGAAGGCTTTTATTTTTTAATTTTAGTTGCATTTATTGGAGGTGACATTGGTTAATAAAATTATATAGGTTTCAATTGTACAATTCTATGTCATCTGTATATTGTACTGTGTGTTCACCATCCAAAGTCAGTTGTCTTTCTGTCACCATTTATACGCTCTTTACCCTCTTTTACCTTCCTCACCCCCTTTTCCCTCTTGCAATCACAATCTGTTGTCCATGTGTATTTTTTTTGCTTACTTCCTTCTCCTTTTTTTCACCAAGTCCACCAACCCCCTCCCTTCTGATGGCTGGTATATACGAGTCTGTTTCTATTTTGTTTGTTAGGTTCCACATATTAGTGAAATCATATGGTGCTTGTCTTTCTCTCACTGGCTTATTTCACTGTCATAATACCCTTCAGTTTCATTCATGCTGTTGCAAAAGGTAAGATTTCCTTTTATATGGTGTAGTATTCTACTCTGTAATGTATCATAGTTTTTTGTTAACCCATCTACTGACAGACATTTGGGCAGCTTCCAAATCTTGACTGTTGTAAATAATGCTGAAATGAACATGGGGGTGAATATATTTTTTCAAGTAGTGTTTAGAGTTTCGTCAGATTTATTCCCAGAAGTGTAATCACTGGGTCATAAAGCAGTTTCATTTTTAATTTTTTGAGGACTCTTAATATAGTGTTTTCACAGTGGCTGAATCAATCTGCATATCCACCAACAGTGCCCATGAGTGTGAATAGAGGAAACATACCTTAACATAATAAAGGCCATCTTATGACAAACCTACAGCCAACATCATACTAAATAGTCAAAAACTAAAGCATTCTCTTAAGATTGGAACAAGACGAGGATGTCTGATTTCACCATTCTAATTCAACATAATACTGAAAGTCCTAGCCACAGCAATCATACAAGAAGAAGAAATAAAAGTCATTCAGATTGGAAAGGAAGAAGTAAAACTGTCACTATTTTCAGATGGCATGGTACTGTATATAGAGAACCCTGAAGATTACATAAAAAATTACTAGAACTGATAAATGAATTCAGTAAAGTAGCAGAATACAAAATAAATACCCAGAAATCGGTTGGATTTTTATACATCAATAATGAGCTATTGGAAAAGGAAACTAAGTAAATAATACTATTTACAATTTCATCAAAAAATTAAAACACCTAGGAATAAATTTAACCAAGGTTGTAAAATGCCTATACTTGGAAAATTATAAGACACTGAAGAAAGAAATGTAAAAAGATAAAAATAAGTGGAAGCTTATACTGTGTTCATACAGAATAAATTAACATTATAATATTTAAGCAATCTATATAGATTGAACACAATTCCTTTCAAGATACCAATGGCATATTTCAAAGAACCAGAGCAAATATTCCAAAAATTTATATGGAATTACAAAAGACCCTAGATAGCAACAGCAGTCTTGAGAAATAAAAACAAAGTTGGAAGAATCATATTACCTCATATCAAATTATGCTATGAAGCCATAGTAATCAAAACAACATAATGCTAGCATAAAAATAAACATGTAGATCAATGAAACAAAATAAAAATCCCAGAAATAAATCAACTTTCAGTATATATCTTTGTACTCATCTAGACATTTTGGTATACTTACAAATTAAAATGTAATTAATACTTTATTTGTTGCAATGAAAAGTGAGATTTCATTTCTTTAAATATAGCAAGTACATATTAGTGTTTAATAATTCTTTAAAACAATAATTAAAACTCTCAGGACATCATAGGGCACTAGGTAATTTCTTGAGTTCTACTCTCTTAATCTGAAGCACTTAATTGAAATTATTCTTAATTAGAAATGAAAACATCATTTTGAATAGTTTATAAGATTAAGCATATCTTTCCTGGTAAACTTCATGAATCTTTGGACTTTCTGCCTTTGATAATGCAAGGTAACATCATTTTGTTAAAAATACATTGTATTAATCAAATACCTATTGTTTAGATGTGATAGTTGTCATCATTTTCCTCTGGAAAAAATCCAAATAAAAATTGGATCTATTTGAATTTTATATTCTTTACTCTAAAAGGTTTTGAGTTTAAATGCCAAGTAGGTCATTATAACGAATGTTCTGGTCCTATTACTTGGATGTAAACATCTGTTTTGGCTCTAATGTTATAAACATCCTGAGCTTAGCATCAATAAATTATAAGATATGAAAAACAGTTTTTTGTTGAAAGTAAAGAATAGAAATGGGAAGAGAATTTAGTCATTTCAAATGCAAATGTGCATGCACGTAATTCTCATTTACATAAATGCAATTCTAAAATGACTTTATGTATTTGAGGAGAACAGACTAAGAGTCATTTGGTATAGAAAGCATCTGCTACACATACATAAAGATATTATTCAACTTGAAGAAAAATTTACTGTATGCATCAAACTGACATTATAGATGCTGTAACACAACAAAAAATGAAATATTATCGAATGAATTGCATTAGTTTAAGGATGTTTACAATGACAAACGTAGCTGGGTAAAAATCATTTCACTCATTTGTTATCTAAATTTGCATACATCATATATATTTTATTTTTCTTTTAGTATTCCGTGATTTTAAAAATTAGAAATGACAAGAAAACTAGGCTTTTATGTTGTCTTCCACAAAACTGTATATTTTTGAAAAAGATCTCTTATTTTTTATGTCTTCAGTCATCCCCTCTAAATATATTACTATCTCCAAGTATATGTTCTGTATAATGCTTAATTTCTTAACCAGAAAACTGCAATGTCAATTTGTTCAAAATATAGTGTGCTACATAAAGAAAAATATAAACAAAGTTTAGAAAACAAACAAAGTCAATAATACCTAGAAAACTTGCTATTTTTAAGGAATGGACTTACAACTTCTAAAAATATATATATTTTAAAGTAATTTCTCAACCCTTGCTGGTATGGCTCAGTAGGTTGTACACCAGCCTATGAACAAACAGGTAGCCGATTCTGTTCCTGGTCAGGCCATATGTGCAGGTTATGGGCCAGATCTGCAGTTGGGGACATGTGAGAAGCAATGAGTTGATGTTTTTTTCACACATCAATGTTTCTCCCTCTCTCTCTCTCCCACCTTCCCCTCACTCTAAAAAATTAAGTAAAAATCTTTTAAAGAAGTAATTTCCTAAACTATTAAAAATGAATATGTATATATATTATATTTTGTCACAGAGAAAAAATGTGATTTTAAATTTAATCTTCAGCCTGGGTTACCTTATAATTTAGCATGTATGATTTTTGCAGACACTATAGTAGGTGGTCTGTGTGTACAGAGTTAAATATTAGGACTATAAAACACACTCAGTTGGAAAAGAAAAGTATGCATACACAATTGCAAAACACATGATAGGCACTTTATTCACCATTAGAATTTATAGAAGAACAGTATCACTGAGAGTAGTATTGGTTTAAAACAAAGTACCAAAAAAATACAACCCATCTGTTATCTAGTTCTCAATCACAGGCAAGTATTGTTCAATTTCTTTGCCTGGAATAACAGGGTGAAACAGAATATTGGACTAAAAGTTAAAAATAAATATTCTATTTCTAACACTGCCCCATGTTAGATACATAGATATAGTTATGTCACATCACCCAGATTCCTCTTCAGAGAAGGGCTTGTCTCTACAACTGGCATCTTCATTAGGTTTTGACTCTGCTACAGGGAGCATTTCACGCAAGGCCTGTTTCTCCTGTGTGGGCCATGTGCGATGATGGATCAACCTAGTCAATCCCAATGTCAGGCAATTTTGACAGAACATATTCATTCTGAAGGTACTCAGGAGATTGGCCAACTTTTCTAGGCCTCCCCTCATCAGAGTGACCTCTCCTTGTGCCCAGTGGTTATTCCTTTCTTATGTGTCCCCCAGTGTTGATCCTTAATTAATATTCAGGATGATAAACTCTGTCTCAGCTTCTGCTTCTTCAGAAACAATTGAGGCACAGGAATTCTCAGGAGTGGTGCAGGAAATAAGGTGATGATGTTTATAACTGGTTCTCTCACCAGCTTCCAGGCTAGCGATGAGGAACCAGCCCTTCACTGGTGATGAGTGGAGCACAGACAACCCTTGATACAAGGTGGTATTAAAAGTCACCCAGGTAGTGAATTAGCAGAGTGTAACAGTGAAAAGGAATGTGTTAGCTGGTACAATTTAGAGGCATAAGGGAAATAGTAAATATAAAGACAATGGAAATAGAACAGCTATTGCTAGGCACTATTAATACTCTTGAAAATGGTAATGAAAACTGCAGGAGACTAATATGTAATTGGAAAGCAAGTGTGAAAACCAGAAGGTCCCCATGGCAACATGTAATGTAATTCTCATCCTCCAGCTAGAGGACAGAAAAAGCTGAGGCCAGGCCAAGGACTTAATCATGGGAATGACTGAGGTAGAAAAGTTTAAAAACACGACCAACTCATGTTTGCTATGCCAAGATCAGAGTCATTGTTGAAGAAATGTGGAAATTCACCTTGAAACATGGCCCCCAAATACTGAATCTTCAGGTATGTTTACTAGCCCTGAGCCTGCTGAAGTTGCTCAGCCTTCTCTATTGAGAGCTGACACTTTTTCATTTAAAATCAATGAAAAGGCTCCTGCCCTACAAGACAACTAACCTCCAAAATTTGTCAACTCCTCAAAATGTTAAATGTAAAATTACCATATGACCTAGTAATTCTAGCTTGAGGTATAATCTCAAGATGAGATAGATCCACACAAAGCTAGTACACTGATGTCATAGTAGCATTATTCATTATAGACAAAAAGTATGGAAGAAGCCCTAATGTGCAACTGATGAAGAGACAAAAGTGTGTTTTCATTATCTAACAGAACAGATGTACCATGGGATGAAAATCAATAAAGTATATGCTAATATATGCTGCAGCAGGGATGAACCTTGAAGATATTACACTAAGAGAAAGAAGCCAGTCATAAAAGGCTATAGTTTGAATGATTCCATTTATGTGAGACATCCACAATAAGGAAACATAGAGACAGAAAGTAGATTAGTGATTGATTAGAATTGGGAAGGGGTAATGGTGGGAAGGAATGAGAGATGACTGGTGATCAATACAGAGTTTCTGTTTGGGGTGGTGAAATATTCCAAAGCTAGGTTTTTCTGATATTTGCGTAATTCTGTAAATGTACTAAAATGATTGACTTGTCCATGGCAGAATTACAGAATATGAATTATAGCTCAAACTGTTTTAAAAATAGTAGAGTTCACAGACAACTTTTACTCATCCCCTCATGTGATTTTCCTTACAATATTCAACACCAGTAAAATGACAGAGTTTATTTCCTAAAATACTCTCTTGGTCCCAAGATCTAATTCTGAGTCCCACATTGCATTTTGCTGTCATATCTCCTCAGTCTCCTCCAATCTGCAATAATTTTTCATTTTTATACTCTATTACTAGAAACTATTATGCCTATCCCACAATAGAGGGACATTAATTGAGGTAATTGAACTTTCTTTTCTTGATAGGTAAAGGAATTTATGTTAATTTTTAAAACCATCAGAACAATTAGGAAATTTCAAGGGAGTTATATTAGGGTATGCAAATAGCTAATTTCTCTTTTAATTTTGTCTACTAATATTTTCATTCACCAACGAATTATGATTGCAACAGTTATAAAGTTTTCGTGATGACTTTCTATTTCTCTTATATCACATACACCATAAGTAAGGGTAAAAAAGCTTCACCTTCTACCTTATCAGTTCATGACTGTGTTGTCATAAAAAATACAGATTAACAAGATCAAAGCATACACATTTATTTAATGTGTTGTGCAAGACAAGAAGACTTTCAAAAGGAAATGAATACATGCTAGGTTCTTTTCTTTGAGTTTCACTTTTCCATAAGTGTCAGAGTAAAAGAAGACTAATTGTCTATAAGTGACAAAAGGCTTAAAGATGGTTAAAGATGATGAGAGTTCATTTTATGAGAAAATGTAATTATTTCTGTGGCATACAACATTTTACAATAATCACCAGAATAATGAATGGTAATGTTACACCAGGTCATATCAGATTTCTGGAAATTTCATACAATTTCTGTAACACATATTAAAAACATCTATCTATACAATATAACCTAAGGTTCATGATCATGTATTTGACAGTTTCCCATGTTATTTAATATTCCAAATAAACCTAATCAGTTTTAACATCTCTCTTGTACAAGGCCAGAGGTAAATCCTTTGAGATTTTTAAGACTCTCTGGAAAATCTCAATGTTAATGTAAAACAAAAAAGACACCATTAGAAAATGTCATAGATTTGGACATTTGATTGAATAGGATCACATACCATTATGAAATAAAAATTAATTACTTATTCAACCAAAGTAATAACAGAAGATATTAAAGACAAATATACAAGGTGACATAGTTATGAGCAAAACTTAGCTCTCTTAATATTGAGAAGACTAGTTTTTTGAAGTAACCTAAGACCTAAAGAGACAACATGAACCACAGTAAATTGTTTTTGCTAAAACACAAAACCTTAGCTTTCAAGGTAGATTATATAAAAGGTAAAGAAAAACTTCTCACAATTTCTTATCAAGAAGAAACCAATAGTCCAAAAAGTTTTTTTCCTTTTGGCAGATGAAAGAAAACTACTTTAGATTTATATATACAGTATGGATATTATAGTGTATTTTAAAACCCTTATTATTTATAGTAGTTACAATTACAGATATTTCTTAGAATTCTTAATTACCTGTGAAAACTAAGGAGTAAGCAATTGTGGTCCTACAAATTTATAAATATATTTTATATTTTCAAGAAGTATATTCTTTCAAATAGTAAATTTTCCAATGTGGCACAAAACATGTTTACTAATGGACCAAATTATCTTTAGTTCATACATAAAAGAAAACCAAAAGTCATAAATCTGTGTTCAGTAGTTAATGTTTTAGTATTTTATCTTATTTGGAAATGATCTACATATTCAATGGACTTTGATCATTTACCTTTTCTTGGTTTAAGATTTCAAGATACCAAAAAGATTTTGGAAACCATTTTTAATTAGACATACTGTATAGATAATTATTGTTAAAAAGTTCATTTATAAACCTGTACTTACATCTATTGAATTCATTTGTTCTTTTTAAATTTATTTATTTTTATTGTGTTTTTTACCATTACCATTAATCCCTCTTATACTCTCTCTCACCTCCACTTCCAGTGTGGACAACAGTCTCCACACTGTTGTCCATGTCCATGAGTCCTTTCTAATTTTAGTTGACCCCCCCACCTACCAGTCTCCTCTTGCCCTCCACAGAGCTGTCTGCCTACTCTCTATCTGTAAATCTGTCTGTATTTCGCTTGTTAGTTCAGTTTGTTCACTTGTTACAATGATGTTTAGACATGAAAATTTCAAAAGTCATTAAACAAATCATCATCTTTTTAAAATTGTTGTTCAAATACAATTGTCTCCATTTTCACCCCACCACGTGCTCCCCCGCCCCACTCAGCCCAGCCTCTCACTCTCAAACCCACCCCCTTTGGCTTTGTCCATGTGTCCTTCATACATCTTAAATTCTAAAACATTAATCATCATCTTAAATTTTTAAAACATTAGTCATCATCTTAGTTTTTTTCTTACTGACAAATTCTGTAAACAATAGCATAAGCTTACTTGACTTATATAAACCTAGGTAGAAAAAATATTATATTTAATACTAATAACTCTAAAAATATGCCTGTTTTAATTCAACAAGGAAACTTAAATTAGGTTTTGTTTACCAAAGAATATCCTAATCATGAGAACTTGAAAACATTTGGGTTAGTGTTTATTTCTGACAGTACACTTAATTTATATAAATGCTTTTTATCTTTAAGCCAATAAAATAAAACTCTTTATGAATTAAGTCTGAAAACACTATCCAGGGGTAGAGAAAATCTCACACATTTCTAACCCTACATATATATCATACATAAACATACAGAAAGATGCAAATCTTATAGCTTTTATTTCATAAGTTTAGCCATGAAACAGGTAAATCAGTGCAAAACTCACCAGTTTATGAAAGACTGGTTGTATAAAGTTTCAATCCTGACAGGTAAAATACATTTATCTGCTCAAATAGTAGATGGTTAAAGCTTTTTATTAACATTTGTGGAAGAAACTTTTCAGATTTGTATTTCTCCTTGACAAGTAATCTTATGGAGGCTGTGCACTGGGTTTTGGACAAGGGGTTCTTAAAACAGTTTGTATTTTTAAAAATCTTCATATTTTTTTTGTCTCAAGTGTTTATAAGCAGAGCTATATCTTGGGGTGTTTGTATTTTAAAGACATGGTAAGGTTTACATCTTCATGAGACAGAGAAAGGATGCAAGTTTTCTCCTAAGAGGTTTTTGGGGTATAATTGTTTAGTATCAGAAGTCTAGGGTAATTATTATTTAAAATTTCCTTAATTTTTTTTAAAACAGGACATTTTTGTTTCAAAGCCCTAATCTTTTTTCCTAATATCTTCAAGAATTTTGAGATAAATAAGTCATGTTTGGAGATGATAAAGTTAAGCGAAGTTGAATTGTTTGCAGAGTGGCAGTTGTGATTTTGCAAAGGCCTGTAAGGAGAGTTGCTTTTAATTTATTAAAGATATCAAAGGGCTGAATCACTTAATCTACTACATTATCCTCAGTTTGGTTCTTTAGATTAGGAAAATGACCTTTAACTAGGGTGGAAAGATTTAGAGAGGTGTGTCTTTAGAATATTTTCATGAATATTTCCACAAAGGCTTCAGAATGTTTTTTTTCTCCTCTCTGGGTACATAGTTTCTTTTAAGCTTAGCAGAGTAGTCCTAAAAAACTCTCCATCAGGCTCTGAATATCAGCTTCCATTCTGGCCAACTTCTTACCATAAAGCTTCTGAAATTCTTTCAGATATCTTGCTAGGTTTCAGGCAGGACAAACAGTGAAAAACCCTGGAAGTATTAATCAACCCCTTAAATGCAAAAGGCACCTCAAAGAGGGTGCAGACACTACTTCCTAAGATCCAGAGCCACTATCAAAGATAACAAAGAAAGAGACAGAGAGACAGACACAGAGAAGAAGTGAGAGAAAGATTTAGACAATTACCCTGAGAATTGGCAAAAGTGTGTAGGAACCTTGCTGTGAATGGAGTGTAATCCACATTTCTGTCTTACCATGTTTGGGGCCCCCAACCCAACAGTCACCAAGTTAAGTTCTCGGGGCCCCAAATGAGAGAAACAAGAAGGCAATGGCTGTTCTTGGGAGGAAAAGAATCAGCAACCAATGGGTACCCAAAAGCAAATCCATGAATAATGATCCATAGCTCTAATTGTTACAAATGTTTATTTGCCTGTCAATTTAATTTGGAAAAGAAGGGGCAAAATAAAATTGTACCTTCCTCTCTGAACCAAACACCACAGATAGGCTTACGTGAAAGCTGAGTTTGGTAAGAAATCTCACCCTTTGCCACCTTCTGCTCATTCTCCCAAGATCCCATATGCAGGCTCTAGATTTGTGAGGAGTCTCAGTGGGTCTTACCTTGGTCATCAGAAACTGTAGAGGAGAAAAAAATAAATTTTCTTTTACCCTTTATGTCTTCTCTGTAACTTCATAAATGGATAATCTTATCTAAGTTAGAAATTTACCATAGTGAGCACTATAATTCAAGCTTCTCTTTCAGGATTACCATTGATAAATTGAAGTTGGACACATTGGACCCAGTCCACCTTGTGGCAAAGCCAGTCCCACCCATGATCCAATCTAGTTTCCAAGTTGGACACAGTCCAACTCTAGTCTGTGTCTGATCAAGTCTGGAAAAACAAATACTTAAATAAAGTCTAAAAACTCATAATGCAAGAACTAGAATCTGAGAGGGATTTACCCATGACCTCCAGAGGCAGCAACAATGCAGCAAGCTCACCAGACTCAGTAGTGCCTTTGCTTGGTTGCTTGTTACACCTAGGGATCATCAGAAGTCTCCTTTGTTTCCCCTTCTGACACAAGAACTGTTAAAATATAAATTGAGGCATATTGAAATTTTTAAAGATTTATTTGAGCAAAAAGTGATTTAAATCATTCAGAATTCAACCTAGAACATAGAAAGAAGGTCCAAGGAACTCTAGAAAATAAAGACTTCTATAGGTAAAAGGGAGAGGGAACGATGAAATCATATTAAGCAAAACAGCAGGTTTGTTATTGCAAAATTACTTTCCTTTAGGAGATGGCAGGGGTATTACAGGCAGATGAAGTAACTGGTACTGATCAGGTGATCCCAATTGAGTGGTTTAAGATTCCATTTTGGGGAAACCTGAAACTGTAATTAAGGTAAGGCTTAAACTGATGATGTGCAGTTACGCATAAGCTACTCCATTTTGGATAGGTGGTCTTGTTTCTAACAGTGCTTATGCCTGGAAAAAAAATGCCAAACTCAGTGAACACTAACCTATTTTGATTCTTTAAGTCTTTTAAAATACATTTTACTTAGTATTCTTTTCCTTCTCTTACTTCAATGGGCCACTTGTCCATTTCTTTTTAATATGATGAGAAAAATAAATGTCCATGTTCTTTCCATTGTTTTATTTTTTTGTATAGATTAAATTAACTTTAGAAAGTTACTGTTATTCTCTGGGAAGTTTTACATAATGTAACATCAAGAAGAGTGATTGTTGAGTTACAGAAAATTCGCAATTTTATGATAACAATACCTTGCAAATCCAAGAAAAAAAAACCTCTAAGTGGTATGTACAGCTTATATTTCAAGGTACTTAAGTGATTTGTTAAAGTCCTATTGTGTGTGAAGGTCAAGGTCAAGACTAGAAAGTCAAGATTTTGATTTATAATTTAATCAGTTGAATTTTTTCTTTCACCAAAAATTATGTAAGTAGAGTTATTTGTCTTCAATCAATATTCAAAACATAAATTTGAATAAAAAGGAACCAAGTACATAGCACTCTTTACTTGTGTATGAAGTACAAAATATACTCTTGGCTTTGCCAAATAATGTTATATATTTCTAAAAGAATTTTTTTTGATAGTTTAAAGATGTCATCCACTGGAAATCACTGTTTATGCCCTGGCTGGCGTAGCTCAGTGGATTGAGTGCAGACTGGGAACCAAAGTGTCCCAGGTTCGATTCCCAGCCAGGGTACATTCCTGGGTTGTAGGCCATAACCCCCAGCAACCGCACATAGATGTTTCTCTCTCTCTCTCTCTCTCTCTCTCTCTCTCTCTCTCTCCCTCCCTCCCTTTCCTCTCTAAAAATAAATAAATAAAATCTTTAAAAAAAAAAAGAAAGCAATCTATTAAAAAAAAAGAAATCACTGTTTAACTGTCTATTTATCTTCACTGGAATAATGTAATTATCAACAAAAAAAACAACAAAATGTGCATATACTGTGGATGACATATAGTTAGGGATCATGATGTTATATGTGGGAAATTAGACCCTTCTGTGGGATTGTGAGGAAAGCATTCCAAGTACTCATGCATGAAAGAATGTGGTGTGGCATGGCTTATTTGTGCGGATATAGAAGCTGCCCCCTGGGTCCCATCTCCCTCTGTTCCCACCATATAAAATGCCCAATCTTATTCCTAGCAAGGCCAAAAGCAAAGTATGTGTCCAGAGTTTTTACTTCATATTAAAGCTTAGTCCTTTGAAGCTGGTCAACTACTAAGTGGTGTCAGTATCCATCTAAGTAGCTTAGCTTGGTGACAGCTGCTCTGTTGGCAGAGTTCACATGGCTGCCAGCCATGTGGCTGCTAATTCCACATGGCTATGGAGAGAGGACATATAAGCACATGAAGTGAGTACTGGTTGAGAGAGAGCGAGAGAGAGAGAAAGAGAAAGAGAGAGAGAGAGAGCGATTCTTTGTTCCCCTGGAATTATAACCAGGAGTATTTTCAAAATGACCAGTCAAATTCCCAGGTCTTAATGGGCTTTTGATGGGTCCACACTCCCTAGTTAGATTTACAGACCTCTGTGGTCAAGCAGCACCCGCTAAAGCCTCAACAATCCTGTACCAGAGATGGGGGGAGGTGAGACTGTTAATCCCTTTGGAGGACCAGTGTTGGAATCCCCTGGAGTGTGAAATGCTGTAGCTTCTTGGTGAAGCAAACAGGCTAATACTTCCCCATTTATTAAACTCAATATCGAGTTCCCTTTGCTCCCCTTTCATTTAGTAATATGCAGTTAAAAGCCAACCATAACGATGAGATACTGAAGATTATAGTATTAGCAAATATTAATAGTATAAAATGTATATAAATGTATGCAGAAGTAAAGAACTGAAGACATGCCTTTTCTTTGGTTCTTTTTCTTCAAAAGACTGTTAAGAATAATAAAATAAATCTTTGGAAAAGCAATATTAACTTCAATAATGAACTGACAAATCAGGACATTTGTCAGTTTTAATCTAGGGATAAAAAAAAGGAGTATCTTTATATAGATTATACAGAGCAAAACAGTTAATAAAGCCTTGAGAGGAAGATTATAAAGGCATTAAAGTTAATGCCCAAGTTTCACACTGGTAAAATTGAGAGGATAATGGAGTTAGGAGGTGTGGAAGGGTGCTTAGCAGGGAATTTTAAGGGTCTGACCTACCTTGTCACATTAACTTTTAGATGACATTGGAACCTGCAGGAAACTGTCACAGGTAAAAGTATGGATAGTGAATTGAATAAAGCAGAACATATCCTGGGTAGAGAAACCAATGGAATTGGAATTGATCAGGTGATAATTGAAGACATGTGAAAAGATAAAGACCATTGGAGAGAGAATGAAAGAGAACACAAAAGGGTAATAAAGGGTAAATATATTCTATAGAGTGAGTTAAACTTAGAAACATTGGAAAAGTTATTTACATGACTAGAAAGAAAAAGGGAAGTCTTTCATTGCGAACAAATATCTAATAGAGACTCTTTTATTGATTTTCAAGTACAATTGTCTCCATTTTCACTCCACCAAGCTCCCCTCCTGTCTCACCCATCCATGCCCCCTGCCCAAAACTACCCCCTTTGGCTTTGTGCATATGCCCTTTATATCTGCTCCTTGATGGCCCTTCTCCTATCCCTTATTATTGCTTTCCCTCCTCCTTTGGTATTTCTCTTTCACCACATGGCTTATTTCACTTAGCTTAATGTTTTCCAGATCCATCCATGCTGTTGTGAAGGATAGAAGCTCCTTCTTTCTTTCTGCTGCATAATATTCCATTGTATAAATGTACCACAGTTTTGAAATTGAGTAAGATGTATTTGGATTTTCAAGTAGGAAGAATATAAAGATATTACAAAGATAACAATGTAGTGACTATTAAAGAGATCATGAGTAAATATAGGCAAAGAGATTGAGAGTTTAGAAATGCATAGAATACATGGAGCATTTAATTTTGGAAGGGAAGTAGCTACCTTATAAAAGGAATCCTAGATGAAAATAGAGGGCTGAAAGTTGGTTGTGAGATCAAGATGAGAACTAGATGTCTGAAAGCCTAGATGCTTTCATAAATTGCCTCTTCATGGAGATATATAAAAAAGATAGTAGTGGGAAAGGCATGCTTTCCAGCTGCAGAATCAAAACAAGACTGACACGGTGGAAGCGATGAAAGTGGTGGGAAAAGAGGCTGTGTGTATAAGTACAGATGCCACTTAAAGATAAATGAATTTATTTCTGAGGTTTAAAAATATGTCAGTTTCTGAACAGTGTTTTTATTGAAGTTGTGTAAGTCGCAAGTAAAATCTTTCATTTTCTAACAACAAATAAAAACATTGGAAAGTTTTCATGAGAATTCCCTTCTCTGTGACCTTGCTATTACTACATCCGCTTTTATTCACGGTTTGACATCTGTTTATATTTTCAAGATAATGAAAAGAAAACCCCCTGCCTATGCCAAGACACACTGTCTTTTCTCATTCTCTCTTCAAAAGAAATAGCTGAAAAAAGTAAAGCCAGATTCCTGGAAGAAAAACTCAGCCAAAAGTTACCTTTATTAAATAGGACTCCCCCCAAAACAAATCTGTACAGAGCATGGCTGAAACCAAAAGAAATCTGTATAAACAAAAGTTCTAGGCTTTCTCTAGGATATTCTGGATAATGAAAAATGTTTGGCAATTAAACATTTAATTTTACACTGCTTTTATTCGGAAAATTCATAACTCAAAGTATTTGTAAAGAAGCCCTGGCTGGCATAGCTCAATGGATTGAGCGCGGGCTAACCAAAGCATGGTAGGTTCAATTCCCAATCAAGGCACATGCCTAGGTTGCAGGCCACAGTCCCCAGCAATCACACATTGATTTCTCTCTCTCTCTCTTTCTCCCTCCCTTCCCTCTCTAAAAATAAATAAATAAAATCTTTTTAAAAATTATACACTTTAAAAAAAAGTATTTGTAAAGAGTGCTTTATCAAGTCCCTCATCAGAACCTGCAATCCTCCTCTTCCTCTACACCCAGCAACCACAGCAATAATCCTCCAAAATTACATGATTGGTCTTCTCACAACCACTTCATCTTCTCCATCTCTCACCTCTGAAACTGCTCTCCCAAACCTGTAGACTTCTCTATGTCAAAGGCTCTCTCTTCTTTCCTGCAGGAAATGGATCCTGAGTCTTTCTTTGAAAACTGCTTCCCTGCAATCCCCTTAGACACTGAGTCCTTAGATTCACATGATGCCTCAGGGTTAGGAACTGCACTTGTTCCTTAAATTCCATTACTTCCCCACTTAAAATAAATATAAAAACCAGTTCTGTTGAGAGAATAGACCTTTAGCTACCACAGCTTTCCATTCTGCGTTGTTGTTTTCGCCCATGTTTTCTGGGGTTATACCTCAGTCCGCCACATCCATTGAGCCCTGGCTCAGTTTTCATCACCTCAAACTCTTACCATTATTTTAAGGGACTCCAATAACTGTAAATTACAAATCCCAAAGCTTTCCTTCCTGCCAACATCTTTTCACAATCTCATGTCCATTGACTTCTTTTTCTCCACTTTAGTATCCATGCCTTCAGCTAAAATTTAGATCACTCTCACAAAATCACTGACTTTCACTCTCCTAACAAATCATTTCATTTTCTTCACTCATTTCCTATCTAATTAGATAGCCAATGATCTCATTTCAGTTAGCACATCCTCACCAGTATGTAAACTCCCTGCCTTTCTAAATTTTGATTGCATATATGTAGCAAAACTGTAACTCTTAACAAATCCAAACGTTCACCTTCTCTGTGACTCATTTAAAGATTCAGGAGTAGAAAAAAATCACAAAGAAAGCATAGGCGATTATCGATTTCACATGTGCCCTAACAACAGTGCTCAGACATATCACAAATTCCATATGTTAGATTCAGTCTACCATTGTCTGCAATGAAAATTTCAAACCTTCCTTAGACTCACCAAACATTTGACAGTCTTTGATATTTGTTGTGTGTTCAGTTTTTAAATACATTTTCAGTTACAACACATGTGCTTTCTTTCTTTTTGTTTTTGCTACTATAATAAATTTTTACATTTTTGGTAAATACAGATAACCAGTTCTCTTGGGTATAGTCGGTAGTGGAATAGTGGATTCATAAATTATGTTAAATTTACATAAAACAACCAAATATTTCACAAAATGGTTGCACCAGTTTACATTTTCACCAATAAATGTGGGATTTTCAATTTCTCCATATTCCTGCCTAATTTAGGTGCTATGTGTTGGTTTAATTTTAGCTCTTCTAGGGGGCATGAATTGGTATTCTGCTGTTTTAATATATATTACTTTGATGAATAATGATATTGAGCACTTTTAAAAATGTGTTGTTAATAAATATATTCTTACTGTAAATGGCTTCTCTCAGGCTTTTGTTTTGTTCATTTTTTTAAATTGGCTGTTTTTCTTTTCATTAATGATTTTTAAGATTTCTAAAGATATATATTCTATATTGTCTATATGTTATCCCAGTCTTTGGATTGCTTTTGTTTTTTTAATGGTGTCTTTTAAAGGCTAGAAGTTTTATTTATTTATTTTTTGACAAAGAATATTTTACCAATATTTTAATATGATAATGATGTATTGCATATGTAGGATATTTCTATTTTTTTTAATTGAAACAATTTTTAAGAGAAGTTTTAGGTTTATAAAAAATTGAGAGGGAGCTACAGATATCTCCCATATTCCCAACAGACATAACCTCCTGCATTACCTCTAGCTTGCACCACCATGGTACACTTGTTATAATTGATGAATTTATATTGACAGATTATAGTCACCTAAAGTCCATGGTTTACATTAGAGTTCACTGTTGGTGTGGTACATTTCATAGATTTTTATAACTGTACAATGGCATGTACCCATCATTATGGTAGCATACAGAATATTTTAACTGCCTTAAACATCTTTGTTCTGCTTCCCCATCCCTGTTTCTGTTAACTGCTGGCAACTACTGAATGTTTTACTGCCTTCACAGTTTTATTTTTCCAAGAATATCATATAGTCGGAATCATATAGTATGTAGCATTTCTACACTGACATTTTTCACTTAGTAACATGCCTTAAATGCTCTTATGTATCATTTCAAGGCTTGATAGATCAATCCTTTTAAGATGATCAACATCCCATTGTTGGGATTAGCCACAGTTTTATCCAGTCAGCTACCAGATGAAGGACATCTTGACCGTTTGCAACTTTTGAAACTTTTGATAAACCTATTGTACATATCCATGTGCAGATTTTTGTGTGCTCATAAGTTTCAACTCCTTTCAGTAAATACCAAGAAATGTGATTGCTTGGTCATATGACAACATATGTTTACTTTTGAAAAAAACTACCAAATTTCCTTCCAAAGAGGCTGTATCATGTTGCGATCTTACCAACCACAAATGAAAGTTACCATTGTTCTATATTCTCCCAAACATTTGGTGTTTGTCAGTGTTCCACAGTTTTGTCATTCTCATACTTATATACCTTATTATTGTTTGAATTTGAATTTCTCTGATAATACATGACCTGAAGCATCTTTTCATAACTTTATTTATGCTTATGAACCTTCTTCTTGGGTGAAGTATGTTTTAAGGTTTTTAGCCCATTTTTAATATTATGTTATTTGTTTTCTTATTGCTAAGTTTTCAGGCTTCTTAGAATATTTTAGGTAATTCTTTATTAGATGTGTGTTTTGCAATATTTTTTCAAGGCTGTGATGTCGTCTCACTCTTTTGACATTGTATTTCATGAACAGAAGCTTTCAATTTTAATAGCATCCAGCTCACTTACATATTTCTTTCATAAATTGTGCCTTTGGTGTTTTAGCCCAAACCAGCACCCCCATATCTGAAGTCATTAGGTTTTCTCCTATGCTATTTTCTAGCTGTTTTATAGTTTTGTATTTTACATTTGGTTCTGTTATCCATTATGAATTAATTTTTGTGAAGAGTGTAGTCTGTGTTTAAGTTAATTTATTTGCATGGGTATGTCCAGTTATTCTGGAACCATTTGTGCAAAGGACTATCTTTGCTTTATTGCATTGCCTTTGCCCTTTTTTCAAAAATATGTTTACTGTTTCTGTGGTTCTATTTGTATACTTTCTATTATGCCAATTAAAATATTTGTCTACTCTTTCACCAAAACCAAAATGACTTGATTAGCATAGCTCTATAATAATTATTGGAGTCTGGGTGTATTAATCCTCTAACTTTGCTCTTTTCTTTTAATAGTATTTGGGCTGCTCTGTGTCTTTGCTATTCCATGTAAATCTTATAAACATTGGCAATAACTACTACATAACTTGCTGGATTGGATTTTAGTGGGAATTACATTTAATCTATACAATAAAATTGGTAAGAGCTGACATCTTGACAATATTTGGTCTTCTTATCCATGAATATGGACTGTTCATTTATTGAGATTTTTAAGTTTATTAGAATTTTGTAGTTTTTCTCTTAATGACCTTGTACATAATTTGCTAGATTTATATCTAAGCATTTTATTTTTCTAAGCTACTTTGAATGGTAATTTGTTTTCAATTTCAAATTGCTCTCGCTTATTGTTAGTATATATGAAAGCAATTGGCTATTATACATTAACCTTGTACCTTACAACCTGGTTTATTAATATTAATGCCAGGGAGATTTTTTTTTGTTCTTTCAGATTTTCAACATAAATGATCATGTTGTTTGTGAACAAAGACAGATTTATTCATTCTTTGCTAAGCTGTATGCCTTTATTTTATTTTCTTACCTTATTACATTAGTCAGAACTTTCAGTACAATGCTGAAAAATTGTAATAGAAAACACCTTTGCCTTGTACCTTCTTGTAATGGGAAAGTTTTGAGCTTCTCACCATTAGAGATGATGTTAGTTGTAGACTTCTGTAGATATTTTTATCAAGTTGAAAAACTGATTTTTTTCTGTCCTAGAAATTGTTAGCTACTACAAAGTCATAAATAAGTAATCTTGCTTTATTTAAGCTTTATATTTTTAGCTTGTATCTTTAGTATATAATCTTTTCCAAGTTAATTTTTCCATATTGTGTAAAATAGAAGTTTAAGTAATTTGTTTTGGACTATGTGTGTGTATATATTTATATTTATATGTATATATACATGTATATCATGTATATATGTGTATATATATTTTTCCAGTAGAAAAATGATTTTTCCCTTTAAGTGTTTTTTTTTATTTTATTTTAATCATTGTTCAAGTACAGTTTTCTCCCTTTTACTCCCAATCCCGCCCACCCTCCCAACCCTCCCCACTTCCCTCCCATTACCACCCTCCCCCTAGTTTTTGTCCATGTGTCCTTTAAATTTGTTCCCGTGAACCCTTCCCATTGTCCCCTGAAATTCCCTCTTCTCTCCCCTGTGGTCACTGTCATCCTGTCCTCTATTTCAGTGTCTTTAGTTATATTTTGCTTGTTTCTTTGTTTTGTTGTTTAGGTTCCTGTTAAAGGTGAGGTCATATGGTATTTGTCTTTTACTGCCTGGCTTGTTTCGCTTAGCATAATGCTTTCCAGCTCCATCCAAGCTGTTGCAGAGGGTAGGAGCTCCTTCTTTCTTTCTGCTGCATAGAATTCCATTGTGTAAATGTACCATAGTTTTTTGATCCATTCATTTACTGATGGGCATCTTGGTTGCTTCCAGCACCTAGCTATTGTAAATTGTGCTGCTATGAACATTGGGATGCATAGGTTCTTTTGAATTGGTGCTTTAGTATTCTTAGAATAGAGTCCTGGCAGTGGAATTGCTGGGTCAAAAGGCAGATCTATTTTTAGTTTTCTGAGGAAGTTCCATGCTGCTTTCCATAGTGGTTGTACCAGTCTGCAGTCCCACCAACAGTGCACTAGGGTCCCCTTTTCTCCACAACCTCTCCAACACTTGTTGTTTGTTGTTTTGTTTATGATGTCCATTCTGACTGGTGTGAAGTGGTATCTCATTGTGGTTTTAATTTGCATCTCTCCGATAGCTAGTGATATTGAACATCATTTCATGTGTCTTTGGATTTTCTGTATGTCCTCCTTGGAGAAGTGTCTGTTCAAGTCCTTTGCCCATTTTTTAATTGGATTCCTTGTCTTCTAAGAGTGTAGTCATATAAGTTCTTTTTATATTTTGGAGATTAAACCCTTGTCTGAGGTATCATTGGCAAATATGTTTTCCATACAGTTGATTCTCTTTTAATTTTGATACTCTTTTCTTTAGCTGTGCAGAAGCTTTTAATTTTGATGAGGTTCCATTTGTTTATTCTTTCCTTTATATCCCTTGCTCTAGGGGACAAGTTAGTAAAAAAGTTTCTGTGTGAAATATCTGAGATTTTCCTACCTATGTTCTCCTCTAGGACTTTAATGGTGTCACGTTTTATATTTAAGTCTTTTATCCACCTTGAATTTATTTTTGTATATGGTGTAAGTTGGTGCTGAAGTTTCATTTTTTTGCACGTGGCTGTCCCCCTTTAAATGTTTTAAAACTTTTGTAGAATCAACTAACCATACATGGAAAGACATATTTATAAAAAATTTATTTTATTTTATTTCTTTGATTTATTTTTACTACCTTACTCTGAGAACTCTTCTCTTAGTGTAACTTTATGGTAAGTCTTATTTTAAAAGCTTATACTTCTTTAAGGTTATTCAGCTATTTCTAAAATCTTTGAATGTACATACATATTTAGATCCTTATCAAGTCTGAGAGGAGTGGCATCTTAACAATATTGAGTTGAGTTTTTTATTCATAATTATGGTATATTACCACATTGGTTATGTTCCTTTATTTTCCACCATAATATTTTAAAGTTTTCATTGCAGCTGCCTTGATACATTTGTTAAATTTATTCCTACATATATCATTTTATTACATCTAAATAATATTTTTAAAAACTTAAAATGATAATTTTCTTGTTAAGTGATACAATATAAATGATTATTTTATATACTGATGTACTCCATGATTTTCCTAAATTCATCTAGTAATTCCAATAGTTCTTTGGAAGCTTCTTCAGAATATTCTACATATAAACTGATGCCATTTGTGAATGGAGATGAATTTACTTCTTTTCTTATCAGAAAGCCTTTCATTTTTCTTGCTTTATTGCATTGGGTGCACCTCCAATGACTGTTGTATATGGTTTGCCTGGGATATAACTGTACTTTCATCAAGCTGCTTTTGAAATTTAAGTGAACCTTTATAAACATATCATAGTTGGATCTTTCTTTGCTTTATTTGTCCTTAGAGTTTTCCCTTTTAATTGACATGATTATTTAAATTAATTATTTATAATTTTGTGCTTAATTCTTCAATCTTACTAAATGATTTAGAACAATAAAAGAATGATATCCTTTAAGACACTATTTCTCTACCTTATATGTAGTTTAATTGTTAATAATATAATCTATTTTAACTTGGTTTGTCATAAATTTTGTAACTGATACTCTTTCATTTGCTGAATGTGATTTGTTTTTATTTCTCTTTTAATTGAAAAGCTGTTAGGGTGAAATTTTAAATAAGATTTTCATTTTGTAGGTAAAAATAGAGAAAATATATAAAAAAACGAATACCATAATAGCATATTTTTCCTATTAACTTAGTAAAAGTTTGTTTAAATAATCTTCAATCGAGAGCCATGTTGAATCTTTTCAACAAAAACATAGTATTACCCATGACGAACTTTTCAAATTATTTTGTCATAACCCATACTCTTAATTAAAATTTCTAAGGAAAATATTTTTGATATTCTTTAAAGTTTGTGACATCTAATATTATAGCAAAACCTTACACAACATGAGTTTTCATCTTAGAGCTAATCTTTATTGAGTAAAGTATGTATATTTTTATTATTTATGTATTTATTAATTTAAATAGTTTGTTTTTATTGTACTTTTTCCATTATCCTTTTTGGCTCTTAGGCCCTCTTCCACCTCCACTCACTCCCTGGTGCCTCTGCAATCACCACACTTTTGACCATATCCATGAGCTCTTTTTCTTTTTTAAAGTAAGCATATTTAATAATAAGATTTCCTGAAATACAACTTTAGATTTTCTTTACTTTTTAAAAATATTTTCTAAAATTGATAGAGACTGTATATGACTAATATCTTTTCTTTGTTTTGTCTCAGTTGCCATTGTAATATCTCAAGAGATAACTTATAGGTAGAACATATTAATTAGGAAGTATAAATTTTCTGAATTTGACATTAAATTTATGTGTCATATATTTATATTTTTATATCTCTATATAGTGTTTATATATATTTCCTAAGTATGTGTGCATATAAGATATATTAATATATATACAGTATATATATATATATACTGTATATATATATATATATATATATATATATGCATGTGTGGAGTATGTAGATATGCATAAAGTGTGTGTGCATGTGTGTGTGTCGGTAGCCATCTATCCATACACACATATACATGCTTCAGGAAAAAATATATTTTTTTTAATTTTTATTTATTTATTTTTAGACAGGGAAGGAAAGGAGATAGAGAGAGAGAGAGAAACATCAATGTGTGGTTGCTGGGGGTCATGGCCTGCAACCCAGGCATGTACCCTGACTGGGAATCGAACCTGCGACACTTTGGTTCGCAGCCCGTGCTCAATCCATTGAGCTACGCCAGCCAGGGCTAGGAAAAAATATTTTTTAAATTCTGAAAACTCTTTTCTTATTTTGCCAACTCCTAAGCTAGTATCTCTCTCAACTTTAAAATTACTCTTCAGTATATAGTACAACTTCATGATGTTGGGAGTGAGACTATCCAAACCAATATCTGTTTTGCCAGCTACTCTCAGTTTCAAGTAATAGAAGATGATTGGCAAACTTGAAAAAAGAGGAGGAGTTTGTGCCTTATAATTTTCTTCTTGCTTCTGTTTTGCTTCTTGTTTCTAATGCATCACTCTGACAGTGTACCTTCATCCTGGAGGTGCCAGACTATTCCTTTAACAGCAGGAGAATCCATTTTGCAATTTATTATGCCCTTAGAACCAGTCTTATATTGTTCCTTAAAGATCTCAGTTCCAGTTGGCCAGGGCTCACTTCTTGGAAAACTTGACCTCAGCTCCATAGAGATTTCTGGTTTCAGAAACAACAGCAGTAGCATAGCAGCACCCCCTTCTCAAGAGTTTGAATGTAAGTTCTGTAGGGACCTCCAGCAAACATCTTTTTTAGTCATTTCAGCCGCTTTCTCTTGCTTTGATAATCATTTCTTACATTCCTGCATTTAAGCTGTTTTGTTAGTGTCTTTTTGTATTTTGTATTTGATGCTTCCAATACTTAGTAAACAATGTTTATGTATTTTTTCTATTAAAAGAACTGTTGTAGTTTCTGTCTCTGGACCTTTTTTGGAGTGATGTGCACACACTTCCGTTGCTGATCATGTTGATACAATGTAATATGATACCTCTTTTCAACTAAGCCCTACAAATCTTTAGTTCATTTAAAACTATGTTCAGCAGTTGATTCCAAAGTACTACAACTCCAATAATAATATTAGTATATAGTTTACCTTACCATTTTAAATATGCATTTTATTATGATGTCCTATGAGAAAACTTGCAAGTGTTTTGATGTAGGCAATAATAATATATAAAGCTTGGTGGTATATAGGCATAAATCTTCCTCATTTCTCAATCACCTACTGAAATATCCTCATTTCAGTTTTTGTGAAATTCTTTAAGTGGAATGAGTCATATCCATATAATGAATAATTAAAATATCCTTACTAGAGTAACAAGAATAATGTAAAAACATCTTTAATTTTAGAAAAAATTTGCGAATTATGAGCCATTTGCTGAGCATCTATTGCTCAGTAAATGATTCTTGTCATGTGCAAAACAGAGTACAAACATATGACAATATTTATATTTTCAAAATTGTGAAAGTTTTTATGTAGGGAGAAAAATGTTATTTTAGTGACAATGAACCTTTTATATAAGTAATCTCATGTATAGAGAAATCAAAACATAATGATAATAACCCAGAAGAGGATTTCACATTGTTTGCATCAAATATGGCCGATGAATGATTTTCCCCAAAATTTTACAGTAGAAACTTCAGCTCTCTGATAGGATATTATTAACCTTGTGTCATGCGTAGTGATTCAGTAGATTTCTTTACCAAACAGCATTGATTGTCTTTGAAATCTAATCAGTAAAATATGAATTTTAGATAAACATCTAAAAAATCGTGTTTATTAAAATAGGAGTTTAACTGGTATGTTTCTGAGACACTGTAAATTTAGGAATAAAACTTTATGATTCATTATTGCTGCTTAAGTGTTTGAACAAGGCCCTATAAATTATAAATAATAAAAAAAGTAAAGCACATGTTTTAATTCATAATAGATTGGCCTAGAAAATACAAGCCTAACAAATATATATAATGTTTAATTATTTTTTCACCTTTGTCATTGAGATTATCTGGTACTCGCTTTATAAATTTAAAAAATTGCCAGCTATGTATTTAAACTCAGCATGGATGGCTATATGAATACACAATTTGAATCACTGTGGTACCCAGAGCACTACGTAGGTATCTCAGCATTTATTTCATCTTTTGGGGTTCTTTGGTAACTGACAGAAGTTCAATAACGAGGTGTATAAAGATGTGGTGAAGTGGGAATTACACACTGCTGTGAGAAGGTAATTTTCACAACTTCTTTGGAAAGCGATTTATCATTATTTGGTAAACTTACAATATTCTTCTCTGAGATGTGTCTTTCAGAAACTCTAGATATTTCTATACAGTTTCAAGTTAAATAATGCTTACTACAGCATTATTTTCAATAACAAATATTAAAATACAATCATGTCTGATGAGAAGAAAATAGATAATAGAACCATACATAAGTGGAATCCTAAACTGCAGTTAAAATAAACTCGAAGTTGTAATATAAAAATAATTTTCAAAACACAAAGTTGAACTGAAAACTGGACTACACTGATAAGAATAAATCTGAAGATAGAAGAGATGCATTAATTGAAACACAATTTTTCTGAAGGAATATGAGATTTTAAAGTGATTGTCCATGAAAATTGTAGGAAATTTCCTCTAATGTAGATCTAGATTAAGACAAATTCATAAAATTTATGAATTTATGACTGAGATTAAGGATTATTTTAAATTGGAACTGATTTTTAATAGCTGTGAATATTATTATGTTTGGGAATTGTTCACTTTAAAAGTAAGTCTTGTTGTGTTTGGACTTATTTTTCTTTTTAATTTTATCACAACTTAAGTTTTATTATATGTATGTATATATATGTATATGTGTATGTGTGTATATATATGTGTATATATATCACCACTACTTTATTAACATTTGGTGAGTACAGAAAAATGAAAAAGTCATAGGGTTTCTGACAAATTTTTGTGATAAATATTTCAAGTGTTAAACCTTCAAAGACTTGACGTTTCTTTAAAATACCCTCTAGAGTCTTCTCTTTTAACATTTCAGACACATTTGGCTTTTTTAAAGCTAGGTATCAAGACAAAAAGATTCTGCCAAAGACATAATATCCAATCTGTCATGGATAGCTTTGCTATCATTCCTGAGAAATCTTTTGTGTATGAACCTTCTTAGAACAGAAAATGATTTACAACCAAGTAACAAGCTGTAGTGAAATGTCATTGTAACATTCCAGAATTATTTATAAAACTCATTACCAGTCATCTCTTTTTACATGAATCATAACTGATAATGTTAATAAAATTAAGAAATTAGGAGTAGTAAAATAAATTCATTATAGCATGTATTTTAAAGAAAGCAACATAAAAAATATGCTTTAGCTCCTTGAACACAAACAGATTTATAGCTTTGGAAAGAGACAATTAGTCTCTCCCCATATATTGGCTGCCATTGACTTGGGTCATCATTGATTTGGATTGTCATTAATTTGGGTAATCACAGACTAGTTCATGTGTGTGTGTGTGTGTGTGTGTGTGTGTGTGTATGCATGTGTGTATCTAAAGAACCATCCAAATTCAATAACACATGAATATTATCTGTGCTGAAAACTTCAAAGTAAAATATTCAGGGCTTAATAGTTTAGTTTTATTTATTTAATTTTATTTTTCTGTTTGCATTCAAATTTTTTTTCGTTTCAGGGGTACTACATATTGGTTAGACAATCATATACTTTACAAAGTGAGGCTCCCATTATTTCAAGTACCCCCTGGCACCACACATAGTTATTACAATATTGTTGATATATTTCCTATGCTGTACTTTACATCACTGTGATATTTTGTGACTAACATTATGTAGTTCTCAATCCTTCTCTTTTTCACCCAGCCCCGCAAGCCCTTTCCCTTCTGGCAACTATCAGTATGTTCTCTATATCTATGAATCTATTTCTATTTTGTTTATTTTTCAAATTTTGCTCTTTAGACTTCACATATAAGCAAAATCATATGGTATTTGTCTTTCTCCGTCTGACTTATTTCACTTAGCATAATACCCTCTTGATCAATCTATGCTGTCTCAAGTGGTAAAATTTTATTTTTTTATTCCTGAGTGATATTCCATTGCCTATATGAGGTCTGCCTAGAAGGTATCTAGACATGTACTATGGAAAATAGAGACATTTATTGAAGATATGAGTTACAAGAAACATTGTACATAGGACAATGACACCTCAGGCCCTTTCAAAGTTGGCTCCTTGGGACCTCACACAGTTCTCCCAGTTACCATCAGCTGCCCCATCATATTTTTGTGAGTTAACCATCCTTGTTCATTTAAAGGACAAATTAATGTTAAGAAATTCTTGGAGAACTGAAAGCTTTGTGAAGGACAATAAATATTTAATTGAACCACATGAAATTGTCCTTGTTATACAGATACCAGATAGAACATAGATACCAGAAAGTATCCATCCATGTAATATGAGAAATAGAGACATTTATTGAAGGGAATACAGAATACATTGTAATAGGACAAGGACATATCAGCCCCCTTCAAAGTAGGCACCTTAGGACCTCACACAGTTCTTCCAGCATCTTTTCCACTTTTGAAAATACTCTGCAAAATCCTTTGTTGGAATCACTATCAGCTGCCCCATCATATTTTCCTGAATGTCATTGACAGTCTGAAATCTCTTCCTTTTTAAAGGTGATTTAGTTTTGGGAAAAGCCAGAATTCACAGGGTGTCCAAATGTGGGGGCTGAGTCACTTGGATGATTTGATGTTTCTCCAAAAACTCTGCATGAGATGCATGAGATGTGACGCATGAGCTGGTGCATTGTTGTGATGAAGCTGCCAATCACCAGTTGCCCATATCTGTGGCCTTCTGAATCCAAATTTCTTTGTCGAGGAATGTTCAAGCTTAACACAAAATTTGATGCAAATTCATTGCTGTGCTTGCTCATTTTGAGTGTAACAGCCACACAATGTACATGCTCACTCAATGGTATCTACCACCCCCACTGACTAGTACATTGAAGTTGTCATTGTTCATACATTGCATTCCAGTTCACTCTCTGTGGCAACCAGGATAGATTGATGTCACCCAAACCATTCTCATTGTATTAAAAATGTCAGGACTTCTTATGGACAGAACTTCATATGTACCAACTTTTTATTTACTTATATATTGATGGACACTTGGATTGCTTCCATAACTTGTCTGTTGCAAATAATGCTGTGATGAATATAGAATATATATAGTATTTTGAGTTAGTGTATAGGGTTCTTTGGATATATGCCTTGAAATGGAATCATTGAGCCATAAGGTAGTTTTATTTTTAATTGTTTTGAAGAACTTCCTGTTTTTGAAGAACTTACTCCTTTTTTTATAATGGTCGCACCAATATGCATTTCCACCAACAGTGTATAAGGATTCCCTTTTCTCCACATCATTTCCAACACTTGTTGTTTGTTGATTTATTGATGAATAATTTAATATATATGGCCACCTATTTCAAAGGAAGTAATATTTTTCTTCTCAATAAAAATGTGAAATTACACCATGCATATAGTAAATATCTCAAAAACAAAATGTAAATATTCATTACTAGCAGATGAAATGCTTCTCTTAGTTCTCAGCTTCAGTATTGTTGTAATATACAAGCAGTGGTAGATAAATTTTTTTTAAAAACAAAAGTCTTTATATCCAAAATATGAAAGAGTATATAATAGAAATTATGAAAATACTGAAGGCAAATTTTACATTTAAATAAATGGTAATTAAGGAAAAATAAAAATACCAAACAAATTCTAGGTACAAAACCTGCTTAATGATTTTCTTTCCCTAAAAATAAATCTCTCATTCTATTATGTGTTTATTAACAGAGAAAAATATTGTTGATCGAGGCACTATTTTTAAAGGCATCTTACTAAATATTAAACATATTATTAAATAATTTAATTTAGATTTAGTGTAGATTTTAGCAAAATATTTCTAACTCTATTGCTTCATAAGTTTTTTATGTCATGATAGCTTAGCCACAGAGCCTAGAGCCTGCAGCACAAATATGCTAACAAGTAGACTCATGTAGAGGGAGTGAGTAGACCACCTCAGATTCACTAATAACTTGGGAAACCCAACTTCTCTAAAGGAGAAACTAGCAGCTGTGAGATGGAACCCAACAATGCCAATAACAGCCAATAGTGTGGGCTAAACTCATTAATAAAAATGGAATTCCTTAAACAGATGCTGCATTTAGTATATACACAGCTGATGTTTTGTTTTTTACTGTTGTTCAATTATAGTTGTCTGCATTCCCCTCCCCCCATTATTCTCCCCTGCCCTACCCACCTGTTTTAAATGCCCAGATTGAGAGACAGTGTGAACTATGTTAAACAGTCTACAATGGTACTCCTCAGCGGGAGAAATAGAATATTCTTTTAGAGAGGACCATGGTTTAAATTTGAAGATTGTAACAAATGTAATGTAATAGAAGAGGTGACCAGAGTGATAGGAGAATTATATAATAGGTCTTTAAGAATAGACATGTGTTAAATGGGCCTGGCATATCATTAATATGATTTATCTGAATTTTGGAAGTAAAAGTCAAGTAGGTAAATCATTTGAAATGACATTTGTGCCAAGCAAGGAAGTTGGCATGGGAGGACATAGTTTAAAAAGGAGTTTCTCACACATGGTGAGAGAGACTGTGAATATAAGAATAATAATAAAGAGGCCGATTCTAAATATTATCATTATAACTATTTCTATATAACACCAGCCATACAGCAGGTTGATGATAAAAAAGACTCTGTGGTTAGATTAGAACCAATGTTTTAGTAGAATCCATGGTAAAAATAGAAATACCTGTTGTATCCAGCTTTGATTTTTGTGTTCTTTAAGAATACATTAAATCTGGTTAGTAGGGGTAGTTTTCTATAAATGTGAGATAGTTTTGAAATAATTTCATATGTATCTCTAATAATCTGAACATAAATATTTATTCTAAATGTCAATAAAGCAGCAATATAATAGTGAAATCTAATCAAGTAAAAATAAAGACTGTAGTTCCATTGAATCATGCATAGAATCCAATTATTTTTCCTCTACTAGTGATATGATTTTCTGTGCTCATGATCTTTGACTTGCACAAATAATATCTCAGAACTTTGAAATTGTTGAGAATCTTGTAAACAAAATTACAAACTGTGATAAATTTTTAAAAATTCTCTTATTTAAATGGTCAGTGATAAGCTCAGAATCATCTTATCATCTTTGGAACTGTACTTTTTTCCTACACTATTGTCATAATTTTCTGTGGAATACCTTAAAATATGTGTTGATACAAAACCAACACTACTGCTGTGTTTCATATACACCAAGGTAAGAATAAATCATGTCTTATATATCAGAGTAAAGAGTAATTTGCAGTTTTTGGAAATTATAATGTGCAACATTACATCATGAGATGACATAATAGAATAGTATTTGACTTCATATGTAATATAAAATATTATCTGTAGGAACACTTAATTATAATGAAAAATTTTCTGATTTTTTTTAAAAAACAAATTTCCCGATGTTTGTTTTCCTTATTTTTAAAATATCTCTACACTACTTCAATCCTAAGACTGCTAATTAACTGTGAGCATAACAAATACTCTTTCTTTGCCTTGTAGTGAGATCACATTATGGCAGCTGAATCCTCAAAGACAATAATCTAATGTGTTAAACCACAATTGAAAAGGGAATGAGCAAGAAATGCCTTAAAATATTGTGACTTTTTAAATCAAATATTTAATATCAGTTAAAATACTGGAAGCCAAGAATATTTGAAACAAGATTAGAGTTGATATAGGATTATGGTTAATAAGAATAAATGAAACAATAATATGAATCAATTATTTCACCTTTAAAAGTCTTAATTCTGCCAAAAGTATTATCAATGATTAAATATGTACAGAATTATATAAATTATTTATTGTCTTTCAATTACTTCAATCTTCACTGTAATGCTATTTGCAATTCAGTCCCTTATTTTGTTCTATATAAGGGATTTTTTCATGGTTGATTTATAATAACATCAGAAGCTGACATGTGTACAAAAACATGTAAACATATAAAATGAAAAAATTACCTTATGAATATGAAAATAATCCTCCCTCACTCTCAATAAACATTACTGCTATATGCTGAAAAAGCAATAATGAAGAAATACCAGATTTGGAAGTTCCATAATGAACTCCTCTTGTGTTGAATTGGAGTTCCTGAAAGAAATCTAGGCACAGAAGACCACTGGTTGTTTAGGATAAATTGATTAGCATTCTATATGGTGTCTGGGCTAGAAATACTAATCGGATGTATGCACACATAAGCAGTAGGAAAAAAGGGAACATGGAATGGCCTGCAGATGGTACGTTAAAAGGAAAAGAAATAGGTCAGAAACAAATTCCAATCTTTAGGGTTAAACTAAGAAAAGAAGGCCAACAATAGAAAGTAATAAACAGAGTTACATTTTCCCTTTCCATTTCTTTAGCTGCCTATAAAACCAACCATCATGTGTTGCAGCTTCTTCTCTCTAGTGTCACAGTATTTGTTTTTTTTTTTTGTTTTGAAGACCTACTAATTAATGTCTGTAGCTTTACATACATCAACTAACCACAAGGTCCCTCCTCCAGGTGCAGTTAGCTCCTTTTTGTCTCTTCAGTTATATAATTTGAGGTCAATACCTGATTTCCCTGGAGTTAGTGCAGCCTTTTCCAAAGCAGGGCATAAATTAATTTTTAAATAGTTATACAATAGAACCCTGGCTGGCATAGCTCAGTGGATTGAGTGTGGGCTGCAAACCAAAGTGTTGCAGGTTCAACTCCCAGTCAGGGTACATGCCTGGGTTGCAGGCCATGACCCCCAGCAACCACACATTGATGTTTCTCTCTCTCTCTCTATCTCCCTCCCTTCCCTCTTTAAAAATAAATAAATAAATAAAATCTTAAAAAAAATAGTTATACAATAGAAAAGTATCATTGATCTAATACTGGTTCAAATATTATATACATTAGAATTCTAAAAACATTTTATAGGGATTATTTAATTAGACACAATTTATTAAAGAAATGCATTTATATATTTATCTAAGAAAAATGATCAAACTCATTCCTGTCCCTCAGTCACATAAGATACAAAATTTCAATTTGTAACTTCTTTTGTCATTTATTAGTCTAGACATGGAGACAAACAAATGATTATAATATTATTTTATGTTTCTTGTATGTACAGTATGCTGAGATGGTGCATAGTAAAATGTGAATATATCATTCTTAATTACAAGAGTACACATTTTAATTGAAGTTTACAATTAGAAGTACCTAATAATAAAATGGGATCCATGTATCCTTAAGGCATCAATGTACTCTGCTTATTCACTCTTATCATCATCTGAATCAATTATACTAACATTTAAGGTCTCATATATACCTTGATTCTGTATGTAGGGTGGTTAAATTCTTAACAGTATAGTTATATTTAGGTTTTTTTCTGTCAATATTTAGCAAAGACTTGGTCATTATAGGAACTTAGTGAATATACATTGCACTTATTAGACAAGTTTTCCAGGACATCAAAAAAAGACAGAGAAATATAAGATTTTTCCTATTCACATCGAGATTCTAGAGAAGAAGCTGAAAGTCTCCATATAATGAGAATTGAACCTCAGATACAGAATATGCTCAAAGACTATATTTTTTTTTAAAAAAGGCTTAGTGTAATAGAGTAACATATTAACCTGAGAATAAATTAGTTTGACTTGGGTCATTTTCTCAGTTCTTTGAGCAATTATTTTTAGTGCTTTTCCTTTCTCTAGAATAAAAGAAAATGAATCAAAAAGATAATTCCTTAAAAATTCTATTCACTTTCCCTTTATTTAAACTTAAGTCTTTTCTCCTTGTCTTTCTGATTTTTTTTTAACACCTAGCAAACTTGCATCACATACTTTATGCAGGTACAAACACTGCTTACTAATAATGCTGTTACTGCTCCTCATTTTCTCTACTCTTCAAATATTAGTCTCAGAATAGAGGCAGATAAATGAGAATAAAGCCTTTTAAGACTATATTTTCTCCAAGCAGAAGTTTGTCCTAACTGGTTAGTTATATCAGGCCACAGTACCCTTGTGTTTTACAAATGTAAATAGTCAATTATCACCAGAGCCCCCCCAAAAATGGATGACATATAAATACATTTACTTCATTTTTTAGAGAATTACATCATGTTTAAAACTTTGATATTTCATAAAGCACTTCTATACATATTTCATTGAGGAGTAGAGAATGTACATTAGTTATTATGAAACTTGTTGCATACTGTAAACATCTCTAGAGCTTTAAGTACTGATGATTCCAAGGTACCACCAATATCCTGATTAAAGTAATCATCACTGATAAAAATCAATTTTCAAAATTTCTTAAATCTCTTCAGATGATTTGAATATGCATCCGTGGTTGAGAAATACTGACCGTAATCATGTGAAACACAACTCTTAGCTGTATAGTGCTTTAGGCATGTATAAAAGTCATACTAAGAAAGTATGGGAAAGTTCATTATGGTGGTGTTTTGCAATGATATTTTGCTAGATAACTCAAGCATGCACAAATCCTATCTTTAACAGTCCAATGAATTTTTCAAGCTACTAAAGAAATACACATTCACAGCAAAAGATTATAACAAAAATTTACTCTTTTTTATTACCTGAGGCTTTAAAATCTAAGCCAAATTAAGTACAAAGAAGTAAATAATGAAGAAAAGGTAATATAATTCCAAACACAAAATAAACAAAAAACATAACAGACAATAAATTTGAGTTCTTTACAAAGATCCAAGGATTTAATAAAACACAAATTATCAATATTAGGAATAAAAGAGAAAATGTAACTAGATTGCATAGGCAATAAAAACATAATAAAACCATATTATGAACAATTCCATGATCATAATTTCAACAAATTAAATTAAATTGACCAATTATTCTAAAAATCACAAACTTATAGACACTGCTGAAATTAAACAAATAACATGTATATTCTTATACATCTATGCAAACTAAATTGAATTAAATATTTTGAAGAGCAAATATATGATCATTGAAGGTTTCCATGGTAAATTCTGCAAACATTTAAAGAGTAACAATTTAACAATAATCTTTTCTGTAGAAAATAAAAAAAGGGGTGAAAGGGGAAAGGGAAAGGGTGGGTGAAAGGGGAAGGGGAGGAAAGGGGTGAAAGGGGAAGGGGAGGAAAGGAGGAACAACTGTAATAGCTTAAACAACAATGAAAAAACAAAATAAAAATACAAAAGTTAAGTATTTTGTTTGGCCAGCATTACTCTAATACTCAAACCACACCAAGAAAGTACAACAATAAAACATAAAAATTAACAAAACAAAAAATGGAAATAACAAAAACTAAAATTATAATGAACACAGATGTGTAACAATCCCTAACAGAATGTTAGCAAATCAAATCCAGCAATACATAAAGGAATAGTAAACCATGACCAAGTAAGATTTATTATAGGAAAGTAAGTCAATTCAATATTGGAAAATCTGTCAATAAAATAGCCATATTCAGTCTAAAGATAAAAAGGACATTATCATATCAATTAATACAGGGAAAGCATTTGACAAAACACAACACTCAATTATGATAAATACTCTTATCAATCCATGAATAGAAGAGCACTCCTCAACATAATAATGGAAATCTACAAAAACTCTTAGTATTAACATTCTTAACAGCACATGACTCCATTCAGTTCTCTTGGGTTCAGAAACAATGCGAAGCTGTACTTGCTCATCACTCCAAGTCAACATTAAACTAGAAACCACTGCCATTAGGGAAGAAAAATTTAAAAGTCACATGGATTGGAAAGAAAGAGATAAAATGTCCCTTTTTGAAGAAAACATACTTTTTTTTGTAGTGAAAAACCCATGGAATCTACCAGAAAAACAAAAACATAAACAAATCTAAAATTAATAAGCAAGTTTAGAAAGCTTACAAAATAGAAGATTAAAACATACACAATATTTCTATATGTTAACAATTAGAAACTAAAATAATTTTTAAAAACCTATCTGTTACAGTCTCTCATAAAACAATCTATAGGCACTACATATTTAAAATGATAATAATTGATTAAATAAATGAAAGAATATCTGGATAATGGAGACATGTCAGTTATTCATGGGTTGAAAGATTTAACCTAATATTGATAGAAGAAGGCTCAGCCTAGTACTAATATTAATCCCTTTCAACTTAATCTGTAAAACCACAAGAATTTTGTGCACATTTAAAAAATGGACTCTAAAATTTATATATAAACCAAAGAAGATAGAATAGAATAAAATCATTAAAATAACTATGTGATTAAACACTTTTTTTTATAGGAATAAAGGCAGTGTGATATTGTTGAAGGAGATATATACATAGATGAATGGAACAAATTAGAGAAAAATATACCCACCTAAATACAGCCAAATAATTTTCTACAACAATGCAAAAAATTATTGCAATAAAGAAAGAATAAACTTTTTAGAAGGGTATTAAAATATTTACATATACATATTCAAAAATAAATTTAATATACACAATATATTTAAAAATTATTTTAAAATGTAACCAAACACAGGCCCAGCTGCTTGCCTCAACAAAAGCCAAACTCATTAAATAGGTGCTGATGAAAAGGAAAGAGTTTTATTCAGATGCTAGCAATCTGAGAAGATGGGGGACTCATGTCCTAAAGCACATCTTAACATCTCAGTGCAGACAAAAGTTTTTTTATAGAAAGGAGAGGAAAATAGCACAAAGAGATCAAGGGAATGAAGTTGAAAAGCTCTCCACATGCAGACCAGGACAGTCTATTATTCCAATAAGGATCTTGTAACCGGTCAAGCAATGGGCTGGTGTGTATCTTTCTAGTTTGCATCATCCTGGTTTTATGGCTGAAGGTCCTCAGATCTCCCAGAACTCAGATGACTGAAGGTCAAAATTTGTATGTTTTGAAATGGAGACAACTGTATTTGAGCAACAACAAAAACAGTCAGAATTTTTTTAAAACCCTGTATATTTTGAGGTTAGTTCCTAGGATTCTTATACAAATATACTGTTTATCTACAAGTTGCATATTAGTCAGAGTCAGCATTTATACCAACAATGTCAAAACAATGGTGGGGTGGGTTATAATTCCCCACTGTTTCAATTCTCCACTGTTAATTTTTCTTCCATTTCCATGGAAGTTAGAGGGTTGCAGCCAAAACATTTAATAATACAAGAAAAAATGAGGATTCAGTCTAGTTTCTGGATGAAAAATAAAATTTTACAGACAATGAACTTTACTAGTCTAATATCTATAACTGAGTGTTATATATTCTATTGAAACTCAAATTTACCCCTAAAATCACCTTCACTTTTATCAAAAAGCCAAATGAAGACCAATTCATTGAATACATTAAGTCCAGTTCAATTTTTGCCTGATTCTTTGCAAAAACATAATAGGAATAGAAACTGATCATATAGACTTTCTTTTTTGTATTGTTACTCAATTACAGTTGTCCCAATTTTTCCCCTTTGCTGTCCTCTGACCATCCCATCCTCCACTCCCACAGTCATTTCTCACAATGTTGTCCATCCATGGGTCATTCATTTTAAATCTGCCTTGCTGGAACCTTAAAAGGAATTTTCAGATTGAACTTTAATTAGACTCACAGGCCAAAAAAGCCAAGCCACACGGTTGCCATTAGGCTTTGCCTGCAATACCAGTAGGTAGGAGTAAACTCTTCAAGTTTTTATGGTTCAGAAAATGTCTCAAAGTTCTTCCTTGCTGTCTCCAAGGAAAGAAACCTTCACTCTTCACTGGAATTGACTGTATGAGCCATGTAAATAAGCAAGGTACCAAGCCATTTCTCCACGGGGCTTTTATCAGTTTCAATGGCAATCTTTATTCCTTAAAGCTTTTTGCTGACATGCAGAGGCTTGGCATGTCTTTCTCAAACATGATATTCCAGTCAAAGTTTTGGTTATTAAAACCACAATTGGAAACTGGCTTCAAACATCCTGTTTTGAAGGAGTAAGATTCCTACTTGAGTAAAAATCTGATCATGAAAATAAATATATTGCCATGAAAATAATGTTTATTAACTGTTTTTAAATTCAGGAGGGATAAGTAGGTAAAAATATATTTCAATATTGCATATTAAGTACAATTTACCAAATTGTTCTGAGAAAACAGACAAGTTTTTAAAAATCAGTACTTTTTTGAATAAAGTCATGAGAATAATAATTATCCTTAGTTCATTCAGCCCCATAATTAATTCTTGTTCATCTTTATTGTTTGTCAGTATTTATCTTTCTGAAGATGTAACATTTTTTGCAAATGCATTACAGTAAAACCATGACTATCTATAAATGACAAAAAATTAAAATGATATGGTTATAAATCAGATTATAATGCAATTGACAAAAGAATTTCATTTTTTGTAACATTTGAATATAACACTCAAAGTTACAATGAAAGTATATTAGACTTAGAACTAAATTTATTTATTCCCTACTGTCAATTGTACCCAAGTTGTCTATGGGGAAGTAATGATGGGTTTTGAAACACGAAAGGGAGCTTCCCAGCTTTTTCATAAAATTACCACTCCACATTATCATCTATGTGCCTTTCCTTCCCTTTCTTCCTTTTTTCCTATTTACATTTCCCTTTTGAGAATTCCTCCTCAAAATCTTCTCTTCCTGTAGTATGTATGTCACTTTCCTTTACCATTTCTCACCTTTTTTCACCTCAATTTTATTTTCTTTTTGCTTCTCCCCTCTATACAATCTTTCTTCAACTTGCACAAACCCTTTGCAATGACACAAAACCTCTGCAATTCATGCAGACACTCTGAAACTTATATAATCCTTTCACAACTTCCCAAGTCCTTTTTAGTTGGGCCTCCTTTTTAAAAAAAACTATTCAGTCTCATTCTGACTTAATTAGAATTCTGAATTCTTAGAAATCTTATTTTAGTGACAGTTAAAAGTAAGTAATTAGCATTATTTAGACTGATACTTTTATGAACACATTTCATAACTTTTGAAACTTTCTTTTCCATTGGTAAATGCACTTATATTTTTAAGAGGCATTACAGAGATAACATGAATCTTTTTTGTAGACCCAGGCATAATCAACATATATTCCATGTTAATAACTTAAAGGACTTAAATTAAATTTAAATTACCCAATTGGGGTCTTGGTGATTGCTTCATTCCTTTAGTGTGCTTAAAAGTGAGCTGTATAATTAACTAGTGTCCTTAACAGCTTTTAGGGAGGCTGGAGAAGAGGCAGGGAAGATATCAAGTTTTAGCTGCTTGCACTTCCCCATTGTTTTTAGGACCACTACAGCTCCCAGAACTCCTGGAGGAACACTCAGAGTGTGTAAAAGAGTTATTTTCTCATTTTTTCTCTTCTGAACTTTACAGTCTTGGAGGGATTGAGAGCTTTCCTCCCACTTTGAACCATCAATTTTAATCATTTTTGAGTAGAATTCTAATGATGTAACAACATGAAATCTTGTACATAGGGGGTCTTATCTCATTTACGAGATCTTTGGCACAACAATTCTAATATAAAAAGTGACCTAATAGACTGTCTCATAGAATCCATACCAAGACACCCATTTCAAAACAGAAACAAAAATAAAATCTAAAGCAAAGACAAAATTCAAATAAATGAGTACTCTCCAACTAAATCCTTCAAAAGGAGGGAATTGAGACACTAACCTTAAGACCTTACTGCACAGTAATGGGTCCTGCAAATGACCTTGAGGAGGTCCAAATGACACCAAAGCCCAAACAGCAAAGACAGAGAATTCCAGGTGTATACAAAAGAGCAAAGATCAAACCAAGTCCCCAAAAGTTAAGAAAGCAAACAAAGAACGACTGTAACCAAAGTTTCATTTCAGACAGACTAGCCAATCAAAATTTCATTTCAGAGGGACAAGAGCTCTCAAACTGAACCTGACTTCCTCTTATGAAAGAATTGGGAAAAACTAATAGACAGTAAAAGAATAGTATTTTTGCTATACAAATTTCTCAAGGCAATCACAGGCAATGTCAAAAACACAACAATAAGAACACCCCACAACAAATATGCAATTCATAAAACATTTAGAACTCAGAAATCCATGTAACCAGACCAGAAAGAATACTCTAACCAAATCCCATGCAAGGGGACTGGAGTTTTTCTCATCACAAAGCCTTGCCTGTCTCCAACACTGGTACCAACTGACTCTCACACATACTAGAGTAGTTCAAAAAACTTGGATGGTGGAGAAGAGGACTTCTAGTCATGCACACCAGGGTATTACCCAGAGTCAGGCTCAACAGCCTACAAATAGCCCATTTCCTTTTACCAACTAAGTTTTCAGGTGGCTGATGCCTTGAAACAGAGAGCAGGGAGAGTCCCTGAGATAAAACAAAACAAAACACCCAAACAAACCTTTCAGGAGCTGCTGGGAAGTTCCTGCAACCTCTGCCATGGGGTCAGCCTGACACAAGCAGCTGGGACTCCACCCCAGGCTTCCCAGGCTTTACTGAGGTCCATGTGGTCTGGGCAGAGTAGCCAAAAGCTATAACTGAACACAGATCTGGCTATCTGTTACAACAATACCAAACATGTAAGACAAGTGCTGTTGAAAAAAGAAAGTTTATTCAGATGTCCACATTCTGGGAAGATGTAGGACTCTTGTCTCAAAGTCCATCTTAACATCTTGGTGCATGTAGAAATTTTTACAAAGAGGGAGAAGGAAAGTAAAGCAAAGAGTTGAGGGGAGGGTGTTGAAAAGTTCTCTACATGTAGACTAGCACAGTCTATTCCAATAAGGACCCCAAAACTTGTCAAGCAATGGTCCTGTGTTTGTTATCTTGGTTTTCATCATCCTGGTTTTACGTCATTCTGGTATTATATTTGAAGGTCAACAAATCTCCTATAGATGGAAATCCCAAAGGTCAGAGTCTTTATTTTTTGAAGTTAGTTCCTAGAATTCTTATACAAACATAATGTTTATCTATAAGTTACATATTATTCAGAGACAGCATTTATAGGAACAATGTCAAAAAAATGGTGGACTGAGTCACAACTCCCCACTATTACAAAAATGAATCACCCATGTAAATGGATAAATTAAAACAACTTTTTAGAATAAAATATAGAAAAAAATCCTCATGATTTTCCATAAGGAATTGCCAAATTCACAAACTATGATAGGAGAAAAACTAATCAATTGAATTGTATTTACATTATAACAGTTTTATTCTCCTAAAGACTTAGAAATTGAAAAGACTAGAAACAGATCATTGTTTTCTGAAAACATATCTTACAAGGAAACTGTATACAGAATATATTAAAGATCCTCAAACGTCAATGGAAAAATGACCTTAATAGTAAATGAGTGACATCAATAAAAATGACAGAGGAAGGCCCTTCAAAATTTCTCTCCTTAAAAACAATGATGAAAGTGACAAAAATTGTCAGAATAAACTTTTTCAAAACTCTGGGAATTAACCAAAAGTTTGCAGCAATCTGTCAATGTTAGTGAAAAAAGAGTGCATGTTTTCTAATCATAAAGCAATAAAAATAGACACTAATAATTTTTCAATGTCTAAAACTACACATTTTAAACAACTTTTTTCTAATAAGAAATAAAAATAAAGAAAATGTCAAAGTAATAAAAGTGGATAATTTATGCATCAAAACTCATGAGGTGTATCCAGAATTAATTCAGTGATTAGTTGATGAAGAATAATGAAAATAACCTAAAAATGTAATAATTCGACGGAAACAATAAAATTTCTTAAGAAAAGCAAGATGAAAAATAAAAATGAAAACAGAAAACATATATTATAAGGAAGAATAAAAAAGAATATAAGCACTATTTATCTCTTCTAAACAAATACAATTGAGTAGAAAAAATTTTTAAAATTTAATAATAAAATTATAAATACTATTAGTAAAAATTATAGAGGTCATTTAAAATTAAACATATATAATTACAATTGTTCTAATAATTTCACAAATACTATGAAATTACATGGTTATAATATTAATGGAAATAAAAATCATTATGATACTATAAATACAAAAAATATTAAATTGACTGTTCAAAAATAATTTCCTAAAACCTCTTTCTCCATTTGTTTCCTTAGACTAATCATTTTTCTACATTTAATGATAAGGTACAAATCACACAAAGATGCTTGAAGCCAATGAGTTAATCACACAGAATTATTAAAGCAAATATCAAGGCCTTTTGTAAACAGCTCTGCTATGAACATAAAGATGCATAAGTGTTTTTGAATTGGTGTTTCAATTCAAGTGCTGGAAACAGCCTAAGTGCCAATCCATAAATGAGTACATTAAAAATCTGTGGTACATTTACACAACGGAATACTGTGCAGCAGAAAGAAATAAAGAATTCCTACCTTTTGCAATAGCATTGTGGGAACTGAAGATTATTATGCTAAGTGAAATAAGCCAGTCAGTGAAAGAGAACTATCATGTGATCTCACTTGTAAGAGGAATCTAATTAACAAAATAAACTAATGAGCAAAATAGAACCAGAGACATAGAAACATGAAACTGACTGATAGCAGCCATAGAGGAGAGGTGGAGATAATGGTGGAAAGAAGGGGAAGGGACTAATAAAAGAACATGTATGAATGATCCATGGACATGGACGATGGTGTGGGTATTGACTATGGGAGTGGGGGATAGGATGGGTGGAGGAGAGTAAAAGGGGAAAAATTGAGACAACTGTAATAGAATAAATAATAATTGATTTTTAAAATTAAATAAGAAATACCAAGGCCTTGATAGAAAAAGATGACCTCCCTGGCCGAGGTGAGAATTTTTCCAGAGTCTACATTTGGAATCAAACTGAAACTCTTCTCTGGGTCTCCAAACCACAGGCCTACCTGCAGAGTCTGAATTTTTCAAGCTCCACAGTTAGAAGACAATTCTTTAAAATCAATCTCTCTCTCTCTCTCTCTCTCTCTCTCCAGCATCATTGTAGGCCAGGGTTGATATTGATACATAATACACTGCTGTGAGTGGGCCAAGAACAAAACAGAAGCTCATATCCATTTCAAACTATGGGTTGAATATATTGCAGCTCCAATTTACATGCACCATAGTTTACTCATTCTAAGTGGCATGTTCTTCCTTTCATCCAGCTTTAATTTACTGGACTTCTTTATAACAACCAATGAAACTTTGTTGTTTTCTTCATATATAGGTTGGGACAAAAGCAGGTTCACATTTACAAGTACAGAGTTTATTCTTATATTACTATTTATTGATTATTGTATTATTTTCCATATGAACATTTGTAAACTTACTTTTGCTCCACACTGCAGTTACCAAACACTATTCTTTACTATGATTTTTTAGGTATTTTGTGATCGGTGTTGCTGTTGAAATGGGAAATCTTTTTCATTACATTTTTTGGTTAAATGTATAAATATATTTACATGTATTTATGTAACCTATAAATACTTTAATAAATTTGTTATTTTAGAAGGTTAGGTTGTTTTTCTTTGGTTTTATAGATCAACAATTATTAACCTGTCTATAGAGATATAGTTTCAGCCAAGGGAATTTAATCTAATCCAATCCAATGTAAAATTTCAAGAAGGTAAGCTGAACTATTTCATTTTTCTAAGTAGATCAAATTCTTCCTAGGAATTATATTTAAATATTTTTTAGAGAAGTATTTTCATAGGATGGCTTTCTTAGTCTTTTATCCTAAAATGGCATATATAGTACAAATAATTTATTGATCACCCCAGGAATACAGTGAGGGACTGGGGGAGTGAGATAGTTATTCAAGAGAACATTAATAAGTGAGTTAGCACATTGACCAATAAGGTTTTATGCCATTAGTGGCCCTCTGAGAGACTTGTAGAAATCAATTTAGAATTATCTTATCTAGAGCCAAAAAGTTTGTGGTATATACCTCCCTTCCTTCATTATTTGAAGACTGCTTCTGGGATCATTAACTCTCAGGCACTTACACACTACATGTTATCATGCATAGTGAACGCCCATGGCTAGAGATACATATACATGCTTAGGTTAGGAAGCCAAAAATATGGTAGAATATAACTTAAATTAGACTGGAGCTAGAGATCAAATGATGGAGATTAACATGTTAGTAATATTGAATCTTTAAATCCATCAACAGGACTTTTTTATCCTTTTTTAAATTGATTTAAGAAAGGTAGGAGGGGTGGAGGAGAGAGAGAAACATTGATTTGTTATTCCATTTATCCATGTGTTCATCCATTGAATACTGTGTGTACCCTAGGCAGGGATTGAACCTACAACACTGGCATATCAAGACAATACTATAACCAACTAAGCTCCCCTGCCAGAGCCTTTTCTCCATTTAACTAGGTGTTCTTTGATTTCTTTTATCAGTTTTTGGAATTTTCCCCTCAAGTTTTATTGAGTTGTTATTGACTTGTAACATTGTATAAGTTTAAGTTTTACAATAAACTTAATTGATTTTACATTTTAAAATGATTATCATAATAAGTTTAGTTAACATCCATCACTTCACATGGTTACAAATGTTTAATTCTTTTTATGAGGACTTTTAAGAAAGCAGCTTTCAAATACAGTAGAGTATTGTTGTCTAGAGTCATTATGCTATACATTACATCCCTAGAATTTACTGATCTTATATCTGGATGTTGAACTTTTTGACCGCTGTCACTGTATCCTCTTACCCCTCACTTTCTGGGAACCCCCATTCTGATCTCTGTTGCTATAGGTTTGGTTCTTTCAGATTCCACTTATAAGTGAGACCACGCAGTGTTTGTCTTTCTTTTTCTGAGTTACCTCACTTAGTATGATGCCCTCAAGGTCTATACATGTGGCTGGCAATGACAGGATTTCTATTTTATGGCTGGATAGTATTGATAAATAGATAGGTGACAGGAAGATAGAGAGATAATGTGTGTGTGTATATATGTATATCTATATATCATATTTTTAAATCCATTCATCTGTCAATGGATTTAATGTTTGTTCTAATCTGTATTTATTGAAAGAGTACTGGCAACACTTCTAGATCTCTAAAACTATGGTAGAAGATGGAAGTCTTTGTACTCATTTTTAGCAGTTTATGCAACAAGATTGAAACATTGATGTAGCCCATCACCATGTAAAACCAGATTCAATGAATGTTGCCTATTGTATTAGGTCAATATTTTTCTTTTGTATACTTTCATATGGACTTTATTTCGTGAGCTTCACTGACATTATTGTAACATCTTATGGTTTGCAACATGGAAAACCTAATCTATGATGAAGGAGTAGATGCTCAAGGAGAAAAAAAATTTTGACAAAGTTTACCAACAAAATATGGATTGAAGTAAAAACCAACTCTTGTAAAATTATACTTTTGTTTCTTATTTACTATACACTTTATGTAATAGTGCATTGTAAAAAATAAAATACAGATTAACTGCATAACATGTTTATAAGACTAATATACAATTAATTAACAATAAGACTATGTCAATGTCATGAATCATTTTGGGATGTATAGTTCTTCATGAGTTAGAAATGATCTACTCTAGATATTAAAACATCATTCTATGCAGTATGAATATTTGTCTCAAATATAATATACTTATATGAATATCAGTATGAACTACTTTATCATGTCTTTTTATAAGTAAAGATAAAGATTGAAGTAATCTGTAATATTAAATGTTCTATTGATGAATAGATTTATTACCATAAACAAAAAAGGAAGTATATTTTCCTAGCATTTTATTCTCAATTTTCTTCCAAAGTGAAAATATATTGGTGTGCTAGATATCAAGCTACGTCCTGAAGAAAAGACTTCACAGCTTCACATTTCACTGACTAGTGTTTTAGATAGTTACTTGAAATCATAGCAGGATATTTGGAGTTAAATGATTTTATCTGGGCTGGAGAATTAACCAACAGCTGAGCACTTTACCTGCAATCTTACTCAATATAATTTTAATGGGCTATCTCATGGTGGGAAAATATCATCATAATTAAAATGAATCTTTTAAGTTTATGAATCCTTGTGGAGACTAATTCAAGGAGGATATCAACAGAGGTTACAAAAACATTTCAAACTTGAAATTGTCTGAAATAATGCAAATAAATATGTGGCATCTTTTTGAACTCTGGCAGTTTATCATATTATAAAATTCATTAACTAAATATTATGTCCATGTTTTAACAAAACACAAAAACACAAATGTTAAGGCTCTTTCAGTGAAGAGAATTATTTGTACTTCAAGGCTTTGACTCTTCTCTAATGTATGGAATTGTATACCACTCACCAAAGTACTCCTAATCCTTTGAATTTACAAAAAATTGCCACCATTAGCATCCAACTTTTGGGGAAGAACAACAAACAGGATGCCCTAATTCTGTAAGACTTCTAGAAATGAAAAAAAAATGAAACATTCTAATCCATTTTTTCTCACTAAAATTTTACCATAATTTATTTCAAAGGAGAATTGAAAATTGTTTTAATGGCAATGGCTGCTGAGACTATTAATAGATATGGCAGATTTTAATGAAGATATGATTAAAAATTCATAGAACACCTTGTCAGACAACATAGAGGTAGGAATGACAATAAAGACAAGCTGGTGATAGAGGACTGAGTCTGAGTTGTCCCATGTATTTAATTAGAAACATATTTGAAATTCTGACAATAACAGGTTTTCTCCAATAACATGGAGAAAATGAGCTACCTACAGCATGGAATTAGAGGAGGTACTCTCATATTCCTAAAAGTTAGTACTTCCTTAAATTTTGTACCGTAGGCTCTTGGCTTGCCTCATCTCAGCTCTGACCTTGAAAAACTGAATTAAATACTACAAAGATTTCCCAAATTTGGATATATCAAAGGACTGACCAGACTTCCCAAAGCATACTCACATAATGCTTTTTATTTAAATGTGAAAATAACATACAGCAATAGAGAGTAAAGGCTGAAAGATACCCAGTTGCAATCTCTCCAGGATCCATAATGTCCTATGGGCTAGATTTTCATATCAATTGACCTACCAAGGTCTATGCAAGGAATCTTGGCCTCATGAAAGCTCAAAGCAGAATTTAGGAAATGGAGATTATGTACTACTGGCCGTGTAGTTAAACCAGGGTGTCTAACAGGCTACACCAAGCAAAAACCACTTTTAAACTCAACACTGAGCATGTTCATGGGAGTTGCACATTTCAAAATGCACGTTATAAATCCCAAAGCCCATAACACAGCCAAGAGTCAAAGCCAACATTCAGTAGTATCCCCAGAGATAAGGATAGATATTTCCAAGAGCAGCTGTAAATCAGGGTCTATCCTACACAATATCAACATGATTCTCTCTGATTTTGGGCTTCTATGCAGAATCATTTTAATTGCAAATTATTGTTAAACCAATCTTAAGCATACAAGAGAGACCTTAATAGCCCCGCATCTGGTCCAAGTTTATATTAAAGATGCATTTAAAATAATAACTGACAATAGGAATTTGAATTCTCTAGATGTATATCAAATTTTGACTTTTCAGCATTTTTGGTCCCTCCTCCATACATACATCTTTTAATGTACAGAAGAATAAGAGGGGGAAAAGGGCATTGTGTTTAGCCATTTATTTTATGATTGGACATGTTGAATGTTCAGTGGTCTCATTCTCAGAATAGGATTCTTTGGAAAATATTTCCAAAGCCATACATCATCTCTGACCTTTGTTATTTATTTGTTCCTTCAATAGGTAAAAATGCAAAGAGCATAAAGAAATTAACCAAAACCAGTTTTAAATTGTTAGTAATCAAACAGGGTGAAGTTGGCGGCAAAAATGTAATGGCATGAGTACTTCCATACTGTCTAGCACTTCTGATTTCCATTTAGTATACGTGATGTTAGCCTGAAAGTATCTTTATGTTATACTCTATGTAATTGAGAAATTAATGTAGCTTTGCTGAATGATATACCATAATTTTGAAAGTAAAATATGTTATGACTGAAAATATTCTGAATTTACATTTTATTCATAGACATGACAACTTTATGAATTGTCTTTTTAAGCATCTGTTCAGATACATTTTTCACCTTTATTAACATAATTCATAAAGCAAAATATTATTTCCTCCATAAAAATATTATCAAATAAACGTAAATATCAAAGTATACTTTTACTATTATAATTATAGTGAAGTCACTAAAGTAAAAATGTAGACTTGAAAAAGGTTTGAAATTAGATATTTCTGTAACATTTTTTAAAAATAGTTAAAGTAAACTGCATAAATATGAATAAGCATATAGAACATGATAGAAAATTTCATTGATATTATGAAATCACAGCAAAGTAAATAAGACTAAAAATTACTCATAAACATAAGTTTTATTACAAATTCCTAGTGATGGTGTCAGTAAAACTGCAGAAATGATTTGGAATTAGAAGAATTTGAAAAGACTCAAATGTGTGTGTTGTGCGATAATGTGCTACTCTCGGACATATTATTCAAACTATGTCTTTTAGGTATGTGCTGCTTAAATCATTTACTATAATTTAAATATTATAATTTTCATTAAAACATAATCAAAATTACATAAAAGTGTGAAAAATAATCATTGAGTATATTTTAATTTTTTCATTAGTTAAGTGTATTTTATTAATGTTGGAATAAACAGCTTCAATATGAACTATAACATGTTAACATAATTTTTAATTACCTGAATAATTTTATTTAAATAGTACTTCATCTTTCCTCAGTTTTCTAGACTTGGTTACTGAGGGACTTCAGTGGAAGAAGAAACTATGCTTATTATCTTGTTACAATAAGTATGCATAGAATAATACTTCTGCAAATGAATTGAGATATTTGGAACTTCAGTTCTGGTACCAAATATATTAACTCATCAGTGGTTTTGGAGAAGTGTTTTGTAAGCTATTCTATATACTATTTCTTGGAAAACAGTACAAAATTAGAAAAGTACAAATTTGAAATTTATCATAATAAATATTGATATCCAAGAATACCTTTTAAAATTAACAAATCATTTGCATGTGTTATTTTATTATGCTTAGAAATAGATTAAATCTGTATGCCTAAAATAATATACAATATGTATAGAACTCCTAAAATGGGGAGTTTTTACTAAGTACAAATCAGGCAAACTGTTTTCACTGCCTTTTATATAAAAGAGCTATAAAAATAACTCTCCTTATAATAAAACCAGGATTAACCACTGGGATTAAACACTGCATTGAGACATGGTTAATGCATTAAAATTTAGTGAATAAATTTTAATCTAATCTCACTCAATTTTGACGTGGGCTGCCTGTGGTGACATGGCAAAAATGGCAAATGATCAAGACGCCTGGAATTGTGCTGACAGTTGAATGAGTATCATTCAAAAGCTGAAAAGACTAAAGAAAGCTCAGGTGAAGGTGACAGAGAGATATCCTATGCACACCGTAGTCTCTCCTTACCTGAATGTGTGGAGCCCAATCAACACTACGGAGTGACTCTACTGGGAAGAAAGTGAAGCAGTAAAGACAGTTAAGGTACCTATCAGGATGCTAGAATGTCTCCAGTAACAATGACATTCTGCACCTCACTGAGGGTACAAAGAATGCCAGTCAGCTCCCTGACACTTGACCCAAGAGCGCAGTGCTCTGATCAGCCTATCTGCATACAACATCACATCAGGGTCTCCATCCATAACAATGCTGCCCTCTCCCATTTCCATGATGATACCTCTACCTGTGGTCTTGAGCAAACTTTGTGTTCTGTTGATTGGAATATGAATTCATGCAGCCACTATGAAAAACAGTATGGAAGTTTCTCAAAAAACTAAAAACATACCTACTATGTGACCCAGCAATTCCTCTTTGCAGTATTTTTTCTGAAGGAAAGAAAAACATTAACTCAAAAACATATCTTCACCTCCATATTCATCACAACATTATTCAAAATAATAACCAAGATATAGAAACAACCTAAGTACCCATGAATGGAAGAATGGATAAAGCGAATGCAGTATTCACACAATGTGCACACACACACACACTATGGGATAATATTTAGCCAAATAAAAGAAGGAATTACTGTCATTTGTAACAACATGGATGAACCTGGAAGACATTATACTGAATGAAATAAGCTAGATGGAGTAAGACAAGTATTGCATGATCTCACTTTTCTATGGAAACCAAATTGGGAGCCAGACTGGAGGAAATGGAAAATGTAGAGATGTTGATTACAGGGGACAGAATTTCAATTATATGATGAAAAGTTCTGGTGATAGCAGTAGAGCATGATGACTATGGTTAATAATACTGTATTGTATACTTGAACTTGCTATGAGAGTTTTTAAGTATTCTCAACACACACTCACAAAAGCTACCTGTTATGTGATGGATGCACTAACTAGCTTGGTTGTGGTAATTAGTTCACAATGTATACATATATCAAGGAATCACAGTATTTATCTTGTCAGTTATACCTCAACAAAACTGGAAAGAATAAACTTTACCAAAAGATTAAAAAAACATACAGACAAGGCCACAACAGTCTTTCTTGTTAAATGTGGCAAATGGTGGTATTGTGTTATATTATTCTCTATGCATTTGTTGTATTGGAAATAACATTACATATAATTTCAATTAAAAAGTAAGAGAATTTAAAAGAAAAATACTGGAAAGAAAATTTTTATTAAAATGTCAAACATGTGTATTCTAGGTTAAAAATCATATCATCAGAAAAACACCAGGCTAAGTATTAAAGACAGGCTTAGCAACTGATTAAATATGTGAAAAATTATCAAAATCAGTATTCTGTTATGGTATTTGGTAATTCCGATGGTCATATTAAGTAAGACACTTTAAAGATAATTAGGGTTGAAGTATAGTTTTAAGGTATACAAGTTATAATTTAGAAATTCTTTTTTCCTCAAAGCTAGTATGGCTCTTCGAAGTCAGTCTTCTCCTACCTAGTCCCTTTTTGTTACAATGTGATTATTTGTCACAAACAGCAAACATAAGGAAAAGGGAGATTCTTTTCCCTATCTTCCCTAATATTATGTAATTCTTCTCTCATGGACCAGAACAGGTCATACTTTTCCTGAAATAATCACTGTGAAGAGAATATAATGTTTGCTTCATGCCCTAACTCTGGAGGTTAAGGTGGGGTAAACCCTTCCAAACTTCATGGCTGAGAAGGGGGAGGGGTGAATGTGAAAATGGAAAAGCAACATATCTTTGGAGAAAAAATGCAGAAATGAAAGCTATAGAGCTCATCAAGTCACTTTCATCATAGTTTTTCTAAAGTCACCATCTACAATTCTCCCTAACTGTCTAAACTGAATCTTTTCAATGCCTTAGCACCAGTCTTCTCTATTTCCAAGTGTGGTTTACTCCTCCTCACCCGTTAGTTGTCATAACCTCAGAGAGCCTTCCATGTCCATCTTATCTAGGTAGACTCTCCTCGAAAACCATCAATCACCATGAATTTTTAACAAAGCCTTGTGTTATTTCCAATAAACTATATATCATAGTTTGCTCAATTATACATTATTTCTACATGAGGCTTAGGTAAGTACCTTTTTACACGTCTCTTTGTTTTTGTTTGTTTGTCTCCTACTAGAAAATATTCTTTGTAAGAGTTTTTTTTTTCCTTCCTAGAGTTCCAGAACCTATACAGTGTCAGGCACATGACAGAGACCAGGGTGGTACTATTGAATTAATCAGTAATAAGATAATGAAACCTGTAATTGACCATGGGGGAGAGAAGTGTGGAACATGTGAACATCTATACTCTGGGAAAGGAAAGAGATCAGAAAATATTGTTCATGAATACTAAAAACCTAAATGTTAATCAGGAAGGCAAGATTCAAATATAAAACAACTAAGAAATAATACAAGATGATACATAGTCAAGTAGATTTACATATGTGAATGCATTACTACCAAGTTGAGTTTTACTGAATATTACCTACTAAAAAACCCATATAAAAATTAAGAAAATAAAAACAAAATATAGTAAATGACTGAGCTTTTCAATCAGGATTACCTGTCTCAAAAAAATCGTATTAATGTAGTGCATGGACTCATTATAGGAGCAAGCTGTGCAATACTAATTTATTTTAATTATATGGTATATATTGTATGTATAGATATATCAATCATAATATCACATATTGATTCAATTCAGTTGCTTATTCTAGTTACACCAATTTCATATAAATAACAGAAAATTATATGAAACTATTTTTTATGATGTAATTTGCCAATTGGTTAGTACTGTTAAAATATCTTATATATGCATGCCTTACTGTGCATGCATGCTTGTGTGTATTTCTGGGTGGCTCAGAATCAATTTGGTATATTTATTTGAACACAACCTCTATCATTCTATTTTAGCTACAGAATAGTTTGCTGTCATATCGATTAAAATTGTGCTAAAATACAACTCATCTAACTCAACTCAAATTCACCTAAAATAATTTTTGATGATATTAAACTAAGAAATCTGACACTCAATATTTTTATTTTAATATGAGACTAACTTGTTTCTACTTTAAAATATTACTTACCCATTTATTTGAGAATGTGAGGGGTGAGAGGAGTTTTCCTTAATTTCATTGCCCAAATTCTAGAATATTCTATTTTACTACTGTATTTGGCCTTCCAAATTTATTTCCCATTTCTCTCTGAAATTACCTTTTCATCATACCCAGGTCAGTCTGTTTGTGTTCCCTTTAAACACACTATGGTAATTTCTGCCCTAGTTCTTCTCCAAGTGTCACTTTTTCTATGATTTTTTTTTTCTTTTTCTTATTTCTTTTTGACTCCTGGTCTCACTAGCAATTTTCAGTATTCTTTTCTCCAGCTGCAATCCATGCAGTTGTATTCAATTTTCATTGCAGAACAATGTCTCCATTGAAACTAAAATGTTATAGCCACAGTGATCAACTGTGTATTTCAGAGTCATTCAAAGTTACAGAAAATAATTTAATACCATAAAATCTTGCCTCCTGAAAGAATGACTTACTAATGCTTTTTTTTTGTAGCCCAAGGGTGCCCTTTATTCTAAATACAAACTTCCAGTACCTATAGCATGGAGGTTTCTAGCTAACTGATCATTCCAGTAAAGCAGGGTTACATTTCAAATTGCTGTTGTAACAGATGGTTAAGATAAAGGGAGAATGGGAATAAAAGTTTCCTGTACAGCAATTCCTTTTTTCAACTACTTTACTTGCTAAACTTACCTTCCAAAGACTGTAGGCCCCTAGGGTATGGGCTTGTCTTCTTTATGCCTTTTCTGTAGCTACACAAATTATAAATAATAATGTCTCACACATTATAGCAGCACAGTGCATTTCTACAATAGAGGCTAAGTTTTTTAAATTTATACACTTGACTTTCCAAAATATACTTTCTATTTTTTTTCCAATTGGTTGTCTCGTTGAGCTATATGGTAAAGTTAGGTGTTTTTCAAAAACATATCAAGGCCCTCACTTGATGAACTTTTAATTTGAAAAATTAACATGGGAAAACCAACTTCTTTATAATTCCATTAGAATTCATTATAGAAAAAATTCATTAGTAGTAACCTAATGCATTAGTAGCAAACTAAGAACTTTTTCTTATTGATTCTTCATTTAATTGCAATTAGACATGATTCTAGAATGCATTATATGATCTTTCTCATTTTTCTGCTTTAAAAGAAATCTAAATTTTCTCCAACATATAAGTCAATTTATAATTTACATGGAATATATGAGGAGACTTTCAATATTTCACTATGTATTAATAGGAAGTGATTTTTGGCTAATTACCAGCACTGTTTAAGGGATTTGTTTCTGTTAGAGTTTTACATAAACAGATGTTCTTCACATTCTTTATGCCTCATCTATTATGTGTTTCTAAATAAATAGATGAATCAAAAAGCTTTCAAGAGCAAAACCATGTGGCTATCAGGTGCTCAAAGAGAGACTACTTCCAAAATATGGTAATGATATTTAAAAAGTTAGGAACATAAAGAGAGGAAGTAAATAGTCCTATCCAAATTCTCTGCTCTTCCTATAGCCCCTAGCTATGGTGGATACAAATTAATAAATACATATTTACCTCAACACAAAAAAAGAAGACCCAAAATTTAATTCTATAACCATTGCATTGTTATCGTTTGGTTTCCTTTGTACGATCTGTCCTCGTATAAACACCTTCTGTCTAACTACTTACCTACCTATTTAACATCTAATTATGTCTCTATGAGTCCAAACATTAAACCCGGGAGAACAGTCTGTGTGTGCTCACATAAAAAAGGGAGGTCAGGAATGCTGTCCATCGTAATTAAATTCTTAGTTTTGCTAATATATTTGGCTCACAATGAGCCCATGTGGAATATTTTTTATGATGTGGATACATTCTACCTCTCAAGAAATTCAACATCTGAGACATTTAAGCCTATATAATATAACAATAATTTAGAAAAAAGGTATTTACACCAATGATGATTTACAATTAGATATCACTCACCACACATGAATCTTTCATTTCAAATTGTTTTTATCTGCATCCAGAAATTTATATTTTCCTATTCATTAGTGGAGCAAAATAAAATCATAAAATTGATTGTTTTCTCATTTTTGAGTCATCTATGTACCTTACCTTTCAACCCATTTATAATCTATCCTATTTACTATTGTTTTCTCCCACTATTTTGGCCCATTATAACTCAATTTGTTTTTAAGACGTTTTGCTTTAAAAAACAAAGCAGTAGCAATATCCTGAAACCCAGTAAACTGCTAAGGTGATAAGTTTGTTTTCAGTTCTCATAAGGTCATCGAAAGGTCTGTGTGTGGGAAAGCTAGCAGCAGATCTACTCAACACCATTGATCAAAGAGCACTGGTGAACCACATCGTAAACAAAACAGAACGGTCAACAATCATATTCTGCTGTGCTGTTCTGATTTGACTACATTCTGCAATATATGTTGCTTATTCCTTTGTGAAATAAGCAACACCCTTTTATTTATTTTGTGTATTGGCGAAGAATTTTTAACCACACTGGACAAAATTCTGTGGACAAAATTTGTGCACAAAGATAACAGAATAAAAACCTGATGCTGAATGCTAAAATGTAAGTTTCCCAAGACTCAAGTTGCCTTCAAGGACATGCTTGAGGAAATATACAATGCATATTAGCATGAAGTTAATAAATTATGGAGTCATTTAGTATCAGTTAAGGCAATATAAACAATATTGCAACTGGAGAACCATGTCTCTCCTTTGTTAAGAATGGTTGCTTCAATAAACTATGGGCAGCCATATATTGCAACTTCAAGCAATTTGAGGAACAAAAAAAAAAAACCCACAGAAAAATGATTTCCAGGACTAAAAACTAGGATGAAAATACTGAATAAAACTGACTCTCTTAGCAGTCCTATTCCCAGGAATAGATGCTTACACTACTTCAGAATTTCTTTGATACTCATAACAAACAAATTGATTACTGTAGGCCTCATAAAGGTTAATTTTATATTATTTATTGGAAAAAAAAACAGTGAAAGCTACAGTTATATATAGATGCCCTATAGATGTCCTACCATAAAAACAAAATCATTAATGGCTTCTATTACTTACAGTTAAGTTGTTCTAACCACTGTTCAATTCCTACCTCTTTTTTTCATTAATAAAGTTTGAGATGAAGCAAAGACTGGCTGAAAGTTTATTTGTATTTTGTAAGATTCTATTGGATGCATGGGCAAGATATTTTAGGGAGGCAGAGAAAGAGAGATTAAAATATTTCAAGTGAAGTTATTAGCTTCTCAGGAGCCAAGCAGATTCTTCAAAAAGGCATTTTTAAGGAAACAGTTAAAACCACTATCTTGATTTACAATTAAAACATGAGAGGAAAAGTGGTGAAAGTTTTCCAGTAAATACCTTGATTGTTCTCACATAGAAAACCCTCTTAATGGGTATTAATTACTACCACATCTTATTTGAAGCTATAATTACTGGGTAAACTGAGCTCTTCCAAATTTGTGCTCATTAAATCCTATAAACTCTGCTTTCAGATACATGCTGAATGCAATGTACCACACCATCTCCATATCAAACCACCAGAAAAAGTGTGCACCTACAAAAACAGCCTCCTCAATGACCACAAATCCTCTTTTATGTCTTTATTATTGGTTGCTCACTTAACAGTCTGCTCAGTTCAAAATGTCTAAGTTTCATTAACTCAGTTCTCACACAATACATTTTTGTGTCATACCACTGCTCCTAGGGTAAGTTTCAAGAATCTTTCAATTATCTCAGCATTGATTTCTATTATTTTTCTTTTCTCACTTTATACTCACACTGGCTGATTTTCAGTTACTGGGATGTGATCTTTACATATCTGGATTTTTTCTCCCTTCCCCTTATTGGAGTAATTGATTCTCTGCCAACCACCCTTTCCTTTTTAGTTTAACATACCTTATGTCTAAGTTGGAATGGCATTCCTCAATGACCCTGTTCTTCAAAACTCATGATATCACACATTTCATTTTAGCACGCATCACAATATTAAAAAAAGTTTGTGCAATTATTTTCATTGAAAAAATGATTTATTTTCTGGACTCTACACTCTCTCTTCCTCTTCCTCCCTGTGTGTGTGTGTATTTCATTGTGTGCTGATATATAAGACACATAGTCTTATTGTTGTCACACAAAAAAAGTCCATTGTGAAAATAAATGATAAATAAATAACACTCACTGCAGTTAGAAAGCATAGAATATTAATACTTTATATTTTATATCAGTAGAGAATAATACAGATATAAATTTTGGAGTAGGAGATGATTTAGTTTGTTTACATATTTCTGAAAAAATATTCCTACATTTCTAGAAAAAAATTGATTTCCCTATAACCATGACACAAGTAGATAGCAATCCAAATAATTTTTAAGCCTGTTTATAAAATAAGCAAAATTTTTTTCTGAACATACTTTTTGCACACCAACCAGTAAATTACAGCTCCTCTTTATTAAAGTTAGCCAATCACAATTCTCTCCACTAGGTAGACCTCTTAGTGCCAACCAATCAGCAAAAATCTGACCTGAGTAATCATCCATCTATACATGATATCATCCCACTGATGCCTTTGAAAGTTCATGAATCCCAAAATGTTATATTTTCTAAAAAAGAAATTATATAAGAGGAGAAATCTGTTCTCAGATTCAAGGATAACATACCTAACTGGCATAGTGCTTGCCTGAAATAACAAGGAGTAAACTTAGCTGAACCTTCTTATTTCAGATAGTCAGTGGTGGTCTCATTATGCTTTGATAGTCCTGAATCACCTATTATTATATTCATTTTACAGAAGAGGAAAATGAGGATCAGAAAAGATAAGTGACTTAATTGAGGTTGCAGGGATAATAACATATCCACATGGGAACATTGATCATATTGTAAATACAATTATTTAATCACTGTACTATATTGATATATGTGTCCTTGATAAATGCACTTTATCTAGCATTTGAAAAGCAGGATTTCTGCCTGCCAAATTATTCTGAAGAGCACGAAAGCCAACAAAACAGAGGAGATCATAATAATGAGAAATATTAAGAAAACCAAAAAAAATAGGACATTGAAATTAGAAATAAGTATATCTGTTATAAAAATTAATATAAAAGATTTAAATTTATAAATTTAAAGTGAAATACCTTCAATTTTTTATAAATAACACACAAAATCAGAGTAGTTAGATAAAATGATATACTTACAATAGAATTAAGTTGTAAAATAGACATAGTTGGTGGAGAGAATGAAATAAATAAATTCAAGAGAATATTAGTTTGACAATGTGGTGATTTAAGATAAATATTAATAAATACATGATAGTTATAAATATTCAAGTTAAAAATAATATACCAAAATATTTTAAAATTTCAGGGGAAAAGTAAAAATAAAAGTAGTGGGGAATTTTTGTACACTAATATTTGTAAAAATGATACATTGTTAATATGTTAAATTACAAAGGAAACAAGGAACTTACAGAAATTTTTAATAAAAGAAATATTATAAAATTGAGATTTTTCAAATAAACTTTTAGATTAGATACATAGATTTATCTCTATTCCTTCTTCAATTCCAATAAAACAAAAGTGAATCCATGTAAAAAAGAATAAGCACAAGGATAGATATAGGAAGCAAAAATAACCACAAATAAGAAATACCAACAGCCTTGGCTGGTGTGTCTCAATGTATTGAGCACTTTCCTGAAAACTGAAAGGTCACTGGTTTGATTCCCAGCCAGGACACACGCCTAGGTGGCAGGTCCCCAGTTGGGGACATTGGAGACCATAGTCAACCATTCAATATTTCTCTTGTAAATCAATGTGTATCTCCATCTCTTTCTACCTCCCTTCTCCTCTTTCTAAAAATAAATAAAAGTAAGATCTTAAAAAAAGCAATACCAACCAAGTTTGCAAGAAGAAAATGTACAATTAATAAATGGCATAGTGTTACCTATATCTCCTTATCTGATGAATGCTAAATTAGGGGCCAGGATTAGGTGAAGCGTAGTCCAAGGATCCTATGGATTTCTTACACAGAATTCCCTAAAAATTCTCAGTGATTTGGGGCCACTGCACCTCTCTGAAAGTATGTGTGCAAAGGAGAGATACTGAGAACTGTACTGTCTGAAAGTGTGTGAAGAGTATTGGTATCCCTGTTGCTAGCTAAGGAATTGTCCTCCTTTACTCCTGTTGAAAAAGGAAATGTATTGCCTAGGAAAAGTGAGTAAGAGAAACTATTTTGGGATCCTGCTGAAGGTGGGAAGAGGTGCCTTACTTCATAAAACTCCCTTTCTATACCTTAAATCCATTAATCTCACCAAGCCAAACTTAGAGTCCTCTTTAGGAAACAGACCAATCCAAGGTAAAAAACCCCAAAACACAGACTTAGGTAAAAATGGAGATGGGAATCGACGTTCTGCATAATGCAACCTGGTATCACTGTTTACAGTGGATTTAAAGGCCTATCAGTGGACAAATCGGTTCACACATCTAAGCTTTCTGTCAACATTTAATGCCTAGTTAATAAGTGTAAAGAGAAATCACCAAGAATTATTAGATGTTGAGAAACACCAAAAAAGAAAAAAAAGACTGACACAAGAAAAAATATATAACTCATTTGAATAATGAATTTATATGGAAGTATATTCCTGTATATATCTTGATAATAAGAATAACTATATGATTGGAGACTTTACAACACTAATTTAAAGCATATCTCACATACCACACAGCTCAAGAAATATTATCAGTGTATTTTATCCTTTCAAAAGCCACACTATATGAAAATTCATTCCATACATTACAGTCATTAAGATCTATTGGACTGAAGTACCAAGAAAACATTTTCCTGATTTGACAAGTTCATATTATTTATTGCTGAATGATGTATCAGGATGTTTCTGTCAGGTTTGCTAGCAATATTCATTATTCTCATTAGCAATCAATAATTTGACTGGCGGGCAACTCTCAGAGAGAAAGAGAATATTTAACTGCTTGCTTTGCCATACCACATCATTTAACGTTATCTGTCAAGCTTCTTTAATATGACAGCACAGAAAATGCCACAGAACAATGCTTCATAATAAGCTTCTATTTCCTTTTGATACTTTTGTTTTTTATGAGAGGCAGTATATCTTATTACAATATGTCATTCTAATATCTTGTAGCTTGTTTAATATTTTAAGATGTGTTTTCTTTTCTACTTTAAGAGTGGGAGTGAGGATAAGGTACATCAATATAATTCCCAGACTCTCCAAAATACCTGCTTGTAATTCCTAAATGTAAGTTATAATATTTATTATTTCCAACAGTCTTTCAAATCATGGTATTGTTGGAAAAATCTTTTTACATAGTTTACATACTGTCATAATGAAATGGATGAGTCTTGGTACCATTTTGTTTTGCTAGTTTTATCTCTAACCCCAAACTCAACACTGAAAAGTTCATATTATGAAAAATAAAATTCAGTGTTTTCATTTAGGAATTTGATGTCAGAAGGAAAAAAAATACTGGTGTCCAAAATCTATTGCTTATAATTGATTGTTATGGAGTCTGGGTTGAGCACAGTTAATGAAGGTTTGGATTACCATTGGAGAAATATCCTATAAATCAAACTCTGTAAAATCAAGTATATCTTGGTTAATTGAACATAATTGTGAGAAAATTCTAAAATTGTTAGAAAATATAAAAATTTGAAGAAAATCAAATGCAGAAAGCAATCATCTCTCAAACTAGTAAATTAAAAGAATAAATAAAATGCATTTTGAATTCTACTATCTTAGCATTTCCATTACTAAACCTAGTGTGAATCATGTTCTTGTTTGTTTAGATGACTCTGATGTCTCCCCTGTGTCTTATGTAGGCCCCCTAAGGCCAGCTGTTTCAATATGTCATAAAATAAATTCAGCCAAGTATGTTTAACTATCTGAGTTTATTAAGCAATTCAAGAATGGGCAACTTGCCATCTAGCAACTAGAAGGGTGCTCTGGGAAGGCTGTAGGAAAAAAGGTGGGGCAGGGAGCTATTAAGAAAAGAAAGGGTTATGATTAGACTAGGGTATCTTTTGGGGGAAGGGAAAGGTACAGGTTTTTATCATGCAGATTACTTTTACTCTCCAGGGGATGAGAGGATCTGGTAAGATTACTGGTGCTTAACCAAAAAAATTCAGACTGGTTGATTAAGTTTACATTTCGGGGAGAGGTTGAAACTGCAATTAGATCAGAATTAGGTCAGATATTAAGTCTAGATTTGGTACATGGGCACATAGCATGGACTGATGCCATTTTTGTTCTCTGAATTTCTCTGTAACAGATATGTATATCAGACATCAGTACCTTTTTATTTGAATTTACCAGTGAATTCCATTACAAATTAAGTCATAATTTTCCTTGTTACTGTGGACTGCAAGGCTGCACATAAAATGGATTTGGCTTCCATCTTTCATCCGCCCCGCTAAGAAGAAAGCACAGACACAGGCTTCCGTGTGTCCTTATTTCACAACAGTTGTACTTACTCTTCTTTCTGCGTGTTTTTCCCCCAAATGTGGTTTTAATTTAATGTATGTGCTTCAGTTTCATATTTGGGGTCTTGGTGTTTATGTTCCTGCCACAAAGCTGTACAATGGCCAATGGACTCTCTTGCAGCAAAACTACAATCCCGCTTACTCCTATTATCGGGCAGTAGCTGGTGAAAAATCATCTCTGCCTCTCTTCTGTTTATTAAATATTATGTGATTGAAACCAACTGACAGAACCAAAATTATATCCAGAATCCTAGCAGCAAAGGAAGTTGTAAATACAGTGTTTTAGCTTTACAATTTCTCCTAAAAATAGAGGAAGAGAAGTTGAGTAAATACAAGCTATATAGAAATGAATGTAAATATACATTGATAACTATTGATGACCAATAGATTGGCTGGATGATAGATAAATAAATGTTATGCAGTCCTGACTAAAAATAATGCTGCTTAGCTGCACTCAAGACTTTTAAATAAAGACCAGGTCTGTGGGAATTGAGGAAAGATGTTGAGAACAATTCTTCTTTATTGGGTCTGAAAAGAAAGCAAGTGGCTGCTTTTCTGCATGACGAATTGCATTTTTATTTGCACTTTAGAGATCTCTAAAGAAGGCAAAATATCTTTTTGATGCTAGACAAACATTATTCAGTTAACTGGGATTCCTTTGCTACTATTTCACTATCTAAAAGTTGCTAAACACACTTTGAGGTATTCTTGAGCTTCTCTTCCTCTGTGAGGGTTTCAGTCTTATAATTAAGCCCTCACAAAAAGCTATCTATTTCAGAAATGTTCCAAAAGATATGTGACATTTTATTGGTTTTATTTAATAATTTTCCTTTAACAAATTTTTACTGTGTCTAGCCTGACCCACACAGTGATAAGCAATAGGCACAGTCCTATTTCTTAACACATAGGTTTGTTTATGTGATTGAATGAATGCACTTGTGTCTGGATGTGGAGGATGACTGTGTTTATATGGGGTTCATGGGAGGCTTGAAAAGCTGTAAGGTTTCCTGAAGTCAAAGTTAGTAAGTGATCTTGGAAAGGGTATGCTCCACAATAATTCTTCTGAACTCTAAAATTGTCTCTGTAAACTTATGCCATTAGTCTTCTCTCCAACTACCTCTTCCTGAATGGTTTGTTAGTCTCTCCTGTCATCAGCATAACCATTTCCTGAATGTAGAAAAGACAGAAACATCAATAAAAGAGAAAAGCAACTAATTTTATTGGAAAATAAAAGTTACAAAATAGTTTTCTTGTAAGTAGAATTAATGCAAATTGTATAAAAATAGAAAAACTTGGAGAAGAGTGCTTGCTATGATTTGCCTTTATATACACACATGCAGGGGAGGAAACCAAAGTCACAGACACTGATAAAATATGATTGATCCAAAATATAAGTTTATATCATTGCATTTTGAAAATTCACTTAAAAATAGTACTATAGGTCAACAGACTAGAAAATAAAGTATGCATGAGTGACATAAAAAATTGAGAAGCCATAAAGCTAATTAAGCTTCTGCTAAACATAGCATACTACAGGTAACTATGAAATCTGCCCCTTTTCACCCACCATCCCCTACACAAATGGGTCTATAAGAAGGTTATAACACAGGTAAAATTGTCATATTTATAGTGTCTACTCTTAAGGTTTGTCTCTTTTCCAAGCAGATAGACTAACTTAAATAGAAAAGACACAGTTTTCCTGGTTTGCAGAATGAGGCATCAGAATTTGGAGAGAGCACAAACACTAAAATGTGAAGAGTTAAACCCAGAAAGGAAGGAACCACTTCCTTCCATTCGGAAGGTGGAAAAACTCATGTGAGTTGGACTCTTTATCACTTTCAAGAAGGTGAATCCAAATTGTATGCAAATCTGTGTTGAGTTGCAGCAGACCACAGAATGCTACATAAAGCAAAAATATCTTTCAAAAATGAAGGCACAATAAAGACCTCTACAGAAAAATAAAACTAAAAATTTTCACTAGCGGCTGTACAGTACCAGAAATATTAAAGGGAATTTTTAAGGTGAAGAGAAATTACAACATATAGAAAATCTAATTGGAAAAACAATATAGATGGCTGATTATGGTAAATACTATTAACAAATTTTACCAATAATTTAAGGAATAACAATAATTTTACACATATCTTGGTGTAATGTAGAAAATGTAGGAAGAATGAACACTTCTCAATTAATTTTATATAGCTAGTATAAATCCAAATAGCCAAATGTAACAAAATACTACCAAAAAAAATAAAAATAGAAGTACCAATGAATTTTCCTCATGAACGTATACACAGTAAAGTTAATAACTCATTAGCACATCAAATTCCTATATAGTAATGGACATAGGATTTTGCCCAGATGTAAGGTTGATTTAACATTCCAAAATCAAAAGCCATATTCACTAGATTAACACAACATATGGGAAAAACTATATAATCAGTTCCATTGATGGAGAAAATGATGGAAATAGGGGATCTGAGTATCCAAAGAATTTGCTATCCATGGAGGGTTCTGGAACCAATTCCCCAAGAATACCTAGGAACAACTAAGTTTGGGGGAGACAGAAGTTTTGGGGGAGAAAAAAGACATCTACTCTTGACTGCCTGGGTTGGGGGTTAGCACCCTTAACTCCACAAATTGTTCAAGGACCAACTGTGTTAGAATACCATCAATCCCCCAAATAGGAATAAATTTAATTAGAAATGTTCACAATTTCTACACTGAAAGCTATAAAGCATGGCTGAGAGAAACTTGGTAAAACCTAAATAAAATAAGCCCTGGCTGGTGTGGCCCAGTGGAGTGAGCGCAGAACTGCAACTGAAGGTTCTCAAGTTCAATTCCCAGTCAGGGCACATGCCTGGGTTTCAGACCAGGTCCCCATCAGGGGGCAAGCAAGAGGCAACCACACATTGATGTTCTCTTCCTCTCATTCTCCCTCCCTTACCCTCTCTCTAAAAAAAATAAATAAATGAATAACATCTTTTTTAAAAAATTATATATTCTGTCTTGTTACTGACGTCCTTAGGTCTAATTCCATTGCTCAAATGCAATAGCTTTGCCCAATCCTCAACTGTCAATACTTGATTCTTAGGTCTCTTAGTGTAAACATGCTAATCCTATTACAAAAATTAATTTACCTTAATCCCTTTATTATCAGTGATTCAATAACCTAGAATATTCCTCCATAGGAGTTTTTCTCTCAAAGGGCTTGCTCTAGAGTAAGTAGTTATTGAAGTTTCTACATCTTCTCGTTTTCTTTTATTCTGCACAATACCTCAAGAGTGGGGTCCTTTTATCCCTCCATGATGGCTAATGATTTATCACCTCTGTGTCAGTCCAATCCTGTGATAACTAAATTCTAGTGAGTGTTATCTAAATGACATAGGATCCATACATAGGATCAATCTGCATTTGGACACTGCAGTACTCAACCGTTTTCTCCCTAAATCCTGAAGCTTAGGCGCCTGGTGTATTATTGGCTGAACTGCTCCTCCTTGCTTGTACATTCAGGATAGGGTTTTTATGTGAATGGGACCAAGTCTCAGGTCTTATGTTGACTGCCTTCTCCCTGCAGTGTTATCATCCACATATGAATCTTTCTCCTTTTTTCAGGATCAAACATTTTTATTGCATGAAAAGTTTGTTGAGACCTTTTTTTTTGCTACACAATGGAATAAACTGCAATTTATTAAATGATTGAAGAGAATCTAATTTAAATATTATTCCATCCTCATTGACATATTACAGATGTGGTTAGGAAAAATGGTTCTATTGTTTCAGTCATAGTCCTGCATTACCACCAATCTCTGTGCTTCCTGCTGTCTATATCACATTCTACTCCATGACAAATTTGTAACTTTCCATGTATCAGAGACTCTGTAATGACTGCAGACACTTCTCAGCTCCTATGACTGCAAATGCTACTCAGTATTCATACTTCTACCGTCTTCACTTTCAAGGTATTTTTATACGTAAAAACTATTTTTGCCAATAGACACTAAAACACAGTCTATAAGAAAAGTCACTATCTTTCTAATGATTTCAAAAGTGCCAGGCCCTGTTTTTCTGGAGATGATTTCTTCCTCTATATTCTCTGTTGCATTTCTTTGATGATTCTTCTGTTACTCTGAGTTCTGCTGTGGATTGTAAAGGTTATCCAAGAAGTGGTTATATTTTGGTTGGAAAAGTAAAATTTCCACATTTAGAAATGTCAGAGTTGCCAAAGAGCCATTGATTATATGACCACAGTATTTGTTACACGGTTAAGCACATTTTGTCTGGCTTAAGCAGCCTACAGTTTTATAGTTTAACATGATTTTTTTTAAGTTTAATTTTATCTTAAGTCCTACCAATGTCTTTTTAATTATTGAACTTCTAAACATCTTTTCATTTACAAGTCTTAACTATACTCTATGGATCTTTTATTGATCCCACTTTGGAAGTAACTGATCTTCTCTTTATATTTTCATAAAATATTATTTTTATTATAGTGAAAGTACTTATGGAACTCATAGCTTGTTTTTTGTGTATTTTTAAAAATCTAATATGCTTTCTCAATTATGAATTACATTTATAACAGGAACTTTCATGTTATTTTTCTGATAATGCCACACATTTAAACTAGTTTATATTAACATATATTTGGAAACTTATTATTTACATATTTAAAATATATGGATAAAATAAAATGCAGACATTTAAGTGCACAACCAAATTAATTTTCAAAATTAAAGTTGAGATTAGAAACAATACCAGCACATCAAAAACTTCTCTCAGTCCCTTTTCTAGTCAGAAACATTATTGTATATTAGGGTTTTTTCCTGTTTTTCTTTTGAAGCTCACATTAATGAAATCATAAAGTATGCATGCCTTTCATTCAAAATATTTTCTGTGAAACTCCCAATCCTACTTGCATATAGTTGTGACAGGACATAGCTGAGCAGTAGCTATTCTTAGGTAGGAGCTGACCAGCAGCCGTTCCCAGACAGCAGCCATTCCCAGATAAGCAGTTATCTCAAGGTTGTACACTAACCCCCGTTTTAGCAGCTGCACTCCTTCCCCTCCTCCTTCTGCCTGTGTAACAAGCATATAAGGAAACTCCAGCTTGAGCTCAAGGCCCAGAATTTGCATTTTTGTCTCCTCTGGGTCTGCATGCGTGAATAAACCCCACTTCACAAACTCCAAGGCCGTCTGAGTCGTCTTTTCCATAACATAGTGAGATTTCATTTTATTTCATTGAAATATAGTATTTTCTTGAGTGAATATTTTATATTGTATTCTAATTTTGATGAGCAGTTGACTTGATTCAATTATTTAGCAATTATAAATAATACATGTATTTGTACATATATATTCTCTGGTTATTTGAATGCATGTTATTGTGCAGCATGGGGTTCAGCTGCTTATTGCCTTAATACATGACTCAAAGATTTGTATTGAGGGAAACAGATATTTCTTAATAGGGTTGTGATTTGGGGGGATGTTGTTTTCAACATCCTGAGCCCTTCTGCTTCTGCTTAGAGCCCTTATGCTCTGAGCCCTTCTCTGCCAGGAGACCCCGAATCTCTCTTGCTCTCTAAAAGTTCACAAAGCAAATCCATGCCCAGAACTTTCCCATTTCCTTTCCTGTTCTTTTGGACCTTAGACCAGCCAAGCAAACAGATCTCCATCCGCTTTGGAGTGTACATTCTTGGATTTCAGAGTTGCCCTCTTCTTGTAGCAGTTCTCTCTTTCAGGATCTGGGGTGCACTGCTCTCAGTCTCCATGCAGCAGTCCAGGACCCATATGCCATGCTGAAGTGGATCATAGTGTCCTAGGGGCTGGAGCCTGCCTGCAGAAGCAGGCTTCCAACCATGCAGGCCTGAGCCCCTGGTGGGCCTGGCTTCTGTCACAGCCCATGGGCAGGCTCCTCTCTCTGTGGAGAGCAAGGGCCAGAGAACCAGAACATCCAAGTTCATCTGTGACCAAAAGTCCCAAGCCAAAGTGCCAAAGTCAAGAGTCTGTAGCAAGCACCATAGCAAGAGAGCTAACTTCTTCTCACCTCCTGTTTAAAAAGTCCTCTTTCCCAGAATCCAATGCACTCCTGAAACCTGTGGGAGAGTCCAGCTTTCCAACCAATGAAGGCCAGTGTTGGCCATATTTGCCTAATGAGTTTCCTAGTGCAGCCCACACTGCTGGGAAGGGTATAGGTTGCCTGGTTGTCAAGGTTACATATGCTGGCTCCTTTAAAGTTGATAGCTGTCTTTTGTTATGAAATGTGCTTTAAGCACTATATCTTTTGCTGCATTGGCTCCTCCCTGCCTTGGAGAAGGCAGGGTGCTTTTGATCTGCTGCCTGGGCAGCTTTCCCCACCCCCTGCCTTTCCTTACAAACAGCCTCCGTGCTAGATTTGGGGGATACCTTGCATTTCAGTGATCTTAGGCTGGACCCACCCTGTTGTTAGGGAAAAGACAACTCAGACGGCCTGGGAGTTTATGAAGTGGAGTTTATTCATGCATGCGGACCCAGAGGAGATACATTCCAAATTTTGGGCACCCAACTTAGGCTGGGGCTTCTTTATATGCTTGTTACACAGGCAGAAGGAGGAAGGGGAAGGCAGCTGCTGTAAGCAAGCAGAAAGCAAAGGTTAGAGTAGGACCTTGAGATAACTGCTTATCTGGGAAAAGCTGCTGTCTGGGAATGGCTGCTGGTCAGCTCCTACCTAAGAATGGCTACTGCTCAGCTATGTCCTGTCACACTGTCACATACATTTATAGGTGACATCAGCTATGTATCAATAAATGAGTGGATAAAAAAGCATTGGTGCATTTATGCAATCTTACCTGGCCATAAAAAAGAATGAAATCTTACCATTTGGGACAGCACAGATAGACCTAGGGGTATTTTGCTGAGTAAAATAAATCAGAAAGAGAAAGACAAATACCATATGATTTTGTTACAGTAAGTAGTTACTAGTTTTTAATAAAAAAGAGAGCAAAGAGAATTGAGCTTGATAAACTGGGAAGAATAAGCGTATTTTCTTGGCCAAAAAGCTATAGCATTTACAGGCTCACTCACACACTCCAGGGGACTGCTGCCAAGGAGACTTAATCCTAAAAGCACAGAAAATCTCCCCAGGAGCAGTCTTCTCTTTAGTACTGGATTGTTGAGGGGCACAGGGTGAGGTGTTGAACTATAGAGGCCTGTCAGTCTAACTAGGGGTGTGGACCTATCAAAAGCCTGAGAAAACTTGGGAAGTTGATTGGACATTTTGAAAATGCCCCTGATTCTTCCCAAACCCAAGCTAATATAATCTCTGGGAGAATGAAAAAGCTCTTCCTCTCCTTGTCCTCTCCCTCTGCTCTACCCTTCTATCTCCTTTCTCCTCTCCTCCCTCAGGAACCTGCACTGACCCCATTTATTTGTGTGTGGTATCTCTCCAGGGCACACAACCATGTGGATCTAGCAGCTACTGTTGATGGGAGAGACCTGGTTCTTCTTGCTGATGCATGTAAAGAATTACATATCAGCAAATCTAGTAGTATGTAATTAGTTTATCAGTGGCCTGTTCCCATGGAAGAGAACAGGACTGGGTAGAGTAGGGGGTGAAAGGTAAAGTTTCAGGGCAAAGCAGGGTGAGAAAAGCAAGAGTGGCTGAAGACCAGGGTGGAAAGCACTTGGGCAGCCTGAGTTCGGGTGGCCAGAGGCCCTGTGACCCAAGAGCCAAGAGCACCCTCAGCCCCCAAGGGAGTGATTCCTTTGTTCTCAAGACTTATGTAGTTGGTGGGATAGGAGGGAAAAAAGTTATTGATTATTGAAAAGTTATTGAAAAATGTACTAATGGGTAAATGTGGTACCAGCTTTCCTGGGGGAATGTGACTACCCAAACTTAGGTATGTGTGGGGGTCTGTTAGCCCAAATCCTTATCTTGCTCCAGACCCCATTTGTTCATCTTGTTGTAAAACAAATACGTGACAGGAGGCAATTAATTAAAGTTGGGGCACTTTTGAAAGTTATTTATGGGCTCTTTCTGTAAGCATCAGGGGCTCCCTGGTAAAATAGATAGTGACCAGAGGTAGGTCACTATTAGCCAAAGTTGTTTTATGGGCTTTTTCTTTGGGCACCATGGACCCTCTCCCACATTCAGGCCTTGGGATGAAAGCACAGTTTAAAGGCTTTCTTTCCCAGATAGTGGAAATGTTACGTAGAATTTCAAAGACTTCCCTTCTTTCTTGCTGATATAGTGTTTCTTGTGATGTTGGAACACCTGGCAATATTATCAGACCAGACTCAGGACTGCTGAGTTAGCACATGAGGCTTGTCTCCTTCCTCCTTCCTGATTGGTAATCAGGTTTACTATTTATTCTACCTAATTGGTAAAAGGTGTTTCCTGGCAACTAGGGTGCTAACTGCTGGCCAGTAACAGTATTGCAGTCTCAGAGTTCTTACTATGCTGTCTCCTACCTCACTACCAGGGCCCACAGCAGATGATATGGGATCTAAAAGACTAAGCTTTAATAGGAAGCAGAAACTCTGGACACTGGCTTTTATTTGGGGTTTTCTGAAGACACAGTTGGATTTTTTCCACAGAAAGGCAAATGGAGATGGGACATTTGATGTACATTATATTAGTTTCAGATGAACAATATAATGACATTTGTGTATATTGCAAAATGACCACAACAAATGTCTAATTGGCATCTGTCATCACACAAGAATTTTTTTTCTTATGATAGAACTTTTAATATCTACTGTCTTAGAAACTTTAAATATGCAATACAATATTAACTACAGTCATTATGTTGTACATTACATCCACATGACTTAATTTTTTATAACTGGAAGTGTGTACTTTTTTACTTTATTACCCATTTTGTTACTCCCAGCCCCCTTTGGCAACCACCAATCTCTTCTGTTCTCCATGAATAGATACTTTGATTGTTTCCATCCATAGCACGGCTTTTGGGAACCACGTTGCAATGAGCATGTGAGTGCACACATATTTTGGACTTAGTGTTTTTATTTTCTTTAGATAATACCCAGAAGTGGATTCACTTGACTGTATAGTAGTTATATTTTTAAATTTTTGAGAAATTTCATACTATTTTTCATAGTAGTTATACCAATTTCCATTCCCACCAACAGTGCACTAGGATTCCCTTTTTCCCACAATCTCACCAGCATGTTATTTTTTGTCTTTTGATACTAGCCATTCTAATGGTTTTGATGTAGTATCTCATCGTGGTTTTGATGTCAGTTTACCTGATTAGTTATAAGGGCATCATTCATTTATCTGTTGGCTAGCTGTATGCCTTCTTTGGAATAATGTCTCAACTTTATTAGATTTCTTTTTTGCTAGTGTACATTATGAATTTTAAATACATTTTGGATATTAACTCCTTATCAGATATATGATTTGATGATTTTCAAAATTTCTGCCATTCAATAAGTTACCTTTTCATTCTCTTCATGGTTTTCTTTGTTGTGCAGAAACTTACTAGTTTGATGTAGCCCCACTTTTCTTTCTATTTTTTTGCTTTTGCTACCGTTCCATTTGGTGTCAAATCTAAAATCTCATTGCCAAGTTTGATGTCAAGGAAGTTACCACCTGCTTTTCTGTGGATAATTTTGGTTTTAGATCTTATGTTCAAGGATAAATTGTTATTAAAAAGTATTCTGTATAGAGTTAAAATATTGGTCAAGTTTCATTCTGTTGAATGTTTCTGTCTAGTTTTCCAAGCACTATTTATTGAAGAGATGGTTCTTTCCCTCTATATATTCTTGGCCCCTTGGTTGTAAATTAATTGATTATATATGCATGTGTTTGTTTCTGGGGTCTCTATTGTATTCCTTTGATCTATGTGTTTGTTTTTTATGCCAATACTATAGTGGTTTAATTACTACAGCTTTGTAATACAGTTTGAAATCAGGAAGGGTGATTCCAGCTTTGTTATTCTTTATCAGGATTTCTTTGTCTTTTTAGAATCTTTATGCTTTCACACAAATTTAAAAATTTTATTATTTTTTTCTGTGAAAAATGTCATTGGAGCTTTGATAGAGATTATATCAAATCTGTAGTTTGCTTTGGGTAGTATGAACAATGCTCTTTAAAGCTAAGTCTATAACAGAAAAAAAGAAACTGAATATTTCCAATGAAGCTCAATTAATTTTTATGAGTTATGAAAGAAAATACACATTGAGAAGAATGAACATTACATGAATTAAGTTAAATAATTTAATACATTGTATTTGGTGGTTAATGGGTCTGCATTTTATTTATTTTGATGAAATGGCACCAAAGAAATAGATACATTACACCTAATATATTATGCTGCAAGATAACTGAAGTATCATAGAAGAACTCAGTAAAAAGGTTTGAGGAGAGAACTTAATGAAATAATTTATTTTTTTCTCAGTCACTGATGTGTTAATACATAAATAATTTTATTTTTTGGAGAACTAAAAAAAGTTTTCTCCAAGTTAGTTTCCTTATAGACACAAAAATTATTGGCCACTTCCACAACTCTGTAGAAAAACGGATTGCCATGATATCCATTCAAATAAAAAGGCACATATTTATGAAAAATTTATGTACATATTGAAAGATTTTCTAAATAATTTGAATACATTTTGATAAGTAAAAATAAATCTAGTTTCTTTACATGAAAAACTAAATAAACAATAAGAGCATTAATAGTGAATGATTGAGAATGTGATTATTTTATTAAACTGAAATGAGATTTTAAGTTTCTCCAAAAAATGATCGTGTAGTGTCATATGTATATGTATATTTTAAAGGTAGCTAGTTATATAAATATATAAATTGAATCTGTGATAATTCTTGACACTTATTAAACATTTAATGTGAAGCACAAATTCAGTGACTTTTTGTGATACCCATAGGCATATTTAAATTCCTCAAGAAAAAAATGTTAAGCAAAATTTGAGAAAAGATTTCTGACATATCAATTGAGGAGTAAGATATATTCTACCAAACAATTAATATTCAAAGTGTTCCATTTCAATAAGCAAAATGTGAAATATTTGGACATTTTTCTTATTTGAATAACTGCTTAAACTTCAAATTTTGCTTCTGCATTTATCATCATATTTTATCTTTTGAATACCTAGGTATTCACAATGCATAGGACATTTCTTATTTATCCTCAACTTTATATCTTGGGAGACAAAAACCCTGAGGGGAGAAAGTAGGTGTGGGTCCAAATCTCTTCTTTCTGGGATACAAAGGGCTGGATTAATTTCTATGTTATATTTTAACTATTCTTAGTGAATGAATTTTTTAATAGATGTGTATAATTGTATTTGATAGTCAATAAACCTGCCAAAAAAGTGCAATAAAAAGGCATGCTAATAAATCAAGCATTATATTTGAAGATTGTAAGCTCTTACAATATAAAACCACTATAAAGGTATTTTGCTTGGTATATTTTAAATGGGAAAAAAAAAGTAGCCTGGTGGCCTTATTTGATGCCTTCTATTGTCTTCCACATGAGAGAACCACTTGTAATTCTGTCTGATCATGAATGTCAGAGGTATTAAAAGGAGGTTTTAAATTAGGATTGAGGCCACTGTTGCCCAAATTAAATACAAATTTTAGTTAAACAATGATTTTTTAAATAAATATGCCTTATGCATATATTTACAACATACTTACACTATTTTTTTCTATATCTAGGATTAAAATTTGGCTGGGTATACTATATTTTTGTTTTCTAAATCTGGTAACTGTACTTGTAGAACACTGACAAATGTGTAAAGATACTATTGGTAGGGCCCCGGCGGGGTGGCTCAGCTGGTCATACTGTCATCCTAAGACACCAAGGTTGTGGAGGTCAACCAGTGAATGCATAAATAAGGGGAAAAATAAATCGATGTTTCTCTCTCTCTCTAAAGTCAATAAATACAACAAATTATAAAGATACTATTGATAAATAGTATCTCTACTTTAAATGTCTGCCTATACTTAGAAGGTCAAGGCAATTTCTTACTTTCTTAACCACAATAGTCTCCTGAAATTAAATTGAGAAATAAATAAAAAATTATGATTGTCTCACTGTAGAAAACAACTAAGTTATATAATGCATGTATTATAATATGTTGAACTAAAATATCAAAGTAGATAGAGAGCAAGCTGACAACTCTAAAAGGATGGGAGGCGGAGGGATAGAAAAAAGAAAAAGAACTCATGAACATGGACTACAGTGTGGTGATTGTGGGTAGGGGCAGAAGGTGGATGGGGGTGGAAGAGGTAGAGATACGATAAATGGTAATGGAAAATGCAATGAAAAATGAAATATTAAGAGAAAGATTTGACTTTAGATGGTAGGCACACAATGCAATATATAGATTATATATCATAGAAATGTACACTTGAAATCTTATTATGATCTTATTAACCAATGTCACCCCAACAAATTTAATTAAAAATATGTTTAAAAAAGAAAAAATAATTTTAATATGTAAATAGTCCTTTAAGCTTGTTTTGGAAAAACGGAATTGTTAACACAAAAAGTGTATAATTTTTATTTGCATTTGCCATTCATATTTTGTATTTGTATTAAAAATTTATAATTTACATTTCTTTTTATTAAACACAAACTTAAATAATGCAAAAATTATCTGCTTATATAAATATGCAGTAATTCTTTCAATCTTGTTCATTGGCCTCCTGGAGGCCAAAGTAGTTAAAATGCATAATGATAATAAGACAAACATGAAGACATAAATATTTTTAAGATTATAAGTACCCTATAGTTTGGAAATATCCCTTAGATGGCAGGAGGACATCAATTTTTTTTTATTGTGGTAAAATATACATAACAGGATTTATCTTCTTAACTGTTTTTAGTGTATAATTCAGTAGTATTAAGTATATTCATATATTGTGTAACTCTCACTGTTGTTCATTTCCAGAATTCTTTGCATCTTGCAAAACTGAAGCTCTATCCTTTGAAAAATAACTCCCCATGAATCCCTGGCCTCAGATCCTGGCAATCATCATTTCACTTTCTTTTCCTCCTCCTCCTCTCTCTCCCCCTCCCCCTTTTCCTTCTTCTCTTCATCATCTTCTTCTTCTTTCTTTACTTCTCTTTCTCCTCCTTCTCTCTCTCTCTCCACCAACCCTCCCCATCCTTCTTCTTTTTCTCCTTCTCCTTCTCATGCTTCTTCCTTCTCTTCTCCTCCTTCTTCTTCCTCCTTTTTCTCCTTTCTTTCCTTCTCCTTCTCCTCCTCCTCCTCCCTTGCCCCTCTTCCTCCTCCTCTCCCTCACCCTCCTCCTTCTTCTTCATCTTCCCATAATTCACACTCTGGTAAGGATGGCATCTATTACAATAAGATTCACATTTTTTTTTCTTTCAGATTTCACATATATGTGAGCTCATGTAATACTTATCTTTACCTTTCTGTTTCTGGCTTGTTTCACTTAATGTCCTCAAGATTTAAATTATCCTTTATATTGTATGGCTGAATAATATTCCATCACAACAAAAAACTCAAATGTTTATGTTCATCGACTGATGAACATTTAAAGAAAATCTGATATATATATATATAGATATATATATATACACACACACACACAGAGGTTTGGAAAGTGTAGATATGAGTTGTGAGTATGCAAAACAGTTTTCTTGTATTGTTTTATTTATTAATTATTGTATCATTTTTCATCTGAACAACTGTATACATACTTTTGCCCCGCCCTTTATATAGATTTTCCCTATTCTCTAGAAGCAGAGTGTTCTTATGAGAACTTTCACAAATCAAAATGACATAAACAAAGAAGCAATTACCATTAATTTATGTTGAAAAATTTTTTAGCATCTCTAGACACAAAAAATAACCAACCAAATTATTCTAAGATGCTCAAGTTTATCCAATTTTATGCTAAGTGTCTCTTAGGCACTTCTGATATCTCAGGACACATGTTGCTAATGTATGCACCAAATAAATGGAGATGAAACAAAAACCCAGCTTCTCACAAATGCAGTTCAAAGATATGGCATCTTGATGCTGAGATGCTGAGTGTAGTTTCCAGGGAAGGAGATTGGCAGTGTGGCCTCACTGCATGGGGTGCATACTGCCTCCCTCAATAATGGCCCACTGAAGAACAAACTATGATTGCTGTTTACTCACCTATTTTGGTAAAAGCAAAAATCTTCTTTGGATTTCCTTATAATTGGGAAAACAGGTACTAATGTAGGTCTTTCAAAAAAGTGAGGTGGCATGACTTGGATTTTTGAAAAATGACATATACCTACCAGTATGTCTATTCTTTATTTAAAGAGTGAAAGGGAAGGTGATCAGAGACTCGGGGTACTAAAATACTAAACAAAAAAAGTCATATGTGTGTTATTCACATAATATTAATATTATACTTATTTTTCTCAGCTAAATGGTGTTTTTTTATGTAAACTCATTTGCTCTATACTCATTGAAAGGAATAGAATCAGAAATAAATATCTGCTCATTTTGATAAAAATAAATATTTAAAGAGTGAACATAAGATTTTTTGCATTTTTTAATTTTTTTTATTTTAATATGGAACTTGGGATTATGTTTCTTACATAGAAATCTTATGTTCAGCTCTTGTTTGTTCATTCATGAACTCAAAATCTCTCCTTATATATATTACCCTTTGGTTTTAAAGAAATGAAAGTAGCCCTGGCTGGTGTAGCTCAGTGGATTGAGCACGGGCTGTGAACCAAAGTGTTGCAGGTTCGATTCCCAGTCAGGGTACATGCCTGGGTTTCAGGCCATGACCCCCAGCAACCTCACATTGATGTTTCCCTCTTGCACTCTCTCTCTCTCTTTCTCCCTCCCTTCCCTCTCTAAAAATAAATAAATAAAATATTTTAAAAAATAAAAAAAGAAATGAAAGTAACAACTTGGATTATCTTTTACTAATAAATTTTTACTAAAAATTCACTACTTGTTTATATTAATAATTATAAATATATCTTTATTACTATTATAACATATTTGGAATCTTGTTTTGAATTTGTCCTTGGAGTACTATAGCAATGTATAAAATCTAAAGGAAAAAGAAGACAAAAGAGGAATGTATGGATCTGTATATATTAAATATCTAAACATTTGTCTCTGAATGTAAATATCACCTAAGTTATAATAAAAATACAGGTATGTCATCTTTAGGAACTTATCTTATAAACATCTATATATAGTATATTAATTTTTATGATAATTTTTACTCTCTTTTAATGATACATATGTGGGAGTATGTATGTTGTATATGTCCACAAGCATGATATTTTATAAATATATTATATATATATATATATATAATATATTCCTTTAAGCATACATATATATATAAACTTAAAGAAATGCTAATTACACCTGCAAGATTATTCAATTAATCTAATACTCTGGAAACTGCCCAACTCAGATCTCAAAGCCTTTATAATCTTATGATATGGTGAATATATTGTTAAATTATTCCTGAGTGTCTTGTTTACTTTTTTTTAAGATTTTATTTATTTATTTGTAGAGGGAGAAGGGAGGGAGAAAGAGAGAGAGAGAGAAACATCAATGTGTTGTTGCTGGGGGTCATGGCCTGCAACCCAGGCATGTACCCTGACTGGGAACCGAACCTTCAGCACTTTGATTTGCAGCCGCGCTCAATCCACTGAGCTACGCAAGCGAGGGCAAATTATTTCTGAGTATCTTACTTACTTTTGTCCCAGTACAAGTTGTGGTTAGGAAATATATACTGCTAAGCTTTCTAACATCATAGATAGCATAGAAAAATGTTTTCAGGCATTTTATAACGCTAGTAAATCTATTACATTTTATGTAAAAGCTGGCCTATTTTGTCTCATTTATTTATTTATTTTAATGACATGAGTATAAGACCTAGTATCACTGTAAGAAATGTCAATATGACCCTCTCCTATGATTTGCCTCTACAAAAGTGAAGCACTTATTATTCAAGTCTAGTATAAGTCTTAGCGAATCTCTCAGTCTACATTATTATTTTGTTCATACTCAGACTCTTGAAATGGACTTGACAGATAAGGCTAAGAAAGACAAAAGAATATATTTGTTTATGTAAAGATTATTTTAAGCTTGCTGGAAGCAGCAGAAAAATCTCAGGGGAGGAGGTGAGAAGCAGACAGGCAATCTGTGTGCCTCTCATCTTCCAGCAGTTCCTAGAGATTACATATAAGAAGATTAGGAAGCAAAACAAAATTACAATTGAAAATCTTTCTAATGAAAACAAATTTACCATGTTTGATTGCTTATATTTCTCATCACTTTTTGACAACAACATAATATTGAGAGATGATTCAATACAATAGAATTATTCTCTGTATAAACAGTTTGTTTGGGACAAATTGGTTACTGAGAGACACAGCTATTTTTCCATCACAGATTTAAATGACTATGCTATTCTCCAAGCCTAATTTTAAAAAGAAAGGACAATAAATAAAACATTGCTCCTAATAAATGCAGACTATTGATAGATAATTAATTTTCTGTAAATATTTGACATAAAATATGCAGTGCAAAACTTTATATATGTGAAGCATCAAGGACTGATTTGTTTTTTTCTCTGTACGTACATTACAGGCTGCACAACAATATGTTTTTCTATATATTATTTTCACTTGATAATACAAATAAATATGTTGGCAATCAGTAAGTGTATAAGTAATAAATGCAAAGAAAGAACCAGCTCAGTGTATTATTTTAAGTATAGTCGAGACTCAGATATAACTTTTTATTCTGTTGTGGTAAATCCTATGGTCAATTTAATAAATCAAAGAATCCCTTTCCTATTTGGTGCTGGAGTAAAGATGGCCAAAAAATAATTTTCATTTGATTCAGAAGGTAAAATAATACAGTGACCATAAATCTGTTGTGGTCAGATGGTGATGAGAGATAGAAAGTTGGGTTCTGACACATCCTTTCGCTGATTTTTCTGCTTCATGTCCAGCTCGTCCTTCTACCTGGATTGTCTCTGCTGTACATCATTCACACTCCCAACCAACGGAATACACAGAGCAACAGATTTCCATAAACCACTGCACAAGTTCCCCATTTATAGTCTGAGTTTGGCTGTCTGTTTTTGGCTTCCAGCATGACTCTACCTTTTCATTCCTGCCAGTTCTTCATAAAGACTGGTTGATGACTTGTTTGATTCCTCAACTGTCCTCCAACCCTTCCAGGTCTTTGCTTCTGAGGCTTTTCCTACATTTGCATAAGGCCACTTCCTATAACAAATACATTTCTCCATAATATTAGAGCGTTTATGTTTCTCCAAGTAAAAACAGAGTTCATGCACTAGTGCTGGGTGGTTTACATTCTGTTGCAGTGTCAAAACTAGACAATTAGTACCTTAAGAAAACATGTGATTGAGGGCAAAATCCAATGATATTTTATAACAGATAATACTGGGAGAAGTAATGAGGTTTTGAATAGTCATGGAAGACTGAAAAGAGAAAGTGATCACTTATTTGGGTGTTCAATAATAAATGGAGAGTGGGGAGATATAGACCAGTGACAACATTGCAGGAGTAGAAAAAAAATGAACAATACATAATCTAAGGAGGCTCTGATCAGGAAAATAACTGAAGGATTTTATAACAGATTCCTTTATAGAGTACACAATGTGTTATCAGTAAAGATGGGTTTTGTAGTTCAAATACTCTATCTCTAACTGCTACAGGGACAGACTGCTTTCTGAAATCTGTGATCATCTCTGTGAGTCCCTCTCCATCTCTGTTAGATAATTCCACTCCAACAGCCTACTTAAGTTCCTGCTGTGGCAAATCAGGGGTATAATATATATATACCTCATAGTATAAATACCCCCTTTAAAGCGTTTTTAGTTTTGTTATTGTTGTTATTGTTGTTTTGGCCTTTCTATGAAGACTGCTGGTTTTGATTGCACACTCTGATTGACGTCCTTTTATCTTTATTGCCACTTCCATCTGCACTGACTTCTACCATATCTGTCATGTATGATATTATACACAGATTTTGGCATCTACATATTCTACCATTCTATTCATCTCCTATTTTGATCAGATCTGAAGTGTGTTGGGAGATAGATGATAGATAGATAGATAGATAGATAGAAGATAGACACAGATAATAGATACATGGACACATAGTTATTTTAAAACTGTTTTGAATTATTTTCATCAGAACAATTGTTGGTATATTTAGCTACATTCAGCTGAAAGTGAAAACATGATTCTTTAATCCAATTTCTTCCCCATAAGAATTATTTTCCTAAAACCCACACATTGGTTATTCAAATATCACTTCTTCAGTGTTACATAGAGTTCCATGCAGCTGTCATTACGTTTTGACCTCATTTGGAAACGTTAATGGAGACTCCGGTGTTCTTTTTGAGTTATCCTTTATAGTAAACAATAAAATTTAGACTTTTTTCTTTTATAATTAGATATATTGAGCCTATACTTTCAGCATTTCTCTTTGGGCATTTAGTCAACCCATTTTTTTATGATGTACTGTTCAAGCAGCTTTCTACATGATGTATACTGTAATCACTAGTAATTTTTATTCCTGATATTTTCAGACTATTGGGGAGAGGCCTGGAGCAGATCTGACTCAGGCCAGCCTGTAGTATGTGGGTTTTTGACTTCTTGTAGGAAAGATTTCACAATAGGAGTCCAGGTGATTTTGCAGGTACATTTATTAAAGCTGGGGAGGGTGAAACAAAGGAAGGACTTAGGGTAGAAGAAGTAATGAGGCTTAGGTGGTGCTCTGCCTTGGCTCCCTAGAAACATGCTAGGAGAGGAGTGAGCCAAGGAGGAACTGCTGTTAGCACACTGAGAAGTGAAGGTCACAGAGACAGAAGTGAGCCAAGATGGAGCTGCTTTTATCTCCCTGGGAAGTCAGAGCAAAAGGGGGCCTCAGAGACAGGATGAGAGAGTAAGCCAGGGTCAAGCTGCCACTGCTTGGAGGAAGTAAAAGGTTCATGCCTGGGAAGAGAGAAAAAGGGAAAGAGGGAAGAGGTATGGGCAAGCTCTAGAGTGAGCTGAGCTAACCAGGGGTATCTGAACTTTTACTGTCTCTGGGCCACCCTGGAAGAAGAAGAGTTGTTTGGGGCCACACTTTAAATATACAAACACTAAGAAAAACAAAAAAGTCTCATAATGTTTTAAGTAACTTGACGATTTTGTGTTGGGCCACATTCATAGCCATCCTGGGCCGCATGTGGCCTGTGGGCTGCGGGTTGGACGCCCCCGTAGGCTCTTTATTCTCTGGTTATGGAGGTGAGGCGTGAAACATTTGCTCCAAGTATCCTTGGTGTACCGGTTTGCTGCTAAGTTGCTCAAACTATTTTGCTTTGTTTAATTTTCTTGTCTCAGTTTCCCCATTCCACCTGTCCAGGGGTTTCATAGCTTTTTACTGTCCTGTCACAATTACACCTCCCATTATATTTTTACCATTCCCCATTACCAGCCAAATGTACTACAAATCTGTGTAGTATAATCCAACCTATACTTAAGAGAAGTATTTATAGAATGCTCATATGTTAAAAATCATATGAAAATTTAATATAAATACCAACAACCTCTAAAATCCATTCCTTTTCCATATTCCACATATCTTTTTGTACAAATTTTCACACTTGTCAGTAATTTATTTTTCCACTAGGATTAAGGACACATAATTTGACCACTCTTAATTTATTATAATTAGTTATAATTATTTTTCTCATTAGAGTGTTTGCATTTTTCCCCATTTGGCTAAAGAAGTCTGAGTATATTTAAAATGGTTTGATTTTATTTAAGTACTACCTGCACATTTTTAAAATGCTTTGCTTTCTGGCACTGATGAACATTGCAGTTCATTTGGATTTGTATATGCCCAGAAAGACTTAGTGTTGAGTGCTTATCAAGAATCATTTTATTTATGAAATAATAGTATTGGAAACCAAATATTGTAACAAGATTGAAATGTTCTTCAGACGAAGTGATGGTAACTATGATCACCTGCTTGGGTGACACAGGACTGGAAAAGATGACCCGCATAAAAATAATGATTCATGGATATCATTTTTTATCTTAATTTGATCTTAATTTTATTTTGATGTTAATTTGATCTCAAAATTATTTCTGTTTGTTCCAGTATAAAATTTAATTCATTGCCATAAAAGTATTTTATATTAATCACCTAATTAGATGTAATATTCTTCTGGATATTGTAAAGTCATTTAACCATAGCATTTTTATTATACTAATAATAATGTTAAATACATAGAATTGTGATAGTTATAGAGCATCTATATGGTTTTGACTATATGAACAATTAGATGTAATATGGTACAAAAAATTTCTAAACATGTTTAGTTATTTTCTGAGAGTGAATGTCTACCATACTTTGTTTTTCCATAAATATTTATGCATATACACATATATTCTTATATATTCCTATTATGTACATATGTATTTGTGTGTATATCATTTGTCTTTTTAGTTTAGCAGTAAACTGTGCTTGCTTTATAATAAATACATGCATAAATACACACACATAGAATGTGAAGACTCCTGGACTTCTGTTTCCACCAAGAAGGCACTGAGCAGCGGTCTCCTGTGCCAGTGCTGCTGTGGGTCTGCCAGGCCAACCAGCTCTCACCTGCTGTCCAGGACCAGCCTGCAGGGCTTGGAAGCTGCATAGGGGGACTGAGAGACAGGAAAGGGAAACATCGAGGGAAAAACTCTTAACATTCTATCTCCTTTGACACTTCATTGCCTCAGACTTTGAGAGTTTTATTCTATTATTTTCTTAAGAGAGATTTTTTTAGCATTATTCTCAGAGGGATTCTACAGAAAATTGAATGATTATAAATAACTCCATATCAAATAATATTCTGTAATAAAAGGATTCTTCCATGTGAAAGATCTGAATAATAATATAAAATTATCCCATAAACAAAGAAAAATATACACTTGTTAGCAGCTTCAACCAAATAGCTATAGTCTCCAACTTAATTTGCCATATTTACATACATATATATATACACACACACACAATATACGATCTTTTAGTTCTTATCATGTTGATTTTGCTTAGCTAAAGACATTCTTAACACCTCATGTTATTTTTTTGTGTATATAATTATGTATAATTGTTTCTACATGTTATTCTACATGAGGATATAGATTTAATTAGTAATTTTATAATTTTAAAGGAAAAGTTTATTACCTATCTATGAATATTTTTCACTGGTGCTTTGAACTTCTTTCATAAAAATATGCATTACCTCTCCAGGTAACTCGGTTGGAATGTAATCCTATACACAAAAAGGTTGCAGGTTTGATTTCTGGTCAAGGCACATACTTAGGTTGCAGTTTGATCTTCCATTGGGGCAAGTATAGGAGGCAATCAATTCATGTTTTTCTCTAATATTGATGTTTCTCTCTCACACTGACATTTCTATCACCCTTCCTTTCCCCTCTATAAAAATGTATCTTCACATATATATACATATATGTATGTATATATGTGTATGCCTGGAGAAAGTCCATATATATATATATGTATGTGTGTGTGTGTGTGTGTGTGTATATATATATATATATATATATATACACACACATATGTATGTTTACATACAAACATATGTATGTTTAGAGAAAGCCCAGCCTTTGTTAATATAATGAGAATGATTTGCATGATATCAGTGTAATCTGGCAGCCAAGGAGAGTGGACTGGAATGCACATTTATGAACAATGATGTCTTCACTGCACTAGTCAGTGGGGGTGGTAGGCACCATTGAGTGAGCATGCATACTTTGTGTTTATCACATTCAAAATAACTGAGTGAGTAGAGCAAAAGATCTGCATCAGATTTCATGTTAAGCTTGAATATTCTACCATGGAAACTATTTAGATGACTCAGAAGGCTACAGCTATGGACAACTGATGATCAGTAGCTTTATCATGGCAATGTACTGATTCATTCTTGTGCAGAATGTTTCTGTGAAACATCAAATCACCCAGGTGATTCAGCTCCCCTAAAGCCCATATTTCTTGCCCTGTGATTCCTGGCTTTTGCCAAAACTGAAATCACCTTTGAAAGGGAAGAGAAATCAGACTGTTGAAAAGATTCAGGAAAATATGATGGGGCAACTGATGGAGACTGGAAGAATTGTGTGAATACCCAAGGTACCTACTTTGAAGGGGACAGAGATGTCATTGTCCTATGTACAATGTTTCTTGTATCTTGTATCTTCTTCAGTAAATGTCTTCATTGTTCATAGTAGATGTCTGGCTACTTTCTGAACAGACTATATTTAAATATATATATATGTGTATGTGTGTATATATATATGATAATAGAAATGCATATGTGTATATATACCAATATTAGAATTTTCATAAATTTAACACTGTCATGTTGTTATGTTGTTTTCTACATATTTCATCAACTTAGATTGCTATGAAGAGAAAAATTTTCTTTGTTAAGTAGTAAATGGAACTAAAGAATTCATACCATAAAGCTTTTCTAGAGTATAATCATACCTCTAGTTTTATAATTTAATTAACTTCTTTTAGAAGACAAGTGTATTTAATATGTGTTTGGGGGAAGCTGTTATTGTAACTGTGGGACTAGACTTTTTCTATTAGGTTTTAATTCAGTTCAGTCCCTTTAAATTACCTTACATTGCCCAATAATATACTTTTCATCAACATGTTCTAGCTCTCTTTTGGTACATTGTATTGTTTTCAATACTTATCTGGTACACAACATTGCAATACTTCCAAACTCAATACTTGTATTTTTACCATCATTTCAAACTCTGGAAACTTCTCTCAGATGGACAGGATTATGAAAAATTTGCTATGTTGAAAGTCTGTTCCTCAAAATTCAATTTTATGATTTATTAATTATACTATAATTTCAATATAAAATTTTTAGCATGGAAACATTTATAACATAAGTAAGTCTATTTTCTCTGGGTCCAGTGAAGCTTAATTGTTAAGGAGTATTTTTAGAACTTAATTATTAACCTCAGTTTGACATTAAGAGGTTCCACTAAATGCACAGCATTTTTCCAGGCTTTGTATCAAACAATTCTTTATACTGACTTCTCCACACTCAAAATGCAGAAAATAACTTATTTATCCGTTTATGCTGATTTCTACATCTGAGTCATAATTTATGGTAATTTCTAGGAACAAAATTTGCACCAGATCAAGAAATATGTAGAATTTTGGGAAAGATAGACACCAAAAAATATTACTCAATTTAGCATGTGATTATCTGGGATTAATTTCTATGAAAGTAAATTACATAGTTCTATGAAAGATATAATATTGTAGCTATAAAATAAAGAAACAAGGATTGGAAAACTTCCTAAGGACTCAAGTGAAATAGATTGCATGACTTACACAGCCATATGTATGTGATACAGCTAATAGTATGTCGATATGAACTTGCACTACAATACAAGAAAAGATTAAGTGCCAGGGAATAATTTTCAGCAATGCAATGATGATGATATTATCTGATGATCATCAATTACAGTAGATGAATCAAGCACATAATACATTCATTCATTTACCAAACCATTATTGAGAATTCACAATGTGTAGATACCATGCAAATACTGGGATACCAGATGGGAAGCTCTTATCTCTTTACATTCGTGACCTTACTACTTATAAGACGACTGATTCACAAAGTGAATGTAAGGCAATATGACATGTAAAAGACAGTAATAGGGGGAAAATCACCATCTTATTCAAGAGAGATTTACTTTAATGATTATGGTTTGTTTTTGGAAATGTAGGTGAATATATTACCTGCTGAGCCTCTTAGGATGAATGAAAATAATCCTAGAGATCATAAATGCAAGGGTACTTCAGAAAACAGGAAGAACATTAATTAAAATACACATATGTGAGATGGGCATGTGTTATATATGCATAAAATATGCATATATATGCATATATAACAGAGTCAGGGAATTCAAAAGACTTAGTGTGTTGATCTCAGGGCACCTGGGGTTGGGAAGGAGCAGAAGCCTGGTTCCATAGGTGTCTGGCTTTAGGTAAGACTGTAGAGTGGTTAAGAGTGTGGTCATTGGAGTTAGTTCAAAGACAAGTACCAAGCAACATGCTTTCTTTGTAATCTAAGGAAAATTACTTAAATCCTCAAAAAGTAGGGTTTTTTTTTCTGTAAAATGGGAGCATCATAATGATTTCTCCATACGACTTTTGGAGGCTTAGATGAGATAATAGCTTCAACAAGATTAGCACAGTGTTCATACTGTGACTAGTGATTGTCATTACTGCTAATATTTTCATACACTATGTATTTTTTTCATTTAAGGACTCAGTTTGAGGTAATAAGGGAAACAAAATTTTTCTACCTTAATATTTTGAACTTTGTACACATATTCAAACTCATTTTAAGAATTCTAAATTCAGTAAACAATTTATTGAAAACTAAATACCATTTCAAATACTTAAGGATTTGCCTGAATTTCATTTTGAATAGAGTTATGTGAATACACCTATATTTCAACAAAATCATTGGTTTGACATGAAGCATGGTTCATAGACTTTTTAACCTGAATCTGTTTTATTTTTTTGAAGATTGGTATGCATGTGTATTGCATAGAAATAGAACCACATAAGAATTTATTTACCTAATCTTCTATATTTTTTCCTTTTTTCTTGTTTTGGTATCAACTTCTTAGCAACATGGCTGTAATAGCTAAGGGGCCTATATAAACTTAGTACAATGCAACAATTTCAATATACAGATTCATATTCATAAGCAAAAATTGAAGGTAACTACTGTGTCACAGCATGTGAAACATTCTTTTACAACACAGTGATACACATTAATCTCATTTTAAATAGCCAATAATAACCACTAAAAGCAGCATGTGGTCATTCTCTGAAATTCTCTTTGGACACAAAAGTGCCTTGGTTTCTACTAACATACACCTCCTCATTACATTCTAGTATTGTAGGTAATGTATCAATGCACTTAATTTTGTTTTGATTTTTAAATCAGGTAACCAACGTCTAATTTACTAATGATTCTTGAATGCCTTTTTTATTTATGGTTTGGGGCTATTTGCATGGCAGTCATTTAGCAAATTAATGTAGATGAAAAGCAATAATTTTACAGATGTTTGTTGCAATCATGCTGTCATCCCATACTTAAAATGCTAATCTATTGATATCTGCTCATTAGGGATGAGCTCCACTTACTTTGTAACATTAGTATTTTATAACCTGGGGTGTTTTAAAGTATGATGAAAGTCAAATTTTTAATCATCCCACTCAGAATGTATTTTTAAAGGGTAAATGTATTTTACTTTTTATTCCTTTAAAACTGTGTCACCCCAAACTGCCATTACACAATCTTTGATTGACTTGTTGTACATTGCCCAACAGTGAGTAGGTATTTAAATTAATTTTTTGTTTCAGGTGACAGATATCTGACTAGCAATATAAATATGCACCTTCCATTGACTGGCAAAATCCTCAGAAGGTTCTGCAGCTAAACTAGATGAAGGACAGATATGTACTGGGGCCCAGAAAGGACTAGGATTAAAACTGAATGACACCAGGATCTCTTTGTCCCTGGTTAGAATATCTCTGTGTACATCAGATTTATTCCCCCCGCATATTCTGATGTTGTTGTTGTCAAGAACTCTTAATACTCTTAAGATTTGATAAGCCCTGACTAGATCAAATGTACACTTCTGAATCAATCAAATGGGATAAGGTGCAAGATGACACAGAATACCGTAGTTCACTCTGGAGCATTCAGATGGGTGTAAATGGAAGTGGGGAATACTTCTCAGAAAGGCAATGCTGCTGGCAAATTCACAAAACTCAGTAAACGTGAAGCCCAAATTCATTTTCCCATATTATGTTTGAGACACAGATGTCTCAGAATGATGCAAGGTTTTTACTTTCAAAATAAATTTTATTATTTTTAAAAATAATCCATGATAAATATTATGCATTATCACAAACATTCCAAAGCATGCACATATGTATACACACATATGTAAATATATATTGAGTTATAACAAACATTCTGAAGTGTGCATATATGTATACACACACATACACATGTAGATTTAACAATACATATCATTTTAGCTGTATAATATAATCAGGAAATAAATATGTTTAAACCAGTACTCTTTTGGTGCTTAAATAAGTTACTTAAATTATAGATTTGATTAAAATATGCATTAATAATATATTTATGTTTTCTTTAATTAATTGCATTTACCTTTATATTCTTAAGTCTACCCATCTTGAATCTGGAAAATTGGGGAGTGTGTAGATAAACATGAAGAAAGATGGAGAAGATGATTAATTTAGCAGTCAGGTAAATTGATGTGAATAAAATTTTAATTTTTAAGTTAGACAAAAAAAATACTAATTTGTACCCTTTGGCCATTTGAATACCATCCTGTGCTTAAAATGTGTTGATTTCTTTTGAGACAGCCATTATGGGCAAATTTCTACAGTAACACAGAACTCTAATTATTTGTGTCTCTACTTTCTTTTCTTTTTCTGACTAAACATTCTAAAGTTTCTGTTTACTCTTGTTACCTTATTTTAACTCTGGAGTCTTCAGCAGTTCTGAATGGAATTTAAGTTAAAACACAGAACTCCTTAGCTTTGACTTTATGTAACAAACTTCTTTCTTGTGTATAGTTTCAACTATATTATAAATTACTCAAACTAACCACCATAAGGCCAAGAACACTTTTTCTCCAAATTCACAATTCACATTATTGATTTTATAGAATGCAATAATACTTATTGGTTATAATGCTGGCTCTTATTGTAACTGAAATGCAGGTTTTGCTGCCTGCCACAGTGAAAGCCAAATTCATGAGACAGGTATTGGTGGAAAAGGAAATTCAGATGCATGCCACCTGAGAGAATGGTGAATGCCTGTCTCAAAGATCATCCCTGCTTCCTGTTCAATCCCAGGGGTACTCATGGGGATGGGAAAGGAGGGCTTTTTTTTTCTCTATCCAATTATCTTGCTAGCTTTAGCATGCTTGGGCCCCATCTATTCCTCTTTCTAGCTTTTGGCAAGCTCACACTTAGTGTAAAAACCTCTACCTGTGCCATCTTGGCCAATGGGGGAGACTCACCAGTGCTCCCTGACTGTCTGTGGTAACTGTAGGAGATCATTCTGCATGGCATGGTCCCAGCTCCTACTTGGAGATGCATAGGACCCACACCCACAGATAGGTTCTCCTGTGGGGAATCAAGCCTGCAATGTGCCTAGGCCGCTTTGAGTCTTGCTCTTGCTAAAAAACTTTCTCACCCTGAATTGAGGACATTTACTGCAAAGTAACTTCCTGAAATCCATGCTAAACCTTCCAAGATGAGTGTAACCAGTTCAACCACTTTTGCCTTTTCATTTGCCAATATCCCTCTTCTATGATGTGGTTAGTGGCATTGGCTCCTTTGTTTTCTGTAAAAGGTAACCACCTAAAGCAAACCTGTGCATTGTAAATGAGGACCATCATGTAATGTACTTAGAAACTCAATAAAGGTGGTCATGGCAAGGGCCAAGGCTTTTGCTCCCCTTGAGAGAAAAGCCATGCTGTCCCTTTTCCTCCACCGGACTCAGTAGTCCGTGTGAATGTCTCATTTCATCCATAATGATACAGGCACTGTGGGCCAGTATCTGCATCAGGTAACATGTTAAACAGTCCAGGGTTTAAGTCAGGCTTGGGCAATTATTAACTGAAAACTTTGTTAATTTATTAGATCTTTCTATGCTGTTTTTTATCTGTAATAAAAATGGAAATAATAAAAACATCAACTTAATACATTTGTAAGGATTAGATAGAACAATTGAGCAAAATGCTGAGCACAATCTTGCAGTCTCCTTCTCTACTTCTTCTTCTTCTTCCTGTCCCTCCTTGTCCTTCTTCTTCTCCTTATGTTTCCTCTTTTCTTATTTTGTTCAACCATTATGTGTCTGCTGACTTCTGTTGGGGAAAACCAAGCAGTAGAACAAATTAGTACCTCTTCAAATTCACTTTAAGAAATCTCTTTCTGAAATAGTAATGAAACATGTCTCCTTTCATTCTTAGTTATTGATATTGCATAAGTAACATGCTGAGGAGTTATCCAAATGTTATGTTTCTAAATCTAGACAAATAAACAAGAAAACAAACAAAGCCATAACTAGAAAGAAAATTTCCTCCATGAGATGTAGGTCTCATTATCTGTTTAAATGGAGAAAATTTTCTTTCTTCTGGAAAGTTTTCCTATAGGAAATTATCTCGATTCGATTTTTATTTCCTTGCAGTACAACAAATATATGGGTCAATACTTAAGTAACTTAGAATTCTTTAGGTCCATGAGTATGTATGTGCACATTATTATTGTGAGTAATAAAACCAGCATTTTTTAGTTCATTTCTTCCACATGCATACTCAGATTTTCCATTTTTCTTTTATGACCATGAACGATATTTCTGAGACTCTATATTTACAAAAAGTCTCCTCCCATGTTTCTCTACTATATTTCCCTGGGCATATTCCTGCTTAATATTTCTATAAAGACCATGCAGTTTTTTTCAAGCTCCATGGTCTCTTCAGTGCTAGTTTACTGATTCTCTGTACTGCTAGAGAGCTGTTGCTTCCTAAGAGGGATCTGTCTGAGAGTTCACAGATGCAAAATTTTGGATGTGCTAAATGCTGCACATTTTTATTTAGTCCCCACTTCAACTAACTGATCCATCCTGTGTTCTAAAACAAAACTGGAAGAATTCTCTCAACTCTGGATTATACATTGTCATCTGGACCATGCAGCACCGCAGATTATACCTGACTTGCCACATGTTCCCAGCAGCTTTTCTGGATAAAATGTAGGGTTATTCTTTATAAATTACCTCTTCTGCACTCATTTCCTAATTAAGGGGCCAGTGTGGGGATCACATTTCATAGAATTTTAAAAATTTCCACTTCTCTCACAATCTTACTTCTATGCGTTTTTGACAAAATTTACATTATTTCAAAAAGTCTAAAAATTTCTGCTACTTAGCCTTCTGAATGCACAGAGAGATTTAGCCAAGACCATACTACATGTGGGAAAACCTGCCCCTGTAATGTTATTACAAGGTGAAAGATTTAAGTAAATAGCACTTGCTTAAATAACTTACTTGTTTAAAAATGCATCATTTGTTCAGCAAATGTAACCTAGGTAGTAGTTACTAGGATATTTTACTACCGTGCCTTATCAATTTCAAATTATTTTTAGTAGACTTTATATTTTAGAGAAATTTTTGGTTTGTAGCCAAAATGGTGGAAAATAAAGACTTCTCACATACCTCCATACATCAAATATGCAGTTCCTCCAATATCATATTTGATAGTGTCATATTTTTAACAGCTCTTGGTCTATATTAACACATCATTATTTTCCAAAGTTCATAGTTTACCTAGTATTCATCTTGGTTTGCATTCTTGTATTTTCCACAATGTGTCCACCATTATAGAGTAAGATAGAATCATTTTTCTTTCTAAAAACCCTCCAAGCTCTGCTTATTTATACTTCCCTCACCCCAACTGATGGCAATCCTACTCTTTTTACTGTCTCTGTAGTTTTTTCATCTCCAGAATGTCATATTACTGGAATCACATAGTATGCGGCCTTCTCAGATTGGCTTCTTTCACTTACTAATATGCATTTAACATTCCTCTATTTCTTTTCATGGCTTGAGAATTCGTTCTTAGCACTGAATAATATTACATTGTGTTTATCTATTCACCTACTGAAGGATATTTTTGTTGCTTCAGGTTTTGGAAATTATGAGTAAAGCTGCTATGAACAGCCATATGTAATCTTTGTGTAAACATAAATTTCAACTCATTTGAGAAAACACTAAGGAGTGTGTTCACTGGATCATATGGTACAAGTATGTTTAGCTTTATAAGACACTGCCAAACTATTTTCCAGAGTAGCTGTACCATTCTGTGTTTACACCACCAATTAAAGAGATTTCCCATTGATTCAACCTCATCAAAATTTGGTGTTGTCAGTGTTGTGGATTTTTATTTTTCTCATAGAAGTATAGTGGCATCCCAATTTCCATTTTTCTAATGACATATGATGTTGAACATCTTTTTAAATGTTTATTTCCCAACTATATATTATCTTTGGTGAGGTGTCTATTCAGGACATTTGCTCATTTTTAACCTAGTTATAAAAATATTTTCTAGAAATAGACTTATTAATGATATGGTTTTATTTTTATTAACTTTGATGTTACCATGTAATTAATTTGATTTGTTATGACACATTAGAAAAGCCAGCAGATTATTGCAAATTCTAGAGCAACCATAAAGAATAATCCCATAGTTCACTCTATATTACAAAAATAGCATCCATATGCATTAAATATTTTTATTGGATACTTTTGACTCTGAGAGTGTATCTGCCAAGAAGGATTTCTTGTGCTTAATTAAGCCCAAATTCATAACCAGAGTCTAGGAGTGATTGTTTACAAAGGCCTCCCATATACACTGAATTTCAGGGAAAAGCCACAGACAGGGCTGCCAAGACTCCTGCATGTGCTCCTGCAGGCTTGAGTCTATCCATATGAGAGAGCTCCTAGGTTTGAAATTTGACATGTAGGACTGAGAAGTTTTGCCATACAATAGGAAATGTGCAGCCATATTCTCATTTGTGTCTTCACCAACTAATCAAAGTGGCTTTATTCTAACCAATCAGGATCATCCTATTTGCACCAAACTAGGAGCATTTGTAGTCTTCATTTGCATAAAAATCAAGGATTATGGTCAGAAACTTCTCTCTGTATAAGTGAACCTCCCCTCTGTCTCTATAGAGTGCATTTTTAATTTTCATTGGATATTGTATTTCCCCTGCTGGAGCCATAATGCCAAATCTGGAGGTGTAACCCCAGAGTTGAGGGGAGCTGTCTTCCCAAATGGAGCTTTGTCACTGGAGCTGAATAGTGACACTGAGCTGTAACCCCAGTGCTACCTCATCTGGCACCCTTACCCAGGATGACTCACCTGAGCTCACAGTCATGCTATGTCACAATTGAGCTCTCATAGCTGAGCTCTTCCTTAGCCAAAGTGTTTTAAAACTGAGTTATTTTGATTGAATAGAGTCCTCCCTTACACAGCATCCCAAATTGGGGATTCTTCTTGGCATTGAATTGACAGTGACAGCCTTTGTTTGACTATATCTGCTATGTTCAGTCTTAGTTTGTATTAGCAGTAACAGGTTGTGATAAGATTAATATGTAATTTTAATGAATTGCACCATGGAGAAAAATAAAGCAGAATACAAAGATAGATAGTCACAAGAATGTGCCATTTTAGGCAGAAAAATTAGGGAATGTATAACTAAAGAATTGTCTTTGGAACAAAGAAATGTTGAATGTGTTAGATATCTAGATATACAGAAGCAGCTTTTTCTAGCAAGATGAGATAGTAAGTGAAAAGTCCTTTGGTAAAACAGTGTTTGGTATGAGTTATAAGAGTTATCAGCAAAAAGTTCAGTGTGAGTAGAAGAAAGGCAAGTCAGGAAAAAATTCACTAGGCATTAGTTATTGTGCAGCTTGCCTGTGTCAGAGTAATTGGATTATATTTTAAGTATAAAGAAAATGTTTAGATGTTTGAAGGGTTTCATACAAGGGAATGTAATGACTATACATTTTTCAAGAGTTATCTTGGCTGCTGTATGGAACTTTAATGGTAGGGGTCTAAAGGTGGAAATAGTGCAATCATTTAGGAAAACATTAGAGTAGACCAGACTACATATGATAATAGCTTGTGCAAGAGTGGCTGTGACATTGGTGACAAAGTTTAGATTTAAGATGTGTATGTTCATTGGGTAGAACAGTTTTTTGGATATTTAGGGTTTAGGGTATGAGAACAAACATAAATATGGGAAAAGTTTAAAGAACCTGCCCTGAAACAGGAGGTAAATTGTATTGTGGCTTACAGGAACATTGAAGAGGGAGCAGTGTGAAAGTGAGAAAGGAATCAAACTAAAGCTTTACAAATACTAAGCTAGAATCATCTAATAAGTATCCAAGTGAAGATACGGAGAAGACATTGGATGCTAGATTTAAGAGCAAGTTTGGGGTTAGACTTTGAAGTCATTGGGTTGGATGATATTGTTCATGAATTATTTAGAAGCTTTGCAATAACTCTGACATTGAGAGGTGGAGAACATTTAAAAGTTCTTTAAAAAATAGCTCAAGAAGGTGTTGTAGACCACACCAGAGTAAAAGGAGCCATTCCAGAATAGAGTATGGGAAAAATGATGACTGAAAGTTGATTCGTTATTGCTTTCACTTTGGTTTACACTTATACCACCACACACCGAGTGCAGAGAAAATACAAAACAAGAATATAAGTCAGTAGATGCAAAATCTCACTAGTGAAGCTTTAATTTCTTATGATGCTGCATGTATCAATATTTTTAAACTGACAGGGAAGAGTCTTCAGGGAATGAGGAACTTCCCAGGTTGGAGGAGCTGAGGAACCAGGAACTGTGGATTTCATACAGTGGATTTCATACATAAACATTCTTGTTTGGTGCCTAAGGAGGTAACTTGTAACAAGAAGAGGAGTTACTCAGAGCTGCAGGGTTACACATTTCTATAATTCTGTGATCTTTTTTGCAGCAAACTATTGGATTTCCTGTCAGGGCATGCCATTATTGACCACTTAAAAAAATCAGGAAAATGTGGTGTTCCAGAAACCAAGAAGAATATTTTAAAGAAAAAGGTATTATTGAATCTTTCATGGAATATGAGACACATATTTGACCATTCAAGCTGACAAAGGGAAAGAATATATTAGGGATCTTCCAAATTCACAATACTTTTACCATTTCATAGAAAAATTCTTCATTAAGAAACTAAGATTAAACCCATATCACATTCTTGCATACATGTATTTGCACACCCAGTTTAAAACTCTGCTGGAATGAATTAACTTTGGAAACAAATTAGAAAATGGAGAAGTGTTTTGGGTGCAATTAAAATTTATAAAATTATTGAAAATAGTTCATTGTTAGTATTCTAAATGAACCATTTGAAGTAAATTTTTAGCCATTACTAATCAAATGTAAAACCAACACAAATACAAAGAATGATTTTGGAAGCAAGGTAGAATTATTGAGCATAAAACAGTAAATCCAAATAAATTTCATCTTGGAGATAAGAAACATATTTTCAAATAAAAAAGGTTTAAACAGTAAATATAATAGTTTATATTTACTTGGAACTAATCCATAAATAATATAACACACTCTCTGTAGTATTGGCTCTAATAACAAATCAATTAACCCAGAACTGAGTCACTAATTGTGGTACATTTGTTGCAGAATAAAATGAACATATTACTTGCTTATCTCTAATTTGTTTCAATGAGTCAAACAAACATTTTAATTAAACAATCTTAAGTAATATGGTGAAAGGAAACTCAATAAAATTATAAATTGTAATTACTTTTTGTAAAGTTAATTACAAAAATAATGCAATAAAATTAAAATGCCTGTATTAAATTAGAAAATGTCTGAAGGAGATACATGGCTTCTTAGTTAACAAAATAAAATTGATATTGTAATGGTATTATGGGCTTTTTAGAATCATGATGCTTTAAAGAAAAAGTCTTATAAGAGCCAAAAGAATAACAAAAATCTAAGATGCTCTTTAAACTACTGTGAGTAGACAGACACAAATTCTCTTCTTCAAAAGTAAGAGATTCATACAATTTGAGACCCAATTCTCAAAAAGAGCAGACAATTCTGTTTTTTGTTTGTTGGTTGTTTTTTTTACTGATGCATATACCAAATGTCTAGAACAATTCCTGGCATATAATAGTGGTACTTAATAAATAAGCATAGAATGAAAAATAAATAAATATTTCAAACAATAAATCTGAAATGAAATTAACTTGTAAATTCCATAATAATGCTTAATGATTTATCCATGTATGTTTCAAGTTTGTTGGCATGCTTGTTTAGAACTGTAAATTAACTGGTGCCAAATAAAGATATTTAAAATAACATTTATCCAAAAAATACATATTCTATTTATTGCCTCAATTTCTTGAAGGCTTATAACTCAATGAAGATTCCGAAGTTAAATGTACTGTTTCTAATGGAAAAATGACATTTTGGGGAAAAATTAATTAAATATTAATTTATTTACTTTTAATATTTTATTGAAAAGATTTATCAAAAATTTACAAAATGCAGAAATAACAGAGAAAAACAAAAATCACTTTTAATCTCACTACCCAAGCAGAGACACTGATAATGTTTTAGTGTATATTCTCTCCTTTATAGTATTTTTAATGTATTTTAATTAAAGGTATTGGGTAGACGTTGGTTAATAATAACATTGTATAAGTGTCGATGTGTATCTTTATAACATGAGATCTATATACTCTACTGTGTGTCCACCACCGAAATCTAGTCTTCTGTCATCATATTTTTGACACTCTTTATTGTCTTCATCCTCCCCCCATACCTGTTCCCCACTGATAACAAACATTCCATTATCTAAATTAGTGAAAGATATGTATGTTTTAGTAATATATAACTGTAAATATATAACATATGTTTTGCTTTGATTTTATGTTGAAAAAAGTCAGTATTATATGATATTACTTCTGCCAGTCAAAATCGGGAGGAAGAAAACTGTATTAAAAAATACCTGTGTCCTCTGCATTTCCTATAGTTTAAACTGTTTGCTCCATAAGAATCATTAAGTAGAATCTACCTATATCATTAGTATATAGGAGTTTTCTCCAGTTACACTCAGAGGTTAACATTACTTCCCAAAAGAAATGTTTGCAATTTGTATTCGAAATAAAATTAAGAAATTCTTTGTTACTATGAGTTCTATGTCATACAAAATTCCCTCATTTCAGGTTTATTTTTAGTTTGAAAATGTAATGCATTTAAATATATCTAACATATGTTAATATAAATATGCATATTATATATTATACATTTATTTATATTACATGTTGATATTTTAATATAGTTGTTTAATTTATATTTTTCATGATTATGTTGTGGCCCTATATCACCTTATGTTTAAATAAGCAACATTCCCCAGTAAACAGTAGGTATCTGAAAGAGTCTCCTTCCAGAACCCACAGTCTTAACAAAATATGAAACCTCAGAACAAAAGAGATCAGTTAAGGTTATTTTAATTATTATCAAATTACATTCATTTTTCATGTTCTGCAATGCATTTATATTAATTTCTTCACCTGAAAAATTATTTAAAATTGAAATTTCAAACTGAAAACAGCTATTTATGGCTGTAGTAGGAAAACTGACTTCTGATTGTACTAGGAAGTTCCCCTTCATGGTAAAGTGTTACAAATGATATTTCCTTATTCACACAATTGACACATTATATTCCTTTGAAAACAAAGTAAAACTCTTTTTATAACTCAGGTGGTTTAATAACAATTTAGGTATGATAGATATCTAATTCCCACTTGAATATACTTAAGGAAAAACAGAACTGTTATTGGTGATATTAATGAATTGTATTAATATGTTACACCAATAACTATATCAGTTATATTAATTCATTTATTGTACCACAATCTATGAAATGAATTATCATCAAAAAGTAAAACAGTAACTCTATCAATTTTTACTTTAATACTACAATCCAAATATTTAATATGTTAAATCTTTTCATACATATACCTGATTTTAACATTGATGTAACCACCTCTTTTTTATCTTATTCATCCTTCACACAGTTGTCAGAGAGATTTGTAGATTTGAGAGATTTGCAGATTACTCTTTTAAAAATTCTGCAAAGTCCCTGTTTGCATCGCCTTCAAATGTATTAGTATGAGATTTATGACCTAATATTCATCCAGGTATTTCTCCCATATTCCCTGCTTTACCCCTACTACAAACTTTACCACACCATATCAGCAACTTATAGTTTTCCATAACTTACAACCTTATTTTAAAAATCCTAACACTCTAATAAACATAACATTGCCTTCATTTATATATAAATTAATGTTCCCTTGCCCTTCAAAATTCAGTCTCACGTCACCTTTTCCTGAAAATATGTTTTAATTCACAAATTTTATGCTTTTCTCTCTGTAAATGCCTATATACATTTTTATGCAGTTTATTACACTTACTCTATAATAATATAATAAATCTCATTCGTTTTCTGATATCTAACATGTTGATATACTAATAGAGTCATTAAAATATTTGCTGTTACTGAAGAAAAGAGTAAAAGTCAGAATCTTCCAAAGAATAAACTCTGTAAGCCAAGGAAGAACTGTAACAAAGAAATAAAAGGGGCTTGGGTGAAAATAGAGCTATTAGCATATAGAATTATTCCTAATAAAATTTAAACCAAAAAACCCCCAGAAACATTGGTAATTTCCTAATTATTAACCAATGCAAAAATCCAGAGAACAGACATTTTTCTTGCTGAGTCATGCAATGCAGCTGTGTATAATGGGTCACAATAAGAAAATAAGAACATAGTGTGTGCATTTTTAATGATTAATTTCTTCTTCTTTCACAGAATCCCTGATGTACCTTCTGCTAAAGTAAATAAAACACTTTGCTTTTAATATGCCTCATAAGGGAAAACATCTCTTCTAATTAAGCTTACAGAACTAGGTACTCTCATTTAGCTAGGAGGTATAGCAGCTATGCATGTAGTGATATAACCAACAATTTCATTTTATTGAGTAACATTAAACTTGGAATGCAAGTGTACATGTTAATTGGAACGTAGATGGAGATAGTTTTGAGATTAACATAAGAGTTAGAAATCCCTCTATTTTGAATGTCTTTTCAAAAGTTAAGTGTTTGCAGTGGTGATAATTTAATTATGGGTATTTTGGCTTCCTTACACAAATCACGAATACTCTTCCAGAAAACAAGCCAACTCTCTGAATGTGTGAATTCCCACATGTCCTAGAGTGCAATTAACTCTACTTCTCACCACACTGTGGCACCTGCAGACAATGAAGAAATCTGTTACAAGAACTATTTCCATAGCATGAATATGCAAGCCACAGAATTAGTGTAATTCATTCAGCTGTAGATCATCTAGACTCCAGCCACAATACATTTTATTGCCATGTGTCAGTTCACTGACAGCTTCATAAATCCTGCTCAATAAACAATAAGGGTTTGCTTTCATTGTCTAGCAAATAGAGAAGTTTTGGGAAAGTTTTCTAGGACAGAGCTATGCAGTTTTGCATTCATGCAACAATCAGAACAATTCTCATCCGAAGGTGGAAGTAGTTTGTAGGTGTGCACATTTTAAATGGTTGACAGGAATTACTTGGAAAAACCAACTTCTCGCTATATATAAATATAGCTCCTTAAGAAAGAAAGTTAGTGTTATTTTTGCCTCTAAAATATGAGTTTGAGATCTGGGTCATAATACAATAAACATATTGTAAATGATAAAAGAGATGAAAACATGTATTAGCCTATTTGATTTAAAAATAGCTATGTAGCTATTTACAGTTAAATTTCAGCTCCAGATGATAAAACTGTTTCCATAAGATTTGTTGTTTTTACCCTGAAAGGCTTGAGTGTATATTATTAATTAATACACTAAAAATGGATGTGAATGAATTTTCTGTTCATAAATACCTCAAAATCAAATATAATGTAGTCTCCTCCACTAATTTCTTCCAACACGAGAAATAAATCCCAACACTACTCGCTTCAGCTGTGAGGCAGTTGGACAAACACTGGCTCTCTCGTGGATTTATAGTTGTTCATTTCTTGCACGGCATAGTCTAATGTATGCTGAGGACTTTTCTTTGTGTCTTCCTTCAGGTCTGGGTTTGTGTTTTACACAATGTTCCTGTGCTTTTATTAGCCCATGACATAACCCTCTTTGTGAGCCTATGTTGAATAATCTGTCTTACTTGTCCATTTGATTCTCAGGAAAAACCTATAAATTACAAAACCAAATTGGGGTAGGGAAGTAATGTCTTCTGATCGCATGGTGTTTCTTCATCAACTATTCTGTGTCTTTCCTGGCCCTATTTTCAAAACAGAGCAGTGTTTCCCAAGTTACTGATTCTCTCACCTTTTTCGAACTAGGTAGAAACTTATTGTGAGAAGTGAGTTGTAAATTGGGGTTGAACAGATGTGGAATGGTGTCCTGAACTTGGGGTGTCTGGGAATATAGGGTTTCCCTTATAGACCCGGCTGGTGGATGGGAGAGTGGAGCAGGGCCATTAAGAGTTACTTTGGTATCAATAATAGCAGGCTAGTTTCATAGTAATGCTGAAGAGTTTGCCTGGGCCAGGGAGACCAGCATGACTTTGACCCTTCATGAAGTTGGGAGATGGTTCCCCTGGTTACAGAGCCCATGCAAGAGCTTAGAAATGTTTTACTCAGAACCACTGGGCCACGCCTCCCTGGGGCTAACTATGGTGGGCAAGAAAGGTGGAAAATACGGGAGTGCTGTCAGGTATAGCTGATTGTGGGGTGATTTGCAAATGGGTTTATGGAAGAGGAACCAGTCTGGGATTTAAACAAAAAGGTGGGCAGTCATGGGCAGGAGGACCACTCAGGTCAAAAGGGGGTGGAAGGTCCCTTGCCAGCGGCCATGAGGAGTGCCGCAATTGTTTGGATTAAGAATTGGAGATCGCAGGGACATGGCTGATGGGGCTGGGAACCTTGGGAGGCCTCCCCAGCCTAGCATACATTACTGGGAGGCACCTGGGGGAGTGAATCGTGGACTTCTGTTGTTTTTTTTCCCCTTGAGTGGCAGTGCCTCTGACTGACATGCTGAGACTGGTCTGACTGGGCAAAGGGGAGGTGGGGATGCAGGGGACTGTGTTTGTGGGTGTTCAGAGGTAGTCGGACTTAACAACAGAACTCCGCCATCACTTTTAACCTGTATAACTTTAAATGACCCCTTCCTTTTTACCAAACTCTGGCACTGACAGCCACAGTTCTTTTTTTTTTTTAAGATTTTATTTATTTACTTTTAGAGAGGGTAGGGGAGAGGAGAGAGAAAGAGAGAGGAACATCGATGTGTGAGAGATACATTGATCGAGACACATACATTGATCAATTGCATTTTGCATGCCCTTACCCAGGGACCTAGCCTGCATCCCAGGCATATGCCCTGACTGGGATCAAACCCGTGACCTTTCAGACAGCCACAGTTCTTATCAGTGGCGGGACAATTGAACCCAGAGCAATAGACTCACAGCAGTTCTGTTACAGGGGGTCATGAATGTGTCTCCATTGCTTTGTGCTCAGAAATGAGTCTCCTTCTTCCCACTTGTGTACCACCTGGGACTATGACAGTTGGAAGGAAGAAATTCTAGGTGTAAATATGAGACTTTTAATGCTAGTTTGGCTGAATTTTCCCCTTCTGAAGCTCCTTGAAAAAGTGATTGCACCCACAGTCTTACATTTCTGAGTTGATAATGTAATGCAGTTAGCACATTTAAATCCAGATCATTAATCTAATGGACTCTGATGGTCATTTCTAGAAAAAAAACTGGTAAGCTTCCATTCCAGTCAGTAACTGACATTAATACATATATGTTCAAGAAGTGTACATACAGTATGTTTTCACAATTAGGAAATGCCAATTAAACTTCTAGCTTAATGGAAAAATTGGAAAGCCACATGCAAAAGAATGAAACTAGATTACCATTTGTCTCTGTATACAAAACTAAATATGGATCAAGGACCTAAATGTAAGACCTGAAACAATAAGTTACATAGAAGAAAACATATGTAGAAAATTTATGGACCTAAATTTTAGAGACAATTTTATGAAAATGATCCTAAAGGCAAAGGAAATAAAGTAAAAATAACAATGATGCTTCATCAAACTAAAAGGCTTCTGCACAGGAAAAAAAAATAACAAGCAAAACCAAAAGGCAACCAACTTAATGGGAGAAGGTATTTGCAAATCATAGTTCTGACAAAGAGGTTATATCTATAATATATAAAAACTCATTATAGGGTAAATGGAGGCAGTCTGGCTTCCTCACCCAGATGTCTAGGCAACTAAGGGAAGCAGTTTCCCATGACTTTGAGAATGGGCCTGATAAGCAGTGTTCTCATAACCTTGATACTGGGTCTGATAAACTGTTCCCATGACCTTGAGTGGGCTTGCATGCATAGTATGAATACCTGTTGCATAATATCTATTGGCACCCTCATGGCTTTGTCTACATTCTAGTATTTAAAATGGTAGGGGCTTCCCACTGGGTGCCACGCAGGGGGACAGGTGACATGCAGTGTCACACGCAGCTTGCAGCATGCATGGCTCACCCACCCTTGAATAAAGGCACATCAGACATTCCAGTGGCTCTGTGAATAGTCTTCCATCTGCCCGAATCTAGAGTGGACCTGTCCAGGCTTGAACAGTTGCTGTACACTCATACAACTGAACATCAAATAAACAATCCATTAAAAAATGGGCAGATGACTTTAAGAGACACTTCTCCCAAGAAGACATACAAATGACCAACAAATAAGAAAAGATGTTCAACTTCATGAGCTATAGGCAAATGTAAATCAAAACAACAATGAGATAGTACCTCACACCTGTTGCAATGGCTGTTATGAACAAGACAAGTAATATCAAGTGTTGGAAAGGTGGTGGAGAAAAAGGAACCCTCATTCACTGCTGGCTGGACTGTAAACTGGTACAGTGATTATAGAAAATGGTGTGGAAGTTCCTCAGGAAATTAAGAATTGGGTTATCACATGACCCACCAACCCTTCTTCTGGGTATGTACACAAAAACTTTAAAAACATTTATTTACAGCATTATTCTTAGTGGCCAAGACATAAAAACAACAAAAGTGTCCCTCAGCAGGTGACCTAATAAAGAATATATGGTACATACTGAGATCTCTCCAGAAAGTATCCATCCATGTACCATGAAAAATAGAAACATTAATTGAAGATACAAGATACAAGAAACATTGTACATAGGACAATGATGCATCAGTCCCTTTCAAAGTAGGTACCTTGAGACTCACATAGTTTTCCCAGCATCTCTTTCACTGTTCAAAATAATCTGAAAAATCCTTTTTTGAAATCTGCATCAGCTGCCCTGTCATATTTTCCTGAATCTCATCAATGATCTGAAATTTCTTCCCTTTCAAAGGTGATTATAGTTTTGAGAAAAGCCAGACAGCAGGGTGCCCAATCTGGGCTGTAGGGGGCCTGAGTCACCTGAGATTTGACATTTGTCCAAAAAACTGTTTGAGACATGATGCATGAGTGTGTGTATTGTGGTGATGAAGCTGCCAATAACCAGTTGCCCATTACTATGACCTTCTGAATCATCTGAATAGTTTCCACAGAGGAATGTTCAAACATAATTCAAAGTTTGATGCAGATTTGTTTCTCTGCTTACTCAGGCATTTTGAATATGATGGTCACAAAGTACACATGCTCACTCAATGGTGTCTACTGCCCCCACTGACTAGTACAGTGAAGCCATCATTGTTCATGCATGCACATTCCAGTCTACTCGTCTTGGCTGACAGGTTACATCGAGATTGTGTGAACTCTTCTTGTTTTATTGACAATGGCTGGACATTTTCTGGACAGATGTCACGTAAAATGGAATGCTATTCAGCTGTAAGAAAAGATGAAATATTGCCATTTGTGGCAGCATGGATGGATCTTGAGAATGTCATGCTTAAATGAGTCATACAGAAAAGGTCAAGAACCATGGGATTTCACTCATATGTGGGATATAAAACTGAAAATAACAACAACAACAAAAAAACAAACAAACAAGAACTCATTGACACAGTCAACCAGAAGGAAGTGGGTAGGTGGTAGTAAAGGGTAAAGGGGATCAAATACATAGTGACAAAAGATTGAAATGTGGGTGGTGGGCACACAATACAATATACAAATAATGTGTAACAGAGTAGTACACTTGAATCCTATATAATTTTTTAAACTAATGTCACCCAATCTAATGAAAAAATAAACTTCTATGTTAAGGTTCGATAGGAGTATCTTAACAACAATATGTGAAAGAAGGAAGACCACTATCAGTTAAGGAGATACAAGTAAATAAAACTGGTTAATGTAAGCATAAAGGAAAGTCAATAGGAAAACAAGAATACGCTCAAGCTAAGAGAGGGCAGGGAAACTTGATTAGTGATAAAAACATCTCTAAGGTAGAAACATCAGGTTGATAATGTAAAATTTAGTTGCAGTAATTATGTTGAATAGAAATTTTAGGTAGTTTAAACAAAATAAGTTTGCTTCACAGAAAATCAGAAAATTTCACAAAATTTCTCCTTTGGAACATACAGTCCCAATGAACCCTGAAGCTATAAATGTGTAATAGATCAAAATACATAACATTTGGGGTTCTTTGTAAAGACGTTGCTATTTTGAAAACTGCAGTCAAGCCAGAGAACATAAATTTGAAAATAATAACATATTAAGAATTCTGATTAGAAAATTTACAAGTAAAGAAAATATTAGACTACTATGAAAGAAAGCAGATGATTAAAGTAAAATAATTTATAAGCTTTAAATAAAATGACACAAAACAATGTTTAGGAAGAAAATATCTCAAAAATCAAACCAATATTTAATAAATGATATGAAAAGCAAACATAATGCAAACTGGGAAATTATTTGTAATAAATGTGTTGCACAAAATGTTAATTCTTCGATATATAAAATCTCAACATGTGTTATAAAAATAATCAATTTAAACACCTACACCAAGACAAATTATAATTAAAATGTAAAAAGTTAAAGATAAGTAGGCAATATCGAAAGCAACAAAAGAAACAAAACATATTATGTACAAGGGAGTTCCCATAAGTCTACAAGCAGAATTTTCAGCAGAAACTTGGCAGGTCAGAAACCAGTGGCATGATATATTCAACGTGATGGCCTCTCCCTGCCTTTCTGTCCCCCAGCACCTGCCTTGATGCCAGATACTTCAGTTCATCACTGTGTGGCACTAGTACCTTTCAAGCTGTTACCTGGGTGCTGGAGCTCAGAGGGAGTGAGTCTGAGTTAAATCCATGTGTGGGTTCTTTAAGGGGAACTGCTTGAGACTCCACAAGTTACTTCTACCAACTCCGTCCCTGCTGGTTTTTGCAGCCAGAAGTTATGGGGACTTATCTTCCTGGCACTGGAACTCTGGGCTGGGGGGCCTGTGTGGGGCTGGGACTCCTCCCTCCCAAGACACCTCTCCTGAAATTTTATCCACAACATGTAATGTGAGACCAGCCTGCTTCACGTCTCCATGCCTACTACTAGTGTAGATGAATGTTGTTTCTTTGATTCCATAGTTGTCAGACTTCCACTCAACCCCATTTCTGATGGTTTTAAGTGATGGTTGTTCTACATTTTAGCTGTAATTTTTATGAGATTGTTGCATATTCTCTTCCAACTTCTATATTAAAATACCTACACAAAAATTCACCAATGTTATTGCAAGTTTTTATAAAAGCACACTGATATGACAGCTGTCACAATAAAATCTAACAAAATTGTTTTGAATGGAGTTAAAGACAACTAAGCTCTACTAGAGCCACCTTATAGAAAAAACAGACGGACTTTCTCACCAGACCAACACCTTGAAACAAATGAAAGTTGAAATACAGCACCAAAATTTTGGGATGTAGCGAAAGCAGTTCAGAAAGGGAAGTCCATAACAATAAATGCCTACCTTAAGAAAAAAAGAAAGGTCCTAAATAACAAATGTAACATTAAACCTCAAAGAACTAGAAAAGGAACAAAGCCCAAAGTTGGTAGAAGGAAGGAAATAACAAAGATTAGAGTATAAATAAATGAATTAGAGACTAAACATAAAATAGAGAAAATCAGTGAAACTGTTATTTTTTTGAAAGACAGACAAAATTGGCAAACCTTTAGCTAAATTCACCATAAAAAAAGAGAGAACACTAAACAAAATCAGAAATCAAAAAAGATACTGCAACAGATGCCACAAAAAATAGAAAGGATTATAAAAGACTTATATGAGCAGTTATATGCCAACATATTGGACAATTTACAAAATATAGATAAATTTCTAGAAGCATACAACCTACCAAGACTGAACCATTGTGAAATAGCAAAATCTGAATTATTAGTAAGGCTATTGAATTTGCAATAAAAAATCTCCCAAAAAACAAAAGTCTAAAACCAGACTGCTTCACTGTTGAATTCTACCAAAAATTTGAAGTGTTAATACCAATTTTTCTAAAACTCTTCCAAAAAATAAAAAAGGAGGGGACTTTTCCAAACTTACTTTGTGAAGTTAGGGTACCCTGATACTAAGCCAGATAAGTATACCACAAGATAAAAAGTTAAAAGCCAATATCCCTGATGAACACAGATGCAAAAATTCTCAACAAAATATTAGCAGACCAAACGCAACAATATTTTGGTCAAGTAGGATGTATTCCAGGAATGCAAGAATATTTCAATATCTGCATATTGGTCAATGTGATAAACTATACTAACAAAATGATAAAAAAAGTTATGTCATCATCTTAATAAGTGTAGAAAAAACATTTGACAAAATTTAATATTAATTTATAATAAAAACTGAAAAAGCAGGCATAGAGGGAACATACTATACATAATAAAGGCCATGCATGACAAGCCCACAACTAACATCATATTCAGCAATCAAAAGCTGACAGATTTTCCTTTGAGATCAGGAACAAGACAAAGATGCACACTGTTAACACTTTTAGTCAAAACTGTGTGGAAAGTCCTAGTCAGAGCAATTAGGCAAGAAAAACAAAAGACATGTAAATTGGAAAAAAAAAGAAGTAAAACTGTTGCTACTTCAAGGTGGCATGATATTGTATATATAAAAACCTCTGTACACCATTAAAAAGATGTGAGAGCTAATAAGTGAATTCAGTAAAGTTGCAGGTTCCAAAATAAATAAAAAAAATACTGTATGTTTCCATATGCTAATAATGAACATTTGGAAAGAGAAATAAACAATTTTAAAGTAGAACCAGAGACATGGAAACAAGAAACCAGAGAGCAGGAGGTAGAGGGATAAGGAGGGAAAGGAGAAAGGTCTAATTGATGAACAGGTATAATGACCCATGGACATGGACATCAGGGTGGAGACCGCCTGTGAGAGCAACAAGATTAAATTGGGACAACTGTAACAAGACAACAACTCACAAGAGGATAAAACATGTAGGAATAAATTTAACCAAGGAGGTGAAATACAATATATTGAAAACTGTGACACTAATAAAACAAATTGAAGAAGAAACACATAAATAGAAAATATTCTGTGCTCATGATTGGAAGAATTAATGTTGTTAAAATGCCCATACTATGGAAAGCAGTCCATAGATTCAATGCAATGACTATCAACATTTCAAAAACATTTTTCACAGGAACAGAACCTATAATCCTAAAATTTCTATAAAGTCTCAAAAACACCAAATACTCAAGGCAATCTTTAGAAAAAAAGAGCGAAGCTGGATGTATTATACTCTTTAATTTCAAACTATATTACAAAGCTACAGTAATACAAACAATTAGGAACTGGCATAAAAGCAGACAAACAGATCAGTGGAATAGAACAGAGTTCAGAAATATACCCATGCATATATGGTCAATTAATTTATGACATAAGAGCCAAGATTATACAGTGGGGAAGGAATAGTCCTCTTCAATGAATGGCGTTGGGAAAATTGGAAAGCCATATATAAAAATATGAATCTTTACCACCAAATTAGAGCTTACACAAAAATTAACTCAAAATGGATTGAAGACTTGACTCTAAGACCTGAAATTGTAACACTTATAATTTTAAAATCACAGGTAGTAAACTCACATGACATAGGTCTTGGCAATAATATTCTGAATCTGACACCCAAAGCTAAAGCAACAAAGGTCAAAATATATATGTGGATTTGCATCATACTAAAAAACTTCTGTATAACAGGGAAGTCTTTAATAAAACTAAAAGGTACCCAAATGGGGGAAATATATACAAATCATGTATATGATAAGGGGATATCCAAAATATATAAATAACTCACACAATTCAAAAGCAAAATTAAAATAATTTTTTAAATCTAATTTTAAAAGGGGTAGAATATATGAATAGAGAATTTGCAAAAAAGGGATACAGACAGAAAACAAGTACATGGAGACATACATATGTAACAATATTAATCAATGGGAAAATTAAAACCAAAATCACAATTAGCTATCACTTCATACTGGCTAAATGGTATTATCAAAAAGGTAAGAAATAAGTTTTGGCAAGATGTAGAAGAAAGGGAATCATTATGCATTGTTGGTAGAAATATAAATTCATATAGCCACTATGGAAAATGATATTAAAACATACAAATAATTCTACTACACAATCCAGAAATTCCAATTCTGGGTGTTTATATGAAGAACATGAAAACACTGAACTTAAAAAGACCTATGCACCCCTGTGTTCATTGCAACATTATTTATAATAGCTAAGACATGGAGCCAGCAGAACTGTCTTTCTATGGGTAAATTAATAAAAATCATGACATGTGTATATAGTGGAATATTATTCAACTATAAAAAGACTGACATCTTTTCATTTGCACTTTTCATTTGAGGATGGGCCTCAATGGTGTTATGCTAGTGAAATAAGTCAGACAGAGAAAGACAAATACCATATGATGTCTCTCATATTTGAAATATAAGAAGGAAAAAAAAAATCCCATCTCCATATATCCTCATCAGTACTTAGCATTTGTTTTTGTTTGTTATTTTAATAAACTAAAAACAGTATCTTGTTTTATGGTTAAGAAAATTAAAATAAGAAATTCAAAGTCAGACAGGTGATATGAAAAGGGAGTTCACAAGAAGAGGAAGACAGAAAACAGCAACACATGAAAAGATATTGCCCTCAATTAACAAACAAATGGGAGCCAAAACAAATTCGATTATGTGTTTTGCTTATCACATGAGAAAAGAGGTACATAACTGATTTCATGATGTGATAGTATATGATGTTATAAATTTCTCTTTTTTTATTGTTTTTCAAGTGTAGTTTTCTTCCTTTTCCCCTCACCCCTTCTCACCTCCCCAGCCCTCCCTACTTCCCTCCCCCATTTCCACCCTCCTCTTACTGTTGTCCATGTGTCCTTTATAATTGTTTCTGTAAACCCTTCACCCTTTTCCCCCTTTATCTCCTCCCCTCTCCCTTCTGGTCACTGTCAGCCTGTTCTCAATTTCAATGTCTTTCACTATACTTTGCTTGCTTGTTCATTTTGTTGATTAGGTTCCTGTTAATGGTGAGATCATATGGTATTTGTCTTTCATTGCCTGGCTTGTTTCACTTAGCATAATGCTTTCCAGTTCCATCCATGCTGTTGCAAAGGCAGGAGCTCCTTCTTTTTTTCTGCTGCATAGAATTCCATTGTGTACCATAGTTTTTTATACATTCACTTAGGAAAATCTCAGATATTCCACATAGCAATATTTTCACTTATATGTCCCCTAGAGCAAGTGACATAAAGGAAATAATAACAAATGGGATCTCATCAAAATAAAAAGCTTCTGCACAGCTAAAGAAAACAACACTAAAATGAAAAGAGAACCAATCGTATGTGAAAACGTATTTGACAATGATACCTCAGACAAGGGTTTGATCTCCAAAATATATAAAGAATTCACACAACTCCACTTTAGGAGGACAGCAACCCAATTAAAAAATGAACAAAGGACTTGAACAGACACTTCTCCAAGGAGGACACACAGAGGGTCCAGAGACATACGAAAGGATGATGTTATAAATTGAAGCACATATTTTAGAAGTGATTTGAATATATCTGTAAAAATATAAAGTGCACATGTGATTTGATTAATCATTTCTGCTCCTAAAAGTTTATCCTAAGTAGATTTACAAAGTATATATAGTTTCAGATTTGCCTATTGTTAATTTAATTATAATAGAAATACAGCAGAAAAAGACTAAAAATCTAACCACACAACACTGAATAATTACAATGCATATATTCATGTGTTTTTAAACATATCAGATATTTAGAAGTGTTATGCAAGCATATGTTTATTTTTGAAAAATTATTTTTGAGTAAGAGGCTTTTTATGTACTTCTGGAAGTATTTTCTTTTTTGAAAAATTAATTTATAGCAGTCCCCCATTATTTGCATTGGGTGTCAGAAACCAAGGATGTATTAAACTCCACATATACTAATTTTTCCCCATGTATACATACCTATGATGATGTTTGATTATAAATTAGATAGAATAGGAGATTAACAACAAAAACTAATAGTAAAATAGAACAATCCTAAAATAAAAGTTATGTGAATGTGATCTCTATCTCTCAAAATATCTTATTGTAGTCTACTCATCTTTTCACTTGAAGGAAGTACTTCTCAGCTTCTTTTTGGTGTTCCTGAACTGACAGCATCATTACTTTTGCACTACTTATGCAGTAAAACAAGGGTTAACTGAACACAAGCTCTGTGATACTGTGACAGCTGGTCTGATAACTGAGATGGCTGCTACGTGACAAATAGGTGGGCAGAGTATACAGCAGGGATATATGGGCAAATGGATGATTCACGTGCCAGGTGGAATGGAAAAATACAGCATAACACTTTATCACAATACTCAAAACTGTGAACAATTTAAAACTTAAGAACTGCTTAGTTCTGAAATTTTCCCTTTAATATTTTCTGACTGCTGTTGATGTGCCTAACTGAAACCTTGGAAAGCAAACATGCAGATAAGGGAGGACTACTGTGTTATAAAAGTCAATGAGAAATCATGTTTTATATTCTCAATAAATTTTTAAAGTACACAAAACATATGTCTACTTTATATAAATATATCTTATAATATAGAAATATATCTTAATATAATATTAATATATCTGTTAATGTAATATAAGTATACCTCTTAATGTATTATAGATATATACTTATTATTTATAATGTAACATTGTAAGGTAGAAACCTAAAACAAAGAGATAAATAGCTGAAAGGCATACATACATTGAAGGGAAAAATTGCAAGTTTCTTCCACTAAGAGAAGATAATTAAAATAAGAATATAAATGGGATAACTGTAATAGCCTAATCAATAAAATATATTTAACAAAGAAGATAAAATAAAAATACAGCTATCAAGCTTATGAAAAGGAAGCAAGGATGTAGTCAGGATGGTTTAAAAGCACTAAATTCTCATTTTTTATATTATGGAGTCAATAAATACTGTTCATAGACATTACATAGCATTTTAGAGTTTAAACATAAGACTGAATAAAACTAGATACATTTGAAGGTAATTGCCTTTGGTGAATGGCAACGTGGCTGTGAGGATTTTCTGAATAACTTGCTCTTGGGGATATATATCTTTGATATTATTTTTAATAAGGATAAAATAATTGCTGCATGCCACTGAGAAGCCTGCCTGACTCCTGTTTTAACATTCAGTTACTTCCTCTCCTATATCTATGTACTTTCTGTGCCTATCAGCATCCCAATTGTGGTCTGGCAATAATTTGTTTGCATGTGTTAACGCATAATGGGAGGAAAGAATATACATTCATGAATAGATAGATAGATAGATAACTAGATAGATATATAGGTGATTGTATATATGTATACAAAGAATATTTCTAGGAGAAAATAAAAAGGAAACATTGGTTGCTTACTGAAAGGCAATAGAATAACATGTTATTTAATAAACCATTTTTAAAAATTGCTCCTACTGCCTTTCAAATATGCCTGTTTAAAATTAATTAACAGAATAAAATATGGCCTTATCTAATAACTTGGTATCATATTATTCTAATATTTATTATATTTTCATTTGTTATATAATCTTTAAACAACTACTATGTAGATATTATAATTGCCAATTTTAAGCTAATTTTTTTTTCTGAAACCTCATAGTTTTATACAGGAAAAGAAAAATATATAGTTTTCCACTCTAGTTTATTATTTAATTATACAATATAACCTCAAGCATAAAGCTAAATAAGTGTGAGTACATTTCAAATCTGCAATTTAAGAATAAAATATCAAGGAAATAGATATGGGTATCACGGAAATGAGGAAATGTGGCAATTTCCCTTTACTTCAAGCTCTGAGTTACTTAGCAGGAGAAAATCCATTAGCAAAGTATAAAGCATGATCCTCCCTTCTTAATTTGACAAATGAAGAAAGTGCTTATCAAAAATACACAGACATTCAATATTTCATTCCAAGTGCTTTCATATGCAGTACCTATCCTTTAATTAAACCAAGTATCTTTCTCAGTAAATCTTATTCAAAATGTCATAAGATTTCAAAACATCAATCAGTAAAACATGTTATTTACATTTGCTTCTAACTCTTTATGAGACCTACAAAATAAAAGGAGTTTCAAAAGTTGCTGTGAGCCAGGGAAGTGTGGATTCTTATAATATTATGTAAAACACAAATTACATTCCATAATAAATAGAATTCCTGATTCTTTATTATGTTTGTGAGATACATTGTAGCATTGCATACTTTCTGCTGCATCAATGGGTAAATCCTCATATTGTTTCATATTTCAGGTACCCAATATTAGGAATACATATTGACAGTGATATTTCAAGTATATTCATAGCTTGTTCCCAGTATACACCATAGGGGATAGTCCATATATTTTTGTAAGTGTGTGGGCACTGATTTTCTCTGACCCATTTAATGTTTCTTTGAATTGCTAATTTTTTAAAACTTGGAAATGTCTGCTATATACCAGGAAGTATACACATGCAGAAGGATTAAAACATTATATGAGAAACCATCCTGAACTTACAATTCAAAAAAAAAGAAAATAAAAGGTTAATGTAGTACATACTGTGTTACCCTTCAGAATTTCCCCTTTAGAACAAAGGCACTTGCTCTGTCAGCTGGCTGCTCACAGGTAGGTCTGGCCCAGCAATTCCCAGGGAAATGACTCGTTGATCAAGGGCACAGAAACCCAATGTGCTTCCCTTAATTCAGGACAACTCTGAATGCAACCAATGGAGTTTATTTGATATCTACGTGCGTACATTTTTTTCCTACATTGGTTACACACCTGACAATACATGAGTACAGTTTTGAATTCAAACAAGCAACATCTTTTTAAAGCAAGTAAAAACAATTTGTTGTAAATTTACTCAGGTATTTATTATTTCTGGTGCTGTTCATTTCTTCTGGTAGATTCAAATTTCAACTGGGCATTATTTTCCTTTTATTGAAGAACTTTCCATAACATTTTTTTTAAATGTAGGTTTCCTGGCAATTGAATTTTTCAATTTTTTTCCTAAAAATGTCTCTTTTGGGGCTTCATTTTATTATAAAGTTATTTAAATTTAATTGAAGTATAATGATTTACATGTTTACATTTGAACAAATTTGACACACACTTAGACATGTGAAACCATGACCACAAACAAGATAGTGAATATTTCCATCACTCGCAAAAGTTTGCTTGTGCTTTTTTCTGGTCCCTGTGAAATTCTGAGATAGTCTCTGATTTACTTATCACTACAGTGCAGTTTACATTTTTCTAAAATATGATATGAATAGATTTATATATAGGTACTGTTGTTTGCAGGCTACTATTACTCAGCATAATGATTTTTAGTTTTATTCATTGAGTGTATCCATAGTGTTAGTCCTAGTTGCTGAGTGGTATTCCATTATATAGATATGCCATAGTTTGTTCAGCTATGCAGCTGTTAACTAATGACTGAGCTGTTTGGTTTTTGATTATGTTGATACATAATCAACACCACATACGTGTCTGCATTTGTGTACGTGTTTGTGTTCTCATTTAGAGTTCTAGGCAGACAGATTTTCCTCCAGTGTTTTCTAGATGCCAAGCTAATACCTCCTGGCTTTTATTTTTTGATAATGATAATTCAGCCATCATTCTTATTTTGTTCTCTTGAAGTTTATGACATTCAAACAGCTTAGTAACTGTATGTGCATCTTACAGATAAGTCAGTCATGGTGCCTCCTATGTAGATTTCTAAAACTTTTCCTCTGTATAGGTCCTTCTCCAATATTTTGTCTCATAAATCCAGGTATCCCAGAATCTGTGAAACGGAACTCTGTTCTCTCATCTCAGGGAGACTACTGTTCCCTACAGTATGTCCCTCCCATTTCCAGGGTCAGTTAACACCTCCAGTTAAAAGCAGAAAATTCATAGGACTAATTTTTTTGTTTCATTAATTTGGGGATTATGGCTCTGACTGTCTTTTATGTAGTGTCTGAAAGTATAGTTTCATATATTTATCTATTAGTTTTCTGTGGAGGTAGGGCTAGTCTAATTTCATGTAGAGTAGTGGAAACTATCTCAATCAATTTTAAATGTGCATCCCTCTGATTACTAATGAGGTTGAATACATTTTCATATAAAGCATTTCACATAAATATTCTATGTAAAATAGGGGATATAATGTACAGCAGGGTGACTATAGCTAACAATATTGTATTGTGTATTTGAAAGTTACTAAGAGAGTAGATCTTTAGCCACTTTGGAAAGAAGTATGGAGTTCTCTCAAAAACTTAAAAATGGATGTGCCTTTTGACCCAGAGATCTCAATTCTGAGAGTATATTCAAAGAAACACAAAACATTATTATAACACAGCATTATTTATAATTGCCAAGATATGGAAGCAGCCCAGGTGTACATCAGAAGATGAGGGGATAAAACAACCATGGGACTTTCATACAACAGAATATTACTTGGCCATAAAAAAGAAAGTTTTACCCTTTGTGACAGTATGATTAGACCTGGAGAACATTATGCCAAGTGAAATAAGCCAGTCAGAGAAAGACAAATACTATATGATGTCACTCATATGGGGAATCTAATGAACAAACTGAACTAATAAGCAAAACAGAGACAGATTCATAGATAGAGAGCAGGATGACAGCTAAGCAGGGAGGGCTGTGGAGGAGTGATTGAGCAAAACAGAAAAGGAGTCAGGGACATGGGCAACAGCTGGTGATTGATGGGGGGAAGGGATTATAAGAGGAGTAAATGATAATAGAAAAAAATATAATAAACAAAAGTTTTAAACAAGAAAATGTCATGTTTTCTTATATAATGTATGCTATTTTCCCCTTTTATTATGCTTTGTCACTTTAAGATGTTTTAGGAATCTTTATACATTTAGATAAATTTTTATTGTTTTTTTATATTACAAATACTTCATAAACTTCTAGGCCTCATTTTACTTGAATTTTTAAAATATAAAACATAATGTCTACTTTTAATTCTCTTAATTCTATCTTTAAAACACATTCAGTGCATGATTACTTCTTACCAATATCATTGCTACCATCCTGGTCCAAACCCTTCATATTATTCCAATGCCACTCTGCTCTCTCTGCTTCCATGTTTGACTCTGTAACTAGAAGGTCCAACTGTCTTGATTTGCTGGGGTCCATCTTGATTGTTTTTTACTCATTATTAAGTACTATTATTTTCACTCTTAAAATTGCCCTTGCTTGCATAGATAACACATTCTAAAAACAAAACAAAACTCATTTGGTTCTAAAGTCTCTATCATTCCCCCCATATCATGCCAAACCTCTCAAATATGAAATTTGAGGAAACCACAAACATTAAAAAATTAGTCAAGAACTTACATTAAATAGGATTTGTGGTTTTCAGAGTCTAAAGTGGGAAAAAATTCTGTGCTGTTCTAGTTGTTATGTGAGAAAAAATGAAATAATTTTTAAAGGAAGCAGAATTCAATGGATAACATTAGAAATGAAATATAAGATGCCTTGGTATTTCAAGCTTTGATTATATAATTAAATTTATATTAGCATAATAGAACTTTCATTTAAGTTAACATTACTTAACATTTGGTTTGTTTGATATTTTCTTCCAAGTACAGATTAAGTGAAAATAACAAAGTGGGAACTAAAAGAGCTACTTAGAAAAATGTTGTGAGAAAAACTGCTTGTTTTCCATTTTCCTTGATTTCCTCAGAGTATGGCTCATTGACAATTAAATGCCAAGGACTTCAGTATTAAGGTTAGTGTTCATTTCTTCACCGTGAAGTGGAATACATCTCACCAATATATAGGGATGTCTTCATGGTACATGTGTGGTATGGATAAATCTCAAAATAAGTGTGCTCAACAAAGTGAGTGAAACGGAGTGAAAACTGACTAACTTTTCTTTAAAGAAATCTGGCTTGGAAAGCCATTTGCTTCAAAGTTTACTTTTTATTAATTCCAAAAATTCATATATAATTTTCTTTATAGACTTAGGTAATCTACTTATTCACTTATTAAATTATTTTATAAATACTTGTTAAGGTACTGAGCTATGTTTGAAGAACTAATTTGAATATGTCAAAGTATTCATAGTCTATTGACAAACACAGATCAAATTAGAAATCACTGTGAAATGAAAATGCAAGGAGATTGACAATCTGAACATATATTGCCATATATTGCCATATATTGCCAGTATAAATAATCATGGAATACTGTGGTTCACATAAAGAACATCTAATAAAGACATGAGTGAATGTAAGGACTTCCAAAGTACAAATGAAGAAATTAAACTCTAGGATTTTGTGCTTGTTAATTATAATAATTTTGGAATTATAATAACTTATGGAATATAGAAATGTTGAATCAAATTAATTTTTAATAAGAAAATATGTAGATGGAAATATGTCATCTTAATTCAAAATGTTAAGAACAAAAGAGATATAGTTTACTACATATTCAATATGAAGTGATGAGCTCAATCTTTAGAATTCATATAGAAAACAAATACTACAATAGGAGACTCTCTTGACTTCAAATCACTTCCTAGAATTGTTCATGTTGTGACACAATTATGTCCTGCTATGTACATTTCCATATGTCCTGCTTATGCCAACTGTCTCAGCTACTGCTTTCAATTTCAAGCAACTTGTGTGATCAACAGAAAATGCCAAAATAAATCAGTGGGGACCCTATTTTGTTTCTAAACAGAACACTTCAGCAACTGATTTGGAAGACCCATCTTATTTACAATAGTTCCACTTGACTTGTTCCAACTTTAAGTTCTTTAGGGCATTTACACTTTTTTTTTTTGTATCTGACTGTTTATTACGCAAAGAGCAGAACTATAGACATATATTATAGGCATACCAAAATAAGAGGAAATAGTATGACTTTTATTTATCTCAGACACCACTAAGAAAGGATGATCTTAATAAATTTTAACTGCATTTTTCCAATTGCTCTATTCAAAAATCTGTCCACTAATTCCACATTCTGACAGCAAACCCTATTAGCTTTATCTTGAAAAACATATTACAAAAATGACTGCTTTTCACTATCTCCACCTCTGCTAGGTTTGTTTTAAGCCACCATTATTTCTCAGATAGACTATTTAATGAGGCTTTTACTTGGTTTCTCATTTCCTATCTTGCCCTCCCACAGCCTGTTTTCTACAGAGCAGCCAATGTGATCATTTTAAATTGTAAATCAAAGAATCGTATTCCTCTGCTTAAAATTATTTAATAGCTTCTCTTCTTTCTCAGAATAAAATTTAAAGGAGCTAAATGACCTATACTCCTGCTACCTCCTGACATTATTTCTAACCACTATTCCATTCAAGTCACTCTATGCCAGCCACACTGGCCCCTGTTTTGTTTCTTGAACACGCCAAGCTTATTCCTCCGCAGGTCCTTCCCAAGGGTCACACGTCCCTTCATCATAGAAAGTATCCCACAGACAAATGCAGAGAAAGTGAGGCTATTATTTTCAGTTTTTGTACAGTTATTCTCAGGGGGTTTTTTGTTCCACTGTATTGCTGAAGTTTCTTATTTTTGTCTATACAGAGTTGTCTAATTGTTGATTTTTGTGAGGGGATGAAAGCTGGGCTCTCCTCCTCTCCCATTTTGAGGACATCTCAAAACATTGATGCTCTTATTCACAGATGAAAGTGGGCCTTTCTTTTAAGGTTTCATTTAATTTTTAGACAGAGGGGAAGGGAGGGAGAAAGAGAGGGAGAGAAGCAACAATATGTGGTTTTCTCTTACATGCCCCCTACTGGGGACCTGGCCTGTGATCCAGGCATGTGCCCTGACTGGGAACCAAACAGGCAACCCTGTGGTTTGCAGGCCACACCAGTGTTCAGTCCACTGAGCCACACCAGCCAGGGCAAAAGTGGACATTTCAATGACTTACATTTAATACAAAATACTTCTCATTTACAATGCTGTGTTTTATATTTTATAAACATTATTCCTCAAACTTCAGTTATATGAGGATGAACTAAACATAATATACACAAAAGCATGATTCTATACTTTAGAATAACTAAAATATATATTAAGCTAGATAAACAGTTTAAAGTTTTCCTGCTTCACAATCATAAAATTTCATCATTGTTTGAATCCTACATAGATAGCAGTCAGCCATTATATATAGCATATGGGATTGCTATGGAAGTCCATATGCTTTGCAACAGTTGGTGTGCAAATGAAAATGTTTGAAGTCAAATAAAAACGTAGTCCAGATGACAAAATCTAATTATCAGCAGCATCAAACTTCTGGCTTCTAACTACCTATGTCACTTTTTGGGGGGCTTTACAGAAATATCCTTCATAAAATAATTTTGACAAACTGACATATTATGATAATATAAGCCTTTTTTGACAAAAGCAAACTACAAGAATATAAAATAGTTATGGAGATGTAAAGTACAGCACAGGGAATATAGTTAATAATGATGTAATAACTACATATAGTGCCAGCTGAGTTCTAGAAATATGAGGGGAAACACTTTGTAAAGTATATGATTGTCTAACTACTGGGCTGTACACCTGACTCTGATACAAAATAATATTGAATGTAAACTACAAATGAAAAAATTAAATATCAAGTAGAAATATAACTTTCATTTCAGTTTTAATCAATAAATTAATAAAATGATGGTTTCTTTCTTCACTAAAAACTACCCAAAAGCAGCAATGTAAATAGAAAAATAAAACACAAAGCCATCATCCATGAGACTAGAAAGAATCTGAATTCCAAAGTTCACATACACACACACACACACACACACACACACACACATGCATATATCATACAGGTAAGTATGTGTAAATGTATCTATGTATCTAAACATGTATATATGTAGTTCTGCTATGGAGAAAATACTCAGCAGGAAAACTTATAGCTAAAGATATAAAAGAACACAAACAAAACATTGTTCTTTAAAATAAATGGCAAAATCTAATATTGAAATCTAATAATTCCTCTTTGTAAACATGAAAACATATAGGCAAGTTAGCTGGGTATATTTCCTGAAACAAATTTTGTACTATTTTTTGAGAAGTAACTAAAGCAGGGTTTTAAAGGAAATTTTATGAACAAAAAAAATACTTGCAGAAAGCTTCTGACTGGAAGCAAGAGAAAGAGACATTCTGCTTTATGAGTAAGTAGTCCTTGTGAATTACATTTATTGACTGTGAAGATGTAAGAAGGAAAAGAGCTCCCACAAAATCATAAGTTACAACAAGAAATATTTTCATTCTTGAAGATAAATCATCTTGTTATGGCATCAATATCCAGAAAATAAAATGTTCAGGAAACATTAAAATCTTTACGATGAAATAAAAATTAGGTGAGGATGAACATAAGTTCATTGTAAGAGAGAAGAAAAGAAAAGAAAGAAAGCTGATAGTAGTTGAAGGAAATAAGTAAATGTGGCACAGGGGAAATGAAAACTGTGTCTTAATATATTGCCATGGCTTAACCATTTATTAAAACAATCTCATTTATAGAATAAGGATGTAAAACGAAGAATAAATAGCAGAATGTACTGAGGAATATCTTTGTGAGTGTGTGCATACATGTATGTGTGAAAGATAAGGCTAGAGAGACTGAGATGGCAGTGTGTACTGAAAAGTAGATGCCTATGAAGAATGTAAGCAGTGCGAAAAAAGAGAAATTGAGTACTGTTGAAATCACAATGGAGTTGCAGGACAGTGCTGAAGAAAAAAGTAAAAAGAAATTAAAGAAAGAATTTCCACTGTTAAAAATAAAAAAGAGGTAAAACTTCATGTGTGTTCATCACCCTTCAGTTACTTGTGAGAGCGTTTTCCCTATATAAACATCCTTTCATGTTTGCATGGGAAAATATAGTTAAACATTTCATTGTTCCCAGTCTGCAAAATAAGTATGATTGTATTGTTTTGCCTTATTTAAAGTCATTCATTAACATCCTTATGTAGGGGATTGGAGTTTTATGAAACACAAAAATACAGATATAATGACAATACTTTGACATAAATTTGTACTGTTACATTGCAAATATTGTTTCTAAATATCCATGCAAAATAAAGTTCAGTTTTAATTCAGAAAATCCAATAAAAAGAATATTTGCTTAGAAAGTAGCTGAAAGTTTAATAAAATTTTTGATTTGAGCAGCAAAATGTAATTTAAAAGACATATTGAAGACATAAAAAAATAAGTGCTTTGATAGAGAATCAAGTAATGGAAATATAAAATAATAAAATGTATCAAAATTAATGAATATTAACATTTGAGTTTTTTAATTTCCATGATATCTGTAAAATTGGTATTAAACCTTCAAAATGTATACCTGTCAGTGTATATCTAGGCAAAAAAAATATAGGAAATATAGAAGCTTTTAAAAATATTGCCAGATATGCAAGCATCATATAATTTCATTAATATGTCAAATCTAATTAACAAAATAAACTAAGAAAATTGAGTCAGATGCATAGATAAAAAGCAGAGTTAACAGCTGTTGTGGGGAGGAAGGATAGGGGGCAGTAGAGTGAGCAAAAAAGAAAAGAAAGGAAAGAAAAAACTCATGGTCACAGAGAACAGTGTAGTGATTGTGGGAGGAGAGTTGGGGGAATAAAGGCAGGTATATAGGGGTATAAATGGTGATGGATAGAGACCTGACTTGCTGTGGTGAACACAAAATTTACTGTACTAACGATGCATTGTATAATAGCTTAAGCAATTGCCTTATTTTGAAAAGCTTAGTTTACCATTTGTGGTTAGTTGGTCGGTCTTAAATTTCATTTAATTGTATTCTAGTTTATTGTCCCTGCTTTCCTTTTCAGTTTGCTTGCATAGGCTGTCAAGGAGTCAGAGCCACCTATCCTAATGGTTAGGTTACTTAACCAGCACAGTGACTTAACTGTGCTGCTCAGTTACTTAAACAGCACAGCCGCAGTGAGTAAAAGTTGCATTTATTGTGCATCTTTCTTACCTTCGTATTTGTAAAATGTCAAATTGTTACCACATTAAAAGTCAACAAAATAATTAAAAAGTAAACAAAGCACATAGAGGAATCTATATTCATATCTATATCTATATAATCTATATATCTATCTATATCTATATCTATATCTATATCATCTATATCTATATCTATGTATATCTATGTGTATGTATTCTTTTGAAACAGCCTTTCAGGTTTCTCTGGATCAACTGCCAGACATGAATTGCTGGGTCATAGGCAGTTCCATTTTTGAACACACAATAGTATACTGATGATATGTTGTGGGATTGTGCACCTAAAACCTGCATGATTTTGTTAATCAGTGTCACCCAATAAATTAAATTAAAAGGTAACAAAACCAAAACAAAGTATTATTAAAATAGTAGCTATTCTCCATTAAAAAAAGAATTGTCTTTCCTTGGTAGGGTATTCAGTTGGTTGCAGCATCATCCTGATACCCCAAGGTTATGAGTTTGATCTCTGGTTAGGGCACATATGAGAAGCAACTTATTAATGAATACATTAATAAGTAGAACAACAAATTGTTCATTTTTTCTCTTTCTCTCTCCTTCTCTCTCTCTCTCTCTAAAATCAATAGGTTAAAATAAAGAAATTAAAAAGAAATTTTCTTAGTTATTGGAAACCATAAAGCAAATGCTTTATATATAAATATACATTAAAAATGTCTGAGTACTTTCTCCTGCTAAAACTTATATAGATATAATATAGACAAAATTTGAAAGCAAACTAATATGCTGGGCATGTAGAATGGACATATTTGAGATGGTTAGTAGTCTGGGAATGTTTTAAAGTTCCCATCAACTATATTTTTGACAGTGCAATGATATCAGAGACTGTGGCTTACAGATATGCAAATATATCCACTTGTAATTTTTCTGCAAGAATACAGCAGATATTGGGCTAGTGACAGTATTGGGCAGCTGGAGTTGTCAAAGCTTTCTGACAAAAATAGAACATGGCAAAGTACATGTTTCTCCTATGCGTGCTCTGTCCATTTCCATGTGTAACACAGCAGAGGAAAGATGCTGTATGGCTTTGTCCTATGCTGAGAGGTCTTAGGCTCCTGAAATATAAGTATTACAGTGAAAAACCAGTGGGAATAATCACACATGCATGTTGATATTCTTAATTTAATAGTAGAATATTAACTGTTCCAGGATGAGCCAAGTTTCTTTGAATGGTCTATTATTCTCTTTTATCTGTAAAATATGAGAAAGTGTTAATTAGTGTCCTTTACTACATTAGACAGCAGAGCAGTCCAACAGATATGATTATATAACCCAGCTGTGCACCACATAGTAGAGAGCTAATTCAAAAATTATTGAAACTCTCTAAGCCTCAGTAATCTCTCAAAAGTAAGGATAAAGGATAATTATATGTACCTCATGTTGTGGTAATGAGAATTAAATGATATAATATATATAATCTACTTAATAGAGTGGCTGACACATTGTACAATTTCAAGAAATGAACTATGTATATAAAATAATGTACTGTACCCACAAACTAGCTGAGTTTAAACTCTTGCTTCCTCATTTACTAATGGTGTCACCATTTTTCAACTGGTTAACCTTTCTCAGACTCATTGTACCTCTCTGTATCCCTGATACCATAAGATCAATCACCTCTGAGGATTGTTGGAACATTTAGGTATTTTACAGCCACATATGCAAAGAAATCATTTAAAGCATATTATGACATATTAGTAAGAGCTCACTAAATGCTATCTGTTATAATTCAAAGCACATTATGAAATCTCAACTGATTTTTCAATTCTATGTATATTTGATTCAGACCTTTGACTCTTCAGTTTCACAAGAAGTTTTCAAGTAAGTTTAAATGGTTTTCAATTACTGCTAAAATTAAAGAATTTAAAATAATTTTCCAATTACTGATGAAATTTAAAAATACAGGACAGTTATACCTTGAAGCTGTTGCTGGTTTAGTTTCAGACCATCTTTTTTTTTAAGATCTTATTTATTTATTTTTAGAGAGAGGGGAAGGGAGGGAGAAAGAGAAGGATAGAAACATCAGTGTGTGGTTGTCTCTCACATGGCCCCCAACCCATTCTGCAACCCAGGCATGTGCCCTGACTGGGAATTGAACCAGCAACCCTTTAGTTTTCATCCCGTGCTCAATCCACTGAGCTACACCAGTCAGGGACATTCTAGACCATCTTGATGAAGTGACTGTCTCAATAGAGGGAGTCATACAAACTATCTGACTTCCCAGTGCATCTAGAAATCATATTTACACTATACTTTAGTACTTTAAACCAATAATGTATTGCCAAAAATGCTAACCATGATCTGAGCCTTTAGCAAGTCAAAATCGTTTTGCTGGCCAAGGGTCTCTATTAGATGTTGATGGCTGCTGACTCGTCAGACTGATGTGACAGGTTGGGGTAAGATTAGACCACAGTGAAGCTGGTTGTCTCTGCCTTTCCTTCACAAATTTTTTGTAGCCTGCTGTGCTATTTGATAGCATTTCACCCATGGCAGATCTTTCATAATGGGAGTCAGTCTTCTCAAATCTTGTCACTGCTTTATCTACTAAGTTTATGGTATTTTCTAGATCTTTATTTTCATTTCAAAAACCTTCACATCAATAGTAATATCAAAGATCACTGATCACAGATCACCATGAAAATATAATAGGAATTAATAAGTTTGAAATATTGCAAGAATTACCAAAATATAACAGAGAAGGAAGAATGAGAACATGCTGATAGAAAAATAGCACCAATAAACTTACTCAAAGCAGGGTGGCCACAAATCTTCAAATTTGTAAAAATAAATACATAAATAAATCTGTGAAGCACAATAAAGCAAAATGCAGTAAGATGATGCATGTCTACAAATACTGAGACAAAGTAAAATACAGAATAACAGAGATTTGTAGAAATTAGATAATCTCTCAAAGTACAGTAATAACTGTATTGCTGATATTTTATTGCTAGTATACAACATATTTACCTGAGAAATCCCAGTCAAATAACATTCTTCACACCTCAGGTTTCACCTTAGGAAATGAAAATTGTGTGGTATTATATAAATAACTTAGAAGCTTTCTATCATACAATTCCTTACTATGCGCTTTTCTCAGTGAAAATATGATTATGTACACATTTGAACACATTGCTGCTATATTACCATGCAACACTTGGTTATGGTAAAATTTCACATTATTCATAAACAAAATGCTTCACATCACCTGAGATCTTTACTAAAATTATTTTTCTTTATTTTAAAAATAAATAATTGCTTTGTATAATTATAAAAATGAATGTAATGACTGAATACGTTATGCTACTTATATGTTATTTTTATATTTCAAAATAACATAAAATGAATACCTCATTCACAACAAAGTCCTCACCAATTATATAGCAGGTGCATGAAGCTGAGATGACCCCCCAGAGTTGTCCCAGATTGAGGAAGAGGGCCAGGCCTTCTAGTGCTTTATTCCCAGGTTGAGCTGGCAATAAATGTGGGCTTGCCCAGGTGAGGGGCATATAATCTGGAGCAAGGAAACCCCCCTGGTCAGGACCAGTTCATAGGGAACCTAGGTGACACACCTGGCAGCTGAGAGGTGCTGAAGTTGAAATCTGGGAAGATACAAACAGCATGATCAGTGTAGAATTTATCTGTTCAGCATTTGGAATCAAAGTATGATAGACACTGGTACCTGAAATGGTGGATGGCTAAAACTATTCTACCAATACAAAAAGTGGCATCAGTTTGAGGCTGTGCAGCATGTACTGAGAAAAGTATTAGAGATTATATAGTCATGCCATTTAGAGCTAAAACACATGGCAGATTTTCCTCTGCCAAAATTTACAGAGCAGATACTTGTGACTAACTCTAAGGGAAGAGTTTTAAAATAGTAAATAAATAGTAAATGATGCCTATTGTTGGATGGATTTTAAAAGATATGAAAGATCAACTCAGAAAAGGACTGGAGGGTTTTTTAGCAGGAATAAAAGATAATAGAGGCAACCTGGAATACAGAGTCCTTACAGGATTGAAAAAGCCAAGTAATTCTAGACTTTAAATCATAAAAAATAGATTATATAAAGACCTCTGTAGGCAAAACTACAGTAAACCTAACTAATTTAAGTATTCTAGGGCAGAGTTCTGACTAAGGGTGCTGTTGAACCAGGAGATAAAATGGATCTGCTAGATCTGAATCTATGAACTTTTGGGGAAAATTGCACTGCCCATACCAGCCAGACTGAAAGTTTTTCAATTGTGTAAGAAATATAAGAAGGGTCTCTTACTCTATCTGAATGGGAAGCTAGTTGTAAAACTATGCTGTCCATCGGGAATGGCCTAATCCTTAACCTTTAATAATAGATGATAGATAATAGATTAGATAGATAAATAGAGAGAGAAAATCAGAGAGACTTTTATTGAAAAAAATTTGTAATAAAAAAGTACTGGAAACAAACTGGTTAAATAAAATATGACATATGCTTAAATATTGAATGCTAGGAGGTGATGAAAAGAAAGACATCTTTGTAAGAAAGGACATAAAATGTTTTTACATAAAATGTAAAATTAATTTTGTATAAAATGCAAAATTAATTTTAATTAAAAGGTAAGTGCTATATTCACATGTTAAAGATAATTCCTTGATTTCATCTATAATTTTCTCTTGAAAATATGTTGGAGAGCAAATTTTCAGATAACATGAGCCTATAATCTATTATTTTAAATGAGTAAGTAGTGTATATTCAAAATTACATTAGTATATTTATTACTTTTCGAATCCCATTCACATTATTCCTTTTGATTTATATATATATATATATACCATTAAACTGTGTGCTGTAGCATCTTTTATAAACTGTTCACCTAGGGTATTTGAATGAGGTCAATTTGACTAAATCTCATCTTTCTTTCCATACTCTATTATTCTTCATGGGTTTAGGAGAATAAACATTTAGCTTGAGACAAGTTTTAAATAATCCAAAATAGAAATACTGCTGCACAAACATTTGAATTTTATGCAATTATCTATATTTATATGCCAGGATTATCACCTCTTCCCTAAGTAGACACCAACTTGTTCAACCAAAGCAAAAGAGGTTGAAAAGTTTTATGAGGTTCTTGACTATGAGGTCGTTTTTCTTCTTTCACCAGATTATAGAAGATTCTATCAGTATGCTAACAAATGTGTTTCACCTTATCATTGGCTCACAAGTAGATTAATGTCCCAGTCTCATTTTAATACATTGTGGGGTCAAGCTGGAATTCTAGATGATACATTATAAGCAGAAGTCATGGGTGCCACTTCATGAAACTATCCTGTGTGTGATCTTCATGCTCCTTCCTTTTGCTTTCATGTAGATTAGAGTGTGAAACTCGAAATGACTGAACTACAAAACGAAAGGAGCTGGAAGCTCAAACTACTGCTTAGAGAAGAAACATTCACGAATCAAGAACACTAGTTTTGAACTTTGAGTGAGTGATGAACTTTTATAATTTCTGATTCAGTACACAGTTTGAAGCTTGTTTGTTATAGTTGCTAGCTGGAACTAAACCACCACTAAATTAGGAAGCATACAAATCCATATGATGAATTTCTGTTCTTTGGTTTTATTTTCTTACTAATAGATGTGCATTACAAATTAACAGTTAAATCTAAACCTGGAAGATAGATAACGACTAGAGCCTACCATTTAATTGAAATACTTTTATAATTTTGTCAACTCATAACTAAAAAGTTAACCAATTTGTGTGAAGTGTCCCTTTATGCTGTCACTTTAAGGATAAGTTTTTAACATGCCATTGCTTTTGTCCATTAAGAAAAGAAGCCATGTACTAAATATTTTAAATATAAGTTGTGTTGTATAGTTACATGAAAGAACCTCTGAGGCTGAAGTTTCTTTTGGACTTTTTGACTTTGGTTTGAAATTTGAAAGGAACTATTAGAAAACTGATATTGACTCATTTAGTGTGTGAAAACCTAATAAAAAAGGATTAACTATAAAAAGAAAAGAAAAAAAAACTGTTACTTAACACCCAAGTCCAAGATAAAATTTATATATCATTTGGGGAAAATGATATATAATGAAGTTTTACAGTTTTAAATAATTAAATATAGGTCAATAGAAAAATATGTTTCATCTTTTTTTCAGAACTCTTATGTACTAACTTATATATGGTGTTCTCATTTTAATTTCACAATTCAGCATCTGTTCTTCCCTTCCCCTTTTCTAACAAAACCTCAAAGTTTTTATGTATCCCTCCTTCCCAAACTCGGGTCATATTATTCAGAGACCATGTCCAGTAACAGAAAAATATTTGCAAACACAATGCATAGTAATAATAGCTAATAAGTTTCATTTTTAAAGCACTTAATGTATGCCTATCATATTCCTCTGATAACAAGTTAAGAGTAGGCATTATTGCTGTCACTAAACTAATTGTTTAAGGCAGTTGCAGAGCAGATTTGAAGTGAGGTAGCTGGATACTGGATGCTTTATTTTCAACTTTTCAGTGAACTGGCTTTTCAAAATAATGGGGTTACTTTTCACTATAATTTATTTTTGTGGTTGTTACACATTTGGAAATCAGGGCACTTTTTGTGGATCCCACAGAATCTTTACATTATGTATGCCTATCAAGATTTATAATGTTAAAATATAAAACTAAAACTGTTAAATAAAATAGTAATTCATTTAAAATAATAAGAAATTATTAATGTCAATGGAAGTAACATTTCACTAAAAACAATATTTTACAAAACAAAAATTAATGATCGGGCAATATTTTTAATGTTTCAAATCTCTTCAATATTTTGCTTATTAGAGAATAGCAGGATTCTGAAATCTGCTTCTTTGCTCAGTCTGTTGAATTACATTGTTCTATATAGGAAGAAAATCTGACCTCATTCAAGTATGTACTTAGGAAAGGAAGGCACATTTATGATAGATTTTTAAATAATTATGATATCATCATATTTGGATACTACACCAAAATTTGATAAAATATTTCCTTTAAAAAACTTATCTTTTAGTTTTATTTAAGATTTAATTTATTCCTAGAAAGACTTGACTGGAAGGAGAGTAAGAGGGAAAGGAACACAAATGTGAGAATCACCCAGGACCTGGCCTGCAACCCAGGCACGATCCCTGATCAGGAATTGTACCCATGACCTAGAGGTTTGCAGGATGACATCTAACCCACTGAGTCACACCAGTTGGGGTGATGGGATATTTTTTTAAAAGTTAGTTGAATGTGGACTCTGAAACCATATCAAAGACAAGTGTATAATCTGTTATTTTATAACCCATTGGTCTACCTTGAGCTTTGAATTGGTCTTTTACTCATGTGTGATTTTTTTTAAACATAATATTGTTGTCATTTGGGAAATGTTAGTTCTTGCAATTACATAGTTTTTCAAAAATTTCATATACTTCCTGATAAAAAACCAAAAATATAACATTAGTTAACCTTACTTCCAATTTTATCAGCACAGTCTTTAAGTATCCAGGATATTTTAAGTTCGCTATAGAAGTTTTTCAATAGCTTTTCAATTCAATTTTTACCATTGACAAGAGATATAATCATCATTTGTTTTTCTTAAAGTAACCATTCATTTGTAAGAAAACGGTTCTGTCACACCCAAGCCTGAAAAATTATAGTTTTCTTCTGTCGATATTTCTTTCACTAAAAATAATGTTTGGTAGAAGAGGCAGTTAGTTCTTTTCCCAACTAAAGCAATCACAATAGTGATTTTTCTCCAGATATCATGTCATTTTGGCATGCAGAAGAAGTGCTTTGTATAAACTTCTTATTACATCAAAGAGGATAGTTAAATGTTCATTTTTGTATGTTAAAAAATTCTCCTACTATCTAGTCTCTATAAATTAAAATTCAATAGTTTTAGTTATTTTCTCCTGTAGCACACTTCACTAAACTAATGAACCTAAAAATATATATTAAAATACTGGTTAATTTTTCAAGGCAATACAGTAATACAATTTAAAATTTATAACTTTTGAAACATAAAAATGGACTTTAAGGTATTTGAGGAATGAAATGAATATATATTTTTATATTTAGTATCTATGATTATGAGTTAATTCAGCCAACATTTGGAAAAAGCACAGTATATAGTAAGATATTTTAGTCTTAAAAAAAGAGAAGAATCTTGCTATGTGTTGCTGTTGAATAAGTTTGTAAAGAAGAAACAAACAAAATAAAGTATAATTATTAATGTGCATTTCATTTATGTGAGAATAAAAAAGTATATATAAATAATGGACACTCCAGGTTCATGTAGTATATGCACTTATAACCATATATTAGTTATGGCCTTTTTAAAACTATAGGCAGTTTTGTGCCGGGGATATTAGGACTCCATAGTTCAGGGATGATTGTTAAATTTCAGACCAAACAAAGGTGTTACATACAGTGATTAATAAAAATACCATTCTCATAGTGACAGTCCTCCCCTTTAAATAACATTTTACCAAAATAATATTGTATCAAACAGACATGAGTTATAAGCAACATTTAAAAAATGTTTCCATCATAAATATTGCCTTTGCCCATAACAGTGTTGGAGCCTTAGTTTCTTGTCTGTCTTCTTCTGTCTTCTTTAAATCTTTAAATATAAATTTCCCATCTTGCTTTAAATATGTAAGCACATTTTTATCACAAATGTAAAAGCAACAATTTATTATCTAGTGAGGGCAGAAAAAGTTTAAACTTTACGTAATCATTTAAAAAGCCATCAAAGTGATTGCAACTTCTTCCAGGTAATACATTTTAGGGAAGAGTAGATCTAAGTTCCTAAACACCACTAGAGGGAGACAAAAAAAATTATTAATCCATGTATTTAAGGCCATCAGCAATTTCTGGAAGATGTACTGAAATTACAGATAAGAGAGCCATAAATAGATGAAATAATGACAGGTGGACATACTTGGTTTTGTTTTGTTGTTTTCTGGGGGCATTTGCCATTTGCCCCCATGGGCTGAACCCAGAAACTCAACCAACAAAAATTTTGATGGTGGGGAAAATAAAACATCAAAGCTATTAGAGGTTGTACAAACCCAGAGTGACAGAAAGAAAAAAAAAGAGTTCAAGGGTGTGAAGTGCACATTTAAAAACAAATTTGACAATAAGTTTGTTGAATTCTGAGACTATGCAGGTAGATAAATAGGTCCAAAGCTTCTGTGGTTGGCAAAATACATAAAAACAATAAAGAAAAATATCTCAAAAAAGTAATTAGAATGTTTAAAGTGCTGAGAAGTTAAAAATATCTAGAATATTTGTAAAGAATATAATGGGAATCTATAAGTAAGTAAAATATTTGCAATTATAAACTGAGTGAATTTAATAGCAAATTGAACACAGTGCAAAATGAAATTTGGTAGATGGAAGTAAGGTTAATGGTAATACCCTATTTAAAGCAGAGAGAGAAGAATGAAAGAAAAGAACCCAGAATAGCATATAAAGGTGTGTGAGACATATTCTGAAGGTTATTAATATAGGTATAGTTGAAAAATGGTCCAAGATAAAGAGAAGAAAATAAAAGATTAATAATAATGTAAATATACATAAATATTAATGATAAAATAACAGTCAAATGTCTTATAGAGTTTAAATATATTAAGAAGAAAAAAATATGTGAATGCAGTAAGACCAAATGTAGGATAGATAAATATAATAAAAACTGACAGAAGAAAAAATAGAAAAATTGAGCAGTTAAATACTGTTTTTTGAAATTGAATACTAATTTGAGTATTAACATTTCCTCACGGACAAATTCCAATGTCTTCATTGGTAAATTTGTCCAAATATTTAATGAAGAAATAATAGTAATCTTTCATAAGATCTTTTAGACAGCAGGAAAAGAGCAAATGCTTCCCAACAAATTTTGAGGCCATCAGAATTTTAATACTAAACCTATCAGGGAAAGGGTAATTCTATGATTTGAAACCACAGACAAATCTTTACAATTAATATTAATGCAAATATACTTAATAAAATATTAGCAATTTTAAACCAGTGATATACACAACAATAAAACATTAATACTAGGTGAGGTTTGTTACATGTAGTAGAGTTTTAATCTAACATTCAAATAATCAACTCACATGATTTACCATGCTAACTTAAATAACTTAAAAGATAGTCTTCTCAACAGATGCAAGGGAGTGATTTGATAAAATTTTAGCATGTTTGGGATAATTTCAAAATTATGAATTATATTTTCTTAATTGGATAAAGAATAAACATATATGTGCATACAGTCAAAACCTTAGCAATATTATTTTCATGTTAAAATATCAAATGATTTCCACAAGCATCTGAAATGAGACAATCCTCCTTTATATCAGTTGTACTTAATATTCAATTAAAAGGCTTTTCAAAAGTGCAATAGGAAATAGAAATAAATAAGAGATAAGTATATTAAGAGGGACAAATTAAACTTGTCATATATAGATGGCATGATAGTTTATATAAAGATTCAGAAAAACCTACAGATGTTCTACTAGAATTAATACGTTAATTTATTGTGGTCACTGGGTACAGAGTAAATATAGAAATTAGTTTTAATTATCCAACAAACAATTTTTTCTAAATGACACAATTTATAATAGTATAAGAAATCTATTGTCTAGGAATAAATTAGAAAATTATCTCTAAGAACTCTATTTTGCAAACTAAAACTTTGTTAAGAAAAATAAGTATTAGTTAAAAATACATGAATGAAGCCCTGGCTGGCGAAGCTCAGTGAATTGAGCACAGGCTATGAACCAAAGCATCACAAGTTCGATTCCCAGTCAGGGCACATGCCTGGCACATGCCACGGCCCCCAGCAACCACACATTGATGTTTCTCTCTCTCTCTCTTTCTCTCTCCCTTCCCTCTCTAAAAAAAAATAAATAAAATCTTTAAAAAAACATGAATGAAGTGTTATAATGTTCATGGAATAGTAGAATCAATATTGCTAAAACATTATTTCAATGAAAATAATTGATATGTTCTAGTGCTATTTGAAATCACAAGTTGTTACACATAAATTGATAAGTCCATTGTACAATTGATAAAAATTGCAAAGTTGAAAAACTGCCAAAGTAATAATGGAAATAAATAAATAAAGTAAGTTGAGATTGCAATACCCATAATCAGGACCTATTTTTTAAAGATTTTGTTTTGCTACAAAGATAAATAAATTCACTAACAGCATTTGCAGTTCAGACATAACCTCACTTGCATCCATTTACTCCAACCCCACACACAATATGAACTGGTTTATTGCAAAGTTGTTAGTGCAGTGTAGTTGGGGAAAGGATGGCTTTCCCAATAAAAAGTATTGATCCAAGTGTAAAAAAATGAAAGTGTAACTTTCACCTCACACTATACACAACTATCAATTTCCAAGATGTTAATATAATGTATTTTAGGAGAAAATATAGATTACTTCCTTGACTGTGGAGTAGGAAAAGACTATAGGTACACAGAATACTATCTATTAAAAAAGTGATGTAATGGACTAGCTCAGTTTAAAAATTACTGTCCATCCAAAGTAAGAAGTAATTATTTAATTTCCTTAAAGACCTCATCATCTTTAGAGGTAATTATGATTTTTCTCCTTTCATACATTAATGATATGTCATCTTACTGAATTTTCCAAGTTTGCATTACTGGACTAAATGCTAATTGTTTATCTGTATTTCTTTCTTAAAGTGATGGTAAATAGTACTTGCTAAAAATTTTTTTAGAATATGAAGTTAATTAGTAATGGTTAATTTTAGGTATCATCTTAAATGATATAAGAGATTCCCAAAGAGTCAATTGAACATTATTTCTGGGTGTGGTTGTAAGGGTGTTTCCAGAAGAGATTAACATTTAAATCAGCAACTAAGTGAAGAAGACTCACTCTCACCAATATGGGGAGCCATCACCCAATCTGTTAAAGGACTACATAAAACAACAAAGTGTAAATATTCTCAATCTCTCCTTGAATTGCACATTTATCTGTTCTTGTCTCAAATCAAGGTTTCTGATTCTTGGGTCTATAGACTCTGGGATTTATACCAGAAACCCGCCTCTGAGCTCAGCCCTCACCTCGCCCAGGTTTTCTATGTCTCTGGCTTTGAATTGGGAGTTACACCAGTGGCTTCTCTGGTTCTTAGGCCTTCAGACTCAGAGGATTTACAGCACCTGCTTTTCTGGTTCTTCAGCTTGCACACAGCATATCATGGCATATGTCAGCCTCCAAATGTTGTGAGTCAGTTCTCATAACAAATCTCATCTATTCACCTATCTATCTATTACCTATCTCCTATGAGTTCTTTTTCCCCCAAGATCACCATATATAATTCAAATATTAAATCGTTCACTGTAATTTTTTATTCTTTTTGGTGTTTGAAAGAAGGATTGGATCAACTCTGGTATTTGTGTGAGGGGCTGCCCTCTTTTTCTCTATAGAACCCCCAATCTCCCTACTCGGTCTTCCATTCCCATCACCACTGAATTTTTAAGCAGATATCTCTCTTTTTCTTGTAAAATTTCTTTCTTAGCCATTATGTCTTTCAAAGCTTACCACCACAAAATGTGTCCACTTTTAATCACCCTCACCCCATGCCTAGTCCTCTGAAAAGCCACATTTCTTTTCCAGAATTTTCACACCATTGATAGAGTTTTTTTCTGTGGCAGTGATTTGAAGGGAATCTTCTCTTGGGTGCCCACTTTTCTCTTCTGAGAAGTTCTCTAGATAGTCCTGCTTTATACAGAGATGTGACCAGGAGGTATGAAAAATAGTTGCACAAAGACTTGGCTTACCTTTTTTTTTAATTTATAGGTATTTTGATTGTTTGTAGTTTTACTGCCTTCTTGATGTTCTAAGTGTGAGGGTTTTGAGTTGGGTGAATGTTCATGGAGTGATGCAGACACCAGTCTGCAGTGTCCACATCATTATGAATGAAATGAGACATTCACATGGACTACTGAGTCTGGTGGAAGAAAAGGGACAGCATGGCTTTTCTCTCAAGGGGAGCAAAAGCCTTGGCCCTTGCTGTGACCGACTTTATTGGGTTCCTCGCCTTCACTGAGGACCAAATGATGGTGCTCATTTACTATGCACAGGTTTGCTTTAGGTGGTTACCTTTTACAGAAAACAAAGGAGCCAATGCCACTAATCATATCATAGAAAAGGGATATTTGCAAATGAAAAGGCAAAAGTGGTTGAACTGGTTACACTCATCCTTGGAAGGTTTACCATGGATTTTAAGAAGTTACGTTGCAGTAAATGCCCTCAATTCAGGGTTAGGGAGTTTTTTAGCAAGAGCAAGACTCAAAGTGGCCTAGGCATATTGCAGGCCTGAGTCCCCATGGGAGAACCTATCCATGGTAGTGGGTCCTGCACATCTCTGAGTGGGAGCTGGGCCCACACCATGAAGAATGGTCTCCTACAATAGAGGATCTGCATCATTTTCTGAGAATGTGTGGGAAGATGCAGATGTTGTTAGCTACTATTTTCATTGGCTACCAGCATTCTCCTGAGTATTTTTGAATAAGTAATTTTTGTATTAAAGTTGAAAAACACATTGTATATACATATATGTACATAAACACATTTTATATACATATATGTATATATATGTATATATAATTTACTCAGAAAATATCTATTAATATATTTACATGGGGGCATAAAACAGAGTTTATGAAATGGATTGTAGAAATATTACCCTCTCACCATGTAAGTTTCTTATATTTGTTTGTTTATTGACTTCATTGGTGGAAATGCAAGACAACTCAGCCTGTGTGGAAACAGTATAGCAAAGAAGATGGAGGAGGAGGAGGAGGTGGAGGGAGAGGGGAAGCATTATTTTTATTTCATTTATAGCCATTCTAGGCAATAAGCTCTCATAAGTGTTGAATTATTATTACTATAACCTAAAATAGACACAAAACATAGGTTCTGAGAAAATTCTAGCAGTATTAATGAATGAACACTTTATTGTGATGTTGAAGTAATAGGCAGATAAATTACTTAAAACATTAGCTTTAGTCCTTCCTCCCTCTCTCCCTCCCTCCCTCCCTCTGTTCCTTCCTTCCTTCCTTCCTTCCTTCCTTCTTCCTCCCTGAAAAATGTTTCAGAACACATTTATGGAGTTGCCTCTGGTACTTCTGCCAGATGTGCAATAACTAACATGGAGTTTATATAAGAAATGTGTTGCATGCGATCAGTTGCCCCTCTCCACATTTTTCTGTTTTTGTTTAGATGACTATTGCATTGAATATTGGCATCAAATTCTTTGAGCCTTATGTATTTATTCATTTTTATTTTTTATCTGAAATATTCTTCTATCCCATCTATCCACTTATTCATATGTGGTACTCAATAGTGAGAGTGATGACAACTATATTCATGAACTCCATCTATATAGGAATGTATAAATAACCATTTAACCTTTAAATACCTTGATAATCATTCAGCAAGCCAAAGGCATAGATGTCACCAGTTTTAATGCACACACTGATTTGCTCTTGGATTTTATCACTTACAACCATTAAGAATTGAAAGGGTAATTTATTTTGAAGGTTGAAGAATGTGTCTTTTAAGTAAGTGTTATCTGGGGAGGAAAAAAGGAACCATAAACAGATGGATTAGTTCTCTGTGCACTCAATCTCAAAGGGTACTGAGCTGCATGATACGTTGGTTTTTGTTTTTGTCCCTAACTCAAGGTCACAAGTGGAAAATAGTAATTCTTCTTTGAAAGTCTCATTCCCTAGAAAAGTTGATTTCAATAAAACTATGAAATCTTTATAGGAATAGTTTTGTTTTTCAGTAATTATTCAGAAAATTGTATTAATTATATTTATATTAGTTTGTTTTTCCCATGTTTTTGCATTTTTAAAGGGTTAGTTTATTAAAATGGTATCTAATAAAACTGAGAAAATACATAGTGCTAAGATAAAGAACAAAAATAAATAACATTTATTGAGAACATGTATTAAATGTTATTTACTTTAGATAAACTAGCTAATTTAACACCTACATTACTCTTATGATTTAGATCATTTATGGCAATTTTACAAAATAAGAAATGGAAGTTATATCCTTTATATAATGTGTATAAAGTCACAATTTCTCTCTTAAGTAAAATAGCCCAGATTAAATACCAGGTTGATGTGGCATTTTCTATAACTTGATACTTAGTAGAATATTAAGGGATCTATATAAAATTTATATACAATCCAGTGTTTATAGAAATACATTTATCATGTACCATAAACCATTATGAGCATGCTATTGGCAAAGGAGATACATAGATAGATGGAATAATGTACAGAATCCAAAAATAAACCCACATATATATGGTTAAGAGATTTTGACCAAGAGATAAAAGCAATTCAATGAATAAAGGATATATTTTTTTAATAATTGATGCAGGGACGATTGGACACCCATAATCTAATCATTAAAGTCAACCTAAAACCATCTAAAGTCAAATCATATGTAGTCAAAGTGGATTATAAACATAAATATAGCATGTAAAATTATAAAACTTTGGAGGAAAATGTCATTCTTGTCTGGTGTTAAGAAAACACCAGAGGTGTTTTAAGGTTCTTAAATGTGACAGGAAGCAACAGATTAGAAGAGAATATTTGCAAATATTATATCTGAAAAAAAATTATATCTGGAATATGTAACAAACTGTCAATATGCAAGAGAAAAAAAGGAAAAACCCCAATTAAGTAAAATGGGTACAAGACTTGAACAAACACTTTATCAAAGAAGATAAAGTTAAAATACATAAAATAAGGGAATGTAGATTAAAACTATAGTGTGATACTATTGTAGCATCTTTTAGGATGGCTAAAGTAAAATTATTGACAATATCGACTGATAACAAAATGCAGATGAGCAGGAACTTTTATGCATAGAAAGTGGTTAGGGAAATAGTACAGCTATTCTGAAAAGAGTTTGGTAATATATTACAAAAAAAACGCATAGTTACCATATAGCTCAATAATCTCACATCCACATATTTACCCTAAAGAAAGAAAACTAACTTTCAAACAAAAAAAAAACTATGAGTATTCACATAATTCATAATTTTAAGAAAACTAGAAACAATCTAAATATTTTTCAGTGTGGTTGGATATCAAAGGCATTAAGTGAAAAAAGCCTACTTCAAGAGTTCACATATCATTTGATTTTATTTATATGGCATTCTGAGAAAACAAATCTACAGTGATAGAGAAGAGAGAGTCACAGTGTGACCTAAAACAGATGATCACAAGGTAATGTTTTGGGGTATCATCTCTGTCCCCAGACTGTTGTGTGGTTATATGGCTCTGTATATGTGTTAAAATTCAAAGAACTGTACACAAAAAAATATATTATAAAAACCTATAGTGGCCCTCAAAAAAGAGTCATAATAATGTCTATGATTTCAAAGTTATTAACCATAAAATGCAATTTTATATAACATTGCAGGTTATTACATAAAAACATAATTCTATAAATAAAAACACTGATCTCTAAAATATATCAGCAATAAGGCATTAGGAACACATTAACTTAAGAAACCAATTAAGTATGTAAACATACATCAACAGAAATTATTCTGCTTATGTAAACTTTAATGTTAAAACAATGAAAAGAAATAATATTTCAAGTGTTTTTTAATGTGTTTGATTGTCTCAGAAAATGTTGACAATCAGTCTTTTTAAACTTATAACACCAGCTATTCACATATTTCACTTGACTGTACATATGCATGTTTTTTAATTTTTTTCATGAAAATTTATTTTTGAAAATAATTTTAAGTATACCATAAACCATTTAATAGGTTCATTTTATAATAAAATCAATTTTTGGACAATAAAAACAACTTAAATTAATATTTTATTTTAACTGCAAGCATTATCTTTTACTTAAATCTTTATTTAGATGAGATATTGTATTTAAAGAAGTTAGTAGCAATCTAATTTTATTACTATGACACAACAGTAATTTATTTTTTATACCTTTCTTTTTTTCCCTCCATCTAGCTAAAACTCTCTTCATTTGGTTCAAATACAGCTCTACTTTCTCCTTAGTATACTCTTTTTTTTTTGCTGTGATTTCCCATAGATCTTTTTTGTATGCTCTTCTTGATAATGATCAGTCCTCTCTTACTAACATTTTTTCCTATCATGACTCTTTTAAATAATTCACAAGTTTCTTTGGAGTACACATATATATGTGTACACATATATGTACATATATGTGTACACATATATGTACATATATGTGTGCACATATATGTATATATACGTATGTTTATATGTATATATACATATCTACATATACATATGCATGTATACATATACATGCATAGATATAAAATACATATGCATATATATGTGTATACATATATTAACAAACATATATAGATATAAGATACATACACATAGTACAGAGTTAGAGCATGTATCTAACTTATGTTTTTGTCTACATAATGTTTGATGAACTTGTGATGGTTCACCAATTAAAGGTACTATAATACAATTAACCTTTTTTCTCTCAATGTGCCACTTAGTAAATTAGAAGGAAAGACAGGAAGTTAGAAAATGATCCTGTACTGATAACCAGAATGTATGTCTCTTCCAAACTAAGCTGTGGTATTTAAAGGAAACAGGTGAGCTTGCAAAGTTAAGCTGCTTGAGAGCTGACAGGTGCCCTATCCTATTATAGAGAGATTTCCTTGGCTTGCTAGAATGAGTCCTGAGGGTCCTCAGACTGACTTGCTCGTCACACAGCAACTGAGCAAGTTCTCAGTTAGCAGATGTCAAATCATATGTGTATGCACATAGCACTCACTTGCCAAATTTCCCATTGGAAGATCACAAACTTCATGGAACCTAATGAGGAGTGGCCATTTTTATACATATGTATGAATTTTAGTTTGATGTGAAGTTAGAAGAGATTCTTGGATGAGGAGAAAACAGACTGAATTTTCATATATAGACAAGAAATCTTGTAAAACCATAAAGTTTAAGCACTTTCTAAAATAAATTAATACCTGTGTTGCCTAAGATATTCAACCTTGTCCCTGGTTGAATGTCTACCTTCTGTTAATAAGCAGCTGATCTTACAGCAGTTAGAGTTTACTAAAGAGAAGGGGGAAAAGTCTGTAGGTGTTTGAAACTGCCCTTCAGTATATACACATATATACTGAAATGCAATGGTATTTCTTTTAAAAAGTTCTGAGTTCCTTATTGTTGGTGACTATTTTCAAGTTTTCCAATATCTTGCAGAAATAAATGTAGAATAGATAAAATTTGACCAAATGGACATCATCTGTGTGTGTGTGTCTGTCCGGAAACACACACACACAAACACACACATAGTCTGTCCAGAAAGTATCTATCTGTATAACATGAAAAATTAAGATATTTATTGAAGAAGATACAAGATACAAGAAACATGTCACACAGGACAATGATGCCTCAGTCCCCTTCAAAGTACTCATCTTGGGACCTCACATAGTCCTACTAATCACCATCAGCTGACCCATCATATTTTCCTGAATCCCACTGATGATCTAAAATCTCTTCCAAAGGTGATTTTAATTTTGGGAAAAGGCAGGTATAGCAGGGTACCAAATCTGTGCTGTAGAGGGGCTGCGTCACCTGGGTAATTTGATGTTTTGCCAGTAAACTCTGCAGGAGTCATGATACATGAGTAGGCCTGTTGTCATGATGAAGCTGCCAATCACCAGTTGCCCAGAGCTAGGCTTGAGAAATGTGCTCGTTCAGTTGGTTTACAGTCATATTTTCCAGATCAAACTATTTCTTGGAACATGTAGTTACTTTTGCTTTTAATCAGGTTATTCAATACAAAGACATGCTTTTCTAAACATTCCTGGTCACAGAATTGTTTAAACATGTACAGGAAAATAAATTTGGTCTCAGTATTGATTTGAATAGGGATGGGCATTATATTGGTTTTAGTTTTTATTATTATTTTTATGCTGTTACTTCTTACTTCTCTGCTCAGCACTCATTTTTTTAAGTCTGGGTTACACTTATATGGACTTTCTCCCACCCATTCTCATGTCTAAGCTTCCATGTATTATCTGCTTTTGTGACTCATTCTTGTGTTCTGAAAGGATTTATTGGGTTAATACTCACAATCAGGAAATCTATTTTCTATGAAATGTTATGTATTATCTACTGTCTCTGTAGTATTTTTAAATCCTGTAATCATGTTTTTGTTTGTATTTTTGAAAAATAAAGCGATATTTCCTGATTTTGAACATTCTAACACTTTATATGATAGAATCATTTAGTTAGCCAACCAAACTGTATACTTTGTGTTATGTTATGGATAAACATGATACTAGAAATTGGATCACTTCTCCCAAATGCTCTATATGCAAAAACTATAGAAATTTTAGCTTATTTTAATATTATAAAAATAAATATTATATCTAGCAAAATATTTTGTAATGACTTTGAATTATATTATTAAAGAAGCTTAAAGTGTTCTATAGAACTAATAGTTAAATTTTAAATGTGTTTCAAATATGTCTTCCCAACACCACTGCATTGAATTTTTTAATGCATTTTTTTCTTTTAAGTGCTGAGGGAAAAATATTGCTTAATCTGGCACTGTTACATTTCCATTATACTGAATCACATTGCTTTCCAACTTTATTTTGTCCCTGTAAAGCATATCATTTTGTGGCAGGTGCAACCTGTGTCACAGGTTTATTTCTATTTATTTCTGTCCCTGAAGCTGACTAGCTTTGTAATGCAGCATGTTCATACTCATGGAAAAGAGGACATACATATCTTAATTGCTTTACTTCTAGGGAAAACAAACAAAACTTGCTAAATGAACTTACTCAATTGTTTGTAAAGCAGAACAAAGGCAACAATATCATGGATTATAACATCATACTCTCAGAATTATCAGATCACATGGGCAACTTTACTCAACTAGAAACTTTCTGAAATAAAACAATATCTGGAATTTTTTATATTATAAAATCTTATGACCTCTGGAATATAATGTTTAAAAATTACCAGACATGCCAAAAAAAGCAGGGCAGTGTAATGTAAAATGAGGAGAAAAAGAATCTACTGAAATTGACCCAGAATTAAACTCAGGTATATCCACATGAGCTTCATTTAATCTGAGGTTATTCAAATACAGAAAGGGCAAGAAGAAAATGTGGCAGGAAAAATAATTATTTTATCTCGGGCATGATTTTAAATGTGGGGTCATAAAGGGAACATCCATTGAGAATGATCATCAGTTCATAAAAGGAAAGTATACCGGAGCTTCCTAAGGTAGTATCACATATGAAGTGATGCACCTGGGCTCCAGGTTCTTAATATTAGAATTTTCCTCAGAGGACTTGGAATGAGGGGAGTGCATATTTGGGACCCCCAAAAAGAGTATTATATTTTTTTCTTATTTTCAACAATCCAAAGAATCTTTGGAGTAGTGGGAACTCAGTGATATGGCCCAAAAGTCTGTTTCTCCAAGGTGTCAGTTGGAATAGAAGAGGCATACAAGGGAAATTGTTGCAAGGTCAATGCCTAAAAAAATTTTCTGACTTGAGTGGAGTGTGCTGTACAGTGGCAAATATATGAATTCAATAAAAAACACTATTCACTATTTTTTAATTTTAATCAAAATCATTCATCTTAATCTAGAAAATATTGAGTTTACTTACTGCATTGATGGTTTTAAGCTTAGTAAATAATGTAACAAATTTTAAGAGCAAAATAAGTATAATTTTGATCTTACAAGAAATTATTAATTTCCATCAGGCACAAAATTAATTTTAAATTCTTATTTAATGAAAATCAACATGAGTAAGACAGCATATTGGATATAAAAAATAAACCAAGCATCTGGATTGAAAAGGTTATATTAAACAGGAAACTAAGTGCTATTAAACATATATGAAGAAACCCTGACTGCCACTGAGAGAAATAAACATTATAATAATATTACTTTATGCTCAATAGATGAAAAAAATTAGACTTTGTTAGGATTTGGGGAAAATACAACTTTCATACACTGCTAAAAGTAATATAAGCTGATAGGTCCATAATGAATAACAATTTGGAAATACTAAAATCTGATATGCATACAATCTGGGGACCAGCTATTCAGGCAACAGCCCAGGACAGATCCAGCATCACTGATGACCTGTAGCATCACAGTGATGGAGCTGTGGTGGGAATAGCACCACCACTGCTGCCACTTCACATGTGTTCTCAAATGGTAACTTCAGACTCCTCTACCCTATGCCAGACAGCCTGATTTTCATCCTTAGAATCACTTCAGGTGTGACCTTATCGAAGATCTCTTCGCTGACCTTCATTTTGATAGGCCAGTACACCCCACCAGGATAGAGGGGTTCCCCTTACAGGAAAGAGGCAGCACCATCTGGTCAAGATAGCAAGTTCTTTTTCAGGCAATGTGCTGCACCCTCCCACACTTTGCCCACAAAGATGCTGGGGTCTCGCCTGGTCTGCTGTCTGATTGCCACCTACTTGACCTTCGAGATAGAGGTATGCCCAAGTGGGCCCACTTCTGTGGTGTCTCCCATGACCTGGATTCTACTGCGACCCTAATATGGAACTCCTTGGCCCATTAAGGAAAGAAGCCTAAACAATTCCAATCTTAGTACTTGAAAGCATGGAGTGGAAGCTGCTGGTGTTCACCACCCAGGGGCTTTACTTTGACGCTGAGGAAAACTGGGGCAGGATGCTCCTTCTGCTGCCATCACCTACTACCTCCAGCATAAGGTATAATAAATGGGCATCCCAGCCTTGCTTCTTTCTTTCTCAAAAAAAAAAAGTTATCAGAGCCAGATTATTAGGGTCTTGCCTTTCACTCTCATTACTCTCATTTCTTCATTCACTCTTATCACTCTCAGTTCCTCATCTGAAGATGTCTATTTCTCATTTATTTCTGAAAGACAGTTTGACAAAAGCAATTAAGCATGAGAAAAATGTATCAAAACTAAAAAAATATTAAAATTGAATGTGTTTGGAAGCAGCATGGATCACTAAACACACCACAAAAACTGTTATAACTAATAAACTAATTCAGCAATATCACAAGATAAAAACTCAACACTTAAAATCAGGTTTCTTTGTATACACTAACAACTAACTATCAAAGAGGAGATTAAGAAAGTAATCCCATTCACAATAGTACTAAAAGCAAATACACACACACACACACACACACACACACACACACACTTAGGAGTAAACTTAACCAAGAAAGTAAAAGCCCTGAACACTGAAAACTATAATATATTGATTAAAGAAATTAAAATACATACAAATAAATGTAAAGATACCTCAGACGCATGAATCAAAGAACAAATATTGTTAAAATGACCATATCACCCAAAGCTGTCTACAGAATCAGTGCCATATGCATCAAACCCCAATGATATTCTTAAAGAAATAGAAGAAAATAACAATCCTAAAATTTATATGGAAACACATAAGAACAAGAATTGCCAAACATTCTTAAGAAAGAGTAACAAGTATGGAGGCATCATATTTTCTGATTTAAAAAATATTAAAATGTATAGTAATTAAAATGGTATGGTACTAGCATAAAAATAGATATATACACCAATGGAAGAGAATACAAAGCCCATAGATAAATTCAGATATATAGTTAACATCTCTTCAGAAAGGATGTCAAGAACGCACAATGGAGAAAAGATAGTTTCTTCAACAAATTGTATTGGAGAAACTGGATATCCATACACAAAAAATTTAAGCCCTATTTTACAGCATACACAAAAATCAACTGAACATGAATTAAAGACTTAAACATATGATGTGAAACTGTAAATCTCTCAGAAGAAAATATAGGAGAATGGCTTCTTAACATTGATATTGGTGATGATTTCTTGGATGTGATGCCAAAATCAGTCAACAAAACCAAAATTAGACAGCAGATCTACGTCAAACTAACAAATTTCTTCACAGCTAGTAAAATATTCAACAGAGTAAAAAGTCATCCTGAGGAATGGAAGACATTTGCACACCAAGCAGATGATAATAGGTTAATATACAAAATGAAACAGAACCTTTCAACTCAATAGCAAACAACCCAATTAAAATGGCAAGTGATTTTAACACATCTTTACATATAAATGGTCACTAGATACATAAAAATAATGTTCCACTTCACTAATCATCCAGGAAATACAAATCAAAACCACAATGAGTTATCACCTCACATCTGTTAGGATGGCATTTAATTAAAAGACAAAAAGACAAAAGTAGGTGTGGGCAAAGGTATGGAGAAATTGCAACCATTATAAACTGTTGGGAGAAATGTTCAATGATGCAGCCACTAGAAAAACAATACTGAAATTTCTCAAAAAAATAGAATTCCCATATAACATTGCAGTTCCATTTATGGATATATATTCAAAATAATTGAAATCAAAATCTCAAAGAAATATTTGCCTGCCCCTGTTCATTACAGCATTATTTACAATAGCCAAGGTAAAGAAACAGCACAAATGTCTATGGACCAATGATAAAATAAACGTGTGTGTGTGTGCATATGCCTATATATGCATAGGCATACATACATATGTATATGATGGAATATTATTTAGCCTCTAAAAATGGAAATCCTGTTGTAGTAACAAGAAAAATGAACCTGGAGCACATCATGCTAAGTGAAATAGGTCACTCACAGACAGGCACAGATTACATGGTTCCACTTCTTGAGGCATTTAAAATAGTTGAACTCATAGAAACAGATGACAGAATGATGGTTTACAGGATCTAAATGGAACAGAAATAGGGAATTGAAACTCAGGTACAATGTTTTGTTAAGCAAGATGAATCATTTCTAGAAATCTGCTGTACAACATAATGCCTACATTTTACAGTATGGTATTTTGCACTTAACATATGTTAAGAAGGTTGATCTCATGTTAAGTATACTAACATGAACAAATAAATAAACAGTTTCAAAAGAACATAAGGACATTTTTGGAGATGATAGACAAATTTAGTACCTTGATTTTGGTGATAATATCATAGGTATATGCATATGTCCAAATTCATCAAAATGTATACATTAAGTATGTGCAAGTTTTTAGTATAAATTTTACCTCAATAAAACTAATAAATGGAATAAAACAATGTAAGTTTTCAAAAAAATAAAAATAAATGATTTTTGTTTTAAGTCATTAATTGGTGGGGTAGTTTGTCAACAACAGTATCCATGTGAGTTGATTATTAATTAAATTAAATATGAAAGCTAACATTTATTGAATATTTAAACTCTGTCAGGTTCTATTATCACTTTGCTTGTATTAAACATTTCTAATATTTAATTAATTGAATATATAAAAAACACCAAAATAGTGCTGAATATCACAGTGATTTTTAAGTGTTTGCTATTATTAAAGAATTTTGATTTTTATAAATTCATTAAGGTGACAACCATTAATAAAATTATGTAGGTTTCAGATATACAATTCTCTAATATACCATCACATATTATATTGTGAATTCACCATCCCAAGTCAAGTCTCCTTTACACTTCAAATAACAGGCTAATTCAAGTTTTTCTTACAAAGCTCATAATTTATTATTACAAATCTCAAAGTGAAAACATTCTGCTTCAGGAATCTTTGGATATTAGTATTTTTAATTGTGTGCTGAGAAGATGTCACTAGCCAGTGGAACAATCTTGCAATTTGAGGAGGGTAGAATTGTCATGTTTATTTGAAAATGATTCTATAAATTCCACAAACAGAAAGAGGAATCAGAATTCTAAACTGACTTTGAATGTTCATATTCACATGAAGAAAAGACCTGGAAAAGTCACAAGTTTGGAGGAGACATAATTCACTGAGATAGCAATGACATTTTGAGTGTGTTCAAAGATGAAATAGTGAATTTTAAATAAAAATGGTAAATGGGAAAAAGTAAAAATATAAGGAAGGTATAATTATAATTTAGGAATGAATCATTTCTGATCCATAAAGTTAGAAATATACTATGAAATGAATTGCATCTCCCCAAATTCATATGCTGAGGTCCTCACCAAAGTTATGGTATATGTAGATTGGGCCTTTGACAGGTAATTAGGATTAGATGAGATCATAAGGGATTATCTTCATGATGGAATTATTGCCCTTGTAAGAAGTGACAAAAGAGAGCTGGTTCTCTCTCTCTCTCCATCAAGAACACAGCAAAGACACAGCAAGAAAGCAGCAATCTACAAGCCAGGACCAGAGTCCTCACCAGAAAACAAAGGCAGGTATCTTGATTTTGGACTTTTTAGCCTCCAGAACTATAAAAAATAAATTTCTGTTATTTAAATCACCAGTCTATGATATTTTGTTATAGAAGCCCAAATAGACTAGTACAGTATTATATTGGTAATACATTTTTTGTTTGTTTGTTTTATCTCAACTGAAGGAAATGAAGAACATGTATAGGTCAGCTATAACACAAGTGACCAGTAAAAATGCTTATTATAATGATGTATACGAGGTCTGTTCAGAAGGTAGAAATGTCATGTTTACTGCGGAATGATTCTATAAATTCCACAAACAGAAAGAGGTATGTGATTCTCAAACACATTCACAACACCCATATTTAAAACTCCCTTTGTACAAAGTACTCTATTAAATACTGGAGTATTAAATATGAATTTTTCATGATATCAAAGTTTATTTAATGTAAAATATATTTAAATCATATGTTATATATAAAATATGATAAGTTTTATAAGAACATTATTTAAAAAGCTGTTATCAAATAAAAAAGTTTGATTCAATAAAGCATCAGGTTTATTAAGGCTACCAATGGTGTCTGAGGTGGGTTGTTCAGGGTGAATTGTGTTTTAACAAGAAGAGGTAAATGGTTACAGCTTTCAGAAAAATAGTATGTTGAGCAAAGGCATGAAAACAATATGTATACTCAAGGAATTGTGAGCATTTTCACATGCCAAAATAGTTGATATGATTGTGTGTACTAAGGGGAGAGATGGAGAAAAAGAATAAGTACTATAAAATGAACATGATTAGGGGCAAAGTAGACTTGATACCATACTAAAAGTGATAAAAAGGGCAGTGCAGAGATAAATTGTGATCAAGATATCTCTCAGGAATGCAAAAAAACTTTTTATTACTGACCCACCAGCAATAATGTATTAGCTTAAACTTTTAATTGTGTTTTCTCTTTCATTTTATAATTAAGTATAGTTGGTAGATAATAATTAGTTATTTTAGTTTCAGGTGTACAGTATAGTGATCTGAAATCTTTATAACTTACAATGTGTTCACCCCACTAATTCTAGTGATCAGCTGTCATCATAATATTATTGACTATGTTTCCTTTTCCCTTTGCCTCCATTCCTGCACTCCTTCCAGTGTGGTAGCTATCCATGGTCTCTGTTTCTGTGAGTCTGTTTTTGTTTTGTTTGTTGTTTGTGTGTTTGTTGTTTGTGTGTTTGTTGTTTGTGTGTTGTTTGGTTTTAATTCCACATATTAGTGAAATGATACAGTATTTAGCTTTCTCTGACTTTCTTATTTCACTTACCATAATACTCTGTAAGTATTATTATTGCAAATGGCAAGATTTCATTATATTTTATTGCTGCATAACTCTTATGCCCACTTATTATATTAGACTTTTCAGAGTAGTTTGATTTAATTGTATATGTAATATTTTGATGCAGCACTGAGCTATGTGATAATGATTTTTATCGCTATGAGCAACTAGAAACTTTTGATTCACCAACACCACTCATTAACAAACCAAATGGTCCAAATAAACTACTTGAATAAAAATATAAAAGTAGAATGACATGGTTGATAATGAGCTACTCTGTTCTGAGAAATAAGTGACTTTTATGTATATGAGACATTATTTTTCTTTAAAAAAACAGACATTCCATGCATTCGAGTTTTATCCTGAAACTTTACTTTTTTTTGGAGTACAGTTTCCTTTTCACAACAAATAACCAATTTATAGTGACTGAAAAAATCATCTCATGCATTGATTTAGCTAGTTCATTTTTAGCCTTTTAAGAAAGATATTTTCTATGTGTTTGACCCTTTACCACTCAGCTGGAAAAAAAGGCACATAATTTATCCTTTTTTCTGTAAAAGAATACAAAATACAGCTTGGAAAAGTCAGAGATCACCTTTCCAGCAGTAGGACTGTTAGCTACAAGTTGCCTGACACAAATGGAACACTCTGAGCAGTAGAACGAAAATTATAATCTGATTGTTTTGTAGAGAAAGTATTTATCTGACCACTAATACGTCCATTCACAAAATAGTGTTTTTGGCAAATTTAATTAATTCTATTATCCAACTCATCAAAACAGATTTATATAGTATAGTACATGCATTTATTTTTAAGGCCATTAGTGAAATTAGTGTATTTAAGGAAATTAGTGTATTTAAGATGTAGCTAATTGTGAACACAGTATACCTCTCAACTGAAGGTGCATTTTGAATAAGTGAAAGATGCCTAAACAAAAGGATTTTGTGGCATAAAGAAATAGAGAACATAAAAAAGAAATAACCCATTTTGCAGTATAAAATTATACTTATTTGACTACAGGTAATTGACAAAGAAATGTTTGATTGGCTGTTTTAGCCTTGAGATTGTAATTCAACTTGTCTTTCATCTACAAGAGAGGATAATGAACCCAGTGATTTGGATACAGAGCAGGTGAAAAGGGTCTTGCAAGCACATACAGTCCCTGGATCTTTCCTTGTCTTTGTGAATAAGATTTTCCCAAGTGAATCAAAAGGAAAATGCTTTTAAAATAATGCCTGATGCTGTAAATTTAAGTTAGAAACAGAGATCTAGATGATCCCTTGTTCTTCTTGTGCAAATAACAATGTGCCACTGTGTGGCTTAGGTGCTAAATATGGAGAAATCCTACAGCTAAGAAAAGCAGCCCTGTGGCTTACTCTTTTTCCTTTCCTAACAATGGGATAGTCACACTATATGTAGCTGAGGAGGTCTTTTAGTAGCTCAGATGTCTGTGAATACCTATAAGAATTCTTGAAAACCTTTAGAGAGATCTTTAATGAGCAAAGGAATTACTAGGGAGGGGGGATTGGGGCAACTCAGACATCCTAGGGATGCTTATAATCAGAGCCAGCCCTTGCACATCAGGGAGAGAAACAAGATCAACACAGCATGGTTTACGCAGAGTTCATTTACATATATATTAAATATATATTACTGCTTGGGAGATAATCACAGTTTTCAATATTTATAGTTTAGAATCAATGGCAACATCACTTACTGTGTATGGCATCAGGGCAGAAACTGCTAATTAGGTGGAGTATTCTCAAATTAGTTTTATTTCACTGAGTAGCTACAGGATAATTGGAATATATGTGATGGAATGGAAGTATCTATATTATGTGATACATCTAATGTTGAATTACGAAAAACAAGAAATGTGCAGGGACCACGAAATGATAGTGCTGATGTACTTTGTTGGGGCACAAGCATACCGTCTACACCTATGAAACAAAGATCATTTAATACTCACGGTAAAAATAACTATGGTTTTTGTTTGCCTCCAAATTCCAAAAACCTTCAAGGCAATGACTTTATTGTGAACAAACCTATTATGTAGTGATTGAAAAATGTGAGCTCTGGAGTTAAAACTTCCACATTCCAATATCATCCCCAACACTTACTAGATATGTGGTAATGGGCAAATTACTCCTTTTTCAATGCCCTCAGTTACTTCATTTGTGAAATAGAGTTATTAGTAGTATCTATTTTATATAGTTGTTCTGAGAGTTAAATGAGCCAGCTTCTAAAAAGGATTTGTAATTAAATCTCACAGATAGCAAGTATATAACTAATGTGGTCTATTAATGTTAGGCTCTAAAGTGCATTTATTTAATTTTGTTTGTCTTATCACTGATTTAATTATTTATTTATTTTGTTTCAGGTTATCTAAATTGTGGCAATATAGTAAAATAACAAAAATATGTAGTCATCACATGCTATTTTACTTAGAAGAAACAGAAATTTCTTTTATAAACATTGTCATGTTACTCTAAGATTTACATATTTATTGGAACAGTCTTTTTTACAGGCGTGTCATTATTGTCATAAACAATAAATATGAATGCCTCAGTAAATCCATATAGTATTCAAGAGAATTCCATTTCAATTTACACAAGAAAATGGTATTACCTACTTTGAGCAGATATATAACTTTATACAACTTTAATGGTTGTCTAAGATTGAAAGAGTGAGTTTTAGTCCAGGTGTCAGTGAGAAATTGACTCTGCAAACGTCATTAAAACAACTTTATTCATATTTAAGATAAAAATAATGGATTTTATTAGAGATCACAGAAGACAAGCAGAACTTTCATTGAAGAGAATGATAGACTTACAAAGTATTGCACAGGCAATTTCAACTGTATAGGTAAATAAGAAGACTTTATGCAGATACTTCTAGAGGAAGAAACTGTCCACAGCAATGCTACAATAAATACTTGATGGCTGATCTTCAGGAGAGATGGGAGTGCTAGGACACAGCTCAGTAGAGTAGGGCATTTCATTTACTCTGAAGAGAGGATGTAGACCCAGTCTCATACCACAAACTGTACAATAGCTGATAAATAGCAATTAAACTTCTCCAGTTTATTGGATATTTAAGAGTTTAATATATGATAATATATAGTATGTATTTTATGATACAGTTAAAGGTGTAGGAAATAGGTGGGAGAAGTTCTGAAGGGCCCTGTTGAGCAGGTCTAGCTTGAAAGCTGAAGGGTAGACAAGGCTTGGAATAAATAGAGCATCATATATTGTGTGGTGCTGTGGGTCAGTAATGATGGCTTTGAACAACCAACTAAAAATAAAAATCCCTAGGCCAATACCATACACAGATAAGAATTTTAAGTGTGTATTATTCATAGGTTGTGAGAAATGTAATATGAACTTTTAATATCCAAACTATTCTAAAATCTCAAACTATTCTAGAACAACTAAAACATCTAAAGTTCCTAACAAAAAGCCCCAAACCAGTCTCTGCCAATATTTTCACAAGGCTCACACATTGCAGTGTGTGTACAAGGGGAATCCCACCAAAAATAATGGAATTAAAAATTGTATTATACATTTAAATTGCAGTCACCTTCAAAGGACTCTCCATTTGATGCAATACACCTATTGAGACATTTTTTTCCCACTACTGAGCACTCAGTGTGATGTGGGCAGTTGTGCATGTCAATCCACCAGCGTAAAATGGGCAAACACATTGAAAGAATTTCAAAAAATATTCATTGAAGCTGAATGCAACCTCTCATAACAACCCCAGCTCATACACTGATACAGATGTGTTCTTAGAACACTCACCTAGTGGGGGATGCATGTAGTACTAGATAATTCTGAATTTTTGTGGGTACCCCCATGTATATGTGCGTGTGAATGCACATGTGCAATTGGGGAAGCAATAAAACAAATGAATAAATGGATGACTAAGATTACAAAGAGGAAAAATTCCACAGGCCTTTTGCTGAAAGTAGCACCAATATTTTCTTCCAATAATTTGGAATTCTCAAATTAAGTTAGACTTTACAACATAACACCATCCTATACTGTCATATATCACATATTAATATTAATATTAGGAAAACATATGACATGAAAAAGAATTCATAACTATTCACAAACATGAATAAGTTATTAAAAATAAACCTACAGTAAACTAGCCAGAACAAGTATTTACAAGATGTTTTTTAAAATCAATGGAATAATAAAGATTTAGGAGAAGAAATTCTGGTTGAAAATTCTGCTAATTCATGAAAGATAATTTCTCTATTTTTACTCTTGCTACTCATTACTACCACAAAGTTTTTGTTTTTTTCTCTTTCTTTTCTACCTCTATTTCTCTCATACACTCCTTATTGTGAAGTTCGTTGTCTTTAGACTTCTCCTGACATCATCTCACATCCTACATTGATATTTCTTAGCAGCCTTGCTTTTCTGTATTATGGTTTGAGGTTATACAGATATATAACCTGAATTTTTATAAAAATAAATTTCCTTTCTAATTTCTTGCTGTGACAATTGGGGCAATTTCTGAAAGTGAAAAAAAGGATAAAATATTCATATTTTACTAAATTAGAAATATAAACCTCATGCATAAGTTCTGAAGAAAACATTAAAAAGAGATCAGGTAATAGGGGGAAGAAGACACCAGTATCTTGCAATCTTAGGAGACATGTTTCAGACAAAAGTAGTAAACTAAAAATAAATAATATAGTGCTGTATAAAAAGTCTACATAATTTTTAAAAAGGAAAATAGGGTAAAAAAGATTAAATGTTCCTGAAATAAATACCTTGTTCTGAAAATTTAAATGGTGCAACATACTTCTCTTTACTCAATAGAAAATAACCACTGAGCTTTGTTGTTGACATTTTAAACAAGGAGTTTAGGTGCTTTATAGAATTCTAACTTGTGATCTTTTATTTTTCCTTCCTTGGTGTTTTTACAAAGCTCCAGAAAGTGACATCAGGTAACTTAAAAAAAAAAAACACTTGTTACTAATAAACAGTATTTTGGCTTTTGAATGAGTAAGAAGACAGCTGGGATAAGGAAATGAAATTTTAATCTTTTGTAGTGTTTGCACTGTATGGAGGCAATGAAGCTCCAGAAATGGAAGAAGATTCAACATTTAGTATGTAATGGTTGTAGGGAATACACTGCTAGTCTTTTTTATTTATATTTTTGTTTAACAATTTTGTTTTCATCTTACATACTTTTCAGAAAAACTAATGAAGGTAGGGGAAAATAATTTTTTATTTACTATTTCTATTGTGTTTATTATTTTTAATAGTTTATTTTTATTGTACTTTCCCATTACATTTGTCACCCTTATAATCTCTTCTACCTCTACTGCCCCAACGTCCCTCTCCCAGAGCTGTCAGCCTGTTCTGTACCCATGAGTCCATCTCTATTTCTCTTGTTAGTTGATTTTGTTCATTAGATTCCACATATGAGTGAAATCATATTGTATTTGTCTTTCTCTGACTGGCTATCTTACTGAGTATAGTATTCTCCAGGTCTATTTATGCTTTCTCAAAGGATAAAATAGTCTTCCTTTTTATTCCATTGTGTAAATGTACCATAGTTACTTTATTCATTCATCTACTGACGGACATTTGGGCTGCTTCCAAATCTTGACTATTGTAAGTAATGCTGCAATGAACATAAGGGTGCTTATATTGTTTTGAATTAGTGTTTTGGGTTTCTTTGGATAAATTCCCAGAAGTGGAATAGCTAGGTTATAAGGCAGTTCCACTTTAGTTTTCTGAGGTAATTCCATATTGTTTTCCACAGTGGCTGCACCAAAATGCATTCCACCAACAGTGCTAAAGTGTTCCCCTTTCTCCACATCCTCACCAGCACTTGTTGTTTGTTGATTTATTTATGAGAGCCATTCTAACAGGTGTGAGGTGTTATTTCATTGTGGCTTTAATTTTCATTTTTCTGATGATTAGTGATGTTGAGTATCTTTTCATATGTCTATTGGTCACCTCTTTGGAGAAGTGTCTATTCAGGTTCTTTGCCCATTTTTTTATTGGATTGTTTGTGGGTTTTTGCATGTGTGATGAGTTTTGTAAGTTCCTTATACATTTTGGATATCAACCACTTATCAGATGTACTGCCAAATATGTTCTCTCATTCAGTGTGTTGTCTTCTTATTTTGTTGATGGTTTCTTTTGCTGTGCTAAAACATTTTAGTTTGATGTAGTCCCATTTGTTTAATTTTTTTGTGTGTGTCCTTTGCTTGAGGAGAACTATCAGAAAAAAAAAAACATTGCTACAAGCAATCAGAGTTTATAGCAGGGGTGTCAAACTCATTTTCATCAGGGGCCACATTAGCCTCATGGTTGCCTTCAAAGGCTGAATGTAATTTCAACTCCTTAACAGTTAAGGAGTAGTTACATTTGTACAATCCTAAAATTATTTGAGCCCTTTGAAAGCAACCATGAGGCTGATATGGCCCCAGTGAAAATGAGTTTGACACCCATTTTACTGTCTATTTTTTTCTAGGAGTTTTGTTTTGAGTCTAACATTTAAGTCTTTAATCTATTTTGAATTTATTCTTCTGTGTAGTATAAGAAGGTGGTTTAGTTTCATTTTTATGCATATGTCTTCCAGAGGAAGCAAGGATTAATCATTTTCATTTCAAAAATTGGAAAGGAAAACAGATGAATGCCTGAAAAATTTCATGGGTTCAATGGCCTAAGATGCAAACAAATGTGTGTCAAGTGTTTTGGGCCAGCTGGAACAGTTACGGGAATCAAAGATCCCAAGCTGGGGTCTTGCTGAGTTTCCAAGACTTGCCAGTAGGAATTTAGATTTGGTTGGAGTTATGTGTGAGAGGAAGAGATTAATTTTGTTAATTCTTTTATGTTCCTTGCTATAAAAAAGCTTGATTATAAACTGATGATTTAAAAATATGATTATAAAGGATGAATTTTAAAGCATATTTTCAATATATTTAATGTAGTCACTATGAGAAGAAAATGGTGTACATGTACCCTAAATCATTAGATGAGGAAATTATTCACTGAACAGACATCCATAGTTCATAAAATCTGGAAGTAGGTTCAAGCCCAATTAGATGGTCTTATCAGGCAAAAGAAAAACACCTAGTGCAACATTTCCATTACTGTATTCCTCTTTGGATTGCACATTCAGCTGCAGTTTCAGTGACACAAAATACTAAGCTGCTAAGAAAAATGTTATATGAACTAACAGAATATTACATAATTTTCCCATTTTAAATCGCACATTAGCAGAATCATGTTAATGACTGTATATGTTCTTTTAATTTTACATTTTAATGTTTTTGTTTCTATTCTGACTTATGCCCCTCTTTATTATGCAAATAATAAGGGTTAGCTTTCTCTGCTAACACTTTTCCATCATTCCAGCTCCCATATAAAACAAAAACTAAGTTTGTTATATATACTTGCAGGCAATTTGCTATATTCAGGTATGTTTGTTTTCTGTCACTGCTATAAGAAATTACCAGTTTTAGAGCTAAGCAACACTAATGTTTCATTGTACTGTTATCTGTCAGAAGTCCAACATGGGTCACACTAGACAAAAATCAAAGTATTAACAGGACTGTTTACCTTTCTGGAAGTTCTAGGGGGAAAATCTTCCTTTGCCTTTTTCAGCATTTAGAGGCTACCCGCATTCTTTTGCTCATGACCCCCTTCTTTCATTCCTTAAAGCCAACATTGGGAAATCCATTTTTTTCTCATGATCATTTGATACTGAGAGAAACAGAACTAATGATTCAGAATTTGCTTGTCTTTCTAGCCATCCTAAAAGTAAATATTATGAATTACATCCCAATCTAATAATTTAGAATATGTGTATTTCACTTTCTCCTTCTAGTGATTTCCTTTTGTTCATCTAACACATTTAATTAACATCTGTTTCATTGTTTCATTTGCCTTTTACCTGATTATGTATGCAAGGAGATGTCTATATGGTCATACTGGTAAGTAACTCCTTATATGTTTATCACCCATTTTGGGAATATAATGGCTATTTTAAATATTGTTCAATTTCTATTAGGTTATTTGAAAGTTATATTAATAATTAAAATTAATTTATTCCATCCTACAACTTCATTTAATTTTGATTGTTGAGCCTTTTGTCTTATATAAGGTTTTAGTTTTTAGGTAGTCATTTTTGTCATTCTTTCCATTTATGCTTTTTGGGTCTTGCAGTTTCTTTAGGAAGGTGTATGTGCATGTGTGTGTGTTTGTATCTGTTTTTCTTTGTTTTCCCACTTAAAGGCTAAGAAGTATTTTCTTATATCATGTGATTGTTTTTGTTTTGATTACTTTTCAACTACATTTGTTTACTTGGCATATTTGATTTCTATTTTTGTATTTATTTATTTTTGACAAAAATGATATATTTAAGGTATACAATGTAATGTTGTGATGTGGTTATACTTTGTGAAATAATTACCACCAACCAACTAATTAATATATCCATTCCCTCCCATACTCACCATTTCCATTTACAAGAACATGGTGGATTACATGCCCCTAAGTGAAATAAGCCAGATGCATAAAGACAAATATTGGGTGATTTTACTTATATGTGGAATCTAAAAAAATAGTTGAACTTATAGTAATAAACAGTAACAGAGTAGAATGGAGGTTACATAGGCTAGGAAGTTGGGATCCTAGCTAGATGGGTCCATATGGCTGTGACTTTCATGAAAATGAAGAAGAGAAAGGACTACTTATTCATAAAGGAAAACATGAAGGCAGAAAAATCTGCCTAATTAAAAGCAAGAACACTTCACTAAGAAATTATGGAGCCAAAGAATGGGAACTGAAGCATCACAGTGGTAAAAATTGGCCTCTGGCACCAAACTTCTTGGGCTCAAAGCCTTACTCCACTATTTTTTTTCTGTAGTCATAATCTTAAGCACATTAGTTAAAATCTCTATACCTATGTTTCTTCATCTTAAAGATGAGGGTTAAGATATAACTACTTTTTAGATTATTTTGAAGGTTAAAAATAGTTGCATCCTCCAAAGCAGCAAAGAATATACAATGAGGAAAATATAGTCTCTGCAATAAATACTGTTGGGGTACCTGGACAGCAACATGCAAACAAGTGAAACTGGATCCATATTTTATACTACACACAAAAATCAACTCAAAAAAGATTAAAGGTTTGAACATAAGACCTGAAACCATAAAACTTCTAAAAGAAAATAAGTGGAAATCTCCTTGACATTGGTCTTGGCAATGATTTTTTTGGATTTGACAGAAAATGTAATGGCAACAAAAGCAAAAATAAACAGGTAGGACCATGTCAAACAAAACAGCTTCACACAACAAAGGCATCCTTCAATAAAATAAAATAATGATATAGGTTGTGAGAATGTATTTGTGAGTCATATATCTGATAAACATTGATATGTAAAACATGTAGACTTACACACACTCAACATAAAAAAATGATTAAAAATGAGCCAGAGGATCTGAATAAACATTTTTCGCATTTTTCCAAAAAAGGCTTACAGATGGCCAATAGTATATGAAAAGGTGCTCAACATCACCTATTATCAGAGAAATGCAAATCAAAACATGATGAGATATCATGTCACATCTGTTAGATAGTTATTATCAAAAAGGATAATAAATAAATGTTGGTGAGAATATCGAGAAAAGGGAACGCTTGTGCTCTGTTGGTGGGAATGTAAATTGGTGCAGCCACTATGGAAAACAGTATGGAGATTCCTCAAAAAAATTAAAAGTAGAACTCAAGTATGACCCAGCAATTCTACTTCTGGGTATATAACTAAGGGAAATTATATTTCCTTTATCACTATGTTAAAGATTTTTATGTGTACCATCTTGTACATTGCAGGATTATTTTGAAAAGTCAAGATATGGAAAAAACAAATGGCTATCAATAAATGAATGGATAAAGAAAGTGTGATAAATATATATAAATAGGGAAGATCCTGCCATTTGTGATGACTTTTCCCTATATAAATAGGGAAGATCCTGTCATTTGGATGCACCTTGAGGGCATTATGCTAAGTAAACTAGTTGAACAAATACTATATAATCTCACTTATATATGAGTTGTTAAAAAAACACATAGAAACAAACAAAAAACAAATTGGTATTTGCCAGAGGTGAGGGTTGGAAAAATAGGGGAAATGAGTGAAGGTGGTCAAAAAACACTTCCTGTTATAATAAGGTCTAGGGATATAATGTATAGGATGATTATTATAGTTAACAGTACTGCATTGCATATTTGAAAGTTGCTGAGAGTATATCATTAAAAGCCTCATCACACACACATAAACTGGACTTATAGGATATTATGATAAGTGAACTAACTCATACAGAGGAAAACAAATACTATATAACTTCACTTATACATGGAATCTTAGAAGACAAAAAAATGAACAAACAATACAAAGTAGAAATGAATCCAAAGGTATAGAAAACAAGCTGGTGGTTGGAAAAGTAGAGGGAGCTGTAGGATGGCAGAAAAAAGATGTTTAACTTTAAGTTGTATTCTCTGAATTTTAATAGCAATGTAAATATATATATATGTAAAGGATATTTCTGAAATATCAGAACAGGGCCTGACTTTAGGAAGTAAATTCTTTTGGAATAGAGTGAGAAAGAACATGTACTGGTTAGTGCCTCCACCATCCTGCACGTGCCATCAGCCTGTAACATCTCAGCTCATCTACAGGCAAGGTTTCAGTTAAGGGTGGTGATTTTGGAGGGTTGAGTCATGCTAGGAGCCCAGGGATCCTACACAAGAGGGTGTCTATGGAGAAAAAACATTGTAACTATACAAGGTGATGGACATTAACTAAATTTATTGTGCAATAATTTATATTTATATATTAAGTCCCCCAAAAGTCCAATCATTGTTAATATAATGAGACTGGTTTGCATGACATCGATGTAACATGGGAGCCAAGGAGAGTAGACTGAAACACACATGCATGAATAATGATGACTTCATTGTCCTAGTCAGTAGAGGTAGTAGATGCCATTGAGTGAGCATGTGTACTGTGTGGCTCTTATTCAAAATGACTGAGCATTCAAACTGACTAAACAGAACAACAAATCTGTATCAAATATTGCGTTAGGCTTGAACATTCTTCTGAAGAATTTATTCGGATGATTCAGAAGGTTGCAGCTATGGGCAACTGGTGATTAGTAACTTCATCATGTCGAAGTGCTCGCTCATGTAACACATCACATGCAGAGATTTTGACTGAATATTAAATCACCCAGGTGACTCAGCCCCCTATAGGCCGGATTTGGTGCCCTGAGACTTGGATTTTCCCAAAACTAAATCACCTTTGACAGAGGAGAGATTTCAGACCGTTGATGAGATTCAGAAAAATACAACAGAGCAGCTAAAGGCGATTGGGAGAACTGAGTGAGGTCCCAAGGTGCTTAATATGAAGGGGACTGAGGTGTAATTATCCTTTGTACAATGTTTTTTGTATCATCTTCAATAAATGTCTCTATTTGTTATATGTGTGGCTGGATAATTTCTGGACAGGCTCTCTATGTTTTTCTCCACACACACACATGTATACATATATATAAAATCATAAAGTTTTATACCTTAAAATAATACAATGTCTTATGTCAGTTATATCTCAACAAATCAGAAAACTAAGAAAAATTTAATGTACACGAAGCAAGAAATTTTCTGGTACATTGTTAGTGATTCTTAAATAAGAATTATTGTTTTTATTACTCTTATTGTTTCTGCATTTGTTATCACATCATTCTAAACTGGGGTGAAGCCACCACATCACCTCTCTGTGTTAAGGGCTCACATTTATTTACCCCCTTTCTACATTCCTTCTACCAAATTAATAATTTACTATAACATGTTTTCTAATTTTATCTTACTTTAGGTAATGTAATATGAATGCAAAGCATACTCATACATTAAGAATAACATCCATTTACAGACAAAATGTTGTTATTAAAAATATCTTAATTTATTTGGCTTAGTTTAGAATTTCCTGCTGCTTTACATGATAAAACACAGAAAAAAGTTCTAGAATCCTTCCTATATTGAAAATAAAGCCCTTCTATTTCATTTATCCTCTGTTTATGCTCAAATATGCCTTCCCAATAGCCCTGTGTAATTTCTCTTAAATTTGAGCAATTTCTCTTAAATTTCTCTTTATTTTCCCAGTATATTTAAATGAAAAAAAAACTTTTAGACACTTGATAAACAAAGTTCCTCAAAGCCATTTATAATAAATGTGTTGAACAAATAAAAACCTTTGCTTTGGTTTCAATACATGGCAGCAATCAGATTAGCTTTAAATATGAGCATCACAATCACATTTAGGTATGATATCTTTGTTTCCTGTTCCCACACTCCCACTCTCTCAGATTATCCACATGAAAGCTTTCTGTGCACCCCAATTAATCTCTTCCTTCCCAAAATCCAAAATGCTATGTCTCCTATCACAGTTGGTTTCAGAAAATAACAAAAGTTACAAAGAAAGGATTAGGATAATATGCTGAGAATAAGAAATAGGAGATTCACCAAGAACTAAGAATCCTGTTTACGTTTGTGTTGGCAATAACAATAGAGAGAACAACAACAAAGATAGGTGAAAATCAGTTTAAGTCAGGAAACAGATATATCAATTGGATGCTTTTTATATTATATCTATATTAAATGCATTTGGACATTTTTCTATGGGATGTCAGTGTGTGCATAAGTATATAAGTTTTTCCCATTAGAATTTAATCATATTAAATTTTCTGCCCTTTAGGCAATACCTAATATATCGGAGCTTGTTATTGAAGTAATAGCTTAAAAAATGTTATATTCCCTGATATACATTTTTAAATATATTCATTAGTTCTTTTATTTACTATTAGTGACATAATAGTTGAGAAATTTGCCTTAATATATTGGTTTCAATTACATGTAGAAATTAGTCAAATTTTGTGGTCATTTCTCTGATTTTTATTATAAGGTGGAGAATTTATTGTATCTAATTCATGATTTGTAAAAAATATACATAATATGCTGATATCTTACATCTTTTCCAAAGTAAATTTTATGAAATGTTCTGTTCTTGAATGAAAAAGTGTTCAATTTTGTCCTGTTTGGCCCTCAGTGGGATTGTACAATTTCCTTCTGATATCCCAAAATTAAAACATTCTAAAATAGACCAAAATAATTACTGGTATTGGAGTTTCTATAAAAATCAGATAAGCAGATAAAATAAATTAAATTAATATAGATCACAAACCAATGTAATATTAGGTTAATATTTAAAACACACATTTTTAAAGGAAGAAATTATACTTGACCTAACCTCTGATGTATGGTATACATGTGTGCTATTTATCCTCACTCTCCTTTAAATGTTTTACATGCAGAAACACACACAAAATTGTCATAGATAAGAAATGACTTTAATGCAGGTAATGAAAAATAGGAGTAATCATACACTGCTAACTACAGAATAATCACAGTGGTATCCAATGGGATACAGAATTGGGATAGGTATGTACTAATATTTTCATATATTGTCAAAAAAGCCTGTGTAATGTCGATCATGGGTGTCATTTCATGAAGTGTACATGTATAAATTAGTGTTTAAGACTTCCAGTCAAGATGTCAGTGTAGGTAAACACAGCTCCCTTCTTGGACCACCACATCAAAATTACAACTAAAATATAAAAGAACCATGACTCAGAGCTGTCAGAAATTGAGTTGAATGGAGTGTGACAACTATACCATTAAAGCAACCACATCCATCCAGACTTGTAGGAGGGATGGAGACATGGAACAGGCTGGTCTTACATCCATGTGTAGTGGATAAAAATTTGGGAGGGATAACTTGGGAATGAGGAGTTCCAGCAGCACACCAGGCACCCCAGCCCAGGGTTACAGTGCCAGGAGTATAAGCCCCCATAACTTCTGGCTGCAAAAATCAGTGGAGGTTGGGTTGCCTGAAGAATCTAGTGGAGTCCCAAGCAGTTCCCCTTAAGAACCCACAAAAGGACTTACTCAGACTCACTCACTCTAAGCGTCAGCACTGGGGCAGCAGCTTGAAAGGCACCAGCGACATACAGGGAGGAACTGTAGTGTCTGACCTCAAGGCAGAAGGAACTGGAAGACAGCTTTCTCTCATACAAAATAGGTAGGCAGAGGCCATTGTCCATAGAACCACATGGCCAGTGCCATATCTGAGACTCCATAAACCTGGAGAACATGGTTTGCCTCACATTGGAGAGCCCCTGAGGCTCCACTCCACTCAACTTACAGACCTACCCAAACTGTTAACAGAGACTTTTCCATACATATGGCTGGTCTTGGCTCCTGCTTCACAACTTCCTAAATATTACCAAACAAACAACAGCTGGCTGCAGTGAGCCTCAGACCCAGCACTAGCATCAGCCAGCCTAGAGTCACAGATTGGCTTCACCTGGGATTCTCAAAGCCCAGCACAAGTAAGGAGCTATCTCTAATTGCTTTATAGCTCAGGCAGGGTGGCCAAGGGCAGAACAGAAGTCGGGGTTGATCTTGGTCTGAACTACTTGGGAAACCCCCAAACCTGCACACCGTTTGTACAGCTACAGACCACTTCAGAGCACCACCACTCTGCCACTATAGAGCTGATCCTCCATGGAGGGTGGAGGTGGTCAGTGGTCACAGCCACTCATTGCAGCTCATGGGCCTGAGTAAATCCCTCCCAATGACCTGCCACCAGCAATCAAGGTTCAACTACAAGAACAGGGTATACTCAGCCCACAGGAAGGGTGCACCTCAAGTACCCACCTTGGGTGATAGGGGAGGTTGTGCCACTGGACTCTACAGGACTCTTACTATATTAGGTCATGCTACCAAGACAGGGAGTCATAGCAGCTCTACCTAACACATAGAAACAAAGATATGGAGGCTGTCAAAGTGAGCAGGAAAAAAAATGGCTCAAATGAAAGAACAGATAAAAACTTCAGAAAAATTAGCTAAACAAAATGGAGATAAGCAATCTATCAGATGTGCAGTTCAAAATGCTGGTTATAAGGATGCTCAAGAAACTCAGTGAGGACCTCAACAGCATAAAAATGATCCAGTTAGAAACAAAGGATACACTAAATGAAATACAGAATAATTTACAGGGAATCAACAGTAGAATGGATGAAGTTGAGAACTAAATCAATGTTTTTGAACCTTAGGAAGAAAAAAAAACCCAATCAGAATAACAAAAAGAAAAAAGAATCCAAAAATATGAGGATAGTATATGCAGCTTCTGAGACAACTTCAAGCCTTCCAAGCCTTCCAAAGCCTCCTTGGGTAGCCAAGAAGGATAAATTGAGAGAAATGTAATAACAAAATCAATAAAATATAATTTAAAATAAATCAGCATTTAAATTATAGTTTATTATAACCAAGCATATCCCAATAAATCCTGTTTAAACAAAAGTCTACACAATATAATCTCTAAAATCATAAATCTCTGCATCATAGGGGAGCCAGAAGGAGACTAGAAAGAGCAAGAAATTGGAAACCTACTTGAAAAAATAGTGAAAGAAAATGTCCCTAATTTGGTGAAGAAAATAGATACGCATGTCCAGGAAGCACAGTGTCCAAAACAAGATGGATGCAAACAGGCCCACTTCATGACACTTCATAATTAAAATGGAAAAGGTTAAAGGTACAAAAAAAGACCTGAAAAGGAGCAAGAGAAAAGATGTTAGTTACCTACAGAGAAGTTCCCATAAGACTGTCAGCTGATTTCTCGGAAGAAACTCTGTAGACTAGAAGGGATTGGCAAGAAATACTCAGTCATGAAAAGCAGGGACCTACAGCTAAGATTGCTCTACTCAGCAAAGCTATCATACAGAATCAAAGGGCAGATAGTTTCCCAGGCAAGAAACAACTAAAGGAGTTCATCATCTTCAAACTATTATTATATGAAATGTTAAAGGGACTTATTTAAGAAAAAGAAGAAGATCAAAACTATGAATAATAAAATGGCAATAAATACATATCTATCAACAATTGACTCTTAAAAAATAAACTAAGCAGACAAGAAGAACAGAGACAGAATCGCAGATACAGAGAGCATTTTGATGGTTGGCAAATGGGAGGGGGTATGTGGGAATGAATGAAGAGGTGAGGAGATTAAGAAGTGCAAATAGGCAGTTACAGAATAGCCATGAGGATATAAAGTACAGCATAGGAAATGGAGTAGCCAAAGAACTTATACACATGGCCCATGGACATGAACAATGGTTTTGGGGATTGCCTGATGTAGTGGGGGTTGCTGGGTGGAGGGTAGCCAAGAAGGATAAATTGAGAGAAATGTAATAACAAAATCAATAAAATATAATTTAAAATAAATCAGCATTTAAATTATAGTTTATTATAACCAAGCATATCCCAATAAATCCTGTTTAAACAAAAGTCTACACAATATAATCTCTAAACACATACCTTATTTCAAGATTTTCTAGCTATTAATTTTTCAACCCAGCCAGGGAGTTGATTCTGGGGAATTTTTAAGATTATGTATTAAATAGCAAAAATGTGACAGATGGGTGTGATTGAAAACAAATATTTTTTTAAGGAGACCACTGATTTTTAAGGTGATCAATAATCAGCTATTATCAGCCAACATTAAATCTAAGATGAGCAAACCATTTAAATAATTAATTGACCCATATATTTATTTATAGATTCACATTAAATCTTTTATTGAGGGATTATTATGTACTAGGCAGCATGTTAGATACTGGAAAAAATTCTAAACCAGATGACAGTACTTTTTCCCTGGGTGCTTATAAACTAGTAGAGTATTTCTTGAAGACATTTCTGCAAGTCGCAAAGAAAAATAAATAAATACCAGTAATTATACTAGAAAAACACATTTTCTAAACTGTGTTCAACCACAAGAGACTGTAATAGCAAGAATGAACAGCATGGAGTCAGTTAAAGTGAACCCAATAATGGGATGTCCAGAGAGGCAGTGAAAAATGAGAGAGTGGCCTTGACAAAAAGGGATGTGTTTTAGATCTTTATCTAAGTCAGTAATGACCACTGCTCTGGATCAGTCCTACCTGATTATATTTAAAAGTCATGAGATTAAATATATATGGTCATGTGTCACTTAATGATAGGGATACATTCTGAGAAATATGTGTCTTTAGGTGATTTTGTCTTTGTGTGAACACCACAGAGTATAGCCATCACAGGCTATGGGGGAGAGCCTATTTCTCCTAGGTTCCAAACCAGTATATTACATAATGGTACGGAATACTATAGGCAATTGTAAGACAATGAAAAATACTGTGAATCTAAACATAGCAAAACTATAATGAAAATACAGTATAAGAGATAAAAATGGTGCACCTCTGTGGTACCCTTACCATGAGTGGAGCTAGCATGGCTGAAATTTGTTCAGGGTGAGTCAGTGAATGAGTGGTGAATGAATGTGAACACCTGTAGCATTACTGAATGATACTGTAGAATGCACCTAGGCTACACAAAATTTATAAAAATACATTTTTCTTTGAAAATTAATAAACTTTAGATTACTATAATGTTTTTACTTTATAAGCTTTTTATTTTTTAACTTTGACTTTTTTTAATAACAATTAGCTTAGAACTAAAAATAATTGCACAGCTGTACAAAATTATATTTATATTCTATTCTGTAAGCTCTTTATATTTTTCAAAATTTTAATTTATTTTTACTTTAATTTTTTTTCTGTTAACAACTAAGGCAAAAGCACATATATTAGCCTAGACCAACAAAGAGTCAGGGTCATCAATGTCACTGTCTTCCACCTACACGTCTTGTCAAAGACAAGGGAATTCTTCCAGGGCAATAGTACTAAAATATTCCTTGAAGGACCTACCTGATGCTTTTCTTGAAAAGATGACACTATTTACAGAAAAAATATACATCACGGTTTGCTTGGTTTCTTTCCTTCTTTTGTTTTTTTTAAATCATAGATTTGCTATAAGAAGATAAAGCACCATGAACAGTACTCTCTATTAGTAATAAACTTTTGGTTTGGGTTCCATGTTTTCAAATATTTAAGGAGTTTATTGAGGTCTGAAAAAGCTTCTTCTAAATCCTTCATTGTGAATTTTCTTGGGGGTTCTTTTTCTTTTTCTTTATTTTTTTTCTCTCACCTCCTCTTCACCTAGGCTTTCCTCTTCCAGTTCCAAGAACTCCTATTTAATCAATTCGTCAGTAACTACCTCTCGGAGGTCCTCAATGTTATCGACATCCACACCCAGGTTAAAGTTGTCTGCCATTTCAGCTATAGCATTATTGATTTTTGCAACGCCTTATCTTTGGCAAATCCTTTGATGTCGCCATGGACAACTGTCTTGAGCGTCTTCTTCTATAAGTCATTTATACACTTCTCAGTGACATCATCCCAAGCCTAAGTTAGGTTTTTGATGCAGTCCTTCCAGAATTGCATTATTGTCTTCCACAGATGCAGCAAAACCCTGGGCAAAGATACTCCTCAGTAGGCCTTAAAAGCTGTGTTAACTCTTTGATCATCAAAAAAAGGATGATATCTGGGAGCATTAACAACAATAAGCTAAATCTTGAAAGCTTTGTTATTCTCTAAAGAGTACATCATTCCACTGCCATAGAAATACAAAAGGGCATCTTGGAAGAGCAGCTGGGTCATCCATGAATTCTTCCTCTTCCTATAATTCACTGGCATGTGTGTTTATTAATATGCTTGAAAGCCCTGAAGTTATCATTGTGCCAGATCACAAAAGGTTCCAATTTGTAGTCTGTAGCATTGCCCCCAAGCAAGACTGTTATTTTGATAATAAAAGCCTAGAAACCTGGCACTCACTTGGTCTCCTTATGTGTTGAAGATTTTCTCAGTCATTATTTCCAGAATAGGGAGGTTTTGTCCATATTGAAATTTGCCCTAGCAAGTAATTTTCCTCCACAATCAGTTTATCTAAAGTTTTCAAAAATTGTCCAGCTGCCTTCATGTCAGCACGCACAGACTTAACACTCACCTTCACATTATGTAATGAATAACTACTCTGGAACTGTTTAAACCATCCAGAACTAGCAATCATTTCAATACCATAGTCAAGTCCAGAGTTTTCTTTAAACATCACAATTAACTTTGTGGTTTGGCCGTGTTCATTATTATACTGAGAGGGACAGGCTTCTGTGACTGGTCTTTAAAAAAAGTTTTATCGTACAATTTTTATTGTTTATGCTATTACAGTTGTCCCAAATTTCCCCCCTTTACTCTCTTCCCCTAGACTCCCCTTCCTACAATCTCCACAGTGATTTCATGTCCAAGGGTGATGCATGTATGTTCTTTGTCTAATACCTTCACCTTCTTTCATTCAGTCCTAACCTCTCCCTTCCCCTCTTACAGCTGTCAGGCTGTTCCTTACTTCTATGCTTCTGTTTCTGTTCGGCTCATTAGTTAATTTTGTTCATTAGATTCAAGCTAAGTGAGGTTATATGGTATTTGTCTTTCATTGCTTGGCTTAGTTTTCACTTAGCATAATAGTCTCCAGTTCCATCCATTCTATCACAAAAGGTAAGAATTCCTCCTTCTTTTTTACTTCTGCATAGTAGTCCATTGTGTAAATGTACCACAGCTTTTTTATCTACTCATCTACTGATGGATACTTAGGCTATTTCCAATTTTTGGCTATTGTAAATAATGTTGCTATGAACATAAGGGTGCATATATTATTTTGAATTGGTGTTTTGGGATTCATTGGACATATTCCCAGAAGAGAAATAAATCAATAGGTCAAAAGACAGATCCATTTTCATTTTGTGAGGAAATTCCATATCATTTTCCAGAATGGCTGCACCAGCCACTCTGCATTCCCAACAACAGTACACTAGGGCTCCCTTCTCTCCACTCCATATCTTTGCCAGCACTTGTTAACCCAGGTCATTAGAAATTTCTTCTTGTCTGATATAAGGGCCTCTTTACATTTTTTCTAGTCTCATTGCCTCCAATGAAGCAGATGAAGCAGATTCTGTAACAGCTTTCATAACTTGTTCTTGGAGAATATAGCTATGGTAGAATAGGACAAGCTGATTGGGAGCAATATTACAGATTTTTGTCTTTATAATCCTTAAATAATTTTAATTTTAATTCTTAATCACTCAGTGTGGACTCCTTTTTTTGTTCAATGTGAACTCTTACTGATAACATCAGCAGTAGATTTTGTGTTCATAGGGACCAAGATGAACAAAACAACATGAGCTTAAATTAGCACAAGAGAAAATGATGCAACTGAGAGATCTGGGAAACATGAGATGTATGAAGCTGTTGATGGTGGACAACATTTATAGTTTTACAGCAAACTTTTTTAAGTAGAAAGAGTATACTCTAAAATAAGGGTATAAATATAGTATAATAAATCCATAAATCAGTAATATTGTCATTTGTTATCATTACCAAGTATTATGCTCTGTACCTAATTGTATATGCTAGATTTTTATTTGACTGAAAGCACAGTTAATTTGTTTGCACCAGCATCACAAGAAACACATGAGTAGTGCATTGCATTATAACACTATGATTGCCTTGGCATCACTAGGCAGTAGGAATTTTTCAGCTCTATTTTTATCTCATGTGACCACTGTCATATATGTGGTCCACTGTTGACTAAAACTTTGTTGTATAGTACATGAATGTACAACAGTAAGAGCAGAGTTTAGTAAAAATATTACTCTAATATTCCATAACTCTCAAGTTAAAGCCAAATCAAATTAACTTATTACATGCATTGCTTTCCATGAACAATACAATAGAGAACTAGAAATTTAGTGTGGAGCATGGAGCTTGTCAGCATAGGTTGGGAGCCTGTGTCCATCACTAATTAGATGACCTTGGGCAGGTTATTAAACATCTATGATAATAATAATAACTTATGTCTAGGAATGTTAGAAAACAAATTAGTTAACAATTTTAAAGAGGTTAGTACTGAACATAAACTAAGTACCATATAAGTATCATTATTAATTATCACCATAAAAACCCAAGGCCTATTGAAATTGTATGATTGACTCACTCTCCTGGGGGTGAGGAGAATTGAACAAGTCTCAAGCTTTATGACTTTGGAGTAAATACATGTTGTGCCTGCATTTATTATCTTCAGTGGAAAATAAATGGTGATATTTAGTAAAATCCAATCAACTTGCATTGTTTTATGAAGACATCTTCAAACAGACTCTCTATTTTGAAGAGAAGCTGAAGCTGAAAGCTGGATTTTTTTTTTAAATCAAAGGGGACTTTTCAGAGGAATATGGCAAACTTGATGCTGATTTTCTCATTGAGGTATATATGATTCAGGTACTATAAGAGGTATTACATTTGTTTACATAAAAACAAAAAGCAAGAGACTTAATTTGCTAATTTATTTCCCCTATTAAAATAGACAAACATAAATTCTACATCATATTTGACAAAGAGTCAGTCAAGGGTCATATTGGCTTCCTTCTATATCTTACCCCCTTAGGCAGAAAGTCAAGCTTCCCTTTTTGTACTCTTCCATGACTCTCTATACATTATAATTTAATACAGTTTTTATTTTGGATTTGCATTATGCATAATAAGTGGTACGATAATGTCTCCAGTCTAGAGACCTGTTTTTTTAAAAAAGTAAAACATCTTTCTTTGAGAAGTCAGTTACATTAGTTGGGTGATAACAGCTATTCATATTTTATTTGTAATTATTTTATTTATTTTTCTTCAAAATTATTCTTATTGTACCATATTGACACTTTCTGAAGTAGTCACATTTATAATAAATGAAATACTTTATGGCAAATAAATTTTGTATATAGGCTGATAAAAGGCTAAATACATTTTGGATAAGAGAAAAATTATAGAGCAAAATTATAAATTCACCATTTTACTCATGAAATCTAATATACAAGTGAGAAATTAAAAATTAAAGCTCTATGTTTCAATATTTTTCTTTTAATTTTTTACCATAGTTATTGGTCTTATTGAAAATAAATATGGTAATTGAAAACAATATTAACCAACTTAATATTTTTTGCATTTTTCAAAAAGTGATTCTACAAAGAAATTTTCAGAAGTATGTTTAATCTGAAAAATATTTTACTATATAGAATGCACATACTTTTAGTGTGAAATGAAGTCATATTAAGTTTTTCATTGTATGTGTTAGTTGTATAATTTATATAGTGTAAAATGCACAGAACCTAAATGTCCTATTTCTTAAGACTTAATATCTATGTAACTCCATGTAACTACCAACCAAAGCAAGAAGTAGGATATTTCTGCCACTCAGAAAGTTCTCTCATGCCTCTTGTAATCAATCTGAGCCTCCTGCTCCTACTTTGAACCACTGCTAGCTCCTTTTTTCAGAATAATGTTTTGATGAGATTTGTTCAACTTTTTGCCTGTATTAACAGTTGATTTTTGTTGATGCATTGTAGTCTATTGTATGCATATGTCAAAACTTGGTTTTTCATTTACCTGTTTTTAATTTAACTTATTGTGATAGCATCAGTTAATATAGGTTTCAAGTGTACCATTCTATGACACATTATCTATATGCTGCACTGCACATCTGGGTAGTTTCCAGTTTGGTACATTTAAATTAGGATGTTAGGAATTTTACTGTACAAGATTTTGTGGGGATGTATATTGTTACTTCCCTTTTCAAAATAACTAGAATTAAAAATGCTAAATCACTTTGTGTGTAGAGTTAATATTATAAGAAACAGCTAAAGAATTCTTCAAAGTGGTAGCATTTTACAGTTCCACCAGCAATTCATGAGGTTTTTAGTTCTACAATACACTCTTGTCAACATATAATGTCATTTTTTCAAAATGTATCAACAGTCTTATTACAGAAGAATGAATTAATCTAAAATGTTCCAAATCAACCTATATTTTGTAGAATTAGTTTTTATGTCATTAAAATAAATTTCTAATGCAATTATTACTGTTACTAGCCCTTAAATAGTTTAATTATATCTTGCTTAGTGCTCATTGATTCACTCCCTCCCCTCTCCATCAAAAGCATTATTCATTGGAGGCTACTATGTTCAGGTTGAATTGAATTTTGATAATTTTCATGTCTTTTTCTTTCAAAAATATTTTTCCATTTGAATATCTATTAAGTCTATTAATAATTAATACATAATGAATAATAAATTTAATAATTAGCTTTAAATTAGATAGAGGGTTTTCATGATAACATTGCATAAATATTTCATAAGAAATTAAAATGAAGTTTGCATCTTAATTACTCTGTATAATATTACTTCAGAAATAGTAAAAGTAAATTTTTAGAAGTCAAATTATACAGTAGAACATTTAGGGTTCTTTACCACTTGCATTGTTAAATATATTCTTTCATATGCTGAAAAAGGTCAAATTTGATTAATAATTAAAATACATTATATATCATATCCATTTGTCCCATTCTAACTGCTTCACCACTGTAACACATGCAGTAGGAGAAAGAAATACCCTGTGTGGCTTCCAGAAAAGCAAATAATTAAATACAATGGTTTGAAAGGGGAATAATCTCACAATGATTGAAAAACTAACCCTTTGTGTTTAGAATATAGTTGCCATTCTAAAGCTAACCCAAAACCTTGATAACTCATACAAATGTTCTCTTTGTGACTTGAAGAATAACATTATATCTTCCATTTTTCAGTATTCTTAAGCATTTAGTTTGAACTATTTCTTTAAATTTTTTGAATTATTGTTCAATTACACTTGTCTCCATTTCTCCCATTACTCTTCCCTACTCTACCCCCACACATTCACTCCTCCTCCTATGTTGTCCTTGTCCATAGGTCCTTTACACATGACCCTCCACCCAAATTGTGTCTCTGTCACATTTTTCACTGACAATTATACTCCATCTTTAAGATTTATCTCCTTAAGCTGCTTTTCTTATATAAATCCCTTCTTGTTTCCCAATGCAAAGCTTTGTCTATGCTCTAAATTTATATAACACACATTGCTGTTATACACAAATATGTATTTGTGTGTGTGTATTTATTTAACAAATACATAAATATAAACACATATTTGATGCAAATTACTATGCTGTATTATTAGTTATCTACACATACCTTGTTTCTTCAAATTGTTTGCTATTTCCTTTGCATACCTTTTAGTGATGAACATAGAACTTTCCATGTGTAAGTAAAAAACACTCATACTAAAGAAAATATAGAGCATTTTAGCTTACTTTTTCTATGAATGGAAGAGACAAAGTTCCTAGAAGGAAATATATCTTAACCAAAGTTTCAAGTGTATCTACATGAGCAAATAAAGTATAGGCAGAAAGACAAAGATCTAAAATGCAGTGGAAAGAGTGGATGGTATTCAGAAGATTGCCAGGGAAAACTATAAAAAGTGTCAAAAGTCTAACAGGTACAATTTCATTCAGGTGAGAGGTCTCTGACAATAAGAAATATTCAAAATAAGGAATGGGCTGACTCACTGTATCACAAAATTGGAATTCATCAGTTTTCCAATTAATAAATAAATTAATTTATTTGTAAGTATCTATATAAGATTTATACTTTAGCATTATCATTCATCTGATATTTCTAATTTATGTCTAGGCAGGAAGCAAGTCTTAAACTACTTTCCATCTGTAACAGGTTAGAGTATATTGATTTATAGGTAGGATACTTATGTGGAGATAATCATTTTATGCCAACCTCTATCCATCTTCCATATATAAAAATTGAATAAAGCCCCTTGGCACTAAAATAATTATTTTGTTTTTTTTTTCTGCCCAAAGCTATTTACTATGAGAGGAATTTGTTATAAATATGTTTTACATGTATTCCAGTAATGAGATTTTAGAAACTAAAGGGCCCCAGTTTAGGACAATTTTTATGTAATGGGCCCTCCCTGCTGGCAGAACTCGAGGGAAATTTTGGATTTTAGATAATTTTTTTTTCTCCTAAGCTAATGTCATATTAGTGTGAAACTCAATTTTTCATATATTATGGGTATAGAGAAACATTTATTTTTCTGATTACAAAGGGATGCTAACAACCATGGGTTGATGGACAAGAAAAGATATTTTGTCCTCTTTAGGTTTTAGGATCCAGATACTTAGTTTTTTTTATCAACGTTTCTTTTGATATGACTTACTAGTCCAGAGAAAGTGAACCACTTCAGAAGAAGTCAACATAATTATAAAACTATATTTAGTTAGTTATATCTCATCAAGGCATTAACTGTTTAGCTCTTCATACTTTCCTCTCCTTCCTCCTCCTTACAAATAGTTGTGCAATGAGTTCTTCCCATTTTTGACAGGAACCTACAGAACAGTTCACTGAAAATCTGTTCAATATGTTCCATCCAAATTAATGTATTTTATTACTGATTAAGATATTTGACATTACAAGGTTTTTATGAAAATATCTCAGTCATATGATTGATCTTTGGTATGTAAAAATGAACCAAGTCTTTTCTTTCTCAGTTGTACAGGCATGAATATACACACTCATTAACATTAAAGGGAAACTATAAAATGTAAGTTTAGTTTTGGCATTTATTACCCCTGGAAACTACTAACATTTTATTTTTATAGTCTTAATTAATTACCCACTTTTTAAAAATCTATTTGATCTTTCTTTCAAATTGTGAATCAATATTAGCTTTCCACAAAATTTTAAAGCCTTCCTCCTCTGCAATAGTCTTTTAATAAATAACATGTATATGGGATCATTCCTGTCCTTTCTGTAAATTCTTACAATCACTAACTCTTCTGCACTCTCTTCTGTAATGTATGGTGGTGTGAAGGCTAGAATTTAAACTCTGGAATGAGAAATGCATGTTATCACACCTCAGGTCCATTCGCTTGCTACTTCTGTGTTTCTGCCATTAAAGTACAGGAGGAAAATAGGTGATAGGTGATAGATGATAGATGATAGGTAGGTAGATAGATAGATAGGTAAACAGAAGATAGATGGTAGATGATACATACATATATACACACAAAGATGATAAATAGAATAAATGAAAGAATGAATAACTGTATACATGAGAGTAAGAGAAAGTCACTCATTCTTTAGGGACAATGAATTAGTGTTAGTTCATCAGAATATTTTATTGGAGAGTTATTACATGCAAATTACATATTCTGTTGTGTATAGAATGAAATTACTGAGAGAAATCATTAGTATTTCTGCCATAAGCTAATATTTCATCAGAAAATTCTCTGTCTTAGAGAAAGAAATGTTACTGCCTGACCCAAATTAAATTTCTCACCTTAAAATTTTTAAATTTAAGTATTTTCAAAACAATTCTAAAATATAGCAATTTTGGCCATCATTTCTGAACCAAAGATTGAACTTTTTACATTATATGCTGAACATGAAGTTCTGTAGGGCTGCTATTAATTTAGATTGGTTACCTTGGAAACAGAGGCTCTTTTTTTTTTAACCCATCACTTGTGTCATCTGTTTCCATAAAAAGAAAATTAAGATGGGGTTTTAAAAATGTAAAGTGCATTTCCCTCCTATTTATCATTTTGGAGAATAGTAAAAGCATAAAATATTGAGTAGCAAATAATAATTAACAACAAATATAGATGTCTTTGATATAAACAATCTTCTAGCTACTTACTCTTCAGATCTCTGAAAGACAATACCTGTTTTGTTTTAGATTTATGTCTGTGGGGCTATCTCCATTCATCATAAAATCAAAACTACCTATATACTGACAGGTTTGAAAATAGTGTGTGTTGTATACACTTTACTAAATGGAACTGAACCTCAGTAGACAGTGAACTCCTATGACCCTGTTACCAAGTAATAATAATTAATAATAATAATAATAAATAGGTTAGAGGAAAATATATTATTATTGACCACTTGTATATTTAAGGTAGTAATTTTGTCAAAGTAAAAGACAAAAACTCTATAGAGATAATTAAAATTTTTGGCTAGTTTTAAGTATTATTTAATTTGCACGTGTAGTGTATTTTGGGGAATGATAGTGTATAAAACTTATTTAATAAAGTGACAAATCATTATAATTAGAAAATGGAGGCCAAATCACTGGGTTTGGTTTTAGAAACCATAGATTTAGTGCCTAGATCTTTGACATAGCAGCAGCAAAATATTGGAAAACAATGTTAAGCTAAAATTTTTAAACTTAAATTCTGTTTTATGATTTTTAGAAATAAATCCTCCACTAAGGAATTAATTTTATATGGAACTTGATAACATACATATAAAAGATAGAGTGCTCTGAGCGGAATGAGGCAGTGGCTAGCAGCATCAATTTGATTTTGAAGGGACTCAAGACGACCAATTCTAAAGAGTTCAAGCTGAACCAGTCACCGGAGGTCAGCACCCCCTCAGTGAAGTTCAGTCCCAACACCTCCCAGTTCCTGCTGGTCTCCTCCTGGGACACATCAGTGCGACTCTACTATGAGCTGGCCAACTCCAGGCATTTCAAGCACCAGCACACCCATGCTGTCCTGGACTGCGCCTTCTACGATCCTGCACATGCCTGGAGTGGGGCATTAGATCATCAATAGAAAATGCATGATTTGAACACTGATCAAGAAAAGCTTAGCCATTTGTTGAAGAGGCTATTTTTACTCCATTTTATGTTGCTGCCTCCTTTGTCAAACATTAATTGACCATAGAGACTTGGGTTTATTTCTGGGCTCTCTGTTCTGCTCCTACCCTTTGCAACAGCTTGGATGGAGCTGGAAAGCATTATGCTAAGCGAAATAAACCAGGCAGTAAAAGACAAATACCATATGATCTCACCTTAACAGGAACCTAAACAACAAAACAAAGAAACAAGCAAAATATAACCAAAGACACTGAAATAGAGGACAGGCTGGCAGTGACCAGAGGGGAGAGAAGAGGGAATTTCAGGGGAGAATGGGAAGGGTTTACAGTAACAAATTTAAAGGACACATGGACAAAAACTAGGGGGAGGGTGTTAATGGGAGGGAAGTGGGGAGTGTTGGGTGGGTGGGCTATATTGGGAGTAAAAGGGAGAAAACTGTACTTGAACAATGATTCAAATAAAAAGATAATAAAAACGAAAAGCTTTGTTGGAATCCGTGAAGTCCCTGTCAGATATATTGAATACTGCCCAGAAGTAAATGTGATGATTACTGGGAGTTGGGATCGGACAGTTAAATTGTGGTTCCCCAGAATTCCTTGTAATGTTGGGACACCCTCTCAGGTGTACAACTCTTCAGTGTCTGGAGACAGGCAATTGTGGGCACCATGGGCCGCAGAGTGTTGGTGCGAGACCTACAGAACGTGGGCTACATGCAGCAGCGCTGGAAGTCCAAACTCACTGCATATGAGCATTTATTTCCAAACAATCAGGGTTATATACTGAGCTTTATTGAAGGCCGAGTTGAGAACTTGGACCCACACCCTGAGGTACAGAAGAAGTATGCTTTCAAGTGTCACAGGCTAAAAGAAAATAATATTGAGCAGATTTACCCAGTCAAACGCCATTTCCTTTCACAACATCCACGATACATTTGCCACAGGTGGTACTTACAAATAGGTGGTTTGTAAATATTTGACATCATTTAACAAAAAAATGGCTGTGCCAGTTCCATCGGTACCCCACTAACATCACATCACTTGCCTTCAGTAATTATGGGACTCCACTTGCAATAGCATCATCATATATTTATGAAATAGATGACACAGAACATTCTGAAGATGGTATCTTCATTCGCCAAGTGACATGCAGAAACAAAACCCACGTCTACCTAGTCATCTCGTGAAAGTGCTTTCTCTATGGAAAGATTTGTTTTCCTTCCTACAAATACATTCTTATCCCCTAAGGGATGCATTATAGTCTTTGAGGATACTTTGGGTAGTACATGGATTTCTCTGTGTTCTGTCTGACAGAACTTGTCTGTGCCCTTTCTCAGCCTTTGTGTAGGATGCAGAGTCTCGGTGTCCTTGTGCAGTAGTCAGAAGAACAGTTTTTCTCCCAGAAAGCTCAGTTGCTTTTTCTGAGCAGCTTGAGCTCTTTTTGTAAAATAATCTGAATCTGTTATGTTCATACTGTCTAATAAGTCAGGGATTCAGAACCCTTAAAAATATGTACATATAAAAGATATGATATGAAAATTGAACATATCTAAGTAAATAAAATTAGACACATAGCTTCTACCAGGGATCACAAGTTTATATAAAGAGAATTACAGTTACATGACACAGGACTATACTGATTAAAATTTCCATTGTTTATTAAAATTATTTAAGGAGAGAAATTATAGCATATCTATTTTTGAGTCCCAGGTTATTTCTAAATATCAAAAAGTGGCCTTTGCTTTGATATAAATTTTAGTAGAAAAATGTTTTAATTTAGTTTATATTTTATTTGCTGTAAGAATTGAGGTATTATTATGGCTTATTAAATAATGTTTGTTACAATAATTATTAAAAAAGGAAAATTCATACTGATTGAGATATAATCTAATTGTAAAATATGAAAGCCTATACCATTTATTTCTTATATAAAATCATTTACAATTGAACTAAAACTATTAACATCACAAAAATTTGTATGTCAAAGTATAGATTATAAATAGCTAAAACTATATAAAATATCTATTGCAGTCATAAGTGTTAAACCATACTCCATTTATAAATGCATTTATTGTGTTCCCAAAAACATAATTTGTAGTTTGGAAAATATTTTGGCTAGAAAATGATTTTATACATTGTGGCTAAGTTCACATGAATATGTATAATTTCTATATATACGATAATTTATTTGGTTATGCTATAAAGCTAACAGTTCATAATGTGATTTTTTAAAGATTTTATTTATTAGTTTTAAAGAGAGAGGGAGGGAAGGAGAAAGAGAGAGAGAGAAACATCAATGTGCGGTTGCCTCTCTTGCACCTGTCACTAGGGATCTGGCCCGCAACCCAGGCAGGCATGTGTCCTGACTGGGAATCTAACTGGTGAACCTTTGGTTCACAGGCCGGCACTCAATCCAGTAAGCCATACCAACCAGGGCTTATAATATCATTTTTATTATTAAATAAATTATTATTTGATGCTCAGAGTTGAGGAAATTTATTTCATGCTATTTCCAAAAGATGCAGAGGAGAAAAAGACAGTTATTTTATAGCTTTAATTCCTACAGATTTCCAAAATGTACAGAAGTAACTGAAAAATGAAAAATCTCAAGATTTTAAAAAGTTTTGTTTTGATCCCCCCTTTAATCCACTGGTTATTCTGAAGTATGTCATTTAATGTCTACATATTTATGAATTTTTCATTGTCTTTTGGCAATTGATTCCTAGCTGTACACCTGATTGTTCAGAAAAGATGGTTAATAGGATATTAATCTTTTAAAATTTAGTAAGACTTGTTTTGTGCCCTAACACGTGATCTCTATCCTGGAAAATGTTTAAAGTGTGGTTGAGAAGAAGGTGTGTTATACTGCTGTTGAATGGAATATACTGTGCATTTCTAGTAGTTACATCTGGTCATATGTGTAGCTTAAGTCCAATTATTCCTTATTAGATGTAGCAAAAGCAGCTTTAAGAGGGAAATTTATAGCAATACATGCCAATATTAAGGTGACAGAAAGATGTCAAATAAACAACACAACTTTACACTTTAAGAGCCTAGAGAAAGAAGAATAAACTAAGCACAAAATTAGCAACAGCAAAGAAGCAACAAAGATCAAAGTGGAAATAAATTAAATAGAGACTAAAGAAATGGGAAAGATCAATGAAATTAAAATTGTTTTTGTTTAAGATAAAATAGACAAACCATTAAATAGACTTACTAAGGAAAAAAGAGGTCTCAAATACAATAATAAATAAAAGAGGGATGTTATATATAATATACCATAGAAATACAAATGATCATATGAAACTATTATGCAGTTATACATAACAGATCTTGAAACAGATAAATTTTTGGAAACAAATGACCCACTAAGACTAAATCATAAACAAATAGAAAATCTGATGAGACCAGTCACTACTAAGGATATTGAATCAGTAATTAAAAATCTCCCAACAGACAAAATCAAGAACCAGATGTCTTGAACTTGTGTACTGGCAAACTTAAAGCAAAACTAATGCCAATTCTTCTTAAACTGTTCCAAAAAAAAAAACAAAACAAACACACTAGAAGAGTAGGGAATACTTCCAAACTCATTTTATGAAGCCAGTTTTTACACTGATACTAAATCTAGTCAAGAATACTACAAGAAAATAAAATAATAGGCTAGCATCCCTGATGAACATAAATACAAAAACCTTCAACAAAATATTAGAAAACAAAATTCAAAATATAAAAATGTATGATTATATATCATGATCAAGGTAGATTTCTTTCAGGAATATAAAACTGGTTCAACATCTGCAAATCAGTCAGTGTGATACATTTTTTTAAAATGAAAGATAAAAATCACACTATCTTTTTAGTAGAAGCAGAAAAGTAATTTGAAAAAAAACTCAATATACATTCTCGATGAAAACTTTCAACAAGCTGGATATAGAGGTAATGTACCTCAATGCACTTAAGTTCATAAAATGACAAGCATAAAACTGACATCATTCTTACTGGTGAAACAAATGAAGCTTTTTCTCTAAGATCAGAAACAAGAAAATGATGCTTGCTTTCATTATTTTTATTCAATATAATATTGGAAGTCCTAGCTAGAGCAATTTGCACAAAAAAGTAATAAAGGCAATTGAATCAGAAAAATAAAATTGACTATATTTACAGCTGACATGATTCGTATGTAGAAAATCCCTATACCAAACAGTTGTTAGAACTATAAATTCTTTCAATAAAGTTGCAGAATATGAAATCAAATACAAAATTGTGTTTATATATACAAGCAATAAACTACCAGAGATAGAAATTAAATAAAGAATAAAATTTACAACAACATAAAAAATATAAAATAACAGGGAATAAATGTAAACAAATGGGTAAAAAATCTGTAAACTAAAAACTATACTGAATGAAATTAAAAAGGACACATAAATGGAAAGATATTAATTAATTGGAAGGATGAGTATTGTTAAGTATTCATACTACTGAAAGCAATCTATAGATTCAATAGAATCCCTGTTAAAGTCCATTATAATTTTACACAGAAATAGAAAAAAAAATCCTAAAATATGTGTGTAACCACAAGGCCAAAGTAATCATAAGACAGAAGAAGAAATATGGCAGCTTCACATTTCCTGATTTCAACTACATCACAAAGCTATATAATCAAAACAGTATGGCATTGGCATAAAAACAGACATGTTGACCAATGAAACAGAATAGAGCACAAAAATAAGCCCATGCATATATAATCAATTAATTTTTGACAAAGGAGTCGAGAGGGGAAAAGATAGTCTCTTCAATATATGGTGTTGAGTAAACTGAACACCTACATGCAACAGAAAAAAATGAACCCCTCTTATACAACAGACACAAAACTCAACTCAAAATGAGTTAGATTTGAACATAAGAACTGAAACCAGAGAACTTCTAGAAGAAAACATAGAGATTTAAGCTCTTTAATATTGGTCTTGGCAGTGACATTTTGGAGTTGACTCTAAAGAAATAGAGAGAAAACAAAAATCAACAACTGAGACTACATCAAACTAAAAACTTGTACACAACAAAGGAACCCATCAACAAAATGAAAAGGCAACCTATGAAATGGAAGAAAATATTTTCAAATTTCATATCTGATATGAGGTTAATATCCAAAATATATAAGAAAAACTTACAGGTCAATTGCAGAACATGATTAAATTTAAGAATAGGCAAAGATTTAGATATTTTCCAAAGAAGACGTACAAATAGCCAACAAGTTCATGAAGAGATGCTCAACAACATGAATTAACAGAGAAATGCCAATCAAAACCACAATGCAATATCACCTTACACCTGTCAGAATGGTTGTTATAAAAACAAAGCCAGATATAACAAGTGTAACAAGTGTTGGCAAGTATGTAAAGAAAAGAAGCCCTTGCACACTGTAGGTGGGAATGGTGGTTCATGTAGTCACTAGGGGACACTATATGACGTCCCACAAAAAATTAAAAATACAATCATCACATGGTCCAGCGATCTGTCTTTGGGTATATACCTAGAGGGAAAAAATTATCTTGAAGAGATATCCATTGCCCATGTTCATAGCAACATCATTACCAATAGTCAATCTATGGAAACAACCTAAGTGCCTATCAATGGTTGAATGAATCAAGAAAATGTGATACATCTATACCACAGGTGGCAAACACAAGGCCCACAGGCCAAATCCGACCTTCTACCTTGTTTTACCCAGCCTGGTACCTTGTTTCTACCCAGCAGCAGCTCTGAGCTCTTGCTTAACTGTTAAGGATCAGTTACATTTATATAGTCCTAAAATTACATTTGGCTGTTTGAAGGCAACTGTGAGGCTGATGTGGCCCCTGGTGAAAGTGAGTTTGACACCCCTGATCTATACAATGGATTAATATTCAGTCATAAACAGGAGAAAAGTCTTAATTGTTTTTACATGGATAAACCTAAAAAATGTCTTACTAACTAAAAGAAACCATATAGAAAAAAAGCATAGCACATGGTATCACTTATATATGGAATCTAAATGCTGCTGCTGCTGCTGATGATGATATTGATAAACGTTTAAGTCAGATTCATAGAAACCGTTAGTATGAAAGTGGTTTCCAGGGTCTGGGGAGTGGGATAAATATAGACAGATTGTAAAAGAGAACTGAAAAAAATTAACCATGCCCTATCAAAAATGTCATTATTCATCTAATAATTATTAAATTATTTTAATAATGCATTAAAATAATTTAAAGATATAAAATGAAAAGTTTAAGTCATTTATGATTCAATGGTTTTACATAGTTCAGAATCTGAAAAGTTTGTAGAAACTACTTGGTTAAATGGAAGGAACAACTGTAAAATATATCTACATTGGTATCAATATTCATATCAACACTAATGTAGATATATTTTTATATCTACATTATTATATCTACATTAGGCTCAATATATGTAACTTAGATATATACAAAAAAGGTTTTGGTTATTAGACAAAAGTCAGCCACATAAAAGAACAACAATTAGGACCCCTATAGTGTGGTGGAGTTGTGTTTTTTAAGATCTCTTCTACAAACAAATAAACATATAAATAATGAAAGACATTAAAAGAGAGAGGGAGAGAGGGATAAAATGGACTATGAAGATTTCTTGTATAAATAAGTAAAGACAAATAAACACCCTCACTAAATCTCCAGGTGTAAGAGCATGGACTGGTGAGAAAAACTAACCACAGGTTAGACCTGTGCAGGATGTTTTTGCAGAGTTAGACATTTAGTGTCACCCTTTGACACACAAAATATATAACACAAATAAACCGTGGAGAGCTAGGAGAAATAAGAAACAGATATAGATCTCCAAGGAACTTAGACACTAAAGTTCATGTTCTATCTTTCACATTCCTGAAAATCTTTACTTTTTACAAGTTCTCACAACATTGTTGGCTTTATAGATAAGATCAAAGAAATACATAAATAATCAATTATTTATTTTTTTCTTTTTGATTAATGTTTAGTTATTTTTAAGGGTTTTCCACATCCAGTCAAGAGTCTCAAAGACAGACCTAACTTTTGGCTTGCTCTCTGAGAAATTGCATCTTTCTCTTTTCTATCCCACTGTAAATGTATACGCCTGCTTCAAAATAGGAACAAACCCCCTCATATAACTTCATTGGGAAGCTTCAGCAGAGCTCTGTCTGGCATTGTTTGCTCCCCCTACAAACATATCAAATTTCCTTTATTTCTCACTCCTTCATTTGAGCCTGATCAAAAAAAAAAAAAAAGTGAGCGGCATCTTCCTACACCCATAGGGTCAATTGTACTTGAACAATAAAAAGAAAAAAAAAGAATAGGAAAAGAACAACTTCTGGAAGAAGATGCACAAAAGTAATAAATATGGCCATCTAAGGGGAGAGAGAGCCTGAAAGAAAGGGACTGATGCTTTTTTATAAGTATCCTTTTTACATTACTTGGATTTTTGAACTATGTAATACAATATGGTATCTATTAAAATTAAATTAAGAAAGCACATCAAAAAAGAGAAATATTCAATTAAAAAATAAACAAAATCCAGTACTTTGAAGAATTTCTGAAGGTTTGGGCTTCATACACCAAAATCAAAATAATTCAGTAGTGTGTGGTTCTCTGTCTTCCCCAATCCTGTTGAGCTTTTGAGATGATTTATAACAGTATTTACATAAAGCTAAGGTTGGATATTTCATCTATAGTATTTACTTTTCCCACTTGTATAAGAAAGGGGGACTGTACTTCAAATTTTAGAGTTTTACAACAAGAATGCTATAAAAAAACTAAAAAAAATACTTTTCTACATATAAAGGCTCATCTATCTCACTTTACTGATCTTTAAAATGATAAAAATGTTTTGTGCTTATGAACTAGTCATTCATAGAAAATAGACTAAAATTGCTAAAAGAACAAGTTTGTTGTCTCTGGGTTTATAGTCTGGTTTATTCTAATTTCCTAACATAAATTCTGCCTTTGGTCACATTTATATCTCTCTTCCTTGGTATTGTACCCAAGGAAAGCTACCACCTTTCAGGGGAGGGTGTGGAAGTTCTAATCCTGGTATAATTGAAAGAACACTGGACTAGCTCTCAGAAAACTGTAACTGCAATCATCCTTCTGATGTTTTTCTCACACAAGTTTTCAAACCAAAAATGTTCAGAGGATCACTGTGAAGAGCAAATTAGATGACATATACTAACCACAGAAAAAATTCTGAATTGTTACAGTGTGTATTATTTGAATATTAATATATAATCTTTCTTCAAAATATACCTTTTGATTTTCACAGTTTCAAAATTGCTTGTATTTAATGAACTAGACACTGTTGTTTTTTTTTCTACTCAGAGTTTCTAAGCTAATGAAATAAGATAGCTTTAATGACTTCAAATGTATGATTTTCTTATACAGCAACATCCTTTTGATTTGATTTCTTTTGGTAAAACACAAAGTACCATGAACTATTAATTTGAGTCTCTGTGCAATCTTTTAAATATTTTTTGTTAACAATTCCTTTTAGGAGAAGTTAATTATGAAAATAAAAGCCTTACCAATAATGACCTGCCATGTTTTTTTCATAATTTACTTAAATATTTATACTTCTTCTCTTACATTGCACTAATCAAATGAGAAATACTGCTAAAGAAATTTGCTTTATAAATAAATGTTGACCGTAAAGATGATAATCTACTTTTCTATGCCTGTGTAATTTTCTAACTAAATAGGTTTTCAATGCATTGCAAAATACTAGCAGATTACAAGTGACATGAAAAATGTGTCTGCACATATAAATGCAGGCTGATACTAATGACTATTATCCATTATATTATTGATGCCCAAGAGGTTCTGTTTATAGAAAGCAGTGTTTAAACCAAGGATAAATAATATGTTTTAAAAATATAAAACCTTTTTTCATGATTTTATTGAATCTTTATTTTGGAGTTATTATTGGCTTGAAATTGTATAAGTACTTATAGATAAGTTACAAAACATTGGTTAATTTGGTAATTTTTATTGCTATCAGGTTTCCCTTCAGAAAAAAATAAGGTTATGTGATCAAATGGAATTATAGAAATATGTATTAGAAAAGATAGATAAGTTAATCTACATTTGATTTTTTGTTAGAATATACAAACATTATGAATGTTTGCATCATTATGAGTATTTGTTTTCTTAGTTAACCTAGTTTCTCTAAACATATAGGAATATTTTTCAGAAGTAACTTGGATGTTTGCCTTAATAAAACAACCAAAGTATTCATTTTTGTCTGCTGTAGCAATTTCTAAACTTTTTGAAATGGCAACATATAAGTAACCTATAATAAATATGATCATCCAAAAATCTTGAACTTATATGGTTAAATATGTATAAAATGGGCTAATTGGAAAACACCACACCTGGAAAATATCTAGACATTTGAAAAGAAATTCTTGACTACTTTTTGTTACAGTGAGTGTATCCTAGTGATCTAAAACAGCCAGAAGATTACCAATTGTATACATATTTTCCTGATCTCTGAAAGTGTTTTCATTTTTTGTAAGAATACCTAGGAGAAAAATATTCAGAAAGATATATCTGGCTACACCTTAATCCCCATTTTCCTAACTAAAGGAGAACACTACACACCTGAGCAATATTTATCTAAGTGAACATGTGAGAGGTATAGAGCCCTGGTGGAGTCTTTTCAGTGCTCTCACTTACTTTTTTCCAGACTCCAAGTGTCGTAACTCTGAAAAGCTGAGATTGCTAAGATTGTGAAGTAGATGGTGAATAAGAAATTCCTCTTTTTTTTTTACTGGAACATAATAGCAGCATTTTTTTTATTGCTGTTCAATTATGGTTGTCCCCATTCTCCCCCTCCCCATACTCCCCCCTGCCCTACTCACCCCTCACCTTCCACTTTAAATCCTCCATCACTCCTCCTCTCCCAATTGCTTTTGTCCATGGGTCCTTTATACATGTTCCTTGACTTGACACTTCCCCTTCTTTCCCCCATTTTCCCTCACCCTCTTCTCCTCTGGTCACTGTCAGCCTGTTCTTTTATTACCATGTCTCTGATTCTGTTGTTGCTCGCTTGTTTGTTTTGTTGATTAGATTGCAGTGATAGGTGAGATCATACAGTATTTGTCTTTCACCACCTGGCTTATTTCACTTAGCATAATGCTCTCCAGTTCCATCCATGCTGTTGTGAAGGGTAAGAGTTCCCTCATTCTTTCTGTGGCACAGTTTTTTGATCCATCATGTACTGATGGGCACTTAGAATGTTTCTAGCACTTGGCTATTGTAAATAGTACTGCTATGAACATTGGGGTGCATAGGTTCTTTTGAAATGGTGTATCAGGAAGCTTAGGGTATAATCCCAGCAGTGGAATTGCTGGGTCAAAAGGAAGTTCCATTTTTAGTTTTCTGAGAAAATTCCATACTGTTTTCCATAGTGGCTGAACCAGTCTGCATTTTCACCAACAGTGCACTAGGGTTCCCTTTTCTCCATAACCTTGCCAGCACTTGTTTTTTATTGATATATTTATGGTGGTCATTCTGGTCTCTCTGATGGCTAGTGATGCTGAGGATCCTTTTTTTATGTCTCTGGGCCCTCTGTATGTTATCCTTGGAGAAGTGTCTGTTTAATTTCTTTGACCATTTCTTAATTGGTTGGTTTGTCTTTCTAGTGGAATTGTGTGAGTTCTTTATATATTTTGAAGATCCAACCCTTGTCTGAGGTGTCATTGGCCAATATGTTTTCCCATATGGTTGGTTACCTTTTCATTTTGTTGATGTTTCTTCAGCTGGGCAGAAGCCTTTTAATTTGATATAGTCCCATTTGTTTATTCTTTCCTTTATACCCTCTGCTCTAGGGGACATATTGGTGAAAATATTGCTGCATGGAATATCTGAATTGTCCTGCCTATGTTCTCCTCTAGGACTTTTATGATGTCATGATTTATGTTTAAGTCATTTATATTTTATCCATCTTGAGTTTATTTTTGTATGTGGTGTAGGTTGGTGGTCGAGTTTCATTTCTTTTGCACGTAGCTGTCCAGTTCTCCCAACACTATTTGTTGAAGAGGCTAATTTTACTCCATTTTATGCTTCTACCCCTTTTGTCAATATCCTTATTGCTAAAGAATTCCTCAGGTTATTCATTATTACATGTTGCCACCCTGTCTGTGGTATTTTTTTGTTTGTTTTCATTTTATTTAATTGTTGTTGCAATACAATTTTCTATCTTTTACTCCCATCCCAACCCACCCACCCAGCCCTCCCCTCCTCCCTCCCATTTCCACCCGCCCCTAGTTTTTATCCATGTGTCCTTTATATTTGTTCCTGTAAACCTTTCCCCTTTTCCCCTGAAATTCCCCTGAAATTCCCCTGAAATTCCCTCCCCTCTTCTCTCTGAACACTGTCAGCTTGTTCTCTATTTCAGTGTCTTTGGTTATATTTTGCTTGTTTCTTTGTTTTGCTGTTTAGGTTCCTGTTAAAGGTGAGATCATATGGTATTTGTCTTTCAGCATTTTGTTATGGCAACCCTATGTCATAAACACAGTAATTTGAAGATTATGGTAATTACAAATTGGCATTGAGATTATGGGTCAATTTACATCAAGTTATTTATTGATTGAACAAGTGATCTCATGAATCAATACTGTATTTAAACAGAAGTGTATTATCAGTTCTCAGGGCTCTCAAGAATAAATGTTTATATAGGTTAGGGAATGAAACCATTTGACTCTAACACTGTCTTTCACTTCAGAAATCTGGTATAACCTTCAGAGTGGTGTGTAAGTCCAACTTGCTCCACTGTCTTCTACATGTAAGCATTAAATAATAATAATAAAATAAATTGAATTAGATAAATGAAGATAAACAAACATAATCCTTCCAATCAAGGGTCAGAGAATGGGGGGAAATGGTGATAAATTATAAACCATGATATGAGGTGTGATTGAACTACAAATGTCTTCTGATGAAGAACTATGGAGCCACAGAGAAAGATGGATGGACTTACTAGCATAGAGTTACTCAAGTTAGGATCTTTGAATTAGACTTAGGGAAACTTCTAACTTTCTAAAATATATTATTACTTTGGGTAGTTATTTGTGTAGAAGTGAAAAAAATTACAAGTATGTGGCAGAAACCCAATTCAAATTAGCTAATACAAAAATGGTATTTACTTTAAAGATACTGGAATAGAAAGAAAGATTAAACACTTCATCCATGGGAAGAAAATGGATGCAGCTAAACCCAAGGAAATACTTAAACAAGTATTTTACTCAAGTGTTTCCACAATGCCATTTCGGTCATCTACAATTCTGCATGCTAATTTATTTTCTTTTATTTCAGTCTGTTCCCCAGAGATCTATGGGAAACTAACAGGTTAAGTGTTTTTAATCTTACAGAATAAGGAAAGACATATTATCTTGCTCTTTTTAGAAACAACTTTAAAAGTTCCAGTGAAAGGTCAGAATACTGCAGCCTACGATACTGAACCAGGATTTTGATCAATCTACTTTAAAAATAGCTACACAGAAAGAATAATGGAAAGAAGAGTGACTGTATGTATATCCTCTAGTGTAGATCCAAGAAAAAAGCCTTCAAGTAATTTTTAGTAATTCTAGTAAGTGTAAACCAGGAAGACCAGGAGGAAAATCACTTTAGGCTGACAAAACAAATGAACCTAAAAGCAAGTGCTGTATATGCTATGTAGTAATGACAAGGTATAGAAATAAAGTAACACTGGATCATGAAGAGTAATATGTTCTACCTATTTTGTGTTTTAATTTGTATTCTTAATGGAATTTAGCACTAGTAATTTTTAGTATTGGTTTCAAATTTTAATTTCAAAGAGACCTAAGAATTCCAAAGTGAGAATTTCTGGTCTATACTAGGAATAGAGTTGGATCAAGAGGTCAGAGATTGACTCTGTATCCCCTCAGCAATTAGATGAGTTACTTATTTTTAATGCATTTTGTTTACAATTGTTTTCTTAATTGGCATACAATTAATATATAACATTATATTAGTTTCACATGTACAACATAAAGATTTGATGCTTGTACATAATGCAAAATAATCACCACAGTATATCTAGTCAACATCCATCACTACACATAGTTACAAAATTTTTCATTTAATGACAACTTTTAAGATGTACTCCCTTGGCAACTTTGAAATATACAATATGGTGTTGTTCAATATAGTCACGTGCTCTATATTATACCCTTAAGACTTATTTTTGGATTGAGTGCGGGCTGCGAACCAAAGTGTTGCAGGTTCAATTCCCAGTCAGGGTACATGCCTGGGCTGCAGGCCATGACCCCCAGCAACCGCACATTGATGTTTCTCTCTCTCTCTTTCTCCCTCCCTTCCCTCTCTAAAAATAAATAAATAAAATATTTTAAAAAAGACTTATTTTATATCTGGAAGTTTATATCTTATATCTCTGCATCCCAGTTACTCATTTTGCCTCCCCCAAGCCTCTACCAATCACTAATTTGTTCTATGTGTCTACGAGTTTGTATTTTTTAGACTGCACATGTAAGATTCCAAATACTTTTTTTCTCTGTCTGATTCATTTCACTGAACATACCTTCCAAGTCCACCCATGTTGTCACAAATGGCAAGATAATTCTCTTTTTTATGGATGAATAACAATCCATGGTATGTATATACATATATATTTATATGTGTATACATGTATATGCATGTATGCGTGTGTATATAGATATATAATCACATTTTCATTATCAAGTCATCCATTGTTTTCATGTCATGGATATTATAAATAATTCTGCATTAAACATGTGGGTGCAGATATATTTTTGAGTTACTGTTTTTATTCCCCCCATACAAAACCAGAGTGGAATTGTTGGGTCATATGATAGCTCTATTTTTAAATTTTTGAGGATCCTCTATACTATTTTTCATAGTCACAGCACAAATTTATGTTTCCACTAACAATGTACAAGGATTCCTTTTTCTCCATACCATTTCAACATGCGACATCTCTTGTCTTTTTGATAATAGCCATTCTGAGATATATGAGGCACTATTTCACTGTGGGTTTGATTTGGATTTCCCTGATGACTAGTGTTCAGCACCTTTTCACATACCTGTTGGCTCTTTGTATGCCTTCTTCGGAAAAAAATCTATGTGGATATTTTGTCCATTTTTTAGTTGAGTCATTTGTTCTGTTTTTGTTTTTTTGCTATTGTATGGTGAGTTTTTTATACACTCTGGATATTAATCCCTTACTAGATATGTTCTGCAAGTTTTTGTTCCCATTTCATAGGTTAACTTTTCATTTTTTATTGTTATTCAATTACAGTTGTTTCACCATTTTCCCATTTGCTGTTCCCTGCCCCACCAACTCCCCACAGTCAATCTCCATCCCCTTGTCCATACCGATGAGTCCTTTACTCATGCCCCTCAATTTCTTCCTTCTCCTTCTTTCCCCTGTTATGCCTCTGACCCCTCCCCTCTGGTTACTGTCACTTTGTTCCTTATTTCCATGTCTCTGATGCTATTTTGCTCATTTCTTTGAATGGCCAACATTAGCAGGTCAACAAACAACAAGTGTTGATGAGGTTATGGAGAGAAAAGAACCCTAGTACACTGTTGGTGGAAATGCAGATTGGTGCAGCCATTATAGAAAACAGTATGAAATTTCCTCAAAAAACTAAAAATGGAACTGCCTTTTGATACAGTGATTCCATTATTGGCATTATACCCTAAAAATGTGGAAATACCGATTCAGAAAAATCTATATACCCCAATGTTCATAGCAACATTATTTATAATAGCCAAGTGCTGGAAACAGCCTAATTACACATCAGTAAATGAATGGATCAAAAAACTGTGGTACTTTTATACAATGGAATATTATTCAGCAGAAAAAAGAAGTAACCCTTTGTGGCAGCATGGATGAAACTGGAGAACATTATGCCAAGTGAAATAAACAGGCAGTAAAAGACAAATACCGTATCATCTCACCTGTAAGTGGAACTTTACATTTTTAATGAGTCTTGGCTGTGCAGGAGCTTTTTAGTTTAATGTAGCCTCACTTGATTATTTTTGCTTTTGTCTCCATTTCCTTTGGTGTCAAATTCAAGAAACTAACACCAAGACTGATGTCAGGGAATATACTGTGTATGTTTTCTATTAGAAGTTTTATGGTTTCAGGTCTCAAATTCAAGTCAATGCATTATGAATTGCTTTGTATGATGTGAAATCTAGGGTTTACTTTTTCACTTTTTTGCATGTGGCTGTCCAGTTTTTACAACTCCATTTGTTGAAAATGCTGTCCTTTCCCTATTGCATAGTTTTGGCTCCTTTGTCATAAATTAATTTATGGATATGTGCAGGTTTACTTCTGGAATCTCTATTTTGTGTCATTGATATATATTTGTTCTTATGCCAATATCGTACTATTTTTATTACTATAACTTTGAATATAGTTTCAAATTAAGAAATATGATGCCTTTAGCTCTGTTCTTCTTTCTCAAAATTTCCTTGCCTATTTAGGGTTCCCTAAAACCAAGTTTTCATTATAGAACTATTCTGCCTGATAGAAGAAGATGGGGAATGATGAAACTTGAACTACTAATTCAGTACGAAGGTAAATACACTATTCCAAAATAATGGATAAGGCCCTACATAAATGCAACAACAATGAAGATCATAAGAAAGGAATGCATTCAACACATTAAGAAAGTAGAAATTCTATGTTTCTATGGTGGGATAGAAGGAAATAGGAAAAAACTGGGGGACAGTGGATGGCAGGTAAAGTACATAATTAAACCCAAATTTTGGCCTTGGTTATTGTATGAATAATGGGTGGAAGAATAAGTATAATAAAAGTATATTGTCTCAGAACATGAAGGATATTCTTTGCATGGTAGAAATTATAATCTGAAACTCAGAGAAAATGTGAAAGCTAAAGTAAAAATCCTTACGAAATGTTGAAGATCACGGAGTGGGTACAATTGCCAAAAAGCAATGTTTAATGAGAAAAAGACTGATAAGGCTAAAACTCCAGGAAACACACTATTTAGAAAATTGGAAGGGGGAAGAAAACCATTAAGAAATTCAGGATGAGAGTCCAAGGAATTAGATGATCCAAAGGTAAATTTTGTCCTGAAAATCAAAGAAGATAGAGTCCAAAGAAAAAGAATCAAATAATGGAGAAATGTGTCTAAGATGAGATCTGAAAAAGGTTGATTATTTTTGTCAGTAAGAAGTCTATTAAGCAGTTTAGTTAAAGTGTCATTTTGGGAGGCATTAGTGTAAGCTTGATTTCAGTGGTCTAAGGAGTAAAAGGAAAGCTAGAAAGGAAGAAACTAATATAACTTTGTTAACCTAACATTGAATAAAGGAAGAGATGTAATAGAGATGGGACTCTACTTTTTGAACTCTCAAGTGATTTGTCAAATAAAATAAATATTCTAAGATAGATTTGCAGGTCATCATAAAAGTGAATGAAACTTAACAATTATATCAGAAAGGATGGACTAAACTAAACTGGAGCTATAATATATACACAGATCTCAAAGACTTAAAAAACATAGGTGGATCACTCAAATTACATAAACATTTCAGGGATGCAAACTGAAATTCTTTCATGATGGTTACAGAAGGGAACAGAGGATGGGTGCTGATCACAGGATCTTTAGCTTCTGCTATATATTAAGAGTTCATTGGTTAAATTAACTAAATGGATTCACATAACTTTTGAGGAAGATATGTAGGTAAAGAAGAGAAGGGTATGTTTGCTGTATAACATCTAAAATTTATTCACATGTTTGCTGTTTCACTAAATTAATCTTACCAGAAACCACTATTTCTCTCTCTGCTGACCTTCAACCTTTCTTCTCTACAACACCCCCAAAATTACCACATATAATTGTAATAAAATAGTTAATTCCAAACAAGTCTAAAACATTTACCTAAAAATTAAAGGACCATTAGATTATGGAGTTTAAAGTGTACCCAACTAGGGAAATCAAAAATTTGTCCCCTTGATAAGAAAGCAAAGTCCATACTATACCTACTTTGTTGTCAATGTGCTGTTGAGCTAAATTAGGTTTATCATCCACCTCTGAATTGTATATCTTGATCTTTAAATGAGTTCAGATATTACTTTTGCCAATTATAAATACCCTAAATGTGCATTAATTAGGTTTTAAGTAATCTAAGGTTGTTTTGAAAAGTTGAAAAAGCATCTCTCATATAGAATTCACAGGCATCCCTAAGATTTGCTTCACATAATTTTCAAATAATGCATTAGAACATAATTGTTGGTGAAATGGACTATTATGAAAACCCTTAGTCCTGAAAATGGGTGTGAATGAAAATTAATGGCTTAAATTTTGGTCCAGGTATTAGGCTGGTTTAGGATCAAGGAAAAATCAAATGAATAGCACAGAAGCATAGAAATAACATGTATGTTCATTCATAGCAACATAAATATATCCACTCCATCACCATCATTCAAGAATGAATTTCTATAAAAGTGGTGGTGGGAAAATGGAGACAACTGCACTTGGGAAAATGTAGACAACTATACTTGGACAACAGTAAAAAAGTTAAAAAAGAATTTATATTGTATAATGCAATTTGTCTGAAGAATTAAAAATCCATATTATAGTGAAATTGGTAGTAAAACACCTAGTATTTATATAATGATTTGCAAACTTCCATAGCTTTCAATTTTAAAATCTCATGTACACATGGAAATAAATAACAAAAGCTTCAAATATATGATTACACATTGCTTTTTAAATAAATACAAGTGCAGTTAGTGATTGAGAATATTAAGATAATATTTGGAAATATCCAAAATAAGCTGTGGTAAATAAGCTACTGTACTATAAGTTATAGTTAATTCAAGAACTACTTTTAAGAAAATATTTATTGTCATAATCATACTCATTATAAGAAACTACACAGACTAAAATTGCAGAGCAAAGCAAAAGGTTAACTTCAGCACATCAGTTGAAAATAGTTGGAGAAATGCACTATGGTTTGGAATCAGACCAATAGCCTTAAGGGCTGGATAATTCTAGAAGAAATATTTCCAGTAATCACAAATTTTGACATGAGTACAAGATGATTGGTGTTAGGATCATAGTTCAATGTATAAGGATGAACTAAGGCTGCTCTTAAATGCAGTATGAATAGCATATGCATTGAAATTTAATAGGAACTCTTGACTAACTCTCTTCATAAAATCATTCAGTACTCAATAAAAGGAATATTTCCCATTAATGATTTGATTATTTTTATGTCAATAGTTTAAAGTTAAAGCCTAAATTGACTGATGCTAACATTGCTGCCAAGAGATAGAAAAAACTTGCTAATTTTTCCAGTGCTTTTGAGTTAGGCAGTGCCTGCTTACAGTTATTAAAAATTGGAATCTGTTCTCAACTCTAACAGCCCTGAGTTTCAATTTTATCACATAGTAACTTCATAAAAAGTTTACTGTTGATCAGGTAATATAATTGACTTATACTGATAAATAAATTTTTCAGAAATTGAGAGTATATCTAGAAATCTACAATTTTAACTATAAGAAAGACTAAAAAATGATGAGAAGTTAAATGTACAAAATAAAAAGGTAAAGCAATTCAAAAGTACAAATCAGTGGTTATAGAATAATCACAGAGGTGTAAATTTCAGCACAGATAATGTAGTCAATATTATCATAGTAACTGTGGCCCTGCCTGGTGTGGCTCAGTGGACTGACTTTTGGCCTTTAAATCAAAGGGTCACCAGTTAGAGTCCCAATCTAGGGCACGTGCCTGAGTTGCGGGCCAGGTCCCCAGTAGGAGACAGATGAGAGGCAACCACACATTGATGTTTCTCTGCCTTTCTTTCTCCCTTCCCCTCTCTATAAATCAATCAATCAATCAATCAATTTTAAAAAATATTGTAATAACTATGTTTGGGGTCAGATAGGTACTTGAAATATCGGAAGGTACTACTCTGTAAAGCACAATTGTCTAACCATTATGCTATACATCTGAAACTAATACAGAACAATACTGAATGTAAACTGTAATTGAAAAATGAAAAAATAAAAGTTTAGAAGCTTATACCTATTCACTGGCCTCTATATATCTCATTCAGATTAACCTTTTCTAAATGTGGATTTGAAAATAATAATCTGCAGCTCTGAGTAGTGTAGCTCAGTTGGCTGGGCGTCACCCAACACACAGGTTTGATTCTCAGTCAGGGAACATGCCTGGGTCGAGGGCCTAGTCCCTGGGTTTGGAGGGCACATGAGAGGCACCAGACTGATGCTTCTCTAATGCATCAATGTTCTTCTCCTTCTCTTTTTTCTTCCCTTCTCCTCTTTCTAAAGATAAATAAAATAAAATATTTTTTAAAAAAGAAATAATAAATCTGTTTAAAACCCCTCAAAATTGTACATTGCTCTAAAAAAATAATGGCCCAAACCTCTAGCCAGTTGATCAAAGAAAGCTGAGTTTATTGAACTTACTCTCTTCGTGAAGAACACCATACCAAGCAAATGATACTTTTATCTTATCACCAGAATCTATGACATAATAATCTCAGGATCAATGATTTTAGAACATAACCAAGAACTGAGGATTAAGCAGAGTGAATGACAAAATAGTTTTCTGTTGCGGAAAAGCCTTAAGGCAAAAGGTGCATATGCACAAATAAACTAATCTAGTGTTTTCATAGTCTAATCTTCCAGGAACAGATATTTCCTACAATGTGTAGCTAATTTGGTCCCCAAACTATTTAGTGTACTGGTTGAAATTCTCAGTTGGTTTTTGGTAATTCTCCAGGCTAAGCTGAATGGTAAGTCATTTCCATCACAGAGTATGATTAATAAAGTTCTGTATCATTATCTGACATGTCAGGGTCAGATGTTGAGGTGTTGGCAGTATTCTTTCAACCTTTATGAGTATCAGATTTTCTTGTCTTGCTTCGGAAGACAACTTGTTGCATCATTGGAAAGACAGTGGATGCACAGTGGCAATAAAGAATCTGGGGAAGGCACATCTGACTAACACGACAGAGACAAATATTGAGGGAACATTTTTATTAGAGTTTGATGATGATTTCTAAACAGACAACCAAAAGTGATAAATTTAAACCAGTTGAACTGATCCCATTCCTAATCTAATAACCTGTAGACCAGATACAGGGACTTCAGTTTTCTTCTGGCTAGTGGCCTTGATGGCCATATAAAAAGTATGTGGTTGATTTCAACTACTCAGATGATAAAATAATGTCTTACAAAAAATGTTATCAAAAGAAGCTGAATCTACAAGTAAAATTCAAACAGTTGATTGGTTATGTTATATGGTATAACCAAATCATGAGCAAATAATAGCCAAGTATTGAACCTGTATAAAATAATGACAGAATTTAAAGAAGCAATTTAAAACTAGAAATGAATGGATCAAAAAACTATGGTACATTTACACAATGGAATTCTATGCAGCAGAAAGAAAGAAGGAGCTCCTACTCTTTGCAACAGCATGGATGGAGCTGGAGAACATTATGCTAAGCAAATAAGCCAGGCAGTGAAAGACAAATACCGTATGATCTCACCTTCAACAGGAACCTAAACAACAAAACAAAGAAACAAGCAAAATATAACCAAAGACACTGAAATAGAGGACAGGCTGACAGTGACCAGAGGGGAGGGAAGAGAGAATTTCAGGGGAGAATGGGAAGGGTTTACAGGAACAAATTTAAAGGACACATGGATAAAAACCAGGGGCAGGTGGAAATGGGAGGGAGGAAGGGAGGACTGGGTGGGTGGGCTGTGATGGGAGTAAAAGATAGAAAATTGTACTTCAATAACAATTAAAATTTTTTAAAAACCTAGAGGCATCATAAATTTCATAGTTAAATAATACAATGTATTATTTATTTTAGAAATATTAAACAAAGAGTAAGAAAAATAAAAAAAAACATATGAAGATTAAACCACTGCCACTTGTCTCATGTTGAGAACTCATTTTTTGTTTCTGAGGTAAGAGCTATCTACATATTAGCTTTGTTGATTAAAAATCTTGGTTAAGGTTTCTTAACCAAGGGCTGTCATAACTAAATACCACAAACTATGTGGTTTAAACATTGAATGTTATTTGTGTTATAGTGTGTTGAAAGAGAAGTAGTCCACGGTCAAGTATCAGCAAAGTTGTTTCCTATTGAGGGTCATGAGGGAGGGGTCACTCCAGGCCTCTCCCCTTATCCTGATGGTTGGCTTCCAACCATGTCTTTATGTTGTCTTCACTTTGTTCTTGCCTGTATCCAAATTTCCTCTTCTGACAAGGGCATCAGCCGTATTTTATCATGACCCACCCTAATTAACTCATTTTAACTTAATCACCTATGTAAAGACTCTATCTCCAAAAACAGTCATATTCTAAAGTACTATAGATTATGACTTCAATGTATTAATACATAAAATATGTATAAACATATTTTAGCCCTTTCAGGTTGTATTCTTCACTTAGTACAATTAATTTAAAGTTCTTACAAGTGTCCTAATGGCTTTATAATTCATTTCTTTTTAGCACTAAATAATACTGCATTGTCTAGATGTAGCAGAATTTATATATCCATTTACCTACTGAAAGACAACTTGGCTGCTTCCTAATGTTGACAATTATGAATAAGGCTGCTATAAACATTCATGTTTATGTTTTCCCATAGTCATAAAATTTTTAACTTCTTTGGGTAAATATCAAGAATCATGATTGTTGGATCATATAGCAAAATTTTGTTCAGTTTTATAAGCCATCGAACTATCTTTCAAAGTGACATTATCATTTTGCATTCCTAGCAACAAGGAAAGAGTGTTCTTGTTGTTCCACATCCTTGGCAGCATTTAGTGTTGTCAATGTTCCTGACGTTGGCCATTCTAGTAGGTGTATCATAGTATCTCAATGTTTTAGTTAGTATTTTCTTTAAGTCATGTGATCTGGATAATCTTTGCATATGCTTATTTGTTAACTGTTTATATTCATTGGTTAGGTCTTTATTAAATTCATTGGCTTATTTTTAAATTGTGTTATTTTATTATTGGTAAGTTTTTAAGAATTTCTTATGTACTTTTCATATAGTCCTTTACTAGCTTTGTCTTTCATAAATATTTTCTTTCAGTCTGTGGGTTTGCTTTCACTCTTTCTTGACATTGTATTTTACTAAGCATATATATATTTTAAATTTTAATGAGCTTCAGCTTATCAATTCCTTCTTTGATCTTTGGTCTAGAAAGAAAGATAATGTCATCTTGAAGTTCACCTCATTTAATTTCCTTCTGTACTGCCTTTGTCCAATATCTGAAAACAGTTACCTCATATATTTTATGAAGCTTTCTACTTGTATTCAGTGACAGCTTCATTCCATAGTTTTTAGTTAATCTACCCCAGTGGTCTAGAAAGATACAGATGTGGAAATCACTGCCTTTGGGAAGTAAAAACTTTTCCATATTTTAGCTCTGTAGATAGCTCTTCATTCTTGAGTTTCATGTCATATCATTTTCTCAGAAAGGCCTTTTCTACTCCTTCTATATATAAAGAATCATCTAACTTTGTCACTTTTTCCCACACTCACCTGTCCACTTAATCTTACAGTTTTCTTCCTTTTTTCTTTATTTTTGCTATTCATTATTCATCTCTAATCATCTTCTACATATGTACAGTTGCTGACAACAGAGTTCTTCTTTTATGTTCATATTCATCATTAAATTCCTAGCATGTAAAACACAGAGCCTGCCATAGAGTGTTTTTCAATAAAAATAGTAATAATTCTTCAGGATACAAGGAAATACAGTGTTTGGAGAAAGGCAATTGATTATTCCCAACACACACCTATATTTTGGGGCCAAACCTTCTAAAAACTACTATCTGCTTAAAAGTGTCAGAAAACCATTAATGTTCATCACAAGTGACAGTGGGCCTCCTTAAACTGGCAAAGAGGACAGGGATCTGCAGGGTCAATCAACCACGGCTGTAAAGGCAAGAAAATCTGCTATTAGTGGTAGCAACATGACTGCATCATTTGTACTCACAGGTTGATGTGATCTGAAGGCATGAATTATACATTTAAGTATTAATTAAGGCATCTAATTTTAATAAGATGATTTTAAGACCCATTAATAATTTTATTCACTGAATATGTCTACCCATTCTAATTATGATATTTAGAAATCATATATACATTTTAGATTGCATTATTTAAGTGAATTTTTCCTTATTAGAACACTGATAAAATGTTCAAAATTCTTTTTCTCAGAAGAAGTAATGAGTAGAATTAGAAATGCATTTTTATGCTGGGTGGAAACCTTCCAAACAAAGATGAATTAGTTTCCCTGCTATCTAGTCTCTGAGTTCTATTTAAAATGATCAAATATACTTATGATCACAGAAAATCTCCAGTGAAGTTTTGTAGTCCATCAGTGCAAAAATCAGCATTTTTTCAATTAGTGTAAAAGACTGAGTGGCTGCACAAATTTATCTAGTAACAGAAAGATGACTGAATTCGTAAGAAAGCTGGTCTCTAGTGGGGAAGCCAGATTAGTAGATGATATTAACTTCTTTTTTTTTCTATTTTACATATCACTGCATAGCAAATTGAATAAAAACTGAATTGAGACATTGAAACAAAAGCATACTGAAGGTATTTGTCTCATGAAATTTAAAATTGGAGTGTAGCAGAATAATGCTTTTTTCCATTATATCTCACCTAGAATATATTATAATGTGCACTGTGCCTTCATATACTATATTAACAACTGAGATTTAGTGGGAAAAGACCCAAGGGATTTGGAATGAGTAGGGTTCCTGACTTGACTTCCTCTATTATCATTACCAGGTCAACATTGTTACACTGTGCATGCAATCCTGGCAGACTTACAAAAACAATTTAATAACTCCATCTTAAATGTGATAGGCAGAAGAATTTGTAAGAGTTGCTAAGAGTATAGCCACTATAATATGTCCATAACTTACATTTATAAAGGAGATTAGAAAAACACTGTCCCGAATAATTGCCTTTTAGAAAAATAGCAACTGAGACCATTATTTTGTCCATTTTTCTCTTTGCCTAACTAATATAATTCACAAGCAACATTTTTATGTGCTTTCATTAATATTCCTTTAAGTTTCACAATAAATCATGATTTTTCTCTTATTTTTCCTCCCACAATACCCCTAAATTTGTCTCCCTTGGTTGTTTCTTATAATTTTTCTGTCTAGGATCCTGATATTTCAGTCCCACTGAGAAATTCAAAATTCTTGTTAGCTTTGTTAATTTTTCTTTCACTTTAGACCAGATCAAGAATACCGGCATGCAGAGATCTAATATACGCAAGTCTCAGCAGTGAACAACAGGCACAACTCTCCTGGTAGACTGTCAAGGGGGGTTGGCCACAGAAACTCATGGAAGCCTTGTAAGAGGAACTATCAATGAGAAGGCCAGGTTTAGGGGAGAATTAAAGATTTGGGCAGATACATAAATCACAAAATAATCATAATGCCATGGGAACTCACTTAACAGATAGGAGTCAGTGTTTGAGAGATTTTACAGGAACTATAGTGGTTCAGTTATAATGTCTAGACATGGAATTAATGCCATGCTTGATGGAAAAGTTGGAAGGCATAAAATATTTAAAAGAGATATGAAATATTTTTATATCTCTGATTCTTGAGTAAGGAGACAATGTAAAGCCTTAAGCAAAAAAATTAAAACATATTTAGGGCTTCAGAGATCAATATCAGAGTAAAATAATAAGCATATCTGATAAAGTCAGATTAAATGCTGAATTTTTGAGTTATTGATATAAGGCTCATCCAAACCTATATGAATAAATGAAGGGTTGGTCCTATAATATGGTTTCCACATGCTGTGATTTTAGCCTTCATATTTCTCTATTTCTTTAAACCTGGTCATTCCAACACACTCTTATGGTGCATTATTTTACCTGTAAAGTCTTACCTGAAGCCTTTCATGCAAAATTATATAACTGTTTCCTGAAACTGCAATAACACTTTTTATAGTACTTAATACATGGTCAATTATAATGCAATTTTGACTCAGATAAAGGAAAAAGAAAAAAAGCCTGAAGTAAGTTTAGTCTGCAGCTGAAGTCAACTAATCCAGGTCAGGGGCAAAGAATAATTCCTGAAATAACAGAAACTATTATGCAAGTACTTTTAGAAAATTGTGTTATAACCAACAGAAAAGAAACATGTATAAGTAATGACAAAAGGAAGGGATTGCATTTACTCTTATGAGGTGCTCTCTCTTAGGTCCAGAACCTAATCATCTTTCTGTTGTTTCCTCCAGATCGAATTCTGAGTCAGTCTGAGTTTACTTACAGAATAAAGAAACTCCTAAAGTTCTAAGCAGAAAGAGACTTTATACATGAATTTGGTACTTTCAGAATTATTAAATGAATTGAAAAAAGATGAGCCAACCTCAAACATCTGAGAGTTTCACCTTGTGTTTTCCTGAAGAAATGATAAAGGAACTAAACATGAAGCTGGGTCATTATAATTTTAAGAGAGAATTCAGTTAGAAAACCAGAAACCACAGTAGCTATTTCAAAAGAGAGAATTTAATATAAGGAGTTAAGCAGATATTGGAGAACTTAAAATGGCAAAATGAGAGGGAATGAAGGTAGGGCTAATACCCGAGAAAAATGGATATTGCCTTTAGAGATGAGAAAAAGTTGGGGTTTTCAAAACCTACAGATCAAGAGTGGGATGCACACCGATTTGGGATTCAGACATATGAAGAAGAAGTGTCACTCAGCTAGCCACTCTGGTTACATAGGGCTGGGCAGGCTGGGTCTTGTGGGCAAAGGCTCAGACATGAGAGCAAGGTGTGCTTTGCTCTAGTACCTGGTACCTTAGGAGCTCAAAATAAAGGTTCCACAGAACCAGGACTGAGTCCTTACCAGAAGATGGCATTTGTTCAGAGGAGGGATCTTGTAGAGTTGGAAGTCAGCCTATACCTGGTAGGTAGGAAAGGATGATGAGGATTGTTGAGAGAGAGTCAAATTAGGCTGACAATCGGAAAGGACTGCTGCAGGCAGGGTGAAGAAACATGAAAGTGAAGTATTATTTTTATTTTTCTATTTTTTATACTAATAAAAACAACAGGTAAACAACAAGGTTTCTTCTTTCCTCCTCTTTCCTTTTAGTCTCCTCCAGTGACAGTATTGAAAAAGCATAGGATGAATCCACATGACAAAGTGTAGATTGGTGAACCCACACACCAGCATCAAAAAGCAAAGTATAAAAAGTATGGATTTAAAGCTGAGGGTGAAATAGCTTCATTTCTAGTATGAATAAAATATGTAATTTCAATATCTAATTAGGAATCCTAACCTGGAGAAATGTCCTAGATTTATATAGCTCAGTGAATGAAAGCTGTACAACAAGATTTGGCTTTATAGCTGCAGAGAGAGTAAGCTAAGTTTTGGTAATTAAGCACTAAATAACTTAACTGGCTTGTAGGGATTTCCCATGAGCAATTTTGTAAGCCCACCTTTATAACCTGCTCTTTCAAAAAGGGATGGGGGAGGGCTGGGACTGGGGCTGGGGATGGGAGCAGAGGCAAACATTAAGAACCGAGGAGCGATACTGTGAAATGGTAAGGATGGTTACCTATTGTTTGCAACTCCTCCATTCACAGGCAGACTCTGATTCCCTTGAATTTGAGTTGGCCTTCGTAATTCATCATTTGAATGCAGCCACAATGGCATTTTGGGATATCTGAAGCAAGAACGTAAGAATTTCTCTAGCTTTCAACCAGGCTTCCCTGTCTCAGGGATCTCTGAGCTGCCATGTAAGGAGTTGACTGAAACATTGGTGAGCCTTCTGGTACATACTCTGATCCGCAGTTCCAGTTGAGCCCAGCCTTCCAACCATTCCTGCCAAGGCACAAAATATCTGAGGCCAGCTTTCTTGAACCCTCCAGACTCTCTTTATTCCTAGCATCAGTTTCACCTAATGAGAACTTGTGGAATGGAAAAGTCAGCCTGCCTGAATTCATGACCACAAACTGATGAGATAGAATAAAATAATCTTTGTTTTAAGCCAGTAAGTTTCAGGATAGTTTGCTTTGCAGCAGCAGATATTGTAAAAAGATTCATGAGGTCAGTGATATGCAAAATTTCTGTGAGAGTTTTTTGAGGCAACATGTACAAATATAGCATGCTATTTTTTAAATTTTACTCTAAACATTTTTTTGCACTTCACTCTTGAAAGGAGAGGAAACACAAAATGAGAGGAAAAGATAAAAAAACAAATATATAAAAATAAAGCAAATCAAAACAAAATAAAACAATACACTTTTTTTACTGCTACCTTTTTAATTTTTATTTTCTATTTTTTTATTGTTGTTCAAGTACAGTTGTCTCCATTTTCCCCCCATCACTAGTCCCTACCCTAGCCATCCCCACTTCCCATCCTTGAACCTACCCCCCTTTGGCTTTGTCCATGTGTTCTTTATACACATTCCTTGACAACCCTTCCTGCTTTTCCTTCCATTAATATACTTCTCTTGGGAGAAAAACGGACACAGAGTAAAAAAGAAATATGAGGTGATAAAATGACAGAAGTAATAGGAAAAGTATTATAAAAATTGGAAGTAATTGTATAATATTTTTAAGACATAGAATTAAGGGCTTCTGATGTATTATGGAATACTAAGATTTGAGGAAGACCAATATTTAGAAGAAAGTACTTCAAAATTTAGATATGTTTTTAAAAATCTATTTAATGGCATCAGAAATCTGGAGCCAACAAGAATGGGAAAATTTAAGAGAAGCAAGCTAGTGATCTGCAGCCATTTGCCTCAAAACAATTGGTGATATAGAAGTCTAAAAAATGAATAAGTGGAATAGTTATTTCTCTCAGTTATATAGCTCTAGGTAGAAAAATTAAAATATAGGGCACTTCTTGTCCTAGGCAGGTGGCTCAGTTGGTTGAGCATCAACCTGTACACCAAAAGTTTACAGGCTGGATTTCCTTTCAGATCACATGCCTAAGTTGTGGCTTCCATCTCTGTCAGGACACCTACCAGAAACAACTGATCGATGTTTCTCTCTCTCTCTCTCTCTCTCTCCCCCCTCCTTTCCTCTCCCTCTAAAAATCAATAAGCACACCCTCAGGTGAGAATATATGCATATATATATATATATATATATATATATATATATACACATATATATATATATCTCCAAATGTTAATGATTTTTTTCAAATTTAGAAGTTGACATTTGAGGAAATTACATGCTCATGCTTTCCGTAAATTTTTTGTAAAATCAGATCCATTAGGCACAGATATCTGACGCCAAGACAAATACCAGATATTGTTTGAGGGTAGAATCCATGACATTATCTGATACAGTGACTACTTACAGATGTGTTTATATATTTTTTCTGTATGAACAAATTATTTAATTGAATAATCTATCATAATTCATCAAGAACTATTCCTAATATGCAAAAAAAAAGTCAAATTAATTACAATGGAATCACGTTAAAACTCCATATCTTACTTTCCTTGCCATCTAAATTATTAGGTGTAAATTATGTATTATCCTGAATGTGTCATATTTGGTATTTTTTACTTTTCTTTATACATAATGTAATAGAATTTATTGTTGATTCATAACAAGTTATTTTTTATTACATGTATATTTTACTCTGTATATATTGTAAGCTCTCTAAGGACTGGGACCAATCTACTTTAAAAATTACAAATTCTTAACTACTACATTCTGATCCCTATAGAAATGTTTTATTCTAGAAATACAAATAATGCACATTTTTTTGTTCAAAAAATTTTTACATGTGTTTTTTCACATAATTCTCACAAACCTTGTGAAAAGAACCTGGTATTTCCAGAGGTCAAGTGTCAGTCACTGTCAAATGAGTTCTGTGAGTGTCCAAGTAAGGACCAAGTTTGATTTGCTGATTCTACACCCCGTGCACATTATACATCATAACACTATGCCCTGTAGTTTCTATCACCTCACAATTGTGATAGTTAATTTATGTTTGGGGGAAACACTTTTTAACATATTCTTTTTGAGTATTTTATTTAAATAACTGCAGCAAAAATTTCTCTAAAAGCTAAAAATTGAACTACCATATTTTCCACCAGTTTCATCTGTGGGTATTTAATTGAAGAAAATTAAAATATTAATACAAAAAGATATATACATTGGTATGTTCACTGCAGCATTATTCATAATAAGATATGGAAACAACTTGTGTTCATTGATGGATTAATGGATAAAGGAATTGTGTTCTCTGTATTTGCCATGAAATATCATTCAGCCAAAAAATGAAATTTTGTTATTTGTGACAATATGGATGACATTTGAGGGCATTATCTTAAGTGAAATAAATCAGACAGGAAAAGATAAATACCATATGTTCTTTCTTATATGTGGAATCTTGAAAAATAACAAGATCATAGACACAGAGAACAGAAAGGTGGTTGTAAGAAGAAGGGTTTGGGGGTAGGAGAAAATTGGAAGTGTTATTGGTGGAAGTGGAGCTCCTGTGGTGTCACAAAGAAAAGAATTTCCTGAGACTCATGCTGGAGGATGGGGCTTTGTGGTAAACTTTATTGATGGGGTTCCCCTCCTCACTTCCCAATGTCCCATCTCTGTCTCACGAAGGAAAAGATCCAATCTTGTTTTCAGTAGGACCAGAATTAAAGGTTGCTGTCAGCAATTAGCTAGAAAAAAGGGCAAAGAGAATTAGACACTGAACTTAATAAAATAGGGTGCATGAGCCTGCTTGCTTAGCCAGGAAGCTACAGCTTCACACCCCAGAGGATTCCTGTACCTCTTCACCAAGTGGCGTGACGCTCTCTCTCTCCCGGCAGTACTGGACTGTTGTGGGGCACAGGGTGAGGTGCTTGGACAAAGAAGCCTGTCAGTTTAACTATGGGTGAACATATTAAAAGCTGGTGAAAACTTGGAAAGTTCATTGGCCAATTTGAAAAAGTTTCTGGACTTTTCTAAGTCAAGCTAATTTTATCTTAGGGGAACAAAGAAGTTCTCTCTCTTTCTCACCTGGTGGCCCACACATGCACAGTACACTTGCCCATTCCTTTCCCTGGCCTTGTGACACTAGCAGCCACATGACCCATGGCTGTAGAGACTCCACAGGCATGTTCTGGGAAGGAACCTGAATACCACAGCAAGGCAATGCACTGCAGCTTGAAACACATGCTAAGCTAGCTGGATGAAGCACTGGACTGTATTTTAATATAGAGCAGAAAGTCTGGGAAGTGACCTTTATTGTGGTCCTACTGAAGACAAGATTGGACTTTGCCATGGCAAGATGAGTGGAGACGGGTCAATGGGAAGAACAAAAGGGAACCCCTTTAACTTTACATCATCAATAAAGTTTACCACTAAACCACATGCTCCCCCATGGGTCTCAGAAAATTATGTTTCTTATGACATCTCAAGAAATCCAGTTCCACAGATAACAGAAGAAATCAAAAGATTAAAAAAAAATAACAACTAACCTCCCACACTATCATAGTCAGCTTAGTTCTGGCTCCCACAATAAATTAACACAGACTGTGTGTCTTAAACAGTAGAAATTTATTTTTTTTCACAGTTTTGGAAGCCAGATGTCCAAGATCAAGGTGTTCAGGGTTGGACTGTGGTGAGGTCACTCTCCTTAGCTTGTATATGTTCGCTTTCTTCACTGTGCTCATTGGCCTTTCCTTTTTGTGCTCATTGACAGGCAGTTCTGTTGTCCTCTTCTTATAAGGACACTAGTCCTATTAAGTTAGGGCCCCACCCTAAGACCTTATTTAACATTAATTACCTCCCTGAAGATCCTATCTTTAAATATATTACCTTGGGAGGGGATAAGGGGGATAAGTGGTAATGGAAAAAAATACAATAAATATAAATTAAAAAATAAATACAGTGACTTTGAGGTTCAGGACCTTATATAAATTTTGCAGGGACACAGTTCTGTCCATAACACATACTAAATTGATTCAAAATATTCAAAATAAAATCTGATCATTATTTATTCTTTACTAAAACAAAATTCAGGCCAACAATAGACCACTAACAAATTACATCTGTGTTTGCTAATTGGCCTTATTTAAAAGAAAAAAAAATTCTCATGTCTTCAAGACAGGAGGTAATTTTATAACTTGAAGCAAGACTCCCATTGAGGTCATGCTCCTTTGGTCCCAAAGAACTGGAAGGTAGTGGCTATATCCTTTTTGGTGATTACATTTCAAAGAGATGTTTTCAGGGTCCTTGAGAAAAACATTCATAGGTTGTAAGACAGGCAAGACATTTTTAAAAGTATTTACATCTCAAGGGGCAGAGAAAGAAGTCATAATTAGAAGTTATCTCAAGGTACCTGTAAAAGTTCTCTTAAAAAAAAACACACAGAATATCAAAGTCTAGAATTAGGAAGAAGCCTGCTACCAATCACATAAACTTGGAAGAGGACCCCAAGCTAGAGAGCAAAACTCAGCCAATACCTTCACTGATGCCTAGGCAGGATGAAGATAACTGCTCAAAACAAACCAACAAATAATACAAAAAAGTTTAAAGTGCAACCCACTATCTATTGAACAATACTTTCAAAGAATTACTATTCTAAGTTAAATCACTGGGAATGTAGCTTTGAGGTTAAAATAAAAAGGGTGCAATTACACTAAATCAAGAATTCACTAATTTGTTCCCCATTCTACCTTAAAATCTACAGTTCTTTGAACTTTCAGGATGGAAAAGAAAATATCAATTATTGGCTTGAAATTTAGTCATTAATATATTTCTCTAAAAATACTAGCATACCAAGAGAATATCTATTTACCAAGTCTTCATCTGTAATTCCTCAAATATAAATAATGAGTATATATTTGCATAAAACAGTTTATTTCTGTTAATGCCATACTTCAAAATGACTATGTCTATTTTTTGTGCTTATACTACTTCTGATACAATTACTGATAATTTCCTGAATTTTGAATTATAATATGAAAAAAATAGTTACCAGCAGAAGATGTTCTAAAATGACTGGAAATTTATTTAAATTAATAAAGAAGGTAGATGAATTAAAAGCTTTGTTTGATACTTTATACTATCAACTGATGTCAATATTAAAATTAAACACACAAGAACAAATAATACAAGATTGTCCATGTTGACAACTTCTATCTAATGTCAGCCATAAAATATATTTTCTCAGCATGAAATATTTTAAGCTTTTCAACCAACATGTTCTGATAAATAACCCTTGAATAACTATGTTACCGCTTTTCAACATTAAAGTTCTCACAGACCATGATAATCAAAGCCTAAAAGAAAAATTAGAGAATGCCAGGAAAATATTAGAATAAGAGGTATTTTCCTACTCTTCTGATAGTTGCCTGAGATATGGTTTGAGTATATGTTATCAGTTGTCAGTACTTGAAATTTGGGGAACATTTTAGAGTCAGCAGTGGTCATCTGAGCAAAAGTTTTCAATTTTCTTTATCCACAAATTTATTTCTAAATCCAGAAACAGTAATTTTTAGGGAAAATATTTCTTAAGAATTGATATCTTGTTAATGTTAAAGATAGATATATTAATAAATACTATACATGGACTAAATCCAGTTGTTAAATAATTTCCTCTTACATGATTGGGGTGTATTGGGTAATTAAACTATGAATATTATCTAGGGAAATAATATGGGATTGAGGGAAAACAAAAAAAAATATTGGGCATTCCCTGGAAACACTTTAGTAATATCACATGGGGGGATAACTGACTTTCTAGAAATTACAAATGTTGGGTTGGGCAAAAAATTCATTTTTTTCTCCATAAGATGGGTCTAGTAGCACTTACCTGTCTTTTACTTCATTTGAAACAATTTTGTTAGATTGCACTCTGACAGCAGTTATATCATTTTATTTTATTTTATTTTTTTTAAAGATTTTATTTGTTTATTTTTAGAGGGGAAGGGAGGGAGATAGATAGAGAGAGAAAGAAACATCAATGTGTGGTTGCTGGGGGTTATGGCCTGCAACCCAGGCATGTACCCTGGCTGGGAATCGAACCTGGGACACTTTGGTTCCCAGTCTGCGCTCAATCCACTGAGCTACACCAGCCAGGGCTAAGTTATATCATTTTTTTAAAAAACATCAAAATTGGTGAATTTTGGGGGGTAGCCATGTTAATATTGAAGACGGAAGAAAATACACATTTTTGCATATGATGCTTTATTATTTCAAGAAAGATAAAAATGCCACTAAAAGGCAAAAAATGATTTGTGTAGTATATGGAGAAGGTATGGCGACTGATCAAATGTGTCAAAAGTGGTTTGCAAAGTTTTGTGTTGGAGATTTCTCGTTTGATGATGCTCCACAGTTGGGCAGACCAGGAAGTTGATAGTGATCAAATGGAGACATTCATTGAGAACAATCAATGGTATACCACATGAGAGATAGCTAACATACTGAAAATATCCAAATCAATAAAGTTAATGGTGAAAATGAAAAATGTGTCTCTTATCTTATGGAAAAAAAAAAGCATACAGGCTTTTTGACCAGCCCAATAGTTTAGCTGTACTAACAGTGGCACATGTTAACCCAGAAATTAAAAGTAAGAGAAATGGCCAGTTGTCACAACAGTCATGGTGTACATCAGAAATTCTGAGCAGAATAGTAGAGAAAATGCGGGCCATGGTAATAAGTCCAGAGTATTGTTTGTCCACTGCCAAAATGATTGGGTTAAAGTAGTTGCTTTGTAATATTAAGCCAAACTTAACAACTTTAGATATCTTAATTTATTTTTTACTTTAATAATGTAATACATATTTTTCTGGTGTTTCATTAAGGAAGTTTGTAGGAAATCCATCTACTGTGTAAAAACTCACTTAGCTTAGTGAGAAAGTCACTATTAGAGAAGTTGAGTGAAGCTCACCTCCATCAAACTACAGCACAGAACAAAAAGCAGCCCAAACAAAACCTGGTAGTTTAATCACTGTCACATTTTTAACACAGTTAAAAATACTTAACAGCCATTATACTATGCCATTTCAACAATCTATTACTAGTTATATGATATTGCCCAATACAGGTCAGATTGCTTCTAAGCTGTAGCAGATACAAGGTCACTTTTTATTGTAAATGCCTGTTTGAATCAATTGGAAAGATATAATGAATAATTTAGAACACCAATTTTTTTTTCATGGTAAGTTTTTGCAGCTGATTCATAAGTATTTAGTTCTGCTGTAGAGGACAAAAATAAGTCATCCATAATTCTGGTCTTGTACATATGATCAGAGGGGTTGTCTTATATGGGGAGAGAGGTAAGAAGAGAGGAGACAGGTGGAGAAGGGAGGGAGGGAAACAAGAAGCATGGAAGGGAGCAAGGGAATATAAGTATTGGTTAGTAAAGGATTAAGGTAGATCATTCTTTCTACCCCACTCTCATCCTGTCCTAACTGTAGGAGACCATTCTGCATGGTATGGGCCCAGCTCCCACTCGGAGATGCACAGGACCCACACCCACAGATAGGTTCTCCCATGGGGAATCAGGCTTGCCTTGTACCTAGGCCGCTTTGAGTCTTGCTTTTGCTAAAAAACTCCCTCACCCTGAATTGAGACAGCAAGTGCTTATTGTAACTTCCTAAAATCCATGCTAAACCTTCCAAGGATGAGTGTAACCTGTTCAACTATTTTTCCCTTTTCATTTGCAAATATCCCTCTTCTGTAATGTGATTAGCGGCATTGGCTCCTTTGTTTTCTGTAAAAAGTAACCACCTAAGCAAACTTGTGCATAGTAAATGAGGACCACCATGTAATGTGCTGAGAAAAAGAAATAAAGGCCTGTCATGGCGTAGGCTGTGGTTTTTGGTTCCCTTTGAGAGAAAAAGCCAAACTATCCTTTTTCCTCCAGAGAACTCGGTAGTCCATGTGAATGTCCCTCCCACATCCACAATGTCGCAGACCCCACGAGCTGGGGTCCACATCATTATTAGCCAATCCTTCATCTTCCCCTTGTTGCTTGCTGTGTTTTAAAGTAGTGCAAGAAGCCATGTGCTCTTTACACTTTGCTTTAGTTTGTGATCCTATCTATGGTATAAAATACTTGTTAATGTAAATACTATAACATCAAGGTAACTTTCCAAATGAAACTTTGGCTGTCTACCATTGTAAAAAGAGCTCTAACAAGAAAGCCATTTTCATCTTTTAGACTTTTGAAACAACCTTCTCCTTCAAATATTTAAAATCTATTTACCAAGAAAATGGAATTACCATTTGGGTGATGAACTCTTATAGATAGACTGATATATTTATTCCTGATTGGACAGCTTTTCCTAAAATACCACAGGAAATAAAAATAGTGACTTGTGGAAATATTTTGGAAGAGAACACTGTTATTAGTATATTCTGCAAGGTCATGGTGAATAGCACTGTATAATTTGTTTTATTGGAATAACACTGCCTTTCTGAATATTGAACATAATGCATGTCAGTCATTGTGACATATTATAATGGCAGGTTTATTTTTTAAAGAAATTTACACAGAGCATGTTTCTATTATGACAATATTTTATGAAAAGTGAGCATACAAGTAGAGAAAGATATTTTTATATTTCCCATGAATCCAGTTTTATATTTCCTCTTAATCAAGATTTCAGGAAAAACTCCTGAAATACTGTGTACTATTTTCTATAATAATATAGGTTTATACAATTTAACTATGCTAACTTTTCTTAATCACTAATATAATTCATGATGACCTTTGAAACTAGACATAAAAATAACTCCTCATTTCATTATAAAATTGTGATTTGGTGATTAAGCTCATGAGCTTTAAGAAGAAAAACATAATCCATCATATAATACTTGGGGAATCTGGATAGATTTTTAAATTGTGATCAAAGAGAGGTGCCAAATCACTTTAAAGTTAAGCAGAAACTTTGTAATGGCATGTGGAGAAATCTAAAGGCTTTACATATTCATTATAATCAAATGGAATAAAAATGAGTTATATCATATGCATACTGTTTAATGGTTTGCCATAAGACAAAACCATTTTTTAAATAATAACACTCAACATGAACTGACATATGGATGTATATGTATATGCATGTATGCACATATATGGTTTGCTACTCTGAATAATGTAGAGGACACATTATTTATCTAAATGTTACCTGTTATTCTGTTACCTTCCATATGTTGCCTATATTACTTCCACTTAGTATGACAAAGAAATGCTTGAAACTCATCCCAGGTCCTTGAAAATCATAAAATTCTGGGCAAAATTGCAAGCTCTATTAAAAGCTGCTGTTGCTACAGTATGTAGAGCCCACCGAACACATAATTTCAGAATGGGTTGAACTGCTTACTCCAGGAAGTTACACTCAAAGTAAGAATTCTCAAGCTATCTGGAGTATTTTGTCTTAAATTGCTTCTCAAGATACAAGTTCCTCCTGGAGGTGCTGAGGCATCACTAAGTCACAATATCTACTACCCTCAAATTAACTCTCCCATTCTTTCTCCCACATGATTGAATCTCCTAAATGTAAAAGTTAAACCCCTAATCAGAAAAACAAAAACACCAGAAGAAAAAAAATGTGTGATTATGCTATTCATCCAGAATAATAAGTATGCTTATGCTAATTTAATATTTACTCAATAAATAAGAAGAGATACTTGGAATATTTCACAATCAACTTTCTATTCCACTCACCCCATGCCCCCAAAAAGGAAAACCCCAGATGGAAGTGTTACTGTCAGTATTTTACTAAAAAGGAGATCAAGAAGGGCTAGACCTTGAGCTTAATAAATGGGGAACATTAACCTGCTTGCTAACCAGAAAGCTACAACTCCACACCCCAAGGGATCACAACATTGCTATGCCAAGGGGATTAACACACCTCCCTTCTCTTCTCCAGTGCCAAATTTTTGGGGGAAGGGGTGCTGCGGTAGGTACTGCACCACAGAGGCCTGCCAATCCAACTAGGGGGTGGACCTATCCAAAACTGATGAAAGTTTAGGAAGTTAATTGGCAGCTGGTCCATCCCAAACCCATGCTAACATAATTCCAGGGGAATAAAGAATCAATCTCTCTCTCTCTCCACCCTACCCCATGATACCCGGGCCTATTCATTTGTGCACTTTCTCACCTTGGAGCATATGACCATATGGATCTAACAGCTATACAGCCTACAGAAGATGGCTGGACTCCAAAAGGACTAAACTATATTTCTATTGTCCATCCAGTAATGGTAACATGCTCACCCTGTGTGCTCACACATTCTCTCAACATAGACTTATGGCTATTCCAGCTGCATGTAGCCACTAGTAGCCATATGCACTTCACCACAGGAGCAGCTAAGAAGAAGCTAAGCTACCTGGATAAGGACTGAGACCACTTAGCAGCCACTTGTGGGCTCCAAAAGAATAAGCTTTAATATGAAGTAGAAACTCTAGACACTGGCTTTTGTCTTGGCCTTGCTGATGATGCAGTTGGACTTCTTCCATGGTGGGACAGAGGGGTATGGCACATTGGAAACCCAGGGGCAGCTTCTATTTCCAAGCAAATAAACCATACCACATCACAGTCTCCCTTGCATGGCTCCTTGGAATGTTTTTCTTGTGATTCCATGGAAGAGCCTAATTCCCACCTACAACAGAAGAACTTCATAGAAATAGATTTACCACATACTGAGGAAAACATAATCAGGAAATTATCTACAAATAAATTTACTCTTTTCTAAAATATTTTGGATTATTTTATTTATATATTTATTAAAAAGAAAAAAGTAATTCTACCCAGAAAAAGGATATACTTCAAGAATATAAACTGTTGATTATTAATTTCTCTCACTAAACAGAAGAAAATATGTACACACTCACACACACAAATGATTATTTTTTTACTTGTAAGGTGTATTACTATAGTATTAAAATGATAAATAAACCATTAATAACATACATTATGCATATTCCTATAGAGTTCATGAGAAGACATATAATTTATGTTACTCATATATAGCATCATTTAAAAAATTAATCATTATTACCTAATGTGAATTGTCATGTTGACAAAATGGGATCTCAACAATGCATTTCTATTTTATTCATAAAAATAGCAATGGAAATTCAAATGAAATATGGCAGGGGTAGATCCTTTTTTAGTGAAAAATAAAACATTATGGCTATGTGTCTTATTTCCAAAATTCTATATTTAACATAACTTTCAGGCATTATGTATTTAAAAGTTTATAAAAGTATGAATACAAATTCTTTATAATGTAAACTTTTATTTAAAATTAGAAAAGAAGTCATGAAAACTTATTTTTTAAGAAAGATACAACCATAGGAACACACATGGAAAGGACTCATGCAAGAGTGCCACCTTGAAAGCTTAAGAGTTTTAGTAGTCAATCAGTAGCTGGAAGCCATCAAAGCTAGCAGTAACTTAGTCCTACAACTACAAGAAATTGTTTTTTGCCAATGCTGTGTATGACTGAGGAATTTGATTCTTCCCTAAAGTTTCCAGAAAGAAACCCAACACTGATTAAACCTTAATTTTTGTTCAGTGAGAACCATGTAAAACTTCTGACCTACAAAGTTATAAGATAATTTGAGTTGTTTCAAACTGTTTTGTTCATAGTATCTTCTTATGGCAGCAAGAGATAAATTTAAATACCTAGAAATTATATATAATAAATTAGAATTTGATTTCTGGTCAATATTTTAAATAATGTCATTAAATTAAAACACTAAATAATAAAACTACTGTTAAAAAAATGTAAAAACTTAACACACCCATAAAAGTATGCAGCATATTTGAACTTTAAAAAATATTTATTCCACACATCTGATTTTTTTCCAGGTACTTATAAACCACTTGTTCTATTTCACAGAAATACATTTTTTGCCAGTTTTTGAAAAAAAAAGTCAATTTTTACATTGCTTCTTGTGTAAAATAGCTTAAATCCATGATATAGAACTTCAAAAAGTATAGCTTGTTTAAAAACACTTTGGATGAATTTATGTCAGAGTCTCTCAAATTACTATATCAGCATAGAGTACTAGAAGTCATAAAAATGCATTCTTTTCCTTAAAAGTTTTAAAAAGCAATAATTTAAAGACAATATTAAATTTTGTTTATTTTTATGTACATCTAGAAGGAAAGCTTTTAAAGTACATGAATAGTAAAGTATCTGAATAGTTCATGTCCTCAATTGCACTATTTAATAATTAGTTGATCTTACATTGTTATGACAGGCAAAGAACCTATGGTCAGACTTTGAAGGGAGCACAGATCTGAAATAAATGTATCTAGGCTTACTTTCCTATTATTTAAAAACTTTATCAATGCAGATTTTCCTGGCAAACTTTTGAGACTAATCTTAGAGTGTGGCTTTTTCTTTTATAACAAGAAGCAAAAGAATAGAAACCTTATAAATGTAAAATTACTCTGAATAAACTCCAGAGCCTCTCATATTCTGTGTATATATGTGATAATATATTGAGTCTACAATATTTAAAGGCTAATATTATAACTTACTCTTTATCATTGGTCCTTTTCACTCTTTTTGTATTATTATCCCTCTCATGTATTTGTGGTTCACAGTATTGGAGATTTCCCTTATTTATTTATTCAAGAAGTATTTATTGTACAACTATTGCATGCCAGTCACCATTTTCGAGCCTGGATATACAAAAAGGAATACTCATAAAGTACTGGCCTGCATTGATCTTATCTTATAGAGGTATATTAGATAGATGATGATAGATTAGATAGATAGATAGATGATAGATAGATAGATGATAGATAGATAGGTAGATAGATAGATAGATACATGGATAGATAACTCTTTGGAGGTCATGTTTGTGCAGAATTTGAGTGAAGTGAAAAAATAGATTTGGGGTGAAAGAGCATTCTTCTTTATAGAGGCTCTGAGACAGAAGCATGCTTGTCCTGTTCAGCAAACAGAAAGGAGATAAGTGTGTCTCAAAAACAGCAGAAAATTTCAAGACCATAAGTGAGTAATCAGAGAGTAATCCTGGGGCAAGATTACAAATTTTGCTATGACAGATTACAGGCCATGGCAGCGTCTTCAATGACATTCTAAGTATAAAAGGAAGTCAGTGGAAGCTGTGAAAAGGGCAGTAACATAATTTGTTTTATCTTCTTCTTTTCTAATTTTTTCCTTTTTAAAATTTTAATTGTTGTTCAAGTACAGTTTTCTGTCTTTTATTCCCATCCCAGCCTACACCCCCAGCCCTCCCCACCTCCCTCCCATTCCCATTCCTCCCCCCACCCCAGTTTTTGTCCATGTGTCCTTTATACTTGTTCCTATAAACCCTTCCCCTTTCCCCCTGAAATTCCCATCTGGTCACTGTCAGCCTGTTCTCCAGTTCAGTGTCTTTGGTTATATTTTGTTTGTTTCTTTGTTTTGTTGTTTAGGTTCCTGTTAAAGATGAGATCATATGGTATTTGTCTTTCACTGCCTGGCTTATTTCTCTTAGCATAATGCTTTCCAGTTCCATCCATGCTTTTGAGAAGGGTAGGGGCTCCTTCTTTCTTTCTGCTGCATAGAATTCCATCATGTAAATGTACCATAGTTTTTTGATCCATCCATTTACTGATGGGCACCTAGGTTGCTTCCAGCACTTGGCTATTGTAAATTGTGTTGCTATGAACTTTGGGGAGCATAGGTTCTTTTGGATTGGTGTTTCAGGGTTCTTAGGATGTAATCCTAGCAGTGGAATTGCTGGGTCAAAGTCAGATCCATTTTTATAGTCTTGAAAGCTTGGCCTGTCTCCTGTGTGAATAGCCTCTGGTAGAGCAAGAATGGACCACTAGTGGGTTATCATACAAGTTCAGTCATTGAAGGATCCTTGAAAGTAGAAAATAATGTTGGAGGTGATAAGAAATGGTCAAAGATTGTATGCAGTTTAAAAGTGAAGTCTGCAGACTGTGCTTGTTGGATGAGGCCTACTAGGTAGATGGTCTTGTCACTTACTGAAATAGAATCATAAAAGAATAGTCAGGTTTGAAATGTAGGGGCGAGTGTTAAGGTTTGCACATGGTACTTTTGAGATTTTTAGTAGAGATACAAATGAAGCTGCCAAGGAATATTTGAGCTTTACCTCAGGAATTCAGCGGAGAGTCAATGTCAAAGATAGTAATTTGGAATAATCGGAACATAAAGTTAACATTTAAAGCCTTGTGACAATAAGGTATCACTTTCAAGGTAAATCTAAATACAGAAGAAGTAAAAAACTGAGTCCTAAGGCATACCGAGCCTCAAAATAAAGAATAAGAATGATCAGAAAGCAAAACTGAGAAGCTAATATGCTTCTCAGTGAGGTAGAAGGAAACTAGATAAGTGTGCCATATAAGAAACCAAATAGATATTGTCTGAAGAAGTAGTAAGTAAGCAACTACATTCAGTGCAGCTGAGACAATGAGTTTGTGTTGCAGAATGAGTAGATGGCTGGATGAATGGATGATATGGAATCAGAATACGTGGACTCTGATCATAGCTCTAACATTTGTGTCACCTTGAGTAAACATTCTAACTTTTCTGAACTTATCTTTATTTTATCTTTATTTTTCTTCTAAAATGGGTATAAATATAATTTTACTTACCTCAGACATGTACTTTAAAAGGCAATTTATACAATAAATGTGAGAACCCTTTGGAAAGATCAACTGTGGAATATAGTGTTCTTTCCCCCTATCTCCGTGCCTACAACTTTTAATTTATCTTTAAGTCAGAAGGTTTTGTGCTGATGTTAGTAATCTATAATCAATCAGGCTGGCACTACAATTCAATAATTATCTGCAAATAATGGGTTGAGGTATGGTGGGATTACATTCTGCAATGTATTTCTCACCAAGAAGACATAGACTTGGTCATGCCATACTCTACATGTTTTTCAGATTATTTCAGCTTTTAGAATTAATTTTTATTTCATAATAATTTTGCAAATTCAAGATGACAGAGAGAAGAATTCATACTTACATTTAAATAATGACTGGTAGATAAATAAATTTCTGATGACATATAAGCCAAGAAGACAATATTCATCCATCATCGTGGGGTTGTGTGGTATCCCAATGAGAAAGAGAGCAAGTCAGAAGGATCAGAGTTTCTAAGTACTCAGGTTTTATCACTCCATTATATTTTTATTTTTATTACACTCACCAGTAGGGAACACTGAATGCAAATGTAATTCTAACTGTATTACTTTATAAAATAATAATTAAGCAATCCAGACTCATTTCCTTGTGTCCAATTAACTTTCTGTATTTGAATCCTGGCAAAAGACAATAGGAAGCAAATTTCTCAAGCATTTTGCAACTTTTTATTGATTCTCCACTACCATCATTTCTGTCATTATACTATCATTTCTGACTAAAAATTGGTTTTTTCATGGAGGGCTTAAGATAGTGAATCTAGATTAGAATAAAAAATCCCATGGGCAACGATGTGCTTCTTTGAATTATAGTTGTTGATAAGGCAGTTGTAATTGCTATTGCCTTACAGAAAGGGAACCATAATATAGATGCACAAGGGACTATTTTAATGTGCATATTACATATAAAAAATAAGTAAATAAAAACAACAAATTATGAATGGAGTAAAAATTATAAAATATGAGATTAACACTTTTCTTGCCAAAATCTCAATTTATCTCTTGGAAGGCAATGTGTAGTGTCACATAGCAAGGGGTTTTCTGATCAAAGTAGCTAATGAATCATGAACAGGTAAAGAAGAAAAAAAGCCATGAGCTGATATCCATCATTGAATTTTCTCAGAAGCTGTTAAAAAAATCTTTTGTAGCGTAAAATGGAACTTGGCAAGAAGCATAAGTGATTCTAGGATATAAAAAGATCTACCCTCTCAAAAAAGATGATAATATAGGGAGATTTTGCATTTGCTTTTCCCCCTTTTTCTATGGAATTTTTATGCCCTACCTTCACTTTTTTTAGTATTCTTCCCAAGGAGTCTTGAATCCATGGGCTGCTGACTACAGTGATCCTGTTTTGTCATGAATTCTCTCAGCAACCAGAGAAGCACCAGAGTGCAAAGACCAGGATCATACATCCCAGCCCTACACAAAGCTAACCATGTGGCTTACTAGATAACTTAATCTCTATTTTTTAAAGATTTTATTTACTTATTTTTAGAGAGAGGAGAAAGGAGGAAAAAAGAGAGGGGTATGGGGTAACGCTGCCCGTAGGGCCCCCCGGCTGCCAAGGATGAGAATAAGTCTACCAAAGACATGATCTGCTTGGGGAGGAAAGGTCTCTCAAAGGAGAAGGGCCAAGAGCCTTTTCCTCAATGGGCTTTTATTGTGTTCATTTTGCACAGGAATACAGGTAAAGGTCATTAATCATTGCCAAGCAGTAAGGATCAAACAATAGATAACATACAAAGAACTCTGAGGGCCTATTTTGAGTCAGGGTCAGATAGCTAAAGAGGCATAAAACTTTGAGGAACAAACTCAATTCTGGCTTGGACCCTTATCATTTAATTGAGAACATTCTAAACAAAGCAGGTTTCACAGGATTTTACAAATTCTTTCTTAGGTCTGGTCACCCTAGGGAACCCACCCTTTCCAGCACAGGGCTGCACCCACCACCTGCATTATTTCAGGCTTAAGGCATTGTTTCAGGCTTAAGTCAGGCAGGGGAAGTAAGGCAGCCAAGAGGTTAGGAGACTTCTTGAAGACAGAATGAGGACTCAGCTTTATCAAAGCCAAGGGGCAAGGGTTCATTGCCCCCTTTTGCTGAAGGCCCCCAAGTCCTTCCTTGGGGCCCTCCATGACTGTGCCTGTCTTAGGAGGTTCCCCCTTGGGGAATCTTACTTATCATTAGCTAACCAATCAAGCACTGGGGGCCAGGGAAGGTAAAGAAAAAGGAGTAGAAGCAGCACCCCTGCCAGGGAGATAAGCTTTGTCTCCTTAATGGCTTCTGGTCTGAAGGTCGCTCACTCAGCCTTAGCCATGGGGGTGGGGGGTTGTTACAGCTTCTGAAACCAGGCAGGGCAGCTCCCAACAGAGGGAGAGAAACATCAATGTGTGCTTGCTTCTTGTGTTCCCCCCACTGGGGACCTGGTCCGCAACCAAGGCATGTGCCCTGACTGGGAATCAAACTGGAGACACTTGGTTTCTCAGGCCGACACTCAATTTGCTGAGCCACACCAGTCAGGGCTAGATAACTTAATCTTCGTGTGTCTCATTTCTGCCTCTGTAAGAGCAAGTTAATAAGATATCTTTCTCAAAAAATTGTTTTGAGTTCTAAATGTCATTAAATTAAATCATACTTATTAAGCTTTTAGGACAGTGACCAGAAAAGTGTGCTTTATAAAATAGTATAAATAAAAATATAATATAACATCTATGGTGAGCCTGAAAGTTTTCAAAGTCCATTTAAAATCAGATCTCACCCCTTAGATAATGAACCTGGAATTATATTTGTATCACATGTGCTACTTTAGACAGTATAAGAAAGGAAAGTATATATTGATGACAAGGAGAAAAACTTCTAAAATTAGGAAAACATGTAAAAGAATAAAAATGTCAACCGGTATAGCATTTCATAAAACCAAAACTATTTAGAATTATTATCCAAAAAACATTGACTATATTGATTTGATCAAAGGGTTATAATGGTAAAGCCTGTCTTTGAGATGAATTGCTTTTTCTTTCAAGAAAAGAAAACAGCTTAATTTTTGTTGTTATATACCTATATACTTGAGTAAGTGCATATATTCCCATTGTGAAAGAGATGAAAATTCAGAGAATCAGAGGTACTGAAAGGCATGAGTGCCTTCTGCTTTGCAAGGGGCCCAGATCCTCCACAGGAGAGAACTTCAACCATGTTCACCATGTAGGTTCAGGAATTTCTGTTGGACCTTCCCAAGTGTCTGCTGAGGTCCAAAAGACATACTACCTGGACTTAGTTTGTGTAGAGATCACTATGTGGTGAGTAATTACAGTTCTGATGACAGTAGCTCATCATTGTTGATTGAGAGCTCAAGGCTAGTAACAACAGGAAGTATCTGTTACATAAATCACTGTATCACATCCTTGAGGATTTAGGCAGCAGTAATGACAGGGTTTGAATATGCATGGACCTTCTAAATCTCTGTTCTCCTAAGCATGGATGGCTGTGAGCAATGACTAAAGCCAACCTAAATATGAGATAAACTGAGGCAAGCTCAAAATTTCCAAAAAAAATGAATTTATTCAGGAATAGTAGAGAATTGCAATTTGAGGCAGACAAACATTAATAAATTTCAGGTAAATCTGCTGATGGTTTGGAGCATGGTGTATTTATCAGCAGGAGATATAAAGAGGAGAGAGGTCAGTTAGAGTCTGATAAATAAAAAACAAGCAAAGACCATACTTGACAATTTCACAAGCAGGTAAAACTAGTACAGTTGTATAGGCAAAGTTCAATTCAGCCTATTCTGAGAGACCAACTCGACCTGGGTGGTTTCTTATTCATGACTCTGGAAATAATAAGCAACATTTCCTAAGGTTGATAAGAGGCAACCCCTGACAGAGTTCTTATCACTTAAGGAAATTCCAATATTGGTAATTTTCTGTAAATCAGGCATTAACAGAAATCAGTTTCTTAGTCTTTAAGTTTTATTTTCCTGAGAGCACATGTAAAATTTTCCATTTTATATTCTCCAGTCACATTTTAATTTGTGATTCTTTCACACTGACAATAATTAACACATTTACATAGGCAAGATGGAACATAATAAATTTAAGGTAAATGATCTCTGAGGAAGCTGAATGTCCTAAGCTAAGTAAGTAAAATCATATCATACGGCATCATTTATACTCAGAAACTGGTTACCTTTGTAACTGGTTTGGGAGAGAAGAGTAGGCATAATTCTCAGATGGCCCCAAGATCACCATGTGGTTTACAAGTCCACTTGAATAAGGATGAGACTGAACATGACATGATTCACTTCCAGGATTAGGTTGTTTTATTATAAAAATGAAGGAGTTTGCAGATGTAATTAATATCCCAAATGAGTTGAATTCAAGTTAATCAAAAGGAAGATTTTCTTGGGTAGGCTTGTCATAACAAGTAAATGATTAAAATGGATCCAATCCTTTCTCAAAGAAGTTATTTGAAGACAGAAAATTTTTTTCTACCTGGCCTTGAAAGCACATATCCATGTTGTGAACAGCCTGTGGAGGGTACCACCTAGCAAGAAATGTAGGAGGTAAGTATAAACAGTTCTTAGCGGACAGACAGCAAGAAAACGGTTACTTAACTTCTATAACTGCAAAAAATTGAATTTATCCATCAATTGGAGGGAATTGAGAAGGGGGTCAATCTCTGTATTGTCAAATTTATGCAGATGGCAGACCATGACATTGTTCAACAACATTAGAGACGTGTGCTGTATGGAGCCAGGTAGGCTGCTATGTACAGAATCCCTTCTACAGCAAGTATTTTTTTCATTTAAAGCAGTCAAACTCCACTTTAAAAAAAAACAAAGTAGATTCAGACTGTAATATTTTTGGTTTTGTCAAATCCATAAAGGAGAATCACCATTATGTTAAATATGCAGGTCAGAGGAAGAAAGGCGGGAGGCCTGTGCTACTGAATAGACACCAGCTGTGGGCCACATAGGCTGCAGCACCCACTCTTGCCTATTCTTGCATTCCAGATCCAATGGGAATAATTGTCACAAAATATTCTGGCAACGCCCTTATTGGAGATTCTGACCTTATTTATATTTGTTTCATATCTAAATGATTGCCAATGCTTTCTATTTGTTATAATTTCTTTTGTTGTTCATTTAAGTCAGCATGATTTTAAGTTCATATATCTGGGGACGGGAATTTTGATTTTAGCCTATAGGTAGGTTTCTCCAAGAGATCCCTCAGTGGAACATCTGAGTTCATGCCCATAGACCTGTGTTAGTCAGAGGTGGTGTGATCCATAATGGCTTTCAGAGTTCAAATCAAGTGAATACACTTTATTCAGTGAATGATAGGTATTCAGTGAAAGCAACTCAGTTGTTCAAAGGTGATTATAAAACAGGAAGTCTTGTATTTGGATCACATTTGCAGTTTATTACATTTTCTTTTATGTACATATGTACCTATTCTACATGTATCCCAGAAAAAAATGTTGTGCAAATAATAATTTCCAATGAAATGTACACAAACTTAAAAACTGAATGCAAGAAATTATTCTAAAACTATTTGAATTTGTTTGTTTATTTTATTTTAATTGTTGTTCAGGTACAGCTTTCTGTCTTTTATTCCCATCCCCCACAGCTCTCCCCACCTCCCTCACATTTCTAACCCCCAGTTTTTGTCTATGTGTCCTTTATACTTGTTCCTATAAACCCTTCCCCTTTCCCCTAAAATTCCCTCCCCTCGCCCCTCTGGTCACTGTCAGCCTGTCCTCTATTTCAGTGTCTTTGGTTATATTTTGCTTGTTTCTTTGTTTTGTTGATTATGTTCCTGTTAAAGGTGAGATCATACGGTATTTGTCTTTCACTGCCTGGCTTATTTCTCTTAGCATAATGCTTTCCAGTTCCATCCACACTGTTGCAAAGGGTAAGAGCTCTTTCTTTCTTTCTGCTGCATAGAATTCCATTGTGTAAATGTACCACAGTTTTTTGATCCATTCACTTACTGATGGGCACCTAAGTTGCTTCCAACACTTGGCTATTGTAAGTTGTGCTGCTATGAACATTGGGGTGCATAGATTCTTTTGGATTGGTGTTTCAGGGTTCTTAGGATATAATCCTAGCAGTGGAATTGCTGGGTCAAAAGGCAGATCCATTTTTAGTTTTCTGAGAAAATTCCATACTGTTTTCCATAGTGGTTGTACCAGTCTGCAATTCCACCAACAATGCACTAGGGTTCCCTTTTCTCCACAAGCTCTCCAACACTTGTTGTTTGTTGCTTTGTTTATGATGGCCATTCTGACTGGTGTAAGTGGTATCTCATTGTGGTTTTAATTTGCATCTCCCTGATACCTAGAGATACTGAGCATCTTTTCATGCATCTCTGGATCTTCTGTATGTCCTCCTTGGAGAAGTGTCATCAAAATAAAAAGCTTCCACACAGCTAAAGAAAACAGTATTAAAATAAAAACAGAACCAACTGTATGGAGAAACATATTTGCCAATGATACCTCAGACAAAGGTTTAATCTCCAAAATATATAAAGAACTTATATGACTCCACTCTAAGAAGACAAGCAACCCAATTTAAAAATGGGCAAAGGACTAAAACTAGTTATATACTTAGAGAAGTTTGAGACTACTTTGCATGGCTTTGTTTAAAGTACATCATAAGGAAAGGGAAAATAGATTAATTACAAATTTCTTAGTTTTTGTTATTACTCTTCATTACTGTAAGTAATATCACTTATACATTGATTATCTGAAGTAGAAAAACTCAGAAATGGGTTTTAAAATGTGCGGCATCTTCATTTCAAACTCTAAATTTTATGGGAATAACAGCTTGATAAAAATTGCCTCACAAACTTCAAAGCCTTAACCTTCCTGTTTGAGAAGTTATTAGTTGTACTATTCCAATGATAGAAAGGAGGATACAGTATAATGCAACAATTCTGATTTTAATTCTGTTATGGAACTCAAAAGCGAACTTTCTAGCTTTAGCTATTATCTTTTTCACTAAAATTAACATGAATAAAATGAGAACTTTAGCATTTTAGTATACCTTTTCTGTTGTTAACAGAAGCATAAACTAAAACATAACCACATCCATTAATCCCAGAGTTGCAGGCTTCCTGAATTTATTAAATTTTTGAAAAGATTTTTATCTATTTATTTGTATTAAGAGGAGAAGGGAGGGAGAAAGAGAGGAAGAGAAGATCAATGTGTAAGAGAAACATTGATAGGTTGCCTCACTCACACCCCCGCTGGGGATTGGCCTGCAACCCAGATATGTGTCCTGACCAGGAATCAAGTCAGGAACTTTTCAGTTAGCAGGCCAGTGCTCAATTTCCTGAGTCACACCAGCCAGGGCAGACTGCTGTAATTTGAAGATTTTTTTTATACTTTTGATTGAGTAACCTGAGTCTTTATGGAGTACTTAGAAGAGATGAATAAAAACTAGTATGTGAAAAACTGAACTAACCTTCTACTGATTAGTTTTCCTGACTCTACAACTTCCACAAAGAGAACAAAGACAAAACATATGATAAATACCTTATTTTCCCCTAGATAAGGCTTGGTTTATACATGCTTGCTTCAGACTTCTTTAGATTTTCATAAAATCTATCATAATAAAGCAAAATTTGCAAATATACAATTCAGTCATAAAGTTCTCACTAGACCTACAATAAGCAAGGTCCTGTATTTTTATTTCAAAAACTAGGTGAAATTTCTAAGTTTATTATGACTTTCAAGGGCACTATAAACTAAAGTATTTCCTAAGATTTTTATTAAATGGGAAGAGCTTCAGAGGATTTATAGTTTGTGATACGTTTTACCAAGAGATAACCATGGATTTCTTTTCTAATCATTATTGTGGACAAATCTAAAATTACTGCTTTACAAAAGTTATGTTTTTAGAGCACTAATACTTTTTCCATTTTTCCTCTACAGTTGATTCATATTTTCATGCCTTTCATAACTTTTGGATTCTCTGTCTCTCTCTCTCTCTCTCTCACACACACACACACACACACACACACACACAATTCTATCCGGTGGTACAAAACTCAAGTGAAACTAAATGAGAGAACTGGCAGCTTCCAACCACCAGGCAGATATCTCAGTATCACTCGCTTTATTTTCTAACTTTCCATTAGTTTTTTTCTTGTGAACTCAAAATTATACTTGATCTAACCAATAATAAGAGAAAGAAAGAGACTAGATAGCATTTCTCCTACAAGATACTTTTAATTTTGTATTTTTTCCATAACATCTTTTTCTTAAAAATTCTGTAGACCTGCTACCTTCATATCTCCACACACTTTCAGTCTTAGGTATCCTTGGATTCTTACCAGAACTTTATTTCACCCTTATCTTCAACTTTATCCCCTTGTCCTTTATAATAGCACTATGTTGGTTCTCTGATCTTGAGGGTTAAGTTTCCTTTTGTTGACTCCACTTCCTCTGCCAATGATTGGAATGGTCATTCTCCAGATGAGATGATTTGCTATCCCATCATATCTCCTTTCCCTTTCTCTTAGAAATTTCATTCACATCTATTCTTACAACAGTAATCTTCAGATGATGAGAAAAATCTTCCTCCTTAATCTCATCTTTTATTTTGATATCTATTCCATAATAAACCTTCCTTCTAGTCATCCCTAATTGGAATTTCACCAAGCTCATTCATGTTTATTTGTCCAATATAACAGATTTTTACTGTACATCTACTTTGAATCACACACAGATATTCAAAGTTGAATATATTTTATTTTAAGTATGTTTTAACAATTTAATATATGAATTTATAATATTAATTCTGTACTTGTCAGTCTCTTGTGTTGGACTAACATTTCTAAAAGTTATGTTGCAATGGCTATTCAGATTCTGAAAAACACAAAACCCCTGAAACACCAATCCATAAGAACCTATGCGAACCATTGGGGTCAATGTTCATAGCAGCACAATTTACAATACTCAAGTGCTAGAAGCTACCTAAGTGCCCATCAGTAAATGAATAGATCAAAACACTGTGATACATTTAAACAATGGAATACTATGCAGCAGAAAGAAAGAAGGAGCTCCTACCCTTCGTAACAGCATGGATACAACTGGAGAGCATTATACTAAGTAAAATAAGCCAAGCCATGAAGGACAAATACCATATGATCTCACCTACATGTGGAACCTAATCAAACAAACAAACAAGCAAGCAAAATACAATCAGAGACATTGAAATAAAGAACAAACTGACAGTAACTAGAGGGAAGCGGGGAGAGGAATAATGGGGGAAAATAGGGGAAGTGTTGTCAAGGAACATATATAAAGGATGAATGGATAATGCCAAAGGGGGTAGGACTGAGGGTGGGATGTGTGGGGTGGGGGTAGAGTGGCAGGGAGAAAATGGGGACAACTGTACTTGAACAACAATAAAAAATAGTGCCAAGTTTCTCCTGAATCCTTGATAATCATTATATAAAATGTAGTTACTTGGTTTCCTTCTAATCTTCCTGCATTCTGTAGACATTCTTTCTTTTAATAACTTTCTTTTAATACAATTGCTAGTATCCACGTTCCAGAGTCTTCTTTCCTTAATATCTCTTAGTAAACACAGTGTGAAGGTATTAATGGGATGTTGTTTTAAAAAGTTGTCCTTGTCATCAACACTCTAAATTCTTGATACATTCTTAATTTTCCCCTCTCATTATCTCGTCTCCTAAAATCTGCTAAAAGTGGTGTTTTTCTCTCTTCCTGTATTCACCAAATTATAAATAATATTGTATATTGGAAGACAATATAATTTCACAGAAATTTTGTAAATATTAAAGAGTAACTAAGTCTCAGAATAATATACTTTAAATCCATCATTAGACATCAATGAATATACATTTCTGAATTATTTCCTACTCAGAAACTTCCTTATTGGTGGCATCCAAATTACTAGAGAATTTTTTCCTTCCCTCTCGACACACTCTTCCTTTTACCATTCAGAAAAAAAACTTTAACATATTTGTTAATTGATTTGAAAGAAGAATATTGCTATATATTTATTTCCTCATGTTTATTACAAACAGAATTAAGGAGTTTTTAGAAACAAAATAGTTCTCTCCTAATGTGTAAACTAGCTAGCCATGTAGTGGTAAATATATTAGTGTTCAAGCTAAATAATTAAGTTGTTTCACTTACTAATTTTACTTTCTTTATTAATCTAGAGCCAGGCCATTGAAGCTGAAAACCTTCAAACCCCAGCATCAAACACTTCAACTAGGATTTTCTCCCTGTCATGGAGAGTCCTGGCAGTCATGTTTTGAGGACATTCCAATGAAAAGACTTGAATTGATGTAGTAATGAACACATAAATTATTGCCACATGAGGGCCTTGTTCATTGAAGGAGACTTTGACCAATCCTGATTCATAAGCAATGAACATATAATTCCTTTCTTCTCCATTTTGAACTCATTTTTTAGTGTTTGTGCCTTGCAGTGATTTGTCCTTAAAGACTTGGTTAGGGTACTTCACCTCAGTTTAGTGTTCACTTCACTGTGCCTTTTGCATTTTACTGTAATTCACATGGCTATCTATTTCCCAAAAATCAAGACAAGTTCTCTGTGCAATCCCCCTTTGACTGCAGGTGGCTAACCCATTACTGTGCAATATGCTGTTTAAAAAATTGTATATATTTTTACAATTATACTTTATACTTAATAGTATCCTGTGTTAGTTTCAGATGTACAGCAAAGTGGTTACAAAACCATGTATTTTACAGAGTGATCCCCCTGCTGCTTCAAGTACCTGGCTCCATACATAATTATCATGACATTACTGACTATATTCCCTAAACTGTAATCTACATGCCTGTGACTACTCTGTAACTACTGATTTGTATGTTTAATCCTCTCACATTTTTTACCCAGCCCCTCAACCCCCTCCCCGCTCACAAATGTCAGTCTGTTCACCTGTTTGTGTGTCTGCAACACACTATTAAGCCTCCTCTTTGCATGACTACAGTGGAACACACTACTCACTTGCCTGTCTCTCTCTTTATCACAGTGCATCTCATACTTTTTTTCTAATTTTATTTTAACCATTGTTCAAGTATAATTTTCAGTTTATTTCTCCCATCCCAGCCCACCTACTCCTCCCTCCCCTCATCTCATACTTTTTGGAAGTGGATTTAATAGAGGAATCCACAGAGATATAGAAACATATGATAATAAACTTAATAAAGGAAACAACATTTATATATCAGAATTTATGTCTACCTAATAAATTAAGAAAAAAAACAATGTTAGTACACATAACAAGAGGAAATAGGCATTATTATTCATCATTATATTAGCTGTCAAAGCCTGCAGAAAAAACAAACAGATGGACAAACAATGCCCAAACTAGCACAATTATGGAAGCTAGAAATAAAAATTCAAAGCATTGACACAGTTTGTTACTTTTGGTGTCACAGAGGGATGATCTGCCCCATAATTCTCTTCTAGCTTCTCATGCTTGCCAGCAAGCATTGGTGTTCTTCAGCTGGTAGCTGCATCACTCCAATCTCCATCTACTGTACTGTGAAATCCATCCTCTATGGGTCGCCTTTATGTCTCTGCCCAAACTCCCTGCTGTTTTCTAATATAAAAACACAAGATACTGGATTAAGGCCCACCCTAATTCATATGACCTCTTAGTAACTTGATTATGTATGCATAGTCCCTACTAAGGGTGGGCCTAATCCAGTATCCAAATAAGGTCACATTTAGAAATATACTGAAGTCACACTTTCCAGAGTTTTACCTCCCAGGGCTCCTCCAGATTCTCACAGTGAATACTGGAGAAAAATTCTCTTAAGTGTTTCTAGCAGGAACAGTGGAAAAAGGACCTTTTTGTAATATTCCAGAGCACTCTGTTCCTTTTAACACAGTCTGCCTTTAGGAGAAACTGTATAACCACTCAAGAGCATAAACTGTTATGTTTTTATTAGACCTAACTGACCTGAGGGAAAGGAAGAACCAAATTCCAGCCAGCTCTAGCCTTACTGTGGCTGAAGGGAAATGTCTCACCCTCACCCAATTAATCTATCCTGCCCCACCTAAGATGTGGGATGGGACAATACTTAAAATCACGTGTGAAATTCATAGTAGAGACATGGACTCATTAAAACACTGAGAAATAATTGTAAGACTATAAAATGCCACCCCACTCCACACACCTCACCACCACATTGTTATAGGCTTATTTACAGTAGGTCGTTTTACCCATTATGCCATGCCTTGCTACTAAAAAATATTGCAAAAAAAACTATAATAATATTGCACCCCCCCACACACACAGAAAGAAAAAAATAAATGGAAAGGGACAGAAAGCATTAGAATCAGACTTGGATATGGCTTGGAAATATCAGACTGGAAATTTAAAGTATATATAATTAATATACTATGGGCTTTCATGCTTGAAAAAAGAGATAGGCAGTGTAAACAGAGAGTTGGAAATTCAAAGTAAGGACCAAAAAGAAATGATAGAGATAAAACAATAACAGAAATGAAGAATACCTGTAATTGTCTCATTATAAAACTGACATGGCCAAGAAAACAATCTCTGAGCCTGAGAGTATCTGAACAGAAATCCCCAAAACTGAAAAAGAAAAAAAAAACAAAGATGAAGAAAAAAGTACATAATATTCAGTAATTGTGGGACAACTACAAAAGGTGCCACATACATGTAATGGCAACACCACAACAGGAAGGGAGAATGAAAAAGAAGAAATGTTGGAAATGATAATGAATAAGACTTTCTACCACATCAATGTCAGATCCAGGAAACTCAGAGAATACCTAGCAGGATGGAATTTTTAAGAATTCACATTTAGGCATATCATTTTTAACTACAGAGAATCAAAGATATACCGGTTCAGTTTTTCCAACACCATTTATTACAGAGACTGTCTTTATTCTATTGTGTGCTTATGCCCCTTCTGTCAAATATTAGTTTACCATAAAGACATGGGTTTATTTCTGAGTTCTCTATTCTGTTCCCTTGATCCACGTGTCTGTTCTTATGCCAGTACCAGTCTATTTTATTATGTGGCCTTATAGTATAATTTGATAACAGGTATTGGTATCAAATTCCCTCCAACTTTGTTTTTCTTGCTCAAGATTGGTGAGGAGAGCTGGGTGGAAGGGGGGAAAGGAAGGAAAATTGGGACAACTATAATGACATAAAAATAAAATATTAACAAAAAAGAAAATCAGAGATAAGGACTAGATCCTGAAATAAACAGAGGGGGAAAATAACATTTTACCAACAGAGAAAGAAAGATAACACTCACACATGACTTCTCAGAATTCATATCAGCAAGAGGAGAAGCAGGGAAATATTCAAAATATTGAGAGAGAAACTTCACAAGTTCTTTGGAGCTCTGGAAAAGATATAGGTTGGAAACTAGGTTCCATATAAATAAAAGAAGAACATAAAAGAAGGACTATGTAAAGGTAAAGTGAAAATTTTTATTTCATTTTTAATTGATTCAATAGACACCATTATGTTCAAAATAATACCAACACAGGTCATTTATATATTTTACATATATTTGTATATATATTTATTTATATGAGTATCTCTATATAAATATATTGTATTTGTTTATATACAAAATGTACACTTATGTACAATATATGAAATATATCTATTACATATAATGATTTGTATTTATATTTTATATTATTTTGCTTTTTAATATTTCTTTTATAGTATATATTTATATATTATCTATAGTGTGCATTTCATGTATGTATGCATTATATATATAAATAAATATAAATAAATAAAGATATGTGTTTGTGTGTGTGTGTGTGTGTGTATATGGTCTGTCCAGAGGGTATCCATTTATGTAATGTGAAAAACTGAGACATTTATTGAAAAAGATACAAGATACGAGAACCATTGTACAAAGGACAATGGTGCCTCAGTACCTTTTGAAGTAGGCACCTTGGGGCCTCCCACAATTCTCCCATGCCCATCAGCTGCTGCATCATATTTTCCTGAATCTCATCAACAATCTGAAATCTACTTTTCAAAGGTGATTTTAGCTTTTGGAAAAGCCAGAAGTCACAGGGTGTCAAATCTGGACTTTAGGGGGGCTGAGTTGCTTGGGTGATTTATGTTTCACCAAAAAGCTCTGCATGAGATGTGGTGCATGAGCAGGCACATTGTCGTGGTGAAACTGCCAATCACCAGTTGCCCATAGTTGCAGCCTTCTGAATTGTCCAAATAGTTTCCACAGAAAAATGTTAAAGTCTAACACAAAATTTGATACAGATTTGTTGCTCTACTTGATGAGTCATTTTGAATGTGACGACCACACAGTGGACATGCTCACTCAGCAGCACCTACCACCCTTACTGACTAGTACAGTGAAGTTGTCATTGTTCATGCATTTGATTTCCAGTCCACCCTCTTGGCTGCCAGGTTTCATTGATGTTATGTAAAACATTCGTATTATATTGACAATGGCTGGGTTTTTTTCTGGACAGACTTTGTATATTATATCCAGAGTGCAGCACAAACAAAGTCCCTCTTTTATTACAAAATCTTTTATCACAAAATCTTTTATCAGAAAATCATAAGCATGAAGTTCTTTAACATAAAAATATCACACTCAAGCACACCATATGACATTTTAGGTGAAATCTTCACCCACATTATTTCCCTAACAACCATATTCAAGGAGGCCCTACTTATGCTGGACCCTGTATATTTATATATATACATATACATCTGTATATACATATGCATAAATATGTATATATGTGTATAAATATGTATGTGTACATGTATGTACGTACATATGTATAGATAAATATAAAATATACACTTTTGTGTTGGTGAAATGAATGATAGGAATGATAGAATATTACTAGAGATGGAAGGAAGGAATGAATTAGGAATATTTTCCAGTTTGTTATAATAAGGTACTCACATTGTCTTTGAAGTAATATAGTATTATTTGAAAGTGACCTGAAATTAGTTGTAAATGTGTATTGCAATTATGACAGCAACCACTAAAAAAGTAACAATAGATATATAAATGAAGTGCTAAGAAAGGAGAGAAAATTGAAGATATAAATTATTCAAAAAATGACAAATATCAGAAAAAGTGTGGAAGACAGAAATCAAAACCAAGAACAAGGGCAACAAATAGAAAACAGTGTCAAATATGATAGCTATTAACCCAATTATAGCAATGATTTCTTTAAATGTCAATGGTAAGTGCACCTGTAAAAAAAAAATAAGATACAGCTGTAAGTTGCCTATAAGAAACTCACTTTAAATATAAAGGCATATAAATTAAAAGAAAAATACTATTAAATATAAACTCTAATTAAAAATAAAAATTAAAAATAAATAGATGGAGACTAATATACCACACACTTACTAATCAAAGGAAAGCAGGAGTAGCTATTCATTTCAGACAATGCAGACTTCAGAGTAAGGAAAGTTATCAGGAATGAAAAGCTTTATTTCTTAATGACATAGCCATCAATTATGCAGGAAGACATAATGATCTATAAAAAGTATGTGGCTAAAAACAGAGATCAAAATATTGAGGCAAAAACAGAAATGCAAGGATAAATGGAATCATTTACTGTTATAGTAGTACTTCTAGATTTCAACACGTTTCTACCAGAAATGGACAGATCCAGCAGGCAGAAAATCATTAAAGATATAATTGAAATCAACAAAACCATCAATCAACAGGAAATAATTGAATACTTGTCTAACAACTATGGAAGTCTATAGACTACTTCCTCTAACAACTGCAGAATGCACATTTGAGCTCACATGGAACATTTACCAAGATGGACCACATTTTGAGCCAAAAAATTAATCAAATTTTAGAATACCATACATACAAAATAAACTCTCAGATCACAATCAAAACACAAAGGAATTCTATAATAATAGGAAGATATCTGGAAAATCCTAAAATATATGAAGATTAAAGGGGGCACTTTCAAATAACACATGGGTCAAAATTTAAAAATAGGTATTTGAATTAAATAAAAATAGAAATACAAATAATCAAAAATATGTGAGATACAGTGAAAGCAGTGTGGAAATTTACAGCATTGAATGCACATTTAAAGAATAAGAAAGTTATAGGGGAAAAGGGGGAACAACTAATTTAATAACAATAAAAAAATTTAAAAAGAGTAAGAAAGTTCTAAAATTAATAATTTAACCTTTAATCTTATGAAAGTAGAAAAGTGAGCGAAAATTTAATTCAAAGTAACTAGAAAAATAAAAAATTAGAATTTTACCAGAAATTAATGAAATTCAAAACATAAAATTAATAGAAAAGTTCACAAAGCAAACAGTTGATTCTTTAACATGATAATAAAATTGATTAACCTCTAGATGTGATAACTAAGTAAAAGAGAACCTACACAAATTATTATATCAGAAATGAAAATGTTGTTCACTACTAATCCCATACATATTAAAAGATAACAAGGGAATATTATGGACAATGCTATATTCACAACTTTGATAAGTTAGATTAAATTGACTGTTGAAAGACATTCTACTAAATCTCTTACAAAGAAAATAGATAATCTGAATTGGTCTATAAAAATCACAGGAATTTAATCAACAAGTCATAATCTTCCAAAACAGAAAGAATAAGACCCAGATAGGTTCATCATAAGTAAATACTATCAAACATTTAAGGAAGAAATGATATGATTTCTCTACGTTTTCTCCCAGAAGATAAAAACAGAAGTGACACATCTTAACTTTTTCTTTTTTTTTAAAGATTTTATTTATTTATTTTCAGAGAGGGAAGGGAGGGAGAGAGAGAGAGAGAGAGAGAAACATCAATCTGCGGTTGCTGGGGGGCATGGCCTGAAACCCAGGCATGTACCCTGACTGGGAATTGAACCTGCGACACTTTGGTTCACAGCTCACGCTCAATCCACTGAGCTATGCCAGCCAGGGTGCAGCATCTTAACTTTTTCTATGAGGCCAGCGTTCATGTAAAACCTGAGCCCAAGAAAGACACTACATAAAAAGGAAACTATAGAATGAAATATTTTTTATACTCTGGTTTCTCTTCCGATCATATAAATCTTTCACCTTTTAAAAGTTTTCATACATATAGATAGAAAAATCATTAGCAAAATAGTAGCAAGTAAGATTCAAGAATGAGTAAAATAATTATACATCATAATTATTGGATTTTATTTCAGGTACGCAAGACAGATTCAACATTTGATACCAATTGGTGTGATTCATCATATCAACAAGTTAATAACATATCAAATGAAAATATCAATAAATGCAAAAAATTGGCAAATTCATCAATCATTCATGATAAAAACTCTCAGCAAACTAAGAATATAGAGGAGTTTCCTTGACTTGATAAAAGAAATTCATTTTAAAAAAACTGCAGCTAACATGATATTAATGTTAAGAAATTAGAAGCTTTCTCCCTAAAATTGAAAAAAAAAAGAAAAAGAAAAAACAAGGATGATGTCCCTTCTTATACTCTTAGTCAACATCATACTGGAAGTCTTAGCTAATTTAATAAGAAATAGAGACAATAAAAGGTATACAGGTTGAGAAAGAAGAAATAAGGCTTTTCACAAAAGACACGATTGTCTATATAGTAAAATTCAAAGGGTCAACCAAAAACACTCCTTGAATTAATAAGCAATTATAGTAAGGTTCAGGATACTAGATTACTATACAAAAATAAATGCTTTACTATTTGCCAGCAATGAATATTTGAAATTTGAAATTAAAAACACAATACCATTTACATTAGTATGAAACAAGGAAATATTTTGCTATAAATATAACAAACGTAATATATGTCCAAGACCTGTGTGAAGAAAACTATAAACCTCTGATGAAAAGAACTGAAGATGCTCTAAATAAGTGGAGAGATATTCTCTATTCCACATTCATATTGAGAAGAACTCAATTTTTCCAAGATGTCAGTTCTCCCCAACTTGACCTATAGATTCAACTTAATTCCTATTAAAATCCCAGCAAGGTATTTTGTGGATATTGCTGACCTGATTCCAAAGTTTATATGGAAAAGCAAAAGACCCAGAGTAGCAGACACAACACTGAAAAAGAATGAGGGGGTCCGTGGGGGGGGGGGGGATGGAGAAAACTGTACTTGAACAATAATAAAAAAATATATAAAAAAAGAACAAAGTCAGAGGACTGACATAATCTTACATCAAGACTAACATACAACTACAATAATAAAGATGGTGAGTGGTTTTGGTGAAAGACTAGACAGATTAATGAAACAGATTAAAAAGCCCAGGCATAGTAGGTACATATATAGTCAACTGATTTTTGACAAGAAGCAAAGGCATGAAATAGAAACAGCATATTTATTTTAACAATGCAGTTGAGCAACTGAATATGAATTTCCAAAAAAAGTTATTTTAGATAGAAATAGAAATCAAAATATATAAAATGTTTTCGAGATCTTTGGGCCCATGCAACTATTAACTTCTTTTCTACAATATTGATATCACTAAACTACAAAAATTCTACAATTTAAACAATTTTGTGTAAGCAATTTTAATTTTTTAAAAAGTAGAAGATGAGAAACACTTGGACCTATAGAACACACATTGATGGTACAGAGTTTTCAAGCCTATCAAATACTTAGCTACCCCACTCCCCCAATGCATTTTTCACAGTAAAAAATAGTTCATTTTTTTCTCTTCTAGTTTTTTTGGGGAGGATAAAAGTGATTTCATACAAAAATGTAAAATACTGTTAGAGGTCACATGAACATTTGAGTCCATTTTGTTAAATTAGGATCCATTTACTGAAGACTACAGTGTCTTTAGTGTAGGGAACATTATTACCATCCTGTCCTACTTTATTTTATAAAATCAAGACACATATTAAAATAAGTAGTCTTTTTTCTCCACAGATATCATGTAAGGAAAAAAATACATATATCAGGTTGACAAAAACAGCTCAATTACAGAGCATTTTTCAATTGAAAAATTGCAGGACATTTACCTTATTACTTAATAGCATAATACTGGACAGCTGTTCTCCAAATAAATGATTGGCATAATGTTACATAGATTAATGCTGCCCAGATACAAATATAAAAGTCTTTTAACTGAAACAACAGATTTTTGGTGAGTTTGCATTTCATTTATTAATTGATTCAACATTTGGATTCTGCTATGTGCCAGGAAATCTGTTGAGCCTGAGATGGAAAGATATATGTGGGTTTCTTTTTTTCTTTTTCTTTCTTTTTTTTTTTGCCATGGGCACTTTACAGTATCATAGTGGAAAGAAAAACATCAGACATAATTAATTGCAATAATTCCAATAATATCCAAATAAAGCATTTCCCCATTTTGCCTGAATGACTCTTATACTGCCCTGTGTCCTATCAGCATGTCATGAGCAGACAAGAATATTATTTCACAAACTTGAAAATCTTACAAATATATTGGAACATAAAAGAGGTGTTCGGTGTGGCTAGAACATTAAATTTGAGGACAGCAATGGATAAACCAGAAAGGGTAAATTGAGGAGAAATTATTAATGTATTTCATACTTGAGTATAACTGAGTAATTCCTCTAAGACGCAGGGATCCCAATAAATGAACTCTAAAAAAATAGTAGCTATATACTTAGAGCCTCAAGAAATTAATAAGATGTATGCATAAAGTATTTATTTTTTTAAGATTTTTTAAATTTATTTTTAGAGAATGTGGGGGGGAGGGAGAAAGAGAGGGACTGTGATTACCTCTTGTAACCCCTCTACTGGGGATCCCTCAACTCAGGCATGTGCCCTGACTGGGAATTGAACTTGTGACCCTTTGGTTCACAGTCCCACACTCAATCCACTGAGCCACACCAGCCAGGGTTATATGGTTTTTATATAATAGAAACTTGTAAAATGGCCATGATACTAACTACAAAAAAGTAACACCATTACCATATGACTTATATCAATAATCTAGTAAATATATTCTCAGATAAAACATTTCTCTGGCAAACTTCAATGTTAAAATTTGAATTTAGAAGTCAATCAGGATTGATATTAGTTACAATAAAAATAATACAGCTAACAAAGACAGTAAAAGGTTGTGGAAATTCCTTACAGTATCATGAGATTATGTTTATATTTTAGATGGGTGATATTGAGAGTGATAAAACACAATATGTACAAAATAAGATTTGAAAAAAGAATGAAAGAATATTAGTAAATAAGAAAATGGCCATTAGAAAGGGAAACAAACTCATAACTCCAAAAAATTGCACTGGGAGACACTACAAATAAAACCTCAAAACATTGTCTCCCTAGACCGACTTCCCCCATTTCAGCCTACACTACACCTGCCAGATGTCTTTGGCATCACTGACAAAATGGGACTGAAATTAAAATTGGAAACTTAAAAGGCTTTTTTCATAGCCTATCAATTTCCCTTCTGTCAAATGAGAACATCAAATGAGATTTTATCAGATGTCCAGTGTGAAGAATACCTAAATTAAAAAAAAAAAAAACTCTCTCCATATCTTCTAAAGAATTTGAAAATCAATGAACATGAGCTCTACACATGATTAAATTAATGAAGTCAGTGTTCACACTTTGTTACATTAAAGGTGAATATATGGAACAGATAAGATATAGATGTTTAATATGTGGTGTTTTACAACTACCAGATTTTTTTTGTTAAATATGAGAAAGTACTTGAAGATTTAAATTTTTAAATCTTTAAAATATTATTACAAACCATACATGTAATTTTCATAAAAAAATCAATGGAGAAGTACTGAGTCTACACAAAAACTATTCAACTATCATTATGCCTTTTGAAAAATTTCAAATTATAAAGAACTTCAAATATTGTTGCACATGAAAATACATTTAAACATCAAGCTTTGATTATTATGAAATAATTAAAATATCAGATGAAAACAGTGCTTAAAAATAAAATGCAAATAAAATTTAAAAAAGAAAATAACATACTTCTTTGTATTTATTGTTATGATGATTAACAGAAAAAAGAACACTTTATTTTGATTTGGGTCACAGACTTAGATATACATAGAAATGGAGTCCATATGTCTTATACCTGGTGCCACAGGCAAGTAACAAGAATGCTATTTTGGACATGAACAGATTGCTCCTACAGGCATTTATGCATGAAGCCTTTTCTAACACCTCTCAGATACACACCCACACTTCAGAGTTCAGTGGAGTCAGCTTTAGCAATATATCTATACCATGACCTTAAGCTGAAAATACTCAAAACAAAACAGAAGGAGAAGGAGAAGGGGGAGAAGAAGAAAACTTCACTATACTTTCTAAAATTCATGTTAATGAATATATGTGTTTCAAGTAAGTCTCCATAAAATAAAACAAAGATTTTGGCACACCAATTAGAGAATTTATTAATAATAAACTGAATCTAAGAAATTTTCAAAATATGTAGAAGAAAGTCTTTGATATAAAGATGTTCTCTCTCATGGAATCAAGTGTTTTTAGAATCAATTGCCAGCCAGGGATTCATTGGCTTAGTGGTTTTCATTAAATTAAATACCTTTCAAACTTACTCAAAACCTAGCATTAAATTAGGAATTTGATTAATCAATGAGTCCTTACTTGAGAATTTGCTGTTTTGTTAAGGGGACAAAAAGCATGAAACACAATGTAATAAGAACATAATGATAAATATAAACATAGCAAAATTTTCTGCTCTAGCATAGCTACCCTAATTACCCATTAAAAAAGAAAAACATACTGTGTGTATGTATAAACTATGCCTGCATATATGCCTGCAGATATATATATAGAGATATATATGCATATATATAGCATATATATATTTACATGTAAGAGACAAGAGGCTGTTCTGCGTGATGTGGTCCCAGCTCCCACTTGGAGATGCACAGGATCCACGCCCACAGATAGGTTCTCCCATGGGGAATCAGGCCTGCATTGTGCCTAGGCCACTTTGAGTCTTGCTCTTGCTAAAAACCTTCCTCACCCTGAATTGAGGACATTTACTGCAAAGTAACTTCCTAAAATCCATGCTAAACCTTCCAAGGATGAGTGTAACCGGTTCAACCACTTTTGCCTTTTCATTTGCAAATATCCCTCTTTCATGTAATGTGCCAAGAAGCCCAATAAGGGCGGTCACAGCAAGGGCCATGGCTTTTGCTCCCCTTGAGAGAAAAAGCCATGCTGTCCCTTTCCTCCACTGGACTTGGTAGTCTGTGTGAATGTCTCATTTCATCCATAATGACTCGGACACTGTGGGCCGGTGTCTGCATCATATATATATGCGTGTGTGTATAATATGTAGAATCTAATGAACAAAATAAACTTACAAGCAAAATAAAACCAGAGGATATGGATACATGGAGCTAACTGACAGATATCAGAGGGGAGGAAGATAAGAGGAACTAAAAGAGATTAGCCAAAGAACGTACACCTAGGCACATGCATAACCCACAGACACAGTTAACAATGTGGTGAAGGCCAGGGCAGGGCAGGGACTGGCTGGAGGGGGACCTGCATATATATATATATATATAGTGTGTGTGTATATATAGTGTATATATATACATATATATGTATATATAGTGTGTATATATATACGTATATATATATTTATGCATGTATATAAGTATATACACTTATATATATATAAATTTGCTAATACAAAATTAGAATAAATATAATTCATAGTGCTAAAAAAAGGGAAGTGAAACTTAGAATACCAAACACTTTTTTTTGGAAAAATATAAGAAAGCTGAGGACTTAATGTTCTTTACCAAATCCTTTCACATTATGCAACCTGTAACAATATTCTAATGAGTCAAGTCATTCCAAATTCTCAAACTTCAAATCAACACTAAGCACATTCTTGCAATGCTAATATGTAACATAAAGCTAAAATGTAAAAAAGTACCTTAATTCGTATTTCTTAAATAATGATGGGAAAGGGAAGTCTTCCTTGAAATGAGAGAAATCATATGCTTCTGAACAGGTTAATTTAAAATGTCTTAAAAGTTTCATACTAGGTCAGTAGTTTGTGACAGAGAAAAAAGAAATACAAAAAATTTTCAAGTGTTCACACATTTATTTTGAAATTTCTTACCTGCTATTAATTTCTTTGCTATAATAAGAGTAAAACCTAAGAGAACAATTCATATTATATGTTTTCAAGAGGATATTAACCTGTTTCACATTAACAGAAAAAAAAATTTATGTAGTTTTACCAATGTGAAGATTTTTTGAAGTGAAAGATGTTCTTTAGTTTTTATCTTATACTACCTTGTGAATGTAAAGTTCTTTTTTAATGCCTTTTTTCTGATTATTTTATTATTGAGATATTTTATTAATAATTTTGACAGTATATTCAACCTAAATTTGAGAAAGGAGCAATGGATTTTAAATTTATAAGATACATTAATTAAAGATAATCAATGAAAATAAAATAAGGAAATGGAAAGGATATGTGTGCTTATCATTGCTATCATTATTTGTTTGGTTGGTTAGGTTTATTTGATAAATATACTTGACAATATTTGAAAGCTGAGGAAATTATGAAAAGAAAGAGAATTTCGGTGTCCATGGGAGACAGAAGAGATTTTTGGTGAGCTGAATATTTTGGAAAACTAGAAAGAAAGGAATCATGTGCAGGCATGGAAACAATGGCTGAGAGAAGGAGGCACTCTTCCTCCTCAGAGGCTACGAAAAAGTATAAAGGATGTGCAAATGAGGGGTGAGATATAACCCCTAAAACTTCATGCTAAAGTATGGAAAGTTATTTGGGGAACAAATGATTATAGAGATCATCTTGTGCTGTGATTTTTTTTTTCCTTGAAGAGGTTGGCTCTTAAGTTACAGAAAAGAGACATACTCATACACCTTTCTATAGTGGGAATTGATCAAAGTAGCCAAATCCTCTATTATTTCCATTATTTCTTCTCTCAACTAATGTAATAATGCTTTGCTGAACTCCCAGAAGCCACTCTAATTTTTCTTGAAATCAGTGTTGCATTCTGTGATCTGTGAAAAATTCAAATCATATCACATTGTAAATCTTGCTTACCACTCTTCAAAGTCTTTGTGTTGTATTCAGTATAAAAATAAACCCTTATCAAGCCTCTTCAAAGTCACATGTAACTTGTACCTACTGTGAAATATTAAATATTTTGTGAAATGTTAAATATTTTGAATATAGGTGATGACAAGGAAATTATGTAATACAAATTAATAATATATCTTCAATGTTTCCAGTAAGGCTGTCTTTGAGATTCAAAAAATAATTTATTAATTGATTGATCGACTTTAGAGAGAACCATTGACTGGTTGCCTCCCATACACACACCAACCTGGAATCAAACCCCAAGCTAGGAATATGCCCCAACCGGGAATAGAACCGGCAACTTCTGCTCACAGAATGACACTCCAACCAATTGAGCCACATGGCCAGGGCCAAAAATATATATTTTGAATCATGTCTCATTCATAATATAATTACCTTCTTGTCATAATTCCCTAATCAACAAAACAAATAAGCAAGCAAAATAAAACCAGAAACATGGAAATAAAGAACAAACTGACAGTAACCAGAGGGGAGAGGGGAAGGGGATAATGGGGCAAACAAGGGGAAGTGGTCATCAAGGACCATGTATAAAAGATGAATGGACAAAGACAATGGTGGGAGCAAAGATTGAACATGGGTAGGTCGGGGTGAGGAGGATGGGGGACAGCAATGGGGAGGAAATGGGAACAGTCATAATTGAACAACAATAAAAAAAGGAAAAAAATCCATAATTTCTTCAGAGACTGGTGGTTGCATTTGTTTTTGTTGTTGTTGTTGTTTGTCACATCTATGTAAGCACTCAAGACTCTGTAATGTTAATTTGATCTTTATATTATATTTGTATTTGGAGCAACTCTTCTCGTTTGTGTGGTGCTAAGGACTAAAGCCTTTCCTCCTTAATTTCCACTGAAAGGAAGCAAGCAAAGACTGTGTAGCAGACTATGTAGCAGAGTCTACTGGCAGTTTGGGACTACAGAGACATTTACATTTCATCAACCACCACAACAACAAAATAAATAACATCCATGTTCTTTATAGTTTCGCTAAGCCTCTCTTGCTATGTGTTTGCCCTTCTCTGACTCTCAAGATTTTCTTTTTCCTTTTTTATGAAGGACAACTTCTGGACCTTCTCCTTGCTAGTTGATTATCTGCTGTTTAAAATTCAGAGTAATTTATCTCAGCACACTCTATTTAATAGTTTTCTGCATAAGTGGCATAGTGGGAGACTCACTAAAATGTGTCTGTCATCTCCTCCAAGAAACCCCTTTTTCTGAAAGCTAAAGAAGTAAGAAAAATTTCATTCATTCCATCTTCAATTTCTAGAAGCAAGTTTGAAGTGAAAGAATCAATTTAGAGAGTCAGTTCTTGATAGGCATAAAATATGACACCTGTTAGGATCAAAATGACCATAGGCAGTTTGGTACTATATTATGTCCTTTCCCTCCTTCATCAATATGATATTACTTCAAGATATTTTTTAAATCACCTTACATAAGTATTTTGTATAATTATACTGTGACTGATTTATAGATGATAAGCACTGGCACATATACTGGAAAAAGTTGATCAAAACTAATTAGATATAGAGAGTAAGTATTTTTGGTTTCTGGACCCAGTGTGTGTGGGCTGGGCATCTCCACACAAACAAGCTATTGTCAAGACACCGTTAGAATGAGAATTCAACTCAATTCAACTTAATTCTGACATTATCTACCTGGAGATAGCATCAGTTTCCACAGTGAAAAGGCTCAGTCCCACAGGACTGCTGACCTCTTCAGATGCCAATCATAAGTTATTACTTGTGTTTGGCTATAAAGTTGAGGGTCCCGTGCCCCGATCCAACTCAGAATGCCAATCACAAGTTGGTTATTATCTACCTGTATTGTTGACAGACTGGCTTTAAATCAGAAGTTCCCACACCTCCCTCCTTGGGTTAGATTTATTTGCTAAAGCAGTTCAACAGACTCAGAAAACATGTTTACCCACTAGATTAGAAGCTAAAATTTAAAAATATCAGTTTTACAACAATCTAACCAAAATATCTACCACCCATGCTTGTATGTCACAGTAAGAGAACTGATCAAAGCAGGTTAATCTACCAATTTGTGTTTCTGTCTTTTGGTAATAAATTGTTAAAGGAAAATAAGGAAAAATGACAATACATCACAGAATCACACACTCGCACAGACACATAAACACACGTGTGTTTCCTGTACTCATTCAGATTTAACTCAGTGTGCATCTCTACCATGTAATGCTCTGTGCGAGGCTCTGGGGATATTAAATCGAACAAGACGTAGTATCCATCCTCAAGAACACCACTTTTCACCTCTAAACAGAAGCTTAACAAGCACCAGAAAAAAAATCTGGTTCTTGCCCTAGACTTGATTAAAGCAGAAACACCAAAGCAATGTTAAAATAAGTGGATTCTGTTGAACCTGAAACAAAATCTTTAAAATATCCATACCCCTAAGCCCAAAACTATTTTTAAACTTAAAACATACCTAGTGATGCATCTCCAACTAATATAATCTTAATGAAAGTCTCTCTCTAAAAAAGGAATTTGAACTTGTATTTTTCGGGGGTGGGGGAAGTTGTCTGCAATGATGGCAGTAATATATTTAAAATATTTTTTTCATATTAAAATATTTAATTATGCTTACCAGCAACTCTTTATCAAGCATGTATGAATCAAAACACATGAAAACAAAGTTTAAACTATTAGACAAATAACTGAAACTGTTTTTAAGAGATTTTATAGGGCCTTATGTAAGGCCCTATATTAGTTAGCTGGGTCAATCATAAATAACATAGACTGTGTGGTTTAAACCAAAAAGTGTATTTTGTGTTGATTGTGGATGCTAGAAGCTGAGATCAATGTTTCAGCAGCTTTGATTTCTCCTGAGACTTCTCTCCCTGGCTTGCAGATGGCTGGCCACCCTCTCATTGTGTCCTCAGAGATCATCTCTGTGTATGATCAGGCATCTGGTGTCACTCCGTTTCCTAATCTCCTCTTCTTATAAGGACACTGGTCATATTAGATTAGGCCCACCATAACAAGCCCATCTGAATAAAGTTAGCTCTTTAAAGGACCTATCTTAAATAAAATCCCATTCTGAAACTAAGGGATAAGACTTCAAAATATGAATTTACAAGAGACACAAATCAGCCCATAATAGTCTCTCTCTCTCTCTCCCCTTTCACTCCTCCTGAAAGAAGGTTATTTCATTTATAATTTTTGCTCAATAAGATTCCATAAATTATGTGTATATACATATATGTGTGTATACATATATATACTTTAATTATAATGATATATAAATATATATATACTTATAGTTGTTAGGTCCTTAATAAATGGGTAGCCATATCAGTATACAGTCCCTTTCTGCAAAATATTTTTCCAGAATATTTTATTTCTCTGCTGTAAATGACACTTTCACAGTTTGTGTTAGACTTCTATGCATATCTTCCTCTCTAGTCATCACACCACAGAAAAAATTTACTGTGCTTCATTCATGTTTAGGTATCAGAGCACTGCACACAGTCTTACTCAGGAGGTTTTCAGTCAAGGTGTGATTATGGTTTGAATTTGAGGGCAATCCAAAAGAAAACACACCTGAAGTAAAAACTGGTTATTATAATACTGTATGTTATAAATATATAGCACAGTAGTTACAAAATAGTAACTGTGATACATGTATAAGCAAGTACATACCCATATACATGTACATATATGTGATATATTGTATACTATATTCATAATTCACATATAAATTAATATTCATATATACAAGGCACATATATACAAGGCATAAATTATATACACAATTTATGCAGTATTTAAATTGTATGTATAAAAATAAATATAGACATTTGTAAATTATATATAAATATAAGTTATATACAGGGTCTGGCAGAAGTAATGCTACTGAGTGTGGGTGGTAGGGTATAAAAATGTCTCACAAAAGATGACAGCAATTTTCACATTTTACTTAAAATGTGTGCTTGACGGTGATGTTGTTGTGTTACAGAATTACATGCTTATGATTTTGTAATAAAAGATTTTATGTAATAGAAAATAGGTGTTATTTGTTCTGGACACATATTATATATAATAATATTTATAATTATATATGTATATATACATGGCATATATATACAAGGTACAAATTATGTATGTAGTTTATATATGTAATTTATGCATTTCTACATGTTCATATTTATATTTATTATATAATGTAGAACACATAATTTATTTATAATATAAACATGCACATATAATATATAGTGTATACATGCATGTATAAATATATATTATACATGCATGTATAATTTATATGTGTATAAATTATGCATGCACATATACACAATACTATTTTCCTAATAGTGTTCTAGGCATTAGGTTTACAATGGTAAGTAAAAAACTGAATCTCCTCTTCTGTAATGTGGGCTAATGTCTACACTAAAAGAATGTGTTTTAAGACCTATTGTAAATATATATATTTGTCTAACATTTTTCCCGGGGCTTTATTCACCTCAGCTGGAAAATTTCATTTGGCCTCAAGTAACAGCTAAGTTGTGAAAAACAACTACTCCTACAATTCTAAATGGGACTACAAAAGTGCACCTCGCACTTTTTTTCTTTTTTATCTTGTCAACAGATGTTCTGTTTGCCTATAGTTTTGTATACCTTAGAGGTTTAAATTTTGTTGTTGTTGTTGTTGTTGTTGTCTTTGTTCTTACAATTTTTCTATATATCCTCAGAATATTTCTGTTTCCTCAAAACCCAATAAAATCTCTTCTCTGCTTGATCACTTTGAAGCAGTTTCTGTGGAGGTTATCTGCACTGCTGAACTTTAGCTGATAAAGACTTTTTATTTCCTCACATCTTTTTGTTTATTTCATCAGTCATCATGGACCTTTCACATTATTCATCTAGTGCTTTTAGATGCCATTAAAAATCTAATCTCAGGTACCATGAATTGCATATCTGCCCTATTTAATGAACCAGTATAAAAGAAAAAACTGCCAATGTATTCTTTCTTATAATTTAGTGATTTTAGTCATTGAAAGAATTTTTAGACTTACATAGTATTTTTCATAATATTAATTTGTACACAAATGAAAAGGATAATATAAACTAAATATATTTGTTAAACTACTCTTAAAACTTTTGCATATTTAGAACCTAACTTTCCTGGATCACTCTTTGACTAAGAGACATTGACATACAAAGGGGGACCCCCAAAAATGAAATTTATTTATAAAAATTGTGTATTTATTCTTACACGTTGAAACTTCAATCACCTTCAAAGTGCTCTCTATTTGATGCAATACACCTACTGAGATGTTTTTTAACTGCTCAAAACAGTTTTTGAACTTCTCAATTTTGTTGCCTTTTAGTTCTTCTGCTGTTTTGGTTTCACATCTTTCACACTGGCAAAACATTTTCCTTTGAGGATATTTTTCATCTGAGGGAACAAACAAATAAAAAAAGTCTCTCAGGGTGAGATCATGTGAATAGTGAGTGTAGGGTATGGGGGTCATGCCATTTTGATGAAAAACTGCTGAACACTCAGCATGGTGTGGGCAGGTACACTGGTAAATCACCCATCATGAAATGGACAAAGGCATTGAAAGAGTCTCTAGAAAAATTCACTGAAGCCAAATGCAGCCTCTCACAACAATGCCAGCTAGTACACTGAGACAGATGTGTCCTGAAACACTCACCTAGCAGGGGAAGCCAGTACTTTAAGGGGCACCTCCAGAAGATAATTCTGAATTTTGAGGGGTCTCCATTCATATATGTTTATGTACAGAATATAATTCTCAGTGCAGCTGTGGTAATGCATTTCCTACAGTGGTGCTTTTCTCTTAAGATATTTTCCAAGACACTGACACCCTCTCTGTATATTTGATGCTGTTGCTTATTTGATATTACTGGAAAGCTTAATAAAAGGTTTTCAGACAATAACTAAGATTCATATACTTTCTCTGAGATGATTTTTTAATAATTGCTTCTATTTATAATCAGTAATTGCAATTATACTATCACTCCAGTAGGACAAAGTATCAAACCATTGCCATGAACTGGCAATCTGACCAACAACTTTAAGATAGATGTCAATGAACAGGGCACTCTGATTTTGGAGTTGTAAAATGTGGAAACAAACTGTAGACTTAGGACTTTCTACACAGTGTTGCTCCTATTCTCCTTAAACCTACTACTAATCCACTAGCCTATATTTCCATCATTCAATTACTACAGTGACTTCCTTTAGGGAGAACAGTGAAGGGCTATAGGAATTTGCCATCTACTGATCTGCTGTTATTCATTAAGTTTTATATTTGTACTCTGCTACTGGCATTGTTCTGGCAATTTTAAAGTACAATGTGATTTGTGTTGTATATTTATGTTGTGTAAATAATCTAATGAATTGGTCTGCCCTTCACAGGTGTTTCCTACTAGAATCACATAAAAATATCTGATTCATTAGCACAGTTGTCCTATGTAGTGATCTCTCCAGATTTGGGTGCAATTTTAAGTTTTACTAGAGGCTACGTGGAGTTTATTAATAGTCATATTCAGAAGTGAACTAGAAATAACTTAGGACAGTTATTTTCTTCTTCCTCGGGGTCAATTTCTGGCTCAGAAATTACTGGAAAATCTTCTTTCTTTCATTTTTTAAAAGTCATAATCATTGCCATGCCTGAAAAAAAACTAAAAACTTTCCAACATTAGCAGCAGTGCTTGCTTCTCTGTGCAAATCCAGTGTGTTCTGGGAAGAAAAGTACAATGATGGCTCAGATAAATTATTGCTGCTTTTCTTTCCCTAGATCCTTATAGTCTACATATGTCTTCTTGTGCTACCTATATAGTTGGATCTCTTTTTATTTCCTTCTGTGAACTAGGATTCACATACAACATGACAGTTACTGCATTTGATTTAACCTATATTCAGGAAGAGGAAACAGTTGCTACTACATACCCTCCTGTTGAGAAGACATCACATAAAGGTATCTTCCAGCCTCCCCTTTTCACTCTTTTCTTTGTCCTGCCATTTCTCTTCCTATTTTATGTTTCTGCTCTTCATTTTGCCCCAACCTATCTGAAATCTTTTTCTTTTCTGTCATTCACTAAAGCAGAATTTATTGTAAAAGACACATTTACTAAGGAACACATTTATTGACTCATTTTGACCACTAAAAAATCCACACATTTAATACAGCTTTAGAAAAAAGATGAACAAACACAACAGGTGGTTAGACAGTGGGCTAGGGAACAAAGATAAGAAAAATCATGCATTGACCGAAGATGAGCTGTTAAGTATGCTTCTACAGATGGAAGCAAAAGGAAAACCTGAAAAAAAAAATGATGGCTTTTAAATGCTTTCTTTCCCTGAATAAAGTGATGCACTTTTACTTACCGATATTGAGGAAGCTCTTTTGAGATTTATCGATGTATTTGCATTGATCTATCCACATTCATTTGCCTCTGATGAAAACTGAAGTATATAGTTCTGAAATAACTTACAGATATTGAACTCTGAGGCCATTGAAAACAAACACAAATTTAAGTTGCCCTGTAAGTAATGAGCCATTATTGTGGTATAATTATTACAGTGTTCAATATTCTGAGGTAGGGGGTACATGGCTGCAAAACCAATGATTATTTTAATTTTACAGACATTTGCACATTCAATTTGTCATGTTTTCTTTACCCGAAACACAAGTGAATGCACAATAGACCCTTTTCTAACTCTCCAACCTGTAACAATTAATTGATTGTTAACTAAGTCCAGTTCCCCACTCTGGCCAATTAGTTTCCATATGAGTACTTTCTTATGGAGGTTTAAGCTCAGTCACCCAATATGTCTGATCCTTAATATTATTATTATTGATTTAGTTACAAACTAGTTATACCAGTATTACATTATATAGAAATTGCACTATAAGTTAGACTAAGAGGACTGCAAAATAACTCACCAGAATTGCAGTATAATTGTCTCAGGCTTCCCTACAAAGAAAACTATGAGCGTAAACCAAGTATAATGTATTAGTGTATAAATGAAGGTCTAAGTCCCCCCTCGTTTTGGTTTCTAAGTCTCTCATGAGCAGACTTCTATGCTCTGTTTTATACTCAATGTTTTACTGATGCAGGTTTCCACTCATAGTTATGCTTTAATATAAAAAAATACAGTAATACCATACTGTACTTGAACAATAAAAAAACCTATGGTAATAGTTAATTATAATGCATATATAGTAATAGTTAAGCAACCTCAATATGTAGTTGGGTATAAACACAAATTGTAAGAACTTATATATTAAAAAAACTTAAGTATGGAAAGAATATTTGATGGTAGATATTTAGATCAGTTATATAAACAACATAAAATGGTTGTTGAGTTATATATAATTATAAAAATTGAATAGGCTTAAATATGATGGCTATATACACCAAGAATACTTTTCATTAACTTGACTATGATAAATGAATGTAAAATCAAATTTAATAAAAGTAATTCTTAAATTTCTGAACAATTCATTTACCATGTTTATTATTCACATATAAAATAAATAACAAATTGTTACTTTATGCTTTATTTTTGTATAAAAAATGTCTTGAAAACAATCTGAAGGGGATAATTTAAAATAGAGAAGCTGAAAAGAATAAGAAGTGCTTTTTGTGGACAAACATTTTGGTATCATGATTCTAATAGCACATTATTACCACTTTTAATCTGAGTATTTTGCGTATATTTTACATTTTCTCATTTAAGCTTTACAGAGTTTCCAGGAGATTGCTATTGTGCAACAAAAGATTAATGCATATTATTAGTGTTCATTGAAAATAAATATTTTCAATATCAGCAAATATTTTAGATATATAACTGATTTATGAAAAATATATGATTTGCAATCTTAATTTGATTAATATCATTTGCTCAAAAGATTTGGTGCTGGAATGAATGAAGCATGGATCTGTGTCTTTAGTTCTATACCTTTTCCTACTTTTATCACATATTTGATATTATGGTGATAGCCATTAGAGAGAGAAAAATAGAAATCTTTAGGAGCAGAGAATTACAAAAGTCTTTAAGCCCAAGGAATTTGCAGCTTCTTGAGGCCATCCACATGTCTCAGCTCATGCTCCTCATTCTTCCATCTTCACAGATAGAAATGGCAGAGTGAGTCCTTTTCATGCTGTGAATCTCTTTAAACGCCCTTCTTCTCCTGTGAGCACATAGGGACTACCTGGATAATCCAGAATTACTGCCCATCTCCAGGTCTGTTGATTGTATTCACTTTTAAAGTTTCTTTTGCCTTGTAATATACCTGCCAATATCAAGGATTACAGTGTGAGTGCCTTTGATGGGCATTATTATATCTGCAACAATTTACCTGAGGGTGAGTAGGTCAGTCTCTTTGTGTCAGAGTGTTCTCACAAGTAAATGGAGATGATATTAGTGCCATGTTCATAGGCATTTTTCTGAAGAATAATATGGGTTACCTAAGCAAAGTAATTACAACAAAGTATCGCATATAGTAGGAATTACTTAAGGGTTAATTGTAACTTATATAGCAAAAACATAAAACCATGCATTTTGTAATATTATGAGTAAATCATTGTAAAGGATAACATAAATTAGGGTAATGATTATTAAAAATTTCTAATTTTATTTAAAAATGATGTTATGACAATAAGATAAAGATAGAAGTAGAATGGATAAATGATAGATGATAGATAAACTCAGGAAACCATAATTACCTATACATAGTTGAAAGAAATATTTGAAGTTTTTAACATTGCAAACTGGAAAATGGGTTTCATATGATTTTCTGTTTCTTTATACATACCTTCATTTTCAGATATATTGCTTTCATAATTAAAATAATGTTTAGAATTATAGACTACTTTTAATAATATTAATTTATATACAAATGAAAATGATAATATAAACTAATACATTTGTTAACCTATTCATTTTTTTTAGAGATTTTCTATATTTATTTATAGAGGGAAAGGGAAAAAGGAAGAGAGGGAGACAAACATCAATGTGTAGTTGCCCCTCAAACACCCTCTACTGGGAACCTCACCAGCAACCCAAGCATGTGCCCTGACTGGGAATCAAACCAGTGACCCCTTCCTTCGCTGGCTGGCATTCAATTCACTGAGTCACACCAGCCAGGGCTCTTAAGCTATTCTTCTGACTCTTCTGGATCACTTTTTCATTGAGAGACATTGACATATATGCTTATGTACAAGATGTCATTTTTAATGCAGCAGTATTGACACCTTTTCTACAATGGTGCTTTTCTCTCAAAACATTTTCCAAGACACTGTTATGTTCACTGTATATTTGATGCTATTGTAAATAATGCTGCAATAAACATTCATGTACATAGAATTTTATCCAAATCTGTAACTGACAAAATTTCATATGTCTGAAAGTCATGATTTTTCACTCTAAGATCATAGATATGTATCAATATTTCTCCTCCTAATAGGTTGGAACAAATTTATATTACCAACAAAAAGTATATGTAAGAATATTATTTCTCTGAAGTTTCTATAAAATTCAATGTAGGTTTTTTCTGTGTTTTCATCTGGTTTCACATAAATTGTGATTTTTAAACATGCTTTGCAATAGAATAAGGGTAACATGACTGAATACATACACTTGAATCTACTATATACTTCTATGAATATGAAAAGAAAAAATTACTTTTTATATAAGTGCAATAACTGCAATAATGTAAAACAATGTAAAGATGCATGTATTTATATATGGGCAATATTTTAACAGACCTATATTGATATTTATAGTTAAAGTTTATTATATGTTAACATGGATAGAGATTTTCTCTCATTTTCAACTTATTGCTGTTTTTTTTTTACCCAAACATTTTACAGATGGGTCTAAAAATAAAAGTGGTACAATTTTGCAATCTGAATTATTTCCATGGTATTGAAGGTATAATGCAATAATATCTGTTATTTCATATATATGTAGTGAAGTGATCATACCTTTCATTTTTCCCAAAATATGTCATAGTTTTTTACAAATACCTTACACAAACAACTCAAATATTTTATTAAACAGTTTTGAGCATTGAAATAATTTGTTTTCAGAAATATTTAAATGTAATTACACATATGAAGATCTAATAGCAAAATTTATGATGCAATTCAAAATTAATTTGTTTTCATAAAAAGACCAGCACATGTTAAAAATAAGTGATTGTATTTTCTATTATAGAAGGTAAATTCCATTCAGAAGGTTCTCTAATGTTCTTTTATAACATCCACATATATAAAGTTCCCTTTTGAAATAATGTTAAAGAAAATGTCTCCCTGTAAAACAAATATACTTTAAATAATGAGACTTAAATAAACTACTTAGTCTTACATAAATCTTACAAAACACATAGAATACATAAAAATTCCATACTTAACCAAATTAGCTAATTTATTTTTGATTCTTATAATAATTAATTATTCATTTGCATGCACATTCTAGGAACCAAAGTAGTTTTTTGTTATAAGTCTTTTGTGTCACGACACTTACATGATTGTAGAAAAATAGTATGAATTTAAATCTTTCAAATAGTGATATTTTAACATTAACATTTTTGAGTAATTGTCTTTAGAACTAAGAAACTAAAAAACACTGAGAAATTGAATTTATCAATAAAATACAATAAATTAAATTTCATCGATAAATCATCTTATTGGAAAATATATTAAATAATTATTCTTTTTATATGAATGTTCTGATTTATTAGGAATTATGGTATTTTAATATCTGGATAGACCTTTAGAAGACAGATTTCAGACAGATTGTCTCTCATCACAAATATTCTGTTGGGACTCATTTATACATTCATTTACACATATATTGACATGTTTATTGAGCACCTGCCATAGGCCAAGTACTGGGCAAGGCACTATGGAGACATAATACAGAGTTCTAATATGATCTCTGCTCTTATGGATCTTGGACATTATTGAATAAAATAAATATTAAAGATTATTAAAATTATAACATATGCTATAGTTAAGAAACAACATTTTGTTGTGATTCACAATTTCTTTTGTTGGGGTCAGAAATTTTTCCTGAATAAAAATAATATTAATGCATATATTTAGAGAGTGAGCAGGATTTAGTAGGATAAATAAGTAAAATGATTTTAAACATAAAATAAAAAAACTTAAAAATATTTGAAGTTACTAGGGTAACTTAAGAAGATCTGTTGATTTCAGGGACTCAGATAAGGTCGGTGTGGCTATTGGTCAGATTCTAATAGGAAGAGAATGAGAGCATTGTAAAGGAGGTTGTAGATTTAACTAGGTAAGGACTAGATTTGGGTAACTTTAAAAGCCACAATAACATGTTGGAGTTATGAAAACAAAACAAAACAAACAAAAAGCAACAAGAATAAAACACTGGAAGCCATGGATTGATGGATTTTTAAATAAGAACGTACACTCATTAAATATAAACATTTAAAAAGATCAGTAGAAATACATGTGATGAATGAAATGAAGTAGTCCATTGTGGATGCAGACTGATGATTACCCATCCTTTCAGAGCAAAGGTGTGTCTCCTCTAGAGATCCTTAGACACTAGGTAGTTCAACTTTAATTCTGTGTGGAGATATAATGTAAGTGCTTACCTGAAGGATGGATATGGATGATGCCTTGCTTAGTGTGAAACTGCTGCATATCCCTTTGACAGGACAATATGGAAGTCATTCTTATACAGATGTGGTATGTCTCATGGTGTCAAAATATGTTTATTGCTTTACAGTCATAGTTTCCATGACATATTTTCATTTTTTAAAATATAGTAGCCTTCATTCCCATAGAGAGATTGCCAAACAGCAACTTTGTTGCCTTGAGGAAGAATCAGAATATGGAGAGCAAGATTTTGCATCATCCCTCAGACATTTCCACTGCAAGTCCTGCTGCATGCTCGGTAGTACATTCCAAAAGCCCCAGGATGTAAAAATACAACTTCATGTAGTAAATGGGAAAAATATTCACAGAGATTAGGAAATAAGGTTATGACTCAAACTACAATAAATGTAATTACTAATATAACTAAATACTTAAAATTCACTTGAATACCTTTGAAAAGGAATATTTAGTTGTATATTTTATAACTGCTTCAATGCTTTATTTTTGAAAATTTTTACTAAGTCTGTCTTATATTGGAAAACTAGAAATTTGTTTATTTCACCCAGGTTTTCAAATTCTTGGAAGATATTTATTCAGTGATTTCTTACAGTCTTTTGTATTTCTGTAGTATCAGTTGTAATCTCTCCTCTTTCATTTCTGATTTTATTTATTTCAGTCCTCTCCCTGTTTCCTTGATGAGTCTGCTTAAAGGTCCATTTTGTTTATCTTTTCAAAGAACTAGCTCCTGGGTGTACTGATCCTTCAAATTGTTTTTTTAGTCTTTATGTCATTTCATTCTTCTCTGATCTTGGTTATTTCCTTCCTTTACTTACTCTGGGCTTTGTTTCTCCAGTTCTTGTAGCTTAAGGGTTAGGTTGGTTATTTAAAATGTTTCTATCTGTTTTAGGTAGGCCTGTATCACTATGAACTTTCCTGTCTCTACTTCACACCAGTCAGAATGGGCATAATAACAAAATCAACAAATAACAAGTGCTGTCAAGGTTGTGGAGAAAAGGAAACCCTAGTACACTGTCAGTTGGAATGCAGACTGGTGCAATCACTGTAGAAAACAATATGGAATGCCCTCAGAAAACTAAAAATGGAACTGCCTTTTGACCTAGAAATTCCACTGCTGGGATTATACCCTAAGAATCCTGAAACAGAATTCAAAACTATCTATGCATCCCAATGTTCCTAGCAATACAATTTACAATAGCCAAGTGTTGGAAGCAACCAAAGTGTCCATCAGTAAATGAGTGGATCAAAAAATTATGGTACATTTACACAGTGGATACCATGCAGCAGAAAGAAAGAAATAAAGAGCTTCTACCTTTTGCAACAGCATGGATAGATCTAGAGAACATTATGCTGAATGAAGTAAGCCAGGTGGTGAAAGACAAATACCATATGATCCCACCTATAAGTGGAACCTAATCAACAAAACAAACAAGCAAACAAAATATAACCAGAGACATTGAAATAAATAACAAAGTGGCAAACTCCCCAGAGGGGAGGTGGAAGAGAGATAATTGGGGAAAAGGGTGGAAGAGTCATCAAGGAACATGTATAAAGGACACATGGACAAAGCCGAAAGGGGTAGGCTTGAGGGTGAAAGGGTTAGGGTTAGGGTTAGAACTCCAAATAAAAATAAATTCACCATTGTATTTGGAGACTTCAGTGCTCCTCTACCAGAGAAGTACAGATCCAGCAGGCAGAAAATCATTGAGAACATGGTTGAACTCAACAAAAACATCTATCAACTGGAAAAAAAATTGACATCTATAGACTTCTTTGTCCAACAAGTGCAGAGTACAGATTATTCTTAAATTTACATGGAACATACTTCAAGACAGACCACATTCCAAGCCATATAACACACCTCAACAAATTTAAAAGAATAGAAATCATACAATGTATGCTGTCAGACCACAATAGATTTAAACTAGAAATCGGTTACAGCAAGAGAGATGGAAAATCTTCAAATATTTAGAGGTTGAGTGAAACACATATAAATTATATATGAGTCAAAGAAAAAATGCCAAAAGAAATTTTAAAAATATATTGAATTAAATAAAAATAAAACTAGAATTTATCAAAATTTGTGAGATGTAGGGAAAGCAGTGGTTACAAGGAAATTTATTGCAGTGAATGCATGTGTTAGAAAGAAGAAAGACCTGGGATCAATCATCTAAACTTCCACCTTAGGAAAAAACAAACAAAAAAATGAGGGGAATGCAAATCGAATGCAAAGTGAGCAGGAAAAAAGTAATAAAAAATCTGTCTCTAGTTATTTTTATTTTTTTAATTTCAAATGCTAGTTTAAAAACTTTTCATTTTCTTTCACCTTTTCATGGAACTTGTATAGGGTTGAAGATATTATATCTGGATAAACTTTTAAAGAAAACAGGTTAGCAAGCAACAAATATAGTGACAGGGTCATTCACCTAAAAAAGCACTTCAATATTTACTAAGCTTTTATTCTCAGTATGTTGTCAAGAAAACGAATTTAGGAAAAATATATGCAGGCCATTTTGCTCATTTTTTGTTTTGTTGATTAGGTTCCATTGCAGTTTCTTAAAAAACTAAATAAACTCTTACCATACAATCCATCAATCACTTTCCTTGTTGTTTGCCCAAAGGAGTTGAAAATATATGTCCATGTAGAATGCTACACATGGATGTTCATAGCAGTTTTATTCATAATTGCCTAAACCTGAAAGCATCCAAGATGTTCTTCATTACATGAATGAATTAAGAAACTCTGGTTGGTACTTTTAGACAATCAATTATTAAGTGCTATCAAACTATTTAAAAAGTTGGAGGAAACATAGACTACTAAGTGAAAAAAGCCAATCTGAAAAGTCTATACACTTCATGAATCCAGTTAGATGACATTCTGGAAAAGGCAAAACTATGTATAAAGTACAAATATCAGTGGTAGCCATGCTTTGGCGGGATGGTGTAGGGAAAAATAGGTGGAACACAGAGCTCTTTTAGGTCAATGAAACTACTCTGTATGATATTTTAATGGTAGATACATATCATTATACATTTGTCTAAAGCCACAGTAACAAAACCATGTAACACCAAAAGTAAATTTCTAATGTAATTTATGGAGTATGAGTGAGTAAATGGATCAACACAGACCCATGGACTATAATAAAGGAACCATTCTGGTGGGGCACATTGATAATGGGAGACATGATGAATGAGTCAGGGCAAGGGGTATATCAGTGCCTTTTGCAAATTAGCTATGAAGCAAAACTATTCTAAAAATTAAAGTCTATTAGGGAAAAATAACTGGAGAAAATGTGATAGACTCAGGATTAGTTTTACTTTTTCTTTTTTTAGGTTCTATTTATTTATTTTTAGAGAGGGAAGGGAGGGAGAAAGAGAGAGAGAGAGAAACATCAATGTGCGGTTGCTGGGGTTCATGGCCTGCAACCCAGGCATGTACCCTGACTGGGAATTGAACCTGCTACACTTTGGTTTGCAGCCCACACTCAATCCACTGAGCTACTCCAGCCAGGGCTAGTTTTACTTTTTCAATTTTAATGATTTTTATACCAAGACCCTTGCAAATATGCATAATAAAATGTATAATAATGTTAATGATACTGTATATGTAACAGCAAAAAATAGAAGGGTTCTGAGTGTATGTTTAATGCTAATTATATGCAACATATTTAATGGATTCCTATTTAACAATAAAAAGAAATGTGTGAGTCATATGTTTTAGAAGTTTATAATGACATAATTCCCACAGTAAGTATAAAATATTTTAAAATCAAGAGGCAGAATAATTATATACATACACACATTTTCATAACCATTTACAAGAATAAGTATTTATAAGACAATGTAAAGAAATTTAAGGAAATGATAAAGAATATCTCTCTAACAATTACCTTTAGGAAGTTAGGAGGGTAATGCAATTGGGAAAGTACTCATAGTATTACTAATGTTTTTTTCTTATGTTAGCTCTTGGATAGAGATGTTCTAGTTGCATCTGACTGTATATCTTGTATAGTTCAAAAGTGTTGTAAATTATGTTAAGATGAATGTTTTTAGTTTCATTATTATGTTTATTCTATTGTGGGATAGATCAACTGTAATCCATGCCTAAAATATTTAAAAATCAGGAATTGAATATAGAAAATTGAAAATAAAAAGTATGTGAGAGGTGCCAAGATGGAGGTAGAAAAAGATGAAGGAAGAGCGAGAAAAGAGAAATAAAAGGAGAAAGAGACAGAAAACCAAAGAGAAAATTGTGAGGCATTAAACAATAGTATATTTCTCATTAGTGACAGAAACAGACAATTTACTACTTGAAAGGATTTTCTTAAGGGAAGTCTTGCATGAAACAAATTTATTTAATTGGAATTACCAGAATCAATGTAAGGAGATGTTTAACAGTTGCAACTCTGACAGAACCAAAATTGCAATACTAAAGTTAAATTCCTTAGCTACAAAATGGTACAGTAGTAAGCCATTATGCAAAGACTGTTATTCTGAAGCAATGGAATGGGAAATTGGAGCCAAAGAAAATTTAAAAGGATCATTGCATACAACCTATTTTGGCTTTGAAAACTCCATTAAAGCACTCCTGGAAAAAATCTAAATAAAAATACTGATTTTTCAAATTACATAAGCAATTTAAGGAAAAATATCTCAAACTCAGCAAGAATAGCTACAGTGGTAATATAGTGGGTCAAATATTATTCTACTCATGAATGCATTTGGAATGAAATGCCCTAAAATTATTCTTAAAATGGGTAACCTTAGATAAGCTTTTTAGAATGGATTGTGTGTGTGTGTTTACAACTGGACTTTAATGTTTAAAGTAATCTTGGGGATGGACTAAATGAATTGGATTCACATCATATAAGGATGAAAACAAGTTAAAAACCAGAGCCTTAATTCTCCATGTTGAGAATAAGGGGAGATACTTTCCCACTCTCCTCTTTCTTATAGCATTTACTTTAGAAAAAATGCAATTGTAAGTTCTTTATCTATTCTTTAAAATATATAAAAGTATTTTTAAAAGCTAAATAAGCCTCTTGCCAGCTTTGAGGAATTTCTTTCTCAAAGTCTGGGGAACCTTCTTTTTGAAAGATAATCGGAAGGTAGATAGTGCCCCATCTCCCAATTTCTGTATCTGCAGGGTCTCCAAGCTGCAAAATTACTTCTTGTCATAAAGATAGGACAAGTTAATTTTCCCTTGGATAAAGCCAGTTACCTAACACAGATGGTCACTGCAACTGCAAGTGAATTTAGTATGAACTATCTGTGACAAATAGTGCTTTATTTCCTCTTTCTTGAGGACTAGCTTTTGTTTATCTTGAGAACATGTATGTGGCTGGTTATATCTGCTTGACTATATAAAGCCATGGTGAGATTTCTGTCTTTGCGATTTCTTAGCAGATTGCTTATGATACACCTCACCTACTGGCTTAATGCTTACTCAGTAATAAAGTTGTTTTCTTTCTTTGCCATCTTTTTAGAGAAATTTTCTGGGTTGATATGTTTGTTTTGTTTTTCATTATATGTTCTCCAAAGTTGCCACCACCATTGAGTATATACTCTGCAATTAAATAAAAAATTAGAATTTCTCCAATAGAGAAATTTCTAATTCTAACACTTATTGTGAACACTAAGAATAAAACAAAATTAAACATGACGTATTTACTATAATAACACAGGGCATTGATGTAGGAGACATTTGTTAAAAAGGCACCTGTCTTCTATTTAAATACATCTTGTAAAAACTTCTAGCCTGAAAAAAGTTACAAATATTACTGGGGTTTTTTTGCATAAAAGTAAGTCACGTAATATTTCAAAATATTTTAACTGCAATTTATATTCAGATACTATTAAATGTCCTAATTTCACAATGTCCATGGCAGGAACTACTAGAGATTAAAACTGATGTCACTTTTTGTTCTCATGTTCTATTCAGAATGACCGTAAACTATTAAGAAGCTACCCTCTCTAATGCAGCAGAATTGTGGGCTGATCATTATATGATCATAACTGAGTTTATCCTTCTGGGTACAGCTACATCACAGAAGGGTGTTAATTCCTCATCACTGTGAGAATTTAGAGGAAAAAAGAATGAGAAAGCAGAAATGCATGTCCCATTACCAGATGCAAGAGGACTGTGCTGGCTCTTCAGTGTTCAGCCCTCTCCTCAGAATGACTATGTGATTAGAACAATGTTAAAAGATGTATGTGTCTGATTGTCCAAACGGCATCAAAATACATTTTGACTATTTAAATCAGGACTATTCTATGAAATCCTAATGTAATTATACTATCCAATTATAAATAAAAATATTTAAACTTGATGCTGTTTGCCTAGTTAATTCCTCTGTTCTGATTATTTTTAAATGATGTAGCCCATTCAATTTCAATTTAATTCTTTTACTTCACAATAAAATGCTATTTCTGATACATCTATGTAGAACTAGTTGTACAGTTAAGGTGTCAAATTGTTGCTTTAATTTGTAGCCATGAGCAAAATGAATGGCTTCTATAATTTTCCCTTGGCCTTGTCTAAGAATAACATCATACAAAATAAGTGTCCATCAAATTTTGTAAGAGTAAGTTAGTCTAAATAAATTTATTTTTAAATTACAGGGTGGTCAGTTAAGATAGATAAAGATTGCATACAGAATAACAAAATAATTGTCTTCTTTTCAATTTAAAACCATATCTGCCATTACTGTTTCCAATCATATATATATCACATAACAATTAAAATACCAGCATTTCATATTTAAAAATAAATTACATTCTAAAATATCACATAATTTTAGTGATTATAAAATTCAAAACTTGTTAAAAGATGCTGATTGTGACTTCCGGTAAGATGGAGGCATAGGTGGACGCACCGTACCTCCACATACAACCAAGATTAGAACAACAACAATTTAGAGGCAGAATAACACCCAGAACTGATAGAGAATTTATCTGAATGGAAGTCGGACAGCCTAAAAGTTGAAGTAGACCCGTTCATCCAGACCGATAGGAGGGGCAGAGACGAGCAGCAGCCAGGCACTGGGCTCAGGGCGCGGAGCTCAGAGAACAGGGAGAACTGGGCGCGTAGGCAACCGGGAGCACAGAAGCCCTCCGGGGCGCGCAAGATCACAGCATGTGGACCCTGAGTACGCAAGCAGCTACTGGCAGACCCAGTGAGGCTGCAATTGTGAACCGGGGCAGAGTGCACAACCCAGGATCCCAGGGAAGGGACTGAGATCCCAGGAGAACGGAACTACCATCATTGTTCCCTCCCACCCCCCCACCCCCCACCCCCCCCACCCCCTGCCCCCACATACAACGTCACAATCTAGCGACTGGGGTGCCCAGACCCAGTGAACACCTAAGGCTCCGCCCCTCACCATAAGAGGTGCGACAGGTCTCAAACAGAAAAACAGATCAATGCCCCAGGGCTCATCCTTTTGAGCAACCAAGAGATTGCCAATCTATCAGATGCACAGTTCAAAACACTGGTGATCAGGAAGCTCACAGAATTGGTGATTTGGGGCCCAAATTACATGAAAAAATGCAGGTTACCATAAAAGAGATGAAGGAAGATGCACGGAGAACCAATAGGGATGGGAAGGAAACTGGGACTCAAAACAATAGAGTGGACCAGAAGGAAGAAAAAAACAAACAAACAGGAAAGAATGAAGAAATAGGAATTCAAAAAACAAGGAGAAGCTTAGGAACCTCCAGGACATCTTTAAACGTTCCAACATCTGAATTATAGGGGTACCAGAAGGGGAAGAGGAAAAGCAACAGATTGAGCACATATTTGAACAAATAATAAAGGAGAACTTCCCCAGTCTGGCAAAGGAAATAGACTTCCAAGAAATCCAGGAAGCTCAGAGAGCCCCAAAGAAGTTGGACCCAAGAAGAAACACACCAAGGCACATCATAATTACATTAGCCATGATTAAAATGAAGGAGAGAATCCTAGAAGCAGCAAAAGATAAGGGGACAGTCACCTACAAAGGAGTTCCCATCAGACTGTCAGCTGATTTCTCAAAAGAGACCTTACAGGCAAGAAGGGGCTGGAAAGAAATATTCCAAGTCATGAAAGACAAGGGCCTATATCCCAGATTACTCTATCCAGCAAAGCTTTCATTTAGAATGGAAGGGCAGATAAAGTGCTTCTCAGATAAGGTCAAGTTAAAGGAGTTCATCACCACCAAGCCCTTATTTTATGAAATGTTAAAGGGACTTATCTAAGAAAAGAAGGTAAAGAAGAACCATGTATAGTAAAAGGACAGCAAACTCACAATTATTAACAACCACACCTAAAGCAAAACTGAAAGAAACTAAGCAAACAACTAGAACAGGAACAGAACCACAGAAATGGAGATCACATGGAGGGTTATCAACAGGGGAGTGGGAGGAGGAGAGAGGGGGAAAAGGTACAGAGAATAAGTAGCATAGATGGTAGGTAGAAAATAGACAGGGGGAGGGCAAGAATAGTATGGGAAATGTAGAAGCTAAAGAACTTATAAGTATGACACATGGACATGACTAAAGGGGGGGATACAGGTGGGAGAGGGTGTACAGGGTGGAGGGGAATGAAGGGGGAAAATGGGACAACTCTAATAGCATAATCAATAAAATATATTTTTTAAAAAAGCCTATAAAAATAATAAAGATGGTTTTTCAAGTCAAAAAAAGATGCTGATTGTTTAATAGAAGACACAATAACACATAACATTAATTCTAGAAAAATTAGCTTTACTTTTACACACATACATACATATATACCTGTATATCCATATTTATTTTGATATACCACACATACACTTGTGGTGAAATCATCACATCATCTTCATTCAAGTCCTCTGCTAGAAAGTAAGCCTGCAATTTTATTAAAATGAACTTTAAAATATTAATATTGAGGCCCAGAGGTACATGAAGTTTTCTCAGTTACTTTTATAAATTATAGTTTTCTGAATTTTTGTACCTATCTAAGTATCACATCCTTTGCTTTTAAAGATGATATATGCTATCTAATCCTGTAAATATCAGAATTTTAGCCTCTGCCACAGAAGAATTCTATTAATCAATATATTTTTTAATACAGCAATACATTCACTCATTTATTCATTTAATGAAAATATATTGAGAGCCTAGTATGTGTCAGGCACTCTTCTACATGCTTATGAATATCAGTATACACAAGAGACAGAATATTTGCCTCCATGGAACTGTCATTTCAGTGAGATCACACCAAAAATGCACAACACATATGATAATTAAGCACATACAGTATGTTAGAAGATTAAAGAGTTACAGGAAAAAATAAGGAAAGTGATATCAATGGCTTTGGGCAGAAAAATAGTTACAATTTTGAATAGATGAGCAAGTGAGCTCTTACTAATATAGCATTTAAGCAAAAACTTGAAGGTGATGGGGAATTAGCTACACAGATAACTTAGGACGGAACATTCTTGGCAGAAAGACATGATATTACAAGTAAACCAGATCCTTTTTTTATTATATGGAGAATGTATTGTAGGCTGAGCAGTAGTGGATATAGCAACACAAAGGAGTAGCAGCATGCAGACAGAATAAGAGCGGAAGACCTGGGAAACCACCATGCCTGCTCTACATTTGGTTAACTAGAACATGATTGCTTCTGAGTGCATCCTCTACACAGAGTCCGAGCCCTGCTGAAGAAATTTTTTTTATACCCTGCTCTCAAATAAATAAAAGCCTGTGGTATATGATTCTATAAAGCAACAAAAAAAAACTAGTCCTAGTTTAAAAGACAAACTCTTATGACAGTGGAAAAATAATTATTTCAGTCTATAAAGTTCCTTTCCACATGATTGCCACACAATATGAAAAACAAAAACAAAGCCTGAAAAGCCCGGAACATGAACAAAAATCTAACATGTTGTCAAGAGATTAAAATATTCTAAAGAGTCAGACTGAAAGAGCTCATATATGTGAGAATGACCAAACTGGGAATTTTATTTTTAAAGTTGAAAATACATTAAGGGTAGAGTGAAAAAGGCATGCAATATATGTGAACAAATGGGAAAATTCAGGAGAAAAAATAAAACTAAAAAAATGGAGCCCAATAGAATTAGAAAATTTATAGTAACAGAAATCAAGATATTTGGATGGGATCGTCAGAAAACTGGAAAGAGCAGAGAAAACGATTAATCTGAAGACAGCTCAGCAGAATTTCTCCACACTGACACAAGAAAGAAAACAGTTCATGAAACCTGTGAATAAAGACTGAGTGTTTGAACGTACACATATGCAATTAGAAAAGGGAGGGAATAAAACAGAAAACATAAGAGAGAAAGAATGGTACACTAAAAATATTTAAAGAGATAATGTTTGCCCAGTATCTAAAAGAGTTCCTTTTGTACTGACTCACACTTATTAACTATAAGTTCTGGATGAAAATATGAAAAATTAATAAATCACAATAAAATTTTTAAAAGTAACTTTATAAACAGAATGCTAATATAGTTATATTTGCCAATATTTCCCTTTAAGGTTGTTGCTTTTGTGTATTGTTTAGGAAGTTTTTCACACATCTAGGTTATAAAAGTGTTTTCATATAATGCCACTCAATCCTTTATTAATTTGGGGGCATTTTGTGAAAGTGGAATCAAGTTTTTCTCTATATAGATGCCTATTTGTCTCTCCTACATTTATTGTAATGTGAATACTTTACCAGTTGCTGTATAGTGTCCTTTTACTGTAAATAATATATTTTTTATATATTCAGGAGTTTCTTTTTCAGATTTCAGTTTAGTTCCATTGGTTACCTGCTTTGTATATTTTTTGCCAATACCACACTATTTTAATTATTAATTTGTTATATTTACATTTGTATTTAATATGAATTATATAAGTAATTCAGTGATATCAATTTTAACAACAGCAACAAAATGGCCTGATGGGATTTTGATTTGGATTGCATTGTACCTGAAAATCAATATGAAGGAGAATTGACATCTCTACAATAGTGACTTGTAACTCAAAATGGGTTAAATAAGGGGAGAAAGCAGATAAAATTATTGGGCAAGGAAGGTTGGAAGTTGAATAAAAAAGGAAGAGATTCCTGGCTGGCGTAGCTCAGTGGATTGAGTGTGGGCTGAGAACCAAATCATCGCAGGTTCGATTCCCAGTCAGGGCACATGCCTGGGTTGCAGGCCACGGCCCCCAGCAACCGCACATTGATGTTTCTCTCTCTCTCTCTTTCTCCCACCTTTCCCTCTCTAAAAATAAATAAATAAAATCTTTTTTAAAAAGGAAAAGATGTTTAAATTTGAGGTCACAGATTGGATTTGGAATGACTATCAAGGATGGCATATCCTGGATATGGTTGTGGGAGTGAGTGCATAAGGTAAAATTCAGGTAAAAGAGAGATAAAGAGAAATTGAGGCACTGAGTGGATTATATGTTATAAATATTTTTACCAAAAGAGATAGAAAATGGAAGATCCCATTTGGTAGCACATGAACTACTTTCAAGGTCTTTAGCAAATGAAAGGAAGGCTAAGATTGGGAGATTTACTGTTTGTGGCTACAAGTGTCAGAAAGGATGTAAATTCCACCTTGAAGTAAAATGCTATTTCAGAGAAGGGGAAAAGGAGTATTTGAATATAAGGACAATGAGTATCAGTTGTATGTGGAATGTTGGAGAAAAGCATCAATTCCTTCAAAACTTAATTTCTCGTTCAATAGGGCAAAAAGTTGAAGACATTGTCCACTTAAAGATTTGAAGATGTAGGACATATAGTTACTACTGAATATAGAGCACATTGATAAGGTTTGTTAGAGAGCAGAGTCAGGTGAGAGTGGGTCAGAGACCACGAGCTGTTGGACATAAGGGTATGAGACAGACAGAAGACAACCTGGGATACCAGTAAAGTCGCATATCTGGGGTTGTGTGGGCATGAACTCCCCCAGGCATCTGGAAAGGCTCAGCTATGCAAAAAGTTTTGCTGTGTCTGAGATTGATTGCAGTTTTAAGAAAGCTCGATTTTTAGTGAGCATATCAGGAACTACATAAGTTGTATACCAGAGATAATATCAAATTAAAAGGAAACCTGAAGCTGTTGTGCTAAACTAAAGTTATAAACCTTGTAAAAGTAATTGTTAAAGATTGTGCTTGTACATTTTCTGAAGGTGAAATACTAAAAACTACTGCTTCTATTGCCAAAACATGTACTTGAGTATGCATGAACTGGTCTTTCTGCTTTTGCTCTTGCTCCACACTTTTTCACCTCACAATTACAGAGATCCCATTTTAAACCAGGTTGTGTCACTCCTCTGTGAAAAACTCTCCTGTGTGTCCCATATCACTCAAAGAAAAAGTCCAAATCCTTCAAGTGATTGATGATCTGGATCCTCTATTGCCTCCTCTAATCTCTTCTCTCCTGCTCCCCACATTCAACCATCAGCTCCAGCCATACTCTGACCTGACTCTTCTGCAAATCTGCCAGTCATTTTCTTCACTAAGTCCTTTGAGTGAAAAAAGGTTAGCATATTTTCATATTGCTTTAAGAAGATACATCTTATAAGATGATTAGTTAGCCATTTGGACTTAATTTTCCTGTACATGATTCTTACACTTTCAATATTATCATGAGAAAACTAAAAATTATTACAATTTAAGGACATACCATATGAACTTTGACCAGTTTCCTCCAATCAGTTAACATGTATTTGGAGTATTAAAATTAAATTTAAAATATGCATTGGCAAATTGTAATGGAAGTGGTAAATTTGTTGCTAAAGAAAAATATCACAATATCTGTTGTATAGACAGAAATACATACTTGTATTACCAAACTAATTCCAATGATTGATTTCAATTGGAATAAGATGAAAATGAATTACACATATAATTACTTAAGCCTTTATTTTATTCATTCCATTTAAATAAAAATCAGTATTAGACAGGTTGCCATAATTATTTAGTAGCTGATTTGTTAACATTTATAATACATTAATTTTGCATTTTTAAAGTTTTTCAGTAAAGAAATAAGTGGAAGTAGGGGGTGTACAATCTCTCTACTCATTTTGAGAAAATGGTGATTCTCTTACATTATGAATAAAGAGAATTACTTTTGTTAAAATAAAATTACTCTTCTGTTCTCCATTGTTAAAATAAAAATTCTTCTGTTTTCTATAGGATTTTCAATGTCACTGCCCTTTTGACATATAAAATAACAGTAAATTTATCTCATCAGAGGGTTATATAGTAATAATTTTTTAAAAAGTATTCATATAATGTGAATTGCTATCAATTAGGTTTTAAAATATATTTAAAATTCACATTAAGATATACAAATATTTGTTTTTATCACTTTTCCTCTACATTTCTGCTCTAATGCTTAAAGGAGATTATGAAGAGTTTCAGAGGGCAGAGGGAAATTTTTATAGATACAATGTTATCTTTTTTTTTCTTGTTGGTCAAATACAGTTGTCTCAATTTTCCCACCAACATTTCCCCGTGCTCCATGCAATGTTATTTTAATGACTAGGAAAAAAAGTATTTCAACAAGTGAAGAAGTCTTTTTCTCTGTGGAAGTTTCATACTACTGTTGATAGATTATAGACTACCTTGAACTAAAGATCTAGAACCTATTCACATTAAAACTCATTATTTGATAGTGAGATAATATTCTACCACATAAGTATGCCCTTATTTATTTAAAAGCATTTCTCAATTGATAGAGAATTATTTTTGCTATAGAAATAATTCTGCACTGAGCATATATTTATAAAAGTTTTTCACAATATTCTGTCCTTATAGTTTCAGAACCATCATTACAAATCAAGGATGACACAGCTTTTAAGTTTTGATACATATGACTAAATTTCTTTCCAAAAGGATGCCAACTATACTCTCATGAGCAATGAATGATATGGGAGCTGGGTTTTCTATCACTTTATCTAGGTTTTATTTTTATGAATTATTCTTAGTTTGAATATATTCTTAATTTTGTCATTTTTTCATTTTATTATTATCTTTAAAAAATTAGTCATCACTATTCAAAAGATTTTATCACATATGCTAGCACTATTTTGTTACATGTGTTGTAAACATTTAATTCTAGTCAGCCACTCTTGAAAAATGTGTTTATGGTATCTTTCATCTTACATTTTTAATGATCTTTTATAGCCTCTAGTAATTGTATTAATTTATCCAATTTTGAGTAGTATCCAATTTTTGACCAGTAAAATGGTCTTAAAAGTTAATGGCTTAAGAAAGAAAAAATAATCATCTTTCAGTTTCTCCAGGTCAGGAATTTAAACACAACTAAGCTGGATCCTCTGACTCAGGGTCTCAGACAGGGCTGAAATCAAGATGCTGGTTAGGGCTGCAGTCTTATCTTCAGGAAACTCAGAGAAGACCCACTTTCAAGCTTTCTTGTGAGGATATTAACGAGATTAAGTTATTCCCAGGTTGCTGAATTAAGGACCTCAGTTTTTCATTGTCTGTTGACCAAAGGCCATGACTTATGATTGCATGCCTTGTGGCTCTTTCTATAGCGTGACTCACTGCAGTGCTGTTGGCTTCCCTTTGAATGCTAGGCCAACTGTTTCTTTAAAAACCAAATTGACATTTCTCATAGTCTACCAGCCAATGATTTTTGAGACCATTCCAGTGAGGAAGAAACCGTGAAAACAAAATCTTAAAAGGGGTACCCAGAACTGATATATAGATGATTTGGAATAAACAGGTATTTATTTTGGTGGAAGTAAAGAAAGGATATAATATTTCTTGTGCTCAAAATATTTGCTGTATAAAAATCTATACAATTTATTTCATAATGTTCACAAATATCTAATTGGTTTAATACTGTATCTCATTTTTATAAGTAAACTGAACCTTAAAAAAGTTAAATAACATTACTGTCTTAGGTTGGGTAATGCATGAGGCAGAGGCTGAATAAATATATTTGAGTGCAAATGGTTTGTCAAGAAATCCCATGAGAAACTTGTTAGAAAGTGAAGAAGAAAGACAGAGGAGGGAAGGAAGGAAGTCAATACCCAGAAGGGTAATAAACATGTTATCCATGTGTCTAACTAGGACAGACTGTACAGACTTTAATATGCCTCAGAATAGTACACCCTGTCCCTATCCTTTCAAGGGGTGAGGAAACTGGGTTTGTGTATCCACCACACTTGCCTATCATTGGTTGAGGACTGCTTCTAAGAACATTAATTATCTGGCCCCTCTGATGTGCCTAATGATGCTGTTGGAGAATACCTCTGTGACCAGAGATAGTTCTCAGGCAGCATGTTGCAAGTGCTTGCAGGATAAATTTACAGGTGTGTATGGAATACCTGAGTGCCAAGGGGATTTGAGGTCCCAGCCACATCTGCTACATGTAACCAAATTTGCATAAGTATTTAAGCCAGGGATAGAAACAACAAGGAAAGGAGGAACAAGTAAAAAAGATAAAGAAAAAATATGCAGGTTGTAGGTAAAAACTAGAACAATATGGCATTACAGAATTCAAGAATAGGTGGAATGAGAGATATATAAAATTAATAGGATCAAATAAATTACCTAATAGTGCATAAATGCATTATAATCACTTTGGAAAATTATCAAAAATTCAAATATTCTGGACCCACACTGAAATTTGAAATATGGAGCAAATAACTTTTGTCCTCAGAGAACTTGAAATTACATGAAAACATAATCAATAGAAGACAATGGTATATCATCCCACTCTTAACAATCTAACTACAGATTTTAAACATTTCAAGGTAATTATTTTTCTCAATAGGTTATCATAATCTAATTTAATTTGAAACTTTTAGAGATACATTCAAGCTCATGTTCAATCCCAATTGGCTTAATCTATTGGGATGTTTTTACTTTGTCATGTAGCACACACCCACAGGTTTACTTAATGATTTTTTCCAGTATTCATTTCAGCTTAAGTAAGATTTCTTCATTAAGTCCACTGACTCATTGACTCATCCTAATTTTTTTTCTGAAAAATATTTCTGGAACTTTTGTTCTATTTTATGTTTTCATTCATTCATTAATTCTTTTAAAGTTAATGACTGGAGTAAAGAAAGGGAATAGTTATAGCATAGCTAAATCTGTATTGATTCCATGATAGTCTTCATAACTATCAAACATAAATAAAACTAATTTTCCCAGCAACTTTGAAACACCAGTACCAATAAAGGTTTTCAAGGCAGTCTGATTATACATCGTTAACTAGAACAGAGGGAATGAATCTTGCCAAGCAACAAAATAAGTTGCTCTTTGTATACATTCTACGGAGAAAACAGATGACATTAATGAAAACAGGTTAAAAGTCACAACACTGAAAATAAGTCTGCTAAATTTACACTAAGCACAAATTAGTTACAGAGATTTGTATTACCTTCCTTTATTTAGCCGGTACTTTACTCCTTAGAAAGTAGGCAATGTAGTTCTTTTTTGTTGACTTTATAAAGCTAGCTGATTTTTTAGTTTCTTGAGGTTCAAATTCTTGTGTCCTTATGATCTTTTAATAAAAATATAAAACTTCATCATAAGTCTTTTTTCCATGACCCATGAAAATAATAAAAGAACACTAGATCTGTTAGAAAGAGAGCTGTTGCTTAGTAGCACATACTGGAGTGTCACTTTAGAAAAGAAAGATATATTTATATGTGAAGCTAGATTTCCCAGAGAAGCAGTTTACACCATGCTCTGCAAAGTATTTATCTGGCAGTCAATAAATGACAGTGATGGTGGTGATCTCTTGGACTTACAAAAGCACCTGAGGAGCTATCATGCCTGACTGATAAGCGAAGAAAAAAACAGTGAGGAATAGAATTGCAATCATGAGAACTCCATTTTATAAACTGCCCAAAGCTTAAAAGCCATGAAAAAAGATTAAAATTACTTTGGGGTGTTGATTAATTGGAGGTGCCAAATAATCCTGGAATTCCTAAATTATTACTTACTCTACTAAATAGATACTGTCTAATGAAACCTTAATATTTTGCCTCTCAAAATATTTACTGTTATTTAAGAGATGATAGGAAAAATGTATCTACCAAAGTCCAACTCACCTCAACATAAAATGTTACCAACATAAAACGACCAAAACCACTATATATTAAGATGCCATGTAATAAGATGTTTTAGGAATGATAATGGTGGATGGAACATAAAAACACAAAATTACAACTAAGGTTCCTGGAAGAATGGAAAGTGATATTAAATTAAGATTGATGGAGATGTTTTTCCCATATCAGGATGGAAAGTATGACCTACCATTTTATCATCTGGTTTGCCTTAAGGGCTATTCACAGATATACTACCTTACTTGGTGTGAGGCCTCATCAATCTACAACTCAGTTCTGCATTACATTCGGCAGAATCAATGGAAAGAAAGAGGAAAATTCTCACAAAGCTAAATCATACAGAACTTCACCAGGGAAAAGAAAGCAAAACAAGTTCAGAATAAGGCAAAGAGATCAGGGAACATGGTTGAGAAGGGTTTTATCTATAAATAAAAGCAGCAATGCCCTGTTGCCCCAATTTATTTTTGAAGACACTATTCTTTGATGATTGCCCATACAGCAGTGCCTTGGTTTAACTCCTAATAGATTTACAGAGTTCTATTCTCTGTTTAATGCTGAATTCCAAGCTGCTGGATAACCTAGAGGAGTTTATTGCCATGGATACAGTGAGAAGTGATTGTTAAAATAGACTCAGAATGTTTATTTTTTAAGTGTTCATTTTGAACATTTGTTTACAGTTCTTTTTTTTCATTTTCAGTTTTTCATATAATACCATTTGGTTCTCCTTTTCCCTTTGTTTTTACCACTTAGACCAAAGCACAGGTCTCCCTATTATAACTAAAATTGCCACACTGAGGATGCATTCTCAAAGTACTATGCCTGACATTACTCACCTTCATTGTTGTAAGATCTCATCTTAGATTAGATTGGCAATGACCTTAGATATATCAAAATGATAGAAAATATTATCACAGCAAGCACATCAAGTCAAGGAAAGGTATGCATCATAAAATCCATCAACTATTTTTAACTGTTCTTAATATGCTGGAATACACTAATTTTACAAATGTAGACTTCAGTAGCAAGACAATAGGACTAAAGATATTTAAAAGATCTTGAAAAACATAGCCTCAAGGTAGACTCCCTTTAATTCCTTATGTTCTCTAGGGAATAGAAATAAGAAGTATGAGAGCTGTACCAAAGTCCTTCACAACCTAAGAAATGGGTTTTATTAATTGTTCTTACCAATGATAATACTAATAAAATGCATTCAGGGTGTCTTTTTTTCTATATCCATTTAAAAATATTTATTAGAACATAGCATCATAACAATTCTGTGACATAGAAAATGTGCAACTACATCTGTATTAAAGATAAAACAGGCTAGTCCAAGGTTTTATGTAAATATATGTTTCTGCATTCTGTAACAACCAGATCAAGCAACATGCTTGGTTTAAGTAATAGTAAAAAAAGATTTTACACTCCATTGAGAACCTGGCAAAAAAAAAACCTTAAATATCAATATAAAGGGAATAGATGTGTCAACATAAGAAACATCCAAATCTACAGAGAATTTTTATGAATTTATTTGAGTCAAATTAATGACTAGGAAGAATAAATCTTAATAGGTTGAGAAAATGCTCTGGAAAATGGCAGCTTTTACAACTTACTTTATAAATCAGAATTAAAGGGGAAGGCATACGGGGATTCCATAAAATCCTCTGGTGAAAGATTAGAGAGTGGGAGAAAGCATAGTGGGGAAATCTCAGAATTTGGATAAAAGGTAAAATCAATAGACACAGACTTATCTTACACTGGTGGGTACAGGATAGTTAACTTTTACGCACATGGAGATGATATATCGAAGGAAAATACAACAGTTAGGGTTCTCTGGTTCTAGTGGGAGATTGTGTGCCTTGAGGGGTCTGGAAAAAGGAAGTTACTATGAAAATTCAAAGGAACGTTATCATAGATGCCAAAAAGACAACAGACAGGCTCAATTAAGGTAAAGTTGGACATTTGTCAAGGAAGACACCAGCCTAGGATATGACGACCTACCATGACTCACTTTCAGTTAGAAAGTTTTAATTTCAGACTATCCTATGTGGTTACTGCAGGTGTCTGAGTTTACAAGTCCCCCCATACAGGCCTCACATGACCTTGTCAGGGTAATGTAGTCCCTTTTTCATGCACAGATGTTTAATAATGAAAGATCACTGTCCCCTCAACTATATCTTTCCACCAAAATAATTTCAAACTGGTTGGATTTGTTTCATTGGTTTTATTATTGTAGTAGCATAATCTCCACAGAGACTGAACCACTGTCTCCAGCTTCCAGGGTAACATTTGTCACATAGTAAAAGGTCAATGTAATCTTTTATAAATAAAAGGATATTTGGAAAGCTATCTGATTGCTTGCTTAACTGATTGACTGAATTTTTAAAATTATATCTTGGGATCTTGGCATTTGAAATTATGATGGGATTTTCTAAAATGAACATTGAAAACTAAGAATTTTTAAGGATTTTATTTATTTACTGCTACAAAGAGGTGAAGGAAAGGAGAAAGAGAGGGAGAGAAACATCCATGTGCTAGAGAAACATTGATCCATTGCCTCTTGCACACCCCCAACCGGATACCTGGCCTGTAAACCAGGATGTGCCCTGACAAGGAATCAAACCAGTAACCTTTCAGTTTGCAGGATAATGACCAATCCATCAAGCTATACCAGTGATGGAGAAAACTAAGAAAATTTTTCCTTCATCTAGAGCAGTAATAGTTGAACATAAGTTATTGAGAGTGACTGTTAATTGGTTTCTCTACTCCACTTCTAATATAATGATTCAATGTGTCTAAGTTGGGGTCTAAGAATCTGCATTTTAACACACACAAATTTATTCTAATGTAGATTGCCTGTTTTGAGAAACACTTTGATGTAGTATATAAGTCTGAGCAGTATGTTAAAAATTCTTGAGCAAATCTGCCCTGGCTGGCATAGCTCAGTGAATTGAGCATGGGCTGCAAACCAAAGCATCGCAGGTTCAATTCCCAGTCAGGGCACATGCCTGGGTTGCAGGCCACAGCCCCCAGCAACCGCACATTGATGTTTCTCTCTCTCTCTCTTTCTCCCTCCCTTCCCTCTCTAAAAATAAATAAATAAAATCTTTAAAAAAATTCTTGAGCAAATCTAAGATAAAGGGTCCAACTTCTGCCTCCATACATTGAGAAGTACTAGACTGATCCCCTGAATCCTTTACCGAAGTCTTGCAAGGCAAGTATGTATTGCTATAAACATATATTACCATATGACCCAATAATTGGACTCCTTGATAATTACCCAAAGGAGTTGAAAACTTATGCGCACAAGAATCCTACACATAAATATATACAGAAGCATAATTTATAATTGTAAAACTTGGAAGCAACCAAGATGTCCTTTAGTAGGTGAATCAATAAACTACTGTAGTACATCCATTCAGTGTAAAGTTATTTAGTACTAAAAAGAAATGAGCTATCAACTCACTAAAAGATATGGTGAAACCCATAAATGCATATTGCTAAGTGAAATATTCCCATCTAAAAAAACTACATACTGTGATTTGAACTATTTGACATTTTGAAAGAAGAAAAACTATGAAGATAGTACAAAGATCAGTAGTTGCTAGGGATTCTGGGGAAGGAAGGAGCATAAGGTATGTTTTTGGATAGTAAAACAATTCTGATGATACTCAAATGGTGGACATGCCATTGAAAATTCATCCAAGTCCCTAGAATGTACAAGGATTGAACCTCAATGAAAACTATGGACAGGGTAGTATGAGGAGGTATATATAAAGTCTCTCTACTTTCCATTTAATTTTTTTGTAAACTTAAAAATGCTCTAGAAATAGTTCATTAAATAAAGAAAAATGTATAGTAATGTAGGACACATTTTACCCATTTTAAAGAAGAAACATTCTTAATCATGAAAGATCAGTGTTACTAAACATCTTTATTGTTACTAAAATTTGAGCAAAAATAAATACTATGGAAACAACAAAAATTATTCCAAGAACTTTTTGAAAACTACAGTTAATAGAAATGTTTAGACAAATGGGAAATACACACAGACATGAACATACACTAAGGACAAGAACAGTGGAGAGTTACATGTTTGGGGAATTCTTTAATATTATTCAAACAAAAATTATTAAATTATTCTGAAAATCATTAGAATAGTTTGAAAGAATTAGATAATTAATCATGCTTAATCAGTGTTAGAAATTTCAAACTCACCAGGCCTCCAAAATGAGATATTTTTTTGTTTATATTCTCAATTTTAAAAATATGTACTTTCAGTAAAAAGCACATTTTTAAGAATGACAATTCTTTTAAAGAATTTATTTATTTATTTTTAGAGAGGGGAAGGGAGAAAGAGAGGAAGAACAACATCAATGTGTGGTTGCCTCTCCAGCTCCCCCTACTGGGGACCTGGCCCACAACCCAGGCATGTGACCTGAGTAGGAATGAAACTGCCAACCCTTTGGTTCACAGTCCTGTACTCAGTCCACTGAGCCACATCAGTCCAGGCTAGAAACAATGATTCTTAGTTAAGTTTAATTAATAAAGAGTCCATTCTTTTTGTTCTAGGAAACCCAATATTCCCTTTCTCTAGAATAGGATTCTCACTGGATATTATGCACATAGAAAATGTCTTCAACAATAAGCTCTAAAAATTTTCTTTCCATCTTTATTATGTTTAATTAAAAAAAGATTTTTAGACATTAGGTTTATTATTTTCAGGTTTTTGTTTTCCATAGTTATTCTCTCTGAATTCTGGGTCTAGGCAGGCTCCACCCACTTCAGTATTTTAGTGCCTGAATATTTGTTGAACTGAGAGTGGCTGTAATGTGGTTTAATTCTTTACAGACCATTATGCAGAACAATTATAATGCCTTTAGAGAAGAAAATAAACAATGTAGGTCTACTTCATTGCTTTTACTGTTTGAAAATATAGTTCAACTACCTTTAAACTCATTAATTTTCTGTGCTTCTCAATGAAGTGGTGTGTCATATAACACCTGAACAAGAGTGAATTATCTTATTTTAGAACATACAGAGAAATAGTTATGCCCTACTGAACTTTTAATATAAGCCAACTGTTCCTTGAAATGCTTAGTGATTACAGAAAATACCTGCAGGGAGCTTCCAAACTCAATAATTATTAGAAATAAATTTTTAAAAGACATGTAATTAAAAGCTGATTTAGTTCTTGGTTTCGCTGTTCAGTGTGTGTGCTCACTAGGAGTTCACAGATCAGCCTTGGCTAGGTAGCTCAGTTGGCTGGAGCATCGCCCTGATACCCAAGGTTGCACATTTGATCCCCAGCATGGGCACATACAAGAAGCAATCAGTGAATCTGTAAATAAGTAGAAAAACAAATCCATTTCTCTCTCTAAAAAAACAATAAATAAAAATTAAAAAAAAGAGTTTGCAGATCAGAGTAGGAAAGCCACTAAGATATGTGGAGTAAGACATCCGACTCTTTTTTTTAAATATATTTTATTGATTATGCTATGACAATTGACCCATTTCCCTCCCTTTATTCCCCTCCACCCTGCACACCCCCTCCCACCCACAATCCCCCTCTTTGGTTCATGTCCATGGGTCATACATATAAGTTCTTTGGCTTCTACATTTCCTTTACTATTCTTAACCTTCCCGTCTCTATTTTCTACCTACCATGTATGCTACTTATTCTCTGTACCTTTTCTCCCTCTCCCACTCTCCCCCTCCCACTTCCCTGTTAATAACCCTCTATGTGATGTCCATTTCTATAGTTCTGTTTCTGTTCTAGTTGTTTGCTTAGTTTGTTTTTGTTTTTGTGTTTGTTTTAGGTGTGGTTGTTAGTAACTGTGAGCTTGCTGTCATTTTACTGTTCATATTTTTTATCTTCTTTTTCTTAGATAAATCTCTTTAACATTTCATATAATAAGGGCTTGGCAATGATGAACTCCTTTAATTTGACCTCATCTGGGAAGTACTTTATCTGCCCTTCCATTCTAAATGAGAGCTTTGCTGGATAAAGTAACATTGGTTGTAGGTCCTTGCATTTCATGACTTGGAATACTTCTTTTCAGCCCCTTCTTGCCAGTAAGGTCTCTTTTGAGAAATCTGACAGTCTTATGGGAACTCCTTTGTAGGTGACTGTCCCCTTATCTCATGCTGCTTCTAAGATTCTCTCCTTCATTTTAGTCTTGGCTAATGTAATTATGATGTACTTTGGTGTGTTCCTCCTTGGGTCCAACTTCTTTGGGACTCTGAGCTTCCTGCGTTTCCTGGCAGTCTATTTCCTTTGCCAGATTGGGGAAGTTCTCCTTTATTATTTGTTCAATAACTCTTCCACTTGTTGCTCTTCCTCTTCTCCTTCTGGTACCCCTATGATTCAGATGTTGGAATGTTTAAAGATGTCATCGATGTTCCTAAGCCTCTCCTCATTTTTTTTTTTTTTTTGAATTCTTGTTTCTTCATTCTTTTCTCTTCTGGTTGAATGTTTCTTTCTTCCTTCTGATCCACACCACTGATTTGAGTGCCAGTTTCCTTCCCATCAGTGTTGGTTCCCTGTACATTTTCCTTTATTTCACTTAGTGTATGTTGAGGACCTCCCTGCCTGGTCTCAGGAAGCTGTAACCCACAGTGACTTAGGCTGAGTAAAAAACCTCCGGACAAGGAGCCACTAAGGAGACAAAACTTATTTCCCTGGCATGATCGGCAGTCAATGATGGGTAACAATTCTCTAAGAAAGAGAATGAATCTAAGACAGACTCGATCAGGTGAGAACGCCCTAAGGAAGAAATTCACAGGGCTGTGGAAATGAAGGGATGATCGACATCAACCCCTGCCTCCTTGGCTTTGTCAAAGCCTGAATCTTTGCTCTTGGATGTGAGAAATCCAAGTCTCCTGGCTGCCTTTGTCTTCAGGCCTGCAGGGGGGAAACAGCCCAGATCAGAAACGGTGGACCCCTGGGGTAATCAGGCCTGGGACATAGAATATGCAAGATCCTATGAGATCTGTTTGCTGGAGGATGTTATTATCTTGGAATTTAAAAACACAGGCAGGAAACTTTTAGAACCTGTAGCTCTTTCATATATTAAAGACCACAAACCTTGCTCAGAATTTTGGCAGGAGTTCTGTCCCCACCTTTCTAAGTTGCCTACATCTTTTGATCTTTTCTGTCAGACTGTGAATCTACAAACTAAGTCTGTTTTCTCAATAAAAATCTGCTTGGGTATGGTCACGGGGTGCTCCTCACTAAAGGGGGTGGCCAAGCGGCACTCCCCACTAGAGGGGGTGGCCAGGCGGTGCCCTCCAGGAGAGAGGGTGGCCAATGTGCTCCCCACATGAGGAGTGGCCCTTCTGTTCCTATCCCCCCCACAGGACCTGGTTGTCTGTGTATGTTTTTAGCATGTTTTGATGAGCATCCACAGCCCAGATGGATACTGCTGGACAGTATCAATCTACAAGTGTAGCCTTCATTTTTTCATGTAATTTGCAACTATATTCAACCAATTCTGTGAGCATCCTGATTACCAGTGTTTTGAACTCTGCACCTGATAAATTGGCTATATTTCCATCACTTAGTTGTACTTTTTCTGAAGCTTTGATCTGTTCTTTCGTTTGAGCCTTTTTTTTTTTTTTTTGTCTTGGCATGCCTGTTAAATAGTAAGGGGCGGAGCCTTAGACATTCACCAGGGTGGGGCAACCTACATTGCTGCACTGTGACGCTGCCTGTAGGGGAGAGGCCAAGAGGGAACAATGGTGCTTGTTCTGCTCTCTGCCCAATTTCAGTCACTTCCCCTACTTCCCCCAAGCAAACTGGGCCACTCTGGTGCTGATTCCCATGTGGGTGGGTTTTTGTACATTATAGGACCCTGTGGGTCTCTCCAAGGAACTCTCCTGTGAGGCTGGGAGTTTATTACGCTGCTGCCTCAACCCCCACCGGTGTTTTCAATCACAGGTTTGAGGCTTTATTTCCCCGTGTTGGAAATCTGGGTTGCGTGGTCTATGTCACTCCCCAGTTGTTTCTCCAGATTTATCTGTAAGCAAATGTGGGACTGCCCACTCCACCAGCTGCTGCCTCGCTGGGTCCACCAACTGTCACCTTGCCAGATAGCTGCAGCCTTGCCCACCCCATTCCTCCAGCCTCCACCTTTCCAGGAGTCCTCTCCACCAGACTGCCTGTCTTGGCCCCTCCTATTGGTCTGGATGAATGTTTCTTCTTTAACTCCTTGGTTGTTGGACTTCCATACAGTTCAATTTTCTATCAGCTCTGGTTGTTTTTTATTTTTAAATTACTGTTGTCCTTCTTTGGGTTGTGCAAGGAAGTACAGTGTATCTGTCTATACCTTCATTGTGGCTGGAAATCAGACCCTGTTTTTCATGGTGATTATCTCAGCATTGAAAACATCCAGCCTTTACTGACCTCCACTACAAAAGTTGATTTAAAAACTGTACTTGAAAAACAATTTTAAAAATTGTAAAAAAATTTAATTAACTAAACAATGTTTAAAAAAAACAAAAGCTGATCTACCCAACAAACAAACTTTATCACAGATATAAGTTAAAAAATATGAAATTTGTGTATGTTTTAAATTGATTATTTTTATAAGAAATAAGCATCTCATATAAATAATAATATATCAGAAATGCCTAGGGGGCATATATTTGAAGACTGGTTTCCTTCTTTTTCATTATTCACCCAAATATCTAATACTTCCCACTGCCTAGCCACATTTCAGATATGTCTATAAAACTAGTTGAAATTCCAAATTTTCTGTTTTCTTTTTAATGTACTGTTTATAATATCTGGTCTGCTCAAATACTCATATCTCATCTATGTTTCTCCCATGACACACTTCTCTAGGGTTAGAGGGAAAGCAACTTTTCTTCTTTTTTTTTATTGTTGTTCAAGTACAGTTATCTCCATTTTCACCCCACCACGGCCCCCCTACCCCACCCATTCTACCTTCAACCCTTGAACCTACACCCTTTGTCTTCGTCCACATGTCCTTTGTTTTTATTTGAATGAATCAGGTGAATTTGGAAATGCCACATATGTTTATGCTGTTTTTGTACACGAAATGTTCTGCAAGTACCATTTACATTCCAGTTCAATTGAATGTCTACCTCCTAGCCTCAACCCTGAAAGTTGTGCTGTGTAATTTCTATGTCCAAACACATTCACTTTGACATGTATCTGTTATGTGACATTGAATATTGAGATCTTACCGAACTCAATCTCATTAATTAAATTTAGGACATAAAGTGCCTATCACATATCCATTTTTTCTAATTTCCCTAGAATTGGGACTCTGAATAACTTTGCCAGATATTTATTTAATTTCCTAACTTTATTTGAAGATTGACAGGATCAATTGGATATAAGAAGAATCACTTGGTTTTCCAAGAAACCCCTTTAAAGAAAGATGATTTTTCACCCTGCTTTCCTTTTTATCTGTTTAAAGCATAGAGTTGATAAGCAAAGCTGCAAAGGAAAACACATAAACATGAGATGAGCTTGACAACAGAACAAAGCAATGACAGTGACAAATGTGAGAGAAGTGAATTGGGACTTGATAGTCTCTTGGACCTCCCATAATAGCTATGGATTCACTAGGTTGGAATTCTTTTACAAGAGAGAACTATAAACCTTTATTTTTCAATATTAATTAAATACTTTATCTAGGAGACAAATATAATTCCCAATTTATATAGTACTATTTAAATTTGAAAAATCTACACCAGTCATTTATATAAATTCTTAAATAGTGCTTACTGGAAAATACACAGTTATCAGTAAACATGGAGGCTGCTGATACAATTGGAGATGAGAATTATTGTAAGGTCATTTTCAGTATTTGAAGCTCCATATTTCTCAGTAGGATCAAGACAAAGTTATAATGCTTTCCCCAGTACTGCAGTACAGACTGAAAAACAAAAAATGTTCGAGTAACAAATGTGGCTCAAATCTTGCAGAATGTATATATTCAAGTAATTTGTATTAGGATAATGCATGTTTAAGTTTTTCACCTTGAAAAATTATAAACCAAAAACATCTGAGAATTGCATCACTTTGTCATCAAACCACTTTAATTTGTAAATCTCAAAGGGATAAATGTCTTACCTGGCATCAGAACTAGTATAAAAAGTTTCGTTGACCAGTGTTGCTCAGTTTGTTGGGCATTGTCCCACAAAGTAAAAGTTCAAAGGTTCAATTCCCAGTCAGGGCACATGCCCCGGGGTGTGGGGTTGGGAGGCAACCAATCAAAGTTTCTCTCTTGCATTGGAGTTTCTCTCCCTTTTTTTCTCCTTCCTTCTAAAAATAACTAAATTAATTAATTGAAAAAATACTGGTATAAAAAGCTAAGACAAAAGTTCAGGCTTTTTTGTCTTATTTTTGGTATAGCTAAAAATTAGCATGATTAGTAATGATAAAATACATATCTGATAACATGATGAAAGTCATTTTCTTAGGGAAAATAATAAATAAGAACTACAGGCTTGAGCAGGAGGATGGGGATGGTCTTTAAGATGACAGTCTGCCATTCTCCCAGGTTGTGTGGCACCTGAATAAAACTCCTTTTACACCACCACTTGCCTCATGCATTTGGCTTTTTGTGATGACAGGCAACCAAACCTCAGTTTTGTTTTGTATAAATTAAGTAATTAATTAATAAAATAAAGGTCAGCTTATTATCAACTGACTTCTCTTTTCTTGTGGCTTGTATATTCTACATTCTCCCTCTTCCATCTTTAAAGGTAGCTAACTCTTGAAAGTACAGACAAATAATGCCTCTTCTGAAAAGGTCTCTTACTGTAAATACCACTGTATTCTAAATCTATAAATAACCCTCCCAACATCCATACTCATACCTGTGTACAAATACATGATATGAAACTCATTTTATCTTGTAGCGTAGCTCCTACAAATATGAGAGTACTATGGACAAGAACTGCTCTCAACATTTCCATCTCTCCTGTGGTACATAGAATAGAATAAACCATATATATTAGTTGATAATGCCAGATTAAATGAATGAGCAAATTAAAGTATTTTACAAAGATGTCACCTTTTACATGTTGACTGCTTAATTATCTGGTTTAAGGCATAAGCCTAAATTTTCAAATGAATCTGAAGTATTTTTAATATAACATTGACATTCAGTTCTTTTATTGTTGTTGGCATTTGCTATGAAATACAGTAAACAATGTCTTATTCAGTGAGTAAAATTATTAAATATTGATCTAGTTGGTAATATTTTATGAATATTTTAAATATAATTATTTCATCAGATATATCATTTGACTTTTATAGTTTTAAAAAATATTCATGTAAATACATATTATATAAAACACTTTAGGAAAATCTAAAAGCAATAACACATTTTACTTTCTAGTGAAATATATCATACCTCATGAGTTTAATTCTGAAGAGCATACTTACTGGGATGTATCTTCTATTAAATATATACATTCCTTATGTTTTTATGCATTTACAGTGACTACACTGTAATAATGTTATTTTGTCTTACTTTCAACTAAAAAAATATAACTCTAATTCTATTTACTGTGAATTCTATATAATTCTAAACCCTGAAAAATTTAAATTTAAACTTGTAGACTATAAGTGGGAAATTGAGTTAGAAGCTTTGTCTCTTATTCTTCATTCCAATATTTTCATTAAAACTTAGAAAAAGTAAATAATTTATTTTTTGGAAATATTTATATAGCAAGACATTCTTTTATTACCTGCCAAAATTTCATATTCTAGTAGTTTAATAGAACACATAATTTGATTCTAATTATGCAAATGCCTTTTTAAATACTGTATTTTTGTTGACAGGTACAGCAAATTGTTACACATATGAGTTTGTAAATATTTGAACCGATGTTATGATTACAAAACTTGGTAATAGTAAAATATTTGGAAAAATATGGACTATGCAAATAGGGTGCACAGCAAAGAGTGTTGAAAAGCTGGAAAACCTACACATGCCACAATGTCTAAAAATACAAGATAAAGTTTGGTCTGTCCTCAGATATCATTGTATATGGTGTGTCTGAGAATGTCTTTATATATACATAATTTTAGGTGAATAGTAAGTAAACAAATATGCCACCTGTTGTGTAAGGATTTGGGAATGACACAAGATGTTAAGAGATGAGTTGTTAAAAGTAAAAAGGAAACTTTACAACTTTTGTGTAATTACATGCTGACTGAAACCTCTTATATTTATTGATTTTGCCACTTTCAGATGGTAATGTCACTTGAATATTGTGAATATTTGACAGATCATAAAAATTGATAGACTAAAGTTTAATGCATGACTGTATTTCAGCTAAATATAGAAATAATTTCTGCTTTAATTTAGTTCTCTCTACTCTCTGTCCACATACAGAAAAGTCTTGCTTTTTCTCATTTTGTTTTGGGGAGCATGGTATCAAACCTGACCTCACCACAACCTGAAAATCCTTTTCAGTTTTTTATAGGGTTTGTTTTGTTTCCCACACTAGCTATTCCACTTTTTCAATCCCATTAAAACCATCTAATCTTTTCACTCTCAGGTGACCTTTTTTTTAATTTCAGAGAGAAAATAAAAATCATTAGTTAGGAATTATGTCGATTTCCTCTAAAAGATAAAAATGAAATAAGAACTATAGGAAAGGAAAAGAAGAAAATATAAATGGATAAGGTTTCCTCCTGCAACAAACACCTAAGTTCCTCTGGACCATCTGGTAACCTGTCAATACACTTTCCTTCATTTCATAGCCACTTTACAGCACGTTACAGTCTGTTACACAGGCCATGTTTCGTAATTCTCCCTTGGCTTTCGGTTGGAATACACACACTTGCACACAAACACAACACCTAATTTTTCCCTCTTACATCTCCAGGAACCCTCAGAGAGTCATTTTTTAAAAACTACTTTTCCTTTGCCAAACTTCCATTAGTATTCCTTAAAAGTCCCTCCTAAATCCTCATGCCTCCTAATATACAACACATTTTCCCTTGGCTCTCTCATTTACTTCCACCACTTTACTTTTCATTTTCTGTAACCAATCCAGAATCTACATTTGCAACCGAGCTTCTCCTTGTCTTCGGATGGAATATTCACCACATATTAGACACAACTCCTTGGCTATGAGGAAGGAGCCTCAAACTTAACATACAACTGAGCTCAACTGAACTCTGTAGCTTCTCTCCCCTGGGGACATTCTCCTATTCATCCTGCCTCATTGCAGGGTAGCTGTCAGACCTCAAATGCCTAAAACAGAGACAAGGGTATCATCCAAAATCTTCCAAAAATCTGCCCTGATATTATTCCTGGTAGGAATAATATCGAATATAACTGACTTATCGAATTATTGAATATAACTGACTTAGAAAATATACTCCATTTTCTCGTATTCTACAATTTGAATTGATTCTTCAATTATTATGTTCAATGATTTCATTTTGAAAGATGAAATGAAAGGCTAAAATGAAAGACAATTTGATTAGATTTGCTGTGAAATAAGTATCATAGTTTTTTTTTATATTAGTAGAGCTAAATTTTAGTCAGCCTGGCTTTCTTACTAAAAATCTTTTACAAGAATGAATACTTTTGTAAGAAACTTAAAAATAGGTTCTTTTGAATTGGCGTTTCAGGACTCTTAGAGTCTAATCCCAGCAGTGGAATTGCCGGGTCAAAAGGCAGTTCCATTTTTAGTTTTCTGAGGAGATTCCACAGTGGAGGCACCAGTCTGCATTCCCACCTATGATGCATTACAGTCCTGTTTTCTCCACATCCTCTCTAGCACTTGTTGTTTGTTGTTTTGTTCATGATGGCCATTCTGATTGGTGTGAGGTGGTTTTAATTTGCATCTCTCTGATGGCTAGTGATATGGAGCATCCTTTCATAAGTTTCTGGGCCCTCTGTATGTCTTGCTTTGAGAAGTGTCTGTTCATGTCCATTTTTTAATTGGGTTGTTTGTCTTCCTGGAGTAGAGTCGAGTGCTTTATGTATTTTGGAGATCAAACCTCTGTCCGAGGTATCATTTGCCAATATAATTTCCCATTCAGTTGGTTCCCTTTTTATTTTGTAAGAATCCTGAAACACCAATCAAAATAACCTATGCACCATGATGTTCATAGCAGCACAATTTCCTTGAATTTAACCTTATAGCATTATTGGTAGTTCAGTTTTCTCACTTGTAAAGTGACTAGCTCTTTTGTCTTTTTCTTTACTTAGTTATTTGTATTCTTTTACTTGTTTGTTCATAGTGATTCTGGATACTAAACTTTTATGTACTAGTTTTATTGCTGTTTATACCTTCCCGTTTTTGTCTTGTCTTTTAACTTTATAAAAAATATATCTTAAATATAACTTTGATACATTAAATGTGGGCATTGCTCTAAATTAATTTTTCATGTTGTAGTGAAATACATCTTTCTCTCTATCATCTATCTATCCATCCAGTTAGTTCCCCTAACTCTTGGTTTCTTTTGTAGATGATGTCAGTTGATTTTTTCATAATGATCTTTATAAATGGCACTGAAATACCTTGCTAAACTTCTCTTTTTATATGAGCAATTTGTAAATGTGCATAAGTTTTCCGGGTAGCTAATAGCATTATCTGTTAATAATATCTGTTTTATCGCTGTTGTCATGTTACTATCTGCTTTATCTTGAACTGAAATTCATTCCTTTTAAATATTATTATTTAATCTTTGCCATACTTCAATTTTCTGAAGTCTGTTATTATGAATTTCAGAAATTATGTAATATTTCCCAAAGTGAAAAAAAATTTTAGAATTTCCCATCACTATCCAGGCCCAGAGTAATTATCTTCTCTCCATATCTATTTTTGTTTCAAATATAAAATATAATTACTATTTTTAACCTGTTTCATAAATTAAATGAAAATACTATTTAAGAAATATTGTTTGGATTTTATTTTACTAAATATATTTTTGTTGTGTTTTAGTAAATTTATGAAAGATTATTGCAAAATAATTTATTTGTATAAGAAATTTAATTCTCAAAATTAAAATGAATATGATAGCCACTATATTTATACTATTACAATTATGAGACTCTGAACTTTGCATATTCTGTTTTGATGAGACCACTATTGTTTCCTTAGGTTATTATGTATTGAATATATTGTTTTTTATTTAAATACTATTTATTTTGCCCTGGCTGGTGTAGCTCGGTGGATTGAGCATGGGCTGTGAACCAAAGGGTCACCGGTTTGATTCCCAGCCAGGGCACATGCCTGGGTTGCAGGCCAGGTCCATAGCAGGGGTCCATGTCAGAGGTAACCACATATGATGTTTCTCTTCCTCTCTCTCCTTCCTTTTCCCTCTCTCTAAAAATAAATAAATATATAAATAAATAAATATATAAACCTTTAAAAATAATAAATAAACACTATTTATTTTTATGTAAAAATTAAGTTTTGCAAATAATTAAATCTAGCAATATATTTAATCTTTATTAGTAATTTAATCTTAGGTGTTAAGATGTCTTAGATAAATGTTAGGTTCCCTATATGCAGATTTTTCCTTACACAGATTAAAAATAATACCACACATTTATGCATTCTTGGTTATTAAAATAAAAATAAAAGTCATTTAGCACTTGTTTTGTTCCGGGCACTCTTCAGCCTTGACCTGTGTTAATCCACTTAATCCTCATAAGGAATGTATGATACAGATACTCTTATTTATTTCATGTATTTTTAGTTTATTCTTTTTCTACCTGAGACATATGGAGATTTAATTTTCTGAGCTCTATTTAGGACATCTATAAATTATATTTTTAAGCTGTTTATTATTATTATTATTATTATTATTATTATTATTAAGATGAAATGAGGTTTTTTAAATATTTCATTTATTTTTAGAGAGAGGGGAAGGAAGGAGAAAAAGGGAAACATCAATGTGTGTTTGCCTCTCGAGCACCCCTTTCTGGGGTCCTGACTTGGCTGGCAACCCAGGCATGTGCCCTGACTGGGAATCAAACCTGCAACTCTTTGGTTTGTAGGCCGGCGCTCAATCCACTGAGCCAGGGCTTACATGAGGTTTTATGTTTAAAGCATTTGGTTCCTAAACTATGGAAAAACTCAACAAATATTACTGAGTTTTCGTGCACACATAAATTTGAATAATTTCTATAAAAGTTTATATCATAAAATAAATACAAAAATATTATATCTTCTAAAACTTATTCAAATTAGGGATGGAAAATTATATATAATCACAACAAAACTAATAAATTTTCTTGACAAATTGTATGTTTCCACAGAAGAGGTTTTCTCAAATCACATGTTTATTTAAAATATTATTATTTGAACAATGTTTAGTAAATATATTATTGAAAGTTTTTGTAAAAAATGCTATATTTCACAGTTGGTGGAATAAAAGCCAAAGTCAATTATTTAAAAGTTACATGAAAATGATTTCTTAAACTAGGAAGTTTCAGATTTAGTCCCTAGACCAGGGAGAACATTAAAAATTTGTTGAAATGTATTGATAAGCTCTAAGACCTTCTCATATTCTAGATATACTGTGCACATATTTTATATTTCCCCATTCCTTTAAAATATTTTATTCTTTCTTGATAATTTTTACATCTTCTTTCCTCTTGCCTTACCAATCTAATTATTCCATGTGAAATTTTTAGATTAATTTAAAGAGAAAATCCCTGCAAATTATTTTTATGTTTTTGATACTAGCATTGAAATACAGTACTACCCCTACTGTTTGGTGTGACTTTACTTCATCTGACTCTTTCTGCACCTCATGTGGTCTCTGTTGGAAATAACATATTCTCATTTCCTCATCATGAAATATTTTGATACCAAACTCATACTTGTTATTACAAATCTAAAATGTTTTTCTTTAATACTTGAAGTAGAATATTATATTTATTTTATGTACAGAAAAATTAATACATATTTATGTTTTAAGGCAAAAGCAAGTCAATACTTGTAATAATGGTGGTGATTGACACATAAATATAAGCTTAGGGTATATTTATATGGGGAAGCTGGACACATGTATACTTAAAATCTAAAATCTAAATATATTTTATTAAAACTTTGAGCATACTGAGTAACAAACATTTTAATTTTACATGTCTGCATTTCAGAGTAGATATATGGTTATAATAAAAACACTGCTGTTTTTATTATACTGGGTTTCAAATAATTTTAAAAATGATTGAAATTAAGAATATTTTTATAGCTTTCAATTCAATATACACATATGCATGATTTTACATACAGACATACACTGACAAAATAAGTCACATATGAAGTATATATTTAAGGGCCTTAAGACATCAAAGTTATGTGAAAATAACATTTGTCTTGAAGTACTAGTTCAGAAACAACTGTTTAAAAGTTTTTAGGTCATTTTCATTTAGAAATATCTAAGAACACAAGATATGAAATAATAAGCATTGTACAATGAAAAATGTAGTATTTGCTAATCCTTAAATTCCACATATGTAGTTGCATATGATTCTATATATTTAGTAAATTACAGTAGGTATGTATTTATAAATTTCATGTGTGACTGAGTTAATTAAGAAGCTTTTCTTCCAGCAACAGTGAATGCATGGATAAATAGAAAAATCAGTTGGTGTCTTTCTCTGTCTCCCATCCTCTCTCTCTAAAATAAAATTAAAAAAATCAATGAATTAAAAAAATATGAAGAAGAAACTTTTCTTCCAACCAATGTACTGGTGACCCTTCTGCTAGACAAGATCTAGCAAATTCACACTCCCTATGTAGGGGCAGCAGTATATGAGTTAAACTTGAAGGAAGAGACAATAGTTAGTCCATTTGTACTAAAACTGTGATGGTAGAGCCTACAACCATTTTTACTAAGGTTATATGTTTATTCATAGTGACTTTAGAATGTGTGGTGTAATACTGTTCCTTTCCAGGACATATGATATCACCACCACTCTTTCTCCACCACGTACAAGTCACCAGTTTTGAAGCCATTACTGATAAGCAGGGCCAGGGGTTTCCTCATTCTGATTACAATTCTTTATTCTCTTAGTTCTCATAATTTTACTCTTAACTTCTGGATTCAATTGGTTTTGATTGTTACTAATCTCATTGATAAGGTTTGCAGTATTCTCTTTTTACATCCATAGCACTTCAGAGTTTAGTCCTTAAAGCATAGATGTCATGCTTTGGTTGTAGACTTCAGTAATCATATTTCTAATGCTACTGCTATTTTGATTTTTCAAATTTTAAACTTGGGTGTCTTACAAATCTTTCAAAGAACAACTTCATGAGATTTCAAACTCAACAAGCATTTGTTGATCTGTTTTGTGTGGAAAGGAATCTTTTTATATCTATTATTTCATTTAGTCCTCATAACATTTTATGACAAAAGCATTGATAATCACATTTTTTCATACTGGATGTGACTCTGTTGCACTGAAATTCTAATTCTATCAGAAAAATCTGTCAGTATTTCCTGCATTGTTGTTGTGTGTTTATTTGCCTATGATTGAAAAAGAATTTCCCAAGTTAATTATTATATAAAAATAGCTACTCATCCTGGAATACTTCTTTCTAAATATTTTGCAAAATAACTCTTGTATATTGTGCTCTTGGAAATGAATTTTCTAGCCTGGGGCTATTTTAATGCCTAATACTAGTACTGTATTGTCATGTTAAGTAATATGAGTTCCTAGTGTCTCTCTCTGTAATCATCTGCTAGGTAACCCTGTCTGATTATGATATGCCCACCACAAATATTTTCCTCCTGTATGTGTGCACACATATTCATATGCATGAAAGAACACATACTGGCTCTTTCCTTTCACACTTCTGGGTTTTTGATCAAAAGATTTGGATATAATAACTGAGTTAGGAAAAATCTTGTTTGCTTTGGACAAAACCTGGCAGTTACTCTAATGGACATGTAACTGAGTTCAAATTGTTTTTGGTTTATAACAGTAAATCCGTGCACAGAGACAGGTGGACAAATACTACAATAAGATTTAAGTTAACACAGTTTAAAATGTAACATACTCCACAAAGTTGGAGCTTATGACAATGGAACCATAATAGGCTATATTCCAGATTTCTAGCCTACTAAAATTTTACTGACGTCTTCTAGGGGGAAAAAATGTAAATAATCTCTACAAATCTTACTGACTTGAAAGCAGAGAAACGGCATCATTTATTGAAGTGCTGGGGAGTTGATAATGATGATGATGATATGTAAAATGGGTAATAGTGTCTGGGATTTTGGAGGTCTTCCACCTACACTCTCTGCATGTGTGAAGAGAAAAACCAGCATCTGGCATACCAGATGGTTTATATTTGTGATGCCCAAGGATAAAGGAGAGTGTGGAAGGCAGAAAGACATATTCCTACTGATACTAATAGTGTAGTGTTCAAATTATACTAAAAGCTTTTTTTCTCTACAGGAGATTAATGTTCCTATGCATCAAAAAGAAATTTAAAAAATGAACTTTTAAAGAAAGAAACAGGATGAATTTTTAATTGTATTTTTCTTTGTAAAAATTGAATCCCCTGATTATCTGCACAGTTTTATCCATTCTAACACAGTGTTATTTTCTCAACTAGTGGCTGACCATAGCTCAGAGAGGAAAAGCCCCTCTTAATCATCATTCTGTATGCATTTTGTCCTGATTAAAAACATGAAAGGTTTAATGTCCCCTTATTTCTTGACTTAGTTTATGTTTGTCTAAGGAAAGATGGTCTCACAAAATATATAGGGAACTATGTCATCCAGCAGATATTTGGTTTAGGTCACATCTTAATGTGATTATTATGTTTTAGCTCCCCTTGCAGAACCTTGGGCTTCATTAAGAATTTTTTCAAGCAATTGGATAATTTTTTACCAATCACTTAGTCCATGGAAGAATGCAAGTGATCATGCTTAACAGAATGGATTATAATGTTGTTTTAAACATTCAATGAAAAGAAACAAAATAAAATTGACTGAATTTAGAGAGAGGCATTTAGGCCTGAATAACTCAAATTTTGGAGTACACTTAACATTTGATCATTGTGTGATTATTTGGTTGAGATAATATAGCTAAATAATCATAAGTGTTGGTGGGTTATCCTTTTGAATAAAATTAATGTCAACAGTTGATCACCCAAATAAGTAAATAATGAAGACTAATGCTGAAAATAAGGGACCAAAAGGAGGATTTAGTGTAATGGGAAATTTGGGCTAAACTCTCTGGCATGGAAATGGCTGGGGTAAATTTTGAATTAGGGGAGCAAACTTTTCTTAGTTACATGGAAACAAGTCATGATTGAGTTAATAAACTACTGTTGAAATAGAAGTAGTAGTTCTTGTTACTGAATTGCCCTTTCCTTCTATTACTTAAAGTTCTGGAAATACTTTAACTCTGTTTCTGTGGTGTTGTGGAGAATTAAGAAGGGCCTGTTCTCCAAATGAGACTAAGTGAACCCTTAACTTCTCTTCCTTTTCTTGTTCCATCTTAATTCATTTGCTTTGATTAATTTATTGGAGTTTTATTCTCAAATATTTTCTTCAGTAAAGTTACTTGACTCAAATATTCTGTCTTTTTGATGATCCCATTTATCTTTCATTAATCTAATAGAAGGACGATGCCTTAGATACCAGGGTTGGAATCATTTTTCTCAGTAAATTGCCTCTGATATATTTTCATCTAGCTTTCAGGACTAAAGATGAAAAGGACAGTCATATGTTTTATTCCCTTTGCCCAAACTGTTTTTCTTCTGGCATGAAGCTTATAGGTTTTTTTTTCCCCTTTAGAAATAAAGAATTTTAACCATGATGTGCCTACATAAAAATTATTATTTTTAAAAATTCTTATGACTGTATAAACTAATTCCAGAAGTACATGTCTTTCCTCTATGCAAGAATATTTCTTTTGAGTATTTCTTATTTTTTTTCACCTTTTCTTTATTTTTTGGTTTCTTTTGAAAAACTTATTTTCCACAAGTGAGATCCCTTATATGTATTTGCCACATTCTCTCTTTTCTCATGTTTTTTATCTTTTTAATCTATTTTTGACATTATTAAAAAAATTCTATTTCACATAGTTAATTCTAGTTTCAACAGTTACATGCTTCATTTTGTTTATTTTATTTTTTAGCTTGAATATATATTTTTAATTTTAGGGCCCTTTTTCCCTTACACATAAATCTTTATAAGTAAGATGTATGTGTACTCATGTTTTTTATCCCATAATTCTATTTCATTGGTTTTGTTCTTAAAATTTTATTTATTATCTTTAGTCATTATGTGATGCAGACCCTGGCTGTGAGAGATAAATTCACACAGACTACAGAAGTCCTGTGGAGAAAAAGGGATGGCATGGCTGCTCTCTAAGTGAGAGAGAGGGCCCTGACCCCTGCCTGGGCAGGCTTTTATTGCTTTTCTGGGTACATTACATCGAGGATGGTCCTCATTTACTATGCATAGGTTTGCTGTAGGAGATTACCTTTTACAGATAACAAAGGAAACAATGTTGCTAATTACTTCAAAGAGAAGGATGTTACAGATCCAGGGGAAAAGTGGTTGAACTGGTTACATTCCATATTTGGGAGGTCTAGCACAGATTTCAGGAAGTTAAAGATATGCACTAAACATTTGCTGGCTGAACCCAGGGTGAGGGAGTTTTAGCAAAAGCAAGTCTCATAGCAGCCTAGGTACAATGCAGGCCTGATTCCCCATAGGAAAACCTATCCATGGGTGTGATTCCTGTGTGCCAGACTTTGCTCCCCACTGGCCTTTCCAGGTGAGGACTGGGCTACGTTTCCCACACCAAGTGGAATGGTCCCCTATAATTATGTATTCTCTTAGTTTGAGGGAGTTCACACATCTTGATGGGAACTTTTTAGTTTGGGATTACTGCAGGTGGCGGGGGGGGATGATTTCTAAAGACAGGACACTGGGCTACTGTAATACTTCTCTTGTGTAGAAGAAAAATACAACCAAAATCATCATTTCAAACTTGATTAAAAATTTAATATGGGAAAGGTCAAGATAAGTGTTCTGCAGGAAACCAGTTGCCCAAAGTATTGGTAAATTGAGGAAAGTCAAAGTTTAGGATTTTTTGTTTGGTTTGGTTTGATTTTGCTGAGAATTGTTCAGTGTTTAATTTATTGAAGGGATGGAACACTAAAATTGCTTTAATTGCTAAGGATGTATTGACAGTAAGACTGGTTCACACTTTTGCTAAGGGTCAATTTGTACTTGTTACAAGGGAAAGGAAGGTGTAGTGGAGGCTAAGGTCTTTTGTACATAAGTAGAAATTTTTTTATTTCTTAAGCATCTTTCACACTTGTATGCCTGCACAAATGCAGCCTTAGATCATGGGAGACTCAGGCCAAACATTCAGCACAATTGTGACCTTCTGGACATAAAGGTCCAAAATAACTACCAAAATCCTTGTTAATCTTTCTCTGGGTGGCTACAGATCCCTACATACCAATTCTTCGAGGGATTCCAGTGTTAGCTCCTGGGTTTAATGACTCTTCTAGTGAATATCTTATCCTGCATGGGAGGGAGCCCCTTTTAGTGATCTCATCATCTCAACAGAACTTCTGTGTGTTTTTGTTATCCTGGATTAAAATTGGCATGGTTTTTGAAGATGGGTGTGATGTGAAAGGAAGGTGCACATTCAGTTGACCTGTTCCCAGGATTCACAATCGTTCTGTGTTTTGTTACTTGCCTGATAAGATGTTTGACAAATTCTTGCATATGTTTCCTTTTTTGTTAGTATAAATAGTTATAAAACACTGGTCATGAATTAGTAAGCTAGTATCACATATGCCAAAATGTTTAACTACATAAATAATTAAGAAATTAATGGTGATGAAATGCTAGCTATTTTGAACTGAGGGGAAAATATGGACATATCATAAATCATATGTTTCATTAAATAGTCCTTTGAGTTTCTTTGCCTTGTGAATTTGTTTTAATAAAGTACATTACCTAAAAATTAAACAGCAATTTCACAATAGTGTCAAAGGTCTTAGAGATGACAGTATATTAAGCCATAGTAAAAGGATAAATGAAGATAAATAACAAAATAAAGTAAAATAGAATGTAACTATTTATTTGTAATAAATATGGTTAGTATTCAGTTTATGACACTTTTCATTTTGTCACATTAATGTGAAGTTGTTTTTAATAAAAGGCAGATCTTCTAAATTAATGGATTTATTCTTTCTATAAATGGATGCTTAAAAGCTTTTAAAATTTAAATTATTTTAGGAGAAAAAATACACTAATTTATTTGTACAAAAGAAGCAGACAAATATTCAATACAGGTTAAGTGGTAGCAATGAATCACATAAAGAGGACATTAGATGATTTTGTTCTTGACTTGAAAATTAATTATTATTTTTATTTTGTCAATACACATATCAATAATATAGAGTAATGCAAAATTAAAGTGAATCTTGAAAGACATATCATAATAATTTTTCAAATATTTGAATATCAGCCTATTATTTTAGTTACATAATTTTACAGATTTAACAGAGTTAAGGCCATACAGTTAGTATTGATTATATAGATTATTGAAAAGTGTTTCACAAACATACACTAAGCCTTGATTGTCCTTTGTGATAGCTCCCTGGTAATAGGCAAATGCAGCATCATTTGTAAACTTCCCCATTACCTGATGCAGACAGTTTTAATATAAATATATTGGGGGTATCACTAATTCAGTACAGGAACACCAGGTGCAGGTTCTGACAGAATACATTTTGAGGCAAAAAATAAATTTTGATGTGTGAGTGCCTATATTATTCTTTATTTCATCTATTAAATGATTTCTGTTTTGCAAGCTTAGAATGTTTTCTTCTTTAATGTTCTAAAGAGAATTCTGCTTTTCCTAGCCCATTTTATGGACTTTTATAATATAAAATCATGATGTCGATTAGAGATAGATAGCATGAGAGAAGTGTATATCAGAGGTAATATTTTTCATACAGGGTAAGATTTAATACTGAAATGAAACATTAGTTGTAACTCTGTCACATTAGACACAGATATAAATTCCAGATAAGTATAAAATAAAAGAAAAATCTCTTAAATATAGAAAATATTAAATAACATCTTGATGGTTTTATGGAAGAAAAATTACTAAAAGTATAAAGACAAATTCATGTCTTAATCAGCATAATCTAATTACCATTTAACTAATTACAATGTATGGTGCTACACAAGAGGCTTTGGTGTTATTGTACTCACTATATCTCTGGCTTAAGAAAAGCAGTGAGGACAACTTATTTTTCCATTAACATATAAAATTAAGTAGAACAAAACATTTTTGGTATTCTACCCATGAACCTGTTGCCTGTGAGTTCAATTATGAAAATAAAGAAAATATGTAAATAAGTAAATAAATAAATATTGAGGATTATGGACCCATTTGAAGGAAATTATTTTAACATAAATAAACATATGCATTCATACAGTAATATGTTGGGAACTGCCCTGCCTGATATCAGAAGCTGTAACCCCCCGCCAAGGCTAAGGCTGAGGGAGTGGCCTTGGACCGTAAGCCAACAAGGAGACAAAAGCTTATCTCCCTGGCAGGAGCACTGCTTCTGCTGCTTCATCCATAACAGGCCCCCAATGCTTGGTTGGTTAGCCAATGATGGGTAAGATTCCCCAAGGGGGGAATGATCTAAGACAGGCACGATCATGTGAGAGGCCCCCAAGAAAGGACTTTGGGGGCTACAGCAAAAGGGGGTGATGGACCCTTGCTCGTCGGCTGTGATATAGCCTGAGTCCTCATCATCTGGGAGAAAATCTCCTTATCCCTTGGCTGCCTTAATTCCCTTGCTCCACCTAAGCCTGAAACAATGACAGGGTGGTGCAGCTCTGCTGAAAAGGGTAGGTTCCCCGGGTGATCAGGCCTAAGAAAGAATATGTAAGATCCTGTGAAACCTGCTTTGTTTAGAATGTTCTCAGTTGAATGACAAGGGTCCAAGGAAGAAGTAAGTTTGTTCCTCAAAGTTTTACAGCTCTTTGACCCTGACTCAGAATAGGCCCTCAGACTTCCTTGCTATCTATTGTTTGATGGCAACTCACTTCCTGGCAATGTTTAATGAGCTTTACCTGAATCCGCATGCAAATAAAACCAAAAAGCCTCTCCGGAGAGGGAATGGGGCACTCTCCCCACCAGAGGAAGGGTGGCCAAGCGGCACCCTCCAGGAGAGAGGGTGGCCAAGGTGCTCCCCACGTGAGGAGTGGCCTTGCTGTTTCTATTCCCCCACAGGACCTGGTTGTCTCTGTGTATATTTTCAGCATGTTTTGACAAACATCCGAAGCCAAGATGGATACTGCTGGCCGGTATCTTCTACAGTAATATATAAATCCCTACTTTAGTATTTTCTTGTTCTTAGAAAAATGAGTATGTAACAGAAAGTTTTAATTATAAGAAGAAAACATGCTTTCTATGTCTAAAGTCTGGACAGGTTTATTGTATGTATGAAATCTAACACAAATGGCCTTGGTAAATGCTTTCGATTGGTTTCTTCTTTTTTTCCTAATATTTCTTTTTACTGAAAAATAATTTATTTTACCATCTCTTAAGTAACATTTTAAAATCCAGTTACTTGCAACATCACCATTGCTTAAAATGATTCTAAGAATCTTCTTAAAACCTATCTTTTAGAATATAAAACAATTTCAAAAGAAAAAGCTTAAAATAATTGAAACAAAATAATGTGCACTTTATGTTTGGACATCGTGCATTGATGCCCACATGCTATCACCTTTACCTATCTATATGATGTTAGAGTTATATGCACAGTCTCATCAAATATTAGACTAATATGCAGCATTCTAATTCATGGCTTCTGACTACATTTGTTGTTTAAGGAAGATCCAATACCTTTAATGTTATATTGTAGAAATAATATTATATTACACAGAAGGAAAAGTCATATATACATTTAGAAGTCTAATAGTTCTGTCATTATCAAACTTACTCTTCAACTAAAGAGTGAGGAGTTTTGCAGGTGCTGGTTCCTTCTTCCCTTCTATCACTTTTTAAACAACCACTATTCCTTCAACATTAGAATTAGAGAGGTCACACTTTGTTCCTTATAAAAGTTGTTCCCTCTGAACCGAAGAGCTCTTCCATCTGTCTAGTTCCAAATGGCTATGGACTTCTAAGCAACCTTATTAACTCCTTTTTCTGTACTCATCCATGCTGAATAAGGCTTAATACTGAAGAATAACAGCATGATATGCCTTAGCTAGAGTGCATACAATTGTTTTCTCAGCAAGAGTTCCACCAAAAGCAATGCTCCATAAACTTAGGAACTGTGCCAAATTCAATGAACTTTCTTGTTTCCATGTAATGAAGTAGTTAAGCATTCTCTTCACTGCCATAATATTCTATTTCCCACTTTGATCAACTTTGCAACAGCTGTGGCAGCTTTGGCCTTTCTGCAGAATTGATGGGAATCCAAATTAACATTCTTTTCCCATTACTTCTCAATGAAGAATCTAAGTCTTGAAAACACTATATTCAAAAACAAGATGCTAGGTACATCAGTCTGAATTCTTCTCAATGTACTCGAAGGTGGTTGTTTGGAACATTATTTAAGATAAACTCTAGTTGTTTAATGTAGGAGACCATTCTGTGTGGTGTGGGCCCAGCTCCCACTCGGAGATGCACAGGACTCATGCTCACAGATAGGTTCTCCCATGGGGAATCAGGCCTGCAATGTACCTAAGCTGCTTTTTAAGACTTGCTTTTTCTAAAACTCCCTCACCCTGAATTGAGGTGGCAAACGTTTACTGCAAAGTAACTTCCTAAAATCCTTGCTAAACCTTCCAAGGACAAGTGTAACCAGTTGAACCACTTTTCCCTTTTCATTTGCAAATATCCTTTTTCTGTGATGTGACTAGCAGCATAAGCTCCTTTGTTTTCTATAAAAAGTAACCACCTAAAGTGAACCTGTGCATAGTAAATGAGGACCATCATGTAATGTGCTGAGAAAAGAAATAAAGGCCTGTCATTGTTACAGGGTGCAGCCAAGAGGGGGGACCCCAAATGGGCATTTGAAATGGGGTCCAGAACTTAAGGTGTCCAGGAGATTTTAAGATGTCTCCATCCCCCCACAGTGTGGGTTGGGGGAAGGGACAAATGGAGCAGGGCCATTGAGATCTGTTTTGCATAGCAACAGCCTTGCAGCTAAGCTCTGGCGTGGTCATTTAACATACCTATAGCCTTTGGCTGGTTGCATGGATATGTTAAAAGGCTGTGATCATCTCTGAGCCTGGGGAATGGAAGTAACTTCCCCACCAAGATGTGACTGGGGGCAGATTCCCCAAGCTACAGCGCCTGCGTGGGAGCTTGGAGAAGATTGGCTCCAGGACATGGGCCACACCTGCCCAGACTCATGATGGCAGCCCAGTAAAGCTGGAAGGATATGAATTCTGGCATGTGAAGCCGAGTGTGGGAGGAGTTGGAAATGAGGCTGCAGAGGAAGATTGGCCGCGGGGATTTAAAACCCAGACTTGGTGGCCATTTAGGAGGGAGAACCATGCACAGCCCTGAGAAGGAGAGCCATGCACAGCCCTGAGGAGGAGAACTGTACTGCTTTAGGAAGGAGAGCCACACGCAGCCCTGAGAGGGAGAGAACCATGCGGCTTTAGCAGAATGGGGAGGACCTCAGCCATTGTGGGGGAACCGTGCTGCTTTAGGAGAGAGAACCACGTGGCCTTGACAGAGTGGAGACTCCCGCAGCTTTAGAAGGGGAACCACCACCTGGTTTTAGCAGAGATCCCGGCGACTCAGCGGAGGGTGCCGGGAACCCAGGGAGGTCTCCCAGTTGAGATGGAGTACTAACTGGGAATAACCAGAGAACTGCCTGAGCCGTGGACTTCTATTTCCTTTCCTGAGATACGGTACTCTGGACTGGGCAAAGGGGGAAGGAAGGAAGGACTGTGTGTTTATGGGTGTTTTTAGGGACTTTAGGATTTTTCATAAAGACATTAGGTCACTACTTGAAGTCTGTATAGCATTAAATAAACATTTCCTTTCCTTTTCACGAGTCTCTGGCATTGAGAGACGTCTTTCCTCTGGCGGCAGACATAACGGACCTGGGGCCTTCTTTCAATAATAGTATATTGTCTCAGGCCCCCCTTGTGTCTGTTCTGTAACATCATGGCAAGGGCCTCGGCTTTTGCTCCCCTTGAGAGAAAAGCCATGCTCGCCCTTCTCCTCTACAGGACTCAGTAGTCCGTGTAAATATCTCATGTCTCATCCACAATGTGGTGGACCCCACGAGCCGGGGTCCACATCAGTTTAACAAGCTTTGCTGAACACTTTCTTTGTCTATACCGTGTAACTGGCAAATGTTTGGCATACTGTGTCTTACATATTTCTTCCAGAACATAAGTTGTGCTGTTTCACATTGCCATTGACATCTAAGTACAGTTTATCAATAAATTCTATATCTTTAGTTTGTGTGCACCCAGAGTAAAATTATAGAGTCACAGATAACCCAAAGGAATTACAAGACATTGAATTATTTTGTATTTTCTCCATTTGGTCTCAGCAGCAAATACATATATATATATTTTTTTTTCCCCCCCAAATTGTATGTGACCATGGGGAAAACAAACAAATTTCACTTTTTTGTTCCTTTTAGAAGATATTTACCAGTTACCATCTTGATGCATCTAAGGCATTTTAATTTATATTACCTCCAATAATCTAAATAAATCACTAAAATCTCTACTACTCCTTCATTTTTTGTTCTTGAGAGTCTGGGTGTTACTGTTGATCAATTTCTCAACCTCCTCTTGCTGTCTCAGTTTTGCTGGTGTGCTATCATTCATCCTTTCACACTGAGTTTACTCAGCAACTGAAACACATTCTTAACTTAGCACTAACCGACAGCTTACATGTTGAGGACTTATATATGTTCTTGTGGAGAGAAAGTGTTTTGGACTGAAATGCCAAATTTACTGTTTCACCTGCTGACTTGGACCCTGTATACTTTTCTTTGAGTCTTCTTCAGATACCAACACAACAAAAATGAGTTAGATTACAATTTCCCCTCCTTTAAGGACATATATATGGTACATGAGTCTCAAATACATACAAAAGTCATTAGATTTAGGGCATATCTCATTTCCATCTTCCCCAGAATTCTTGCAATTTCATTATTTTATTGTTTCTTTCACTGATTTTTTATCTTTAGAATCTTTTTTTTTTAGTATTTTTAAGACAAAGTGCAATGTGTTTCTAAAATATCTTTCTAAATCTAAATTTTGAAGTCTCTATGCCCTGATAAAATTATTGAAAACTATACAGTACAACCAAAAGAATTCCCCTGCATGGAATGAACAAGGTGAACAAGGAAGTGAGGAGATGCAGTTATGCCACAGACATCAACCCACAGAAACCACCAACTGCCTTGGATACGATGCTCCAAGCTCCATCAGCGTCCCAAATGGAATGATTCCAAACCCTCTCACTAGCTGAGGATTCACTGAACCATTGTGCTCTTGGTGGCTCTTCTTCACTGACTTGCCACAACCAGCTTAGCAGGGTTGCTACACTACCTATTCTCATTTCTATCCTAACATTTTGGGTGACTCGCTTAGAGGATAATGGGAGACCTAACCTCTTTACCTTGAAACTTCCATTAGCACTTTTTGAAGATGTTATTTATTTATTTTTAGAGAAAGTGGAAGGGAGGGAGAAAAATAGGGAGAGAAACATCAATATGTGGTTGCTCCTTGCACACCCTCAACCAGGGACCTGGCCTGCAACCCAGGCATGCATTCTTACCTGGAATTGAACCTGTGACCCTTTGGTTCTCAGGGCAGTGCTTGATCCATGGAGCCACACCAGCCAGGGCCCATTAGTATTTTAGAACATTTACTAAAATAAGAGATTTAGTGTACAGAAGGCTTGTGATCATTGATTTCTATCCTAACATGCATGTGGAATATATGGGGAAGGTAGGCAATTGTTGCTACAAAACTATACTCATCACTTAAGTTGCTAATTTAGCAAATGTGCTTTAATCCAATGCTACTATAATAAGAGTATGTATATATGTATGAATGCATGTATGTATCTAGCTAAGGTTTAAAATCATAGAAATATTAGGCAGAAATACATGACACCTTCCTACTCCTACCTTTAAGCAACAACTCATTTTATTAATCTCATTAATCTCATTAGGCAAATTTTCAGGTCATCTTCAAAGTAAATTACTAAAACTGACCCTTTTCAGATTTAGGATATGTCTCATGCATATGTACTGTCTAATTTCCTGCTTGCTTCTGTACAGCTTTGGACCAGTAACACTAGGAAACTTACTGAAAATCTTAAAACAAGTTGCCCACTTTCAAATAGCATGGATGTGCATTCATAACCTTCCTGGTTCCCCTATAAATCCTTATCACTTGTGGTTTCAAACTAGTCTTGAAGTTAGACCCTCAGGCTCTGCTTTAAATCAAATCAAATGCTACATTTCCCCATCCCTTATTGAAATTGATTCTCCCTGCAGCTGTAGAAGGCTAAAGTCCTTTTTGTCTTTGCTTCCTTAGTATGTCTTTACTGCCTCTGAAAAGGAAACAAAGGAGTTTAAAGGACATGCCACCAAGATTACCCAGAAAAGCTATAATTTAGAATTGGACACATAAAAAGCTTCCTAGACAAGAAAAAGCTAAAGGAGTTTATCACTACCAAACCAGTAAACCATGAAATGTTAAAGGGTCTTTTTTAAGAAGAAAACAAAATTAAAAATATGAGCAATAAAATGACATCAAATTCATATACATAACAACTGAATCTAAAAAAAAAAAAACCCAAAATAAATGAATAAGCAGAACAGGAACAGACTCATAGACACAGAGAACATGTTGAAAGTTGCCAGGTAGGAGGAGGGTTGGGGAGATGGGGACAAAGGGGTGAGGATTAAGGAGTCAGATTGGTAGTTACAGAGTAGTCGTGGGGATGTAAAGTACAGCATAGGGAATATAGTCAATAATGTTCTAATAACTATATATGGTGTCAGATGGGTGCAACTTATCAGGATAATCACTTAGTAAGTTATATAATGTCTGATCATTGGGGTGTATACCTGAAACTAACATAATATTGTATGTCAACTGTAGTTGAAAATAAAAAACAATAAAAAAAAAAGAGGTTAGAGAATGTTGCATTTAGTTTGCCCTGACCCTAAAACACCCAATGTGGGACAACACATTATAACTTTCAGTTTCTTCTTATTTATGACTATCATCTTATAATCTTATAATTTAAAGTCATGTTTCACTAAAGTAGTTAATCAACTTTGTTATTACTTAATTTAGGGGAAAAAAGATCAGTTCTGCATTTTCTTAACATGTAAAAAGCCTCAGAAAAACATTGTTCTCAATCAAGCAAATAAAATTCTGATGATCTAAAAAATGTAAATGTCTCTAGAGCCCATTACAAAGTTCCAGTTATCGGGCAAAATGCCTGGATATAAAAGGATTGAAAGCAGATACTGTAGGTGATATTTGTACACCCACATTATTTGTGATCTATGGAAGAATTATTTACAATAACCAAATTGTGTAAACAACCCAAGTATCCATTAAGAGATGAATGGATAAACAAATGTAGTGTATACATCAGTGAAATATTATTCAGCCTTAAAAAGGAAGGACATTCTGACATATGTTGCAATATGAATAAACCTTGAGTACATTATGTTAATTGAAATAAGTGAGTCACAAACCTAGGGAGTTATGTTTAATGGGTATAAATTTTAAGTTTTATGGAGATGATGGTGGTAACAGTTGAACAACATTATGAATGTATTTAATAGTACTAACTTATACACCTTAAATGGTTAATATGGTAAATTTCATGTTATGTGCATTTACCACAATTTTTAAAAATTGAAAAAAAAAACAAGGAAAAAAAGCTATGGAACATTATCATATTATCTCTCATATATAAAAACACTGGAGTCCCAAAAGGGCAGAGTGGAGGAACATAGCAATGTACTTTTGGGGAAATTTAGAGAAGTAAAAATTTTTTAAGATTTTATTAATTAGCTCTGGCTAGTGTGGCATAGTGGACTGAGTGCCAGTTTGTGACCAAAGGGTCATCAGTTGATTCCCAGTCCAGGCACATGCCTGGGTTTCAGGTCTGGTCATCAGCAGGTGGTGCTTGAGAGGCAACCACACATTGATGTTTTTCTCCCTCTTTTTCTCCCTCCTTTCCCCTCTCCATAAATATAAATAAATGAAATCTTAAAAGAAAAAGAAAAAGAAAAGGACCAGAGCCCTGAATCCTTATTAGAAAAGAATCATCTAGGGGTGTGTCTTGGACTGCAAAAGCCTGAGATGTAAGCAAGATTTGTTTTTCCTTGAATCAATGGGACTTCATTATTACTGGCTACCTTTATTTTCCACAACAACCATATTGTTAAAAATCACATATATTATCAGGCAAAAGAGATTAATGAATCATTAACTAAACTTAGTTATCTGTCTTTAATGGTTTACCAAAGATTATACTTAAAAGGTGCCTAATTTACTTAAGAAAGTTTTGTTTGGTGAATCAAATAATGTATGAAGAAGTAGAAGTCCAGTCATTGATTCTTAGACCATTGCCTTTATTTAGAAAAATGACTACAAAGGGAAAAAAAATTTAAATTTTAGTCCTGATTTTGAGACCAATTACTTTTCTGGTCTTCTGATTTATCATATATTATAAAAGATGTTTAAATTAAACTTCCTGACTGTACCAGCTATTGTTGTTGTGAGAAGCATTGTATGGCTTTTGTGAATTTATTTTATTTTATTTATTTTTAAATTATTTTTTTATTGTTCAGTTACAGTTGCCCCTATCTCTCCCCATGGCTCTCCTCTGTCCCTTCCAACCCCTGCTCCCAAAGACAATCCTCACAGCCTTGTTCTTGTCCACTGGTCCTTTGTATATGGCCCCCTCCTTCCCTGTTATCCCCTTCCCCACTCCCCTCTGATCACTGTCAGTTTATTCTTTATTTCCATGTCTCTGGTTCTTTCTTGCTCATTTATCTTTCACAATGTTTGCTCATGACATGATGGGTGATTTATGAGCATGCCTGCCCACACTGTGCTGAGTGTTCAGCAGTTTTTTATCAAAAAACATCATGAGCCCCATGCCCCACCCTCCCTATTCACCTGATCTCACCTGGAATGACATTTTTTTTTGTTTCCCTGGATGAAAAAAGGGAAACATTTTGCCAGTGTGGAAGAGGTGAAACAAAAAAAAAAAAAACAACAGAAGCACTAAAAGGCATCAAAATCTATGAGCTCAAAAATTATTTTGAGCAGTGGGAAAACATCTTGATAGGTGTATTGCATCAAATAAAAAGTACTTAGTAGGAGACTGAAGTTTAAACATGTAAGAATAAATATATGTTTTAATAAATAAATTCCATTTTGGGGTCCCCTAGTATATACTGCAAACTTTCTTAAGCATTCCATTTGTTGATATGATGGCACTCACCTGAAAAGCTGCTTTTAAAAATTACTAATAATATGATATTGCATATTTTGTAAGGTATAACTGATACAAATTATGAAGTTTCTAAAATATGCTGTTTTATCAAAATAAAAGTGCAAATACTTAATTTTAATGTTTTTAGAAGTTTAACTGCAGTGCCATACCTTAGTTTTCAAATTTCTCCAATATGCTGTTTTTCTTTCTCTTTATCTAGTTCTGTGAAATATATGCAAATTTATCATCAATTAATCACTGTCTAGTGCATCATTCCATATGCTGTCTTTGCCTACTTTAATTATTCCATTGTAAAAGAGAATTAGTTGAAGGCTCACTTTGCCTGAAGAAATACAATTTGTAGGGCTGTGGGAGTTCAAGATTGACACTACTAAAAGAGCAGCAAGCAAAACATTGAGGAATACTTCTTGTCAAATGTTCCTTGAAAGTAAACTCTATAGGATACATGGGAATGAAGTTAAATAAAGAAACACTAAGGGTAATTGAGCAGATTCTTTGAAGGAATGAGAAGTAGGTTCATACTTGCTTTGTCATTTGTGAAGAAGAACATTTAACTTGAGCTCCTGCTGAAAATAAAACTAATTACAAGTGAGAAAAAGAAAAAGATTCTTTTGAAGTTTCAATTTACTACTTTGCTTAGAAGACTAAAAATGAGGACAACATTAGGATAATAAAATTGACAAAATATCTCTAAAACATAAACCAACTGAAAATGATATTTAATTTAATAATTAAAAAATCAATCAATAAATAGTATAATATTAGGAAATAGGAAAGTACAATTTTTTAATTTTTAAAAGATTTCATTAATTTTTAGAGAGAAGAAGAGAGAGAGACAGAAACATCAGTGTGTGGTTGCCTCTCACACAACCCCTACTAGGGATCCAACCAGCAACCCAGGCATGCGCCCTGACTGGAAATGGAACTAGCGAACTTTTGGTTCACAGTCCAGCACTCAATCCACTGGGCCACACCAGCCAGGGCTAAGGAAAGTAAAATATTTTAAACTAAAAAGATAAAATATGGTCAATTGTAACTCATACTCAGTACCTGCTACATTTTGATAGCACTGTAAATTTTAAAAATGCCTTTTTAATGTTCTATGCTTATGATATTTCCCAATTGATTATTAAAAAATTCACACTTCTTATATTGGCCTTAAATATTCTGACAGGTCCAAATTATAGCAGTAATATTATCTTATCTTCATCATTATATTACAAGACCCCAGTGCGATAACTATATTAGTGCAGTCACTAAGATCTAATAGAGCTTGTATTTACATTTTGGCTCATATTTCAACTTTTCATAAATATCTATACATTTAATACATATACATACTTGACATTTAATACACTTATACTTAGTTACTTTAATAAATTTCTGAAAACCTAGATATTAAATGAAAAAATGGTTTATATTTTTTTCATTTCATGGCAAACTAAGAAAGACAGCAGAAAGCATAAATTAAGTCAAATATTATTGTATAGATTCACTCAAAGAAAAGTTCAACTTTTGCATAAGTCAATAAGGTTCAAGTATGACTGAGATGAGTGTTAAGCACAGTAAGTACTTATTCTTTTGGCTATCTTTGGAATGAATGATGATATTTTAAAATATGGCATTAGATGAAGACTTACGGATTTCTAAGTATAAGCCTGTTTCCCCTCACCTCCTAAGGAGAAAAATCAGACAAAATTGTTTTTTATTTTTTGAGAAGAAAAATTCATTCAGTCTTGTACATCTAGTTTGAGTCAAGGTCACTTGTATTAACAATATGTTATTTTAGTATGGCAATTTCTTATTTACAGAATACCTCCAAGTTTTTAAATTTGAGTTGCTCAACAATTTTGTTTAATGTTTAGGGATATTATTTTTAAGAAACTTGTTTTAGTCAAAGTTTTCATGCCCTAGAGAGGTGAAATGACTTGGAATGTAACCTCACATACTTATAAATGTGTCAGGACTTAAACCGAGAACTTCTAGTGCAAAGTTCTATTCATTTTTTCTCATTCTAAACTTTATTTTATTTTATTTTATTTTTTATTGTTGTATAATTACAGTTGTCCCCATTTCCCTGCCCTGCCCTAACCACCCTTGTGCTGCTATGAACACTGGGGTGCATAGGTTCTTTTGACTTGATGTTTTGGGATTCTTAGGGTATAATCCCAGCAGTGGAATTGCTGGGTCAAAGGGCAGTTCCATTTTTAGTTTTTTGAGAAAGTTCCATGCTGCTTTCCACAGTGGCTGCACCAGTCTGCATTCCCACCAATAGTGCCCCAAGGTTCCCTTTTCTCCAAAGCCTCCCCAGCATTTGTTGTTTGTTCATTTGTTTATAATAGCCACTCTGATCAGTGTGAAGTAGTATTTCATTGAGGTTTTAACTGGCATATCTCTCATGGCAAGTGATGCTGAGCTTCTTTTCATGTCTCTGGGCCCTCTGTATGTCCTCCTTGGAGAAGTGTCTGTTCAGGTCCTTTGCCCATTTTTTAACTGGATTGATTGTCTTCCTGGTGTGGAGTCATGTGAATTCTTTATATTTTTATAAAGAATTCTTTATATTTTTATAAAGAATTCACATGACTTATAATTCTTTATATATATTTATATTTTCCCATACAGTTGATTCCCTTTTCATTTTGCTGATGTTTTCTTTAGCTGTGAGGAAGCTTTTTAATTTGATGAAGTCCCATTTATTTTTTTCCTTTGTGTCCTTTGCTGTAGGGGACATATCAGTGAAACTATTGCTACATGGAATATCTGAGATTTTCCTGTCTATGTTCTCCTCTAGAACTTTTATGGTGTCATGACTTATATTTAAGTCTTTTTTTTATCCCTTTTCAGTTTATTTTTGTGTATGGTGTAAGTTAGTGGTCAAGTTTCTTTTTTTTTTTTTTGCATGTAGCTGTCCAAATCTATTAAAGAGGCTATTTTTACTGCATTTTATGCTCCTTCCTCCTTTGTCAATATTAGTTGACCATAGACACATGGGTTTTTTTCTGGGCTCTCTATTCTGTTCCATTGATTTATATATCTGTTCTTAAGCCAGCACCACACTGTATTGATTACAGTGGCTTTGTAATATAGTTTGATATCAGGAATTGTGATCCTTCCTTCTTTGCTTTTCTTTTTCAAAGTTCTATTCTTTAAGAAGCATTCTGGTGTGTTGAAACTAAAAGCAGGGTATGTTTGTTAATAACAAATATAGTTTCTTTTTCAAAAAACAACCATGAGGAAATGAGGAATGTATCAACCATGGCACAGGTATTGTAAGTGATACAGGTGCTGTAAGTGACACAGGTGCTATAAGTGGCACAGGTGTTGTAAGTGATACAGGTGCTGTCTTCATCAGATTGACACAAATAACTCCATATATTATATGGTAATTAAACAGTAGTAATTTTTTTCAAATAAATAGTCTAATATTGACTCCCTTTTGTACTATACAGATTGTCCCTTTGTGATCTTTGCCTCCCAAGTAGCAATCTTTCTTTAATACCAGGGTTTTGCCTAGAATAATGATGAGTAAGATTTGAGAAGTGATGACTTAAGAAAATGTAATTAACCATATTGTAAAAAAGAAAAACAACATGGCTCTTTGGGGGTTTCTTTTATGTTTGTCATGCAAAAATTCACTCTGCATGTAAGAATAAAGTTTCTTACATATACAGAAATTTTAAACACTTCTTAGTAAGATTGAAGCTTCATCTCACAGATGCCAGTAAAGAAGTTGGTGAATGAACAAGGTAGGTTATATGCAAATAAGATCTCCAGGGTTTACATTCTCTTTGTTTAAACCCTGAAGCACATAGAAGCTAAAGCCTATGAGTGCTGTGGCAAGTCCAGTACCTCCTGGCGTCCCTAGGCTATCATCTATAGAAGAGAACCTCCTCAAACTGCTGAGTGTTCAAATAAAGGAAAGAAATGATATGACAATAAGAACTATCTGAAATGTTAGCAAATAGTATGTCTGAACACTGTATATTTAATACACAAAACATTAAACTATTTTATGGATATGAATATCATCAACATGATCAAGATGCAAATGAAGCACATATAAATAAGTATATGCATATATATGTATATGCTAGTACTAATGTATAATTATTTTTAAATATTAGAAATATTATTTTTCCAACAAGGATCTTAAATAGTATGAATGGCAAAAGTCAATATATATTATCTATATGATAGAATGCCTGATAGAATTTTATATTGTCATTAAAACTATAAGAACTTTTATTTCCATGTTCCTTATTTTGTTCAAATCAGCAAAATAAAGCCAAAGAAATGGAAATAAGGAACAAACTGACAGTGACCAGAGAGGAGGTGGGAGATGGAAAATGGGGTAAAGAAAGGGAAGGGTATAGTCAAGGAACATGTATAAAGGACCCATAGTAATGGACAACAGGATGGGGACTGACTGAGGAAGTAGGAGGATAGGCAGGGCTAAAGAGAGCAATGGGGAAAAATTGGGACAACTGTAATCAAATAACAACAACAAAAAAGAACTCTGTATTTATACAGATGTTACTTATAGGGTTCTAGGTAAATAAAGCATCATAAAATATATTTATATGATCTCAATTATACTTATAGCCAAAATACAATATGTATATGTGTATATATATGTATGTGTGTGTATGTGTGTGTGTGTATATATATATATATGAATAAGTATGCACACATAAATGTACATAAATGTACACACATAATTGGAAAGAAACACACAAAAATGTTCATAGCAATTTTTTCTGGATGTTGATTTGTAGATGTTTTGCATTTTTCTCATACTTTTAATTTGTTTGAAAAATCAATTAAAATTGGATGCTTAAATAATTTTCATATATTGTATAATAAATAGATACTACTCATCTACCAGTCATTTATTTTTAAGATAAATGCCTTAACTGACTTCTTTGTGAAAGAATTCACTGGGTTTTTTAATTCAAAGTATAATGAGGACTTATAGTCATTATTTTGCTCTAGTGTGTAGCATGTTTAAAGGTTCAGAGTCATGTACATCAGGTTGAAAATATACAGGTATTATTTTTACTACACAGTCTGCCTTTATTTCTGTCATTATTATTACTAATACCCTATATTATATATCTAAATAAAAATAAAGGTCAGAAAGTTTAGGTCACAGTCCCAGGACACAGAATCAATAATCTACAAACTTAGGTTTGTTTTGTTTGTTGGTTTGCTTAACCATAGATATGTCTCTCTCTTTTTGCCTCTCTCCCTCACACACACACACTGATGCACACACACACGCACATACAAATACACCACCCTCATTGCTAATTGTTAATAACCAACTTGCCTATAGAGGTGCTATTCATTAATTCTACGTCATTTTATTTTCTTTATAATAAATGAATTGAGTTAAATGATCAAAGATTTCTTTCACTCAAATTTTAAATTTCAGTGAAATGAAATGAGGAAAGAAACATGAATGCACAAGAAATTGTTGCTAATTAAGTACAAACTATATCTTTAGTTTAGATTCTCTTCTTTTACAGAATAAACAATTTTTCAACCAGTATAATATGACAAATATCTGTATTTTTAGTGCAATCATTTTTTAGTGATTATAGTGCACAAACTTTAAAGATCAGCTTATGTATCTTATATTTATTATAATGTGAATATTATTACATAGAAATATTTCATATCTGTTCATCAGAGACAAAGGATTTCCTCATGGGAGCATTTTTATGAGGGTTTGAAAAAATGATACATTGTATTTGAATTTCAAATATTTAATGAAGATTTTTGGATAGCAGTTAACCTCCAACCAAAATTTGACTTACATTATAAATAAGTAGCAAGAAAAGTAATTATTATTAGCTAATCATATCAAGTCTAGTTAAAATATGGCATCCATGATGAAAGTGGTAAATAGTTCTGGCCCTCATTACAACTCATCAATTAATATTTCTCCTCATTAAATTGTTTTCTTTGTTTGTTCTGTTGATTGGACAAGAGAAGTGCTGACCTAGAAGTCACCTTCAGCCAGGAAACCAGAATAAAGTCAGAACTGCTGATTGGTTGTGCTTACTCATAATTTTTTTCTTAGAGTTCTATTTATACACTTTAATGCACTGCCATCCAAATTCTTCCACTCTCATATCATTCAAAACTAAATGTTCAGTATAATATTTGGGATTTTGTTAAAAATACTTTGGCAAGCATTTCCAAAATTAGAATTATTCTCAAGAAAGATGGTTAGTAGCTAAACTTCATCACAGTATTTAGTCCTAATGCTTCCAACAAATCTAAAAGAAAGGACAAAGGAAAGATGAACAGAAAAAAACAATCTAATAGTAATCCTCTACTTTGCCTTTCATTTGTAGCTGTTTGAATATGATATACTTAGTTTAGATTTAACTATCTAGTTATCAGTTTGTTTGTTAGTTTTAGCATCTGTCATGTTCAGTATTCTCTGAGCTTCCTAGGTCTGCTGTCTGTCAATAATGTGGAAACAGTTTTAGTCATTATTTCCTCAAATTTGTTCAGCACCCTACTGTCTTTTTCTCCCTCTGAGATTCAAATTACACTTAAGTCAGGTGGTTTGAGATAGTCTCGTTCTTTAGAATGTTCTGCCCTATTTATTTCTTGTTTTTTTTTCTTATTGTTTTTGAGTTTTGGTAATTTCTATTGACCTCTTTTCATGTTTATTGATTTTTTTCTCAGCTGCGCGAGTCTCCTGATGGGTCCATTAAAGACATCTGTTTTCTCTCTGTTATCAAATTCTTTATTTCTTATATTTCCATTTGACTCTTTATTATACATTTTATCTCTCTCCTGAAATCACCCATTAATTTTATATGTGGTCAACCTTTTCCATTAGAGACTTTATCATATGAAAAAATAGTTATTTTAAATTCCCTGTCTGATACCAACATATGTTTCATATCTGAGTTGCTTTTGATCATTTGTCTCTCACAAATGTGTTCTTTTACTTGTGCTTTATATATGTATGATTTTTTAAAAATTATTTTATTGTTGTTTAGGTACAGTTGTCTCCATTTACCCCCCTCCACTCCCCCCAACCCTAGCCATCCTCACCTCTCTCCCCTGTTTCTATCTCCCCTTGATTTTGTCCATGTGTCCTTTATAGCTGTTCCTGAAAACCCTCCCCACCTTCCCCACCATTCTCCCCTCCCACCTCCCCTCTGGTTACTGTCAGATTGTCCTTAATTTCAGTGTTTCTAGTTATATTTTGCTTGCTTGTTTGTTTTATTGATTAGGTTCCACTTAAAAGTTGAAATCATATATGTATGATTTTTTTGGAACTGATAGTCATCCATCTAGTGTAAGAACAGTAGACTTGAAATAAGCATGTCCTCCCTTCAGGTGAAAGGGTTGAGTTAATCTAATTAATAGTTGAATTAGATCTGAGGTTTGATACTATTATAGTTGTCTTCAGCACACTTCAGGCTTAAATCCCTATAGTAATTTTCTGTGTTTAAAGTACAGGATGTCTTGCCAGACTATTTTTTCCAAAGTCTACTCTACCCTCAGCTCTAGGTCTTCCCTGTGTGCTAAGACCTAAAGGGGTCTGGCTCCAGCATTGCTCATTATTTACAGACTTGTTTTTGATATGATAAAGGTGGGCATTCTCTCTTATTCTAATTAAACCTGAGTTTTGAGTATATGTCATGTTCTTGGATCTTGATGTGGTCTTCTTAATGCTCTGCTTCCCTGGCTGAAGGTCTAAACTCTGCACTTTTCTTGCTCTTTCTCCATAATGGAGATCATTGTTGTATTTTTCTGTTCTTTTCCTAATTATGATGGATTTTCAACATCATCCCAATGGCAACAATGTCAGTTGTCATTCTCCCACAAATTAATGGTTTTGCTCTACATAATGAGAGGATCCCAGGGCAGTTGTATGCCCTTCCTGCAGTGGCTGCTCTTCTCCCCGCCTGGCTGGTACCATGAGGGAGGCTGTTAGAACTCATCTTTTCTTTTCCATGAGTGACCAATAGGGTTGGAGAAAACTCTTTTGTCAGTGCACCATTCACCTTTCTCAATTCATCAACCACTTTAGCCAAATCCATCCATGTCTTGCCCAGGAATGTGTAAGAGCAAAACAAAGTAAAAGTAAGTACTTAATTCTTCCACATTGCAAATAAAGGTCATGACACCCCTATCCTTTATATTAAATCATTTAATTTATAAACTTGTAAATTCCTTATCTCTTTGAAATGCATATATATATATGTATTTATATACATATATAAAATATATTAAATATAAAATGTATTAAATATATATATATTTAAAAGCTACACAAGCCTCTTATCTCCTTTAAGGTCCCAGAATGTTTTTCTCAAGAACTTGAGAACAATTTATTTAAAATGTTATCAAATAAAACTGTACCTCTAACTCCCAGATTCTGAAAGAGGGTCAGATTCTAACTTTAGAGGGTTCCTCATTCAAGTTGCAAGACTACTTTCTGCCATAAGGATATGAGTTTATTTTTTCCTTTGGGTAAAGCAAATTAGCTAACATATACAGATACCCCAAGCACCAAGTGAATTTAGGATGGGCTATGTATGACAAACAGCCCTTCATATCCTCTTCCTTGAGAATTAGTTAGGTATTGTTTATCTTGAAGGCATCTATGTGAACAAAAAAGGAGGTTTCTATGGAAAGTAACCTCACAGGGAAATCCTATCACAAATTCCTAACTGGGCAGGTCCTCCTGGGTGGTCAGACCTGGCTGATAACCTCTTTAGTGAAAGGTTTTAAGCCAGGCTTTTCCATCATTCCTGTGTATCCAGGTAGCACATTTTTGAAGTACCAAAATACCTACCTAAAGGGGTATTAACCCACAAGAGAGCACATATCTTGTTAACTATACTGTAATCCAAGTCCTGCCTTGTTTTCTCCAATCTTCCTTAAGTCCCCTCTTTGATTTCAAATGCACAAAAAGGAAGTTTCAAAACTGTTAACCTGATTATTTGAGATCCTACTTCCCAGCATATGTCAGTTTGTCTTAAATAAATTCTCACAAAAATTCTCTACAGATTTGGATGTTTCATATATTGACATCTGTATAATGGGTTGTATCCGTTAAGCTTTATAAAATGGTTAGATTTCTTCCTGTATTTGCAGTTTTCCAGTGGATTGCCTGTTATGCACACCACATTCTGATTTGACACATTTGATAATAAAATTTTCTTTCTATTCTACCTTTGTTGAGGGTTTTCCTGGGCATTGAAGAGATTTTGTATTAAATTATATTTCCTCAACAAATCCAAGACTCATGCCTAGTCATTCCTTGAAGGCAATAATCTAGTCTTTCATGAGCTTTTTGACTGTTACTCTGACATCAGTGTTCTCAAAGGAACAAGAAACATCATGAATTTACTATTTGATTTTTCTTTAATACTGGGAACATTGTTCTTTACAATCCACACTTCAGTCACACCCCCCAATAGAAATGGAAAGTGCCTTAACGTCTTTTCGATTCAATTAATTGAGGAAGAAAGAGAGCTGTTTAGTTTTGTTTTTTTTTTTAACCCTCATTCAGTTGGTACCAGAATATGATTTTATAATAAAGACCTGGAAGTAAAGCAAATGGAAATCTCAGTCACCTCACCAGACCTCACTGAAAGGGCTGTAGGTCCTTGCTCTTCATGATTTTGAATAGTTCTTTCCAGTACCTTCTTTCCTGTAAAGTTTCTTTTGAGAAATCAGCTGATAGTTGTATGGGAACTTCTTTGTAGGTAACTATCTCCTTTTCTCTTGCTGCTTCTAGGATTCCCTCCTTCATTTTAATCATGGCTAATGTAATTATGATGTGCCTTGGTGTGTTCCTCCTTGGGTCCAACTTCTTTGGGACTCTCTGAGCTTCCTGGACTTCCTGGAAGTCTATTTCCTTTCCCAGATTGGGGAAGTGCTCCTTCATTATTTTTTTCAAATACGTTTTCAATTTGTTGCTCTTCCTTTTCTCCTTCTGGTCCCCCTATGATTTGGATGTTGCAATATTTAAAGTTGTCCCAGAGATTCCTAAGCATCTCCTCATTTTTTTAAATTCTTCTTTCTTCATTCTGTTCTAGCTGAATGTTTATTTTTTCCTACTGCTCCAAATCATTGATATGAGTCCTGGTTTCCTTCCCATCACTGTTGGTTCCCTGTACATTTCCTTTATTTCACTTTGCATAGCCTTCACTGCTTCCTCTACTTTGTGACCATATTCAACCATTTCCATGAGCATCCTGATTACCAGTGTTTTGAACTTTGCATCTGATAGTTTAGCTATCGCTTCATCGCTTAGTTCTATTTCTGGAGCTTTGATCTGTTCTTTCATTTTGTGCCATATTTTGTTTTTTGGCTCAGTGCACTGGTTTCATAGTAAGGAGCAGAGCCTTAGGTAATCACCAGGGTGGGGCAACCCAGGTTGCTTCCTTGTGGTATATACATGGAGGAGGGGTCCAAGAGGGAACAATGTTGCTTTTTCAGCACTTGACTGGCTTTCAGTCACTTCCCCACTACCCACAAGCAAATTGGGCCATTCTGGTGCTGATTCCTGGGTGGTTTTGGTATCTTCTAGGATCCTGTGGGTCTCTTCAACAAACTCTCCTGTGAGACTAGGAGTTTCTCCCACCAACACAACCCCCACAGGTTTTTTCAGACAGAGGTTTTGAGGCTGTATTTCCCCTTGCTGGAACCCTGGACTGTATGGTCTGTCTTGCTCCCCTGTTATTCCTCCCAGTTTATCCACTTACAAATGTGGGAACTCTCAGCCAGCCACCACCTTGCCACAAAGTCCTCTCCATCCTGGCTGCCCATCTCTGCCCTCCTACAGGTCTGGATGAATGTTTCTTCTTTAACTCCTTGGTTGTCAGACTTCCATACAGTTTGATTTTCTAGCAGTTTTGGTTATTTTTTGTTTTTAAATTTCTTGTTCTCCTTCTTTTGGTTGTGGGCAGAGACAAAGTGTATCTACCCATATCTCCATCTTGGCTGAAAGTCCACCTCTCTCTTTTTTAACTGGATTAATTTTTTCCAGTTTCTCCAGGTATAGAAAATGGAAATTGCATATATTTACGATGTACAATGTAATGTTTTGATATATGCATATTGTGAAATGATTGCCAAAATTAAGTTTATTAACATATCTACTGACTTAGTTTTCTGTGTGTGTGTAAACACTTATAATTAACTCTCTTAGCAAATTTTAAGTACACAATAACATTTTATTTACCATACTGTAATTAGATCTCCAGAACTTATTCATCCTACGTAGCTGAAACTTTTTGTCATTTAACTTCTCTCCATTTCTGCTACTGACCCCAGTTGGTGGTATATCTTAGAACACAAATAGTAATCCACAAGAAAATTATGTTTGTAGAAAAGAAAGTCTCTGTTAAGGATTAAATGTTTGTCTCCCCATAAAATCTATATATTGAAGCTCTAACTCCCCATGTGGCACTATTAGGAGGTAAGGATTTTGGGTGTACACTTAGATTTCAATGTGGTCATGTGGAACCAGCATGAGTAGATTAGTGCCCTGATAAGATGACGAAGAGACCAGAGCTTGCTGTCCATCTGCTACAAGAGGATAGATACAGGAAGAAGTTGCCATCTATAAACCAGGAAGTAGGCCCTCACCTGAAACCAATTCTTCAGGCATTTTGATTTTTGCCTTCCCAGCCTCCAGAATTGTAGAATATGAATGTTTATTGTTGAAGCCACCTGGTCTATGGCATTTTGTTATAGCAACCCTAGCTGATAACCTCTGTAAAGTATAATTAGTATAATGTTATGCTACAGTTACACTTTAAAAATTACAGATTATATGTTTCAGATATATATTGACCTCAACACACATCAGCTTTACTTAGAAGTATATAATTTTCATATAATTTTAAGACACTTTTGTTATGTAGTTAAAATGTCTTCATGTAATGGTAAAATTTTATAATAATGTTTGTTATTTAATTCAGTTTTATCTGAGACATTTTTATTGAAAAAATTATTTTGTAATGAATGCATGTGTAATAACATATTTTGTCTATGAACTGTGTCATTAAAAGACTCAGCTTTGCCCTGGCCAGTGTGGGTCAGTTGGTTGCGTGTCATTCCACAAAGCAAAAAGTCACCAGTTCAATTCCTAATCCGCATACATGACTGGGTTGTGGGTTCAGTTCCAAGGTTGGGGCATCTTTGGGAGGAAACCAGTAGGTGTTTCCCTCTCACACTGATGTTTCCTCTCTCTCTTCCTCCCCCACTAACTCTATCTCTATAATCAAAATAAGATAAATGAAAATAAAAAAGACTCAGCTTTGTCTGTAATCTTTAACAAATGAAAATGAGAAAAAGGCTTATTCAAACTATTTAACGTAGCCAATAGGACATGAAAGATGATTGAGAAGTATGTTTTCTCATAATGTATATGGTGCACTTGACAGAAGTAAATTTTTCAAAATGTGAAAGTAAATTATTTAATTTTAATCTAAATAAATTCTACATTAGGATGTAATTAGGAATGAGTATCTCATCAAACCAACAACAAGTACTCTATTTCATTAAAATATTGGGTTTCAGTGGGAAGTTGTTCAATATGTATAAAGTTTCAGTTATAGAAGATGGATAAATTCAAGAGATCTTCTGTACAACATAGTGTTTGTAGTTGACAGCAGTATTGTGCTATTAAAAATTTCTTAGAATGGTATATTTCTTGTTGTGTTCTTAACACAACAAATAAGTAAAAAAATAGAATTATGATGGAAAATTTAGTAAAGGGTACTAGATTGTTTGAAATAAATGAGGTAAGAGAGTAACAACTCCAATGAGAGTGTTGTTACAGGTGATTGCCTGTTGTGTCATCATCTAGCTTCCTCCTGGCTAAAATTTGAGCCTCTGTGACTCCAAAGAATGCTCTTCAGGTAGAAGGTTTGTACAAACACTGGTGTTTCTCTTCTATGTGTACCTAGCAGAAATATAGGTTGCATTAACTACTTTGAATTCTTATATTAAAGTAGGAATTGAATAATTATTAAAACAAATGACATAGCTTTTCTAAATTTAACTCTAACTTTGAAACACACAGAAATAAGCATAAATTTCATTGTATGATGTAAAAGTGCATTTTGATTGTAATTAGAACAAAGATTAGTTAAAAGACACTGAGTTAGATTGAAACTATCTCATTCTTCTGGAAAAATAACTCAGAGAATAACAAAAACAAGAGAAGGACTTTTTCAGAACTCCAAAAGGATCTGATGTTCCATCTTGAATCTAACCACATCACCTTGTAATGACTCTCAAATAAATGATCTCGCTATTGAGCTAAGCTACCTCTTTCTCCTTTCAGACCATTTTATTTCTGAGCTTTTTTTTTTTTCTTCTTTCCTCCCAGGTTTCATATCCTGTTCTCAAAACAGGATATGTACTGCTTGTTTTAGCTCTTATGTTTATTTCTGGATCAGGGCTTTAGCATAAACATACATAGTTGGTCAATACATTAACTTTTTAATATGTAATAACTTCTAAATATTCTAAATAGCAATTAATAAAAGATTACTCCTTAAGCACAGGGACATGCATTTATCTTTTTATGGTAAGAAAACAAATACTATGAATGTAAGCGGATATAAGTATATGTGTATGTGATAGTAGCTTTAAATATACTATTTTCCTTATATTCTTACACAGAAAGAATAATATATAATTGTTCAATTAGGTGCAATCATATATTATAGTATTGTACATCTCCAGTGGAAAACTGAACTAGTAAAATGAATCTCTATTTGGTAAGATAAGAAATATTTTTTGAGTTATATAGTCCATGACACAGTTGAATGATATTATTTTCTGGGAGCAACAACTCATCTTAATTTATTTAGATGAAATATTTATTTCTTCAGAAGAAATAAAACTTGGATTAATTTACATCAAATAAATGAAGCTTAAAACCACAATGAAATATCACCTCACAACTGTTAGAATAGCCTATCATCAATAAGTCAACAAATAACAAGTGTTGATGAGGATGTGGAGAAAAGGAAACGCTCATACACTGTTGGTGGGAGTGCAGATTGGTGGAGCCACTGTGGGAAACAGTATGGAGTTAACTCAAAAAATTAAAAATGAAAGTGCCCTATGATCCAGCCTTTCAACTAGTATTTATCTGAAGAACTCTGAAACAATAACTTGAAAGAATATATGCACACCTATGTTCAATATATGCAGCATTATTTATAATAGCCAAGCTATAGAAGCAGCCCAAGTACCCATCAATAAATGAATGGATAAAAATAAATGGTAGCTCATTTATGCAATGGAATATTACCAGACATAAAAAGACTGAAATCTTACCATTTTGGACAGCACAGAGAGTATTATGTTAAGTTAAATAAATCAATCACAGAGACACAAATATCAGATGATTTCACTGATATGTGGAATCTAAAGAAAAGAATAAACAAACAAAACTGAAACACATCATAGATACAGAGAACAAACTGATGGTAGCTGGTGGGGCAGTGTTGGAGGACTGGGTAAAAAGGTGAAAGGATTAAGTGCAAATGTATAGTAACAAAATAGACACAGGATGTAAAGTACATTGTGGGGAATATAGTCAATGAAACTGTGGTAACCATCTATGGTGCCAGGCGGATGCTTGGGATAATAAGGTGAGAATTTTGTAGAGTATATGATTGTCTGAACATTAAGCTATATACCTGAAACTGGTAAAAATAGGGTTTGATGTAAACTGTAATTAAAAAATAATAAAATAAAATTAGTTGAATTACTCCAGAGATTTCTATACTGTAATATCCTTTACAGTATAAGAATATGACACAGATCCATCTAAATAAAAAAGTTTCAATATACTCAATTTATTTAATTCCACAAGAATTCAGTGAGAACTTACTGCTACAAACCTGCTTTGAGTAACAAGCCTGAACTAAGATATACTCTGGAGAGTCTATTTAAATCCTCATAGTACTAGTTATTTTAAAGAAACAATTTATTTTTAAGTAGAAATATTTCCCTTTTACTGAAGAGGCAAAGTATTTCTAATACACAAGTAGAAATCACATAAATAGAATTTCAAATTTCTTATCATCAAATGCTTATTTTTAATATCAAAAAGCAAGTAAAAAAACTCAAGCCATAGTTAGGCCTACAAATATTCACCAGTGTTGATCAGCTCAAGCCAATAAACTTCATGAGCAATGTTATCACTATTTCCAGCTATGGAAGGAGTAAAAGCCAACTTAAATATATTTGTCTGGAAATACCCTTACTTGCCTGATTATTCTTCACTCTATAATTTTTATATGTCATTCCAAATTAAAATATTTTAATTTTGACTTATGTAACATAAAGGCACTCACTCAAAGACTTCTAGTATACTTTAAACATACAGTAAATACTTGAAATAACAAACCATATCAAAACTAAGGATTTATTATGCAAAAATATTGAAAGCAATTTCAGGTGATATTTCACAAATTTGAAGTAAAAACACACATTTATTTAAGTATTTTAAATTCTTGAAGATTACTTTAACATCTGGTAGATTTTTAAAGATTTTTTATTATAAAGAGAGGGTTCTGTTCCAATCGCATATAAAACATGAAAATGTAATCCCAACTTTGAAATTTGTGTGAACGTCTTCAAAGTATCTCATCTGTAGAGCCTAAATAGTCATATATTTCTTTTTTCCCAATCTCTTTCAGAAAAGAAATATTAGTCCTTATAATGAAATTTAAGAACATTTATTTAATATTTTAGAAAAATGAAAAAATAGTTCTTGAAATGGATTATCATTAGCTTTCATTACCCCAAACCAGCATTACAATATTGAAAGGGCAAGACATAGAAAGGAAAAAAAAATATGTAATCCATACAAAGAACAAAAGTGTTATGTTCAGATTATACAAAGGACTCAAGAAGCACTAATTTTTCACACTAGTAAAATAATGACCCAAAAGCTTGAACTGACATGTCACAGAAAAAAAGTATTAAAATACCAGGTGGCCACTGAGAAAAGTTCTCAAGCCTCAATATTCATCAGACACATAAAAATCAAAACCATAGTGACAAACCACAATACACTTTTTACAAAGTTCAAAGGCAGAATGACTGACATAGCCAAGAATTATCGGCAAGAATGTGGGGCACCTAGAACACTCTAGCTCTTCTAGTGTGACAGCGAATGAGCAGAACTACTTGGGAAGCTACTTATTAATAACTTGAAGATATGTATATTTTGACTTCCAGAATTTCACTACTATGTATACAGTCAATAAATATGAGTATATATAAACTGCAAAAACATGTATCAATATGTTTATAGCAACCTATCATAGTATCCCGAAACTGCAGAAAAGTTTATTTCCCTCAATAGTAATAGTGATTAATAAATGGTTATATAGATTAACAATAGAGTAAATATAGCAATCAAAATGATTAGATGCCAAAAGAGCATGAATGAATATCACAGATGTAACACTATGTAAAGGTACAAAGATACAAAAGAAGAAATACTATATGATTACATTTATATAACATTAAAAAGATTATATTGTAAGAAGTAAGGTAGTACATTTAGGAGAAAGAAGTTTGTAGTAACTGGAAGGGGACATAAAGGGGGTTTAAGGATTGATGGAAAGGTTTATCTTAACATTGGCAAAACCTGCATGTTCACCTTGTGATAATTCTTAAATCATTGAATTAATGATCTGTATATATGTATGAATAAAAATATTTATTAACAAGCACAAATAAATGAATCAGACTACATTGGTATCTATATAAAATTAACAAATGAATTACTATTTAAAAAATATTTAATAATATATAATATTTTGTTATATAAAATATTTTATTCAATAAATAGTAAATATTTTAATGTATTGAATATCTTATAACTCATTTATCTGATTTAATTCAGTATTATAAATTTTGTTAAAATGGATCTAAATTAAAATTAATAAAATACTTATAAAAATTCAGGAAACTTACATGCAATGTTTACAGAATGTTCACAGTAATGAACATTCTATGTATTTTACATCCTAAAATTGGCTGCATGGTATTCATCACAGTTATGCCAGTTGTAAAATATATTTTTGAGAAAATATAAGTAGGGGATCTTATATTGTATAATGGGTGACAGCAAAATTTTATTGCATTGCTCAGTAGAGATTCTTATAATGATATTCAAATCAAATACTTCTTCAATTAAAAGAAAATAGAATCCACATCTTGTTAACTAGCAACACATTCAGTACTTTCTAAACAGTCTCTAGCATCCAACATACATTATACTTCCAAATTAATGCAATATTTTGACAAGATTACTTCAAAATTACTCATGGGATCATCAGAGTTAAACTCCAGTTTGTCACGTGAAGCAATATATTTCTTCTTTGGCAAACCCAATTTGTTCTAAGATTAGGCAACTCCTGACATATCTTCATCAAGTGAATATCAAATCTTCTTTTTTAAATATAAACACCTGTCTTGGATGGATCATTTATCAAGAATACAATCTTCTGGACTGGAAAAAAACATATTCTACATTTTTTAAAACAATTGAGTATAATTGACATACAAAAAGTTGTACATATTTAATGTACAAAGCCTAATAAGTTTGGAGATAAGTATACATCCTTGAAACCATCACTACAGTGTATGTTATAAACATATCCATCCCCTCCAAATATCTCTTACTCTTTATTTTTATTACTATCATTATTCTGTCATAAGACCACTTAAGATCTCCTAGGAAATTTTAAAATGTACAGCACAGTGTTGTTAACCACAGGCACTATGCTGTCAGGGGATGTTTAGGACTCGCTTACGTTGCATAACTGAAACTTTGTACACTTTGACTAACATTTCTGCACTTCTAATTTGCCCCAGAAAAATATCACCATTCCAAAATCTTTTTGCAAAACTAAGTATTTAATGGCATTAGAGAACTTTGCTTTTAATCAATTTTTAGTTATTAATGTAAGGAAACCAAGGCAGAGTTTAATAACCAAATAAAAATAAAATAGTAAAATTGTTCCTTTTATAGCACCATGTTGGATATAGCTGTGAAGAGTATAGCTGATATACAGCTTGACTATGAAAACTCTTTCCTACCCCTTGGGACCCCAGCTAATTGTCTTTAACTCTTGGTCAAAATCAGGGCAATTCAAAGCACTCTTGGTGATCCCAAGGGCCAAAAACCACACCTATTATGAAATTCTGCCTTGAACTCTTCTGAACCAAGATTCCTCATGTGGTTCAGTCTATGTGCAAATAAGGACCTGGGGACCTTGTGCCCTGTTATCTCTCAGATCCTCACTGCTTGCCTGAATACTGTTTGTCTTGCTTCACGTGTCTTTTGCCCTTAAGTAAAAGCTTTATATAAGTATGCTCTTTGGAGTCTCGTGAGTACGAGTACTCTGAAATATTTAGTAGGGAAATCTTTGCATTCACTATATGAAAAAGAAAATGTGATTTCATGATATATTTTTAAATTAGAAGCTCCTACACATATTCTTTTGTGATTTATTTATAAATCTCTGTTTCCCAGGCACTAAAGGAAAAACTAGAGGGGTGGGAGTGATGGTACTTAGTTGTGGAATTTGACAATTTATTTCCTCATTCTAAATAGATGACGGATCAAAATACATAAAAATATGAGATACATAATTGATAAATTTTCTTTAAAAATCTTAAAGTTTATTATCCTAAGATATATTGAGTTAATTATCATTTTCTTAGGATATCATAAATCATCAATGCTAGTAGTAACATGGAGTGATCCCAGAGTATGTATTATGTAGAGGCCAAAGTTAATAGATGGTGTATCTTTCCAGCAACATTTCTGTGTTTTGTTTTAAGAGAAAATATACATTTGTTGATAAATGAAATGGCTTATGGAAATGGCTTATGCAATTATGGAATTGCATTAGTAGATATTAAATTTTTATTCATTAAATATTTATAATTCATTAGGTACTTAATTTAATATTAAAGGATTACATGAGTGTTGCATTTGATGAGGAGGAGGATGGTGGTGGTGATGATTTTAACAGAACATATTGTTGTAAGAACAATGGGACACCATTGTTTGAAAATATTCCTCTGGATGAAATAAGGAGAATGTCTAAAGGAGGAAGAGACCTGAAGTCAGGGAAATCGAATTGGAAGGTAATAAAGTAAGAAATCAGCAGAGGAATTAATATTACCTAAGGCAGAAAAGTTTTAAGAAAATAAAGCAAAATGATTTTGAGGGAAAACTCTAAAAAGAGAGAATAAAGGACACAAAGGATAAGTAAATCACCCAAACTTTATCCTTTTTATAATTTGTGAAAGGCTGAATCTGCTCATTAAAGTCAACATCAGAATCTGGGAAACTAAAGACTGCAAAGACCTTAGCTGTTATTGTGGCTAAGGTGACACTGAAAAGCAGCCATGTCCATTAGTTTATGTGTTGTCTGTGACTACTTTTGAGCTACAAAGGCAGAGTTGAGTAGTTCCAGAAAGACCCATGGTCCATAAAACCTAAAATACAATGTGACCCTTTATAGAAACATTTACCAAAGAGACTTGACTAGTGTTGCTCAGTTGGTTGGGCATCACCTACAAAGGGGAAAGGTGGCTGGTTTGATTCTAGGTCAGGGCGCATGCCTGGGTTGTGGGTTTTGTTCCCAGTCAGCATATGTATGGGAGGCACCCCATTCATGTTTCCCTCTCTTTCTCCATCCATTCCCCCTCTCTAAAAATAAACAAATGAAATCATTTTTTAAAAGAAACATTTAATAAGGATAAAATACATGAATATCTGGAAATGTTTTGAAGTTTTGATTTTTCTGATGTATATGTTATAATTTTCAAAATCTTTTACTTACAGATCTAATCTGAATAAGGCAATTTTTAAAAGACTTTATTTATTTTTAGAGAAGGGAAGGGAGGGGGAAAGAGAGGGAGAAAAACATCAGTGTGTGGTTGCCTCTCATATGCCCCCTACTGGGGACCTAGCCTGCAACTCAGGCAGTGCCCTGACTGGGAATTGAACCTATGACCTTTTGGTTTGCAGGCTGGCACTCAATCCACTGACCCACACCAGCCAGGGCTGAACTAAGGCAATTTTTATTATATTATTACCTCTCTGGTAATACATACATATACACACACACACACACACACACACACACACACACATTTATACATATACATATACATATACATACATACATTTATATATATATATACATATATAAAATTACTAGAGAGGATATGGAGTGGGGGAGGTAGTAAGGGGTAATGGGGTCAAATATATGGTGACAGAAGGAGATTTGATTGGTAAAGAAGAAATATTTTTGATTTGAATTATACGGCACTTTGACTCAATTTTCTCCCAAGCTCACATAAAAGATTATTTTAATAATAAAAATAATAATTTATCAAATTCTCACTTTATATAGTATTTGCAGTTAAGTCTAAACTTTACTTCATTTTCATGTCATTAACTGAAAGTCTAAATGGATATAACTTTGAAGAAAAACTTATCAAAGAACACATCAAATAATAGTTTAAATACTTAATAATTTTCTAACTATGACACTAATTGAGCTTTATAAAGTGCTTTAGACATTTATAAAGTTACATAAAATGCATTAAATTACTTAAATACTAAAATACTTTGGGCTCAATGGAATGACTTAAATATTTCCAATTAATTGTCGCCGATGCTCTTTTATCTCCCAATCAAATAGAAAGGTAAAAAAAAAAATCAAAGAACAAGAAAGAAAAGGGAAAGCCATATTAATAATGTTATTTATATGCTTAAATGGATATTTCATAGTCTTAATTCTTACCCATTGTATCTATTTATTCTGAAAATTACAGACTCCTTTTTCCCAGTTTGGCTTATCCATTAGATTTTCAAAAAACAAAAAACATAAGCTTGATTATAGAAGTTATAGCTTAAAACTGTTTTAAAATAATTTCTTTGGATATAGCAAATGTCTGAATGTTGCATACAATGTAAATGCACTTTTGAAATAAAAATAAAACAAAGCCTTATATTCCTGCTATCTAACATAAGAGAGAAAGACCATCATAAGTACTACCAACACCCTAACTGCCCACTCCCTTCTCCATTGGTATATTTCTGATTTCTGTGAGAAGTAGATACTTTGTTCTTTTAATAGTTTTGTCATGTATATATGTAGGCATAAGTACCAATATTTATTTTTCCAAGTTTTGAACATTTTTAAAAGCCACTTAAAACTTTTCTGTGATATTATATTATTAGGTTTTGTATTGAGCTTCTCCGTTTTTTTTAAAGATTTCATTTATTTATTTATTTTTAGAGAGAGGGGAAAGGAAGGAGAAAGAGAGGGAGAGAAACATCAATGAGTGGTTGCCTCTCACACATCCCCCTCCCCCACACTGGGGACCTGGCCCACAACCCAAGCATGTGCCCTGACTAGGAATCAAACTGGCGACCCTTTAGTTTGCAGCCTGAGGAGCTCAATCCACTGAGCTATACCAGCCAGGGCCAGCTTCTCCATTTTGATGAGCATAGTTGCAGTTTGTAAATTTGAATGCAAATAAAACTCATTTGTACTATTATACCTCAAATTATATATTATTCACTCTAAATTTGTGTGACACGTATCGTAGGGAATTGGTTTGTTTTGGTATGGCAAACGTGACTCAGCTCTGTATGGAAAACCTACAGAAGTGATGTGGTGGGCAGGAGCCAGACCCTCAAACCAGGTTTTCCCGTGGGAATCAGGCCTAGAAAAATGCATCCAGACTGTCATGGCTTGCTCTTGCTAAAACTTCCTCACCTGGTCTGAAACAGTAGAAGTGTATTGTCTATCTTCAAGGTAATTTCCAAAGCCTGTATAAATTTTCCCAAGGACAGAGCCAACCAGCTTGTCACCCTTCCCTTCTGCATGTGTTATTTTCGTTTCCTTGATTATACCTAAAATGTAGACAATAATATTCTATGTCATAGATAATAAATCCTTCTTTGATGTAAGACCCAAGAAAAACAATAAAAGCTTGTTTAGGCAAGGGTTGGGGCACTCTCCTGTTGAGAGAGTAGCTAAGGCACTCAGAGGCGCTCTCCTCTGGAGAGAGTGGCCATGCCCTTTTTCTCCATAGGACTGCTGTCTTCTGTGCAGTTATTCAGTCACAACAGGTAGACTCCACTGCCTGGAGTCTGCCACATCTGGCACCCAAGAACAGGACCCAGAGTCTACAAGCTACAGTTGTGGCCAACACACCAAATTGGTTTTTATTTTTTAAAGATATGCAAACAACTATGTAAATATTCTTGCACATCCTTCCGGTATAAAGCACAAGAATCAGTGTTTTTAGGGTATATGCATGTTAACTTTTCAAATATGACTGTACACTCAACCAGTGGTATATGTGAGTTCCTCTTACTTTACATCCTAACCAACACATGTGATAGTGTTTCTTAATCTTTTAGCTTATGTTATGATTGTTGAATGTTTATTAAAATTCTATATTTTTTCTTTTTTATTTAGCTCTCTTTTCTCTAGTTATTCAAGGTGGGTACTTAGGTTATAAATTTTAGATCTTTGTTTTTCTAATATATGCAATGCATTCACCTTGAGGCTTTTTCTTTGCATGATGGGTAATTTAGTAATGTATTGTTTAATTTCCACATACGGGCCATTTTTAGTTCCCTTCATTTTACTGTTTTTTTTTACCAGTTTACTAGTTTAATTGTTTCATTTTATCATAATGTATATGATTTCTGTAATTTTAAATTCAATTCAGCTAGGTTTTATGATTGAGAATATGATTTATTATGGTGAATGTTTGATGTGCCCTTACAGGATTTGAATTTTGCTGGTGTTAGATGAAGTATTTTATAATATGTTATAAACTTCGATTGATTGTGATGTTCAGGTCAATTATATTCTTACTGGTTTTCTACCAATGATCAGTCAATGACTGGCAGAGGGATATTATAGTATCCAACAAGAGTAGTCAATTTGTTTATTTTTCTTTTCAGTTAATCAGTTTTTGTCTTATGTATTTTTGTCACTTTTTTTTTGGTTTAATCCCTTTACTTTTTTCACTCAGTCTCCTAACCCATTCCCTTCTAACAGCTGTTGACCTGGGTGATAATCATGTGCTGTTTTTACCTTGAGTTAATTAATAAAGTTGTACAATTATGTGTTTATATGTTATATTTCCATAAAAAAATTATATGTTAAAAATGGTTGCTGAGCCCTGGCTGGTGTAGCTCAGTGGACTGAGTGCGGGCTGCGAACCAGGCATCGCAGGTTCGATTCCCAATCAGGGCACATGCCTAGGTTGCAGGCCATGGCCCCCAGCAACCGCACATTGATGTTTCTCTCTCTGTATCTCTCTCTCTCTCACTCTCCCCCTTCCCTCTCTAAAAATAAATAAAAATCTTTAAAAAAATGGTTGCCAAAGTTTGAGCCAGAGAAACTGGTAGAATATCTTTCTCTAAAAGAGAAAAGGAGGGGAACTTAGAAAAAAATAGATATCTTGTTTGAGGTGATATCAAGTTTACAGATTTAAAATGTTCAGTACACTGTATGAAATATGAGATAGAAGTAAAGAAGAGACATATATATACATACATGTGTATATGTGTATATATATATATTTGATACATGTTAACACTGAGGTGTTGAGATCAAGAGATGAGGACAAAAAGAGATTTTAGAAGTAAAACATATAAAGAATAAACTGATTATTCTTCAAATAGTTTTTCTGCTTTTCATTTCTGACCTACCAGAAATGAAATGACCTACCAGAAATGTTTTATGCTTCATAATTTCCAGGATGTGAAATTATGAAGCATAAAACATGTAAAATAATTTATTTTCTTACTTAAAATTAATCAGACATATGCAAATGTATATATGCATTTATTCACATACATCATGTAAAGATAAACACTATGATTATGATATATAGGTACACATATTGTCAATTATATCTTGAGCTAACTTTAGAACTGTTAAAATGAATTGACATAATCTGTCCCCCTCAACAATGCAAAGATTCTTTGTTTTAGTTTGTTGATATAGCTTCCTGAAAAGAATAATCTTTTTTTTTAATTGGGTGTTTGAAAATTTTAAATTCTATTATGGACTCTTTTTTTAATTTAGGTTGTCATGTCATACTCCTATAAAATCTTTAAAAATTTTTTCATGGTCTGAAAACTGGTTAGTGACAGATAATTAGCTGTAGCTAAGATACCTGACTATCTTCCAGTTCAGTCCTATAATTCTACCTGTTCAAAAATCGAACCTAAAGTCAGTGAACAGCTGACAGGCTCTTTATTGATTACCATGTACCCTTTCTCCTCCAGGAATATTAAATTTTCATAGCATACATATTCTAAGTTAAAAGGTTCAGGAAGATGTTACATTTTTCATGTGTATATATTTAACAATTGAAGAGGAAAATATTAACAGATGGAAAATTGTACTTTTTGTCTATGAACACAAAAATACTTAGCCATAAAACTTGCTACTACTATTAATCCCTTGAAAAACATTTTCTAGTTTTTCCAAAATGGCACCCTCTATTTTGGTCTTACATTCTAGAAACAGAGCAACATTGGATTTGTCCACAATGTTAGAATTTCACTAAACCATGAATTTTATTAATAATGTCAGCATGAACATACAACCAGAAAATAGGACATCCTCAAAATATTAACAATTAATATAATAACACAAATAACTATTATATATTATTGTTTAAAATAAAACATTTTCTAAGACTTGCCTTCTAAAAATATTAACTTCATTAGACAAAATAGTACACAAATATCCTGTATTATTATATAATTATTTAATGTTACCTACATTAATAACAGTTCAAGTCATCTGTAATTAATACACAAAAGCTTGGATTTTTGTGATATTTGCAATGATTTAAAAGTGGTTTGAAAAAAGTTATGAACAAACAGAATGACATAAAATTATTGAAAACATTTAAGATATATCCAACAAATAACATCTCACTGAAAATGTTTGGTAACATTTATCAGCCTTTTGCTTTTTTTTTTGTGATTCTTAACATTTTATATCAAAGCTAGGGATAAAATCTTTATCCATGTTACTAATGTGTTATTTAAGAGTAGACCAGCCTCCTACTGTCCACAGCTGCTTTTAATTTACAAGCAATTGGAATAAGTCAAGCATTGCTAGTGAGTCATTTCTGCTTCTTGCTATGCTATTTCATCTGGGAAGCCATTATGCAAACTAAGAGCATCTGAAGAGAGGTACCCCACTTAAAAGTGTTCAGTAGGGGTTCTGACTTTTATCATTTTTGGCAAATGGTGTCATCAAATTGCATATGTTGTTCCATTGGTAGCCATGATTGCCTTAGATTAGTAAATGTGTTCATAAATATGAGGTATATTTCCAGATATTACTAATGTAGTAAAGTTTGTTAAAAAAATCATGTAATTAATTATAAATTTTAAAATTTAGAAATGGATCAAGTGAACATGTCAATTGTTACATGAATTCCAGGTAATAGGTTATTTTTTTGTAAATATTTTACTGTGTGTACAATCTAATTCTAAGGGGGGAAACCTAGAAAATCTGGTATTGCTAAATTATACAGAAACCATGAAATTATCCTGACCCTTTACATTTTAAGGTAAAGTTCTGCAGAAATTTGGAGTGAAAATAATTTCTCACTGAGGCTAGATTATATTTTATTGTATGAATCCCTACCACTCCTAGAGTTTTCTTTAAAATAAAATAGTCATGTTGATACATAGGCCAAAGTATCCAATTTTATTCTGTTTTGAAGTTTACCTAAGCAAATACCTAATTTAATTAATGTGAGATATAACTTAAAATGTATGGTCCATTTCAAATATGGTATTTTTTAAATGTTTTATTTATTTATTTTTTAGAGAGGGAAAGGAGTGAGGAAGAGGAAGAGAAACAACATCAATGTGTGGTTTCCTCTTGTATGCTCCTTACTGGGGACCTGGCCTGCAACTCATACATGTACCCTAGACTGGGAATTGAATCAGAGACCCTTTGATTCACAAGCCAGCACTCAGTCCACTGAGTCACACCAGCCAGGGCTTAAATATTGTCTTATTCTATGTACGGATCACTTCTATCATCATTGTGATAATTATGATAATAAAAACTGGTAGTTTTTAAATAAAATCTTGATGCCTGGCACTTTATCAATAGCTTTGCATTGTATATCATATTTAACTCTCACAATGATTTTATAAAGTAAATGATATTATCTTCATTCTACTGAGGAAACCATGGCTTAAAGAAGCGACATCATCAGCTAGCAGTGCATACTTAGTGAGGCCGCCCTTTTAAGACAAAGCTGCCTTCCTGAAAAGCCAAAATAGTTTGTACCACTTGCTTTTATATTGCCTATCAAAGTTCTATATTTCATAAATAACAAAACCATGTATTTATTGAATAACCAGTTCTTAGAAAAAAGAATACATGTTTCAAAAGAGGATCTTTTTAACTGTTTAACTTATGAACAAAAAAGGCAGGTAGGCAAATACACGGTGCTCATAATTCACATTATATTTTTTTAAGTATCATAAAGGCTAAAGGAATCAAATATATGGTAACAGAAGATTTGACTTTGGGTGGTGGGCACATAATGCACACAATGTTGCATCACAGAATTGTACAACTGAAACCTATACAATTTTATTAACCAATGACATCACAATAAATTTAATAAAATGGAAATAATAATAAAACATTAGTAAGGTTATGAAAAAATTACAAAGTGGACTACATTTTGCCAAGACAGCATTTTATAATTTCTATTGTAGTTTGGAGAATCTGTTCTTAGTAGAGTAGTTGCACACTCTAGATGGACTTATCTTAGTTCTAGCTCTGTTCCAGTCCTCAGAGTACTCATTGTGACCTGAGATGACAATTCTAGCTTTACCCATCACACACATTGTCCATTCTGCAGGAATGTGGTTAGACCAAAGGACAGCATGCACCCTCCATATACGGGCATTTCTCACAAATGGAGCATGAAACTTCTGCACACAACTTCCATAACTCATGTACTTAAATATAAGAAGATGCAAGAGAAGTTGGAGAATTATTGCTTTCTTTGGTATAGCAATCTATTCAACTAAAATTCCTGGGTATTTTCTAAAAGAAAGAGAAAATGGAGATAAAAATTGACCACAGTAGACCTTTCCAAGGCATGCATAATCTAATAGAGTGTATTTCATTAAAAAAATGTGATTTCAGGTCTCATATATGTTCATATTTAGCATGCTACAAGGTAGCCAACAAAATAATATATAGCAAAGTTAGTTCTAAAAATTAGTTTCCATACCAGTATAAGTAACTTTATAAAATTTAAAATATAAAGATTAAATATAATAAAAACATGAATTTATTTTGTGATTCATTAGCAATTTTATTGTCCTTTTAGTTATCCATGCACTGTGCCATGAGTATTTAATTATGTTTACTATCATATTTTTTCTAAGCCACATCACCAAGGTTGATACCCCCACTTGCATCAGAGAAAGAAGATATTTTAAATAATCTCTGGCACCAATGTCACTTTGGATACCAAAAAAAAAAAAGTCATTTGCAGTTAAAATGGTTTCTAATGAATTATAAAAGGAAAAGCAAAAATATGTCAATTGAAAAGGCATACTGCTATGATGAGGAAAAACATGTCTTTGAGAGTTGTGTTGATCTACAAAGAAAGCAGGCATGTCTGTATCTGGAGGAAAGATTGAACAAAAGTTGAACCACCCCTATCTTCCCCATTGAAGTCTGCCAGTTGGAATACAGGGGAACCTCATTAATTTAAAGCTGAGGTTCTGTTCCAACTCATGATGTTCAAAGAACCAACAGACAAAATATATAATATATAGTCATTGGATAGAGAAGGATTGTATGTAGAGGGCAGGGATGAATGCAGCTGATTAAAAAATATTGAGAAGAGTATGGGTGGAAGTAAAGAGAAGTTGAATGTCTGGATGAGAAATTTTGAGAGGGAGTTAGCTTCCACAGAATAACTTCATGTTATACAAGGCAGTCTCCAGAGAGTTACAACCCCCTTTCTTCTCTTGCACAGCACTACAGGCTAGAGATCCACATAATTCTCCATTCAGGAACATCAAGTAGCTTCATCATAGTTATGTTGGTATGGTTTGGCAGAGGCTAGTAGGGCAGGGTCTCCTGGGAACATACTGTCCTTATGAGTGCCTAGAATAATGGGGCCAAAAATATTATGTCTTCTTCCCCAGCCATGATCAATGGAAGTCTACCACCAACACTATCAGGGACAGGAGGACAGGGTAAGGTAAAAGCTCCCTGATGCAACTACAATTCAGTGTGAATCACCCTAAAGAGTAGAAAAAAAAACAGCCCTGCCAGTCCAGGTTGCATACAACTGATTTTACAATTTCTAAGTCAGCCTTGCCTTCTATAATGACCGGTTTCAGTAAGGCCTGATTTACTCTGATCACATTGTCTGGCCACAGCTACTCTTTTCTGTGATAAATTCTAATGTTTATGAGGAATTTCTGCTTGTTAGTTGGTGTAGCAGCATCATCTTGCTAAATTATAAGTAAAATGATTATTTTTCCTTCCTAAGAATTCCTAATCTCTAAACTGGCATTTTCACTGCTGTCTTATATTACATTCCTCATACAGATGATGAACTTCCTTTTGAGTGTTGTTTCTTACACAAAGATACTTTAAAACTATACCTAGTGACATTTCATTATTTCTTACTTATATCCTAGACGTGCATTGAGGGCTACAAGGTGTCTGATTTTCCCATTCACACTTCAAACATTCAAACGTGTGTATGTGTGTTTGGTAGATATAGATATATTAAGGTGACAAACTCTGCTTGTGAATGGCATTTTAATCCCCCAATTGAATATATTATAAGAACCATGCTCCATAAAGTATGCCAAAATTATTTCATTTTCTATTATAGCTGTGGACCAAAATAATGAAAATTGTGCAGGATAGTGTCCAGGCAATCATATACTTTATACAGTGGTCCCCTGATATTGTAAGTACCCATCTAATATCAAACATAATCATCGCAATTTTACTGGCTGTATTCTCCATGCTATACTCCACATCCCTGTGACTATTTTCTAACTGGCAATTAGTACTTCTTAATCCCTTCACATTTTACACCTATCCCCTCACCGACCCTCCTGCCCCATCATGTGACCATCATGTGTTCTGTATCTATCAGTCTGTTTCTATTTTTTTTGGTTTATTTCATTCTTTAGATTTCATGTATGAGTGACAACATATGATATTTCCTTTTCTCTCTCTGACTTATTTCACTTAGTATAATACCCTCTAGGTCTATCCATGCTGTTGCAAAGAGTAAGATTTCATTATTTTTTGCTCACTTCATGCAGTTTTTTGATCTGATGTGTCCACTTAATCCTGACCACCCAAGACATCTTCCTGCCTGCATCGTTTTCTTCATAGTCTTTGTGATTTTCTAAAATTGTTTATTTCTTTATTGCTTAGAGCAGTAGTCACTAAATAAATAAGTGAAATAATTTCAGCAAAATAATGTATTTCTGCAAATACACGTTCTTCGATGAAGGCAGAAGTCCCTTCTGTATTGTTCAGTAGAGTATCTCCAAAGTCTGTCAAGCATGGTGTCAGTACCATAGTTTATACTCAATTATTAGTTATTGGGAAAATGATAAAAATAAGTGACCGATTTAAGGGTTGATGTAGACCATGATTGTCTTAGATTTTAATTGAAAAACTCACTTTTGGCATCATTTCTTATATGATGTATATTCTCCTTTCCCTCATACCCTGGTTCATTTGAAAGATCTTGGGGAGGAAGCCCTGGCTGGTGTAGCTCAGTGGATGGAGCGCGGGCTGGGAACCAAAGTGTCCCAGGTTCGATTCCCAGCCAGGGTACATGCCTGGGTTGCAGGCCATAACCCCCCAGCAACCGCACATTGATGTTTCTCTCTCTCTCTCTCTCTCTCTCTCCCTCCCTTCCCTCTCTAAAAATAAATAAATAAAATCTTAAAAAAAAAAAAAAAGAAAGATCTTGGGGAGGATTGAACTTCACCCTACCTAGCTCTACTTGCAAAGTTAGACTCAGATGTGAGAAAACTGAATGTCTGAACCTAAAGCTATTATTCATCTAACTATTATTAGTTGAATGTGTCGTAGCTATAAAATATCCACCTTTCTCTTTCCAGATATATCATGATAATATATAATGCCTAAATATTATAAACATGCTCATTGCATGTAGTTATTAAGGACTCAGGAGATTTGGGAGTTTAATTTTGGATAGCTCTCTATTTTAAATGCATTAGTAATAATCTATAAATTGTAAGTTTTTGTAGCACACAAATGAAACCTATGTTCTAAATTATATTTCTCACTCTTTTTAAATATGTCCTATTTACACTATAATACCAATTACAATATTGATCATTGCCTATGTCTTACTATGGACCAAGAACAGTGCTGTTAGTATTTTTGCTATTTCACATTCAGTGGTTTTGTAATTTTATTCATGAAGAATCTGAGGCTCACAGGATTAGGTAATTTGCCCACAGTCAGAAACTTACTAAGTGACAGATATGATATTTTGATATATAACTTTTTGGTAATAAAGCCTGAGATAATCTTGTTGGAAACTTCCCTACTTGGTTTCAGGAGCTGTAACCCCCAATGGCTAAGGCTGAGTGGGCGACCTTCAGACCATAAACCACTAAAAAGACAAAGCTTATCTTCCTGGCAGGGGGGCCACCTCTGCCTCTTTTACTTCACCCTCCCTGGCCCCCAATGCTTGATTGGTTAGCCAATGAAGGATAAGATTCCTCAAGTAAGGGACAACCTAAGACAGGCATGATCATGGGGGCCCCAGAGGAGGACTTGGGGGCTACAGAAAAGGAGTGATGGACCTTCACCCCTGTGTTTTGACACAGCCTGAGTCCTCATTCTGTCTTCAGGAAGTCTCCTAATCTCTTGGCTGCCTTACTTCCCCTGCCTAACTTAAGCCTGAAACAATGCCTTAAGCCTGAAACAATGCCAGTGCTGGGTACAGCCCTGTGCTGGAAAGGGAGGGTTCCCTAGGGTGATCAGGCCTAAGAAAGAATAAGTAAAATCCTGTGAAAAACACTTTGTTTAGAATGTTCTCAATTAAATGATAAGGGTCCAAGCAGGAAGCGAGTTTGTTCCCCAAAGTTTTATGGACATTTAGCTGTCTGACCCTGACTCAAAATAGGCCCTCAGAGTTCTTTGTATGTCATCTATTATTTGATCCTTACTGCCAGATAATGATAAATGAGCTTTAGGAATACACCTTGTATTCCTATGCAAGTGAAATCCAATAAAAGCTTCTCAAGGCAAGGGTCGGGTGCTCTCCTCTTGAGAGGGTGGCCAAGGTGCTCCAAGGCTTGCTCTCCCCTAGAGAGAGAAGTCAAGCTGTCCCTTTTCCTCCACAGGACTCAGTAGTCCATGTGAATTTATTTTGTCTCATCCATAACACTGCAGACACTGTGGGTCAGTGGCTGAGTCATAATCTCTAACTTTTGAAGTAAATTGTCACATGTCAAAGTGGGTTGGATTTCTAAAAGTAGACTTTTTTAGGAGGAGGTTTTTAGGAATTTTGAGTACACGATGGTGTAAATGAGAATGGCTTTCAGGGCTCAGATTACTTTCGTGTCCAGTGGTCTCTAGTCTCGCCTGCTTAGAGAGAAGAGAAGAATCTGAACACCGTTAGCAATTGATATGACGAGCTTTCTTCTCAAAGGCACTACTAATATTCAATTCCCAATTCAGTCATTTATTTTTCTGTAATTATAATTATAATCTGTGCAACTATTTTGAGAATACTGAGCACATTATAAAGTATCCTTTATTCTCTGAAAAGCACATGGACAAAACCAAGGGTGGGTGGGATCAGGGGAGAGAGGTGGGGATGGCTGGGGTGGGGGGAGTCATGGGAGGGATGCAGACAACTGTACTTGAACAACAATAAAAGTTTTAAAAAATGAACTAAACAAGACAATATGAAATATTGAACATAGTGAATATACTTTATTTGTTCATGTGTGTGTGCTGATGTTTTCAAGAAAATATAAACAAAGCAAAACACTTTTAAAAAGCTGTTGAATCATCGGAAAAAAAAGTATGGAACACACAATTTAGGTTATCCTTTCTGACATTCTCTTATTTTAAAATTAAATTTAATAAATCTATATGTAGGGTATTTAATAATGTTTCAATACATTTAAGTTAATTTATATTAATATTTAACTTATTTTTTAAAGATCTCAGGAAAACACACAGGTATAAGAAGTGATCTAAAGGAAAATAATTTCTCAGTGAAATGTAAAATGTTTGTGTCTATGTGCATGTGTTTGCACGTATGCGAGTGTGCGGGTGTGTTTGCTGGAGTACATTTTATGAGGTCATTTACAGACATAATCATGAGAGAATGTAGTTGTTTTTTTAATAGCCAAAGCAAATGAAGCATGCCTTCAATTAGAAACTTCTGAAAATACGCTGTGATAACCTACTGAGAATGGAATTGCTTTTCTTCACAGCATTGTACCCACCTCCTCTCTTTAGATGCCCGTAGTATGGAGATGTGTTGTGAGTGTAATATGCTCTTCTTGAATCATTTTAGTTCATTAAATGCATTTTGTACTTTATAAACCATTCCAAGACTATGCATTTGATATTTCAAAAAATATGTGCATCCTGCTTTTAGAGTTCAGTACATTGAATAAGTGAACCTCAAAAGCCCTAAAACTCATGTGGTATATAAATGAGTATGTGAAGCTTCAGATTACTAGGTTTTTCTGAAATGCCTGAAACATTTAATGTTGCGCGTGGGTCACCGGCCAGCAGTGACCACAGAACGCTGTGGATGGCTCGACAATAAACACGCGAGAAAAAACACCACATGCACAGAGACAAACTAGTTTCTGTGGGGAAGTAGGGACGAAATGGCCACCCCCCCTAGTGGGGAGCGCGCTGATTTACCATCCATACCTGCTTTTGTTAGGCTCATTTTGCATAATAATTCAGGTAAAGTACAGTACTCATTAGGGGAAGTAAGGAACTATAGAAAACAAAGAACTCTGCCCGGTCTATTGAGTTGGGGGTCAAAGAGCTGTAAGACTGAGGAACAAACTAACTTCCTCCTAAGACCCTTCTCATTCAACTGAGAGCATTCTAAACAAAGAAGGTTTCACAGTAATTTACATATTCTTTCTTTGGCCTGATCACCCTGGGAAATCCGCACTTCTCAGTACCGAGCTGTACCACCCTGTCATTGTTTTAGGCTTAGGTGGAGCAAGGGAACTAGGTAACCAAGAGATAAGGAGATTTTCTTCCAGACGCTGAGAACTCAGACTTTGTCAAAGCCGAGGAGCGAGGGTCCATCACCCCCTTTTTGCTGCAGCCCCCCCCAAGTCCTTCTTTCGGGGGGCCTCCCAAAGTGATCGTGCCTGGCTTAGGTCGTTCCCCCGTGGGGAATCTTACCCGTCTTTGGCTAACCGACCAAGCTTTTTGGGGGTTCAGTTATGAATAAAGCAGCAGAAGCAGCATTCCTGCCAGGAAGATAAGCTTTTATCTCCTTGCTGGCTTACGGTTCCAAGGGCGTTCCCTTAGCCTTAGCTAGGCGGGGGGTTTCAGCCTCTGATACCAGTCAGGGCGGTTCCCAACAATTTAAGTCCCCAATTCCTTAGTATGTTATTACTCTAGGGTTTTGGGTTTGTTTGTTTGTTTGTTTGTTTGTTTGTTTGCTATTAAAGTTTAATTTTCTACATCCTTAAGCAAAAATTCAGGAACAGCCATTTTTGGCTTTATGTTAAAAGCAAAATAAACATACACCCAGGAGAGATTTGGGCATGGCTGTACCTGCATTATAGGAGTTATAAGGCAATAAAATCAACACCAAACTTTTAACACCTATAACTCCTTTTCTTGGGTGCTATCATAAATATTATTTTTAAGAAATTCCACAGCCAATTATTCATTCCTAGTGCACATATATATAAATGCCAACTATTTTTTATCTTACAACCTTACCAAATTCAATTTTTAGTTCTAATGCTTTTTTGTTGGCTAAGTAGCTTAGAGCAGTTCACTCCCATCTCCCTCCTCCATTTCTTTGTCATACATTTAATATTTAGATAGGTTACAAACATACAATATATTGCTACTACCACTGATTTAGGCAATTATCATTTAGTATCATTAAAGATAAGAAAAATAAATTTGACATTTAGCTTTATTTCATATGCAGGACTCTATTTTTTTGTGTATGTCTGTGTAGAAAAAAATTGATTTGAGTTTTACAGGTATAATATTTCTTCTTCCTGACTTTCCTGTAACATTTAATGAACTACAGGTATATTGCCAATTAATATTTTCAATGTTCAATTGCCTGAAAGAACCAATATTTTGCTTTTATTTGGGGAATATATTTGCACTGGGTATAGAATATTGGTTTCACACTTTTATTCTGTTGATTCTTTTAATATGTAAAAAATGTCATTCCATTATGTTCTTGCTTACATGCTTTCCAATAAGAAGTCTGTTTTTTTCTTACCTTTGTTCCTCTCAGAAAATTAGGTGTTTTGCTTTGTTTTTATCCTGACTACAAGATCACTTTTTTCTTTGTCTTTCCTGTAAAACAGTTTCAATATGATATGACCCTGTGTGTGTTTGACAATTGTCCTGTTTGATATTTTTCAAGTTTCTTAAATATGTAAGGTCTCATTAATTTTTTAATGGCCATTATTTCATCAAATATTTCTCTGTCCTACTTTCCCTCTTTTTTGGAATTCAAAATTGTACAGATATTGCCCTAGCTGGCATTGCTCAGTGGATTGAGCGCGGGCTGCGAAAGAACCAAAGGGGTGCTGGTTTGATTCCCAGTCGGGGCACATGCCTGAGTTCAGGCCAGTTCCCCAGTGGGGGCCACAAGAGAGACAACCACACATTGATGTTTCTCTCCCTCTCATTCTCCCGCCCTTCCCCTCTCTAAGAAATAAATAAATGAAATCTTTAAAAAAATTATACAGACATTAAATCCTTTTATGTTATCTCATAATTCTTGGGTGTTTGGTTTGTTCACTTTTTTCTCCTTTTTTTCTATTGTTTTGATTAAGCTTCCTTCTTAGGCAGTCATGCCCCCGCATCATGGGAGATGCAGGGACATGCATCTCTTCCTGGGCATTCTGCCCTATCCTCAGCTGCAGGTCCATGCCCAGAACATATTCCTTCTCCTCTCTCAGTAATAGAAGGAGTTTTCTCTTCTTTTTCCCTGACAACAATGTGTTTTCACAAGTGTCCTAAGTGTGCCAGCATTTTTTACTCTTCTCCTAGTGCTACTTTAAGTTTTCATTCCATGTAGCGATAGGAGAAAGAATCCAGGCAGGTAGGTCTCTTTGCTGTTTTCTGCAGTGGCTGCTGGCTCCTTTCCTCAGGAAGGGAAACCAGGAATGTTTCTCATGGCTCTCACTTTCCCCAGTCACTTTGTGAGCACACTTCATGTCCGTGGGGAAAAACCCTCTGAGTGTGGGATAATACTCTTTGTGTCTATGTCTCACAGTGAATTTGTATCTCTTACTTGCTCTTTGGCAGCTTCTTACTTTGCAGCTGGTTATTTTGACATCAGGTAAAAACTTTGTCATCTGCTTCAGATAAACATTATATTGTCCTGTGATCTCACCCTAGTGATGGATTTTATATATATATATATAATGTTTATTACTTGTCAGTTCACATGAAATTTTCACATTCAAACTTGTATTCTTTTTTATAATAAAGTTTGGATTTTAAAGAAAAGCTATTTCATGATTGAATGGTTTCTTCTCTACCTGATTCTTAGCAAAGCACCTGTAGTGTAACAGAATAAATGAAATTTACATTAAAAACCATTATATGCAAGCTTGAGTTCTTTAATTGAAATAATGAGGTCAATAATAATAAAATTATGCCTACTATAAAATAACTTTTTTCAAAAAACTTAGAGAATTGAGGAAGCAATAGACATTAACTAATCTTCTTAGAAAAAAATTAAATTTCTAGGTTTCTCCTGTGATTATTCATGAGATTATCTAGATGCACTATCTTTTCAATGAGCTGAGGACAATAACTCATTCCGCACATGGCCTATTCTACACTAATTCTCTAATTCTCAGAGCAATAAAATGCTAGAGATTCATTATTCTGTAAAGCTTCAACATCTTTTAAAATCTTTAAGTATTTTCCGCTTCTTTTTTTATGTTGTTGACATATATAGTGTCAGGGGTGAAAAAAAAAGACACTCCATACCTGTTAATGTATAATGAAATGTTACTTGATTCATACTCTATGGGTTCACTGATCTGAAGTCATATTAAATGAACAAAAATGCTTATCTCTTATCTTACATTTATTTTCTGATTATTTGTGAGTTTCCATTATTAATTGATCTCTTTACTGGTGAGACTATAATTTCAAGAATTATATGTAAATGCATAATCCCAATATACTATACAATGATTTCAGTAGACTTCAGTAGACTTAATTCTTTTTTTTTTAGATATTGTATTTTGGTATAATTGTGCATTTACAAAATTGTAGAAATTCTACAAAGAACTCTTAAATATTCTTTCCCAGATTTAGCCATTATTTTCCCAATTTGTTTTATTACTTGCCATTCTCTTATTCACACTCCTTTTCTCCCCACATATGTACATATTTTCTTGTTTGTTGTTTTTTCCCTTTTTCCTTGAAATAATTTGAGAGTATTTTGATATCATACTTCCTTCTACTAATAAATCAATGATTAACAAACCATTACTTTATATTGAAAAGCCATTGATTGACTCAGTAATATTATCAATAGCTTATAAAATGTCTAATTTACAATTCAATTAAGAATTACATATTAAAATTAGTTGTTTTGAAACTAGAACTTCCTTTATTATGAAAAAAAGTTCCCCAGTCCTTGTTTGACACTTATGGCCTTTTTAAGTAGGTCAAGCCAATCAATATTTCTAAATGATGCAATATATTGTTACATATTTTTGAATTAATAATGTTCTATCCAGGTTTTAAGCATTTTAAAAGCCCTTAATAAACATATAGACAATGAGTATTTTTGCCTATAAAGTTAAGTGTATTTAAAACAAAATCCCAGGAGAAAATCAACTGTGCTTCAATCATCGATTGAATAAATCTTTATTGAACTGCTCCTTTGGGTTTGTCCCCGAGCTGCTTACGAGAACACCCTGGTGAAAAGAGGATGGCCTCTGCCCACATGGAGCAAAAAGTTAAGTGAGGGAAGATATTAAAAATATTTGCAAAAAACTTAGTGCCAACCATTGCTACATGCTGTCAAAGAATGGGAAGGGTATAGTGAAAGAATACAATTTAGATTGAGTTGGAAGAGATTTCTTTCTATGAATGATCTTTTATTTGCAACAAAGGATGAGTAGGAGTGGGCTAGATAAGAAGCATTTCAGAAATTGGACCACATGTGTCCTGAGTGGGAAAGTGAAGGAAAGGCAGGGAATGAGCAAAGTCAGGGAGGATGAAAGTGGCTTAAGGTGAAGACAAAGATATAGCTGTTATCAGCATCTGTAACTCCTCTCAGGTTAAATAAGAATTTGAAAGTTTACTCTAAGTGCAATTTATCCATGAAAGGTGTTTATTAGAAGTCACATGATTAGATTTACATTAACTTCCATAAATGTAATTGTCTTTAGTTAATTGTCTAAATATAACTGTTTTCTCTACATATATTGAATATCCCTTCAGATTGTATCATGATTTTTGCTTCAACCATGAAACATGGCATAAGAAACATGATATGCTTTGCTGTGAGACAAAGGATAATCTCTTCTTTCTTTTGAAATTTCTTAATGCATTTTGTTGTTCTTATTACCTTTTCTGAAATTTCAAGACTTCTACTGTTATTATTTCCTCTTTGTTTAGAGAAGTCCTTTAGAAATTCTTGAAGAATGGGTTTGATAGCAACATATTCTGTTTTCCTTTATCTAAATATGGCTATATTTCTCCTTCATTCCTGATACATATAGCTGGACATGAAATTTGTTCTTTTCTTTCAGTATTTGAAAATGTGACACTGTGGCAGGAAAAGAAAACCTGCTCTCTGTAACACTTGCAATTAGGTAAGGAGCCATCACCAAGGCAACATCTGGTTATCTCAAGGCCACTGACCTTGCTCCTGCTTCTGAATGCTTGCTTTCAGCAGCTGGTTCCCCCTCCCTTTCTGCCTGTGTAACTGGTATATAAAAAGGACTCCTAACCCAGCCTTTTGCTCAGGATTTGGGAATTAACGCCCCCCCCCCCTTGAGCCCGAGTGCGTAATAAAGTTTGTGCTTCATCATCTTCCCTGCGTGTGAGTGACATTTCTGCAACAACACCACTTCCTTCTGGTGGCCCATTGAGGCCCGGCTGACATGAGGGCAGGGAAGGGAGAAGCTGAGAGAGTCAACTAGCTCTGTCCTTAAAGCTTTTTTCTGCCTTGTGGATTCCAGGAGGACAGGGAGGCTCAGCTCCTCCCTGATGCTTATTATGTGAGTGGGGGCTGTGGGTAGAGCAGAGTGTTGACTATTCCTGCTTTGCTTCACCTGAGTCTTAATGTTGCCCAGTGGTGATATAGGCTTAGTTCCTGGACCCCAAAAACATTACCCAGGGCTGACATCACTGTGCTACCAGCCACCTTCTCTGCTGTCTGAGGGGTAGAAATCCAGCTCCTTGCTAGGTCCAATTAATGGCACCCTGCCTCCTGTTTTCATGGTGGGAGGGCAGAGTTTGATAAACTCCTTACTGGATCCTGCGGAAGTGACAGTGGTGGAGGATGTGAAAGAGGGAATGCTGGTTTCTGTTGGTGTGCTCTGGAGCAGTGTGGATAATGTCAAAGATTTTTTTCTTTTGTAAAAACACCACTTTTTTGGTATTTTGGGAACTTATACCTGGAACTTTTTGTCCTTCCTGTGGGAAACCACTCAGGACAGCAAGCTTCTCCAGCACCCTGGAAAGATACATGGGAAATAACAAGGACACCATGGAATCTCACTGCTATCTGTTAGCTAAGAAAAGGAAACATTTGAAGAGAGCCTTGGGTGTGGGGATGGGGAATGCAGCATCTAATTTCCACCATAATAAGCTTAAGTTTCCTCAGGACAGCAGTAATAGAACAGTGTGAATGTGATGATGGGTAAAGTACAAATTCAGAAAAAATGAGAAGGCAGTGTGGAGAAAAACACATTTATCTGCTTCTCTCTACAGTTGTAAGGGATAAACACTATTATCTTTTTTTTTCAAAGTCATTTCCTTTTATTATATATAAATGTTAGTCTGAGTCCATTAGAACACATTTGACACTTTGGAAAAATGGGAGAGATAGATAAATATAAAATGAGCTACTAGGCAGCGCATTTAAGTGGTTTGTTTTTCACAAAGTGTCCCAAAAAGGAGACAAGGTGTCTGACATCTAGTCTTTCAAGTGTCTTTCTCTCCAAAACATTTCTGAACATCCAAATGTGGAAGAGAGGAAATTGGGCACCTCAAAATGACTCTTTTAAGAGCTTTTCTCTAGCTCCCAAAGAGATTTGTTTGTTTCTAAGAGATTTATTTTGTTATTATCACATCTGAAATGCACTAGAAAGGAAGAAAAATACTTTTGTTAGCCCAGAAGAATAATAAATCAACTATCCTAAGTGCATTTCTGTCTTAAAGATTTATTTTGTTTTGTTATAATTGAGATGAGTCAAGGAGACAACAGTATGGAAACACTTTTGATTCTGCATGAAGACAAAGGTCAGCAACTTAAGACTCAAGCATCCTCAGAGTAAAAACACTTTTTAAATATCTGTTGATGGGAAATACTGCTCTACTTCTCTGGGGATTAGATCTGTCAGTGCACAGAACAAGGCAGAATACAGCTCACTTTTAAGAGTCTGCTGTCCTCCAAAATATTAAAAGAGCAAGCATCTTGGCAAATATACTTTGTACTTTATTCTTTGGGCACATTGGTGAAGAATCTAAATATAGACTAGAAATTGCTATTTCACTGAGATCATCTGCTTCATGCATTTGGAAATAGCTTAATTTTTATATCACTACAGCTTTCATAATGCATTAACTGCAGTTTTTCAGGCACCTATCTACTTCATGTAGATAAGTATGTGGCTTTTGGGTATATTTTCCATTTCACAGTTTTACATAGAGAATTAGTTACAGTAGATAGGAAAGAATACTCAGAGGTGAGTTTTCATTCTTGAAATATGACCTATGATCTCTCTGTGTTTTGGAAAAAATTGTAAATTCTCTTAGTACCAGTACCAGTATCCACTTAATAAGGATGATGATGCCTATTCTACAGGATAAGTTTAGTTATAAAGTATACATATGAGTTACTACATAGTATCTGCTTTATGAACAGTAGATATTATTATACTTTTAGTGTCTAGAATGCACATCACCACAAGTATTTTAGAAATGAATGATAACATAGGAATTAAATTACACAAATATGGGAGGTACTGGGAAGGTCAAAGTCTGAAAAGAATAACTTGGGGGTCTGAAAAGGATAACTTTTCAGAGAAAAATCAGAATGAACAAGTCAGAGTTTATAGGAAAACTCAAGAAGCTGATCTGGGTGGTGAAGTGGACTATAAAGTGGGAATTCATAGAGAAATAAATGAAAATGGTCATTTTATCTGTTGCCATTGAGGGCTTCAAGTTAGAACCTGGTGGTGAGCCAGGGGTTGCTCTTGGCAAGCAGGGCCAGCCAGCAATTGTGGAGACATGCTGAAGACAGAACAGAGAAGCAGATGAGCTGAGATTTGCCTTGTCCATCACAGAGTGTGAGTGCAGAATATTTATCTGTGCATTTAGCACATTGGTTCCTACACAATAACTCTGTAGCTATTTTGAATAACACACAAAAATCTTCAGTAAGATCCAACTTTTATTACTTTCCAGGATTTATATTCACCATGGAGTCTTATCAAAAGCATTACTCAAAAGATAGAATAGAATGAATGAGAATTACTTATGATCACTGTATTGATATTATAGAAACATGATTCTAAACTACTAGATATGTTTTAAAAATTTACTCTCTTAAATTGTTTACATACTTGAAAAAAAGAGAAAACCAATTAAGCTGGTAATATTGTTATGAATTTTCAAAAGTGAAAAGAAAGTTTCACAATTTCTGGAAAAAAATCAATTATTATAAAAATGTATCACATTACAAACACATTAGCAATTCACACATGGTTTTAGCATAGAATTTACTTTAAAATACCTTTTGAATGAATGAATCAACAAATGTAGGGAATGTCCGCACAAAACAATCAATATTCTATTCTAAGCCCAGGGGGGAAAATCAGTATGATGTAAAGCTGATGATAAGAAATTACAGTAGCATGTTCTATACATTAAATAATTAGAATTGATTGGAAGAGTCAACACTTCTTCTATGTTATTTAAAGACAAAAATAGAAAAAAAATAACAAAACCCCGGACTAATAGAGAGGCTGATATATTATGTGAAAACCATAAGTGAAAATATACATATATGTCTAGAAGACAAATATATTTTAAATAAATATGCAGTAAAATAATTTTCAGGTTCAGAGTAATGGAAATGATAAGCATAGACATGGACTCAAATTGGTGTTATTCTGAAAAATTAGGATGATGTATTTTATGTTTATAATTTTCATTCTAAGGCACTGCTATTCAGTGCTGCTTTAAAAGATGGGACTTTTTTTGTTCATCTGTTTGAATTTATTGGGGTTATATTTGTTAATAAAATTATATTTGTTAATAAAATTATATTAATAAAATTAAAATTTAATTTTAAAAATTAAAATTAAAATAATAAAATTATTATTTATTAATAAAATAAAATAATTAAAAATTATTTGTTAATAAAATTATTTATTGGGGTTATATTTGTTAATAAAATTATAAAATTATAATTAAATTATATTTATTAACAAATTATATTTGTTAATAAAATTAAATTATTAAATTAAAATTATATTTGTTAATAAAATTAATTTCAGGTGTATAATTCTATAATACTCATCTATATATTACTTTATTTGTTCATCACTCCAAGTCAGGTCTCCTTGGGAAACTTATAAAAACTGAATTAGCAATGCTTCTGAAACAATTTGAAAAAGATTGCTTGAAAGTATAAAGGAATTAAGAAAGTATAGTTTAAGCCCTGGCTGGCATAGCTCAGTGGATTGAACACGGGCTGGGAACCAAAGTGTCCCAGGTTCGATTCCCAGCCAGGGTACATGTCTGGGTTGCAGGCCATAACCCCCAGCAACCGCACATTGATATCTCTCTCTCTCTCTCTCCCCCACTTCCCTCTCTAAAAATAAATAAATAAAATCTTAAAAAAAAAGAAAGTATAGTCTAGATCTAGAAACAGCAATAAGTAAAGGTATTCTGTCCTTTCTTAAAAAAATGTATTTTTTCAATTATCGTTTAACCCCCTTATATTCCTTCCCCTCCTGTAATCACCACACTGTTGTCCATGATCATGAGTAATTTTTTCCTTTTTGCTCAATTCCTTCACCTCCAAACCTCCCCCTCCTCCAATAGCTGTCACCCTGCTCTCTATCTATGAATCTGTCTCTTCTTTGCATATTAGTTCAGATTGTTTATTAGATTCCACATAGAAGTGAAATCATATGGTATTTGTTTTCTCTTACTGGCTTATTTCACTGGGACAGATTTTGACAAAATTTCTAAATCTCCATGCCTTCATTCATAAAGTCAGAAAAAAACAATTACCCTTGGCCTAAAGGTGAGAGAACTAAGTGGAGATACATGTAGTCTTAGCACAACACCTGGAATAAGTAATAATACATGTAGTCTTTAGCACAACATCTGGAATAAGGAAAGTACACAAGGAAGCCTAAGTTCTCAAAATATATTGAAGTACACAGGATATGGAAAATTAAGAATTTATCAAATTTTCAGTAGATGTTTAAGAAAATTTGAGAAAATTAGAATTAATCAACAATTATTATTTTAGTATTTTAAAAGTACAACTGATACAACATAACACAATATTTATTCAAAACAACTATAACATAGCCTTAAAATTTCAAAGTAGTGCATACATTTTAACAAATGAAAATATCTCCAGGAGAGACTCAAGATGACAGAGGAGTAAGTGGAAGCTATACTAATGCCCTCCCAGGACCAAATTGCAATTACAACTAAATTATAGAAAAGTTATCCTGAATAACCAACTGAACACAAGAGAGAAGCCTTATAACCATCGACAGATGGAAGAAGCCAATCACCACAGTGTGACTGATAGAGATCACTGAGGAGGAGCAAGCTGGCTGGTTAGGATCCCATGGGAGGCAGCTGAAGCACTGGAGGGATACTACAGTGGCCAGGGCTTCCTCCTGAGAAGTGTGGGTTCTAAACCCCAAGTTGGGCTCCCCAGCCTATAACACCAGAACGAGGAAAGGGAAGCAAATAACATATAGCTATTAATAGCAGAAATATTTCTATCTGCCAGGGAGAGACACCTGGAGACTCAGAGAGCCTCCTAAAAGGCCAATGCACAAAATTCCGTTTGTAGCAACTTACCCTGGTCTCTGGCAGAAGAAGGGCAGGGTGGACTAGAGACGCTTGAGGACAGTCTGGGGCTAGTGGATATGGGAGGAGAAATGAAGGAACACCAGCCAGGATTGTGCTGAGTCATTCCCCATACTGCAGGAACCATTTTTCTCAGGCAGAGCAATCGCCTGTAATTGACATCAGCCTGAGAGGAAGCATTAGACAACCCACAGTAATTACTCTGCCCCACCCTGTAGTGCTTAAGCCCTGGTGTTGAGCTGGAAGGCTTTTACTCTATAACCTTACAGAAAGCCTGCAGCCAGAGGAAGACAGCTAGGAGCTCTGAGCTTCAGCTGACCCATCCCCAGGCCTGGTTCTGGTAAGAGTTGAATTTGGGGCACAACCTGGTTCTTTCTGCACATAAACAAGCCCAACAAAGGGAGCCACATGCTGCGGATAACTGATAGCTTCAAGCACGTTGCCCAGGGCCAGTTACAGTCAGGATTTGACTTAAGTGTGCACCAGAGTCATGCCTATCTACCTAATACATAGAAACAAATACAAAGAAGCAGCAAAAATGAGAAGATAAAGAAATAGAAATGAAAAACAAGATTATTCAAATGAAAAACAAGAGTATTCTCCAGAAGAAGAACTAGACAAAATGGAGGAAAGCAATCTATTAGATGGAGAGTTTAGACTAATGATTATAAGGATACTCAACAGCATGAAAAAAGACATAGAAACCATAAAAAAGGACAAGTCAGAAATAAAGAATGCAATATCTGAGATAGTACTACACTGGAAAGAACAAACAGTAGGTTAGATGAAGCAGAGGATCAGATCAGTGATTTGAAAGATAAGGTAGAAAAAATACCCACACAGAGCAGCAAAAAGAAAAAAATATAATTAAAAAAATAGGAGAGTGTAAGAAACATTTTGGACAACATGAAGCATAACAACATCCACGTCATGAGGATACCAGAAGGAAAAGAGAGCAAGCAAGGGATCAAGGACCTATTTGAAGAAATAATGACAGAAAACTTCAGTAATTTGGTGAAGGAAAAAGACACACAAGAGTCCAGGAAACCCAGAGAGGCCCAACAAGTTGGACCCAAAGAGCCTATACCAAGACACATCATAATTAAAATAACAAGGCTTAAAGACAAAGAAAGAACCCTAAAGGTCACAAGAGAAAAGCAGGTAGTTACATAAAAGGGAGCACCAGTTAGATTTTCCGTGAATTTCTCAACATAAACATTTCAGGCCAGGAGGGAGCAGTGTGAAATATTCAAGGTGATGAATTACAACCTTTACTTGGTTACCAACTTTACTCGGTTGGTAAAGTACAACAAAGGCTACTTTACCCAGCAAAGCTATCATTTAAAATTGAAAGAGATATAAGGAGTTTCCCAGACAATAAAAAGCTAAATAAGTTTATTAACACCAAACCAGTATTACAAGAACTGTTAAAAAGCTTGCTTTAAGAAGAAGAAAAAGAGAAAAAGAAACAGAGAAAATAATCTAACAATAAAGTGGGGGTAAATACATATCTATTAATAATCACCTTAAGTGTAAATGGCTTAAAAGCTCCAACCAAAAGACATAAGGTAGTTAAATGGATAAGACCCATATATATGCTTCTTTCAAGAGATCCACCTCAGATTTAAAGATACACATATAGTAAATGTAAAGGGATAAAAAAGATATTTCATTCAAATGGAAAGAAAAAAAAGCTGTGGTAGCAATACTTGCATATGACAAAATAGATTTTAATACCAAGGCTATCATAAGAGACAAAGAAGGACACTAAATAATGATAAGGGAACAATCCAACAAGAGGATAGAGCCCTTGTAAACATTTACGCACCTGACATAGGAGCACCTAAATATGTAAAGCAAATCTTGATGGACATAAAGGGAGAGACTGCCATAAATGCAGTCATAATCAGGGATTTTAACACCCCATTGACTTCAATGGATAGACCTACCAGACAGAAAATCAACAAGAAGACAGTGGCCTTAAATGACACACTAGATCAAAGGGATTTAATTGATATCTTCAGAACATTTCAACCCAAAGCAGCTAAATACACATACTTTTCAAGTGCACATGTAACATTTTCTAGGACCACATGCTAGGACACAAAAGAAGTCTCAATAAATTTCAGAAAATTGAAATCATATCAAGTATCTTCTCTGACCACCATGCTATGAAACTAGAAATCAATCACAAGATATCATTGAAAAACACACAAAGACATGGAAGCTAAATAATGTGTTATTAAATAATGAATGGGTCAATAATGAGATAAAGGGAGAAATTAAAAGATACATTTAAATAATTGAAAATGAGAACACAACAATCCAAAAATCTGTGGAACACAAGGAAAGCAATCCTAAGAGGGAAATTTGTAGTATTACAGGCCTATCTCAAAAAACAGGAACAAATACACAAAAGCTCAAATAAAAAAAATCTAACATTACACTTAAGGAACTTGAAAAAGAACAACAAACAAAGCCTGAAGTAAGTTGAAGGAAGGAAATACTAAAGATCAGAACAGAAATAAATAGAGTATAAAAACCAATACAAAAGATCAATAAATTCAAGAGCTGGTTCTTAGAAAAGATAAACAATATTGACAAACCTTTAACCAGACTCATCAAGTAAAAAAGAGAGAGGACCCAAATAAATAAAATTAGAAATTAAAGGGGAGAAATAACAACTGACATCAAAGAAATAAAAAGAATTGTAAGAAAATATTATGAACCATATGCAAAAATACTGGACAACCTGGATGAAAGATAAGTTCCTAGAAACAGACAATTTTCCAAAACTAAAACAGGAAAAATCAAAGAATCTGAACAGGCAGATTACACCTAGTGAAACTGGAGCAGCAATCAAAAAACTCCTAAAAAAACAAAAGGCCTGGACGAAGTGGCTTCACAGGGGAATTTTACCAAACATTCCAAGAAGAACTAACACTTCTCTTTCTCAAACTATTTCAAAAAATTCAAGAGCAGGAAAGGTTCCCAAACTCATTTTATGAAGCCAGCATTATCCTAATTCCAAAACCAGATAAAGACACTACTACAAAGAAAGAAAATTATAGGTCAATATCCCTGATGAACATAGATGCTAAAATCCTCAACAAAATATTAGCAGACCAAATATAGCAATGCTTCAAAAATATCCTACACCAGAATCAAATGGGATTTATTCAGGGAAAGCAAGATTGGGACAATATTTGCAAATTAATAAATGCAACTCACCTCATAAAAAATGAAGAATAAAAACTACATGATCATATCAATAGATGCAGAAAAACCATTTGAAAAAATCCTGCACCCTTTTATGGTAAAAACACTCAGTGAAATGGGAACAGAGGGAATACACCTAAGTATAATAAAGGCCACGTATGACAAACCCACTGCCAACATCATATTCAATAGTTAAAAACTACAAGTGTTTCCCTTAAAATCAGAAATAAGACAGAGATATCCACCTTCACCTCTCTTATTCAACATAGAACTGGAAGTCCTAGCTGCAGCAATCAGTTGAGAATAAAAAATGAAAGGCATCCAAATAGGAAAGGGAAAAGTAAACCTGTCTTTATTTGCAGATATGATGCTGTACATACAGAATCCCAAAGATTCAACCATGAAACTACTAGGGATGATAAATGAATTCAGCACATAGCAGGATACAAAATTAATATCCAGAAATCAGTTGTATTTGTATATGCTAACACTAACTGACAGAAAGGAAAATATTCAAACGATCCCATTTATAGTTGCTTCAAAAAGAATGAAATACCTAGGAATAATTCTAACCAAGAATGTAAAAGACCTGTACTTGGAAAATTATAAGACACTGAAGAAGGAAATTGAAGATGATACAAGTAAGTAGAGCACATACCATGTTTATAGATAGCACATATTAACACCATTAGAATGTCCATACTATGCAAAGCAATCTATAGATTCAACACAATTCTATCAAAATACAATGATGTATTTCACAGAATTAGAACATATATTTAAAAAATTCATATGGAACCACAAAAGACCCCACATAACAACAGAAATCCTGGGAAAGAAGAACAAATTTAGAGGAATAATGCCACCTAATACCCAGCTACCCTATAAGGCCATAGTAACCAAAATAGCATGGTACTGGCATAAAAAGACACATAGATCAACAGAACAGGATAGAAAGCCCAGAAATAAACCTAGATGTTTTTAGTTAATTAATATTTGACAAAGGAATACAATGGGCTAAAGATACTTTGTCCAATAAATGGTGTTGAAAAAACTGAACAGATACATGCAGAAAAACAATGCTAGTCCACCTTCTTATACCACATACAAGAATAAATTCAAAATAGATTAAACATTTAAATATTAGACCCCAAAACCACAAACATTATAGAAGAAAACATAGGCAGCAAATACTCAGGCATAGCTGACAGCAATATTTTATCAGATATAACTCCCCATGCAAGGTAATGAAAAAAAATAAATGGGACTACATCAAACTAAAACATTTTACAGAACAAGGAAACATCAAAATAATCCACTGAATGGGGGGGGGCATATTCTCTGATACATATGATAAAGGGTTAATATCACAAATTTATAAAGAATTTATAAAACTCAATACCAAAAAACCCCAAACAAGCCAATTAAAAAATGGGCAAAAGACCTGAAGAGACACTTCTTCAGAGAGGACATACAGGTGGCCAATAGACATAAGAAAAGATGCTCTACACCACTAGTCATGAGAGAAATGAAAATTAAAACCACAGTGAGATATCATCTCACACCTGTCAGAATGCTCATCATCAATAAATCAACAAGCAACAAGTGCTAGTGAGAATGTGGAGAAAGCAGAACTCTTCTGCACTGTTGGTGGGAATGCAGATTGGCTCAGCCACTATGGAAAGCAGTATAGAGATATTAACTATGGATCAGAAAATTAAAAATGGATCTTCCTTTTGACCCAGCTATCTCACTTCTGAGGATATATCTGAAGGAACTCAAAACACTAATTTAAAAGAACACAAGCACCCCTATGTTCTTTGCACCATTATTTACAATCACCAAGATATAAAAGCAGTGCAAATACCCATGAGTGGATAATACAACTATAGGGTATTTACACAAAGGAATACTACTTGGCTATAAAAAAGAAGAAAGTTTTACCCTTTGTGACACTATGGATGGACCTGGAAAATATTATGGTAAGTGAAATAACCCAGGCAGATAAAGACAAATACCATATGATTTCACTCATATGTGTCATATCGGCTATGAGACACACTGCTATGAGTCTGTCTCTATTTTGTTTGTTAGTTCAGTTAGTTTAAACTGAACTAACAAGTAAACTGAACTAACTGAACAAACAGAAATAACAAGAACAATAGAGAGAGATTCATAGCAGGACAGCTGAGTCAGGGGAGGGGAGGGGAGAGAGTGGAGGGATTGAGCAATCCCATTGAGTGGAGGGACAATAGTGTCGTGATTTCAGAGGGGAGAGGGAATAAGGGTACTAAATGGTAATACAAAATACAATAAAGAAAAAATTCTAATTAAGAGAAAATAAGCCATAAAAAAGAAAATATCTCTAGATAGAGAAATAGTTTCTCAAAACTTTTCTAAGACTTCAATTTCATTAAATACATTGTTGCGATAAACTATAGAAAGACAACCATATTTTATATTAACATTATTATTTTATGTTTTTCATCATTGTCTCATAGTGTGATGATGTTTTTTCTTCCCTGGATGAAAATACCACATAGTGATAAAATACCACATTTCACATAATACCACTATGTGGAATTAGAAAACTAAATAACATGTTAAATATTTTTTAAAAGCTAATATGCTGATTTTTTTACTTTTTTAGAATCATACAATAAAATATTATATGTGTTCTATACTTTTTCTTAAACAAACTCTTACATTTCTAATGTTATTTCTTAAAGTTGAATGCTTTATTCCTTAAAAATATGCAGGCTGCTGTTACTGTAAGCATAGTTATAAAAAAATCACCTTTTTTTTTTACCATTGAATAAGATTCAGCATTTGTAACTGATACTAAATTTTATTCAATGGTAAAGAATAGTCTTTAGCAAATGCTGAATCATATTCTATGCCAAAACCAAATAAAGCTCTTAGAGCTCTAGGATTCTATTGATTTAAATTGTCTTTTCATCTCTTTAAAAGACAAATCTAGCTTTTTGTTAACAAAGATTATTTGACAAACAAAATATATGTCCAGAATGTGGCTGAAATGTATGCTTCCAGGGATTGACTACACACTGCATCATCTCATCCTAGGTCATTCATTGGTAATTATCACATCTTTATTTCAGAAAAAGAACATTAAAAAACATACAAACAAAAAAACACAAATTGTTAAAATTATCAAAGTGTTTCCTAAACCACAGAATCCCTAATATTTTCTAAACTTGCTACATGCCTTCAAACCAAAGGCTTCTCTTGCCAAAATCATGTATATTTGGATGTATCCAGCCACTGTCATCTATCTGTTATTTACAGGTAGGCATATAATGAAGGAATATTTTATTTTGTGAAATTATTTATTTGTTTTAATTATTAATTATTTATTTATTTATTTATTTATATAAGTTATTTTAAAAATGAAAACTCATTTACTTAATGCCTGATAAAAATTATAATTCTTACTTGCTAGACCTATTAGTGTTACAAAAACAGGGGTATTTTGCAAACTTTTCTCCTTCTTGCTATCAGACTCACTTCATTCAATGGTCAATAAATTTTTTTAAATGCCTATTACATTCCTGATACTCTGATAAGCAAGAGGATACATATGTTGACCATAAAGAAAGATGTCCTAATGGAGTTCAGAAGCTCATAGGAAAAGCAAACACCAATCAAATATGCATGTAAAATTACAATTTGTGATTTTGTATGAAGAAACTGAAAAGTTGGACAGAAAACTTTGAAATAATGCTTGAAAACATCTTGATTTTATTGAAGAGCAAGGCTTTGGTTGTGGTTTTGCACATGAACCTGAACAAACTCTGAGACATCTAATAGAGAACAAACAGGAACTTCAGTGAACATGTTGGGAGCTTGAAGGAGAGCAGTTCAAGGATGCAGTTATAAAGTTGAGAATTATCTGCATATAGATTGAGATTAAAGTTGTGGATGTGCATGATATTGCCAAGAGTGACAACACAATATACACAAATGAAAGGTCAGGGGGCAGAGGGGAATGATCTCCACTCATTTCTTAGTCTGATAGAGGAGGATGAAACTGTAAAGAAGTTCAAGGATTAGAGGCCATAGAGGTGTAATAAAGTGGGGATGGCTCCCGGAATTTTATAAATATGGTTCTCATGACATTTGAATATGAAATAGAGTCAGAGCCTTTGCCTAGGGGATTTCTACCTCAGTTCAGGCAAAACGTTAAATCAATCAGAACAGGAATCACAGGAAGCAACAATGAATGAGGGGAACTACATCTGTAAACTTGCTAGGAGAGATAATGAACTAGACAGAATAGTCAAATACAGAGGTTATTTTTGTCAAGACAAAACATGAGTAGGCACAAAATACACATTTGTGGGATAGCAAATTTTGGATCTAGGAAAATATTTTGAATCATCATTATATTATGTGTGTTTCATAGACCTTGAGGGACATCTTAACCATCATAAAAATAGGAATTCACTTTCAAATGTGAAATGTGAGGAAAGCACACATATGCTATTTTTAAACATAATGTGATTACCTCCATAGCACTGCATTTTGAAACTCATTGCCTTTAACCACCTAACAAACAGCTGAAGCAAGAAATAGAAATTTAATCTCCTGAGATTTCTTTATATGTTTTTCTCTCTGAACAGTGCACATTCTTTTGCATTCACAATTACTTAGGTCTGTTAAGGAAAATAAATGGAAATAATCTGTTTTTAAAGCAGTGTTTTTTTATTTTTTGTTTTTGATGGGGAATATGATGCTGATGAAATGAAAATGCAGACAAATACCATGACCCTGTTAGAAGGTATCATTTAAAGGGCTATTTTTAGATTAATAGATACTAATTGTTTGAGTTAACGAATTATCCTTCTTTAACAGTGTAGTAGACATACAATAAATCAGGTATGATTTTTATTAGTTTAATGTTTGGATTAAAAATGTAAATAATATCTTAATTGCCATGATCAAATGTCTAAGGTAGCTGACTCAGACTGCAAAGATATAATTTTAATGTTGCTTTTTTAAAATCTCAAAAACATAAGAAAATGAAATAACTGTGTATATTACAAAATGCATGCTAATCTCAAATGCATACATATAATTTTAAATTCAGAACTATTAAGACAATATAAAAACCTATAAGAGATAGAAATAGTGAAGGGATATTGGGACTTGTCCATCAATAGATTCATATAGTTGTGAAAAATAGCTTGAAAAATTTAAAAAAGGGAATAGGTCCATTTCAAATGATAAAATAATACATTTTAAACATATAAATTAAAATAGTATATTGATGTATTACAGTGTTTTTTAAATCCTATACTGATAGCAAAATTAGCTTGTAGATGTGAATTTATATATATATATTAATTAACTTTTTGTATTAGTTTTTTATTTGTTAACAAAGTGGTCACATGTCTGTGCAATAATTTCAGTTTTACTACACATTAAGTAGCCAAAAGATATGCCCAGAGTGTCTCCAAGTACATACAGAAATCTGGTTGATGGCATACACAATAGCACAGTCAATGAGGGATGGAAGAAATGGTTGCTTAAAATGTTCCCATCATTAAGACAGTTTGCCTACTGGAAAGAAACATTTTGACTTCACATGTAAGTTTATTTTCTTTAGAGCAATAACATTTGTATTTGCACTAGATATACAGTCAAACAAATATGATTACTAAAGAAGACTAGCAGGTCTTTACACTGCAATGTCTCTGCACCTACAGTGTATGCCCTTTCACAGTGAAATGCAACCGCATTCGTTCAAGACTCTTCATTGCCAAAGGCTGCCGGACAACAAAGAATCCAAAAGGCCAGGCACAGTCTTCAATTGTCCTCCTTCTACTGGGCAGTGAAAGACACACCCTCTCTTTCAAAGCACTGTGGACCAGTAGGCTCATTATGGATTCTCAGTCAGGACTTCTTATTCTCTGCTGATCAGATAGGCACATTCTTGCTACATGTCCAGCCCCAATGACAGAGCTCTGTAGAGTTCTCTGAAAACCAGTTCAGATCATGAATATCATCATTTTCAATAAAGCATGCTGACAAGCTAATATAAACTCTCTGAAATTTGCCTTGGATCCATGGTAATGGATCCATTATATATATAATGGATCCATTATATATAACAAAATATATACACTATGTTACGTGCCTTGTCTAGTTGTCAATGCTATTTCAGTACATCTCTGACTTTAACAAATTCAAGCTAATTTTAGATTTCTATTGCACAGTAGTCATTTTTTAATTTTTATTTGTCTTTGATAACAAGATATTTAATAAGGTATTTAACTTTAATATCTTGATATTATAAAATATTTATATATGTTTTACATATAGAGAGAGCTGTGGTACTATTTTATGTTACCATTATCACCAAGTGGAGGAATATTTAGATTTATTTCAATGAGTTCATATAATTAGTTACTCTTTGTTTAACTAATAATTTCCATAAATTCACATACATATTTTATATGGATAATCCTTTTATAATGATCCTAGTAAAGCAATATGCTATCTTCACAAGTCTGTCATCCTTCAATTCTTTTTTTTCAAGATTTTATTTATTTATTTGTTTTTCCAGCGAGGAGAAGAGAGGGAGAAAGAGGGTAACATCAATGTGTGGTTGCCTCTTGCAAGCCCTGACTGGGGACCTGGCCCACAACCTAGGCATGTGCCCTGATTGGGAATCGAACTGGTGACCCTCTTGTTTTGCAGGCCTGTACTCAATCCACTGAGCCACACCAGTCAAGGCATCAATTCTTTATATTGCTCTTAGTTGCAGTCCATCTAATTGTTTTTTTATGTTATATTTTTAATAATTAGAGAATTATACTGACATTTACATTTTAACTTTTTGAAAGAAGATTTAAATTATATATATTTTTATATTTGCTAGAGTTTTCTCCCAGTTCTCCATTTGTCAGAATTTTTTTTGTAAAAGAAAACTAAAGTAATATGGGTTTGTTTTATTGAAATTACTCTAAAAAGTATTCTTGTGTTTAATAACAGATGCATCTTAAAGTGTTTTAACCAGTGAGTGTGGCTTACAGATTTTCTGAGAGAGATAAAATCATCAACACAAGGTTTCATGACTTAAGCTTAAATATATTATGAAAAACAACACGTTAAGTTTGAATCTATGAACTACCAGTGAGAAAGCGTAACTTGTGAAGAAAAAGTAACTTCAGGGCTTACTTACCAAGGTTTTCTTTCTCCTCCTCCTTTTCCTCCACTCTTTCTCTTCCTCCTCTTGCTCTTCTTCCTCCACTCTCCCTCCTCCTCTTTCATCTCCCCTTCTTCCTCTTCTCTTCCTTCTTATTAAAGTTCTTGTGCCACTTTGGAAAACACAGCCTTTCCACATCTGGTAGATTGGATTATTATCATCCTTTCTGCCTATAACTACTCACTTTGCTTGTAAGTGTATTTCCTCCTTTTAAAAATAGAGTGGATTTCCTGGTTTTGACTATAAAATGTATGTGAAAGTGAAAATGTGTCCATTTTAAGCCTAGTTTGCGCACCCATACGATTGCCATGAGTAGTTAATGTCCTCACTAGCCCACGCAGCCGAGGAGTATTGGTGGCTCCAGCAGCCAACCAGGTCCTAATCTGCTACTTGATTCATCTAACCAGCTGAGTCTGCAGAACTTTCCCTATGTAAATATAAATATGTGAGAAACGTATGTCATTGGGGTGTTCAAATAAGAGGTTCTATTTTGGGGGGAATGAGGTAAAAAATTGATGAATATATCTTTTTAGTTTTTTTATTCTTCACAATTGATCATTTTTCACTGTCAGAGTCCAACAAGTATGGATTAGGAGTAAGGACGTTAGAGGCAGGCAGGTCTGCAAATGCCAGGTGCTTTTACAAATTATCAAAATGCCAACTCAAAATTACTGCATGAGGAGGTATATAAAAAATGCACTCTTTGTGCCCATTCTTTCCTTTCCATAGACCCAAAGTGACGTTATCAATACACAAAGCAATTCTATTGTAATCAAAATAAAAGTCCAAGCTCTACATGAGTGTTCTACATGACATGGCTCATGCCATCCCCTGAAGCCTTGTGTTAATCTACACTCTCCCGAGTCGATTATTTGTCCAGCTACACTAATCCTGTTAAAATCCATCAACTGTTATAATTTTATCCCTCTAGCCTCTACTCCTTTTGCACTTTCTCACCATCCCTGAACAGCTTTATTTTTCTGGATATTACCATGTTCTTCAAGACTTCATGCGGTTCACTCTGATTATCATTCAGGTCTCAGCTCAAGTGCCATTCATCAAGTTTGCTCAATCACAACACTTAAACTACCTTTTTTCTCAGTTACTACCTCCCACCACCAGGTTTTATTGTCTTCTGAGCACTTATCAATCTCTGATATTCCAGTCCTACATCCAGTGAAGGCACTACGCTCCAGTGGATTTTCATTTATGCCTTTATGTGTTTTTTAATATCAAGTCCATGTCCTTCAGTTTCACTTAGAAAAAATCTACCTTCTCTTCTTAACCTACCATTACTCTGTCATCAATCCCAGATTTATATTACTTAAACCATTCTTTTAAAATCAAATGGATAGTATAGATCTCTTCAAAGTAACTATTGTTAGTGTATATATTTTAAAACAAACTGATGTAAGCCCTATGTCTCCAAGAGTTTCACTATATTCCTATGTATTCTAGATCAAATTTTATTCCTTCCAAAAGGCAAACCTAAGTCTCCCTTTTTCTCTGAAATCAATGAAAAATAAGATGTTCAGGAAACATAAAATACATTCAGTGAAACTGGAAAGTGCCTATAAATGAAACTACAAATGAGATTGATGTATAAGAATATCTGATTAAAGCAGAAAACTTTGAATAGAGTAAAACAAGAAGCTAGAGGCTGTAGAAAATAGGCAACATCAAAATACACAGAATTTTCCACATCAAGGGGCATATCAAAATCCCTTGTTTAGAATGGAAATTAACAGTGTAACCTTCTCAGAATCCCATTAATACTGAAGAATGAAAAGACAGGACCAACCGAGGAAGACTGTAAAACTGTGTCTGCAAGAAACAATTTAGCAAGTGGCAGTTACCCAGTCTCAAATATCTATCAATTTAAACTAAGTAAAGTGAAATCCCTGCCCCCAATGAATATTCTTCCTAACAAAACTCTGTATCATAAAGTATTATATATGGAGTAATCAATGAAATTTAAAATTTTAAAATATTGCTAAAAAGTTTCTCTGTCACTCTGCCATGTTTTCCTTCTAACTGGTACATTAAAAAATCTACATAAAAATATAAGTACTAGTATAAAAGGGCACAGAAAACTAAAATATTGGAATTAAAAATGTAAATGAATAAAACAAAGTATATAAACACAAAAAATTGTTTTGAAGAACATTAAAATTATGAAAAAAGATAACATTTCCATGGTCCAAGTGAATAAAATTGATGTTTTGAAATCTAGAGCAAAAGAAGTAAAATATTAAGACTTTCAAATTTTAAAAAAATGATGTAGAAAAGATAAAGTATGAAGATTTGATTCTTGAAAATATGTGTAAAAAGATAAGATATCCATGGAAATAAAGCCAACATTAAAACATATAAAAGAGAAGAGATACTCTCGGGGAACTATGTCCAGGAAAAGAAAAATCTTGAGGAAACTAAAAACAATAAAATTTAATAGTGAAAAGAATTTTAAAATATTAAATGAGGAGATATATATCTATTAAAGGAAAAAGTAAAAAAAAATAATGGGATAAATGGAATAGGAAAATATTTAAATATAATTTCAGAAATTTTGTCTAAGTAAATAGACAAATTTAGAGATCAAAAGTTCATCCTGACCCAAGAGTAAAAAAAACAAAAAACTTGATTAATACTGAGACATATTACAGTCAATTTACTAGGAACTGTATTGACAAAGAAAAATAAGTGCAAAACTGAATAAAATAAATAAAGAAAAATGAGTCATTGATAATGGTAAAATATTGAAATGGCTGCTACTTTCCTTAAAGCAGGATTCAAGATAAGAAATTAAGGAGAAAATGGAACAATTTCTACCAAGTTCCCAGGAATCTTTGGCATAATACAATAAACTTATATTCTGTTGAACTTTTATTTGTTTATAAAGGGAAGCAACAAATATTTTCCTATATACAAATGTCACTAATAAACAGGTTGTAGAGTTGACATTTTAGCAGGTAATAGAATATCAAATAAATTGTAATAAAAAACTGACAGTAAGTTTTCAAGCCATAACATTATGAATAGGTTAAAATAATCAAAGAAAAATTTTTACAGAATTGTGGCCCCTTAGAATGATGTAGAAATAATAATATAGTAACATAAGTCAGAATGAAAAAGGGCGTGCCTTTATTTTATATTTTATATGTTATATTTATATATTTTAATTATATATTTTTAACTATATGTAAACATATATTTATTTTCTTGCATTTTTTGAGGCTGAGATCAGAGTAATTATTTTGTCTAAGGATTCTCTTCCTGATTTGCAGATGGCCATCTTCTCAATGCATCTTCAATATCATAGAAAGAGAACAAAAGCAGGCTCTCTGGTTTTCCTTTTTTATATATAATTTTTTAAAGATTTTATTTATTTATTTATTTATTTTAGAGAGGAAAAGGTGGGAGAAAGAGAGAGAAACATCAATGTGCGGTTGCTGGGGGTCATGGCCTGCAACCCAGGTATGTACCCTGACTGGAAATTGAACCTGCGACACTTTGGTTTACAGCCATGCTCAATCCACTGAGCTATGCCAGCCAGGGCTCTGGTTTCCCTTCTTTAAAAAAAAAAAATAAAAAAACTTTTAAATTTTATTGTTGTTCAAGTACAGTTTTCTGCCTTTTCCCTCCACCACTCCCCCTTACCCCAGCCATCCCCACCTCCCTTCCCTGATTCCACCCACCCTTGCTTTTGTCCATGTGTCCTTTATAGTTCCTGCAAACCCTTCAAACTTTTCCCCCCATTATTCCCTTCCATCTCCCCTCTGGTTACTGTCCATTTGTTCTTAATTTCAATCTCTCTGGTTATATTTCACTTGCTTGTTTGTTTTGTTGATTATGTTCCAGTTAAAGGTGAGATCATATGGTATTTGTCTCTCACCACCTGGCTTATTTCATTTAGCATAACGCTCTCCAGTTCCATCCATGCTGTCACAAAGGGCAGGAGCTCCTTTCTTTCTTTCTGCTGCATACTATTCCATTATGTAAATGTACCATAGTTTCTAGATCCACTCATTTACTGATGGGCAATTAGATTGCTTCTAGCACTTGGCTATTGTAAATTGTGCTGCTATGAACATTGTGGTGCATAGGGTCTTTTGAATTGGTGTTTCAGGATCTTTAGGGCATAATCCCAAAAGTGGTATTGCTGGGTCAAAAGGCATTTCCGTGTTTAGCTTTCTGAGGAAATTCCATACTATTTTTCACAGTGGCTGCACCAGTCTGCATTCCCACCAACAGTGCACTACAGTTCCCTTTTCTCCACAACCCCTCCAACACTTGTTGTTTGTTCATTTATTCATGATGGCCATTCTCACTGGTGTGAAGTGGTATCTCATTGTGGTTTTAATTTGCATCTCTCTGATGGCTAGTGAGGCTGAGCACCTTTCATATGTCTCTGGACTCTTTGTATGTCCTCCTAGGAAAAGTATCTGGTCAGGTCCTTTGCCCATTTTTTAATTGGGTTTTTTGTTTTACTGGAGTGGAGTCATGTGAGTTCCTTACATATTTTGGAGATCAAACCCTTGTCCGAGGTATCATTGGCAAATATATTTTCCCATACAGTTGGTTCTCTTTTCATTTTAATGCTGTTTCCTTTAACTGTACAGAGGCTTTTTATTTTGATGAGATCCCATTTGTTTATTCTTTTCTTTATGTCTCTTGCTCTAGGGGAACTATTAGTGAAAATATTGCTGCATAGAATATTTGAGATTTTCCTGCCTATGTCTTCTAGGACTTTTATGGTGTCATGACTTATATTTAAGTCATGTTTAAGCAAAGACTGTTTAAGCAAAGACTGATAAACATATTCATGAACCATAGTCTTCTAAAATAGGTATTTTTGCAGTCTCTAAAGCTGTCTATACTTCCATAATTTAAGTGCATGCTCATTTAAATATGTAAATTTACTTCCCCATGAGCATCAACAATATTTGTCATTCATTAAAAGAGTAATACTTCAAGTACTATCATGCTGTGAAATATTTTCAAGGAAAACTATATCAGAATAGAGTGACCTTGAAGGGTTCACCAAACTGGCATTCTATTCAGAAAAAAAACAAAGAATTTGTATGCAACTGTGCATGCACAAAAGAAGCAGTTAATGCCTTGTGAATTCATATTTTTTTATTGAATCTTTCAAGATATAAATAGCACTATGCTCTTTAAATAAGTATCAATTGTAATGTAATGTGAGGAAAGTACAAGAGTGTTTTCATACTCATAAATAAGATTGAGGTTCAGCATTACATATCATCCTTCAGGGTGAATGAAGCTCACTTATTCTGTCTCTGTTTATTGATAAGAGTTAACAAGAGTGTGTGGAATTTATGATTTAAAAATAAATTGAGTACTTCAGCTGTCTTATCTAATAGAATAATTTTTAACATATTCATATGAACCTTATCTAGTCAGAAAATAAATATCAAATGACATTCTTAAATCTGAGGTTGAGACCTCAGATTCTTATTATAGGTATTCATTTCTTATTATAGGTGATTCTTATTATATGTATTAATTCCCTAATAAACCAGGAAAGACCACAACTTATTTATCATATGAAAATATCACATTATCTTCCTCCTGATCAAATAGGAACATAAAGTAAATTTCAAATGCTACTCACATTTTATAATAGATAAATTCAATGTGTTTTCACTGGAGTGGAGAGAGAAATTTTTTAAGTGCCTCAAATTTGAGCACATATTAGCGTTAAAATGCCTCAACCAGGTAGTTAAAATGTGTGTTTTACCACCTTTGTGATATGGGTGTCCTCTATAAAGCTAAAGCCAGGTCTCATGAGATTGTGTTGTAAAATGCAGTCCTTCTACATTCATCATTTATGAGTGGATTTTAGATTTTTTCCCCTCTGGTATGGTTGGCATGACTTCAAAAGCCCTTGTTCAGAGCAAAAATGAGTATGTCAGACCAGTTTATAAATTTATTAGTTGAAAGCCTCTTTTAGGACATGTACAAGTTCACTATATTGAATTAATTTTCCAAACACAAACACAGTTTATCTGCCTTCAGAACAGATTGTTTCTGGATTGAAGAAGTTCTTTTGTGACTACACTAGTTTATGGAAAATAATTTAATCATTTGCCCTCTTTTTTTTCTTTCTCACCAAAAAGATTTTTTTTCTTGCTTGATGGTGTACTTGTCATTTGTCAGAGAGTCATTAGTAATGATTAAGAATGACAGCCAGATAAAATATACTTAACTTTAAAAAATAAAAATATCTTATCATATTTAAGCATGTTATTATTCAGAAAAATACAAATTAGCACAAAAATGGGATTCTACTCATTCGCATTATTTTTCATAAGCAAGGGTGTGGTGAAGTTATTATTTCTGCATCTTGTGGTTGAGAATAATCATTAATATCATTTTAGGAGAGTAACCAAAATATATTAATCAACATTTTAATGTGCATAACATTTGAGTCAGCATTTTAAATTCTAGGGTTCTATATTAGAAAAATTATCACATATCAGTAGAACCATATATGCTTACAAAATATTTCACTGGAACACTGCTTATAATAGCAAAAAATAGAAATGTTTATTATAGAATCATTTACAAAATAATTTTCTTTGTTGAATTATTTATAATACAAAAGATATATATAATAATCTACTTTATGGAATTGTAAGTAGCGATTTTAAAGAATAAAGTTTACAGGTAATAAAGGTCTCTAAGGAAACTCAATATACAAAACTATTTTCAGAATAATATGGGTACTCCTAATTCTGGGGATAGAAGTAAATTGTTTTTTGTAGATGGACTTTAGTCTTTTATCCATATTTGTCCATATAATTGCATGCTTTTCAAAATAAATAAATATCAACATAAAATTTTAATTTAAAACTAAAAAATAAAATAAGGGTTTATTACACATCATATATTACACATTTATAAAGAAAAGGATGTTTTTGAATACAAAATCTGTCTGGAAAACATCCTGTTATTGTTAATATAACAAGAACAGATTGTGTGTATTGGATGTAAACTGGCAGCCAAGAAGAGTGGACTGGAATGCACATGTGTGAAAAATGACAACCTCACTTTACTAGTCAGTGGAGGTAGTGGACGCCCTTGAATGAGAATGTGTACTGTATGGCCATCACATTCAAAATGACTGAGCAAGTAAAGCAACAAATCTGCATTAAATTTTGCATTAAGCTTGAACATTCCACCACAGAAACTATTCAGATGACTCAGAAGGCTGCAGCTATGGGCAACTGGTGATTGGCAGCTTTATCTTGACAATGTGCGCACTCATAGATCATGTCTCATGCAGAGCTTTCTGGCAAAGCATTGAATCAACCAGGTGACTCAACACCTCTACAACCTAGATTTGGTGACCTGAGACTTGTGGCTTTTCCCAAAACTAACATCACCTTTGAAAGGAAAGAGATTTCAGACCATGGATGAGATTCGGGAGAATAAGTAGGGCACCTGATAGTGATTGGGAGACTGTGTGAGGTCCCAAGGTGCCTACTTTGAAGGAGACTGAGGCATCATTGTCTCATGTACAATGCTTGTATCTTCTTCAATACATGTCTCTATTTTTCATATTACATGGATGGAACTTTCTGGACAGATCTTGTATATATTCATGAATGTTGTGGTACTAATTTTTTTGATGTTCAATTTCTTTACATAGAAAAGTTGAATTTCAACAAATGTAGCTGTAAATTATGGGAGAAGAGTTAAAAGGTACAAGTTCTGATGCACATATATGTGCTAGTCTTCCTATAAGTAATTATATAAAAGAGCAGCAACAATTAATTCCTTGCTACCTTAAATATATTATACTTATTTGCTATAAACAATAAAAATATCAATATTAAAGTATATTGTGAAAATTAATGTTTTGTAGGTCATTTAAAAAAATATATGATAGCATGACATCATATATACATTTCTTCTTTGTTTTCAAATTACTCATCTTTTAGTGTCTCTGAAACAATTTTGAAATATAAACATGTCTATCTAATCTGTATATCTACTTCTATATATAAAATTATAAGTTTTCATATATCTTTAATAAATATATAATATCCTGGTTGACAATAAAATTTAAAATCTAAATTTTCTGTTTTTAAACAAATTCATAGAAAACAATTTTTTTCTCAATGATCAATGTGATAATAAAATGCTCTAAATGACTCAGTATAAAGATTTTACCTTTGCTTATATTTACCAGTGCTAGAACTAAATGAACTAAGATAAATTAAACTATTCTCAAGAAATTATAAGAATTATAATTGCATATCCAATATATTGAGTGCAATCTAAGATTATTATTTTAACAAAAGTTTTTTTAAAAAATGAAAAAATTCAATTATTTTTAATGTACAGCTTTAGAAGGGAGTTATAAGATGAAGAACTTAGGACTCTAAGTACAGGTTAATTTCTTACCATTTTCTTTTTTCCTTTCAAGATTTGTTACTGGTCTAATTTATTTGGTCCCTTCTCTTATTTTCATTATGCTGTGATTTCATAATTGCCAGAAAAATAAATTAGTTTTCTATAGTTTTCCTTCTTTAGAAGGATGCATTATTAAAAATACTTTATACCTTTAGAGCTTATTGCACTGTATGTTCAAATTCATCTAACAAAGATGTTAACCCCAATATAAAGAGACTCGGTACATTTTAGAGAAAATAATTAGAATAAAAAATGTTGCCAATGCTGTCAGTTCTGACCGACATTCTACTTTGTCAGTCACTTTTGGTAAAGTAAAACATATCTTAATAGCTACAAGTTTATTCATAAATATGTCTGATACATTATTACTGAGAATATTTTTTTCCTCATCAGAAAACATTTTTTTCATTGCTCTTAGGGAGAGGGTGTGGGAAAAAGGAAGAAACATCCATCGATGTGAGAGAGAAATATTGATTAGTTGTCTTCCCCTATGTCACTGGACTTGGGATCAAACCCATAACCTGGGTACATGCCCTGACTAGGAATTGAACTCATGACATTTTGGTCCTTCAGATAATGCTCCAACCAATTGGACTACAGTGCTACTACTGACAATATTCATAATATTTCTTAAAGATCCATGCTCAGTTTAGGAAAATATATTAGGCATTAGGCTTTTAATAAATCAATATTTTATCAATAAGACATGCTTATATTATCATGCTTTTATATTTTTACTAGAGTTTAGTTCATATATACACCACAATTTTTCAAATTACATGTACCATCTGGAGCAATGAAAAAGTCAAAATGCTTCTAAGTTTTTATATTTAGTTGGAGTGGGAGGGAAAGTTGGGGCGAAATGGAGACAACTACTTGAACAATAAAAATTATATTTAAAAAAATTGATTTTGAAATATAATTTTTAAAAGAAATGGTATGATGATGAAATTTTTAGTTCCATATAAATTATTTTCATTGTTCATTGTTCTATAATAGAAGTTTTCATCAATGATGAGATATTCTGCACTTTGACTAGTAATGAGCATATATATTATAAATAAATATTATCACTTTGGTTTCTTTTAAGAATCATCATTTACATGCTTTAAAAGTTAGTGGGTATACTGAGTTTTTACTATAGTATTTTCCTTTAAACAATAAGTTAATATTTATTAATGACAAAATTGCACTGAAGATTTTATAGTTTAGATAATAGTTAAAAATTATAAAAAATAAGAAAAAAACAATGTGCTATTATTGTATTCATTGCACAATTTTATTTGCCATTATAGCTAAAGTTCAGAAGATCATCTAAGAAAGGTAATGCATGTGCTAATATGAGTTTTCTTTATCTGTCAGAAATCATAACAAACATGGAATTATGGTAGGACATTTATTTAAAATATAAACAAGTATACCAAATAATAATGATATATATAATTTAGAGGAAACATTCAAAACCAGTGTTTGCTCTTATACCAGATATAATAAATAAAATAATTTGCTGATTATTACTCAGTTGTTTTAGCTATCTCCAATTCCTAGGAAAAACCATATAGCACAGATAACAATTATTATTGGATTTATAATTTCTCAATTGCTAATATTTCTATTAGTAAACATTTTGAAAAATGCACAGGATTAGTCCAGAAGATGATAAGACTGATGAGGAAAACTTTGTCACTTTACAGACTTACGGAAATATTTTGAGGCATTATAAATAAGCAAATGCTGCAATTATGTGTGAAATATGTGATAAATGTTGCTAATCTTCTCACACATTCTCATTCTTTAGTTGAAAATTATGCTCCTTGAAAATAATATAAAATAGCATTAGGAATTGCCAGACACATCAGTTGGTCACCCATCGATACAACTGTTATTTGCAATTAAATGACCTTTCTCTTTTATTATCCTTTTTCTCTCCTTCTCTCAAATATTATTCTAAGTGTTAGCCTTTCTTCCTCATTCTTACATTTCTATGATGATCATATTTTTCTTTGATTTCTTCTATGATCATAAATATACATTTTCTGTGAGTGAGATTATATGTTTCTCACAAGGAAGTCCATACATGTCACATGACCAGAAAAGATGAACATGAACACAATGTCTAATGTAAGTCTTCCTTCTACTTTAACTTCACCCTACTCTCCCTCTTGTGTATACACATAACAAAGAGAGCTGCTCTTTTTAGTCTTTCCGCAGGAAATAATAAACTTGGATAAGGTCTTCCATATAGGAGTAAAATGTTGAGAGTGGAGGTATTATGGTACTGTAGCATACCAAATCTTTTCTGAAGTCAAACACTAGAAACAGTAATAGGACAAGGCTAAACCAATTCTCTCAACTAGCAAGGAATGGCATTCCTACAAAACTGGTCTAGTCAATATGGATGAGGGTGGGAGTTTGAAATACTGAGACCATTATATAGACCTCAGTGGAGACCTGTATTTCAAACATTTAAAAAAGAGTGCCCTTCACATTTTAGCACCATACCTTTGGCTTAGTCTCCCCACTGTTGAAAATTATCTTCTAAGTAATCTGTTAATCACACCTAGAAATATCTGTGATACTTACAAGTTTTATGGATTTCAAGGTTTATATATCTGAGCATGCAAAAATATTTAAAGGATAAACAATTAAAAAACCAAATAACTATAAACAGAAATCAAAGTCAACAACATAATGTATATATTCTGATAATGACATACTAAATGTATTCCACAATGTGACTTTTCTTTAGCTGAATCCTCCAAGATTTGCTATATCCACCTACAGTATCACTCAACTGGAAATGGAAATTATACTTTTATATTATAATTATAATTTTTATAGTTTACATGGTTTTCTAAATTAACTTTAAATAAGTATACTATTTAAGATATTTCATTATTTAATGTAATGCATTTTAATATTTTTCAAAATTTAAATTATATGAAATATGATTTGACATTCTTATACTACTTTATTTAGTTAACTTGTGAGTTATAAAAATAATAAGTAGAATTTTTAGAAATTTAGAATGCAGTAAGATTTTACCTAGTTACTTAGATATTTACATATTTTAAATTCACCTTACAGCCCCAATTTACAGACAAGGAAGTTGAGATTTTGAAAGATTAAGTAATCCATCCAAGACGAAGTAGCAAGTATGAGCAGCATCAAGGCTTCAATCTCAGGTAATTTTATTTCTAATTTATATTCTTCCTCCATAATATCACACTGCCTCACACATTATCAGTAAGACAGAGAGAAGCTTATCATTATTATTTATGTATAAGGAGATGAGCAGACCAAATGACAATCTTTCTTAGACCAAAATTGATATAATTTAACCATATTTCTTCCTTTATTTAAATATGTATAACTATATAATTGATAGCAGTGAACCTGTAGGTATTGCATGTATTGTAGACACATAAATGATATATTTCAGGTCTGTCTTTTTAGAGATACAGGTAATTTGGTGAGACAAAGAGCTGGTGAAATCTAATTTGCATTCAAGTGCTGTTTATAGCCCATTTGTTTTGATGCAACAGTTTGGATATTAATTTTAATGATAAACTTACATTTGTTCATATTTCAAACCTTGCTAAGATTATTCTATGTGTTTATAAGAGAATTTTAAATTTTATATACTAAATTTATTTTAATTTTATATTGTTATTTCTATGAATTTGCCCAAAGGCCTTCAAAACAGGCATGTTTACATTGAATAAATGGATAAAAATGAGGTGATTTTTTTTCTGATACACCTAGTTTAGATTTAGTGAAACTCAGCTCAGATCAAATTACACGCTGAAACATAATTCATGTATACAAATTATGTACAGTGCCACAATTAACTTAGAATTGCATGCTCATTATCCTGCTGTTTTGTTCCATTTTTGTTCACATGTCAAAAAAAATCAAATATAAATGCAATTACTTTCCACCAGGAAATAAATGTCAGCAATTCCATATTCAAAAGGGAACATGCATAATGCTCGATGACCAAAGCAATAACTTTGTGAAGATAACAGGCAAGCAATTAACCCTGAAGCTAGATTATCAAATTATTCAAAGAAAATCTTAGACCAATGAAAAAAAGTTGTAATGTGACTTTACAAGGTAAATAAAAAGCACAAAATTCACTCCTCCTCTGGAAGACTATGTGCTTTTTATGTGTTTTTCTTTCTAATTTTGTGGAAGTAACTTTGGTTTATAACATTATATAAGCTTCACGGGTGCAACATTGTAATTTGACATGTGTATACTGTATATCATGCTCACCACCAAAAGCGTAGTTTCCCTCAGTCACCATACAACTGTCCCACTTTACCCCTTTCACCTTCTCTTCACCTCCCTTCCTCTGTGATAACTAATGATCTGCTGTCTTCTTCCATGAATTTTTTGTTTATTTCTTGTTTTGCCATTTTTAATATTTCACAAATATGATTTTGTTAACCTCTATTCAGCCCACTATATTAAATGGGAACTATATGAGACCAAAGAATTTCTACTAAATTAAAAAAAATCTAACGTCCACCCAAGTCTACATTGTATTTCTATTCTATATTGGTAGTCATACTAAGTCTTCATTTATAGATGAAGAAAATTAATTTCTTCTTAACATATCACTATTTTGTTACTCAGTTTCCTAATGAAGGGAGGCACCAAACTCTATTATAAACTCTATCAAACATTGTAATGGACATCAAATCTTTCCTAAATTTCTGAATCTATTTTGTGAAATTAAGGTTTTGTTTTTCATTGTTACAGAAATGACAACACTTCAATCCCTGCCAGAGAAGACAATAGGCATCAACTGCTTCTGAGGAGCCAGGAATGGTATGAAGTGGCACCAGTGTGTCACTATCACTTGTGTGATTTGAATTTTAAAAATTAATTAAGAGTTGACCTCTCTAACTGGATACCTGAACAGTGTCATTGTTCAAGAATTTCTTGAAACCCTGCATCTCTGATTAAGTAAAAGGCAAAGCCTAAGGTCTTCCCGCATCCTCCCTGACTGTCCAATGATGGGAAACCAGCTGCCTAAAGCCAGAACATTCAATGCTCTGTGCCATGAGTAACCAGGTGTTCCACCATCCCTGCATCCCATCCAAACACTGATGTTTGCTTCAGTCTGCAAGTGACCGGGGAATGGTCAGTTTCCGTTGCACTTGTGTGAAACCCTAAACTAACATCTGCAACCCACTGTAGAGTATTCAAAACATCTTTCCCTCCTAAATCTTGTGGTCCTTCTCATACACAAACACAAGTTAGAAGGTAATTAAAATACAGTGTTTTTAATGTACTTAATCTGTACCCCTTGTCAGCCTGTCAAATAAAGCTGAAATGTCATTGTGAATATTTGTTAGGAAAAAAAAGACATGACAACATAAACATACGTGCACACATATAGCAGTTCATTACAGAGCTCCATGAAGCAGTTAGCCAAAAGAGCCACTAGAAACAAAACATTGACTGTTTTATGTGTATTCAGCATCAGTTTTGTAAAAAATTTTTTCAGGTCTACGAAATTTTTAGAATGAAGGGTGGATTTAGAATTTATATAATTCCATCCTATTATGTCACAACTTAAAAAATAAAAACAACACACAGACACAAACACACACAGGCTTGTGAACATCCATGTCTTCTGAAGTCGGTCAACTAAGAATAATACCAATACAAGGGTGAACACTATGGATCTTTCTATATTCTTTATTAAGATACCTTATTTTCCTTCAATTTACATACAAGTATATTATAAATTTCCTGTATTGAGAATCCAATATTTTCTGTAAATGCAGACAGAACTCTCAAAATAGGAAAAAGTAAGAAGAATGTAACTTTTTGACTTGATGAATAAATCCACATCCTCTACAAAATAGCATTAACCTGAATATTTTAACTTAATAAATGTGATTTGTACTTTGAATATTAATATACTTCTTAGAATAAGTATTATTGCTTTCCTTCCCCTTCCATTCTCCATTTCCACCTTATAATAGGAACTACAAAAGGTCACTATTAAAGGTGACTACCAGCCAGGCATCATTTCAGGCTTTCATTAGCTGCTGCAAAAGAATGCTTCTGATAAATAGACTGAATACACTGAATATCCCAGCTGTGTTCAAAATAGGGGGAAAGGGTCACAGGAGGCTGGAACAAGTCATAGTGCATGGGCTGTCTGTTGGAGGTAGTCTGCTTTGAACAAATACTACATCTTTTTCCCATGTAATTCTTCCTCATCTACCTGAAAAGTTGAGTTGAGTTGTATCTACAGTCATTTGCCCTTTGCACATTGAAGGACACCAGTTTTATAGACTCAAATGGCACCCACCAGCAGATGAATAACCTGACAATCTTCTTTTAAAATTGTATGTATTGTGGCCCTGGCTGGTGTGGCTCAGTGGATTGAGTGCCGACCTGTGAACCAAAGGGTCACCGGTTTGATTCCCAGTCAGGGCACATGCCTGTGTTACAGGCCAGGTTGCTGGTAGGGAGCACATGTGATGTTTCTCTCCCTTTCTCCCTCCCTTCCCCCCTAAAAATAAATAAATAAAAATCTTTTAAAAAATTGTATGTGTTGTGGCATGTGTTTCCTTGAGATAGATTACAAAAGTACACTAGAGTATATGACAGTTTAAAACTCAAGAATTAAACCCACAAATACCCCACCAAAAGATAAAGTGCTGAACATTCTTAATTATGTTAGCCAAAATAGATGATTATATTATTCATATTCATTATTTTCATTATACTAGTCTGAGCAGTAGTATCTTTATCCTTCATAATCATATTTTTGTATACCTGTGAAACAATAGTTTGCATTTTGAGTAGTTTCCTCATAGAAACTGATTCTATCCATAGATGCATATTTAAATGTTATATACTTAATAATCCATATAAAATAAATGTTTTCACTATGAAATATCAAATTAATTTTGCACTTATGAATCCTTACATATTTTAATCTGACTCAATAGTTATACACAGACTTAAAATTTAATGGTTTTAGGTATGTTTCAGAATCCCATGATTCCCTAAGCTGCAACATTAAATAAATAAATGCTTATATGGTATAGTCTCCATGCTGAGCACTTTTGTACATCTGTTACAGAAATGACCTCCAGATATTGTAAGACTAGGTATGTTCATACTGATGCTTTCCACTCTGGCTTGTTTCTGAACCTATATTTTCACTTGCTGATTTAGAAATTAAAAGTAACAATATTTCAAAAGGGATGAGGATATATAAAATGTACATGCAAAGTGCCATATTATTAAAGTGTGATATGAAAAAAAATGCTTTCTTATTTAAAATTAAAATATTTATTTAAATGTATAAGTTGGGGTATTTGTTAAAATTGTGTATCAATTTCTGCTTTCCACTTTTCAACAAACTATAACTTGGCTAAAACCCAAATGCACATCATAGTACGAAATATTATTCATAGCATTAAAACAAATTGAGGTCACCAATACTACTATTGTAAAGCTCTGGCTCTGATCATATTATATGTCATGGGTGCTACATTTCAGCACAGGGGAGACTTTGGAAGTGATGTAGTCCATGAATAGGCAATATCACCCTTATACTGAGAGGAGAAAGTGACATTATTTCACATTAAATATTTAGAATTTATTTCAAAAATATATGTAATCTAGATTATTTCAGAATAAATCCATCTTAAATAGTTGAGATTATTTCTTGATAACATTACCATAAAGATTTGAACAATATCAGTTACATTCAGAAGTTTTACCATCTTACATCTTATGGTGAACTACTGTGTTTATTGCACACAGATTCGTGTGCTTATCTCGGAAGGCACAGACACTGTACCATGAGATTCCCATGCATAGATATTTGTCAACCTGAAGGTTTAGAGATTATTATTCAAAAGAGGTGATGTTTGGCCATGAATAATGGATATATTCAAGAAGTTTGCATGAGAAAATGTTTTGACAAAGTAATAGAAAATAGACATATCACCATTGTTTCTCAAACAGTCTGTATTAGAATTGAAACATTAAACTAGATTGTACCACTTCTCTACTTTCATTTTCATCTCAATGAAAAATAATTTAGCTAAGAGACATCACTTTAAATTAACATTTAAGTAATTAGCCAGATTTTTATCTTTTGATACTAAAAACACTCAAAATCATAAAGTAAAATAAATTTATGATTTTTTTTTACTTTATGGATTTGTATACTTCTATAGTTTTGTGAATAATTTGACATACAACATACAATATGTTTTTTGATAATATTATCAATATAAAAATATGGCTAAAAAATGGAGGAATTTCCATTGCTCCACTGGTATAATTTTATCAACCATATTCCAATTCAGGGGATCTTACACTTGATTGTCAGTGCAAAGTAAGCACTGACAATAAAGATTACCCTTCAGCATAAAAGATAGATTAAAAGAAAATCTATCATCTGTAAATCAAAGTTTCTTTTTCAGGCATTAGCTATAAGGGATGTGGATATGCTCTTTGTCAATTTTTGAAACAGGGAAAATACATTTACTGAAAAGATAAACTGTAACTGTCAAGAAAAGAAGACAGTCTTATCATTGACAAGATTAATCACAAAAATGTACTAATAGGTTAGTGTTTTAGGATAGTTTTCAGAAATGCTGGATATTTTTGCCTAAAAGTATTTAACTAAGTGGTATTTACAGGGCATAAACATGCCTAAAAAATATAAAACTAAAACTATCTCAAAATCAACATTATATATATATATATATATCAAAATCATACACACACACACACACACACACACACACACACACACACCAAAAAATATATATGTACATGAATGTGAGTAAAAGCACTGGTGAAGACCAAAAACCCTTCTTCTCCAAAAATATTCTAACTCAATGTTATAAATTCTACTGACATTTAGTGAAGTCATACTTTCTGACTTTCATGATTTTAAAAAACTATCTCAATTATAAGCAGATCTTTTACTATTTCTAAGCTTCTCCAGCTATCTGAAGGCATGGTTCATTCTGGCATATCCTTAAAACAGTTTATCCTGCCTGCCACCCTGTGTCATCTCCTGTCAGTTTAGCACCCAGCAGCTGTTGGGCATTTTGCTGTCATCCAGCCTATGCGCATCTAGTGAAGCAGACTTGTGTTTTGACAGGAATCACTTATTACAGACTGCTTTCCAGGCTTGCATTTTAGATGATGATGTTGTGTTATTTAAAGTTAATATGAGTACAGTTTATGATTGAAGCTTTTGAAACAGCTTTGAGGACCAAATATGTCTGTAGGGTATCAATTATTATTTTGTCTATTCCTTGTTAAAACAAAACAGAGGTTACAAACTCTTCTTTCCCAACTGCCTGATCCATAAAAGGACAATAAGAGCCACCAAAAAATATTTTCCTAACAACCCTTATGACCCAGAACAGGCACCCTATCCCATCTGTGAGATAAGACCTCTCCAGATTCCTCATTCACTATGTAACTCATGCCAGGTTGCCCCACTACTAGTGAAAGACATTTTTTAAAGATTTTATTTATTTATTTTTAGAGAGGGAAGGGAGGGAGAAAGAGAGAGAGAGAAACATCAATGTGCAGTTGCTGGGGGCCATGGCCTGCAACTCAGGCATGTGCCCTGACTGGGAATCAAACCTGTGATGCTTTGGTTCGCAGCCCGTGCTCAATCCACTGAGCTATGCCAGCCAGGTGTGAAAGACATTTTTAACTAGCAGTAATATCACGGAAATTTTAGGTAAATTACAATATATTATCATGCTTCTAGAGGAGAATTAGGAAAAATGGAGTGCCTATGTCCTTTAAGGGTAATAAGTTTCATATTTAGACATGATATCAAGCTTATTGAGTTGAGATTTAAATGTATAGGAATAAATGCATTGGGTAATGGTATTTATTAATTTCCCCCTAATATGCACTGGAAGTAATATTTGATGTGGGCCATTTCCAAGTTTTATGGCAACACACAAAGAAATATTAATGGCCACACTTTGTAAAATAAAAGTATTCACCATAAAATCTCCAAAATGCTCTGAGATTGAGTACTATTTTGTGCACAGTCTTTGGAAACTGATACTTGCAGATGGAAACAATATATTACTCTCAGAGCTTAAATGGGATCCACAGTCACTAGAGGACCACAGTTAAAATATCATTTATGAAGGCAGAAAAGCATCTAACATCTGTGTACACCATAAATTATACTTTGGAATGTGCATTTACACTGAGCATAACAGCCTCTATCCTTTATAATCTGAAAAAGATTCACTTTATCCTACTGTGGAAAAGTTGACATACAATCAATATAAATGTATAACATTGTTGTTTTTCCCAATTATTTCCATAATCAAATATGGAAAATTCTAGAAACTGAATATCCATCTGGCTGGGCTTGAGAGAGAGAGAAGGTGATGAAATGGGAGATATTAGAGAGAGGTCAGACATTCCAGTAGGATTGGAGGTCATGGCAGAATATTATCTTTAGCCAAAGTTAAATTGTTGGGTTTTAATTTGTCAAATCTAGTTGTGAGCAGATAACTAAAGCAAATTAGATAACAAGAAAATCATTCTAATAGCAATGTTGAGAATAAATTAGAAGAATGCAAGACTGCACATGAGACCAGAGAAGACAGCAATGTGAGTCCAGAGAAGAGATTGTGATGACTTGGGATAAAGTAGTGGGGTACATAAATGGAAAACATATGAATCTGAGAGATATCTAATACGTATATATCATATATTTTCACCATATAGGATTTGGTGAAGATTTGCATCACACTGAAACAAGGCATTATGAATACCTTTGATGTTTCTGGCTTGATAAATAATATGATTATTGTACATTTTCTTAATAGAAAACATTGGGAAAAAATTTAGGCATGGGTAGGATATGGTAATAAGATTGATTTAGAACAACCAAAGGATGAAATTCTTTTAAGACATCCAGAGAAATGTGGGAAGAGTAAATTTCCTCCTGGATATTAACTATGAGTAATTTCTAAGGAAGTAATAATGAGTTTTAATCAATTTTCATCTCCTAAAATATGTATAGCATGGAAGAAAATTTAGTATAAAGCCATAATTAACCAAAAGTTATAAAGCTGGATGGGAATAATAAAGCACCAAAGGAGATCCAAGAGGTGTGGGCTGAAAGGTATTTATTACATTAAAACAAAGTTGTTTCTCAAAAGATTAAAAAAAGAAAGAAATCTTAGCAATGATAGTGTCATTAAAATTATTGAGTGTTTCTGAAAAGGGAAAATTTTTTATGCATAATGTAAAGAAACGGGGAATTGGCATGAGCTGTTTCTGTGGAATAAGTTGAGATAAAGCCAAAAGGGGGTAGAATGAGAAGTGAAAATTGAAAAAAAATGGATGTAAATGATAGGAGAGAATCCAAGGAATAACTGGAGGGATGTAAAAGGCCATGAAGGGATTATTTTCTTGTATTTTGAACATTCTTTAAATCTAGGGCAAATGATTTGAATGATAGAAAGAACTTAGATATAAAAATAAAACAAAAAGAAAGAGAAAGCATTTCCACCAGTTTCCAATGAGGTAATGATCTTCTAATATGTGTATGGCATGAAGATAATCTATTATAAAGCCATAATTAACCATGTTTTAAAGCTGGCTGGGAATAATAAAGCACCAAAGGAGACTCAAGAGGTGTGGGCTGTATTGTGGGCATACAATACAGATTGTGATTTGTATTCAGAACAAATAAAGATTAAGGGCAAATGAAGAAATGTATAATCTTTGCCTATAATATCACCTGGAAAAGGGGAATACAGTGAATTTCAAATTATGTGTCCATGTTGAAATGCATTTCTAGATCTATCCTTGGTAGGTCTAAAGCCCAGTCAAGTTGGGCAGAAGCTAAACAAAAAATAGAGATGTGGTTAGTGACCCGGGAGATGAAAACATGGATAAAATAATCTCCAGATAATAGGTGAAGGAGGGAAAGAAATAACGCAAGAGAGAAAGAGAGAAGAGAAAGCTTAACAGGATACGGATGGCATGAGAAGAGAATCTAGTGTAAACCACAATTAACCAAAGGAGTCTCTCAAAGGAGAGAGACTCAAAAGGTGTGGGCTGGAAGTTATGCATTGCATTAAAAGAGAATTGTTTCACAAAAGATTTTTTAAAAAGGAAAAATGTTTTAACAATTAGCAAAAAACAAAACAAAACAAAGGTGGCAAAAATACACATTTATGCAGATGGAAAAATGGACTCACAACATATACAGACATGCTTCAATCAATCTGTTGTGAGGAAAAGCATAATAAATGTTAATGAGATACTATCTTATACTCAGAAAATTTGAAAACAAAAAGTCTTATTACCCTGATTATTAGTGAGTATACAGAACAAAAATTTCTATATATCACTGTTAGATCTGAAATTGGTACCATGTATTTAGTACCAATTGAATAATAATTGGGCATTACACATTGAAATGGAATGAGTAAATACCCTCAATAACCATTTCACTGCTGGGTATATGAGAAAGATAACCGTAAGCCCACCAGGAAAAGTACATCATAGCCAAACAAATAAACAATGGAAACACTATTACATGCAAAAACTTATTACATGGAATGCTGATTGACACATTTTTATTTATGATGGAGTATTACACTGTAATAAAAATTAATAAACTATAACCCCATGCATCAACATGCACAAACCATGCATTTGGATGGAACATCAAAGCACAATGTTGGTTGTTTAAAAAAATCAAAGAATAAGCCTAGTATAATTTTATTTCCACAAAGTTAAAAACAAGCAAAACCCTAAGGGAAAGCAAAAAAAAAAAAAAAAAAAATGATAACATTCAGGATGCTGGTTAGCACTGGATAGGAGTGAGGAAATACAAAAAGAGAAATCAAAGATCTTTGTAGGTATTGAGGTAGTCTAGTTTTTAAGCTGGCTGCAAATTTTATCCCTCTTATTATTACACCAATATTATTTTATATACATTATTTAACAAAACTAAAGCATAAAATAAAAGAAATAAAATTATAGTGCACTTATTAATTCAATAATATATATTAAATATTTATAATATGTTAGGAACACTACTAGAAAATTCATGTAGTTACTCCCATTCATTCTTTTATCAAATTTATTATAATGCCAATTAAAATCTTATATTTTTGTGGAATAGTTGATAATAAAAATAAATAATTATAATATCACTATTGCTACTATGCTTCTACCAAGCCAATTTCTCTCTCTGACCCTGGTTTGTCTCCCTGCCCCTCTCTCTTTTTCTCTTCCATATATATATGGATCCATATGTATATATATGTATACATATGTATATATGTGTATATATATATATGGATCCATATGTGTATATATGTATACATATATACATATATATGTATACATATATACATGTATGGATACATGTATACATGTATATACATATATGTATATATATATGTGTACATATGGATCCATATATATACATATGTGTGTGTGTGTGTATTATTCTTAGGAACCATAAAATGTAGATTGTATTCACCATAACCTTCAAAGATAAGAAATTGAGTTGAATCACATCATTAGTAAGCAATACAGCAAGAAGTTTTAGTGATATTTCCAAAGTCAATCTATAAATTACACTCCTGTATTCTCACATAGTACACTTTTAGTCACTAAAATGGAATTAATTTTGGTTTTGGTACATTGATTTTTAAAGTAATTATAGTTTTCAAAATAAGTCAGGGATCATCACCTATGTCCCCACCCCCATCATATGGATAAGGAGAAAAATCTGTTCTCTCTGTCCTATGTATCAGAGTCCTTGTAGCTTGAACTGTTCATTTCATCTAAGACACTGAACAAACCATTTTCCAATTGCCATCTTCATAGGCTCATCCCTCATCGTGACTTTTTAGAAGGAGTTGTTTATTTGTGAAAAAGACTTTAAGTTCAAATAATCTTTTACATGTTTCCAATTTGGTCTGCACCATAAACCAAAATGTTGAGAATCATCTAAGCTAAAGTCAGTGTTTTTAGTATTAGATCAATTATCTCAGGATATAGTGAGGTTTTTAAATAAACAAACAAATGAGTTCTGTAAGCAAAATAACAAGAAGGAACAAAATCATCCTCAGACAGGCTGCTTAGAGTACACTGTGCTTTAGAAACTATTTTATTAAAAATTTCAAACATTTTTAACCATGAAGGAAGGATGTCATCCTATTTAATAAAAAACTATTGTGATATCAATTCATCAATAACTCAATTCTTCAAGCCAAACAAGAATAGGGTATTTTGTGTTTTGTTTGTCTCCTTGTTTCTCCTTCCTGTGCATATTTTTGAGTGATAGAGCAACTTGAAGCTGGAAGAGATTATTTTAGGGGATTTTGATCTCACCAGAACAGTCTTAGTGAATACAGGCAGAGGCTTCAGTCCCAGTGGGATCTACTACACACTTCAATCTTTAGTTTCAGGTAAATTATATTGTGTACATGGCCCTGTGGGAGACTTTGAATGAATTCTTCAAGATGGTGATGACACAAGTGTCTCCAATTGTGAAAAATAATGGTCCGTTTTCAAGGAATAGCAGGACAGCTTTTCTTCCTTGGGAGAAATACTGAACAAATAATATTAGACAAATTCTCAATACTGGAAATTAAAAAGGGTGAAAAATTAGGTGGTTAGCCCCAAACCAGTACAGAATAATATATCTGTATGTGTATAACATTTTATTTAATAATATTGTATATACACATATATGCACATGTACAATGAGAAGCTACCTCTCACTACACCTAGCAATATGAAAGAAGGTAAGTCAAGGACGTTGCATGTGATAGTGTAGGTTGAACAATGCATTGCTATAGTGAATGCCTGTTAGATAAGAATCTTTGTTAATTCTACACCAAGTAGCATAGTACCTGCACAATCATGTCCGATAGAGATGTTAAGGAAGAAAAACTGGATAATGTTAAAATAATCACACTACATATAGTGTTTTTTAATCTCAAGAGGTTTATAAATATTATATTTATAGTAATGCTAGCAAAGTCATGTGAAAATCTTTATCTCATTAGCGAATTGTCATCTCTAAATATTCAATGTTCAATTTATGAATGATAAATTGCAGTGGCATTTAGGTTGCTTTATTTTCCAAGAATATGTCTAAAGTTGTTTACTGCATTAACATGATGACCACACTCTAACTACTAGCTACACAAATAGTTTACATTTAAGATGTAATAATATTTGTGAACTTTTCACATTATGTAAACATGTAAAGCTAAAGCAAAATGCAATGATGAGCAAAACATATTAGTATAATTCAGGTATTGTACATAGTCACTACCAGAAATGCTAAATTCTGAACATGGCCATAAATATAATATGGAAGCTGTAAAATTTTATATTTTATCCAATAGTTTATGTTATCCTAAAAGACCTTATAAGCTTTTATTAATTTGGAATAATGATAATATATCTATGACATATTAACTAAAGTAACATTTTTAATTAAGAGTGGCAAGATCCAGAAAAAAGTCATGAGAAAAATAACACTGTTTTATGTTCTTACAAATTTCTTTAATTTCTATCCATTTATAAATTTCATCTACAGTATTTTGAATTCATACAGCTGTAGCTTCTGGAAAACTAAACTCATGAGAGAATGAAAGTAAGAAAGACAAATAAGGGAGGAAAGAAGGGGAAGGGAATAGTCAAGGAACATTGTTGAATGACCCATGGCTATGGACAACAGGATGGGGATTGACTGTGGGAACGGCGTTGGTCAGAGTAACAGAAGAAAATTGGGACAACTATCATAGAACAACAATAAAAAATAAAAGAGAAAGACAAATAACATTTTAAAGTTATTTTAAAAAGAGTTTTGACCTTGCAAATTCTCTGAAACATTTCAGGAAACCCCAGGGATCTCCAAACCATATCAGAACTACTCTCTCAGGAAACAAGTTTAATAAAATTTCTGACATTTGCTACTGCACATTCATTTATTCCTTTCGGCATTTGTTCTCCAGCAGATGAGATTGTAAGAAGGTTGTTTTCTTTCCATACAACTTGATCTAAATTCTAATGATCCAAGTCTTAAGAGAAATGAAATTCTGCCCCAATCATCAAGTGAAAGTAATAGTAAATAGTACAACCTATTGGTTTATCTAATCACTAAATTTTACTAAAATAAGAGGTTCTCATTTAAAAAAAATATGCTAGCTTTCTATGGAAGACTAGGGTAGTATTGTGTTTTTCATTTGTTTTTTTCATGTTGCTGTTTTTTGTTCTTTGCTGTAAGTCAAGTAAATAAAGGATAACATACATTATCAGGTAGATGAAATTGGGTAGCAGAAGCCATAGTCCTTCAAAGCAAAACAACTATTTAGTAATATACATTATGAGAAGATGCTTCTTGCAAGTAGGTAATTTTTGTTTTTTTCTCTATATTAATTAAGACACTGGATTCTGTCACACAACACCAAATAATCAACCACTTCTCTCAGGGATTCATATAAGATCAGTTGAGAGTTGCACATGAGAGCTGGGGTTCACTGAGGATTTAAACAGTGCAGATGAGGAAAAGTCATCAGCATCTCTTAATCAGTCCTTCAACAGATGTTTACTGAATATCTGCATTGATTCAGGTACTCTGCTAAGGAATGGTATAGAAACATTGAAAAGATCATTCACATCAAGTATACTGATTCAATTTAGTTCATAATTACTAATGGTAGATTTTAAATTATAAATCTAAAAGTGGGCATTCAGAAATATTTCATTAAATAGGTGAAGGACTTTAGCAATTGTATAATACTTATAGATGCTTCTTTATCACTTTTGTTTCTTAGTGTAGAACAAAAATATTCAAATTCTATGATAACTAAATCCATATATAAAAATTGTTGAATTCATTAGCCTTTAATAGAGCTTATGATGGAATCTCAAATTGATTTGAAAATTTTAAATTTCTAATTTATCAATATTATAAAGCCCCAATTGTCTCTGAAAGACAAAAAATATCAAACAATCAGGGTGATTGCTTTTTAAATGACTTAATTCAATGGTATTTTAAGAACAGTTTCCTTTGTACAAATGGTTCTTATAAAATCAAGGCTTCGGCCCTGGTTGGTGTGGCTCAGTGGATTGAGAGACAGCCTGCAAACTAAAGGGTCTCCAGTTCAATTCCCAGTCAGAGCACATGCCTAGGTTTCAGGCTAGGTCCCCAGTGTAGGGGGGGTGGTGAGGGGCAACCACACATTGATGTTTCTCTTCATTTCTTTCTCCCTCCCTCCCCGTCTCTAAAAATATTTTTAAAATAAAATAAAATAATAGCTTCAAATGTTCAAAGCAATAAATTTTGTTTTAAAACTAAATAATAAGGAAAACATTTGATTACAATATTAATAACATACTACAAATTAACCTACAAAATTCAGGTTGATCTTCCTTTACATAATTGTCACAACTGGATACCTTGATGATTATTTATCTCATAATCTGACAAAATTCATATATATATAATTTTGTGTATATGTAAATTTTTGTATGTGTATATATATTTGTACACACACACACAGAGCTCAGCACAAATAACTCCCCTTTTTATTACAACATCTTTTTTTTTAGATTTTATTTATTTATTTTTAGAGAGGCGTGATGGGAGGGAGAAAGAGAGGAAAACATCAATGTGCGGTTGCCTCTCATGCACTCCCTACTGGAAACCTGGCCCACAACCCAGGCATGTGCCCTGACTAGGAATCAATTCAGTAACCCTTTGGTTCTCAGGCTGGTGCTCAATCCACTGAGCCACACCAGCCAGGGAACAAAATCTTTTATTACAAAACCATAAGCATGTAATTCTGTAACATAACAATATCACACTCAAGCATACAATATGATATTTAAGGGGAAATGTTCAAATCAAAACTATAAATTATTACAACCCTACCAACCACACTCAAGCAGGCATTACTTCTGCTGGGCCATGTATATTCACCTGTATTAATTTAGTCATGCCCTCACATGCACAATACAGGGAATGTCTTATGTTACAGAGTAACTTAGATTGTAATAAAAATAAATTTAGAATTTATGAAATACAGTTAAATAAATGAATTTTTAGATATCACTTCTGAGAAATTTTGAAATATAAATGTTTTTCAGAGTAATAATAGTAGGCTTGATTTAGCCCAGACTTCTTTTTATTCTTAACTTTTCTTTAATAATAAAATTATTTTGTCTTGGACTGTCATATTTTTCACTTTTTCACTTAGTTAAATTCTAGTATCCTTTAAAAATCAGATCATAATATCTTTCCTAGAAAACCTTTCTTCATCCTTCTTGCTGACTTGTACACTCATAGCATTTATCACACTTTGTGATTATTGAATTGCATTTCTACTTTTATAATTACTTTATAGGTAAAGGTAACCAACCTTTCTTTCTCCTTCCTTCCTTCCTTCCTTCCTTCCTTCCTTCCTTCCTTTCTTTCTTTCTTTCTTTCTTTCTTTCTTTCTTTCTTTCTTTCTCTTTCTCCTTTCTTCCTTCTTTCTTTCCTTCCTTCCTTCCTCCCTTCCTTCCTTCAATTTAATTTCTACAACCAATCCCACTGTCCAGCAACCTAGCACAAAGTTTGAAAATTTAGTTTAATAACTTAATAATGAATAAATAAATAAGTGTTATGCTGTTATTGGGCTTTAGATTACTTGATAAAATTTACAAATTAGTACTATGATACTACTTACTAAAAAATTGCTCTGCAATTAGAATGTGAGTTTTTTTAAAACAAAGACATTGCCTCATTTGTGTATGCATTTGTATGGTTTAGTTAGGGAGGTAACCAAAATTAAATTGTGCTAATGTCCAAATTTAAAAAGTGCAAATGTCACAAACTTTAAGGCCAATCTGGACAACAAACTCTGATTTAACGCAAGTAGCAGTTTAGCTCTATGAATGTTATCAGTAAGAATGTGTGAACTATATTCTAGGATACACTATGTTATTTTGACCCTTGTTATTGTTTATTTGTGTTATGTTAAAAATGTTAAATTCCTTTTATAGAGAATAAGCCAGTGTGTGTTGGGGAGGGCAGGCATCGAAGGTGAGTAGGGAGACAGAACAGTGAATACAGGTGTCAAGCATTCCCACAAAAGTAAGATGATTATCATAAGGGAAAAATACAGAGTTTGGCAAAGAAATGTAATTGGTACTAGAATGCAGCCCTTGGCTTCTTAGTTCATAGACACATGACCTACCTCCACTGATTGAAATCTAACAATGCCAAACTTGAACATAATAAAACTTTGATGAAACAAACTAAGAAACAAACAAACAAAAAAAGAAAAAAAAGACAGAAAGAGAGGGAGTAGGGGAGGAAGAGGGTAAAGGTTGGGTGAATGATAATGGAAGGAGACAACTCGAGATGGTGAACATGTTGCCATTAGTGTTTAGCTAGGTACTGATAAAAGAAAGAGAGTAAAGGGAACTAGACACTGAGTTTAATAAACTGGGAAGCACAAGCCTGTTTGCTTGCTCAGCCAGGAAGCTGCTGCAGCTTCACGCTTCAGGGGATTACAATAGTCCTCTGCGGAAGGGATTAAGGTTCCTCCTTTCCTCCTCAAGTACCAGATTGTTGGTGGGCACTGACGGAGATCCTGGACCACACAGATTTATCATCAGTCTAACCTGGGGGGTGTGGACCCATCTGAAGCCTGTGAAAGTTTTAGAAGCCAATTGGTTCTTTTGAGAAAACACCTGGTCCCCAACCCACACACCTAGCTATTAGCCAGGGGAACAAAGAAGCACTCTCCCTTGCTCCTGACCCACACTCACACAGTGTGTGCACCTGTTTTCTCCATGGCCATGTAGCCCTAGCAGTTATATGGCCCATGGCCTCCAGAATGGACTGCAGCTAGAAACACATGCTCAGCTAGCCAGATGCTGAACTAGACTTTAATATGGAGCATAAACTCTGGGCAGTGGCCTTCAGTCTGGACCAACTGAAGACAAGATTGGACTCTCCATGACAAGACCAACAGAGATGGGATATTAGGCAGTTAAGAAGGGAACCCCCTTAATTGTATATCATCAATAAACCAACATTCTCTCATGTGGGTTTCATAAAATTCTCTTCCTTAAGACATCAAAAGAGCCCCACTTTCGCTGATAACAAACAGACAATACAATATATAGATGATATATTATAAACTTGTCTACCTGAAACCTCTATAATTTTCTTAATCAATATCATCACAATAAATTCAGTGAAAAACATGTTCATCAGTGGGTCACTAAAGATAGCTCTGGTCCCACAGCAAAGCCTTAGCACCACTCTTCTAGTAATAGAGTCACCCACGCTTCCCTTAGTACTATTATGGTCTTGGACCTATTTCTGATATTTTAAAATGAGTAGGAAATTTAACTATTTCTACTAATGATACATGCTAGTGTAAAGTTGTGGAATAGAAAAAAAATTTTGTATTTTTGTTAAGTGGAACACTGATGATACAACATAGAAAGGTACAGATAAAATTTTGCATTTTGTTGAGAAAGCAGCATGTAGTTGTGATTTATGACTTTCCTTCTACATCACTACTCCATATTTATTTTATTTTCATCTACTGCTCAGATCACTGGTGTGTTATATCTGGTGAGTGTTACTTTTCCATGATTAGCAGATATTTGAGACTTTAGAAGAATCCCTCTATAGAATCATAATTGCCGTCAATTGAACTTTACTACTGATCTTTATTAATATCCACCTGAGGTTCCCTGGATTTTCAACAGTACCTTTTATGGTCCTCTATGTGTAGGTGCAATCTTGATTCCACTAGATATTCACTTAGTGACAACAGAAAATAATATAAGCCCTTTTTGCTCATGCCCAAAATGTACATGTGATGTTCTTCAATTCTACCCTAATAGAATAATTAAAGGTTCATGGGGTACACTCATCCTTTGACTTTTTAAATTTTCAATCAGGGTTTGGCAAACATTTTCTGCAAATGTCCAGATAGTAAATACATTAAGCATTGCAGGCTGTACAATCTCTGTCATAACTACTTCATTCTTTTTCATTAGGACAAAACCAGCCAATATGTAAATGAACAGGTGTGGCTGTGTTCCAATAAAATTTTATTTTAAAAAATCAGGCAGATGGCTGCAGTGTAGAGATTCAGTTTGCTTATCCATGATTGAAATAATTTGTGATAAAACAGTAAAGAAAATATTGAGTGGTCATTAGGTATAATCATTATAGTGGTCATTAGGTATAATCATTATTGACATCAACTGCAAGTATACTCCTATTTTCCCAGGCTCTCACACTCCACCTGGCAGGGAAAACACAGCCATACATTGATCATTGGTTCAACTTCCAAACTACATCCTGCAGGTCTTCATCCTAAATTCACTAAGGGTCACATGCAAATGGTCCATTTCTGTTCAATAAGCTCAGCTACTTTTGGTGTTAGGGCCACTGATGATGTCCTTGTCTTCTTCATGATTTCTTTTTTTAAGATTACGTTTATTTTAGAGGGAGGGGAAAGGAGGGAGAGAGAGAGGGAAAGAAACATCAATGTGTGAGAAATGCATGAATGGGTTGCCTCTCAAGTGACCCCAACTGGAGATCTGACCCACACAACCCAGGTGCATGCCTTGACCGGGAATCGAACTGATGACCTCTCAGTTTGCAGGCAGGCACTTAAACCACAGATCCACACCAGCCAGGGGATGATGATTTCTGATGTTAATTTTTTCATTTAACTGGTGTTCTACCTCAAAAGCAATGTTATAGAAAATATGAAGATTTTACCTAAGACTTGTAGTAAGCTTGAAATCATTTTTGAGGAAGAGCAGGTTGAGAATGTAAATCTAAACAGAAAGTGAGTTTCTGTACCAGTTTGGACAAATCATTGCATCTTCTATTTCTGATGTTTACTAGTAATTTCATTTCTTTAGCTCATCATGTTTCATTTTAGAACTGTCCCCACTCCCAAGTGCAGTGGTTTGTCAGGCCTACTTTGTCAGTTAGCAACACCTCATTCATTGTCACAATAATCGATCCTCTTGGCCTTGCCCATCACAGAGACACATTTCCCTGGATAGAGTTTTATTCAGGGATTGTTAGTGCCTACAGACCAAGGAGGGAAGTCCTTTGGTGTCCAGGTTTTTTGTGCTAGCATAAGCACATCCTTACATTAGCTTGAAGCAGAAAGTCAGAAGCTGAACTACCTTTGAGAGAAAATGGTAAAGTTATAGTACTGTTCATAGTGAGAAATATATGTGTATAAAATTTTATTAGCATAGAGAAATCTTGCTTCATCATATCAACAACTGCACAAACTGCCAAACTTTTTTTTTGTATTTTCTAGCATGTGTACTACATATAAAATAGCAACTTTCATTAAATTGATTTTCCAATTAGATTTGTAATAGTAATATGTATATCATTTTATAAGATTCTTAAGCATTTTTGGTTCAATATCAGCTGAGAACTTCATTTCAAATCCATGATGGTGGCTCTCCTCTGTTCCATTTTTCCAGGGATTCAGCCTTGCTTTTGATGCACTATCTGGCAAAGAATGGAAAAGTGAAATGGCCCCCAGCTGGGTTTCCCTACAGTGATAGTTATTTCTTTATAGGTTAGAAAGGCATTGTGGGAATTGTTCCACTTGCTGGGGATAGCAGATCTAATCTTAGACTCAGGAACTAGGGAAATAACTGCATGATGAATTCTGGAACCCAGTGGTCCTACTGCGAAGTCAATTCAGATATAAATACATTAATCACTTGCATTGCTGGCCCCCAGTCTGAATACTGGATTAGGATGTGTCTGTGTCCTTAGAGATTAAACTTCACATAAATAGGGATTTAGGAGTGTCTAAAATAATTGAAAATTTCCCTTTCCATAGTAAATGACCATGAATATTAACAAGGCAAACTAAGAGAATGTATGCTATGAACTTTGGGGATTATAACAGGGCATCTGCCTTCTTTCCATTCAAGATGCCATCCTTTGTAAATTCATTAGTTCTGGATATTGGAGGAGGTCAAGACCACTGAACATTAAACTGTACATGTTAGCACTGGCATGGAGAATAATGCCAGATTTTGTTCATTGGACCTGACAGGTAGTTGTTTAAATGTTATTATACAAATCAAGCAAGGCTTTGATGTGTTGTCTATCAATATTATATGATCTACTAATTTCAGGCAGGTTTTAAGTAAGATGCTTAAATCAGGTAGATGTAAAGTAAGACTTTATTTGAAATACTCAAACCTGTAATTCCATGGATAAACAGATGGACATCACCTGTAAACTATTAGAATTGTTGAATCTTAGAATCCACTCCAAACTTATACAATCTGATTCTGCACTGTCATATTATTCACAGGTGATTCATTTGCCTGTTAAGCAAATGAGAAGCACTGGATTAGAACATTACATTACAGCTAATTTCTATGCTACCTTAATGCATATTTTAATAAACATTCCTAGTTTGCATCTGATGATTCAGTTTTGTGACTTAAGTTTTCTTTATCTGTGCTGATATCTAGGCCATTTCATTTGAAGCTCCTCAAACTAGCATTCCAAATCTAGAGAAACCTTACAGAGGTTCTTGTTGTATTTCATAGGATGAGTGAAGGCAAATCTTTAGGACTCTGTAGAAGGATATATGAGGAAATAGTGAAAAAAACATTATTAAAAAGCAATTCTTTCTTTGCTGTATTATACCATAATTATTCAGGGACAGGATTTGGTTCAGATTCATATATGTTCTATTCAAGCTAAAGTTTGGCCAAGCACCTTAAAATCCATTTCCACAGTTGTTTCCCAAATATTCACTGATATAAATTGGAAAATCTTTGCAGTTTAATTTTAATATAATCCCTCTCTTCCTCACATTAATTTCACATTATATTATCTGGCTAGCTTGAGTTTGCATTCTGATTAATAATCTGAGACAGTAATGTGTAGAACAAAGGGATAATTGTTATTTTTTTTCTTTTTTAAGTATATTTTATTGATTAGGCTATTACAGTTGTCCCAATTTTTTTCTCTCTTTTATCTCCCTCTGCCCTATACTCCCCACCCTCCTACATTCACCATCCCCTTAGTTCATGTCCATAGCTTGTACATATAGGTCTTTAAAATAAAGGAAAAGCTTTCTTAAGAAGCTGAGGCACATAGTAAAATGTTTCAAAGATATTGGAAGTTTCAGTTCAGTATTTTTCAGACTGCCCCATTTTTCCAGAAGTGCTTACTATAATTGTTGGACACACGATCTTTTTTTTTTACCATCACTGTCACATAAAAGACATGACAAAGTCATGCATTCAACTAATGCTGATTATTCAGTATTACACACATTAAATGTCTAAGCTTAGTTTTCAGCACTCAGTTACAAAGAGTAAAGCATTATCTTGTCAAGATCAGAAAGATCTTGCATCTCATTCTGTACTTTCATGAATTTTAAAATTAGAATTTTAATATCACACTTTAAATTATCAGCACCACTTGAGGTAAACATCCTGATCTCCAGTGCTTGCATTCTTTATTTCCAATAAATTTTTTTTTATGACAGCAACTACTAACCTCTAGAAAGTATTATATTTTTATGGGCATATGAATGTCCATAGTTGATAACTATATGTTTTGATTCATTAATGTGTTTATTATGTTGATAATATTCCACTCAGATTTATTCAAATCATTCAACAAACACTAGATACTATTTTAAACATGAAAAATTATCAATCAACAAATAAACAGATTTCTTTGGTTAGAGAAATATGAAAACTAGTCATAAAGAACAGGAACTATAATTAAATAAGTACACAAAGGATACTCTACTGGAGCAGCACAGGGGACAAAATGATAAGAGCACACAATAAAGTCCTGGGACAGGTGGGCTCTCGAAGAACTGGAAGAAATCTCAGCAATGAGAAGAGAGGGATTGTCTGATGACAAGGTTACTGTTTAATAACTTAGTAATATCTAGTTTGTTGTGTGCTTCTGCTCAGAAAAACTAATGCCATATATAACAATGATGGGTTGTCAAAAATACACTATAAGCTAACAATAAGAATTTGTGGTTAGATTATTTTTTTAAATTTATTCTATCCCATCCACATGGCTCAATGACAGAAAATGCTCCTAGCAAAGTACCTTAAGAAGAAAATCAATGCAATCATTTCTTAAAATATTTGGTTTCAATTTTTCATTCCCCTTATTGTTTAATCATAAGACTCAGAGACAACAATGAAGGATTTGTTATCTTTGGCTCTACTCATCATAAATATACAGATATGCACTATATATAATTATTTTTGTCATTTTTATGTTGAGAAATTATAAGTTATTTTGAACTAAAATAAGGAAGTGAAACTTATGGATAGAGGAAAATCATATAATTCCAGTAACAGAAAATTCCCAGTCACATGTTAATAAATATGTCAGTATTTTCAATCTACTTCTCTATAAAAACAAATATAAGATGTTTTCATTTTCAATCATCAGTTTAGATAAAAATTTTCCTCTTTTCATTGTAAACTAATTTCAAAAAATGCAAAATATAATCTGACAGATACATGTAGTCTTCAATAAAATAAATAATTTGGAGATATTTGCTCTATTTTTTTCTCAGTGTCTTTAAGTAATTACATAATACAAGCATTACTAAAACCTTGCCACCCACCAGTTCTGTTTTTAATGTATCCACCCAAGAGGTAAGCATGATCTGAAATTGGTATATATGCATATTGTGGATATTTATAATGCTATTATATATTTTAATACATCCAAAATATTCTATCATTTAGTATAATTTTATACCTTAAATAACTTTCACCAAATGTAGCATAATGTAGTGCAATTACCTTTGTAAAGTCACATGCCTAGAATTTACCTTCATATATACGTGCACACCTACAATGCACACTTTGTTATACAGTATCCCACATTATAGACAATTTATGTTTATTATATTACTGAAGAACAGTTTTTGTTAAAACATGGTTTCATTTTTACAGTTATTGCTTTGAAAACACACTTCATCACAACTTTTTTACTATGCACATTTTCACTAGAATAGAACCAATAATGGCAAGTTGCTTTGGCAAGGTTTGGGTATCAGACTTTCTGAGTATTATCATCATGTTTTCCTCCAAAATGTAATGAAACTTTTAATTATATTGTTGCCATGAAATAAGCATAATTTATATATTTATTTAAATAAATTGATTGTATGTATAAATTAATCCATTTTTAATTATGTTTTATAAGTTATGCATCAAATTTACCATTTTTAAAAATTTATCATTATTTTACTGATAAACATTTGTTAGGTTTATTTATGTCAATTCAGTTTTGCAGTATTTTCCAAGGTTTATCTAAGAGAGTTGACACTTGAATGCTATTCAAGTGTTTTCAGACTTGATAAAATGTTCTTTTTATAGAGATGCCAATTATTATTCTGTAGTTTATTTTGAATATCCAACATACACACTCCTATTACCTACATATCATAACACTCTTGTTTCACATTTTCTATTCTCAGAATTTCTGTTTTTTATTTTTTATGTTATGAATTAGGAATACCAGTATAATTTAAACTGATGTGACAGTCTTTGACTAATTTTTAACCTAGAGGTAAACTTCAATCATTTATACCTATTTGTTACTTGACTTTTCTTCCTCCTTTTTTCCTTTATGTTTTCTGGTTTTTTTTTTAATTTTTACAGATGCACTTCATCCCTAATTTTTAAGACCTGTGACATCCCTGCCCCTCCTTTCCACCCATTATTCCCCACCCCATGCCCTTCTGGTCACTGTCAGTTTGTTCTTTATTTCAATGTCTCTGGTTATACTTTGACTGGGATTTCTTCAGAATAAAAAACTTCTGACAGCTAAAGAAAACATCAGCAAAATGAAAAGGGAACAAATTGTATGGGAAAATAGATTGCCAGTGACACCTCAGACAAGGGTTTGATCTCCAAAATATATGAAGAGCTCACAGACTACACTCCAGGAAGACAAATAATCCAATTAAGAAATGGGCAAAGGGCCTGAACAGACAATTCTCCAAGAAGGACATATAGAGAGTTCAGAGACACATGAAAGGAAGTTCAGAATCACTATCCATCAGAGAGATGCAAAGTAAAACTACAATGAGATACCACTTCACACCCTTCAGAATGGCCATGATAAACAAACAAACAACAAGTGTTGGAGAGGTTGTGGAGAAAAGGGAACCCTAGTGCCCTGTTGGTGAGAATGCAGACTGGTGCAGCCACTATAGAAAAGACTAGGGAATTTCTTCAAAAAATTAAAAAAGGAACTGCCTTTTGATCCAGCAAGTCAACTGCTATAATTATACCCTAAGAATTCTGAAACATCAATTCAAAAAAACCTAAGAACCCCAATGTTCATAGCAGCACAATTTACAATAGCCAAGTGCTGGAAGCAACCCATGTCCACCAATAAATGAGTGGATCAAAAAACTATGGTACATTTGCACAATGGCATACCACATAGCAGAAAGAAAGAAGGAACTCCTACCCTTCACAACAGCATGGATGGAACTAGAGAGTATTATGCTAAGTGAAATAAGCCAGGCAGCCAAGGAATAATACCATATTGTGTCATCTATTAGTGGAATCTAATCAATAAAACAAATAAGAAAAGGTCTTTTTAATTAAAGTATAGGTGACATACAATATTATATTAATTTCAAGTGTATAACATAGTGAGGTTTTACATTTATATACCTTACAAAGTGATCACTCTTAAAATCCACTATCCATAACTGATAAATTTATTGTGATATTACTGATGCATTCCTTATGCTGTACTTTACATCCCTATGACTTACTGATGTTATAAGTTTGTACCTCTTAAGTCCCCTTCACATTTTTGCCCATATCTCCAGCACCCAACCTTCTGAGAACTATCAGTTTTTGTCTATCTATGAGTCTGTTTGTTCTATTTGTTTATTTCTTTAGTTTTTTTAGATTTTACACATAAATGAACTGAGATGGTATTTGTCTTTCTCTGACTTATTTAACTTAGCATAATACCCTCTAGGTCTATCCATGTTGTCAAAAATGCTAAAATTTCATTATCTTCATGGCTGAATGATTTTCTAGTGTGTGTGTGTGTGTGTGTGTGTGTGCGCGCACACACACACACACACACACTATAATATCTTAAAAGCAGCAAGAGAAAAACAATGAGTTACATACAAGGGAATGCTCATAAGACTATCAGCTGACTTCTTAACAGGAACTTTGTAGGCTAGAAGGGAATGGTAATGTAAAAATAAATGGATACCTGGCTGGCATAGCTCAGTGGATTGAGCGTGGGCTGCGAACCAAAGTGTCGCAGGTTTGATTCCCAGTCAGGGTACATGCATAGGTTGCAGGCCATGACCCCCAGCGACCGCACATTGATGTTTCTCTCTCTCTCTTTCTCCCTCCCTTCCCTCTCTAAAAAATAAATGAATAAAATCTTTTAAAAAATGAATGGATAAAGAATATATACCATAATGTTTGGACTAGAAGATGCACTCCCCCCACCCAAGTTTGGGAGGAATAATGGTTGTTAATGCTGTGAATTCTGTTTAGATTTACATTGGTGAAATATTATGTTATTTATGTTATTAAATATTTTACATGTTTTGCTTCAAATTTTTTTCCCATTTTTTGTTCTCTAAAACCTAGGTACATATTATGGTCTGAAAAATACAGTATATATTCTTTATCCATTTATCTATTAATGAACATCTAGGCTGTTTCCATATCTTGGATATTGTAAATTATGCTTCAGTGAACAAAAGTGTGCATGTATCTTTTCAAATTAGTCTTTTACTTTCTTCAGATAAGCTCCCAGAAGTAGAATTGGTGGGTCCTTCTTTGTCTCTCATCTTTTGTTTTAAACTCTATTTATCTAACATAAGTATTGCTATTCCAGTTTCTTTTGTTGTTGTTTCCATTTTCAGGAAATATCTTTTCCATCTCTTTACTTTCAGTATGGGTGTGTCTTTCAAACTGGATTCTCATGCAGGCAGCAAGTCTTGTTTTCTTATTCATTCAGTCACCCTATGTTTTTACAATGAAGCACTAAATAAATTTGCATTTAAAGTAATTATTGATAGGTATTTATTGTAATTTTAATTATTTTCATGCTAGATTTATAAGCGGTTTATCTACTATCTTTACTGCTTTCTTCTAATATTAGCCTTTATTTTTCCACTTAAAGAATTTCCTTCAATAATTTTTGTAATGCTGGTTTAGTTGTGATGTACTCCTTTAGCTTTGGCTTGCCTGGGAATATCTTGATCTCTCCTTCAATTTTTAATAACCTTGCTGGGTAGAGTATTTTTAATTGGAAGTTTTTTTGCTTTCATTATGTTGCATATATCATACCATTCCCTTCTAGCCTACAAAGTTTCTGTTAAGAAGTCAGCTGATGATCTTGTGACATTCCCTTGTATGTAACTGGTTGTTTTTCTCTTGCTGCTTTTAAGATTCTCTGTTTATCTTTAACTTTCAACAATTTAGAATGTGTCTTGGTGTGGTTATCTTAGGGTTCATCTTACTTGGGACTCCCTTTTTTCCCTGGACTTGGATATCTGTTTCCTTCACCAGGTCAGAGAAGTGTTCAGACATTATTTATTCAAATAGGGTTTCCATCCCTTTCTCTGATCTCCTGGCAACTCTATGATTTTAGTGTTAGCATGCATGGTTTTTGTTCCAAAACTCCCTTATGCTACCTTCATTCTTTTTAATTATTTGCTTCTTTTTGGTCTTCTAATGGGGTGAATTCCACTATCCTGTCTTATCTTCTACATTATCTGATCTACTGTTGATTCTGTCATACACACACACACACACACACACACACACACACACACACACAATTTTAGTTATTATATTCTCCAGTTCTTATAGGTCCTTTTTTATAATTTTATCTCTTTGTTAAAGTTGTCACTGAGTTTATACACCTGGTTGCAGAGTTTGCTAAGCATTTGTGTGACTATTACTTTGAACTCTTCATTTAGTAGACAACTTACCTCACTTTGATGTAGATTTTTCTTGTTTTTGTCCATTTTTGTAACATATTTTCTTTCTTCATTTTACTTATTTGTTTGTATGTATTAGTTAGCTCAGCTAAATCTCCTGATCTTTAAAAAGTGGCTTTACTTAGGAGGTTTCCCCTTTTTTACCAGAGCCAGGTACTCCAGAGGTGTTTCCTGGTTCCACTAGTATGGCCTCCTTTTGGGACTGGGCCAAAACTTCTATGCATATCCTGGCAAATGAGGCTACTCCCTGGTCACAACTGCTGTGGGCTTACAGGTGTGCAGGATAAGCCTTCAATGTGGCTGGCTGAGAGACTCAGCCATGCCGTTGCAGACAAACTGCCATGTACTGGATGTGCCAAAAGAGGCCTCCCACTGGATGTGGCAAGGCAAAAGCTGCTTTGAAGAATCGCTGGCCTGTGTGAGTTCTCAGAGAAATGCTATGGCAGGGAGAACAGTGTTAGCAATGTTAATGGAGAGTGACAGAAGTGGTGCCTGCCTGTGGCAGACCAGCTACATTAAAGAAAGGTGAAAAAATGTTGCCTGCCAGCACCTCTGACTCAGGAGACAATTCCAACAGATCTCTTTCCCTCCAACACACACCCTAACATTAGTCAATGTATCACCTTCATATATGACCTAGATGCTTTTCAAACTGCTACCTCTCTGCTGGGACTAAGAAATAGTGCAGCCTGGGTTTCCTACAGACCTTTGAACTTCCCAGATGTAAGCCTCACTGGTTTTCAAAACTAGATGTTAGGGACGCTCCTCTCCCTGATACAAGTCTCCCAGGCTAGGGGTGCAGACTCCTTGTTCTCTGGGGATGACCTCTGTGGTTGTGATATCCCTTCCACTTGTGAATCACCATAGAGAGAAGGGGATAGGGTAGGTCATGACTAGACTAAGGGTAGACCCTTCACCTCCTCCTCATTTCAATGTGGCTTTATCTTTATGCCCATAGTTGTAGAAAATCTATTCTGTCGGTCTTCTCACAATTCTCAGAGAGAACTGTTGTATATGCAGTATTACTTTTGGTTTCATTGAAAAAGTGAGCTCAGGATCTTCCTACTCTGCCATCTTGAACTTGAAATCAGGAACCTTGATCTTGCAGGCCAATTTAGATTGTCTATGAAAAGTATGTCGTTCCCATGGTTGGTGCACTGCTCCCACTAGAAACATGTCTCTGGATGGGATCTCCCATGTGTTTAGTTTTTATAAGTCCAATTTTATTTTTTACTGCCATTTATCTTCCATAGTAACTGAATTAGCTGGGAGTTTCAAATTAGTCCCTTGAAATATTTCCTAATCCTTGGAATTTACATACAGGTATTTAATTTTATTTAATTCTATTAATAAATCTACAGCCCCCTGTTACCTTCATAGTCCCATCAATTAAACTATTTTTTACATACCATGCATAAGTTCATTTACAGTATCATTTTCATTCCTTTCCAACAGAAATATCTCTGCCCTGCTTAATACCTATCCTCAGGGCAGGAAATATAACTAGAAGATATTATTCAGTAAAATTTTAATCTTACTTGTTTACAAACAAAATTATACCCCAGGTACCATAATATAGGTTTTTAGTGATTCCAGCTTCCAAGTATCATTATATAACATACCCTTCACCCCAATAGAGACAGTGTTGATAATGTATTTGTTTCCCCCACCATGGGAAAGTAATACCCACATTTTATTTATAATGTCCACGCCATTAGAGAACAAGATTGTGGCCATACAGTCTAGTGGCACCTTCCTATACATTTGTACCTTGACATCTTGGCTTCTAGCAGTTATCTATAAGGGTGTTTGTATTATTTTCCAAGTTTAGGTATTTTAAGGGGTGTCACCAGACCCCAAAGTATAGTCATATAAGGCTTTTATATAAAGGTGAGGGATACAGTGTAGTGAGAGAATGCACGCAAGCATCAGATATCCTAGAGACATCCCACAGCACAAGTGCCATGTGGGTCCAGAGTTTGCACACCTGGACTACAGAGAGTCTATGGCTTAAGCTGCCAAGGTCTGTGGTAGGAATCTTGACTTAGAGAGAATAGCCAAAAAAGGTCTCAGTTGGTCTTTAATCAGCCAAGGCAGGGTTTTCAAACCCCCTTGCCCAGATGCAAGTCATCTATAATGAAGCTCACTTTAGGTATCAACAAGGAATTTCAGATTTTAACAGCATGTCATAAATATCTCTGCACTTATCTTGGCCAAGAGTCAAAAAATCAGATATCCAGGCATCCCCAGAGATAAAAATAGAGCATTCCCACTTCAGCTGTAAATCAACTCTGTAACTACATAAAATTCTTGAGTGATCAAATATTTAGTCGTCCCTTCTGGGTGAGCTTGCAGCTCTCTTTAGACATTATTGGCAATTGTAATGTTAAATCAGCTTGCTGACACTTTCAATCCTTTTGTTTTTTATTAGTCTCCCAAGGTTACTTCCAACTGTGGCCAATATCTTACCAAAGAGCTAATGGATGTCAGAGGCCTGGTGATTGCCAGGGGGATATGAAAGGGGCACCAGACCTTCCCCTACAATATCTTTGTCACCTCATCTTTTAGTATAGTGCCAGGCACATAGTCTGCACTAGATAAATATTTCTTTCCTTAATATAAAAATTACTTCTACATCAGTGAGTGTCACTGTTTGATTAGGCAAGTCTCTTTATTTATAATAACTTTTTCCCAAGACTATAATTTTTGCTTGAGATGATAATCTGAGACTAGGTCTAAAATTATGGCATTAGAGGACCTAATGTGAATGCCATGTAACAGTCAACTGGGGATACTTTAGCTTTAAGTATTGCTCAAACTGGGTGTGAAATTGTGCTTTCTACAAGTGGTCCTTTGGATGCTTCAAAGGAGAGTCAGTAATGTGTGTGGCCACCTCACCTCAGACAATGCCCCTCAGGGATATCTCTAACAGTTTTCCTTACAGATATTCCTTCCACACTCATGTGTTATATATTTAAAGAAGTAAATCAAGCTCTGATACACCATGCCTGTACAGCAGCAGTCTGCTTCCCATGACACCCAGGGATCTGTCTCGGCAACATGTTATCATGATTCACAGCCATAGTGAATAAATGTTCAGCTGCAAAGCAACTTCCTTCCTACACAAGGTAATGGTAGTATTTCTTTTAGAATGCCTGAAAAATAACTAAAATGGTAAAGAATGTCAAATGTTTTAAGTCAAATTGTAGCTTAAGTTGACCAACTATTTACTGGTTTGCTGAATGCAAAGGTGCCACATCTCATTTTTCCTCCAGATTACCCAGGTGGAGTCCTTATTCCCAGCTATAAATCAGAATAAGCCCAGTTTCCCTTCTCTTTAGAAAAATGATGAAGTGACTCTCCCAACATTCTCATCTGTTAGCACCAGATCTGAAAGACATAGCTATGAGTACTATTGTATTGCTATGAGGTGTACTATTGGGAATATGTCTACGTACCTGTCAATGATAAATCACCTGTGAACCCTTTCCTTTTGCAATATTTTTTTTCATTTATTACTGTTTAACCCATAACCCCCCCAACTTCCACCAGTGGTGTTTTTTATTTTGTTATTTTTATTGGTTTGACTTGGCTAGTCCATACTATTTGTACATGAAAATATTGCAGTAGCATCCGTTTCCAGAAAGATGCAGTAAGATTTTGCAGGCAAAATTACAGAAATGTCTCCTCCACTTGGTAATAGGGCTACATTCTGGCCTTAATATGCTTATAAGAGGTAACTTTACAGCCCATAGTGAAGTTCCTTTATGAATGAATATACACTGCCAATTATTTTGTTATAAATTTTGTCATGCATTGTATGACACTAACTCAATGTCATTTTGTTCATTGACACTCAAGTGTCATTTTGTTCATTCATTGCAGTAAAATAATAAAGTGATAAATAAAGCAAAAGCATGCAGTGAAGTTCTTCATCAAGTTAAATATATCCAGGTGGGCCATGATGAGAGGCAATTTGTTCTCTCAAAAATTTTTATGACTCCCCCTATAGAATAATATTTTATTTTTAATTTTATTAAATTTATTGGGATGAAATTGTTTAATAAAGTTATATAGTTTTTAATTGATAAAATTCCATAAATGTACCATTTGTATATCACATAATGTTTTCACCACCCAAAGTCAAGTCACTCAAAATTTTAATTGTATTCTCTCTGGTTGTTTCTGTCATATGATAAGTTAAGTCTACATGAAATTCACTGTGAATTTAAGTCAACAGCCATTCTTAGCAGCCCATCTCATGAGTTTACCTGTAGGCCTTCAGTGAAATCTACCTTCCTCTAAATTCCATAACAAAAACAGCACACATGGGAATTTTTTTAAATTATCTAGTTATCCTGGACCCATTTCACTGACCATTCTACCTTTCCATAAGGCTGTTGGCTCTGGGTCAAATCTAGGTAAATATCTAAACATTACCCTGAGGATATAAACCTAGCATTTATTCCATCCCCATATAAATACTCCATAGCTCCACCCATTATGCAAATTTGAATTTGCTTTCCTCTACCAAAGTTTTATGAACTTCAGGATATATCAAAGCTAAGTTCAAGAAAGCAAGGCAAAGCTCGATCTGGAAACTCCCATTAGAGACCAAGCATCTTATTTTATGTTGGGTAGGAGGTAATTACAGGATTCAGCAATAGAGCAATGGAATAGGCAGGTCCTCAGAGGGTTCTGCCGTGATGCTTTCAGGCAATCTGTCAATGTATGTGGTAGTTTCACCCTGATCTTCTCTATGTTTCATGGTCATGAATATGACATTTCCATTTTATCAGTGAGCTTTGCGAAGCAGTTCCTTTTGTGAATGAATGTTTCCCTTACATTACCCAAAACACTCTGGGTATTACGTGTCTCAGGATTACTTTGTATACTTCCATAGTGGGGGCATTTTCTACAAATGTTCAATAAAAAGCTAGCAGTTATCTTTCAAAGGGCTATAATGAACAGCTGCATCAGGCAGCTTTTGAATCAAAAATCCCAGTGGTCTGTGCTGAGTAACATTATTCAATTTCTGCCAAAAGCTCATGTTGTGCTTTCTCGTTACAGACACTTCAAAATCATCTGAAAAAGTCAGGTCATGAGATCTCAATGGGAATTCTTGGGCTGCAAACCTCCATAAAGAATTTAATGCCTGTTTCTGCTCAAAGCCCAATTTAAATTTACATCTCTTTCTGATGACTTTGTGAATAGAGGCTAACAGTATTCTTAAGTGAGCAATGTGATTTTGTCCAGACCCAAACAATCTCACAAGCTTCTGGGTTTCCTGTTCAGTGGCATTGTCAGTAAGAACGAATTTATCTCTCATAGTTTAAGGGATAATCTTAGGGTGTGTGAGCTACTATGTAGTGGTGTTATGGGTTATTAAATTCTTAAATCTCGAGATTGTTTCTCCAATGAATTAGGGTCAGCATTGTAGTACATAAACTTACTTTTGAAGGTTATCAAGCCTAAGTTCCACTGCACTAGATAAAGATAGTATGCAGGCAAATTCAATATTATGGTAGAAAAACTCTAAATATTGAGAACTATTTGTTAAAATGCAAGTTTTGGCTGACTGGATTCTAAGGTAAAAATTGAAAATAAAGCATTAGCCCAGTGCATTATCTTCTACTGATTATTTTTCACCTGTCCCAATTCCTACATTGCCCTTACTATATCAGGCAAAGTTGAGGTGATCTGGAAAACCACCTTGTTAAATCCCTGATAGTTATTATCAGTCTCCATAAATTATCTGACTAAAGCCTCAGCTTGACAGGGATACTAAAAGGGGGATTAATGGAAATCAATGCTTTTACTTCAACCATTTCCTTAATCAAAGCAGTGATATTTTTGTTGCTTCCTTAAAATTTTATATTGTTTACTGTTTACTACAGGTTAAGACTTGGAAAATTCCAAAGACTTTTTAAAGCACATTCATTTAAATCTGTGCCAAATGCAAACTCAGTTTGCATTCCATGTGAAGATGGACAAGGCAGAGCCTTCCATTTGCACATAATAGCCTTTCCAATTACTGTAAAAGCAAGGTAATTTATAGAATGTGCCTCAATTTGGATATATCTGAGACATTATCATTATTAGATATTAGACATAAGTTATGTTTTTGCGAGATGAACATCACATAGGTGAAGTACCCATCTGGCTTCATCCTTTCAGGGGGCACATAATGTCTATTATGTCTGATCACTATCGATGTTCTCCTTCATCACTTGGTTAAGGTAGCATTTCACAGGCTCCTCCACTGTAAATGCACTACTTTTCCTTTTTCATGCTCTGTTACAAAGGTTGAAAAACAATGGCTTGTTGGCCAGATCAGGCCTTCCATCTCTTTTTTTAAGTCAAGTTTTATTGGAACATCATCATACCCATTAAGTTATGTATTGGGTAGTATGGCTGCATATTTTGACAATAGCAAAGTAGATCCTAAAGATATCTCTGGAATGTAAAGCATAAAATATTTACATATTTCCCTTCATATTAAAAAGTTTCTGCCCTTTAACTAAGAAGGTTTCTAAAATCTACTTTTTTAAAGCATTTTGCAAAATCTGGCATCCATTCAAGGAAAGAGAAAGCATCTCAGAGAAATAAATATACATATAATTTGAAATTTTTCATGAAAAATTTTCTTCTTTTTCAATTTTTTTAGTCAAATATTTTTCAAGTTAAAACTCGACACTATTTTTATTCATTTTATTATTAATATTGTTCTAGCTTTCATCATTGGAAGCTCTTTCACGTTGGCTTTTGTGTGAATTTAGATATGCTGGTGGTGTTTTTTTTTAACTCCTCTACATTCTGAAACTACAAGATGCTCCAAGATTGTTTGTATAATCCTTTCCTTAACACTAAAATTAGCCACTTTTCTAAGAAGCTTTGGTTCCTTTAATAGAAAATGGTATTTGGAAACCAAGATCTGGTTACTCTGTGTGCTTGTTGCTAATAGAGTGTCTTTGCTTTCAACTCCTGTCAGCAGCTTGCACAAGGAAATATATGTATGTATGCTAAATCATGTATACCTATATATATACATTTATTCTATATTAATTGATCTGGATGCATATTAAAATTGATGTAAGCTCACACGATATTTCTGACTTTTATTAGGGGCAAGATGGTTATTTATTTGTTACTTGATTATTTTTGTCACTTCTTTTTCTGACAGTGAGAAACCTGGATACCATTATCTAAAATGCTTTGAATTATTTGTTCAATCTAGTTTACATGTAAAGTTCCTTCAGCATTAATGATCCACACTTCTAGGAGAAAAAAAATATATACCAACTAGAATTCAGGGTGGTTGTGTGATGGTTTTGTTGTTGCTGTTGTTTCTTTAAATTTTAAACTTAGGTAAATATACTTACTATTTCTAAAAGCTTATTAGTAGATTATTTACATTTTTGACATGGACAATATCTATGGAAATGCAAAGTAAGAATGAATGATTCCACTAAAAAACAAATAAACAAACACAAACATTTGCAGTCTCAAAAGAAAATAGAAAAGCTAAGGCAAAGGCCTAAATCAAATCTCTAGAATTAGCCACTGGGATTCATGAAATGTGCAAGCATGCAAGTGATTATGCCTTGCAAAATGAGCTGAAAGACTGCATATCCCCCTTGCACATGATGAAATTGACAGTATAACAAGAAATTGAACCAATCAAAAGATAAAACTTGTCAAAAATATCTATGTCTAAAATTCCCAAGTATAAGGGTTAGCAAATAACTGGTAAGTAGATTATACAGGACATTTACTAGTATCCCTAAGAGGATACAAGTTTTTTGTGCTTGTTTGTTTTTTTATTGAACTATCACTCAATCTACTTCAGGATTTGCTTTCCTTATAAAGTAAGCAACCTTAAAGAACACATTTAAAAAATCCTTGTTAATTAGACTCATCTGTATATACTTCTTCAGACCAAAGTGTACATTTTGCTGATACCACCACATAGACAGGAGCAACAAAATGAAGTTGAAAGGACAAACCATGTGGGTTATCAACCTCAGAGCACTTGCCTCATTAGAAATTGTAACGGGTAACTGAAATATTTGTTACTTGAAATAGCTGGTGACACATGGATTAGTTATTGGAATAAATGTGCACTAAAACCTGCATACAAGGCCTTCTATTTCAAGCTGTCTCATGCAAAGAACTCGAATATCACAGTTCCTATCCTGACATCAAGAATAAGCTAAAATAATTAAAACCAATGACTTTTTTTTAACTCAACAAAGAACTGGGGTAACAAGGCAAAAATACTATGGTAAAATTTGGAGAGGCAGGCAATTCCAGGACTCAGGATAAGAGCTGATACCTGAAGAAGTAGTTGCTAGAGCCATAAACTGGCAGAAACACATGCAATTTTGATTAACTATTATAGTTTATGTATAAACCAACTGGAAAGTGAGAAACTCTTAGGAAGGCCCACACACATTAGTGGGTTTGATCTCTAGAGATCCCACCAGGTTCTCATGATAAAGAGTCAAGAATAATCCCCTCATGGGGCTGGCAAAGAAAGGAATAGAGTAACCCATGAAATATGGTCCATGCCTTCTTCATAACAAAGACCCACTCTCCAAAAGAAATAAACTTTCATAGAGTTTTATCCCACCCAATGAAGGAAGATTTATTCTATTCTGACAACTTTAGCCTTCTTGTCCTCCCAAAGGGTAAAATAAAGCTAACAAACACTTGGGAAAATAATAGCCCAGGGATACAGAAGGAGATTAAATTTTAAGATTATAAAATACTCCTTCTCTCCCACACCCTACTACCCAACCAACAGAGCAGAATGCACATTCTTCAAAAGCTCACATGGAACATTCATCAAGTGACCCAAATTCTGAATCATAAAACAAACCTTTACAAATTAATAGACTAGAAATCATATAAAATATGTTTGCAGACCACAATGGAATTAAACTAAAAATCAATAATAGAAAGCTAGCTAGAACATACCCAAATATTTGGGGATTAAACAACATGAATCTAAATGGGTCAAAGAAAAAGTCTCAAGAGAATTTGAAAATATTTTGAACTAAATGAAAGTAGAAGTAAAATTTATCAAAATATCTGGGGCAAAAGGAAAACAGTATATATAGGGCATTCTATTGTACCAAATACATGAAAGGCAAATTATCCAAGATTACTAAACAAGCTTCACTTTATTAAATTAGAAATAGAAGAACAAATTAAGTCTAAAGCAAGCAGAAAATAATAATACTAATAATAATAGCAGATGTAAATAAAATTGAAAACAAGAATATGAAGTCAATCATTCTTTAAAAACATAGCTATAATTGATTAACCTGAGAGAAAGAGAGAGAGAGAGAGAACACTGGCCAAACATTTAAGAAAAAAAATGAGTTAATTTAAGGAAAGAGTAAACTGAAAACAGGAAACATCAAATAAGGTGAATTTAAGTATAACTGTGTCATAGAATTTCAGACAGCTCCACTCTCAATGATAAGAAAGGGATATTTACAGGCAATATGTGGTTTCTTCAAAAAGAGCTGTATTGGTGGTTGAATATGTCCAGTTGGCCAATATTGGGCACATAATGTTCTTGAGTACAGAATATTTTCTCAAATCACATAAATTTCATCAATGCTCAGTGGCAAATATATGCCTTGGCTTTATCAGCACTGTCTCTCTGTTGCCAAATGTTCTTTGGGGATATTAGGATTTCAGTTTATGGTATTCAATCAGGTGGAATAAGATTTCTGAAGGTTTGTCAGTATGACCCCCCAAAATACCAGTATTTCAACTCAAATAGTAATACTTGATGAAGCTGAATTCCAGGAGAGTGATGCAATTGGAACTGCATCAACGATCCAATTATATGGCAGTCTGAATAATGACTGTAATGTTACATCAGTCCCATTATGGACGCTTTAGTGGCATTTAATCCTTTCTGAGGAGACAATTGGATATCTAATCACTATGAAATCTATGTCATTAAAAGCAAGTGACTGAGTATTCTAGAGAATCAAGCCAAAGAAATGAGTTGTAAGGACTACTACTGTGGTGTTGTGGAACTGAAGAACATGGTCTTTTAATTTTTATCTAACGGCTCTGGTGCCCTGGCTAAAAAAAGGGATTTATTCTGACTGTCTGTCTGCAACTGGTTAGGATTGGAAAACAATAGGAACATCACCCTCTTGGGAGATTTATGGGCCATGGTCCACCTGGTACCTAAAAGTATCCAAAAAACTTGTACTCTGATATCTAATAACTGAATATGTTAACAAGCCAGACATAACTTAATGTTTACTAAATAACACCTATTAAGCACAGAGGATACCATGAATAAATGATACAGTGGAAAACAATTTGAGGGGAGGTGAAAGAAAGACTGATTTTAATTAATATACAGTATACCAGTTATAGGCTGTATGAGATTCTTAATAAATAAAAACAAGATTTATAGTTATGGTTATCCAAGCTGAGAAAATATTTTAGGAAACTGAGTAAAGGTTCTAACTGATATAAAAATCCATAGAAACCAATGAGTGAATTTGTTCTTAAAATTATATATATAGCAGGCCCTTGAATAATGTTGTTTGCTTCAAAATAATTTCCTTATAATGTTAATGAGATACCATAAGAACTTAACTATTGTTTATATCAATCAACCTATGGTAAAATTGGTTTTATTAAATGTTATTTTGCTTAAAGTCATCATTCTTATGGATGACATTAAGGACTCGCTATACTTGAATGTCATCATTAACATATATTTAATGACCCAAATATCTCTGGATGATAGAGGAAAATCAGTGATCAAAGTTTTAAAAAATTAATGACTAAGTGAAGAGATATGATCACAACTAACATAATTTGTACATGGAATATGTACTCCCTTTGTTAATTTCAAATGGTGGTCATTGGGGTTATTCATTGGTTTTCTCTTTTATATGAGATATAGAAAAAAATGTGGTAGGAAAGTTGTAAAAAAATATACCTGAGTACCATGCAGCAAGATGATATTGACTGCGCTCACAGAAGGTGTGTTAAATTAAAATAGCTTGCCTGTGATTTTTTTCTTTTTTTAAGTATATTTTATTGATTATGCTACAACAGTTGTCATATTTTTTATCCCCTTTATTCTCCTTGGCCCTGCACCCCCTCTACCAGCATTCTCCCTCCAACCACCCTTAGTTCATGTCCATAGGTTGTACGTATAAGTTTTTTGGCTTCTCCATTTCCTACACTATTCTTAACCTCCCACTATCTATTTTGTACCTACAAATTATGCTTCTTTTTCCCTGTACCTTTTCTCCCATTCTCCCCCTCTCCCACAGCACTGATAACCTTCCATGTGATCTCTATTTCTGTGATTCTGTTCTTGTTCTAGTTGTTTGTTTAGTATGTTTCTAGATTTTTTTTTTAGGTTCAGTTGTTGATAGTTGTGAGTTTGTTGTCATTTTACTGATCATAGTTTTGATCTTTTTCTTAGATAAATTCCTTTAACATTCATACAATAAAGTCTTGGTGATGATGAACTCCTTTAACTTCACTTTATCGGGGACTTATTTCTTAATACTTTTCCTAGAAGTTCCTGGAAGAGGGGTAGAAAAAAAGACAGGTAAGCAGGGATAGTCTCCCTATCAACATACTAATAATTATACTGCCTAGCAAGTAGATTGATTATATCCTTTACAATCACTTTTTTAAAAGAATTTATTTATTTTTAGAGAGAGAGGAAAGGAGAGAGAGAAGCGTCAATGTGTGGTTGCCTCTTGAGTGCCCCCCACTGGGGACTGGGCCCATGATCCAGTCATGTGACCTGACTGGGAAACAAAAAGGCAACCACCTTTGGTTCATAGGTCAGCACTCAATCCACTGAGCCACACCAGCCAGGGCTAAAACCACACTTATCTATAGAATATCCTTATCAGATGCCCCATGTTTAATATTGTTTATGGTAGACAATCTTACAACTTATTGACTTAGGTGTACAACTCCTCAGAGAATATCATATAAAGTAGGTGAGGATCTTGGGTATAAATTAGATATATTTTATAAACTACAACATATCTACTATGTTAGGTGATCCCAAAAAATTCATTTGGGGACCTCATATATTCATCTGAGCCAAAGAGCATGTGTCTAGTATGGGAAGGAAAGGCCTGCAGAGCTGTCTTCAATGTCTCAGGTCTCTTCCTACTTCACTTCTGATTCTTGATTACTTGTATAGTTGCAATGACTATTAAAGTTCAATAGTGTATAGTTTAATTTGACCAAATTCTTTCTTATCTCAATACAGTAACTAGAAATGATTGGTAGGTAGGTAAGTAGAAATACCAATATTAACCTATAGTATTTTAATAAGGCAATTCTACCAAGTTTAATAGACTTAATGGAGATAATAATATATGTTTATGACTGCAATTTATAAATTAATACTTGTTATCTCTTAAATATAATATTTTATTAATATTTCATCACAGATCTATGATAATCAAAAGTCTGAACACAGAAGAATGATAACCCTCAAATTATACATAAATTGAAGGCAAAATACAAGGATAACTGAGGAAAAAATAAAGATTAGTTGATATGTACTCATCTAAATTCTATTTTTAAGCAAAACAAATGAATATGAAAATTATTTCATATAGTAGAGTAGTTTCATATTTCAGCTAGTAGAGTTGAACCTATTTAAACATCTTATTTCACAAGTGAAAATGTATTATATTAAATACTCTGTCAATTAAGCCCAAAGATTTCAGTGGTTTAACAATAAGAGTTTATTTCTCATTCATGATAATTAAGTTGAACCTGCAGATTAGAAAGCAGTTTTCCTCCCAGTAGTGACTTGGAGAAATAGTCTTTGATTTTCCAGCTTTGTCCTCCACTAGGGGATCTCTGCAGTATGTGTCCAGCTGGGGCAAGGGGAATGTTAAAGACATGTCTAGTTTTTGGAAGCCATGACAAGGAAATAACACAGATTATTTTTACTTTAACTGCATTGCTGAAACTATTCTGGTAACCACATGTGGTTCATAGCTGCTTCTCCATAACCTCTTGATACTAGGAAAGGGGAACAGAAACTCTGGTGGACAAGTGGCCATCTCAGCAGCAGGATAAGCCTTACTATGTTGTTATAAGCTTGAAGCTGTGAACCCAGCCCTAGCACTAATTTGTTATATAACCCTGTATGCATTTTTACCAGATCAGAGTCTTAATTTTTTAATTTGTTAATAATAAAATATTAATTCAAATAATCTTTGGGTTTTTATAGTTGTACATTTACATTAATATTTACCTCTATAGTCACAAATAAATAGTAGATGGCAAACATTGTATTGGGTATGTGCAGTCTTAACCTCCATGTGATTTCTTCATCATTATTAATGAAGGTTTTAAAATAAAATAACCTGATTTTTGAAACTACATTTATGATATCAATTTGACAATATTCTAATATATAAATATTTCCACTCTCAAATCTTGCTCCAATAACAACTATTGATAGAATGTACTATCTTCTTAAGATAGAAATTAATTCAAGCATATTATATTTGAGGTTTTTTAGCTAAAATATACTTTCAAGCAAATATAATCTTCTTTCAATTTCAAGAAATTAGTGAGTCCTATTTACAGAAATTTTACAGTCAGAATTCTACAGATTTCTAAAATTCAGACCTTTTCTGTGAAGTATGTCATTGGTATTTCAATAGGAATTGCATTGAACAAATACTTCAAAAATTATATGGATCTAGAAAAAGGCCCTAAATAGCCTCAGCAATCTTGCAAAAGAAGAACAAAGCTAGAGGTATCACAACTCCTGACATCAATTTATAACATAAGGCCACAGTAATAAAAAACAGTCTGGTACTGGCACATGAACAGACATATAACTCCATGGAACAGAACAGAGAGCCCAGGAAAAAACCCATGACTGTATAAGCAATTGATATTGGTAAAGGTGGAAGAGCAAACAATGGAGGAAAGACAGTCTTGTCAATAAACAGTGTTGGGGAAACTGGACTGGTACATGCAAAAAAATGAAATTAGATCACCAACTTACATCATACATGAAAAAAAACATTTAAGTGTAAGTCACAAAACTATAGAAATGCTAGAAGAAAACACAGGGAGTAAAACTGTCAGATATCCAATGTAGAAGCATTTTTGTTGGTATACCTCCTAAGGTGCTGGAAACAAAGCAGAAAATAAACAAATGAGGCTATATCAAATTAAAAAGCCTCTGTACAGCTAAAGAAACCATCACCAAGACAAATAGGGAACCCACAATATGGGAGAACATTTCACCGATACATCTGACAAGGGTTCAGTCTCCAAAATATACAAAGAAGTAATACAACTCAATGCCTGGAAGACAAACAACCCAACTAAAAAACCGGCAAAAGACCTGAATAGACACTTCGCCAAATAGGACATGAAAAACACCTGTAGGCAAATGTAAAAATGCTCAATATCACTAATCATCAGGGAAATGCAAATTAAAACCTGAATGAGATATTACCTCACACTGGTAAGAATGGCTACCATCAATAGATCAATGAACAACAAATGTTGGTGAGGTTCTGGAGAAAAGGAAATGCTAGTACACTGTTGGTGGGAATGCAATCTGGTGCAGCCACTGTGGAAAATAATATGGAATATTCTTAAAAAATTAAAAATGGAACTCCCTTTTGACTCAGTGATTCCACTTCTGGAAATATACCTCAAGGATTCCAAAACACCAGTACAAAAAATATATGCACCCCTATGTTATGGCAGAGCTATTTACAATAGCCAAGATTTGGAAACAGCCTACATGGCCGTCAGTAGAAGAATGTATATATATATATATATATATATATATATATATAAAACAGTGGTACACTTACACAATGCAATACTATGCAGTAATAAAAAAAGAAACTCTTACATTCTGCAACAGCATAACTGGAACTGAAGAAAATTATGCTAACTGAATCAAGCCAGTCAGTGACAGAAAAATACCACATGATCTCACTTATGTATGGAGTCTAATGAACACACTAAACCAATGAACTAAATAGTTACTGAAGCTTAAATACTTAAAACAGACTGACAGCTACTGGAAAGGAGGTGGAGGAACCGAATGAAAGATGGTGAAGGGATTACCCAAGGAACATTTACACACAACCTATGGATGCAAACAACAATATGGAGATTGGCTTGGGGTGGGGAGAGGAATAAAAAGGGGAAACCATTGTGGTAGCAGAAACAATAAAAATAAAAACTAAAAATTAAAATAATGAAATTGAGACCTTTCCAGGGAATCATGAATGGCAATGCTCTTTCTGATTACACAAAAGAACAGTGAAAATAATCTAATTTCATTTGCTGTTTCAGGTCTCAGAGTATTTTAAGGTATGATTGAACACTCAAACCTTCATTAATATAGTAGCTAGAGGGTTAAAAGATTAATTAGGTCAGGAGGGCATATGCTTTAATGTTCAAAATATTATACTTTTACTATTTTTATAACTATATTGTGAAAATTAGATTTTCAATAATTATTATCTACTACAGTTCAATTTAGTTTCTGCAAAAAGTCATGTTTTTATTGTACTTATTAAAATCTAATCCAGTAGATGCTATTATAGAATTTTAACATAATAAATACAAAACCCATCCCTCCCTCAGGCTCCAAAACCAATTTACATGTAGATGACACAACTTTATATCTTCTTTAGCATTATTTAGTTTGCATTTTCAGAAAGCTCAAAATGAGCATGTTTCCCTCATGGTAAACTATTGCACAAAATTATGAGCAGGTGCTTCTCCCATAGTATAAAACACAATTTGAAGAACAATAACTGTGAAGTTCCTTGGGGATTATAATTGATCTAATGCATAGAATTGAAGATAATATAATTATTACTTTAAACTAAATATTTATTTTGATTAAAGATTTATGGCATGCTGGTGTGATTTTCTACTATATCTTATGTGTGCATTATAATTTCTATTACTTGAAAATCTTGCAATTACTTCAAAAATATTCAAATATTCTTGTATAACATATATGAGCATTAATCCATCTCCTGTATCTATAATTAATTTGTGACATTATTTTATTTAATAATTATAATATTCATATAAATAGAACCTTGGACAAAAGATTTCCTTAGGTAATATCATACATAACTTGTTCAAATGTCCACACTATCCTAAGCAAGCCATAGATTCTATGTCGTTACTATCAAGGAATTAATGACATATTTCAAAGAACTAGAAAAAATAATCCAAATGTTTACACGGAACCACAAAGGTCCTCAAATAGTCACAGCAACCTTGAAAAAGAAGAACAAAACATTTTTTTATGGTTGAAAATAAATCCATGTGTTCCTAAGTGAAATGAAAAATAAAATGTTAAATTCTATTATTATTTAACTTTCTAGTAAGAGAACAGATGGTTACTATCTTTAAAAAATTGTTTTGAATGCATATTAAACATGACTCAGAAAGTGCCCTGCAAACATGGAACTGGTTGTAAAACACAATGATAAAAGTATATAAGCTAAAATTTATATTACAAATCTGTATGATGCTTTAGAAATTACCTGACAGAATAAACAACTGTGATACATGTTGACATTTATAACTTACTGAATTTTATGTATATAGAATGTTTATCATAAAACATTAACAGGGCAAGTACAAAACATTAATAGTTCAGTCCTTTGTTATCCACCCAGCATAACTTCTTCAGAATTCTATTTCACACATTTTATTACTCTCTTGTGATTTCATGGGACACATTGTTACTGAATATTTATTATTGATTTCTACAATTTTATATCATGCTATTCAATTGATTAAGTATATAAGCAATTTTACATTGAAATGACCTTTTGAAATAGAGGCGTCTGGACAGATTGCGGGCATGAGGGAAACCCGGATCTGGTGCGAAGGCTGACTTCCCTGCAGAAGGGGTAAGGGTTGAAGGAAACCCCAAGGTGGCAGATGGAAGCAGCAACCTGTGAAAGAGCCTGCCTTCCCTGGAGAAGGGAAGGGCCCCCCAAGAGCAGTTGGGACATGCCCAGGATTGAAAACAGCGCTGGGGTGTGACTCCATACCCTCGAGCAACAGTCAACAATCTAGTGCACAAGCCAGTGTGGCCTGTAGGCAGAGCAGCGTGTAGGCAGGCGTTGGCAACTGAGCAGCTTGCACAGAGCCTACAAAGGCCAAAAAGGTCCTGTAACAAGGTAACGCCCATCCTGGGCAGAAAGGTGGTGCCCCTGCAGGGCTAGAAAATCCTCCTACCCTCTCCTGGATCGTGGCGACCAGAATAGGGTTAGAGAAACTGTGCAGACTGATGCACATGGAGGATGTTAGCCTGAATTGACTGGGAATTTGGACACTTTACAGTTGCATGAGATTTTGGGCTAGGACTTTAAAAACAGAGGGCCCAGAGAATCTCACTTTGTTCCCTTCCTCTCTCGTGAGCCCGGTCTGGGGTTGAGCCCGACCAGAACATTCCTGGTGATGGGCGCTGGAGAACGCATGGTCTGACAACTCTCAGCTCTCCTGCCTGAGAAGTGGCAGGAAGCGGCCACAGGAAAAGGGGAGCATCTCTGAGGACCCTGATGTGCACAGGAGCTAAATTGTGACAGGGAACCAGCTATGCCACCAGTACTGGCCAAAGGATGGTATACTTTTAAAGAAAGAAGGGGTTCCACGTGCCTCCTTGAACTGAGCTGACAAGGGGTGGAGTGGTTATTTGCCTTTGGGTGTTTTAAAGGAAATAGGCTAGAGAGGGGACTCCATATCCTTCCAAAATTGTATAGCCTTTAAAAATTAAAATTAGACTTAAAAAAATAAACCCTCCTTTCCTTTTTCACCAAACTTCTGCCTCCAGAGCTTATTGGCGGCAGGCAGCAGAACCCCACACAGCTGTACAAAAACACTTTAAGCTAATGATGAACAAGTAACAACAGGTAGAAATTAAGACTCAGATTCTATTTGAGGACGAGAGAAATTAGTGCCAGAAGCCTATATATATAATTGTAAATTTAATTTCTATCATATTTATATTGCTTCTTATTGAATTAATATTGAATGACAATTTTTCTGATAAATTTTTCAGGATCCACTTTCCTTTGCTTCAGAGAGCTTACTCCTGTTCAATGCCCATTCTGCTTTGATGTCACTATTAAAAATGGAAATCAATTTCTTCCCTTTTGATTGGTGGTCACATGGGCTATTCAGGATGTCTAAAGAAATACCCCATTCTTCTCATACTCTACCACTGAAGCATGTCATTGCCACCTGGAGTAGATATCTGAAGTGATGTTAAGAGAACAGATGTGATCCCTTGTGCAAAATGTTTCCTTGTCACAGGAACTTGGGAGGAGTAATTGCTTTTTCTGCCTTTTCTTGGGCTACATCAGCCAAATCTTAAGCACACCAAAAGAATCCTAAAACCTGCTTTTACAGTTTAATCCTAAAATGCTGTGGAAGGTAAATGATTCACTCATTGTTTTAAATTTACAAAGTTAATATAAATTAAAGGGTAATAAAAATTGCCTATGAAATAGCATATAACATATGAGTGAATAAATACATCCACTGGAAATAACTCATATTTCTTAAATAGACTGTTGATGGGAAATATTTATTGATCATATGAACATAAGGCTGCATGTACCCCATGTGGCAATATATTTGCCAATGTATCTCTTAAGGCACCGGAAACAAAGCAGAAAAAAAACACATGGGACTTCATCAAATTAAAAAGTTTCTGCACAATAAAAGAAATCATCAGCAAAATTAATAGGAACACTTTTGGGAGGATATTTTTTCCAATGACACATACGATAAGGATTTAATATCCAAAATATACAAAGAACTAATACAACTCAATAGTAGAAAGACAAACAACCCAATTCAGAAATGGGCAAAAGACCTGAATGGACACTTCTCCAAAGAAGATATACAGAGAACTGAAAGACATATGAAAAGATATTCAACATCACTAATCACCAGAAAAATGCAAATTAAAACCTCCAAGATATATCACTTCACACCTGTCAGAATGGCCACCATCAATAAATCAACAAGCAGCAAGTGTTGGCAGGGATGTGGAGAAAAGGGAACACTAGCGCACTGTTGGTGGAAATTGTAGACTGGTGCAGCCACTGTGGAAAAAAAATATGCAGTATCCTGAAAAAATTAAAATGAACTCCCTCTAGGACTTTTATGGTGTCACAACTTATATTTAAATCTTTTATCCACCTTGAATTTATTTTCATGCATGGTGTAAGTTGGTGATCGAGTTTCATTTTTTTGCATGTAGCTGTCCAGCTCTCCCAACACCATTTGTTGAAGAGGCTATTTTTACCCCCATTTCATGCTTCTGCCCCCTTTGTAAATATTAATTGACCATAGAGACTAGGTTTATTTCTGGGCTCTCTGTTCTGTTCCATTGGTCTATGTGTCTGTTATTATGCCAGTACCAGGCTGTTTTGATCACAGTGGCCTTGTAATACAATTAGATATCAGGTATTGTGATCCCTCCTATTTTGTTTTCTTTCTCAAAATTGCTGCAACTATTCGGGGTTGGCAGGAAAATCTGAACTTCCATGAAGCAATATGTTCACCTATATGTCCCCTAAAGCAAGGGACATAAAGGAAAGAATAAACAAACGGGAGCTGATCCAGTTAAAAAGCTTCTGACTGCTAAAGAAAACAGCAATAAAATGAAAAGGGAACCAACTATATGGGAAAACATATTTGTCAATGATACCTTGGACAAGGGTTTGATCTACAAAATATATAAAGAACTCACATAACTCCACACCAGGAAGACAAACAACCCAATTAAAAAAATAGGCAAGAGATTTGAACAGACACTTCTCAAAGGAGGACATACAAAGGGCTCAGAAACATGTGAAAAGATACTCAGCATCAGTAGACATCAGAAAGATGCAAATTAAAACCACAAGGAGATACCACTTCACACCTCTGGGAGTGGTCACCATAAATAAATCAATAAACAACAAGTGTTGGAGAGGATGTGAAGAAAAGGGAACCCTAGTGCACTGTTGATAGGAATGCAGACTGGTGCAGCCACTGTGGAAAACAGTATGGAATTTCCTTAGAAAACTGAAAATGGAACTGCCTTTTGACCCGGCAATTCCCCTGCTGGGATTATAGCCTAAGAACACTGAAATGCCAATCCAAAAGAACCTATGCTCCCCAATATTTATAGCAGCACAATTTATAATAGCCAAGTGCTGGAAGCAACCTAAATGCCCATCAGTAAATGAATGGATCAAAAAACTATGCTATATTTACACAATGGAATAGTACACAGCAGAAAGAAAGAAGTAGCTCCTACCCTTTCCAACTGCATGGGTGGAACTGGGGAGCATTATGCTAAGTGAAATAAGCCAGGTGGTGAGAGACAAATATCATAGATCTCATCTTTAACTGGAACCTAATCAACAAAAGGAAAAAGCAAGTGAAATATAACCAGAGACATTGAAATTAAGAACAATCTGACAGTAACCAGAGGGGTGGTGAGTGTGGATAATGGGCGGGGAAAGGGTTTTCAAGGATAACTAGAAAGGACACATGGACAAAACCAAGGGGAGGTAGAAGCAAGGGAGGAAGGCTTGGCTGGGTTTGAGGGGGGAGTGTTGGCAAGAAAACACAGACAACTGTAATTGAACAATAATAATTTTTTTTTTAAAAAAAAGGAACTCCCTTTTGACCCAGCATATCCACTTCTGGGAATTTATCCTAAGGATTGTGAAACACCCATCATGTTTTAGAAACAATAAGAAATAAATGGCTCTTCCTTACTGTCATAATGGCTCTTCCTTACTGTCATAAGGAAATTTAGGGTATCAAAAAGTATTATGCTAAATTTCTCTTTTAATTTAAGACTTTATCAAAAGGGAGAGAAAGAAATTTCAGAAATGTATACAACATTTTGAATTAATTTAGAACTAATACTCAATCAGTTACTCTTAATATTTGACCAAACATTTATTGTATTTTACCTTATTTAGAAAAAAGCCATATTTTACTAAAACTTATTTGCATTGCAAAATGTCTAGCAAATATAATGCACTCTTTTATCAGTGTTTCCAAATAATTTTTTAAATTAATATATGAACCTGCTAGAATCTAAATTATCAGGCATAAACAGCCCTAATTCTTTGAGTCCTTACCTCATCTCTTAAGTTCTATCCTTAAGTTGTAAAAGCTAATAAGAAAAAAATATTTGGGGGATAACATTTCCTAGGAATATCTCAGAGAAAAGAGAAAGCAATTAGAAATATAATGTAATATTGTATCCAATAATTAAAATAATGTCGTGGTAATAAATAATAATTTTCATGGTTCTTTTATTTTTGCTTATGCAAAATTCATAAAATATATGTCTAATTATTATGAATTAAAATTACAATAATAGGAACTATCTAAATACTTGTTAAAATATTAAAGAAGTCAATATTTATGTAATAATAGATAGATGATAACCTAAAGAAAAGCATATAACATATTCAGTTCCAATTACTAGAATCATTTGAGTACTATGTGTTATTGGCTTTTTAATGTTGAGAAACACTTGTAAACCTATTTCAATTCAATTCACAAGCAATTACCAAAACATCCTATTCACTGAGCAGTGTATTAGATGCTAAGGAATTAAAGATGAATAAGGCATGGTCTCTGCCCTTGAGGCAATAACAACTTTGTGCAAAGCAGACACATAAATATCTGGCTATTATAAAAGATGATGAGTGCACCAGCAGAGATATGTATAAAGGTTTTGGGAAGACAGATAAGGGGAAATTATTTCTACCAAAATAAGATATACCATAGAAAATGGTAGTTTTATTGTACGTGGAATACTTTAATGTATAAACACAAAGTATTTTTAGAAGATGTTTGTATGTTGCAAAATGAGTGTTTAAACAATCAAAATTTTAATAAATCATAGATAGTTATTATGTTTATGTTACTGTGAAACAATGTCTGTTAAATTTTAATTTAGATGAAAAGAAATAGTGAAGTATATTTTGATGAAGAGATTAATATGAATACACAAAAAAGAATAATGAGAGATGAGGTGGTAGAACTTATAATTTAAATTATTAAAGAGTATAAAACAACCTTTTAAAAACATAAAACAAAGAAGGTAATTAGATGATATTGAAATAATTGAAGTAAAAAATGAGAAAGCTCTGGTACTATTTATGGAGGAAACCTAGGAAAAGAGATAGAAAATAAATTTTCATAAAAGTAAATTTGGGTCTTTGAAGAGGCATAGAAAGATGACCCAAAGCCAAAAGTCCTGAAAATTATTTAATCTAAAAATAATAGAAATAAAAGATGGTCCAATCTGATGAAGATCATTCATTTAGTAAGAGTATGAATCTGGGAGTAAAATCAATTTATTATATATCTAGGCTCTGATAGATATTACCCAGATATATGTCTGTAGGTAGCATAGAGAGAGTGCACATGAGTGATTAAAGACAGTTATGTGAAAGTCATCAGGATTGTATAACTATATTGATTTCTAGGCATGAAATTTGGTAATGTGTTTGAAGAACTGAAAATAAAGAGAAAGCAGTATGAAACCAAATAAAGGATTCGTGCCTTATACATAACCTTTTAGCAATATATTGTTTTTCCTTTCAGGTATTTTTTTCTTTAAAAAAAAATTAATTGAATTGAAACCAAAGGGGTGACACTGGTTTACAAAACCATATAGGTTTTGTGTACAACTCAGTAAAACATCATCTGCATGCTGCTTCATGCACCCATTGACCAAGCAAAGTCTCTTTCCATCCCCGTTTATCCCTGTTTTGCCCACCTCCACCTATCCCTATTGTGGTGGAATGAGCTGCCAGAGGGGAAATAAAGGCAGGGTTCTCACCACTGCAATCTATCAAAGAACTTAATATAAGAGTCTAAAAGCAAAAGCTCACACATTGACCCAGAAATCCTGAGCCTGATTTAATAAGTCTGCCAGGTGTTCTGAACAACAACTGACACTATGATAATGCAGGGGGAGCCCTTGAAAGTCCATATGTATCATCTCCATTAGCTTGGAAAAGGAAAACCTTGACATTGTGCATTCATCACAAAACCTAGAAGGGGGGAAAAGAAGGGGTCTACAGTTCCAAAAGAAAGAGCCCATAAACAGTTTTGGTTAACTGCCTGCCTGCCTCAATATGCTAAATGAACAGATAAAGTCTGGAGCAAGATAAGGATACAGGCTAACAGACCTCCATACCTGTGTTTGGGTAGTCACGTCTTCCTGGGAAAGCTGACACCACCTTTACCCATCCATTGATATGTAATTTCTTTATCCCAAACCCACCAACTGTATAAGTCCTCAAAACAAGGGACTTGCTCTCTTGGCATTGGCCTCTTGGCCTTCTTGGTTCTTTTACCACATGGGGGACCCCTGGCCAGCTGGCCTCAGGCCACTTGGCCTCTGGCTTCCAGGGTGCTGGTTATCATCCTCTAGCCACCCTTGCTTTTGCTTTCACAGTAGAAATTAGCACTAATAAACTTTGCTTGTATGCTAGTAAGTGCGCTGACCTGTAATTCTCTACTGAGTTGATGAGAAGAACTGAATTTCTGGGAGTTTCTCCCATAACATTCCCACCCTCCTTCCCTCTGGCTTTCACCATACTATTGCAGAAAGAACTATAAGAGACAACATAGTTCAAAGTGTAAAAAATAACATAAATGCTATTGTGAACATTTAGCTTTCCAGCATTCCAATATGACCTATAAATATGCATAAAAACAACAAAAAAGCAAAAGGGGTAGGGTCATCAAGGAACATGTAAAATAGACCCATGGACAAAAAGAATTTGGGGGGAGTTGAATGTGGAAGGTGAAGGTGGGTAGGGTAGGGGGGAGTAATGTGGGGAAATGGGGATAACTGTAATTGAACAACAAAAAAAAAGGGAAAAAAAGCAAATTACAAATTAAAACCAAGAGTGAGACAATCATTTTAACAAATCATCATAAGCTAGAGAATAAGTTTGGCATAGGGAATTTGTGTATTTCTTGTAAACTCTGTAAACTTACCTTGTGCAAATTTCTCACCAATTTGTGTGTAGGGCATAAAGGTAATTAAATTCCATTAAAGCCTCAAGCTCCTGTTCAATTTATTAATCCAGTGCCCTGATAATCAATGATATTTTCCTAAGCCCAATGGTAAGACCAATGGTACAGATTAGATAGCCTAGAAATAGACCCACATAAATATAGTCAAATGATCTTCGGCAAAGTAGCAAAAGCAGTACAATGGAGCAAAGATAAACTTTTCAATAAATGGTGCCAGGAAAACATTTACATGCAAAAAAAAAAAAGAATCTAGATGTAAACCAAACACCCTTCAAAAAATTTAATTCAAAATGAATCAATCACAGATTGAAATGTAAAATGTGAAACTATAAAGCTCCTAGAAGATAATGTAGAAGAAAACCTACATGACCTCAGGTATGGTAATAACTTTTTAGATACAACACCGAAGGTACATCCCATGTCATTAACATTTAAAACTTCTGCTCTGTGAAAGACAATATAAAGAGAATAAGAAAAAACACAGACTAGGAGAAAATATTTCCAAAAGATACATCCTACATAACTTTGATCCAAAATATACAAAAAAAGTTTAAAACTCAACAATAAAAAAGCAAGCTTTCAAAAATAGGCCAAAGACCTAAATGGCACCTCATCAAAGAAGTTCTACAGACATCAAATTAACATATGGATAGCAGCCCTAAATTGTATTTCATCAGAGAAATGAAAATTAAAAGCAAAGCAATACCACTACCCTCGCCCCAATTGAATGGCCCAAATCTGAACACTGTCAACACCAGATGCTAGCAAGGACATGCATGCAAATTGGTACAACCAATTTGAAAGACATTTTGGTGGTTTCTTACAATAGCTTCTGGTATTTACCCAAAGACCTTGAAAATATGTCTACACAAAACCTATACACTAATGTTTATAGCAACTTTATTCATAATTGTCAAAATTTGAAAGTAAGCAATATGGTTCCTTCAATAAGAGTTAATTCCCTGGTGCATACATACATTGGGGTATTATTAGGCACTGAAAAGAAATGAGCTATCAAGTCAGAAAAGATCTGGAGAAATCTTAAGTATGTATGAAGTGAAAGAAGCCAATCTAAAAAGGCCATATACTATATAATTTCAACTGTATGACATTCAAAAAAAAACAAATTATGGAGACATTAAATAATTCATAGTTTCCAGGGACAAGATGGCGAGGCACAAATACACAGAGCACAGAGGAATTTTAGGGCTCTAAAAATACTCTGTATGATATTATAATGATGAATATATGTTTATTTTTCCATACAAATCCATTGAATGCACAGCATCAATAGTGAATTCTAATGTAAAGTCTAGATTTTGGGTGATTATAATGTGCCAATTTGGGTTCATCAATTGTAACAAATGTACCACTCTGGTAGGGGATATTGATAGCAGGAGACCCTTACATGTGTGGGGCCAGAGGGTATATAGGGAATCTCTGTTCCTAGCTCTTAACTTTGTTGTATAACTAAGACTGCTCTAAAATAGTCATATATACATACATAATTCATTATAATAAATACATAGTAACTTATATTAAACTTATAATAAATAAATAATATATATGACATACTATAATGTATATCAGATATGGGTACGATCAAAAACTGACATTAAAAATTTTTAAAAACCCTTCTAATCAAATGTTACAGATTCTCCATATTTTCTAGAAAGTGAAAGTTATAAATGTATACTATATATGAAATTATATTATTTATGTATTAGCCCATTTTCTCACTAATTTAATGAATATTTAAAATTTACTATGTGTCATGTTTCCCAAAAACATTAGTAAGTAAAAGTATATACAATTCTTGCCTTTATGGAGTCCATTGTCTGATGAAGACTAATTGAGAAATATCATAAATGAATGTAGTTGGAATAATGGTGTGAGGAAAATACAAAATGCTGTGGAGAAGCACACTTGGGAGATTAAAGGTGCTGCATGGCACCTGAATGGAGAGACCCTGGGGCCTAAAGGATGAGGGAAAGAGACAGAAAGCACTGGATGGCCAGCTCAGGGAAGGCGGCAGGACAAAGGCAGTGCAATTTACCCTGGTCCCAGGGTTCTGAAGATGGTCAAAGGCTGACACTACTAAATGCTAATATAAATCCCTTGAAAGAATTTGAGTAGCATCCTTACTGTAAAACCTGAATGTTGTTTTTATCCTCATAAAAGAACATTTAATGGGTCAAGTTACACTTAAAAATCTTTGTGTCTTACAGGGGCATGGAGGTATAAGAGACTTTCAGAAGTTGGGATGGAGGGAAAGAAAGTGCATCTGGCACAGATGAAAGTAGAGAGTTCCAAGGACCTCAAGGCTTATCTCTAACTAAGATAATGAAGTAGAGAGCAAAGCAAGTGGAAGGATGTAAAAGTCTTAGTGGTATGTGAGGGGAGGTACATGGGTATAACTAGTAAGACTCCTACATTTAGCTTTTCTAACTAAAAAAGGATCCAATTTGAGGGGGAAGATCATGTGACTATGTGGCCAGATTAAAATGAGTCGCTAACTCCTTTCTTCCTTTCCTTACTGGCAGTGCTCAAGCAGAGTCTGGGTGAAGGACTCAGGAAGGTGGTTGAAGGCAGCCATCAAAGGTTAAAAGGTGGCCCTGGTTGACTTCAAAGTCCTTAAATCTTTAATTGCTCATGAATCTATAATAGAGATATTTTCATTGTGTAAAAAATGACACAAAAAGAGACTAAGAGAATGAGGATGAATAATTAACTTCTTGGATGCTTAATTACTGTATATTCTAAAATAAAATCTTAAAGTCTCTCACATAGACTTTTTGATCTAGTCCTTTACAACTTTCTTTTATAAGGAAATGTAGAGCGAAGAACATACTGAATGGAAAGCAAGCCAGTTACAATGAATGGACAAAGACTTGCTGTCAGGAGAGCAGTCGATGTCTTCTAAAAATGCTTAAGCCCCATATTTTGGTAAAAAAAAAAAGAGAGACAGAGAAAGAAAGAGAGAATCAAGCTGGTTGTTTGCAATATTTATCTTACAAAAAATGACTTTTTAAAATTATTTGTGCAATACACATAATTTTAATAAACAAAGGAACTGTCTATTTAGTCTCTAAATTCTTTTTTAACTTAAAACTATTTCAATTAGAACTTAAGAATTTGCTTATAAATTACCAAAGTATTAAACTATAAAGCTATTTCTAAGTTTCCCCACTTTTGTTAACACTAATATATGAATATATATATATATATATTAGCATTATATTTTTTTACTTCACAATTCTTTGGCTTTCCTGCAGCTGTTTATTTAAAATAATGATAACCAAATAAACAGCATTACTAAAACTGATTTACAAATTTGGCTGGGATAGCCAGGACATTTTGTTAGAGGGTAGGTTTATCTGAGTTGGGACGGGGTGATATTTTACATATTTAGTTCACTGATTAATAAAATAAAAGTATTTTACTCAATTTAAAGTGTGGCTTCTGTAACCTGCATTCTCTTTACTCCTTTACTTTCTTTAACTTACTTTCTAACATGCTTTTACCAGAGAACTGTGTGCAGCTGTCAGCTTAAGGTATATTGTGACACTCACCCACTGTCTTTACTGACTGTGCCTGTCATACCTTCAAAGCAAAGTCAGTTCTAAGATTCTGGAAATAATGACTTGATCCAATTCCTCTAATTCTTTGGCCAGTTTTTTTTTAAGGCACTAGCCTGCTCCTTCTGTTATTGTCATAGCTTAGTGGTTTTGAAATCAGTTTGCAATATCAGATAACATTGGACAAAAATATTGCCTCTATCCCAACATAATAACTGTAGGATGAGTAATGACTTTTGGAGGAAAGATGTCATCTTAAAACTGAGATCCTTCTTTTGAGTGAATGGAATTTTAATATGAAATGTTCTTTTGCACAATTTAATACTTTTTACATATTTCTCTCAAAGAGCTCTTTTGGTGTGGAAATGTAAATGAGGTTTATATTTGTACAGTGTATGGTATGTGCTATTTACATTCAAATGTCCTCATAGCCTACCCCAAGATCTCACTGTGCTGTTTAAAACAGTTATTTTCTTGGAATGTATATAGGTGGAACATCTTGCAATAAAAACTGTCTAGCTTTATATTATCTTTTTATACTTTCCTGTCACAATACACTCTCAAGGCCAACTTTTGTAGATTTCTTCCTAAAGAAGAGTAGACCACCACCGGAAACTGAACTATATTGAATATATTATTTAAAAGTAAATTATGCTTATGATTTTTAACTGAATTTTCAAAGATGCTAAAACTAATATATGAAACCAAGGTAGATATGATTTTATATGAAATAATATTGGCATCCTTATTTTCTCTTTTTAAGTGTTGTTTTCCATAATATGTTTGTGCCTATTGCAGAAACTGAGAAACTCCTACTGGAAAAGTAGTACAGTATCAGAGTTAGGATGGTAAGAGAGCTGGGTCTGAATACAACTCAAACATTTAGAGGTTTTGTAGCCTTGTGCAAGTTAGCTAGTTCTGTAAATTGACATATCCCTTACATGGTAGTAAAGTGGCCTTCTGCAAAAGGTTACATTAAGGAGTTCCTGAAATACAATAATATCTGTTTCTTATTATTATTCACAGTGGTTGCTGTAAGAGTTAATGCTTGTTTTCTCCCCTGCCAATTCATATGTTGAAACACAATCTCCAGTCAGATATAAATCATGCTACCACTAAATTAGTTTATGCATATGTACATACATGTGCATACATTCTGAATTGAAATGGATAATGTGAATTAAATACTGAAATTGTTTAATGTGAGGCATGGAAAACATTCTAAGTTCCTGTTGGATTTGCTGTATAAATAAAATTTATAACCAAATTATTTAAGTGAATTCCAAAATGTTATCAAATTTAAGTGCTATCTAATTTAACTTACAGAATCTGTGATATTTTTGAACTGAAGAAAAATTGTTGTACTTCTGAAAATAATGTTGCACTTCACTTTTTATTTTATTATTAATTTTATTGCATTTTCCATTACATTTTACTCTCCATATCCTTTTTCACCTCCAACCAACGCCTTCTCCAACACTTGAGAAAGAAGAACAAAGTTGGATGAATCACATTATCTAATATAAAACTATACTACAAGGACATAATAATAAAAACAACATGGCACTGGCATAAAAACAGCCATACAGAGATCAGTGAAACAGAATAGAGAGCCTAGAAATAAACTGATACTTTTACAGTCAATTAATATTTGACAAAGGAAGAAAAAATATACAATTGGCTAAAGATAATTTATTCAATAAATGAAGTTGGGAAAATTGGACAGATACATGCAAAAAAAATGAAGTCAGTTCACCTTTTTATGACACCCACAAGACTGAACTCAAAATGGATGAAAGACTTAGATGTTAGACATGAAATCATAAAAATCCTAGAAGAAAACATAGGTAGGAAACTCAGACATTTCTTATAGCAGCATTATATATATATATATATATATATATATATATATATATATATATATATATATATATATATATATATATCTTCTTGGGCAAGGGAAACAAAAGAAAAAAAATAAACAAATGGAGCTATGTCAAACTAAAAAGTTTTCACACAGAGGAAATAATCAACAAAATGAAAAGACAACCCATTGAATGAGAAGACATTTTCACCAATACACTGAGTATTGTTGCACTTTAAAATGTTTTGATCTTATTTATTTTCAGATTTACACTATCAAGAAAATACTTCAGATAGGCATGATTTCTTCAATAACATCAATTAATTTTGATTACCTAACATATTATATTTTATTTTATAATTTAAATGCCAGATATTTAAAGATCAGTATTTATCAACCTGTCTAGCATTTAATAGCCTTTATTCAAATTTTTAAATAATGAATGGATGGTTGGGTAATAGTAGTTGGATCAGTCCATATAAGATAAAATTCAAATTATACTGTATTAAGCAAAGTAGTCTAAACTTACCCCTTAAAGAAAAACTAGTCAAAAATTTTGCATTTTATTTACCTTTCTCTTTCAAAATGCATTTGCTTTCTCCTCTTTTATATTCAAAACAATAACAGGTACATGCAATTTAATTGCATTTAATTGAATTTTTATTTCATCTGATTGTTGGTAATTAGAATAGTATTCAACTTGATTCTGCCAGAAAAATAAAATTAAAACCTTTGAGAAAGTTACATTAGTTATATGTAATTTTCCTTGTTAAAAACAATTGTGCAGAATTATTATTTTTAAAGAGCCATCTAATCTTAAATGCAGCTTCAATAAGTGACTTATATGTTAAATCTTTTAAAAAGTAGAATTCATAAAAATAGAGAGTGAAATGTTAGTTAGCAGGGAATGGGGGGTGGGAATAAGAGGAATGTTGCTTTGCATGAAGGTAAAACCTTGCAACTAGTAGATAAATAAGTGCTAGATAGATAATGTACAATATAGTGGTTACAGATAACGTTGTATTATAAACTTACCAGGAGATTAGATTTTATGTTTTCTCACCACACACACAGAAAAAAAGATAATTATGTGACCTGGTGAGGCTCTAGCTAATGCTACAATGGCAATCATACTGTAATATATAAATGAATCAAATAGAGATACTGCACATCTTAAACTTAAACAATATATATGTCAAATATAATTCAATAAGAAAATAAGTTCTCTCTGAATCATATGAAATGTATAATTCACATGAAAATAGCATAATAAATACAAAATTGAAATAAAAAGCAGGTTAACATTTTCTGATGTCATTCTATGAGCAATATTGTGTTGCCAAAATTTATCTGTCATATAATATACTAATATACTTTATAGTTTAAAAAATGCTTTTTTTAACTTCATTATCTCAATATAAGCAAACAACAAAAATATAACCTGAGAAGTGAGAAGAGTAGCAAGACATGGAGCTCAGATTCATTAAGTAAATTGCCAACAACTAAAAAGTAAAGCAAAAATTAAACAAAAACAAATAAACAAACAAACAAAACATTAGCATCCACCTGCCTAAGACTGTAACACTTATGCAGGACATTTATGCAGGCAAAGTGATTAATCTTTCATAGTCCAAACTTGAATTTATATTTTATTCTACAATGTAACTAACTGTGTGACTCTTAACAGTAATTTAAATATTCTCATGTTTAATTTTATTTTTAAAGTATGTATTTTTATAAACCATGAACTCATAGAGCTTGTAGAGACACTGGGTATTGTAAAAAATGTAAATGACTCAGGCATTGTAGCTCAGTAAATATTATTCTCCTAGTTGTGTGTGTGTAACATTTTTCTTCATAAATTTTCTAAACACCGTAAAATAAAACATTATAATAAAGCTTACTAAAGAGCATGATTGTAACAAGGAATAAAAACTTTATACTACTCTCAGCATGAAATAGAATTAGAATAAAATGTGCTAATCAACTGATAGAAACATCTCACATACTGACAGTGTCTTTATAAGCATATTTCAGGCATCAGAGATTCCAGTTCCTGCTTGTACAAGCAAAGGCCTTGACCATGACTTCTGTAACCCAACTGCAGGAATTGAGCCAGCACTGGCCGGTTCCAGTATGCTGGCATTAAAGATCCATGTCGGGACCAGCAAGGGCACTGCCTGCATGTTGACAGCCTCTCCCCCATCTCTTTGTTCTGTTTTCCCCCTCCCTCACTATAAACCCCCTGCCTAGGATGGGTTTTTGAGGACAGCGGTTCCCTATTTTTTTGAGAGACCAACACTAGAATAAACCACTTTCATTCTCATCAGCACCTGTCTCATGGGTTTGACTTTCATTACAGCAAGCAGCTAAACTTGGAGTTTGTTTTCATGATGATGCTATTGAGAAAAAATGTATCACTAAATGACGACATTAATGTTAAGGCTGAGTCTATCTCCATAATGTATTGCTTTGAACCAGGTGTCCCTTTAAGTGTGTTTCTTCCTCTGTGAAGTGAGAATAAGAAAGCCTACTCTTCATTGTTATGGATACATGTGTAAGAGTATATTTTAAAAAAGATAAAAATGAAATCATTAAACAAATATAAATTCTAAAATAGTTTATACAGAATTGATATTAGTATCTATTGGATTTCCCTTAAGACTAATTTATAAGCACATTGATTATATATATAAATCCATATGAACCTCTTTGGGGATGAATACTTTGCTTTTAAAAGGGAAGGTATCATATGCAAAGTCTCTCATACAGTCACGTGGAGGACTTGAGCCTTTTCTGTTTGGGACCCTGATAAATCTGCTTTTGTCTGTGGAAAACCAACTTCTGATTTTAAGAGTTACAACTAACATTATTGAGTTATTTGTTCTGCTTTATACCCTTTGTTATGTTAGCAAAAAATATTCTAATTTTGAAGTATAGGAATCTCTCAAGGGCAATTTGCTCATGACAAGATGTAATAAGCATGCTTTGCTTTTCTCTTATTGTTTGATTTCTGTTACAAAACAGTTTAATACAGATATTGCAGAGATGAAGAATGTGCAAAAAAATAAATATCATATTATTTAAATGCTTGGTCATTGTTTACAGACAAATTACTTGGTTTTTACCAGTAAATAGCATAAAGCTCTGCCACAAGAAGTTGCAAGGGTCAACAAATTGGTTACTTTTCTGAGCTTATTACTCTTACATTGAGATACTGAGTTAAGGACCACTGATTTTTTGATGTGGCAATGGTTAGTAATAATTATATAGCTTCCCTTCATACAGGTTCTGTTACTTGTAATGTATTTCCCCAACTACATACATTTCATCAAATAATAGGAAATATAAAACAAGTATAAGAATACCTAAGTTTATAATCCCAAGTGAAGTAAGATAAAATCATGCATATGTAGAATTCTGATAAATATATACTATTACACTTATTATATAAGAAAATGTCATTAGAGATAAATTAAGACACATTCTTCTTAATTAAGTCATGTTTAAACCAGGCATATATTTTTGTAGTATCTCTATCTTTTGTTTAATATCACAAGATGTAACTTAATATACATAAAAATAGAAACTAAAGAATAAAAACTACAACCAAAAAATAGACAACTTATGAAAGCAAAAATATGAACTTGAATAGGTATTTACGCTTATTTTGTTTACATTTTACAATATATATTTTCTTTTATACTCATGCAGTGGCATTAATTACCAATATACACATACCCTCTAGTCTGGCCTTAGGCAAGAAATCTAGGTCCTACAACACTGACTTAATGCTTAAAACAAATATAACCCAAAGTATAATATCCCATTTGATAAACTTAGTCATATCTTCCTTTCAGAGGGAATCTCTAAGTTTACTTTTAAATACTTTTTAGCATACATACCACTTTGAGAATCAATGACATATATGAATCTGCTTTCCAGATAAATGTTATGCATGCTGTACAAACCTTACTGTTTGTATACAGCAGCAGGGAGATAATAGTACTGCCTGAAATCCATTTAAATCTGATGTACTCAATATTTGATGTGGAAAAGAGAAACTGTACCACCTCCACACAATTAAAGAATTAGTGTTCAAATTGCTCTTTCAACATGTACATCTGCTTAGAATTTTCAAAATATTTCAAAACTTCTCAATATCCTCTAACTTTGCTTTCATAAGCCTCACAGTCTTCTGTGGTTCTGGAAACTACAAACTTTCAACGAACAGACATCCTCCCAATTCTGGGTCCCAGTGAGTTCTGCCTAGTCCTAGTGAGTCAGGACTAAAGCTTTCAGTCAGCTATGGAAAAACAAAGATCCTTGCTACTTGCATTACAAATTGGTTTACAAGGGGCTGGGTTAAATCTTTTGTCACACAGTGACAATATACCAGTGTTCTGTGTATTATAGGAGAGTGATTCCTAGATGTGGAATTACACTAGTCCTCTGGATCTAGACAGCACCTGGATGTGGGAGTTAACTTGTCACTCAAAAAATATCAAATCACTCTTCACAAACTATATGAAAAGTCAAAGTGACAATTTTTTAAAAGGCTGTACAAGCTATTACTGTTTCCACTCATGTAACCACCTCCAACAAAGTTGAGTGAGATGGTGAGCAATGCTTAAGTGAGCACGTTATGCATATCCAAGTTTTGAAAATCTATTGCATCAATTATTATTTTTCCAAATATTGAAGTGATATTTTCAAACTGGTTCACTCTTAAATTCTTAATTTCTACATTTAGTACCATGCATTAATCAAATATTAATGCAAAAATATTTTCCTATGTTTGAGAGGAAAAGAAAGTTATGCCATAGGATAAACACATGTGTCCAATAATATATAATTCTTGGTGAGCAGAACAGCAAAAGCAAAATGTGTGAATTTCTTGACTGGATTTTGCTTAAATACTGAAGCATGGATGGTCTCTGACAAAACTAAATAAAACCAAACTTTTCAAGAGAAATTGTGCTTTGACAAAAGACTGCTTGCAGTGTGTCATCAGTGGACAATTCCTACAATATGGACTGAAAGAATGTATTGTTCAGTCAAGTACAGAATATGCCATTCTTCCTGGCAGACCCATTAAAGGAGTTAACACAGACACACAGTATTTATGCTATTCCTAATTCCACAGTGTTTGTGAAATGGTGTATTTTTAAATAAATGATAGAAGTTTCTTTATAAGCATCGTATCAGTTTCTGGTAAGATTTCAATAATCTTGACATGGAGATGTGATTAGAAGATGAACATTAAAAATGAAAGTTGTATAGCAATTTTGAATGAAGTAAACACACATAACATATTTTTGCAGTATTTTAAAAATTGTTAAGGCCTTTTTAGCTCTATTACTAAGGTTTCTCTTTTAAGTCTGTTATATATGTCATATTATCTTTTATTCAAATAATGAGATAGAACACATAGATATTGAATACTCACATTTACTGTTTGCTTTTGAATTCTCACTAAAATAAAAGCAAAATAAGAGTTGTAAATCCTGAAGAATCTAAAAAAACTGAGAACAAATGAGATAAACAAACACAATTTTTTTATTTTAATTATTGTTTGAGTACAGTTTTCCGTCTTTTACTCCCATTCCAGCCCACCACCCCAGCCCTCCCCACCTCCCTCTCATTTCTACCCCCCCCCAGTTTTTGTCCATGTGTCCTTTATACTTGTTCCTGCAAACCCTTCCTCTTTTCCCCTGAAATTCCCTCCCCTCTTAATTTTAGAAGATAGAAACTGAATGAGCAGGTGATAGGTGTATTAATGACAAAAAAAAAAAAAAGTCAAAGCCTGTTTATAGGGAGAGGTATCGTGCTTATGTTTCAGAACCCTGGAAGATTTCATTAACTGGAGTCACCTCTGAATTTAAGGGCAGAATGGGGTGTAAAATCAGGAAGGGGAACTGAAAATCTGGATAGAGAGGTTTAAACCCCACCTCTTTCACTACCCTATCTGGAGAGAGAAAGTTTACTCTTTATAGGTGGGGGACCAGAAAAGAAAGCTTACACAAGTGCATGCAATCATTAGGTAAAAGGCAGTAGCTGAGTCCTGGCTAGTGTGGCTCATGGATTGAGCACCGGCCTGTGAGCCAAAGTCTTTGCATGTTTGATTCCCAGTTGGGAAACATGCCTGGGTTGTAGGCCAGGTTCCCAGTAGGGGACATGCTAGAGGCAACCACACACTGATGTTTCTTTCCCACTCTTTATTTTTAAAAAAGGCAGAAGCTGAGTAATTGGGTGAACATCTGCTGATGAATGGCAAGATAACTTGCTGCTTTCCCATGCTTAGCTTCTGGCTAAGCTTATACTCCCCAGGAAGGAGATAAAAGTAATCTGCTCTAAAGAAAAAAAAAATGATTTTCTTTTTTCTTATCAAAAGAAAAAAGATTTGTTGGTCATTCCATTTGGGGGATATCAATTGAAGTGCTTAATTCACACCAAATCAGCATACTGTGAAACCTACCAGTAGACAAGTTTCATGCATGTATAATAAAGCTTCCATCAGTGTTTTATGCCTTTCTTTTAAATATGTGTGCTAGTCTGTGAAGGTTAATTTTATGTCTTGATTTACCTGGGTTAAGGGATGCACAGATAGCTGGCAAAATTAGCATTTGACTGTAGATGTTGCCCTTCTACATCCACCATGTAGGAGGGTATCATCCAACCCATTAGGAGCCCATATTAAACAGAGTCAGAGGAAGAGCAAATTTGCTTTCTTCTTAAACTTAGGCATCTATCTTCCCTTGCCCTGGGACATACAAACTCCTGGTCGTTGAGTATTTGGACTCAGATGAAAATACATATTATCACACAGTCACCACCCCATTCTCAGGTTTTTGTAATAGAATTACAACATCAGTTTTCCCAGTTCTCCAGATTTTGCATGGCAGATCATGGGATATTTCAGCCTCCATGACCACTTGAGCCAATCTTTCCCAATAAATGTCATTCTATATATCTATATGTATCTACCTCTATCTATACCCTGTCTACATCTATATCTATGTAGATATATCCTACCAGTTTTATTTCTCCAGAGAAACCTGACTAATACATAGTTCTAGGACTAGTTGCTCTCAAATTCATTCATCATTCCAATCTGGCGGGTCCCGCATTCAAATCCCCACAGACCGCTGTCCCAGGTCTTTGTGCCGTCTGACTGGATTCAGCCAAATTGATGTATTGTCTCACTTACTGCATTATCAGGTATTTTACTATCTGTGTAACTAATCTCCTGAACTATTTCTCTCTGTTATAAAAACTTAAAGTATTTTGGTGTGCCTGGTTGGTGTTTGACTAAAATCATAGGAAGGCATCAAGAAGGATCACCACAAACAGAAAATTCTGTAACATAAAAAACAAAGACAAAAGGAAATTCAGAGGAGACAGGGACAATGAACAAAAAAAACTTCAAATGAATTGCAATTAATATCCATTAGAAGGTAAAATTTATTGCATTTATCAAATAATACTAAATGATATATAAAGTAATTTTCAGTCAAAAACTAAATTGACAATTAAAAGTATGACTCCAGGAAAAATTAATGGGAAGCTTACAAGATTAAAGTTGGGGGAATCATAAAAATGTATAAGAAAAAAGACAAGGCAAAAACATATGAGAGAGAAAAGATGGCAATATATATGGTTACATTAAGAGGTAGAACATGTGATTAGCAAGAATTCCAGGAAGAGGCAAGGGAGGAAAATTAAGGAAAGAAAATAATAAAAAGAAATTGGACAAGAAAATGCCCAAGAATATTAGTTTAAAACTCTTCAATTTAAAAAAAGAATCCTTATATTACCCTAAAAATAAATGAAAAGAAACTTTACACCAAAATATCTTGAATATTTAGAAAACCATGAGTAAAGACATGTTCTAATAGTTTCCAAAGAAACCAAATAGGTCTAAATACAGTGTACATTAAATGTCATTTGGACTTTATAACAACAGTAATGGAAGCTAAATGATAAAATAGGAAAATGCCTTCTAATTTCTAATGAAAAGTGGATTCCAATGGAAAATTGCATACTAAACAAAATTATTTAGGAAATATGGAGATAAGTGATTTTATGATATGTACCAGTTCTCAAAATGTTACTTCCCATATACCCACTGGAAGGTACTAAAGAATGGAAGCTTTTCTATAAAAGAAAGAAGTGTAGCCAGAGGAAGGGGCCAATGAAACAGAACAGAGGATCAGTGAGGAGAATTTATGAGGGGACTTTCGAGGTGGACGGTAAAGGCAAGTCCTGAGATAAGAGGGAAGAGTGGCACAATAGACAATCTGCTCTCATTCTAGCCTGAAGCATGAAGGCGATATGACAGACAGCTCATGAAGGTTAACAAAAGGAAAATAAAAACAGTATGGGATTAAAAATGGGAATTTATTGAGCTAAGAGTTCAAGTTTATATTAAGTGTTGTTACATGAAAACCTAATGAAATATATTAAATTTATAATAAAAGGGAAGAGAGATTTATTATTTGGGTTCTGAACCAAGAGTCAGGTCATAGATTTCATAATATGCTGGGTAAGAGGCTTTGAAAAAAATTACTGAATGAATCTATACCTTATTTATTAATACTTTACTGCCATAATAATATATAGTATAGTAATACATGCCATAAGATACATATAGTATAATATACACTGAATATATGCATGTTTATATATAATCTATAGAACATACACTATGCCATACTTGTATATGAAATACACAAAAGTATACTGTTACTATTTAATAATAGTACCTAACCTCAGCAAATATGTTATTCCATTTTCATAACAACATTGAGGTTTTGGATTTTTTTTTCTAGAGATAGCATGGGTAGTAATAAATACTTTTCTTAAATTAGTAATCCCTAATGCCCCTTCCAACCTCTATATTCTAGGAGTCTATAAATAATTCAAAATATAAACTATATAATATAGCTATTACATATTAAAAAGCTCATTTCATTTTAAAGCTATATTGCTTTAAGTGTGTTTTCCCATAACTCAAAATTAGATAAATATGTCCAGTCAAACATTAAATTCATGTCATAGTTAAAAAATGTTTTTCAATATTATGCTAAAATAGATAGTTTGTGATAACTAACTATTATGTATATTCAGATGCAATTATTAGATTTATACTTATAGTTTCTAAAAATGAGTGTAGTAAATTATTAACAATTGTACTGAATACAGAGTGGATTTCTACATATGGAATAAAGTCTTTTTATAAACATAATCTGTGAAGAAAAGCTATTAGCAAAATCTCAGTATTTTCATCCTATTAATGGAGAAAAATGACTGTGATTATTTCATTTCTTCTGTATATTAGATGTGCCTCTATTCTCATGTACCCCCTTTCTTGTCATTACCCATTTTCCTGTGATTATCATCATAGACTCATAATTACAAAGTTAGTGCAATTAAACCTAACATAACACTTTGATGCAAACATAAATTAAGACATTTTTATGCTAACCCCTCTGAGATAGGATTCACAACATAAACATATTAATTCTTAACACTCACAATTTCATGTGAAAATAGTTTCATAATGTTCCTCATTACAAGAAGCATATAACATGAATGCAAGGCTCATGCATATAATTTAATGATTTAAAAATACTCTTCATTATACAGAAAACTCAAAACACCATACTTTCACTGGATTACATAACATAATGATCATATATAGTCAATACCTTAAATATTCACTGTGGGAGAATGCTCTATCAGAACTTAATACTGATTGACAAACATTGGGAAGAGCTATAATAGTTTTGTTTTATTTTAGATTTATATGAGGTAAAATTTAAGGCCAAATATCATTTATAATGTTATCTGATTATCTGACAAAATAATTTTAACATTAACTTTATAGGAGATAAACTTTGTTTTAAAATTTACTGTTATTTATCAATAGATATGTTTATTTAAGAAAGAACTATTTTGCATACACAAATGTCCACATAATACCTTTGTTTCTTTATCTCCCAGCTAATCTAGAAGAAATGCCTGTATTAAGACCAGGATATTCAGATCATTGGGACTAACCAGAGTCCCTATCAATAAATCTATAGATGAGCATTGAGGAAGATTGGTTAGGGTATTTGTTGCAGGCTTGGGAGGCAACATTTCTGGTTGAGATTTATTTATAATATCAAATTTTCAGATTATTAGGTGTCCAGAAGAGAATAAAATACCATCTAGTTATCCATATCACTGCAAAGTAACCCATACCTTGGGGTTGATCAACTTATTAAACGAATAGGAGGAGTTGTCATATTGTGATGGGAAGGCAATACATTTGGTGGGAGTGGACTTGAGAATCATGGTGAATCCTATTTGAAATTATCTTTGTCTATATCAGACATGGGCCTGTGTATTTTGTGATTTCTGAAAAATACTGGAGATCACATGATATCGGAAAATGTCACTTCCAGATTCTATTTACCAAGAGTTCCTATTCTCACTTGGCCCTAGAGGTCATTAAAGTAGGAGTGATAAATCCTCATATACAAAACCAGTTAAAATATTTAATATATAAGGCAATTCTGTTATTCATTAACAATAGATTGAAGCCCTAAAGTAATGGGTTCCAATAAAAGCTCTTTGACTAACATAATTAAATAAAGATAATCCTATGATATTTATTTTTGTATGATATTTTGCAGATAAAATCTAATACTAATGTCCTGTTAAGAAAACATTATACTTTCTTTTCAATAAGGTGAGACAAATATCTGTGTTTTTAAAAAATCTAAAACTAGCACTAACATATTGTGGAACCTTTGAGGGAGTAAAGAGAGTAAAATCAATAAGTAAATGCACACATACACATAAAATATTTAATAATAATTTTGACACAGGAGCATCAGATGAAATAAAGAATAAAGAACCATGTGTAGCCAATTTATGGAGAGTTTGGTTTTTTTATCTTCTTCTGTATGGGTAGTAATTAGACATTAGGGGATAGTTGGAGGATGTGAAAAAATCATGGATATTAGTATAATTTAAAGAAAATATAGAAGAAACAACTGTCAGTAAAAATTTTCCTACTTTTTATGCTGCACATAAAAATAATTTTACCTTTAATGATTATCATAAAATTTGATCTAAAGTCAAACCAAAGAAAAAGTGTTATGGAAAGGCTAATAACTTTCCAGTAGCTTCCATTGGAATTCTGTTATATTGCATTGGGGACAATCAGTGATATTGACTGAAGTAATTTGAAAGTTTAAACTTTTAAAAGAATAATTCAAAATCAGGGGAAAAGGAAAAAGTGGAGGTAATTATTGGGTTGGCCAAAATGTTCATTTTTTTTCCCTGTAAGATGGCTCTAATAGCACTAAGTTGTCTTTAACTTCACTCAAAGCAATTTTATTAGATTGTATTGTGTATTATACCATGTGAGAGAGAGCCAACATATTCAGAATATCCGAATCAAACATTGAAAATAATTTGCACTAACTTGGTTGTTAATTGCTTTGATGTTTGGGTTTCACATAAGTGGAAAAAAAACCCCTCTTGACCATATTTCTGCATGCGATTCTCTACTTAAATATAATGAAAATGTCCGTTTTTAAAACAAATTGTGATGGGTGATAGAAACCGGATATTTTACAATAACATGGAATGGAAGAGATTGTGGGCAAATGAAATGAACCACCACCAACCGCACCAAAGGCTGGTCTTCATCCAAAGAAGATGAAGTTGTATATATAATGATACTGGAAGGGAGTCCTCTATTATGAGCTCCTTCTGGGAACAGCAAACAATTAGTTCCAACAAGTACTACCCCCAATTAAACAAACTAAAAGCAGCACTTGATGAAAAGCACCTCAAAACTGGTCAACAGAAAACGCATAGTCTTCCATCAGGGTAACACAGACAGTGTATTCCTTTGATGACCAGGCAAAAACTGTTACAGGTGGCTGGGAAGTTCTGATTCATCTGCCATATTCACCAGACATTGCACTGTTGGATTTCCATTTATTTTGGTCTTTATGGAAAAAAAAATTATTTCAGTCTCTTCATGGAAAAAATTAATTCTCTGGAAGATTTCAGAAAGTACCTGGAATAGTTCTTTGCTTAAAAGATTAAAGGTTTTGGGAAGATGGACTTAAGTAGTTGTCTGAGAGATGGTAGAAGGTAGTAGAGCAAAACCATGAATACGTTGTTCAATAAAGATATTGGTGAAAATGAAAAATATGTCTTTTACTTCTACCTAAAAATCAAATGATCTCTTTGGCCAACTCAATACTATATTAACTATCACAGAAAATAACATTTCTTAAACTTTTGGGAGCATACATTTGAAAACCAATTTAAGAATTTAAAACTTGCTAAAAGTAAAGTAATTTTCAGTATAATTTTGTATATATTTAAACATTGGCTACCAGGAGATAGGATTTTTAAATTGGCAGTAAAAATTGTTCATACAACACTACCCAGATGTTATAGAATTGTGAATTCAAAGTAAGCACAATGCTTATACTCAGTGGGGGCGGGGAGCATTTTAGAGAGAAGACAGACAATAAAAAGAGCAGATAATGTTGTATCCAAAAACTGTATGTTATGCTATTGGAAAGTTAGCATACCTAAGATTCATGGCCTACTAAAAGATAGAAGAAATGTGTAAGATTTATAATTCTAGATGTTGCTCATATCTCAGTTGTTCACTGATACAGAATAGTGGGGAAAGCACACACATGACAACTAATAAGGCAGAAGGAAGAGGTCAAATCTGAAAGAAAAGAAAATACAGAACTCTAAGGAGCTCAAGCAGCTGAAATAAGAGGTGGACTAGAGAAATTTATATGTGTAAGCACTAAAACAAATAAATAATGGATAAATAGATAAGTAAAAAAATGAAAAGAGCACAAAGATGAATGCATAGTGAAAAACAAAAAAATAAATTCAAAATACATAAACCTTAAACATCAAGAGATTGTGAATCCTAATGAAAATATCAATAATTGTAAGTGTCTGTGTGTACTTTCATGTACACGTATACTTTAAAAAACTTTAAGAGTTCACTTTACTCTTAAATACAGGTACATGTACTTATGTATACATATGTATGCACACAAGTAAATATACATATATTTATAATTTTTGAAGCAGAGTGATATGTATATATGAGCATATATGCATATATGTTGGCTTATGTACACATATATAAGGTATACACATATATAAAGGTATGTACACACACCTTTCAAAATAAAACTGCCCTTTTGCTATAAAATTGAACATTCTTTCCCTCACTCTGCTTCAATTCTCCCAAGCTCTCCTATCCATCTCTATTTTTCCACAGCAACTACCACTTTGTAATGTGTTGTATATTTATATATTTTCTTTTCTTTTATAGTATCCACTATTATCCACTAGAATAGGACTTCTAAGTAGCTGAAGATATTTTTTAGCTTATAATTTTTGTATCCTAAGAACATTGAATGGCATATGGTACTTAATAATATTTGTTTTTATGAATTAATTACTTAATTACTGACAAGCAGTTACCAGACTGACTTAGTAGAAATGAGATTCCAGCCTCATATAGGTTCTTAGACTAAAGTAATCATTCAGAATGCCTGGACTTTGGGCTGTTGCTATAATAAAATTCTCCCCAACCAGGAGAAAATGAAAGAGACATAGACAATGTATTGAGTTTTCCATGATCATATATTTATATAGATTAAGGTTCTACCATTAAGTTCCTTTTCCCCTTTGTCATAATAAAATACTTGTTCTTTTTGGAAATGTTAGTTATCTTGAGAAAATAATGGCACTCTGTTGTAGCTATAAAGTTATTAAACAACAAAATATTTGACAATTATATATCCATCAACATTTTTAATTCTAGTACTTGTGACATAGATGTTATTGAGACCTGTGTGATTCAAGAGTACTTTTCACAGCGTCAACAAGAACTGTTAAGGAAAGGGCATGGGGCAACATTCAGAAACGAGACCTCTGAGGAGCTTTGCTGGCAATTTTAAGGGAGGCTTTTCCTAACTCTTCTCAGTCTGCATGCAGACTGATCCATGCTGGGTGGGAGCCTCACAGCACAAGAGACATGGAATTGAAAACAAAAAATCAGCAGAGAAATTCAACAAAACCAAAAGCTGATTCTTTGAAAATATAAATAAAATCAATAAGCCAGGTTAACTAAGAGAACAAAAGGAACAAACTGCTATATCATATATGAAAGAAGGACCAGTACTGTAGATCCTACGAACATTATAAGAATGATAAAGGAATATTAGGAATATTAGGAAGAAATCTACGCCCACAATAGGCAATTCTATATGAAATGTATCAGTTCCTTAAAAAAAAAAAACAATCTACCAAGAATCACACAAGGAAAAATACATTATCTACATCTATTGAAGAAATTGAATCAATAATCAATTACCTTACTAAACAGAAAGCACCAGGCCCAGATGTGTTTATTGATGATTTCTACTGAACACATCAAGAAGAAATTATATCAATTTTTATAATCTCTTCTAGAAAGTGGAAGCAGAACACTTCCAATTCATTCTGTGAAGCCAATAATACCTTAATACAAAATCAAACAAAGACATCAAAGAAAGAGAAACCACAGATCAATGTTTCTTATGAACACAGATGCAAAGATCCCTAATGAAATATTAGCATGCTGAGTCCAAGGATGGTCAGGTAGCTCCATTAGAATGTGTCCCCAGTACACCAGGGTTGTGGGTTTGATCCCAAGTCAGGGAACATACAAGAATCAACCAATGAATGCATAAATAAGTAGAAAAACAAATTGGTGTTTCTCTTTCTCTGCTCTCTCTTCCTCTTTCTCTCTCTAAAATCAATCAATAAAAAAAGAATTATATACCTTACAATAAAGTAAGATATGCACATACACACACACACACACACACACACACACACATATATATATATGTGTGTGTGTGTGTGTAAGCCTGGTTTAACATGAAAATCAATTGATACTCCAGTAAAATAACAGGGTAATGGATTATAGTTATATGATCACATGATATCAATAATTTAAAACCTGAACATGTTATTTAGGTGAAAGAACCCATTCATACAAAATTGCATAGTGTATATGGTTCCATTTAAATGTAATGTCTAGAATAGGCAAATCTATAGAGAGACAAAATGTAATTAGTGGTTTCTTAGGCCTAGAGAAGAGGGTGGAATGAGAAGTAACTGTCAAGGTATATGAGGTTTCTATTAGATAAAATGAAATGTTCTAAAATTAGACTGTGGTATAATTGCACAACCTTGTAAATAAAGTAAAATAATTATACTTTAAATTAAAGAACTGTGTGGTGTGTGAATTTCATTTAATCAGGTTCTTTAAAAAAGCAATTACCAAAGGGTTGTATGTTTTATTTATTTTTGGAATAACCTACTTTTGATTTTATTTTATATTCTATTTTACTGTTTTTAGTTAATTAAATTTTGTTTTATTAAAACTCTCACATGTTTTGTGTATTTTACCACTCTTTTTTACTTACTTAAATGTAACCTTAAGATTATTTAAACATTTTATTAAATATGCTCATCCATTTTATTCTTTATTTGTCCTTTAAAATACTATACTTATTAATTTGAGTGAGGTTTTGTCTATACACTGTATTTAATCTCAACTTTTTCATTGAGTCTCTGAATAATTTAACTTTTAATTTTAATCTTTTAAATAATTATTTAAACTTTTAAATAACTTTTAATTTTTATTTTTATTTTGATTCAATAGTTGTTTAAAAGTTATATTTTATTTAACTTTAAGTAGTTTTTTAATTTTCTGTTTTTATTTTTTTAGATTTTATTTATTTATTTTTAGAGAGGGAAGGGAGGGAGAAAGAGAGAGAGAGAGAAACATCAATGTGGGGTTGCTGGGGGTCATGGCCTGCAACCCAGGCATGTACCCTGACTGGGAATCAAACCTGCGACACTTTGGTTCACAGCCCACACTCAATCCAGTGAGCTACGCCAGCCAGGGCTTAGTGGTTAGTTTTTTCTTTTTTTAAATGACTGCTTTATCAATTTTAAAATATACATTGAACATATTGTGACTTTTCTATGTTGCATATTTTCTAACAAGTTATCCTTTACAAAGGATACATGAACAATTCTTATAAATAATATATGAGAATCACATTATGTAATAAAATGAATTTAATCATATTAAAATATTTTTAAAAGCACACTGAGCCAATTTTTAGACTAAATATAAACTCATTAGAGAATAATCTTGCTATGAACAGAACTGCATAATAATACATGTGTAGGTATGAAAGTACAGCCTGTTGATAATTTATACAGACACTACAGTAGCTGACTTGAGAGGATGGGGAAATCTCCGTCTTCTGTAAATGGCAGATCTTCACCTTGCTCCTAACATGTGGAAACCTCAGAGCGTCATCTATGACCAAAGGCATTCATTCCAATGGCTGCCCTATCAACAGGTCTAAAAAGTGGTTCAGAGAAGAGTGTCATGTTCTTCAATCATTAGACTTCCAGATATCCAACAACAATTGCCCTCCTGGAGTCCAGCTGAACACTTTCTATTTTATGTTAGAATTTCAGATTTCTTATGAGTATAAAATAGAGCAGATTTTAGCGCAAGCACATGGAAAAATGACCAGTGCTTTCAGTAACATTTTATACCATTTTTTAAAAGTTCTGAAACACCTATTTTCACAGCAAGTGTTTGAAAAAATGCCTTCATATAGTGAAGTTTTCAATCTGTCATGATGAATTATTTTGAAGATTAGAAATGTCCCCAACATTGAACTCTATAAGCTTCAGGGGAGATAGACAATCCTGTTTTAAAGATGCAGGAAATGTGAAAACTGCTACAGTTTGGTCTCCACTGCAAGAGATGATGACCCTTCTGGATAATCGCGGTTGTGATCATCATTGTCTTCCTAGCCACCTTAATTTCCTAGCACTGGACTCTGTGACTCACTCATAGACCTCACACATAAGGAGTGTCCATGACCAGGGCTGGACCCAGTAGGTATTAACAAGAAATTCTTCTTGTCTCCAAAAATCTGCTGGATATTTTTTATGAAACCAAGGTTGAACACATTTTTCTTTGATCCACTTGTGAACACTATGTTATACCAATTTTAATTAGAAAATCAAAATCAAAATAATCAACATCACACTAAGTTTTGTGTCCCTCAAAGAGACCCCATTTGCCAATTTTTCAAAGTATCATGTGAAAAAAATTCATACTATCTATCAGTCAACCAAAGAAATCAAATAATTATTTGTTGTTTACATTTTAATTTTTTATTTATTTTTTTTATTTTTAGAGAAGGAAAGGAGGGGGAGAGAGAGAGAGAGAGACATCAATGTGCGGTTGCTGGGGGTTATGGCCTACAACCCAGGCATGTACCCTGGCTGGGAATCGAACCTGCGACACTTTGGTTCGAAGCCAGTGCTCAATCCACTGAGCTACGCCAGCCAGGGCTACATTTTAATCTTTATATATATTTTAGTATCAATTATTTTCTGTTGATGAAATTTCTTGATATTAAGTTGTGGGACAAACTCATTCAATTTTCAGTAAGATTCTGGCCTGCCAGAAGAAAATAGTAACTTAAATGTGAATATTGCATAAAATGTTTCCTGCTAAAAATATTCATAAATTTTGTATGGGTGATGGTAGCGTGTGGCAATGCTGTCTTCACCATATCAGGTGTTTAGGGAAAAAGAACATTTTCAAACTTAGTTAAGGTAGAGTTTAGTTGTGGGCTTTTTTTTTTTTTTTAACCAAAGTAGAGTAACAAAGAAATACTTAGTGTTTGCTCATTGTTTCACTGACTAGATTAAATAGCCAGATGTCAATAGAGGACAATGATACCCAAATGTTTATATATAGTAAATTTTTGCAAGAGTGAAGAACTAAGTAGACACATTCAAATTATAGAACCATATGATATTTCCATTTAAAGAGCTTTACAGACCATTTACTTTGTTTTGTCCTTCTTCAATGTTTTGTAATATCTTTGCCAATATCACTGTCCAGCATATTTAATAACTTTGCAAGATAACTTAACATCAAGAGGGTACCTCAGTATTTAGTGAATGAAGCCAAGTCTAAAACATGAATTCAAAATCAGAAATTTTAGAGATAACCAGCAGCTGAACTCACATATATGAGATGAATAAAATAAATTTATAAAGAAACCAAATAGGCTAATTTTAGAAAAAAATATGGTATATCTCAATGAAAGATAGTAGAAAACATAAAATGTGGAAGTAAAAGGAAGTTAAAATAAATTTAAAATCTCAAAGAAACTGCATAGTTATGTATTAATTTATGTATTAAGAAATTATTCAATATAATTGAAATAATTTAGAGCAAGAAGATCTCTGCAACATCTTCTTGCAGAACTTGTAAAAAAGAGAAAAACAACAATGTGTGGTTCTCTCATACTCCCCATAATGGGGACATGGCCCACAACCCAGGCATATGCCCTGACTGGAAATAGAACCAGTGAAACCTTTGGTTCATAGGCCTGTGCTCAATCCACTAAGCCATACCAGCCAGAGCCCAACAAACATTTTAAGGCTTAGTTTTTAACACCAAGATGTTTTTATGTATAGATAAGATTTTAATTATATAGACAATTAAAATAAACACATCACAAAAGATCTTAGAAAGCAAAACAGTTCATGACTTTTCTGTGAAAAATTGCTAGAAATTTTTATGTTGATCATTGCTGTTAAAACAACTATTCAAGAACTGAATCAAAATTAGTAAATTACAAAATAAGAAGCCAGGTGCTCTAGAACTAAAAATATGATATAGAATTACTAAACTATTTTTCTTACAGTAACAGATCTGAATGTTAAAAACCAAGCTTGGAAAATGTGATTTGCATAACAAGAATATTACAAAAAGGGTTAACTATGTCATAACTTATGATCATTAAATATACTATAATATTCTTCAATTAAACTTAAGTTTTCTAAGAAAAGCAATATAATGTGAACAAGATCAGAAAAATTTTGTTTTTATGTAATGTTTTATACATTATTCATACCCAAAGAACAAGAAGTATGAGTGTGGCATCTTTTTGTAGTGGAATTATGAATCAAAGTTATTTTCTTCTTTATGATGTTATATTTTCAAATTTTTACCAAGTATTTTTGTTTAAAACAAAACATCTATTAAGTGTGATTTTTTTTAAAAAAGTAGAAAACAAAAGATGAACCAGATAAAGCCTCTTGCATACTTAAATGGAAGGCTGAAAACTGTACACTTTATTTCATATTATACACAGAATGATTATACATTTTTGAAAAGGAGGATTGACCAATCTGAGATTTAATTTAAAACTATTTGTTTACAGCAGAAAAGAATATAATTTTAAATCATAGAAAATATTTAAAACAATGTGAACAAATGGGTAAAATTTACTGAAGGCTTGGAGTGTGACAGTAGTAGCAGAAATGAAAAGTTGAAACTGAAACAAGGTAAAGAAGTAAAATTGTCAGAAACTGACACTCAATTATATAAGGGTTAAGGGTGAGTGAGGGGTCAAATTGACTTTTAGGTTTTTATTCTAGTGATGGAAATTATGGCAATGTTATTAACAAAGATCAAGAATAGGAGAGAAATATACATGAAGATAAAAGGAGAGAAAAAATACTTAAAGTGTAACAATATAAACTGTCACTAGATTTATCTCACTATTGAACAAAATGAAATCTGAAGACTGTTAATATAGATTAAATGAATTTTTTAAAAAGTGTTTTGACAGTTTGGGGGGAAAGTAGAAATAATTTCTGAAGTCTGTGACAAGTTCTAGAAATCTGAAATTCTAAGAGTATGTTTCATAACTAAATGAACAATCTATTACATTTCCTACTGTATTATCTTTTTTTAAAAAGATTGCATTTTTTTCTCATTAGGAGCAGAAGGTAGAACCACCATCTCTGGTGTGTGCTCAAAAGCAGAGTTATGAAATGCTGCTTTCACTGGGTGGTAAACACTATAAGAATTCAGTGCCCGTTTTGCTATTACATGCCTTAGTTACAAGCTCATTATTTTGGAAACATCAAACAAACTGACAACTTTAACAAGGGAGGGGTAAAGTAGGGACTGGTTGAAAGAAAGTGAAGGCATTAGTCAAAGAACATATACGTATAACCCATGGGCATGGACAATAGAGAGAGAGCTGGGTGGAGGGGGAACAAAACCATGTATTGTTATTTTCCATGTAAAGAGCAGGGAATCTACCAACTCTGTAGCAGGAATGTTCCAAGTCTGTGGGCACCAGGACCTTGAAAGCCTGTCTGACTTCACAATGAACTTGGAGATGTAGGGCTACTCAGATCTCTGACTTCTGGTATATGAAAGTGGGTTGACACAGAAACTGAAATAACCCCTGAATTCAAGGTCTAATCTTATGCCCCCTTGGTGGTAACTCGTGTGTACTTGAGAGACCTTTCTTGATATTTTATTTAGATAATGCAAAAAATTGAGTGTTGATATAGAAACCCATTGGTAACTCAAGAAAATTTTATAATATTTATACTTCATTTGGTATTTTGAATGAGATGTATTTTTACTTTTGAAAATTCTAGGTAACATTTTTTGCACATACAAGAATATGAACTTACAATATCCTTGCCATTCAAGATTAGGATGATACTATAGGCAAATTGCTTTCTGTGAAAAATAAGCATTATGAATAAACTGAAATATTTCATTGCAATAAATCTCCCAACTTTATTTAGCCAATAATAACTCAATGGACCTCATTAGAATTAGCTGTGTATGTACATTTCTAAATAGCTGTACACTAGATTGTTCAGTAAGCAGTTCTTATTTTTTCTCCCATAAGATCTGGTCAGTAAAGACAGCACAGCCTCTCTCAAGATGTAAAGAGCCACATGTCCAACCTGATGGACTTTGAAACACTGAATACCTACACTGCCCTTCTCTGAGCCATGACTTGTTAAGCATGGCTGGCTCGCCTCAGCAGCTGCAACGATTGTTAGTGCCCTCTCCCACAGTGCAGCATCTTGATTATTCACAACTACATTAGGGGCCCAAAGCATTTGATTTAAAAGAAAAATAAACAGAAGTGAAAAAAAGCAACTTATTCTTGATTATAGGTTCTTTCACTGCTGTAAAATGAAAAAAGAAATAGATGAATACAGTATATATTAAATTCACTCAAATGCCATTTCATTTCCCTATCCCATAATATTGTTAAATGTACAAAAAGGTTCATTTTGCATTTGCTTTCCCAGGTACAGGGAGGTAAAGGACCAGTAGCAATCTGTGGAAGGTAACGTTAGGATTTGTGTGAAAGTTCAAGTATCTACACTGTGCTATTCAGACCTGTGCCATTAAGAATTCTGGTTAAGAACCTTTTTTTTAACTCCTTTTATTTTACAGTTCACTCCAGAGTTTCCTTAGAAGTCAGTTTTGAGAAGGACATCAAGTTCAGGTTTGCAGCTGTCCCTGTGGATCCCAATGTGAATGCTTTATTGTTTCACTGATGCCAGAGGAACGGGAGTCTGCCTTGCATGATGATTCACCTTCAAATTTTTATAAAAAAGACTATTTTTTTCTAAATTGAGGAGGAAAAAAGTCTCCAAAGAAATTATTTTGTGAATGAGACTTAATTTGCATTGTGCCCAATCTTCAATAAAAAAGACACTGTTTTCTCATGATCCATTTGTATATTAATGTTGATATTTGTTTTACATTTAAGTTTCACTTTCAAATAATTACTTCCAAATACACTCCATCCTCTTTTAAAACATTTGGACTGCTATAGATAGACCTTAACTTTTATGCAGTCATTTCCTTAAAATATATGATGAGCACTTCTTTATGTTTTAGGCATTCTCTTAGCAACAGAGTTAATCATAAAGAATGACTCCTCAAATTCACATAATCTGGTTGAAAGAAATAACAGAAATTTAAATAGATTTTTTTAAATTTACCAAACACTAATAAGTTAATAGGTCCTGGGCTCAGTTTTTTGTACTTTGTAATTACTAAATTTTATGTTTTATATAGAATATAAATGTGTATAAATATTAACTAATTTATTATTCACAACTGTATAAAGAAGGGATTATAATAGATTTAAAAATGGAGATGCAGAGAAGTTAACTATATTACACAAGCCACAAAAATAGCAAGTGGCAAGACTGGGATTCACAATGTTATATGAATGTATGAATGAATGTATGAGCAGGGTGCTGTGAAATATGAAGGGAAGGAAGATAAGGAGATCTGGATACCTTGGAACCAAACAGATCAGAATCAAATAAACCCTGACTTGGCTATTTATATATCTTTGTAGCTAAGGACAAGTTCACTCCAACTTTTGTTTCTTATAAAACCTATTCTGTATGGTTTTGTGAGAATTACAATCTTTTGCATGGTTATAAAATCATTAGAATGGTTCTAGACCCAATACATTTAAAAATAGTTACTATAGAAAGAGCTAGGTAAGAGAAAAAGGTGAAATGGGACTGTTTCAGAAAGATATGACTACCTGTAACGAGTGGGTTGAAAGGGTGAAAAGAGGAAAAGAATGGAGATAGGTAGTATAGATAAGGTTATATTCATTGAATACCATATTTTTCAGACTATAAGACGTGCCCCCTCAAAATTTGGGAGGAATAATGGTTGTCAATGCTGCTGTTGAGTTCTGTTTACGTTTACATCGGTGAAATATTATATTATTTATGTTATTAAATATTTTACCACATTTTTTGCTTCAAATTTTTTCCTTATTTTCCTCCTCTAAAACCTAGGTGCATCTTATGGTCTGAAAATGGTATATCCTTTGTATATCTCTGACTATTAACACATAATTAAAACCTGCCAGGATGTGGTAAGAGACCAAAAGAGAATACAAGAGTAAAAAATTAACCTAATTATTCTACAAATCAATAACATAACTATATCAAAAGAAATGGAAAAGACAAACATTTGATCTCTTACTTTTCAAAGTTAAAGATCCTATAAATAAATATTATAAAATGGAGATAACTGTACTTGAACAACAATAAAAAACACTGTAATCTACATAAAGAGTATTTAAATAGGTAACCCTGGAGTTAATAAGCATTCCCAAAATTACTTTATTTATATAGTAGCATTAAACAAATATATAGGTATAAATAATGATAATAACAGCTGACTGAGCAGTTTAACTAAGGAAGTGTTAGTATGAACTCATAGGACAGATTAGACAGATGGTAGATAGATGCCTGGTTGATGGATTAAATATAGATACAGATATTTAGATATGTGTGTTTACATGGAGTAGCATATATATATGTATTTCCTCTTTCTGTCCCCTGAGAACACTTGGTATTAAGAATAACCCTGTAGCAATGAGTACAACAAGTGCTGAAATACTTTTTCTAAACACCATCCCCCAATAAAAAAAAAAAACATACAAAAAACAAACATGTTTTTGATTTTTGTAACTTCAGGGTTACATGTTTAAATAAATGGTTGACTTCAGGGTTGGGGCAAAGAAAATACAAGATGGGCATAAAACATCCTGGTGTACCAGAAAGTAAGAAAGTTCTCATAAGGAAAAGGAGGCATAACAAGGGAATACTGGAGTTAATCTAAAGTAGACCTAAAGGTCAATCAATTTGGACAATAATATAATGATAGTGTTGGATTATAATCCATAAATTAAATATCCATAATTGAGTTATACTGATACAAATGAATAATAAATAAAATAAACATAAATAAATAGATGGATAGATGATGATAGATAGATAGATGATAGATAGATAGATAGATAGATAGATGATACATAGATAGTGGAGGAAAGTGGTAGTTCTTCCTTACAGAAGAATTACAACAGAAAATTTTACATTAAAGAAGGAAAGGGGAAATCAACTTTCACAAACACTGTAGTAGTCATTGTTGCAGTCAAGTTTCACCAAGGGCTCTTGAAACTAGTGGGTGAAGTCTGAGAGGAAATAGGGTATTTTCTCAGTCTCAAAATATCAACACTGACATATGTATCAGTTACAAAAGGAAAGATAGTAGCCTCAAAATGGATAAACCTGACAGACACCAAGTTAAGCAAATGATCAAGGCTAATATCATAAGTCTTAAAAGTATTTGGACATCATGAAGTTTCTGATACAATTCCAATAAAGGCATATCATTTTTGCAGTATTCTTTCCCAAAAGAATGCTACATTTTATTTTAAAAATGGGAACATATCAACCAAATAAAATTAGGAAATCTTTTTTTTTTACATAACTGTTCAGTGCTTTTCAAAAATGTTAAGGTCATGAAAGCAAAGACCTGGCTATTGTAAATAAAATTAAAATAAAGTAAAATAAAATAAAATAAAATGTAAAGTAAAATAAAATAAGAAATAACTAAATGCAAGGTGGAATCTTGTAACACACACACAAAAAGAACATTATTAGTGAAAGTCCCAGTAAAATCTGGACAAGGTTTGGTAGCTTAGTTAGTATAGTATTGTGTCAATGTTTATTTCCTGGTATAAATGCCTCTATTATGGTTATGTATGTTAAAATTAGAATAAGTTTGGTGAAGAAAATATGGAAAATGTCTCAAATTTTTGCAAAAATTCTGTAAGTCTAAAATGTGTAAAAATAGTAAATTACATAAAAATGCACTCAGGGAAATCATATCATGGGCAGTGTTTAGATCTCTTTGGTCTATACATCAGAGTGTAAAGAGTATCAGATTGAAGGGCAGTCAAGAACCTAATCATGAGGGCTCCTAAGGGTGATGCCATGCTGTACAAAGTAAATCTCAATTAGGGAAATAACAGTTTCCTTTTTACAGTTTAGAAAGTGTATTCTCTCAAAGTGCTAATAAGAGCCTGACAAATTGCAAGGATTGAGGAGATGGAGCTGAATGTTCTAGAAGAGTTAAGCAGCCAGACGTTGCCACACAGAATACCACAGAGAAGAAAACTGCACAGAGAGAAAACCCATGAGAGCTTTGGAATGCCCCTCAAATAGCAGAAAACTGATTGCCTAAGGTTGGATGGATGAAGAAACATCTGAAAGTGTGAAAGAGAAAAGCACCTGGTGCTCACTAGGGCTAGGAATAGTATGTGATCCCACCAGTAAGAAAAAAAAAATCGTAATTCATGAGGCAAGAGGTTGAAAACTCAGGAAGGATATATTTCATGAATGGAAAATAATCCTCTGCCTGGGCACTGCCTTGCAGCTACCTAAGCAATCAAGTCAAAACCTGAAAGAAACAAGCTATCTTTCAGTAACATAACTGAATCCCAAAACCAAGATCCAGAACATATATAGGAATATAAAATAACCAACATGCAACAATGAAAAATTTACAATGTCTGACATAAAATCAAAGATGACCAGGCATGCAAAGAAAAAGGGAAATAAGTCCATAATCAGTAAGAAAAGCAATCAAATGAAAGTGACACAGTGGTTAAAATTAGAGGGGAATTACTTTATAACTTTATTTCATATGTTTTATTAGTAAAATAGATAATTTAAAAATATTTAAGAATCCAAATTAGACCTCAAAAATAAATAAGAATTATGAAAATAATTAATGAAAACAAATGGAGAGGTAATATTGAGTTGATGTATAGGAAAGCTAATTAAAATGTCAATTTTTTCCACATTGATTTGTATGTTTAATACAATCCCAATCAGGCTTCTACTATAATTTTTTGCAAAAAAATTGACAAGTTGGTTTCAAAATTCATATGAAAATGCAGAAAACTGACCCTATTCAAAACAGTCCTGAAAATAAGAACAAAATTACAGGATCAATGCTTTTAAAACATTATAAAGTTACAGTAATCAGGGTATGTGATATAAAGATAGACACACAAATCAATGGAGTAGAATATAGAGTTAAGAAATAGACTGACACATAAAAGGATGACTAATTTTTAACAAAGATTGAAAGACATGACATTAAATAAAGAATATTTTTTGAATGAATTAATCTAAAACAATTGGATATGTATCTGCAAAAACCCCAATCTTGATACATACCTTGGGCTATAAACAAAAGTTAACTCAAAAGAAACTTAATACTATGTAACACATCATGGGGCAAAGGGGATTACAATTTTTGCTATTTGGACTTAGCAAAATATTCTTAGATACACCACCAAAATCATAATTCATTAAAAAAATCTAAAAATTTGGACATCCTCAACAATAAAAATTTTCTGTTTAAAAAAAATCATTTATTTGTATCTTCTTTAATTTCTTTCTTCGGTGTTCTATAATTTTCTAGGTATAGGTCTTTTACCTCTTTAGTTAAATTTATTTCTAGGATAATGCTCTACAGTTTCATCCATGCTGTTGCACTTTAATTGCGAAATAAGCCAGGTGGTAAAAGACAAATACCATATGGTCTCACTTATAAGTAGAACCTAATCAACAAAACAAACAAGGAAGCTAAATAGAACCAGAGACATGGAAATGAAGAACAAACTGACAGTGACCAGAGGGGAGGAGGGAGCAGGATAAGAGGGCAAAGAAGGAGAAGGGTCATCAAGGAACAAGTATAAAGGACCCACGGACAAAGACAATGGGGGGGATTGAGTGTGGGAGGTGGGGGATAGGTAGGGAGGGGAGAGTAATGGGGAAGAAATGAGGACAACTGTAATTGAACAACAATAAAAAATTTTATTCTTAGGACTTTCTTGTGGCTATAGTAAATGCGACCATTTTCCTCAGTCCTGTTTCTGATATTTGATTGCTGGTGTACAAAAGCATCATTGATTTCTGAATATCAACTTTGTATCATGCTATTTTGCTAAATTCACTTATTAGGTCAAGTAGTTTTTTTTGGTGGAGACTACAGGGTTCTCTATGTACACTATCATGCCATCTGTGAATAATGAGTTTTTCTTCCTCCTGTCCAATTTTGATACCTTTTACTTCTTTTTCTGGACTGATAACTGAAAGAAACAAAGGAACTCCTGTCTTCTGTGATAGCATGAATAGAACTGGAAAATATTATGCTAAGTGAAATAAGCCAGTAGATGAAAGACAAAAATACCATATGATCTCATCTGTAAGAGAATCTAATGAACAAAATAAACTAGTGAACAAAATGGAACCACAGGCATGGAAATGTGGAGCAGACTGACAGTGACCAGAAGGGAGGAGGAAGAGGAGTAATGGTGGAAAGAAGGGGAAGGGACTAGTTAAAGAGCATGCATGAAAACCCATGAACATGGACAACAGTGTGGGAATTGACTGTGGGAGCAGGGGTGTCACGATGGGCAGAGGAGGGCAAAGGGGGAAAAATTGTGCAGCTGTAATAAAATAACAATAAAAACTCTTTAAAAATTACTATTACAAGGAACAAAAGACAGGTCATAGACTAGAATACAATATTTGCAAATCACATATCAAATAAAGAAATTGCTTCCAGATGATTTAAGGAACTCTCAAATAGATAAGAAGAAATTAAACAACTAACATAAAAGAGTAGGAGAGAAATTTGGGCAGATACTTCACCAGATGAGATATATAGATGACAAAAAAGGATATGGAAATATGCTTAACATCACTAATCAGTAGGGAGATGCAAATTAAAAACACATTAGAATGACTTTTAGTGAGAATATGGAAGAACTGAAACACTCATACATTGTTGGCTGCAATATATAACAACTTAGGAAAATAGGTTGACAATAGTTTCTTAGTTATTTACCCAACACAAATGAAAGCAGTTATCCATGCAAGTACATCTATATGTTATAATATTCATAACATATTTAATTTAATAGACAATATTAGAAATGACCCAATGTCAATGTCAGCCAACAGGTGAGTGGGTAAACATGATGCTACATCTATACATGGACTACTACTCAATGATAAGAAATGAACTATTGAGATATTCAGCAAAATGAATAGACAACAAAATATACAGACTAAAAGAAGCCAGACAAAAGTGTATATACCATATATGATTATTAATATCCATAGCATGAAAACAAATCTATAGGGACAGAAATAATTTTTTAAGGAGTAGGAAAGAGAGTGTATGGTGAATGTTACCCTGACTATAAAAGGTTCAGTGCAGGAATAACAACCACCTGTGCTCAGACTGCATTTCCAAAGCAAGTTATATGGCCATGTCTAATGTTAAAGGGCAAGAGAATGTTATTCTATGTTCAGGAATTGAGGGGCAACAAAAATAGTTGTCAACTACAGGACTTCATGAACTCAAAGGAACATTTTATATTGAATATCAAGGGAAGTTGAACACAATTAACTGATGTAAACAGGTTAGGAGATAGATACTCCCCTGGTGTGGGAAAACGGATGATACAGTACTGCATAGTTTCTTTGGTAACTATCACCAGCGTAAATTCTGTGAAGTGTATCTTCATCTCTAATTCTGAAATGGAATATATTGTTAAAATAATGCTGTATGTGGGTTTGTTGTTGCCCTAGCAGTAGGCACATATAAATTTTGAATTGACTTTAACTATGTTACAATACTTACAAATTTATGACAACAGGGATATTATACAGGGATGTTCATGTTGGTGAATCTGAGTTTAAATATCTATTTAGAAGTTGCTTTTGATGTAATATGTGGGTTGCTACACAAACTAAACTGAGAACTCCATCAGCAGCATCTTGCAGACAGAGATGACTAAAATTAGAGGCATGCCAGGGGCTGTCTCAGCAAACACCAAAATTCTGTCACATCGTTGTTAGCATGCTGAAATCTACATGTGGGTATTTTCTGATTATAGGCAGATATGAATATTACATATAGAGGGAAGACCATTTACTTCTGTATTATTGCATAATGTAGTGGATATAGCTGATACTGCTTACAGCTCCAATGCATCTGTCATTGTACCTTACTACTATTTTAATGACAGCTCAGTAGTCACATATTACCAGCCAATATATTCCAATGTTGTCTTAGTCTACTCACTCTGAGTTACAGTCAGCATCAAAACACAGACTCAGATTCATTCTGGATTACTTGTCTCCAGAAATGCACATCACTAACTAGCTTGATTTTAAGAAGCTGCAGTGAGTATTGCACTTAAGTACATATGTGTGTGGAATTTTCATTATTTAATATTACTATGAGGTCTTGAATACTATCTGGTCCCTAAAAAGGGGAGTTTAAAGCTTCCAAATGGTGTGGCTTGATATTTCCCATTTTCCTCATACATATATTACCACTAGAATTCTGTAATAAAATTATTAACTATTGGAGCTGAAAACTGATTTAAAAGAAAAAAATAACACATGGAAAATGTACAGAGATTAGGTATCATGGTTATGTGCTTTTCAACCCAGCTGAGTAGGCCCTCATTTTACACTTGGAGGAACTGAATTTAGTTATAAGCAAAGCTAGGTTTAGAATTCAAGTTTCCAACTTTCTTCATTTCATATATCCCATTAATTTCAGAGAGATATTTTATTGTAGGATAAGCACAATCATACACTTACATCCTCCTGATAAAAATTTTCAAAAACCAGGGAAGAAAAACAAAGTAATTTTATAAAGCTTGCATAGACTGCTGATAACAAAACAAGGGGATATCTTGTATTCCAGGTAAATATGTCCTAGAATCTAATCAATATCTTGGCTAGAGTATTCATTTAAAAGTAATCTCTCAATTCACTATTGAATCCATCATTTATCATTATTTGAACATTGAACACTTTTGGGGTTCTTATTTTTATTGAAATATATTTGACCTATAACATGGCATATATTTAAGTTGATCAATATGTCAATTTGATACATTTATATATTGTTATATGATTGTCATTGTAGTGGTAATCAGCGTCTCTATCATGTTACATGATTTTTATTTATTTTTAGTGGTTGGAATAATTATGATCTAGTTTCTTAACAAATTTGATGACTGCAATACAAAATTATTATTTATATTTACTATTCTCTGATTTTACTATGCATTAGATCTCTAGGACTTATTTACTACATGCTGCAAGTTTGTTGACATTACATCTTTTAAGATGACATTCTCTGCTTACCTTGAGCTTGCAATTTAATTGAGAAGGATACTGAGTAAAAAAAAATAAATATTATTTCACGTAGTTGTAAGTGGTATGAAAAAAAACAAAGTTGGGTACGTGATTAGACATACTGTTTTAACAGAGAAGGACTCTTGGAGGAGAGACCATGTGAGTCGGTGTAATGAAAACAGTCATGTCATGGGGAGAGATGGAGGAGGAGGTGGATTCCAGAGAAGAAAGAATACATGTACCCCCAGCCTACATGTATTATAAGACCCATGTTTTCATACAATATATTTATAAATAAGTGACCCTTGAATAAATTTATCTTCCCTTGTCTTTCATACACATACACACACAGCAATATCATGTTTTTTTATTTGTGAGATGGTTGTATGTGCAAGTTTGTGTGTGTTTGTTTTAACATATACATCGGGATATCTTAATTGAAATATTTGGATTACAATAACTAAAAGTTTTATTTTTGTCTTGGTGTTAAAGCAGCATTTTTTCTTACCTGTAATTCAAAAGTGTCAATAATAAGATCAAGTCATCAATGATATTCTTACTATTGGAAATTTTGAAATCTGTTTTCTTTCTCTTGAAAAGTTTCTATCTAATAGGATTCACTGCCAAATAGTTTTAAATTATTTAGTAATAAAGTAACATTTTCATTATATTCATTTGTTTGTTTGTTTGTTTGTGATACCACCATTATAGCTGCATCACCCAATATGAATGTGACTCATCTCAATATTCTGGGAAGTAAAAAAAAAATCAGAAATAATGATTGTGTTTTACTTATATAAGACATTTATTTTCCATGCCCCCCCCCCCCCAAAAAGAAAAAAAGATGTAAAACAGTTTAGGAGAGTAGAAAAGAAATCCATCTAAACTTATTAGAAAGTTTCCAGCATAGTTTATATTAATCATGCCCTATTCAAGACTTATTTCAAAATTCAGATAAAATCACTTATAAATAACTGTGTGGAAAACAAAAGAACTCAGAATATTCAAAGGAAAATATAGGAGCAGTTTCTTCTTCTTTGAACTAAGAAATAAGGACTAAAATAATGATACATTTATATTGCGGGTTTTCTTTCATAATTATTGAAATAATTGTACAGAAAGCCTCAATGTAGTCACAAATCAAGTAGATTATAAGTATCACAGGGATGGTGCCAAATGCCTTTTATCCCTTTTCATGTTTTGCTTGTGTCTAACATGTACCTGAAACATAGTGAATGCTCAACCCTCAGCAGGAATGATTTTTGAGCAAATATAAAGAAAAGAATACAGGACAAAATATTGGAAAGAGTTTTTAAGACTGGAAATATTCAGGGACAAAAAAAGTATATCCTACCTCGTTTACACATCTATCTGCCTTTAGACCAGGGTTTGGATAGAAGAATCCCCAAAAGCCATATGAACTATTTGATTCCATTAACCAAGTACTGGCTGAACACCACCATCTCCATTCACTTCTGTAATACAATTTAATGAATATAATGCTCAGACCACCTCCAGCCAGGCTTTCCAGATACCTTTCGTGCTTTTTCTGTCTTCTATCTTCCTGGACACTTTTACCATATTACCATATGTTTTCTATGTTTGGTTTTAGTCTATTCTATTTACATTAGATTCCAGGGAAAGTTGTTTGCTAATAGGTTACACAACAGAACTCAATTTTCTTAATCCTTGGTTTACTCCCACGGTTTGCCCTTCTCTAAATATTGAAAAGCAGATCAGATATACACTAGTGATTGGCATCAAATATAGCAGTAATGGCTCTGCTTCTCTTCTTTCAAATAGAACACACTTATTTTTCTTTTAAATAAAATAAAGAAGTTATGAGTAATTTTTAACTCATAACAATCTTTTTCTCCATATATTTAAGTGGCTGCTAAAGATTAGAATTCTACTTAGGTTAACTTCCCTTGCCTTCCCTTCCTCTCAAGAGCTAGCATGTAGGCAAGATATATCTCCTTAAAATGCTTACATAATGATAATCATTTCTGTGTTTTGCAAGAGACTTTGATCCTAGTATACTGTAGCATACAATATTATCCTACAATTTAGCTGTGTGTGTGTTTTCTCTTTGCTATGATCATATCTATTCTCCTTAACGTGCTCTGTTTGATAATGTAGACTATACAATCCAAGTCATGTCCCATAGTCTCACCATTGACTTCAAGGTTTTTCTAACACTGAACAATCTTTCTCACTTTCATTAATCATAGTTCAATTGTATTTTGTGTATTATTCATTGAAGATTATGTTTAATCATAGATGAAAACCTTTTCAAAAATTTTATATACTGTGATTTTTTATATAATGCTATCTTTGGTTAACAAAATAAGACAATGCATTTTACAGAGAAAAATCTCATTTACCTCTTCCTTCTTTCCTTCCTTCCCTTGAATATAAAAAAGGTAATATTAAAAAAATTATACTAGAAATTAATGATTTGAGGAAAATGGTTACTAAAGTGCTTTCATGAATTTTTAAAAAATATATCTTTCAGTATTCAGTATATAATTTGAGATATATCCCAAGGGCCCTGGATGAGGCTCATGTGTGTATATGTGTGAACATGTTTGTAGAACCATTGTAGTGACTTCCCTCACCATCAAGAGCTATAATTTAAGCTACATAGAAGTCTTCTTTCAGAGAAATAATAGTTTTTCTTCTTATAAGGTTCTTCCATCACAGTAGACAGTGTACCCTATCCAACCACATCAATTGACCTTTATAGCTTTCATTGTTATCAGTTTAACATTATCATTATGAAGTTTATACCACGTCCAACTTACCAGTTGGAAAAAGTAAGATGGCTAGATGACTAACAATTCAGCTTCTTTTTAAGTCAAAGCCATTTGGTGCTTTCAAATAACTGTGTCTTTTGAAGATAGCTATTTTAATATATATTTTACTATTATGTAGATATAGCTACCTATGTATAAAACAAATATTTATATAGAATTTTTTTATACCAGAAAGGGAGAGAGCAGATTTATTAAGCAACAGTACACTCCACAGAACAGAGGAGCAGGTCAGCTCCAAGCAGAAATTAACCTCAGAGGCTGGAAGGATTCTATTCTTATAGGGCAGATATTTTCTGGCTAGTTTTGGTGGGGTTTTATTGTGCATTTGCAAGTAGTTACATTACTTTAAAGCTACTGTGCATGTGGTCTCCATGACTTTCCTTGACTGGCCACCAGGGAAGGGAGTCCCACAATGTTAATTTATTATAATGCTATTACAATAAAGCAGGGGTCATGTAGCATCTTTGCATAGGTGCATTTGTGATTTACTGTGATTCAGTGCTTTTCCAGAAAGTGGGAGCAACAGGGTCTCTATCCTGTGTCGATAGCCTTTGCCTCAGCCTCGGGGCATGTCTAGAATTTCCTCTTTCCTGACTATCTCCTGCCTCAACTTCCCCCTTGAGAGACGTGGTTCTCAAAAATCTTTTTGGGGTTGTTGAAGGGTGAAGATCATTCTTCTGTAATTTATTCTGGCTTATATGGGGCAGTAGTCCCTGCCTATCAAGAACCATGGAACACTTACCCTATTCTATCTTGACATTGAAAAGGAACTCCTGAGGCTACCACAGATGTTGTATGTTGGTCAGCTTCAACATCACTCTCAGGGATTTTTTGGAAATCCTGGAGCATCATCAATTTGATGTGGAACTACTCAAGTCTAGAAGATACAAATTTAACAAGTAAATCAAACAAACAAGGCCCTAAAAGTAATAAGATCAGTAATGCAATTAAGAGACCTAGGAGAGGTAGTAGTCACATTAAACTAGGGAGCAAGTAGGTCAGAGTATCACTAATTCCTTGGCCCTGTTGATTGTATTTATGTAGACACTCTGCTTGTTCATAAATTTTCCTTATGTTGATTTCAGCCATTTCAGAGTTATTTACATAAGATGCAGCAGGTTTTATTGATAACAGCATAAATCCCTCCTTGTTCTGCCAGAAGATAGTCAAAGGCAAGGTGCTTATCCATGATTACATTTCATTTGCCAGTGAGTCTACTGATCTTCATAGTACAGCTAGAGTACTGGCAGTATTTTTGGAGACTCCTCCAAAATTTTAGTGAGTTCCCTCAGGATAGTCTCCTGGTAGGTGTTGGGAACCACCCTGACTGGTATCAGAGGCTGAAACCCCCGCCTAGCTAAGGCTAAGGGAACGCCCTTGGAACCGTGAGCCAGCAAGGAGACAAAAGCTTGTCTTCCTGGCAGGAATGCTGCTTCTGCTGCTTTATTCATGACTGAACCCCCAAAAGCTTGGTCGGTTAGCCAAAGACGGGTAAGATTCCCCACGGGGGAACGACCTAAGACAGGCACGATCACTTTGGGAGGCCCCCCCAAAAGAAGGACTTGGGGGGCTGCAGCAAAAGCGGGTGATGGACCCTCGCTCCTCGGCTCTGACATAGCCTGAGTTCTCAGCATCTGGGAGAAAACTTCCTTATCTCTTGGTTACCTAGTTCCCTTGCTCCACCTAAGCCTGAAACAATGACGGGGTGGTGCAGCTCGGTACTGAGAAGTGCGGATTCCCCAGGGTGATCAGGCCTAAGAAAGAATATGTAAATTACTGTGAAACCTTCTTTGTTTAGAATGCTCTCAGTTGAATGAGAAGGGTCTTAGGAGGAAGTTAGTTTGTTCCTCAGTCTTACAGCTCTTTGACCCCCAACTCAATAGACGGGCAGAGTTCTTTGTTTTCTATGGTTCCTTACTTCCCCTAATGAGTACTGTACTTTACCTGAATTATTATGCAAAATGATCCCAATAAAAGCAGGTATGGACGGTAAATCAGCGCGCTCCCCACTACGGGGGGTGGCCATTCTGTCCCTACTTCCCCACAGAAACTAGTCTGTCTCTGTGCATATGTTGTTTTTTCTCGCGTGTTTATCGTCGAGCCATCCACAGCGTTCCGTGGTCACTGCTGGCCGGTGACCCACACGCAGCAGGTAGGCAAAGCATCCCCAGGGGGCTGCAGCACCTCTAGTGGCAGCAGCTACAGCTACTATTAGACCAAAAGCTCATTTTTTTTCTGCTGAGAGATAGACTTCTAGGATCCTGGGTTATATTTATAATAGTAAGATCTTCTGATGCCAAGGTTCCTAAGGTACAGTCACCCCCATATTTAAAGTTGCTGAGATGCGTATAACCAATAGCTTCTTGAAGTTCTGAGTGATCTGTTAGCCAGTTATTGGGAGTCCCACTTAACCAGGCAAGGCCCGGGGGTGCTTCAATGACTGTGGCATTGATGGAGTTATGTTTGTTAAGGAGGGAGTATGGCAAGGGGGAAAGGCAATCTCTAAGGGGGCCTAAATTATTTTCCCAATCTTCCCCTCCTGCAGGAGTTGGTAAAAATTTTTCTGATACCCCTTGAAGGGGTTGGTTAAATTTCCAACTAACACATTTTGAAGTATTGTTGGTATCCTCATTCTGAGTTTTGTCAAAGCAGCAATGGGTACTATTAGGAATGCAGTTGGAATCATAATTGGGATAGCACACCATATGTGACCAATTCAAAGGTTTGAAAATTTCTCCTTCAGAAAGACTCTCTGGAGCTAGAATTTGAAAGAGAGACCAGGGCTTCAAATGGATTAATGGCCCCAGTATGAGAATTATGATAACATGGAGTGTATCTTATAGCAGTATCACATTCAAGAGAGGTACTGGAGTATTAAATGACTTCAATTATACTGGGGTGAAATGGAAGCACAAGGGAATCATCAGTGAACCATTTATCATCAGGATTTTCTAAGGATTGGTTTAGCAAGTCAGTCCTTGCTGTAATGAGTAAGATTAGTAATATCTAGAGAGCATTATGTTAAGCAAAACAAGCCAAGCAGTGAAAAAGAAAAAACATATGATCTCACCTATAAGTGTAACCTAATCAACACAACAAATAAGAGAGCAAAATATAACCAGAGCCATTGAAATAAAGAACAAACTGACAGTGACCAGAGAGGAAGGAGACGGATAATAAGGGAGAATGGGGGTGGGGCATCAAAGAACAAGTATGAAGGACACATGGACAAAGCCAGAGGGCGGGGATTTGATGGTGGGAAGTGGGGATGGTTGGGGTGGGGGGCATGGTGGGGTGAAACTGGAGACAAATGTACTTGACCAACAATTAATTTTTTAAAAAAAGGATTAATAACGTCTGACCAGGAATGGGTCAAATTTGGGGATTCTAGAGGCGTTAAGGAGGCTGATTCTATGCATTGAAAGGCCATTGCCAGGCCTTGCTCTATGGAAAATGAACACAATTTAATAAACCTTTAGTTTCCAGAATCACAATGAAGAAAAGTATTTTTATTTGCACTTTAAAACTTTCTTATATATTTGTAATCATTAGTCACACCCCTTGTCAGCAAATTTAAAAGTAAATACCTAATTACCATTCAGTTTATTAATACCACACACATTCATTAGAACACTTACAGACTCCTTATGCAATGCCAGAATTCTATTTTTTATCTTTGTAATTCCTATTATCTATGAAACTAAGACTTTATTTCCAGTACCCACCTGGCACCATGCATAGTTACCACAATAATATTGCCTATATTCCATATGCTGTACTTAACATCCTGGGACAGTTTTATGATGACCAATTTGTTCTTAATCCCTTCATCTCTTTCACACAGTCCCCCAAACCTACTTCCCTCTGGCAACCACAGGTCTGCTCTCTGTGTCTATGAATTTGTTCATTTATTTTGTTGTTTAGACTACACATATAAGTGAAAACATATAGTATTTGTCTATCTCTGACTGACTGTTTTCATTGAGCAAAATACTCTGTAGGCCCATCTATGTGGTCACAAATAGTAAGATTTTGCTTTTTTTCATGGCCAATTAATAGTCGGTTGTATATGTGTATCACTACTTTTCCATCCATTTGTCTATTGACAGACAGTTGGATTGTTTCCATAGTTTAGCTATTGTAAATAACACTGCAATGAATTTAGGGGTGTATATATTCTTTCAAATTAGTGTTTGGGGTATCTTTGGATAAATTCCCAGAAGCAGAATCACTGAGTTATAAGGCAGTTCCACTTTTAATTTTTTGAGGAACTTTCATGCTGTTTCCCATACACTTTGTAAAGTATGGGATTACCTAACCACTGTGTTGTATACCTGAAACAAATACAGAATAATATTGAAAGTAAACTGTAATTAAAAAAGTAAAAAAGAGTTTATTGGTAAGAAATGTGACAATGTTTTACACAATCTATATACTTTGAGGTTTGCTAAAAGGTTTGAAATAAATGCAAGCCATACATTCTAATGAAAATGCTTAATTAAATAATATTTCATATATATCAATGAGCATAATTCACAATGAATATTTTAAAGTGTGTGGGATTTTTTAGATTGTTAACATTTCAAATCAACATTAAAAAGCTTAATTTTTTAATGGTTCTATACTGATTTTCTTGGAGAAAGATATGTTGCCTCATTCTGGTTTTACTGCTGAAGTAGATTCCAAACTCCACAGTCTAACTCAGGTCAGCCTTTCCAGCTTGACCTCTGGTCACTGTTCCATCTTCCATTTCATTCTTTATTCATACTAACCTAGGGTTATTTAAAACATACCTTATTTATGTCTATTACACATGCTATCCTAACTTCCTAAAACTTTTATTCTCTTCTATCCTTTACCTATCAAGTTTCTACTTTTACACATTGTACTTTGTACATAGCTTTATCATATCCCTTCTCACAAAGTTAGACATTGTCATACATAAACCACTAACCCCCAAGAGACTGTAAACTCCATGTGGGCAATAACTGTCCTTTAAGTGTGTGTGTGTATATATATATCTCACTATCATCTGACGAGCTGCTAGAAAGTTTACTGCCTCCCCTTTGCCACCAGTAACAGCCCACATTATAAGACTTCTGAAGCCCCATGCCTCATTTATTGAGGGGAAGCCCCTAGAAAAAAAAATAAAAGTTCAGGTAGTATCTTTTAAGACATTAATTTTCCACTCAGACTGAACATTAGCCCTAACTGGAAAATCTTGAAAAATGTACTAATGCTCGGGTTTTACCCAGATTAATAAAATACTAAATGTAGTTTTAGTCCTAGGTGAAGTTAGCATCTGGGACAAAGTTGAGCAAAAATGTGTTCTTAGATACCAAATTCCTGAACCACATGAAACCATACCTATGTGGACATATTTGCTTCTGGAAGCTAATTTACAAAGGGTTGGGTGAGATAACTATTAGGGAGAAAAAAGTTTTCCTCTACCATCTTAGTTTCAGTACAGGACAGATTGTAAAGTAAATTTACAAAAGTTGAATTACCAAAGGGAAAAAAATGTTTATTTGTATGATGAATTTGAGAGCTAACAAAAGTAGCTAGCTCACTGAGTAGTTAATGTGAGAGAATTACTTCTGTGTTGGTAGGAGAAAGGAAAAGGAGAGAACAGGTTTCTATGGAGAAAAAATAGATTTCTTTTTTTTAGTAGTTTTTATTATTATTCTATTACAGTTGTCCTAATTTTTCCCCCTTTGTCCCTCTCTGCACATCTTATTCCCCACTCCCATAGTCAATCCCCACATTGCTGTCCATGTCCATGGGTCATTCATACATTTTCTTTGTCTAGTCCCTTCATTTCCTTTCTACCTCCCCTCTGGTCACTGTCAGTTTGTTCCATGTTTCTATGCCTGTGGTTCTATTATTTTTTGGTAGTTTATTTTATTCATTAGATTCCTCTTATAGGTGAGAACATACGGTATTTATTTCACTTAGCAAAATATTTTCCAGTTTATCTATGCTGTTGGAAAAGGTAAGAGTTCTTTCTTTCTTTCTGCTGCATAGTATTCCATTGTGTAAATGTACTAGTTTTTTGATCCACTCATTTACTGATGAGCACTTAGGCTGTTTCATTTCCAGTACTTGACTATTGTAAATAGTGCCACTATGAACATTGCATAGTGGCACTATTGTGCTTTTGAATTGGTGCTTCAGGGTTCTTTGTGTATATTCCGAGCAGTGGAATCACAGTCTCAAAAGGCAGTTCCATTTTTAGTTTTCAAAGGAAATTCTGTACTGTTTTCCCCAGCGACTGCACCAGTCTGCATTCCCACCAACAGTGCATTAGGATTCCCTTTTCTCCACATCCTCGCGCACACTTGTTCTTTGTTGATATATTCATGACGGCCATTGCGACAGGTGTGAGATGATATCTCAATGTGTTTTTAATTTGCTTCTCTCTGATGCCTAGTGATGTTGAGGATATTTTCATATGTCTATGGGTCATCTATATGTCCTCCTTGGGGAAGTATCTGTTCAGGTTTTTTGCCCATTTTTCAATTGGATTTTTTGTCTTCCTTGTATGGAGTTATATGCGCTCTTTATATATTTTGGAGATCAAACCCTTGTCCAATGTATCAGTGGCATATATGTTCTCCCATATAATTGGTCCCCTTTTCATTTTGATGATTTCTTTAGCTGTGTAGAAGCTTTTTAGTTTGATGTAGTCCCATTTGTTTATTTTTTCCCTTATTTCCCTTGACCTGGGAGATATATCAGCAAAAATATTGCTATTTGGGGTATCTGAAATTTCACTGCCTAGGTTTTCTTTAGGAAAGAAATACATTTTTGAAAGACCAAGCAGGAGAAAAGATAGTATGTGATAATGCTTGTTTATGCAAATGAGAATGGTCTTTTCTTCTTCATGACCTTGAATTTCAACCACAGAGAGGATTTATGGAGACTTTCTCTAGGTCTTTTTATAGGAAGAAGACCTGACATGAAGAGGGGATTTATGGGAACTTCATTTCCCAGAAGTTGCTACTTTTAGTCAGATAAGGGAAGATCCAAGAAGGCTTCTTTTTTTTTTAAGGTTTTTTTTATTTTATTTTAGATAGAGAGAACAAGCGGGAGAGAGAGAAACATGGATTTGTTGTTTCACTTATTTATTTATTCATTGGTTGATTCTTGCATGTTTCCTGACTCAGGATGGGGCCCAGGCATATCAAGTCAACACTCTAACCAATGGAGTTTCCTGGAGAGGAGCACTTAAAGCTTCTTTCTTCACTGTTGAATTTCAATTGCCTTCAGCTTAAAATAATCTTCATATTAATGATAGGCTCTGTGAGTCTCCTAAAGGTGAAATCTTACACTCTATGAAATGAGGCTTATGTAAATGAGATGGGACTACACATTTCTTATCAATGCTTCTCAGGCCAGGTAAGAGGAGATAGAGCTCAAAAGTTGTAGCAAGTCTTGTGTTGAAAGTAAAGAAATGACTTAACGATATCTTCACAAGACAAGAAAGTCAAGACCTCTAAAATCATGTTGCCAAGACTATGCTATCTGAATCTAGTATGTCTCATTTCTGAATGCTTGTTATTCAGATGCGTACTTTCCCAGGCCATTTATCTACAAAAAGTTTTTCTTCCCCAATGCTCTCCATATCTTGGGACCAAGGCACAAGTCACTTTGATTTCCTAAATTATCGCAGTGCATTGATTTCATGAAATAATCAATTTATGCCTGAATCTGTAATTGTGTTACCAGACCACTTCTACATGTAACAGGGTTGGAGAGTAAGACTGGCCATGCCCTGCAAATATTGGGGAGATTTTATGTGTCATGCAACCTCCAGACCCTTGATTGCCTGGGAAAAATTTCAAGGATATGTCCAAGTGAGAACAAAGCAAGTTTTATGCAGGAAGAGGGGGAAAAAAAGGCAAGGGTGTGGACCCACTGTGAAAGAAACAAAACGTATGTACCCAATAGATATCAGCTAACGCCAGTGAGTTGGGTGCATGGCCAGTTAGTTTTTGGCTTTCTGTGTGTTTCTAAGGGAAGGATGGTATTGTCTCCAAACTTTGTGGTGCCAAATTCTGATTCCACCTTCTGGTTGGGAGGGGGACTTGTTGTGACTTCTGGGACCACTGAAGGGTTGTCCTGCCATTAACTGTTTCCTATTATTATTGGGTAAGGTGACTTTTTCTAGGAATCTATGTCAGTTTCTTTAATAATTTTCTGCCTTTCATTATGAAATTCTATTTACTACATTAAAATACTCTATTTCCTTAAAACACTCTTTAATCTAAGATAGTGAAACATTTTTATGCTTAAAACTATGCCATGGTATATAATTTAATTCAGAATTACATGATCACATATAAATATGAATTAAAATACCAGGACCAGAAGAAGCTTCTGCTATTTTAGTCCAGGCTATGATTCTGGGTAGAGTGTCTCACTGAAACTAGTCAATAAAAGCACAGAAATGTTGTCTAAATGTTACCATAGGTAGTTAGTTAATTATTAATTTTAAAAAGAAGAAGAAAGGAAATTAGACATTGAATTTAATAAACTGGGGGCTATAAGTGTGTTTGCTTCGCCAAAAAGCTACAGCCTCACACAGCAGGGGATCATAGCATTACTCTGCCAAGGGGATTAACACTCCTCTTTCTGTCCACCCCCAGTACCAGATTATTGAAGGGCATAGGGGGAAGTGCTCGATGGTAGAGGCCGTCAGTCTAACTAGGAGGCAGACCGATCAAAAAGCCCATGAAAGTTTGGGAAGTTGATTGGTTATTTTGAAAAGCTCCTGGATATAACCCCTGGGGAACAAAAAAGCCCTCCCTCTCTCCCAGTGACCCACACTTGCCCCAGGCATTCTTGTATTTTCTTTTGCCTGAGAGCACACAACCATGTGGTCCAGCAGGTACCAGTGCCCATGGCAGATTGTGTCCACTTCAAAGGACTACGCTTCAGTATGAAGCAGAAACTCTGGACACTGGTTTTTGCTTTGGCCTTGCTAAAGACACGGTTGGACTTTTTCATGGCAGAATAGAGAGAGATGGGATATTGGAAACCCAGGGGAAGATTTCCACCCAAAAAAACCTTTCCACCCCACAATCTCCTGTGTGTGGATCCTTGGAATGCTTTCCTTGAGATCCCATAGAAGACCCTCATTTCCACTGATGACATAGTATCTTATTTTAATCCATTTCCCAAAATATGAAAAGCAGTAAAAAATAAAATTTAAAATAAAAATTAGAGATATATTTACATAAATATAAAGTCAGGTTCTAGGCTATCTACATTTTTCACAACAGCCTGGATAAAAATATCTATTCTATATGTAAGAAAATATGTCATGCTTTCTGATTTAAAACCATTAGACACTACATAATTAATGGTTTCAGATTTTGCAGTAAGTAATCTGCTATAGCACATACTCTTGAAGAATGCTAAGGACATTTTCTAACCAGAGAGAACCATTAGTGTTCATGTCCTGAATCCAATTCCCTACATCTCCACCCACATTGTCATTTTGGTCTTTGATCTTTGATGATTATAGGTTAGCAGAATACAGAAATAGTTTATTTTTCTTCAAATGGACTTCATAGCTCTTATTGTGTGAATATACTGCAGGTGGCAATTTAAAATGAGAGAGAATAATATATTATTAAGAGTCATTAAGCAAAATAATAATTGCACAGTGGATCTTCCAAATTTACACTGGAATAAGAAATCCTAGGGCTTCCTTGCATTTCATTTACATGAATCTTAATTACAAAGACAGATTAAATCCCTGTCTATAGTCAAACTTCTTCCCAAGAATAATTATAGAGATGAAACTGTCACTGAGTTCTGTTTTCTTCAGCATTTAAAATAAAGGTTCATAAAGTACTTGGTACCTTTCAACCTATGATTTAGTATGAGATTAAAGCTGTCATTGATGTCACATTATTAGGGTATAAGGCTTGATTCCATAGTGACATGAAACTCCGTTTAAAAGCTTCTAAAATTATGCAGAGTGCCTTGTTCTGACTTTTACAACCTTTGATACAACCACCTTGACTGGTCTTTTAAGAAGCAGAAATCAGTAATTTCAGTAAGCTCCATAATAGTAAAAATAATTAGTCAGAAACATTTACATGTGATTCTTTGGACCAAAAAAATGTACAAGGCAATAGTAATGAGATGAGCTGGGTGTGTGAAACTGCTCTAGGTGAGAAACAATGGCAGTCTGGACTGAAGCTGGACAAAAGGGAAAAGATAGAGAAATAGTTACAAAGTGAATAGGACCAGGAGACCTATTTGTGGTTGGGAATGAAAAGAAGAAATGGAGGGCAGCCACAAAACCTCTTGTTTCCAGACTGGGTTAATGGGCCTGCTATTCATCGTGATACGCTGGTGGGCTGAAAAAGCCTGGGGTGACTGAGTCAATTCAAGAAGATCTGGAACAGTTGCCCTGAGACAGCTTCACCCCATACCTTAGGAACAAATGCGGTTTCTTTCAACATTAATTAATTCTCTTCTTTTCTGCTGGTCCTAGGGCACATAATTTGAACCAGCCTTTTCTCTAATCAGAATGGTGAAACCAGAAGTTTTATTTAAAGTTTGGCTCAAAGTTCCCAAATCTAGGTTCAGTTCCACCTAGTTTACAGATTAACCTCCTTGAAGTTTTGACATGCAGGTTCATTGTGAAGTAAAACCAAAACAAAAGCATCCATGTCATTATTTGAGAGTTGCTGAACACAGAGAACTAGAACCGAATTTTCAACCTATCTATGGTGGAAAATAAGTTATTCTGAAAAGAAAAAAAAATGATGTAGTGCAAACTAGTACACAAAATACAATAAAAAGTAAATTGACTAAAAAAATTAAATCACAAATTTACTCTGCCAATTGCTCTACATGTTTTTAAATAGTTTTGATTGCCGCCTTTATCTTATGGTGCATGGTGGCAAAGAGTTCTTGGACTTCTGTTGTGCCAAACACAGTTCGGGCAGCACTGGATTTCAGACCCTGAACTCGAAAGGCACTGTTTAGATAAGGTCTACAGACAACATTTAGAGATATGATTGGAAAAAGAACATGAAATATGCATTAGCCCTGTGTCACAGATGAGATAGGAAAATAAACCTCTAATATTATTATCTAAGACAAATCCACTAGCTAGACCCTACAATCTATGGGCACAAGTGGATACAACTGGAGTTAGGAGTTTGTTTTTGACTACATATAAAGACGTTGCAGGATGAGGGCAGGAGAGGTGAAAAGATAGGAGTGGAATTTTTGATTCTAAGATTAGATGCTTGAATTTCCTGTCATACTTTTAGATCTTCATTACAGAAAATTTTTAGAATGATACTATTTGGAGTCTCCTAAAATACCAGATTGCATTCTTACATAAATGATCACGAGCTCCTTTTTTCAGTTTATAATTTTACCATTGCTGCCAGAAAGTTGTCCAGCAGCCAATACCTTCTCAGTCTTCCACTCAAAGGACAAATTCTCAGATACAAATATTTACAAACTATTCACAGTGTAACAGAATATTTTCATTTCCAGGTGGAACTTCACGGAGGAAAGATGACCTAATATAAAATTATTGCTTGACACTTAGTAATCTAGTATTAAAAACATTAAAACTAAGTTTTTGACATTTCCACCCCACTTTGCTGAAACTGTCTTCACTATTTATTAAAAGTGGCAAGTAAAATTTAATATTGAGTTGCAAAAAATTTGAATTCTTGACAGATTGAATGATTTTGACAGCACTTAACTCATATGAAGTTTCACAGATCTCAAGGGACCACAAAGTAAAAAAAAAACTTAAATTAGTCCAATCATAAAAGAAAATCTGAAAATAGAATAAGTGACACTTACCTGACTTGCCAACCTTTGAAGCTTACCCATGATCAATGAAGGACCCCTCACAGAAATGTCTCTTCTCAACCTGTTACTATGCTTAGGGAGCCCTGTGAAAAAGCATCAGCTGTCAGAAGTGACAGCTCAAGGGGCGGTATGTATAATGAAGATATTTTAAACTAACTATTCCAAGAATCTAATGGCAAACTCTGCAGAGAAACTGAATATTTTAGCCTAGTGTTAAAAGCTGACAACAAACTTAACCCTAAATTTTGGTGTGGGCATATTCTATGTAACCATATATACATAACCATGTATACATGAACCATTTCTTTTATACCCATAGTGAATAGAATGCATATATAGAAAGAAATGGGATTTTTCAGTATTTAGATATAAACATAAAATACTAGTGTTATCCTTTATTGAAGAGGGTAATTATTCCAGAAGTTAGATAAATCAACTAAAATTAACAATAGCACTAATGGCTCAAGTAATAATAAAAAAATGTCCTGGTATATTTACCAAGTGAACGGCACTGTACTGAAAGCTTTACATACATTATTAGGTAGACACTATTGCTATTCTTCTTTTTAAAAAATGCAGTATAACTGACCTATAGCACTGCATAAAGTTAACATGTACAACATCTTGATTTGATACATATTATAATATGATTACCACCTTAAATTAGCTAATACCTCCATCATATAACATACTATTTCTTTTTTGTAGTAAAAACATTTAAGATACAGCCATTTAGGAACTTTGAAGTATTTCATACAGAATCATTAACTATAAACACACTGCTGTACATTAGCTCTCCCAAAGTTATTTATCTTCTAACTGGGAGTTTGTGGTCTTTGATCAAAATCTCCCATCCCTCCCCTTACCCCTCCCCCAAGCCTCTGAGTTTCTGTGACTGTGGCTCTTTTACATTCTACATATAAATGATATCACCATGATATCATTTATCTCAATTAGCATAAGGCCCTCAAGGCCCATCTGTGTTGTCATAAATGGCAGGATTTACTTTTTGGAGCTATATAATATTCCAATGGGTATATAGATATCCCTTCTTCTTTATCCATTCATTCACTAATGGACACCTTTGTGATTTCTAAATCTTGGCTATTGTGAGTAATGCTGCAATAAACAAGCAAGTATAGATATCTTTTCAATATCTTGTTTTTATTTCCTTTTTTATACCCAAAAGTGGGATTGCAGGATCATACCGTAGTGCTATTTTTACAAGACTCCTCCATACTGTTTTTCATAGTAGCTGAACCATTTGTTTTTAGTAGATTAAAGAATGAAGATCAAAGTTGAGTGACCTGCAGAATGTCACATTGATGAGTGACAGATCAGAGATCCGGTGTGGACCCTGTATAACATCATTTTACTCAGTTCCTTGTTCAGTCTCAAATGCCTGAGCAGTGGTCAGTTGCATTATGCCACTCTCCCAGTAAAGAGTGCTGGGCTGGGATAAAGGAAGTTTAAGATGTGATTCTGGTTCTTGAATCCCCTGTCAAGAACAGGCTCTCACTTTTCTTATCTGTGAAAGGAAGTGGCTAAAATAGGTTTTAAAATCCCATTTTATGTGTTCAATTCATATTGAAAACAGCTACTAAATAACGATCCTAAAAATATTTGATCTACTGCAGTCTTATCTTCAGCCAGCGAATGGGTGAAACTTACAAAACAAATAGATGCTGACTGTTTAAGGCAATCTAGCACATTATTGACAGCTACCACTAGAAAATGACTCAGAATATAGGCCCATCAAAAAAGTGTTTAGTAGAAATGTTATTAACAAATGGCCAATTGATGGATATATATTTAACAAATGTGTTTTATTTGATGTGAATCTCAGAATTATCCAAGGCTTTTCTTCAGACTGTAATGTGAGAGTAACAATTTTATGATTTTCTGAATAATTGGTTCTTAGGTGCCTGTGTAGCAGAAATGACACCAGTGGAAAAATCAGAGGGTGTGAGTTTTTAGTTCATAAATAAAAGAGCATGAGAGTGTGTAATACTCCCAAACAGAAGTCATTCTAAAATCTTTGGAAACATAGAGGGAGAAGTGAAAAGAAGAAATGATATTATATTATATAAGTATATATAGCCTTTCTAATACAAGAAAAAAATGAATATTTTTTTTTTATTTTTAACTTGGCATTATTTGAGAATCTCTCATTTTAATATTTCATTTTTACTTTATTTTTTAAAAGATTTTGTTTAATTATTTTTAGAGAGACGGGAAGGGAAGGAGAAAGAGAAGGATAGAAACATCAATGTGTGGTTGCTTCTCTCACACCTTCTACTAGAGACCTGGCCCACAACTCAGGCACATGACCTCACTGGGAATCAAACTGATGACCCTTTGGTTCACAGGCCTGCGCTTAACAGTCCACTGAGCTACACCAGCCAGGACATCATTTTTACTTTAACTTCTTAAGAATGTATCCTCTCTGTGTCACACATTGTTGTGTACTTCAATTTACTATCTACATATTTTATTACATACTTAAGAAATATTGTAATAAATCTCTCATATTACCAAACATGTTATTTGTTTTATTATACCTAAGATAAAAATCAAGAGCTAAAAGTAAAGTCAAAGAACAGGAAATAAGGATATAATCCAAAAGCTCCCTTATATAAGTTTTTTTTTTTTTTACAATAGGGTGCAATTATTTCTGAAAGATAATGAATTTCACAGTCTTGAAAACCACATGACTTTATAAATTGATGTAGATGTCTCATTAAATGAAAAATGTTACCCTTTATTTTAATTCAATTCCCTTATACCTCTGATCAGATTAAATTTTCCCTCTAGAATCCTAATGAAGATAATGTATCCCTTTGCTTATTAATTCCTTCCTTACAAACCTTTTGTGTGGGTGAAGAAAACAGAGATCCTTGACACTATAATAAAATGATAGCATTATGTGATAGACAGGAAACTTGAATTAATTTACAATATTAGTTAAGTCTTCAGTGTCTCTCACCTGGCACAACCTAATATGAATCATCAACAGCAACTAGGAGACACAGCTTTATTCCCCAATGTTGTCTTACTTTAGGACACTGTGGAGCTGTTCATAAATGTATCAAGTATTTTACCTCATGTTATTTTTCTAATTTACACAAAAACTTGATGATTTTGTTTGACTCTTTGTTGTTTTTCATAAATATTTATGTCTATAATTTTCCTTGTAAACAGGATTTTTTCTGCCCAAAGGGAGGAAAAACAATTTGTGTGTTAATTTTATCTCACTGGTTTTGTTCAGCTTCAGTAGCTGTGTATATAAAAGGAGAGATTAGATAAAGGGAAACACAAGCAACCACTGTTACTAATGTAAAGAATTTTAATTGGCACCATGATAGTTTTGTAGCAATTCAGGTGTATTCTACCCGCTTGCCCTTGGTGCCACCCAGCTGTTAAATGGTTCCTGTCAGTAGTCCTTCAGTATGGATTTTGTTTGCATTTTACTGCCCCCTACAGAATAGCCAAAAGCATTCACACGTGTGGAGTGTATCTTTAACTTCAGAAAGTACTTCCTTTCTTCTTAAGATTCTGGTCTAAATAAATTTTACATGGTAATTATTATTTTTACTGTTTGACATACTTTATATTACTTGTGGCACTTAACTGGAATTTTTCTTTTAAAATTAAAAATAGAAATAAAAGGTAATCCTTTTAATAATTCCTCCTATCTTCTCTACATTAAAAAATAAAGATAACTTTAAAAGGGAAGAGAGGTGAAGCTTAAAATTTTCAAATAGTAACTTCAATGCGTAATCATAAAATGCTTGTTTTTGTTTTTCTGTTTGATGACAGTTTATTGTCCTGACTGTGTGACAGGCACCAAGAGCCCATGAGAATAACAAGGAGTTGAAAATCTTTAATGAAGAGGCTACTCAATTTTACTTCAAAAATTCCAGTCTGTATTAAGAAAAATTAAACCTTTACTATTTATAAATATGAAATGGTTCTTTTTTGGAAAATCACACTATTGATTTATCACACATGATTTGGGGAATTCTTAAAATAAGGAAATAAAACCATTTAAATTTGTTTTTAAAGGAATTGTTTGCCCCAAGTAGATAAATTTAGGTTAACTTGTAAGTGATAATAAAGTACACTCTACTTCTTCAAATATTGTTTCCTAAAAATGTGTAACACACAGGATAATAACCTTAGTTAATTATATATATTTTCATTGGCTCATTCACCTTGTTGAAGTAGCACTCACTTACACAGAAATAAAAGATATATCAAGTGAGGTATTACTCACTGTTCACAAGTGAAATGATTATCACCTCCAAACAGCGACTGTAACCAGTGAGACACGAGGCTGATAGTCATCCTTCAGTGCAAGCACATGTTCTGCGTTATCATCTCATGCGGTGATCTCAGCTAAAACAATTCCATTAAGTGCTACAGAAGAAAATATTTTATGTTACATTAAAAACAAATGGAGTGTTCTATTAAGTGTTGAATTTTCATTTATCTTTTAATAAAATTAGCATTTAGAAACAAAATTGTAGAATTTTCATATTCATATCTGAGATAATTGCAATATGTAATTATAAAATGTAGCATGTCCTTTATTTAAATATAAAGCCAGAATCTAACAAATAGAAGTGATCAAAAAAATAAATAAAAGTATACCTATAAAAAGGATCTGGAACTTAACATGAATATTTTGACTCTATACTTTTTAAAAATCTCCTATCCAAAAAGTACATTTGTTTATTCAACAATAAAAACATCCAATTTTCATCTAAGTGGAATTTTTAATCTCTAACATGCATCAAGATTTTCCATGTTTACATCTTATAAAACATTCTTTACCTTCTAATAAAGGGTTATGATTGCCAAAAGCCTGTGGAGCAAATTACATCTCTCCTGCTTAATTTTAAATAAATTTTTTTTGAGATGGAAAAGGCCGTGGTGTACATGGAAGCTACACCACCTACTCCTAATGTCAAATCATGTTTTTTATATTATAGAACAATTCATCTGAATAACCAACTGAAGGCCAGCTGAACATGGGTTTTATAACCAAAACCTTACAGAAGAAGCCACATAGAAACTGGTAAGAAGTGTGGAGATATAGAGAGGGCTGGCCCCTGCACCCACGTACATGGGGTATCTCAGCTGCAAAAGTTCCCCATGAGAAGCATGAGGTCTCAATTCCACACCAGGATCCACAACCTAGAGCACCAGAGCCAGGAAGAGGAGCCTGTATAGCATCTGACAGTAAAAATCACTGAGGATTCTGTCCACCTGGAAAAGGTGGGAGTCTGCTAGGAACCCAAGTGCTCTATTAATGGGCCAATGCACAGGATCTTTCTCTTGGACCCTCACCTTGGACTATAGTAGAGGGAAGACAACTCAAGATATTAGGAAGTCTTAAAGAGAAGATCAAGGTGACATAGCCTTGAGGAGAAATCTGGAGGGTCAGCCCCTGAGGTCTCTGTGATGAGTCACTATCCCAAACTGTGCTCAGGCACCATCTTTTCAGGATCAAACACTTGCATTCTTACGCCACTAGTCTGGGGAGTGCACTAACTCAGACCTCCAATTACTGTTAACACCATCCTGTCAAGCTCAAATCCTGCACAAAGGTCTATTGGCTGCACCCAACAGTGACCATTGGTGCACTCTTTTTCATTTAGAACAATCAGAAAGGAAGAATATAATATCTGAAATAAAGAATAAACAAGAAAGTACCAATAGCAGGAAAGATGAAGCAGAAGATCAAATCAGATATTTAAAGGGAAAATAATAAAAAATATCCAAGCAAAACAACCAAAAGAAAAAAGTAATTAAAAGAATGAAGACACTATTAGAGACATCTGGGATATAAAGCATACCAATATCCATATTCATAGGAGTACATGAAAGAGAAGAGAGAGAACAAGGGATTGAGAAACTTTTTGAAGAAAGAATGACTGAAAACTTCCCTTATCTGGAGAAGAAAAAAAGACACACAAGTGTAGGAAGCACAGAGGTTCCCCAAAATTATAAACCCTAAGAGGCCCACACAAAGTCATATCATAATTAAAACCACAAAGATTAAATATAAAGAAAGAATCTTAAAAGCAACAAGAGAAGGATGGTTACATAAAAGAAAACTCTCATAAAGCTGTCAGCTGATTTCTCAGTAAAAAAAAATTTTGTTCAGGAGAGATTTACATGAAATATTCAAAGTTATAAAAAGTGAAAACCTAAAATCAAGACACACTATCCAGCAAAGTTATCATTTAAATTTGGAGGAAAAGTAAAGCACTTCATAGACAAGAGGGGAAAAAAAACACCTAAAGGAGTTTATTACCATGAAACCAGTATTGCAAGAAATATTAAAAGGTCTTCTTTGAAAAGAAGATAGAAAGAGAGGAAGAGAGGAGAACATAGGTATAAAGAATAAGATGGCAAGTATCTATAAGTAATAACTTTAAATATAAATGGGCTACATAATCAAAAGACAGGATGGTTGAATGGATAATAAAACATGACATATATATGCTGTCTACAAGAGACCCACCACAGAAAAAAAGACACACAAACTGAAAGTGAAAGGATGGAAAAAATATAACATACAATTAGAAATTTAAAAAATAAGCTGGGGGAGCAATTCTTAGACAAAATAGATTTCAAACAAAGGACATAACAAGACTCAAAGAAGGATATTACATAATACTAAAAAGATCAACTCAACAAAAGTATATAACCTTTGTAAACATATATGCACCCAACACAGGAGAACCTAAATAAGAAAATTTTGTTGGATATGAAGGGAGAGATCAATAGTAATGTTGTCACAAGTAGAGGATTTTAATCACAGTAGAGGATTTTAATCAGTATATTTACATAAACGGAAAAATCTTCCAGACAAATATCAACAAGGCAACAGTGACCTTAAACAATATACTGGACAATGTGGATTTACTTGATATTTATAGAACATTTCATCCCAAAACATCAGAATGTACATTATTTTTAAGTGCTTATGGAACATTCTCTTGTATAGATCACCTTTTAGGACAAAACAAGTCTTAAGAAATTCAGGAAGATTGCAATCATATCAAGCATCTTCTTTTATTACAGTGGTATGAAACTAGAGGTCAATTACAATAAAAAAAAACCCTGAAATATACTCAAACATATGGAGGCTAAATATATGTTACTAAAAAATGAATGGCTCAGCAATGAGATCAAGAAAGAAATGAAAAGTTACCTTAAGAAAAATGAAAATGAATACACAATAATCCAAAATGTATGGTGATGCAGACACCGACCCGTAGTGTCCGCATCATTATGGATGAAATGAGACATTCACACAGACCACCAAGTCCAGATGGAGGAACAGGGACAGCATGGCTTTTTCTCTCAAGGGGAGCAAAAGCCAAGGCCTCCACCATGACAGGCCTTTATTTCTATCTCTGGCATATTACATGATGGTCCTCATTTACTAAACCCTTGATGGCTTTAGGTGGTTACCTTATGCAAAAAAACAAAGGAGCCAATGCCACTAATCACATCACAGAAGAGGGATATTTGCAAATGAAAAGGCAAAAGTGGTTGAACCGATTACACTCATCCTTGGAAGGTTTAACATGGATTTTAGGAAGTTACTTTGCAGTAAATATCCTCAATTCAGGGTGAGGGAGTTTTTTAGCAAGAGTAAGACTCAAAGCAGCCCAGGCACATTGCAGGTCTGATTCCCCATGGGAGAACCTATCCATGGAGTGGGTCCTATGCATCTCTGAGTGGGAGCGGGGCCCACACCACACAGAACAGTCTCCTACAGTATGGGACACAGCAAAAGCAGTTCTAAGAGGGAAATTCATAGCATAACAAACCTACCTCAAAAATCAAGAAAAATCTTAACTAAACAATTTAACATTACATCTACAAGAAAGAAAAATAACAACAAACATAGCACAAAGTAGAAAGAAAAACATAATGAAGATTAGAGCAAAAATAAATGATTCAGAGACTTAAAAAATATGAAAGGTCAATGAAACAAAAGGTTGGTTCTTTGAAAGTATAAACAAGATTGACACACCTTTAATGAGACTCATCAAGAAAATAAGAGATAAGACACATATAAATAAAATCAGAAATGAAAGAGAAGTAAAAACTAACACCACAGAAATACAAAGGATTGTAAGTAAACATTATGAACAATCATATGCCAAAAAATTGGACAATCTGGACAAAATGGATAAAATCCCAAAAACATCCAATCTTCCCAAACTGAATTGGTAAAATTAGAAAATATTAGGCCAATATCCCTGATGAATACAAATGTTACAACTATTAACAAAATATTAGCAACTGGATCCAGCCATACACTGAAAAGACCATATGCCATGATCAAGAGGGATTATTAGGGGGATCAAGATTGATACAATACCCACAAATCAATAAAGGTGATACAGCACATAAACAAAATAAAGGCTAAAAGTCATATGCCCATATCAGTATATGCTTAAAGAATTTGATAAAATCCAGCACCTAGTTATGATAAAAACTCTCAGTAAATTGGGAATAGAGGAAATATACCTCAATATAATAAAGATCATCTATGAGAAACCCACAGCCAGCATCATATTTAAGAGGCAAAAACTAAAAGTATTTCCCTTGACAACAAGAATAAGACAGAGATGTTTGTTTTCACCACTCTTATTCAACATAGTACTGGCTGTCCTAACAACAGCAATCAGACAAGTATAAGAAATGAATTCAAATTAAAAAGGAAGAAGTGAAACTGTCATTATTTACAGATAAAATAATACAGTATATAGAAAACTCTAAAGGCTCCACCAAAAAGCTACTAGAACTGATAAGTGAATTTAGTTATATAGCAGGATGCAAAATTAATATTAAGAAATTGATAGCATTTTTATACACCAATATAAGAAACTATATATATAGTTTCATATATATATATATATATATATAATTTACAATTGCAAAAACAAACAAAAAATAAGGCATCTGGTAATAAATTTAACCAAGGAGGTAAAAGATATGTACTCAGAAAATTATAAGATATTGAAGAAATAAAGTCAGAAAGATACAAATAAGTGAAAGCATATACCATGACTATGGATAGGAAGAATTAACATCATTAAAACTACCAAAAGCAATGTACAGTTTCAACACACTTCCTATTAAAATAGCAATGGCATATCTCACAAAACTACAAATATTCCAAAAATTGATATAGAACCAGAAAAGACCCTGAATAGCCTCAGTTATCTTGAGAAAGAAGAATTAATTAGGACATATCACATTACTTGATATCCACTTGTGCTACAAGGCCATGGTAATCAAAACATCATGGTACTGTCATAAAAACAGGCATATAGATCAATGAAACAGAATAAATAGCCAAGATATAAACACACATCTATGGCCAATTAATATTTGTCAAAGGATACAAGAATACACAATAGGATAAAGACAATTTATTCAATAAATGGTGGTGGGAAAACTGAACAAATACATACAAAAAATAAACTAGCCTATCTCCTTATACCATACATAAGAATGAACTCAAAATGAAATAAATACTTAAATATTAGTAGCAAACAATAAAAATCCTAGAATGAAATACAGGCAGTAAAAACATCTCAAAGATCCTTGTAGCAATATTTTTGTTGATATATCTCCTTGGGTAAGGGAAACAAAAGAAAATATATTTAAAAAGTCACTGTATCAAATTAAAAACTATACATAGCAAAAGAATCCATCAAGAAAATGAAAAGAAAATTCACTGAATGGAAGAACATATTCACCAGTGATAACATCTGATGGGGGTTAATTTCCAAAATTTATAAAGAACTTACACAACTCAATACCAAGAAATCAAACATTCCAATTAAAAAATGGGCAAAAGTCCTGAATAGAAAATTCTCCATAGGCAATGTACAATTGGCCAAAAGACATATGAAAAGATGCTCAATATCACTAATCATCAGAGAAATGCAAGTAAAAACCATGAGATATCACCTCACACCTGTCAGAACGGCTGTCATCAATAAATCAACAAACAAGTGTTGGTGAAGATGTGGTGAAAAGGAGACCCTTATGTACTGTTGGTGGGGACATTGATTGGTGCAGCCTTTTTGGAAAACAATATATAGTTTCCTCAAAAATTAAAAAAAAATGGAACTGCCTCATGATCCAGTGATCCCACTTCTGAGAATATACCTGAAGAAACCCAAAACACTAATTTGAAAGAATGTATGCAGATCTATGTTAATAGCAGTGTTAGTTATAACAGCCAGTTTGAAAGATTTGGAAGCAGCCCAAGTGCCCATCAGTGGATAAATGGATTAAAAAGCAGTGGCATCTTTACACTTGGAATACTACTTGGTCATAAAAAATAAGGGAAGTTTACCTTTTGTGACAGAATGGATGGATGTGGAGAGTATTATGCTAAGTGAAGTAAGTCAGTCAGGGAAAGACAACCATCATAAGATTTCACTTATATGTGGAATCTAATGCACAAAATAAATTACCAAACAAAACAGAAATAGACTCATAGATACTGAGAACAGACTGCCAGCTGTCAGTGGAGAGGGAATTGTAGGAATTGGTGAAAAATGTGAAGGGTTTAAGCAAAGAAGAAAACAAAATCAGATACAGGCAACAATATGGTGATTGCTAGAGGGAAAGGAGGATGGGGGAGGAGGAAGAGGGCCACGGAGGGATAAATGGTGGTTAGAAATTTGGCTTCGGCTGGTGAGTGCAGGATGCAGAAGATTTGTTACAGAGTTATACCTTTGAAACCTGAATGGTTTTATTAACCTATGTCACCTCAATAAAGAAGGAAAAAGAGCATAGAAAATGAAATCTATATAAGCCATACTAAAGAAGAATACATGATTTTTAAACTTTAATGATTTAGCTCTTGGTCTATTGAATTTCCTAATTAATTTTATGATCAGCTTTCAGATTATACAACAAAAACAGGAGAAAAACTTGGTAAAATATCGCATGATTATCATTAAGTATTTTTTACTTTATAAAATCATGAGCAAACTTACGTATTTCCTTCCAGGACACATAATATAACTATAAATTAAATTTTATATCTGTTATTCACATACAATATAACTATAAATGAAATTTTAGAAAAATATTATTTATCAGGCAATGTTTTTAATGCAGTTGTAATCTCAGGATAGAAAAATCCAGTGAAATTAATTTTAAGTCTTTAAGAATAAAAATCAAATCTCTTACCCACTTGGAAACAGGCATTGTCTGAAATTACATACAGAATAAAATTATAACATAATTGTGGTCAGGGAGAACAAAACTACCACATTAAAAATTGGAAACTAACTAGGAAGCTTTTGTCTTGAGTATTCCCATAGTTCATAAAATAGCAGGGTCTCTAATCAGGACTTATTTTTAACCTTTAAAAAAGAGAAATATTCTCCTTAGTCTTTGATGTTGTCCCTAATCCTTACCACTATAGGCTGTTTTTTTCATCTGCAACCTAAATTTGTTTGTTAGAGAACATATTCTTGAAAACCAAGTGCTATGAAAGTGGTCATTCCATATATATTTAAAGAGAATAACTAGAAATGACAAATGAATTCAAGCAAAATTTTGTTTATAGTACTTTTCCAATTACTTTTAGAAGGAATCTTACATTTTCAACTGAAATAAAATTTATATACATTGTATTGCACAGATTTTAAATAGTAAGTTCAAGAAGTCTTTACAAATTTATATATTATATGTATATAGAGAGAGATATACATATACACTGCTATCAATGTACAGCTTATTTCCTTTAGCCTAAACTTTCCCTTGTGTCAGATATTTTAACCTTATATAGGTGACACATCTTCTGTATTATCTTATGGATTAATTTTTCCTGTAATTATATAAATGATATCATATACTTATATGGGGTTGCACAGTGTTGTTGACATTTAAACATGCTATATCTATCTGTAGTTATACTTAATTTTTATAGTTGAGTCACCTTTTGTCTGAATATATATTAATATATTTATCCACTTTTCTTCTGATGGACATTTTAGGTGTTTCTGGTCACTTTTATCATAAATAATGTTATAAGCATATTGTATGTATCCATTAAGGTGATACATTCTTTTGTTTTTCTGGAAGTAATGCTAGTGTATCATTAGCTGGCTTTGTGTTTAAATTTATGAGAAAATTCCAGTTTTCAAAAATGGCGGTATCATGTTATAGCAGCAGCAACATATGAAAATTTCTATTGCTCCCAATTCTCCTAAAAAATAAATCTCTTTAATTCTACCTAACCCAGTGTTCTGAAGTGTTATTTTTAATTTGTGTTTCCCTGATGAGCACCTATGACTTCCTAGTATTTCTCAATAAGAATTTTTCATAAGCTTACTAATATTGTGTATATGTTATCCTATTAATTGTACTGACATCTTAGCCATTTAAATGGATCTTTAGGGTTTTTTATTATTGATTGTACATGTTCTTCATGTATGAGAGGGAACCCCCCAAAAAACAGAATTATCTTCTGGAGTGTGGGCCCCTTATAGGACAGGCTTCCCCCTCTATGTTAGTGCTCTAGGAATCCATTTGTATCAGTGTACCAGCTGGCATTGTTGTGAGAGGCTGCATTCAGCTCCAGTGAAGTTTGTTTGAAGGCTCTTTCAACACATTTGTGCATTTCATGATGAGTGAGTTACCTGCACACCTGCCCACAGCTTGTTGAGTATTCAGCAGTTTTTGACCAAAAATGGCACGATCCCAGTGCCCCACCCTCCCTATTCACTCAATCTTACTCTGAGCAACTTTTATTTGTTTCCCAGATGAAAAGAGTCCTCAAAGCAAAAGGTTTTGCCAACATGAAAGAAGTGAGACAAGAAATAGCAGAAGCACAAAAGACATCAAAATCAATGAGTTCAAAAGCTATTTGGAGCAGTGGAAAAACAAAACATCTCAATAGGTATATTGCATCAAATGGAGAGTACTTTGAAGGTGACTTAGGTTTAAACATGTAAGAGTAAATATACAACTTTTTATAATTAAATTTCAGGGGTTTCTTAGTGGGGAGAGAGATCCCTCCTCATGTTCTTATCAAGCAATCTTTTTCAGAGTATTTTCCCCCAGTGAGAAGCTTAAATTTTAATTTTTTAATGTTGACTTTTGATGAGCAGATTCTTGTTTGATAAAGGGGAAGTTGTAAAATTTCAAAATATGGTTTTAAATATTTTAATACATCTAAATAATTTTTTGCCTACCACAAGGTTGTGAAATATTCTTCTGTTATTTCTTCCAGAAGTTCCATAGTCTGTTTTTTATGTTAGGAATATATGTTACCACATATTAATATGTATGTATGGTGTGAGGTAGGAATTGTTTGTTTTTGTATAGTTATTCAGCTGTCCCATCACAATTTGTTGACACAACATTTCTTTCTTCTTTGAATTTCATGTTGCCTTTGTTTAAGATAAATTGACCATTTATCTTAGCATTTTGATACTCTTGTTTAATTGAACATGTTTGTTAATCATTATTTCAAAACCACACTGTCATGAATACTGACTGCTTCTTCAAATCCCATAGTATGAGTGCTCCATCTACATTTTTCTTCTCCAATGTTGTTTGGATAATCTAGATTTATGCATTTAAAACTTTTTATGATCAATGTATCAATTACTACAACAAAGCCTATTCATGTTCTGAATGGGGTACCTGAAATCAATAAATCAATGTGTAAGATATTAATTTAAAGCAGTCAGTGAACATTGATTATTTACATATTTTAGATAATTTTTAAAACATTATGAAGCTTTATAGTTCAGATGACTTACATGCCTTTAGTTGTATTTAGCTTTGGTATTTAACATTTTTTTACATGTTAATTTTAATTGTGTACAGTTAGCATAGAGGAATGAAATGTTGTTTTTAATATTGACTGTGGTATGCAACCTTTCTGGAGTCACTTATTAACTATCAGTGTTTATTTCAGATTTTTAAAAGATTCTGAAATATAATAATGTATTTTGTTGACAAAGTGAATTTTGCTTTTTCATTTCAAAACTGCATGCCTTTTACTTACTTTTCTTGCCTTTGATAATTGCAGGCCTCATGTTGTTCCTAATCATAGAGTTAAAGGATTTGGTGTTTTATATTAAATAAGTTTTTAATAGACTAGTTTATGAAATTACAGTTGTTTTCTTATTTTGCTGAGTATCATTATGAATAAGTGCTAGATTATGGGTTGTGATTTTTTTAAACTTGAGGTTATAAGAGTTGTTCTTTTTTAAAAAGATTTTATTTATTTTATTATTTATTTTTATAAATAGGGGAAGGGAAGGAGAGAAACATTAATATGTGGTTGCCTCTCCTGCACCCCCTGCTGAGGACCTGGCCTGTAACCCAGGAATGTGCCCTGACTGGAAATCAAACCAGTGACCCTTGCTTTGCAGGCAGGCGCTCAGTCCACTAAACTACACCAGCCAGGGCAAGAGTTATTCTTTTTTAATCTTTCTTCTGTTAATGTGGTGATCACTTTCATTGATTTTCAAATATGAAATCAAACTTGCCTTCCAGCAATGATATTCACTTGGTCATGATAATTTCTTTTAATTATTGCTGTATATGATTTTGTACTATTCAATTAGAATTTCTGTGTATTACATTTATAAGAAATTTTTGTCAAATTTTATCTTGATTATATTGGACTTAAAACTTGTGTCACCTCTTTTATTTTCTAAAAAAAGTTTTTATATTCTTATTATCCTTTCTTCAGTTATTGACATAATTCCCATAAAACTCTTTGGGCTTCAAAGTTTAAGTAAAATTATTTATTATTAATTTAATAGAAATTAGCTATTTATAATTCTATTTCAACTTGTATCCACTTAACTATCATGACTTTCAAAGAAATTTTTATATTTCATCTAAGTTGTCAAATGTAGAAAAATATAATCAGAGGGACAGCAATAAAGAACAAACTGACAGTAACCAGAGGGGAGGAAGGAGGGGGATACTGGGGCAAAGAAAGGGAAGGGTCATCAAGGAACATGAATAAAGGACCCATGAACAAAGACAACAGGGTGAGGAGGATCAAATGTGGGAGGTAGGGGTAGGTAAGGCAGGGGAGAGAAATGGGGACAAATGTAATTGAACAACAATTAAAAAAATGTATTGGCATAAAATTTCTCCAAACAGAAGATGGCAAAAATAGGTTTATAGATGTGAATCACACTGTGCCATTGTGACATTCTTTTTGAGTTAATAAAGCCATTGCAATAATCATAACCTGCATGTTTTTTTCTGTACAAGCCACTGTAAACCTACTTTTGCTCACACTTTTAATATTTTCTTAATTTTTAATATATCTAATATCTTGAATAAATTTAATTTTTCTGATAGTGATTACTTGGCTTTATTAATTTTTATTGTGCTACTTTTTCTATTACATTAATTTATATTCTTGTCATTATTATTTCATTTCTTAAGGAGTTAATTTGTTCTTTTTTAATAACCTTAGTAAAGCAACTCAAAACATTGATTTTTAAATGTTCTTCTAATATACACATTTTGAACTGTGAGTTTCTCTCTAAGCATCTCATTGGCAGCATTCCATAAATGGTATCAAGTTGCCAACATTAATTCAGTTTGAAATATTTTCCTCTCATGTCTGATAGTTTTTATCATATGTTCAAAAATGTATAGCAGTTTTTACTGTTGTCAGACAGCTTTATTACTCTGCAGGGCAGATCCATTTGGCTTGGAACTTGATCTTCTGGTGTGACTTCAGTCTAGGCAGGTCATTCTAGTCTGTGGCCTTTTGTGGGCTGCATTGTTTGCTCAAGAGGTTCACAAGTGAGGTCTTGTCAATTGTTTGGTCTGAAACTTCGACTTCCAGCTTTGCTCAAACTCTCAGGTCTCCATTCAGTTCTCATCTGTGCAGAGGAATTTCTGCAGGGCCTTATCACGTCTCACCATGTGCTTATGCAGTTATCCCCCATTATCTGCAGGTCCCTTCCCGTGTTTCAGGTACCTGAGGTCAACCAAAGTGCAGTCTGAAGATATTGAAGAAAAGCCCAGAGATAAATAATTCATAAGTTTTAAATTCATGCCATGTTGAGTAGTGTGATGAACTGTCACCTGGCCCACTTTGTCCTACCCAGGACATCAGCTTTGTCTAGTGTATCCAAAGTGTATATACCACCTGACCATTAGTCATGTAGCAGCCATCTGGAGTACCACATTGACTGTCATGATATCGCAGGGCTTGTGTTCAAATCACCATTATTTTACTTAATCATGCCCTCACATAACTTTTATTATATTGTTATATAATCAGGTGCCACATAAAGACATTTCCATCAAGGATGGATTACATATATGACACTGGTCCCTTAATGGAGCTTATAGATTATAATGATTAATCTATAATGATAGATTAATATGATAGATTATAATGATAGATTAATCTATAATGATAGATTAATAGATTATAATGATTAATCTATAATGATAGATTATAATGGACCTTAAGATTATAATGGAGCTGAAGGGCCTATAGAAATTGAAGTATATGTGGTTCAGGAGAAATTTTTTTTCTCTGATAGGAGCAATATCTTTTGGACTTGACAAAAGATTCCCTCTCACAGCACCTCAACTGTAGAGTGCACACATCACATCCCAATCAGTCATTCACTGACGTGTTTCAGCACAGAGGAGCCTGTCTCTCCAGAGCTGCATCTTCATGTGGCCCCTCAGCCCTCCCAGATCCAGCTTGATGGCCTTCAGAGTACATTGCTATGAATTCTTTGTCGCGAACCTAAGATCCTGTACAAGGACACAGGTCTACAGGAGCTCCCTTAATAAGTATGAACTGTCACTGCCACTTTAGTAAAAGCTTTCTGTGGTAGTGTGAAGCCAGCCTGTCACTTAAGGAAATATTATTGGAAATATTTGGGGATTACAATGATGTAAAACTGAGAACATTTCTCAGAACAGATCTCTATCATTAAGTGATACATGACAATAATTGTCCTATTTTATTAGTACCTATTGTTGTCGATCTCTTACTGTGCCTAATTTAACACTTAAACATTATTATAGGTATGAACATACAGGAAAAAACTGTATGTAGGGTTTGGCACTATGCACAGTTTCAGGCATGCCCAGGGGATCGTGAAATATGCCCTGCACATAAGCGGGACTAATCTATAGTTTAATCTCTACCAAAGACTCTCATTGAATTCCCATGCAGGTTTGTGATGTGCACCTTTAGCCCAGTTTTCTACTTCAGATTTCTGCTAAAAAATTCCAGGGCTTTAGCCTCCTGGAACTCTAACATCTTCCTCATGAGTTCAGCAGACTGACTGCTGCTCTGCTCGGCCTCCACTTTTCATCTCTGCTACAGAAATGAGCACCCAGGCAAAAAGCTGGGGCATGTGTAGGCCTCAACTCTTACTTTTCCCTTCTCTCCAGATCACAGTGGTGAGCAGTCTTGTACTCAATGCACGAAAGCGGATATCCCATATATATTTCCAGTTGTGTATTTTTTTTCTGATTTCTCTTATTAAGGCTGAATTGGGTAACTTTTTTTTAAAATGTTTTATTTGCAGAAAAATTTTTAAAGAGTTTATTTATTTATTTCCAGAGAAGGAGGGGAGGGAGAAGGAGAGAGAGAGAAACATCAATGTGTGGTTGCTGAGGGCCATGGCCTGCAACCCAGACATGTGCCCAGACTGGGAATCGAACCTGCGATGCTTTGGTTCACAGCCTGTGCTCAATCCACTGAGTTACACCAGCCAGGCTCCAGTTGTGTATTTGTTTACAATAGCCTCTGCTAAGTGAAGCACCACCTTCCCTATTGTGATCTAAAGGGAAAGTCTCATCTTTTCATGGTAAGTAGCAAAATTATAATATATGACACTTATCACCATATCAAATAAATAACATTTGGCACATATAAATTGGTAATTTTGTAATTCAACCAAAAGAGTCATAAAGAGTGGATTTATTACAATAATTCATTCAATAACTCCTGAATCCTACTGGCACTGCTCTTGAACCCTGCTTCACTTCTTGTAAACTGGGTGGTCTCAACAATGCCACTTGACCTCAGTTTCCTCGCCAGGAGAATGATGATGACAGAATGGGCATCTACTTCACAGGGCTGTGATGAGAGTTAAAGTAATACAAATAAAAATTATAAAATAGGGCCTGCAGTTTAAATGCTCCATAAAATGTAAGTACTATCATCACACCAAATGGCAATGTCTCTTTTTATTTCTAGCTCTTTGTTATCACAGTTGTAATATAAAAAGGGTGACTTACATTTTATCTGTGGTTTATTTCTATTCTAAATGTTTCTGTGCTATTCAGACATGCCAAGCATTGAGTCAATAAACCAAGTATTTCCATTATGCTGCTCTTGAAAACTAGAAAGGCTGTTACTGGTAACAATTTTTTCAAAGAAAATTTATTTTTAATAAGAATAAAGTAAAAAGTTGTGAAAGCCTTGACTACAGTGAGAATAAAAATGCATGTGGAACTACTTCAGCCTAAATAACATTTTTATGCTCAGCCCTGAACAGTGATGCTGAACCAACATGGAGAACACTGGCATGACTCTGTCATAAAGAAGACAAACAGGCCTCAATTTGTTAGACCAATATTTTTTTACTAGAGTCAACATATATCTCTTAAATATCTATTACAAATTATTTGTCATGGCCAGTTTCTTCCATTAAGGACAGCACAGACTAGTGGGCATGATAGAAATATGTATTTATTTTATTTACTTAGAGAATACTTATTGAGTGACTATTATATGTTACATACTGTTAGGTGGCTAACTAGACAATTGCCACACACAAAAAAATCACTGGCCCCATGGAGTTTATATTTCCCAGATGATAGACAGAAAACTAAAGATAATGTATAATACCATATAGTGATAACTATTCTGAAGTATCATAAGGGGAAATAAGACATCAAAAATTGTTTTTGTTGAAAATTTAAAAAATAATGTCAATCTGTTGTTATCTTTCTTAGTGCCAGGAATATGAGGTCTATCCAAAAGATACCCAGCCATGTAATATGAAAATAGGGACATTTATTGAAGAAAACACAAGATACAGGAAACCTTGTCCATAGGACAATGACCTCTTAGTCCCCTTCAATGTAGGCACCTTGGGACCTCACACAGTTCTCCCAATCACCATCAGCTGCCCCATTATATTTTCCTGAATTCCATCAGCAGTCTAAAACGTCTTCCTTTGCAAAGGTGATTTTAGTTTTGTGAGAAGCCAGAAGTCACAAGGCACCAAATCTGGGCTGTAGGGGGGCTGAGTCACCTGGGTGATTTGACATTTTGCCAAAAAACTCTGCAGCCATAATGCATGAGTGAGCATGTTGTTGTGATGAAGCTGCCAATCACCAGTTGCACATATCTGTGACCTTCTGAATCATCCAAATGGTTTCCACAAAGGAATGTTCAAGCTTAACACAAAATTTGATGCAGATTCATTGTTGCTCTATGCAGTCATTTTGAATATAATGACCACACATTACACATGTCACTGAACATTGTCTACCATCCCCAATGACTACTAAAGTGAAGTCGTCATTGTTCACACATGCATTCCAGTCCACTCTCTTTGGCTGACAGGTTACGTCGATGTTGCACAAACCATGCTTGTAATATTAGCAATGGCTTGACATTTTCTAGACCTCATATATTGGCTACTTGGCCCTTTATTTGGGTATCTAAGAAATATGGTGAATCAAACATTTTCAAATCAGAAATTTTGATTCCTCTTTCTCCTAATCAATTGTAATTTCATTCATCCCCAGTGCAGTAATCCATTCTGCTATTCATCCAGATACTCATAACACATACTTTAAAGTCATTCTTAATTTTTCTTGTCTTCCTTCTCTATTAAATTGTCTCAGATCTAACTACAAAGTATGTATAAATCTGTTTACTTTGCTCTATTTCCGCAGTGGTGTCCTTTTCCAAGAAATCAGCATTTCAGACCTGAGCAGTGGCCACCTAACTGGTCTTATTACCTTCACACTCAGTCCTTTCCAATTGTTCTCCTTAGGGCAGCAAATGATTTCCTTAAATCAAATAAGCTCATATCACTTCTCTATTTAAAATTCTCCAGTTCTTTCTCATTGCATTTGGAATTGACATCTAAACTACAGCTTTGGTCTATAAAGTCCTATATGATCAGAATTCCAACATTCTGAACTTACTCTACAACATGCTGTTCCCAGGTTGCTAACTTTCAGTCATACCAGCCTCCATTCAGGACCTCAGGAAATGTGTTTAAATGCCAAGATGGCTGTTGATACCATTCTCTTTGCCCATGAAGCGTTTGCTCCACCCTACTGGGTCAGGGATCTTTCTATACAGTTTCATCCAGTCATGACTACCTTGTCTTAAGTACCACTCTTACCCAAACTCAAATTACCCTGCTCATGTTAAACAAAAATTTTCATATGTATGTTTATTTTTCTGAGTTTACACCACATTCCATTGCCCTCTAGGATGTAAGTTCCTTAATAGAAAGGCCCCCAGCTGCCTTATTCTTCAATGTTTGGACAATAACTAGCAACTAAATATTTATTTATTAACTATATCCTGGGCCATATATGCCAGTATAAGTAGGAGAGAATTAGCATACTTTTAAGATGAAAAAATTTATAACTAAGTCTGATTTTGGAAAAACCAACATAGCAGAAATGTTAAGGATTCATTATAGAGATATGGAATAATTCATAATTCTTCTAAGAAAATACATATTAAAAATAATGAATAGCTGAACTATAGAAGTAATGATGGGGGTAGAGAGGAAAGAAAAAACCTAGTTTTTCTAAAATGACAAGTAAATGGAGACTCATGAGGGATATGTTTTGAAATGCTATAGGGACAGAGACAGAACAAAAGAACTGGTATATTAATTATACAGCAAATCTCAGTTGAATAATTGTGTTTCACCATACACCTTCACAATTCTCTTATCAAAAATACGTAGTAAAATGTGGGCAAAATTTCATGATAAAAATGTTGAGATTGTTTGCAATGCAAAGAAAAGGAAATACAAAACGAGTTTTTCATGACGTAATAGAAACATGGGTCAGATTTCCTGCTAGGACATCTTCAGTTGAGTAGCTACATTAGGAATTTAGCCTAAACAGACTGCAGAACATGCAAGTAAAGCAGGTTGTGGAATTCACTCTCTGAATTAGTATTGTGAGATTTATATGATCTAGGACTATTTTGTTGGAACCTGCCATGATGACTTTTCCAACTGTTGTGAGATATTGTTGTTAAAAGATTTTCGTGACACTTTCCATTTCAAGCTGTTGAGGAGACTGGGATGTGGGCAGAGCAGCTATGAGTTTTATCTGTGTCAAGGGTACTATCTATGAAGGCAGGAGTGAAATATGCTCACAGAGCAATAAACAGTCCTTCTTTGAGGGGCTTCTGTAATAATGACTCAGGTGAGAAATGATGAGAGCTGGAACTGAAAACTAGTAAGAGTAGTCATAACGAGAGAAAAGATATGAGAAATGTTTCCAAAGCAAAAGAAACTGAACTTGAAACATATTTTATCAGGGAGAACAGGCATATATCAAAGGAACAAATGTGTTTACAAACACAAACCTACAAATGTGAGAAATACATACCCTCCCTGAAACTCATGTTTATATCATGTTACAATACACCCAGATGGACTAGCTCTCCCACTATAGAAACATCATAGTGGAACAATGACATAAGAAAAAGTCAAAAATGTCATACCCATACCCGTTCAGACATTTCTGGCAGCCACACTGCCCCTACCAGCACTCCCAACACCAAGAAAAAAGTTCTTGCCAATGTGTGTGTTTCTTATCTTTGTCACATAATGATCATGAAAGAAATTTGTTATAGGTGGAAAAATTCAGTGGAAAATACTGGTTTTATAATTACCTTAGTTTTTAGCAAATCAATAACTAACACATCAAAGAAAAATAAAATGAATCTGCTTTTTGAAATTTTGAGGAAAACCTTAGAATTACAGAATATCGTCCTAAACATTAGAAATAATACCACAGCTTCTTTGTAATAACAACAAAAAAAAATCAGTAGAAATCTAAACTGCACTGGTGAATGAGGTGGAATTCACATGAAATACTCAATTGGTTTAACTGAATAAACAATAACTGGTAATAACTAAATGAGTTGCTTAGTGAAGTGGGTTCAATATGATGAGAGTTAGAAACATTGAATATCTAGCTATTGAAAAAGAATATAAAAGATAAGGAAATAATTCAGATTTACTTTTCCAGAATTAAAAAAAGTATCAGTACTTTATTATGTTTTAAATAACAATCTCTAAAAAAATTAATGTACCAAAAACAACAACAAATTAAATTCTATGACAAAGTATAACAACTTTTTGCTCAAAATTAACACATTACTTTTTTTATACAGAATGTTTCTAAAGGCTATTAGATAAAAAAGATAAAAAGTAAAAGGAGAATCATGAGGGAAGTTTTGTCATAAAAATAAGTAAATTTAGTTCTCTACATTATAGCATTATCCTTATTGCTATTTTCACCATTTAAAATTATTTTATGTAATGAAAGTGGTAAATTAACTGTCATACAAAATGGACTTAATTTGTCTATTTGTTCTATATCTCAGTGTCATTCTGAAACCTTTTTAATTAAGAACATGAAATGACTCATTGACATTCAGCTTTAAAAGTATGCAACTAATTCCAATATGTTGATAAAAGCAAGTTACTTTGTTTATTGCTACCAAATCTCTTCAATAGGCAAAAAAATAGACTCAAGAAATTATGCTTCAAAAAATTTGGGAGATAAATGCAGCATCTTTTGAAAAAGTGAACTCAAAGTCATACCCAGAAGTTATAGCTATACACATCTTAAAAGTTAGTATTTTTCCCAGCCCAAGTTACATATTGGTTAGTGGTTATAAAGAGCCCACTGGAGCAAAAACTCTAATTTTTATGTAACCAATATTTCTAAAATGTCCAATCATTTTTATTTATTCATATAATAAATCATGAGTCAAGTTTTTCAGTTCTAATTTTACAATTGAAACAACTAATATACAAAAGCTAATAGGTTATCTTAGAAGTCCATGTAAGACATTAATAATAGGTACAGAAATATAATTGAAAATGCTATGTATCCATTTATAAGTAGATGTATGGAAAAAATTAAATATGTGGTTTCCAGAAAACATTAGGTAGCTTAAATTAAGTGAAAATTGTACTACATTTTGAAAACAAGTTATTACAGTTTTTATTGCAGTACTTATCATTTTTTAAATTTTTCCAACAGCCTACCTCTATCCAAATTCCCCTCCACACCCTTGTTATAAATTCACTTATTAGATCTTGTCAAATATATATTTTCTCAGAAAAACCATTAGAACTAATGGATAATTTAAGAGAATATAGGATAGAAACAAGCAAGAGACTGCCCAAAAGATCCCTTTAAGTATGGATGTGCATATGCACAACAAAATTAGATGGGACTGAATTATTTAGTTAGGCTGATTTTTTATGACTCACAAAGATAGGCTTGAAGGAATGGGTTCTTCTGGGTTTCACAGCATTGTTGGAGGCATTAGCATACTTTCTGACTGTCTGAGTCTTTCTGATAATGTTCTTAAAACTTATTGACATGAGTAACCTGAATGAAAACATTAGCTAAGCAAGCTATATGTGTATGCATATGCGTATGAGTTTAAAAAATGTGAAAACAAAGAATAATTAGTTGCATTTATGGTCTTTCATATTGGCAAAAATTTAGAAATATTATTTCAACATGTGTAGTGCAAGGCAGACACTGTTACCATAGGCAGTTAACTAGTTTTTAATAAGAAAGAGAGCAAATGCAATTGGACATTGAGCTCAATAAACTGGGGAGCATAAACATGTTTGCTTAGTCAGGAATCTATAGCATTTACAGAATCATTTATGTACTGCATGGGACTGCCACTAAGGAGACTTCATCCTCAGAGCACAGGAAATCTCCCCGGGGAGCACCACTCACCCTGATTGTTGAGGGGCACAGTGAGGGGTGCTTGACTACAGAGGCCAGTCTTACTGGCGTGTGGGCCTATCAAACACCCACAAGTGCTTGGAAAAGGGATTGGTTATTTTGAAAAAGCACCTGGTCCATCCCAAACCCAAGCTAATAAAATCCCAGGGGAACAAAGATTCTCTCTGTCTCTGTCTCCTTGCTCTCTGTCTCTTCTTGTCTGTCTCTTTCTCTCTTTCTCTGTCTCTCTCTCTCTCTCTCTCTGACATTTGGTGACCCACACTTGCCCTGTTTGTTTACACACTCTCTTGCCTGCAGCAGTCATGTGGGTCTAGCGGCTAACAGAGCCCTCAGCAGAAGGTGTGGGCTCCAAAGAACTAAGCTTTAATATGAACCCAGAAACTCTGAACACTGCGCTTTTTTTTTTGCTGAGGACAAGGTTGAACTTTTTCCATGGTGGAACAAGGGAGAAATTAGAAACCCAAGGTCTAGCTTCCATTTCCATCCAAATAAACCTTGCCACATCACAATCTCCGATGCATGGGTCCTTGGAATGCTTTCCTCCTGATCACATGGAAGAGCTTGATTTCCCACAACAACAATGCTCCTTCTGATAGTGATATTGTTACAGCCTTTTTGGAAATAATGTAAGCAAACTACACCAAATAGAGATATGTATCATACCGAGTAAGAGCCTTTCTAGAAAAACCACTTAAAGTAGTCTTGGCAGGACTTTCACAGTAGCAGAGTGAGGATACCATAAATCTACTCCTCTAGAGAAATAACAGATACATTGGCAAAAATGTCCAAATCAGTACATTCGGGGCTCTGGAAATTAACCAAAGGCTTTTAACAATCTGAGGAGTGTTTACTTTAGAAAAATGCTGAATTTGGAAGATCAGTATTTGTGGCATGCAAACAGACCTACTCCCATCCCCATCTCTATAAATCTGTGGTAGCCTCAAAACCAGAGTCTTGCATATCCTGAGGGAGACAGACTGGGATGGGGGCTTTAAAAAATTGAGCCCAAAAGTATTATCACTATTTGAATTTTATCTCAAAATGCTCTGGAAAAAAACATTCCCCAGATGTTTTTATTATTTGATTTACTTAGAATTCAACTTCATTGGAGAAGCCATATCTTTAGACATTTCTCCCAAGTAATGAGTGGCAATTGTTTTTCATCTTTGCTGCCTGAGGCCGTGAACCGATTAGTTAAAACAAGAACCTAGCTGAAAACATCTGAAGAATGAGATGAGGTTAGGCAATTTTGAAAATCTCCAACATATTTCTGGGAATTAAGAAAGCTGAACATATATTCAGAAGTGTGCACCTGTTTGAGAAAGACCTGAGAGAGCACCAGTCTCTAACCACTGGCTGACTTGAGGTTCTGAACAAGCAGGAAGTAAAGGTTTAAAGCCAATTTGTAAACTGCCTGAGCACTGCAGGCATTTGGCAAAAGGCAAAAGACTTATTGTTTAAGGTATTTAAAGAAAACTCGGACCAATTCTCTGAGCAGTAAGTAACTGAACATGGAATTCAGCGTCTGCACACTTCAGGCTGTACAGATTCTGTCCAGGAAAGCCAAAAAACAAAAACAAAATAATAGCAGCAGCAGCAACAAAACCTAAACAAGGAAAATCTGATTTCCAGAACTGTACATTATATCATCTAAAACAAAGTTTTGGGAAAAAGTTTTGCGATATACAAAGAACTCTATGAATATATGAGGTAAAAACAAAGTTAGTAAAAGCTATCTCTGAGAGGACACAGATGTTGGACTTCCCAGAAAAAGAAATTGAAATAGAGATTTTAAATATGTTGACAGGATGACACAAAACTGTGTCTACAGAATTAGAGGAATGGATGATAATGATGCAGAATTCAAAAAGAAAAAAAACAATATGGTGTGGGGAACAAGTGGAATAAATCATTGTTATACTCAAATATTTATATACAAAGATGCTCATTACAGTATTCTCTATAAGAAAAAAAATTGATAATAACTTTTAAAAACCAAATAGTTCAACTTCATGGCCAGAGTAAGCAGAACTGAGTCAAATGTCTGGAGAAAATAATTATTTAATTAACTTATGCTGGACACCCAGACCTGAGATAAGAGCTGTATACAGACAGTTTTGTGAACTTACACTAGGCGAATGAGGATTTTAAATGCACATGATTTGTTGGTCAAGAGCTCCAGTGCCATCACACCCCGAATTTCATGAGTGTATATGGCAATTCCTGTCTATAATTAGTGTATTTAGACCATTCCCATTTCAAGAGATTATTCATATAGCTGAACTAAAATTTACTCTGTAACAGTTTCTATTCAGTGTACTTCTGCATTACTTCTTTGTTTTTCCTTTCCCTCTTATTCTGCTCTTCCTGGTTTTAATTTTACATGTCATTTACATTTCTTTAAAAACCTTTTAGTAATACCCTTGGTGTTAGCAATATACATATACAACTAATTTATGTGTACATTCAAGTAACACTATACATACTACTTCCAGGATAGTTCAGGCACCTTACAACAGAGTATTTTCCCCATTTCTCCCCCTGAACTTTGTAAAATCTGTGACATTTCATTGCTCTTATCCATCTGCTATATCCATATAATACATGTCTCTGTATTAATAGGAAAAAATATTTTCTATTATATCAAATAAGAATAAGAAAAATAATAGAGTTTATTATACCTTCATTTTTCTTAAATTGAATTTGAGTTTTAACCTGTGATTTTGCTTAACATGAAAAGCTTTTGAAAAACCATGTATTGAGGAGAAAGTACGTTGTTGAATTGTCTATGATTATGTTTTCTGAGAAAGTTTTTTTTCCACATCCACTTTGAAGGATAATTTCTTATAGATTTTTCTTTCATATTTCTCTTTACTCATGCTATTCGCCTGGTTTCTGACAAGATGCTGGCTCTAATTTGTATTTTCCCTTCTGTAGGTGAGGTGTGTCCTCCCTCACTCCTCCCCCTGCTGCTTCTTTCAAGATTTTCTCTTTGTCTTTGGTTTTCAGCAGTTTGGATATGATATGCCAAGATGTTTTCAAGTCGACTGGTTTCTTTTAATCCTGAAATGGATCAATCCTTTTTAGTAGAGATGGTACAATTTTCTTTAAAACCCTGTGGACTTCCTATGTATTTAATTACAATTGACTCCATTATGGGTAAAAGAACATTTTCACACAGACCTAGGAACAGGCCCCTCTCTACTGCAGTCTGTCAGTCAGGGAGCTGTGAGCCAACAGCTGTGGGGGTCCTGAAGTCCAATTATACAGTAGTGGTCCTGAGAAGGTCTACTGGCTGTATTCTTAAGAAGCCTAGAAGATATTTTGATCTGTTTTATTTCACTGAGAGGATTTATAAACCATCACTGATACATTCCTGAGGTCATAGCAATAGTTTTATACCTTGACCATGAGACCATATTTTACTGACAGTGTCCTCAATTTGATCTTTGTCCTGAGGCCATTTTCTTTGAGAATTTTTTTTTCTGGGAAACACTGTAAATGAGCAACAAGTTTTATTTTGCAACAGAAAAAATCCCGCCTACTTTCTACTTTTTTTTTTACTCTGTTTGAAAAGTCAACATTTGCTTTTCAATCTCCTTTCTTTCCTTCCAAATCTAACCACAGGCTGCTAAAAGAAAGTATTTGGCATTTTCAAAATCTGCCTGGAAATCTAATTAGCCAGGTCCATAAGATTATTACCATGTTATTGAAAAGGATAATATTAATAATTGATTTCCAATATATAAATCAGGTCCTTTTTTTCCAACTTCTCTCATAGCGTTTTGTCATTGCTTTCTAACCTTCACTAACAGTTCAGGCTTTTGCTAACTGCCTGATCCCAAAGTTAAGGACACACGTTCGTTGCAACAGCACTCTATTTTTGTTAGCAATTTCTATTTCAGTTAATATTTTCTCTGTTACAAATCAAACTCAGAATGATTGTATTAACAAAACAATGATCTATTTCTCTGAATCTTCATTGTGTAGTACTGGGCTCAGCTGGTAGTTTTTTGGCATGCCTGGGCAGTAGTTATGCAAGCAGCTATATTTAGCTAGCAAGTTGCCACAATGTTGGTTCATCTGGGACACTAAGACAACGGGTTTCTCTCTCCAATTGGTTTTGAAGCATCCTTGTCTCAATATGGTCTCTCCACCGGTCTTTCCACTTGAAATCTCCAGCAGAATAGCTAAACTTTGTACATGGAGAATCAGAGAAGCTGCTGGCCTTCTTATGCCCCAGTACTGGCACATTGTACAATCTGTCTCATTCAGTTGGTTAAAGCATAACACTGTCTCATCACACATTCTAGGGGAAGGGTAAATATCCTACCCAAAGGTATGAATGCTGAATATCTGTGGTTCATTGACAGTAACTAATGTAATGAACTAACGCAATTCCATAATCATTCTAACCAAGGGCATAACAAATAAAATAATTGCTACAGTATGCAAAAATACTCCAAATGTTTTCTGTGTGTTTTGTTTATTTGTTTACAATATGATTTGGGATATTAGTAGGAACAAGAATGAGATAAACAGTCATCTACTACATGTTATTTACCCATTGAAAAATTATTACTAGCACTACATTTAAATAATATAAATTTCTAAAATGATCTCTATAAATCACATTTAGAGCTTGCTATCATTCACAAAACACAACTACTTTTAGTTAATGATTATTTAAGTGATTCCTGTTGTTGTTTCACTGTTTTAATGTGGACAGTTATTAAATAAAAAAAGAAGAAAATAAGTTAAATTGTTATTTGGTAAGTAGAAATGAGACATTTACTGTATAAGTCAGCAATAAAATAATCAAATCATGTATTTGACCTTTAACTTGTTGGTTGAAACAGTGAAATCCAAACAAACTGTGAATCCTATAAAAAATATAATAATAGCTTGCTTCTGAGTCAACAGGAATATTAAAGATGAATGGTAACACCTGATTATGTATTTCTAAAATAGAGCCAGCTTCTGTCCTGTTGACAATAATAGTGAAATAACTCCAATTTTCACATCTTTACAAATATTTTTTTAGAACAGCTATACTGTGTTTACAATGATTTCATAATTTTCTAGCTGAATTGCATGCTGTGCCTTAAGTATAAAATGTGGGCTAATGAAAAAACATAAGGAAAAAAGAAAAATGTCACCACATTATAACTGAAACCCAGAAATATACAGATGTTAAATTCTACATCATATTCCTAGTCATCCATTATTATATTTTTATGAAACAAAATTTATGTCTTGAGTTTAAATGGATTGTCACATCTACATATATTGAAGACGCCCTTCTTAGTACTGATTCACATAATGGTAGCCCCAGTGTTTAAACAAATTAAGTCCCAAGAATATGGCAATAGTAAAAATATTTATAAATGGAATGTCTTGAAATGAATTTTATTTATAGAATATTATGTGAAGCAATTATTTAATCTTATTATAATAGACAAGTTTGTCTCAAAACAAAAACAAAACACATAACTCTAAATTATAAGTGTTTAGTGAAGAAAAAAGAGGAATAAATTTTATATGTTTATTTATTTTTTAGAAAATATTTAGAAATACTAGTAATATTTAGGAAATAATACCAAGAATACTAAGAATTAAAATAGAGATGTCTTTTTTGTGAAGGATTGGGAAGTTCCAATTGATAATTACATAGGGCTGTTTCATAAACACTGCTTATAATGATGAATTTTAATAATATCTATATAGAGAGAGAATTAAAGTAAAACAGAAAACAAGGCATTGATGATTTATTTATTTTTTTAAAGAATTGTATTTATTTATGTTTAGAGAGAGGGGAAAGGAAGGAGAAAGACAGGGAGAGCAACATCAATGTGTGGTTGCCTCTGGCATGCCCCATGCTGAGGACCTGGCCCACAACCCAGGCATGTGCCCTGAACGGAAATCAAACCAATGACCCTATGGTTCACAGGCCAGTGCTCAATACACTGAGCCACACCAGCCAGGATGGCAATGGTGATTTAAAAGATAACTATTGATGACTGCTTACCTGAACATCTTATGTGTCTCCTGGTAAATATAATTTAGTTTATGAAATTTGTGAGTTTTCTCATAAAGTAGATTGGCTCTGACTTTATCATCGCCAATCTTTTTCTAACCACATGGACTACATTCCTAGGTGCTACCCATTGTGTCCTGGTCTGACAAGCACATATGGTTATAGCCTGCCAACACCACAGTGTCAATGAGTGGAAGAACCTAATAATGTCTACAATTACTAAGTAACATATGTTCTCTCATAATTTACTTTCCTTTTTGTGTTAGAATAAATAGTTTTATACCTAATTAATAAATTCTTATTCTGGACAAACCACTCTTCTCATCAGGTCTGTCTGGAAAATAAGTGTCCAGAATAAAAAGTAATGTAAATTAACACTCTTTTTGGTATGACTTTTCCTCAAGATTTTATATATTCACCAGGGATAAACTAGGCTACATAATAATTATATTTTCCATCTATATTCAAAATGAGAATCAAACCAGACAGAAAGTTTATATCTGTGACTTAAATAAGTGATTAGCTGAACATTCAGGGTAGGCCTTTCTAGAGATTATCTCAAATAAGAAGAACAGATCTGAGAAATAAAGAGAAATATCAAATAAGAGAATAATAGAGAACACCTGAGTAATACACTGTTTAGAAGCAGTCATAGTTCAACCACAATTAATGTATCAACTTTTTAAATTAATCAAGCCAATGCAGAGATTCTGTTAACGTGAAATCTACTCAGGAACACAGTTCCAATGCAATATAGCAATGGACTATTGAAACCAAAATCTACTTAGGGGACTTGTCAGCCTACCTCATATAAACATCCCTATCTGAAATGATTCAATTTCATTAGATACCTCTTTTTAGCACCCACATAATTAAATGAGAAGGTTCATTTACTTTAAAATGACTTATCAATATTCTCATTTTTAAAACAATGTTAGCCATTCACTTACTATATGTCAAGCATTCGGATAAGTCCTACAGTCTACAAGAAAGGGTTTATATGTTTTCAGAGAATACAATCTAAAAATGGATAATGCAATATATACACAAACAGGCAAAAAATAAATAACTTATTCATTGCCTACTAGACATTTCAGAATTACTTAAGCATTTTATATGTTATTTCTTTTAGTTCTCAAGAAAAAGGGGAAAATTCAAACTCATGTTTCATTCTAAGGGCATCTTACTTCTTTTATGTCATCATTTCAAAAACTGTATTTAATATAAAATGGCATTCCATATTATATATTTCAGGTATAATCTGTTTTTAGAAAATGGAATATATATCCCCAAATGCCAGGAAGTTTGATTAGAGATCATGTGGCATATGGTACACAGTAAGATCATGCTTTTCCCCCACGCTTGTGAGTTGTATTTATCATGCAGTGAAAACTTCTACTTTGATGCACAAAGTCCAGTGATGAGGACTACTATATGTTATTTTTATTATGTAATAATTACTGCATATGTTAGTAATGCCCAAAATATTTATCATATATGATACAGTTATAATACTAATGACAATTTCACTTAACGTGTGATGTATGGTTACAATGTCTGAGCATTATGCCACATAATTTTATGTAATTTATTTTATTTAATTATCATAGCAACCCTAAGATATTAGTACTATAATTTTCAATTTTCCAAATAGTATACACACATATATATAATATGTATATCCAAACTATACATATAATCAAAACTAAATATGTGTGATTAAACAGTTTAAGCTTTTGTTGATTACATAAGCTAATTCCTTATGCATCAGAAAAATATTGTTTTAAATGATGTGTTCTTGAATTATCTAACTCAGAAAAATTACAAATCTTTCAAGTGAAGGCACAAAAAATAGTTTTGAGTTTCTACAAATTAAGGAAGAGGCACACCTAAGATGAAATAATTAATGATATTGGAATTGCTTATTTCATGAACATATGAATAATTTTTTTAAAGTTATTACTATTTATTTTACTACAATGTATCTATTCAAATAAAATTTTCACATTATTCTCCAATAGAAAGAAAATATAAGAATGGCTACATGTCTTACCAAATTAGCAGACTGTACTTTGTAACACAGTGATTAACATTAAATGGCTATGTAATTTAAAATAACACTTTTAAACCAAAATCCAATTCTATCATATTTCATTTAAATATTTAAAGACAATGTGCCTTAATCAGTTTGACATTTTTTAGTGTTTAATTTTTTATTATATATGGAACACTATAAATAGGACTTTTAAATTACCTGCTATTATAAATGTTTTATAAAGTAGAATAATGCAAGATAGATAGGGAAAATTTGAATAATCTCTCAAGAAATTCCAAAAGAAGTTGTCATTGATTATATTCCTGTTTACTGTGAGATCACTACAGTGACAACAATATGAAATTTATACTTATGAGGAGAAATGACAGAGTCACAGGTTTGCTTACATTAAACATAGAGAAGAATTCAGTGTAGCTAGCGTATACATCAGGGGTTAACAATAGATGAAATTCAAACTTCTATGGTTAGTATTCAGGGAAGGTCAGGAGAGAGAGCAACACAGCCTGAGTGATAGGCATATGTGACCTACAGTCTGACCTATAGACCTATAGTCTATGCCCATAGGCATAGTCTGAGGGCAGAGAGGAGAACTGAGAGTAAAACACAGCAAGTCTGGTTCACACACCGAAATCAGGAAGTGAGTGTTTGCTACTGGTGAAGACACAGGAGAGCTGAGAGAGAACTGTTGTGAGACTTGGGTGCAATGTCAAGGGAGATTACTAAAGGAAACTCCCTAGTCAATAAGACCTTGCAAAAAATACCTGGCTTCAAACTTGTCTGCTGCTGGAGAAGTAAAAGACCTGAGAAATATTCCGAAGTCTGTTGATGCCTGATGAATTGTAGAGAAATAAGTGAAAAATTCCAATCATTCAGATCTTAATTACTGTTTTAAAAAAACGTGTAACCTTGCCATCAATTTGAATCCAGTGGTAAACTGAATGTAAATGGAGCACAACAATCCCCAAACCAGTCCAATACAGACTCGCTTGACTCAGCTGCACCAACCAAAGACCTGACTGAAGAGGCATGTGTTTTTCCAGACTTAAATATCTGCAATAGAATGTCATACTCTGTGGCTAATATTGAATCAAAAATTACCAGGCATGTGAAAAAGACAAGAATATATGATTTATTGCTGAGAAAAAAAATAAGTAATAGGACCAGACAAATAAATTACCCAGATGTTATAATTTTCAGGAAGGGACTGTAAAATAAATGTGATAAATGGGTTATCTAAATTATCTTTGGCTATAATAAATGCTTTAAAGGATCTGCTGGAAAAGGTGAACAAGATATATGAACAAGTGCATATTTCAGCAAAGCTATGGAAGCTAACATGAATTATAAAAATGAAAACTGTGATATGAGAGACAAAGAATTCTTAGAAACTGAATAAGAGAGTCTATACAACATGAGAAATTCATTTACCTTGAAACCAGAATAGGAGAAATTATAAAATAGAAACAAAAAAATACAATATGAAGAAAAAAATCATACCAGAGCATTCTAGAATCAATGTGATCATCTCAAGTGGTATAACATATGTGAGACAAAAGTTTAAGGAAGAAAAGAAAGATATAATAGTGCAGGAAAAAATTTGAAGAGATACTTGCCAAGATTTTCAAAAATATCAACCCACAAATCAAGAATCTCAGAATATTCCAAATAAAGACAAAGAAATTTTGGAAATGTTAAAATAAAGCTACTGAAAAATAAGAAATAAAAACATATTTTTAATGTCTGGTGCTAGGTGGATATAATTATCAGGGGATCCACTTTATAAATTATATAATTTCTAACCACTAGCAGTGCACATGAAACAAATTCAAAATAAAAAAGAAATAAAAACATCTTGAAAGCAGTTAGATAAAGAACAGCCACAGTGCACAGATAATAATATTATAATAGACTTTTTGTCAAGTTGGCAGTATAGGTAGCCATGGCTCACCTCCTCCCACAACCACATCAAAATTACAACTAAAACATAGAACAACTATCACTAAGAACCATCAGAAATCAAGAGTGGAAATCTGAGAATTATGGAATTAAAGGAAACACATCTGTCCAGACTGGTAGGAGGGGCACAGATGTGAAACAAGCTGGTCCCACGTACATGTGTGATAGATAAAAATCCAGGAGGGATATCTTGGGACTGAGAAGTCCCAGCCCCACACCAGACCCCCCAGCCCAGGGTTCCAGGACCAGGAAGATAAACTGCCACAACTTCTGGCTACAAAAACCAGCAGGGATTGAGTCAGTAGAAAAAACTTCTGGAGTCCCATATAGTTCTTCTTAAAGAACCCACACATGGACTCACCTACTCAAAGTCACTCACTCTGAACTCCAGCAGCGAGGCAGCAGCTTGAAAGACACCAGGGGCATACAGGGAGAAACTGAACTGTCTGGCATCAAGGCAAGCAGAGGCTATCATCCCTTTTCTAAACCCTTCCCCCACAGAACCAGCAAGCAGGGTCAATTCTGAGACTCCATTAACCTGGCCTAACACAGTTTGCCTTACACTGGAGATCCCTTGAGACTCCACTCCACCCAGCTAATTGCCCCATTCGAGCTGTTTTTCCATATGAAAGGCTGGTCTCCCTTGTGTATCACAACTTCCTAAATCCTCTCAAACAAGCAAGAGCAGGCCTCAGTGAGGCCCAAACCCAGCACTAGCAGCAGCTAGACTGGATTCACTAGATTGGATTCATGTGGTAATCTCCAAGCCCAGAATAAGTAGCAACCATCACAAATTGCTTTCTATCTCAGGTATGGTGGCCCAGGGCAAAACAAAGTTGGGGGCTGATATTGCCCCATACCACCTAGGAAATGCCAGAGCCTGCACACACAGTGTGCAGCTACAAACCAAATCAGAGAATCACTACCCTACCTCTGCGCAGCTGATCCTTCACAGAGGGCAGCTGGTGGTAGTCAGTGGTCACGGCCGGTCCTTGCAGCTGACTGACCTGGGTAAATCCCTCCCATTGACCTGCCAACAATAATCAAGACTCAACTACTAAAGGAAGGTGTACTCAGTCCACAGGAAGGGCATACCTTCAGTACCCAGCTTGGGTGATAGGGAAGGATGAGCCACTGGACCCTACAGTACACCTACTATATTAGGCCATGCTACCAAGACATAGAGTCATAGCAGTTCTACCTAATACATAGAAACAAACACAGGGAGGCTGCCAAAATGAGGAGACAAAGAAACATGGCCCATATGAAAGAACAGATCAGAAAAAACTCCAGAAAAAGAATTAAACAAAAAGGAGATAAGCAATCTATCAGATGCAGAATTCAAAAACCTGGTTATAAGGGTGCTCAAGAAATTTCCTGAGGACCTCAATGGCACAAAGAAGATCCAGTCAAAAACAAAGGCTACACTAATTGAAATAAAGAACAATTTATGGAGAAACAACAGTAGAGTGGATGGAGCAGAGAATCAAATCAATGATTTGGAACATAAGGAACCAAAACACACACACACACACACACACACACACACACACACACACAACAACAACAACAACAAGAAAGAGAAAAAGCAAGAAATTGGAAATCTATTTGAAAATATAATCAAAGAAAACTTCCCTAATTTGGTGAAGGAAATAGACATGCAAGTCTGGGAAGCACAGAGAGTCCCAAACAACATGGATGCAAAGAGGCCCACTCCAAGACACATCATAATTAAAATGCCAAAGTTTAAAGATAAAGAGAGAATTTTATAATCAGCAAGAGAACAGAAGTTAGTTACCTACAGGGGAGTTCTCATAAGACTGTCAGATGATTTCTCAAAAGAAACTTTGCAGGCTAGAAGGGATTGACAAGGAATATTTAAAATCATGAAAAGCAAGGATGTATAGCCAAGATTGCTCTACCCAGCAAAGCTATCATTTGGAATCAGTGGGCAGATAAAGAGCCACCCAGACAAGAAAAAAAACAAAAGTGTTCATCACCAAACCATTATTATATGAAATGTTAAAGGGACTTTAAGATAAAGATCAAAACTGTGAACAATAAAATGGCAAAAATATACATCTATTAACAATTGAATCTAAAAATCAAACCTAGTGAACAAGAAGAACAGAGACAGAATCATGGATACAGAGAATGTTTTGATAGCTGCCAGATTGGAGGAGGGTAAGTGGGAATGAGTGAAGAGGTGAGGTGATTAAGAAGTACAAATAGAACAGAACCACAGAAATGGAGATCACATGGAGGGTTAGCAACAGGGGAGTGGGAGGAGGAAAGAGGGGGAAAAGGTACAGAGAATAAGTAGCATAGATGGTAGGTAGAAAATAGACAAGGGGAGGGTAAGAATAGTATGGGAAATGTAGAAGCTAAAGAAATTATGACACATGGACATGAACTAAAGGGGGGAATGTGGGTGAGAGAGGGTGAGCAGGGTGGAGGGGAGTGAAGGGGGAAATGGGACAACTGTAATAGCATAATCAATAAAATAGATTAAAAAAAAAGAAGTATCAGTAGGTAGTTACAGAATAGTCATGGGGATGTAAAATACAGTATAGGAAATGGAGTAGCCAAAGAACTTATACACATGACCCACTGACATGAACAATGGTGGGGGATTTCCTGAGGGAGTGGGGAGGAGGTAGGTGGAGAGGGGCAAAGGGAGAAAAATCAGGACAACTTTAAAATCATAATCAATGAAGTATAATTTAAAAATAATAATAATATAATAATAGATGGTTGCCTTTTCATGAGGCAATGAAGACAAAGAAATGGTACCTTTATTGTACTGAAGAAAAATTATCAATTTAAAATTCTATATTCAAAAAATGCTTTCAAAAATGAAAGAGTAACAAAGACTGTCTCAGAAGTGTGACTAGAGTAAGAATTTATTTTTGCTATTTCACTATCAAAAAACAAAAGGCAGTTAGGTTGCAGGAATATTGATGGCAGGTAAAGAATTGGTTCTATAGAAATAAGGAAAATTTCAGAAAACTTCATAAAGTGTGGTTGTTACTAAATATAAAGCACTTTTTTCTGCATTGACAATTAAAAACATTTCAAGACTATTAATTGTTTAACTTAATAAAAATGAAGTAAGGGATCATAGTATATACAGAAGTAAAATACATAAGAAGAGCATGAAGATGGTAGTGCTGAATTTGAGTTCGAAATGCACCTTTGTAAGGCTTACATTGTGACAACCACATTGTTCATGAAGCTCTGCACACTAACACACACACATTTTAAGTTTTAAGTTTTACAGCAAAGATTCACAGCAAATTCTAGAACAAGCAAAAGACGTAGGAAAAAACACACATTACAACTAAATAGAAGAGAAAAAAATCCATCAGTAAAGGCACATATTTCTCAATTTAAGGCAGGTTATGTTTGTCAACAAATAAAAATATATAATAGGAGTGATTTGGGTTTTTTGTTTGTTTTTAGTAGAATCAATAGGCTTCACTGGTATTTATTACATGTCCATATACATGTCTACAAATTCATTTCTACCTGTATATAAATTATTCTTTAGGAATTACTTATTAACTATATTTCTTATTCCCTTTATAAGGTTTATTTGAATGTATTTTTAAAAAGAAAATTGAGCAAAAAAGTAATAGGAGCTACATATATAAAGGCTAGTTAAATTAAGATAAAAATAGTTTTTAATTCTCCATAAACCATATTTTAATTCTCCCATAGCATCATTTTTTAAAAGATTTTATTTCTTTATTTTTAGAGAGGGAAAGGGAGGGAGAAAGAGAGAGAGGGAATCAATGTGTGGTTGCCTCTCACAGGGCCCCCACTGGGGACCTGGCCAGCAACCCAGGCATTTGCCCTGACTGGGAATCAAACCTGAGATGCTTTGGTTGCAGCCCGTGCTCAATCCACTGAGCTAAGCGAGCCAGGGCCTCCCATAGCATCTTGAGTGGAGGGTTATTCTTACATAAATTCCAATTATGTATGTTGAATGCCTAACACAGATACTGGCACATAGTGGATACTCAGTGGATACTCAGTGGATACTCAGTGTTTTCTACCCTTCGCTCAGTATCAAGCAAAATTCAAAAAATATTTAACAGATGTTATAAAGTTATAAAAATTATTGACTTCAATAATTGAATAAAGAATATAACAAATACCTGGGCATGAATGAAAGAAAAATAGAAATATGTATTTGTTTCTTTGCTTATTTTATTTTTGTAAAAGTGAATCCAGCCTGGTTGGAGATAAACTCTTTCATCAACCTGATAAAATTAACTTTATGTGCATTACAAAAATATAGTGTCTTTCTTATCATGTCCATAATCTTTGAGTAATAATGAATATGACCTTCCAGAGAGGTTTTCTTTTACATTAATACTGATTAGATAAGGAAGATTATCTAAAGAATCTGAATTAATAAATGTGAATCACATCAGGAAAAGAAAAACTATAAATGATATATAAACTCAGTTTTCTATATTTTAGTGAGCTTAGCCCTTTCTTACAAAACAGTTTCTAAATACAAGACAACATAAAGTCAAAAGTTTTAGAACTTGTGATTCTTTAATGATGACTAATTTAGGTAGTTATCTAAACTTACGTAAGACAGCCTTGGTTTAGAAAAAAAGGTTAACTTGAATGGCAATTTTCTTTCTCATCGATCAATGCCATATATTGTAAGCATTCCTAAATTACATTGAAACCTGGCTCAGTTATCTAAACAATAAATGCTATGAATTTTCTGCTTAGTTAGTAACTATATCACTTATATGCAAATATAAAAAGACAATTCCATAACATATTAGGGGTTTAAAAATATCCAGTATTTTCTCATCTATATTTATTTTCTTATTGTAATAGCACTTCATTCATCAACATCATTTTAACATTTGCATGCCTAGAGATATTTATGGAGAATGCTAGGAAGATTATTGTTTGACACTAATACTGATTTTCCAGGTTGGCACTAAGATACCAGGTGTGTTTTTTATTTGTTTATTTGTTTTTTTTTTTAATTATAGAAGACAAAATACTTTTACCTTCTCCCTTAGATATATTTTTATAGTAAAGCCAAGCAATAGTAGTTGGCTGATGAAATTAATATGTATTTTTTAGTCAACCTAATTTTAAGTGATATAAATGATTAATAAGTAAGTTTCACATAACCAGCAGCTGGAGTTCACCCTTTAGGAAGCCTTCTGTGATGATGTGATAAGACTGACTTCCATAGCAATTCTAGGTAAACAACCATCTTTTTCCCTGCACAGTTCTGAGTAATACAAGGAAAATATCAAAATCATACTTCCCCATTTAGATTTTTAATTGGATATTATAGTTTCAAATATTTAATTTTCAATCTTTACATGCCTTTTTAAGAGATACAGTCTAACCGTCATAGACTTTTATTTTTTATTTTATTTTCATCACCATTTATCACCCCATACCATCTTCTACCTCCCCTCCACAATTACCACAATGTTGTCCATGCCCATGATTTTGTTCCCTCTTTCCTTTTTTTTTTGTTTCATATATCTGGAAGAGTGTTTTAGAGATATAAAGAAGAGCTATTTTTCAACATTTACCATATTAACAGAGCAAATTATGTAGTAATTATAATGCACAAAACATAGCAGAAAAGTATATCGTTATATAGTCCCTTTGCTCCTAAAATTACATACCATATTTTTCAGACTATAAGATGCACCCCCCAAATTTGGGAGGAAAGTGGGGTGCATCTTATAGTCCAAATGTAACTTACTTGGCTTGCTGTGGGGGGGGGGCAGCAGTGGAGTAGGGTCACAGGTTATTAAGTATTTTACCACATTTTTTGCTTCAAATTTTTTTTCCTATTCCTTCTCTTAAACCTAGGTATATCTTATGGTCTGGTGTGTCTTATAGTCCTAAAAATACAGTATATATTATATAATTAAAATCTGAGAATAGTAGTTTAACAAGCATCAACTACTAAATTTCAGCAGAATGATGAAGGTATTCAAAGGAAAAGATAAGGGTGTATCTACTATTTCTCTGCTGCAACATGTATAATTTATTGTAACCTAGGATACTGTGTGGACTGAAGGTATTTAGACATTTAGGCCTCTTAATCTTTAGGAGGGAGAATAGCAGACATTACAGTCATATTGTGATAGGTAAGCAAAACATGTTCTGCTATCCAGAAATTTTTATTATTTTCAGGTTGGTTCTCATAGTTCAGCATAAGTGAACAAAGGGAATGTGAAGTATTTTCTTTTGTTTCACATAGTGGCTAGGCATTACCAAATATGAGAAACTTTACTATTGACTAATTACCTATAAGACTATTCCATAATTTAAAGATTCTACCAAAACAAGTGCTTTAAAAATAAATTTGCCCTCCCACTACAGACCACCTGTTGTGTTGATAGCTAGATATTATAGATGTTGGATCTGTATACAACTTTCAGCGTTGTGAGATAGATAGATAATTATGAAACCTCATGACACCCGGTTACATATAATTTACAATCAATTTATTTCACAGGGAAAGGGGACATGTAATCCCTGATGTATCAAATCTTCGTAATTTGCTTTCATCTTGATATTCCACATTATCACACTGAAGTCTGCTTCATAAATTGTAATGGCTTTTAAGGTAATGTGAAGGGTCCTTTCATTAAATCAGACTTGCAAGAATCTTGTCTTACACAATGTAAAGCTGTATGAATCCTTTTAAGGATGAAATGCATCTCAAGGCACGTGAAGCAGGCAGTAAGGACTGGCAAAATGTTCCAGGGTACTTTCTCACCATGTTAGCTTGCACTCTAGTCCAGATTTAACAGATTTCATGAAGCGATGCATGAGATTATATCAATTACACTGATGAGAGCTGTTTTAGTGGTAAAAAGTTGTATTTCATACTTTTACACATTATCCAGGAAACCAAGTCCCACACATCCATAAACTCCATTGCTGGTGGTGGTGGTGTTGTTTTTGTTGTTGTTAGCAATCTTAGGTAAACCAAGTACATCTGGACAAAATTCTTTAATGGTAATGGATTCTCCAGCTGGAAAATACCATCAGGTGAACTGCTGTATGAAGTAAGTTCCCATTTTTGCAGCTTTTAGCCTTGCCTACCTGTCATTCATAGAGCTCAGGTGATCAGATGGTGATGATCATAGTAAAAACCAATCTTTCTGGCCAGAGAAACTAGACAGAAATATTTTGCACACTAACCATTTTATTTCAGCCAAATACCACAGAAAAAATACTGTGGTCCCATCCCCTGCCATGTGAGATAAAGCTATGCAAGGAGCCTAGCCTTGCAAAATTCCAATGCTGTACAAATGTGACATTTTGTGGGGTAATATCAGAAAAGACCAAGTAGTGACTAGGGACTTTTACCCCCCACTGGCCTTAAATGAGACTATTTTTTAGTATTTTTTAGTATTGTAACCAAATGCAAGGATGGCTGCCTGCTGCTAAGAAAGCCCATACTCAAGAGGCAAGTGCTGATATAAAGGAAAGGGATTTATTTTCAGGTGCCAACAACCTGGGAAATGGTGCGGGAGGGCACATCTCAAAGCCCATCTCCTCCTCTCAGTGAAGGCAGAAATTTTTTATAAGGAGGAAGAGGGGAACAGAGCAAAGAGATCAAGGGAGGACGTTGAAATATCTCCACGTGTAGACTAGCACAGTCCATTCCAATAAGGCAAGTAGTGATGGTCTGGTGTGCATCATCCTGGTTTAATCATCCTGGCTTCACATCATTCTGGCTCCATGGGCAGAAGTCAGCAAATCTCTCAGAGCTGGGATGCCTAAAGTTTGGAGTTTGTATCTTTTGAAGTTAGTTCTTAAAGTTATCTTCAAAAGATAAACATACTGTTCATCTACAAGCCACATGTTAGTCAGAGGCAGCACTTACAGGAGCAATGTCAAAAAAAAATGGTGGGCTGGGTTACAATTTCCCACCTTCATGATTTCCCACTGTTACAGCATGGTTTCAGTAAAGGCTAGGCAGTGACCCTGGACTTCACCCACATCCATGAAGTCCTCTTTCTCATCCCTGCTGGAATGGTGTCAAAGAAGGTAATTTATGACTTTTACCATAGCTCAGAGGTAAGGAAGCCAGCCCCATCTTGGTGTCAGTGGAGAGACCTTGTGGCTAATCAGAACTGGCACCACCAGATATAATGATGAGCTTCCCTCTCTGGTGTCAATGGAAGCTAAGCGAGGACTCTGGACCTCTATTTCCATCTGGTAGTAATGAAGTAGAGTCACTTTTCTCCTGCCCAGCAGTGTCAGGAAAAGTCATGGAAGTAGAAGTTTTACATAACATCTGAAATCTCATGATACAATATAAACAATGCACAGGTTTGAATTGGAAATCACTTATCATACTATTGTAAAATCTGGAAACTCTCAGACTGAATATAAAAACACAATCAATAGCTATTAAATATAATAATTACAGTAAATTATATAAATAATAAAGAAACTCATTTGAGTTCTTAGGAAATTGAGCCTTAGATCCTGATTAGAAATTTAAATGGTAGAAAGATCAGAAGGAAATTTCACTCAAGAAACCATCATGAACAAGACTGAACAAGATGAATGACAGAAAAAGTATGGAGAACTGATGAGCTTTGCGTTGTGTATTTTTAATTGTTTCACCTAACTAGAGGATATTTTTGGATTTTAGGCATAAGTTAGAAAAATTTAACTGGGAAAAGAGGATGAAACTGTAGCAGGGTACAGCCAAGGGGGAGCCCAAATAGGAACCTGTAATTGGGTCCAGAACTCGGTGGCTAAGAAATATTAGAAAAAAATATATGTATATAGGATGTCCTCACTCCCACAAGTCTGAGCTGGGGAATGGGACACATGGAGCAGGGCCATTGAGAGTTGTTTTGAACAGCAACAGTTTTGCAGATAACTTTTACAATGGTCATTTAATATATCTATAACCTTTAACTGGTTTCATAGATATATTAAACAGCTTTGCCCATGCTTTGAGCCAGCGGGATGGGAGTGACATCTACCCAGATATAACTGGGAGGCATCTCCCTCTGGTTACAGAGCCTGCACAAAAGCTTGGAGATGATTGGCTCCACACCACAGGGCCACACCTGCCCGGACTTACTATGGCAGCCCAGTGAAGCTGGAAAAATATGGGAATGCCTGCAGCGGTGGCTAATTGTGAGAGTGTAACAGGGTATAGCCAAGAGGGGGCCCCAGACAGGGATTTGTAATGGGGTTCAAAAGAGCTTGAAGATAATTGGCTCCACACCACAGGGCGACACCTGCCAGGAATGCTGGCAGCTGTGGCCAGCTATGGGAGGGTCTGGAAATGGGGCTGCAGAGGAAGACTGGCGCTGGGATTTAAACCCACATGTGGTAGCCATTTGGAGTCTTTTGGGGACCACTGGGCTTTAGTGGAGTGGGGACCACACGGCGAGAGTCAGGACCATGTGACTTTGGAAGTGCTCCCTTTTTGCATGTGGATGGTGCTGGGAGCCTGAATTACAGACTTCTACTTCTTTGCTGAGATATGGTACCCCAGACTGGGCAGAGGGAAAAGGAAGGACTGTGTGCATTTGTCTGTATCCTAAAGATCGTTAGTCTGTATAACTTTTAAATAAATAATAATTCATTTCCTTTTCACCAATCTCTGGCACTGAGAGATGTCTTTTCTCTGGAGGTGGGCAAAGCAAACCTAATACAGGGGAGGAACCCCCAGATAAAAAGGGGGAGGGTCTTTTGTATCATTTAGCCACCCTCCTGGGTCTGTTCTGTAACAGAAAGAGTCGGAAATGGTGTGGCAGAAGATTGGTGCTGGGATTTAAACCCAGGCATGGCAGCCATGCAGGGTCTCTTTGGGGCCATGCGACTTGGGCAGAGAAGAACCACGGGCTTCTATTTCTTTTTCTGAGACACGATACCCTGGACTGGGCAGAGGGGGAAGGAAGGACCGTGTGTGGGTATTCTAAACAACTTTGGGATCTCAATGAAGACATTAAGTCACTACTCTTAAGTTTGTGTAACTCTTTAAATAAATAATTCATTTCCTTTTCATCAGTCTCTGGCATTAAGCCCCTGAAGGCAGGCAAGGCCAACCTACTACGAGGTGGGGGACCCCCAGAGGCTAAGGGTGGGTCGATTTGGTAATAGCATATCGTTTAGCCCCCTCCCGGGTCTGTTCTGTAACAAAACCAGTTGTGGATAGATTGACAGCCCAATTCAGGAAATCTGAGAAATATAGTGAACCTAATTGTTTTTAGCAGGAGAGGAGTTCACTTTTCAAGTGAATGTTTTAGAAAGATTACTCCAGCAAGAATATGGAAGATGGATTAAAAGGACAACATATTAGGGTCTAAGAGGGTTATATTTTGCTAATATAGTGAAAATTGATCAAAGGGAAAGCCATGGGCATGGTATTGGGAATGGAAAAGAGAACACTTTCAATTGTGTTTTAATTAAGCTGTTTGTGCATAGAACCTAAAATATTAATCATATAGAAATTGCCATAGGGGAGATATGTGCTTTGACATAGACATAATTCACTTCCAAGGAAAAATGTGGGTTTTTTTTCCATAAACTCTTCAGTAGTTATCAGTACATTGCACCATCCTTGACTAGTCTTTCAAATCCCCACCACTTGGCCTTCAGTTGTAAATGTCACTGTGAAAAGGATTCTTATATGCAGGGCATTAGTTGGCTTTCACCTGATAAAAAGTTAAGAGAAGGAGATGACTGTCTCATTTCAAGTTGAAGCTTGACCTGTATTGAGTTTTCTTGAAAACTTTTGCTTGTGATGCTGTATCTTGAGTTAGTATAAATATACATTAAACCTGCCTCTTGTCATACTCCACTTCTCATATGTTCTCTAGTGTTTGAAAAATAAATAGCAAAGGATGCCCTACCTGTAAGCCTTCACCAACTAGAAACCATTTGCTTGAGAAAGCAGCTGTAGCAGTCTTTTTTTCCTTTTTAACCACAGCTCAGTATTTATGTAAAATGGACTTGGCAGGATTTTGCATAGGAGCTGAAAAATCAAACTTACTGGCCTGTGTGAAATTTTATTAACTGAAATCTCATCAGTCCTCTTGCTGACCACATTCCCAGAAACAGGCAGCTGAGCTCCTGGGCTGCTATGTGACCAAGCAGAACTGAGCCAGCTGTCATCTTGCTCATGAGGGGGAACCTCCAGAGTGGAGCAGAGACCCCTCAGCAAAAGTCACAGTGCCTCAGAGTGCATATGTGGCCTTAACCATTCCATAAAATAGCATCTCTTCAATTTCCCATCCAATTTTTATCATCTAATAAAGGCACTTTTATCTGGAAAAAAGAATTGACAACATTAGCTTAATTTTTATATATTTGGAATAGTAATGCCTTCCTACAGCATCTACTGATGTTACATGTGTACACCATACGCAAAAAGATCTGCTAATATCTTTTATCCACTCAGAATGGCTCCAGAAAGACCAGTCTGAGCCTGCGTTCGTTATGGCAAATGTTTGGCACAAATGACTGAACAGGGAACGTGGATGCATGGCACCTAGCAATGTTTGTCAAAGGCTTATGAAAAGATGACTGTTTCAAATCAGAGCTCATTTGAATTGTTAGTCAACAATAAAAGAATCATTTTAAAGATGGTTAAACTTAACTCCTAAAGTCACAATTTTCAGTTACCATGGATTATTTGGAGGAAAGGCAATTATTCAAAGTGAGTCATTATCTTTATTTCAGTAAGACTTTTTTCCCCCAAACCTAATGAAGTTTCTTAAAAATTACAGCAAAAAAACACATAAAATTAGAAGAGGATTAAACTTCATGGAGTTCCACTACTGGTTTTTATGACAAGTAATTTCCATATTATATTTCAATTGGTTTGCATTTCTTTAAGGAATCATTAACATGCTGAGATCCAAATCCTGTGGTAGTAAACAGTCACTGTATCTTTTACTAGTTGCCAATGCTGCAACCATTATAAATTTTTCCAATCAACACTTGGAAGAAAAAGACCTTATCATAAACTCAAAATAAGCTGATTTAATAACTATTTTAACACAAAATATAACAAAAATATCATTTTATAAAACACTCTTTATATGATGACCTAGTGTGTTACCTTTTGCTTAAAGATAACTGAAATAAAATGGATAACCAGACTTGTTCTATTACTTAAAGTTTCACCAATATAATTTATAAAGCATAGCAAGCAGAATATACCTAAAAGATAAGATTCCAAATCCAATATTATAAATTCTTTCTCATTCTTTTTAACAATTATAAAATGAATTACTAGTATATAGTGTGCCTATTACATATTTGTTAATATGAAATGGTAGGAAAAGAATTGGTTTTGTCCAACTTTATATTTTGACCAAGTTTACTTTATTATTTTACATATTAAGAATATTCTTCTTTATCTTAAAACATCAGATATGTCTTAAGATATGTATTAATTATATATATATATATATATATATAAAATGTATAATCAATTTGGCAGAAACTTATATGCTGCCAAATTACATGGTTCCCTAATTATTTCACATACTTTTTTTACCAAAAAAATAAAAGCTAATATGTATTTAGCACTTACCTCACACCAGGCACTAGTCCACATTTTGAGTGTGTGTCTGTGTATCTATTCATGGCATTTAATCCTCATAAAAACTTTATGAGGTAGGTCCTGGTCTTGCTATTATTCTACATTTATAGAATTAAAAACAGATACCCCTGGCTGGCATAGCTCAGTGGATCGAGCACGGGCTGAAAACCAAAGTGTCGCAGGTTTGATTCCCAGCCAGGGTACATGCCTGGGTTGCAGGCCATGACCCCCAGCAACTGCACATTGACATCTCTCTCTCTCTCTATCTCTATCTCCCTCCCTTCCCACTCTAAAAATAAATAAAATCTTAAAAAAAAAAACAGATACCAAAAGGTTGGGTAACTTGCCAATCATTTCACAGCTACTGAGTGGTAAACTCCAAACCCAGTTGGCATCTAAGAAAGTCAATGTGCCTTCTTATGAACCTAACTGAAGAGTGAATTTTTTCCCATTCCCATAGTAATTTCTGGAGCAGTATGAATGTCTGGAAGTCAAATTTAGACTGCCCTCAGCAGCCTCCCTTTATTCTTGCAAGCAACCTTCTGAGAATAATTTTAAATTCTCAATAATGAAAAGTCCCTGATATTTGAAGAAATATTATGGTCTTCAATAAAATTCTAGTAACAATCTCAATCTTATTATTATTTTTTAAATGAATACATTAAATATATTAAATAAATATGTGGCAAACTTCAGAAGAAGAAAATATGAAATACTTAAACTCAAAAATATATACAGAATACAGTTAATAGTTAAAAGTAGACCACACATTTGGCTGACATTCTAAAGACAGAGTCAAACATAATCAGATATGATTTTCACTGAAAGGATCAACAAAAACAGTAAGTACTCAGAAAATTGATTTTTACTGGAATGGAAAAATTCCTTTCAATGTCTCATAAATATAGCAAAGAAACATGTTTGTTTTAGCACATCTACTGTAAAATCTGTATGCTTTATTCAACTAATTGGCACAAAGTTAATTATAGTAACTTTCCATTTTCAATTCTATAATTATTTGCATATAAGATAAAATTTAAGCTACCTTTCAAATAATACTTCTGTAATATAATAATTTAACTTTGAATAAGAATTGGTCACTGGAGTGTTAGAGGTCTAAAATTTCTTTGCAGAATTTGCAGAGGAGACAGTTTTCATTGTTAACTAGCAGAAAATAAAAATGCTTTGACAGTTAATATAGGAGGACTGGTGTGACCTTTCATGCAATTAATGACATGGATTAAGGGCTCTTATCTCAGTACATGGCTGCTGCTCCATTCTTATTTAATCTGTGAGATGAAATAATGTGGGAACAATATGCCTAGGAAACAGTTGTTCATCTGATCCAACACATATAAGAATAAATACATTTTTTTCATAAAAGCAGAAATATAATAAGTTTTGCCTAGATATTTAAAAGTACTACAAATTACTATCTATGCCACTACTTCTTGTTAATTAAATTATTGAACACATAGTTTAATAAGATTGGTTTTTGTACATTTCATTCTCTTTTAGGTATGGCTGGTGAAAATTGATAGAAGACTACCCGATCAACAGAATTAATTATCTCAATTTAGTTTCTTGAGATGCAAAGTTTAAACACTGCTTCATTGTTAAATCCTACAGCATAGTGGTTTACTAATAAAATACTTATGTGTGGGGACTTAGTGGAATAATCTCTGGAATATTTCTTTGAACTCTGTGTATCTGTCCTTTCTAAATATTTACCTGTATAAAGACAGCCTTATACACAACATCTTAGAAAATACTGAAAGATGGAGTAACTAAAAGAGCAAAGTTTAAAGTAATCTTATTTTTTAAAAGTAAAAAATGCAAATCACAGAAGTATTTCTACAATTATGACAAGGAGTAGACTTCAGAAAATGTAAATATAGTTGACAAAATTTCAATTCAGTTAATTTTTAATTTTAAAATCTTTAAGAGTCTCATACAAAATATTCTTTTAGATCTTCACAAAACAGAATCTCTTTTCACAAGTTAGAGTTTATGGGAGAAAGAGCCAAGTGAACAAATAATTTTGATATAAGGTGTAAGTACTATTGTAGAAGTATTCTAGAATTACTCATTGAACAGTACTGCATTCTCATACAAGGGACAAGGATCAACCAGGAGGATATGGTGTCTGCATTTAGTAAAGCATTATCATAAATATTACTATTTACATAAGGAATACCCAATGTGACTTCTAAGAGTGTTCTATCCTCTCATTTTACAAATGAAGAAGAACAAATGTAACTGTTTTTTTTTTCCCCAAGGCCATATATCTAGGTAGGGGCAAACCCAAGACTAAAACCTAGATCTTCTGTCATGTCCAGCCATTTTTCCTTTCCATATTCTAATAGTTGAAAATAATTTATTATAATATCATTGTTTTACAAACAGACATTTTCAGGAATTCTTTACCAAAAACATTTTTTAAAAGTCAAAAAAGCTTATTTCATTAAATTGACCTTTACTTTGACTGAGGTACTTGATTTAGTCTCACATCTCAAAATAATTTTGTCTTCAGACAAAATCTGAGCATTAAACTGTCTTATTCAATATTTCACAGAGTTTTTGTGGTGTAATGCCAGCGTTAATATTTTTTTTCTTTATGTCGTGGACCAAATATTTGGCAAAATAAAATAAAAATGAACTTCTAAGAATATCACTTCCTCTGTGGAATTCTTCATTCCTCTGTGGAAGAGCTTCATGAACTGACTCCCAGTGAAACTGATGACAATTACAAAAATAAAACATTTAAAGTTTCTGGAAATGACTTTAAGGACATATAACAGAGAAACATTAATTCAAGATAATCTGCCAAAATTTGGTAAGAACTCTGAGACTGACATTTGAACCGAGAATCATGACTTCCCTTTCTTCTTTCAGCAAAGTGAGATTTAAAAAGTGAAAAATATTCACTTTAGACTAGTGTAGTCAAGAACATAAGGCTCCCTCTCCCCAAAGCTATACCCTATCAGAGGGCTCTCTTCCTCCTCCCATCAGTCCATTTGCTGAAGTTAAATTTTGGGTAAATGTGTTTAAGAGATAGGGACACATTTCTTCTGCCTGTTCCCCTCTCATTGAACAGAGGCTCTAACTTGGGTTCAGCACTATTGACAATACCATTGCTCCAATTGCCCTTGCTTTAGTTCACAAAGAAGGGGTTTCATGGTGAGCTAAAAAGATCTCAGACTTCCCCTTCCCCACTAATTGTCTATCACCTAAAGCAGAAGTTCCACTCAGAAATATTTGGTTGTCTTGTCCCCTCCCACAGGAATAGAGCTGTGGCTCAGAGATTTTGCTCGAGGGTGTATGTGGGTAGACAGTAAGACACAGAGCTTCAAATATCTCCCAGAAAAACTAAAGCCCCTCCCCCAAACAGGAGAAGCTGTGGTGAAAGCCAGTTGAAAAGGGATTGATAGATTCATTTAAGATATAGACTAAATAGAGAGATGGCTATGAAACTCCGTTCCCCCTGGAGTGAGAGCAAACCCCTAATCTTGAACTCTGGAACTATCCCTTTAAAGGAATTCACCTCTGTTAGGGCTGTACCTCAGGGAATTGCTGAATTGTTCAACACAACAGTATGACCCACACACTGGAAACATCAGACAGCAGATAATGCCTGGAAGAGCAATAAGAAGTCTGATTGAACAGATAAAAATTGTAAAATACCTATTAAAAATGTTCAAAGAACCAAATGAAACCAAGTTTAAAGAAGTAAAGAAAGATATGATAAATGTATCATATCAAATATAAAATACCAATAAAAAAGATAGAAATAATTTTTAAAAATCAAATGGAAGTTATATAGTTGAAAAGAAAAATAGCTCTCCTGAAAAATTCACTTCAGAAGCTTAACAATGGATTTAAATTGATGGAAATAAGTCAAATGATAATCCATATATGTGTTTTATATACAAACATACAAATATATATACACATATAGAGATATTTTTGTTGGAGAATATAGTATATTACTTAAATTATGGCACAAGCTCCTTAATCTGATTAAATGCATTGTCAAGCAAAATCTAATCTTACACAAGATGTGAACTCCAAACTTATTTGTTTACAATGAAATCTTAATTTTAAACTCTACAGAACTTACTGAAAATGTAACACTCCTATATTTTACCCTCATGTTTAAATCATGTATATAAAGCAGAATAGTAATTAGGCCTTGCTTATCAAGTGTCAATATAAAATATCTTGGGCTGAGGTCCATAAGGATGTCATAAATCTGTAAAATCCATCATTCTCCCATTACAAATAAAATAAATATCTGGTCAAAAACAACCATCTACAGTAAAAAAAAAAAGAAAGAGGAAAAAAGAAAAATTAAAGTAAGCATAGATTGGAATCAATGTAGAGAAGTAATCATCGATGATAGAGTTTGTCATTTTATTTTTCTGGCATCTTTGATTTAATAGTGGATCCCAACCTGAAAAATTAAGATGTGTCCTACTAAAGGGACTGGGGAAATGGGCCACCACAAGCTGTAGAATGTGGGTGTAACCTGGGAGCTGAAGAAAGTCGTTTCCTATTTCAATGTAGCAAAGTTTCAGAGAACAGAAAAAAGATTTGAACACATGCTTGTATCTCACACTAAATGCCTAATTACCTCAATTCGTATTACCCAATTCATCAAATGCAACTTTCAACAAAAAAAATTACAATGCTCAAAGACAGGAATAAAAACTGTGTGAAGACATGAAGCAAATATTGGACTCAGTTATGACAGATTATAGAAGTATCAGATGGGGAATTCAAAATAAGTATAATTAATATACTAAGGGCTCTAATGTAAAAATAAAAAAATATATACAAGAGTACATAAATAATGTAATAAGAGAATGAAGCCCTAAGAAAGAATAAGAAATAGATGCTAGAAATAAAAATCACCCTAATAGAAAGAAATAATACTTTTTATGGTCTCATTAGTAGACTGGAATTGGTCAAAGAAAAAAAGAGTGATTTTGAAAATATGTCATTAGAAAATCTATAAATTAAAATATGGAGAGAAAACATAAAAAAATAAAATGATATGTAAGTACAACAAGTCAATTACAAAAAGTATAACACATGTAATGGAGAGAATAAAGAAATTAGAAGGAAAAATGACATAATGACTAAGAATTTTCCAAAATTATTTACAGATACAACACCATAGATCCAAGAACTTCAGAGAACACTAAGCAGAAAAAAATATGTTTAAAAAATACTCATTTAGGCAATTTATATTCACACTGCAGAAAATCAAAGACAAAGAAATAATCATAGATGCAGAAAGAAACATCTTATCTAATGTTTAAGAACAGACACTCCACAGCATATGCCATCAGCTAAATTCAAACTTAACAACAATGAGATACCACTATACATTAATCAGAAAGGTCAAAATCAAGGATAATGATAATAGTGAGAAAGTAGACCAACAGGAATTCTCATTTATTACTGGTAGGACTGAAAATTAGTACAGACACTTTAGAAGATATTTTGACAGTCTTCACAAAACTCAACATATCCTTACCACACAATACAGCAATTATACCTCTCAGTAGTTACCCAAAGAAGGTAAAAAACTGTGTCCCCAGAAATACCTGCATGTGAATGTTTATAGCATTGTTATTTTTAACTGAGACAAAACTTGGAAGAAGCCAACATGTCCTTCATTAGATGAATGGATAAATAAACAGTGGTGTATCCAGCCATGGGGATATTATTTAGCACTGAAAAGAAATGAGATCTTGAGCAATAGAAAGATATAAAGGAATCCTAAATGCATATTACTAAGTAGAAAAACTAATCTTAAAAGGCTACATACTTTATGATTCCAACTATAGGACAGTGTTGGAAAAGACAAAGATATGGAGACAGTGAAAAATCAGTGGTTACCAGGCTTAAGGAGGGTAGAACAGAATGGATTTGCATAGCAGTAAAAATACTCTGTATGATATTATAATTGTGAGTATTATCATTATACATTTTCCCCAACCCATGGAGTATACCAAGAGTGAAATCAAATGCATTTTGTACTTTGGTTGCTTATAATATGCCAATATAGCTCATCAATCATACAAAACATACCAGCCAAGTGGGAAATATTGATAATGAAGAAGCTATGTACATGTGAGAGCAGGAGGTATATGGGGAATTTGGTATCTTTTGCTTAATTTGTGAATCTAAAATTGTTCCAAAAAGTCATTAAAATTATTTGTTAAATTCATGACATGTAAATGTAGTTTAGAGTATATAAAGCAAAAATATCAGCAAAGAAAAAGAGATTTCATCACAGAGTCTACAAACATTAAAGGATACAAGGATAATATGAACAATTTTTTTATCAAAAATTCAACAACAGTAGCCCTGGCTGGTGTAGCTCAGTGGATTGAGAGTGGGCTGTGAACCAAAGTGTCACAGGTTCAATTCCCAGCCAGGGCACATGCCTGGGTTGCAGGCCATGGCCCCCAGCAACCACACATTGATGTTTCTCTCTCTCTCTTTCTCCCTCCCTTCCCTCTCTAAAAATAAATAAATAAAATTTTTAAATAAAAAAATTCAACAACAGTGATAATATATTTTAATTAAAAATGAACATATTTAGAGTGAGTCAGGGAGACACATAAAGTCTTAATAAGCTAATAAGATTGGGAGAACTTGAATTTATTATAAAAAATCATACAGAATACAATCAGACCTGGATGGTCTTACTGGTGAATTACATTGAACATTAAATGAATATATAATAAAAATATAAAAATATGCAAATATTTTCAGAAAATGGATACAGTGTTAGTGTTTAATTTATTTTAGAAGGCATCTTAAAATTGATATTAAACTCTGACAAAAATATATCTGCAGACCAATATTATTGAAAATAGAGAAACAAAATCATTTAACATAATGTTGACATTGAATTAAAAGTACATAAAAGTATTATCACCATAACTAAGTAGGATTTATGCCAGAAATAAGCTTATTTTACTTTTAGAAATTTTATCAATTTAACTGACCATATTAACAACCTAAACAAGAAACTATAAATGATCATTTAATAGAAGCATAAGAAAAGTAACACAATCAACTCTCAGCAAAATTAGTAATATGGGAATTTGGTTAAACTGGTATTGTCTAGTTGGAAAAAACTCAACGTCCTACTAAAAGACTTAACTTATAAGAATTTTTTTAAAGATTTTATTTATTTATTTTATTTTTAGGGAGGGAAGAGAGAGAGAGAGAGAGAGAGAGAGAGAGAGAGAGAAACATCAATGTGCGGTTGCTGGGGGTTATGGCCTGCAACCCAGGAATGTACCCTGGCTGGGAATCGAACCTGGGACACTTTGGTTCCCAGCCCGCGCTCAATCCACTGAGCTACGCCAGCCAGGGCGACTTATAAGAAATTTTAAGGGAATTCTTCATATGGAAATGAAAACATGCTAAACAGTAATACAAAAGGATATAAAAGTGTAAACTCCCTGACAAAGTTAAATATAAAGAAAATACAGAATAATGTATCACTATAATAATGGTTCATAACTTATTTCAGCCTTAATATAAAAGTTAAAAGATAAAAATTTGTTAGTGGATACACAATGCATATAAAAGAACCAAACTGACTACAAGAATGCAAAGTGTGTGTTGGAGCGCAGTATAAATTTTTCTATGTGATTGTATTTAACAACTTAAAATAGTTACAACTTCAAGATATTTTAAGCAAGTCTCAAGGTAATGACAAAGTAAAAACACATAGCAGATACGCAAAAGGTAAAGACAAAGTATCAAAGCAAATCTCTACCAAAAATTAATTAAATAGCCAAGAGGAAGAAAGAGAGGATCAAAAACTGCAAAACAGATAGAAAACAATTAACAAAATGGCAATAGTAAGTCTCCTTATAAAACTTATTCTAAATATAGATAAGTTAAAAATTCCTAAACAAAAGGAACAGTGTAAACTAAGTGGATAAAATACAAGACCAAAAAATACACAAGAGACTCATTTTAGATTTAAAACACAAACATGTACAGAATGAAGGATAAAAACAGATATCCCATGCAAATGGTCACCAGAAGAAAGCAGGGGTAGCTATACTTACATATCATACTAAGTACATTAAGTAAAAAACTGTCTTTAGAAACAAGGTGATTATATAATGATAAAAGGTTTGATTTCATGGTAAGATGTAACAATTATAAATATATATTCAGGCAACTTCTGTGCACTCAGATAAGTATAGCAAATGTTGACAGATATGAAAGGAAAAAATAGCAATACAATAATAATAGGATACTTCAATATCCCACTATTGATTATGGAAAACAAAATGCACATAGAAAATCTATAAAGAGCAAACTCAAACATTTCAGAACAGTAGGAACTAACAAACATATAGAAAACAGAGCTGAAAACATCACACTTTCTGATTTGAATGTATATTATAAAACTACAATAATCAAAAGAGTGTGGTACTGACATAGAAATAAGCATATAGTCCAATGCAACAGAAAATTCAAAAACACACACACAGATCCATAGTCAATTAATCTACAAGGGTGCAAGGAGCACACAATGGAGGGAGGATAGTCTCTTCAACAAATCGTGCTGGGAGACTAACTATACACATGCCAGAGAATGAAACTGGACCCTTATCTCACGTCATGTACAATAATCAACTGAAATGGATTAAATACAAGACTTGAAACAATAGAAGTACTGGGAGAAAACAGGAGAAAATCTTGACAATAGTCTGAGGAATTATTTTTTTTTAGTATTACCCAAAAGGAACAAGCAACAGAGGCAAGAATTCACAAGTGAGACTACAACAAAGTAAAAAGCTTCGCACAAAAAGGAGAAAACAAACCAACCACGAAAAGGCAACCTATTGAACGGGAGAAAATATTTGCAAACTATATATCTGATAAGGGGTTAATATCCATAATTTGTGGGTAATTTATACAATTCAATAGCAAAACAAACAAACAATAACCTAATATTTAAAATGAGCTAAGGACTAGAATCCACATTTTTTTGTTCAAAGAAGACATACAAATGTCCAGTCAGTATATGAAAAAATGTTCAACAGCTGTCTATTTGGCAAGAGTTTAGCTAAGCTACTCTTAGTGGTATTGCTGCCATGGCTTTTATTTTATTTGTCAAAGCAGCCCACAGTGACTTTAAACTGACAGTAACCCCCTCATGCAAGTGCATGTGCTACACAGCAGCCCATAGAGTCACAAACAAATGTAAGCCACTGATACGACTTCCTTAATAGCCCTTGTGAACCACAACCTCCCAGGCCTCTTCTTATGCATCCTACAGATAAAAGCCTGTGTGGCTTCCCAAAATTTTACCCTTTGGTTTCAAATTGGCCAAACTGCACTTAGCCTGGGGACCTTAAAGTACTCTACTCACAGACCCAAATAAAGGCATGCATTCCAGGTCTTGCCTCTGTGCATGCACTCTGACTCAACCTTCCTGTGGCACCCTTCCAGGATTTTTCATAATTTCTCCAGGACTTGTGAATAATAGACTTCTCTACCTAATTCATCTCAGGTCAGTTGTGGAACTGGGGCTCACCAACCTACACCCTATTCTCCATTCAGTAAGTGTTAAGATTATAACCATTTTAAAATGTTTATTTCTTTACAGCCTTCGCTAAAGGATTTCTCAGAAATTTTATTTTCTGTTGAGTTCATAGGGAGAATAATGGAAAGAAAGATGCAGTTTTGTTTTTAAAATTCAAATCCTAAAATATTTGATACTTTGTAACAAACTATTTTCAATTCTCAAAATAAGTAAAGACTGTTGCAGTTTTTTAAACAAGGAAAATTATTAATGCTGAAATTTATAAAAACTTAGGCAGAACCTAAAATATGGATCTACAGAGCTCTTGTAGAATAAAATTTTTAAATAAACTTCAATCAAATTATGCTAATTGTATAATGTTTATTTTTAACAATAGTGCTATTATAGCATGATAGAATTAGGATTCCTTCAGATTAATTATAATTTTACATTAATATTTGCATAGTTTATAAGCAGTGTTTTCATGCTATTTTATTTCCTATGGAGAAACTTTATTATGTAAATGTATTTTAATCTAGATTAATAGGGTCATTCATGTGTGATTTTGGAAAGTAATTACATGTTACACGGAATTTAAATAGAATGTTACTTTTAACCTTCTTTATCATATACCCCACATAACCATGTCTCAGTGATTTTTGAAAATGGTCAAAATGGTTATAAAAATTTTCTCTTAATGTGGATAATATTTCTGGAAAAGATTTAGAAGTCTATCTTCTTCATTTTAGATTTATTATTATCGTTATCTTCATGAGTTTACGTCAAAGGTATCTCTGATTGTCATTTAGTCCATGACTTTTTATGTTATTTCTGGCTGATGGCCCTTTCTAATTATGCCCGAAATTAGCTGTAAGGTAATAAGTGAAATGTAAAAATGGCCAAATCCCTAGGTATCCCCCTAGACAATCTAATTTGTAAATACAGCATTGATTCAGTTCTCTAACAGTTTCTTTGGGAAGAAGTAAACATTTCTGGTAAGGGTGTTTTACTTGTTCACAGAAGTGTGAGAATTAGGGAAGGAAAGAAGTTAATAGAAGTGCCTTTGTAAAAGGAGGCTGGAGTGAATTATTATGTGTATTTTTAAATAAGTTGGTGTAATTATATTTTGCATTAATAATATTTTTCTCTGCTCTATATTTCTAACACATAGATCTAAAGTAGGACTTAATTTTAAGGGTTTTGGAGAGCAAAGGCCAAAATTTATACCATTTTCTCTATGTGTTATAGTCTAATCTATAATGCAACTAGGCTCTTAATTGTTGCTTTATGATCATAATTACTTCTTTAAAGTTTCAGAGAAAGTTTTCAGTTATAAATTCCAGTTACTTTGAGACATATCAGCATGATTTAATTTAACATAAGAAACAATGGCAATATGCAATTCTTGAAATTTAAATTATATGTCATCCAGAAACAAGACTCTAAATCTGACTTTCTTCACTTAGTACTAATGTAATATGATGACAAAATTAGTCTAAAGGATGTTCAAATTTTTAGAAATAAATTATGCTAGAAGGAGTTTCACACTTAAGAATACCAATTCACCCTTGCATATACTTCAGAAGGAAATACAGGTGAAATCTGTGAGCAAAATCATGCTTTCAGTAGCTGAATACTAACTCAGGTCAGATATAAGAGTATATTTCACAATATGAAAAAGATTTAGTAACGTGATCGAGATTTTTTTCTTCCTGTTTAACCAATCAATTCCTAAGTGCTCATAAAAATCAAGTGGAGCTCCTGATGGAAATACTTTGCTTTAAAATTAATAGTGGCAATAAACTACATGCAACGAATTATAGAAAAACTGAAAAAATAAGAATTAGAACATTTATATTTAGGAATCACTAATTCAATTGAATGACATGCATCTTTGCCTCATGAGTTAATCAATAGATATTTATATATTATGTGCTCTTTCATTTCCTTTTTTGGTTATATATTTTATTTAAATTAATGAAAAGATTAAGTTGTATAATGACTGATTTATTGGAGCACATTAATGGCAAAAAACTTGTAAAAGTCTTAACAAATACAATACAAAAATAGTAGAAAGAAGAAATGTTATTTTTCCCACTAAATTTTATTATGTCTTTCCCTTAGGGTTGTCTTTTTTATACCTGTGATGCACCCAACCCTGACAGATGTAAATTTTTTAAGTGGCTTGAAGTGACCCAGGACATGTAACAGGAAGAATCTCTACTTGCCATGGTTTTAAATGATATAAGGAGCAAAATTTCACCAACTCTCCAGCCCAAAGTCACTGTGATCTGTTTATGTTTACAAGATTTATTCTGGGCCTAATTTTCTTCACAATCAAGCCATCATACATAAGCCACATATTTACTCTCTCTCCCTTACCTGAAGTGTCTCCATGTTATCTTTTCATCACACGTGCTCTACAAAACCACCACAACCATAAATCATCTAACCAGTATAAATCTCCAACCTTTCAAACTGCTGGAAAAAACTTAGAAATGTATGTATTGGGTTCACAATAATTCCATAGTCTATACTCTAACTTGACCTTAAATGTTGCCTATAGTTTTTTTTTATTCTGCCATCTTTCTAACTCTCCCATTTTCCTCAGTTTTTACTCCAAATTCATCTCTCTCTTCAAGCTGCCTACATCCTCTTTATTCTATACAGAGAAATGTGTCTTGGACATTACTGAAATAAGTAAGTTCCATTTTATAAGAATACTCTCAACTTCCTTCTGCAATATCTCTAAATGTTTTATATCACTACTGTTAAATTTTTATGTGCCTCTTTTTTGTATTTTCTCAAAATCAGGATAACACCAGTTATCCTGCCTCCATGCTTGGTGTTTGTTTATGCAGACAAAGGGTAAATTTTGAAGCTCTATTTCAAAGTCAACTGATGGACTGTCTTTATAAAGCATTCAAATATGAAATAAAATGTCTAAAAATCAAATATTTTAGCTTTTAAGCGTTCAACATAGGAACTATAATTCCAAAAACACTACTTCAACCATGTGGCTATGGTTTTACTTAGTTTCCCAGTTCCCATATGTTCATAAGTGCCACCAGCCCATGCACCATGATATTGTCTTTCTTATCAGGCAGGTAACTAACTGCTTGGCTAGCTGTCAATGGAGCAGCCCAGCACCAAAGAATAGACAAGAATCACAAAGGCAACTATGCTATTTACTCATCTTATTGAATGAAGGTTCACTCAAAGTAGAACATCAACATACATTAATATCCTACAGGAGTTCTAACAATAGGAAGAATGTAATACACACCGAGCAATCAATGGGGGTTAATGAACACGAGTTTCAGAGTCTCAGCCAATGGGTCCAGGAAACAGCACAGTGGGCAAGGGAGCCATTAGCATCTTACAAAGAGCCAGTCTCACGGGTCAGAGAGGGTACAGTCTTGATCCAGTGGAGAAGAGCCTTCAGTGTCCAATGTCAAGGGATTTCAGCATGGTGTGGAGCAGCACTCTGATGTGTGGAGCTCAGCTGTCTTAGCAGTGGTCTGGAATCTGCCTCAGTTATACCCCTAAGTGTGATGTACTCCACCCCTCTGGATTTCTTGATAAGTGTCTTGGCACCCATAATGGTGAGTGGGGAATTTCCTCTGGAGCCTATCTATGGGTGGTCCTGCCCTGCAGACATGGCTGTTCTGGTCACAGGTGCAGATATCTTAGGAGTGTCTCCTTGCTAGATGTATCTAGGGTGACTTAGGTAGTTTCCCTCTTGACCAAAGTATCATGGCTGACTGGCAGCCATCTTGGTTGACATGAATGACTCCATTTTATTTTATATACTTTATTCTATCTTGACCAGACCAATGTCATTTTATTGGTCCTGCTCTCGACAAGAAGATATAAATATAATAATGAAGATAGAGTGAAGCATGTGAAGCTAGGTATCACTGTGCCAGCCACAGTCATCTCTCACTTCCCCAATTGTGTTGCAAATTAAATAGTTGGAAATAACTGTTTTATATTTGTAGATTATTTTCTGGAGACATGACTGACTAGGTTATTTAAACCCATGCATCCACAAAAAGCAAGTAAAAATGTTGAGTAAAATATTTTTATTCTTAAATTATGAAGTTTATCAAATAACTATACAAATAAAAAGGTCTACCAAGATCTTTCTACCAATTCACCTACCAATAAAAATGCAGGACCCCAGAGCAGTAAGGTAGGTAATTACTGAAGCCACATTCATCTGAAGGCCTGTGTTGATACAGGTAAATTTGTATTTTAATTTTGAGGGATGTATGGGGTGAAATTGTTTGAAGACAAGGCCCAAGATCCAGAGAGTAGGGGCAAGTAGTAGAAATCTGGAACAGCAAAAAAAGCTCTATCCTCAGAATAATGATAATTAGGAATTGCACAATCCACATCCCTCTTGACCCCTGGAAAAATACAGCTGTATTTGTCTGAATCCTGAGTCAAACAAGGTGGAAAAAAAACTGAGAAGTTTTAACCATTTACCAACTTTCTTATCAATTTATAGCACCACCTGAGTTAATCAAAAGTGTTAAATATTAAATTTAATTATTTTTCATAATTTAAATTTTGTTTCCTCAAAGTTATATTTTATTGCTTACATGGACACTATTTATATATTAAGTTAGTAATTCTAAAATCACTTCTTTTTGTATTTTATTGTTTTTATTCATCACAAGCATTTCAAAGATGATTTTGCTCTAGCTTTTAATGTTAGGATGAAATGTCTGATGCCAATACGACTCTGATTGTTCATAGGATGGTCTTGTCTTTTTGCTTTTTGCTTTTTTTTTAAGGCACTCCTTTTTTTTAAGATTTATTTATTTATTTTTTTAGAGAGGGAAGGGAGGGTGAAAGAGAGAGAGAGAAACATCAATGTGTGGTTGCTGGGGGCCATGGCCTGCAAGCCAGGCATGTACCCTGGCTGGGAATCAAACCTGCGATACTTTGGTTCACAGCCTGTGCTCAATCCACTGAGCTATGCCAGCCAGGGGTCTTTTTGCTTTTTTCTATGAGAATTATGTGATTTTTGCTTTATCCTGTGGTTTTCTGAAACTACATTAAATTGCATTTATGTGCAGGTCTTTCTTTACATTCATTTTTGTAAACTTGTGGTCACTGTTACATATGAAGACTTGGGATTTTCTAATGTGATTATTATTTATTATTTCTTTGTTTATGTTTTTCTCATTTTTCACTTTTTGTTTTATTTTGTTTTCCAAAATTGCTAGGTTTATAGTGAAATATTTAGACTGTATTTTCCATAAATATTATCTTTTCAACATTCTCAATTGACTATGTACTTTAAAATTTTTGAGTTATTAGTATTTTCTTTGATCTTACCAATTTGAAAGACTAAATTTTTCATATTATTAATAATTAAGTTCACTTTTTGCCAGATTTCTTATTTTAATTTTTACTTGATACTATTTCTCTGTCCCAGTGTCCAGTTCAAGATGCCAAGTTATCTTTAGTCACCACGTTTCCTCAGACTCCTCATGGCTACATTTATCATTTTATTCTCCAAGAGAAAAAATCTATAGCTTTGTTTTTATTTATTTTTTATGGCAATAATGAAACTGAATTTAGGGTTGTTAAGTAACGACCTTACTCACACAACAATTGAAACTAATGAAGAAAATATATATTATACCACAATGCCTTTGTTATTTCCACTAAAATTCACTTCCTCATGATATACATAGACTTTCAAGAATATTAATGGTTGACTTTTGAAACTTCTCGGTTTTTTTCCATAAAATTTTCTCATATACCATGAAACATGTTAAAAAACATTGAAAGATGTTAAAAAGATTAGGTAAAAATAAATGTAGTAATTAATAGTTACATCAGTTATTATACTTAATAATATATAAAGGATATAGATTGTTCTGCTACCTTTTATTTTATAACCTAAATTTAAAGTAGCAATAAGGTTGAATATTTTATTATGTAACTTTCAGTTAAATATTTCTTCAGAAATCATAAAATGATATTTAAATAATCAGCAAAGCTTTTGTTTGTTCACTATGGTGTTTAAGCATATATGAGTCATCTGATATTGAAGTGCTGTTATGAAAACATTTTGCTGATAAATAAGCATATGATTGTCAGGAAACACTATCTGTATATTGTTTGTTAGCATTTTTATTGCAACTGTAATTGTTTAATAATTTAATTCCTACTAGTCTTAAACGTGGTGTTCAAGTTTTTCAGGCAAATATTTTCATACTTAATGACTTTAAATCATAACAACCACATTTTAGACAGAAAATGTAAGGAACTAATATGGCATACAATATCTTATTCATCACAAGTTATTTAAATATCTGGCTCATAACTTGAAGATGGTGAATCATTCAAACTAACTCAACCAGTTCTTTCACATAATAGAGAAAACAAGCAGAATATGTGGATTTTAAGGGAGATGAAAAGGAATAAGATAGACAGTCAGAAAAAAAGAAAAGAGATAAGGCTTAAAAATGTGGGAAAAAGAAAGATCACTTTCTATGTAACCTTTAATAACAGTATGGGGTAAAATTGAGAATGATGGCTTTCTCATTTCCCTCCAGTATAATCTCACTCTTTAAAGTTCATTCTGCTTCGTGTGAATAATGTATGTGAGCTGACATTCCAGGATAGGAAGAAATAACATGAGCCAGAGTTTAATAAGCTTTAAGTGAACAATACCATTTCTTACTGTATTAGAGAAGGGTAAGTAGAGTTCATCAAACTGACTCACAGTAATTATTGAGCTTTTTAAAATATCAATGCTTACCTTAAATAGAGCCAATATTTTGCTATTTTATTTAAATATCAGGAAAGACATAAAATATCATTCTTTAAATGTTTATTTTGTCCATTTTATATATTGTCAAAGTGATTTTATGTCTAGTTTTTCACACACAGCAAAAACTGCTCCACTTACAGAAATTCTGAGCTCCAGGAAAAGTGATGATTAATAACACCCCCCCCAAAAATCACATGGTTGTTTCTAATATTAAAGATGATTAAGAAAGTAGAGGTGCAACACCTCATGTGTCAAGCATGGTAAAGCAGTACAAAAGTAAACTTTCAAACTAACTGAAGCTTCCAATTTAAGTTAAAATACATTTTCAACACACACTCTTTGATATGTCCTAATACTTGTGTTTTATATTAAGTTTTATGGTCTTAGGTTCCTGCACCTTGTACTTCTTCATTAAATTATTAGCTAGCCTTGACAATTGAATTGCCACATATGTTTCAGTGTCAGCTTTTCTGTTTCCATTAAAACCTGCTATCATTTTTATTGTGATAGCATTTAGTCTATATGTAAATTTGGAGACAATTGACATTTTATAGTATTGAGTCTTTCAATATATACATGCATATAAATACAATTTATTTAGATGATTGATAACACATATATAATATTCCATTGTTCTCCTTATAGATGCCTTTATGTCTTTAATTCATATAAAATAAATGAAAATAAGATTTTGTTTATCACCTTTCCAGACTTATTTAAATATGTCTTGTGGTGAGATTTCATGAAGTTTGCACATGTATGTATTTGCCTGCCTGCATTAGAAGCATAATGACCATGAAAAATGAGAACTTGTCATAGTACCATCTCTCTCTTTGCATCACACCCAAAGGGGCTATTTTAATAGTTGCCTAGTCCAGGAAACATATGGATTAGAGCCATCTTGATAAGACTTAGATATTTAAAATAAATTATTAGAAATAAAGAATCTTGAAAACAACATCAAATACTTGACTTAAACCTAGGTTTTTTACTATTTTGTGCTGTTTTAATTATATCACTTTTAAAATTCATTTCTGACATTTTATAGCAAACCATTTCTATTTTATAAAATACTGATATTTTATAACCTGTAATAGTTATTAATATTAATAATCCATCTTGTACTTTTTGTGTTTCCATATATTATGAATAAAAATGCCTCGCCTTGTGTGACCACTGGGTAGCTTGACCTCTAATCCTTTCCATCACCATATCCTTCTTTCTCACTAGTTTTTTTATCTACATTTGCTGATCAACACTAAGCTGGATGACTTAACCAGGACCCTCTGCAGGCTGCCAGTGTTCTTCTTGTCTAGCTTTCTCCTTTCTGGGTCTCTGTCCATCCTGTGAACGCTAACCACCTTGACTCGAGGTTCAAGGTACACACTGGGTTCTTCTGGTTTTCCACTCTCTACAGCACAGAGGTAGAGCAAATTTAAGGCTTGCATCATTTGTGTCTCATGTCTCAGAGATACACGTCCTTTATTTCTTGATGTCCAATGTGTTGAAAACTGTTGTTTAATATATTTTACCTTTTGTGGTTTGTTTCAAGTAGGAGAATGATTTCCAGCCCCTGTTAATTTCATCTTTTCTTGAATTGGAACAATTTTTTTTAAATTAAGCTAATAATACCTTTCTAAGCATAATTAGAATAAAATATGTCATATATTAGAAAAACTCATATATTGGAAAATTTTGTAACTAATATTTTATCAGAATACTCATACTGTCTTGTGCTAAAAAGCTTTCCTAATTGATATACAAATCATTATTTCATGAGTCAATAGTCCTAATTAGAATATGAAATAATGTCAAAGTAATGAAGATGTTTACAATGTGAATGGTATTGTTTGTCTTTACTGCTCATAAATAATGATGTGATGATACTCTGGAGTAGCAGAGAAATAACTACACACATTTTTAAAAATGCAATCCTAAAATTAATTGAGTAACAATTTATGTAATTATTATACTAATAATGTTATTGCTTATGAAAACATTTTAACATCTTACTTTGTCCTTGACTAAGCAAAATCAAGATCTCTTTCTTACCACCTTTGATTTGCTTCACTAAACCCTGACTCAAGATTTTTTTGTATTAAATGTTCATCAAATGTATAATTTATATCTTCAAGTATATTTACTTCACATACAAGATCACTTAATAAATATCAGTTAATTCCTATAATTTTTACATTTGTACTGGTTTTCTTTGAATTAGATGTGTCAATAACATATTTTAATGTTTTTATCTCACATGGAAAATAAATGTGTTTGATTTTCTCTATAATGTTATTCCATGTGAGGTATTCAAAAGGCTTTTTTAGTGTATTATTATCAAAGATATCAATTCATCATTTTGGCTACCTGCATAGGTTATTATAAAAATGGAGGTTTTAAAAGCTATGGAATACTAGAAGTCTTAGAATGACAGAATTATATTTCCAAGATTAAAATATTGATATAAAACTATTTTTATTATCTGTGACTTTGTATGCAACATAGATAGGAGGGAAGGCAAATTACCATGATCTTTCAAGAAGAAAGTATTCCAGTGAATTTATCCAATTTGTGTTTTAGATTGTTAACCTACAATTTCAAATAACATCCCCCTTGGCATCACAGAAAAATCTGAGATAAGAAGAAGTAAATATGAGCTAATCACTGAAGGTGTTATGAAAATTCTGACACTTTATTACAAAGAAGCAAAGGAAATATTCTGGTGTCAGTAATTCCATAGTCTTCAATTCACTGATAAATTTTTTCCTTAAAATATTACCTCATAAATTTCTTCAACATTTATAGTTATTTTATTGAGGATGGTAAGGGAATGAAAGCAAATATTAAGTGTGTTTATATCCTAAAACTGATTTCTAAAATATATATTAATCACATGGAATAATATGATATTATAAGATACATGTGAAAATTTTATAAACATATATGGCAAATATAAAAATAATATACTGGTGGTACTATTAAAATCTTTAAGGTCAAAAAACAGAAATAATTCTGAGAAATGACTACTCACACTATACATGGTTTACTATTTTTCAGTTTTTAGGTCTTAACTTCAATGACACCTCACCATAGAGTTATTTTCTGGTTGTTCTTTCCATACATAAGTATCCTGGAACCTTACCAGTCTATTCAACACGTTATTTCCAGAGCCTAGAAGAATGCTTCACATACATTAGCAATATGATTAGCAAAATGTCCATTTGTCATTCATGTTAAAAAATGACTTATAAAGTCACCAGAATTGTAAAAGCAAGGATATAAAATTACAGATATGTAGTACAGATTATAGCTATCTTTGAGTGATATATTTTAAATGGTAATATATTGCTACTTTTTAAATCATTTATACAAATTTAGTGAATATTGCTGAATATTTTACTGTAAGTAGCAGTACTCTAGAAACTACTGCACAATATATCTCCTGAGTAAAATTTTAGCAAAGTGTAAGTCACATGACACATTTATATAGTTCATAAATTTAGTCTTTAATGTATTTTATATGTGATTTTCTAAAGAAGTAGATGACCAATGTCAGTAACGTCATAAAATATGCATTATTAATTAATGGAACACTTGAAAATAAAAGATAAATGAAAGTTTAATGTTACACTCCACAATTTATTTAGTGATTACTCAGAGTATGTAAATTTTCATTGAAACTAACCCTCAGAAAAGAAATAAAAAGAAGCTGATTTAACACAAATATTTTCTTTGTATAACATGTTCAAATTTCTCATCATGATTTGAAATAATGTTAATAATATCAATTAAAAAATAAACTTGTAGAATAATTGAAAGCCATAATAATCAAAGAATGATTTATGGTCTTGAACAAGCTAAATTCAATGTATATATTATTATGACCTAAAACAGAACATTGCTAGGCAGGTAGTAGTTTGTTGCTAAAATGTATACATTCGACATTAAAGCCATCAAACTAGACTGATTGTCAGGACAAAATTGTTTTGGTTCTGACTGTTAATGTTCTTAAGAGTTTCTTTTCCTATAGTATTAAGGCTATAAGGATAAAAGGTGAATAATAAATGAATGAATGCAAAGATAAAAATTCATACACATTAGTTTAAAGGTAAAGCAATTTCAGTTTGTGTCCAAAAGACTCTAAATTCAATGAAAAACTAAACAACATGCTTCAAGAAAATATTAAATAGGAAAACCCTAGTGGTGTAAATATCCAGAGAGTCTAGCCCCCCCCCTTTTTTTCACATACTTTATTGCCATCAATCATCTGGAAGAAGGCCAGTCACAATTCAAAATCTCCAGGAAGAAAATCTTGGTCCACATTCAACATTGTTTCATGAATGGAAATTCTTTTTGGGTAAGATACAATTTAAAGCATATATATCATATACAGTAGATAATAACAGTATCTAGTATTCTTTCTTGTCCATGAAATTAAGCAGACAGATTGTGCATAAAGGTTTCAAACATTACAAAATAGAAAAAAAAGTCTTTTTAAAAATCTCTTCATAAAAGGAGTCCCAAATAACATTCTCTGAGACTTAGAGTTTGTTTCACCACCAAAGGTGCTCTGTCCTGGTATGAGCCAGCCAAGTAGTTACATGTCACTCCAGCAATAACTCTCATTATCTCCAGAGTCACAAAATTGGAGTCTATCCATTTATTATTATGCCTGCTTTTCCCATAACATTTATATTATTTTTGTAAAAGTTATATTTACATTGAATTTCCATTGCCTAGGACAGCATTGATTGGTAAGTATACATGTTTATTGATAAATTGAATGTGTAAATTTATTAATTTATGGTTTAGTCTTCATTTTCTCAGTTGCTTGTCTAACATTTACTAAATAGTTATTACTTTAGAAGCCAACCTTGGTGCTTGGAGGTAAAGATGAAGTAAAAGTAAGCTGGTTTAGGTAAAATGACTGAAACAAAAGAACTCAGTGAACTATGGAAATATATAGTAAACTAACCAAGTCTGAAACACACAATAATAAAAGTACGTATTTAAATATATTTTTATCTAGCCCTGGCTGGCATAGCTCAGTGGATTGAGCGTGGGCTGTGAACCAAAGTGTCGCAGGTTTGATTCCCAGTCAGGGCAGATGCCTGGGTTGCAGGCCATGGCCCCCAGCAACCGCACATTGATGTTTCTCTCTCTCTCTCCTTCTCCCTCTCTTCCCTCTCTAAAAATAAATAAACAAAATCTTTAAAATAAATAAATAAATAAATAAATAAATAAATAAATTTTTATCTAAACCCTTCAGTTTTTATGTGACATTACATTTGTGTAAACTTTAGGAAGTAAATGGTTGTTTAACTCTCTTTTGACCCAAAAAACCCTATATTTTAGGTTTTCTGCACTCTTAGTCCTTTATGATGAATTAACCCCTTTTATATTTACATGAGCAAAGCAAAAATAGTTTGAGAAATTGATTTTATACTTAACTTTCACTATAATTTATTTGCAAGGGTAAGTGGTCTGCAATGGTCCAGACTGATGGCATTCATCAATGTGTTGCTAGAATGAACAGATATTTATGTTTTTCTTATTAATAAAAAATGATTCAAACCTCCAATAAATATAAGAAAGATATGGATTAGCATGCACCTATATACAGGTATAATCTTTCTAACCCTTTTTATTTATTTTTTTTTCATGGCCAAGTGTGTAGCCACTAACTTTATTCTTTCAATAATTCAAAGTAATCTGTGGTGTATAAAATTAATGATACCATATGAAAAGGCTGAAATTCCCAAAAGAGAATAAACTCAGAATCATCTTTTATCATTAATTTAATTTAAGGTGTTATTTACTTAACACTTCCTCAAATTTTCTGGTGGGGGAGGAGAAACGTGAGTAGATATAGAAGGTGATCTAGTAGCAGTAGTGCGGGATTCTTTCTAAAATGACTTAGCAAGATTCTTGCTAAAATCATAAAATACAGTCCCAACAAGTGAAGCTCAAGGTCAAGGCCTGCTTGAAAAAAGGACTTAGAAGTGCCTGACCAAAGTTTATTCAAAGAAAGCACCTTTGTCTAGGGCTGTTCTTCCTTGGGGAAAGAAAGACAAGATTTTACAGGACCTTCACAACTAATGCCCAGCTGGTTTCATGAAAACTTGGGTAAAACCAGTTCTCAAAAGAAAAGAGAATTTTTGTTGGAGTTTAGCAGTCATTTGTTGGACAATTTTTATTTAACAAAGGACCTGGTGAGGATGAGTAGAGAATTTAGTACACATAAGGGTCACAGTGGAAAATGTTTATAAGAGCATCTCATGTGGAACTTTAACAAATGTAATAAAACAAATAATCAGATATTTTGTAAACTTTAAAGTGTTCTTAAATTACAGTTTTAATTATCAGAAGATTATGTGATGAGTGCAAGGTTGCACAGTAAAAGAGGTTGCATTTTGAATATGGATACAGTATAGTATCCATATCCATTATGGAGACAGTATAGTAAAAGATAAACAGAATTCTGTGGGAGGAAGAAATACACATAATCAGACAGACAAGGAAATACATGACGAGCTTGATATCATTGAAGAGGGCCTGGTACAGAAGTTGAAAAAAATAGGAGTCAAAGCATTCAAAACAAATAACCTATACTATTTCATTTTTATAAATGTTAGGTTCAAAGTACACAATGTTATGCATTTATATTTTTCATGAAAGGTTTATTTTAAATAGTTTTCTTATTATTTTAAGTTTATGCCTGTATCTATAAACACTACCCAAACTTTTAAATATGACATTGCACAACTAACTATATATTTAAAACTAATCTGGCTTTTTAAAAAATTCAGTCTTCACTTTGTGTATCATAAGGGGAAATTATGTAAACATCATAACAATTATTTATGAATAGAAAAAAATCATAGTGCTCTATATTTCCATCTTGTAAAAGTAAATAATTTAGCTATTTTCCATTTAAAATCAATGTTCTCCCAAAAAACAAAGGCTAAACTATTTTACATTTAAATGGAAGGAAGTAACTTTTACATGACAATGATATACCAGAAAAGGTCATTTTAAATAAACTTGATATAAAAAGTAAATGTTCTCAAATATAGTATTTGACTAGAACATAGATCTTTAGAATTAAAAGTGTCTTTGCAAGTTTAGTCTGAGTAATCTAACTCGCTGACTGTAAAGTGTCCAAGAGTCATGATACCTAATTTTTGGGGAGGGTGGGGGGCACAAGTTTAATTTTCATAGTGTTTTATTTAAAATTATATAATATTTGATTCCCAGCCAGGGCACACGCCTGGGTTGCAGGCCACGGCCCCCAACAACTGCACATTGATGTTTCTCTCACTTTCTCTTTCTCCCTCCCTTCCCTCTCTAAAAATAAATAAATAAAATCTTAAAAAATAATTTTAAAAATTATATATTTGAAATCAGTAATGGCTCAGAATGTGAGACCTTACTGAAGATAAGACTGTACTTTTTCCATGGCAGAGACCAGGAGATGGGACACTGGGATGTTAGAAAGGGAACCCCTTTAATTTTATATCATCAGTAAAGTTCAACACAGAGCCCCATCCTCCTATATGAGTCTCAGAAAATTCTTCACTTCACAATACCACAAGAACCCCACTTCCATCGATAACAATTCCATGCACACACATAGCCCTTCCACTGAGGAACAACTAAATAATCTAATGCATTTATGGTTCTCAATTCTGTTTCACACATTAGGCTCCTAAGTAAATTTTTCTATAAGTACTTTTGCCCTTTAGAAGAATATACAACAACAGGTAATACATATTTAAATAAATAAAATAAGGGATGCCAAAGAAACTTTAAATAAACTATATTATATATGGAATCTAAGAATGATAAACAAACAAAACAGAAATAGCCTCACAGATACAGAGACCAGGCTGATGATGGTTGTCAAAGGAGAGGGGTGTTGGGGGAGCAGGTGTAAAAGATGAAGGGATGGAGGAGTACAGATTGGTAGTTACAAATTATTCATGGAGATGCAAAGTAGAGCATAGGAAATATAGTCAGTAATATTGTAATTGTATATGGTGCCAGGTACTGGAAATATCATGAGAACATTTTGTAAGTATATGATTGTCTAACCATTATGCTGTACATCTGAAACTAATACAAAATAATAAGAAACATAAAATACATATATATTTGATTAAATGCAAAACTTCCTTAAATTTATAAATGAGCATATGTGTATGTTTATGTGTGTGTGTGTATATATATGTAAACACACACACAAATAAAATATATGTGCTGTATTCTAAGATGCATTTTTTATATAGCACTTCTAGGTACTACAGATAGAAGTTTAGGAATAGGTACCTATTTAATGACTTCTGTTCAGCTTAGGGCTACTCTAAGATCAACACAGTTGGCAAAATAGAAAATTTCTAATAAAAAAGTATATAATAAACAACATGTGCATCTTCAGTGCTTAAAAATCAAATTGCTGCCCTGGCCAGTTGTTGGGAACTGCTCTGACTGGTATCAGAAGCTGAAACTCCCACCTAGGCTAAGGCTAAGGGAACGCCCTTGGAACCGTAAACCAGAAAGGAGACAAAAGCTTATCTCCCTGGCAGGAATGCTGCTTCTGCTGCTTTATTCATAACTGAACCTAAAAAAGCTTGGTTGGTTAGCCAAAGACGGGTAAGATTCCCCAAGGGGGGAATGACCTAAGACAGGCACGATCACTTTGGGAGGCCCCCCCAAAAGAAGGACTTTGGGGGCTGCAGCAAAAGGGGGTGATGGACCCTCGCTCTTCGGCTTTGACATAGCCTGAGTTCTCATCGTTTGGGAGAAAATCTCCTTATCTCTTGGTTGCCTTAGTTCCCTTGCTCCACCTAAGCCTGAAACAATGACAGGGTGGTGCAGCTCTGTGCTGAAAAGGGTGGATTCCCCTGGTGATCAGGCCTAAGAAAGAACATGTAAATTACTGTGAAACCTCCTTTGTTTAGAATGCTCTCAGTTGAATGAAAGGGGTCCTAGGAGGAAGTCAGTTTGTTCCTCAAAGTCTTAAAGCTCTTTGACCCCAACTCAAAATAGACCAGCAGAGTTCCTTGTTTTCTACGGTTCCTTACTTCCCCCTAATGAGTACTGTACTTTACCTGAATTATTATGCAGAATGAGCCCAATAAAAGCAGGTATGGACGGTAAATCGGCGTGCTCCCCACTGGGGGGGTGGCCATTTCGTCCCTACTTCCCCACAGAAACTAGTCTGTCTCTGTGCATGTTTTTTCTCGCATGTTTATTGTCGAGCCATCCACAGCGTTCCGTGGTCACTGCTGGCCGGTGACCCACGCAACAGCCAGTATGGCTCAGTTAGTTGGAATGTTGTCCCATAACCAAAAGGTTGCATGCAGGTTCAATTCCCAGTCAGGCACATCCTTAGGATGTAGGTTCCATTCCCCATCAGGATGCTTATTATCCCTGGTCCATACTTGTATGTTCCCCACTCTGGGCATGTGTGGGAGGGAACCAATCAATGCTTCTCTTTTGCATTTCTCTCTCTCTCTTCCTCTCTCACTTAAAAAAAAGGCAATGAAAAATGTCTTTGGGTAAGGATTAAAAAAAATCAAATTCCCTGAAATTCCATTTTTAAAATGATACCATGTATATGCTTGCCAAAATGTATTCCAACATATAAAATGTACTCTAATCTGTTTCCCTGGCAGATTTATCTGCTAAGTGAGCTGTCTTTAGATCCTTAGGCAAAGAAAATCTATTTAAATGTGTCATTGTGTGCAGAGAGAAATTAACAGCTTCTTTCCAGATTAAATAAAGTATATATTAATGATAACATCTATAATTTATTAAATGCTTACTAATATAGGCAAGGCAACTCATTATGTTATTTATTATTTTTCATAGTCCTTAATTTAATGTATGAATATACCACACCAATGGGAAATACATCATTAACATCTCACCAATAGAAAAATAAAGACATATAGAGGGAAGTACCTTGACTGGGCCACATAATATGAGGCTGTGAATTAAGACTTGAGCCCAGGATTATGTCATGCCATTGCTCTTACACTGTCCAATCAAAGATGTTTTTTCAGCTAACCTATCAAAGGTTAAGTCACATATGTAGTACATCAAATTTTATATTTAAACAAATTCACACCCCTGGGCTTCCAGACATCATCTTGGCCTCTGAGTTGTAATTCTCTTGATAGTTCATGCCAGTTCTCTGCTGAAGGTGAGAAGACAAATGACAGGCCACCTTCCACACTCTTGCAAGCCTGTCATTTAATCTCCTCCAAGAATACTATAGGAGGCTTCGTTCACTGTAAATATTTCTTTATTGAAAACTCAGAATAATTTCAGAAGGGAATTGTAAAGTCAAAAAAGAAAGATGATTTTTCACTAATTTGTTCTTTACCAAGTGACCCAGGGAAAGTAGGTACATAAACACTCGGCCCTCATGTTTGTGTGTGTGTGTTTGCTCTTAGCATGGTTTCTATCAGTCAAGTTTAAGAAATAAGTCCTAGACTTTTATATGTGACTTTGTAACTGTCTAGTTTGGGGATGATAATGTATATTTGTCCTTGTATACCTAAGATTCTGAAAAAAATCTGAAATCTCCTACTAAGTGCCCTGTGATAAATTCAAATCTGAGAAAGCTGGGAACTAACCGAAATGAGATGCCTTCTGTGAAACATTTCTGGGGAAGTCAAAACACTGCACTTCATAATGGAGAGTGGATTTGCTTTTTCATAGGCTTTTCAGCAACGTTGGTGCCCAGTACTCAGAGTTATATGAGAGGCCTTTGAATCATATAAATAATTTTATTTAAAAACTTGTTTAAATATGGAAAATAATAAAACATGAATATATACATCTTTATGATTATATGTCAAAACATATTTATACATGTAAACAAACAAATCATAAAGTCAATGACATTCAAAGTTGCATCATTTTAAGGTGATAAAAAGTACTATCCCACTGACCTATTTCAGCATACCTAGGTATGCTGAACTCTATCCTCTGTGTCATATGTGATTAAATTCTCCCAACTTTTCTCTTTATTTGAACTGCTGTAAACTCTTTTATGCCTTGAAATCCAACAATTAGCAAGAATCTTCTTTATAGGTCTACCTCTGACCTTTCCCATACACCTGCACAATTCACATTGGGTGACTGTGATGCTCTAAAAAAATGTAAATTTAGGCCCTGAAGTAGCTTGATTACATATGCTTATATGTAATTACAAGTTTTCTTCTGGATGGCACATAATGTGTTCTATATAGTCTTATATAGACTTATATAGTCTATATGGTCTTATATAGTCTATATGTTTAGACTATAAGAAATAAAATTACTCTCATAGAAAACTTGTGAAAGCCCAGTTTGGAGAACATTAATAGAAAACTAACACACTGTCCTATTGAAACCTTCTGCATAATAGGGAATGTAGCTTCTTAATTTTTTTAATTTAGACTATAGAAAACAACATATACTTTCTGTAAATTTCATAATGCAACCTGGGTTGTATTTATTTTCTGATGAATAGAATATTTTTGAACATCAAATATTAATTAAACTTTTCCATAGAAAATAATTTAATTATTAATTACAAAGGCAACTCTCATATATGTATTGCCCAAAGCATTTAGTGGTGGTAACTCTATCCTAATACTTTCTACACTTTATTCCAATTTCTCTTGGCTTAGTGAAATCCCTAATACCAAAATGTGTATTCTTCAAGAGCAGACACCAATAATGTAAAAAGTACCTAATTTAATATCTGATAGGCACTGGCACTAATAAAATATTTAAGAAATAATTAATAAGCTATTTGAAATAAAATCATCAAAATCCTAATTGTAAATGAACTTACTATAAATTTTCTATTTTTTAAATAAACATCAAGTTTAAACATGCCTTCATTATAATCTTTGCTCTGTAGGTGGTAAACTCCAGTGTAATAAATCATCATTACCTATTCTATTTCTCAGTAGGCTTAACAAAATTGACTTAGTATATAATGGTAGAAGGCCACTACTGCCATATGTTCCCTTTTATGAATTCAAAGCACTTTTTATTTTTCCCCATTAGCAGTATTCTGGGGAAGTCACAGTTATGTGTTGAGCACAACTGTTACATCTGTATCAACAGGTCACAGACAGGACTCTCCCAAGTGTTGTCTCTATTTTTAATGTCAATGTGTTTTCTTCTCTGAGATATTCTTTCCTTTATGGGTGTTCCCTTTAATGCCTATGAAGCAAAAAAAAAAAAAAAAAAACCCCACAAAAAATGAAACTAAATTTTTTCCTTAAATATTAAACCTGAGAAAACATATAAAACATCCAATTATTAATTAGGCCTATAATGCCTTCTTATCATTAGGTAAGCTACTTTATGTTAAATAACTGTAAAAAGTGTATCTGGGCTTTTGATAGTTCTAAAATAGTTTATTAACCCATTCTTTTTAAAGTGATTTATAGGGGAGGTTAAACAGGGGAGATGCCATAAATTTATGTAGATTGCTTAATAAAGGCTTGCAATTATCTTCATGTAATAAAAAAAAATTTTGTGATGAAACACAGGTTTCAATTACATTTTCTTCTTTGGCACTTTAAAGCACAATCCACATAAAGAACAAAAGAACTTGTGATAGCTTTCTGTATTCATCCTAAAGAAGTTACATTTACATCTCACTCTCCATGTTTAAGAAAAATAGTCTCACAAAGACAGGTGGCATCTCCTAAATTAGCAGCTCATTAAAATTCAGTAGAAAAGGAACAATTCCATTTTCAATAAAGACAAAAAAAATTGAGCAGCAAATGTGTACTACTCTGTAGCTTGCAGATAATTAAAAATTAGAAATTCTGGTTTTAAATGCTGGTGAATCAAACATACAACTACTCAGATATACTTAGCTACATGTAATATGCACAATAACAACTTAATATATGGGTAAATATTTGAAAAAAATACCTTTTTATTAGCTGAGCCCCAATTGTCTTGTATAGTTATTATGGTATTTTTCCAGCAGTTCAAATTACACAAAACATGAGTTATATATTATCTAGAAATGCAAAATGATACAGTCAAGTTTCTTAGAAAATTATGTACCTAAAATAAGTAAAATCTATCAATGGTATGTAATTGAATTGCCTAGTTCTGCTTCATACAACAGAAATTTATTGCCCCACAATTCTAGAGTCTGTAAATCCAAAATCAAGGCGTTGGCAAGGTGAATTTATTCTGAAAACTCTTGAGAGAGAATCTGTTTTAAGCCTGTCTCCTAGCTTCAGGTAATAGCTAGCAAATCTTAGCATTGCTTGACTTGTAGTACAGGAAGCTTCTGGTGAAAACTGGCAGTCCCTGGCATTCCTTGGTTGGTAGATGCATCACTCCAATCTCTGCCTCAGTCTGCACTTGACATCCATCATATGTATTTCTACATCCAAACATCCCTCTTATAATGATACCAGTCATACCGGATTTGGACCCACTTTAATGACTTCAGTGTAACTTAATTACATTTTCAAACTTTATTTACTAATAAGATCAAGTTCACAAGTACCAGGGGTTAGAGTTACAGAACATGTTTTCTTGGGGAAAGAACACACTAAAACTACAACAAATGCTAAAGATAGCATGAGTTCAATGTTAGTAATTCTCAGTTTACAAATCTAATTCCCTATCTCTAAGGAAAGAAAAGAGAACAATTCCCTTTCTAAACTACTATATTAGTGTGAATTTATATAGCATTCTGAATATGTAAAAAAAATCCTTATTTTAAGATACAGTTCACGCTATTCACACTTACAATTCACTTGGTAAATAATTTTTAAAAGGTATTTTAGTCACTGAGTAAAGTTTCTACTTTTTGATACTCTTCCCCTTTCTGTTACTTCCCCACATGTGTTGGAGAGCTCTTTGAAGAAACAAAACTCAAATATAATTTTAACAGAAACAAATTGTTCTTTTTATTTTAATCATTTTTCAAATACAGTTTTCTCCCTTTTACTCCCATTCCAGCCCACCCACGCAGCCCTCCCCAATCCCCTCTCATTACCACCCTCCCCCTAGTTTTTGTCCATGTGTCCTTGAAATTTGTTCCTGTAAACCCTTCCCATTCTCCCCTGAAATTCCCTCTTCTCTCCCTTCTGGTCACTGTCAGCCTGTCCTCTATTTCAGTGTCTTTGGTTATTTTGCTTGAGAAACAAATTATTTTTTAAAAACACTTTAGATTTACCTACTTCTTTCACTATGGAATTCATTCCCATATGTACAAAGTTTGGTGAAATAACTTATCTTTCCCAGTAATCACTGATTTAGATTAGCTGTAGCATCATTAATTTGATTATGTAAAAATTACTGTGCACTTTTACTTAAAATTTTAACATAAAAATTAAATAATTTTGATCAATAATACCCTAAGCTGTACCTGAATATAATGAGAACTCAGCCTCTTCAGTCAGCCTGGTGAATTCTGTAATTCCATCTATTTCAAAATTATCTAGATTCTTCTATTTCAGCTGTTTATTTCATTCAGTTTTATGCTTATTTGTTAATTATGCTTCAATAAAATTGTTTAGAAAGCAACAAAATATACCATAACTCTGTTAAGGAAAAATAACTCAAAGAGAAGAGAGAAAGTATATGTGGAGATGGTTTTTAAAAAAACAAAACAATCAAAAATCAAAACAAACAAATCACTACCAATATCAAATGTCTGTAAAGACATGGAGTACTTAGAACATTCATACATTTATAATTTTAAATGGTACAATTATGGATAACTATTCAAAATTTCTTTCAAAATTATTCATTCTCCTAGCATATAAACCAATTTTTAAACACTCAGGCATTTTCCCAATAGAAGTATAATATGTATTCATTCCTAAAAGAGTGTTAAAATATTTATAGCAACTCATTCATAGTTGCCAAATTACTGAAAATAACCCAAATAATCATCAACAAAAAAAGTAATAAAACTGTGGTATATTCATATAATAGATTACTACTTAACAATTAAAATAACACAAACAGATAAACACAAAAATATACTGAATCACAAAAAACATTGTGTGAAGTGAAAGAAGTCAGAACATTATATGAAATTTAATAAAAGCAAAATTAACGCTTATGTTGTTTTGGAATTTGTTGGAGACTTGAATGAGGAGGGACAATAATATATTTTCTGGGATGATGGTTATGTTTTTTACCTGTTCGGTGTGCAGGTTACAAGAATTCCTTCAATTTTCAAAATTTAATGAATTAACCACTTAAAGTCACTCTATTTTACTGTATGAAAATTATACCCCAATATAAAAATATAATCATGTATACTATATATACTAAACAAAGTTAACTATATAAATTTAACTAGATATAGAATTATATATTAATTTATCTTAATTTTTACTTTGAGCAGAAATTTTCCCACTGTAGGTGGCATATCAATCCATTTATTTTGTGCCTCTTTCCTTTCTCTTTGGTTCATCTATATTCTGAGACTTAAAATGTTCAAAAGTACCGAAGGCCCTTCCACTCCTTCTTTATCACTGTAGAAGTACTACAGTTATTCTCCTGTTCTGTACTGGGAGGTATTAGAAACCTCTGTGAAGTTAAGACCCCTTTTCTAGATATGCCACACCATATTTCTCCCCTCTGGTCCTGCTAGGTCTTTCAGGTTCTTCTTGGACATATATTGTTTCTGGCCACAGATTAACAAATATGTTCACCCTGCCACCTGCTTGGGATATGAATAAGAAGCTGGCTTCATGTTTCCTCTCCTTGTGAGCCATCCATTACCCCTAACACCTACCCCCATACACACATGAACACAAACAAACCTATCTATGTTCTCCTACTGTAGTCCATTCGGGCAGCTGGACTGGTGGCTTATAAATAATGGAAAATTTTTCCACATGGTTCTGGAGAATGAGGAAACCAAGATCAATGCACTGGCAAATTTGGTGTTTGGTGAGGACACATTTCCTGGTCAAACCAGTCTTTTCACTAGATCCTCATATGGTTGAAGGGGCACGTGAGCTCTCTGGAGTCTCTTTTTTATGAGCATAAATCCCATTTATGAAGGTTTGACCCTCTTGACCTTACCACCTCCGAAAGCCTCTGCTTCCAAATACCATCACATTAGGTATGTTGACTAAGTATCAACATACACACTTTAATGGAACACAAATAATTCCATCTATAGCAATGGCTTTCTTTCATCTACAAAGATATAATAATTTCTACTGCTGTGACATGGAGTTGGAAATTACCTCTTATTTACTATATTTTCCTGAAACTCTTCTGTCTGCTATTCCATTTTCTAAGAATTACAGATTATATCTAAAAATGTCAGCAAGTGACTCTGTTCTACCTTTGATTTAGCTATCATCTCTCTCCATGAAATACTGAGCACTGGCTGCTCAAAAAAAATTAATATCTTATTCTTCTCCCCAAGTCATATATTTTTATTTCCAAAATCTTCCCTGCATTCTAGAATTCATTCCTAAGGACCTACTTATTGCTTATCAGATCCGCACATTAATTTTTCACTGTTATTGATGGAGTTATTACTTATGATTTACTTATTTCAAATTACTGTGTGTAAATCTACCCTTTTTAACCTCATAGAAAATCAATAACCAATTATGCATCAGATGTATCCATTTCTCATTATCCTTATTGTCACCATTTTGGTGAGGCAGAGCTATCTCTTACTTGAATCAAGACCTACCAGACTTCTCTCTAATTAACACCACCATAACATTGTTATCACATGATAATCATTTGTAATCAGCCTATTTTAGAGCCAAAACTTCTGGTTCTTTAAAGATGTCATGTACTGCATCTCCTCTAGAGCTTCACACATTCAGTTCCTTCTACTTAGAATGCTAATTTCTTTTTTCATTGATTAACTTTTACATATTCTATGAGCCTTGTCTTAGATGCCACTTTCACTGTGAAATTTTCAAAGATACTCAAGAAGAGATTATATACTTTTCCTGCAGACTGCCTGGTCCTCGAACTAAGGAACAGCTCTTATTACATTTTATGATGTTTTTAAGATTTGTATGTACTTATTTTTAGAAAGGGGAAGGGAGGGAGAAAGAAAAGGAGAGAAACATATACGTGTGAGTGAAACCCATCGGTTGCCTCTCATGTGCACCCAACCAACCTAGCCTGCAACCCAGGCCTGGGCCCTGACCAGGAATCGAAACACTGACATTCTGGTTTGCAGGATAATATCCAGTGTACCAACCCACACCAGTCAGGTTGTGTGTAATACTCATTGTATATTAATGGCATGTTTTTTGTCTCTCTCACCAGGAATTTGAGGGCAGATAATATCTTATTAATTTTTAGTGTTACCAATATTTAAAAATAACCTTCATAATTTCTGTTTAATAATATTGGTTGAAGCAATTAATAAATAAGAAAACCACAATTACAGACATTCTAAAAAAGTTAGAATATAAGATTATAAGATAAAACATGAAAATGTACCTTTTCTTGTTATATTGTAATACACATTATTTGCTTGATATTCATGTATTTATAACTTTATCTGATCATGTAGGTATAGTGCAGAGGTTTTTTGTTAATATAACATGCATAAGTATATGTTTTAAGTTCCAGATTTTTCTCTAAAGACTGAGTATTATCAAAGCAATATTGAGGTGTTCCTCTTTTATTTTATTTTTTTAAGATTTTATTTATTTATTTTTAGAGAGGGGAAGGGAAGGAGAAAGACAGGGAGAGAAATATCAGTGTGTGACTGCCTCTCGCATACCCCCTCCTAGGGACCTGGCCTGCAACCCAGGCATGTGCTCTAGACTGGGAATCAAATCGGCAACCCTTTGATTTATGTAGGAGACCATTCTGCATGGTGTGGGCCCAGCTCCCACTCAGAGATGCATAGGACCCATGCCCACGGATAGGTTCTCCCATGGGGAATCAGGTTTGCAATGTACCTAGGTTGCTTTGAGACTTGCTTTTGCTAAAACTCTGTCACCCTGAATTGAGATAGCCAGTGTTTACTGTAACTTCATAAAATCCATGCTAAACTTTCCAAGGATGAGTGTATCCAGTTCAACTACTTTTCCCTTTTCATTTGCAAATATCCTTCTTCTGTGATGTGATTAGCGACATCAGCTTCTTTGTTTTCTGTAAAAGGTAACCACCTAAAGCCAACCTGTGAATAGTAAATGAGGACCATCATGTAATGTGCCCAGAAAAGAAATAAAGGCTGGTCACGGCAAGGGCTGCAGCTTTTGCTCCCCTTGAGAGAAAAGCCATTCCTGCCCTTTTCCTCGACCGGACTCAGTAGTCCATGTGCATGTCTCATGTCTCACCCACAATGTGGCAGACCCCATGATCCAGGGTCTGCATCAGATTCATAGGCTGAAACTCAATCCACTGAGCCACACCAGCTAGGGCTAAGGTGTTCTTGGTTATAAGGAGAGGCCAGAGGAACCACTATGTTTTCAGTTATAATTATCAGATATACTGTGCACTTACTTCTTTATCCATACTTAAAAAAGTATATAATCTAACAGTTTCTTACATTGCATAAATTATCCATAAAAATATAAATATTGCCCTTACAATTTTATATAGATTCAACTGATAGAATTATTTTAATGTCAACTATATTATTGTCAAATGTAAAACAGGATTCAACATAGCTGTTTAAAATCTGTCATTTAGTTTTTAGTTGAATTATTTCATAAAGGCAACAAGGTAATTTCAGTACAAATTTAGCCAAAAGAAAAGTATAATTTTTATCTTAACTGCCATTATGAAATTTTGCCTTTCATGACCTACAGCAACTCTTTCATTTTGCATATTTACCATAATGTTGATGGTTGAACAGATGGATTGCGTACTCCGCTGGGTGTCCTTTCAGCTGTCTACAATTCTCTGAATCACCACTGGATGATAAAGTGATATGAATAAACAAACAAGTTTCATGAAAATGAAAATGTTGGAGCTATTCACATCCAAATCAAACAATGCCTTATTCTATATCTTCAAAGTTAAATTCAAGAAGTCCTACTGCAAATTCTTATATTTAGTATATTTGTAAACATATAATTTAGCCTTTTTTGTATCTAATCATGTATAGAGCAAAGCATTTCAGAAAAACCCAAATGTCATATGGATGCATGCCAGCTATTTATTTAATAGTTTTAAATGTCTGCATAGAGGGTTGACGTTGAATGACTTAATTATCTTAATTATCGATTATAATCTTTAAAATATCATAGCAATCAGCAATAAGAAAGTGAGACTACTTATTGCTCTTAATCTATTTGACTGTTATTAAGATGTTGATTAGCCAAAATAGGTCATCAACAGAACTAAGTTTAACTTTTGTTATACACAGAATTAATAGTCTAAGATTCTGTCATTAATCATACAGCATCAATGCCAAGGCCAGTTTTCACTTTCAGAATTAAAATTGCTGATGTGCAAACTTACAAAGCCATTTTCAGGGACAATCCTCTCAATATAGAGCACACAAAAATTACTTTTATGTATTATATAACTAGAAACATTGGTCTCTATATCAGATATTTCCATACTTTCATCCAAAGGTATATGTATTTCTTATATATCATTTTCATTGTCCATATTAAATGCATACTACTTATCTCAAACATATTGGTAAGTGCATCATTTGGTTACTTTTATATATAATCATGTGTAGATTATATACCGAATATGTTGGAGCAGCAATTATGGACTTTCACAAAGAAGATTAGAAAGTTACAGAGGAAGTAACTAAGCCCAAACAGATCTGAATTTCATGTTGGTTCTGCCATGTTGTAATGTGTGACCTAAAGCAAATTACTATGACACAAATATACTAGTTTGTCCTCATCAATACAAATGGAATATCTTTTTTTCTGTGTTATTGAGAAATTTTAAAGGAATTATTGATGTAAACTACCATTCAGATAGTCAATAAATAGGCAACATTTTTTCTTTATTTTTAAGAAAAGGAGAAAGAGATTACTAAGATTTATAGTTAAGAGTCCTCTATTAACATGAGCAAAATAATATGGTCCTTTGTGTGTTGAAGTATAAAATCAATATATGCTTTGTTGTAACACAGGGATAGCAAAGTTACCAGAAACAAAAAGAAAGGTACCTCTATAAAACTGAATGTGTTACCTTAGTCAAAAGAAGAATGATGAGGCAAAGATAGGGATAGATACATAAGTGAAATAAGCAAGCATCAGCAATGTCTATCTAAGCTGTCTTCAAGAGGAGAGGGAAGCCTCACATGTAGGCAAAATCTTCCTAGCCAATGTATTTTGGATGTATTGACAAATAATTTCAGAAGTCTAGATAGATGCATCCTATGCCCTTAGACATTTGGCCTGCCTCTATGTTAATGCTCACTCATTTTACTTCATGATTGTAATTTGGCTTCCCATTTAAGTGTTTCACTGAATGAATGAACATGTTTTCCACATAGCTTTTAAAAATGTTATTATTTTATGACATTTTCAGCAATTTTACTGTCACTTAATATATTGGTAGAAAAATATTTGAAAGTTATGAGATAGTAATTTTGCCTGTCTTGATAGTTGTCTCAATCCTATAAAAATTCTTTATTTAAATTTTATGTTTACATATAAATATATTATATATAAAATATATGTATATTTCAATATATACAAATATAGCTATATATGTGAATATAACATTTTGAGATAGAGATATAAATATAGGTATGCCAATATTATTTTCTTTGTCGACTGAGGTTGTACTTACTTATTTTTATTTGGGAATCATAGTTTTTATAGCTCTGACCCTCACAGGTGTGTTATACAAATGTGCCTGGAAATCATGATGCCCTACCTGTCTCAACAACATTCTCCATTCACATATTGGGCTGAAAGATTTAACCACTCTTAATTATTAGACTGCTAAAATATAATTGATACAAACAAGTAAACAGGTCTTTCTTCTTTCAATACATTTCACATCACCAAGACCCAAAGTAGATACACTCATTTTCTGATTATTCTAATTATTTAATTTTGCAGTGAAGATATGGAAGTGCCTATTTTATACTAAAGGATGGTCATGTGTTGCTCCCCCTCATGTAGCCCTTTTAGGAAAACCCATCAACAATGCTCATTCCTCTAAGATATGGAGACTTAAATTGCCATATAACCTGTGAAATAGTCTTGCATGCATTTCATTTTCTGATCTTGTTATCTAGAAGCAACATTGTTGAAGTGGAAAGAGGGTTGTTTCTATTATACTTATAGAAGGACTTTGCCATCACTGTTTCTATTTTCTAATTTGCTCTGGAAGGATCTCTTTGGTTACTCTTTGTTTTTGCAAGGCAGAACAATAGGTGATCAGCGTGTGGGTAGGGTAGCTAGTCTCTGAGATGCATATGAGCACCCAGAGGCCTCAGATATGTGTGTATTTTGTATATGCATGTATGTGCATGTGTGAGAGAGAGAGTTTCTGAGAAAATTCTAAACAAACCAATTAAAAAATATCTCTGGGAAATGTGAAGGTTAGCTTGTATTAATAAGCAGGGTAAGAATGATAAACTAAGAAGTTTGATATTTATCATGGAATCAGAGATAAGTCAGAGAAACACTTTAAGAAGTACAGTCTTGATTAGATTAACATCTTATCACATTAATTCTGATATCAGAAAGGACAACTGATTGATAAGGAGAATGGGAAGTATGTAGGCTATGGTGATGTTATTAAATAAAAGGTTTTAGAATAACACTTAGGAGATTGTAAGAACAAGGAGAACATAAAGTTGAGAGCAATTTTTTTTCACTTCAAGTTCGATTCAGTTTCTTATCACAATGAGAGGAAGGAGCAATATTTATTCTACACACTGAACACTATTCAAGAAGCAGCTTCCTGTGTCCCAGTGTTTCTAGCCCTGGGAAATACAGCCTTTTGATGCTTTTTGATATTACATCTAGGATGTGGTGAACTATCATAAACTTTATCCTTTACTATAGAGTCTACTTACACAACAATTCCTTTGCTGAGCAATTCAAATCTTAGTTTCTAGTTTCAACTTTTGGTGGCCAAGGCTACCTTCCTGATCATGTGTGCGGGCTGGCTCACCCCATCCTCTTCATTGTAAACAATTGCAGCTGGTACTGGTTGTTTCTTACTCACACACACCCAGGTCCGTAACACTCACCTCTTAACTCAGCTGCAACCTATGCATGCAATTCTTTACTAATGCTTCATACTTCCTACGACCTCCCTACCTTTATTCTTTCTAAAGTTTCTCTTTTTCTATCTATTCATACTCTTCTCAGCTGAACTGCTTCCTGCGTTCCATGAGTGTCCCGAGTATTGTGAGTGTTGTGTGTGTATGCTTTAGACGGAGCAGTATGGAGAGCTGCAGTCAAAGACCAGAAGGTCAAAAACATTTTTACAATAATATTAACATATTATTTACTTTCTTTACTCATTTTTATTCTCTCATGAATGTATACTGGAGCTTTCTTTTCTGTGTGATTTAATCTTTATTGTGTTTTTTTCCATATACTGGAGTTTTCCACAGACAAATGGCATATTCAAAATTACCTGTGCAAAGCCAGATTTTTCTCTGCATTTCTATCAGGAGTCATATCACATCAGATTGGTTACAGAGGCAAATGTGAAAATTCAGCTTTCTTTCATTAAGTTAAATACTATAAGGAATTTCAAAACTGTAGAGCAATGTGCCTTTCTTCCAACATTTTAAAAAATATTTTTCATAAAATATTTCTGAAAATTTATAGGGGATGTTTGTAACAATTTTTTACTATCCTTAGTTTTAATTTCTAATACAGTAAATATTAATAAATATAAGATAATCAAACTCCCTCTAGTTTCCTCACTAATTTTCTAATAGTATAAAAGGGCCTTTTATCTAAATTTTGAGAACTATATCCTGGAAGACACTTAGAACTGTAAGAAGGATTTAATGTCCTCGTTGCAGGCACTTATTTCTACAAAGTACATAATGGGACGTCCCTGGCATAAACTATTGTAAAATACAACCGCCCAAAGCTTCCCCTATCAACTACTATTATATTAACTATGCAACCTATCTTTCCGGCAAGATAGCAATACTAATCACATCAGAAAGCATCATAGAAATGGTGAGGCTGAAGGGTGAGCCTGCATGTAATTCTCATCATTTACAGAGCACCATCTAGCTGGACTTTCAATTGAGAAATCCTTAAATATTACTTTATATCACCAGCCAAAGGCAATTAGGTATTTCATGCTCAGTTCATGCATCCCCAATTATAAAATTCATATGGTTAAGAACAAAAAGCAAGAAAACACTCAAGATAAAGATGCCAAGATAATGTAAAAGCCATACATCAGAAGTCAATGTATTTTTTCATGAAAAAATATCCAAACAAATTATATTTTAAAATCTCCATAACAATACATAAGTCTTTCTCTTTATACATTGACTCCCATAATTATTTTTGGTATTTTCAAAATCCACATAAAATGTCAATTCAGCCCTGACTGGTGTGGCTCAGTGGATTGAGTGCTGGCCTGTAAACCAAATAGTTGCATGTTCAATTCCCAATCAGGGCTCATGCCTGGGTTTTGGGCCAGGTCCCCAGTAAGGGGTGCATACAACTACACATTGATGTTTCTCTCCCTCTCTTTCTCCCTCTCTTCCCTTCTCTGAAAGTAAATAAGTAAAATCTATTTTAAAAATGTCAGTTCAACACCTTGCTCTCCCAGGTCTTTGACCTTCCTAGGTTCAGATGTCTTTCACTTCAAGCAAGCATCCTTACCCACATGCACTGGGCTTGTGTTATTACCTTTGCCATACTACTTTCAAAACATAAGTTCAGCTATCCTAATAAGAGAATACATTTTACATTAGGACACTCATTACAAGAGTAGCTGAATAATTATCCTAAATCTCCTTACTATTTTCAACACCCTCTAAGACATGTTGACATAATATCTTCTAAGTACATGTTCAATCATCCTGTTTATGTAGCAAGTCATTTAAAAAAGTTATATCATCTGTTTATACTTCTGGTCCCTGAACCCTGTCCCAGGCCAGTACTCAGTAGAGCATCATAAATTCTTAAAATCTGTCTCTGTCTCTAAAGAATGTGGCCTTTTCTCTGTTTCTTCCCTGTCTCAAAGAAACTCCAGATTCCTCAGCAGCTGAAGGTCACACTTTTCCACCATCAATCCTTTTTCACTCACTCCTTTGTTTTTGTTCCTCAAAGATCTGAGCAAGTTTCTATGCAAATGATATGTTTTGTGTTTACCCATCTCACTACAATTATGAATCTTTTTTCTTTTTCAACAGTCTTATTTTTAGAATGTGCTACTTTCAGTGACTGCCAACATTCTTCATTTCTTGCATCTGTTTTCACCCTTACCTTTCAATTGTTTCTGTCCCTCATGATCTGAGCACATCCCTGTGCAAACATCTTCCTTGTGTTTGCTCATCTTGCTAACATTATGAATCTTTGTTTCTTTTCCTTTTTTAAAATTGTATTTTTTTTAATCTTAATCACATTTGAAAGACCTTTATGCCTTATATGATAACATATTCACAGTTTCCAGGGATTCAAAGATGGATATCGTTAGCAGTTAGACAGAGGCCAGGATTCCAGACTTGGAATCAGCAGAAGTCAATGCAGGCCTCAGAAATGTCAGCAAATTGGCATGACAAAAAATAAGGCACAGAATCACTCTGAACTTTTGCTTTCTCCTTTGGTCAAATAAGAAAAATAGGAGGGATTCTCTACTTCATTCAGCATGGCAGACAGCAATCTGAGGCTGTCACACTCTATAAAGCACTACAGGGAATCCTGGGATGAGGCTCCTTGCAGCGTCCTGTGGGGAAACAGCACAAGGAACCCAATGCCCATGTCAGGACACATCACAAACAGCTTGATTCTTATAAAATAGCTACTGGATCGATATGTTGGGTTTGATATTATCAAGCAAGGTTGTAGAGTGAACTTGACCATATTTCAGGAGACTTGGGCTGTAGTATAATGACAGTAAGAGAATGATAATGGAAGAGGGAAGGAAAAAGATGCTTGAAACCCTTGAATCCCTGTATTCAAAGTATATCTGATTTAGTGGCTGCATCACCACATCATAACTTGAACTTGTGGCAGGATGAAATAGGGTTGCAGCTTCAGGGGGAATGTGCTACAGACTTCATGCCTCTAATTCATCCAGACCAATGTTGTCTCTGATTAGAGACACAGAGAAACACTTTTGGGGCACAGCTCAGACAAACTGAGGACACAACTAAATAAATGGCCTTGCTTTTAGAATGGGTTACTTTCAATGGCCACGAACATTCTTCATTTCTCACATCTCTTCTTGCCATTATGTTTCAGTGCTCTATTTAATCTTTTTTTTTAAGATTTTATTTATTTATTTTTAGAGAGGGAAGGGAGGGAGAAAGAGAGAGAGAGAAACATCAATGTGCAGTTGCTGGGGGCCATGGCCTGCAACCCAGGCATGTGCCCTGACTGGGAATCAAACCTGCAATGCTTTGCTTCACAGCCTGTGCTCAATCCACTGAGCTACGCCGGCCAGGGCCAATGCTCTATTTAATCTTGATTAATATCCATGTATTCCTATTTTCTCAGCTTGCTGTGTCCGTTGGCTCAGCACTCATGGGTACAACCTTGCTTGACCTTCCTCTGTTTCCTTTACTGTTTTCTCTTATTTTTTGTACCTTTAATAACAGAAAAATCTACCTCTCTATATATACATCTGTCTTTCTATGTACCTCTATACTATATCTATATCACCTATATCTATATTCATATCTATCCATCTTCTATATTTCTTCTTTATTTGGTGAGTGTGAATTTTCTGTTATTGACCTTACCAACAGCTGCTTAAAGTTTTTATTTTTTTCTCATCTCAGTATTTTTTTAAACTCCCTTAGTCACTGTTTCTTTCTTGGATCTCATTGGGACATTTTATTTTCTACTTCAGAGAGAAAAAGGAGATAGGTTACAGCAAGTAATTGAAACTTTGTTTAACTCTATTTTCAGACTTTTCCCTTTGACTTTTTTTCTTACTCTCCTTTCATTCTTTTTCAAAAATATGAGGACAGCTTTCTTATCTACCCTTGTGATTTTATATGTTTGTATGTATATAGATATAGTGTAGATGATATAGATATAGATGTATATATAGATAGATATATATCCTTCTAACTATCAAAACATACTTCTTAGAAGTTTATAGAAACAGAGACATATAAAAATTAAAATGAATGGGCATCTCTCCCAAACTAGAAATAACTGGTATTTAAATTTGTATCTGAAAAAAAACAATTAAAAAATAAATTTGTATTTGTTTTTTTAAGATTTTTTTTAAGATTTTTTAAGATTTTTTAAGATCAGGGTTTACTAAAATACTTGTTTTAATAGTGAATTTAATTATAACTGTTATATATGCTTTTGTCCACTGTATTGTCATTTAAATTGCCTTATGCTCTAGAGACCATTCATTCTGCCCGGACTTACTCCAAGATTATATTCATTTATTAATTGCATCATTTAATCTTCATGAAACCCTGTAGGATAACTACTACAGATGAGTGTCTTGAGGCTCAGAGTGGGAAGTGATTTGTCCATGACAATAGAATTATGAAGTAGCTGAGCTAGCATTCAAATTCTGGATCTCACTACTGGTTAATATTCTTCCCAATATCATACATAACAAAAAGTAAGAGGGAAAGTAAAGAAAGAAACAAGAGAACCATAAGTCAGGCGATCACTAGAAAGTGAATGGTCAGAGCCCAGCTCAAAAGTCAATGTCTGATATCAATGACATACTGTATGACACCGAAAACAGAGAATGGACCATCAACAATTTTATATACCACAGCTAATGGAGATAAATAAATTGTATTTTTGTAGTACCTTATAGGATTTGTGTGTGTGAGTGTGTGTGTGTATTGCATCACATAGCAATAGCCAGCTGCCAATCTGGCAGCGAGCCAATAATCAGAAATTCACAGTGATTGGTCAAGTGACTATATAAGAAGAAAAATAGCAAGACATTCTGACAAAGAAACAACTTCACTCATCAACCTCTTCATGCAAATATAATTACCTCTTTGTAATCAACCTCTTTCTCTTCTTCTCTCCCTACTAATACTTGTCCTGGGACATAATGCCTTCCTGACTCTGTCTTTTGATGATGAGAATGTGTTTGATATATTCATAGCACATTATATACATATATTTCTTTATTGTTATCAACTTTTATAATGTAAACTTAAACTTCAAGATTCCATAACTGACTCTTTCAAATGTTAATATTACTAAATCTACAGCATTCAGGAAATAACAGCTTTTATTTTCTAAAGCCAGTGTCCAGGGTTTCAGGTAATGAAGAGGCGCAAAACTTGAGCAGATGGTACTTTGCAATTAATATAAGTTTAGAAAGCAGAATGCAGATTGTATAATAGTATTTACTTTGCCTATTATTAGATATTAAATTTTACTCATGTACTGCTTTAGAAAAATTACTTTACACTCTACCACCTTTGGCCTTTCAGGAGATTAGGAAATTAGAAGTTATTGAGTGAGGAGATCCAACAAAATCACAATTACAGAAACCTCTGAATGCTTCATGTAATTGAATTTATCCACAAGCCAAAAATCAATGCAGTCATCCAGAAACACACCAAATGTGGCATTCGGCTTTTTCTGCTTTATAAAGTCTAATTGATATTGGAGGAAGTAAATGAGAAAAATAGGCAGTCTTATAGTAGGAGTCTCTAAGGATATATCAAATAGCCATTCATAAGAGTTAAGGGTAATTCGTATTTCTGAATGTCCATTGATGGCAGCAATTAAGACTAACTCCTTTCTGATCTAGTTCTTACAAACTCTCCTTGCATTCCTATGAGAAATATAAAAAGAAGACATCTATTTAGTGGGTTGGGTATTGGCATATGATAGTTTCTGATATATCTATCTACTTTGGGAATAAAAATAAAAAATGTGATAGCTAATGAATTAAAGTAAGAGTTTTTATATATTTTTAAAATAGGTAAATAGTGACATTTATGTTACAATAAAATAACACTATATTTTTTAATATATATTAAAATATATATATTTTTTAATATATATAAGGGTAACATCAGAGGCCACGACATCTCATTTCTAACTTATGTTGATAAAACACTTTTGCTGTTGTTTTCCATGCAAATAGACTATCTCTCTTTGCACATATATCCACACATGTACAGGCATTCATGCATCTCCACATCGTATCAATACTAAAATGCCCAGTTATCTTCACGGTGCCAGATGAATGTGAAGTGCTCCTACCAACCAACTATTTTAGCAATTATTTCTACAGAGGACTGTAGGGTAAGTGGAGGCAGTCTGGCTTCCTCACCCAGGATTCAGGGTAGCTAAGGGAAGTGGTATTCCCATAGCCTTGAGACTGGGTCTAATAAACTGTTCCCATAACATGAAGTGGGCTCACATGCACAGAATTATATTATGTTATGTAATGTTCTGGCATCTTGCTGGCTTTGTTCCCCTCTGGTACTTAAACAGGTAGAGACTCCCTGTTGGGGGCAATAATGATGAGAGACATGCAAGGGTACAGGTGCCATGATGGGTGACACGCTCAGGAGTAATGGCCATGACATGAGACATGCAGATAGATGTGCAGCTTGCAGCATGCGTGGCTCACCCACCCATGAATAAAGACATGCCAGACATCCCAATGGCTCCGTGAATATTTTTCCGTCTGCACAAATACCATGAATCTGCCTGGCCTTGAAGGGCAACACAGGATTTATTTAATTTTTATTTACATGATCAATAATAGTATTACTCAAAGTGTGTTCTGCAGATTGGTTATAGTCTACAAACTTGCCTAGAAAGGTAGGACTATAATCTTATTTATTTTTATTGTGTAATAATAAAAAATTATAGGGGGGAAAAAGATGGTGGCTTTAGGCAGCGTGTTTCTTGGCTTCTGTGAAGAGGAGGGAAACTCGAGGATCGGTGGAGAAACAGAGCAAGTAGCCTAGGTTACCGAATCATTTTTGAAAGCAGGACATTAAAAATTATTGCAATCATTGAAAAACCAGACAGTAAGGAGACTGCTTCAGGACAAAAGGGACCCAGGGATCAGCGCGGGGACCAGGGGTTTGCAGTCCCCAGGCCCGGTGCTCCTGGGTCTGCCTCAGGGCTCCTGGGAGAGTGGAGTCGTTCCTCCCTCCCTCAAATACGGGGGTTGAGCAACATCAGAGGAGACCTTGTTGCTTGAAGGCACAGAGAGGCCAGTTGGACTGGGAAAAAATTGCTCAGGGACTATGAACACCCACCCAGAGCTGTGGGAGAAGTGAGGGCCTCCAGCTGGCACAACGAGTGGCGGCCTGGAAGAGCGCCCGCACCCCTAGCCCGGTGGGAGTGTGGATCAGTGGAAAACCCAGAGCTGGGAAAGGGCGGGTGTTCTCAGGTTTCTGGAGCCTGGGGCACTGAACTGTGGAAGCGTGCGCCCCACGGGAATCGTGACTCTCGCACTGTGAACCCGGAAGGGATGCGGCGCTTAGTGCGTTCCTAGAGCCCGAAACTCAAAAATTTGGTGGAGGGGCGCACCCTTTTACGATTCCCAGGGAGGGCACAGTGAATCCCAAAACATCGCCGGTGCCTCCTGATATCTTAGAGCTGGAACCCTGTAGGGACCCCAGAGTCCAGAAGAACGCAGCAGTGAGCTCCGGAGAGCGAGTGTGTTTGGGAGCACCCAGGATACCTGAGAGACTTGCTGAGATTTGGCTGGGAAGAGTGATAAGCATTTCAAAGTTCCCTCAGGCAGCTGAAGCCAGCAAGATCAGAAAAACTGGTCTGGCCAGTTAGAAAACAACAAGAGGTTTTTTTTGTTTCTTTTGTTTTGTTTGATTTGGTTTGGTTTTTGTGACTGTTGTTGGTTGATTGATTTTATCTTGTGTTTTAAGTGACATTTTATTTTTCAATTCTTACTATTTTTATATCTCTCAACCCCTTATGTTTCTCTTCCATTCATCCTAGTTTTATTCTTTCCACTCCAAATTTATCTCTCCTGCATTCCATCTTCTGCTTTTTTTTTATTTTTTTTTGATCTTGCAAGTTACTGTAAATTTGTATTATCTTTTTCTCACTTTTGTGACATTTTTTATTTTAATAGTATTTTGGTATTCTTTTTCTTTCTGTATAATCTTCTTTGCTTGGCTGGTTATACTGTCATTTGATAGGTTCCCCCTGGTATCTCAGTCACAGTGTGTTGATAATTTACTATCCTTCATCTGTGTTCCATTAATACACCTCTCAAGGTTCTATACTCTTTATTCTTGTCATCTAGACTCATCAATTCTGCCACAAGACTGTCACTTTACTATTACTGTTAATAAGACCTAGTCCATACAATTGTAAATACTACTCAATAACCTACCTGATCTCAGCCCACTTTGCAATTTCCTGAACTATACTATTGTGGGGGTTGCCTCTATTCTTTTACACAGTACTCCTATTTACTAACCTTTAATCCAACCCTACCTTAGAATCTGACCTCCAACAGCCTCACAGCTTGCTAGATCCAACTAACAATCCTCTCGTCCCCAATAAGAGTCTTGCCTTCTTTCCATCCTTCCTAAAACGTGGATAGTGGGGTGGAGGATCATGGTTAACACTATAAGGAGCCAAAGGATAACCCATCTCTTCTCTACTGACTGCTAATGTAAATATCATAGTATACTGTATTGCTGTCTTAAACCATTTCACCTTACTCCTCCAACTGATCCCAAAAAAAGAGTAGGGGGAAGCTGTGAACACCAGGATACACAAAGGAGACTGCACCACTGAATCTCACAAGTATTCTACCACAGATGTTCACACCATAATTACAGGGAACCAGAACAGATCAATTTAAGAAACAGAGACTAACAAGAAGAAACCCACAAACAATGAGAAAACAAAGAAACAATCCCCAATTGAAGGGAAAGGAGGAAACCTCAGGAAAAATGCTAAATGAAATAGAGGCAGCTCAACTATCAGATAGTGAGTTCAAAACAAGGATTATCAGGAAGTTCAATGAACTCACAATGAGCTTTCAGAAATTAGAGGGAAACTACAACAATCTAACTGCAAACTATATAAACATGAAAAAGGAAATAGAAACTCTCAACAATGGCCAAGAGGAAGTGAAGAATACAATTTCTGAACTCAAGAACACAGTAGAAGGAATGAAAAGCGGGATTGATGAAGCAGAAGATCGGATTAGTGAGCTAGAGGACAAAGTGGAAAACAACACCCAGAAAGAGCAAGAAAAGGAAAACAGGCTCAGAAAGAATGAAGAGGGATTAAGAGAAATGCAAGACAATATGAAACATAATAATATCCATATAATAGGGATACCAGAAGGAGAAGAAGAAGAGCAAGGGACAGAAAACCTATTTGAAAAAGTAATGATGGAAAACTTCCTGAATTTGTTGAGAGAAAAAGTCACAAAAATCCAGGAAACACAGAGAGTCCCAATCAAGAGGAACCCAAAGAGGCCCACCCCAGGACACATCATAATTAAAATGGCAAAATTTCAAGACAAAGAGAGAATCTTAAAGACAGCAAGGGAGAAAAAGGAAGTAACATACAAGGGAGCCCCAATAAGGCTAACAGCCGACTTCTCAATGGAAACACTTCAAGCCAGAAGAGAATGGCAAGAAATACTACAGGTAATGAGAACCAGAGGTCTGCAACCAAGGCTGCTATATCCAGCAAGGCTCTCGATCAAGATAGAAGGCCAAATAAGAAGCTTCCCAGACAAAAGAAGTCTAAAAGAATACGCCTTGACCAAACCAGATCTACAAGAGATCCTAAAGGGACTGCTTTAAGGAAGGGAAGGAAAAGAGAGAGAGAGAGAGAGAGAGGAACACATGTACATAAAAGACAATAAATAAGTACCTATCAATAATAACCTTAAATGTAAATGGATTAAATGCTCCAATCAAAAGACACAGAATAGCTGAATGGATCAGAAAAAACGACCCACATATCTGCTGTCTACAAGAGACCCACCTCAGGATAAAAGACCTACACAGACTGAAAGTGAAGAGCTGGAAACAAATCTTCCAAGCAAATGGACAGGAAAAAAAAGCTAGGGTAGCAATACTCATATCAGACAAAATAAACTTCTAAAAAAGGTCCGTAAAGAGAGACCCAGAAGGTCACTTCATAATACTCAAGGGAAGAATCCATCAAGAAGACATAAATATTGTAAATATATATGCACCCAAGATAGGAGCACCCAAATACATAAAGAAAATCTTAGAGGACTTCAAGAAAGATATGGATAGCAACACAATTATAGTGGGGGATTTTAACACCCCACTATCAAAAATGGACAGATCTTCCAAACAAAATATCAACAAAGATATTGTGGCATTGAAAAAGACCCTTGATGAATTGGACTTTACTGATATATACAGAACCCTCCATCCAAAAGAAGCTAAATATACATTCTTTTCAAATGTACATGGAAAATTTTCAAAGATTGACCACATGATAGGACAAAAAACGAGCCTCAATAATTTCAAAAAATTGAAATCATACCAAGCATTTTCTCAGACCACAAGGGACTGAAGCTAGAAACCAACCCCAAGGAAAAAAACCCAAAACACTCAAAATCATGGAGATTATACAGCATGCTATTAAACAATGAATGGGTCAAGAATGATATTAGGGAAGAAATCAAAAGGTTTCTGGAAACAAATGAAAACGAACTCACAACAACCCAAAACTTATGGGACACAGCCAAGGCAGTCCTGAGAGGGAAGTTCATAGCGATACAGACCCACCTAAAAAAGTTAGAAACATTCCAAACAAACAACCTAACCCTACGTCTACAAGAACTCGAGGAACAACAACAAAGGCAGCCCAGAGCAAGCAGAAAGAAGGAAATAACCAAGATCAGAGCAGAATTAAATGACATAGAGGCTAAAAGCACAATTTTAAAGATCAATGAATCCAAGAGCTGGTTCTTTGAGGAGATAAACAAAATCAACAAGCCTTTAAGCAGACTCATCAAGAAAAAAAGACAGAAGACCCAAATAAACACAATCAGAAATGAAAGAGGAGAGATTACAACAGATACCACAGAGATACAAAGGATTGTAAGAAATTACTACAAAGAACTATATGCCAAGAAACTTGAAAACCTAGGTGAAATGGACAAATTTCTAGAAAAATATAATCTTCCAAAACTCAATGAAAAAGAAGCAGAAAGCCTGAACAGACCAATAACAACAAAAGAAATTGAAGCAGTAATCAAAAAACTCCCAACATACAAAGGCCCTGGGCCAGATGGTTTCACAGGAGAATTCTACAAAGCATTTAAGGAAGAGCTAACCCCTATCCTTCACAGACTATTCCAAAAAATCCAAAATATGGGAGTCTCCCAAACTCTTTTTATGAGGCCAACATCATCCTAATTCCAAAACCAGATAAAGACACAACAAAGAAAGAAAACTTCAGGCCAATATCACTGATGAACAGTGATGCTAAAATCCTCAACAAAATACTGGCAAACTGCATCCAACAACACATTAAAAAGATCATAGACTATGACCAAGTGAGATTCATCCCAGGGATTCAAGGATGGTACAATATTTGCAAATCAGTAAATGTAATACATCACATAAACAAAAGCAAAGACAAAAACCAGATGATCATATCAATAGATGCAGAAAAAGCATTTGATAAGGTACAGCACCCATTCATGATAAAAACACTCAGCAAAGTGGGAATAGAGAGAGCATTCCTCAACATAATAAAGGCCATATATGAGAGACCTACAACCAACATCATACTCAATGGGCAAAAATTAAAATCTTTTCCACTAAGATCAGGAACAAGACAAGGCTGTTCACTTTCTCCACTTCTTTTCAATACAGTACTGGAAGTTTTAGCCACAGCAATCAGACAAGAAAAAGATATAAAAGGCATCCAAATTGGAAAGGAGGAAACAAAACTGTCACTGTTTACAGATGACATGATATTGTACCTGGAAAATCCTATACACTCTACCAAAAAACTGCTTGACCTAATAAATGAATTTGGCAAAACCGCGGGATACAAAGTCAATATCCAGAAATCAAAGGCATTTCCGTACACCAACAATGAAACAGCAGAAGCAGAGATCAAGGAAAAAATCCCATTTGAAATAGCAAAAAGAAAAATAAAATACCTAGGAATAAACCTAACCAAGGAGGTAAAAGACCTGTATTCAGAAAACAACATAACACTCAGGAAAGAAATAAAGGAGGACACAAACAAATGGAAACATATACCATGTTCATGGATTGGAAGAATTAATATCATCAAAATGTCCATACTACCCAAAGCAATTTACACATTCAATGCAATTCCTATTAAAGTACCAATGGCATATTTCACAGACATACAACAAACACTTCAAAAATTTATATGGAATCATAAATGACCCCAAATAGCTGCTACAATTTTGAGAAAAGAAGAGTAAAGTAGGAGGGATCACAATACCTGACACTAAACTATACTACAAGGCCACTGTAATCAAAACAGCCTGGTACTGGCATAAAAACAGGCACATAGACCAATGAAACAGAACAAAGAGCCCAGAAATATACCCAAGTCTCTATGGTCAATTAATATTTGACAAAGGAGGGAGCAACATAAAATGGAGTAAAAATAGCCTCTTCAACAAATGGTGTTGGGAGAACTGGACAGCCACGTGCAAAAAAATGAAACTCGAGCACCAACTTACACCATATACAAAAATAAATTCAAGGTGGATAAAAGACTTAAATATAAAACGTGACACCATTAAAGTCCTAGAGGAGAACGTAGGCAGGAAAATCACAGATATTTCACTCAGAAACTTTTTTACTGAGTTGTCCCCTAGAGCAAGGGACATAAAGGAAAGAATAAACAAATGGGACCTCATCAAAATTAAAAGCTTCTGCACAGCTAAAGAAAACAGTATCAAAATAAAAAGAGAACCAACTGTATGGGAAAACATATTTGCCAATGATACCTCAGACAAGGGTTTAATCTCCAAAATATATAAAGAACTTACAAGACTCCACTCTAAGAAGACAAGCAACCTAATTAAAAAATGGACAAAGGACTTGAACAGACATTTCTCCAACGAGGACATACAGAAAATCCAAAGACACATGAAACAATGTTCAATATCACTAGCTATCAGAGAGATGCAAATTAAAACCACAATGAGATACTACTTCACACCAGTCAGAATGGCCATCATAAACAAAGCAACAAACAAGTGTTGGAGAGGTTGTGGAGAAAAGGGGTCCCTAGTGCACTGTTGGTGGGACTGCAGACTGGTACAACCACTATGCAAAGCAGTATGGAACTTCCTCAGAAAACTAAAAATGGATCTGCCTTTTGACCCTGCAATTCCACTGCTGGGACTATATCCTAAGAACACTAAAACACCAATACAAAAGAACCTATGCATCCCAATGTTCATAGCAGCACAATTTACAATAGCTAGATGCTGGAAGCAACCAAGATGCCCATCAGTAAATGAACGGATCAAAAAACTATGGTATATTTACACAATGGAATTCTATGCAGCAGAAAGAAAGAAGGAGTTCCTACCCTTCGCAACAGCTTGGATGGAGCTGGAAAACATTATGCTAAGCGAAACAAGTCAGGCAGTGAAAGACAAATACCATATGATCTCACCTTTAACAGGAACCTAAACAACAAAACAAAGAAACAAGCAAAATATAACCAAAGACACTGAAATAGAGGACAGGCTGACAGTGACCACAGGAGAGAGAAGAGGGAATCTAAGGGGACATTGGGAAGGGTTCACGGAAACAAACTTAAAGGACACATGGACAAAAACAAGGGGGAGGGTGGTAATGGGAGGGAAGTGGGGGAGGTTTGGGGGGGGATGGATTGGGAGTAAAAGGGAGAAAACTGTTTTTGAATAATGATTAAAATACAATTTAAAAAAAATTCTAGAAATCTGTTTTCAGTAACAATTTTCTTAATATCCTAAAGTCACAGGAGTGTACTCTTCTTGCTTTCATATGTTATTGCCATAGGTATTATACCATATGTTTAAAATGCAGGGTTTATAAAATATCCAAATTCCTTATATCATAAAAGGCAGATTTTCTATGCCTGATGAGAATCAGAATTACATTTCTGCTTTATAGTTATATGCTTGCCACCCTGGATCCTCCATTTTTATATAAGTTTTTTAAAGGAAAGCAACTGTATCTTTACTGTTGTGTCCTCTGGGTCCAACTTAACATGATTCTTATTATTTTCTGAATATATATTTATTTAAATAATTATTCATCAATCAAAAATTATACAGTAGCTCCATTGTCATTACTAATTATTTAGGTCTTGATGTAATGGCCCACTATCTGAGATGAGCTTTTTTCTATTTTTATCACATAATACTTCAGACATCTACATTTCAAACTATAACAATGATTAAAACTATACTTACTGAGCCCTGGCTAGTGTAGCTCAGTGGATTGAGTGCAGGCCTGCAAACTGAAAGGTCACTGGTTCAACTCCCAGTCAGGGCACATGCCTTGGTTTCAGTCCAGGTCCCCAGTTGGGGGAATTCAAGGGGAAGCTACACATTGATGTTTCTTTCTCTCTCTTTCTCCTTCCTTTCCCCTCTCTCTAAAAATAAAAATAAATAAAATCTTTAAAAAGAAAGATAAAGAAGGAAAATTATTTAAAAAAAACTATACTTACTGAAATTCTACAATGCCATAATTATTGCAATGCGAAAAATTAAGAATGGCAAAATAATAAATATCACATAATTATAAGTTTAATATGGTTTCTTATGATTATATCTACATATTTTTGTAAACCTGAATTCTAGAAACTACAGGAACTTTAATTTCAAGGTAGCAAGCTTCTTTCTGTCATGCAAGAATGGAAAACTGAGTTTATCATTAGTGTAGATAGTTCCTTTGGGTTATGCATTAATTTGAATGAATCATTTATTTGCACAAATTTAAAACAAATACCAACTTGGAGAAAATTGTGAAGTCACTTAGGCCTGAAGGAAGATGTTCAGGAAGAGTATGCTTTCTGGTTTGGTCATATAAATGGTGGCGACATTGGAGTGTAGATGCACCACTACAGGCTCTAGACTTTCTTTGTTATAAAAGTTCCACATAAAATATCTATGTACTGTTATGATTAAGTCATGCATGTGTGATGACTTCCACCTAGTTATGTTTACCCTGACAAATGCTATCAACTCCAAACTTTTATATCCTGCTTCCTACTCAGTATCACCTATTTTTTGTTTAGTAACAGGCCAAACTTAAAATGGATGAAGTGTAACTAACCAATTTTACAACAGAACTGCTGTACTCTCAGTCTTCCACAGCTCAGTAAAAAGAATTATAAAACTTCTAGATAATTAGGACCAAAATCTTAGGAAAGACCCCTGATTTTCCCTTTTACTTTTCTTTACCACCCTATATTAAATGCTAAGTAAGACAATTCAATCTACAAAATATATGTCTGAAATCCACCCACTTCTTTCCACATTTGTTATCATTCTACAACAAATAAAAATTACTTCCAACCTGAGTTACTGCTATCATCTTCCTGATTTCCTTCTTTCACTTTTGCTTTTTGCAACTCATTCTCTTTCCAAATACAACAATTATTCTTTGACATATAAATTAGACCTTTCAAAGCTTCAATTAAAATGCTTTAATGGACATCACTTAAGTATAATCATAACATCCAAATGATTTTTCATGACCTACAAGTCACTGCATTACTGGGTCTTGAATACTATTCTAACCCCTTTCCCTAAGGTTTCCTACTTACTTACTATACTTCAGCCTTATTTCAGGATCAACTCTATAATTCACATTCCTTCATTTTATAAAAACCAATTTTTATATTGTTAACACCTGTTGTGGGCACTCTCTGAGATGGCTCCCAAAGCCCTTTACTTCCCGGTATTCAAGCCCTTGTTTAATCCCCTCTTGAATGTGGGTTAGACCTAGTGGCTCATTTCCATGAATAGAATATGGAAAAAATGTGATATCACTTTAAAATCAGATTACAGAGTTACTGAGGCTTCACTCTCTCAACTGCTTCCTCTGAGGGAAATCATCTGTCATGTTGCACACTGCCCTATGGAGAGGCTCCCATGGCAAGAGACTAGCAGTCTGTTCCCACCAGACACCAGCAGTGACCTGACATCTCTCCTGATAGCTATATCTCAGGATTATAGTAATCCCTCTTTCCTCTACCTTTAGGGCTGGTCGTAGTGACAAGTCTTGCTCTTGCTTGCCCCAGGGGTCCTTCTCTATTTCTTTTAGCTCCCCTGGAGCCTGTCACATCTTTAGAGATAGCTCTTTATTACATTTTCTCAAATTTTCCAGTTTAAGTATGCAATGTGTTTTCTATTAAGACATAGAAGCACATAAAAGAATAATAGCAGACTCCCATCAAGAAGCAATTGACAGTTTGGTTAGATGGTCAACTTATACAGAGAAACATAACCAAAACAGAAAGAAAAACATGACATGAAAGATCAAAGTGAGGGACTTATATGAACAATATATCATACAGTTTCATTGCAACCTCCTGGCCTTTTGATTCAACCAAAAACAGATGTGATCACAGCTAGTAATACAAAATCGGTGGTCAGCAGTGGTACTGACCATAAAAATTATTTGCCACTGGAGGGGCATGTGTGTGTGTGTTTATGTGCATGAGTATAAACACACACAAATAGTATTGTATAATTTGGGAATAATTCCAGATTCAATTCAGAGAAAATCTGACAAAATAGTAGCTTAAACTAAGAACATTTATTAACTTCATGAGGAAAGTGCAGAAGTGGGTAATCTTAGAGGGTCCCCCCCCCACCAGCAACTCAAGTATATCAGTAGAGTTCTAGGATTTCCCAGCTTTATGAGCAACTATTCCTCAAATACCTGTTGCCTCATAGTTACAGGATACTTGTGGAAGCTCTGGACATCACAATTATATTCAAAGACAAAAACCAAGGTAGGGAATTGAGGGAATAACAATAAGAGCTCTTAATTTGTGTAGTTCTTATATGCTCATCTTGAACTTCAAGGGAGATAACTTGCAAAGGATAGTGGGGGCAGCATCCTTATGATTCATCCCTAGAGCTGCAAGAAAAGTCCATCTGAAATTCCCAGATCTAAGTAACTTTTTCTATAACAACAAGTATCGATAATATTAAAGAGAATGAAAAGGATAAAAGGTGTGGATAACGACGAATATTCTCTGCAACAAGCACTTGTAACATACTGTGATTACCTATATTCTGTCATTCTACTAATGAACTATGTGTTTTTAGTCCCAGTCTTAGTGTTTTACACACTTTAGTTACTTAGTAAATGTTTTCAGAGTTAAAAATAGATAAACTCTGGCAGGTATTGTGACAAATGGAATTTATCTGTAATTCTTGCTAATATCTAATTAGTAGGTCCATTAATTGTACTTTTAGGTGCTTAAGAATAAAGAAGAACTGAGAGAATCTAGTTAAACTTCCCATGCATTTAATCTCAGAGAGATGAGAATTCAGCATTTGCATAAAAGTATATAATTGGAATGATTCCCAATTCCATTTTGAAACAGTGCCTTTATTAGAAAATTCCTGTATCTGCATTTGCAGAACCACATACTTCTTCTTTCATCCCTGCCTTATAAATTAGTCTTCTTTATATTCAAATTATCTACATTTTTTCAAGATGTTTTTATTTCAGCTGCATTTCATCATTTCCAAGAACCTAGTGTTAAGAATTCTACAATATTTCAGATATGTGTGTTTGACCACTGATTAACCCATTTTCTTTTCTGTCTGATAAAAGATTGTCATCATTATACTTTTCCTAATATTGTTCTTTTACTTCATACCTATCCTATTAGGTCTAAAGCACCACTATTTGTTTATGGTGCAATTTCAAATCTAATCACAAGCTCCTTCTATACAGGAGCCACTTTCTAATTTATTTTATATCTCTATGACATCTAAAAGTTTCCTAAGAGATAAAGAAAAATAAAATTAGTGGGAGGACAAGGATATTTGGCATCCCAAAATATGCATAGAATTGCAAGATAATTTTTAAAAAGTAATTTATTATACCTAAGCCAACTTTAATAAAAAATGTACTCACTAGCTCTAATTTTGCCCTACAGAAATACTCCATAGAGTGTACACAAACATGTGTGCATACAAAAGCACACATATATCTGTGCACATCCTTGAATTTTCTCTCTGATACTGACTGGCTCACAGGGAGTGATTTTATTTTCTCTTCTTACTTTCCATGTAGTAAGCACAAGAGATAACTTTCCATATGAGAAGTTCTGCAATTGTCTTGGTTCTTTTCCTGAGACTAATTTATCACAGTCACAAAGAGTAGATAACCTATCTTTCTCCAAAATATAAGCTGCATTCCAAATTCTAAATTTTCCAGGAAATAAAGAAATTCAATCAAGAAATAATACTTTAAAAACATAAAATTGTATTAAATTTTCTATTTATACTTAATTTTGTTTTTAATAGCATACATTAGTATTATTTCAAATGAATTTAAAAAGAAAACATACTAGATAAAATTCCATTGCTTAGTTTGAGAAGAAGGCACACATGTGCACAGACCCACTCCATCTGGCTTGCTTTTATTCACCTGGTTTTAATTTTTAATGTTAGTTTTGGAAGGAGTCAAGGAAACTCTAACAAGAGAAAGTAGTATATCTTCTTTATAAACTAAAGCAACAAAAAATTTTTAAAAATCACAGATAGTCTCTTAAAGAAATAATGAACCATTACCTACCCTATGAAAAGAGAAAGGAACCCACAAGATAACAGAGAGAAACAATAAAATAATTAGAGAGAACTAATTTTCATAGGAAACAATAAAACTTTATTTGATGATTGAAATAAACTTAGCAACTAATAACTAATTATCTTTCAGATCTAATATGATGAAAAATAAATTTGAAGTGTTATCCAAGAAAATATAGTGATATGTGAAGGGACTTAAGGGATTATTTTTTTGTAGTTCATATTAACTGAATAATTCCATTTAAAAAGACACTAGTTTATTTTTCAGATGAAGTGTTCTGGAAAGCATTTTTCAGTCTTTCAGAGCATGTATGTAAAGGATATAATTAGGTATCCTTATAAATGTTGCTTTTTTGTATCAATTTTATCTTTTATTTCAAAAATTCTCAGAAATTTTAATAAAATGTAAGATCTGCCATACAGAGAGCATTCATATTTTATCAACAGAAGTAGACTAAAAGACTTCTTGAGGCAAAAATCTGCTGCATTATTGTTTATCTATTTCATAATGCATTTGAATGAAGTAAGAGACTGGAAAATTACTAACTTCAGGGATAAAATCTTATTCATATTGATATCTATCACTGTCAAAACCCTAAAGATTTTTAGTTGAAAGAAACAAAGTGCACACAAATTTCTTCTCCAGGAATTCGGAATGTACAGTTCTAACATAGGGAAATGTGCTTTTAAGGAACCTTCAGCTGAGACTATACAAGAAAATAGTGAACAAACTCACATGACACCTTTCTAGAACCTGAAGAATTTGACATTTAGTTTCTAAGATTCACTCTTAGCTTTCTTAAATTAATTAGGCCTCAGGAACATGAATTCATCTACCTAAATTACACTTAGACAAGGTTTTAGGATTTAGATATATCATTTGGGAGATACAATTGAATCCACTACAATGCATAAGTGTCATGCATTCTCATTGCAAAGTAATGGAAAATACCAGACACGCCTTTTACATGTGACTACACATTGGTTTATTTTTTAAAAGAGAGTATTGAGCAAAAGCGTAAAAATTACCTTTATAAACAGTAAAATTTTGCTTATTTGTGAGTAAATGGTTTCACGGTTAAGGAATGCTGGTTAAAAAACAAACACACTACTATCCAGAGAATAATTCCCTATCTGTCAATACACTAAATTTTTAAAAAACAGACTTTACTTTTTAGAGCAGTTTTAGGTTCATAGCAAAATGAGCTGAAAGTACAGAGACTTCCCATTACCCACTGGACCCTTGAACCCTCTATTATGCTCATTGATTGATTTGTTTATTTTTTGACTAATACCACAATGTCTTAATTACTTCAGCTTTAAAGTCTGGAAATTAGGAATTGTCAGCCTTCCAACTTGGTTTTCCTTCAACATTTTGCTAACTCTTCTGGGCCTTTCTTCTAACCATATAAACTTAAGTGTCAGTTTCTCACATGGGCAAGCTATGCAGCTGGGATTTGGATTTACATTGCACTGGTTCCATGTGTCATGTTGAAAAACATTCACATCTTGACAGTGTCGACTCTTGCTCTCCATAAACGTGAGATACTCTCCATTTAGGTAATTCTTAGATCTTGTTCATCAAAGGTTTATAGATTATATCAGGTCTTTTTTCCCCATTACCCTCTCCCACCTCCCCTCTGGTTAGTCAGTATGTTCTTAATTTCAATGTCTCTGGTTATATTTTGCTTATTTGTTTTATTGATTTATACATACATTTTGTTAAGTTATGCCTAACTATTTTATTTATTTGAATGCTAACATAAATGGTATTGTGATTTTAATTTCATATTCCACTTATTTGTTACTGGTATATAAAGAAGTAATTGACTTTTGTATAATAACCTGTATCCTGCAAATTTTCTATTATCACTAACTAGTTCAAGAGGAAAATAGAAAACTAGTTTTATTAAGGACTCTTTCAGGCTTCCTACTTAATCACATTCAATTCATGAACAAAGACAATTTTGTTTCTTCCTTCCCATGCGTATCCCTTTTATGTACTTACCTTGCCTTACTGCATGGCTAGGACATGCAGTACAATGTTAAAAGGAACAGTGAGAGGTGAGGTCATTATCCTGTTTCTAACCTTAGTAAGAAGGTTAGTAAAGGTTCTAGTTTCTCAACAATAAGTATAATATTTGCTGTAAGTTTATTGTAAATATTTTTTACTAGTTGAGTAAGTTCCTCTTTATTCCTAATTTTCTGGATGTTGTTATCATGAATGGGTGTTAATTTTTGTAAAATGCTTTTTCTGCATCTATTAATATGATCACATGATCTTTTTCTTTATTGTGTTGCTGTGATGGATTATATTAACTGATCTTTGCATATTGAACCAGCCTTGCATATGAGATAAATCTGCTGCTTGTGGTGTATTATTCTTTACCGATACTGCTGAGTTTGATTTCCTAATACTTTGTTGAAGACTTTGGATCTATGTCCATGAGAGATACTGGGCTATAGTATTTTTGCAGTCTTTGTCTGGATTAGGTAGAATGAGTATGTCCTCTGCTTCTATTTCTGAGATTATAGAGAATTGGTATAAAATCTTCCACAAATGTAGACTTCACCACTAAATTCATCTGGGCCTGGTGTGTTCTGTTTTCAGAGATTATTAATTATTGATTCAGTTTTTTAAATAAATATAGGTCAATTGAGATGATGTACCTATTCTTGTGTGAGTTTTAGTACATATCTCTTTCAAGAACTTGGCTCATTTCATGTAGGTCACCAAATCTGGTATCATAAAGTTGTTCAAAATATTTCTTAATCATCTTGTGATATCCATCATCACCTCTGCAGAAATGTCCCCTCTTTCATTTTTAGTATTAGCATTTTGTGTAACCTCTTTTTTTTCCTTAGTTAGCCTGGGAATAGGCTCATCAATTTATTAATCTTTTCAAAGAAATAGCTTTGGTTTTATTGGTTCACTCTATTAATTTCCTGTTATAGTGGTTTTGATCTGCAACATTTTTTTTATTTCTTAGAGTTTTCATCTCTCTACTACATTGCCTATCTGTTCTTGCATGCTGTACATTTTTCCCATTAGAACTCTTACTGTATTAGTCATAGTTGTTTTAAATTCCCAGTGTGAAAATTTCAACATCACTTCCTTAAGCTGAGTCTACTTCAGATGCTAGTTCTGTCTCTTCAAACTGTGTTCTTCACATTCTGTTAGGTCTTGCAATTACTTTCTTGACAGTTGGACATTATGTACTGGCTAACAGGCATTGCTGTAAATAGGCCTTTAATAACATGGTGGTGAGGTATTGAGTAAGGGGAAGAGTTCTATAGTCCTATAGTTAGGTCTTGGACTTTCTGTGAGCCTATGCCCCTGGGTTGTAAACCATGCAAATGCCTCTCAGCACTTTTCCTCCCTTAGGTGGGACAGGATGGCTGGAATGAGCTGTAGCTGGGTATTTTTCTTTGTTCATGTGGAAGTGTAAACTGGGATAGAGTAGGGTATTTCTTTCTCTCCAGAATTAGTAGATGCTGATAAAACTCCAATAGGTTAGGCTCTGGTACACAGTTTCTCTTGAGAGCAAGCCTTGCCAAGACAGAAGTTCTCATATATTTCAAAATGGTATTTTCCCCCTTCTTCTGCCAGAAGCCCCAGAAGATTCCTCTGCCATATTCACTGTGAGAACTTTTCACAGCTACCAGAGATAGCAATTCCGGAATTGTGGGTCCTCCAATGACTGGGTTCTGTGGTATTTTTAACTTTTAGATTTGTCCACACCGAGCCTCCAGCAATCCATCACTTACATTCAGGTTTTCCTACACTGGCACTGGTTCCTGGGGAGACCTCTGCGTGGGGATCTCAGCTAGAGTAAGTTCTAATATTCTTCATTTGTCTACCCAGTTTTGGGATAAGCAGTTTGTAGTGATATCACCTCTTCTGTGTATCTAAGAAAACTTGTGGATTTTAAGGATGATCATTCAGCCTAACACTCATTGTTAGGACAGAGTGTCTACTTCTAAGCTCCTTATATGTTGAACTTCAAACCAGAAGTTTTACATAGAATTTTATTGCATTGTTTTTTTCTCATTTATTGTGTTATTTCCTTGAATGTTATAATTGCTCATATATTTCTATGCATCTAAAATGATCCCTTTATATTCAAAGCTACTGGTTACTTTTTTTAAACATTTTTTCATGAAAGATTTTAAAACTTCAAATATTTTTTCTTATTATATATTTTATAGATTTCATTTGTGTTTTTGCAGCTTGGTTCTTCATGAAATATTAAGAAACAAAAAATCTAATTGTAACTGAACCATAAATACAGCATTAATGATCAATGATTTTTTTAAAGAAACCTTGATACTTTCTAAAAAAATTATGTGTTGTAGACTGCATGTGCATTACAAGATCTTATTAGTCTCTTATTCATTTTATTTTACTTTTATGCAATGTGTGTATTGTCCTTATTACCATTTATATATATTTTTTAGAACTTTAATTCTTTGAACTACTGCATTAATCTTAGTCCTGGCAAGAAGAAATTTTATTCAGATCATTTAATTAAAGTAGCTTAAGTAGAGAAATATGAAAGGGTAGGCATCTTAAAAGAACAAAGGAAGGTAAGACATTCAAGAACCACAATGTCAGGAAGAGGTACAACTTGACTGAGGGAGCTAGAGAGCAGGGACGCTGTATTAGTAGGAACATAGGAGAGTTAGTGGGAACATGGGAGAGCAGAAGAGCTTCCTTCAGCCTGGCTCTGGATTTTGAAGGAACCCAGATTCTGTAAAGAAAACAGGAAGAAATATACTGATTTATTTCTCTGTTCCTATTCTTTAATCCCTGTCTGCTGCCTTCCACTGGAGAAACCCAACCAGCACCCTCATCATAACAAAGTGGCTCTGGTGATAGATCCCAGAGGGGTGTAAAGCAGGGCAGGAACAGGTTGGTCATGAGTCTGGGCTGGGGGTTCAGTACAGAGGATGAACAGAACATAATTCTGCTGTTGAAGAGATTCAATTCACAGACGTGGATGAGTGTCTAATATGACCCATAAACCAAAAAAAAAAAGCACTTAGAAACTAAATGAAAACACAAATTCAGAAAGATGCCACAGCATTTAAAAATGGGAGAATTTTTATTACTATTTTTATATGCGCCAATATTACTGGCACATATTACCATGGAACCCTGAAATCTTTCACTTTATTTCCAAAAGCAATACTGATTTCTCAGGGATACCAATAGGGTCCTTAATAAAACAACATCAATGTACTTTTTAAAGTATGTAATAATAAGTTTTGTAGCTATTTAGAAGAGAATGTAAATGTTTCTTTTAAAATTGACAATTCCTCATGTCAAAAACAGAAAGAAATCACAATATGATATGTAATTGTCAAACCACTGTGAATTTATTGTCAATCACTATGCTGAGATAGAAGAAGTGTGTTGTATCCACATTTTCATAGGAAAAATATTGCAGACTACTGGTCCATAAAGCATTATAGCAGTTAGGATTATACATATTGACATGTTTCTCTGCACATTTCAAGAAAGTACTTAATGTGCTAAATTGAATCAGAGCTCATTGCAGATATCATATACACTTATGTGGGAGAACAACAAGGCTAATTTTTATCTTGTACAAAAATTCATGTAACAGAAAAGTAGATATTTTTTGTTTAGCTCACAATTATGTTATAGGTCCTAAGACAGACTTCTGAATGCACTGGTGTCAGTCCTGATGATGCTCTGGCCCTGATGTACCATAAGGGAAGTCACTGTGTATGAGAAAAAGAAGTTTTATCTAAATTCTAATAATGCCTAGCCCTATTCTGAAAGAGAAACAAATGGTCATTACTGATGTGCTTCTTCTTTACACGTTAGTCTTTGAAAAAACAGTAAATGTTGTAAATGGATTCAATTCTTAGAAATTGAGGATATACTTTTCCAGCATTCTGAGTAAAATATGTAGTCTATGTGTGTACTTTTCTGATAACATTCAACTAAATTTTCTTAGAAATTCAATGGTAGATTTTAAATTGGGGAATGAGATAAAACGATCTCTTCATAACATGAGTGTAGCCATTGAAAATCATTTCTGTGAGTTCAAGTGTTGCTCTAGTGGCAAACCTCAATGATATTTTCATTATCCACATTTGCCAGAACCCTCAGGACTAAGATATATGATTTCTTAATATTGATAAGACAGGAAGATAATTTCTTCAAAAGACTGAAGTGGAGTCTAAACAGATTGATAGCCAACAGTTTTATTCTTTCTCAACATGCCTTCTCTTATTGGTGAAAGAAACTGATGAAGTATTAGGAATATTTGAAAATCAGTCCTAATGCTGCAGCAGATCACGAAGAAATCCTTTTCAAAAGTCAGGGCAAAAGGAGTGGATTGGAAGCATTAATTCTGTCACCCAAGTTAAAATTTTTAAATTAGAGTATTTGAATGAAATCCATCACTTTTCTGTCTGTTGGAAACAGAAAAGTCTTTAAAAAGAAGACACAATTGTTTCTAAGTGTTACTGAATGTATCTAAATACCTGACACACAATTGGATGCCATTTTCAATGACCTATACTTGCAATGACATTTAATGGAGACACACATTAGGAGAAGAAACTGACAGTGGAATCTGAGAACACTTTACGGTCTTTATAAATCAGCCTGAAGAGATAACTTCATTAAAGTTTACAAATATTAATTATTTTATTTAAGTGCTATAGTAATTATTATAAATCAAAATATTAATTTGATATTATTAAAATTTACTTACTGTTTAAGGTAGTTAAAGGATAACACAACTGAAAAATATAACTATAAAAAACATAACTGAGAATTTTTTAGGTGGAAATTTGCAGAAACTCCTATCACCTGGATTATATTGATTACTTGATCCACAAATCATGTAAGTGGATAAAATCTACAGTAGCATGTTCTAAAATGCCTCGCAGAGAACTCTAGACATCTGTTAATGTATGTTTGGGAAATTCCGCATCATCTAATGCCCAAATGAAAGAACAAAGTGCATTGAAAAAGACATGATAAATTCTTCAGTTAATAAACAATGTAATATCATTTAAACAGGGATATTCAAAATGCATATTCTGTTTTTATTACATGCAATATTTCTTTTTATTAGCATAATTGGTGTTCAGTCAAAGATACATTAGGAAAAATGGACAAGACCCTTGATTTCCTAATAATGGAATTTAATGCAAATATTATACAAGTCAGTCTCACAGACAATATGGCAATGATTATTATTTCATTAAATAGTAGCATTTACTTATTTGCCAGTCTATGCATCATTTTAACTTAATCCACCCAATAAATGAGTTGGCATAATAAAACTAAACTACTAATTAAAGCACAACTATTAGTATATTTATTTATTTTATTAAAAAATTGAAATATAGTCCTTTACCTTCCTTGTCATTGCTACTTAAAGTGCAATCACATTCCATCTTTTTGGATTTCTGGAAATTCTTTCACAAGGGCATAAAAAATGTTTATTAAATATATAATATGCAAGTTAAAATGAAAATTTATTTCACCTTAATCATTTTCCCTCCTATAATTAGAAGCTAATTTTACCCACACATAGCTGCAGGCTCAGAACCAGTAAATGCTTGACTGTTGGAATGATTGGGGAACTTTCCTTTCTGATAATTACAAGATATAATTACTTTGGAGCTTTCAAAGACCTTTTAGTGATTAGGGAAGCTTTTCTAATTCAGTCATAACATTTGTATTACTAATAAACTAAGAAGGCTTATACTCTAATAGCTAACAAATTTGAAAGAAACACCAATTCTAAAAATGGTATTGCAGGCTTCAGGGGAAATCATTTAAGGATTTAAAAGCACTGCATTTCTAGAATCCAACTTCATAATTTATCCTTTATAAATATATAATCAATTAAGACATATAAAGCCAATGTTATGAATATCTTTTGGGACACTGTACCTAGGAAATGATTACTAGAACACATTTTAATAATTAAGAGAAAATGTTTTTACTTCCAGCACCACTAAAGATCCTGAACCAACCAAAAGATAAGAGTGTTAAGAAAGTGACTTCCAGGGCCATTCTCATGATACTCTGTCACTAAGGATGTGAATGTCTTAAGAATGTAGGAGCAATTTTAATTTTCCATATGACAGTGAATATGACAGGTAAAGTGCTGCTGAGTTGTAATCTCAATATAGGAAAAACTAGAAGTAGAAAAATCATGCCTGAAGTTGAGAAAAAGTAAGTAATTTGTTGAAATTTTAATTCAGGTCTACCTTTCTTTATGCTAAAAGCAGGTTTTGTTTTGTTTTAAGTTTTCCACTGTCACTATGTCTCATTAGTGCATGTCAATGACAGGAAGATAGGACACCCTATGTTAAAGGGAGAGTTGGTGAAGAACAATTCACTCTGAGAAGCTGGAGTACATACGATATTAGTGTCCCTTCCTGTAGAAGCATGAAATAAATATTGTCATGCATGTTTTCTTACAACTCCACAAATGTGTAACTGATATATATGTATACATACAAAAACCTCAGTTAAGTGGTATTGAAGAGTTCTCTTTGAGAGCCTTTACATACTTGAGATAAATAGTAGAACTTATCCAAAGACATTAAAGTTCACATGATAGCCTCAGAAGAGTGCTTTTACTGTATTACTAGATATTGTATGTATGTATTTTCTCTGATTAGTCCTGTATTTTGGTTAACTCAAGGATACCTATCTAAATGTAAACCAGTGGTTATTCTAAGGAGAAATATTAGTTTCAGATTTAAGTATTTTCAAAAATGTTTATTAGCAAGATCTTTGGGCTTAAATTCTAAATCCCTGAGTTGTAGCCTCCTTTTATTTACTTAGGAGTTATGTGACTGCTATCAAAACTACCATCCATATGTCAAGTACTGTTCTAAGAAAGATACGTTATCTTTATTCTTCATAAGAATTGTCAATATAAATGTCATCCTCATGTTATAGACAGTCAATGTTCTAGAAGTTTAAATAAGTTGTGCAAGGTGGCAAAGCTAATAAATGGCAGAAGCAGGACTCAAACACACATTTAACTAATTTTAAAGGCTGACTCTTTAAAATAATCAATCTGTGAATGTCAGATTTATTAAATTGTTTAAATTAAGTTGATTAAATTTTCATTAACTTTTTTAATCCCTCTGATTTCTAAGATTAAATTTCTTAATACCTCTAAATTTGAATTTCTTTATGTACAGAGGGAGGTAAGCCATTTCCTGTAAGCTTGGTTCAGTTGTTGGGTTAATTAAAAAGAATATAAGAAAGAGAATATATTTTATATGTCAAGGTGTTAATTAAATATCTCATTTTCCCCCTTGTAATCGAGATAGTTTTAAATACGAGTAATACTTGGATTTTATCAGTTTCTTTGAAACAATAATATTAAAAGTATGTAATACCACTTGCATTATTTAAAGGAAATCTTCATCAAAATACATCATAAATTTGGACTGAAATAAATACTACTTGCTATTCAACTACAAAATACAAGATGATATACTTTTTTATTGTTGTTTGAATATAGTTGTCTCCATTTCTCTCCCACCACTGCCCCCCACCCCTGCCATCCTAACCTCCCACCCTCCCTCCTACCTCTCTTTGGCTTTGTCCATGGGTCCTTTATACATGTTCCTTGACAATCCTTCCCCTTTCCCCCCATTATCCCCTCTGGTTATTGTCAGTTTGTTCTTGGTTTCAGTGTCTCTGGTTACATTTTGCTTGCTTGTTTGTTTTGTTGATTAGGTTCCGCTAAAAAGTGAGATCATATAGTATTTGCCTTTCACCACCTGGCTTAGTTCACTTAGCATAATGCTCTCCAGTTCCATCCAAGCTGTTGAAATGGGTAGAAGCTCCTTCTTTCTTTCTGCTGGGTAGTATTCCATCATGTAAATTTACCATAGTTTTTTGATCGATTCATTTATCAATGGTATTTAGGTTGCTTCTAGCACTTGGCTACTGTACATTGCGCTGCTATGAACATTGGGGTGTATGGGTTCTTTTGAATTGGTGTTTTAGGATTATTAGGGTATAGTCCAAGCAATGGAATTGCTGAGTCAAAAGGCAGTTCCATTTTTAGTTTTCTGGGGGAATTCCATACTGTTTTACACAGTGGCTGCACCAGTCTGCATTCACACCAACACTGTACTAGGTTTCCCTGTTCTCCACAACCTCACCAGCACTTGTTTGTTGACTTGGTTATGATGGCCATTCTCACCAGTGTGAAATGGTATCTCATTGTGGTTTTAATATGCATCTCTCTGATGTCTAGTGATGCTGAGCATCCTTTCAAATGTCTCTGGGCCCTCCGTATGTCCTCTTTGAAGACACAACAACAAACAAAGCCCAAAGCAAGTAGAAGCAAGGAAATAACCAAGATCAAAGTAAAATTAAATGAACAATTCTGAGGATCAAAAAATCCAGGAATGGTTCTTTGAAAAGTTGCACAAAATCGACAAAGCCTTTAAGCAGACTCATCAAGAAAAAAGAGAGAAGACCCAAATAAACAAAATCATAAATGAAAGAGGAGACATTACAACAGATACCACAGAAATACAAAGGATTGTAAAAAAAAATTACTATGAACAACTATATGCCAAGACATTTGAAAACATAGATGAAATGGACAAATTTCTAGAAAAACATAATCTTCCAAAACTCAATGAAGAAGAAGCAGAAATCCTGAACAGACCAATAACAGCTGACATGAAGCAGTAATCAAAAAACTCCTGGCATACAAAAGCCCTGGCTAGAATGGTTTCACAGGAGAATTTTACAAAACATTTAAGAAGGAAGAGCTAACCCCTATTCTTCAGAGACTATTCCAAGAAATCCAACAGGGAAGATTCCAAAACTCTTTCTATGAAGCCAGCATCATCTGAATCCCAAAACCAGATAAAGACACAACAAAGAAAAACTATAGGCCAATATCACTGATGAACATAGACATGAAAATCCTCTACAAAAACCACATAACACTGAAGATAGAAATTAAGGAAGACACAAACAAATGGAAGCATGTACTGTGTTCATGGATTGGAAGGATTAACATGATCAAAATGTCCATACTACCTAAAGCAATTTATAGACTCAACATAACCCCTGTTAAAAAGTCAATGACATATTTCACAAATATGGAACAAACATTTCAAAAATTTATATGGAACCACAAATGACCCCAAATAGGTGCAGCAATTTTGAAAAAGAAGAACAAAGTATGATGGATCAAAATACCTGATATGAAACTATATTACAAGCCCACAATAATCAAAACAGTCTGATACTGGCATAATAACAGACATATAGATCAATGGAACAGAATAGAGAGCCAAAAAATAAACTCATGTCTCTATGGTCGATCAATATTTGACAAAGCAGGCAGGAGCATAAAATGCAATAAAAATAGCCTCTTCAACAAGTGGTGTTGGGAGATCTGTATAGGTACATGTAAAAACATGAAATTCGACCACTAACTTACACCACACATAAAAATAAATTCAAGATGGATGAAAGACTTAAATATAAGTTGTGACACCATAAAAGTCCTAGAGGAGAACTAGGCAGGAAAATCTCAGATATTCCACACAGCAATACTTTCACTGATATGTCCCCTAGAGCAAGGGACATAAAGGAAAGAATAAGTGAATAAGACTATATCAATATAAAAAACTTCTTCATGGCTAAAGAAAACATCAGCAAAATGCAAAGGGAACCAACCATATAGAAAAATATATCTGCAGATGATACCTTGAACAAGGTTTCGATCTCCAAAATATATAAAGAAACTCACACAACTTCACTCCAGGAAGACAGACAAGATGATGTATTTGAATATAACTAATTTTGAATTTAATTATATACAAAAATATTTCTAAAAATCAAATATTAGTTGACCCAAATCAATACTACCTTGAAACTGTTAATTTTAATGAAAGTCATTTTAATAGAAGTACCTGAATACACTCATAAATAATGACAAAATTTCATATTCTCTTATCACTCTTAATAGTCAAGCCCATATCTTCCATGCAAATACCAGAAGCAGTAACTAAGACTTTAATATTGTAAACTGGGTATTTTATTGCTGTTTTAATAATTCCATAAGCTTTATTTTAAATTATAAAATATCTAAATTTGTATACAAATAGAATATAGAAGCTTTAGGGACAACAACCAAAATTTCTGTGTTTGAAGCAGAAATTGAAATAAGAATAGTCTTCAGCAACAATTCAGAACCATGAGAAACTCTTGGCACTTTGAAATATGAACTGTAATGTCCAATTACTTCAATAAAGAGAAAAAGTGTAAGTTTGGCAGTGACATATATGATTTCAATCCTCTTCATCACTTGTTAGCTCAGAGACCTGAATGCTGAATAAATTCCTTACTTACCTCTTAGGTTTGCATTTATACTTAAGGAGCCTTGAGCAAAGTTTCAGAAAGACATTAAGTATTAACAATATATAAAAAGCTTAGGTCACTTACGAAGCATTCTAAATACAATTTATATTAAAGAAAATATTGTTCTAAATTGTAAATTGTAGTATACTATGTGAATATGAGCTTGTCTTATATGACTGAAAAAAAATCCATAAAGTTTAACATAGTTATTGATGTTAATGTTCTTTTTTAATATAAAATGAACAAATATATCACTCAATAATGGAAAATATCAGGACATTGTTTTAATACAGCTCTTTAAATGTTCCATAAGCTAACCCTAAAAATCATTTGGACAGATGGATTCATCTACCCAAGTATATTTTCCTCATCAAACACAAATTATCCCATACACTTTAAGGGCATTTCTGAATCTCCTGTTAAATTCACACATCTATTTTTGAAAATATACATGGTGTGTCCAGAGAAAGTCCAACCATTGTTAATATAACAAGGATGGTTTGTGCAAAATCAATGTAACCTGGCAGCCAAGGAGAGTGGACTGGAATGCACATGCATGAACAATGACTTCACTCTACTAGCCAGTGGGGGCAGAAGACACTACTGCGTGAGCATGTGTACTCTGTGACCATCACAATAAAAATTACTGAGTGAGTAGAGCAATTAAGCCACATCAGATTTTGCATTGAGCTTGAACATTCCTCCATGGAAACTATTTGCATGATTCAGAAGGACGCAGCTATGGGCAACTGATGATTGGCAACTTCATCCGGACAATACGCCTGCTCATGTATCACATCTCATGCAGAGTGTTTTGGTGAAATATAAAATCATCCAGGTGACTCAGCCCCCTACATCCCAAATTTGGTGCCCTGTGACTTCTGGCTTTTTCCAAAACTGAAATCACCTTTGAAAGGGAAGAGATTTCAGACCATCTATGAAATTCAAAAAAAATACAGTGGGGCAGCTGATGGCAATTGAGAGGACTTTGTGAGGTCCCAAGGTGCCTACTTTCAAGGAGACTGAGGTGTCATCATTCTATGTACAGTGTTTCTTTTATTTTATATCTTTTTCAATACATGTCTATATTTCATATTACATAGCTGGAAACATTCTGGATAGGCCTCATGTAAATTGGCTCAAAAGCAGACATTAGGGAAGATTAGTTCTTCAAATAAACTAGTAGGAATGTGACTTTGGATTTTATTCTAAGTAGATCAGAAAGCCAATTGGGAAGATTTGAGCAAGAGCACTGCATTATAACATTTATGGTATGACAGGTCTACCCTGGTTGCCAGGTGGGGAAGGGATTGTAGAGGGTCAAGAGTGGAAGGAATAGGAATGGTTCAGAGGCTACAGTGGTCATGCAAGAAATGAAAATAGTGTATAGACATTTCATGTATAGACATATACACGAAACACAGAGTTTATTCTTGTACTATCACTCATTAATTATTGTATTATTTTCCATATGAACAACTCTAAACCTATTCCCCCCTTGTATTTAGTATTTAATAACTCTATTATATATCTGTATTTAATAACTACTACTACTATTATTTTTATTTATCTTTCAGTGAAGAATAAAAACTTTGAGGAAAGGGAATCCTAATTTTCTTCTTGATCCTCCAATGCATAGTATACTGCTTGACACAAAATTGCTTTTCAGTAAAAATTTGCTAATTGAATAAAGTGAAGATGAAGCTTATAAATGCATGAAATAATAAATGAAGCTGAGAGAAAGTGACTCAAAGCTCTGAAACTATATTACAGGTATATTCTATCATTTTCATGCAATTTTCAAGCATTAATACTAATAATTATAACAACAATAACAATAGATTGTAAAAATAAAAATATTAATACCTAACATTAATAAATCTCTTTTAGAAGATACACTAAATGATTTAAATAAATGTTGCATTTTTCCTTATAATATTGCTGTTTGTCATTACTATCATACTCAACCTCTTTGAAGGTAAAACAGAGAAATTAAGTAATTTGTCCTGTGTTTTAAAGGAAAAAATGGAAAGTTAAATTTATGCATATTTCAATGAATGCTAGCTCAAGTAAGGCATTTCTATTATGGTTTTTTATTGCATTTATTGATACTTTATTATATTTATAAAACTAAGGCAATAAATTAGAGAAAAAGGAGGAATAAGAATAAGACTTTAAAATAATTAGCTGAATACCTGGATACAATATAAAAACCTATTTCTCATATTTATAAAAATTCAAAATATGTAACTGATAAAGTTGATACAATTAAATGAGACATCCCATGATTATACAGTAAATAGTCATTTTCCTTTTCCCTCTCCTCTTACACTCTATAATGATTTTATGTTTTTTTATAAGGTATTCATTTGGTTATATGTTTTGGTTTTGACACTAAACAATATAGATGACTAGTTGTATTTTTTGTTATAAATCACCAGGCTCTGCTTCTATTAAATGTTAATTAAAATTAAAAATTAAGAATAAACTTAAATGTTACTTAAATTTGTCTTTTATAATAAATTACTTTTTATCCCTTTGTAAATGATTCCAAAGCAAACACATCATTACTAATAATCTAGTACAAAAAGTCATTAAGATTCCAAAAGAGAGAAATAAAATTGGAGTGACATATAGCAAGGATTGTTCTATGTAATGATCTAGAAGATCAAAGCATCCTCTGTCTTTTTCTTAACTTACATATACAAAGAAAATTCACAGAAAAAGTTCAGTTGAAATTGTTCAGGTCATGGGTTACAATTAACTTGTGCAAAAAGTTTCATATTGGCCTATTAGAAAAGAAACATCGAGGAGGCCATTAAAAAATTGCAAAAGTTGCTCTGGGACATATCTTCAAATGGTACATTAAAACATTACCTAAAATGTCCTCATTGATGAATAGCTTTGATGACAGCTAGACCTTCTCATTCAAATCCTTACTCCAACTGCTCCAACTTTCACAATTAAGAATTAGACAGACAGTTATTCTCTTAGCCAAGAATATTTTAAGAATACCCTCAATGATATTCACCATTCTTGACATCATTTTGATACTCAGTAAGTCTGATTCTTCAGGGAGTGAGCAAACAGATTCATGGTTAGTATATATTCCAACTTAAATATATTGTATTATATCACTGGAATATTAAGAAAATAAGGACAATTATGTATGATTAGTTCAGCAGAAATAGAAACATGTATTGTAATATAGAATTATAAAAGGAAGGGAAATAATATAATTCCACAGCCATTGTAATGGACTAAGTACCTGCATGATTATTATAGCTGAAGTTTATGAAAAGAGATATTAATTCTAAAGATTGGAATGATAATATGATGAGTAGAACTGTCAATAAAGAAAAACCCCAAATTCAACTCTATATTAAGAAAAAAGAACATTTTGCAGAAACTTTCATGTTTTTTACCTTTAAACTTCATATAATATTGAATTTTTTGGTTTCAGTGTTTGAGGAAAAAGATATTTTTATGACTTTAAACTATTTTTTCATCAAGGTACATAAACAACCAAAGTGGTACCATTTTATTTCTATTCAACTTCAAATTTTAAATATCCAGTAGGCAATATTGACAGATATTACTGTATTTTACCTATGCATATGTACATGCATATGTAACAAAACTATTGCCAACATCATATACGTATTTTTTCTACAGAATATATTTATTTTTTATATTGTAGTAAGAACACTTGAAATGAGTTCTACCCTTTAAAAAACTTTAAGTCCCTGATACAGTATCGTTAACTATAGACATAATGTGATACAGAATTTATTTATCTTGTATAACTGTAACTTTATACCCATTAAAACATTCCCATTCCCTTTTCTCCAAGTCCTTGACAACCACCATTCTACTCTCCATAAACTTGACTGTTTTAAATACCATGAATACTGACATCATGCAGTATTTGTCTTTTTGACCTGGCTTATGTCAATTAGCATAATGTCCTCCAGGTGCTCCATGCTGTCGTATATGGCAGGATTTCTTTTAGGGGGCTTAATAATATTCAATTTCATGTGTTTATATAATATTTTATTACAACCTATCAATGTACTTTTCTTTATCTATTCATATGTTGATATGCATTGGGTTATTTCCACCTCTTGGCCATTGTAAATAATGCTGCAATGAATGTGGGAGCACATATCTGTCTTTGAGATCCTGATTTCAATTTTGGGGGGTAAATATCCAGAAGTAGGATGCTTTATCACATGGTAGTTCTATTTTTAATTTTTGTTGAACTTCTGTAGTGTTTTACACAGTGGCTGCACCACTTAGCATTCCCACCAACAGTACACAATGGTTTCAATTCATATTCTATTCAATGTCTATATTCTATTCAATATATATACACATGCATACATAGTTCCTGCCCTTTGCCCAGTTTTGAACTACCAGTAGGTTGGGTTGTGCTATTGAGTTGTATGAGTTCATATTTTGAATACTAACCTTTTATCAGATATATGATTTGTAAATATTTTCTCCCAGTTCATAGGTTACCTTTTCACTCCACTGATTGTTTCCTTTATTGGGCAGAAGTGTTTTAGATTAATGTGGTTCAATTGTCTATTTTTGTTTCTATTGCTTGCATTTTGATGTCATATATTAATTATTATGCCATATTAATTTTGATGTCAAAAATAATTAATAAGGCCAACATCATGAAGATTTTCCTCTATGTTCTCTGCTAGAAGTTTTACAGTTTCAGAGTACTTCAGAACAAAGACTGGTCTATTTTGATGTTGTAATTCAAATACACTAATATAATAAATGAACTCTATATTAGGAAACAATGTACTGCTTTTTTAAAACCTAAAAGTTATTTTACATTTAAAATTGAGGTAAAACCTATATAAGATTTAATACATGACAACTCAATATACATAACTTGAACTATAAAATATTTTAAACTTTGTACATGAACTAGAACTTAATTGTCTGTTTATATGCAATTACTGTGTTTGATGAATATAAATTGGCAGAATAATACTTTAGGGCAGAAAAAGTGTTCATGTACTCTAACACTTTTACAACTAAAGAGAGAATACACTATAGTTAAGAGAAGTACTTTTCATAGTAACTTCTTGGAAACACAGGAAATAGAATTTGAGAAGATCAAGGAGAGAACACCAACAAAAGTATATAACCACTGTGTTGAATACGATGATGCTAATTGTGTATATTTACATTAGACATTTGCCATATAATAAATTCAGTTGACTAAAATAAGATTTATTTTGTTGTCTTTGATTCTCTGCTTCTTCTCAGCTCCACACAAAGCATATCAGGTAGAGTAGGTATTATTTACTTATTTTCCCTCCCATTTAGAATTGCTTTTCTTGGCAAACATTTCAGTAAGTTTTATGTATGAGAAAACCAAGTGTGTTTGAAATTGATAAAGGTTATGAAGAGCTGTATATTACCTAAACAGAATTTCTGTAAATATATTTTAAGGCAAATCTTATCAACCAAATGTCACTCCACTGATATTCATACTATTGCAACATGCTCACTGGAAATGAGCAAGCTGTTCACCAGAGATTCGAACATTGAGTAGAGGCAAGAAAATTTATTTTTTCTTTGTATTTGCTGATAAATAAAGTAACTTCTTGGGTATTTGCTGTTTAAATAAAGGTGGATGGCACATATTTGATAACAGTACTGTTAGAATAAGAAAAGGAAATGCCTACAATACAGTTGTTTTACAAAGAAACAAATTGTTCCTTGAAAAATTTCATAAATAAATTTTCTTCTCTGGCTCTTTTTGGATACCATTTTTTTTTCTTTTGTGGCAGAGTTATAATGCAATATCCCAAGACAATGTGTGTTGTCTGAAAGTGGGAAGGGTGAAGTATTTAGGTGTTAACCAAATCAAAATTATAGCATTCTGAGGCAAATCTACTCAGATATATAACAGAAAAGTTGTCTAGTTATTTCCTTAGTGAGCTTTGTTTTAATATATATTTGACTGTATGTTGATGAATTATAGCTAAATAACTAGATATTAAAGAAATTTCAGCAAAGAGGGAATGGTAAAAATTATTACTTTTAAGTCTTATTTTATATAAGTAATCACACAAAAAGCTAATTAATAGTTAAGATTTTTTATTTTGTCATTTCAATATCTGGTTACAGTGAAGGGGTTTCAGTGAAGTTCTAAAATGTAATTCAAATCAGAAAAAAAACTATTAGTTTTATGAAGCAATTTTATTGCTAGGGACAAATTTAAATCATTCTGAGTGCATGTAATAGTTTTAATTTGTCCTTTAAACTTAATGTAACAGGGTCATTGTGATTATTAGAAAAGAGATACCTGTCCAGGAAGATGAATTACAATAAAAGATTATTTTATGTGCATTAGCCCACTTACACTTACTGATATAACTGGTATGTTTTACCACCAGTTTGTCAAAATATTTTATAATTATATTTTTTGTTACACATCATATGTTTCTTTCTGTACAGGATATGCTTATTCTTGCTTACTAGGAATTGTTTCCCTTATGACTTTTTTTTTCAAATCATTAGGGAAATTATTTGTGAAATAGTAAAATGCTCATGCACAAAATAATGTGTACACACTTTTAAAACAATTTGAATTGTATGGATTTAGATATTTTTAACAATCTCATCTCTGTCTATGATGATATATATAGACCTTGAGAGTAAAACATTATTTTTGATTGAAAGAAATTTGGTGGAAAAATATATATTGTTTTATTAGAAATGGGTCTATTTCCTACTTTTATTTTTACTTTCTAGTTATAGATCTGAAAGTGTTCATGTTACATATTTGCGCTCAGTCATTTGAACTTTCAAAACTCAATTACCAATAATCCAATGAACTGTTTACTTAAAAGTGAAGGTAGTACAATATGTCTTTTAAAGAATTTCTTTTATATTAGCTATAATCTAGGTGACTAATTTTTAAAGAAATTGTACATGCCCAGAGATATAATCAGAGCCTATAATCAATGTCAAAATATGGAAAGTCAATATTTTGTTCCAGTACATGATTTCAAAGAGCATTAATCAGGTCTAAAAAAAGAATGGAAATTGTATAAAGTCAACATTATTTCTATATTAATTTCTTCATGTTTTAAACACTTTGAAAAGGCAACTGCAAGTAGTTTAAATTACTAAATTTGTTTACTAGACAAAAAATGTCTCCATTATATTTCATATCTTTTATCCCACAGCAAATGATAAAATAATTTAATAGTTTCATAAGATCATTTTTAAAATAAAAAAAATTTGATGTTAAGCCAGCTCTTTCATATTAGGTTAATAGGTTATTAGAATGAAATTGTTAAATGTGTCATAACTCCTCTAAATTGAGGTATATCACTAAACTTATCAGCTAATTTAAAAATAAAATAACTTGTTCCCTGACTTGTGAGGCTCAGTGGACTGAGGGCTGGCCTGTGAACCAAAATATCACTGGTTAGATTTCCAGTCAGGGTACATACCTGGGTGACAGGCCAGGTTCCCCAATACAGGGTGCGTGAGAGACAATCACACATTGATGTTTCCCTCTCTTTCTCTCTCCTTTCTCCTCTCTCTAAAAAATAAATAAATAAGATCTTAAAATAATTAATAAAATAAAATACCTGTGAATTATATGAGGCCTACATTCCATGTATTAAAATTTGAATTTACAGTCGATTTTAAAGATACATATGAGAAAACCTAAATTAATTTATTTTCCTACAAGTTCATATTATAAAAAATTATGTTCATAATTTATGATAAATTAGTTACATCTTTCAATGTACTATTTCATGTTATTTCATTAAAGATATAAGCAAATCAGAATACAGATGGCATCGATATTAAAATAGCATTTAAATATTTTATATTAAGCAGTAACACAAAGTAGAGCTATCACTTTAAAATTAACTTCTAGAATTTTATTTATAAATTTTATTCAATGTTTATAAGGCTATATTTTAAAGATTCATAAATATATTCTATGTATTGAGATAAGAGTTTCTACTCCAATCTTTGCTTAAGCAAGTTATATATTCCCTATTAAGTAGCCACAGCTATTTATTTGTAGATGATATTATTAAATTCTGAGTCTCAGAACAAATAAGTGTATATCTAAAGTCACTATTTGAAAGCTATCACTCTGAACAAGAAAATAATGACCAATATGGAATAAGAATAAATGAAATCAATGAATAATTTAGGTAACTATACTCACTTTTATGGTACTACATTGCATTTTTCCAGCTTTTGTTTTAATTAGCAATATACTAAAGTAAAAACAAAAATTACATAATTTCATCAATTCAAAGAAAAAACAATAAAGGTTGAAAGAGTATTATAATAAATGTCTGTTAGCTTCTAAAATAAAGCAAATAAAATTGACATTTATCTTAAGAGATATATTGAAAACCAATGAACCCAACCCTATAATATTACTAAGTAGTAAATTGAGATCCCCAGAACTAAATCATTTATCAAAAATCAAATTGGAACTGAAACTTGGACAATCACTTAAATAATCTTTCACATACTATGACCAAATTCAATTACTTATTCACATTTTTACTTCCTCAGTAGATATTTATCAAGTTAATTCTCTATATAAAACACTCTACCAGGTGCTGGCAATGTGGAAGTTAAGAAAATTGAAACATTCCTATAAATACATAACTTACTTTTTATAATTAATGCACTTTTCTCATTCAAATGACAACTGTTTAAGTAAAAACAATAAGTTAGATAAATACACATATTTGCATATTGAAACTTACTATTAATAATAATGCAGTCACATACTTAACTCCTCAACAATTCTCTTGGATTTTCATAGAATTTAAGTGCTAAAGTTGGTAAAGATTTTGAAGGGTACAAGTATTATAGAGATAAAACAAGAACATTAAGTCATTATCAAGTCTGATGAATGATAGTTCGCACTTACATTGTTTGGGTGCTAATTGTGATGACCCAACAGAAAATCCAGATGCACTTCATTTACCAAAAATTTGAGTGTGTGAAAAATGATAAATGTCTGTAATGATGTTCTATTTCTGCCTAAATGAATTTGGAAGCAATGAGTCCCACTTCTTCTCTGACAGTACATCATAGCATTGGGCAAAATATTTCAAAGATTAATAGCTTGTCAGGGAAAGCTCAAACTGGTAAGAATTTTCTGTAAAATTATATATCCCCATGTTTAAAATTATTTCATGCAAAAATGTGAAGAACTGCAGAGGGTGCATATAATATTTTAAATAAATATGGAAAGTGTCAATATTTCATTTAAACCTTTCTTGAAGAATGATGGTGAAAAGTTAAAATAGAACTCTACACTGAAGTAATATTTTAAAGATTGCAAGCCAAGTGCAGCAGCTTGGAATCACCAGCTGACAAACTGGCAGGAAGAATCAAAGGAGATCTTACAGAAAGTATGACAACCTTGCAGAGAGGTTAAATTAAAATCTATCAACATGTAAAAATGAAGATTTTTCTTGACTTTAATGGAAGGAGCCTGCTGGCGAACTTAGGAAATTAAGAATATTAATACAGGCAGAGAATTCTCAGAAATTGCTATAGAACACTGACCCAGATTGCCTGAAATTTGAGAGATATACCCAAGCATAGAATATTTCACAAGAATATAGAATATAATACTAATATTAACTCTATTCGCTTTAGCTTTACAGAAGCAGAAACTGGCTTTCTGAATATTTTCTTGGATCATCCTTGTAATCTTTTAAGGGAAGTAAAAATTTGATGCATCTGGAAGCAATAGAAATGCAAGTAGAATAGGTATTTGATTAAGGAATAATTCGACATTCTCTAAATTTACAAGTTGTAAAAGAAGTGTACGGAATAACCCAAAGTCACAGAGAAGACTCTTCTTATTTAATCATCTTCCAAAAATGTCTTTATAAATATATTTTTTTCTGCTCGCTTTTTCAACACCATGATTACTGCAAGCCCAAAGCTGATATACAGCAAGCTACAATACAAAATGCAAAACCAATTTTCTTAGTTCAGGCTGCTATAACAAAAATAATAGAAACTGGATGTCTTAAACAATAGAAAATTATTTCTCTTAGTTCTGGAGATTGGAAAGTCCAAGATCAATAAGCCAGTAATTTGGTGTCTGATGAGGGCACTCCTCATGGTTTTTATCTTCCCACTGTATCCTCACATAGGAATGAGAGAGAAAGAGAGTGAGGGAGGGAGGGAGAAAGAAGGGGAGAAAGAGAGAGAGAGAAGAGCACCCTTTCTCCTGTCTCTCCTTATTATGGCACTAATTCCAACATAAATGATCCATCCTCATGAATTAATTGTCTCCCAAAGGTCCCATCTTCAAACACTATCTCATTGGAGATTAGGGTTCTAAGGTAGAAATTCTGGGAGATCACAAACATTCAATCCATAGCACCAATAAATTCATAAAATGGTATACACTCAACTTTGTACTTTCCATGATATTATCTTCTAAGGACACATGCCTATTTGACCTACAGAGAGAAGGTTCAAGCATTACTGAGTTGGATCCATAATCCAAACAATTTTACAATATTTACACATTGACTTGCCTGGATAATGAACCCAGCATTTAGGAGCAGCAAGCAGAGCTTATTTGCAAAACAAAATGGGAGATATATACAACCATAGAGAGAGAAAGGTCCCCCAAAGCTTTTATTAGAAATCATAGGATAAACCTGCAAACAAGGTAGAGAAGAAGAAATGTTTAAAATTGATATCATCTGAAAGTTAAATAAATCAATTAAAGTACATGTTAAAAGAGTCTATAGAAAATCAAATAAAATAAATGAGGGAAAAATGATATGAGTTCTTGTTCAGGCTATCAAGGAGCAACTTCCAGTAATCCATTTACCAAAAATGCCGTAACAGCTAGATAAAATTTTTAAAAGACCAATTGGGTTTTATGTCTAATGCAAAGAACTGGAAAGAGTGTCATAGTCCTGTAACAACAAAGAGCCAGGCAAACAGCATGTTTACAACTTCACTGGAACCTCTTATAAAGCTGAGGTGTCAGGACTACCGATCTATTAATCTATGGAGAAGTAGGCATCTGATGCAATACAGGATGTGAACAGTTGGTTACCTGTAACAGACAGAGTCAGGCTCAAGAATGAAGATTTCAGATGGGATTACCTGGTGGAGGCCTCAAGTTGGAGGTGGAGGCCTTCTTTTGTGTTTCCACCAAAAACCTAAAAGTACCCAATTGTGGGGACTAGGCATATCTATCCGATTAAACCTCAGTCTCAGGTACACGCTGTGTCTCTGGCCTCAGAGGATTAGCTCTTTCTGGTCCTCCTTCTACTTCCCATAATTAGTTCTCAGCTCAGCACTCATTCCTACTCTTTCCTTATTAGAAGAGGACATTTTGATCTTATATCTCAAGCTGCAATGGCTTTCTACAGTGTCCTCATCATATGATTTTTATGAAAAAATGTGGAGCCTTATGATGTTACAAATATAAGAAGAACTTGACAAGTTTTGAAGATTTTTTCACCTATTATTCGCTAGGTGCTCACGAGAGTATTGACCAGAGTCCTAATAAGCCTCCATCATAGTACATGCCTTGGAGTGGAGAACAAAATAAGCTATGAGAGAGACTCAATATTTGTCAGAACCCTTTGTTTTAGTTCCCCTAAGAAACAAAAGCCTTTATCTGTGGGGGGAAACATAGCAAAAACTGTATTCTGAAGGCACAGGTATATAGTCATTGTTGCTGGAGATAGAGAACAGAAAAAATACCCCTTACCAAATGTGTGTGATAGGAATACATGCTAAAACAGAAGAAATGAGAAGAAACTAGAGATGAGGAAAGGACCAGATCCCTTGGCAGTCTAATCCTCTGAGAGGTAGTGACACAGTGTGTGTATAGAATGTGGCTTAATCAGAATGTCACTAACCCTCAGGGCAGCAAGCATCAGGTAAAAAGTAACAGTATAGTTGGCCCTTGAACACCCAGGTTTGAAATCTGCAGATCCACTTGTATGTGGATTTAAAAAAAAAATACTGTTAATGTATTTGCTTTTCCTTATGATTTTCTTTTCTCTAGCTTGCTAGATTGTAAAAACACAGTATATAATACAAATAACATACAAATATATGTTAATCAACTGTTACATTATTGGTAAGGCTTCTCACTAACACTAGGCTACCAGTAGTTAGATTTTTGGGGAGTCTAAGTATATGTGGATTTTCAACTGTGTGTCTGGGATGTCTCCTGCATTATTCAAAGGTCAACTGTATTTATTTCTAGATGTGTTCCCTTGTCTTTATAGACAACCCTTAGAGAAGTATAACACAAAAGGGAGACCTGAATATGAAGGTGGAATACCTATTGAGAAAACCGCTATGGTCAAACCAGCCCCTACCTTAATCACAAATTCTGTCTTGAGAAATGTATAGGATGCTGGACATTGCGGTTAATTACAGTATCCCCACCACCGCCAACCCGCAACTCAGAAACACTTCAGTGTAGATGAATTTAAACTATCAAATGAAAGGCCGAGCTCAAGAAAAGACACATATTTGTAGGTATAAAAATCTATATCTCTACTATCCTAAAATAGATGTCCAATTTCATAAAATTATAAACCCTATATAAGCATCAGATAATAATACACAGCCAAAAGACAAAAATTTAGCAGAATTAAATCTAGACCTGAGACTACCACTTCAGCTTTGATTGTGAAGAACTTGAAGTCGCCTCTGCCAAACTTGCCAGATGTGTATTGCAGACAATACTGAGAGTTAAAAACCTTAGGGGGACCCAGGGATTTGAGGGATCCCACAGTATTGTAAGATATACCTCCAGGGATTCAACCAGGTTCTAATAGTGAATATCAGAGAAAAAATCCTTTGGGCTTTCAGCAGTTGGAAAAGAAAGGAACCACTTGAAATATGCCAGAGCAACTTTGTATTTTTTTATTTTTATTTTATTTTATTTTATTTTTTAATTACTGTTCGAATACAGCTGTCTCCATTTTTTCACCACCACTTTCCCCTGCCCCACCTCCCACTCTCAACCCTATCCCCCTTTGGCTTTGTCCATGGGTCCTTTATACATGTTCATTGTCACCCTTCCTCTTCTTTCCCCCATTATCTCCTTCCCCCTCCCCTCTGGTTACTGTCAGTTTGTTCTTAATTTCTATGTCTCTGGTTATATTTTGCTTGCTCATTTGTTTTGTTAATTAGGTTCCACTTATAGATGAGATCCTATGGACCTGCTCTTAGGGGAAACTAGAAACTAGTTCACCAGAGCCTGATACGCTGGGGTATTATTAGAATCTCACTGATATGAGGGAGGGAAATACCCAAATTCAACTATTGTGAGCCTTCCACGTAGGTAAGGAAAATATTCAAATCCAGCACGCTCTAGCCATATTATCCCACCTAAGTGTTAGAGAAACATTTGTAAAGTTCACAGTCTAGAGTCATAGATTCACTAAAAGCCTGAGACAAGGATCACAATTTAAAAAATAAAAGGCAAACATATGACCAGTTATAGACTTTAAAACAACTATAATTAATATGCTAAAGAGTACTGTAATATATAAAGTAGCAAGCATGTACGAACAAGTGGGCAATGTGAGCAGGGAGGTGGGAATCCTAAGAAAGAACAAAAAGAAATGCTAGATGTCAAAAGCAATAAAGAATGCTTTTGATGGGCTTGTTAGTAACCTTGGCATGTAAGAGAAAATAATTTATAAACTAGGGGACAAGTTGATATATTCCCCAAAAAACAAAATATAAGAAGAACAAAGACTAAAAAGTAAAGACCAGAATATCCAAGGACTTGGTGCAACATATGTGTAATGAAAAGTAGCAGAAGGATACAAAAGAGAGAAAAGAACAGAAGAAATACTGGAAACAATCATGACTAAGAATTCTCCAAATTAATGTCAAACACAGAAACCTCAGAAGGTCCAGAAACCTCAGACAAAATCAATTAAATACCCCTCAAAACTATACCTTTGCATATCATTTACAAATTATAGAAAATTAAAGGTAAAGAAAAGTTCTAAAACAGGGGAACATCTTTTATAGAGAGTAACAAAGATAGTATTACAACTGACTTCAGAAACCATGAAAGCAAGAAGTGAAGTAAAAAGTTGAGGAAAAAAAAACCCAAAACTACATTCTGTACCCTGCAACATTATCCTTCAAAAGTGAATGAGAAATAAAGGATTTCTCAGATTAAAAAAAAAAAAACTGAGGAAATTCTTTGACAGTAGACCTACTACAAGAAATATTAAAAGTTCTTTAGAGAGAAGGAAAATTACAGAGAAAACAGAAATACATCAGAGAAAGGAATAGCATCAGAGAAGGAAAACATGTAGGTAAAATAAAAATATTTATTCTTCTTACTCTTAATTGACCTAACAGGTAAATTTAGGAAAATGTTTTTAAAGTGGCAATATGAGTATTTGTGTAGTGAGTGAACATTCAAAATCATTTGCCTAGATATAAAATCAATGGAATAAATACTATCACATTGTAATGGATTTCTCATACATAAATATGATTCTATTCATTTCCAAAATGGCATGCAATTATTGTGAGGCCACTCTACTACAATTTTTTATGTTGTGAAAATAAATGATTTATGTTGACATAATTTATTAACTTTTGTTGAAAATAAAAATAGTAACAATGTAGTTAGTTATACATACTTATATACTGTATATCTTATTTATAAATAAAACAATATTTTCAGTAAATAGAGGATTCTATTTAAAGAACTACACTGAAATTTCAAATAATTCAAAACTTTAAAAAAATATAATGACTTGGGGTGATGAACACATGATATAATATGCAAATAAAGTATTATAGAATTGTACACCTGAAACCTATATGATTTTATTAACTGATGTCACTGCAATTAACTTAATTAAAATAAATAAATAAATATAATAATAGTAATATAATGAGAAAAATTAATAAATTTTGTCAACATAAATCATTTATTTTCACAGAATAAAATCTAGTTGAGTGGCCTCACAATAATTACATACTATTTTGGAAATAAATAGAATCATATTTATGTATGAGAAATTCATTACAATGTGATAGTATTTATTTCATTGATTTTATATCTAACCAAATTATTTTGAATGTTCACTCACTACACAAATACTCATTTTATCACTTTTAAAACACTTTCCTAAATTTTGTCATATTCAAAATGCTAAACATACTAAAAAATAAAAATAATTAAATCCAGCTTTAAAAATACTATTACCAAAATATCTGTCTCATCAGAAAACAATGAAATAATTTTTTAGTAAAAATATTAACTGTTATTTCACTTGGTGAGAGTTCTGAGGGGGAACTATTCTTAACTTCTCTAAGTGGGGTTAATTATAAGTTTATATTTATATCTTCTATATTGGAATCAATTTACAGATTCATGTCAAATTGTGGATATTTAGAGGTGGTTTAGCTATTTTTCAGAAAATGAGATTTGTACTTGCAGAATGTTATGAAGCAATTAAGATTTTTTTAAGGAGAAAATCATACTTTAAATAAATTTCAGCCTAATTTCCCATATTTCATATTACACTGTTACCCCACAATTTTATTCCATTATTATATTTCCACACATTTACAAGATAAAGGAATAAGAGCTTCAGAATGTTCAATATCACTAATCATCAGAGAGATGCAAATTAAAAGGAAAATGAGGTGCCACCTCACACCTGCCAGAATGGTCACCATCAACAAATCAATAAACGACAAGTGCTGATGAAGATGTAGGGAAAGGAAACCCTAGTGCACGGCTGGTGAGAATGAAGACTGTTGCAGCCAGGGTGGAAAATGATATGGAGTTTCCTCAAAAGACTAAAAGTGGAACTATCATTCCACCCAGCAATCCCACTTCCGGGAATATATCCTAAGAATCATGAAACACCAGTCAGAAAGAATACATTCATGTCTATATTCTTAGCAGCGTTATTTACAATCCTCAAAAGTGGATAAAAAAATTGTAGTACACTTACAAATGGAATACAATGTGGATAGAAAAAGAAGGAACTCTTAACCATTTGTGGCAGCATGGATGGACCTGGAGAACAATATGTTAAGTTAAATAAGACAATCAGAGAAAAACAAATACCATATGATCTCACTCATACATGGAATCTCATGAACAAAACAAACTGACAAATAAAATAAAACCAGAAACACTGATACATGGAACAAAACAACAAATCTCAGAAGGGAGAGTGTGGGGGTACTGGAAGAGATTAGACAAAGAACATGTATGCATAGATGAATAGACCATGAACACAGACCACAAAGTGGTGCAGGCCCTGGTCAGGGCAGGAGGCCTCAGTCAAGGGGGCCCAAAGGGGGAAACAAGGACATCTGTAATAGTGTCAACAATAAAAATAAGCAAATATAAATAAACAAAATAAAAAATAAAATAAAAAAGCTAGACCTAGATGTTTTTATAGATAGGTGTCTCAATACATGAAGCAATTTTAAGATTCATATGTATTTTTTAAGAGAACTGTAAATTTGATCAATTGTGAATCCATATTTTTAAATGTTATTCAGAGACTGATTTTAATATTGTTTCAAGCAATACTCTTTTACTTTGCTCAGTGAAGACTGTAAAGCAAATTCACACAAGTTGTTTTTATAACCTGCTTCAAAAAATACTTATATGTCAATTCACAGACAATTTCCATTTCAAAGCTACCTAAGGGCAAACACATATGTGCATGAATACACACACTTCAAAAGATAAAAGCAACCAAACTCAGTTCAAATCAAATTAATGCAATATCAAGTTATCCTTTCACTGTAAATAAATGTATTAAAATAAAACTCTACAGAAAACTTAATAAACAAATTTCTGTCTTAGATTATTCTTATGTTAAATATTTTTAACTTTCAGTGAAAATAACCTGCCTAGTATCAATTGCATGTTTTATTGTATCCCTCCAATTGTATCCATTTTATCAATATACATTTTTAATAACTTTGTCACAAATTAGACAATGCAGCTGGAGTACCACATTGTATAGAAAGATAATAGGTTTGATATTTTAAAAAACAGTGAGTTTTAAATGAAAGATTCATATCTGAATAAAAAAGAACAAAGTATATTGTGATATTCATATTCATGGAACAATAATTATAGCTTTGTAATTGAAGCTAAGTAATGATGGGAGGCCATCCCTAAAGGAGAAGTTATATAGTGAGAAAAGAATGCTTTAAGAATATTTTAGGGGTCATCAAATATTTCTTTGTTGGTGAGTGGACAGTAACTAAAGAGAAGTATTTATTGTGACCCAAAATGGAGATGGCATAAAGTTAAGGTAAGGAGAGAGAATCTCTCTACAATTATATTAAATAGAATAAAAGAGAAATACATTTAAAAACAGAAAATAAAACAAAATAACATCTTTCATCATTACTATTAATTTATGTTCTGGTCTTTAATTCATATGAAGGGTGTGTTACAATTAGTCTAGTCTGGTGATTCAGTCTCTTCAAAAGGATACAACACTCAGATGGAACTTAAAAAAGGGAGAGAGAGAGAGACTATCTCTACAGAGGAAATGTATGAAATTGTTACATAATGTTAGGGTTTTCAAGGTAATTGTGGGAATAAACTCTTCATATGTCTCTTTTACCAAGAAAAGAAGACAAAAATACAGAATAAAACTCTCTAAACACAGTGGTCTACAGACTAGGAAACTGTATCTATTGATGATGAGGTGACATTTCTACTGACTCCACAATGATGGGGAATAGATACAGGAATATACATTCTTTTAATTTTCTTTTTTCCTTTTTTATTACATGTTTTTTCATTGTTGTTCAATATCTGAGGCTGCACGGGATTGATTATCTCAATATAGTACACTACTGAAAAAACCCAGCTATCTTGATTTGCTCATGTAGTTAGATTTTATATTTAGAAAAAAACATATATAATGTCAGTCTAGCAGTTTATAATAAATGGTTGCCTGCTAGGCTTTTCAAAAGCTATGTCAATTTATCATATATATTTAAGTCTTAGTGGGGCTGATGATATACTGACATTCTTAATATTTGACAGAGGAGCCTCAAATGTTTATTTTGCACTGAGCCCACAGATTATGGAGCCAGGCCTATATTAATAAATCATACCTCCTAATTCTAAAGATGAAATTGATAAAAATAGAAATCCCAAACAATGAGAAAGGCGATGTCATTATATGTGTTCCCAGTTATCTTTTTGAAGCCTGACATTCCCAAGGATAAATAAACAAAACAGATCTGTGTTAAATTAACTTAAGGCTGGAAAGGAACACACATCAATGATTATAAAACAGAATCTCATATTTGAAGTTCTCACCCAGGTATCAGGAATAATATTTATAAAGTCTTCAGAAAACATTCAGAAGTCAATCCTAAAACAAGGGATACATCAGTTCTCTCATTTTTGATGAATGGGCTTAAATCAGAAATAAGGTATTTAATATAGAAGCAAAAACTGAATTAAGCATAGTTCTATTTCTATTTTGCCCACTGCCAAGTGAAAACATGAAAGATAATTAGAACAAAAGCAAAAAAAAATCTAGAAAAAATCTGATGGCTTTCCAGATAAAATAGGAAGATGTTGTTACACACCAGAGAGACTCTTAGAAATGGCATTTGCAGATACAGTGTGTTAAAAGTGTATTGGAGAAAATATTTTTTTCTGCATCAACTAAATAAATGATGAAGCAAATCAAGTAAATGGACAATAAAGGTGTTCCAGTAGAACAAAGTACCCATTCTGAAACTCATAAGGAGAAATTTTTGAAATAGAAAAGATTTGAAACAATATCAACTTTAAACTATGTCACAATTACAAAACCAATTCCATAGAGTCTATCTACTACTTGAGTGGAATTAATAATCTATCCTCCAGTTTGGGTTGAAAAATTAAAAATTTAGACCACCTTAGTGTGATTTAAATGTTAATAGTGGAGAAAAGACCTTTGTCAACTTGACAATAATTTCTTTCATGATTCTGGCAGAAAGAAAAGCTACCAAGAAAAGCAACAACAATTACAACAAAGCCTGTCAATTTTTAGTTAGGAAAAATATTCAAACATATGCAAAGAGATTTTGAATCAAAATATCAGCTTGTTTACTTAAGTAAATGTCTTTTGAATTTAATTTTGATAACCAGCTCTCACTTAAAAAATTTTTCCAAGTGATGTCCACCTAACTTAAATTATTGTTTCACATACTGGAGCCTGCCCCACACCTGTGTTTGTCCTTCTTTGAATAATACATTTGATGGCAGATTCTCAGAATCCTGTTAACAGCTTGTTAAAACTGAGATTTTTGTGCCCTACCCTCAAATATTTGAGTTTGGTATATCCATGATGAGACTAAAAAATTTGAATCTCTACAAGTTTCTGGGTGACACTACTGTTCTTAGACAGCATTTTGGGAACAATTACTTTATCATAAATGCCAGTTTGACTCAAGGTTCTCTATTTTTCCAGCCAAAAATCTCATGAATGATCAGATTTGGAATTTCTACTGTTGTACCAGAAAGATTTAATTGAAGCAGGATTTTTGTTTCTCGGGCAGCATAAGCAACAGTTGACATTGGTGTTTCTGAGGTGGTTGTACATAATATGTAAGGCAATAAGCTGAAAGTTTCATTTCCATCATTCTCCCAAAGCAATCTATGCTACAAATTTAAACACATCCTTGTGATTAACATTTTAAATATTAATACTACATAAAGTATATACCTTAATTATATAATGAAATAACTCAATATAATGCAATTAACTATTTAATCTAGTGTCATACCTTTAAGCAGCTAGCTACCCAAATATTCCAAGACTTCATCTGAAATACAAATCACTCTGAAATGTGTTCAGGATTAATGAAAAAGGAAATATAGAAAATACAGTGACTATCAAGAAACTATTTTGATGATAAGAATGAAATAGTTTTCATTTCATTTAATGAACAGCTACATAGGTGGTAGGTCTATTTTATTATTCATAGGGAACAAAGTATTGATGTTTCTTAAATCCAAGCTATCAATATCTGCCCTGAGACATACAAATATTTGACATGTCTCACTATGCATTCTTCTTTGATAAAAATAAGCAATGGGAAGCAACACTGTTCACACGCTCCCATGGTTAAGCCTTTGATTATGAAAGTCAGAGCATAGTGAATAGTGAATTGTCAAACAACCACAGAAGGAATTTCAGCTCATAAGACTTCCACAGTTCTGGATAAAGTTTGAAAGAAATCATTGGCCTCTTTATAACTGATTTATGAAATTGTTTTCAACATATTTATAGTTTTAAACTATTGCTCTTCATATTATATCTTTGATTTCTTCTGAAAATTAATCAGTGATCTGCTTATTGTCACTATAATTTTGTTTTCTAACATTTCTTGTGAGGGAAATCACATAGTATGTAGCCATCAGTGTCTGGATTTTTCCATTTAACATACTGCTTTTGAGATTCATGTACAATGTTGGATTTATTATTTCTCTGTATTGATGAATAGTATTCTAATTAATGTATATGCCACACATTTGTTTATCCAATAATATTTGGAAATGAGCAATTGTTTAAATAAAGCTGTCATGAACATTCATGTATAGGTCTTTGAGTAAACATGGTTTCATTTCACTCAGATAAACACCTATGAATTTTTAGTTCATGTCATTAATTATCTTGTTGATTTCATCAAAACTGAATAACTGATATATACATTTTTAAATATTTTATTTATTTATTTTTAGATAGAAGGGGAGAGAAGGAGAAAGAGAGTGAGAGAAACATCAATGTGTGGTTGCTCTCACATGCTCCCAGCTGGGGACCGGGCCCACAACCCAGGCATGTGCCCTGACTGGGAATAGAACCAACAACCCTTTGTTTTACAGGCCCGCCCTCAATCCACTGAGCTACACCAGCCAGGGCTGAATAACTGCTATTTAAAATTACTGTACTGTTTTTAACTTCTGTCAGCAGCATTTAAAGTTTCCATTTTATCATTAATACTAAGCATTGCCCTCTTTTAAATATTAGCCATACTAGTGAATGGATTCCAGAGTTTTCATTTTGACTTTAGTTTGCATTTTTTTGGTGACTCATCATTTTGAACATTCTTTTCATGTGCTTATTTGCCATTTGTATGAATGTTACAGGGTTGCAGAATGTGTGCCCCCTCCATGAAAATAAGAGAATAACCTTGATTGGGGGAAGGGAAAAGTAGATGGTACAGTGTTTAAGATACATTGTATAACAAAAGGCAAGTTAATAGTCTTGCCTTCCTGAAGGAAGAGGGCTGACTCTCAGGGCAAATTGGGTACATGACTATGGCAATGTTCAGTGACTAGTTGACATGACCAGCGGGGAGTTTCTATAGCACCTATGCAAAAGACAGAAGGTGGATGCCCATCTTGGCAGCCCATGCATCCCTGGAAATTGTTGCCCTGACTGAAGATGGCAGCCAAAAGAGGATAAAAGACACTGGGGAACTGGCAAAAATGGCAGACAGTAACACACCATATGAAGGGTCAGATTTGAGGTCACACAGGAAGTTCCAGACCAAGCATTTAAATCAAGACAGGATAACAGAGAAGAGAGAGCCACAAGGTCTGGAGTGAGAGAGGAGGTTCACTAGGAGGTCTGAAAGAAAGAGAGCCATGAGGTGGGCAGTGAGAAAGTAGGTCTGCCTGGAAAAGACAGTGGTAGAAGTGATAAAGCTGCAGGGACCTGCCAAGCCACCCAAACTCATGAGAGATGCTTGGAGCTGAACTGTGACTGGGAACGCTGAGTTGCAGACTTCTGCTTTTCTGTACAGAGAAGTCACTCTTTTAGGATGTATGCTTCCCTGGACTCCACCATGATCCAGTGTAACACAGCATATATTTTCCTGAACCACTACATGGAGACTGAGGGCAGTGCACCACAGATCCTGAAGTAGAGAGCTACTGTGAGAGGATGGTGACTCTGAAACCCACAAATGCACATTCCAGAGGGATGGAGATCTGTTTGTGTGACTGGCTTAAGGACAGATAAGGAGATGGGGAACTTCTGGGCATGGTTTTAGCTTGTAGCCTTTTGGGGAGCAAGGGAGGCTGTGGGTGTTATGAAGAGGAAGGCTCTGAACTGGAGTCCTCTAGGGCCCCCATATCCTGAGGTTGGAACCCTGTTAAAAAAAAAAAAAAACTGTTTCCTGCAACACTAATTGTTGGGTCATGTGTCAAGGCATCAGGTGGCTGAGTCCCAACTTGCTCAGTAACATTATTGTTTGGTAAAGTTTCCATTCAAGTTTTCTTCCCATTATTTTTATAATTTTTTTGGCTTTTTATTTTATTGTTGTTCAAATACAGTTGTCTCCATTTTCACCCCCCCCCCACACATGCCCTGCCCACCAATCCCCACCTCTCACCCTTGGACCTACCTCCCCTTGGCTTTGTCCATGTATCCTTTATATACGTATCCTTCTATACATAGTTTATAGAAGTTTCTTACATATACACTCTGGACACAAATTTTGTTCACATGTGTTTTGTAAATACTCACTAAGTCTGAGACTTGTCTTTCTGTTTTCAAAATAATGTCTCTCTAAGTAAAACAAACAAAAAAAATCACTTCTTTAAAAATGAGTCCCTACTGAATGTCAGTGATAAAAATTAGGAATGCAAAGTAAATGAAATGTCTTTGCCACCTAAGTACTTACAGTCTTGTTAGTTGGTATATAATCGAAAGGGATTTTTTTAATGTAATGCAACAAAGTGTCCTTTTTGAGATATGCTCCACTAAAAGTGAAGAAGGTTGTCTAATCTAAGCTGACTTGACCCTAAGCAAAGAAAAAGGATTCAAAAAACCTAGAACAGGTAAAAGGCATGCCAAGGAAATTAAAAGTATAAGTACAGGCACTTATAGCTGAAGAGGTGAATGAAACTTTAGTCACACTGGAAAACGGGGCTGGGGGAGGGCGGGAATGCCATTCATTTAAACAGGACTATACAGGTAGACAATGATTGGTTTTAACCAGGTGAGTTCTGTGGTCATATTTTTCTGAGCCAGCTCAAATTGGAAGAAGCATGAGTACAATCTGGATTGGAAACAGGACTGAAATCAGAGAAAATATGTAAAAATGATGCCCACTGAGAGATCAGTAAGTACATATATCAGGTCAGTATGGTTAGAAAGAGAGATCTGAATCAAGACATATGTATAAATTAACACCTATAGGATTTTATGATTGATTGGTAATACCAGTCTGGGAGGGAGGCAAGTGATAAGGGAGTTTTAGGAACATCCAGAATCATAATTTATGTGGTTTGGTTAAGTGTGGTATTACTTTTCCTATACACATAGTAGAAGAAGAAAATGTAATATAACATGAACCTCACTTTTAGTGGTTTAGGAGGCATCTCTTTGTTCTGTCTTTCTCTGGTTGGAATCTATGCCCTTAACAATGATATCTTTTCTCTCCTTACATACTCATAATTCTGACTGTCCATGTGATTGCCAACTCTGTGTTCACCCTCTGCAATATTGTATTCTTTAATACCAATGCTCAGCAGTGCTCAGTGGACCAGCCCATTCTACTTTCCCGTACAGCACAGAATATCCAAGCCCCAAAGTCTGGGTCACGTAAGCTGAAAAAGAGACATAAACAAGAAATAAGGGTGTATTTGGGGAAATTATGAGGAATTCAGTTTTGAATGTGTTGAGCTTTAAATAAAGTAACTTAATGTTTTTATAGGCAGTGTATGGGAAATAATTCAAAATAAACCTGAAAAGTATTTCTATGAGTACCTTATCTAATTAAGGTGCCCAACCTTCACTCTGTCACTCTCTGTAAAATTATCAGACTTTATTCCCATCTAAATATAATTGTAAGCCCTGGCTGGCATGGCTTAGTGGATTGGGTGCAGGCTGCGAACCAAAGTGTTGCAGGTTCGATTCCCAGTCAGGGTACATGCCTGGGTTGCAGGCCATGACCCCCAGCAACCGCACATTGATGTTTCTCTCTCTTTCTCCCTCCCTTCCCACTCTAAAAATAAATAAATAAAATTAAAAATATATATAATTGTATATTACATAAATAACCAATAAATAAAATTATACATAAAAATATAAGGAACAGACAGAATGCATGCTATAGAATTAGTCTCATGTTTCTCTTTCTACTTCATATCATGCCTAACTTAGCTTGAGTCCAAAATAAAGCTGCTTATGTCTCCTTCATTATTTAAAATACATTCACAGAAAGAAATTTATTCTAAGGCAACAAACGTAAATTCCACAAGTCCTGTAAGTGCAATCAGTGGTCACTCAAAGAAAGTCCTAAAGTAACTTTTAATTACAAATTTCAATTCAGTACTTAAAATTTTTAGTCCTAAGTAATAATTAACTCTAGTCCTATCTAATGGAAAACCTTTTTTCCACAAAATTGTGGTCCTAGAAGTGTGTCAGAGCTCTTGCTTCCAAACTTCTAACCGGGGTTTCTGTAGTGCAGCAGCAGGTAAGATCAGAGGATTGGGAAGAAGGGTAGATTGATTTACTGACATTTATGCTACTTCTTATTCTCTGGGTCAGGGCCATGTTTAAAATATTTCTTTTACTCATAAACATATTAAATTATAAATATATGTAAGTAAATGGATATTTTCATGTTTGAATTATATGTGAATTTACAATTATAAATAAGCATAAAATCTGTAGTATATCCATTATAAATGTATTTGTTAAAGATATTTGCGATATATTTTACATATATATGATAATTATCAGATAATTATCAGGACAGGCTCCTAGAAGGCAGAAATTTCTTGATTTTTAACCACTATAACCCTGGTTTCTAGAACAGTGCCTGGCAGACTGTAGATATGTTAAATAAATCTGTACTGCACGGTGTTTAATAAATGTGTGCCAAATAATCCAGCACCAAAATTTGAAGGCAATTGGTCTATATTTGGTATTATCTGATTATAGGATATATTGAAAACATTGTGAGTCAATGAGAACAGAAAAGGAGAGGATCCAGACTGAATGGAACTAAATTTCTAGGGGATGATACAGGGAATGAGTCCATGAACTATATCACTGAAGCACACTAGGTGAGCTTAAAAGAGAAAGACTGCTCTCACATAAATTCAAAAGAAAAAAATGTTTTGAGCATGAAGAACAATTATGTAAAAGGTCACAAAGAAGTACTGATCCCATAGTTGGGCAGAAATTTACAGCAGTGCTTGGCTCCTAAGTTGTGAATCAGTGCTAGACTGGGAACTGCCAGGGGAGCCCTCAGTAATAATAAGGTATTCAAGACCTGGCTGGCGTAGTTCAGTGGACTGAGCGCGGGCTATGAACCAAAGCATCGCAGGTTCGATTCCCAGTCAGGGCACATGCCTGGGTTGCAGGCCACGGCCCCCAGCAACTGCGCATTGATGTTTCTCTCTCTCTCTCTCTTTCTCCCTCCCTCCTCTCTCTAAAAATAAATAAATAAAATCTAAAAAAAATAATAAGGTATTCAAATTTACTATTTCACTTATGGCAGTAAATTTATAATTATAAATCAGTATAATATGAATAATAATATATGCATAACATAATATCTGACAACATACAAAGTTTAGCATTATGAGGAGTTTTGATACAGTGAGGATAAAAATCTCTGGAGTAAGTATAGGGAGGATTTAAGATTGAAAAAAATTAGTGTAAAAATGAAAAGCATTCAAAGATGATTGAGGGCAAGTTAACAAAATCCTCAGTCTGAGGTGGCAAGCTGGAATTTAATAAACGATGATACCGGCAATGTACTTTGTGGACTAGATCCATATGTGGGGTATAAGAAATATTTTAGTCTCCATTTCAAGATAATTTATAAACTGAAGGAATCAAAAATCTCACTCTGGTTATTATATAGTGACTCTATTTACTATAAGCAATTCAATATCATTATAACTCTATTTCTTTCATTATTTTTTCCACCCAGAATTTTTTCAGAACTTTCTCAAATCTTATATTTTATTTTATTTTTTCAACATGTACATATTTTATTCATTTAAAAAAACTCTTTTTGGAAACCACATACTCCTCAAAACTTTGCCTAACATGCCCACTAAATCAAGGCTAATCACAATTTTTTCTCTCCTATTTTGTTATGCTATGTTATATGTGTGTGTGTAGAAGACAGAAAATTATAATATACATAATATTATATAACACGCATATATGTTCAAACTTTGCAACAGAGTATTATAATTACACGGCTGTATTATATTATGTTTAATTTACTAGAGTTCTAAACACATGCAATGTTTTTATTTGCTTGCCCCGCACTAAACTTACTCACAGAAGGTAAAGTCACTATATGCACATTTAACAAAACAAAAATACACATGCATTTTTATAGCAGTAAGAATGAAGTATTTCAATTTACAAATTAATTTTTAATCTTCAAAAATTAAAAGCAATAATATAATTTTGTTTAATCAAGCAATATTCTGTCAGAACAAAACCATTTGAAGGCTTGATTATAACCAAAAAAATATACTTAATATTAGCATTCCTTCTCAATATTAAAATGTGACATTACTAATATGGTCTTTAAATATACATCATGTTCACTTAATTAATCTGTCATATTTTATTAGGATTTATTTTTTAAAACTATTCTGTTTCTAATAGAAGGATGGATCCTAAAAGATATGTCCATATTCTACAATCTATGAAATTTACTTTATTGAATCAGAAAAAAAGTATGGATAGATGCCAATTCAGTTAAGGATCTTAAAACAGAGATATCATTCTGGATTAACTGGTCAGCCCTAAATTTAATGGTAAGTTGTGGGTGGCTCCATCCCACAGAGCTACCTGAAGCTGCCATAGATGAGAATAAGTCTACCAAGCCATGATCTGCTTGGGGAGGAAAAGCTGACCAGTCTCTCGGAGGAGAAAGGCCTTAAGCCTCTTTTTCAGTGGGCTTTTATTGGGTTTAGGTTGCATGGGAATACAGGGTGTATACGTAAAGCCCATCAGTCATTGTCAGGCAGTAATGATCAAGGAATAGATAACATTCAAAGAACTATAAAGGCTTATTCTGAGTCAGGGCCATAACACTTTGGGAAATAAACTCATTTTATGCTTGGACCCTTATCATTTAAATTGAGGGTATTGCTAGCAAATCAGGTTTCATAGGATTTTATGCAATCTTTCTTAGGCCTAATCTTCCCCGGGAACCTCCCATTCCTGTCTAGGGCTGCAGCACCCTCTGGCATTATTTCAAGCATGAATCAGGTGGGGGACGCCAACAGTCAAGAGATTAGGAGACTTTTTAAAGACAGAATGAGGACTTAGGCTATGACAAATCTAAGGAGTGAGGGTCTATTACTCCTTTTCTATAGTCCCCTAAGTCCTCCCTGATGGCCCCTTTGTGACTGTGCCTGTCTTAGATTGTTCCTCCCTTGAGGAATCTTATTGGTCACTGACTATCCAGCCATCCTCCAGGGATCAAGCAGGGTGAAATAAAGAGGGCAGAGGCTGCACCCCTGCTGAGAGGATAAGTTTTGTCTCCTTAGTACCTTGTGATCTCAAGGTCTTTTAATTCAGCCTTAGCCATGAGGGGTTATAGCTTCCCAAACCAGGCAGGGTGGTTCCCAACAGTAAGTGTCCTATTAGAGATGCAGAGGAGAGATAGAGAAAGAAGAGGTGACAGTGTGACCACAAAAAGATTAGGGTGATGCAACTACAATCTGAGGAATGCTGACCAACCCCAGAAGTTTTAAAAGGCAAGGAATGGAATCTCTCCTAGAGATTTGAGGAGACTGTGGCCCTGCCAACAACCTGATTTTATTCTTTGGCTTCCAGAAGTGTGAGAAAATAAATGTCTATCTTTTTCAGCTACACAGTTTGAAGTAATTAGTTACAGCACCCATAGGAAACTAATACAACAATATTTAAGAAGTGATTTCTTCAAGTTTAGTTGTTTATAAACAATATGAATAATAACTAAAAATCTTTAAAAATATCCTTTTAAATATTAGGTTACAATAAAGTTTTGTTTAATAAATAAGAAATAATTGCATGTGTTCTATACTACAAAGGAGTTGAAGTAAGGTGGTAGTTAAAACAATGTTATTTGTAATGACTAAACACTGGATAAATCATTAAAAAAATAAAATAAAATAAATAAACCTCTTTTAACATCAAAGATTTTATATCAAATACAAAATACTGTGTTTCTCTTTCAGAAATATTTCAGCAAGTAAAGTGAAATTGCATTTGGAATTACTAGAATAAAAGAAATAATGTAAAGAGCCATACACTGAGATCCTCATTGATACTGATGCATTTTCATATCCTTTTACATGTTGCAAGTATTAATGCAAGCATCATTTTCTGCTTTCAATGCCATTACTACATCAACTTGTCACCTAAATAACTGTAATTAAGCATTTGCTCTAGTTGCTGATTACGGTATGCTGATGAACATTCCCACTAGATTTAACAGCCTCTTCATAACATCTACAGTAATCACAACATATTATAATGTCTTTTTTTTTGCTGAAGACTTCCTAAATAATCTAAAATTTAAATTGAACAAGTCTGATTATTGCAATCTAAAGTTCAACAGGTGCTTAATCAGAAAGGTGTGAGTACCTTATCATTGACATCAACTATGCAATGGAATAATATATTGTAAATTCAGAGAAATAAATACTTAAACTCTTTGTTCATTGATCCATGTCACTTTAAAATTAACATCAGAATATAGCCCAGATTTTTTTCTTAGAAAGTAGTAGGCTAACAAGAGATAATATTTTTGAACTAAACTCATACAACATCCTAATGATCCAGTTTGAGGACTTTAAGGTGCATATAGTGAATGTGCAGAATACAAAAGTTGAAACAAATAAAAATTAAATAAAAACATATTAAACCTACTATTTAACTATGTCATTATTATTAATAGATACAAATAAAATAACATAATAATAAGTTCAGATTTACAAAATATGTATATTATATTATGACTGACCCAGGCAGGAGAAGCTGCTCCATGAGCCCCAATATTCTCTTTCTCTCTCTCACACACACACCACTATAAAATGAGAATACATCATTTGTCACTTATGATATTGAGAACTGTCATGATCCTAGCTCAAAACATCAGTTCTTTTCATTTACACTTGCAGTCTTTACAGAAGTGCTTTTCCACATCTCTTGCCTTATGAAAGTGAAACAAGTCAGCTAAGTTCTGAAGCTGTCATGGTTTGTGGATTTCCACTGCCAGTGGAAATCATGGACATTTATAGGGTGAGAAAAGAAATTTAATTAAATAAATGTACACTAATATTTTATCTATGCATGTCATTTTATATTTACTCAATCCATACTTCTAGCCTATCATTTGTTTGAGCTACTGTATGAATAGAACATCGTTCAATAGATATGAAAAACTATTTCAAGTAAACATTTAGAGTAGATGATTAGATCAATTTTAAGTTTCTGTAAATATAATTTTGAATATTAACTGAAATTGCCTACTCTGTATGGTGAAATTAATTAAATTGTGTCTTATGATATAAAGAACCACTATCTGTTTGAATCAAGAAGCTTGTGGATTAGATTAATAAACTTTACACAATTAACAGAACATATATGTCCTTATTTCATATGCCTGGCAACATATAATTGTATATTGAGTGGTAGGTATTTAGGAGAGGTTGAGGAGAGTATGCATTAGCAATATTAAAGCAGTGAACAAATAAATGGTTATAACCACAAGAAGAAACAGCTAATCTATGATACAATTCTTATATGAATAGCATGTATTTATTAACTTGAGCAAATCTATATATCTTGACCTTAATAGGAGGTAGGCAAAATGGTGACATATTTCAGTCCATGAAACAAAGCAATACTGAATGGTAAATAATCTGACATTTCTATTTTTCACTTGTATTTGAGTGCAATAATAACATTTGAAGCCACCATTTGAAAATAATTCACACATCATTTTTACTGTGGGTCTATCTCTAATTTGTATATTATATATACTGTATTTTGCCATGTATAATGCATACCTTTTTGCCCAAATTTTTAAAGAAAAAATAAGGATGCACATGGGTAATACTAATTCTGTCTCTATATAAATGTTTTTAATTATTTTATTTATTCTTATGCATTGAGTGTAACTCTAGAAAGCATTAACAATATATGTACGCAAAATAATATCCTTTATAGTACAAAGACTAAGTATTTAAATATAAATAATTGAATTAAAAAATTAAAACAAAAGATTTTTTCTGAAAGTTTTAGCCAAAAATATCGGTGAGAATTATACCCAGCAAACCCTATGTTCTCTAAAATATTTGTTTGTAACACAGTATTTTTTAAAGATTTTATTTATTTAATTGTAAAGAGAGGGGAGGGAAGAGAAACATCGATGTGTGAGAGAAACAGCAACTGGCTGCCTCTCCCATTCCCCAACTAGGGACTTGGCCTGAAATCCAGGCATGTGCCTTGACTAGGAATTGAAATATCAACCTTTCACTTTGCAGGCAGGCACTCAACCCACTGAGCCACACCAGCCATGACTAACACAATATTTTCTTTTCATAAAAACCAAAGCATGAAAATCTACTAACCCAATTCAATTCTCAGAAGTCTTACATTATTCATTATTTACTTAAAGTCTCATTCAAACATTTAGTAACACCTTTGTACCTTTGTGCAAAAATCTTTCTATCATTGGAATTTATTTGAAACACTTATCTAGCTACCTATCATCTACCATCAATTTATATATCTAATTAATTAGAAAAGTGTAACATGAAAATTTTGAATAATAAAAAATAAATTCTTCCAGACACAGAGTCTCTTCCCAAAAGTAATCACTATCTATACCCTCGTAAAATTTTGCCTACAACTCAAATACTTCATATCATGTATCTATTTTTTATATAAAAGTAAACACACTAAACTCATCAAGATGGTGGAGTAGGTAAAACTGTTCTTGTATCCACCAAATACCACATTAAAATTGCAACTAAACTACAAAACAACTTTCACTGAGAAGCACCTGAAGTCTAGCTGAATAGAAGTCCCATAACTAAAACATTTGCAGAAGATACATGGAGTCTGGTAGGAGGGGTGGAGACACAGAATGGGTTGGCCCTACACCCACCTGTGGCAGTTAAAAATTGGGAAGGGTATCATGGGTACAAGGTTCCTCATGAGAATCAGGGAGTCCCAGGCCCATACCAGTATCATTAACCCAGGGTTCTAGAGCCAAGAAGAGAAGCCCCACAATGTCTGGCTATGAAAACCAGCAGAGTTTGTGGCTGAGTGAGAAAGAATGCTGTTGGAATTCCAGGAGTTCCTCTTAAAGAGCCTGCACACTAATTTACTTGCTCTAATCTCCAGTACTGGGGCAGAAGCTCAAAAGGCAAAAAGGACATATAGAGAGAAACTGAATTTTCTGGTTTCAAGGCAGCCTTCTCCCAGACAGAAGTGCTAGCAGAGGCCATTGTTCCTTTGCTGAGCCCCTCCCCTAGAGGCACAGGTGGGTGCCATATCTGCATCCTCATCAAGTTGGCTAACACTGTATGCCACACCCTGGTGATTTCCTGAGACCCTACCACACCCAACTTTCAGGCCCACCCAAGCTGTTTCCAGTGGATTTTACATGCAAATGTACTATCCTGGCTTACGTGTTGGACTTTCCTAAAATCTCTCCATAGTTCACAAATCTCAAACAAGCAGCATCTGAACTCAGGATGCCTCATACCACTTGGTAAGTAGCCTTCATTAGTGTCAGCCTGCCTCTGTTTGCAACTTAGCTTCTTCTAAGGACCTCCAAGTCCAGAATAAGTAACAAATATCTGTGGATCACTTTGTAGCTCCTACCAGATGCCCCAGGGTATGGCACAGGCAACAGCTGATTTTTGGCTTGCACCTCCCAAGAAGCCTCAGAATCAAAATACCTGGTGGCCAGCTTCAGGTCACACCAGAACACCACCTAAACACCTCTACAAATGATACACTCAAGGGATAGGTTGGCAGGCACCAGAGACCCACTAAAGTAAATCCTGTGCTGGGGCTAATAGGGTTAGCCCCTGAAAAATAGTTCCTCCACTGTAACCAGTCCTCACAATCAGTCTGAGAGCCGATGACCTGCCAAAAACAATCAAGGCTCATCTACAACAGAAGGGCACACCTGACCCACACAAAGACATGCCTTCAGCACCTGACTCAGGAGAGAAGGAAAGGTGGTGCCACTGGACCTCGCAGGACACCTACTGCATAAGGAAACTCTTACAAAACTGGGAGATGTAACAGTTCTACTTAATACATAAAAACAAATGGAAAGAGGCAGCCAAAATGAAGAGACAAAAAAATGTCCCAAATGAAAGAACAGAACTACAAAAAGAATTAGACAAAATGGAGACAAGCTATCTATCAGATGCAGAACTCAAAACACTAGTTATAAGAATGATCAATGATTTCAGTAAAAACTTCAATGAAAAGATAGGAAACATAAAAATGGAAAAAGAAAACAAAAGAACCAGTCAGAAAGAAATCCAATAACTGAAATGAATAATTGAAGAGGGTAGCAACAGTAGGTTATATGAAGAAGAAGGAAACTCAATCATTGATTTAGAAGATAAGGTAGCAGAAAACACCCAATCAGAACAGCAAATAGAAAAAAAATACAAAAAAATGAGGATAGTATACAGGGCCTCTGGGACAGCATAAAGCATATCAACATTCACATTATAGGGGTACCCAAAGGAGAAAAGAAAGAGCAAGAAATTGAAAAACTATTTGAAGAAATAATGAAGGAAAACTTCCTAGCCTGACAAAAGAAAAAGACATACATGCCAGAAGGGCAGAAGAGTCTCAAACATGATGAACTCCAAAAGGCTCACACCAAAACATATTATATTAAACATTCCAAATGTTAAAGACAAAGAGAGGATCTTAAAAGTCACATGAGAAAGACAGTTAGTTAACTTCAAGGGAGCTCCCATAAGACTGTCAGTTTATTTTTCAGCAGAAAGTTTACAGGCCAGAAGGGATTAGCACAAATTGTTCAAAGTGATGAAAAGTAAGGGCATACGAGAGAGAATACTCTACCCAGCAAAGTTATCATTTAAAATCAAAGGACAGACACCAAGCTTCACAGACAAAAAAAAAGGTAATAGTGTTAATCACCACCAAACCAGTATTACAAAAAAATAATAAAAAGAACTTTTTAAAGAACACTAAGATAAAAATATAAATAATAATAAAATGGCAATAATTACATTTTTCAATGTAATAATTACAATGTCAATGGATTAAATGTTTCAATAAAAACACATAAGGGGACTAAATGGATAAAAAAACAAGACACTTATATATGCTGTCTGTCTATAAGAGACTTCAGAGAGAAAGACACGCAGACTGAAAGTAGAGTGATGGAAAAGATATTTCATGAAAATGAAAATTGTTTTAAAAAGCTAGTGTAGCAATATTTACACCAGACAACATACTCTTTAAAACAAAGTCTATAACAAGATAAAAATACGGACCTAACAATTCTATTTTGGGTAAGACATATGCATCCATATGTTCATTATAACATTATTTACAATAGCCAAGATAGGGAAGCAATTTGGGTGTCCATCAGTAAATGAACAGATAAAGAAGTGGTGAATATATACAATGAATTATGACTCAACCATAAAAAAGAATAAAATATTTCCATTTAAGCAGCCTTGTTTGAAATAAAGGGTAGTGTGCTCAGTGAAATAACTCAGGTAGAAAAAGATAAATGTCACATGATTTCACTGTGTGGAATCTAAAACAAAATATAAAGAAAAATATAAAACAGAACCAAGCTCATAGATACAGGGAACATTTTAATGGTTGCCAGATGGGAGGGAGGTTAAAGGGGATGGGTAAAAAGGGAAAGGAATTAAAAGTAAAATTTGGTAGCTGCAAAGTAGTCACAGGGATGTAACGCATAGCATAGGGAATATGGTAAATAATAGTGTGTTAACTATGTATGTTGTCAGATAGGTACTAGACTTATCAGGGTGATCGCTTCATAAGTATGTAAATGTCTAATCACTATGTTGTACCCCTGAAACATATAATATTGTATGTCAACTATAACTGAAAAATAAAAGTTGTTAAAAAGAGAAAATAGTGTATAGGCAGACTTCAGAGGCACTGTGGTATCAGTTCCAGACCATCTCGAAAGAGAGTTTTACAATAAAGTGAGTTGTAATCTTTAAAAAAATGGATTTGAATATTTATTCTGCCACTCAAAAAATTGCAAATAATATGTGAAGACATATAACAGGATAATTTTGCAAATACATACAAGTGCTATATTTCTACTACTTAAAATTCTGTACTAAAGATTTTATACATCCACACACATACATATATATGGTCGGTCCAAAAATATCCAGACATGTAATATGAGAAATAGAGACATTATTAGAGAAGATACAAGATACAAGAAGCATTGTACATAAGACAATGATGCCTCAGTCCCCTTCAAAGTAGGCACCTTGGGACCTGACACAGTTCTTCCAATCAGTCAGCTGTCCCGTCATACTTTCCTGAATCTCATCAATGGTCTGAAATCTCTTCCCTTTCAAAAGTGATTTTAGTTTTGGGAAAAGCCAGAAGTCACAAGGTGCCAAATCTGGGCTGTAGGTATGCTGAGTCACCTGGGTGATTTGTTGTTTCACCAAAAACTCTGCACAAGGCAGGATGCATGAGTGGGGGCATTGTCATGATGAAGCTGCCAATCACCAGTTACCCATAGCTGCAGCCATCTTTGTCATGTTGCATCTTTCAACCAATGAAGAACATTAAAGTGTACTCATTAATTGTGTGGCCTGTGAGGGAAATACTTGTGATAGACAATACCTTCCCAATCAAAAAAAAAAAAACAAAACACAGTTAACATCGTCTTGATCCTGCTGCAACTTTGCAGTGCCTTCTTTGGGCTTGGAGAACCAGGTAACTTCCACTGGGATGACTGGGCCTTTATTTCTGGTTCATAGCCTCAGACCCACAATTCATCTCTGCTTATGACCTTCTTGAGAAAATTGGGTTCATTGGTAGCAGTTTGAATTAAGTCATTAACAACGTTCCTTCCACTCTGGTAATAGAAGCTGCAGAACAAATTTTGCCATGACATGTTTTATGCCAATATCCTGAGTCAAAATTTTGGATACAGTAGTTTTTAAAATCACCAGATCCGCTTCTAGTTCTCTCACTGCCAGTCACTGATTTTTGTTGATTGCAGCCCATACATGGTCAACATTCTCAGGTGTTCTGCTTGTTGCAGGCCTTCCAGAATGTTTATCACTTTGCACAGATTCTTGGCCATCTTTGAAGCATTTGTTCCACACTTTTATTTGCAGTGCTCTCATTGCATCATACCTGAAAGTCTTCTGAATCATCCAAATAGTTTCCACAAAGGAATATTCAAGCTTAATATAAAATCTGATGCAGATTCTTTGCTCTAATCACTCAGTTATTTTGAATGTAAAGGCCACACAGTGCACATGCTCATTCAACAGTGTCTACCTCCCCCACTGACTAGTATAGAGAAATCACCATTGTTCACACACATGCATTCCAGTCCACTCTCCTTGGATCCCAGGTTACATTGATGTTGTTTAAACTGTTCTTGTTATATTAATAATGTATGGACTTTTTCTAGACAGATTTTGTATATTCATTATTTTTTTAATTATAGGCTTCAGGTGTAAAACATTGTAATATGTAAATAATGTAAAACATGATAATATATATTAAAAAGCAATCAGACCCTAAAATGATCACTATCATCCATTTCACCTACCCCACACCCAAAACTCCATTTTTTTCTGGTAAACACTGGTCTGTCCTCTGTATCTGTGAATTTGTTTATGTTTTACTTTGTTTTTTTTTTTAAAGATTCCATATATGAATAAAATTGTATGATATTTTTCTTTCTCCTTCTGATTTATTTCATTTAGTGTTATACCCTCAGATCCTTCCATGTAGTTGCAAAATGGCAAGATTTCATTCTTTTGTTCCTTTGTGGTGTGTGTGTGTGCATGTGCATATATATTTTTTCTTTATTCATTCATCCATGAATGCACACTTTAGTTGTTTCTATACCTTGGCTATTGTAAGTAATGCTGCAATGAATATGAAGGTGTGGGTATCTGTTTGAATTAATGTTTTCATGTTTTTCGATAAATACTCAGAAGTGCAATAGCCAATATGTTAGTTCTATTCTAAATTTCCTGAGGAATTTTTATATTGTTTTCCACAGCGATTGTACCATTGACCATCCTACTAAAATGAGGGTTATATTTACTCCACAACCTCTCCAACACTTATTTCTTTGTTTTCTTTTCTTTTCTTTTTTTATGATAAGAGCTATTCTAATAGGTGTGATGTGATATTTATCTCATTTTGGTTGTGATTTGCATTCCTCTAACAATTAGTGATGTTGAACATCTTTTCTTGTGAATGTTGGCCATCAATATGTCTTTTTTATAAAAATCTAATCAGATCATCTGCCCATTTTTAATTAAGTGGTTTGTGTTTCTGGTTGTTGCTATTTTTGTCATTGTTGTTGTTGAGTTGTATGAGTTCTTTATATATTTGGGGTATTAATCCCTTAACAAATATATGATTTGTGAAGATCTCTCATTCAATAGATTGCCTTTTCATTTTGATGATGGCTGTCTTCCCTGTGTAGAAGTGTATTAGACTGATGTAGTCCCATTTACTCACTTTCCCCATTGTATATTCTTTGCTCCTTTGTTTTAGTTGTAAATTAATTTTCCACGTATGTGTGGGCTTACATATTAAATTTGATTGAGGAATATTACTAAATTTAGCTTCATAAAATAGTTGTACCAAATGAGAAATTCACCAAAAATTAATTGAACGTAAAATACCTTTGAAGTATTAGAAATTCATTATTCTCCATCTGATTCAAGTTAAATTTCCTTATATTAATTAAATACATTGCTTCTTTTAAATTATATTTTTTCTCATTTAATAACATTGGATCTCTTTTGAGCTGCTTAAATTTTCCAGTCTACTACAGTGATGAAGGATAGATGCAAGTATTAAATTTTAGATTCATCTTATTTAGGGAAAGTGTAGAAATAGGCTCATGGTATCTTCCCCAAAAAGAAAATCTATTTCTACTTCGAAATATTTTTATAAACTATGCAGCACAACATCTCCTCTTTACAGACTTTAAAATTTTTATAGTTTCTTCAACTTAAAGTTATGTGTTATTCCTAACATGTCTAGTGACCTTTGAGACCCAGTGGCACATAGATGTGACTTTTGTAGGTTTGCACACATGAGCAATGATGGAGTTGTGACGGACTCAGTTCATTTCAGTCCTTTAATTTCCCTTAATGTAACAAAAAAGAGCAGTGGCTGAAGAAATCAATCCTAACTTATCCCTTGTCGAATATCAGCAAACACAATGTCACAAAACCAATGTGAAGAAATAGAGTATAGATTTTCTGCTGACATTTGTAAAGTGTTTGTGTCAAAGTATTTTTCTAATACAGAAAAGGTTAGATCTTAACAAATTAAAGCACATGTTTCTTTTAAACTCTTATGTTGGCTATTTGGATTAATTTTATAGTTTTTTTCTTATAAAATATTTAACCCAATATTATCAGATGCAATTCTTTAATTATTCATTGTTCACATATAAATTTCTCTGCTCTAAGTATATGGAAAATGTGTAATTGACTAAATCTCAGAAAAACTGGGCATCAAAAGTAAAGTAAAAGTGAAGAATTGTATGTCATTAAATAAAAGAAGGAATTTAGGAGTATATACTGACCAAAAAGAGTCAGAAAGAAACAAAGACCTACGTGTCAGTAGAATGTCAATTAATAAAACAGAGAAATCATAAAGTAATTAAACTGGTAATTAACCACCATCAGACAACCATCATAGTAATAACTTATTCAGGCAGGAATCAAATTTTTAAATTATTTGGAATATATTATGTGAGAAATGGGATATTTATATAAACTCAAAATATACTCCACAAAATATTTATAATTAACTTTAAGGTACGGATACCTTATAAACTACACATTAAAAAATGATTAAAATTAATATAATCATTGGATTAAAAAGCAGTTCCATTTTTAGTTTTTTGAGGAAATCCATACTGTTTTTCACAGTGGCTACACCAGTTTGCCTTTTGTTCTAGGATTCCTGCTGGGATTATGCACTTAGAATCCTGAAATACCATTTCAAAAGAAACTTCACACCCCTACATACATAGCAGTGTTATTTACAATAGCCAAGTGCTGGAAACAACCTAAGTGCCCATCAGTAAATGAGTGGATCAAAAAACCGCGGTACATTTACACAATTGAATACTATGCAGCAGAATGAAAGAAGGAGTTCCTACACCTCTCAACTGCATGGGTGGAACTGAAGAGCATTGTGTTATGTGAAATAAGTCAAGTGATAGAAGACAAATACCATATGATCTCAGCTATAAGTGGAACCTAATCAACAAAACAAACAAACAAGCAAAATAGAACCAGAAACAAGGAACAAAATGAGAGTGACCAGAGACGAGTGGGAGTAAAATAACTGGGGAAAGAAAGGGAACATGTACAAAGGACCCATGGACAAGGACAATGGGGTAGGAATTGTCTTTGGGAGCAGGAATTGGATGTAGCAGGGGAGAGCAGCAAGAGGAAAAATAGGGGAAACTGTAATTGAACAACAATAAGAAATAAATGTTTAAAAATTTAATATAATGAATTATGCAGCACATGGTTATTGACCTCCCATGAGAGAGAAGCAGAATATATCATTTCTGTGGTATCACTGCTCAAAATGCATAATCCAAGTCTAATCATAGAAACATGAGGATTATTCTACAAAGCAACTAGCTCTGTAATCTCCAAAGTATCCAAGTCAAATGAAAGAAAAAACAAGAAAAGTTTGAGAAATATTTCCAGGTTGAAGGAGACTAAAGAAATAGGACACTTAAGTGCAACATGTCATGTTGGATTAAGTTTGTAACGGAAGTGACTGAAGTCTCTGAAGGTAGTATTTTATCAATGTTAATTCCTGATTTTGATAGGTGTACATTGGTTATCTAAGGAGCCCCATTTTTTAGAAACTAAACAATTAGATATTTTAAAGGTTATCATGAACTGTGTCTGATTTTTTCAATATTTCATTAAATATAAAATTACATAGACATAAAATAGAAAATGAGAGAACTATTGAAAGAAAGCACAATGACAGTAAAATATTGTCCATTAGGAAGTTTGTATTAATGATGCAATTTATTGCAAATTTTCTGTAAATATAACATAATTTGCAAAGACAAAGTATAACAAGAAGCAATGAAATCACATGGAGATTTTTAATATTCAACTGCAGAACAACTGAATCAGAATGTGCATTTTTAAGAGTCTTCAAGTAACTTTTATGCACATTAGTATTTGAGAAACACTATTCTTAACATGATTTAGTTGAGAAACTAAGGTGTAAAAATCAATTCTAATTGTTACAGATTTAATAATAATATCATGGATACATTTAAGAAGAGACTTACACTTAAGAGTTATTAACTAAAATATTTAAAACAAAATGCTATGGTGTTTGAAATTTGCTTTAAAAGATTGCAAAGTATGGATGAGGTGATGAGGTAAATAAGAGTCAGCCTATGGTGATAATTGTTGCAGCAGAATGATGGTCACTTTGAGTTCACTGGACTGTTCCTCTTTCTTTCTTTCTCCTTTCTTTCTTTCTTTCTTTCTTTCTTTCTCCTTTCTTTCTTTCTTTCTTTCTTTTCTTTCTTTCTTTCTTTCTTTCTTTCTTTCTTTCTTTCTTTCTTTCTTTCTTTCTTCTTTCTTCATTTCTTTTGGATATGGTTGAATTTTTCCACAATAAAAAGTACAAAAGGACATATAAAAAATGGCTATAATACAGAACATCAGGAAAGAACAGGAGGAAATTATTAAGTTGCCTAGGAGAAGATTTAAAAACCATGCCCAGAAAAGATGAATTCATTCCTATTTAATCTCATTTCTATGACTTCTTGGAAGAGAGAGAAAAGATTTAGAAGCAAACATATAGTTTAGTAGGTAATTTTGCTAAGGTGACAGGTAATGAGGGATTGAAAGCCTACTATTTCCTGAAATTGTAAGACTATGCTGGATTTTTCTTTCTGCTAATTACATTTACAAAACCATATAATGATGGTATCCAACTACTGTTAAGTTTGGCTAAGTCTTTTCACCATCTAGATTTGTATCCTCATGTACAATGAATCAATAACAACAACATGCATATTTATTTAAAGTTAAAAATAATTGACATAAAAGTAAATTTGCAAATTTTAAAATGATATGTAAATAGATAACCCCATGATTTTGTTATTACTCTTCATACTTGATTCATGTATTTTACAAGATTTTGAAATGAATTATTCAATTACATAACTCAATATATTAGTTTCTGAGAGTTATAAGTAAAAAGGAAAATATATGTCAGGTACTTATTGTCTATGCTTACTTTATAATATATAAAACTATAATAATTGATACAATGGGGTTTGTCATAAACAAGAGCAAATTATCAATGGCTTACAGAAACTAGAAGTTTATTATTGTATCAAAGGCCATAGGCCATAGATAATATGGTGGTTATGTGATTGGAGACTCAGGCTTCTGTTATTTTTTGCTCTATTTTTTACATATAGATTCCAACTCATAATCTAAGATAATCACCTTCTGTTTTCACTTCAATATTTAACCCAGCAGGAAGTGGAAGAAAATGGAAAACACAATTATTCTCTTTAAAGGCAGTACTCAAAAGGGTTTACATCAATTTGCTTTTATTTATTATTTTTTAAGATTTTATTTATTTTCAGATAGAGGGGAAGAGAGGGAGAAAGAGAGGAAGAGAAACATCAATATGTGGTTGCCTCTCACATGCCTCCCCCAGTTGGGGAACTGGCCCACCACCAAGGTATGTGCCCTGACTGGTGACCCTTTAGTTCACAGGCTGGAACTCAATCTACTGAGTCACACCAAACAGGGCATGCTTTTATAACACTAGTTGGAAATTAGTCATATGATCTTATTAGTTACCAGAAAAGCTGAAAAATATAGTCTTCATTCTGGATGGTCATAACTAAAATTTAGATATTCTATTGCTAAAGAAAGAAGTAAAGATTTGCTTTAATTGACTAATTCTGTGGGAGTTTTAAAATATCCATCCTAAAAAATTCAATTAAAAAAAAAAACAGCCAACTGTATGGGAGTTCAGCTAGATGAAGGTAAAAATACAAGATTTAAAATATTTAAGTAAATATTAAATTTAAAGTATTTAAATTTAAAAAAATTTAAATTTTAAAATATTTAAAATAGGAGAATTTTCTGAATTTGTGACTATATTTTCTTCATTTTATAAAGAAAGGACTACTCATATATGTTACTCAAAAGAATAGGAGAGTTCATGGGAGAACTAAAACTAATGAAAAAGTTTGTTAGTTTCTAGTTTAGTTTTCTAATAATCCAATTTGTATAAATTACAAGTTAAGAATTACAGTTGCTTCTAGTTTTTTCATACATTTATGTCAAATACATTTTAAGACAAATATTGCTAAAGGAAATTTGAGAATTTCAGAAATAAATATAAGCCTAATTTGTGATATATTGTTAGGCCATTAGAAAAAGTTTGGTTGAAAGAACAAATGACATAAACAATTTCTTCATTCAGCATTATTTCTTTCTCAGGTACTGTTGTATGCACATTATATTCACGGAATTTAAATTTCCCCTATAGGCATCTTGCAGGTGATTTACATGTAGAACCAAATATTCAAAGGAATTGGTATAACATGAAGTAGAATATGTATTTTAAGCATTATTCATGAGTAAAGGTAGATATTTTTTAATTTGTTTCATTGATGAAGCAGCCATGCTGGATTGGTTGTTATCAAAGTTCTAGGCATGACATACAAAGCATGGTATTATCACAATCAAGGAAAGCCAAGGGAATTCTGTTTCCCATAAAAATAGCAAAAAAGGCGAGATAAATATGCAGAAAAATAGTAAAATTTCTTTTCACATGCTCAGTTGGCTGGAAAGAATAATGGGGCAAAATAAAAATAATAACAGGAAACCTAAAGGTGAAGCAATAATGAAATGTATAGTATCTGTGGAAACTTACCCTTAGCTACTGTATTTGGATTTGTGCTGGGCAGAGGGGAAAAGAGATAAGGCCAAAGATCCACCTGATTTTCAAAGTCCTTAAAGGTGGAACTCCAAATGCCATCACACTCCTTGTAAATACAGTAGTCCCTGTTTATCTGAGAGGAATGCAAGGGCTGTTCAGAAGGTATCTAGCCATGTAATGGAAAAATAAAGACACCCATTGAAGAAGATATAAAATACCAGAAGCATTGTATGTAATACAATGACACCTCAGTTCCATTCAAATAGGCACCTTAGGACCTCACACAGTTCTTCCAATTGCCATCATCTTCCCTATCATATTTTTCTGAATCTCATTAATGGTCTGAAATCTCTTCCTTTTCAAAGATGATTTTAGTTTTGTAAAAGCCAGAAGTCACAGGTACCAAATATGTGCTGTAGGGGTATTGAGTCACCTGGGTGATTTGATGTTTCACCAAAAATCTTTGCACAAGATGTGGTGCATGAGTGTGTCATTTGTCATCATGAAGCTGCCAATCACCCATTGACCATAGTGCCAGCCTTCTGAATCATTAGAATAGTTTCTGTAGAGGAATGTTCAAACTAACACAAAGTTTGATGCAGATTAGTTGCTCTACTCTCTCAAGTCATTTTGAATGTGACAGCGATATAGTACACATGCTTACTCAACAGTGTCTACCACCCTCACTGACTACTACAGTGAAGTTGTCATTGTTCACACATGCACATTCCATTCCACTCTCCTTGGCTACCAGGTTACATCAATGTTGCACAAACTGTTCTCATTATATAAACAATGGATGGAACTTTTCTGGATAGACTTAGTACTTTCCAAAACCTTCAGCAGATGTCTAAATCACATACCAAACACTATATAAACTATGTTTTTTCCTATACATATATAGTTATGACAAAGTTTAATTTATAAATTAGGCACTGGAAGAAATTAACAATAACAATGATAAATAGAACAATTATAATATACTGTATTAAAATTATATGAATGTGATCTCTCTAAATATTGTGTTATATTCATCTTTTCACTTAAATGAAGCACAATATGGTCTCTCTTTGCCATATCTGAATTGCCAGTATTATTTCTCTATTGTGCTTTGGAGCTATTTTTAAAGTAAAACAAAGGTTACTTTAACACCGTGCTACCACAACAGTAGATTTGATCATTGAAATTGTTGCTAAGGGACTAACTGGCAGGTAGCAATTACAGAGTGGATACCCTGGACAAGGGAACCCTTCATGTCCCATTTGGGAAGGAGAAGGATGATGTAGGATTTTGTCAAGCTACTCAGAATGGAGCAAAACTTAAAATTTATAAATTGTCTATTTCAGAAAAAATTTTCATTTAATACTTTTAGAATTTGTTTGATGTGGGTAACTGAAAATACTGAAAGTAAAACCACAAATACAGGGACACTACTGCACATATGAGAAGTAACTGTTCTGTCCTGGAAGGAGAACAAATAATCTTGTCTAACCAAACACACAATCCAATTAAAAAATGGACATAGGACGTGAACAGACACCTCTCTAAGAAAAACATACAATGGCCAACAGATATATGAAAAGATGCTAACTTTTACTAGTTCTTATGGAAATGCAAGTCAAAATTGTAATTAGATACAACCTCACACCTACTAGAAAGGCTATATTACCAACAAGACAGGTAATAATAAAGTGTTGGAGAGGTTGTGAAAAAACCCTCATTCACTGCTAGTGGGAATGTAAACTGGTACAGCTTCTATGGAAAACACTATGGAACCTCCTCAAAAAATTAAGAATAGAGTTACCATATGGCCCAGCAACTCCTCTTCTGGGTATCTATCTGAAAAATCTGAAACATTTATTTGCAAAGACTGATGCACCAGTATGTCAATTGCATCATATTCACAGTGGCCAAGACATGGAAAAAACCAAAGTGTCCCTCAATAGATCATTGGATAAAGAAGATGTGGTACATATGTATAGTCTAATACTATTGAGTCATATAATAGATAAAATACTGCCATGGGTGACAATATGGATGAATATTGGAAATATGCTAAACAAAAAAAGACAGAAAAAGTCAAGAACTGTATGATATTTTTCTTTTACCCTCACTTGAAGATATTTTTCATTGCTTTTAGAAAGAGAGGAAAAGAGAGAGAGAAACATCAGTGTAAGAGAGAAACATCAATTGGCAGTCTTTTCTTAAGCACCCCAACTGAAGATTGAACCTGCTACCCCGACCAGGACTTGAACCTGATACTTCTTAGTCTATGGCATGACAGGACAATGCTCCAACCAACTGAGCCACACCAGCCAGGGCAAGAACTGTATGATTTTATTAATATGTGGGATATAAAACTGAAAGCTACAAGTTAACAAACAAATGAAAAAAAACAAAAACTCTTAGATAGGGACAACAATATGGTGGTTACCAAAGGGAAGAGTGGTGATGGGGTAGTAAAGGGTAAAGGGTATCAAATACACGATGACAGAAGACTTGACTTTGAGTGGTGGGCACACAATGCAATATATAGATGGTATGTCATACAACTGTACACTTAACACCTATATAATTTTATTAACCAATGTCACCCCAATAATTTTAATTTTAAAAGTTTTGCCTATCTGGCTTTGACATCAAGTAGTAGAAAGAAAACAACAACAACATTCTCCGCTGAAATTTGTAATCACAAACTACTCAACATACAGTTTTGAGATTGATTCATATTCCCATTGTGGTCTCAAAAATTCAAGTAAAGAAAGTATCTTAAAGTGATCCTTGATTTGGGTTGCAACTGAAGGAGAATAATTTCAATCCAGATCTCTATTAATTGCTACATGAAAGTATAAGAAATATGAGCTCAAAATTAAAAATTACAACAACATAAAAAGATAGCAAAAGAAAAAAGTAAAACTGGAAACCAGGAGTGTGAAACAACAAATCAGTACAAAACTGAAGGAGGTTCACAAATTTTAAGGATATTGAACTCATAAGAATAGAACATAGGCTTAATATTTTCATTCAATTAATAAAATAGAAGCTTAAAAATAGTCAAAAATAAGATACCATAAAATCAACAAGCATATTTGACAATAGCCAAGTACAATATCTGTAAACGGAAATCATATTTTACAATATGAGCAAATTGTAGGTATGATTCCACATTTTTTCTGAAAAAAAAAAAGTCTACTAATTATAGCTATAGTATAACTAAAAAAGGTAGCTATAAACTAACTACACCTTGTACATATCTTGAGAAATAACACTGAGAATGTGAAAGCAGTGTTTGAGCCCATTCTGTAGCAAGGAGTTAAGTTGGAGCTACAAAAATAAAAATAAAACAAAACAAGTAAACCCTATCAGTATGAAGGAATTCATTGATTGGTAAGAGATTCCAGAAAACATCAACTAGCATTTACCACCAGAAGGAGAGGACCCAACTTTGAGTGTTAACAATTCAGGGTGTATTTGAGACCTAAATGTGTCAAAGCACCATCAATCAGGGTGTTAAAAGACAATTCCATATGATCTCACCTATAAATGGAACCTAATCAACAAAACAAACAAGCAAGCAAAATAGAGCCAGAAACTTGGAGATAAAGAACAATTTGACAGTGACCAGAGGGGAGGGGGAGGGAGATAACAGAAAAAGGAGGAAAGGTCAAGCCAAGGAACATATATAAAGGACACTGGGGGGTGAGGAAGAACTGAATGTGGGAAGGGGGTGGACAGAGCAAGGGAGAGCAATGGGGGGAAATGGAGACAACTCCAAGCGAATAGCAATAAAACAAATTTAAAAAAAGAAAGTAGAAAGTGTACAGAACAGGAGGTGCCAGTCTAAAGAAGGGACCCCTCCTGCGATAGAGATTACTCTGTAAAGAGATGTCCCATGTAGCTAGTAAATAGTTGTGAAAAGGAAAATATAACTAATAATAAGAGCATTACTGAAATATGAAAACAACCAAAATTCAAAGGGAACCAGACCAAAATCAGTATCATTACACCAAGAAAAGAGAAAAGTCATTCAAAACCCTAGTCTATTCTATTGATAATGCATATATTTATTTAAGGAAAAGCTAAACACTTAAAATCAACAAGAAATATAAAAGCACTAAATCTACAAAATATTTATGAGAGAAATAACAAAAAAAAGAGAAACAATACTTTCAGTAGACATAAGTACCCAAGAAACATCTATGTAGAAAGAAAAGGAAACTTTAATACAATTTTGCAATTTGGATTTAATTATGCAGCTCAGAAAGCATTATAGATTTCAAAGAATGCCAAGAATTAGTGGAATATAAAACTGAACGCAGCAGATGAACACACAAGAAAAACAAACAAAAACTCATAGACATGGACAACAGTTACAAGACTACCAAAGTGTAAAGAGGGTCGAATATATATTGATGGAAGATTTGACTTGGGTGGTAGGCACAATGCAATATACAGACAATGTATCATAGAATTGTACACTTGAAACTTAAATAATAATTTTACTAACCAATGTCACCCCAATAAATTTAATTTAAAAAAAGAAATCTCAGAAAAGTGATGAAGTAACAAGAAAAGGTAAAAAGGGAATTGATGAAATGGAGAAATTAAATAAAAATGCAAAATAGTTTCAGAAATGATGACTAAATCATCAGACTCTCACATACAATAAATAAAATAGAGACATTTCAAAGTATGGAAAGAGACATACAGAGTAAAAGTAAAAAAGCAAGAAATGGAGACATATAAAAAAGAGATGTGAAAGATCACAACAAAATTTAAATAATACAGCACTTCTCAAAATGTGATTTGTCCCAGATGATCCATGACTACCAAACTATTTTTGTATTAATACTAGGACATCATTTACCTTTTAAAGTTTTATTCTTGGATGTGTCAGATAACTTCCAGAGTCTGTGTGACCCAGGGTGACACCATTGCTCTGATGGCTAATGAAATCTGCACATTTTGTGTTTTTAAAAAATTCTCAGTTTTAATGCCTAAACTGGTAAGTTTTGATAGATAAAATACACATAAACAGAACCTCTCCGTGCTTTTCAGTACATGCTAAGAGTGTAAATAGGTTCTGAGATGCAAAGACTGGCAAAATTCAACATGCATGTAATTGGAGATAATGAAGAAGGCAAACAAATTGATTAAACAGAACATCCATTTAAACTTTAATTCAACCGGGGCTGCTGTGGCTCAGTGGATTGAGTGCCAGCCTGTGAACCAAAGGGTCGTTGGTTTGATTCCCAGCCTAGGGTGCATGCCTGAGCTGCAGGTCAGGTCCCCAGTAAGGGGTGCATGAGAGCCAACCACACACTGATATTTCTCTCCCCCTTTCTCTCCCCCTTCCCCTCTCTAAAAATAAATCAATACAATCTTTAAAAAATAAATAAATATCACTCTAACTCAGTGGAACTTTACTGAAATAAAGTAAGATTCCACTCTGCATATTCAAAGACTATATGGAGACCTGGGAAAACTGACTCAGAATCTTCAGCTAGAAAATATGTACTAATTATATGTGCTATCTCAATATAAATTAGAGGAATGTTCTTAAATATAGTTCCAATGACACTTGTGCCTGAGATTTTGTTCCATTTTCAAAACCAAGATTGACCCTCAGCTAACGAAGTGAGCCCCAGTGTGTGTCTCATACAGGACATAGGTGATTTAGTTATCTTCTGTGCGCTGTAGTTTTCTCTTCTGTTAAAGGAAATAATAAGAGCTCCTATAAGATTTTGTGAAGTTTAAAGAATTCATATCTAAAAATGTAGAAGAGTTTGGACATAAAGACATCACTCAATAAATGTTAATTATTATAATCACTGTTATTATTAATACTGAAGTAAACTCTTAAAAATAAAGATGCATGCAAACTTCCTTGATCAAAATACCTGATTCATGGCATATCCTTTTTACTCCTTAAAAATCAAATAGTGATTTTGATATTCATCAGGGTTTAAAATTTGTTTTCACTTATAATGCCTCAAATGTCATTCAAACATTTCCATCATGTTTAATCACTAGGATTGATGTTTTCCTTAGTATTCTACTACTCTTCATGTTAAGAAAGCTTCCTTTTATTCCATAATATAAAATTTTATACAGAAATGATATTTGTATTTTTCAAATGACATTTATAATTTCAATGTGATTTTCCTCCTTAGATGCATTAATAATTTTTGCTGCCTTAATAAAAAATATGCATTAATAATTTTCTTAAGTTTTGACTGCCCTCAATGACCTAAAATAGCTCCAAACTGATTTTAGTGTTCAAATGTTAACACACAATTTGATGTGACTTATGATTACCTAATCTATCATTTCTCTTGGTTCTCTTAAGTTTATAAAATTATTTTCAATATTTTTGGAGGAGCATTAGTTTGATGAAATTTAATAGGTATTCTCTAAAAAAATGAAATGCATGATTAAATATATTTTGAAAATTCTATATTATATAAATTTTAAAAATTCTCTTTGCTTCTGAAATTTTCAGAATTAATTCATTTATTTGGATTGAAAATGTTTAAAGGGTTATTTTAGGGTATGTTTCTAAAATTTATTTTGTACATATAGAACAATGTAATTACCTTCAATCTATAGAGTTCTTGAACTTTTTTAAATTTTAGCATTTCTGGGGTCATTTAATTTGGTTTTGATAAGGAAAAAGAGACAAACACTAGGGCTGAAATCATTTGAGAATTAGACTGTGAACTAAAATCCTGGCAAATATATAAAAAATAAAGCAATAACCACAGTATTTAAAAATTGCCATTTAACTGAATTCACCTCTCCCAATACTATTGGGTTAGCCAAAAAGTCTGTTTAGCTTTTTCTGTAAAATAAAAGACATTTTTATTTTCACTGGTAATTTTATTGATTTGGATATTTTGAGTATATGAGCTATCTCCTGTGTGGTATAACATTGACAGTTCTCATTCAATGTCTCAATTTGATCGCTATCAACTTCAACTGGTCTACCCAACCTTCGAGCATTGTCCAGCGAGAAATCTCCAGCATAAAACTTCACAAACTATTTTGACATGTTCAATCAACTGCAGCACCTTCTCTAAACAGTGCACAAATCTCTTTTTGCAATATTAGTGGCATTTTTACTTTTCTTGAAATAATAAAATATATTATGCCAAAATGTTGCATATTTTCTTCCATCTTCAATATTAAAATGGATACACAAAAATTCACCAATTTAGATGTTTTTTTTTTTCAAATGCATGCTGATATAACAGTTGTCACAATGCAATCTAACAAAATTGTTTTAAATGAAGATAACTAAACACTGCTAGAGCCATCTTACAGGAAAAAAAATGAACTTTTTGGCCAACTCAATATTGTTTGATATATTCTAGATTTAGTGGTGCTCCTGAATTAAAAATATCTACAAAATATGGCAAGTAAAAAGTCTGACTTTATTTTTTTATTTTTGTTCTATTACAGTTTTCACAGATTTCCCTCATTCCTCTCTCTGCCCTGTCCCTCTCTTCTCCGCTCTCCCACAATCAGTCCCCACTCTGTTGTCCATGCCCATGGGTCATTTATACCTGTTCATTGATTATACCCTTCCCTTTCCTTCCCCGTTATCTCCTTTGCCCCTCCCACTGGTCACTATCAGTCTGCTCCTTGTTTGCATTCCTCTTGTTCTATTTTGCTTGTTTGTTTGTTTTGTTCATTAGGTTCCACTTACATACAAAAAACCTGACTTTTAAAAGCATAATTAATTTAAGCAATGCCAGTTGTTAAATTTTTCATTGCTATCAATCCTTAAAAATTCCCATTTTTATTGTTATTCAAGAAGTTTTCATGAATATATGTAATAAAAATTATATCTATGTGCACATATATATAACAATTACCAATATGAGTATTTCACAATTCAAAAGTAAAGGTTTACATTCCATTTCATAGTAAACTAAGAACAGTGGATTTAATTCTGTAGCTTCCCTTAAGGTTTGTCATACATTGTTCTCATGAGATAATAAAGAACTTAAGTATTTTAGAATTTGCCTGTTTAGTGTTGAAAAGTCAATAATAACTATATATATAACTTGCTTTTAGAAATGAGTGACTAAAGGTAATGAAACAATCTTAATTCAATTTCCATTTAATATAAAAAAGAATTGGATATCAGCCAGTATTCAGATTTATTAAGAGTCAAAAATGCTGTCACAGCTCATGTGTACATGGAATGTTATTCATTTTGTTAAGCTAATATAATATGGAGTATAATTTATCGGGACATCAAAATAATAGTTTTTACTCCATTTCCTCACTTCTATAAGGACATGCACAATAGACTCCACAGCTATACATGAACTCTATTAGGGCTAATTGAAAATAGATGGCACAATTAACCTGCTTCTTAGTAAAAAGCATTAACGCTAAATGTAAAAGTCTAACCACAATAAAAAGAGATTCACATTGGAAGGAAATGTGGTGAATAATTTAAAATCATCTGATTTCCTCATACAAAGTAAATTAAAGAAAGAAAAAGTTAATATAACAATACCCAAAGCAGCAATTAGATCATTTGCATTCCTAATCTTTGCTTTCTTTCTCAAATATATTCCATTTCAGAAGAATCTATAGATGATTTAACACAATGACTCATGAAATTCAGGTGCAGCATAGCAGAACTGAAAGCATGGTCAATGGAACAAATAAACTGTGAGGGTAATCCATTATAATGCAAAGTATGAAAATTAACATATGAAAAGTTCTATAGGAAAAACTGCCTTGATTATTTTATCTCAAATTCAATTAAAGAGATTCTTTGAATAATTTGCTATAATTAAGCTCAAAACTCAAGGAGCTCTTTTTTTAATTATTTAATTGTTGTTCAACTATAGTTGTCTGCATTTACTCCCCACCACTCCCCCTGAAGGAGCTCTTAAAAGATAAAAATATTTTCAGTCTGGCCTTTTAATTTTTTTTTTAATTTTTATTGTTTATGCTGTTATAGTTGTTCCCACTTTTCTGGCCTTTTAAAAATAAGCCATCTATAAAATTTTTTAAAAAAGAAAATTTAAAGCACACCTAGTTATACCTACTGCCCCTCTTCTCTTTTATATTGAAGGCAAACATCATTAATCACGTGAGATTATTTCATGTTAAGTGTAGTCTTAGTTCTAGAATTCTGTTAATAACATTGTTGAAGTTGCAAGTATAAATTCTTAGGAATTGCTATGCCATAAGAAGATAATTTGACAAGCCAAATTTAGAGCTTTCTTTACCTAGGACTGAAATAAATGAATAAATATATTAATGTTTTAGTAAAAATAATATTACATGAAATTAATTGTTAAAAATCCATTCCAAAAGAAGTGGCATATAGATTATTGTAAGATGATAATTTTGTTGTGGCATGAGAAAAATATTTTCTCATATTTTTAAGTATAGTGAGTAAAAAGTAAGCAAAGTAAAAAACATATTTTCAATATTACAAGTTTTTAGGAAAGTTTTTTTCTAAAGTAGGGTAATTCCCAGCATTGTTAGAACTAAAGCTGTACATAAGTGTTATACTATAGTAGAGCAAGATTAAGATTCTAGTTTTAAAAAGAATATCCTAAATTATGATGCCATGAATAAGTTTTCCTCAGAATATGATAAGATAGAATAAGTGAAGTCTATGTTTGGGTATAGTACCAAAGTCTTCAAGGGTCATGAGAATAATGGGCATAACCTATAGTAGGTTATGAAAACACAGTAAGGTCTAAAACAACAGGCTATAATAGGTTAAGTAGTTAGAGAATCAAAGGGGCAAAGCTTTTTTGCAGTAGAATAGTAATTCATTTTCTTCCCTCTCAGTGGCAGGTGAAACTATGTAGACCTTGACTAGAGATTTGTGTAAACATATTACTAGGATTTACTGGATGGAAGAATAGAAAAAATAATATTCAAGTAGATGTATTGATTTATTTTTTTTAAGATTTTATTTATTTATTTTTAAAGAGGGAAGGGAGGGAGATAGAGAGAGAGAGAAACATCAATGTGCGGTTGCTGGGGGTCATGGCCTGCAACCCAGGCACGTACCCTGACTGGGAATCGAACCTGCAACACTTTGGTTCGCAGCCCGAGTTCAGTCTACTGAGCTATGCCAGCCAGGTATTGATTTCTTTTTAAAAAATACTTTTACAGTATACACCTATGCCAGATTTTTTTATAAATATAACTGTAATTGTATATTTTTGAACTTCAAATATGCTGAAGAATGTAAACTTTTTAGCTATAGCTAATAAAATAGATCCCCCAAGCTAAAAAGCTAGGTAGACTACCTTTTTTTTTCTCATCACTCTGAACCCAAAACATGTCCTGGTGAGGAAAAGCAGGAGATTTAGGAGGCTGCATCTGATAGATGTGGGGCCTTCCAGATGTGGAGGTGAACATTGAGTATATGGCCACTGCTTCACTCTCCGATTCTTTTCTAATCACTAGAAAAACTTAATGTCAGGTAAGCTTTGTGTAATATTTATCTTTGTGTTACCAATCAAGTCAGGTAAGCTTTGTGTAATATTTATCTTTGTGTTACCAATCAAGACTTTAAGTTTTCTTAGGATCACATTAAAGACTAGATAAGCTCTAAAAAGGTAGAATTTACTTGTCAAGGAACATGTATAAAGGATACATGGGAAAGCCAAAGGTGTGTAGGAAGAGAGGGTGAGAGGTGAGGATGGCTGGGATAGGAAGGAATGGTGAGGAGTAGGGGAATGGAGACAAGTGTACTTGAAAAAAATTAGCAAAATAAAAAACACCATTAAAAAAGGGGGGGCAGAATCAACAGGAGTAGACTTTTCAATACTTACACATATTCAAAATAAACATTTATTTTGAAACTTTTTTAAGATTATTTTATTGATTATGTTATTACAATTGTCCCATTTTTTCTCCCCTTTATTCCCCTCTACCCTGAACCCCCACTCCAACCAGCATTCCCCCACCTTAGTTCATATCCATGTGTCATACATAAAAGTCCCTTGGCTTCTCCATTTCCTATACTATGCTTAATCTCCCCCTATCTATTTTATACCTACCATTTATGCTTTATTCCCTGTACCTTTTCCCCTATTCTCCCCCTCCCCCACCCCACTGATAACCCTCCATGTAATCTCCATTTCTGTGATTCTGTTCCTGATCTAGTTGTTTGCTTAGTTCGTTTTTTAATTTGTTTTCATTTTAGGTTCCATTGTTGATAGTTGTGAGTTTGTTGTTATTTTACTGTCCATAGTTTGGGTCATCTTTTTCTTGAATATGCTCCTTTAACATTTGACAGAGTAAAGGTTTGGTGATGATGAACTACTTTAACTTGACCTCATCTGGGAAGCACTTTATCTGTACTTTATCTTCCATTCTAAATGATAGCTTTGCTGGATAAAGTAATCTTGGATGTAGGACTTTGCCTTTCATGACTTTGAATTCTTCTTTCCAGCCCCTTCTTGCTTATAAGGTTTCTTTTGAAAAATCAGCTGACAGTCTTATGGGAACTCCTTTGTAGGTAACTATCTCCTTTCCTCTTGCTGCTTTTAAGATTCCCTCCTTATCTTCAGTCTTGGGTAATGTAATTATGTTGTGCCTTGATGTGTGCTTCCTTGGGTCCAACTTCTTTGGGACTCTCTGAGCTTCCTGGACTTCCTGAAAGTCTATTTCCTTCGCTAGATTGGGGAAGTTCTCCATTATTTTTTCAAATAAGGTTTCAATTTCTTGCTCTTCCTCTTCTTCTCTGGCACCCAACATGTTGGAATGTTTAAAGTTGTCCCAGAGGTTCCTAAGCCTCTCCTAATTTTTTTTTTTTAGATTTTATTTATTTTTAGAGGAGGAAGGGAGGGAGAAATAGAGAGAGAGAGAAACATCAATGTGTGGTTGCTGGGGGCCGTGGCCTGCAACCCAGGCATGTGCCCTGGCTAGGAATTGAACCTGCGACACTTTGGTTCACAGCCTCCTCATTTTTTTGAATTCTTATTTCTTCATTCTGTTCTGGTTGAATGTTTATTTCTAACTTCTGGTCCAAACCATTGACTTGAGTCCTGGTTTCCATCCTTCACTGTTGGTTCCCTGTGTATTTTTCTTTATTTCACTTTGCATAGCCTTCATTTTTTTCCTCCATTTTGCAACCATACTCAACCAATTTCTGTGAGCAACCTGATTACCAGTGTTTTGAACTCTGCATCCAATAGTTCTGCTATCTCTGTCATTTTGTTCTATTTTTGGAGCTTTGATCTGTTCTTTCATTTGGAACATATTTTTTTGTCTTGGCATGCCTGTTTTGTAGTAAGGGGTGGAGCCTTAGGTATTTGCCAGGGCAGGGCAATTCAAGTAGCTGCATTGTGGTGCTGTATGTGAGAGAGGGGTCAGAGAGGGAATGACACTGCTTGCTCGGCTCTCTGCTGGCACTTCCCCCACTACACAAGCAAATTGGGCCCTTTCAGTGCTGATTCCCAGATAGGTGGGTTTGTGTATGTTCTAGGACCCTGGAGGTCTCTACAACAACTCTCCTATAAGGCTGAGGATTTCTCCCACTGCTGCAACCCCCACAGGTTTTTACAGTCAGAGTTTTTGAGGCTTTCTTTTCCTGTGCTGGTACCCTGGGTTGTGTGGTCGATCTCTCTCCCCACTTGTTCCTCCTGGTTTATCCACTCACAAATCAGGGCTGCCCAGTCTGCCAGCCACAGCTGCCTCACCCACCAGGTCCTCAATCCATCACCTTTCCACATGTCCTCTCTGCCTTACTGCCCATCTCCACCATCCTACCAGTCTGCGTGAAATCTCTTCTACAACTCCTTGGCTGTCCAACTTCCATACTGTTTGATTTTCTGGCAGTTCTGGTTGGTTTTGTTTTTGAATTTGTTGTTGTACTTCTTTTGGTTGTACGAGAAGACAAAGTGTACCTACCTGTGCCTCCATCTTGCTATTTTAAAAACATTATAAGATACTTTATGTTTTAATAACCTAGAGACTTGAAATGACTAGTAGTATATTGGAACCTTAAAGATTGGAACCTTAAAGAACCACTGTGTGTCTACTGGAAGGAGGAAAATTATAATTCAGTGCTGTCATTAAAAAGTTTTGCTCATACACATTTGACTGGAGAAAACTCATTATTACAAATACAGGATTTTTTTAAAAAGAAATAAAAATCATATGATACTCTCAATAAATTGAGAAAAATTGATAAATGTCAGTAGATATACATGACAAAAACTGTGGTCAGTTATGGAACTCACCTAATGTGATAAAAGACATTGAAAAATACTACAAGAAAGTTATACTCAATGGTGAAATGTTAAAATCTCTCCTTCTAAAATAAAAAGGGAACACAGATGCCAATTATCATGTATAACATTTAGCATACACTAGAGGTACTAGCCTGAGCATTAATTTAATTTAAGTAACAGAAACTGTAAGTACTGGAGAGTGCTAAATTAAAGGACTATTGTCAACAAATTACATGATTACATATTTAGTAATTTTTAATTGCCAAAAAAATTAGAAATAATCAAAGAAAATTGGTAACTTTACTGGATACAAAACCAATATTCAAAGTCAATTGTGGTTCTATATACTGGAAGAGAACAGTTAGAAAACCAACTATTAAATAGATTACATTTGCAATACCAAAAGTGCTTAACCCCAAGGTATAAAATGTTTAAGAACTTTCCATAGAAAAGAGTAAAACTAGATTAAGAAAAAAATAAAACCCTGGCTGGCGTAGCTCAGTGGATTGAGTGCGGGCTGTGAACCATAGTGTTGCAGGTTCAATTCCCAGTCAGGGTACATGCCTGGGTTGCAGGCCATGACCCCCAGCAACCGCACATTGATGTTTCTCTCTCACTCTATCTCCCTCCCTTCCCTATCTAAAAATAAATAAATAAAATCTTTAAAAAAATAAAAAAATAAAGACAACTTAAATAAATGAAGGGATATATGGTCATCAGTTATTTGAAAATTCAGTGTTATAATGATGCTACATATCCCCAAATGCATCTATGCATTCAAGGCAGACTGAATTAAAACCCCATAGGAATTTCATGGAAATGTATGAATTAATTCTAAAATGTATCTGTAAATTTCAAGGAGTCAAGAATATATAAGACAAATTTGAAAAGAAAAGCAGAACAAATTTATTATATTATATACCAAGTCTAGTATTAGCACAAAGATATTCATAGAATGTGGGAATAAAATTGAGTTCAGAAATCAGGCCTATGCATAGATCACAATAATATTCAGTTTGGTAGGAAATGCCATTCTTTTTCATGATAATTCTGGTCTAACTGGCTCTCCTTACAGAAGAAAGAAAAATAAATTAACTGGCAATTTATACCACACTCCATAATTTATCTGCACTGTACTTTTAAATATGAAAATTATAAGAATATAATTCTTATATAATTCTTTATATAATATATAAATACATATTTATATATGTAATAATATATATAAATTATAATTCTTTATAAGAATATAATATTCTTATAACTCTCTTGTGAAAGTGTTTTCACAAACAACATAGAACTATAACTTCATTTTCTGACTATAGGCAAAGATTCCTTTTATAGGACACAAAAAGCATTAATCATAAAGTAAGTAACTGATAAATAGAATTGTAGGAAATGGTGCTTATAAAAATATACTAGTAAAAAGTGAAAAGGAAAGCCACAGAGCAGGAGAAGATATTGCAACACATAAAACTAGAAAAGGATTTTTGTTCAGAATATAAAAACTAAGGTTATAAATATTACATACATTCATTTTAAATTTATTCCTATGTGTGGTGTAAGAAGGTGGTCTAGTTTTATTTTTCTGTATGTATCTGTCCAACTTTCCCAACACCATTTATTGAATAAACTTTCTTAACCCATTGTATGTGCTTGCTCCCTCTGTAGAATATTAATTGACTATAATGCTGTGGGTTTATTTCTGGGCTCTCTATTTTGTTTCATTGATCTATATGTCTGTTTTTATGCCAGTACCATGCTGTTTTGATTATTATGGCTTTGTGGTATAGTTTAATATTAGGTAGTGTGAGTCCTCCAACTTTGTTCTTTCTCAGCATTACTGTTACTGTGCAGGGCCTTCTGTGGTTCTTATAATTTTTAAAAAAAATTGTTCTAGTTCTGTGAAATATGTCATTGGAATCTTGATAGGAATTTCATTGAATCTATAGGTCGCTTTGAATAGTGTGGACATTTTAATGATGTTAATTCTTATCCATGAACATGGTATGTGCTTCCACTTACTTGTATCTTCTTCAATTTCTTTCTTGAGTGTCTTACAGTTTTCCATGTACACATCCTTTACATCCTTAGTTAGGTTTATTCCTAACTATTTTATCCTTTTCAAAGCAGTTGTGAGTGAAACTGTTTTCTTAATTTCCCTTTATATTAATTCATTATTAGCACATAAAATGCAACTGATTTGTGGATATTAATTTTGTATTCTGCTAGTTTTCTGAGTTTATTTATCAGTTCTAGTAGTATTTTGGTGGGATCTTTGGAGCTCTCTATATAAAGTATTATGTCATCTGCAAATAAAGAGTTTTACTTTTTCCTTTCCAATTTGGATGCCTGTTATTTCTTCTTCCAGTCTGACTGCTGTGGCTAGGACTTCCAGTTCTATGTTGACTGAGTGAGGTGAAAGCAGACATCCTTATCTTTTTCCTGATAATCCTAGAAGAAAACATTGGTGCAAAATCTTGAACATTGCTCATAGCACTTTTTTATCAGATATTTCTCCCTAGGCAAGGGAAAAAAATTAAAAATAAATAAATGGGACTACCTCAAACTAAAAAGTTTTTATGCAGCAAAGGAAATCATCAGTAAAATAAAATGACTACCCACAGAATGGGAGAACATATTCACTGATATATCTAAGGAGAGGTTAATATCCAGAATTTATAAACTACTTACAAAACTCAACACCAAAACAAAACAAAACAAAACAAAACAAAAACAACCACAACCCAATTCAAAATGGGCAAAGGCACTGAATAGACACTTCTCTGAGGAGGACATACAGAGAGCCCAGAGACATATGAAAGGATACCCAGCATCACTAACCATCAGAGAGATGCAAATTAAAACCACTATAAGATACCATCTCACACCTATCAGAATGCCTATTATCAATAAATCAACAAATAACAAGTGCTGACAAGGATGTGGAGAAAGGGGAACCGTCTTGCACTGTTGGGGAGAATGCAGACTAGTACAGCCACTGTGGAAAGATGTATAGGATTACCTCAAAAAATTAAAAGTACATCTGCCTTTTGAACCAGCAATCTCACTTCTGGGAATATATCCTGAGGAACCCAAAACACTAATTTGAAAAAACATAAGCACCCCAATGTTCATTTCAGTGTCATTTAAAATCAGCCAAACTATCTATCAATAGATCAGGGTTATCCCCTGATAACAACTATAGGGTACTTACACAGTGGAATACTACTGGGCTATAAAAAAGAAAATTTTACCCTTTGTGACAGTGTGGATGGAACTGAAGAACTGCAAAGTGAAATAAGCCAGTCAAAGACAAATACCATTTGATTTCACTCATATATAGAATCTAATTGACAACCTGAATGAACCAACAAGGAAAATGACAACAAACTCATAGAGAGCAGGATGACAGCTAGTGGTAGGGGAGGTTAGAGGGTAGAGGGATTGGGCAAAGAAGAAAAGGACTCACGACCATGGACAACAGTGTGGTGATTGCTGGGTGGGGGCAGGTGTTTAAGGGACTAAATGGTAATGGGAAAAATACAATAAAGACAAAATTTGCCCTGACTGGTGTGGCTCAGTGGTTGCATGCTGGCCTGCAAATCAAAGGGTCACCAGTTCAATTCCCAGTCTAGGGCACATGCCTGGGTTGCAGACCAGGTCCCTAGTAGGGGGAGTGCAAGAGGCAACCACACACTGATGTTCTTCTCTTTCTTTCTCCTTCCCTTACCCTCTCTAAGAAATAAATAAAATATTTTTAAAAGATTAAATTTTAAAAAATTACAAAGAAAATTTTAAAAAGTAAGAAAAACCCACCAGAGAAAAGGAAAGAGAACAATGGGCAAAATGGAAAACTAACACTACACAAAAGAGGTAATCCAAATGGACAATAAACATGCAACAGAATATCAATTTATAGTCATCATGAATATAAAAATTGAAATAAAGATTGGTAATACCAATTTTCCATAAGAATGGCTAAAATTATTTTTTAGAAAAAAATAGCAAGAATCAGCAAGGATATATAAAAATGGGAACTTTTACTCACTGCTTTGAAAAATAGTTTGGTAATATCTACTGACTTTAGTGTGTGCATAGATAATGGCCCGGTAATTCCATCACAAGGTAGATATCTGTCAGAAATACATTTTATATGCATTAATGGTATGAACAAAAATGTCCTAGTGAGCATTATTCATAATAACCCAAAATAGAAATAACCCAAATATCTATCTACATGAATAAATAAATTACTTTTGGTATTGTCATGTAATTGAATATTATAAAGTAATTTAAATGGACAAAACTACAACTACATAAAACAACACAAATGTCCAAACACGTTGTTGACTGAAAGATTTCCAACACAAAGGAAGAGATCTTACCCTATGATTCCACACAAAACAGGTACACCCACAAATATTAGGAGTCAGGTAAACACTCATTTCTGAGGATTAGGAAAGGGGTTGATTGAAAGAATACATGAGAGTGGGGCTCTGCAGTGTTAGTAATGTCCTACATTTCTTGTGTTGAGTGATAATTATGTCACTTCATGTTATTATTTATAATCCAAAATATGTTTTTAAATGTGCTATAGAGAGTTTTCTGTCCCATTTTCCTCTCAGAAATCACATGAAAATGATAACAAAAATGACTTTGATAAAATATAATAAAAGGAATATTCTATATGTTACAATAATACTTAAAGATGAGCACCAGACAGGGAAGGCAGAGCAGCAGCAGTATGAAAATAACTGGCTGCAGATGGAAGTACCAATGAAAAGCCAGACAATTCATTCTGCAGGAACTTGTCTCTGTTGAGGAACTGAAAATCTAGGTACCCTAAGCAGGAGGCACCATTCTAAAACAAGAAAGCTTTTAAAATCTCAGAACCCCATCTTGGGAGAATGATTGTTTAACTGAGTGACACCAGTCACAGCTGAGAACAGGATGAGGCTCTGATGTGAAAAAAGTCAGATTCATCTGGAAAACTGAGTCAGAATTACACCTTCCTCACCACTGAAAACCAACAGAGCTCTTAGAACTCTGGCAGGCAGAACATTTTGATGATCCCTAGTGACCCACAGCCATTTTAGTCTCCTTCTCTTGAATGTGAATAGACCTGTGAATATAGTGAGATATTTATTCCTCCCATGGTAACACTACAAAAGTGAAAGAATTTTGCAGATATAAATAAGGTCCCTAATAATCTTACTTTTCAAAGGAAAATCATCCAAGATAGGTCTGATCTATTTAGAAGAATCATTTAAAGAGGGCTTCATTCTCTCCTGAGCTCTTCCCTGGCCTTGAAGTATCCTGCCATGTTTTAACAACCAATGGAAAAGGGCAGCCTGTAGGAGCTGAGGGGCTTGGTTCTACAACTGCAAAGAACCGAATTCTGCCAGCAATCTGAATGAAAATGGAAGAGAACCTCAAGCTCAGCCTGTCTGATATCCCTATTGCAGCCTTGGAAGGGTATAAGCAGAGGACCCAAGCTTGGCTAGGCCCAGACTTATTATCCACAAAAACTGTGAGATAGTAATATATTTTATTTGTGGCAACTTTTTTGAATGCAGAAAAACAAATCTCTTATGCAAGGACCCGAAGAATCATTCTCTAGATGAAGGAAAGGGCTCCAGAAAAATTAAGGAAATTTAAGTTTTGAAATTCCACAGAAAACAGCTGCTTTACATCACAACTGACTCATGGTAATGCCCAATAGTTGCCATCCTGGCTATGTGCACAGAGCATTCAGTCATGCCTTCAGTGCTTCATTCCAGAATATAAAAGGATAGGCATTGAAAATAATCAACTACACTAGATCAGGAGGATTCAAATTCACAAACTCAAGCTTCAAGAAGAAATTAAATCCCTTTAACTTGCTGCATATTGAATTGGAAGATAGAAGAGTGTCTGGGAAGATTAGCAATAGTTTAAAAAAATTAAAAATTAAGTATATTGGAAAACCAATTCCAGACAAAAATAACATAACTTTGGTATACTGGTTAGCTAAACAAATGGACTACAGTTATATTCCAAGGTGAGAGGAAGGTAATTTTGGTATACTAATTGACTCAGCTTTGAGTCATACCTGTATTAGTGTAATTGTGGAGCACTGAGTACTTGTTTAATTAAAAAATTGCTTTTAAAGAACATATTTAAAGGTTTCAAACAATAAAGGTATAAGAGGAACAGACACTCATTTACTGTAATACAATTTATTGCATTATGGCAAAACTCAATGAATGAAGAGCATTCAAAATAAGGACATTGTTCAGAATAGCAAAATATGTACCAAAAGAAATGTGAAAGATTTGGAAGGGTTTGATCCTGAGGACCCACTGCAAAACTAGGAAAGGACGGAGCAGGGCAGTACTGTTATTGTTAACATCTTGTAGCACTATTTAGTTTTGAAATCACCTGGATGATTTATGATGTCATCTAATAGTATGAGTGTGACCTCTTTATCTAAAGAAAATTATGTGTTTTGAGTTGCAGAGCACTAAGTGGCTCCTGGAGGCCTGAAAAAGTTAATGTACCTCTCTAAGCATCTGAAGGAAGGGAAGTCTGAGTCACTAGTGAGTCTCTGGTCCATTAGAGAAAGATCATCTATCTAGTAAATAATCAGAATTTCAAAAGTAAAAGAGGAAGAGAGTTTGTGTGTTCTCTGCAAGGCTATGAAAATTATATGATGAACTGAACAGGTAACTATACTGTTAGATATTCTAAATCCTGCTTGGAAATTCTGACTTCTACAACAAAGACTCAAAGGGAGATGCATGTAGTCCAGCCATAGATAGCACTAAAATTTTTCCAAACTTTTAAATACCTTATATTGTCTTTGCTGGAACTTATGAAAAGTTATAGGATAACATTTATAAATGGACCCAAATTAGAATTACAAACAAAGAAAACCTACACAAGTCATGGACAGAAGGTAAATTCATTTAATGTTTGCTATATATGATGATCAGCATTAAATATTACATTTAAAACTTACAGGCAATCTCAATAAGATAATCTACTTAGAGGTACTGGGGACTGTATTTAAAATCAATGCCACTTCAAAAAACTAAAAAAAAAACAACAGATACATCTTTTATTGTTTGACAGTAAGGCATAGAACAGAAAAGTCACACAAGGTTATGAGACAATTCTGTCCTACTGTTTCCTTGAAATATCAGAAAACTGACCATTATATTTTCCATATTTCATTTTCTGAATATAAGAAATTTCCTACACAGACTAGATTTTTAGTTTGTTTCATTATCTAATTTGATCTATTACATTAGATCAACTTTACTTATTCTTCTTTGGCACTTAAAACATGCATCTGTTAAGCATACAAGAGAAAGACAAGCTGACTGTTTTTGCAATGAGATCTTAGAGCTGGAATCCTTGTAGATGGGGTGAAGTAGAAATGGGGGAGGGATAGTAGTAATCAAATAGGGCAGGTCTGCCCCCCCAACCCTGCTTACCTTGAAACCACAGGTTAGAATTTAAAAAGTAGGTACTAGACAACCCTAAAGATTATGTTTTTAGATAACACATTTCATTCCTTGGTAAATTATACAAGATGATATATTAAGTCCAATCAAGCTCTAACTGATTCCCCCTTCTCTGTAAAATTTATAAATTTAGTTAAGACTGATTTTTTATTCTAATGCAATATTCTATTTATTTGCAAAGAATATTGAAACTACTAACAAAAACACAATAATTAAGTTAAAATTCAACATTAAGTAATTAAAACATTAATTAATAAAAGGAACATTTGATCATAGTCACAGGTCACAGAACCTTCTATAGAATGAAAATTTGTGTCCCTCCAAATTCATATGTTAAATCTTTAATCCCCAGTGTGATGATATTTGAAAGTGAGATATTTGGGAGCGAATTAGGGTTAGTTTAGGTCATAAGGGTGTGGCAGATACCGGCCAGCAATATCTATCCCTGCTGAGGATGCTCGTCGAAACACGAGAAAAACATACACACGGACAGCCAGGTCCTGTGGGGAAATAGGGACAGAACAGCCACTCTCTCTAGTGGAGAGCGTCTCCAGCCCCCGTCTCAGTGGATTTTTATTAAGAATACAGACTCAGTTTGTGGATTCACAGTCTGGTAGAAAAGATCAAAAGGAATAGGTACTTTCAAAGGTGCTGACAGAACTCCCGCTGTGATTCTGGGCAAAGTTTGGGGTTTTATCACTACAGGACCTAAAAGGCTAGTTTCATTTCCTGCTTCTGACTTCAAATTCTAATTCAATAGCATCCTCCAGCAAGCAGATCTTACAGGATCTTGCATATTCTATGTCCCAGGCCTGATTACCCTGGGGGTCCGCTGACTCTGGTCTGGACTGCACCACCCCTGTTATTTCCACAGGCCTGAGTCGGGAAGAGGAGACAAAGGCAGCCAGGGGACTTGGATATCTCACATCTAAGAACAAGGACACAGGCTTTGACAAAGCCGAGGGGGCAGGGGTTGATGTCCATCACCCCTTCATTTCCACAGCCCTGAATCTCTTCCCTGAGGCCTCCATGTGATCATGCCTGTCTCAGGTAATTCCCCCCATGGGAAATCTTACCCATCATTGGCTAACTGATCAAGCATAGGAGGCCAAGCACAGAACAGGCAGCATTCATACCAGGGAAATAAGTTTTGTCTCCTTAGTTGCTCCTGGTCTGGAGGTCTCTCACTCAGCTTAAGTCGAGGGGGGTTAGAGCTTCCTGAGACCAGGCAGGGTGGACCCCAACATAAGGGTAGGATCCTCATGATGAAATTATTTTCCTTATGAAAACAGGAGGATACAGGATAACTCTCCCTCTATCTCTTCTCCCACCCTCTCCTCTACTCCACCTCTCTGAGCATGCATGAAGGGAAGACACTGTGAGCACATAATAAGAAAGCAGCCATCTACAAACCATGCAAGGGGCTCTCACCCAACTCCAAAGGTGTTACCACCTTATTCTTGGACTTCTCAACCTCCAGAATTTGTTTAAGTCACTCAGCCCATGATATTTTGTCATGGAAACAGGAGCTAAGAGAATATATTATATGATTTTTTTTTTCAATTTCAGCTTCAAAACTAGCTTTGAACTTCCTGGCAAATAGCATACTCAGTTACATGAATCATATTTTCTGTTGACCAAGAAAAACTGCACCAAATGCAATTAAAGAAACAAGGAAGATTTTATGAAGAACTACTACAACAAGGATAGAGATTGAACTCAATTCTGTTGAAATAAAAAGTGGAAAGTTATTTAAGCATTTGTTTGAGATAGTGATAAAGAACAGGAAGATGTCTGTGGGAGGCTGCTCAATGTGATGAGATCATCTGTGTTTGCTAATTGTCACTTGATGAGGTTAGGCTCCCATCTCCCTATAGAGATGGAGAGATGGAGACACTGTATTTCTTGAATATTTCAAACACTTGAAATTTAAAGTGATGGATCCCAGGTTTTTGAGGAAGAAATTCTTAGGTTGTAAGACTCACAAGAGGACCTTTACATATCAAAGGACAGAAAACAACTTATAATTACAAGTTTTCTAAAGTAAATACTATAAGAAAAGGGAAGTCAGGGTTCTATAGTCAGGAAGAATGCTGTCTAAAGATTGGTTAAGCCAACAGGAACTTGAAGGTTATCTTGATCACTGTGGACAATATTAACATAACTATTCTTTATTGGAAAAAATATATCAATATCCATTCCTAAAAGAAATTCCTCATGTACATCTCAATAGTTAATGTAGCCAATATTCTATAGACTTTAGTGGCATAATTATGAACTTCCAAAACAGACTAAAAACTACTAAAGGCAGCTAGAAACAAATGGAATATCCTTTTGACATGGTGAATCCAAACAGAATAACTAAGAATAATGCCACCGTATCATCTCTTTTAGCTTAGTCTTAGTCTCTATTTCTAAGACATGTTATTTTAAGGAAAGACATATCCAGCACCAAAGCCTCTGGTTTCCTGTTTATCATCTGTAAATTATGTGAATCAACTATAATGTGTCTAGAAATGTCTTAACATTGTTGATATGTCAGGCTTTCATGCAAGTATACTGATCTATCACCATTACTTTAAATTAGTAGAGCACAGATATTATCCCAAGCAATTCTGCACAATTACCTTTTTGATCTTCATAGAACATTTAAGGTGAACAAGGTATGTATCACTGTAACCATTTTACTGACACACATACAGGATTCAGAGAAATAAAAGATTACTTTTAGTGGTGTACTAACCTTGGAGAGTCAGGATGAGAAGAAACAAAATAAAGTACCTAAAACAAATGCTATTCACGGAAAAGTGAAGAAGAAAGGCAACATGTATCAAAATTTATTTTTTATTTGGTCAATAATGCTCAATAAGATTTTTGCCTCATTTTTATTGCTTGCTTTTTTAAAGAATGTTTAAGTTAGCCAAAAACTGAAGAGATACTAGAGATAACTGAATTAGGCTGTGTTTGTAAATGTTCTTATTTGTTCCAGAAATATTCTGTAACCAAGAGACTAATATGACCTAGCCCATCATTGGATAGCTGAAGTAGGTGGAGTATTTATATAAAATAATATGAACATAAAAAGATTAATATAAATAGTCATGTAACACTAAAATGAGTAGGGGTCACAAACTCTTAAAATCTCATTTGCATTTTTACACGTGACACAAATACATCAAACAGAGAACATAAAATAACATTTATTATTAATTGGATTTCAAAATATGTATATAATTTCAACTGATTTAATTTAAATAACTTTGATATTTTCATATCATTTCATTCTGTGAATGAAATATTATTATTACCTAGCACTTTCTATTTACATTTTAGAGTATATATCACAAAGCCAAGGAAGTTTTCTGTATTTTAGTGTGTTAAAAGTATTTATCATCAATAGATATTAAATTTTAATAAAATATTTCTAACATATACTAATGTGATCTTTTAATCTGTTAATATATTAAATTATGTAAATCATTCTCACATCCCTAGGCTAATCCCAATTTTTTTTCCCTTTGAGTTGACAGAAGCATGTTAAATTCTTTCAGTAATGATATTTTAGCATCTTAAGAACTTCAAATAATGCTACTAAAATTAGTTGAGCAATGTTTCATTTACTCTGAGAAAAATCTGAATTAAAAATGCATTTTTTCAAGTTGGTTGAAAAATAATTGTTACTAATTAAAGATCTGCTTTCATTGGATCTTTTTAAATTCATGAAACAGATTAAATTAGAGAAATAATCCAATTTTTCAGAATATTAGTTATTCAAAGAACAAAACAAATACAAATACTAATAGACACATACTTGTCTTCTATGTTGTTCAGAAAACCTATGTACATTCTATTTTCAAATAAAAATGTTTATTGATCATAATATTGTATGACAATAATAATTAATATTACAGAAGTCATTCAGGAAGGTTTTCATATCCTAGTATGAACTAGAACACTCTAAAATTATCAGCTAGTAAATAATTTTGCTATTTAATAGGTGAATATTTATACATACATATTTTAATAACACAGTATAACATAATTTTTCATAGTGGAAGTCACTGTAAGCACACACATATTCCTATACTTCAGAGAAAATGTTACCAATAAATTAAAAAGCAATGGGTCAATGTAGATGCACCAGAATGAAGGGCAGTGATATGTTTAAGATGCAATGACAATTTTTCAGTTGAACTCACTAAAGAGAATGTAACCACATTAATAGTATACACACCACTTTTGTTCTATATTCAGTAATCTCCCCACTTTCACTATGCAAAGAATAAAATTTTATGACCAATCTAATTATTTAAAACATAATTCAAATTTCAAAAATTGTCCCATTATCAGTTTTGAAAATTTTCATAAGTCTAATTTAATACTTTCATATAAAATGTGTAATGCAATTTTTAATTCTTCAGCTAAGGAAGATAACATGATCTGTGTGTAGGATTATCTTATTGCTTATATTTAATAATTGCATCTTAATTCTTCTATTCATAATTCCCATTGATTTGAATCTTTTTTGGAAATAATGTTATTCAAATTACTTTCCTTACTTCATGCATTTTTAGGTTCTTTTTTTCACCTGAATCAATTTATCTTGTTCTTATAGTTATCAACGTTTTCCCTGCAGTGTCACTTGTTTTCATTGTAAATGATTATTTACATTGAAATTTTAACATTTTAATTATACTTTCAGGTAATTTTATCCATGAATAACTATTTCCTCAATAATGTTGTTTTTCAAAATATATTTTATATATTTAATAGAGTCAAGGTAGTTGTGTTTAAGACTGATTACTACAAAACAGTTATCTTTGTTGTTTAAAACTATGTTATATAGAAAGTGAACCAAATGGGGAAAATATAAACACAATGTTCATTCCTAAAAAAATAGTTTTAATTTTCAAAAATTTAGACGTGCAGAGATAATGAAAATTTTCAAAGAGTAAACAGTCACAAACATATAAAAGTATAAGTTACTTGAGGAAGAGGTCAGGGTGAGTGTAGAATGCAAAGGACACCAGGTCTGGTGGCAGAACACTCTTGGAAATGACACCCCATTCAGTTAAGCAAAGAGTTAAAGACACCCCTAAAAACCACAGCAATTTTCAGAAAGAAGAACACAGTAGAAGGGATCACAATACCAGATATCAAACTGTATTATAAGGCCACTGTAATCAAATCAGGATGGTACTGGAATAAGAACAGACACACAGACCAATGAAAGAGAATAGCAAGCCCAGAAATAGACCCAAGTCATTACTATTAATTAATATTTGACAAAGTGGACAGCAACATAAAATGGAGTAAAAATAGCCTCTTCAACAAATGGTGTTGAGAGATCTGGACAGCTACATGCAAAAAAAAAAAATGAATCTCAACCACCAACTTAACCATACACAAAAATAAATTCAAGGTGGATAAAAGACTTAAATATAAGCTGTGACACCATAAAAGTCCTAGAGGAGAACATAGGCAGGAAAATCTCAGATATTCCATGCAGCAATATTTTTATCAATATGTCCCCTTGAGCAAGAGACATAAAGGAAAGAAAAACAAATGAGATCTCATCACAATAAAAAGCTTCTAGAGGGCTAAAGAGAAGAGCATGAAAGTCAAAAAAGAACCAAATGTATGGGAAAACATATTTGCAGATGATACCTTGGACAAGGGTCTGATCTCCAAAATATATAAAGAACTCACAGAACTCCACTCCAGGAAGACAAACAACCCAGTTAAAAAATTGACAAAATACATGAATAGACACTTCTCCAAGAAGGACATACAGAGGGCCTGGAGACATTTGGAAAGATATACAGCATCATTAGGCATCAGAGAGATGCAAATTAAAACCTCAGTGAGATACCACTTCATACCAGTAAGAATGGCCATCATAAACAAATCAATAAACAAGTGTTGGAGAGATTGTGGAGAAGAGGGAACCCTAGTGTACTGTTGGTGGGAATGCAGACTAGTGAAGCCACTCTGGAAAACAGTATGGAGTTTCCTCAGGAAACTAAAAATGGAACCGCCTTTTGACCCAGCAATATCATTATTGGGATTATACCCTATGGATCCTGAAACACAAATTCAAAAGAACTTATGCACCCAATGTTCATAGCAGCACAATTTATAATAGCCAAGTGCTGGAAGCAACCTAGGTGCCCATCAGCAAATGAGTAGATCAAAAAACTGTGTTACATTTACATAATGGAATTCTATGCAGCAGAAAGGAAGAAGGAGCTCCTACCCTTTGTGACAGCATGGATGGATCTGGAGAACATTATGCTAAGTGAAACAAGTCAAGTGATGAGAGGGCATAATGGAGGGGACAGGGGGAAGGGTCATCAAGGAATATGTACAAAGCACACATGGACAAAACCAAAGGCAGGTAGGACCCAGGGTGGGAGTCAGGGATAAGTGGGGTGTGGGGGTGTGGTGGAGTGAAAATGGAAACAATGTATTTGAACAACAATAATAAATAAACAAACAAATAAATAAATAAATAAATAAATAGTTTAAAAAAGAGTTAAAGACTGGGAGGAGCCATAGCAGTACATGGTAAACAGACTCTGTTGAACAATAAAGTACCCTGTGAGGTAGCAAACCATGAAGCCTAGGAAAACAGTTCGCCCTTTATCCACAGAAGATCTCTGCAAATATTAGGGTGCATCCAGTGGATTCCATGACAAATGACATAGGTATTAATGTGAAAAACTAACAAAAAGTAACAGAATTGGAGTAATTTTAAATAAAGATTGGTAATCTTGGAAAAATAATACATAAATTTTGGATTTACCAAGTATAAAAGACATAGAATGAAATAAAATACAGGTTTTCATATGTGTGACTTATATGATGAAAATTTTTTCTGAAATAAAGAAGCTAAGTCTGTATTTTAAAATAATGCAGCATGTGTTATAGAAAATACAGTTCAGATAAAAATTCCATAACTTCTCTTAGGGTTCACTCAGTGTTATCCATTCTATGAGTTTGAACAAATATCTAATGGCATATATTCATCATTATAATATTATACAAAGTCTTTTCACTGCCCTAAAAGTCCCCTGTGCTCTGTCTATTCATCTCCCCACCAACAACCCCATGAAATTACTGATCTTTTTATTGTCTGCATGGATTTGTCTGTGCACAACTTTAACTGGGTATTTGAACTCATTGTTATTTATACCTAAGAGTTGTTTTACTATGGATAGCAAAGGCACATGTGCCACATGCCTAAAGAGTAGACCTCTATAAGTCAAGAGTGTGAAGGACAATAACTGAGCCAGTTATTTGTATAAATACACCATCTGGCTTTCCCATTTTATTGCTAATGAGTTATAATTGGAATTATTCCCTCTGTCTTTTAATCAGGAGATTAAAAATATAAAAATAACTACACGATAATCTGGCATGCTCCACTAAGTGGAAAAGATATCACTTAGAAAAGCATGTTTGTAGCTATCTTCAAATACACACACGGCATCTTCAGCGGTTCTTTACTCTCCAACATATTTCTTTTTGTTTTAGAAATTTGTTTTTCCTAAAACTTACACTTTAATTCCAGAGATAATAGCATTTTGAATATAAGTACATTTAATTTTAAAAAACAAATGGATTATATTTTTATTTAATTTTAATCATTGAATAGTAATTTTATTGGCCTAGGTTATATCCTCAATTAAAATTAATTGAGGATATAATTAATACTAAAATTAATTTTAATTAACCCTTTAGTATATTTGAGGAGTTCAGGAAAATTTGTAATTTTGAAAATTTTACATACTCTTTCTGTTCATAAAATCTTCACAAATATTTGATTTCTCTTCATAACTTTTCCTTTTATTCCTACTCTCTTTTTTATGATATGATTATAGGCATTAGGCATCTATATAGTAAATATATATTAATTTATATGTCACTCATGATTCATTTTAGATAAAATATAATCAATTGTTTTGATACAATACAGTAAAATTTAATTTTGTCAATTCAATATATTTAATTTGAAAAAAAAAAAACTCCTAGTATACCAGTTTCTGAAAGATTATGTAAAGGAAATTTAGAGGGGTAAAGGAAACAAAAAGTCTCTATTTTTCTATGTTTCTAGAAGTTACATATGTATAACGAATTAGAATTTGCTAGTCTCATTCAAGTGTATCATGACCTGAGAGCAAATCCAGTTTTTGCCTGATGTGTTGAGTGTGGCTTATTTTTTCTCATATTTGTTTGTAGACAATGTTTATATTGCCTGGATTTTTATTAATATATCTGTGTTGTGTGTGTGCATGTGTGTATAAACAATTTCTTCTCCCCCATATTTTGAATTAATCAAGTAATTTTATTATCTTATTTCACTATTAATAGTTTGTTCATCTTTTTGAGATTGCATTACAGATTACACTATACATGCATGACAATACAATTATATTAAGTGACTACCTTTGTCATTACACCATATTATGAGTCTCATTGTACTTTAATTCCTTTGCCACACCCCTACCTTTTTTTTACTTCTTATCCACTATAATTCTACATATACTTGCACAAGATATTATTATTGTCTGGATATTCACCCCTTCCTGTGCTCTTTATTCTTTCTTATTTTAACGTGATTTTATTTGGAACCATTCTCTTTCTGCCTAAAAACATTTCCTTTAATATGCTTAGTGTACTTTTACTGAAGATAGAGTTTCTGTTTTTTCCTTACCTGAACATATTTAGATCTCTATTTTGGAGAATACCTTCTATAAGAATTAATTAAGGAAGGAGATAGTGAAAACTGGAGATCTTCAAATCCCTAAGTGGAGAAACAAACCAAGAAAACTATAATAAGTTAATTTAAATTCAGTACTATAATAATAGCATCTCCTTCACTTCTTTCTAAGTTTCCTTTGTGGTAGTTCCTCCTTCTCTCCCTCAATTGCTCCCTCACTAAGGACAACATAAATATAAATTTAGTTGAGTTTGAATTTCAACATTTTATGTTCCCGCACATAAATAGCCAAAATCAGAGGTACATCTGCAATAGTCAATAACTATGTTCTAGTCTCTTTTTATTATAACACAATGTATTCATGTTGCAGAATTTTAAAAATAAAGAAAGAATTTTAGAAATAAAGAATTTTAAATATAAGAAAAATGCTGAAGAATTTTGGAGTACACTTTTTCTTATCGTAAAATAAGAACATGTACCTTTTTTGTTTGTAGTCTGTAATGTTGTATCAATGAATTACTATTTATTGAACAATTTATTTTTCACACAGATTTTATTCTAAACAATGTTAGCTGTTAAAGTAAAATAGCTCAAACTTTACAATGTAAAACTTTGTTTAGAAAAACCGGTTTACAAACAATACTCTAGACTTTTTATTGTATCTAAACAGCATTGAGGCTTATTTCATATTGCTTTCTTAAAAATGTATGTTTTTGAAGTTTTCTGTTTATATTGTATACTGTTAATGTTAACATTGTTGAATGTGTTGCTTTCATTTTAACTATATGTTATTATTTTATTATTCCTTACAGAATAAGTGCAGATTTAAATTTTATCATTTTGAGCCCTGACTGGTATGGCTTAGTCGACTGAGTGCCGGACTGTAAACCAAAGAGTCACTCGTTCAATTCCCAATCAGGGCACATGTCTGGGTTGAAGGCCAGGTCCTCGGTGTGGGGGTGCACGAGGCAACCACACACTGATGTTTCTCTCCTTCTCTCCCTTCCTTCCTCTCCCTCTAAAAGTAAATAAATAAAATCTTTTAAACTTTTAAAAAAATCTGATTCATTTGATTTTTAGATTAATTTGATGCCTACATTTATTCAAATAACCCAATTCTATAACAATGAAAGCTAGGTAAGTCCAAGGTACTGAACAGGTATAAAAAGAGAATAATTTGTAAATTTCAACAATTTGAAGAGTTGAATACTTAGTGTGTCCAAGCTACTGAATAGCTATAAAAAGCAAATAATTTTCAGAGAATGAAATATATCATTTCTCAGACAACAGTAACATACATTGATATCTCAAGAACAAAATTTTCAACCTTCTTTTTCATCTTTTAACTTAATCGGAATAGTTTCAGACTAGTTTCACAGTAAACTATTGTCTCTGAATTTAGAGCATGAAATTAGTACCTATTAAAGAATCAGAAGAGTATAAAATATCCTAATAGAAGATGATCTGCTTTCCATATTCTTTTATTTCAGTAAAATACATTTTACCTGATGTTTTCAAGTGGAGAAATAAGCCAACAAAATTATAAGATAATATAATAAATGAATGTTAAATCCAGTGCTACAATAATAATTAGTATCTCCATCTCTTCTTCCCAAATTTGCTTTGTGATGGTGAGATACCAACAAGATTCCTTTCCTACTTCCAAAGATTCTTAGCTGGTTCAGAAATTGTCAGGCTGATCTCTCAGCATGTTCTTCATCATTTGAGTTCAAAAAAAAATACTGGTTAAAAAGCCAGTCAACCTATCCCAGGAGGGTTTTCAAACCACATTTTACACTAGAATATTTAACATACACTTTTACTAGACTAAGGAGCCAACATTAAAGTAAACAATGAAGAAATAGCTAGATGAGGCTGGCTCAGAAATGATGTTTTATATTTCTGTCATACTTAGGAATATCCTTCTAACACAAATAATTTTTCAGGGTTTTTTTTAATTGGTTCTTCCTGAAAAGGTTGGGTTTCTCAGAAGCTGTCCCTGGGAATTCTTCTCTCCCACCACAAACTCTCACCAAGGAATGTCATCCTTTCCCAATTGTCTAAATACTGTCTTTATGGAGATGACTTCTAAATTCTTATCCTTAATCAAATTCTTTCCTCTGAGCTCAAACCTTGAATATTCAAAGGAATACTTGCCATTTCCAATCAGACATCTTCCAGAAATCACAATAAAGTTATATGTTAACATATATAAAACAGAAATCTTGACTTTTCCAATCACCTACTTTGTACTTTATGTCTCCCCCATCAAGTTAAATATCATCACTATCCATTGATGCAAGAAACCCCATAACTGAATTATCCATGAGTCCTTGTTTCATCTAACCACATATTCATTAGAAAACAAAGTTGTATTTTTCTGTATCATGAGTTTAAATAAATCTACCATAAAGTTCCACGATACATGGTGGGGTGAGGTGAAAGATTAAGTCCTATTTTGCTTATTGCCGAAGAAAAGAATCAATTGTTGACAGTTCTAATGAGGTAGGTTTTGGTTCATTAGAATGAACTTCTACATAAGTCAGCAATGTCAAAATAGTATTTCTGCCCTGATCCTATTTTAAAGTATAAATCAAGTTCTACCTCCTTTTTCTCTCTCATCATCACTGCTGTCTGCTTCATCCATGACTTTTATCAGGGATCATTACACAAAATAACCTTTCTCTCAACTTCTACATTGTTCCCCTCTCATCTAACATTAGACAATAATGTAACCAACCTCCTCATATCTCAATCATGTCACGTCCCTCCCTACTAACTAAAATCTTTCAGTGCCTTGTCATTGTACCTGTACTTGAAATCAAATCACACTTCACACCATGGTTCATTAAATGATTTTACCACTGCCTATTATCACAAACCTTATTTTATTCACTCTCAAACTCCTTTCTTTATCAGAAATCATGTTTGTCTTAATAAAATAATTTGGACACACAAAGAAGTATTCCTCAGATATGTTTTCACCATTTTTTATGATTAGTTCCTTCTCTTTTTTTTTCATCTTGAGCTTAAATTCACTTTCTTGAGACCTCCCCTGAGAAACTAATGAAAACCTCTATTATTTTCTCAATCTTTTTTGTTTTAATCATGTATGACAGATCCTTCATATTCCTACTTTCTCCATTGCAAAGCAAGCTTTTAAGTAGAAAACTAGTGATATCATGGCCAGCATCCTAGAGCAGTATCCTTCATATTATGCCCTTTGCAAATATTTGTGGCTGAATAAATCCAGGAAGAACTTGTGAATAGGCAATTAGATATGCCATGAAATGCAGAAGAGCCTTCTAGGTCACAGCTATACATTCACTGTGATAATAAGAGATATACAAGAAAAAGGGAAACATTATATCAGCCAATATCACAACTGTGATGAGGATAATTCAGTAATTTTAAGTGAATGGATACAAGATAAGGTCATATTAGAGGTCTTACCTTTGGTCCACTAAATTAATTTCCTAACCTGTTTCTTGGAAACATTAAACCCTGTTTAATTCTTATTTTCTAGAATTTCCTAATAAATGGCCATATCTTCAGCAAAATCAGAATAGCTGTTACATTTAAAAAAATAAAATAAAAGTAAAAACTTATCTGATCTTGGCCCCAGGTGCCTCAGTTTATCAACAATTTCTCTCAGCTGTGTCTATTAGGTTTTCTTCACCATTCCCATTTGTTGAATTCCCCTTTTAGTTAAAAAATGAAACAAAAACAAAAACAAAAACAAACCCACTTTGGTTTCCAGAGATTGGAATCCACAGAAAATGAAGGGTAATCATTTAGCATGCAATAGCTGCATTTTATAACAGTTCTTTCAGTTTTTGCACATAGCCCTCTTGTTTGCAAGTATATAGATAATTTGAGGTAGAGGTAGGAAACAAATTTGGACAAGGTGGGTATAGAGACAATTGCTTATTACACAGAGCTAATGTAGCCTGAAAAATTCCATAATTTTTATGGTAAATGTTTTACTTTCTTACAGCATCTTTGTTCTTCCTTAATATGGCTTCCATAGAGGATTTTTTCCTGGAGAGTTGACCAAAGTAGTGAGCTATTTGCAAAATATAAGATCACTGAAATAGCAGGATAATAAAAGAGAAGAAATTACATACTAGCAAAGATATTCTGATATGTGTATGTCAGAATATGATGATATATAGATAGATGATAGGTAGACAGTTGTATATGTGTGTATAAGTATGTATGTATAATTGTTTTCACTTCACATGTATGTAAAATATTAAACCAATCTTGTAACTGAACACAATCAAATATAGTAAATTATAACATGCAAAAACATGTATTATAGAAGAGAAAGGGGGGAAAGGAGGAGAAAAGTATCTTGGGAAACATAAATTGTACAATTATGCACAAATCAATTTCCTATAAAAAAGGAAATAAAGTTGAACTTGGCAAAAAAAGTAGTCACTAAAACAAAATATTTTCTCTGTATCATGATCCTTTGAGGAGAAGGTTAGTCTTTGCATTTCTCTGAAGAACAGGATCAATGGTCGGAAGTTGCAGGCAAGCAGGTTGCAGCTTATATGGAGGAAGTCCTGCACAAGTCAGCATTGTTCAAAAAAAGGATGAGTAGATACAGCAAAGGGAGTTTACCACTGCTGGAAGAATTTGGACCTGAAAAAAACAGTCTTCTTGGCATGTAGAAAGGCATTTCTACATTATGAGAAATATTAGAATGGATGATATTTTCAAACTTTTATTTTTCTGTTACTTAGTTCACTATTCAGCCTTTTCTTCCCCTCAGAATAAATGCATTTTAAACATATCTCAATACTTAGGCTAGATTAAAAAAACTTTTGCGTAGAATAATAAACACAAACTACTTCATACTATTAACCTAGGAACATTAGAAATATATTTGGTAAATAATAAAACAGGCTTGATTACCCATTTCAGCACAGATTGTATGATTTCACAGTCAAGTGATCAAATAGTGAATTAACTAAAAACAAAGTCATAAGCAAAAGAAAGCCTCATGCAAAGAGATATTAAGTCTCTATAACAGAAGGTAATTTGCCTATAAGACACAGTTTCCGAACTCAGTTAAGATAGGGGATATCTTATTTTTTAAATACATGTCACCTTTCAATATATTTTTAATAGGTTGAGTTTTCCCATTAATAGTTTATAAGCTTTCACTAGATGGCTTCCAGCTAGTATTTATTTACATTTTAGATGTACTTTTATTTTATATATTTTCAGGAATAAAATCAAGGACATGCCTAATCATGTATCAGAACCAAAATCCAGAATTGTTTTTAAAAGTAAAATATTTGTTTTTATTTAGCTATGTAAACATTAACCTTACAATTAGATGAAAAAAAGGAATCATAGAATCTGCAAGGTAGGATGAATTATAGATAATACTTAATCTGGCTCTCTTTCCATAAAAGGAACTAAAGCAATTTTATTACTATAGTTCTCTATCCTATTTGAAAACAATTCTAGGGAAAATCTTTACATCATCATATTTAGTTAGCCTGAACCTTTGGTAGTTACAACCTTCCTCTAACTAATATGTATTCATGGTTAACATGGAGATGGATACTTAACTGTAGGGACTGATAAGGGATTTCTAACAGAATTCAGTATTCCCACATAATCTCATCACTGCCAAGGTCTCCTGGATCAAATAACATTTATGTTAAAAAAGGTATGTTTCTGTTACCCCTTTTGTTTATGTTATTGTTACACTGTACATTTTTCAAACCACAGAAATGTCAAGTTACTGATACTTCTGAATTTTAATCAAACTTCACACTGTGTCAGAAAGATCTACCATCTCACAGGGCAAACAGCTACTTACCTTTCAAGAATCAGGTCAAGTTATTTTTTTGATAAAACTTATGCTGACATCTGGCTCAACAGGAATCCCCTTCCCTGTTAGCTTCAAGTTTTATAAGAGTTTAAAGTTGAGTGCATGATGTACAGACACCAACAGACACAGGCAAAGTTTTATTCATGAAGGTCAAGGCTTTTACTCATTTACCACAGGTCCCCACACATAGTGGAAAGCACAGTTGTGTATCTGACTAGAATGCAAACTTCCCAGATCTACAATTCCCTATCAAAGGGCCAAAGTACGAATTGTCTCACTTGGGGCAAGGATCATGATCAGAACTACATGGATGATAATCAAACCTTCACGAATCTTCCTTCACCACTCTCAGATTCATTTCCTGATTTATTTGAGATGTTTCAGAAACTCTGGCTACATGCCTACCCTCTCAAGTGGCTGCATTCTGAGTGTAACCCTGAATGTTTCATAAGCACTTTTGAATTGATGGGCCATTTCCCAGCAATAACGTCTCTTGAACAGATTCATGCATCAGTATGAATTATATTTCAGAGGTATCCTAGTGTAAGACTCACACAGATGTATCAGCTCACCTATGTAATTTATTGGATTTGCTTATTCAGATCTCTCTCTATCTCCTATTATATGCCTATCCCTCAAAGGTATGATAGGTTTTTCTTTGTCTTTTTATCACCAGTACCTATGAAAGTGACCAGCACATAAATATTATTGATGTTGATTGCAATAAACCACAAAAAGACATCATTTACTTCTACTTACATCATTATAGGACTTCAATGCATTTAAAAAATATGTGAAAGTTTACCATTATGTATTGCTATTTTCAATCAACCAATAAAATAAACAAGTGTCCTTTACATGTTAGTTGACACTGATGATTACTCTTTCTTATAACTCTTTGTTTCCTTATTTTCAGACATGTAAATTCTATTGTTTTCCAATTTTCCACAGCTTGCTTTTCTCTTATCATCCTATAAATATACTGTTCTTCTTCTCTCTTCCTGTACTCTCAGCAAAATTTCAAGAAACCACCCTATGACTTCAAAAATTTATCTGACAAATAACCTACTACTTTCAATTTCAGTCTCCATTTCTTTTTCATACTTTCATCCTATCAGACAATGACTTCTGTATCTCCTTTCAGTCTCTAAAATTCAATTATCAAAACAACATTCTCCTACACCAATTTTTCTATTTCTGGTAATGATATAATTATCTCAGTCATCCATACTTAAAATCATATGACTCTTTTCCTTGTATCTATAAACAAGCAGTTGTTTTTCCTCATAATGTATAAAAATCTCTTTCTCTTCCTAATGATTATATTTTAAGCTACTAACTTTTGTAGTAAATTATTAGGTAGTGAGTTAAAATAATTTGTTATTCTCCCAGAAACCATGGTAGAAGAGTTTGAAAAAAGAGTGCCTTGTCTCTATGGTCTGGGACCAAGATAGCTGTATTTTTTTTTCTACATAGCAGCTTGGGACTCTAAAAGAAAGTATGTGGGCAAAGGAGGTGAAATCTACATTGCCTTTTACAACCTTGTCTCAAAATACAGCAGCCTTTATTCTACCTTCTCTTGGTTAAAAATAAGTAACAAGGCTGTTCAATATTGAAGAGGACAGAACATAGATCTCTCCACAGAGCTCTCTCTTGATAGAACTGTAAAGGTCACATAAAAAAGTAGGTGGTATGGCAGAATCTGTTTTTACCATCAATGAAGACTACAATCTGCCATACATAGCCTGCTTGTTGGCCATAACTCACTTCATTTTATATGCAAAATATACTGTCTTTCCCTAAAGACTTCAATCTCAGCTAATTACACTGTTCGCTCAAAGACTGTGTGCACACAGCTGAGATACTCATGATTTCTGTCAGCTCCTCATGTGGAATAGACCCCTCAGGGGTAGTTCCTCCAGTAGAGTAAGAAGACAAGGTATCTACCATTCCTACAGCCAACATGAAATGATGTGACTTGCATAGAATAACAACCATACATACTCTATATTAGACTCCTAGGGCTTCCATAATGGAATCTCACAAACTGAGTGGCTTAATCAATAGAAATTTATTTTTTTACAATTCTGTAAGCTGGGAGCCCAAGATCAGGGTGCCAAAAAAGTTGGTTTCTTTCTTTCTTTTTTGACAGGAAGGTATTTTATTTTCATGATCCTCAAACAAAACAAAGATTGGTTTTGTTGTACAATGTGGACCTAATACTGGAAAGTGATATTCTAGTTGATATCAAAATGGCAAATAAAATTTAGAAATTTTGAAATTAGAAATTTGGTACAATTGAATTTCAGACAACTTGAGGGAAGATTCCATGGCTGATTTTCTTGAACTTCATAGTATCTTTACCATTGGTCCTTAGCAATTCCTTGAACATTTTATTCTTCTCAGAGCCTCAGTTTACTTATCTTCCTTTTGTGGAAACCATGAAGTTGTGTGGCCATGAAGGAATTAGTTGCTTCCCACTACAGATCTTCTGCTCCTTGCCCCAGATTAGTCAGAAGTGCCAGGTGACTTAAGCAAAGCCAACTCAGTGACCTCTTCCAGGAGTTTGTACCTGGCTACAGTGACGGCATCAGCAAGCCTGCTGTTCTGGTGACTCCAGGGGGACATTCGCTTGCTTTTGTCAGCTTTTAGAAGTTGTCCTCATTCCTTGGCTTCTGGCTCCTGGCTCCTGGCTTCCGGCTCTCTTCCAGTAATGGTGTTATTCTGACTCCTCCTTAGGAAATCACACTTGCTTGTCTCTGGTTTCTTGTGAGACCTCTCATTCTGGCTTATAGACAGCCTCTTTCTCACAGTGTCCTCACAGGGCCTATTCTCTTTGCATTCACATCTCTGGTGTCTCTTCTCCTTCTTATAATGATGTCCGTTCTATTGGATCAGGGCCCCACTGTTGTGTGGGTCACTGGCCAGCAGTGATCATGGAACGCTGCGGATGGCTCGATGATAAACACGCGAGAAAAAACATGCACAGAGACAAACTAGTTTCTGTGGAGAAGGAGGGATGAAATGGCCACCCCTTCTAGTGAGGAGCGCGCCGATTTACAGTCCATACCTGCTTTTATTGGGCTCATTCTGCATAATAATTCAGGTAAAGTACAGTACTCATTAGGGCAAAGTAAGGAACCATAGAAAACAAAGAACTCTGCCGGTCTATTGAGTCAGGGTCAAAGAGCTGTAAGACTTTGAGGAACAAAATGACTTCCTCCTAAGACCCTTCTCATTCAACTGAGAGCATTCTAAACAAAGAAAGTTTCACAGTAATTTACACATTCTTTCTTAGGCCTGATCACCCAGGGAATCCACCCTTTTCAGCACAGAGCTGCACCACCCTGTCGTTGTTTCAGGCTTAGGTGGAGCAAGGGAACTAAGGCAACCGAGAGACAAGGAGGTTTTCTCCCAGGCGCTGAGAACTCAGGCTGTGTCAAAGCTGAGGAGTGAGGGTCCATCACCCCCTTTTGCTGCAGCCCCCCAAGTCCTTCTTTTGGGGGGCCTCCCAAAGTGATCGTGCCTGTCTTAGGTCGTTCCCCCCTTGGGGAATCTTACCCGTCTTTGGCTAACCAACCAAGCTTTTTGGGGTTCAGTTATGAATAAAGCAGCAGAAGCAGCATTCCTGCCAGGGAGATAAGCTTTTGTCTCCTTTCTGGCTTACGGTTCCAAGGGCGTTCCTTTAGCCTTAGCCTAGGCGGAGGTTTCAGCTTCTGATACCAGTCAGGGCAGTTCCCAACACCCCACCCTCATGATTTCATTTAACCCTAATTACCTCCTTAAAGACCCTCTCTCCAAATGTAGTCCAATTGGAGGACAAATAGGACTTCAGCATATGGATTATGAGGGGAATTCAGTACATGACACTAAGTCCAAAAATGGGGAAATTGAAAGCACATTATAGTCACTGGTTCATAGCAATTCAAACATCCAGCCAGGATCATGTTCCTGCTTCCTTGATTAGGGCTAATCAGTGCTTTCTTAGTGGTCTCTTTGCCTTCTGACTCTGTTTTCTGGGCTCTTGCTTCCATTCTCTGAGTGATACCTCCATTTCTATACAAAGTGGCCTAGTCTGCAACTCTCTTCCTAAACTTACTTCCTGTCTGTAAACAGCTTCTTTTCATTACATACCCATTAATTCTTTCACTTCAAAGCGATACAGTTTTGTGACAATGTTATAGATTTACTGTGTATCAACTGACAATTTACTCTATTAAAAAATTCACCAGGTAACTTAGGCCATTATGTCTACCTGGAAAAATAACACATATTCTTCAGATCCAGATTTATCTGCAACCCATGACTTGAACTAACTAACCAAAAGATAGCTGAATGGACTGGGAATACTGAACCAAATTAAGAGAAATCAATCCACAAGATGACACAATCTGACTACATTATTTTGAATGATGTTATGAGAAAAGACATAGACATTCTAGTCGGTTAATCCTCGCTGCTAAATCCAAAAGACCATCCCAGAGTGTAAAAGGTTAAACTAGAGCAACCACAAGTCAGTGGTAAGTAGACAGCTCAAGCAATAAATTTAAAACCTTTATAATCCCGTTGCAGAAGGAGAATGGAGTAGAGAACTGAAAGACAAATAAATAAATAAATAAATGAATCCAGAACAGACTTCTGCATTTTCTACTTCCTATTAGCACAAACTATAGCCCTGCATCTGGTTTCCATAATATTCTTATGCAAACCTAATTACCCACCCATTTGTTCTTTAGTTTAAGTAATTATATATCTTCTATATACTCTCCAAATACTCTCTAGTGAGAAACAAATTCCCAAAACAGAATGGCAGCTTTAGAGGACTGTCAAAATTCATTCACCATATTTGGTTATAATTGTAACTTAAAGCTATATTGATGAGACTAATGTAACTAAAGTACATTAAGTAAGTGGAATTCTGAACAAAAACAACTTTCTGAACCATTTAATAGACAGACAAAATATTATTATTATAATCGGTAAATTACTAGTATTCCCAAAGTTCATTTCATAAGAAAAACAATACACAAAGGCAAAACAAAACCACCATATGGTTCACTAACACCTCCATCATGTCACAGAGTTACTATTACTTTTTTGTTTTGAGAATAATTAAGCCAAATTTTTTCTTCTGGTATGGTGGTGATCTTCCCTATCCCTGGAATGACCCTAGACAATAGTCTTTTTACTGAATGCTATAACAGACTAAAACTGCCTGATTGTCATAGGTATGACTATTCCCAGCTGCCTGCCTATCATGCTAACTTGTGTCTAGTTTAAATCGTGAGGCCCCAGTGCAATATATACTGCAGTAATATATGCTGAAATTATTATTGTTCTAGTAATATGAGGAATAACCTGAACTTTTCAAACATTTTGCTTAAACTTTACTAAAGAGCTATCCTTGAAGTCAGTTTTTGGATTGAACTGCTAAGAATGAGTTAATATGAAATAATATAATATGAAAATGAAATTAGGATGTGCATAATAATTTATGAAAGGTATCTCATATAAACAACTTATTTTTCTACATGTTTATCAAATATTTATATGAAGCATATTTCTATAACAGAGGCTTTACTTAATTAAATAACATCAAATCTATATTGTTCATGTTATACTTACATTTCAATGCAAATTGAGGATATTTTTTCTGCATATGGCTTGAAATAATTTTTATACAGCAGAAGGACATAGTCTGCCAAAAAGAGAGAGGTACTGTACCTTTAGATAAAATGAGTAAATTGATGCATTATAGAAATGCTGCACATCATTTATACATGTCCAAATGTAATAGCATAAAATGCATCATCGTAAATCATTTCCCTTTCATTATTTAAAGTATACTAAGGGCTCTTCCAAAGTTAAGACAATATTAGCCATTTTATTCATTATGGGATGGGAAATAAAACCAGTAATCTCTTTTAGGACGGTGAGTACATTTCATATTTGAATTTTCTTTCTTCTCCCTCTCTTTTATAATATTCCATACTGATTTACCAGAGAAACAAAGCCCACGATAATGTGAAACGTAAATTTCCTGAGCTAAATGGAGTCCATTAAGTGAAACACTGAATGCAAAGCTGTTAGATAAGGAGTGGCAGGTTACCATAAATTAAGCAATAGCCATTCAGGAGTGTATGACAGTAGAATTTTTAAAATTTCAGTAGCTCATTTATCAACACTAAGAATACATCCTGTTTACAAAGGTAGAATGTTAAATAAAGACTATGAAAAATAAACATTATAAAATCCCTTCCATTTCTGAGAATACATAAGAACATATTCTAATCACATTGCTGTTGAGTCCACACTGTTGACAGTTTGATTATACAAGGGACAGGAAATGTGGATTATTTAAATTTACTTTACATGAGTTTAATCTATTTATAAATAATTTTGAAAAGCTTGGGCTATTGTGAGAAGTCAAGGGAAAGTTTTTGTGTATTAGTATAGAAAATTAAAGTTTAAATCTCACATATTAAATAATAAAGAAGAAACACAAATGAAAAGTAAGTAGAGACAGTCATAACCAGTTCACAATTCATTTTATACCAAATATAACATTTATACTCTAAATAATATGTGCATTGATATTTTGTAGGGAATGACAATATATTTTTAAACATCACATATTAATGAGTTACAATAGAAATACAATCCCTCTGTCCTGAATGTTGATGTTGGTGGTAAACTTCCCCAAGAGATATGTTTGCTTCTCAAAACAAGAATGATCTTCAACAAAGAAAAGAAATGATAGGGTTGGGAAAGGGGTTGAACAAAGACTCTTTTTATGATTCCTATTACAGCTCATTAGACGCACTCCCTCTTAAAGAGTTATAAATACTTAAATAGCCATACCTGTTGTTTTCATTATTTTATAATTATGGATAAAAGGCATTGCAATGTTACCTTTATTTTGCTCAATAATTTTGAGCAAAATATCCATTTAATGAGCATAAGCTCATAAGTGGAAAATATTTTAGGTAACTATAAAGAAAATGAGTCATCACAATTTTTATACCATGAAATTAGAATATGATATAACTAAAATTAGTAGATATAGTTGTTTCCTATGATTGGCAGGCATTATATTGACTATAAAGTCACCAGTGGGTCTCTGGTTAGGTGACAAACAGCTTCAATTGTATCACAATTTCATATCCATCAGAACCTTTTCTTTCATACCATTTCTACTAAATCAGAAAATATCAAGAGCTTTATATCAAGATCCAACATTTCATAATTATATCAGAAAATGTTGGTTTTGTTGGAAAAAAAATAAATTAAATGAAATTCTCAGAAAAATCCATTGTTGGGAAGAGAGGTACTATATCATATCAAAACACAGAAAGCCAACTGTTTTAACTTAGCAAAAAATTCCATGGACCATAGATTTAAAATAATCATGTTATGTTTTATCTTAATTAATCCTCTCTGCACTCCTAACAAACAGACCCTGAGAGAAGGATCAAGCACAAGTCTTCAATGTGAAAGGTAGAAGGGACATTGAAAGCAGAAAGGAAGTGAGAAACTGCAGGCAGCCAATAAGGGGAGAGTCACTGACCCAGCTGTTATTGTAGTGAGTGACTGAGCTTAAACTTAGAAAAATCGTGGAAATAGTATAAAGCACTTGCTTCAAACTGATCATGGGGTAAAGGAGCTGGAGTAATTATAGTTTTATACTTATATAAAACTATATTTTATCTATATTTACATACACACACATATGTATATAATCAGTCATTGATTGATTAAGAGCTATCTCTGAAGGGACATTAAATCTTAGCAAATTCCAATTGGTATGCTTATAGGAAGCATGTTCACAGAGTAAGTCCAAGGTGACAATGACTGTGATGTAGGTGTTGACCACCAGAATTCAGGCTGACAGACATTGAAATGGTAAGTGGATTTGAGGTACATTGGCAAAGCCCTGAAAGATTCGGCTGCTTTTCTGTTTATCAATAGAATTCATACTCCACATCAACATGACTATTTATATGAGCATTTACAAAGTTATTCTTACCCATAGATTTGTTACTTTTTTGTCATTAATTTACCATTTCACCTTTTCAATTTGGAGGCATTGGTCAATCTCTGTGATTTAGGGATAAATTATGCAAAGCAATATTGACACACAAGAAAATTCCATGAAAATACATTACAAAACACACTGTAGTCTTAACTAAATATTACTTAAATTAAGTAATATAATATTTTATGTAACATATTTTAGTACATTTACAGAGCAGTTAATTTCCTGACTATGAAAGGTATATGATTTCCATACTACTTTTGCAACCCTTCTGAAAGTCTACATTTAAACAGTTAAAAATATTTTTTAAGTTCTAAGGACATGATTTTGACAAGTGGGACAATAAAAGTATAAAAAACAAAATGTGAATACCAAATATGTAATAATCATAATTAATCATATATTTCATATTTGTCAAATAGATGTTTCATTGCTTAACTCCCTTTCACCTCAAAACTGTTCCACACTTGATAGACTTTCAGCATATACCAGTTGTTTGCAGACTTTAATGTTGAAAAATACCACCTAAAAAGTCTGGTAAACAAAGTAGGCTATGATGCATATTTAGGGCAAAACTGCACTAGATACTATACATTTGCTACTTTTCCAGAAGTTAAAATAACAAAAAAATCTTGGTGAACCAAAGATCAAATGCAGACTGTTTACAATAGCTGTTATCAATTACTTTCTTCCCTGATGAATGACAAATGGATGTGATAATTACAAATGGATGTGAAATGACATAAGTGTCATATTTCAGTCAGAAGAAATAATATGCTCATAGTACTACTTGTAGGCAAGCAGAAATGAATCCATTGTTCAGAAAGAAAATTACAAAATCGTGTCTGTGTAGATCCTATTAGTCTGGACAAGCCTCCTTTGGCTGGTGCTGGTTAGCTATTATCCGTGTCTGATTCTGTTTATTGCAGGATGACAAGGCCTAGCCTCCCCTTAACTATTTGATTCTCATAGAGTATTGGAAGGGAACAGATTAAAATATCCTCAGGGTTCCTACCAAAGGCAAGGCCTATAAATGTCTTGATTAAAAATCTCTTTTTCATTGTGTACTCCTGTATATGAGAACATGCATAAACCTTTTAATTATGAAATAAAAACAAGAAAGAAAGAAAGAAAGAGAAAGAAGAAAGAGCTAATATAACACCATTTTTTAAAAAACAATAAGAATGATCCTGCATGACATTAAAATTACTTTTAAAGTATTTTCTCTTATAAATCATCATAAGATCAAGGAATGTCATATAGATATGTATGACAAAAAAAACTTACGGTACATACCTTGGCCTGGTTGCTCCATTGGTTGGAGCATTGTCCTACACATAAAAAAAAAAGTTGCAGGTTTGGTCCTAGTCAGGGCACATACTTAGGTTGTGGTTCTGTCCCCAGTGGGAGCATGTGAGGGTGACAACCAATGTTTCTCTCACAGTGATGTCTCTCTCTCTCTCTCTCTCTGTGTCTCTCTCTCTCTCAAATCAATGAACATATCCTTAGGTAAGGATCAAAAAAAATTTACAGTAGGTAACCTGTAGCTTATATATAGCTTGAAAACTTAAGGACACATGTGCTTAAATCTATTTATATGATTTATAGTATAATACATAAGCCAAAAACCATTTAGTAATGCATATAAAAGTAATACATAAATTTCCAACATATCCTTGTTTAATATTGATATGTTAATGTGTTTATACACTGAATTATATGATAAAGCTCTTGCAAGCTATAAATCATTCTTTGACTAGTGCTTTTTTTCCATTGCAATACATTTTCTAAATAAGGCATTATGTTTATAGTAGTTGAATATATGAGTCAATAAATAGCTCTCGAAGGTAATGGAATGCCAAAACGAAGCAGACCTATTTGATAACTACCAAGCCACCTGTTTGTAGCACATATCAATATGATGGGCATTACTTCCACTAGTCGGAATTTCCACACTATAAAAGAATCAAGAATTTAATGTAATGTTTCAAAGTTCTTCTGTTTTCAATCAGTTTGATATTTTGTTAGTGAATAAAATAAGTAAAATACATTACAGCAAAATTAATTATAAAAGTATTATATTGTAAATTTATAGAGTAGGGAACTGATTCTTTATGTAATATTTAATGTTAGTAAATTTCCCTTATTTTAATAAGTGTACCTGTCACATCATTTGCTATTGTGAGAGTACATAGCATTTTCTTTTAATTCCCATTGTCACATTTCAAAATTTCACCTGTCAACAATTAATGCCTTAAGAACAGATTAATATTTTTATTGTTATAAGTTATCAAATGCACAAAAAACAATAAAGATTTTATACTGAGAAACTAAACTGAGTTGTTTCTTAGCGTAATGAAGAATCCAAATAGTAAATATAAACTAAATAATTCTTTTTAACTTATTTTTAATTTTAATTGTTGTTCAAGTACAGTTTTCTGTCTTTTACTCCCATCCCAGCATACACCCCCCCAATCCTCTCCACCTCCCTCCCATTTCCACCCCACACTAGTTTTTGTCCATGTGTCCTTTATACTTGTTCCTGCAAACCCTTCCCCTTTTCCCCTGGAATTCCCTCTTTTCTTCCCTCTGGACACTGTCAGCCTATTCTCTGTTTCAGTGTCTTTGGTTATATTTTGCTTGTTTGTTTGTTTTATTGTTTAGGTTCCTGTTAAAGGTGAGATCATATGGTATTTGTCTTTTACTGCCTGGCTTATTTCACTTAGCATAATGCTTTCCAGTTCCATCCATGCTGTAGCAAAGGGTTGGAGCTCCTTCTTTCTCTCTGCTGCATAGAATTCCATTGTGTAAATGTACCATAGTTTTTTGATCCATTCATTTACTGATGAGCACTTAGGTTGCTTCCAGCACTTGGCTATTGTAAATTGTGCTGCTATGAACATTTGGGTGCATAGGTTCTTTTGGATTGGTGTTTCTTAAATTACATTAAATTATCATTTTTTTTACTTTAAATATTGCAGGACATTTTTAAAAAATAATCTCAATTATGTGATGTATTTTTCATTCAAAAAACATCTGTAAATAAAGAAATAAAAACATAAACCTTTATTAATAGGTAGAGCATGATCAAAACTTATTGCTCCAAGAATATTACATGTATTTTAGGGAAAATTCAGCCAATACTAAAGCAACCTTGAAAATAGACTAGAAAGAAGGAAGGACAATATGTGCATCTTTGTGAATAGTGAATCTCAGAGAAAGGAATCCTAAAACATTAACCTGCAAAGTATCAAATGCACATGAAAGTAAAAATGAAAAGAAATAAAATTTTGTTTACTGGAAAGTTATTTTTTGCATAGATATGTAGCATTATATGTGAAGAGGTAGAATGCAAATAGAAATAGAAATGAAAATTATTAAAATAATAGTAGTGGAAATCAACAAAACAGAATCAGAATATCTCATAGAACATTGTTGACGAATAAGGCCAAGGTCTCTTTTAAGAACTTGCCCTTAACTAACCTATACAACAATCAGATTTGTACTCACATTTTACAGGCAAGAAAACTAAGGTACAGAGATATAATGTCCTCTCCCAGATTAAAAGGAATTGAAAATTTAGGTTATACAAGTACATATTCCAAATTCGGAACTACTGTGCTACATTTACTATAAGTGTGTATTTGTGTGTATGGGTTTAAACAAACTAGTTTTTAGAATCCATTTTAGTTTCCAATTTAGTTAAAACGGGAACATCTGCACTTGGCTGGCACTAGCTCTTCTAACTGATCACTCCTTCTTCCACTAGCATACCATCTTGCTTATAGAAAGAGACATAGTTCTTAGTAACTGACTGATTAGTTTTACATCCAGAGTTGAAGTTTATTTTTATAAGATTTTATTTATTTATTTTTAGAGAGAGGTGTAGTGATGGAGAAATAGAGGGTGAGAAACATCAATGTGTGGTTACTCTCCCATGCCCCCTGCTGGGGTCCTGGCCTGTAACCCAGGCATGTGCCCTGATTGGAAATTGAACCAATAATCCTTTAGTTCACAGGCCAGTGCTCAATCCACTGAGTCACACCAGCCAGGGCTCTAAGTAAAGTTTTCTAATAATCTAAACTCTCAAACATAAATAGAACATTCAGTGTTTTGTATCTTGGTGCCACACCCTACAATACTTTGATCCAGCATTTTAACCTAGAATTATAGAATCTTAAGAAAGAGTAAAAGAAACACTCAGAGATACACACATATCCCTAATCAAAGAGAATTTGCATAAAAATATGCAATCTCATAGGAAAGTTACTAGTATAAAATATCACAATATGTTGATTGATAATTAATAATAAATGCAATTTCATAGTGTTATGTTAATCATTCCTGTTTGAGAGCCTATATTCTCCATCTCTACCTCTTCATCTTATTGTTTTTAAAGAAATACAGTGTTCACATTACTAGATTTTTTTTGTTTTTACAACATTCGATATTGTATGTAGGCAATTATATTTTTGTCTTCTAAACATAATGCAAAGTGTTTTCTTTTTCTCTGGCTTTTTTTTTCTTTGCTATTATAGGAACACCATTTTAACCCATGAAAATAAGATTCAGAGCAGCCCCAGTTACTTGTGTTTTGACATTTGTCTCCTTGTAGGTGTAGATAGCCTGTTTCTCAGGTTTTTGTGTTTTATTACTTTTTAAACAAATCTCTGGACCAGAAAGTTAGTTCACACTGGATTACAATGTGATGGGTCATGTAAGAAGCAAGCTGTCTGAGGCACTCATAGTTATAGACATTAAAGGGGAATTTCATCAGTTAGATTCTCAAATTTCTCACAGAAAAAACAGTAATCTGTTTCAACTTTTTTTTTTATGAGAACTAATCTTCCAGTGAAGGCAATATATCCTCTTTGTTTTACTCTTTCTTTTATGGAATTGTTTTTAATGAAAAATGGCATAAATGTTTGCTTCTGTACATTAAAATGTTTACTATTCATCTGACTTTCTCTGAAAGCCATCTCACAGACACAGGGCTGTGCTGTGCAGATCTGCCTTCAAGGAAAGATGTGCTGCCCTGCTCCCAGGATCATGGCCAGCAGACAGCCTCCAGCTGTCAGTTCCTTCCAGGTCAGGTCTGTAGATGCCAGCTCACCAGAGGGTCACATCCTCACAGAGCAACCTGAACCGGGATTCCAGGAGAGGGTGGTAATAAGGTCTGACCATTTCAACTCAATGTATGCCAACTCTGATCAACAAGATTTGCTCCAGACTTCCCCACAGGAGTACCCCAGGCTTTGTCAGGACTGCTTTATATTTTGATTTCCTCTCTGCCCAATCCTGCTTTACTCCTTCCTTTCTCAAGTACTGATTTCAAATGAACAACTCGTACCTCCACCTTCATCTCAGAATCTGTTTCTGAAGAATCCGACCTGCAGCACCATGCTTGAAGAAATGCTGTCCTATCTCGTTTTTTAAGCACAGGTGTCAAAAGGTCTTTGTAGACTTTAAAGTGCAATTTTAAAAAGAAAGGCTATGGATATGAGTTTATGTGATTGAAAGCAATTGTCTTTTATACAAGGTGTCTAAAACTTTTAGTGCTATTTTAAGTTATTTGGAAATGCTATATACTAGCTTTTTGGGATTTGTGACAATTCAAAAGCTATTCAGATGATGGAAAACAAAAAATTATCTCAATGAATAAATGAAAAGGAATTTTGAATGCCAAGACATATGCTGTTTTTTTAAAAATGGAAATAAATGATATTCTTTTATAATTATATTCACTAACTAATCCCGTGTATGACAAAATTCAGATATGTTACATCATTTTTATTCCTTTTTAAAATAACCTACACATAAAGAAATAAAGAGAAGAGAAACTGTTGTTCTATTTTTTCTTTTTTTCATAGCTAACACTTATATATCTTAGAGTTGTTTTCTAACATGCATATATAAATTCACATGAATTTTTTGTTGTTCTATTACAGTTGTCCCACCCCCCACACACACACCGTTGCTCTCCCCTGCTTCATCAACCCTTCACCATACTCCCACAATCAATTCCCACCATGTTGTCCATTTATACTTGTTCTTTAGACCTTTACCCTTCTTTTCTCCCTTAACCCCTGTCCACCCCCTCCCCTCTGGTCCCAGTCAGTTTGTTCCTTATTTCCATGCTTCTGGTTCTATTTTGCTCATTTGTTTGTTTTGCTTATTAGGTTCCTATTATAGGTGAGAGTATATGGTATTTGCATTCTGCCGCCTGGCTTATTTCACTTAACATAACACCTGTTCCATCCATGTTATCAAGAAAGGGAGGTGTTCCTTCTTTCTTTCTGCTGCAACTGTGTAAATGTACCACAGTTTTTTGATCCACTCATTCACTTAAGCTGTTTCCACCACTTGACAGTTATAGATAGCACTGCCATGAACATAGAGGTGCATAGGTTCTTTTGAATTGGTGTTTTGGGAGTCTTAGAGTATAATTTCAGCAGTGGAATTGCTGGGTCAAAAGGCAATTCCATTTTTAGTTTTTTGAGGAAACCCCATGCTGTTTTCCACAGTGGCTGCACCAGTCTGCAGCCACTAATAGTGCACTAGGGTTTCCTATTCTCCTCATCTGCTGTTCTACTCAGTAAATATCTAAAACTACTATAACAGAATCCTATTTGAAGTTCATAATTATAACAATTATTACTGTCTTACCACCAGACTATTCTAAATCACAGTGAATTAGAATACATTTGAATCAACAGAGCACTGTTTAAGGTCAATAACAAGGGACATTTATCTATCAATGATTGAGGAAAATATAATACTGACATTGTGGTAAAACTAGTTAACATTCAGAGAATGCTTATTTAAGTTTAAGTCTTCTGTATTATCTTTCACATCTAAGCATTGACTAAAGATACTTGTTTCTCAAAAAAAGGAACAAAGGGGAAGGGAAGGAAAGGGAAGGGAAGGGAAGGGAAGGGAAGGGAAGGGAAGGGAAGGGAAGGGAAGGGAAGGGAAGGGAAGGGAAGGGAAGGGAAGGGAAGGGAAGGGAAGGGAAGGGAAGGATGTCTAAAGCTAATGGAAAATGAGGAGATAAAGTAAGATTTTCTCAAGTTAATACAACTAAGTGGTACTAAATAAGAATGGTTTGAACTATATTATAATATTGTTTTTCTGTATTACAAGTGGAATAAAGTTTGTTTCTCATATATCACCCTCACATTGAAGGGAAAACACAAACACTCGTATAGTTGTGCCACTTACTAATCATGTTTTAGTAAGTCCTTTTAGTTATACAAATCTCTGGATGCTTATCTGTAAAATGGGGATGTCGTATCTATTCTGTCTCCTTTATAGGAGTATTTCAAGCTTCAAATATAAACATGGCTATAGAAAAACAATATAAAATTTAAGGCATTTTATAAATGTAAGTAATATACTTATTCTAAATAAGATCTTATTAGGTAACAAATTTTGCTAGACCCTAGTTATTACTTCCCATTGGCCTGGCAATCACTGTGTTACACAAATTACCAAGTATGACATCTTATTTCAGAGTATGGACCTTGGAGTCAGATTTATCTGGGTTTAGTTCTATCCATGGCAAGTTGAGTCATCTTAAGTATTGCATCATTTTTAATTAATTTTTGTGACATTAATAAAATTATGTAGGTTTCAAGTGTAAAAATTCTATGATATATCATCTGTATATTGCAATGTGTGCCTACTACCCAAAGCCAAACCTACTGCCACCACATATTTGGGCCCTGTTACCTTTTACTTCCCCACCCCCTTCCCTTTGGTATCTAAGAGTTTTCACTTGTATTTCTTGTTTGTTCATTTGTTGCTTTCAAATTTATATTCAACATACAAATGAAAGCATATGGCTCTTGAATTTTTCTGTCTAACATTTTATTTAGCATGATATTCCTGAGATCCACCTGTGTTACCGCATATGGAAAAACAAAAGGCCTCTAATAGCCAAAGCAATCCCAAGAAAAATGGAATGAAGCTGGAAGTATCACACTCCTAGAATTTAAATTACACTTCAAAATGACAGTAATCAAAACAGCATGATATTGACAGAAAAACAGACAGGCAAACCAATGGAAGAGAATTGAAAGCCCAGAAATAAACCCATATGTATATGGGGAAATAATTATTGACAAAGAAGCCAAAAAAACATACAATGGTGCAAAGAAAGCCTTTTCAATAAATAGTGTTGAAAAAAATGAGAAAATCTCATGTACATCATATTTTAAAACTGTAATTTCTTTATTTATAGAATGCAGAAAATGTGACCTACCTTATAAATTTTCAAGTAAAAGTGATTATTGCTATTATGTATGTCCTGCATATGTCTTGCAACCTTGAAATTTGAAATTATAAGCCCCTAGAAAGGGGTAAGAAAAAAAAGAAGGACATTCAAGAACAGCGAGAAAGTGGGAGAGATAAAAGTAAATCCTAGGTGTGTTGGACGCCAGAGACTCTGTGCAATTCACTAGATTTGACCATGGAAACTTTAAGAACAAAATGTATGGAGAAGCTAAATATATTTGGAATATATTTTATGATGGAATAACTCTGGTTGAAGGTGGTGCTTCTGGGATTTATTGGAAAAAAATGCTCACACAGCCCTACCCTCTCCACCTGTGGTCCTTCCCTGCTATAGTAGCAATTAACAGGGTTCAGCATAATCCCCAAGAACCTAGTGGAAGAGCCTGACAGCCACTATATTTATTACAAGGTTCTATAATGACATAGATGAAATAAGTCAAAGGGGACCATATTACAGAAAGTTGCCCTAATGTATACAATTTTGAAAATTACCAATGTAATATGAAAAAAAAAGCCAGTTTATGAAAGCAGCATCAGAAATATCCATGGGCCACATTAGACTGAGATGAGAACATATCATTTCTGGTTACGCTTGGGCTTCCCTGCAGTAAAAGGAGACAGATTTGAGAATATAGCACCTTGTGTGTTTGCTGTATAGGCTGTTCATTTTGTTTCCTAAAATGAATTTGAATAACCCTGGAGGACAAGGCCCATGATAGATTGGTAAATGTAGACAGACACAGATATAGACATATACTTTTGATTATCATAGGTTACTCATCATTACAAATAATGGCTCAATAAACTCATTTAACAAAAGTAGCTTCATGAATTGGTAAGTAGAACACAACATGGTTTGGGTTAAAGGGTAGATTAATCCTGAGAAAATGAAAACAATGAACACAGAATTCACTTGCTGAGAGTTTAGCTGTAGCAGGGAGTTAAAAGAAAAAAAAGAAGAAAAATTTGTTTTGTTTTATTTTCTTGTCTTAATGGAATACAGTGGGGTCTGTTTATTTTGAGGCAAAAAAAAAAAAGAAATCAGACATAAGTGATAAAATAGCTTCCAAGCAGAGATAGAAGAAGTAGTGTAAAATAAAACCAGATGGATGCCTTAGACTGCAATAGATGGAGGGGCAATTTTCCTCTATGTCAGGAAAAATAGGAAGTATATATGAGATCAAGTATAGATGAATCTGTAAATGAGAGATGTTATGAAATTCAGCATGTTGACATCCAGTTATTTTTAGTTTATGCTGTGAAGTAAGAAAAAAGTTAATCTCTAGATAATGTGGAAGAAAAGTTGGTAAAGGAGACTTGAGGAGGACAGTGAAAATTTATACTAGCCACCCAAGGGAATAATGAAGGAGTGGACTAGTGACCTATCACAGAATCGCCACAAAGTGTTGAACTGGGAGCTGACATAAGGAACCATGAATTTCTAATGACCCTAGCCATTTTTGTTCATGATTTTTCTTCAGAAGCACTCAGAAGTGTGAATAGAGAAACCGAGTACATATTTATGGGATTGGTTTATTATTGGCATTTTGTTTTAAGGGTATAGAAAATGGTAACATGAACGGAACAGTGAAGCATACTGGGAAGACAGCATACAAACAATGGAGAATCTTAGTTAAGGAAGGAAGAGAAATGAGGAAGGGCTAATTTGGATAAGTAGATAAAATAATAATGGAATAATAATAGGGATATAAATAATATGGTTAATATAAATGGCTAAGTTTTATTTAGTGATCACTATGTGTCAGGAGCTATTCTTACTGTTCTGATCAAATTTTTCCTTACAACAAACAAAGTTGGTGCCATTATTAACTCGTTTTACAGATGAAATAATCAAAGCACAAAGATTAAGCAAGCAGCCCAAGAGCACTCAAATTGCAAGTGGTTAAAACAAACTAAAGAGACTGAATGTCAACTGGCAGTCAATGAGCGGGAGTGTGAAAAGATAGGATGCTAATTCCAGGTGTATAATTAGAGTCTAAGATGTCAAAAGTAGAGCATTTCCATGAACAACAAAATGAACATATACCCAAATCTATGTGTTGGCAAAAATGGAAAGTGTTAATACATTAGAGGTTTAAAAATTATAATTTTAGTTCTAAAATTAAAAAATAATTTGCAGTAACTGCTAGGAAGAAGATTGTTTTTTTTTTTAAATCTCTTTCCTTCTCCCTTAGTTTGAACTAGATATTTGAGAGGTTTTTCCCCATTTGTTTAATTTTCTAATTACTCTCTTCATAACAAATTTTATGAAGAGAACATTGTGCGCATTTGTGCTAATTATAAAAAATGTCTGTGGAGCATTCTTATTTAGGTCCAATAAGATAATGAAGTTAACAATGAAAATGTCAAGAAACTGTGAGTGCTAGGTGGGAAAAAGTTCTCATTAGGTTCCTTGGAACTTATTCGTAGAAAGATTAGTCACATAATAAAGTCCTCAAAATATAGGACACTGGTCAGGAGGTAGATGGCAGTAGTTAAGCAGTGTAGTGATTGGTAATTAAGATAGCAAAGGGAAGGAAGAAGCAATGACGTAGACTGAGTACACGTTATTTGCATCAAAGTTTTGCATTGCATTTTTTAATGAAATGGTGCCCACATGATGAGCAGCCTGAGGAAAACGGCATCCACATAGAAGACCTGGAATTTGGTACAGGCAAGGAAGTAGTGAAAATATGCTTCTGAAAAATGAGAATGTGAGGTAATTGTGTTTAATGATTAAATGTGATGTTTTCATGGTACACAAAGTGGGGGTAGCATTAAAAAATGTACAATAGAGCTGATTAAAAACACAACATTGGAGAATGTCATCCAAACATAGATATGCTGATTTGCATATTTATGTGATTCTTCTCTAACAGTGTTTTTTGTCCAGTAGAAGTATGAAAGAAGAGAGAAAAACATCTTCATTTGGGGTAGGTGGCCAACTGTGACAGGATTGACATAAATAAACCAGTCCAGTGTTTATTTTATAACAGTAAAATGTTCTTTTGTACTGGAATCACTGAAGGCTCTGAGAATTAAGTACTGTGTGACTGCTTTTTTCTAAGAACCTTCATGACTGTAGGAATGCTGGAGATAAAGTCAGGACACGATTTCCTGGGAGGTACTAATCACCTCCTTAGTGCAATAAATAGAGATTTGAAATACACCAAATACTGGGAAAAATGGATTAATCCATGCACTAGAACATTTTCCATACACTCTTAAAAATGCCATATAATCTGATTAATCATGACAGTAACAATCAAATCTGTACTTAAAATTGTGAGGATGAATTTAGTGGTTTACCCAAACCCAGTGAATGATGCATATTTTTAGTCAGTGTAATGTATAAGTGACAAAGTACAAGTCATCTGTTGAACAAAAATCAACAATAGTGTCATTACTATTATGTGCTTAACACCTGAGTTATCCAGACATAGGTTTCCTTTCATTAAATGTTTCCTTTCATTAAACAAGATTTATTATCTCATTGAAATTTTCAAGGGCCACAATTAAGAAAGGGTTATAAGATAAATGAATACTTGCACACCTATATCTTATCCTGGCTGTAAAGGGTTGGTATAATTACAGAGCACAGAGTCTCTGAATTTTAATGCCATTTATTTGACTTGCCAGCTATAAGATCATAGGTTCCTATTCTTCCCTAAGCTGTATAGACACTATTAATACCTATTTCATAGTAGGTATTATAATAAAATAAATATGAAATGTTTAACACACCATCTGGTACATAGTAGGCTCACAAAAATACTATTTGATATCATTATTATTAATGCTATTATTATAATTTACTCTAAGTGTGACTATAGAAACATCAGTAGAATAATGCAAGCCACATGGCAAGACTCCTGTGAACTCAAGATACTGACTTTAGATATTATTAAAAGAACTCACCAGGGCTTAGAAATAATAAATATGGTTAGTATTCCAGTATAGAATGAAAGAATGTTCTGGGAGCTGTTTCAATATATCATATTCTATCATAAAAGCTCTATTCTATTTTAAAATTGCTATACAGAGTGCTTTGACTATGTTATTTGAAAAATGGAAAGGTTCCATTAGTATTATTATTACTAAAAATATAATAAAAATTGATGTTCTGTTTGTTGTTACAATATACTACCATGAAATAATGCAGAGTGCAGAGTTAGAATAAATTTCAATAAAGGTGAAATTAGGCCTAGAGAAAACATTGTTCATGGTAAGTAGTAGAACAATCATTATCAGAGGTTAGAAGTCAAATAATATAATATGGATCCAAAAGTAGCTGATTAATTACTCTATGCAAGCCTTATAATTACAAATTAAAACAATTTCAGAAAGGGTAAAAATTTGTAACTGAATATTAATTGTACTATTAAAATGTTAGTATATTAAAATTTATACATAAAGCCATTCACAGAGTAGAATGACAAGAGGAATGTGAAAATATTTATGTAGAGTTTTATAATGAGTCTAATTCTCATTATTTGATTCTTACAAAATGTTAAAAATAATTTCTCTGGAGAAAATCCTATTCACTGTTTCTTTTATTTTTCTCTACTGGGGTTTTCCCCCTCATTACTATATTAAGCAGAATATAGGAGATAATGATGATTGAAGCTATTACTAAATACACATATAATAAAAGAAAAATAGGAATTTAAAGAAGAGATTTGCAGAAAAGGTAAAGTGCTATTTGGAGAATGCAGGCTATTAGATCTAGAACATAAATTTTAGGTAACTCCCTTTCACTGAGTCCTTCAACAAACAGTTGTAGGCAAGAGTGGACATCTTTTTCTTATTTCTGATCTTCAGAAAAAAATTTTAGATTCTACATGTAAGAGGAATCATATGGTATTTGTCTTTCTCTCTGTGATTTATGTCACTTAGCATAATGCCCTCAAGGTCCATCTAGGTTGTCAAAAACAAGATTTCTTTTATTATGGCTGAGAATAATATATACCACAATTTCTTTACCATTTATCTGTTCAGCAACACTTAGATTGTTTTCATATTGTTGCTGTTATAACTAATGCTTAATGAACATGGATTACATAGATCATTTTGAGTTAGTGTTTTTATTTTCTTCAGAGAAATATCCAAAAGTAGAATTGTTGGATCATATAATAGCTTTATTTTTTTTTAATTCTAGAGGAAACTTCATACTATCTTCCATAGTGGCTATACCAATTCGCATTCAAATCAACTGTATAGAAGGGACCCTTTTCTCTATATCCTCACCAGCACAAGCTATTTTTGTCTTTGATAACAGTCATTCTAACAGGTGTGAGTTGATACATCATTGTGATTATAATTTGCATTTCCCTGATTATAAGTAATGATGAGTATTTTTCCATGTATCTACTGCCATCTGTAAAACTTCTTTGGAAAAACATCTATTCAGACCTTTTACCCAGTTTTTAATCAGATTTTTTCTTTGCTATTGAGTTATAGGCATTTTTAATATATATTTTGTATATTAGTCCCCTATCAGATACATGATTTGTATATGTCATTCAGTAGGCTGCCTTTTCATTTTCTTGATGGTTTTCTTTGCTGTGCAGAAGCTTTTTGATTTTGATATGGTCCTACTTGTTTCTTTTTGATTTGGTTGCTTTTAATTTTGGTGTCAGGTTTCAAAAATTATTGCTAAGACCAATGTCAAGGAGTTTACCACCTATGCTTTCTTCTGGGAATTTTATAGTTTCAGGTTATGTGTAAGGTCCTTAATTCATTTTGAGTTATGTTTTTGTACTCTATAAGATAATGGTCAAGTTTCATTCTTTGGAATGCTGCTGTCCAGTTTTCCCAACACCATTTATTGAAGAGATTTTCCATTACCCATTGTACATACTTTGTTTCTTTGTTGTAAATTAGTTGCCCGTACATTTGTGGGTTTATTTCTGAGCTCTCTATATTGTTCCATTGATCTGTCTGTGTTTATGCCAATACCATACTGGTTTAATTAGTATAATTTTGTATATTATTTGAAATTAGGGAGCATGATGCCTCCTCCTTTGTTCTTCTTTCTCAAGATTGCTTTGACTAGTTGCAGTATTTTGTGGTTCCTAAAATTTAGAATTATTTGTTCTATTTATGTAAAAAATGCCATGGGAACTTAGACATATTCTATAAAATCTACAGATTGCTTTGGGTAATGTGAACAATTTAACAATATCAGTTTTTCCAATCATGAGCATGAAATGTCTTTCTACTTATTTGTTTTCTTCAATTTTTCACTAATATTCCATAGTTTTCAATATACATGCCTTTTACCTCCATGGTTCAATTTATTCCTCCATTTTATTTTTTTTTAATTTTTATAGAATTATAAATGTTATTGTTTTCTTTATTTCTCTTTCTAATAGTTTTTAATAGTGTACAGAAATGCAAAAGATTGTTGCATATTTTGTGTCCTATAATGTTACAGAATTCATTTGCTACTTCTAACAGTTTCTTGATGGAGCTTTTAGGGACTTCTACATATAATATCATCTTATCTGCTGATTGTAACCATTATACTACTTCTTCCTTTCAAATGTGGATGTCTTTTTTATTTTTTCTTGCCTAATTTCGGTGCCTAGGACTTCCAATATTGAACAAAAATGGCATGTGTTAGCATCCTGGTCTGGTTCCTGATCTTAGAGGGAAGGAGTTTACATTGAACTATTGAGTTCAGTGTTGTCTGTGAGTTTGACATGCATGGCATTTAGTATGTTGAGGCACATCCCCACTATATCCATTTTTTGAGCATTTTTATTATAAATAGGTTTTGAACTTTGTCAAATGATTTCCCTGTATCTATTGAGATGATCAAGGTCTCACCGTGTTCATCCACTCTTCTCCCCAGTGCAGTGAGCACCTTTATGACCATTACTTTTAATTCTGTTGGGTAAATTACTTACCTCCATTTCTTTAAGTTTTTTTTTTTTTTCTCCCTGAGGTCTCATCTTGTTCTTTCATTTGAAATGCATTCCTCTATTTCCTGATTTTGTTGATTCTCTGTGTTGGTGTCTGTACAGTAAATGAAACAACCACCTCTCATACTCTTGAAGGATTGGCCTCATGGATGAGGTGAAGCTTGTCATTCAACTCTGCCCAGCTCTTTGTGATCTCTCAAACCTGTGTGCTTGTCTAAGCAATCTATTATATTTTACAGTTCCCCCAGTAGTTGAGGATGTGCCAAGACCTATCAGTGCCCCTAAGTGGTGGAGAGAGGATTGGATCTCAGCACCTAGACTCAGGCTATTTGAAAACAAAACCCTGAGGCAGAAGCTTTAATAATATGAAAATATATAGTCTGTGATGCCCCAAGGCAATCTGGTGGTGTCTCGAGGGTGGCAGTTGCAAAAACTGGGGCTCCATGAAAGCATATGAGCTCTTTTCTGGAGGATACCTGTGAGCTGGAGCAAGACAGAAGAGAGTGCCACAATGGCATGCACAGCCTGTGTTCCTTGAGAGTAGCTCTGTGGTCCACTAGATGTACACCAAACCTACAGCCTGCCCTACAGGCAGAAACTCCAGGACAAGCATACAGACCTCCCTGGCAGAAAAACAGGGAAGTGTGCCTCAGCCTGCTATCATACATGCCTTATAGGTAGCTGCTTGCCAAAAACCATCTCTCATTTCCAGACCCCCAGAACACAAAAACTCAAGTGTTCTTGGCTATTAGAGCCAAGCAATCAAGGAGCATCCTTGGGGCAGAAGCTGTAAAAACTGGGGCACCAAATGTAAAAACCAGGGTACCAAAGCCATGTAAATGTTACCTGCAAGAGACACTGGCACTCTGGAGCATGGCAAAGGGAGAGTGTGAAGATATCGCCTGTCCTCTGAAGTCACTGGAAAGGACTATAGTCAGCCCCAAGATGTGTTTAATTAGAAGGCTGCCCCTCAGGCCACAATCATGATGATTAACTGGTATGTGTCCTTCACATCAAGACTGAGCTCTTTCATCTATTGCCTCTTGCTGTATCCTGGGACTGGTAGCTGTTTAAGCAGTTTTTGTCCATTGGTTATAGTCCTCATACCCATGAGTATAAGTCCCACTGGACACCAAAGCCAGGCAATGTACAAGTAGCCCCTAACAGCAGCCACAAAAATCAATGCACCAGATGGTGGTGCCTTGCTGTGTACCACTGATTACTGCAGTCCTATGGGACCAGGAACATAAGCTCTCTGGCCTCCAGAGTTGGGCAGTAAAGAGGCATCCCCTCAGTTGCAGTCTCAAAGATCAGGGCATCAGACTTATGTACAAGCTTCTTTCCGGGATACACTGGCACTCTGACTCACAGCAAAAGGAGAGCAGGAGGTGGGCACCCACCAGTCTCCAATCCCAGGGAGTGTTCTTGCAGGCTTGTAGATCTGTGTATTTAATTAGATGCCTTCCCCTCAGGTGAACACTTTAATATAAGCAGGTGCACCTAGTTCACCTTAAGTCTGGGTATGACTGGATACCTCTGAGCTGGGTTATATAAGATGGTAAGTCCAACTATGTCGGCCCTTGAAGAGGTGTCTCCCTGCCATTTTTGTGGGTCCTGGGTTGTGGGCCCTGCTAATTTTCAATTTTAGAGTTTTCTGGGACCCATCTCTCAGGTTCAGGTCCTAAAAGCTGAGGTGTCCAACATAGGTTTGGAAACCTTCCCTTCCCAGGGAGAAGCTCCATATTTTATGTTTCTGCCTGATTGTGGGTCATTACTGTGGGGGAGGGGTTTATGGCAAGATAGTGTCTCAGCCTCTCCTATCTGCTTTGATGTGATTTTCTTCCTTTCCCACAGGTAGTTATCAGTAAGCCAGACTTAATGTTTCACTAAAGAAATTGCCCCATATGTAGCTGCAGACTCAATGTGTCCATGGGAGGAGGTGAGTTTAGGATCTTCCTGCACTACCATCTTGAAACAGAACTCTATTATTTTTTAGTTTCACACACACATACACACACACACTATGTCACAAATGTTTTATATATATATATATATATACACACACACAATAAAATTTCCTATGTGCCAAAATTTTTCTAGTTAATGGATGATATAACAGTGAACAAGACAGAGTTCTTATTCTCATGAAGCTTCCTTTCTAGTGTAAAAGATGGAAAATAAATCAATGCATAATGATATCAAGGGATAATTTTAGGATCTGAAAATATCCTGCTTTACATGCAGCAATAGAAACAGATACACATGGATACACAGAACCAAATGATGGTTGCCAGAGGGGAGAGGGTCTGGGGAGGTCTGGGTGAGAAAGCTGAAGGTATTGAGAAGTACAAATTGGTAGTTACAGAATAGTCACAGTGATATAAAGCGCCATATAGGGAATATAGTAGATAATATTGTAATAACTATGTATGGGAGGTCAAGTATGTACTTAAAATATCAGGGCCACTCTGTGAAGTACAAGGTAACATGTACCAAATATATTATATCCCGCATTCAAAATTCATGAAAAATCCACCAAATCCAACAAAAGGCATGTCTCTTTCTGAGTGGTAGTACAGACAAGGAATACTGACTTGTCTTTCATATGACTTTTTACAAGGCATTGAAAGAGCTTGAGATATGTTTTACAGATATCTCTGAAGTCCCCCAGATTTAAATCTCATGTCATATCTATGAATATATCTGGTGGGCATATTGCTATCAGAAGGGCTAAATAATCAGTTTACTTCTTTGTAATAAAGAAACATTTTAGATAAATAGCCATTTATCTGGTGACACATGCTGTTGATTAGCTATAGTAAAGAGATTTCTTCTAGAACAGCAGTTGAAACTGTCATCACCAACTAAGTATTCTGAAGCCCATATAGGAAATGAGACAAGCTTTCCCTAGAGCATTTTTTATCCAGTATCATATTTAAGCATAAGTTTTAAGATACCACTTTCCCAGACTCCTCTGCCTCTGCCTCTGCCTCTTCACACATGTATAGGGAGAGAGAAAAATATCTCTTCTGTGTAGAGCATCTCCAGCCTTCCCACCATACTCAGCCTTAAATCTATGGAGACCAAATAGGCCCTTTCTTCTGTTTATGTTAGGCATCATAGGAAGGCCCAGAATTCCAAGTCATCCCTCACTTCTGCATACTAATGTCCATATGGTCCTTTGTATTCCTACTGAGCCACTCATCCCCTCTTTCATTTAACATTGTGAAAATCATTTATTTTGATACAGCCTATTATAAATAAATCAACAGAGGTTCTATTCTGCCACAGATGTATCTGTGAAGTAAGAACACTGTGCCATCCAAATAGTGAATGTCTCATCCCATCCAACACACATGCCTTCCTTGTTGCCTCTGTTCATTGATTGCTTCAAAATTCAGATGATCAAATAGTCTTTAATCTCCAAAGTCAGTCAGGTCAATATTAGGAGGAATAAAGCCTTAGCAGATGGCAAACTTGTTGCCCTTGAAGAGCTGTTTCACCCACTGCTTGGCTTCTTTACTCAGCCTCACCATGGCATGGCCTCAGTGGCCCTGTGAGGACTTGGCCCAGCACTGTCCAAGTCAGGAGTCTGCAAGGGAAAGGAGGTGCATGTGTGTCACATGTGACCTTCACAGCAGGAGTCGTGCCCCCCCCCAAAAAAAAGCTTTTACGTCATCTCCCTGTTTCCATACTTGGGCCCCTATAGTTTATACTCAGCCAATCTCCTAAAGTAATTATTTTAAAATATAGGTAAATGTCATATTAGTCTTGTGCAAAACCCTAGAATGACTCCACAAATAAGAACCAACATACAGTCATGTGCTGCATAACGATGTTTCCATCAACAACAGGCTACATACATGATATAGCTGAAAAATTCCAATCACCTAGTAATGTCATAGCTATTGCAACATCAGAGGGCTATGGATTATCATGTATTTGTGGTGATGCTGGTGTAAACAAACCTACCATGCTGACAGTCTTATGATAGTATAGTGCATACCATTACATAATACTTGATAATAAGTAACTATGTTACTGGATTATGTGTTTACTATATCATACTTTTACTTATTATTTTTAAAAAGTAGAGTATACTCTACTACTTAAAAAAAAAGTTTGTAGTAAAACAAAACTCCATGCTACACTGGCAACATCTTTATACATCTTGGGTTTATCACATATCTTAATTGCATCATTTTTCTTTTGTGCTTTAATATTACGTTTTATACAACAATGTGCTATATGTGCTTGTAACCTATGAGCCATAGGCTATATACAAAATTGCCTAGGTGTGTAGTAGGGTATACCACATAGGTTAGTGTAAGTGTAGTCTACAATGTTTGCACAATGATGCAATTGCCTAAAGATGCATTTCTTAGAATACATCCCTGTAGTTTAGTGGTACTCGGCTGTATTTACAATGGCCTGAAAAACATACATTAACTAGCTCCCCATTTCCTTACTAACTTGATCTCCTGCTACTCTTCTTTCCTCTCAAAGAAGAGTACATTCATCACACAAGGCTTCCCTGAGTTATCCTAACAGTCTCAAGGATCTTTGCACTGGCTCCTTGCTCTGTTTGGAAATATCTTCCTTCAGATATATGTATGTCTGTTCCTTCTTTCTTTTCAAGTATTGCTCATTTGACACCTTTTCTTTTGGAAGTATACCGTGATTATTCTAGTTAACATTGCAGTGCAGCTCTCCTTGCCTACACCCTGCTCTTTAGCTTGTTTTGGTTTTTACTCTATGGTTTTTCTTAGTGTTTCTTTCCTTTTAACTTCCTTGCCTTATAAATCAGATTTTTTTAATATTCAGTGGCTGCCTAACCTTATTAGAGTGCAAGATTTCTTTTTTTTCTGTATTGTTGTTTAATTACAGTTGTCCATGGTGAGAGTGCAGGAATTTTAAAGGAGCATTTTAATTTCTGGAAGTACAGCAGCTCTTGGCACAAAGACACAGTCAAAAATATGTTTTATGTGGAAACTGGAAAAGAAAATAAATATTTGGGTGAATGAATATGAGAAAAAACAAATAGAAAGACTATCAGTATCTGAGCTTAGCTTCTGAAATCTTGCACTGAAATTTTAATAAAAGTGCTTTGGGAAGAATGAAAAGTCAAATTTCATGTAACTTGATTACAGTTTTAATAATTTCATGAAAATGTTTTGTTACCACTTAAACAGGCTTCAGCTCTATTTCAGTGGAATACAGAGAGATTCCTGGAAGGTTGAAAATTTTTAATTTCTTTACCATATGTCATGATGTCAACTCAACAATTTCTTGCAATCAGAAAACTACCTCTGGCAGGGTTTTGCATAAACATAATTATTCTGGTTGTTTAATCTGAAGGCAAAATTACATATCTACCCAGAACTTTAATAAAGCATCATTTTCATATTTGTATCCAATAAGCTATTCTTCTCACTTCTATGATTTTTTCAGTCTCCTACCTCAGTTTAGATAGAAACAAAACTTCAGTCACATATGTGTTTTAATCACATATATAAATTATATACTTACATATAAATGGAAAGATTATAAAGGTAGAAAATCTAAACTATATTTAATTTTAAGAACTCACCTGGCTGGCGTAGCTCAATGGATTGAGTGCGGGCTGCTAACCAAAGTGTCGCAGGTTCGATTCCCAGACAGGGTACATGCATGGGTTGCAGGCCATGACCCCCAGCAACCACACACTGATGTTTCTCTCTCTCTCTATCTCCCTCCCTTCCCTCTCTATAAATAAATAAAAATCTTTAAAAAAAATAAAAGAACTTGATAGGGCATCAGCTACAAAGTAAACCAGAAAAAACAATCTGTTTAAGAATGCATACTACATATATGTATAGTATGTATCAAATGCCATATGTATATATAATAGTAGATGTATAGCATCTTAATTTTTTTAAAACAAACATATCAGCAGACTCAAAGGTGGATAAACTTAAGAAAGTTTCATTTTGCAAGTAGACATAGTTTAATGTTTATAGTTCTAACTGAATATCTCTTCTGGCCCCCACAGTGTTCATGTGGACATAAAAAAAGAATAAAATAATATATTTCTATTTTTAAAACCTGATATTGATTTAACTAATAATAATAGTGGAATGTTTAAACTCTTTAATATATATTTTAAATTTGATCACTTAGCTTTGAGGTTAGATTTTTCAAGTATATCAGAGGTTTTATCTGACAAATATTAGAAACTTGGTTTGATATGCTATTATGTAGATATTAACTTCAAGTAACTATTCTTCCTTAATAAATGCTAAATCTATTTTTCTCTTTATTGGTGTTTTAATTATACAAATAATACATATAAGTAGTCTCACTGAAAATATTAATCAGTTCAAAAATATGTAAAGTAAAAGGGGAAAATCTTTTATTCTTATGTTCTTCTCTCAGAGGCAGTTTGTCTATAGTTTGGTGTATGTCCTTCTGTTCTATAGTGACATAAATACATATTTATACACACAGGCATTTAATTCAAGGGTCCCCAACCTGCATCTCCCCTTCCTTAGATGCCTCTTGCATTACTGTTTAATGAGCTCCACCTCCTGCTCCCCCAACCCAATCCACAAAAATATTGTCTTCCATGAAAGTCTCTGGTGCCAGAAAGGTTGGGAACCACTGTTTTAATTGATTAATTCATACAAAAACATTATTCTAAAAATCTTAGAATTTTCTCTTCTTTCATTTCCTAATAATTACAGGTATTTTTTTTACAAATAATTCTTAGGATTATATAATATTCCATAAACATGGGTATATTTTAGAACTAGACCTTAACATAAGAACTATTTTTACTGCATTGAATTTCTGAAACCAACATGATACAAAGCTTTTAAAAAAGTTTAAGGTAGAAATTAAATATAATTACATTTAGAGGGAACTTCCAACATTGCATTTGTTTTTTCTTATTTTTTCTATTTTAAATTAAGTAAATTGCAGATAGAGTGAAGAATGTATATTTTATTACATTTCTAATGAGTAAATTTAAAGTATATATGAACAATACCTAAAGAGCCCTCTGTTTTACAGTCTTTTCTGTATTTTCTATAATTAACCCCAGTTAAATTAAAAAGTTATGCTATAATTTGCTATTATTTCTATGTTACAGAAGGAAATTAAGCTTTAAAGAGGTTTAGTGGATTGTGAAATTTATACAAGAAAAAATTTCAGCCAGGAGCTGAAATTAAGGGCTCACATCTGAGACTTCAAGACAAAATGCAAATTCAACTTTTTTCTTTTAAAACTTGCTGTGGATTTTTTTTTAAACATTTGGCTTTTGAATAACAAATATTAAGTGCTTTCTTTGTATTCTAGCATTAGGCATTCTAGCACTTCTACTTTCAAAAACATTAAATGTGGAATTTAGTAAGCATTCTAAATATCTGATTTATGAAATGTGCCGTGTTGGCTGATATGCAAGACTTTCCAATAAATGAATTTACTTATCATTTAAGATGAGAAGAATTAAGCTTATTGTCTTGCAGCCTGTCAAGGCCAGGCAGATTCACAGGATTCAGGCAGATGGAAGAAAATGCGTGGATCCATGGGAACACCAGACATGCCTTTATTCAAGGGTGGGTGAGACACGTTAGCACAAGCTGCATGTCACACAGTGGGAAGCCCCCAAGTCCCTTATATACTAAGTGCACACAAAGCCTGCAGGGTGCCAAAATATTGTATAACAGAGAATGATTCTGCACATGTGGGCCCACTCAAGGTTATGGAAGTTATGGGAATACAGCTTATTGGACCCAGTCTCAAGGCTATGAGAACACTGCTTATCTTAGTTACCCAGACATCTGGATGAGGGAGCCAGACTGACTCCATTTACCCTAAACTATGCTATATTTTTTAAAAATAATTTGAAAAAGATTAAAAGTGTGTGTTTCTATTTGTTTCAATGGCAAAATAATAGGTAATGCATTATTAATATTTCACACAAGATATAACTAGTAAATAGTAAATCCACAAATCAAACCTCTGGTATCTAATTTCAAAAATGTATTCCTAATCACCCTATATTTCTATACTACATAATCATGTTCACTTTAGTGAGTTATCCCAACACCTAAATAAAAAAGAAAAAAATGTTGTGTATTTTTGAGTCCTTTTGAAGAGATCTAGAAAATATTCAACCTCTTTATTTCCTATATTCTTCAGAATATTGAAAGAAATGCTGTTTTTACCTTTATTTTCTTATTTGTATAGATATTGGCATTCAGGCCCATGTTAGGACTTAGGATATAAATTGCCTATAAAATTTTCCATTTTGTTAATGTCTTTTATGAGGCAAATTCCTCTTGTTCCTTATTATGGTCTATGAATATAATGATTGGATAATGATATCCAATATTCTGAATCATTTTATACACATACACCATATTCATGCAAATTCAATTTGCCTAATACTCTGCTCTTTCATTTGCATTTTCATAGAACCAGTTCAGTATTATGAGGTAAAATTATATTGACTGGTTTCAATATCTTAGAAAGTTAAATCATCATTAGATGGGAAATGTTGGAAGGTAATTAATTACCAATGAATCATGAAAAAATAGTCTCAAGACACACATCTTGAGTTATAATGTGATAATGGCTACCTATCCTAAAGATTTATCTTACAATTATGGTATATACTCAATGCTTTCATTTAAAAAATTAAACTGAATTATTGCAAATAGAAGGTGTTCAATTTTTAAAATTGAAATACTAATGTGAATGTGTTTATGTAATTCTATGATGGTACAAATTAGAGACAATGTCATAGGTATTAACGGCATAGAAAATCCAAAGACAACAGGTGCATACCAATATAAACACATTAGAGATTTTTATTCAACAAAATTGTATTGCAAAGTATACTGTCACTAATAGTTTTTATTAAAATAAATAAATAAGGCTCTTACCCTGAATAAGTTTTGCCCTTTATCTTCCAGCTAAAAAATGAGAGCTTTTTAAGCCAAAAGGCTGGGTACAGGTAATGAAGCTGAGCCAGCTGGAACTAGGTAAGCATCTTTGCACTCAAGTCCAGCTAAATATTCACAGGTGTCTGATTTGAGGTGTGATTACAGGCAAAAGAAGGTTAATCAATAAATACCCTGAGGCATAAAAGAGTATGATGAGGGTACACATATATCTGCAATTGGTTTTCTTTGATCAGTATTTCTCAGTCTGACATAAGCATTAACGTTAGTCTTGAGCCTTTTCAAATATACAGATAACTAAGTTAAACATCAGTACTATTAAATCAAAATCTCCACAAATTTTAGGGGTTTATATATTTAAAAGTTTTTACATGTGATTCCTTAATTAATACCCACCTTTACAGAAAATAAATAAGTAGATAAAGACAAAGCCAAACTATACTTAAGGGATAGCTCTGAACAACACATAAGTGCCAAAGAAAATGAAGAAAGTGTGTTTCACAAATAGAAGAATTTTATGGAGAGAAAGATTTAAAGTTGAAAACTAAGTAGTTTCATTCTAATTTGGTAACTAGCAGATAAGAACTGATTTTCAAAATAGAAGTTACAGTTAAAAAGTTGTATTGAAGGATAAATTGAAGGATGCAACAATAATTCTGTATGAGTAGCACAGAAGGTGAGCTGAGAACAGAGAGAGAGGACGAGGGAAGGAAAGAGGGAGGGGATAGAGGGAGAGACATCCTTGTGTGAAAGACAGAAGTGTGATTTCTGCATTGTGGATAACATCTGGATAAGCTGGGTGAAATAAAAGATTGTATTAACATATACTTCACCCATTTATTTTTACATGTTTTAATGTGGTGACTAGAAAACTTCCAATTGCATATGTAGTTGGCATTATATTTCTTTTGGGCACTGCTGGCCTAGAGCTCATCTATGACTGACTAACTAAGGTCTGATTTTCCTAAGCACAAACATTTGTTTAGGGTCAAGTTCAATCCAGAGAGACTATCACTGCTCTCTTACCACAAGCCTTTGGTGCCAAACATGTCTGGTGCTTATTTTCATGGAGAAGGATGGCAAAATCAGAATGTTTACTTGACATGCTCACCTTGGTATCTAAAAGGCTTAACATTGTTTATAGGTGAAAGTAAATCCTGACTTCACCAATAACATCTCCACTTCACTCATTTTTTGTTTGTTCTGGATGAGAACTTTATAGATAACTTGACTCTTGCATTTCATACCCTTTACCTCTAAAGCTACTTAATGCCTATCCTACTCTGTCACATTCTCATCCCATACCTTCCTTTTCCTCATATATGCAAAGAATGATCTAACCTCATAGTCTTTGCCTAGAACACACTTCCCTAAGATCCTTAGTTATCCCTAGGATTTGTAACCGTGCCACTTCATACCTTTTCCCATATATCTTGCCATCAGTGAAGCTTTTTGTAAACACTAAACTGCCCCCTCTCTCACTCTAGTTCCTCTCCTCCCCACCTTCTTGCCCTGCTTTGAAATTTTTCTCTCTGAGTATATATGTGTATATTTCATGTATGAGAATATGTATAAATATGCATATAAAATTGAATGAGAAAATGTATTTTACCAATTCATGAGAGAGAATACAAATTAGGATTTTGATCTGGTTTTGTTGAATGCATTAAGAAATGCTAAATATATGCTTTTGAATTGATTGCCAGCTCATCACTTTCAGAAGGAAGCTGGAGTCCATATTCCAAAGGTCAATGTGCATGGCTGGTAATCAGGAATCTTTTGGCAATAAGAAGGAGTGTTGCTTACCCAGTCTCTATCTCCATAGCAAAATTTACTTATTAGAGTCACTTATAAATTATTACATAAACAATGTGGCATCTTAGTATAAATCGGACAATAATTTACTGTTTATTAGAAGTGAGCCACTGCACTCTGAGAGTGTAGTGTCATGTCACACTCCTCTGGTAAAAAACCTTTATAAAAGGAAAGATCACCCATGATCTGATCTGTGGCAGCCCCTCCTTTGTCATCACAACATTCTCCACCTCTTTCCCTGCTCACCAAGAGGCAATATCACTGTTTTTTAAGTCTTTGACATGGCGCTTCCTCTCCCTAGAGCCTTGTTGGCACTGTCTTCATAAGACTAGTTCCTTACTCTTTGGGTGTCAGCTTAATGGCAGTGCATAAAGTGCACTCCCTCCAAATGCCCAATCTTGATATTAGCAAGCTTTTCATTAACATGATGACACCTATCACAACCTGGAATTTATCTTATTAATTTATTTACTCATGTATCTATATCATCTATTAGAATGGAAGGTCTTTATCAAAGGCAATGGTCCTTGTGCAGTAGACTAGCCCTTGTATTCAGCACACTACCTTCCATGGAGAAGGTGCATGACAAGTGTTGTAAGCAAATTCCTTAATTACTTGCCAGTAAACATCCTGAGTCACATTATGGGAAGATGAATTGTGTTAATATTTAAATTTTATTTGCCCCGTCATGTGCCACATATTATAAGGGTAAGGATTTGAATCTCAGTTTGAGAAGCAGAAAAATAGTAGAGCGGTGTACATTACTGCAAAGCTCCTTTTGAACACTGCATATGTTGTCATCTTGGTAGATATAAAGGGAAAAAAACACTTAGACTTAAGAAATGGTAGAAAGAACATTTTTTAATTCAAATGTTATAAAATCCAGGTTTAGTTGCTTCTGAAAAGTGCTTGTAAATTATTAGCTTCTTTTTTTGTCATAATAGTCTCAGGATTGAACTATAATGTAAAGATTTTTTCCTACTTTTTGAATCTATATTACAACATTATTCTCCTTCTCTACTGAAAATGGCTCATTTGGAGCACATTCCATTTGCACTGTAGATGCAGTCAGTGATACTTCCTTTTTTAAAGAGGCCATATTAATTCTCTTGGAATATAGTCTGTAGCACTACCAATATTGGAAAAACCCAATATGACATAGAGTTCCTATTCTGTTTGTCACTGTTGAAATCAGGAAACAAAATTATTTTAAAATAGAAATTCATCACTTAAAAAAAGGCATCCTGAAATAGAGGTCAGCACCTACATGTTCTTGGCTAATATCTGACAACCCTTAACAGCTAAAAAATAAAAAAATATACTCTACGATATTTTTTTCTTTTGGAAGAATAATTCAGTCAAGATGATTTTTTAAACTGCATTGTGAAAACAGAATTTCAAATACCTTTGTTTGAAAGTAACTTAGGTATAATGGTCTGCATTTTCATGTTTCTTGACAAGGAGCTGAATTTTCCAACAGATTGAAACATAAAAGAACAGTAAAAATGAAAAACATATGTATCAATTATTTTCTTTCACTGTCCCCCCAGCAAACAACATCCAATTTAGGAAATAATATTTCAAATATTGTTATAAGAATAATTTTATCCAAAAAGAAATGTGTATATGAGGTCTGTCCAGAAAAAGTCCAGCCATTGTTAATATAATGGATTGCATGATATTGATGTAACCTGGCAGCCAAGAAGAGTGGACTGGAATGCACATTTGTGAACAATGACAACTCACTGTACCAGTCCGTGGGGGGTAGTTGAAGCCACTGAGTGAGCATGTGTACTATGTGGCTATCATATTCAAAATGACTGAGTAGAACAATGAACCTGCATCAAATTTTGCATTACACTTGAACATTCCTCTGTGGAAACTATTCAGAAGATTCAGAAGGCTGCAGCCGTGGGCAACTGGAGATGGGTAGCTTCATCACAACAACATGCCTGCTCATGCATCACATCTCATGCAGAGTTTTTTTGTGAAACATCAAATCACCCAGGTGACTCAGCACTCCCACACCTACAGCCCATATTTGGTGCCCTATAACTTGTGGCTTTTCCCAAAACTAAAATCACCTTTGAAAGAGAAGATATTTCAGACCATCAAGGAGATTTGGGAAAATACAATAGGGCAGCTGATAGCAATTGGGAGAATGGTGTGAAGTCCCAAGGTGTCTACTTTGAAGAGGGCTGAGGCGTCATTGTCCGATGTACAATGTTTCTTGTATGTTGTATCTTCTTCAATAAATGTCGCTATTTTTCATAATATATGGTTGGATACCTTCTGGATAGACCTTATATATGGCAGCTACTTTCATTAGGGCATTTTTAACCTTTTGTTGCACAATAAAACAACTACAAAAAAATGAAAGTAGAGATCAATGAATTGTTGTACAGTGAATATTCTTATAACCATCACCCAGATCAAGAGGTGGAACTTGAGCAGCATCCCAGAAGGCCCTTCATTTTCCTGTCTTAATTATGGTTCTTCTCCTCCCCAAAACACCCACTATCTTTATAATAATCACTTCTTGATTTTTTTAATCCTCGCCTGAGAATATGCTTTTTGATTTGAGAAAGAGATGAAGAGACAGAGAGAGAGAGAGAGCAAGATCAGTTGCCTGCCACATACACCCGACCAAGATCAAATCTGCAACCTAGGTATGTACCCTGACCTGAATGAATCAAACCCACATCTTTTCTGGTGTACTGTACAAAACTCCAATAAACTGAGCCACCCAGCCACGGCTGGGTCTACCTTCTTGAGGTGTAACTCTGCTCAGAGTGCAGTCTAACCTAATTCTACAGGATGGGGTGATGAATCCTTCATGTCCAGATCTTGTTTTTTGCCTTGACTCATATACCTTCTCCCTCATTGCTGCTCTCCAGAGCTGGCATTAATTGTGTCCCTCAAATATACCACCTCATTTTCGCTTTAGGCATCTGTCCTTTCTTTCCATTCCTCTGGAGAATCTGTTTTCCATGATATTTTATTGAACAATTGGTTTCAAGTCAAAAACTGTCTTCCCAAAGAATCCTTTCTTAAAAGTCTTTCCCAAACTATTCCCTGCTCTCGTTCCTAAAGATACATTCTATTCCCACACCCAACTTTAATATCTATCCCTATGTCAAATCTCTGTTTAATATTTTTATCTGTTTATTGTCATGTACTCCTAACACCATGAAAGCTCCATGAAGGCCCATGTCAACTCTCTTTCCATCACTGTAACTGGCACAAGAGCAATTTCTAGCTCATAGCCAAAGTTCAATGTGTATTTGTTATATGACTAAACTGAATGAAAAAAAAAGCACATGGTGTAGAGAGAATAATTTTGATATGATGTTCTCTTAGTAATTTATAAGTAATTTCTGATGAAGAGAGTTGAATCTTTTCTCTTTTATCATTCCTATTTTTCCGTAATCCTTGGGTTCTCTTTTTCTTTTCTTTTATTCTATTAGTCTCCCTAAGCCTTATTCTCAGAGCCACCACCTCAAAGTTTTACATAACTTATTTCTACTTTAAACACATTATTTACAAGAGATTTTTAGGACAGATAAGGTATTCAAAAGCTGATAATCTCTTTAAATATATTTTAAATGGGTTACTCACTACTTTTTTTTGGTAATCTTTGCCATTGTGAAAACAATGAACTACCAACATTTTCATACATTTTAACAGGAAAAATAATCTATGCAGATACATTTTGTTTATCAAGAGCCAGGAAGACATTTTAGGTGACTTAATGTGGTTAATCACTTGCCTTGAAAGATCACAAGGTTGGCCCTGGAACCCTGGTACATGAGGTACAGTTAGCGAACCACTAGTGCCCCCGGTCCTCCTCTGCAGCCCCACTTCCACGCCATTTCAAATCTCTAAGTGATTAGTTTTAAAAGAACAGAAATCAACTTAGAATTTCCTGAAACTCAGTTACTTAGATGCCAATATGGATGTGTGTGTGTGTGTGTGTGTGTGTGTGTGTGTGTGTGTGTGTGTGCGCGCGCGCGCATGCGCGCGCAAATGTTTTTCCCCTGAAGTCTAATCTGGTTAAGAATCTTCTTCCTCCCCATTATAACAAACTGTCTGGTGTTCTCAAAGGTTAGTGCTGATTGTATTAATCACCTGCTTTAACCTCCCAAGACTTCCCATTTAATTTAAAATAAGATGTATGTCTTCAACATCTAAAAACCTTTGCAGGCTGGAACCAAGCTAGAAAGAGACAGAGATACACATCCATACTTTATCTATGCCCCCAAAGCATTTATAAAGAAATAGCTTTTGAGCATCTCTGAAAGTCTAATAAATGTAACACCAAGCAAACCGACTTTGGGAATTTATACCAAAGTTTGACAAGAAATGTTTTGTAAATGCTAGTATAATAGAATAAACTGGAATGTGAGTAAATACATTTCAATATGACATTAGACAAGTTACTTGTCTGGGGCTAAATTTGTTCTTCTGTAAATCAAAAGTTTGCCTATGGAGTATTATCTAAGCATTGCGATAGGTAAAAATGTATTATCACAGAAAATTATCTTTTACAGCTAAAGTATTCACAGTAGAAAGGCCTTAGGATGTCTATGGGTTATGATGTTTTAAGAGCTAAAAATAATTTAGTAATAGCATTAAATAAAGAACTGCTCATGTACAGCAAACAATATGAAAAAGATTTTAATAATGTAGTTCTTTATGAGCAAATGAAACAAGTTGTCTTGAACAAAACCAAATTTCTTTACTTTTCATAAGAATTTAGGATACTATTTACATAAAAAATAAAAATTTCTGCCTTGGCTGGCGTAGCTCAGTGGAGTGAGCGCAGGCTGTGAACCAAAGCATCACAGGTTAGATTCCCAACCAGGGCACATACCTAGGTTGCAGGCCATGGCCCCCAGCAACCACACATTGATGTTTCTCTCTTTCTTTCTCCCACCCTTCCCTCTCTAAAAATAAATATAAATAAATCTTTTTTAAAAATAAAATAAAAATTTCTGATTGTTATACATGTGAGAAAACTTTTCTCAAGTTTGAATAAATGAATGGGTGAACAAATATGACAATGATTCTTATATTTATCATATAATCTGGTGGCATTCACAGATTTAGAAAAACTGGAAATATAGTACATAGGAAAACTACAAAATTAACATTTATAATTTTGAAATAAAAATGAAATAATCTCTATGATTTTGTACCTGTACTCTTTAATGTAGTTTTTGTATTCCTATCCTAAAATCAATGCCTCTGAGTACTTAAGAGATGCTGATGTTCATAGAGTGAATATCTGTTGGGAACCGCCCTGACTGGTATCAGAGGCTGAAACCCCCGCCTAGCTAAGGCTAAGGGAACGCCCTTGGAACCGTAAGCCAGCAAGGAGACAAAAGCTTATCTTCCTGGCAGGAATGCTGCTTCTGCTGCTTTATTCATGACTGAACCCCCCAAAGCTTGGTCGGTTAGCCAAAGACGGGTAAGATTCCCCACGGGGGGAATGACCTAAGCCAGGCACGATCACTTTGGGAGGCCCCCCAAAAGAGGACTTGGAGGGCTGCAGCAAAAGGGGGTGATGGACCCTCGCTCCTCGGCTTTGACATAGCCTGAGTTCTCAGCGTCTGGGAAAAAAAATCTCCTTATCTCTTGGTTACCTAGTTCCCTTGCTCCACCTAAGCCTGAAACAATGACAGGGTGGTACAGCTCGGTACTGAGAAGTGCGGATTTCCTGGGGTGATCAGGCCTAAGAAAGAACATGTAAATTACTGTGAAACCTTCTTTGTTTAGAATGCTCTCAGTTGAATGAAAAGGGTCTTAGGAGGAAGTTAGTTTGTTCCTCAGTCTTACAGCTCTTTGACCCCAACTCAATAGACTGGCAGAGTTCTTTGTTTTCTATAGTTTCTTACTTCCCCTAATGAGTACTGTACTTTACCTGAATTATTATGCAAAATGAGCCCAATAAAAGCAGGTATGGACTGTAAATCAGCGCGCTCCCCACTAGGGGGGGTGGCCATTCTGTCCCTACTTCCCCACAGAAACTAGTTTGTCTCTGTGCATGTGTTGTTTTTTCTCGCGTGTGTTTTGGCAAGCCATCCACAGCGTTCCGTGGTCACTGCTGGCCGGTGACCCACGCGCAACAGATATCATGTTTTCATCACCCACTGATAATTACAGTCCTAAGATGTCATTACCATAAGGGGTCATAATTATCAGGAGTAGTGACATTTTAAACAGTATTATTAGATTATTGAAAAAAATCCTATATGTAGAAGAAATTGGAAGTTATCTTCCAGTGTTAATTTGATTGGAAAAATAAAGGTTAGCTACCTGATAAAATAGCTTTGCACATTAGAAAAGCAGGCTTAGGAAAAGATATGTGTATAAGAATATTTTTGAATAATGAGGATAGAAATAGATGGTAAGAAAAAAAACAGGAGAGGACTCATAATAGAATAAAGAATTACAGTCACCCTTTCTAAGCAAAGATGTTGCTAAGAATATGGTAAAAAACAGAATCTGAAATTGACGTGCAGCATGAAGCTGCACCCCAAGCATGAGCTCGTATCCCCAGAACCCGTTAACATTCAGTAGCCATTTAAAGAAAGTTATCTACCCTTTCTTATCTTCTTCCCCCAAAATCCCTTGTTTAAAGTATGGGTTTGAACATAAAAGATAACTTGTAGTTGTTTGTTTACTATTTTTTCACCATGTTGACCTTTTCCAAGGTCAACATGACCTTCCCTGCTTTTAATCAATGACCTAATTGTGAATCGATGCACATAGCCAGTGTTCAATAAAGTTGATGATAATAATTTTCAGAATTTCTTATACCTACTTTTTCCCTATTTCTATGGGAAGATAAAAATGAATCCAATATTTCAAGCCACTTATAGTTGACACTAAACTCCAACTATTCTTCTATATTTCACATTTTCTACATAGCTTATTTGTAAAATAGGCTTCCTTTTTATAATATTTTATTAACTTGATTCATATTTCAATTTTTCTGTCTCCTCTATTGTCTGGCATAAAAATAAATGATTCTTTTAAGAACTTTTTATTTCATTACAGTCATTAAATTTCACTTACTTATACATGAATAATAGTGATAGGATTCATACTCCTATTACTCTGCTTAAAATGGGGTTATTGTGTGTATGTTTTGCATACTCTGAAAGAGATACATTTCCTTGTCCTATATAATTTGACATAATTTTGGAAGAAATGCATATGCAAGGTTACTGCCTAATTGGTTCAGAAAGTCAAAGAAAAAAAAATGATCAGGGTACTTTCACAGAGGTTGTTTATTGCTTATTGCTAGCAAATAACAATTATGGTTTGCTCTTCTCAACAACAGCAAAAAAAGAAGGTTCAGGGTCCTATATCAATTATTATAGTAGGGATTTACATTTTAAGAATTACCTAGTGGAAAAACAATAATTTAATATAAAAGATGAGGGTATAAATACTTCACATAAACCAGTTATGAGAGTTGCATTATGTTGACTTTATAAAACTACTTTAGAGAGGTTCTATGCAGATAAACATACAATTTGAGTCATTTGATATCTTTACCAAATCCTGCCACTGTTTAGTGGACTGCCACTTTTAAATTTTCATATGTAAATTATTTGCTGAACACCTTAAAATCTCTGCAACTTACTACCTTTAAATTGTTAATAGGGAGAAGTAGTACATTGGGGATGAACTGTGACCTTTTGGTAAAAAAAAAATGGCATCCCTTTACACCTAGATATTGATTCTTATACCTAGCTGACCTAAAATATGCCATTATAAACAAATATTTGGTACCACTTAAGAAGTTTAACATATTTATAAGATATAATGTATGAATTAATTTTCATTTACCCCAAAATGATTATTTAATTCTCATTTGGTTGGGATCATTTAACATTGTATAATAAGAAATTATTTATAGTATACTGGCACATTGTTAAACAACCCTTAATTTATTTTCATAAAACAAATAATCTTGATTGCTTTCTATATTCATTTGAGAGTATATGTCAGGAATAAATAATTTAGATTAAATGCTTATTTTTATGTTATGTATGCATTTGTGTGTATTTTGTACTCCTGACATCTATTGCTGAGTTTCTATGGAGATTTATGTTAAAATTAGGAATTTTTGTGTGTTTTATTTTGCTATTTTTGAGTCACACCATATAGCTCAAGTCAACCAAGATGAAATAAATACTAGTAGAGGGGAAAACTAAATACAGCTGGTCGAGTAAATTCCATCCCAGTTAAAACTGGTAAGCTGCTGAATATGGTCTCTGAAGTTTGATAGTCTCCATCCATACTTAAATGACAGCTTAAAGGAATACATTAAGAAATAATTTCTTCATGAGAGCATGGATGGAACTAGAGAGCATTATGCTAAGTGAAATAAGCTGGGAGGTGAAAGGCAAATACCGTATCATCTCACCTATATGTGGAACTTAATGAACAACACAAACAAGTGAGCAAAATAAAGAACAAACTGACAGTGACTAGAGGGGGGAGGGGGATAACAGAGGAAAGAGGGGAAGGGTAAAGTCAAGGAATGGAAGGTGTATTAAGGACACATGGACAAAGACAGCGAGGGGGGGAAGGCTGGTTATGGGGGGGCAAGGCAGGGGAAAGCATTGAGGGAAAAATGGGGACAACTACTAGAACAATAATAAAAAATAATTTGTTCCTGGGGTATAAATGATGAAAGGATATTTTGTTTAAAAGATAATTTTTAAATATTTTTATTAGAAAAGCAAAATGATTCTTACAGAGAAATTAAAGCACAGAGATAAATAAGCAAGAGAACAAAGAAATAATAGCTAATTTTTACCCCAACTCATTGTTAAAACTATGTACAAAGTTTGTACATAAATTATTCCATAACGCATTTTTGTAACTTCCATTTTGAAAATATACTTGAGAACATGTCAGTGCCAGTAGATATATTTCAGCAACAGAACTTGTAATTGTTGCAAAGCATTCCATTGTCTAATATGCCACATATCTCACTCACTTCCTATTTTGACATAATTTCTAACGTTCAAATTTCTCTCCCTCTCCTCCTTCACTCCTCTGTCCCTGTTTACCCTCTCTCACCATATAAAGTGGCACATTTACATATAAAAATTGTATTTTACTGAATTATATGAAAATAAGAAAAACCATACCCCTCTGTCCCTAAAAACTTGAATGTGTATTTGCTAAGAATAAAGGTGTTATCTTTTATAAATTACAGTTTTGAAAATTAAAGATATTACAATGATACAAAATTCTTGTCTAAATCATATCCCATATTTAATAGCTTTGATAATTTCTTTTATGATTCTCTTTTCCTAAACCAGGACCAATTTAGGACAGACCCTGAATCTAGTCCTTTGGGCTCTTCAGGGCCCTTTGTTCTAGGAGAGGTTTGCAGCAGTTTCTTATTTTCCATTGTTGGCACTTTAAGTGTTAGGAGCACTTTTCAAAATGTCATTCAGTTGGATTTTCCTGTTTCCTTGTGATTAAATTTAGATTCAGTATTATTGGCAGGAATACTATATAAGTGGTATATATTTCTATGTGCACCTTATAAGGCATTTGATGCATTTTTCCCAATAATGGTGATTTTAGATGACCTTTTTTCATCATTATCCTCCATGTTTCTCCACTATAAAGTTACTGTTTTTCAAAAAAATGAGGTTACTGTTTTTCATTTATAATTAATAACTAATTTAAGAAGAGGTCATGTAAATACCATATTCCTTAGAAAAAAATCATACATTTGTTTAAAATCCATAATTTTGGCTTTTTATTAGTGGGTATTCTGTGGTAAGAAAAAGCTTTTCCATCTCTTTATTTATTTGTATCAATATAGTGCATGAGTAATTATATTACCTACGAGTTGGGATCATTATCCTAATTTTTATGCTTATATTGTCCTAGATTTGGCCAGTGGGAATCCTGTGTCTTAAACTCCTGTGAATTTTAAATCCCTATCTTAACGGATCATTGTAGATTCACATACAATTGTAAGAAGTAATATAGAAAAATTCCATGTACCCTTAACTCAGTTGCTCTCAATGGTAACTTTTTGAAAAACTATGGTACAATAATCACAACCAGGATACTAACATTGATATAATTTACTCATTTTATACAGATTTCCCACTTTTATTTATACTCATTTGAGGGTATAGTAAATCTACACAATTTTGTCACATGTGTGTTTTGTGAAACACAAACACAACAATAAAGGTACTGGAATTTCCCATCACCACAAAGACACCTTGCCCTTTTACGATGACCACCTCTCTCACGCCAGCTTGGCTCTGATCCCTGGCTAACAGTAATCTCTTTTCCACTGTTAAATTTTTGTCTTTTCAAAACTCATGTAAATGAAATGATACAGTACACAAGCTTGTGGGATTGTTTTTTTCACTCAGCATAATTCCTTGGGAATTGATTCAAATTGTCATTCCTTTACATTGCTGACTGGTATTCTATATGTATGTAACTATTTAACCATCTGCTTGTTGAAAAATTTCTGTAGGGATTCCAACTATTAGCTATTACAGATAAAACAGCTATGAACATTAATATAGAGAGATTTTTATGTGGGCATAAGTTTTGTTTCTCTGAGATATTTATCCAAGATTGCAAATGCTATGTTGTATGAAAATTACATGTTTAGTTTTATAAGAAACTGCTGACAGTTTTCCAGAATGGCTGTACCATTTTATATTCCCACTAGCAACTTATGAGTTGATTCATCTTCTCTGCATCCTTGTCATTATGTGGTGACATTATTACTTTTTATTTTAGCTATTCTGATAAGTATGTGGCTTTGTCTCATTGTGACTCTAAATTGCACTTGCCTGGTGACTAAAAAAATTGAACACTTTTCCATGTGCTTGTTTGTCCTCTATGTACTGTCTTCATCTAAATATCTGTTCATGTCTTTTGCCAATTTTCTAATTGGATTGTTTGTTTTTCTATTCTTGAATTTTGAAGGTTCTCTATATGTTCTAGACACTAGTCTTTGGTCAAAACTCTGGTTTGTAAATATTATCTCCCAATCTCTAGATTATCTTTTCATGTCAAATAGCTTGTCTTTTCATCTCCTTTATATTGGCTTTGACAGAGCAAAAGTTTTCCACTTTTATTATGTTTATATTGTCAATATTTGCTTTTTGGGATAATATTTTGGTACCAAGTCAAAGACTCTTTACCTAATCCTAAATCCTGAATATTTTCTCATATCTTTTTGTGGAAGTTTTGTATTTTATATCTATGATTCATTTTGAGTTAAATTTTGTAAAACTGTAATGTTTAGGATAATTTTATTTTTTCTTTTTCTTTTATTTTTACAATGAATACCTATTTTCTCCAGAACCATTTGTTCAAAAGGCTAGCCTTCCTCTTTTGATTTGCTTCTCTTTTTTGTAAAAACTGGTTGAGGATATTTGTGTGGGTCAGTTTCTGGACTCTGTTTTGTTGCATTCATCTGTATAGCTATACCTCCACCAATGCCACATTAAATGTCTTGATTAATGTAGTTACAGGATAATCTAAAAATATTAGGTAAGGTAACTTCTTCCAATTCATTCTTCTTTGTAAAGATCATTTTAGCTATTCTATGGGCTGTACCATTCAATATAAATTTTAGAATGTATTGATGTTAACAAGAAAAGAATATTGCTAATGTTTTGATAGAAAATGCATTAAAACAACAGATCAGCTTGGAGAGAATTGACATGTTTATTATGATGTCCCATGAACATATACCTCCGTTTGTTTAATTTTAAAAATTTCTTTCATAAACAATTTTTAATTTTCAGCAAAAAGATTCACATGTTTTGATACATGAATACCTAAGTATTTCATTTCCTTAAAGAAATTATAAAAGGTATTGTTTTTCATTTCATTTTCTTCATATTCATTGTCAGTACACAGAAATGTGAAGGATTTTTGCTTGTTGATCTTATTCTGCAACTTTCCTGAACCCATTTATTAGTTCTAGGAGTACTGTAAATGTCTTGGGATTTCTTACATAGGTAACCATACCATCTATAATAGGGCCATTTTATTGCTTTCTTTCCAAACTACAATCTTTTATTTATTTTCTTGCCTATTATAATGACTAGAGTTTACTATGTTTACTAGGATTGGGGTGAGTAGACACCCTTACCTTGCTCCTTATCTTAGGGTCTATCCAGGTTTCAAAGTTGAAAGGGGATCAACTAAAATGGTGTGTCAGAGATTAAACATGTTTTAAGGATTTTCTTGGTTATCCCAAATTAAAGTCTGTATCATACTCTCACCAGTAGCACATGAAAGTTCCTATTTCCATATAGCTTTATCAATAAGTGTTATGGGCTTTTATTTTTCATTTTTTAAGATTTTATTTATTTATTTTTAGAGAGATGAGAAGGAAGGAAAAAAGAGAGGGAGAGACACATCAATGTGTGAGAGAAATACAATGTGTGCCTCTCACACACCCTCTACTGGGGACCTGGCCTGCAACCCAGGCATGCGCCCTGACTGGGAATCAAACTGGTGACCTTTCAGTTTGAAGGCCAGAACTCAATCCACTGAGCCAAACCAGCCAGGGCTGTTACAGGTTTTTAAATATGTACTGAGTCCTACAAGTAAAAGTAGTCTTTGGTAGACTTAATCTGCATATATTAAATTATTCCTGAGATCAAATATTTTCTATGTATTTAATGCATGTTACATACTTATTCTTTTGTAAATTCTTATTCATGTTAATTGGCAGTTTTCTACATCAGTGTTCATTTTTTTATTATTGATACATAAAAGTTCTTCACATATCTAAAACCTTTATTACACATTAAATTCTTATTTGTTTTTAAGTTTCAGACTTTTCCTTTCTGTTTCACCAGTTTGTCAATTCTGATGCCAGTGTCTACTTTAATCCCTAAAATTGCATAATATATTTTAATATTTGGATTGAAAGTCTTTTATTCAAATTTGAAGCAAATAGTAACCAAAGGGCATGAACAAAATTATGCTACCATCTTAAGAGCTTCTGAAATTCAATCATATGCAAATTAAAGCTTTCACTTTTTTTATACTTCACTTAAGGCTAAATCATTCCACCAACACCTTCATTTATATTTCAGCACAATAATTCCAAAAATAATTCAACTGTTTACTGAATGCATTACAGAGCTGTAACATCTAACATTTCAATATTAGAAATTTTAAAGATGACATAGCACTGCATAAAGTTATCTTACCTCAGGTCAGTCAGTATTGGCTTGAGACGTCATCTAGATTTGAATCTACATTTCATGTGCAATTATGTAGTTAAGAGGGAAAAGCCAGTTATGAGGAGGATGCAGACCACAGAAGCTGAGAATTGCCTCTGAAATCATCATAAATACCAAACAAAATGAATGCTGAATGATAATTTCTATTAGTATTTTTCACTGCCTTTTACCCTGAAAGTTTGACGTCAGCAGAAATTATAACATCTAAATACAAGCAAATTGTAATGCTATACCTGACCATAAGTCCTACGGCAAACATTAGGTACAGATGGATGAAACTGTGGCAATCAACCATGAAGGTGTTCTAGGTTGACAACAGCAATATATTTATATACTTCACAGTTAAAACATCTGATATCTTATTTTCCAAGTATTCTTAAATTGCAAAGTAAACAGTAACTCTTTTCTGACTATTGTAACTGCTAAACTGAAACAATGTAGTTCAGATGTAGCAACAGAAAATATCAGATCATGTCCCCCAGAACTCCCACTTGCTTATCACAGTGTTTGCTCTTATTCAACAGATGTTAATTATGTTTCGCAAAGGTTATTGTTTAATCTTAGTGTTTTTATCTTGTTTTCCTTTGATATCTTTTCATGCAGAAAAATCAATGTAGAGTTCAAACTTCACTTTGGCACTTTGGCAGATTTATTTTCTCTGGGCCTCAAATTTGTTATAAGAAAAATACAAATATATAAACTTGTTACGAAAATTAACTGAAGTAACACATGGAAAATGCCTAGGGTGGGATCAGGATATGCTGAGTACACCAACATGCTGTCATCTGGTAGAGTTCTCATTTGATGGCTATTATTTGTTTTGAGGTAGGACAAAGCCAAATTTATTTATTGTTCCAAAACAGAAGTTACTGACACAATGCAACCCCACTTCCTGCTGCTACCTAGAGCCCACAGACCTCAGACATCCTAGCCATGGCCCTGGAGCCCTTCAGTTTCCACAGCATGTGGCCCTTATTGATTCTCCTGGACTCCAGTGATTTAAACAGTACCAAAGTGGCAGAAAATACTAGGTCAAACATCATTTATTTAGTCCTATTGATGTACTTAAGAGACTGATTAGTTATTAACTTTATCATCACATTTCATTAAAAGTAACAAAATTCATAGGATTGGAGGAGAAGTGGGGGCTCACAGACAGCACATTCTGAAAAACAGGCCGACTTCACATGTCCACTCTAACCAGGGTTTTTCTTGAAGCACAGTTTGAACAAGAAATGAATAGGGACAATGAGAGAAATATTTGATCTACCTTGTTGGCAACTAAAGACACATAATAGGGAGGAAAGGTCACACGCCTTAGCAATTCTCAGCTTGCCACCAGAATGAACAACATGCAAGGTAGCTCAGCCATTACTTCTGGCATCTCGCTGTCAGCTATTACTGGGGGTGTCCAGGTGTGCACAAGGGTTACTGCACTGGTGGTGCAGCTCTGCCATTCATTTCTGTCTGACTTGCATGTATCCTTTGGAGAACTGAGAGCCAGACCAAGTAAATTGCTATCCATGGTCCATTTGAGCTCAAAATGCTCTAATTGTTGACTCAACTCAGTCACAAGTTATGGAGGGAAATAGTACTCTGGCTGAGAATGTATTTATTGGGTGATTTCATTGAATTTTAAATTTTCATTTTTGTTTAGACAATTAAATGAGATAAAGAGAATAAATATTTTTGAGCAAGACCACATATCTGCCTATTTGATGAGGATATAATCAAGTGTAAAATAAGATATGTTCCCAACAATGAGGAGCTTATCATTTTCTTGAGAAGAAACATGGAAATAAAAAATTGAATATAAATAGTGTACATGATGTTATGAAACTTTATAATAAACATTTTCCATTGTCATAGAGTACAGAAAAGATTTCCCTGAAGAGGAGATAGTATGTGAGCTGGAATCTAAAGGATAAATACAAGTGCACCACAGATAGAGAAGGAAGCTTAACACCTTAAAGTGTACTAAAAGGAAGTCCACAGTGGCTGGAGTGGGGGTGGGTTAACATGTAAGGAGAGAGGTAATCAGGTCAGACCATCATTCATCAGTCATTCACTTATTTTTTTATTTTTAATATATTTTATTGATCATGCTATTACATTTGTCCTAATTCTCCGTCCCCTTTATTCCCTTCCACCCTGCAGCCTCCCTCCCAGTGGCATGCCCTCCCCCCACGGCATGCCCCCTCCCCCTTAGATCATATCCAGGGGTCATGCATATAAGTTCTTTGACTTCTCCATTTTCCTATACTATTCTTAACCTCCCCCTGTCTATTTTGTACCCGCTATTTATGCTTTTTATTCCCTGTACCTTTTCTCCCCTTCTCTCCCTCCACTTTCCCACTGGTAACCTCCATGTGATCTCCATTTTTGAGATTCTGTTCCTGTTCTAGCTGTTTGCTTAGTTTGTATTAATTTTTGTTGTTTTAGGTTCAGTTGTTGATAGTTGTGAGTCTGTTGTCATTTTACTGTTCATATTTCTGATCTTCTTCTTTTTCTTAGATAAGTCCCTTTAATATTTCATATAATAAGGGCTTGGTGGTGATGAACTCCTTTAACCTGATCTTATCTGGGAAATACTTGTCATTCACTTATTTGCTCATTTGTTTAGTGAATATATAAAAGAAATTGGATTGCTTGTAAAGTGTTGGGACTAACTAGAGCAGTAAACAACTGAAATCTTCTCTCAGTAAGATAATGTGAGGTAATGTTAATTAGTTGAGAGAATTAAATCAAGCTGAAATGATGGATATTGCAAGTTTTCAAGTGAAATTGAAAGTTCAAGAAAAAAGAAGCTTTCTTGAAGAAGTGATATTTCGTGGAGAAAAAAAAGTAAGAAAAAGCTATTCATCGTGAGAATAAGAAGAACATTTCATGCAGAGAAAGGGCTTGTGAATGACCTGAGGGAAGTAACAAGCCTTAGGTAAAGAACAAAGAAGAGTACAATTCGGCTCAAGTAATGAGCAAGAATGAAAGAGGACTGATGTGACACTGGAGAAAGAGGTAGGAGCTAGATCCTAGGGCTTTGTAGCCTGGGGTAAGGAAATTAGTTGTATTCTCAAAGTGATGTTAAGCCTTTGGAGTATGTGCTGGTAGTAGGTATGGAGGCAGAAACATGGAATCAAGAAGTAGATCACCTAATTTTATTTTAAAATATCAGTGTGGTTTCTGGATATAGAATAAATCCTGTAGGGGCATGATTAGATTAGATTAGTTATAAGGCTGTTAAATCAGTGGAGTTGGGAAATTATGACTGTTTAGATTATAGTTCAGATGAACACTGGGAGATTGCTCTCGGGTTGATAGGTATTCAAGAGCACATACTGATACATCAGGCTGGGGCTGAAATGAAAGAAGAAACAAGGATGGTCCCAATTTTTCTCTTAAAATGTGGCATGGATGGTAGTGTTCTAGACTGAAATGTGGAGAATTGGGGAGGGGAATTTGAAAAAAAATTTAAAGTTCAAAAGTTCTATTTTGGACAACTCAAATTTGAAATGCCACATTAGACAGTCAAGCTAATGCTTGACTGTCTACCAGTCATATGCTACCAGGTATATAGCTTAATAAACAAACCTGAAATCCCAGGGAAAGGTCAGGGCTGAGTATATAAAGCTTAAGAGTCATCAGCAGAAATAGTACAAAATGAGTGTCCTTAGTGTGAAACAAAGGTATTCAAGGTAAGCAGATTCACAATAAGACTGAGTCAGGTCTATGTCAAATTTAGCCATCATACACTGAAAATAAAATTACATCTTTCCTAAGCTTTTTATGTGAATTATTTGAGGTCAAGGATGCAGTTGCATCCACATGCAGTTTCCTCAGACCAACTAGCTGCCCTTAACAGGAGTGGAGAGAGAGACCAGGCATCCACATTCCTACCCCTCTGTCATCAGCCTGAGAGTACCATTCTCAGCCTTGAGACTACCAGGAAAAATCTCACTATGCTCTGGTTTTCCTGTTACACATTCAACCCTCGTATCCAAAGACACCCAGATGGCCTGTTTCTTCCCCACGCACTAATAGAGTAAAGCTGTGAGCACCTCCTATTCTATATCTTCATCACATCCCTCCTCAATTCCAGAAATTCTTCAGTTATGCCCAATAGTATATTCAAAGACCATCAGAAGCAAAATACTCTATTCTTTCAACTTCTTCTCTGAATGGTTCAATTTATTTTATTGTGCTAAACAAACATACCTGGCTTCTCCCTGAGGGCCCTGTGTCCCCTGCAATCCTCCAGGGTGGTAGACAGTATTGTTATGCTCATTGGGCTAGGAGGTGTGGTAGGGGTCTCTTTGCCCCTCCTTGTTATTTGTATATAATTTTACAATCTGTTCCCTAAAACACCTAGCTTTTAATCTTGCATCAGTGAACTATATCACCTACTACTCATCATTTGTTACTGTCATGTTCAGATCCCAGTCTGAACCTGTGTGTTCCAATGATGTCTGTTCCTGGCTCACTGTCACTCTTTCGGCACTACTCCAGTCTGAATTCTTGGTGATTTCAGTATATATGTACTCAGTTCTGATAATCACCAGGCTCCTGATTTTCTTAATGTACCTCCCAGTGATCTTGCCCTCCACTTGGACATTGCCACACACTCACATGATCTGATCCTGGGACTTATTATTACCAATGAAGACAACCCCCATAATAACAACTGCATGCAAGTCACTCCTTGATAATCAGTCTGTTTTCTTAATTCTTCCATTACCCATTCCTCTGGTGTATTTATCCTATAATTGTCTTCTGTCACTCAGATCTTTGGTATTCTCTGCTTGCCCTTAAACTAGCTCAAATACCATGGTCGATTATTATAATCTTTTCATACGCATATTCAACTCTCTGGCCTTTTCTTCATTTTGTTGTACTCACCAAGGAAAATAATAAATCTGTTTAATTCAATTTCTCTGCCTTTTCTATACCTGAAATTAGTGCAACATAAATATTTAAAAAGAACAATATACAACTACATTGACTGCCACTGACTATATCACTCTATATGTATAATCGTAGCCCTGACTGGTGTGATTCAGTGGATTGAGTACTGGCCTGAGAACCAAAAGGTCACCGGTTCAATTCCCAGTCAGGGCACATGGCTGTATTGTAGGCCACATTCCCATTTGGGGATGTGTGAGAGGCAACCTATTGAGGTATCTACTGTACATTGATGTTTTTCTCCTTCTCTTTCTCCCTCCTGTCTTCTAAAAATAAATAAAATCTTAAAAAAATAAAATAAAATAAATGTACAATCATAAACCTAAAATAGTCCTCAATGTTTCCTGGTAATCCCATCATACTTCCCTACATGCATTGCTCTCCTGACATCCGAGATACAATTTCATAGTTTCTAATCTCTCCTCAAACTTTCAATACTTTCTGTTCTAATTTCATTCTTCGATGAAAACCTTAATTTCTACTTCAGGAAAAAAAAGTCAAGTAATCTGAGAAGAACTTCCACATATCAACTCAGCTATTATCATCCACACTCAGACAGTCTGCCTTCCACGCTCATATCCAAAGCCAATTTGTCCATGTGGTTAGTGACCACGCATGTGCTCTTAACTAACTGTCCATGCATCAATTCAGCAATGACCCTCTTTCCACATGACAAATTTTACCTTTCTGCTAAATTACTATCAATAAATATAAATGTGATATTCACTAAAAGATTGTTTACTTTACTTTCCTCACCAAATACCATGCCAGTTCTTTGTTCTGTTTTGCAGTAAGACTCCTCTCTCTGCAATCCCTCTTCTCCCATCCTAAACAAAGTCATGTGAATTAGGCTGTCATTCACAGTATTTTGTCAGTACTGCTCTTATAATTGTCACCAGTGGGGGCTACATAACTAATCGTAAAGTTAATTTTTCAGTCTTAACCTCACTTACTTTATCAATAGCACTTGACGTAATTGATCATTTGCTCTCTTTGATCCACTTTTTCTTGGCTTCCATGACATTACACTCTCTTGGTTTCTTCTGTCCTCACTGGCCACTCCATTTTATTATCTTCAGTGGTTCTTCTCCCTGGTCTTTTTTATTTTGTAGTTTCACAGTACTTAGTCCTTCCTTCTGTTTATTTCTCTGCTTTACTGCTTGAAGATGCAAACAACTTCCATGGGTTTAAAAACTATCAATATCTTATAACTCACTGGTTTATATTGATACCTTGGTCTTCCCCCTTGATTTTCAGATAAGTATACCTAGTCACATTTCCACTTAGATGCCTAAAAATATTGGCATCTTCAACATGACCTTTGAATTATTTGGATCAAAACCAAGTACATATCTTTGATTGTTTTCTTTTTTTCACAATTCATCAGTAAATGTTTTGGTTCTATATTCAAAATCTGTCCAGCATATGACCATTCCTCAACAAACCCCAGTGTTCTAACTTTTGTCCCAGCTGCTAGTATTTCTTAACTCTATTACAGTAATGATCACCTAACTTTCTGTGTTCCCAACCTTGTCCTCCGTTCTTCCCCCAATCCTTACAAGCACACATACTCTATTTTTATACAAAAATCAGAGAGATACTTTATATCAGATACTTCAAGCCAGTCCTCTGATCCAATCCCTCCAATAACATCTAATTCCAATCATTATAAAAAGAACTATGTTTGTAATGGTCTCCATGATCTGTTTCTGTATATAAGTTATGATCAGACCAATGATGATGAGTCTCCCAATATTTTCTCCTTACTAACTCTACAGCAGCCATATGGGTTCCTCTAAAAGAGGGGGTTCATGCTCAGCCTCAGCACCTTTGCCCTAACTGATCCCTTTGCTTGAAATGTCCCCCTTCCCAATTTTCACAGGGCAAATACCCTCACCTCCTCCAAATCCTCAAGTGTCAGTTTACTGGTCAACTATATCATGACCATACTACATAAAATCGCAACTTCCCCCCACATCCCCATACCACTTACTCTCCTCCAAATTGTTTTCAATAAACATTTTATTATATAATAGTTACTGATTTGAAGAAAACTTGAGAATATGAAAATTGAGTTCTCCCTAGTATTGACATCTCACATTAGTATGGTGCATTTGCTACGAACCAATATCAATATATTGTTATGAACTAAAGTCTATAATTTACTCAGATTTTCTTAGTTTTTATCTAATGTCCATTTTCTGTTCAGGATATACTCAGGATACCAAATTATGCTTTTTTGTTATGACTCTTTAGGCCCCCCTTGATTGTAACAAATTCTCAGACTTGCCTTGATTTTGTTGACCTTGACAGTTTGGAGAACTGATCATGAATTTTGTAGAGTATCTGACAATTGTGATCAGTCTGACTTCTTTTCCTCATTATTAATTTGGGTTTATATATTTTTATAGAAAGGCCATAGAGGTAAAATGGCATTTTCCTCACATTTTATCAAAGGTATGCACTAGCTTTGGTTGAGTACAAAGGTTATATACTGTGGATGTTACTTTGTCCAGATGACTGCAGTAGTATTTAGGAGGTCTCTTCACTATGAAAGCCCTCCACCTTTCCATTTTGTACTCTTTAGAAGGAAATAACTACGTGCCACCCACACTTAAGATATGGGGAGTTAGGTTACACTTTCTTGAGGGTGGAGTATCTACAGAAAATGTTTGGAATTCTTCTGCACAGATATGTCCTCTCTCCCTTGTTTATTTATTTATTTATTTAATCATTTAATAACTTATTTATGTATGTACTCATTTATATTCTGATACCATTTTATTTATTTTGGTGTTCAGCTTGTTCCAAATTTGGACTCAGGGGAGCTCTTGTAGTTGGTTTCTATGTGCTTTTCTTTGACACTTCATCATTGTCTCATCTTCACTTTTCTTTTCTTCTAAGCACTTTTTACATTCTAGCATTCAAAGATACACCAAGCTCAGTGTATACTTCCTGCATCAATCTAGAATAATTCATCTCTCCCATGGGTCCTGGTTCCTCTCATTATGAAATGATATGATAAATCAAGTTCTGAATGCTAGGCATGCTCATCGGTATTGGGATTTATTTCTAAGCCCTCTCAGCTAACAGAGCAAGGAAACACATCTCTGTATACTAACCCATGAATATATATAAAACTATAAATAGTTCTATATGTAGCCATCTATATTTGCAATAAGCTAAAATAAAACACTGACTTCATTTTGATGTTCCTGGCTCTGATCCATTACCATGTAGATTATTCTAGGCTCCTTCCCATACTTATTGATAAATTTCCATTCTGACATGAAAAACTGGACTTCCATCATCTGCCACATATTTATGAAATTCATCAATTGCAGAACACATTCCTAGCAGTTTTCATAATAATGTCAACCAACACACCCATGGAAATAACTATCAACTGGAGTATAGTACTTATGTACAGTTTTCTATGTCCTTTTTCTTACAGATGCCACTCCTTTCCAAGCTACACAGGTCAGCATCATTTTATTCCACCCCCTCTTTCAGTGAGATAACTTCATATATTTTTAATACAGTTAAATCATTTTATCACACTTTGCATTCTATCCTGGGATTCCTTGACTTCCAAATTGATTTTTCTTAAATTTGCATACATTAAGGTCCAATCTTTCTTCAGTAAAGTTCTATGGATTTTTAAATGAATTTTGCCACATATCCATCATTATATCATCATGCAAAATAATTTTTTAACTTTCCCTTTCCTCAAGCCCCTCATGACAAATAATCTTTTTTAGCATTTCTATAAATTTGCTTCTCCCATATTTCATATAATGAAAATTATACAATTTGTGGACCTTTCAAGTTGATTTCTTTTAGTTTTATGCATTTACACTTCACCCATGTCTTTGTGAATCTTGATAGTCATTTCTTTTAAACTCTCAATAATATTCTAAAGTGTGGATGTACTGCAATTTATCTTTCCAATGACTTATTGAAGGATATCTTGGAGGCTCCCAGTTTTTGATGATAACAAATAAAGGTGCTGCACACTTTCATGTGCAGATTTTAGTGTGAACAAAATTTTTGAATTAGTTGAATAAATACGAGCACCAATAATGGTAACACAATTCAATTAAATATTAAAAAGTAAGGCAAAGTGCTAAAATTGTTAAATAATTAATGAAAGTGTATAACTAGAGTTAGGTAATTTATAATAACTGGGAGGCATTTAAATGAGGAGGAAGGGAACAGTTTGGAAATAATACTAGAAACAGTTTTTACCATGGCTACTGTTTAAGTTCTTTCACAAAGCTTAAATTAATTACATGTGAATTCTGCTCTATACATCATGTGAAAGAACTATAGCTTTATCTTAATGATATCTGGAGATAGTGTGTTACTTATGAGTTTTTTAAAAAGCAACAAAACTAATTCAAAACATATATTTCCTTTTTGATGTAAACAGACTATTTTTCTTCATATCTGATAGTAACAAGTCAGGGACCAAAGGACACTGAGAGAATAATTTTGAAGTGCATAAAGGGAGTTCAATTGCAAATGAAGAAAATATTGGTATTATTTCCAATTTGGGTTTCTCAACAATTCCTATCTGAAAAAGAATGTGCACAATATGAAACCCTGTTATCATAAGAAGTTAATAATTACTGGTAGAGATGAATGGGGACTGCTGTCAGGATGTCTGTGGCTTTGTGATCTCAAATACAAGAAAACATTCAGCCTTGGGATTTATTTTCCTCAGAATTAAGAATTTTTAGTGAATGAATTTCTTTCCCAGAACAGCAAGGGCAAATATGAGGACAAGCTTGACTAGCAATATCTAAAAGCCTATCAGACAAAAGGACCAATAGAAACTGCCAAAGAAACTAAGAAAGAGGAAATAAGGCAATGTTTCTTCACAGACACTCCTTAAGTGAATTACTAAGGCACACCTTGTCTATACTATCCACACTCTGGATATACTATCCATCTATCCAGACGGAGTATGCATAAAATTTCCATGGAACATTCTGGTTGTTATAAAATGGTATTTAGATTTAAAAATTGTGCTGTAAAAGAAAGATATAAAAATCTTTTGATATAAATTGATAGATAAAAAAGCAAATTTAGGAAAAAATGCGTAGTATACATTTTTTAAAGATAAAGCTATAGACTATGTCAGTTATAGGTCATTTCCTCCTCCTTCCCGATCCACCCAGCATTGCCCTGCTTGTCACAGTGGAGCTGAATATTACCTTTCCATCATCAGAAGAGGTGCTGGAGGGATGCTACTGGGTAAAAGGGGTATCTTGCTTACCCTCACATGTTTTGTTTTGTTTTCAGTTTTCTCCAGCAATCCACTCAGCAGTGTTCACCTTCCAGTAGTACAGTAGTCTTGGTCCACCATCAGGGGACTAGCTGAACCCCAGGGTAACCCAACTACTTTACTATCCAGTAGACTTCAGCCCTGCCTTTTCCAATGGTGTATGAATTTCATCCTTAGAAATGTGGGGGGGGGCAACATTCAAGTTTATGCTGTCCTTGGTTACTCTCCTTCAGCTCTAGGCTCTTCATTAGACTTCTGTTCATTCCTTTTTAGTGGCTAATCTCCTATAAATAGTTAATTAATCATTGGAGTAAGCTATCCTTGTTCAGATTAAAAAGCAACTGTGGGTCCTCTCCTCTGGCTGGAACATTAATTTCACACATGCACAGATACACATAGAGGATTGGAAGTTGTGTTTGAAACAGTAGCAGCAACTACTTCTGGATCCTTGCCCTTAGGATGTTCTTTATTTCCTTCTGTGTATATTTTTTTCTATTGCCTAAAATCTCTACAACAAACATATATTATTTCTAAAAATCTGAAAACATAGAATAATTTGCAGAAGGTAATAGTAAACTTTCCTAAATTTAAGAAATAAAATGTATGCAGTATAGTTAAACCATGTTGGCAATCTTAACTCTAAAAAAATTGAAGTTAGGAGAATTATTTAATCACCCCAGTTTATACCATATTTTCTAAAAAGCTTAAAATAAGCAAGAAAGAAAGAGGTAAAAAACATGAAATGAATTCAATGAAAATTCAGGCACATGATATTGCAATTGTCATTATAGGCTAATTGCTACTGCGGACAAGAAAAGAAAATTTGGAATTACTTTTACAAACTTGTCCTGGATAAAAATTGCTCTATTTAGTGCCCTTTCAATGGGAAGTGACAGAGTATAAACCAACCAGACAGTACAGTGGATGCATTATCAGCGTGCTAACACGGCCTCCTTTGCCTGTTCTCTCTGACTTAATGTCATCAGACACGCGGTGATTTAGAACATTCTTGGTAATAATGGAGAGGCTGAAAGCAGATGTGTAGATATTTTTAATGCCTTTTTCCTCTCCAAAGGTGTGTTCTTTGGTTAAGGCTCTACTGTGGAGACAATCCATACTTTGTAGAATATAATAAAAATGAATGTCAAGAGCAGATTACATGACAGCAGGGGAAAATATTTTTATTCTTCCAGAAATGGATTACTTTCCAGTAAAAATAAAAGATGAATATGTGTTAGTATGTGTGTATATGTAGATATATATGTGTGTATGTATATAATATCTCTGAAAGCTCAGAATATCACTAAATTATTGAACCACGCTTGATTATCCATTAAGTCTACAAATGAAAGATCTTTGTGTAACAAAATAGGCTGCATTCAAGCAATGATCATGTAGTACACGTTTATCTATATAGCTTCTCAAATATTTATCTTATACAGGTTTGCCTTTAGCTGCATCACAGTGCCTTCGCTTACATGGTGCTTTGACTCGCATTCCAACAAGCACACTAATTTAAACATGTAGGAACTTTATTTTTTCTGTATTTGAGCAGGGAGGCCAGGCAGAGTTCCAGCAGGGCCTGAACCAGTCCTGAAAAATACATTAAGGACCTAAAATAAGTCTTCTTGCTTCCTTCTGATGTGGTCTCAAACTAATCTTTCATCTTAACCTGGTATTCTAAATGCCTGAAACCAGAGTAAGTCTGCATCTTAATTTCCATACCTTCTTGTGCCAGTTTGCTTTTTAAAATTCTTTATTTTATTGCTTACCAGTAGCTGGACCTGTCAACTCATCAGAGAAGGTAAGATAAGCATAGAATTTTTCCTTTAGCTACAATTATTTAAACTCCTCTTAACTCCTTCCAACATCCCAAACCACCCATCATCCAAGGCAGGAAGGTGCCTGCAGCTATGCTAAATAAGCTCCTCATTTTACAGCTTATACTCTGTTTTATTATTTTCATATAGTCATTATCAAAGGCCTTCTTTCATACTCTGACACTTCAATCTTTTACTCTTCAACCAGCTGTATTTCCATTTTTCCTCACTCAGATGAGGCCAAATTAACAGTCTGAATTATCTTTTATATCTATGGTACCTTATTTTTATGCTTATAAAATCTAATTTGGTTGAAAAACTTGAAAATCTCCATTATTACACCTCTTTTATCAATTATCTCTAAATCATTACTTTTGCTTCAATCAGCTGCCCTCACAATTTATGGCTCATTTATTCATGTTGAAGTCTGAAGCTTTCCTACTTGGAAACTTTTCTTATCTCTGGATTTCTTTGATCCTTTTAAAAAAAATTTATATTGTATTTTTTCATTACCATTTATCCCATTATACCCTCTTCCACCTCCCTGCACCACTCCTCCCACAATCACCACACTGTTGTCTGTGTCCATGAGGGCTTTTTCTGCTTTTGCTCGATCCTTCCATCCCCAATTCCCACTCCAGGGCTGTCAGGCTGCTCTCCACCTATGAGTCTATAGTATATTTACACTATGGAATACTACTTGTTTATAAAAAAGAAGACTTCACCCTTTGTGAGAGCATTGATGGACCTGAAAAACATTATGCCAAGTGGATTAAGCCAGTCAGAGAAAAACAAATACCATATGATTTCAAACTCTTTCATGTTCTTTGGTGGATGCTTAATCTCAAGTGTACTAAACACAAATTCTGAACATAATGCTAGGGCAAGTGTTATCAAATTTGGCTACAGATAGATTAATTTAGGAATCTCTGGAGGTTTTATAGAGAACATGTGACTTAAGATGGATGTTGTGAATGGATTTGGATAAATTCAGAGAAGGGTGAAGGAATGTTAAAAATTAAGGAAATAGCCCTGGCTGGCGTAGCTCAGTGGATTGAGAGCAGACTGCGAACCAAAGCATGCATAGGTTCGATTCCCAGTCAGGGCACATGCCTGGGTTGCAGGCCATGGCCCTCAGCAATCACATATTGATGTTTCTCTCTCTCTCTTTCTCCCTCCCTTCCCTCTCTAAAAATAAATAAATAAAATCTTTTTTAAAAATTAAGAAAATAATAGTGACATATGACAAATGCACTGAATATACTTAGCTTAGCATTACAGAAAAGAAGTAGACATGTTTGGCTAAAATATCTGTATTTTAAAATTGTGAAAAAGGGAAATAAGGTGGCAAAATTAGGTGAGTCTATTTGCCTCTTGCCCCATTTTGCTCACTCTTAATGGAAAAAAAAAACATCAGGTGAATTAGAATAGTGATATGAAAACTGGTGTCTAATGCTACATTTGAAGGGTATGCATGAAATGATCAGCTAAGCACACAAACAGAAACGTATTTTCATCAACACAGGAAAGTAAACATAGTTTCATATATATGACAGAAACATCAATAATTTGGTTATTAAAGGCATAGGAGGCCAGATTTGTAGAGACATAAGATAAACTCTCATTTTCATTTATGTGAAAGAAGGTCTTGGAAAGAAGTGAAGGGCACCTTAATAAAATCATACTCTGACCTTTCATTTGGAAGTGTGAACACAGCTCTGGGACATGAAGGCTAAGAAACGGCAACCAGAGAGCGTGAAGATTTTTTTCCATTGAGAAAGTGACTATACTAAGAAGTAAGCCTTCAGGGCAAAGCTTCCTGTGAGAGTTGATGATTAATGAACAGACATCTAAGTCATAGAAACTCACCCCCCACTTTCCACACCTGAACACTTACAGTTCTGCAACCAAACAAATATAACACATATTGTTTCAAGGTTCTGTAATAAAATAATTTGGAATTGAAGTCCAAACCCTGTTGCTCACAGAGTAATTTGGCAATTTAACTTCTTAAGCTCAATTTTCTTATTTGTACATTGTGATCACTAGAAAAGTATCTACCTTATAAACATGTTGTGAAGAATAAGTAAAATAATTCAGGTCAAGCTCTTTTTAGATCCTAGAAGGTAGAGGTATATTCACAAGAAACACAGAGTGGAAGAGCTTCCTTACGGAGTTATCTTCTGGAAAATATAGAATGTCGATGTTGTATAATTTACTCCCAGAGTGAGAGACCGCCAAGCCTAAAAAGGCAGTGTGACATGTAACATGCACCAGCAAGCTTCATCCTGACAGTCAGAACCTGCTGTAAGTAATTTCAGCTTAGTAAATATTCTCCTGGAGTAGGGGTCCAAGAAAGAAACTAGTGCACAGAATCATAGTAACTGCCAACCTAGGAAACAAATTTTTTTTTTTACTATAAACCAAAGACATTTATACATCACAATAAAGGTGTGGTTTATGAGGCACTAAAACTTGAGAAGTAGAAGGAAGTTTAAAACATAAAAGAGATACAAGAGCTTATGAGTACAAATAGAATATATTACAGGTAGGGTTTTAGATATTTAGACAAACAAAATATAACCAGAGACATTGAAATTAAGAACAAGCAGACAATAACCAGATGAAATGGGAGGGGATAATGGTGGGAAAAGAGGAATGGTTGTCAGGAACATGTATAAAGGACACATAGACAAAGCCAAAGGGGGTAGGATCCAGAGTGGGAAGTAGGGATGGCTGGGGTTAGGGGGCAGTTGTGGGGGAAAATGGAGACAACTGTACTTGAACAACAATAAAAAAAAGATGAAAAAAGAAGAAAGGAATCCCTAAAAGAGACACTAATTGATTAATATAATAATTGAATTAATAAACAAAATAGCAATAAAAGGATGAAGTAATAGTAAAAATATAAATTATATGCAATAAAAATAAATAATAAAGTAGCAAATATATGTTTAGATAGATTTAAAAAGTTACATTTCAAAAATTGAAAGATTAATACTGAAATCAGTGACAAGACTGTACATTATTAGATAGGACTGCACATAAAAAGAAACATACAGTAAATTATATTAGAAGATATTTAGCAATATTTGATTTTAAAAACTATTTGTATGAAATATTATGAAAAGTTATAAAATTAGAATACAATTAATAATAAATATTATGGAGCCAATGTGAAAATTCTGAGAAAATATAAAAGGCAATAAAATGATACATGGAAGAAAACAAAGAATTTGCTTGGCAGAAGATGTATTTAAAGAAGAGAAAGGTGAAAAAAATGAAAGGATATTGGCTATAAGTTCTAGAAAATTTAATGCAGACTATATGTCTGTTTAAAAAAAAAACCTATAAAAGGATATGATTCATTCACACAAATAAAGAGGAAGATTACAAGAAAAAACTAAACAGAAAGCTATAGCAGCAATATTTAATTCCTACGAGAAGCAGACACAGCATTGTACTACTGACAATGAGCTACATAACAGTCATCGCAAACTTGCAAAGCATTCAGAGCAAAATAAAATAGGGTAAGAATGAAAAATGATATTAACTCCTGGCAGGCAGAAGTTTTAAAGCTTCTGATCTGGGATTTAGTATCTTCTTGTACAGGAGTGATGCTTGAAAGGTAGGGGAAACAAGCAGATAAGCTGGTGTAATCTTTTTGTCAACTGGACCTCCGGGAATACAGAACACTGCTATTTGCTAGGAGGAGGAAATCTTATACTTGAATTGCCCCTAACAAAGTATCCCTGACTAAGGATTCCTGCTGGTAAATAGTACTCAGAATCTATGAGGCACGTTTCCCTGAGAAGCTGCACAACTCTGGGGTTAAGAATGGAGATGGTTCAAAATGGAAATGCTCCCTCGGCAGGAAATGATGCTATGAGCCTCACCTGTGGATCATGTCTATTGTTCCAGAGCAGAAGTACATAACCAATGCAGGACAGGTTCTGAGGAGCTACCCTTGATGACCCAGAACTACCTGTGTGGAGCCTTTTGTTTTCTCAGATTCTTCACAGCAATATTAAAACATGATATTTGGTGAGAACTTTGGTCCGTGAGTCCAATTTGATAATATTACCTGCATGTTAACTCATCTATGGATGACCTAAGTAAAGGTAGTTGAACTTGAAGGTAGTAGAACTTCAAGATGATAATGGAAAAAATGCCAGAAAATATTCTATGTCAGGACAGTTCTAAAAATAAAGAAAAGCTAGAATCCACAAAGCGAAAAGCTTCATTGTCTTCCAGTATATATGTTTACATCCATTACTCCACTTCCAGGTGAATGCCCACACCCACATTCAAACACACTCTCAATTATTAAGTTTTCTGTTAATGATAAATATGATAAAATATCAATACTTTTAGGAGGACACTGTAAGAGAATACATCTCAAATAAAGGGAAAAGATAAAATTAAACATATTTCCTATTTCAGCTTCCTTTTACCCAATCATAGAATACTGGAAATTATGGTTTTATGTTAGAGGTGGAAAAATTTAAGAAGAGAATGAAAAATTTGAGCTTATAATAGATTTGTGAATATTTTTTAGTTGTGCTGTAACGGGCACTTAACATATTCTCGGATCAGGCAGAACATACTATAACAAATAAAACATAAAATTCCGTCCTCACAATATCCTCTTTATTACTTCAGGACACCAAAAGCACCATGGTCACTGAGAGAATGGGTCCTAACAGCCAAAACAACAAACTTGTCAAAGGCCATAACAGTATTAACTACAGGAGTTGCCAGAGATATTATCAGTTGCATTTTAAATGAAAGGGAAATGAGGCACACAGGAATTAAATAATTTTCCATGATACATAGAAATGAAGATGTGATTTCAACCAGAAATATCTGATTAAAAAGTCCTTGTTTTACATATCCTCTCCACATCCTCCTTGCCTTAATGAGTCACATTTTAAAATGTCTTAGAGTCCAAAAATAGGCACAGAACAATGTCAATTAGGGCATAATCTGTAATTTCACTATTATCATTGCTTTCATGGGTATATGCAAGTTTTGATGAGTAAATAAATCTTCAAGATTGATTCCCAGTCCAGCATATCTTGTATGAGCTGATCATTGTTAATATACATATGTTAAGTGATTCACAAGAATTCAAATAAACAAGTGCCAAATATTCCATTCCATTGAAAAGTCCTTATTGGTTACTTGCAATTAAATGCTAGTTATTCAGATAAATTGCTTAGATTCTCCCATCTGAACTGTAGAAAATCATATGAACATTGGAACTAAATTCTAGGGTTTTGATTTACCAGACTGTTATTTATTTTGTATGTTTACCACTTTCATAAACAGTAGAAAATTGATCCTCATAAATAGATTAAAATACTGCAATAAAATAAAGATGCATTCCACTAAATTCTGTAGCTACTTTATTTTATGTGGAACTTCAAAAAGTTCATAAACATGCTGATTTTTCTGCTTGGAATATTTCACTACTTTACATGGCCAACTGCTAATAATTTTTTGGGTCTTAGCCTAAATATCAATTCCTCCATGATATTCATCATTGTAAATATCACTTCTCATTAGCTATCAAAGCTTCTTATTATAGAGTCTTGAAATGCTCTATATGTTTCTTTATAACATTTACCACAGTGTAATTACTTCATTGTGTTTGTATTCAATCCCTATTTCCTCCAGTTGACATGTTCATCCATGAGTGCAGGGATTTTATCCCTCTTATTCACTGCTATATCCTCAGAGATATCTCTTAACCTAGAACAAAATACCCATTCCATTATGTTTGCTTTAAAAATTGAATAATTTGCAACATTTCTGAAGCCCAATTTTCAATCAAATGTACTGAGAGGCTAGTAGACAGTAGGAAGAAACTAAGGTGATAAACCTAGTTGTCTCTTCAGGACTGAGATCTAATTCAGCTTTGCCATTTCAGGCATGATTCACTTTAATCACTCAAACAAGCCCGTGCAGAAAACATCACTATCCTTTCTGAACTGAGCATATTGAAGAAAAGATATCCTGTAGTTGTATACACAAAGTTCAGATTTCACCAAGGTTATACCAAGGGCCACTTTGAATGTAAAGGAAGTATCTATATCTCAGAAATATGTTCTCTATTTAGAATATTAAGTCTCATTCAGTAAACTGATCTAAGTTGCTTGGCTTTCCTATGTTCCTGATGAGGGAAGCTTGTTCTTTGCACGTGACACACTCACCACACACACTCCTAACATAGAGTTGTCATTCTCTTTTGAATGATTATTTATAGAAATAACACGTACTAAAAAAATCTCATTTTCTATAAACTCAAGACAAAAAGACAATTTTTTTAGAGAAACATGGATCAGCTGCCTCCTGTACATGCCCCCACTAAGGATAGAACCATTGACCTAGGTATGTGTCTGGACTGAGAATTGAGCCCACAGACTTTGGTCTACCTGATGACAATCCAACCAACCGAGTATCCAGAGAGGACAAGACAAAAATATGTTTTTATTAGTTTATACTAGTTTAAGTTAGTTCAACTAATATTTTTAGCCACAAAAATGAAGCATCATTGTTTCTTCTGAAGCCCACAGATTTTTACTTGTCTATTCCAAATTAGCAAATCTGTCTCAGACAGATTATGACAAATGTTCCAATATAGGAACAACAATTTATGTATCTTATGTAACAACTTATGTTAATATACTAAAATGTAGAACAGAAACAATAGATGGTTTTATTTTTTTTTCCTTTTTTTGTTGTTGTTAAGAAAAAGTCACAGAAGATAAGACTGAAATAATTTGTTAAACTGCTATTATGCACAGCTACAAATAGCATTTCAGAGACTTTAAATATTATCTAAATTTAACAAATATTCTGTAAACACTATATAGTGGACACTCTTCTGGTCACCAATGGTAAGCTTTGGTCCATCCCTCCCAGAGCACATCATCAAATACAGGAATAAAAAAGAAAAGATGATGAAAGCAGAGGCTGGAGTGATCCAGGGCCCCAAACGAAAAACTACAGGCAGCTTCTGGAAGCTGAAGACACAAGAAAGGGGATTCTCTCTTAGATCCATCAAAGGAATGCAGCCCTGGTGACACATTTTAGATTTCTGACCTCCAGAACTGATGGCATAAAAAGTAAAAATAAAAGGCAAGTGAAATCAGAAGGATTAAGTGGAAGATTGCATAATGAATGGCAGAGTCTACTTCCCTCTTTTTCAGGCAGTGGGCTTCACCATGTGACTCACTTTGGCCATTGGGATGTGGACAAAGAAGTCCAGGTGACAGTGTGAGCACCAGCTTTAGGAGGTGCTGCAATTAGATCATGCTCTAGAAGCCCATGGTCCTTTAGCGTGAGTCCTATAAGAAGATGTGCAGGAGAGATCTACATCCTAAAAGCCCATATTCAGCCTGAAAAGAAGCCAATGCTGCTGACCTGCAGACCATGAGTGAAAATAACATTTGTTATTCTGAGCCACTGAGATGGGAGGTTGTCTGAAACATAGTAGAATTGCAGCAGGAGCTAATACAGTTGCACATTCCCAGTCTGAACAGAAGAAATAATAACATTTATAGCCCAGGAGGCAGCTGAGTTTAGTAGTCTCAAAGCTCAAACTTACAAGATCTCTGACAGCAGTCCGATATATTAGGTTTTCTGGTTCCCACTTGAGCACGCTTCCACCTTTCAAGGAAATAAATTCTCAGTTAAAGTCATGTCTCATTTTCCCCTCCTCCTTTCAGCTGTAATTTTAAGTACAAATTATATCACTGTTTTCACTCTCTATAATAGCATTTTTTGTCACTTCAATTCAACTCCTTCCAGATGCAGCTCATTACACTTCCCCAACCATTCCACTTGGCAACCCAATCAAAAGTCTAAAAACATCTGGGGACTCTTTGATCGAGCAGTTACGCTTTCAGAAACTTAGCCAAAAGAATAATCAGACAAATATATAAAAATGTATGTACCAGGATGCAAAAAATAAGAAGCAACTTAAATGCCAACCATAGAGCATTGGTTAAATAAGGTATATCAGCATAATGGAATACACTGTAACTATTAAGTGATTCAGTTAAAAAATGTACTAGTAAATACACATTAACTGAATACACACATATGTATGTATATGTGTGTATTTATATATATATATTTATCAGTAATAAAGGAAAGGAGATAATATTGTACTTTTTGTCTGACAGGAGTGGACAGAAGGTAATTAACTGATTCCTTATATTGGTTTGAGTTAACCAGGGTTTGCCAGCAGAATGAGAGTAGGAAGAGAATTTTAAAAGTAATAATATAATGATATGAGATGAGTTGGAGATTGTCATCACCTTGCCTAAAAAATAATGTGGAAATTAAAGGATTTTTTTGTGGTTTTGTTTTGTTTCGAGTAACTTATTGAACTGAGAAGTGAAGTTGCCTGGTATGTATCTGAGCCTTAGTGGCCAGGAGACAAGTACTTGGTTTCTTACTAAGAGAAACAATAATATAACCCCCAAATTTTAAATGCCTACTGTAGCACTTCACACTTATTTAAATGCCTACTGTAGCACTTCAATTCTCATAACAACTTTTTATAGCCCCTAGTTACAGATGAGGAGATGAAATCCCAGAAAAGATAAGTGACTCACACAACATCCTGAAACCAGGCATTGGAAAATGAGTAATATAATCCCAGGTATTTGGACTACAGAGATTATTCTTTAATATATCAATCCAGTCCTTAGAAATCATAAGTTATAGAAATAGCATAAGGAGCTCCATATTGAATATATTAATTTTGAACTGTCCTTAGAGTAAACCCCTTGTACAACTGTTCACTTATATGAGATTTTTGTATCTGAAATGTGAAAGATAGTTAAGGCTTACTAATATAGATTGTGAAGTTAGTTAATGGGAGTTGAAAGCTAATATGGCCTAAAAAACTCACACACCCTTAGATAAATTCAAAGTGTGAGAACACTGAGAAATACCCTTTTCCAAGAAGATGCTAATGTGAGAGAGAATGAGAAAGGGTCACTGAGCTAGAAGAAGAGGCAGAGCACACTGTCATGAACAAGAAGGAAGGTTAAGTATTAGAATGGGTGTATTTTGTCAAGGTTTAATTAAAAGCCCCATAAACATTTTATTCACAGAGTATATAAAGTAGATTCCTTAAATTTTTAGTAAAATTTTACAATGTTTTCTGACTGCAAGTGAAATGATGACCTTCATCCCTATAAGTAATAATAATAATGGGTGGGTTTGTAACAATGCTTAATAGCTCTTCCCTCAATTTTCATTTGTCCTTTTATTTAATATTATTAAACTTTATGAAGTCTTGCAAAAATGAAGTAATTAATCTTTATAACATCCCCTGAAGGTGGTTAGATAGCTTCATTATGATAAAGGAGAGAGTGAACATATATTAGTTAATGAATATTGCTGTATCAGCATCTTAGCATTTACGATAATCTTTTCAAGCCACAAGGATAATGACTTTTTTCCTTTCATAGTCTCCTTTAAACATTTGAATGATCCATATAGTCTTTCTTTTATTTATTCTCTATGCAATATTCTAAATGTTATAAAAATATCTGCAATTATAAAAGACATTTTTTATTACTTGTTCATTTAGAAGCAATTTACATTGGATTTAATGATTTAACAACTTCATCTTTCATTTAAAATATTTCATTATGTCTTATCTTTATATAAAATGCATAAAAATATGTTTACTCAAAGTTTTATAAATAATACGTTTTTAAATGGACTAAAAATCATCAATTTGTGGCTTTGTTGTTCATTTTATGCATAGCAACATTTACTCTATTATCTTTGGGATTGTAGTCAAAACTAATAAAAAAAACACCTACTGTGTTGAGGCTCCTGATTTCAGTTTTGTTTTTGTTTACAGTTTTCTAATACAAGGGAAATTGTTACATTTCTTTGTGTTGTGCCTGCCTATTATTCAAAATCATCATCTTTTTAAATTTCTCATTCTTTCATAAAATTCAATTCTTTGAACATATGCTTGCTCACAAAATCATGTGTTTGTATACATTGTTGTTTTAAAATTAAAATGACAGGCCAAGTACACTTCAATTGCCAAATAACACCATCAGTCACCTCTCTTCAGTAATCAGTGATTGATAAGCACAGCATGCCAGCCACTTCTGAATATTTAGAAACTCTAAACTGTCATTTTTCTTGGCTCCAAGAAAATTGTGCAGGCCTTTGTGAAATGACTTAGTATAATATAAATACAAATTGCTTGCACTACTTTCCACATTCGTAGGAGTGGTAACCGCATCAGAAGAGGAAATGAATTTAGCCTCACTAGCCCTTTTCTTGAGAATCCTCATTAGCTTCCACCATTCAGCCCCAAGCCCAGATTATATTTCTGAGCGCTTATGACCTTATTATTTATAACTTTTCCTTTGGATTTATCAAAATTTATATTATGCTTAGCTCTAGCCAGTGTGGGTCTGTTGGTTGGAGCATCATCTGGTAGATCAAAAGGTTGAGGGTTCAATCCCCAGTCAGAGCACTTACAAGAAGGCAACCAAACAATGTTTCTCTCTCTTATTGATGTTTCTCTCTATATGTATACCCACCCCCTTCTTCTTTCTCTAAAAGCAATGAATAAAAGTCCTAGGGTAAGAATAAAAAAGTAAAAATTCATATTATGCTTCAAACTCTGCAGCATCCATCTTCTTCAATTATGATAATAAAGACATTTCAATGTCAATTATCTTCTGTTTTTGTTTTGTTTTGTGTCATTTTCTTGAGGGGTATTTTTCTGGCTATTCCTAAATGATTTTCCATAGTAATTTTCCAATAATTACATTTCATAGTATTTGGTATTTTGGTATTTTATTATCCATATTACTTAAGTAAACCAATTATACTTTTTAAAACACCTATTTTAGCACCAATTGCATTTTTAACAAGATCTCAAACACAATTTTCAAAAACAGTAATATCAGTGTTACCTACTTTACATTATACAATAGGTTATGTTTTCTGCAGGTTTGAGCTTTTGGAATAAGCTTGTTTCACCTATTTTGATAATCACCACCCCTTGACATTGACTACCATTGATTCTAAGCACATAGAAAAAAACTTAAAAGAATTAGTGAAAACGAATTTGCATTTTCAATTGAAAAACATGATTATACACCTACTGATGTTAAAAAATAATCATATGACAATAGGATAGTTCCCTTTTACCCTTCAACATGAAGGTACTTACTTCTATTTTTTAAAAATTGTTTCTCTTCCACTCTACATTTATTGTTTCAGATTGCTGATGCAAATAAAATTTGATATTTGTGGTCAGACAATAAAAATTACCTACCATATGAAGTATGTCATTCTTTTTTAAGGTGCTAATAGACATGCTGTTAATAATGGTTCATAATATTTACTTTCAGAGTCATTGAAAATAATTTTACCAAAACAATTTTTCAAGAATGCTATAACTTGCAATATAGAAAACCACAATGTCATCCTTATTTATACTTCACTCTAATCATACTGAATCACATCTAACTGCATTTAGATATTAGAAGACACTAAAAATGCTTTGTCAATTTCTCTTTAGAACATGCTAATCTCTTTTTATAAATCTTTATTTACATCATAATCATCCTTAACTTAAAAACATTTTAAATTATATTTCAGCTTTCACACCTTTGCTTTAGGATTTTGAAATATTAAGATATTAAAATATGAAAATATTATTAAATTGAATACTTTCATCCTCTCTCCTATACTTTGTAAATTATTAATAAAAATGTTTTTGACTGAATCAATCATTCTTTTGTCATTCTGCTATAGGTATTTTGTTATTTAGGCCTTCTCCCTATAATCTCTTTCTTTACTTGCTTTTCTTTTAATTGTATTATCTACAATCTCATTTTTTATTTTCCTCTCACTGATATTATTAAATTATCTTCCATGATTTTCTTCTTCTATATAATGATAATATATGAATGCATATTAAAATAAATGTTTCAGCTGATAACTCAAAAGTAGAGGAGAATGGAAGGGATGCTAAGTTGACCTCCTATTCCCTTACTGGAGCACCTGTCTTGCACACCACTGATACAGGACTCATACAAGGAGCTGCCTACACTGACTTAGTCATTCTCAGCCCATGACTTATCTAAAGAGCCTAAACATTTGTGGCTATGCTTAAAGAATGAATGTTTGTCCTCCAGGATATGTAGAATTACAATTATTTTCCCTCCCCACTATCAACATAGGAGACAGATGCTTTCTTTTCCTGTGGATTTAGTCAAAATGGCCTTAAATGATCACTTAGGGAGCTTGTTATTATGTGTGTGTGTCCCAGAGTCTAAATCAACAAGTGATTGAAGTCCACCTCAAGCTTGGGACAGTCAATCCAAGAAAGGAGATGCATTTGAAGCATACTGCTTTTCCTGCAATGACAAGGGCCAAAACAAATACTGAAAGTCAGCTCATAAAATGCTTTGCTGAAGAAGCGTACCTGGGGGAGCTGTGAGGCTCCAACAGAGAGAGCCTCACACCGTGAAGGACAAAGAAGGTAAAATGGTGGCACTCTATCTTGCAAGTTGCAGCTCTCAGAACCTCAGAGATGGTGTCACAAACTGTTCAGCCCACACCACAAGCATTGCACTTGAATACTCCCTGGGAAAATTTCTAAAAACATAAAAAGTGTTCTGCAAGATACTGAACATTAAATATCTGCCAAACACTGGTACCTAAACATGGCATTGGTGGCCATATATGTGGCCACATGTCCTTTCCTTCATTCTTCTCACCTGATAGCACCAATTGTATGTATATGAGAAACCATGGTAAGCTAGGGGAGTGAAAAAACAAAACAAAACAAAACAAAAGCATGTTGTAGAAATAGTGCAGAAGTCCCCCATGTTCTCTTACACCACTGCAAGCTTCCTACTATAATTAAGTAGAAGGGAAAAAAGATAAGATTTGTGACAAACATGTTTTGCATCTTTGATAATTACCTTGTATAGTAAGACTATTCTTGGATGGTAAATGTCTGGAGGACTTGTTATTACCCAAGAGTGCTGAGAAAAACTATCATACCTGCCTAATATTTTATTCACAAAGAGAGAGAAGAGTAGTTCACAGAGCAGTTTTTAAAGAGAGAAAGGAAAAAAATAGGATTTCTTGTTATTGTTTTAACTCTTGTCAAGTACAGCTCAGGCCATTAAAATAGTTAATTTTTTGACTCTTCTTTTTATTTTAATCATTCTTCAAATACAGTTTTCTCCTTTTTACTCCCAATCCAGTCCCCCCTCCCACCCTCCCCACTTCCCTCCCATTACCATCTTCCCCTTAGTTTATGACCATGTGTCCTTTAAGTTTGTTCCTGCGAACCCTTCCCACTGCCCCCTTAAATTCCCTCTTCTCTCCCCTCCGGTCACCATCAGCCTGTCCTCTATATCAGTGTCTTTGGTTATATTTTGCTTGTTTCTTTGTTTTGTTATTTAGGTTCCTGTCAAAGGTGAGATCATATGGTATTTGTCTTTCACTGACTGGCTTGTTTTGCTAAGCATAATGTCTTCCAGCTCCATCCACACTGTTGCAAAGGGTAGGAGCTCCTTCTTTCTTTCTGCTGCATAGAATTCCATTGTGTAAATGTACCATAGTTTTTTGATCCATTCATTTACTGATGGGCATCTTGGTTGCTTCCAGCATCTAGCTATTGTAAATTGTGCTGCTATGAACATTGGGATGCATAGGTTCTTTTGAATTGGTGTTTTAATATTCTTAGGATAGAGTCCCAGCAGTGGAATAGCAGGGTCAAAAGGCAGATCCATTTTTAGTTTTCTGAGGAAGTTCCATACTGCTTTCCATAGTGGTTGTACCAGTCTGCAGTCCCACCAACAGTGCACTAGGGTCCCCCTTTTCTCCACAACCTCTCCAACACTTGTTGTTTGTTGCTTTGTTTATGATGGCCATTCTGTCTGGTGTGAAGTGGTATCTCATTGTGGTTTTAATTTGCATCTCTCTGATAGCTAGCGATATTGAACATCGTTTCATGTGTCTTTGGATTTTCTGTATGTCCTCCTTGGAGAAGTGTCTGTTCAAGTCCTTTGCCTACTTTTTAATTGGATTCCTTGTCTTTTTAGAGTGCAGTCTTGTAAGTTCTTTATATATTTTGGAGATTAAACCCTTGTCTGAGGTATCATTGGCAAATATGTTTTCCCATACAGTTGGTTCTCTTTTAATTTTGGTACTGTTTTCTTTAGCTGAGCACCAACTTACACCATATACAAAAATAAATTCAAGGTGGATAAAAGACTTAAATATACAACGTGACACCATTCAAGTCCTAGAGGAGAACGTAGGTAGGAAAATCTCAGATATTTCACTAAGAAACTTTTTTACTGACGTGTCCCCTAGAGCAAGGGACATAAAGGAAAGAATAAACAAATGGGACCTCATCAAAATTAAAAGCTTCTGCACAGCTAAAATAGTTAATTTTTTAAAGCATCTTCCCCTTTCTCATTTGAAGTGGGCCACAGAATGATTAGGGTAGTGAGTCAGAGGCCTTGATAAATATTCACAAATCCAAATTCATGCTTGTACATTATGTCCCCAAATATCTAAGGGTCAGAAATGTACATCATCAAAATCAAACAATTTAAGAAGCTATCAGTCAGAGAAATGATCAATAATCAAGTATACTTTTATTCAGGATGTTGATCAGAATTAATCTGTAGAGCACCCACCAACTCCTGATGAAAATGCACAAAGAAGGCATTCTGACTGAGGCAACTGTCAATCCCATTCTGAGTGTCAGGATGTAGAAGTCAGGACTTAGCAGAACAGATTGCCTTGCAAAATTGAGTGTAAGAAGTGACACTAATAAGGGCAAGAGCACTCCTATCTAGCAAATGCATTTTGAGGTCTTCTCTTATCCAACAGGAAAGATCTTTTCTCAGTAACAATTACTTCCTAGAGTCAAAGTGCATGTGTGTATGCTTGGCTCTTTATCTAGAAGCTGATTAAAACAAAGGTTTGCAGGATCTTTGATGGGAGGAGGGTGAAGCTACGAGAAAAGTAAAAGATTTAAGGGATGGGATGGTTTCTGGTTTGCTTGGACTTGCCATGAGCTCACTAGATTTCAAGATGAGAATTTTAAAGAAGGTAAAATTTTCCAGAGAAACCTACAATTCTGCATAATTATTGAAGATGAGGAATAATTCCTATGAGGTCTAGTAAAACTCTGAGCACAAGCAAAGCCTCATGCATCCAAACCAAAGAACTGCACAGGACGGGAACAGTGCTGTTCTCATTTTGCATGGGGCCCAAGAAGCTAGAGCAACAGCGCAAAAGCATAAAGGTGGCCCTTCACGGGCTGCTGAAGATGAAACACTAAACTTCAACTTAATACTTCCAAAGTAACTAACCAACATTTTGAGGGAAGCTAATTTTGTTCTTCGCAGAGTTTATAATTTGGGCATCAAATTAAAAAACAAAAAAACTTTGAGCAGAAAGTGAAATTCTGGGGGAAACTTGGCTTAATGTCTAATCTCTTTCACTTCTACTTCTCTGTGAGACAAGATATTCTGGCTTTCCAATAAATTCCCTTATTTGCTTATGCTAGCTCACATTCAATATGCTACTGCAGCCAAATAATTTCTACTTCAGACAAGAGCTCTTCTTCATGTATTCAATCAATGTATGATGAACTGAATAAAACATTTACCATTTGTTTATTGGTTCACATAAAAACAGTATCCTTATTAAAATCAATATACTATTGCCTCCTGTAAACAGTTTCTCTACTACTATTATATAAGAAAATGTTTTTACTTAAAGCAATATTCTTTTATTTCAGTCAACTCTGAGAAAAATGTCAGTACACTAACATTTAACAAAATTCAGAGACTTATTATAAATTAAAGCAAATTAAATTAAGATTATAATTCAGGATGCTATCATTTTTCCTTACCAAATACATCCTAATATTCCTCCTATCTAACTGTCTGCTCCAGCAAGATGAACATACCTTTTATCTTACCTTCCTTTCCAGAGTTTTCATGGTCAGCTTCCCTGCTGTGCCTCCCAGATAAAGTGCATCAGCTCCCTTGGTGCAGTCATCCTGGATTCTCACACACATTCCCACACACAATCTGAATACTAAACCACAGGCTCTGACCTAGAGCTCCCCACTTTTTGCCAAAGGTTCTCAAATGGTTCTGGCTGAATATACAAGCTAAAATAGGACATATTTCTTTTTATAGGTTTTGTCTTAGGTCATTACTATTAGTAGGCTTAAGCCAAAAAACAAAAAGAATATTTTTTTCTAATAGCAATTAACCATGAGCAATATAAAGTTTGCCCAATGTCATTCAAAAAAAGTGCAGACAGTAATTCCAGAAAGAATAATGAACTTGAAATTCAGAGATGCTTACTGACAATTCAAGTTCAGATTGAAAGCTTCTACTCAGGTGTCATACATAGGTTTTCACAGAGAAAAGAAGAAGGGTCAAGAACAATTGAAAAGATGTGAGGTTATCATTAATATGAGTTAGAATGTCTAAAGATCATCAGCAGTTTCTGCCCTTGTTCAGGATAGTGAGGATTGAATTTTACTCAAAAAAGTGAAGGGCAAATGGAACAAAAATAAGTATTCACCTATTTAGGAGAAAAAAAAATGGAGATTACAGATCAAATCATCCAATATAAATGTAATCTTACATGAGACAAAATGTGATCTGGTAAATTGTAAAGATAATGTAGGGTCTTATAGCTCTTTTCCTAACATTATCAGGAAAACACACACACACGGGGAATCAGGACACACTAAACGTTCTATTTTCCTCCCTTTATAGGCTCTTTAGGATATTTACCCAAAATTAGAAAGCACAGTAATTGTGAAAGCAAATAATGAAACCTAATCTTGAAAATTAGGCAACTATTGTTTATTTTTATTGAATTATAATGAGATCTCTTTTAATATCGCTCTTCAGGGCCTGATTTGCATAAAAGAACTGTATTGTGAAATGCAGAGTGTTGTGTAAACTTGATAATCCTTCCAGGTGGCTTCTTCAGGTGTCTTCATTTTATCAAAAAGATTAATTTAATAAACTGAAGTACACTTGAATATCTGTTTAGAAAATAGTTGCTAAGTTGTTTACAGGGATGTTTGACCAAAAAGCTATCAGTTCAATAACCTAGCAATAAATTGGATGCATTACATCAATATTTTTTTTCAGTTTTCAGATAAAAATCTCAGATTGCAATGAAATTGATAGCTTTTATAATCATAGGATCAGAAAAGATGCTCTTTTTCTTCTTACCTCCTGGCATTGTCATCTCCTTGAACTATACAGAAGTGCTTGTGAAATAGAATTATAGTCCTCTCACATGGAGACAGCTAGTCATAAATTATCAGGTCATTATTAGCAAAGTCAGTCTGGACCAACCCGAGTCAGAGGAGATGGAGTAGCTTTCAGAATTCTGGACAAAGAAGAGCATTCAGAGAATACTATAAAAAAAATTGTGTACTGGGCTTTTCACCAAGCACAGTTGGACAGTAATAATGTTTGTCCAGACATTACTTTTCAGAAGTTATCACAAAAGATACGTCAACTGAGCAGGATATTGTCTTTCCAAGTACATTAAGTACAGGTCAACAATTTTATAATAATAATGAAATATATTATAACTCACCAATTAAAGTTTGCTCAGTGATTATTCTAACAGCATTTTATATAAACAGATAGAAGATCATAGATATAATTAAATTATTTAATGAAAATAAAATCATTTAAAAATGAATAGCTATACAAATGAATATAAATAAAATAATAAAATAAAATAATTCATATAAAATAATTCCAAATGAAATCCTTTAAGAATACGAGATAGAAAAACATACATATATATGAAATTATGCAATACTTATGAAATTTATTCTCAAAAGGATAAATAGAATTTGTAAATGAAAATGTTGTCAAATGACAGTAATAATAGAACAGAATGAGAAGAAATTTTCAATAAGACAAATAGGTTTCAACTGCATTAAAATAACACCTTATTACATAAAATTTTTATGATTTTTCAAAGTAAATATGGGTCTACTTAGTATAAAAATTATATTAAAGCATTCTAGAAACAAAGATAGTGAAAGATATTGTCTCAAAATATAAAATAACATGTATCAAAGGAATGCTTAAACTTGAAAAAAACTGCATGATTTCATCAGAGTCATAAAGAGCAAATAAATTTCAAAATAAATCAACATTTAGATTTTTTAAAGAGTAAGTGCCACAGCTGTTGTATGGATTAGGGGTTTATTTTATGATTATTATTAAGAGTATGGTATTATTATTATTTTCAAACGTTCAGAGATTTGATATGGACACAACTCTGTAACTTGAGCCTGGCCAACATGCCATCATATACTTTGCTTCCTAGATTAAAGTAATTTGATTTAGGTGCTGCTAAGTAATTTTTTTGCTGCTGCTAATTTATATCCTCCCAGAAAATAATCAAACACAAATCAGAAAAATAAATAGCAACCCCAGTAATATTAATCAAGAACAAATTTCTGTTAATTAATTAGTTTATTCCTCAAAATCATTTAACCCATCTAAAAATCAGACACTTAGGTTAATTGCTGGGGATGTAGTGATGGACAAAACAGACATGGTTGTAGGGCACATAGGAAATGTTGGACTGGAATGGTGATGAGGATTGTCCAAATGATGAGATGTACATGAGCAATTGTAGACAATAACAGTGGAAATATGATGCACAAATGACTGAGCTCTTACTGAACAATGATGTTGAGACTGGGCATATGACCTTAAGGAAATGAAAAAGCATTCTGAACAAATTGATATTATATACTTTCAAAAATGGAATTATTACATATTCTTATGTAATAAGAAAATTACATAATCTTATTAATTTGTTACAACAAATTAAATAATATAGATAAAGCATGAAAGATGTCATTGATGGTTTGTGTCATTATGGGCCAACTAATGACAGCTAATCCTCTACGGTCTGGGAACTTATAACAGAAATTTCCCCATTACTCAACATTCATTCCCACACTGATGGAGTTAATAAATAATAAATAACAACAGACTTGGAGGACTTTGGAGTAAAGTCCAAATGACATACAATACTGATAATATAAATAAAGTATAAATATCAATTGAAATAAAATAACAATAGTTAAGTTTATTAGTTACCTGTGATTAAATAATAAATTAAATCAATTTAAAGCCTGATGTGTTTGTTGATTTCTTTAAAGAAGACATTTTAAACCTTGATTTACATCTGGATTTTCAAGGTAGGTGGTAGGTAAGGGGAAGGAGTTTTAAACAAATCACCTTATAGATTTTTAACTTACAAATATATTTCTTTCTAAAACTGATCTGCTTGAGAAAGTGCCGACAATTTACATAGCTATCAAGGGAGCTCACCTTTCCCTTTCACTCTGTCCAAGCTGCCTTCTCCCAGCCCCAGAAAGAAGGCCCTTCCTGCAAGGATCCTGAGTCTTAAAATGATGCATTGCCTGCAGGTGTGAAGACATCTGGTGCTTAGCAGTGGCATATTTTGAAAATTTAACTTTTCCATTCCCTCTCATCAAAGAATGAATGACATCTAAGTGTGAGTCATTTGAAACAAACACAAGCAAAACATCCTTTAAAACAGTGAAGGCGAGGCTCTACTGTTGGGAACCGCCCTGACTGGTATCAGAGGCTGAAACCCCCGCCTAGCTAAGGCTAAGGGAACGCCCTTGGAACCGTGAGCCAGCAAGGAGACAAAAGCTTATCTCCCTGGCAGGAATGCTGCTTCTGCTGCTTTATTCATGACTGAAACCCCAAAAGCTTGGTCGGTTAGCCAAAGACAGGTAAGATTCCCCACGGGGGGAACGACCTAAGCCAGGCACGACCACTTTGGGAGGCCCCCCAAAAGAAGGACTTGGAGGGCTGCAGCAAAAGGGGATGATGGACCCTCACTCCTCGGCTTTGACAAAGCCTGAGTTCTCAGCATCTGGGAGAAAATCTCCTTATCTCTTGGTTACCTAGTTCCCTTGCTCCACCTAAGCCTAAAACAATGACAGGGTGGTGCAGCTCGGTACTGAGAAGTGCGGATTCCCTGGGTGATCAGGCCTAAGAAAGAACATGTAAATCACTGTGAAACCTTCTTTGTTTAGAATGCTCTCAGTTGAATGAGAAGGGTCTTAGGAGGAAGTTAGTTTGTTCCTCAGTCTTAGAGCTCTTTGACCCCCAACTCAATAGACCGGCAGAGTTCTTTGTTTTCTATGGTTCCTTACTTCCCCTAATGAGTACTGTACTTTACCTGAATTATTATGCAAAATGAGCCTAATAAAAGCAGGTACGGACGGTAAATCAGTGTGCTCCCCACTAGGGGGGGTGGCCATTTCGTCCCTACTTCCCCACAGAAACTAGTCTGTCTCTGTGCATGTGTTGTTTTTTCTCGCGTGTTTTGTCGAGCCATCCACAGCGTTCCATGGTCACTGCTGGCCGGTGACCCACGCGCAACACTCTACCACACCGAGTCTTCTTCTCAGTGTTGAGAAGTGGGGGTGGGGGATCAGGACTGCGATGCATGTTAACATGCTCATTTGAATTGAAAAACAAGGTGGACTTTTACCCTAATGGAATAATTTGGCTGATAGATATGACAATAAGGACTGACATTTTCTGGTTATTTTCCACAAACAGAAGGAATCAAATTTATAGCTCTACAATTCTGACAAAAATATATGAAAGTGGGTGATATGAGAGATGTATCCCAAAAAATGCTACATTGGTCATGCTACATTACAATTAACATTTCAATTTTCAGCTCTTCCTGTGGATATTGGATAAAACAAGGTGCTTGTAAATAAAAAGACATTGAAACATAATTAACATTTATTTTATTATGTAATCCATATACTGTATTTTATATATGTATGTATACTTATGCACTTCAGAAAAACATAAAAAATAGACTTTTGTCCCATGAAGAAAGCAATATTGTCCATAGTTATTAGATATTTTTCTTAAAGAAATAATAAATACACCTAAGAAAACCTGGAATAAGGCTGGGAAAGGGGCAGATTGCAATTATTTATAAATATATAGTATTATAACAGCCCTTCATACACTTGTTTAAATTATTCAGCATGTTCATTGTCATTTGTAACAAAGAATTTATTTTATTTTTTATTTTAAATTATTCTCAACATCCTTGGATTATCTTTTGTGTTGGGCTTCATTTTTTCTGTGTTCACTTGGCCTATGCTTATAATGTACAATATGACATTTCCTGATTTGGCACAGGGATTTTGATATTACCATTCTTTGAAACTCATTGAGATTTCTTCCTTCCCTCCCTCCCTCTCTCTCTCTTTCTCTCTCCCTTTCTTTCTTTCTTTCTTTCTTTCTCTTTTCTTTCTTTCCTTCCTTCCTTCCTTCTTTCCTTCTTCTTTCTTTCTTTCTTTTTCTTTCTTTTTCTTTTCTTTCTTTTCTTTCCCTCCTTCCTTCCTTCTTTCTTTTTCTTTCTTTCTTTCTTTCTTTCTTTCTTTCTTTCTTTCTTTCTTTCTTTTTTTTCTTTCCTCCCTCCCTCCCTCCCTCCCTCCCTCCCTTCCTTCCTTCCTTCTTTCTTTTCTTCCTTTCTTTCTTTCTTCCTTTCTTTCTTTCTTTCTTTCTTTCTTTCTTTCTTTCTTTCTTTCTTTCTTTCTTTCTTTCTTTCTTTCTTTTCTTTCTTTCGAAAGCTATTCCAGTTATACAATACTACCATACAGTAAAATGTTAAAAGAAACTACCACAAAATACAGCCATTCTAATTTATCTCACAGGCTTAGTAGATCATGAATTCCAGCAGGGATGAGTCGAGTGATTTTTAGTGTTTTTTCTGTGTCTTATGAGAGGGACTGAGAACACTTAGAGATACGCAGCTATTGTATGGACCAGGTAAGCAATGGAAGAAGGCTTCACTCCCACATCTGGACCTACATACAAGGCTGCACTGAGCTGCTCCGATGAGTCCTTGCTGCCTTAGGATAAAGGGGCTTTGTGCCTGGCAGCAGCCCTCCTCCCAAGTGAGAGTCCCAAGTGAGTCAGGAAGAAGCTGTATGACCTTTTGTGACCTAACCTCCGAAGTAAGATAGCATTAAACTTGGCATACTTTATTGGCTGAAGGATTCACACACTCCCAGCTTTGAATAAAGGGGAAAACTGTCAAAAAGCCTTTTAAAAATATTGTTTTGGTTAAAAATTATATGAAGTTCAACATTCTCAAAGCATGTTATTCTTCCTGTTCAAAATGAATACAATAAACCTAATAATTTATCATTTAAAACTCATAAATGTTGTGTATTATTGTCACAATTCCATACAAATATTTTATCCAAATACATATCTGTACCATTTTTTTGGCATATGTACATAGAGAGATGTCTAGAATTATATTTACCCAAATCAGAATATAAATTTTCTCTGATTCACCTAATCCACTAAAATAAAATAATGTAAATCAATATCCTCTTTGTCTACCTGTATGTGTATATTACGTTCCTGACATACGTCCATGGAAGCATGGGAAGTGCTATGAGGCATAATGAGGCAAGAAGTCACCGCTTTTCTTCATGAACTTATGCAAACTACACCTTCACTATCTGAAAAAACTTCATCTGTAAATCCAGTTTATGGAGAAAGGATGACAAGATAAAGCTCTATTTTATGATTTGGGAATCACTGAATACTTCCCACTTAAAAATGCAGTTTGTTTTTTGCTTTAGGTAACAGAAACTTTTGCCCCAAAATGTAAGCCAGTCAACATTGAACGAAGAAAATGATGGTTTCATAATAATTTACACTCAGGCTGAGTCATTTTTAGAAAGATTTAAAGTATCTGAGGTAGAGGCTTCCTACAAAATAGGAAAAGATATAAAAAGGAGAGGGAAGGAGGATCCAGACAACCTTAGGGAATTCATTGTTTCCTGGAGCCAGCATTGAACATGAAAACATGTAACAAGTTGCTAATTTTTTGTTCCAGGCAAAAGCTACAAAAGGAGGTTTTGAAGGGGATATCAATGTAAATCAAATCATCAGGGAAAAATTAGCTCCTTTACAAAAACACCTTCTAGCATTGCTTTAAATATTAGGAGACAGGTCAAGATGAACAAAATTGTTTGATTTCTATATAAAGGAATATTTTTACAAAATGTACATTATGAAAAACTATGAATGTGAACAATAAAATAAAATGTTTCTCCTATGTAATCTACTATAGGGTAAACATGTATATTTTTCATGTTTATCCTTTAATAGTTTCTGTCTTCCAATAAAAAAAGCTGAGATCAGTTATGACTACATTTTCTAGATTGTTGGGTATTCTAGGCAGTGTATATTTTAATATTTTGATTAATAAGTTAAAATGAAGTATTCATTATTCAACTCATGTCATTTATTCATAGAGAAAAAAGTAATGAATGCAATTTGTAGAGAAATGTGTATCCACTATATAATTATGTAACTTAAAGGTTACTTAATAATAATATTATTACCTCTAAATTCTGGACTAATATTTTTGATCTTATATATTCATATAAAAATATTACTGAAATGTAGAATTACAACTGTAATCCAGCTACTTAGTTATGGAACACATTTAATTATTTACATGCATAATTGCCCACAATGTAATTTAGATGTCAGAATTTAATCAAAATTCTGCCCTATAATGTACATAAGTTTATGCAAAGATGTTTGTATATATTTTAATGCCATATATGTATAGCCATAAATATATTTGAATGATTGCATTTATTTTATTTTATACAGAAATTATAAAACAGAATCATAGTTATTTGTCATTTATTCACTATACTAATTTCCACTTTTTAAAAAGATTAGTATTGAGTATTAATTATATTTACATTAAAAATGTGACTTTAAAATGTTCATATCCTCTGATCCATCACATTTTCTTACTGGATTTATTCTAAAACCCAAACTCATTTAAAAGATTTTCATTCATGCATTATATCTAACAGTATAAAGCTTAACTCCATTAATCACTGAATGATTAAATTAACGGTATACATATTAAAATGCTTAAAGAATATTTTAAAACATGATGAAATGTCTAGAAAATAACATTAAATTAAAAAATACAAATATGTGTACATATACCTAATATAAATTTATTTTTGTATTGAGCACTTAATATATATTGTCCTAGTTGCATGAGACAGCATCATGAACCAAAGATCTCTGCCCTGGTGGAACTTAGGTTCTTGTGGGTGGTAAAACATAAATAATAGAACTTTATAAATTACACATTATTTAGAAAGTCCTAAGTGCTGTGGGAAAAAAAAGTAGAAAAGAGACACTAAAGAAAGTCTGCAGATTTCAGTAAAAGTTACAGTAGCCATGAAAAGGTGATATCAAAGCAAAGCCTTGATTAAATGATGTTGTCCAGTGGTTTATTGGGAAACATATTATGATAGAGGTAATAACTATAGTAAATGCTTGTTTGTCCAGACTGTTTGAGGAGTAATCAATGAAGCTGATGTGAAAAGTAAAAGGCAAGAATATTAGAAAAATATAGCAGAGTGATAGAAGGGGACCATATCATACCACTCTTTGAATCTGGGCAAGATGGCTTCCATGTGGAGTAATATAGAGAGTGTTTACAAAGATTGGAACTGAGGAATGATGTGATCTTAACTTCTCAACTTGGACAGATCAACTATTTGATTCTTCCTTCTCGTGGTCCTGAATGGTTCCATTCATGAGTCTGAAGTTAGCTTCTATGGGTAGCTGGAGTGGTGGAGGTGGTAGCATTGCTCAGTTTAAAAGGCCTGTATGCATTGCTCATGTTCTCTAATCCTCCAGCAGTCTGTCGCATTTGTTCACTTGTCATTCTATGGTCCCAAGAAGCAGCAAGATGAAGGTCCAATGTCTCTGGGTTCAGAGTACACAGAACATCATTTCTACCACATTGTATTGCTCAAATCATATTAGTCACAATCCCAAACAAATTCAAGAGTGACTCAACCTTTTGTTGAAATGCGATGCAAACTATTGAGAGACAACACTTTGTAATCTAACATTCTGTCCTCTGACCATGAGTATTAGACTTACAACCTTCCTGTAAGCAAAATATGTTCACCTTATATTAAGATCTGGAAAGTCCCACTTGTTAATGGCATCAGACTTGAAACCTAGGACCTCCTGATCTAAAATCAAATCGAGGTACAGCTTTGTCTCCTTTTTACTCAGAAACATATGTACTTGAAATAACAGTTATCTGCTTCCCATATATCTAAATAAAAATTTGACATAAGGAAGGATAACTCCAATAGGTATTCCATTAACTCTTACTGAATTTAAACTGAAAGTTCAGTTGTAAGGAATTTTGGGGTGTAGATATGGGATTTTGGGCAGAGGAAGTGGCATGTGGAAAGTAGTAGAATACTAGAGCACATAATTCATGTGCTAGAATCATGTACATGGAAAATGTTAAATGAAAGGAAGTGCTTGGTTACTAGGGAAAAGGCCATGAAAAGAAGTTGCATAAAGAGTCATTGCAAGGTGTTGATCCAAAAACAACACAAAGAGATTTGTTTAAGAAGATTATGGCCCTGGCTGGGTAGCTCAATTACTTAGAGCATTTTTCAGATATGCCAAGGCTGTGTGTTTGATCCCCAATCAGGGCACATACAAGCATCAGCTAATGAATGTGTAAATAAATGGAGCAACAAATCAATGCTGATCTCTCTCTCTCTCTCTCTCTCTCTCTCTCTCTCTCTCTCTGTCCCTCCCTCCCTCCCTCCCTCCCTCCCTCTTTCTCTCTAAAGTCAATAAATATGAAAAAAGAAAATATTGTGATTACAGAGCAAAAATTCATGAAGATTTGCAAGTCAAGAGACAGCAAAATCACTAAGAAGGCTTTTGTAATAATTAACCTAAAGTTCAGAAAATTAACCTAAAATAAGAAAGTAGAAATAAGAATGGGGTACAAGTGGATATAATCAGACTCAAAGATATGTTAGGTGAAAGACTGGCATGAATTGGCGACAGACTGAACATTGTAGACAAGGCTGAATATGCAGATTTTTCTTTTTCAGATTCTAAATTTGAATCAAAATTAGAAGTATTATTCATTGAGGTAGGGATACATGAAAAGGAGTCTTTTGGGGGAATGGGGACAAATTTAATTTTGGATTGTGTTGAGCTTTATGATACCTGGAAGTGACTTGAGAAGATGTGTCTGAGACATAATCAGACATCTTATTTAGTTAAGGCATTCAGGGCTATAACCAAGCTGTGACTGTATCTGCAGTTTAGAGTCACCATCTGAAGCCAGGAGATGAGATGAATGTAATGAGCAGAATGTGGAGAAGGAGAAAAGAATTAACAAATTTTGAAGACTGCTTATAATTATAGGGTTGGGAAAGGAAAGACGAATAATAATGATAGCTATAAAGAAGCAACTACCATTGTTGAAGTCCAACTGCAAGATGTGGGTCTTGTCATAGATCACACAACTAGTAAATATGGGTGTGACTGAAAAACAGGCCTATCTGCCTACAAAGCCCATTCTTTTTACAAACCACCAGGTGGGTTTTTGTGGGTCTTGTCCTTTACAGAACAAGGAAACAGATAAATCTTTCCTACTATTTGTATATTCCAAATGGCTTGTGCCTTCATTTTCACTCACAACCATTCACAATTCTGGGGAAAATGGTGTGGTGTACTGATTTTTCCCAAGACCATATAAATAGTTCATCTGCTAGGAATCACTCATATATATAAGATTGTTATTACTAATAGTCCAACAACCTAAACAGATCTAAAATATTTGTATTTAGCATTATATATTAATGAAATAGTTTCTAATGGTACCTGACCTATTCCTCTGTTCACTTCCCCCATCCACCACCACCCCCCTCCATAGAACTTCCACTTCAAAGAGCCTGAGTGAATCTCCAGTAATTTGCTGTAGATGCAATGACTGCAAACAGGTGAAGCATGCATTCTGTAGTCTTCAATGAGCTTATTTTCAGGAGCCTGGTACATGTATACTATGGTCATTTTCTTACATTTGAACAAGCATCTGAATTTTCATAATGTGGAGGTGTTAAAACAATCTTTTCTTGGTTCTTCAGCAGACCCAAAAACTATTGATTTTCTTATTTTGGGGAGGGATCAAGGTTGATATAATAGTCAATGATGTGCATTTTGGGGTTTTAATTTTAAATTTAAAATAGCACTCCATCTCACAGACACTATATTTCTCCCAATTCAGTCTATAAACCCAATGTTTAGTGTGGCCTTCTGCAGCCTGACTAGGGTTGCCAACCCCTACCAAGGAAGTTTCCACGCCAGCCTGTATATTGAAACACTTAAAGAGTTTTAAATACCCTTGCTAGGTCCTTATCCCTAGAAATTTGAATTAATCGCTCTATGGTTGTGTGTGTGCATCAGTATTTTCTCCAAAATTCTTCAGGTGATCTTAAGGTGTAATCAAGATGAATCAAAGATACCTTACCTGATTCACAGTAAGTTTCAGATGACACTATTATCTTTATGTTTAAAAATAAATATTTGCCAATAAGTTATACAAAACACATTCCATGCTAACCCTCTAAATTGATTAGCAAACTAATGTGGTTTCTCTAGACAAAGTCTATGAAATATGTCTTGAAGAACTGTAAAATAGTAAAAACTGTTTTAATCCAGTACTTTGGAAGAATTAACCCTTTAATGAGACTTTACATAAGTCTTTAACTTCACTTTTAATACAGATCTTTAAAGTGAAGTTTAATACTTCACTTTAAATGCAAGTAAGGAATGTTACCCTAGGTTATAATCCCTTCTGTGAAATTTAAAGATCTAATGGCTGAGAGTAGAAGTGAGCAGTGCTATCTTCAATAATCACTCAAATTCACCAAATATCCTAGGCCTTTGTGAAACAGAATGTTTGTTTTTTGTTATTATTTTTATTAACTTCCAACTAAATAGAACTAAAGCTTTTCGGTATATAAATCTCAAAAACTGGATGGTCATCAGTTAGACTATCTGAAAGTACTTTAAGACCAAGTCTTGAGGTTAGAGCTGCCACAAATTTCATACCACCACATTTGTTTATGAAAGAAACATTACCTAGTAAGTTTCCATATTCTTTGTGCAATCTTACAGATTCACAAGGAACAAATATTGGACAAGGGGCAAGTGGATCTTCCAAATGCAAAGTTTAATTGTGTAAAAATACTTTATCTATTTTCACAGCATATAATATAAAAAGTCAGAGAGGTAAAACTTTTCTAAAGAACCTTTAACTGGATCGGGATTTAGGTAGAGCTCGCTGGGTTTTTCATACCACTTTGTGCACATGACACTATCATGAACTATGAGAGCCTGGAGGTCTGGGATCATGATGGTTATTTTAATTTCTGTCTCACCTGGACTTGGTCCATAACAAATACTATGTACCTATTTACTTAATCAGAAAGTGAACAGAATAACAATACAGGCTAGCATCCACTATAATTAGTAAGGAAAGAGATGGATTAACACCAGAAGAGAATAATATTTGCTGTTATTTTAATGTAGATAAGTAAGAAATATTATAAATAAAATTAGTTGATTTACTCCAATAGGAAATAATGACAAATGACAAAAATCATGCTGGCATTCAACATTAACAACAAATAATTAAACATTGAATGAACCTGACAGAAGACCTTTAAAATGTTGCCAAACTCTATTTGGATAAACTGAATGTTTACAACAAGCCTAATGATTTCATCAGTCTTAATTATAATTGTGGTTTAGTAAAAGACTCACATCTACTAAAAGTAATGAAGAATGTGTCAAACGTTTGAAGAGAAACAATTAACTACTGCCCAAATGGTTATTGTTTTGCAAATAATCAAAAACTGAGGAAAATGATGGTAATTGCAAGAGAAATTCTATTGTTTGTGAAACACCACAGTGATTCCCTTACACAGCAGCTCAGTTTGATGACTTCTTAAGATTTATACACTACGTCTACTTCTTCCCATGAAATTTTCTGCAATTGCGTTTCTCCTGAAAATATTTTTAAAATTTCAAAATGACAAATTTGTAAAAGCCAACTATTGCATTAATAATCATGTTATTTACTTATAATGTAACAATTAGAGCAAATATGTTTGAAAAGAAGTTCAATTTTTTAATATGATTTTCTTATATTAAAATGAGTTTCAAAAAAATCAAGCTTTAACCTTAAGAAAGTATGTAAACAGATGAATATTTTTAATATTGATCAAGGATTATCTTTCAAATATGCAAATATTTTAATATTTATATAGCTATATACATGATTTGACATCACTAGTCTATACTATTTTGTGTTTCACACCAATTAGCATTTCCTGTAAAGATTTTCATCTGTTGAAATGGGACACACACTTAACATTTTAAATATATAAAGTATTCCATTATGTTAACCTTGTATACTTTGTGTAGAAATGATATTTTTGTTGGACATTTGGTTCATTTCTGACTTTTTTATAGTGGTACTGAGACCATAAACCCCAAGCTTAATTTACTTTAAAATTCCTTCTTGAGGAATAGTTTTCTGAAAGAATATTCCTAAAGGAAAAATAAAGTTTTAAAGTATGTAGATAGTTTTGTTGGTTCATTTTTTGAATTTTGAAATTTAACTCTAGAAAGAACATAACAAATTTTAAGTATCATAAGAGACATATAAATAGCATGAACTCAAAAAGCCAATAAGTGGTATTTATATTTTATTTTGTTTTGACAGTTTAAGAGGAATATAACTGTGCCTTAAAATTGTTTTAATGTGCATCTCTTTAATTGCTACTGAGCTTATACATTTCTCTATAAAATGCCATGCTACCCATTATTGTTTATGTAATCAATGTCCTAAATTCTGGGCAGTAAATAGACATTTAGATTGTTGGATGGGTTTGATACTAATTTTATTCCTTGATACTTATATTTAATGGGGATTTATTGATTTTATTAGTTAATAAATCTGTAGAAGACTTTTATTTCAAGATAGAGGCATGAACCTAAGTATCTCAATTACCTCCAAAACCCTCATTGCAAATCAGGAACAGAAATAAACTTTTATACATGTAAGAGTGCTAGAAAACAAGGAACAGTTTCTTCAACAAGGAGAAATCTTTGAGCAATTTCTATAATATATGGTGTGCATAGGGTTAAAAACTATGAATGTCTCCTGTCTCAGCACAAACAAACAAATAAATCTACATTCACAATAAAATAATATTTATTTCCCAGTAGCTACTCAAAACACAGAGCATTAGGCCAGGAAATGTAGATTCTTTGAAATTTAGGAGGCAGGAAATAAAACAACAATAAAAATAAAAATTGTTCTTGTTAGAGAATAAGGACAAGGCAACTGGATTCAACACGTTTCCATCTGTTATCAGAGATAAAATGCAAACACACCTGACCAGGTGGCTCGGTTCATTGGCACATCATCCTGTATACCAAAAGGTTGCCAGTTTGATTCTGGGTCAGGACACATAACTAGGTTGCAGTTTCAATCCCCGGTCTGGGCACATTCTGGAGGCAACCAATCAATGCCTCTCCCTCTCTAGCTCTATCATCTCTATCTCTATCTCTTTCTCTATCTCTAATCTCTCTCCCCCCTCCCTCTGTTTTCATCTCTCTCTCTCTCTCTCTCTCTCTCTCTCAAAATCAATAAACATATCCTTAAGTAAAGATTTTTTAAATACAAAATTAAAAACTATATGTAATTAATAGGTGTTTTGAGAAAACAGACAACAGGCAGCACCAAACTGTTCTTTGAGAAAAAAGAAACAAGTAAGGTTAGCCATATAATTTACCCAGGATTAGGCTTGAAGAAACATCCTGGACTGTGGTGAAGGAAGAATATTAGCAGAACCTGGCAATCTCATTGACTTGAGGAGCTTGAGATGGAGATTCAAGGAGCTTAGTATAAGCAATTTGTATGTCAGAGAGCAGGAGAGAAGGAGGCTGCACAGAAAGTGCAGAAATTTGCACAGGGTGTTAACTGATCTGTTAATAAACAGCTAGCTGAACACATAGAATATGAAACTCCATGAAAATGAGAAAAGTGAAGTTGAGGAGTTGGAAGATGAACAATTAGAAGAATTCACCCAGAGCTGGAGAATTTTCAGCTTTTTCCAACAACCAAACAGAATAATTTGGGACAACAAACAGAGACTTCAAAAGGGACATACAATATGAGTATGGCTAATTATATAACTAGACCTGCTCAAACAAAACAAAACGGAAGGATCAGACTAATTGACAACAACCTGAAAGAAGGGGGAAAAAAAGTAAACATCCTTTGAAGAACAAAAATGAAATTCAGCACTGAATAAGGTAAAACTCATAATGTCTAGATGTCAAATTACTAGACAAGCAAAGAAGCAGCAAACATATTATCAGTAGTTAAAAGAAAAATCAGTACAGAGAAAAAGACCATAACTTTTCCTTCTTTGAATTCAACTATACATGTATTTGTCCATTTTATATCAACTAGCACATTATTTTTTAAAAGATTTTATTTATTTGTTTTTAGAGAGAGGGAAGGGAGGAAAAAAGAAGGAGGAAAACATCAATGTGTGAGAGAAACATCAATATGGGACCAGGCCTGCAATCTAAGAACGTGTCCTTCCAGGAATCAAACCAACGGGAGACCTTTTGCTTTGTAGGATGATGCTCAGCCAGCTGAGCCATGCCAATAAGGGCAACTAACATGTTCTTGAACCTAAGCACATTTGCATGGGCTCAAGAGTAGGACAACATAAGGGAAGATCGTTGTTGATAATCCATGTATTCCTTGAATATCAAGATTTTGTTTTCTTGCCTGAGATTTTTAAAAAAAAATTTATTGTATTTTTCTCCATTACAACTTAGTCCCCTTCTACTCTCCTCCCCCCACAATTACCACACTGCCGTCCATGTCCATGAGTCCCTTTACCAGGATAGACTCCACCCAGACTGGGTATTGCCCATAGCAATGGCTCTATCCTCACATTTGGGATTTCTTGAAATGTGACAAACTTTATTGTCTGTTCCATCTTCCTTCAAATTATCTAAAGATATTTAGTTTTTCTACTTTTGAAATGTTTTCCTTGACCTCTCTGTGCTTTAAAGAAAATTTCATGATTCTGTTGCTATAGCTCATTTCCCTAGAAAAATTGGAGACAATAGAAATGTCCAGGACTTCTAGCAATGATTCTGGTCTCAAATAGACTTCCTGTTTTCAAGTTATGACATAAAATTAGAATCATTTTATTTTATTTTTGCTATTAGGAATATTTTCTAACCATTTTTCTTTATGTATCATTAGGAGAGAAAGTCCTTAAGATTCAGGTTTATTCTGTCAAATTTTCCAACATATCCAGATTACTGATATTATTTTAAATATTTTAGTATTATTTTAATAATTCTAACAAGCTTATGTCACATTGGTAGTTCAAAAATTAAACTAAAATGGAAAACTTTTTATGGCTATAAGTTTTTGCACAATAAGAAAAACTACCCAGTGAACAATGGATTTTAAAAAAACAAAATGTATTCAAAAATGTAAATGGACAATTATATATTAATAGGCTCACATAATTTGTTATAAAAATATTAAAATGAGATATTAAGTTTTATTTCTTAGTTAAAAGTGAAGAAACCATTATGCAATGTTGTAAAGAAACACATACAGATGCTCAACATCACTAATAATCAGAGAAGTGAAAATTAAAAACACAATAAGATAGCATCTCACACCAATCAGAATAAATCAACAAACAAGTGTTGAAAAGGATGTGGAGAATGGGAACACTTTTACACTATTGGTGGGAATGCAGACTGGTACAATCACCATGGAAAGCAGTAAGGAGTTATCTCAAAAAATTAAAAATGGAACTGCCTTAAGGTCCAGCAATTCCACTCCTGGGAATTTATCCAAAGAAACCCAAAACACACTTTAAAAGAATATATGAACTCCCTATGTTTATTGCAGTATTATTTATAATAGCCAAGTTTTAGAAGCAGCCCAGGTATCCATTAGTGGATGAGTAGATAAAATAGCTATGGTATTTGCACAATGGAATACTCTACAACCATAAAACAAAGAAACAAACAAACAACAACAACAAAAAATGAAATTTTACCTTTTGTGACAGCATGGATGGACCTGGACAGTATTATGCTAAGTGAAATAAGACAGTCAGAGAAAGACAACTGACAACTACCATATGATTTCACTCATATGTAAAATCTAATGAACAAAATAAATTAACAAACAAAATAGAAACAGACTCATAGAGAATAGACTGATGGCTGTCAGAGGGATGCGGGTTGAGTGGTTGGGTGAAAAAGGTGTGGGGAGTAAGCCCAGAAAACTAGTAGACACAGATAACAATACCGTGATCACTAGAGGGAAGGGAGGATGGAAGAGGTAAAGGGGACACAAATGATGATAGAAGAAGACTTGACTTAGGGAGGTGGGCATACACTAAAATATACAGATGATGTATTATAAAATTTTACACTTAAAACCTATATAATTTTGTTAACCAATGTCACCCTAATAAACTCAACAATAAATAAAAACATATATAAATGATCATATAATTGTTGATATCCTTCTCTTATGGATACTGGCTACCTTTACTAAATGTCTCAAAAATATGCCTATATTTTAAAATGTGTTTTAAGCCCTGGCTAGTGTGGCTCAGTTGGTTGGAGTATCATCCTATAAACCAAAAGTTTCCAAGTTTGATTTCCAGTCAGGACACATGCCTACATTGCAGGTTCAGTCCATGGTCGGGTGGATACAAGAGGGAATCAGGATCGATGTTTCCAACATCAATGTTCTCTACCTCTCTTTCTTCCTGCCCTTCTTTCAGAAATCAATGAGCATTTCCTCAGTTGAGGGTAGGATGAAATAAAATAAAACAAAAATAAAATAAATAAAATAAAAAATCGTGTTTTAAAATTTATTAGCATAGTGGTATATATAAGGATAATACAGATATTATATATGTATATAATATGTAAAACAATGTGTGTGGTGCAGTAACATTTATGACAACATACAATAAGGAAACTAAGTGCACAAGTGTAAGTTGGTAAATGATTATTAAAAATATTAACATGGAATAATACAAAGACATTCATAATCACACTTGAGAAATATCTTTATATAGAGAGAAATGATTACACTGTATATGAAAAAAGCAAGCTATATAGTGTATGATATTTTTATTAAAGGGCTTCCATATATTAAAATAAATGGTAAACTTGTAATTAACCTAACTTTAACTGTGTATAGAGATTATTAGCATAGAAAGAGAATACAAGTAATTTTAATTTGTATTTTGTGGATGGGCATGTCTGCGTATTTCTCTAATTCTCAAGAACTTCGCTTTATGCACATATTATTTGTAAAGTAGACAATATTATTTGAAAATTTGTTCTATATTCAGAAAACAAATCTAATAACTGTGTTTGGTGGAAGGAGAAGCATAACCAAAAGAGAAAATACAGTTAAAACCATTGGGAAGTTATGGACACATTGCAGGGATGTTATTGTGAAGAATCGCAAAATCAGTGAAGACAAGAAAACAGAAAGTTCCAAATAGAAGCTAACACTCAACAGTGACATAATGTGCAGAAAAGTTCACAAAGCAGAGCACTGCAATGACTCCATTAATTTCTGAAACTGTCTTCTTTAAATGCTGCACACAGCTTTAATACAATAGTAGCATCATTAGAGGCTTTAGTCCTGTCAGAGAATATATTTCCTGTTTCCTGTAAAGGGTTATTTATCCACAGCCATGTGACTTAGAGCACCTCCAATGGGAGGCATATATTTCCCCAACTTGTCAATGCAGAGCTTTACCACACAATTTACTTCGGGCAATGAAACGTGAGTAGAAAAGAAGCAGATGCTTTAAAAGACATTTATGTTCCTATCATCTCTCCTGCTCTTTCCCCTTCCTAAGGAATTAGGATGCCCCAATGTGAGAATGCTCCTTAAGACGGGCTATTGAAAAAAGGAATAGCAACCTTAAGCATGGAGTAGCATCCCATTGCTAACTGTCCACCTTGAGAAGCTGAAAGAGAACAAATTAGATCTGAGACAAAAAAAAGGATGTGTTAATTATCAATAAAATATTACATGGACAAACAACAATGAAAATAAGCAGAATCAAAATTTCTTTCAGAGATCAGTACAAGTTAATTATAAGTCTCATCAATACAAGTTATAAAAAAAAGAAATTGATAATATCAAGAATGAAGAATCACTATAGCATCTATACTTGTTTTTTAACTTCCTATTTCCTATTACTCAATTTTGCAATTTCTGCCATCAAAGAATTTGTCTGTTTCATCTAAGTTGTAACAATATTTACTAGCATATAATTAGAGACTTCCCTTCTTACCCATTTAATGTGAGACAAATTTGTTGGGATATCTCCCTTTTCATTCTCAATAGCACTTACATCCTATCTCAATATCGTGTTGTGTTTCATTGATATCTATTTATAGTTTTATTATCTCCCTATATCCTGGTATCCATATCCTTATGTAATCTCATCTTCCTGACTGAGAACAGTACCTAGAGACACAAGTCTAATAGAACAGACAAAAGTAACACAATGCCACGTCAGAGGTTAGATTAATAAGAGACCAGCTTCTGTCCTGCTACCATGTGAACACCCTCTCCCTGTCTTAATCCCACCCATTTTCTCTTCATGACTGCTTTCACCAGCATGATTTTAATATGTGTATAACATACATTAATGTGGCTTCCATTATCTTTGTTTTTAAATCTCACTGAACTTCCTGCATCAGTTTCTTAGAGTTTTCTTCAAATTCAGCAATATTTCAACTATGACACCTTCAGACATTTTTCTTCACCCCCTCCTTTCTTGGTATTTAGTAATTCCTATGCTATATTGTTTAGAATATTCAACAGCCTCTGAATCTTTGTTGATTATTTTTTTTTGGTCTCTTTTTTCTCCATGTTTTAGTTTGGAGAATTTATATTGCAACATCTTCCCTCTTCCATCTTCTGTTAAATCCATACTATGCATTTCTTATTTCAGATTCTAGGTTTTTTAGTTCTATCTTTCCCCTTTTATTATCTACATTTTTCATTTCCTTTCTCACTATACCTCTATCATCCTGCAATGACTGAGCTCTTTTGTCTTTCATTCTTTCTTTCATAGACTTTTTAATATTGTTCCATTACCATTAGTCTCCTTATGCCCCCTTACCCCCCACAATCACCACTCTTGTCCATGTCCATGTGTCCCTTTTTCTTTTTGCTCAATCCTTCCACACCCTACCCACATTGCCTTAGCTGTCATTCTGCTTGAGCTCATCTTTCCTAGCTGTTTTGATATTTTATACTAACTGTCTGGATTTTGTTGTCTTCATTTAAAGATTAAAGAGTACACTTGTCATTTAAGTGGTTTGCAGACCAACTTGATCCAGTAGAGACTTATTTTTTAACATCACTCATGCAAGCACAGAGTAGACATTACTCTAGGGCTACCAAAGTATGATAGCACTTTTGAGGACTCTTCAGAGTTAATCCTGTGATTTCTGGCTATGGAATTCTCATTTTACTTGGAGCATAATTTCTGATGCTTAGGATGAAGGTGGAATTATCCATGCAGGATTTGTATGTGTTTCCAACCAGGATATATGGCTGAGGATAACTATAAATCAAATTCAAGGCTTTCAAACTGGAAAAGCCAGTGTTCATGCTGCCTGTCACCTACCAGACCCAATAAGCAGAGGCAGGGATTGAATCTTTATGGGCGCTTTATTCAGATGGCTGATGATCTGAAAAGACAGTGGATTTGTACCCTAACACACCATCTACATTTCCTTTCAAGCCAGACTTTTTTGTAAGGGGGTAAAAGTGTAGGTAAGGGATTTGGAATTCAGGAGAAAGGTTAATCAGATAAAAGCTGCAGTCCAGCAATTTCCCTAACATCCTTTCATCCACTGACCTGTCATTTTCTTTATATGTGTCCTGGGCAAGCAGACTGTCTCTCCCTGGAACACAAGGCTCAGATACCACCTCGATTGCTTACAGTCCCTCGTGGAGCCCAAAGGCCAATCACGTGTGGTCTCCTGGAGTCAGGGTGGGCCATACCTGCAGCTTCTGAAACAATAGCTTTCTATGTGCATTAACTACCAGGCTCATTAACTATTACCTCAAACTAAAATTTTCCAACTCTTGAGTCTTCCGTCAGCTTCAGGTTTCATTGACCAAGTCTAATCAAACTGTGTGTGGAGCAATGCCAGCTCACAAATTGATATTAGTGTGGGATACATACATAGAGAAAGTGTGGATAAGTGTTTACAAACTTTCATAACAATGCAACACTGTTGCAAACATTTTATTGTTTCTTCAAATGTATTGATCTCAATGGATTGAATATTTTTTAATGGTCTATCACCAGAGGTAGTTTGTGTAATACTCATTTAGAATAAAATTAGAGCTAAACTCCACGCCACTGAGGCCCACACTAGAATGAAGTGAGGTATAAAAGTTTCTGAAAAGTATCTACTCAGATCTTTTCTACTCCACTAAGAATTACTAGTAATATAAGGATATGTAGAATATTTTTAAAAGCCTCTCTGTCAAGGCTATATCCCTTTTAATTTATAATAGAAGTTCTTGGGCATAACTCTGCAGGAATCAAATATACAATAGGGAAGGAATGGAAAGACAGGAGTGCTGGGTCCAGACAAAGACCAGACCCAGCAGGTCTGAGTGGGCACTAAGCTTCAGTGTCAGGAGAACCAAAGAAATCTGTGTGAGAGTACTGGGGAACAAAAATAGAAGAGAACGCTGTGATTCAGCAGCTCCTAAGACGAAAGAGGCAAAGGAAACACAGCTGATAAAGTCTTCCCTTTGTGTTTGGCGCTGTCTCAGATCCCTAACCCAAGATCTGACCTCGGAATTACATTCTTAGGTATCTCCTTGGATCACCATTAGCAAACCCCATTCAATCACTAATGAACAAATTCAGATCCTCAGTGAACTTTCAGCAAAGTCTGCTGCAAAGGAAAAAAAGTTTTCTGTTCTGATTTTCATTCTATTTGAGCCTAGAAAAACTCATATTCTTATTAGTGGGAGTAAGAGAGGGATATAATGAAATGGTTCAGTTAAGAAAAGCTAACATTTCTGTTTTTATAGTGAACAGTGGCCTGGTGTAAGCACTGAAAAAAAAAATGACAAGATAGCCCCTTGTGGAAACTTAGCAAGACAAAGACAAGCAGCTAGCAAGTGATGCATTCATTTTGCCATTGTGCACACCCAGGGATATAGCTGCTACCACATCATTAGTTACACAATTTAAAGCTTTTGTTTCCAGATAGGTGACACTCTATGCTAAGATCAAACTTTGGAAATCCTGCAAAGTGAGTTTCCTTCTCTTCACAGTTCTAAATGAGCACCAGGAAGAGTGCTGGAAGAATGAGGGAATCAAAGTGAATATGTAGTAACAACTCAGGCAAGTTTGTTTTGTTGCATAAATCCAATGCTAGAGCAGTATCTTGATGTAGGATGCACTGCAGCTGGGAGAGCTAATTTTAACCATAGTATGATATTCATATATAATCTCTACTGAGCAAGAATTTCATAAAACAACATTTAAAATTACTAGATATGACCTGCTATTAAGTACATTATCGGACTTCCGGCAAGATGGAGGCATAGGTGGACGCACTGTACCTCCATGCACAACCAAGATTAGAACAACAATTTAGAGCCAGAATAACACCCAGAACTGACAGAGAATTTATCTGAATGGAAGTCGGACAGCCAAGAAGTTGAAGTAGACCCGTTCATCCAGACCAGTAGGAGGGGCTGAGAGGAGGAGCAGGCGGGTTTGTGGGACGTGGAGATCAGGGAGAACTGGGCACATAAGGCAACTGGGAGTGCGTAAGCCTTCCTGGACGCAGCGGTGGACCCTGAGTATGCAAGCGGCACCTGGCAGACCCAGTGAGGCGGCACTGTGGACCAGGGCAGATCACAGAACCCAGGATCCCAGGATCCCAGGGAAGGGACTGAGATCTCAGGAAAATGGAGCTACCGCCATTGTTCGCCCCCGCCCCCACCCCTACCTACAACGTCACAATCTAGCAGCTGGGGTGCTCAGCCCAGGTGAACACCTAAGGCTCCACCCCTCAACATAACAAGAGCAACCAGACCCGAGGAAAAAAAAAAAAAGAAGAGAGAGAGAGAGACATGTCTTCAACAGAAGAACAGATCAGTCCCCCAGGACTCATCCTTTTGAGCGAATAAGAAATAGCCAATCTATCAGATGTACAGTTCAAAACACTGGTGATCAGGAAGCTCATGGAATTGGTTGATTTTGGGCACAAATTACATGAAAAAATGCAGGTTACCATAAAAGAGTTGAAGGAAGATGCATGGAGAGCCAATAGTGAAGGGAAGGAAACTGGGACTCAAAACAATAGAGTGGACCAGAAGAAACAAAAAACAACCAAGCAGGAAAGAAGGAAGAAATAAGAATTCAAAAAAAAGAGGAGAAGCTTAGGAACCTCCAGGACATCTTTAAACGTTCCAACATCCGAATTATAGGAGTACCAGAAGGGGAAGAAGAAAAGCAACAGATTGAGCATGTATTTGAACAAATAATAAAGGAGAACTTCCCCAGTCTGGCAAAGGAAATAGACTTCCAAGAAATCCAGGAAGCTCAGAGAGCCCCAAAGAAGTTGGACCCAAGAAGAAACATACCAAGGCACATCATAATTACATTAGCCAAGGTAAAAATGAAGGAGAGAATCCTAGAAGCAGCAAGAGATAAGTGGACAGTAGCCTACAAAAGAGTTCCCATCAGACTGTCAGCTGATTTCTCAAAAGAGATCTTACAGGCAAGAAGGGGCTGGGAAGAAATATTCTGTTGCGCGTGGGTCCCCGGCCAGCAGTGACCACGGCACACTGTGGATGGCTCGACAATACGCGAGAAAAAACACACATGCACAGAGACAAACCAGTTTCTGTGGGGAAGTAGGGACAGAATGGCCACCCCCCTAGTGGGGAGCGCGCTGATTTACAGTCCATACCTGCTTTTATTGGGCTCATGCTACATAATAACTCAGGTAACGTACAATACTCATTAGGGGAAGTAAGGAACATATAAAACAAAGAACTCTGCCGGTCTATTGAGTTGGGGGGTCAAAGAGCTGTAAGGCTGAGGAACAAACTAGCTTCCTCCTAAGACCCTCCTCATTCAACTAAGAGCATTCTTGGACAAAGAAGGTTTCACAGTAATTTACATGTTCTTTCTTAGGCCCGATCACCCCGGGAAATCCGCACTTCCCAGTACCGAGCTGCACTTCCCCGTCATTGTTTCAGGCTTAGGTGGAGCGCGGGAACTAAAGCCACCGAGAGATAAGGAGATTTTCTTCCGGACGCTGAGAACTCAGACTTTGTCAGAGCCGAGGAGTGAGGGTCCATCACCCCCCTTTTGCTGCAGCCCCCCCCCCAAGTCCTTCTTTTGGGGGGCCTCCCAAAGTGATCGTGCCTGGCTTGGGTTGTTCCCCCGTGGGGAATCTTACCCGTCTTTGGCTAACCGACCAAGCTTTTTTGGGGTTCCGCAGCAGAAACAGCATTACTGCCAGGGAGATAAGCTTTTTTCTCCTTGCCGGCTCACGGTTCCAAGGGCGTTCCCTTAGCTTTAGCCTAGGCGGGGGTCTCAGCTTCTAATACCAGTCAGGGCGGTTCCCAACATATCCCCCTTTTTTAGTTTTTTTTAAAATCAATTGTGGTCGTTAAGCCTGTGAAACCTACTTTTGCTGTTTTTCGAATGCAAATCAGAAGAAAAGCAACATCTACATACATCATAAGGCAATAATAGAAATATAAAGCAGAAACTAAATTCTATGGGTGGTGAATACCTAAATTTCTAAATTCAGTGCAAGAAAACATATTAAGGGAAAAACAAAAGTAATAGGTCTGATTACATTTCAATCTTTGAGAGAAATTACATAGATATCAGGAAAGGCAAATTACAAGGCAGTTTGAGCATAATGCAAGCCTGACTTCTTACGAGAGGATTTCTTAACAGGTGCAGTTCTGCGCACCGACTCATCACCTACTTTCTTACGTGGGTGTTGAGTTTTAATTTTACGCCTGCCAGAGTGGTTTCTCATACCTTCTCCCTTGTTTTCAGTTAGGACTGCTAAGGGTTCCATAAAGGTGGCTACCTGCTGGTCTCTGATACGACCCTGGGAAAACAATTTGCAAATACACCGAAGTACACAAATCAATATCACAATCAGTAAACAACCAGCAGCTCCAAAAACCCAAATTCTCAAATTAATTCCATCAAACCATGTTTTAGGATTCAGCCAATTAATATTTTCATTAAGGGCTTGAAAAATGTCCTGTTTGGTTAAACGTTGAATGTCCTGCAGCTGATGATGTAACTCCAACTGCAATTTATCAATTTGTCCTTTTAAGTTAGTGGAGAAAGCTCCCCTCAAGCGATGTTGTATATCAGTCCAAGTATGTTGGCTGGAATTCCATTGTAGCGGTGTGACACACAGTCTGGAGAAACTAGGGTCACAGGTTAGGTGTTGACGAGTCACGAGAGCGTCCTGGCGTTCGCCAATCCAGTCCAGTGCTGATTCAACTGCAGAAAGGCGGGTCAGGATCTCCTGATCTATTGAGCCTGTTGGACTAATTCTAAAGTAGCATTGATTAAACCATAAGTGCAACCAGGTGTTAACAAACTGTCGGACTCATAAGGAGAGCAGTGCATTGTTAAATGCTATAATGCCATTTGGATTCATTCATTTTTCTGGTCATATTCTGGAGATAACAGATTTGGGAAAGAGTTGGAAGGCACAATTAAATCATAACCACTATTAACGACTGATCTTGTTAGATTTATGCAAAGAGACCTTATGTCATCATTCACTCCTTTAGAATGCCAAATTCTGGAGGGATCAGGTAGGGAGAAAAATATAAAGTGTGAAGGAAAATCCTTTTCCTTCTGATATCTACCAGGCTTCTGAAAACTTTCACTTTCACAGACCTTCTGCAACATTCACAAACTCTCTATTCTTTTTCATTCACTTTCTGATATCCACCAAGATTGCATCTCCATGTCTTATACCTTCCATTACTAACACACACCACATAATTCTTTCTTAAAACGTTTACTTCCACAGATTTTCTGCAACATTCACAAACCTTCTAATCTTTCTTTCATACTCCTTCTGATATTCACCAAGATTGCATTTCCATGCCTTATACCTTCAATTATTAACTAACATCACATAACTTCTTTCCTAAAACATTTACTTTTCCATTTATCTTTACAGTTTCCCATTTACATTCCTAGAGTGTGAAGTTTCAACCTTCCCTGGAATCCTCAATTTTTTTTTCAGAGCAGATACAGAGCAAAATCCATCCTTCTCTGTGGGGGTGAAGGTGGGGCCTCCGTGATCTGCTCACTCAATTTGCACACCGTTTCACTGTCAGAATCAGATTCATCATCATCTAGCTCTGTTTTCTTTGCCCAAATGAACTCGAGAGAATCCCTGACAAGCCTCCAGGTTACAAAGGTGTGTGCACCAATAGATATACCACTGTTTTGCAAAGATTTCAACCTTTCACCCACTTTTTCCCAAACATCAATGTCTAACGTCCCTCTATCAGGAAATGAAGGACAACATTTTCTTATAGATTGCAAAAGCTGCACCAAATGCTTTTCTTTCTTATACTTTGTTATACTTTCTTATACTTCCTTATACTTTGCTTCTTTAAGAACTTGTTGTAATATACGCAGAAAAGATTTCTGCCCTTTAGATAAGTTACAACCCTATGTTTACCTTCCTTCTTTTTTTTTAAAGAAAAAGCTTACTTTTATTTACTTTTAATTGGCCAAAACAAATCACCTGATTACTTTTTTTCAAGGCAAATCGTTTGTTTTTTTTCCCAAACTTGAGAATTAGATTACTATTTACCCAATTATAGGCGGTCGCGAAGAGAGAAACGACCTAGAAAAGAAAGACCTACTTCCCTGAAAATTCAACGCATCCCACGACAAGCCCGAAAAGAGTTCGGGGTCGTTGGCCCTTACCTGGGCTGTTAGCGCGCAAATCCACCCGAAGTTGATGCGTTGTCCACAGCGACGGCTCGTAGCCGCTGGTTCCAAGTGGTCTCGAACGGGGTCCCACCTCTGTGGTCCCGAATCGCTGCCCCACGTTTGGGCGCCAGCTGTTGCGCGTGGGTCACCGGCCAGCAGTGACCACGGCACACTGTGGATGGCTCGACAATACGCGAGAAAAAACACACATGCACAGAGACAAACCAGTTTCTGTGGGGAAGTAGGGACAGAATGGCCACCCCCCCTAGTGGGGAGCGCGCTGATTTACAGTCCATACCTGCTTTTATTGGGCTCATGCTACATAATAACTCAGGTAACGTACAATACTCATTAGGGGAAGTAAGGAACATATAAAACAAAGAACTCTGCCGGTCTATTGAGTTGGGGGGTCAAAGAGCTGTAAGGCTGAGGAACAAACTAGCTTCCTCCTAAGACCCTCCTCATTCAACTAAGAGCATTCTTGGACAAAGAAGGTTTCACAGTAATTTACATGTTCTTTCTTAGGCCCGATCACCCCGGGAAATCCGCACTTCCCAGTACCGAGCTGCACTTCCCCGTCATTGTTTCAGGCTTAGGTGGAGCGCGGGAACTAAAGCCACCGAGAGATAAGGAGATTTTCTTCCGGACGCTGAGAACTCAGACTTTGTCAGAGCCGAGGAGTGAGGGTCCATCACCCCCCTTTTGCTGCAGCCCCCCAAGTCCTTCTTTTGGGGGGCCTCCCAAAGTGATCGTGCCTGGCTTGGGTTGTTCCCCCCGTGGGGAATCTTACCCGTCTTTGGCTAACCGACCAAGCTTTTTTGGGGTTCCACAGCAGAAACAGCATTACTGCCAGGGAGATAAGCTTTTTTCTCCTTGCCGGCTCACGGTTCCAAGGGCGTTCCCTTAGCTTTAGCCTAGGCGGGGGTCTCAGCTTCTAATACCAGTCAGGGCGGTTCCCAACAATATTCCAAGTCATGAAAGACAAGGATCTACATCCCAGATTGCTCTATCCAGCAAAGCTTTCATTTAGAGTGGAAGGGCAGATAAAGTGCTTCTTAGATAAGGTCAAGTTAAAGGAGTTCATCATCACCAAGCCCTTATTTTATTAAATGTTAAAGGGACTTATCTAAGAAAAGAAGATAAAGAAAAAAACATGTATAGTAAAAGGACAGCAAACTCACAATTATTACCAACCACACCTAAAGCAAAACCAAAAGAAACTAAGCAAACAACTAGAACAGGAACAGAACCACAGAAATGGAGATCACATGGAGGGTTAGCAACAGGGGAGTGGGAGGAGGAGAGAGGGGGAAATGGTACAGAGAATAAGTAGCATAGAATGTAGATTGCAAATAGATAGGGGGAGGGTAAGAATAGTATGGGAAATGTAGAAGCTAAAGAAATTATAAGTATGACACATAGACATGACTAAAGGGGAGGATATGGGTGGGAGAGGGTGTACAGGGTGGAGGGGAGTGAAGGGGGGAAATGGGACAAGTGTAATAGCATAATCAATAAAATATATTTTAAAAAGTTCTTAAAAAGTACATTATCAAACATCAACATTCACAGAACTTTTGTGTTTTTAATTTCTTTTTAGATTTGACAAAATTTACTGAGTTAAAAGAAATGAAAAAAATTATATTATAAAACAAATTTTAAATTGCCTAAAATTTTGAAGGAAGATATATAAATATAATGTTTATTGGTATTCATCAATTTCTTCTGACTACTATGCTTTTATTATGAGTCAAGTTTTATTCTAGTGTTTTTGTTCATCAGAAAACAAATTTAGCCCTGACCATCATGGCTCAATTGGTTGGGCATCATCCCACAAAGCAAAAGGTCGGTGATTGATTGTAAGTCAGGCACATGCCTGGTTTTCGGGTTCGGTCCCAGGTCGGGGCACCTGTGAAAGCAGCCAATTGATGCTCCCTCTCACATCAATGTTTCTCTCCCTCTTTTTCTCCATCCCTTTCTCTCTCATTAAAAATAAATACTTTTAAAAAGAAAAAAATAAGTTTTTTAAAGAAAACAAAAGGTAAATGTATTCGCTTTTATACAAAATCTGGTCTGAGCAAAATAGCAAATTACCACATACACATTAATAAGCAACAAAAACAAACAATAGCAGAGTTTCTTCTGCACTAATAGTACAATAAATTGGTTAAGGTGGCAAAATGCCCAAAGGAAACACTGCATTTCTGAGTGATGTAAGGGATGGCCATTGGTAAGTCCTGGTTATTAATACTAATAGGAATAATAGAAAGAAATTATTAGACAAATGCCTTTAAAAAATCACTTAGCTCCCTAACAAATAAATTCCTTCCTCTTTCTCCTCTTCCTTCTTCCTATTTGGGAATCATACATGATGATTAAAACTACATCGGCCATTTCAACACAGGATGCAAACTTGAGGACATAAATCAGGATAAAGAGATGGTGGAAGAAGAAAAATAGGACCCTGAGGCAATGGTGATGTTATGAAATCAGCACAGTAGCGCTGAACTAATAAAATATAAGCTTTTCCTTTACAAGAAAAGAAACCTATAAATTGCTTGTCACTTTTGAGAAGCAGAGCATGTTTCCAAACCTTATAGCCAAAAAAAAAATATCTGATATAGTTAAGCTTGATAATTGGCTATATATTTTTCCAAGAAAGTAATTATTTTATCATATTTATTGGATTTTTCATATTATTGTTTATCCCCCATTACCCTCCTATCCCCCAGTCACCACACTGTTGTCCATATCCATGAGTCCTTTTTCTTTTTTGCTCAATCCCTCCACCCCCAAACACACCCCACAAAGCTGCTATCCTGCTTTCTATCTATGAGTCTGTCTCTATTGTGCTTGTTAGTTTAGTTTGTTCATTAGATTCCACATAAGAGTGAAATCATATGTTAGTTGTCTTTCTCAGATTGACTTATTTCACTGAACATAATGTTCTCCAGGTCCATCGATGCCATCACAAATGATATAATCCTTTTTGCATCCCAGTAGTATTCCACTGTGTAAATGTCCCATGGTTGTTTTATACACTCATCTACTGATGGATACATGGGCTGCTTCCATATTTTGGGGATTGTACACAATGCTACAACATAGAGCTGCTTATGTTCTTTCAAATTAGTGTTTCAGGTTTCTTAACATAAATTTCCAGAAGTGGAATCACTGGGTCATAAGGCAGATCTATTTTTAATTTTTTGAGATATCTCCATACTGTTTTCCACTAGTCTGTATTCCCACCAACAGTACAAAAACGTTCCCCTTTCTCTACACCCTTGTCAGCACTTGTTCCTTGTTAATTTATTGATGATAGCCATTGTGACCCATGTGAGGTATTATCTTATTGTGGTTTTAATTGGCATTTCTCTGATGATTAGTGACATTAGTAGCATCTGTTCACATGCCTATGGGTCATCTATATGTCCTCTTTAGAGAAGTGTCTACTCAGGTCCTTTGCCCACTTTTTAATTGTATTGTTTGATTTTTTAGTGTTGAGTTTTATAAGTTATTAATAAATTTTGCATATTAACTCCTTATCAGATGTAGTGGGGAATATAATCTCCAAGTTAGTGGGTTGTCTTAGTTTGTTGACTTTCTTTACTGTGCAAAAGCTTTTAGTTTGATGTAGTCTATTTGTTTACTTATTTATTTTGCTTTCCTTTCCCAAGGAGCTGTGTGTATGTATGTGTGTGTATGTGTGTGTGTGTGTGTGTTTATATATAATTCGTGATATATATATAATACCACAATTTTGGACTATAACCCACAAAATATAATAAATATAATGAGTCTATGCTAATATAAATGATATGAATAAATAAATGGGTAACATAAATAAATAATATAAATGAATAAATATATAGATGAGAAGGAATTGAAATATTTAATTTAATAAATGTAGAAAGAGAAAAATACAAAATTTCCATTTGCAAGCCCCATAGTAATCATTATTAGAAATCACGTCCAAGTATGTGTGCTACTATAGTCTGAATATTTGTGTCCCCTAAAAATTCACCCGTGGAAACCCAAACACTCAGTGTCATGGTATTAAAAGGTGGGATCTTTGGGAGGGGCCTAGGTCATCAGGGTAGAACCCTCATGAATGGGATTAGTGCCCTTATAAAAGAGACACTACAGAGAAGCCTAGCCCCTTCTACCACAGCCAGAAGTAGTAGACAGTCTGAAATCCAGAAGACACCCTTCACCAGAACCCGACCATGCTGGCTCCCTGCTCTCAAATTCAAGCTGCTGAAACTCTGAGAAATAAATTTCTGTGTTTTATAAGCCACCTACTCTTCGGTATTTTGTTACAGTAGCCTAAATGGTTATAACAGGACCTAATATCATTGAGCAACTATTGCGGAGACACAAGATATTTGTGTTGCTTCAAAATACCTCCCCGAGGTATTTATTAAGTCTAAAGGAAAAAGAGTAACTTAACTGTGGATAAACTTGACAGACACTGCCTTAACCCAGTAATCAAGATCAACATCATTGATAAAAAGACCATCAATGTCATGTGCCTTCAGACATGATACACAGAGAAGGGTATATAATTTCAGTGGTATTGTTGCCAAAATGTACTCTTAATCTAATCATACATAAGAATACATGGCAGACAATTCATGAAGAAGGAAATTAACATGGAATGTTAACCTGTGGCAAAATGCTTAACCTACTGGGAACATTGAAGATGCATGACATAAAATTACATGTAGGCCAGGAATGATAGACTAGGAATTAGGACTGACCAGCAAACTATAATGAAGTAGAAATTATTACCAAAGTAATGTGAAACTACGGGGCTAATATTCAGGAAAGGAAGAGAATCCAGGTAGTTAAGCCTGGCCTTTGGGCCCATATTTCCCTCAAAGGCTTCTGCTGATCCTCCAGTGGATGGCTGAGAGGCGGAGCAGCTGAATGCAGCTTTCTGTAGACACGTGGAACCTGGGAGAGGAATAAAAGGGATTCAGAAGCTGACAAGGAGGGGGAAGCTCATAAATACACATGCTTGAGAAGGAATCATAAAAGGTTATTATCTCAGAAAAAATAATGGGGATTGGAAATATGCCTGAACTCACAGAACAGAAAGTCTTGCTTTGTGTGATCTAAATCCCCAATGAAATTAAATGGTTCTGTTCTGTCCCATGTGGCTCAATTTGCTGGAGTGTCCTCCTGTAAGCCAAAGGTTCATACATTTGATTCCTGGTTGGGGCACATGCCTAAGTTGTGGGTTTGGTCCCCAGTCAGGACACATACAAGAAACAAACAATTACTGTTTCTCTCTCAGATGATATTTGTCTCTTTCTTTTTTTTTAATATTTTATTTATGTATTTTTAGAGACAGGAAGGGATGGAGAGAGAAAGAGAAACATCAATGTGTGGTTGCTTCTCATGTGGCCCTCACTGGGGACTTGGCCCGCAACCCAGGCATGTGCCCTGACTGGGAATCGAACCTGCGATGCTTTGGTTTGCAGCCCGCACTCAACCCACTGAGCTACACCAGCCAGGGCATATTTGTCTCTTTCTTTGTAGGGCGGGGGAGCAGGTGAGGAAAGTTAAACTGCTCTGGGTTCATTAATTCTAATTCCTCTATCTCTCAGATAGAGCCAAATTAGTGCACTCATGTGATAGCTTCATCCTAGGCCTCAAGTTCCTTCTAAAATAATAATAAAAAAAATACATTCTTTGGGACCCATCAGAAAAGTAACATGATAGAAAAATCAGAAGAAAAGTTCCAACAGTTATCATGAATTTAACTTTAACTGTGCCAGTGAGTTCAAATATATAGTTAAATGATTGATAACTTTCTAAAGCACATGAACAAATGGGAATGCACTTTAGAAAGTTCTATATCTAATAATTATAATAAATTAACTCATTTTGCGCTAGCAATATCTTATGTTTAGGTATGTCATAGTTAGGATCAATGTTCTCTCCACTTTCAGCGGCCAGTTTTCCTTTTGTACTGCACCTCGGAGGCAGCGGCTTGCAGCTAGCACCACTGTATTAGACTTACTTTTGGAATACTGTTATTTTATCCAGTACTTGTTATACTGGTGAGGGGACTGGGGGAAGCAGGTATGCATTTCTTCTGTGGATGGGTGTCAGGGGTATGATGATATAAGTGCTCCTCTCCTTTTTTGACTTGTAGTTCTGGGCCTGTCAAGTATAACTATCTTTCTTCCAAGGGTAGATTTTACTTTTAAATATCCCATTGCCCCAGATGTCATGGGTTTTCATTAATAATAATTGGAGACATTAATATAGCTCTCCATATAGAATACCCAGAAATAAAAAAGAAATGAGTAAGGATGAAGAACTAAATGATAAGAAAACTTAACCTACTTGAAATAGAACACTCCCAACCACAACATAATACACTTTTTTCAAGTACGCATGGAACACTTACCAATATAAAACCCTATGCTGCATCATAAGAAAGTCTTAACCAATTTCGAAGGATTGCAGTCCTTCAGAGAACTAGGTAAATTGTGAATAAAATTACTTATAAAGTGTCTTCAGGTGAATAGGACTCATAATCTAGAAGAAATTACTTATGTCTTCCAGATATTATTTACACTCAAATGGGCATATTAATTCAAACATATTGTTAAGGATGCCATGTCATTATGAAAAAGAAAAAGTATTCTAGGTCAACTGAGAAGACAATTTGACTCTGATGTGGAACATCCTATTTTAAAGAAGGAAAGATTATTAATTCCAGCCTTTTCTTAAATATAAGGTTGAATAGGTAGGTAGATTATTTTTTCAAAACCACATAAAAACCAATTTTGAGTTTGCCATAGGATTATAGAGAATTTCTATGGCATTAAGACATCTTCAAGCAGCCAAAAGGAGCTCTTCATCTGAATTTCCAAAACAGGAAAACAAATCTTTATTTCTGGTTTACATGAAGCAATAGCAATACTTTTTGATAGCTATTACTGTATTTTCAAAATCATAACATTTGGCAAAGATTGCCAAAGATGTACTTGTAAATAAAAGCCTTCACTCATTTGAAAATGTAACATCTAAACTTAATTCCTTATAACATTAGTTCTTTCTCATAAAGTCAGAAATCAAAACAACCCATGAAAACCTGTGGTATTAATTTTAATGCTTGTTTGATTGAACTATCACAACAGGATTTTTTTACCAGGAATTTTAGAATGTTTTTTCTCTTTGTCTAAGAATATATTAGCCATGATGTGACAGAAATAGCAGCCTTCCTAATCAATGGGTAAGTAGAATCTCTCCCTCTTCCCCCTGCACAACCTTTAAAGTCAATTTTGCTTCTTTCTGATTGTCAGAGGAATTACACATGTATTGACACCAATTTTGGAAAAATATACCAATCATCTTAAAGAACTGTTTAGTCTATTAAATCTAATGGAAAAAAACAAGGGTTAAGACATTCTAGTACTTTCAGGGTGGGACCATAAGTTATATTAAAACTCCTACTCTCAACTTCCTGTTCTATAAAATTGTTATTATTAATAGAGTTATTAGAATCAAATGAAGTATAATAAGGCAAGTCTAACACAGTAGGTAATAAATAAACATTAGGTAAAAAATAAATATTTGTTTACTGACACTTATTTTCTTCTGTATTATAATGTATTAGGGTAGGAGAAACATTAACCTATTTCATTTTTAAAATAATGTGGGATGATCTAGTCCAATTCAAAATAGTCAATAATTTTTCATTCACTAAATATACATAAATACATTTTGGGGGGCTGCTGATCTATGCCAGGTACTTTTTAGGGTCTTAGGATATTGGTGAACAATATTAGGAAAAATAAATAGTCAGAGCTTTCATGAAACTTACCATTTAGCAGTACAGAGAGATAACCACCAATCTATATAATAAATAAGTTAACTCCATGATGTGATAGAACATCTGCTGGGCTATGTGAAACAGAAAAATAGGAAAAGATAATGGTGATGAAGAATGATTGGTAACATGTCCAAAAGCATAATTAGGGTAGGCCCATGAAAGAAATGGCACTAGAGCTAGAATTTGAAGGAAGTGAGGAACTAACCATGTAGGTACCTGAGGGAAAACCTTCCCATGCAAAAGTCAGAGCTCATGCAAAGGCCCTAAAGCTGAAGCATAAATGGAATATTCTAACGTGTTTGAAACAGCTTGAGCAAATGTGTGTGTGATAGGACATAGGAATGCCCAAAAGGAAGAAAAGTGGGATACTGAGCTATACAAGTTCTCTGTAGGTCATTATGAAATGTGGAGTCAATGCAAGGTTCTGCACAAAGGCAAAGCACAATGCAGTTGGTAGATATTTTAAAGAAATCACTTGGGTCACCATAATAAAAACAGACAGTATGAGAACAGACATCAGGGAGACCATTTAGGGGTCATTTCAGGAATCCAGGTAAGAGAAGATGGGGACTCAGACCAAGCATCCATCAATTTAACTTATGCATGAGGACAGGAGCAAGGTCAAGGCAGTTGGTGGGCAAGAAGTCTTTAGAACAAAAAGAACATGGGAAGTAAAGAGAGTCAAATAGATGATTACAAAGACAGTTTACTTTTTCTGCTTACTGTGATTTCTATCATGTCTGTTCTGAAGAACCGTACCTGCAGGATCTTGTACAGGGAAAAGGTCAGATGTCTAAAGGAAGCTGGCAAGGGTACTTAGCTATTTTTCCTAAGGTGATGGAAAGAGGAATAACAGAAAATAGACTTGTTTTCTTCCTTCATTCTAACCTTAGACCTGAATCCTTGAAAACTTTATCTTTAGATGATTTACTTAGTGACAAGCACAAAGAAATTGGTAAGGGTGCTGTCTAGGTAGTAGTGAACTCCTCTTTCTAAGGATAACAGTACTAATTCTTTCACAAATTATAACCATTTTTTTAAAGTTGATATTTATTTCTGGTCCCTTAACTAATTTCTGATCATATAAGAAGATTTCAAGCCCTGGCTGGTGTAGCTCAGTGGATTGAGCACGGGCTACAAACCAAAGCATCGCAGGTTCGATTCCCAGCCAGGGCACATGCCAGGGTTGCAGGCCACGGCCCCCAGCAACTGCACATTCATGTTTCTCTCTCTCTCTCTTTCTCCCTCCCTTCCCTCTCTAAAAATAAATAAATAAGCCTTTAAAAAAAGGAGAATTTCACCATTAATTCATTTCTGGAGATCAGACCGTAAACAGAAAGGTCAAGATTTTATGCCTTCTTAGTAATAAGAAATACTAAGATGCACAAAATATAAAGATACAGGCAGGAGATTGTTTATTCTTTCAATAAATGCTTACACTGAACACTTCTTTTGAAGTGGGTATAAGCAGTAGTTTTTGTTGATTCAGATTAGTAGAAGATGGAGATAATTAAAGTGTTTATAACACAGCAAAATAAATTCTGAGAGAGATACAAGAATACTGTGGGACATGTCCAGAGGTTGACTGGTAAATAGTGAGGAAGAGAGAAATCAGGAACATTTCTCTAGGAAACCAATGACTGAACAAAAATCTTTACAAATAAATAACAGGCAATGAAAGAAGGGATTAGGACAGGATATTCCAATAGAAGAAATAGCACAAAGAGTATCTTAGAAGCATGAACGCTTAATAGTATTAAAAGTAATAAATATTTGAAAAATGTAAAATATACCATAAATGGTAATGGCAAAGGCTTCCAGCCTAAGAAATAAAAACTTTATTCTAACAGTATTTGGAAAATGTCATAAAATATAAATTATAGGAATTGGCATCCTAAAAATTGTGTCTCTGTGCATGTGTGCGTGTGAGAAAAAGAGAGAGATTCTGAATATAAGTATCAACTAATAAGTAGTAGCAATGTGTTGAGTACAAAAAACACATTTTATAAAAAAAGTAGCAGACATTTAGAATATATATTTTTAGAGTGTTTTATTCATAATTATGCCAAAATATCTACATATCTAAGAAAAATTAGAAATAATTTTTCTAGACTCACAATGAAATTTTGTGATCTATATAGGATATAAAATAGCAATTCTTTAAATAGAGAGACATAGCTTTATAGAATGATTTAGTAATAAAAATATCAATGTTATTGAAATTAAATTCTATAATTTATGCCATTCCCAAAAATGTTTAATTTTTTAAATATTCAAAAAATATTAAATTTCACCTTGAATAATAAATCAATAAAGGGATAAAATTCCATTAGTGTAGTAACATTCTGATAATTATCCTATAAGACTTTTTTAATGTTACCAAGTTATAGCAGTTTAACAATGTGCTATTACAGTCTTGCATGGTATGGTTTCTGCCATTCTCTCCAAACTTGGATCTAGTCAGTTACCCCTTTAAACCTGTTTTTCAGTTCCTTGTGTACCACTAGCTCTTTTCAACATGCAAAGTATTCTGTCTTAAACATATTAACCTCACAAATGTTACGGCTGGCAGCTTCTCCGCCAGGTTTAAACTTGAATGTACACTTCTAAGAGGCTCAAATATCTCCATCTGGTCTTCAGCTACATGACACACATGTCTTTTTTTCTAACATGTTTTTATGTTGCTTCAATATTGCAAAATTCCCAAAGAAATTTAAGATTTACAAAAAAAATGTAGAGTTCGCATGTACCCTATGCCTCCTCACATGCATTGCCTCTCCCATTAACAGCATCGGCAACCAGAATAGCATATTTGTTACTGAAGATGAACCTCCCCTGACACATTATAATCTCTCAAAGTCCCCACTTCACTCTTGGTGTTGTCCACTCTATGGGTTTGGAAATATATAATAACATATATCTATCATTATAACATCATACAGAATATTCTCACTGTCCTAAAAGCTCTCTGTGTTTGGCCTATTCATCCCTCTCTTACACACCACTCCTGGCAACCATGCGCCAGTCATTTTATTGTCTCCAGAGTTTTGCCTCTTTGTTTCATGTATTTTAATAGTTAAAAGAAAACAAATACTTAAGTGCCAGCTGTAAATACTTATGTGATGACTAGCACAGAATAAAATGTTTTGTGATTGCAACTCTAAAGAAAAATGTAATTTGAGTAAACAACAGATCAGGTTACTGCCAATCTATGAAAGAGCAAAATACCATACCTAAGGGATGTGGAATACTTACAAAACATAATTGATTATAGTTAAAACTGTGCTTTTATACAAATTTTAAAAATTGCATTTTCTTCTAAGACCACAGAAAATTTTTAAGAACTAAAATAGAGAAACCAGAAAACCAGTCCTAACCTGGGAAAAAACTATCCTGGAAAGGTTACAGTTGAACTGTGCCAGCAAGAAGACAGGAGCTTTTACCAAAGGCACAGTCCCTACTTACTACACAGTGAATAATGAATATATATCACTGTTCAGACAAATGAATTGGTCAATGAAGTATATTATATACCTTAACTTCACTTACATAATGGTACAAAGGAAAAAGATAATATTTGTATAGCACATGGGCAAATACACAGAGCTGGTTGCATATGAAGTCCTTGCATTCCATATGAACTCACTTCCAGAATCCAAATACACTGAGTTCAGTGGAGCTTAACTTAAAAAGATGATGTGAGAAAGTACAAAGCATTGTTCTTGCTTGTTAACTAGTTATGCAATAAGCCATAAATAAATAAATAAATATATATATATATATGTATGTATATATGCAACTTTCAAACAAAAATTAAATAACAATACTAAATGAAATATATTCAAATTAGGAATAAAAGCTAAGTAAATGTCTTACAAGTAAGCTTCTAAGCTTTAGGGCAGATAACACTACATCTAACATGGTTTGAAGAAAATCACTGCTGTTCACAAAGATGGAGAAGAGAGTGGATCTTAGAATTAAAACACATTGTGAATAGAAGGGAAAATGAAAGTGAAGAAAAATTATCTGATTATCTGAAAGTCTAAATGCACAAGTTCAAAAATATGAAAGCCAACTATATTCAAAAAGCAAGGAAATTAGAAAAATAAACAAACATCATATATCCACAAGAGTAACCCATTTTTTTCGCTAGAGCAAAATCAACCATATGCACTAAAGCAAAGAATCATATGATCAATTCTAGAATTTGAATTCAGGAATAGTAAGATGCACTATGAAAGCATGTAAACCAAAATCTCCCAACTTGGATTTTTACCAAAATGCAAGCTATATATTTTAATTTACTGTAACTTTTTTAAAAGATGAAGGAAGAAATAGGTATTAGTCTATACCCCTCCCCCAACCAATCTGTTTTGTAGATCTTGCTGAGTTTTGCCTTCATTTATTTTAAAGTCATATACATTTTCCTACATTCAGCCTTCCCATGAATACACAGACACAGTGAAGTCACTCATACAGAAATGTCTTTATTAAGGATGATGATCCAGTATAAAACTTTGAACTTTAATTTGCTGTGACATTTTATTGCATAGCTAATTATATGATCCACCATTTTCTTTTACATTTTTTTACAATTTCAGCAGTATTTAAAATGAACTGAATTTTCTAGATGTGAAATGAAAACTCTCCTCAGAGTTGTAGTGTTTTTAAGAGGAAATGTTAAAAAATATTAATGTATAGGTCTTTATCCCCTGTCCTCACTGTTTGCTAAAGAAGGGTAAGTGTTCAATCCTCCCAAATTTAATGTTAGTTATATAATTGGTAGAAATACAGTGTACTTCTAGAATACTTTTTCTCTTAATTTGTTAAAGTAAAAATAATAAATAAAACACAAAATATCTTCTCTTTGTGATATATAACTATTTTTAATTTTAGTTTTCAATTAAGAGTTTACATTCAATATTATTTTATATTAGTTTCAGGTGTACAGCATAGTAGCTGCATAGTCATATGCTTTACAAAGTTATACCCTGGATATTTCAAGTAACTACCCAACACCATATGTAGCTATTACAATATTATTGACTATATTCCCTATGCTGGACTTGACTTTACAGCCCATGACTTTGAACAGACTGATAAATGCCAGAAGAGATGGGAGTTGTGAGACTGAGTGAAAAATATGAATGGGGCATATAGCTTTTCAAAGTAAAACATAATTTAAAGAAACTGAATCTATTAAAATAATAAATAGTTATATTTGTTACTTAACTTCCTTCTGGCTTGTCTTTTACATAAAACTTCTTGGAATAATTACTATTACAGCACACACTCTTGCTAGAGTGAGATGCCCCTGACCCTCCAAAGACCTGGATAGAATACAAGAATTCACAAGTGTTCGGGACTGTGTCTATTCCAAGACCAAACATAATTTTTCATAGTATTAAAAAACAAAGCAAAAACAAGAAACCTTTTCTCTAGTGCCTACTAAATACTTCAAAGGAATCTACAGAGATTCTGTTATCTCATCTTCCTTGTTTGAATTATTTCAAAGTAAGAACCATCAACATAGCCTTGTATGATAGAGAGATAAATAATGAACATTTTTATTTTTAGACTTTTTGTCTAGCATATTTCCCTTATGTATTCTTTCACCAGCTCAAACATCAGCACAGGCTATATCCAAAATATTGTATCAGCAAGTACTCTTTCCCTGGGAATCAAGAAAGCAGTAATGTAATGCAGAGAGCAGTGAACCTGGGGTGGGAGACTGTTCGTCTCTGACTGGCATTAGGGTGTCTCTTGGCTTCTCTCTTTATTTCCTCTTGTGAAAACTTGTGGATAAAGCCATCCATCTCTTTTAGAAATTGTTGTGGGAGTCACATATAAGAAAATTTGGGGGGAATTATTTGTGAACTCTATGGTGCCAGCAAAATACAAATCTAAAAATTACTAATCGTATAGAAAAAATATTGAATTACCAACTCCTAGTAATGTGTTAATGGGATCCATACTAGCACATCTGTTCCTGCAAGTGAATTCTCAATACTTCCCAATTTTCTTTTAACCTCCACCTTTTAAACAAAGTCAGCAGCCTATGCCATTATATAAACTAAAGTCATCTCAGTGCTGAAACTTTTTAAAAATTCCACACATAAAAATGCACAGCCTTTCAAATTTCACACAGAAATTAGGTTTGGATTGCAGGTCTGAGACCTATTACTCGATATTTATTGAGATAGACATGTGATTTAAAACTAAGATGAGAATAGAAAATGCAATCATTATCCATCTATTTGGCATTCTGTGAAAAGCTATTATGATTTATTTCATTACATTTTTTCATTATGCTATTTACTATGTTAATTGAAACTTTATAATGTTGGAGGTATATAAAAGATTCTTTAAGTCATAGAATATACCAGTATAAATCCATTAAGACAGCACATTTTAGAACTCATATTTATTTTATAGCACAGAATTACCCATGAGAACTCAGAGAACAAATGATTACCAATAATGAGAATAGAGGTGATAATCACACCTCCTTTACTGATATGATTGTTTGGTTAACAAGTTGCCAGTCTGATCAGGTTCACCCTTCAAAACCAAAGCCCTCACCTTTAGGAAAGGTATGTAACTAAGTTCCACCTGAATCGTGGACAAAAAAGTCACCTCTTTGATCCCTCAGTACTGCCATACTCACTTTTAATGTCAGAAAAATATTTTTAAAGACAAAACCTCTTATTTCACAATTTAAGCTTTGGCTCAAATGCAAATATTTTTCTTCTTAAAAAAAAAACCTTTGTAAATAAACCTGACTAAATTTATCATGATGAATTTAAAACATTTTTTAAAATAGTAATATTTCTAATCTGTGTTTTTGGAATGAGACAACAGCTTTTTTAGGTGAACATTTTATGTGTACAAGTGATTCTGACAAATGCATTTTTTCCTTAAAAGTTAGATTTCTTGGTGATGGATTTTTAAATAGGTGACGGAAGTTTTTGACAAGCCTGAAATTTCTGGAAATGTTCTCTCATTCATTGGAACAAAATGCTTTAGCATGAATTTCTGGGTCATGATAGTCATAAGTCTTTAGAAAAACATATGGAACAAGTTTTCCAACTGTTATTTTTGATCAGGTGAATATGCTTTGGATAAACTTGACTAGCTGTGCTCTGTGTTCGAAATAAGATGTCATTTGGAATCTTAACTCTTTCCATAAGGTATTTTAACGATTCATAAAATGTCATGCTTGTTTCAAAAGTCTACTTTAAAATATAGTCTATGTATTCTCATGCTTTTAGAAGAGCTATGTAACAACCAAACAGAGAGCACAGATAGTTTGCCATTTTGAAATATGACTAATCATTTCACTCACATGAAAGTGACTTGCCAATAGAATTTAGTGAAGCTTTACATATTAACATTTTGTAACTCTACAGTGGATAAGTAGCAGATGTTAACACTTACTTTTCAAATATACAGTGGGCTAGATATTTAAGATTTATTTTACATAAGAGGAAGATAATAATATAAACTGTCAATCTTTAAAATACATAACTTTGGATTCTTTTACCACATCAAATAAAGCAGCACAAGCTTAGCCTTTATGTAGCCAAGTATAAAAAGTTGTACATACACACACACACACATTTCTGTTTAACAGCTGCATCTAAGAATAAAAACCAAAGTTCTGAATTTTGCTTGTAAGGCAATCCAAAGACATTTCTATTTCTCTAAAATTTTCTTGAATAAAATGTAATCATATCAAACTTGATTTTCAAGTATTGTGCACCTAACTCTAGTAGTAGACATTAACATTTGTTAATTTTGTAAATTCAATCATCGACATTTCAGCACTTTCATAGTCAACATGAAATTAATATTTTCTCAAAAGGACTCCTTTGAAAGAATCCCTTTGGCATGGATTTTATCCCACACTGTTAAAAAAATGAATAAATGATGAGGTTCTTGGGAAATAAGGCAGATGACTAAGGGAGTGCCGGGGACAAAATGGCATTGTATCATTCCTCGGAGGACGAAACTCCAAATATTTTCTTTGCAGCCCTTAGGGCCACATGTTTAGCCTCTGTGTGGTCTGCTGCCACGGTCCCATTGTTACTGGTGGTCACCCCGAATCTCTCACACACTACCATATCGAAGTTTTCTTATCTTTCCCCCTAGGTATTGTTAACTAATATGACTTTTTCTTTCAATTTGCATGCTTCTTTTTCAAAATGATTACATTTTCTACATCAAATACCATGCATTACTCTTTTTTTTTTCCACTTTTTTGTTGTGGGCACATGAAAGGCTTCCCTTTCTTAAAAGACATGACTTTATGACCTATACAACAACCATCACAGCAACCCATCTCCCCACTCCTTCCTCCTGGCTTTGCCGAGCACCTTCCTTTCCTTTCCCTCTACCTTAGCTCAGCCTTTCTTCTGCTCCTAACGGTTTCTATTACCTCTGCAGCACACCTGGTACCTTCCATTTGCTCTGCACAGGGCTGTCTAAGCACTTTACACATTTTATTATCTTTTAGTAAATATTCTTCTTCTGTTCATTTTAGAGATTAAAGAACTAATATCTGGATAGTTGATAAATTATGCATTCTGCTATAATCTATATGCAACACATACACTAACTTGACAGTGGCTGATTTTTAGGGCTCACCATCATTTTGTCACCAAGACAAAATTAGTAGAAAGAAAGAAGCATGTGTTATTTTGGTCAGGTTGCCATAAATAAAAGCCTATTAAATAGAATTCCATGTTTCTTGTACTACATCATTTATCTATAATAAGTTAAGGGAACTCTCCTCTTAACCAATATAAACTATTTTTTCTCAAAATTTTTTCATTCCTGATTACAAACTTTATGACAAACTTTTCAGTTCCTCCTCCAAGTCACCAACCATCCATAGCATTAAACAATCTTCATGTCCAAAAACCACCATATAAAGCTGCAAATATGATAAACATATATGATAGCTATAAACATATATGAAACATAAACATATATAAAAAGCTGTAAAGATATCTGATAGAATCTAGCTTATTTTGCGGCATACCACATTGACACAGATGGGTAGGTTCATGACCTAGTATTCTACCTGCTTTATTATTTTGTTTTGAAAAGCATAAACATGTAGAAACTTCCTGCTTCCCTTGAATGGAATGCTATCTACTAAAGACTAAGATATTTAAGTATAATTTAAGGTTAGGAGAAAGCATAAATGAAACCATTAGTGGGTCCTTGCCCTTCCTTTCTACAAGTAATGGTTTATTCCCTTATTGGAATATCATAAGCAAAGTTCTAATTTAAAATTTATGAAGTTCATTAAAATTCACTCACACAATATATTATGAATGTGACACTTGGCTGGTGTTAAAGACAAATGTAACAGCAGCAAAAGCAATACAAAAATGCAAATTTGGAGCCAATTTATTTAATGCTTCACTTTCAAAAGATTTTCATTTCTTGAATGCTTTACTTTGCCAGTAAATATCCTAAATGTCAATAGTCTTTGACCAAAATAGCACATTTTTCAAACACCTGTAGGTAATTTACCAAATATATTTTTTACAAAGACAATTCACATAGATTCTTATCATTTACCTTCATGTGTCAGAATGTAAATAGAGGCAGGTATAATCATCATCAAAGAGGTCATTCTAATTTAAAGAACTTAAATCACTGTCTCAGTGCCTCGGAGTGGTAGACTTTATAAGTCTACTGCTATGCTAACTTTATAACAGGTTACCCTAAACTGATAAACTAGTAATGGACTCTTTTACAAACCTATGGCTCACAATTTCCTTTGCCATTCTCAGTCATGTCAGTACAGTTCTTCCCTTATTTGTCTTTCAATTTAAATATGCAAATTCCACAACAAATGTTCTACAAATGTAGTTCTATAAGCATAGTCAAAGTTGAAATTGAGTGTTTATTCTGTATGTGCATGGCTCTGACAGGCTTATGAATATTCACCAAAAATCATGAAATACATCTGCTTTAGAGCCATATAAAATTGTCTTATGTGCCCTGGCTGGTGCGGCTCAGTGGGTTAAGTATTGGCCTGCAAACCAAAGAATCACCGGTTTGATTACCAGGCAGGACACATGCCTGGGTTTCAGGCCAGGTCCCCAGTAGGGGTGCAAAAGAGGCAACCACACATTGATGTTTCTCTCCCTCTCTCTTTCCTTTCCTCTCCCTTTCCTTTCCCCTCTCTCTAGAAAAAAAATCTTTAAAAAAATTGTCTTGCATAGTCCATAAGTATTCCCTCTGAGGAGTTGTTAGATCAGTTATTTTGTCTTTAATGTATTATAATAGATCAAACTGAGACAAATAAGAAAAACAAAAATAACAGGTTTATAAATAAATATAGCATATTTTAATTTAAAATTTCAAAATATTGAGATTTTTATGATTTTATCACTAAAATTAGCACCACTTAAGGATTAAATACCTACATCTCTGCAAACTAGCACATTTATTTTCTTAAAATAAAAATTAGTGATGAAATCAATACAGAATATGTTTGAGAATATCCCATAGTTCCTTTTCAAAATCTTAAGGTGATTACATAAATGTTTCAAATGTTAATTTTTATAGCTTTTCTAACTAGAAACCTTAAGTTGTATGACTACAGTAGCCAATCAGATTGTAAAAATATGTGAGATAGGCTAGTACATAACAGGGATGTGGCAAAAATTAACAAAATGGTACATATAGCATGTAGACCAAAGAAGTGTACATAGGAGCCCATAGCCCATAGGAGCCCATAGCTTAGAGTGTCTACAGAGCACAGTCTGAAAGCGAATTGTAATATTTATTTATGTCTGCTTAGCAGGAACATAAACTTACATTATTCTAGCATGTTCAAACTTTTTATTTTATTTTTTAAAAGATTTTATTTATTTTTAGAGAGAAGGGAAGGGAGGGAGAAAGAGAGATCAAGTTACAAGGTAACCTGATCTCAGTCCACTGAGCCATACCAGCCAGGGCATGTCCAAATTCTTTAATCAGAACCAACACATATACACACTCACAAATTTTAGACAGCCTATTAAAACTAAAAGTGGCTTGAATCACAAACATTTATTCTCTAACAAAACAAAAATCCAGAATGCAGTAAATCCAGGATTAGTTAAATCAGATGCTCACCAATGTCAGGATCTAAATCAGCTGCTCTGCACTACTCTTGGTCTCCCATACATTTGCAAGATGGATGTCACTACTCCAAGGTTAAGTCTCAAGGTAAGAAGGAAAACAGATTCCTTTAAATCTCTTATCAGTTTCTTTGTATAATTCCTTGATTTCTCATTAAACTGAATTAGATCAGATGTCCAACTCTAAGCTACTCTCTAAAAAGAGGAAAAAGAAATTTACATGGTTGATTTAAGCACAGAAAATCCTAGAGCTTGTGGTGGAGCCCACCTTCCCTTAACACAACCATGTCCATTACTTAGTTAAACTGGGTTTTATTAACAAAAAAAAAAAAAAGGAGGAAACCTCTGTTAAGAGCACAACTAAGAGCTAATCCATCTGTCTCCTAAGGGGCCCATTTTATTTACAGTATTTTCCTCCAAATTTCTTCAGTACTATCCCCTATTTTTCATTTACTCTTTGCATGTCCTATTGAATAGTTCTAAAATCTCTTACTTCTATTAACTAAAAATAGCCACAATCCTTGTAGATAATCTAAGTGGGCCACTTTCTGAACCCCAAATCACCAAAAGTTCAGGAAAAAATTTACTAATTATGTCAAACATAAGTTCTACATAGATAGCCCATGGCTAAACCAGGAGGTAGGCTCCATAGGAATTAATATCTAGACAAGGCCATAAGGCAAAGCAGAACATTTTGAAGTTTACTGTAGAACCTCATTAAGGTTCCTAATTATAACCAGAATACCCAGAAACAAACAAAAAAAAAGATGCACCAAGAAAGTCCCCTATGTGTCCAGAAGAAATTGACCTTAGCACCTGTGAGTTCTAGGGTTGAGCAAATCCTTAAAAATAAATGGAATCAACTTCAAAAAGAAAGATACCAAACAGCTACTGTTTTACCCCAGAACACCAGAACACTGGATATGCTGGTATTATATCTACCTGTCCTTTTCAAATGAAAAGTCAGGTCTCAGTGAGGAGAGAATTTTATTTCTCCCTTAAAAATTTAAATACATCACCTGTAATATCATTTTCTTAGTTTAGAAAAGAAGGTGACTCAAAAAGAAAGCTGTAGATTCAGCAGAAAGTCACACAGCTGGCTCAAGACTGGGGTCAGATCCATAAAATCCTTATTTCAAACATAGCAGAATACTTTATGTAAGAGTGAAATAAATGATATTGTGATCACATTTTTTCTCATTAGGGTAGGTGGTGTTTTTACACGTAAACATTATAAGTCACTTCAAAAAGAAAGCCAACTTTGCAATTTTCTTCATTAAACTTTACTAAGTATAACTATGTAAAAATCACACTGACCTTTCATTGTTAGCACCCTCATGCAATATTTAAGAATTTACAAGTTATAGTTTCTATCAGAAAATTCCACATTGTGAATTATTGATCACTATTACCTAGGTCTGTGACATATTCAATTTTTCACTTTTATTGAAAATAGGTCAAGTTTAAAAATGTCAACTGATGACTATGTTAAGAGTTTACCAAAAGCACTATTTGAGTTAAAAATAATGATATAGCTCAAAGAAAACAATTTTTGATAAAATATAATACTTTATTTTTTGCTATATTCTCAATTTTTTTCTTTAGCCTTAAATCATACTTAAGGAATCTGTATCTTTGTTTTAAAGATTTTATTTATTTATTTATTTATTTTTAGACAGAAGGAAAGAGAGAAAAAGAGGGAGAGAAACATCAATGTGTGGTTGCCTCTCATGTGCCTCCAGCTGGGGACCTGGCCCGCAACCCAGGCATGTGCCCTGACTAGGAATCGAACCAACGACCCTTTGGTTTATAGGCCAGTGCTCAATCCACTGAGCCATATAAGCCAGGGCTTGGAATATGCATCTTGACATGCATTACAGATCAATGACATGTACTAATAAAATGGCAAGAAGGTACATATACCATAGCACAGAATTATTGAGATTTATAAAAATAATAATTATACATAAAGTGAGGATGAGCTAATTCATAGGGCTACATGTCTCTAAGAATAGGAATAACCATTAAGACTGAGGGAAGAAACAAAGAATAAAGGGCACCAATTCAGGGAAAGTAATAAAGAGTGATACTAATAAAAAAGTAACTGTTGGGTAGGAATTATAGTAACTTGCTTTACAAGAATGTACCATTAATTCAAACAGAAACCTAGTCCTGGGTATCACTCTAACAGTGGAGTCTAACTCATGACATATTTCAAGGGAGTTTATTAGAAGACTGTTTTTTCACTACAAAAGCATTCCCATTCTACAAGGTAATTTACAAATTTTAAAAAAACTGAAATAAGAGAAATTTGGTTTGGGGCATTTTTTTAAACTAAGTAGAGTTACATGCAGTTGATAGAAATGGAGAAAGAGATAAAGAAGTTTCTGAAAATTATGATTCTTCCTAAAAACTTCTGAGTATCATTAGCGAGAATATTATATGCATGTCTGGTAACTTGACATAGGTATCACATGCTTAAACTAAAAGGAGCTAATTATTTTCCCCTTTGACAAAACTCCCCTTATGCTCCTTGGTCACAGAACTCTCACGATGCTTCTGTTTTAAAGGTAAACCTGCTCAGAGTTTTTAAATGTCTTTCCACATCACATATTTTCCTACACTTTTACCTATCTTCCTTGTTATCATGTCCTTGAGCATTTTGACCACCTGATGAGTATAATGGGGTTAACTCAAGGAACCCAAAATCTAATCTTCCAAAACAAGTATATGTGTATTATTCTATTGAATAAGGGAAACCTAAATAGGTCACATCTTTCTTCTCTCTGAATTTTGTCTGCTGGTTGTACTACATGGAATACTGGGTTATGTTTATAAAGATGGAGAAAGTGAAAAAGACAGGATGGCTCCTAAAATGAAATAGACAGGAGATAAAAGAACAGATGTGATCCAGTTACCATGCTTTAAAAAAAGAATAGTAAGAGTCACATAGCCCTGGCCAGTGTGGCTCCATTGGTTGGAGCATCATCCTGGCACTAAAGGGTTGAATGTTTGATTCCCAGTTTGGGTGTATACTTAAGTTGTATGGTCAATCCCTGGTCCAGGCCCATATGGGGCACAAGTGGTGCTTCTCTCTCACATGGGTGCTTCTCTCCCTTTTCTCTAAAAGCAAGGAACAGATGTCTGTGGATGAGGATAGCAGAAAGAAAGAAAAGAAAGAAAGAGAGAGAAAGAGAGAGAGAGAAAGAAAGAAAGAGTCACCCAATATCTTAGACTATCAGACAAACCAAAGATAATTGATATAGAGCCATATGTCCTCCCATTTCATTTCTTAATATACTATAGGTCTATAAAGCTATCCAGCCATATAATATGAAAAAGAGACATTTATTGAAGAAAATACAAGATACAAGAAACATTGTGCATAGGACAATGACACCACAGTCCCCTTCAAAGTAGGTACCTTGGGACCTCACACAGTTCTCCCAATCAACATCAGCTGCCCCATTATATTTTCCTGAATCTCATAGACAGTCTTAAATCTCTTCCCTTTCAGAGGTGATTTTAGTTTTGGGAAAGCCAGAAGTCGCAGGACTTCAAATCTGGGCTGTAGGAGGGCTGAGTTACCTGGTTGATTTGATGTTTTGCCAAAAAACTGCTCAAGATATGATGCATGAGTGGGCATGTTGTTGTGATGAAGCTGCCAATCACTAGGTGTCCATAACGGTGGACTTCTGAATCATTGAAATAGTTTCCATGGAGGAATGTTCAAACTTAATGCAAAAATTGTTGCAGATTGTTGCTGTAGTCATTTTGAATGTGACAGCCACACAATACACATGCTTACTCAGTGGTGTCTATCACCCCCACTGACTAGTACAGTGAAGTTGTCATTGTTCAGTCATGAATATTCCAGTCCACTCTCTTTGGCTGCCAAGTTACAGCAATGTCGTACAAAGTGTTCTCATATTAACAATGGCTGGACTTTCCCCAGACAGACCTCATAATTTAGAGATGCTCTCATGAAGCCATCACCATAAATATAAAAGCATGAAAGTTATCGATTGTGATAACTCTATGTCTATAATTATCATGAACACATTTTAATTCATTTGGGTATAGAATATTCAATTATTTATGAGGTAAATCATATGTCAGAATCATTGCCTCCACTGAATTACGTGGTCATCAATCAACAGGTCGAGTTAGTGATAATAAATTAACCTGGAGTGCATGAAAGAAATATTTCTAAATCATGTGCACCAAGGGCCTTGATATAAAGTGATCCAGTTATTGTGACAAAAAAAATATATTTTATGACTATTGTAAGAGACATGAGGTCATGATGGAAATACCTTGTTATTGATGAAAGGAGCCTTTAATGTTTACTTTTTCACCATTTCTAGTATATTACCTTGCTGCTCAGGTGCTGACATAGATAGTAACAATATCCACTGTCACCATGATTCACTATTGCTGGGGTGCAGGGGATCAACTGCTTAGATAGGAAATAAATTTGTTAGATTTATACCAAGTTTTTAATACAAGATTAAGTTTTCCATACTATGTGTCTTTACTGGTTTGCAGCTATTCAACAACTCAAAGCATAAGGGCTAGTCTGTAAACCTAAAGCCAATTTCTCTAGAGTACCACATATTGAAGATGGGTTGGAGAAACTGGGCACAGACATTCTTAAACAAGACATTTGCATCAGATCCAAACTATACCAAGAACATGATGTAAGCTACAAGTCAGAATGTCTGCTTTATGTGACCTCTGATTTGGGCTGGAGTCCTCAGTAGCTAAAAGTTCCTCCTGGGAGCCTATGTGTCTTTGGAGATACATGTCTGAACCCTCCACTGCAGCTGGCTCTCCTGTCATCAGTGGCCACTCTGGTACCTACCTCTTCCTGCCCGGTAGCACCAATTAACACCCCATAACATGGGAGACACTGTGAGGAGGGCTCTGTGTCCTCAGAGATGCCCGTTCTTCCTTCCAATGGCCCTGTCACAAGCAGTGCTCAGCCCCCTGGCACTGCAACCAAAATGACCTCCTTTAGCCAGTGTCTTAATAGAGCTTAAGAAAATATGTATATTTTTAACTTTTGGAAACTTTAAAAAATATATATGTTTACTCCTCTGGACTCAATTCTTCTTGAATAGTCTGTTCTATCTAGGAATACCTTAAGTCCTTCTCAAATTTCAGAAATTTGGGGGTTATGGGTGGATCATCCTTTATTTTAGAGACTACATACTTAATGACAACCTAAGAAAAAAAGATAACCCCAACCTGTCCATTGTGGCTCATAAAACAATTCTCTGGAGTCTATACTTCTGCATTATTAAGATAAACTATAGATATTTGTGACTACTCTTTGAAATTACTGTAACTACTCATTGGCTCTTTGCACTCGGAAAGAGCTGCATTGACACTACTGATATCCACAGAAGCACTGGTGACATGCGATTCACTGGATCTCCTGAAGTTCTTAGTTCAATAACCATCAAGGCCTCCAACTCAGTCTCCCCTGTCAAATACAGTAATGCATGTACAAACATAAATACATTTTCTTCCCTTTTTTGGCTAAAATATTCAAAAATGGTTCACTCATCTCTCTCTACCTCATTTACTGCAGCTTCTCGTGGGAGGCTTCCAAACTGTAATTAACTGCAGTTCAACCTCAGAACCCTGTACATGCCCCAATATCTTCCGGGTTCTTTGGAGGAACTTTTGAGAAGATTAGCCATAAGATTGATAGAATCTTCTTAGGATGAGAGAAGCTAAGAAACTGAAGAAGTTATTCATACAGATTGCCATTTCAAAATCAGAAATACATGACACAAATCCCTTTCTGTACCTTTTACATACTCTAGAGGCTACTTGTGTACCCTTTAAGCTAAATGGATTTCCATTTTGCTTGGTTTAAAGAATGTTCTTCAGAGAAGAGATTGACAGTTTGTTCTCTACTTTGTTTTGTATATACCCTAGTAAATATGTTATCAACAGATTTATCTAACATCAGTCACAAGTAAAATGTTTGTTTACTTTTATTTTCTAAATACATAAATTTGCAATTTATGTTTATTTTTATCATGCAATTTATTGTATCCACCATAAAATAAACTATGACTTCCATTTCAGGAATAAATGTGAATCACATTCAACAACTGATCCTGACTAACCCTTCTTAGTGTTTGCTTTTCTATTTAGTTTGGAAAATTCTGACTAGCAGCTAAAAAAAATTACCTTGTAATAAATTTGAACCATTTCCCAAGAGCATACTATTCAGTTGCATTGTCCTCATGATGGACAAATAGATAATTAGAAAAACTGAGAAGGCTGACACAAATGTCATGAGGAATATGTCCAATACTGGCATCTTTAGAATAATTGTCAACCAACTTGCTTGTCCCATAGTATCTGTGGGACCTCAGGCAATTTATTTTTAACCCCTCCTTTATTTATCTGTAAATTTGATGCATTGCTTTTTATCTGTATTAAATATGCATAAGTCCTAAGAATCTGTATTTTAATAAGCTTTTTGAGTATTTTCCATGCAGCTACCATGAATTTGGTTTATAAATAAGTGTTGGAAACACTGTTTCAAACAGATTTTTATGTACAGTAAATCTACTGATTAGAAAATTAAATATTAAATAACTTATTTTTAAAAGTTATATGAAGTAAACCCCCAAGTAAAAAACATATAGGAGCAGTAAATTATTTCAATACATTTTAGGCATAATTTAACTATAAACATTACTCTCCTGGGATTTTCTGATTTTTATCTTCACACTTGTACCTTCTTTTCTTTGGGATTTTTTCTTGATGCATACTTTTTTGGGCTTCAGGACAAACATTTAGTGCACAAATTAATATTTGTACACAATTTTCTCTCATAAAGGAGAAGTGCAGAATAAAGTTAGAGGAATGCATCAGATTTATCAATGATATGCAACAGGGCCTTCTAAAGTATTGAAAAACAATGTCTGATAGCTCTGTTTTCTAATAATATGGCAATATGCAAACTACATATCCTAAAAATTTGTTTTAAATTACTGATGAACATAGTAAGGAATTGAGAGAGATCCTTTAAAACAGACAGGAAGTAAATGAGTGAAGGAGGAGGAGGAAGAGGGAGAAAAGAGAGAGACAATGAGAAGAGAAGAAGGAAGGGACACAGAGAAGGAGGAGGGGAGAAATGGAATATTAACACAAGTAGGTAATTAGCTTTTGAAGAAATTGACAATCCAAAAGTTCGCATGTTATGGCATTTCAGTTTTAGATACAGGGTCCAGCAGGAGTCACTCCTGCTTGAGTGTGCTTGGTACTGTCCCAGGTGGGCACAGGTAACCAGGTTCTTAGTGATCGGGACAAAGAATTGAACCGAACACCTAGAGTTCATAGAAGAGAACATGGGAGCAGGCCAACTCCAAGCAGAGATTGACCTCATGGGCTGGAGGGACTCTATTCTTATAGGGAAGATCCTTCCTGGGTAGTTTTGGTGGGCTTTTACTGAGTATGTACAAGTAGTTGTATTACTTCAAAGCTACTGTGCATGTAGTCTCCCATGATCCTCCCCGATTGGCCACCAGGGAAGAGGGTCCCACAATGCTACTGAATTGACTCCCGTTTCTCCTGGGGTCCCCCTGTACTAGGTTCACCTTTCCCTAAGCCAGAGAATTATAGCTCTCCATGTTAGAGATTGGTGAAAAAGAAAGGAGTTATTTATTCAAGTTATACAGACTAAAAGTAGTGACTTAATGTCTTCGTCAAAATCCCAAAGTTCCTTAAAACACCTACAAACACACACAGTCCTTCCTTCCCACCTTTGCCCAGTCTGGGTTACCGTATCTCAGGAAAAGAAATAGAAGTCCATGGCTCAGGCAGCTCCCAGTTCTTCCTAGTAATCCATGCTCAGCTGATAGGCCTTCCTCAGTTCTCAGCACAATCAGCTGTGTTGCCGGGATCTCCAGCTAAAGCGGAGTGGTGGTTCTCTGCTAAAGCCGAGTGGTGATTCTTCTCATGGCTTGGGGGGCGGGGGAGGGGGGTCCTCCTTACATGGCTGCAGCCGTGTGCTTCTCTTCAATGGCTGCCGAGTCTGGGTTTAAATATCCTTCCTGCTTTACTGGGCTGCCATCCATGAGTCTGTGCAGGGGTGGCCCCATGTTGTGGAGCCAATCATCTCCAAGCTCTCATGCAGGTGCTGTAACTAGGGGGAGTTGCCTCCCAGCTACATCATGGGTCAAAGTCATTCCTATCTCCCTGGCCCAGGCAAACTATTCAGCATTACTATGAAGCTAGTCTGCTTTTATTGACATGCAAAGTAACTCTCAATCACTGTGATGCTCTCTTCCCAGCCCCCAAGCTAGGCTTGTGGTGGAGATCTTATATTCCCAGACACTCCAAGTTCATGGACCTCATCCCATACCCATTACACTTAGAAATTAAAATTATACTGAAATATTGAAATATTATATATCATGTCCCAGACTGGCAAAATTTCAGAAGTTGTCAACTCTTCTGTTGATAAAGCTGTGAAGAAATAGGAATGCTTATATAATGTAGGTGGAAATATAAAATACTGCAGACTTACAGAGAAGTTGGCAATATATTACAAAACTGCATATTCATTTACCATTTGATTCTGCAATCCCACTTTTATGAACTTACCTTCAAATAATTAAATGTGCAAAAGTTTAAACTTTTGTGGCCTTAGTTTAACTACAAAATATTAGAAGATTGGTTAAATAAACTATGGTATTTAACAAAATGAAATACTATAAAAATGTAAAAGCAATAAGAAAGGTATTTGGAACAGGTATAAAATGATTTCTAGAATACATTATTAGTGAAAAAAGCAAAGTGCAAGAAAACTCACTTTTGAGTAAGAAAAATAAGGTAAATTATATGTGTGTGTATACCTATCTATATCCACATATATTTATCATAAAACAAATCCAATCCACAAAAATGGAAAAAATCTAAAATGTAATACAAATAGACACAAGTAAATACAAATTTCTTTCAAATACATTTTGAAGCCATGTTAAAAGGGTTTAATTATTCTTATATTCTATATCTTAACAGTAAAATATGTATTTTATTATTATTCCATGTACCTATCACTGATAATATGCATATTAATTTGGATATGTGAAATGTTTCATAATCCAAAAAAAAAAAAGAGTCTTTGAGCACCATGGAGATACTAGTGAGTATTCAGGGAATATCTTATGAAAGTAGGCTCTGTTATCACATAGCATTCATTCAAATTTTGTTGTTTGGTGACGCGATCACTGGCTGGCAGTGACCGCAGAACGCTGTGGATGACTCGTCAACACATGAGAAAGACATACACAGAGACAACCAAGTCCCGTGAGGAAGTAGGAACAGAATGGCCACTGTCTCTGATGAAGAGAGCACCTTGTTCCCCCTCCAGAGAGGCTTTTTATTGGTTTCATTTGCATAGGGATTCAGGTAAAGCTCATTACTCATTGCTAGGAAGTAAGGATCAAACAACAGGTAACAAGGAAGTCTGAGGGCCTATTTTGAGTCAGGGTCAAAGAGCTGTAAAAAACTTTAAGGAACAAACTTACTACTTCCCTGGACCCTCATCATTCAACTGAGACCATTCTAAACAAAGCAGTTTTCACAGGATTTTACATATTCTTCCTTAGGCCTGATCACCCGGGGAATCTGCCCTTTCCAGCACAGGGCAGCACCACCCTGTCATTGTTTCAGGCTTAGGTGGAGCAAGGGAAGTAAGGCAGCCAAGAGATTAGGAGATTTTCTTGCAGACAATGAGGACTCAGGCTATGTCAAAGCTGAGGGGCAAGGGTCCATCACCCCCTTTTGATGTAGCCCCAAAGTCTTTCCTTGGGGGCCTCCCATGTGATTGTGCCTGTCTTAGCTCATTCCCCCCTTGGGGAATCTTACCCATCATTGGCTAACCAACCAAGCATTGGGGGCCTGTTATGGATGAAGCAGCAGAAGCAGCAGTCCTGCCAGGGAGATAAGCTTTTGTCTCCTTGGTGGCTTATGGTCCAAGGTCACTCCCTCAGCCTTAGCCTTGGTGGGGGTTACAGCTTCTGATACCAGGCAGGGCAGTTCCCAACAGTTTGGGGCAAATTCCTTAACACTATGCCTTAGTTTCTTATCTATGAAATTTGTTTATATCTAGTAATGCTGCTGTGAAGATTAGTTATTAGAGATAAACTGCTTAGAATAGTACCAAGCACATAATAATAGATCAATAGACATTAGAAGATAATAGTAGAATAGAAGCCATTTTTCTAGGACCCGGAGGCTAGGACCATCAGTTTCTATCTAAACATTTTTGATGGCTGAAAGCAGTATTTTAGTAACTATATTCTATAATAGCAAATAACAGTGATTTTCAAATAGGTGTATACATCAACATCATTATTTATATCTATAAATTATAAATAATTAAAACACAGAGACTTGACATCACCAAAAACCTGTAGAACAGAAGTTTTAGATATCAGGCTCAAGTAATTGTAAATTCAAAAATGTCTTAGGTGGTATTTACAATCACTCCTTCCTCTGTGATAGGAATATTGAAAGAGTATTATACCTGAAAGAAAGTAATTCTATCATCTTGGACAAAGAATTGAGAACTGAGACTCAGTTTTTCCTCAATAAAATTAGAATAGTGATTCCTTATAAACAGTGCTGTAATGACTAATAAAGATAATATAGAAAATACTTAATCCATTGTTAGCACTCAATGAATGATGTCTATTATCATTTTCTTGTAGAAGGTTGAAAAAATACATAAAAAGAGGAAATGGCATATTTATAAGAAATCACAGATAATGTAATTTAATAGCATATTTTAATGAGATCTGTAATTTTGTAGAATTTTAAACTCTACTTTAAAACCATTAAACCAAATCCCATAAAATACAAAAAGTTCACCTATTTTCACAAAGGTAATTGAAAGTCTTAGTACAATTTCAAATAATGGATTTATGCTGCTGACTTGCACACATAAATGAGTGCCCTTGCGAATTAAAAGATATTCAGGAATGTTTATCATAGTCAGAGTCTGTGAACTGCATACTGATCAATGCCCCTCACTCATTAACATACAGGCTCCTTGCTTGAGATTTCATTTGCATGCTCTTGGAAAAGCTTCTTTTTCTCCCTCAAAGTTCAAACAGCCAATGACCTTTGTAATCAACAAGAAAATTAGAAGCAGGTGGGAGCTTATTTCAATGCTGTTGAGACCAAATTGTTTAATTTAAATCTGAACTTTTTTCTTTCAATCCTTTTTAATGCCTGACAAATATTAATTACGTGAAATTAGACAGAAACTCTGACTTTCTTATTTACTCTGATCAAGCTCTGTAACTAACGCTTTGTTTTTATATTTAATTAATATGATAAAAACATCTCTCATCTATCAGTCTTTTACTTTTTCCTGGAGCCTGCAGTACAAACTTAATAACTTTGAATTTTAGCTAATGTTCTGGCAGTCTTTACAAATTTACCTAGATAATTGTAAATGAAACTAATTGAGGACATTTCCTACATAACTGTAATTATTTATTTTAATTAGTGCATGTAAGTGGACTGGAAATAAAGTTTCGACATCATAAATAGCAAGATTGGCTTGCCTTGTATCTTTTGCTTTAGAATTTTCTTAATCACATTTACTTGAAATAATCTCATTTCTCAGGAAAGTGCCGAACAATTTTGTTTCAACTGTGTATATCCAGTATATAATGAATTTGATGATAAAGACTTCCAATTGCAATCATATCTAGATTACCTCCAAATCATATGCCTTGAGAACCTACAGTAAATTTACTCTCAGGCCATTTTCTACACTGTTTTATATAGGTTTCTTCTATGATCTCATACTACCCCCCAAAAAGCAAGCTCAAAGAAACCAAAATCATTTCCAAATAAATCATCCAAATCTTTTGAAATAGACACTGACTTTATAGCAATCCAGAGTTTTGGATTTGCCATTACTGTCTCTTGTTATTTTTAAGCAATTTAGTATTTATTATACTTCATATCTCAACCTATTCAGCTATCACTCCACTATAACCAAAATTTGAATGAAAATGAAAAAATATAATATTACTGCCATCTTATTACAACAGTAATTAAAAATAAAATATTTATTTTACCAAAACTATGAAACAATTTAATTTTGAAAAACTATAACTCAAATACTTTACCTTTTATTTAAAATAATCTACAATGGCCTACCCTTATAGCTTGCCACTATTATCTAAGGCTATCTTAATATTAATATTTTGTCAAAAGAACCAATTCTTTCAGCTACTCATGCATTATTCAATGTTATTTTAAATATTTATATCTATATACTTATTTAAAACACATACATAGACCAAAAAAGCTTATATTGGTGGTGATTACTTGAAAACTTCTAAGCAAATTGAAACCTGTTTAACAATAAATTTGCTTTTAAAAACAAAAATCAAATCCAAAAATATCATTTATTTTTATTTTATGTTATATTTACATATTGGATAGTTACCAAATAATCTGAGGAAGTTTAAAATAAAAGATACTAAAATATGGTTTTTAATTGTAATAGAGAATCAAAATCATAGGGAAAAGTTAAGAAAATCTGATTTCCAAAAGGGTTAACAAATATTACTATGAGCCTTACAACACTCAGAGAAGAAAATAAATATAATAAATGGCGTAGTTTTTCATACTGAAAAACTAAACAAAAAAGAAAACAGGCATTAGAATCTACATTTAAGATAATGAACATCTAGCCACTATACCATTAAACTCAAGATTCAGCTAAAGATTTAAAGATGACACATATTCAAAGTACTGTGTTGGTAAAGCTTACATGAATGTCATTCACTGCTAATGCCATAGCGTGCCATATACTGGTACTTTAGAAATGTCAGGGGAGATAAAATATAAACCAAATGACAATAAACATACATGAAGTGGAAGGAAAGGTTTAAATACTGTTTCTGTAGCCTTTCAGTGTATTTATGGACTCAGGGATTCTTAAGGATTTGACCTTTAATGATGTTTCTTTGCAATATTAACTCAAATAATGCATAGGTGAACACTATATCAAATCCAAGATATCTGAAAATTCATCAAAACACTCTATATAAGAACAAGACCCTGTGCTTTACTGTTGAGAATGTTTATTGAGAAATGAGTTACCAGGACTATTGAGATACAGCCTCAGTGGAGAATAGGAACTAGTCACCAACTCCTGAGGGCATGTGCCACTAGATATGAAAAGATTCGGAAGCTCACGGCTTCTCTGACCCATGCCTACCCAACCCCTTCTCTTCTGACTGAACATGTTCTGAATGTGAATATAGGAAGCCGTGTCTGAGAATGAGATATTTGTGAAGCTTTTGTTGTATATTCTATATTGTTCTCTGCCTCTGATCCTTTCTTAAAGCTAAATAAGTGTGGTGCTGGTAAAGCCTCCTGCATTATGAATTTGATTATCAATCCAAAGCTAAAGACCACTGATGCTATTAGAACCAAGTGAGTGTTCTGATAACTAAATAACAGGTTAGGTGGCACATGTATCTGGAGAAATACAAAACAAGAAGGGATTCTTACTTTAATACCACCACAAGATGGTGTAGTAAGAGAGAATCGATTTTAAATATGAATGGTCAAAGAAGACCTCACCTCACTTTTGTGGCAGACATTTCCACAAAAATCTGAAAAACAAACCATAGCATGTCATTTGGACTTTGGGAAGAAGCACATTCCAGAAAGAGAAAGAGGAAGCATGAAGTCCTCCAGGCAGGAATGGGCTTGTTGTGCTGCATGTTTACCCAGCAAAGCAACTTTCAGCTTCTGGTTCTGCATATAACATGGAAGTAGACACTCCATCCTAAGATGTAAAAAGCTGAAAAAACTGAAAAATCAACAACTCTTCTTGGTTCCATAAATGAGGTGAGGACACAGAGCAAACCACTGTCCCCAAGCCTGCAAAGGCAGGCAAGTACAGAAAGTTACGGTTTGTGGAACAGAGACTGATTAGAAAGCAGAAACTACTTTGGGTACCAGTGCCAGGAAAACCAGAGCTATAACTGAGGAACTGCTGGAGGCTCAGTGTTGACAAGTCTGAGAGTAAAAAATACAAAGTGACCTTCACTCCCCAAAACAGGATCATATTCTTAAAGTAAACATCAGAGAAAAATCACTTTGTGCCTCCGGCAGGAGGAGGGGCAAAAAGAACCATTTTGTGATATGCCAGATCACTCTGTTCTTCTTAGCAAGACCTTTAATCAGGGGGAAATGGTTAATCAGAGCCTAAAATACAGGGTTATATCTGAGACTGACTTAGAAGAAGGAAAATATCCAACTCCAGACCACTCTAGCCATGCTCTCCCAACAAAATGGGGGAAAAAAAAAACAACCAGAAAAACTTCTGAAATTCACAATGGCATAGGATCACCAAAAGACTGAGGCCTACTCACAGGACTCGAGAACACCCACCGACATCTCCCCACACCACACCACCACATCATTAAAGGCCATTTACAGTAAGTAGTTCCTTTTACCTGGTATATCATGCCCAGTTATCAAATAAAACTTACAGGTACCAGGCACACTGAAGGGAGTACACACAACTTGATTATACAGAGCAAGCATCAGAAACAGACATAACAAGGATGTTGGAATTATCACACTGGGAACTTAAAATGACTATGATTAATATGCAAAGGACTTTAATGGATAAAGTAGACAGAATGCAAGTACAAATGGGCACTCTAAGCAGAGAGAGAAAAATTCTAACAAAGAATCAGAAAGAAATGCTAGAGATAAAAAAATATTTATAACAGAACACTTTCCATGGATTTATTAGTATACTAGGAATGGCTGAGGAAAGAACCTCTAAGCTAAAAGATATATTAATAGAGTACTAGAAAACTAAAAAGCAAAGGGAAAAAAAGATTGATAGAAATGGCAGAATATCCACAGACTGTGGGACAACTACAAAAGGTATACCATTAGTAATGGGAATTCCTTGAGGAGGAAAGATAGAGCAAGAAACAGAAGAAATATTAGAAATGATAATTCCTGAGAACTTTTGCAAATTAACGTCAGACACCAAACCACAGATCCTGAAAGTTCAGAGAATACCAAGCAGGATTAATGCCAAACCTGCACAAAAAACAAACAAATTAAAACACACCTATAGCTAGGCTTATAATTTCAAACTACAAAAAATCAAAAATAAAAACAAAAAATTTCTGAAAGGGGCTATAGGAAAAAATCTTAAAATTGATAAGCCTCTAGCCAGTCCAACCAAGAAAAAAGAGAAATGACACAAATTACTGTATCAAAAAGGAAAGAAGGGACATCATTACAGGTACTATTGACATTTAAATGATAATAGAGGAATACCATAAATATCTCTATGTCCATAAATCTGGAAAATTAGATGAAATAGACTAATTCCTTGAAAGATACAATCTACCAAAACACACAAGAAGAAATAGATAATCTCAGTATACATATATCTATTAAAGAAATTGAATCAGCACTGGCTGGTGTAGCTCAGTGGACTGAACACCAGCCTGCAAAACAAAGGGTCACTGGTTCAATTCCCAGTCAGGGCACATGCCTGGGTTGTGGGCTAGGTCCCCAGTGGGGGCCATGTGATAGGCAACCATACACTGATGTTTCTCCTCCCCCCTCCCTCCCTTCCCCTCTGTCTAAAAAGAAATAAATAAAACCTTTTAAAGAGAAAGAAATTGAATCAATAATTTATAACTTTCCAAAGTAGGAAGCGCCAGGCTCAAATGGATTCTAATAGTGAATTCTAGCAAACATTTAAGTAAGAAATCATACTATATCATTACTTTCAGGGAATAAAAGCGGAGGGAATATTTCCTAATTCATTAGATGAGACCAGCATTACTCTGATACCAAACTCAAATAAATGCATTACAAAAATAAATTATAAATCAACATATTTCATGAACATAGATTCCAAAATTCTCAATTAAATATTAGCAAACATAATTCAAAAAATGTATAAAAAGTATTATATACCATGACCAAGTTGGATTTATCCTATCTATGCAAGCCTGGTTCAACATTTGAAAATAAATTAATGTAATCAATTATGATGACAGACTAAAAACAAAATTGCATAAGTATATCAATAGATGTAGAGGAACATTTGACAAAATTCAATACCATGGTAAAATCTCTCAATAACCTAGGGATAGAGGTAAATTTTTGTGACTTGATAAAAAACATCTACAAAAATCCTGCAGCTAAGATTATTCATGATACTGATAAATGTGAAGCTTCCCCAAAGACCAGGACTGGTTTTCACCATTCCTTCCTAACATCATACTGGAAGTTCTAACAAATGCAATAAGCTAAGACAAGCAAATAAAAGGAATATACAGATTGGTAACAAAGAAATGAAATTTTGGTTTTTTACAGATTACATAATCTGTAGAAAAAAACAAAGAATGCACACAAACATTCCTGGATCTTATAAGTGATTATAGCAAAGTTGCAAGATAAAATGTTAAAAATCAATCACTTTCCTATAATAATGAAAAAGTGAAATATGAAATTAAAAATATAATACCATTTACATTAGCATCCATAAAATGAAATAATTAGGTATAAAATTAACAAAAGATATATAATATTTATAAGAAAAAACTACAAAACTGTAATAAAAGAAATAAAATGATAGCTAAAGATGTATTACATGTTAATGGATAAAAAGACAATGTTGTCAGAGTGTAAATTTTTCCCAGTGTAATCTATAGATTCAATGTAATCTATTGACTAATGCAATTCCAGTTAAAATCCCAGAAAGTTATTTTGTGGGTATCAATAAATTGGTTTGAGAGATTGTATGTAGTGGCAAAAGACCCAGAATAGCCTACATCATATTGAAAGAGAAGGACAAAGTTTGAAGACTGATACTACCTCACTATAAAACTATGGTAATCAAAACAATGTAGTAATGATGAAAGAAAAAATAGTCACATAGATCAATGGAATAGAACAGTCCATAAAATAAACCCAAATAAAAGTCATTTTGACAAAGAAGTAAAACCAACACAATGGAGAAAAATTGTTTTTACTTTTTTAACAAGTGTTGCTGGGAAAACTGTATATCAAATATAAAAAACTTAACCTAGACACACTCAAATGTACCACAGACCTACATTTAAAACACAAAACTATAAAACTCGTAGATGCTAACATAGGAGAAAACCTAGATGACCTTGGGTATAGTGATGACTATTTAGATATAACACCAAAAGTATAATCCATCAAATAAGTAGTTGATAAGCTAGACTTAATTAAAATTAAAAACTTTTTCTTGTGAATGACAATGTCAAGAGAATAAGAAGAGCCCTGGCTCATTTGGTTAGAGTACAGTCCTGATGCACCAAGGTTAGGGGTCTGACCCCAGTCAGGGTGCATACAAGAAGCAAGCAATGAATGCATAAGTAAATGGAACAACAAGTCAATGTCTCTGTCTCTGTCTCTCAAAATCAATAAATTTTAAAAAATAAAATAAAAAAGAGAAAATGGGAAGAAAAGCCACAGAAAATATATGCAATAAACAAATCTGATAAAGGACTTATCCAAAATATACAAAGAATTCCTAAAACTCAACAGTAAGAATACCACCCAATTTAAAAATGAGCCAAAAACCTTAACAGACATCTCACCAAATAAGACATACATGTGACAAATAAGCATATGTAAAGGTACTCTACACCAAATGTCATCAGGAAAATGTAGTAAATTAAAGCAATAAATAGATATCACTACACATCTATGAGAATGGCCAAAATCCAGAACACGATTGACACCAAATGCTGGCAAGAATGAAGAACAACAGGAATTCTCATTCATTGTTTGTGGGAATGAAAAACTGCATAGTCAGTTTGGAAGACTGGCAGTATTTGACTATCTGACTCAATATGCATTTACCATATGACCCAGCAATTGTGCTCCTTGGTAATTTCCAAAAGTTCAAAATGTATGTCTACACAAAAAAGCTGCACATGGAAATTTATAATAGTTTTATTCATAATTGTAGAAAATGAGAAGGAACCAAGATGTCCTTCAATTAAGTAACAGATAAGTAAAATGTGATACATCTAGACAATTGAATGCTTATTATTCAGTGCTAAAAACAACAACAACAACAACAAAAAAAAAACATCTATCATGAAGAGTCAAGGAGGAGGCTTACATGTTTTTAAGTCAAGGGAGCCAGTGTGAAGATGTTACATTCTGTAGGATTCCAACTATATGAAATTCTGGAGAAAGCAGAAGTATGGAGACAGTAAACAGGTCAGTGGTTCCAAGGATTTGGGGAAGGTGGAGTAGGAGGAAGAGACAAAGCACAGTGGATCATTAGGGCAGTGAAATATTTTTAATTTCCAAATATTTTTATTTCTTTATTTTAGAAAGAGGGTAGGGGAGGGAAAAAGAAGAGAAGGGAAACATCAATATGAGAGAGAATTATTGACTGTTTATCTCTCATATGCTCCCCAGTTGACAGCCCAGACATGTGCTCTGACCAGGAATCAAACCACTGACCTTTCACTTTGTGGGGTAACATCCAACTATCTGACCCACACTGATCAGGGCCCAGTGAAAATATTCTGTATGATACTATAATAATACAACTTGTCATTATACTTTATTACACAACACCAAGAGTGAACTCTAATATAAAATATGGACATAGAGTGATAATAATATGTCAGTATAAATTCATCAATTATTTTTTATAAAAAGTACCACTCTAATGGAGAATGTAGGTAATGGGGGAGGCTGTGCATGCATGGGGGCAGGGGTTGATTATATGGGAATGCTTTATACCTTTTCCTCAGTTTTGCTGTGAACTTTCAAGTGCTCTAAAATTTAGTCTTAATAAGAAAAAAAGAAAGAAAACAAAACAACCAACATAGTGTGGAATAAGTCAGTGAGTTAATTATCAATATTATGAATTGCAGGGGAGAGATTTTATAAGGGTTTGTATTCCATTCTGAGAACTTTAACTTATAACTTATCAGGAAGGGAATTTAAGCAACTCAGAGCTATATGTGATTTAGGTCTTATTAAAATTTCCATGGCTGTTGTTTTGCAAATTAACTGACAGAGTGGGGGTTCATTATGCAATAACAATTAAGAGGTTATCACAGTAATCCAGGGGAGGGTAAATAAATGTGGCTTGGTCCAGGGTAGTGAATGATCCACAGTGGTAAAGGTGACAGGATCTACCGGCAGGTCAAGGTGAAATGAAGAGATAGAGAGGAGTCAAGGATAATTCTAAGGGTTTTAATCCCCATGACTGAAAGGATGGAGTCGCCATTGTCAAAGAGAAATTATTCACTGAACTCTTGCTAAAAATGGCAACACAGATGCCATTCATTATTTTTCAGTAAGAAAGAAATTTCAGCATGAACTAGGCTCAACTCTGTTGAAACAAAAGGTGACAGATTTTTTTTAATGCTAGGATGTGCTAAATGAAAAATATTAAAGGACTATTGGTATGAGTTCTCCAATATGATTAAGTCACCTGCATTTACTAACTGGTGTTTATTGAAGTTGGACTCTTACCCTTTCATAGATATTGAGAGAATGGTGCCCTATTTTTTCTGATGCATATATTGCAAGGGGATGGTTCCCAGGTTTTTAAGAAAATCTTGTAAATATTAGATGGGTTGCAAAAGACATATCTCAAAGGGACAGAGAAGCAAGATTTCTAAAGGAATGCTTCTAGAAATAGAGGTCAACGTCTTAGAGTCAGGTTTGACTGGAACAAACAGCAAATTGTTTCAGCAACATTGAACTTTCTCAGGCAGACAATTTAGGAGGGCTAGAGCTGTCATGCTAGGGACAAACCTTATGCTACTGGAAACTATGATAGTGTTTGTTCAAGTCTCTTAGTGTGAGGGGTGAACAAAATTGCTTGTGCTTAGAGTTTGCAGTTCTTATACTTAAAGCCAAGGTTAAGGCCTAGCCCAGAAGAGGGTTCACTAGAAGGAGGCCTGACTACAGTGTGGTCAAGGAATGAGAATGTCCACCTAAAAAGGTGAGCACTAATTCTTCATTTTGGTAAACAGATTCATCATATATAACTACTGTTATAGTTGTAACATTGTTCAGAGCATGCTAGCTTCTACTTTGATAGAAAAATTCTTTTCTTGGCGTTATAAAAGGCTATGATATTACTGTATTTCACTTTAACAGCATGCATATACTTTTTCTTAGAGAAAGAAATAAAAACAATGTTAAGTTAAAGATAACATTATATCAGTCTAAGTTTATTTTTTGGCACTGTATTCAATACCAAATTATCTGTATCTAATATTCAATGACAAGGACATTTCCCTCAGGTTATATTTAACACATTAAACCTGATTTTAAAATAAGTCACATTTGGTAGTGTATTTTTTTATCTTCAGAAAGAAAACAATAAAAATGCATGCATATTAAACTCTATAAAAATTCTAAATATAGTACACAAAAGAGAAAGCTAATGAAGTTCATATTAGGAGGAGGATTAACATATTATAAGTTTATACTTTTAAAAAATGGATAAGCAGTTTCATTCAGTCACAGCAAATCTTTAATGGAATTTTGAACTGTTTTTTCTGATTGCTCCATACAGCTCTTTTGGGCGTATCATTAAAAAGAGAACAATGCAACTAACAGCTGTTGGAAGATTCAACTATATTCCTGGTTTCTTTGTTTTTTTAAAGCAGGAAAACAGAAAGTAACTTTTAAAATTTTGTTTTCTTAGCTGTAGCTGCCCACCTCATGCTGACAAAGAAAAAAGCAAGCAAGTCTATTCACATTGAAATAATAAGTGCTCAGGTTCTAAATGTCAAGCACTTCCCTATTGAAACACCCCTCACTTTGCATTATGTATGTCAATTCACATATGTGTAGGGTAAAAACATGATAGATAAATATGACAGAAAACCAATGTACAAATGTCTGTATTGCATTGTAAGACCCTTCCACAACTACAGTAACTGTTCAAGATGTACAATAGAAGATTCGTTTTTTAAAAAGGTCTTCACTTTTACAATTAATATTATAGTAAACCTCACAACTTACAATAAACAAAATGAACTCAAGACCCAATATAAATACCAGGAGAAAATACTTGCAAATCACACAGTTTATAAAAGACATATCTACACTTTACAAATAACTGTTACAATTGAATAATAAAAAATAAACAACCCAAGGAAAATAAGCAAGGATGTAAAAATTTACAAAAGAAGATATACAGATGGCTTACAACCACATGAAAAGATGCTCACTATCATTAGTCATCAGGGAAATGCAAATGAAGACCAAATGAGGTAGCTTTCATATATGCTATATAGAATGGCTACAATAAATAAGACAGACAAATGGTGGCAAGCAAGTGGAGTAATGGAATCATTTTAAGTTGTGGGTAGGAATGTAAAATGGTGTAGTCCCACTGGAAAACAGTTTGAAAGTTATCAAAAAGTAAAACATAAAACTACCACAAATTCTACCATTTTTAGTCCAAGGTATGTATCCAAGACAAATGAAAACATATTGCCATACAAAGATTCACACAAAAAATGTGGTATTTGTCCCTCACCACCTGGTTTATTTCACTTAGCATAATGCTCCCCAGTTCCATCCATGCCATCACAAAGCGTAGGAGCTCCTTCTTTCTTTCTGCTGCATAGTAATTCCACTGTGTAAATGTACCATATAGGTTACATGTAAGGTTCACAGTAGCACTATCCATAATAGCCAAAATCTGGAAACAACGTAACTGGCCATGAGGTGGTTAGTAAGTAGGCAAAATATATACACACAATGAAATACTATTTTGTAACAACAACAAAAAAGACCACTGACACATGTTATATCCTGAATGAAAGTAGCATTTATTATGCTGAAAGAAAAAAGCTACTCAGAAGCCACATACTATATGATCCATGTATATAAAATTTCCAGAAAAGGCATACATATAGAAACAAAAAGTAGATTAGTGGTTCCATGAGGCTGGTGTTCAGATAGGGCCTATCAAGTACAAGAGGAAACTTACAAAGAAGGGGCATGAAGAGATTCTGAAACCGATTTATGGTGATGGTTGCATAACTTGGTAAAGTAACTAAAAGTCATTAAATTGTACACTAAAAGTCATTAAATTGAAATTGGTAAAACTCATATATGCAGAAATACATCAATAACATTACTGGAAATATTAAGCTTTTTCCCATCTAACTATTTAAGATTTTTAATTGAAATTTCAGATGACTATCACAGAGATGTGTATTTAAAAGTTTTCTGAATAAAAGTATAAGCAAAGATGTTTGTCTGAACAGTGAATAAGCCTGATTTCATTGACTAGGTTGACAACAGAGACTGGCATTTCAAATTATGTTAAGTGGAAGATATTTTTCATAAATTAAATGAGTAAATCTGAAGTTTTGATAAAAACTTTTGTAAAAGCATAAGATGTAAATGCAAAATACAAGTGTTTCCCTACCATGTGTAAAATAAGATGCCTGTAAAGAAACAATAAGTAAAATTAAAATTTTTTGCTAAAGATTTTTATTTTTATTTTATTCTATTATTAGGTTTTATTTATTTTTTAGAGAGAATGGAAGGCAGAAAGAAAGAGAGGGAGAGAAATGTTGATGTGCAAGAAAACATTGATCAAGCCCTGGCTGGCACAGCTCAGTGGATTGAGCACGGTCTGCGAACCAAAGCATCCCAGGTTCGATTCCTAGTCCGGGCACATGCCTGGGTTGCAGGCCACATCCCCCAGCAACTGCACATTGATGTTTCTCTCTCTCTCTCTTTCTCCCTCCCTTCCCTCTCTAAAAATAAATACATAAAATCTTAAAAAAAAAAAAAAACAGAAAAACATTGATCAGTTGCCTCCCATGGGCCCCCAGCTGGGGACCTGGCTCACAGTCCAGGCATGTGCCCTGACTGGAAATTGAAAGAACGAGTTTTCATATCACAGGCTGACACTCAACCCACTGAGCCACAGCAGCTAGGAGGCTAAAGATTTTAGGTATACTTTTTAGAAATGTAGAAAATGATATATTAATGCATTTTAATAAAATTGATTTACCATTAATGTGTTTATAAATCTGTGCTTTCACCAAAATCAACATGAGACTATTCAACTCATAAGGTGTTAAAAATTTTTCTTAAATTTTTAATATTAAGAAAATTTATTATTATGCAACTTAAATTTATTATTATGCAATTTTGGGGATATAGTTCAGGAACATTCAAAGAAACAAATGACATTATTATATTAAATATTTTTTATCATTCACCTATTTATTGTGAATAAGGTCATTTCATATATATTAATATATATTTATATGAGATCTGTCCAGAAGGAATCCAGCCATGTAATATGAAAAATAGAGACATTTATTAAAGAAGATATAAGATACAAAAAACATTGTACATAGGACAATGATTCCTCGGTCCCCTTCAAAGTAGTCACCTTAGGACCTCACACAGCTCTCCCAACTGTCATCAGCTGTCCCATCGTATTTTCCTCAGTCTTATAGATGGTCTGAAATCTCTTCCCTTTTGAAGGTAATTTTAGTTTCAGGAAAACCCACAAGTCACAAGGCACCAAATCTGGGCTGTAGGAGGGCTGAGCCACTTGGGTGATTTAATGTTTTGCCAAAAAACTCTGCATGAGACATGATGCATGAGAGGGTGTGTGGTTATGATGAAGCTGCCAATTACCAGTTGCCCATCGCTACAGCCTTCTGAATCATCCAAATAATTTCTGTGGAGGAATGTTCAAGCCTAACAAAAAATTTGATGAAGATTCGTTGTTCTACTTGCTCAGTCATTTTGAATGTGATGGCCAAAATGAAAAATGAGTGTACCAAAGCAGGACTGTATTGGAACATCAGGAAGAAAAAGCCATGGCTATGGAAGAAAATGCACAGCTTTAATACAGACAATAAAGACATTGAAACTGCTAAAGATTTTACTTACTTTGACTCAGTCATCAGTTCAAATGGAGCCCTGGCTAGTGTGGCTGAGTGGATTGAGCACCAGCCTGAGAAGGGCTGCTGGTTTGATTCCCAGTCAGGCACATGCCTGGGTTGTCAACCAGGTCCCCAGTAGCAAGCACATGAGAGGCAACCACACAATGATGTGTGCCTCTCTCTCTTTATCCCTCCCTTCCTTTGTCTCTAAAAATAAATAAATGAAATTTTTAAAAATATTCAAGTGGAGACTACAGCCAAGAAATCAAGAGAAGGCTGAGATGCAGAAGGGCAACAATGGAAAAATTAGGAAAGATCACTGAGAGCAAAGTTGTGTCATTACACACCAGGGTTAAGATCATCCAAATTCTCATATTCCAAATTACCATGTACAAATGCAAAAGCTGGACAGTGAAGAAGGCTGAGAGGAAGAACATGATTCATTTGAAATATGGTACTGGAGGAGAGCTCTATGGATACTGTGGACCACTGGAATGGCAAACAAGTGAGTCCTGGAGCAAATTAAGCCTAAAACATTGCTGGAGGTAAAAGTGACAAAACTGAAGCTGTCTTGCATCGCATATTATGAGAAGCCATGGTTGTTTGGAAAAGACAATAATGATGAAAAAATAGAAGGCAGCAGGAAAAAGGAAGACCAAATACAAGATGGACTGACTCTAAAAGAAGCCATTGGCATGAGGCTACAGGAGCTAAGCAGGGCTGTTGGGGACAGGACTTCATGAACATCACTCCTTCACAAGGTCACCAGGAGTCAGAGCTGACTCAACAGCATGTAGCACACACACTGGAACTGTGAGAAACATAAATATGAACAGATTTTAAAATTAGATGAAACCGAATAATGTCTTATATTCACAGTAATGAGTATAACCTTATTTAACCTGAGTAAAACCCTAATCAGGGTTTTAGATATGTATATATTTTTTGTCTATTAAAAACATCATAACTATTTTGGTACATGTGTAATCGTAGTAAAGTGAAACACAAATAAAACACCTATTAGACCTATGCCTTTACATGAGTTTCTCAACTTCTTTAAACTCAATTTCATAGTTCCATTATGAGCATTAAATCAAATAAAGAATGTGAGGCATGTACTACTATATCTGGCATGTAACATGCTCTCCATAAATTTGGCTATTTAGTGGAACTTAGTATAATTCAATTATTTAAGGGATAAAGACAAATAATACTGATCTTACATGCAATTAAAAGTTGGATGTAGCCCTGACTGGTGTAGCTCAGTGAATTGAGTGCTGACTGTGAATCAAAGGGTCATAGGTTCAATTCCCAGTCAGGGCACATGCCCGGGTTGTGGGCCAGGTCCCCAGTAGGGGGCATGCAAGAGGCAACCACACATTGATGTTTCTCTCCCTCTCTTTCTCCCTCCCTTCCCCTCTCTCTAAAAATGAATAAATAAAACCTTTTTTAAAAAGTTGGATGTAAGTATTTGCACTGGTAGTTTAAAATCTAAAATTAATTTAAAAAGGGAAGCAAATTCAAAGAGGTGTGAGTCAAATATTTACACTTGTTCTGTAAGACCCTCATAAAGCACTGTTATAGGAACCTGTATCATGGTGGGTCTGATTTTCACTGCAGTTAAATCAAAACTTCACTTACCTGGTTAACCTACTAAAAAGAATGGGAAGAAATATAATATCTACTTATGAGATTATTTTTAAGGATAAAATGTTAAAGATAATGTGTAAGAAGCACCTAGAATAGTGAAACCACCCAAGTACAAGCTCAATAAATATTGCTTTTATTACAGTTCTGAAGTAGATACTGCCCTGTCTCCACGATTTCACCTCCAAGTCTTCCTTCCTTTGCCACTCACCTCCCCTACATGTTCCACAGTCCTTCAATTCTCACTTTCTGACAAACTGGTACCACTAAAAAGACATTAAGAATTCCTTATCTTTCCAATGCTCTTTCAGAAGCTGTGCCACTGATACTATCAAAGTGCTCATTGGAGCACTTCTTTTAAAAAGACTAACCCACAGGTGATCACTTATATACTGCTAAAAGAAAAGATACAGGCAATTCATACCACGAATGTATTATTATTCTTAAAAAAGATATTTTCTGGGTATATTATAGAGTTTTTATCTCCATATTTTATTCAGGGCTAAGACACTGTCAATCCATTATTCTGAGTTCCTTGTGGATTTACTCTGCTTCCTGATTTTCGCATCACTACTATAGGACAGTAAGGTATCTTTCACCAAAGAACAATAGGTCTTTCCTTGGGTGTTCAGACCAGTGAAATAATCCCTAGCCAATTTTCATGAGGTTCGTTACATAAATTATCATTCACAACTGCATCTGTGCCTTTTCTCTACACACGCACACACACTAACCATCACAATTAAAACAGAAAATGTGACATGCTTTTAAAGTAGCTTAGATATTGTGTATATTTACACTTTGTAACTCATCTTAAAATTAACAACCCAGAAGTATGTTTTTTATTCCATGCCATTTTAAAGTAGGTAACAACTATGAGAGAACTGACATTACTCACTGCTAACATTTTCAAGTACTATCTAGCACTGAAGGACAACTTGTATTTTTAAATCAAGGGGAAGACATCATGGCATAAGGGAAATGGTATTAGCTTTAGAAACCAATATAGGTGCATCCAAATCCTGACTTTATCACTTAATGTTTTTGTTACTAGGGCAAAGTAAATATTTTACTCTCAGGGTGTTTGTGCCACTCAAGTACAATAGTATTTAAGGGTCGTTTGCCTGGATGGGTGGTGTTATAAGTGAGCTTCATGTAACCATTTTTCTGTATTTAACATAGTTTCTACAATGCAAGTATACTAACTTTTAGAGAGCTTACAAGGAAACTAAACAAGCATTTCAATATTAAAATGTATGCAAAATACACAGTGACTGTGGGAGAGTAGTCATAGAGAAATTCATTAGTCCCATCAAAAGATACATTTTCAAATAGATCAACATGATTAACTCTTACTAAGGTCATAAACACAATTGTGTTCATGATCAAATCATGTAACAAATATGTTTACCCAATAAAAATTACATGCAAATGTGAAAGGTCTGTCTGGAAAAAGTCCAGTCATTGTCAATATAACAAGAACAATGGCAATATCGATGTAACCTGGCAGCCAAGAAGAGTGGCCTGCAATGAGCATGCGTAAACAATGGTTAACTTCACTGAAATAGTCAGTGGGGATGGTAGACACTGTTGAGTGAGCATGTGTACTGTGTGCCTGCACATTCAAAATGATTGAGCAAGTAGAGCAAAAAATGTGCATCAAATTTTGCATGAAGCTTGAACATTCCTCTGCAGAAAGTATTCAGATGATTCAGAAGGTTTTCAGGGACAGTGCAATGAGTGCAACACAAATAAAAGTGTGGCACAATCTCTTCAAAGATGGTCAAGAATCTGCTGAAAGTGATCCACGTTCGGGAAGACCTGTGACAAACAGAACCCCTGAGTGGCTACAACCAGGGTTGTATAGGCTACAACCAACAAAGATCAGCAACTAGAAGTGCAAAAACTAGAAGATGCCTCAGGGATTCCAAAATCTACTGTGTCCAAGATTTTGACGTAAAATTTTGGCATGAAATATGTCATGGCAAAATTTATTCTGTAGCTTCTGCTACCAGAGCAGAAGGAACATTGTGCTACAGATGCTGATGACTTGAATCAAACCACTCGTGCAGAAATTTTGGGCAAAACATCAAATCACCAGGTGACTTAGCCCCTCTACAGCCCAGATTTGGAACCTGCAACTTCTGGCTTTTCCCAAAACTAAAATCACCTTTGAAAAGGAAAAGATTTCAGACCATCATCGATGAGATTCAGGAAAATATGATGGGGCAGCTGATGGTAATTAGGAGAACTGTGTCAGGTCCCAAGGTGCCTACTTTGAAGGGGACTGAGGATTCATTGTCCTACATACAATGTTTCTTGTATCTTGTACCTTTTTCAATAAATGCCTATTTTCATACTGCATGGCTGGATACTTTCTGGACATGTCTTAATATATTTTTAGAAATATACTTAGTATGTTTTGGGGAAAAAATCTGATATATTACTAAATAGACTAGTTATTGGGGCAAAATATTAACTAATATAAACTGACATTTATTTAAAGCTTACTCTATGACAAATGTCCTAAAAGTTATTACATGAAGTGCTTGAAGCAAGCTTATCAATTTTATTTTGTTTTTGTTTTCCCATAGTACAGGTAGAAAAAGAAAAAATAAACTAACAAACCCTAAAGCACATAAAGTTTAAATAAGTTGCTTAAGGTGAGTGGGCCAACAGAGGGAGACAGAACTATTTCAGCTACTCTGACAGTGGCGCAGAGGCCCTACACAAAGGACAGGTAGGTCTAGGGTCACTCTTAACCACTGCTGTGTGTCACAGAGAAGAGCCTCCAACTGTACAACATCAAATAAAAAGTCTTTCAGTATAAACATATTTTAGGAGTTAGTTCCTAGTAAATAAATACCATAATTCATAAGAGTTGCTGAGATTACCAGTAATTAAAGCTGAGAGTCAAAAAATGTATTTTTACAGTGACTTAACAATAAGGAAACTCACTGAAAGTTATTTCAGACTATTTTGAGATAAAGATGGTGATATCTAATCTGCCTGACTGCCCCTCACCCCATCCCTATTTTCTAACTGAAAATTTAATGAAAATATAAAAACAAATATGAAAGTTCAAAATCCCTTGAACTAGCAATATTTTTCTGTGGATGTTGGTATACACCAATGGGCTATGGAGGAGGAATCATGGGCCCCAGACATGATGGAAACTATCAGTGGTTTCTACCTTCTACAGCTGTGCACCTTCACTCAGGTTCGTGTTAGATTTATCACACAGAGGAGCTGCTTTGTGGGGTCATCAGATCTGTGCCAAGTCTCTCTTTCCAATTAGTTACTTTTTCATCAATGACAACACCAGGATTTTTTGTCTCAACTGTTTCCGTGCCACAGATTAAGAAGCTCCATGAGACAGAAACACGCACATTATGCACTGAAAGATGAGTTAAATAATTAGGAAGGGCTAGAAAATTTCACTAGGTGCTGTGAACTCCCAGGGATTTTGCACATCTTGTGTCGACAGAACCAGCATAGCTTGCATCAAATTTTCCAGAGAAATATTCACCTCAGCGTAATCAGAGAATGAGGCAGCAAGAAAAGAAACACCGTCCTCCTCTGCCTTGTAGATTCATTCTGTGCACATCAGTGGGCATAGCATTAAGATCTGAGTAAAGGACTCAAAGGAAAGCAGGCGAAGAGTGAGGAGCAGGAGGAGAACACAGCAGCACTGCCCCTGGGGAAGCATCAGGTCTGGATTGACCCCCTGTAATTAAAAGAGAAGCAAACAGGGAAAAATAACATGGGACCCATGAAAAAAATCTGAAAAACAAAATAGGGAGATAATGTGTTGACAATGCAGATGAGGAACACATTTCAGTTAAAGATTTATCAATAAAAAGAATATTTTAGAAAGCATATTATTTTTCAATAAACATAAAAATGGAATAGAATCCAAATGGCTTTTGGCAAGCAGCGCATAACCTCTCTTGAAAATGCCCAGTGAAACATAGTTAATAACAAAATACAACATACAAAAATGATAACTGGCAAGTTACAGTAAGACTTAATAAGGATGAAACCTGTGAGATATTAGCAATAATTATAACGGAAGTAGGGCTATATAGACAAGAGAAATCATTAGTCAAGTTTCAGTATAAGGCTTATTGCCTCATGACATAGAGACAGCAAATATCAAACATCTTACACAAGACACAAAGATGGTGCTTGTTTAGAAGATGAAAATGAGACAAAGGGAACAAAATCATTAGACAGAAAGCAGTAATAGAAAACAGCCAGGTAAGATCACTGTGTGAAATGGGTCATTCCTATTATTTAAGTGATTAATCAACCTCATTCTCTAATTGTACTTCCCAAGACATGATGGTATCTGAATGCATGAAAAATTAATCTTTTCTGTGGTAAGTAAAAGCAAAAGAGTAGATAGGAAACTAATAACTATAAAAATTAAAATGTACTAGTTTTCAGAGAAGAAAATTTTTAAATATTCTTTATAAGAACTCTTTATGAAACTAAGGTATTAATAAAATTTTACTTTCTTAATGGCAATAGCATTTTTAACCAATATGGTATGGATGGCATAAAGCATAGTGATTTTCCTACAGTATACTGGCTATCTAAAATTAGGCAATGCATTAGTCAGAAAGTTCATTGTCAAAACACAGTATTAAAATATTCACCTGATGGCATGGTTATACACTATATGAGTGACAGCTCATTTTCAGTTTGATTTGTTGAGGTATCCCTCTCGACTCTGTTTTATAATTTTCATTTCCTTGCTCAGATTAGCAGACTTTCCTTCACTATCCACAAGTAAATTGCTTTTTTGAAATTCCTTAAAAATGTGTTCAACTTATATAAAACTATCTAGCAATGAATTCCAAACTAACTCCTCTAGGCAAATCACCTTTTAAAGCCACAGTGGTCCTCTCAATCCATTTGGCCCCTCATTCTTGTCATTATTGTTATCCTTTCCAAAGATGTCCTTAATATCCTACCTATCCTGAATGTGTGAGCCCACTAAAGCATCTAGCTTCTCCTTTCAATGAAGTCTAAACCCTTCAACATTTTTGAGTGGCTCACATGAGGTTATCCTAGATAACTCTTTAAAAAAAATCATATTCTAGATACCAGCCTCCCCAAACTGTACTTATTTCTCATGTTCAGTTCTCCCTTACCTCCTAGGCTTCACATGTGTTTTCATAACAGAACAATATTAACTAAATAGCTCTTTTCCCTGGCCATGTCCCCTTTATGCTTATGTAGGTCTCACCTTAAATGTTACTTATCTTGGGAAATCTCTCATAATTTCCAAAGTATGTATCTTTCTCCCATAATCATACTTATCAAACACACTGGACTTATCAAACACGCAGTATAGTGCATTTCTGTCTCTCCACTACATTATAAGTGAACCACACTTATCTTATGGCCATTATCTATCAAAGGACTAGGCATCTTATAAGCACACATGTCATAGAAGGAAAGGGAAAAAAGGAAAAGGAGAAGGAAGAGGAGAGAGAGGCAAGGGAAATTTATAGTTTAAAACCTTATGTGTTTTCTGTTTCAAATATTATATACTATATTAGGAACTAAAAAATATATATGTTTTTTTTTCAAAGCATCAAGACAAATTTAACTGTTTCATCTCTTCCATGAGGTTGTTCTAAAATAAAGAGGAAATAAAAATTTTGCCCACATCAGAACTCACCCCTTTCTGAGAAGTTAGGCACTGAAATAGGAAATATTATGCTTATTCTCTTTACACTTCAATTTATAACTATCCACCATGTTCCTGTGTCCATAAATTAAAGCTGGTTATCTAAATTGCCACCGATATGTTCACTCAACAAATATTTCTTATGTGCTTATTGTGTGTTAGCTATCATGCTAGTTTCTTTAGCAAATAGTAATTCACTTAATTCTCATAATCACATGAGGTATATGTTATTCACATCACCATTTTAACAATAAAATAATGAGTAAATTATAGCATAACAATGATATAATTTGTCATTCCCAGAAAAGCTGAAGCCTCAGCCACTGTTTGTAATCCCTAACACCATTCTAATGCAGCTATTAATTTTGTCAAAATCTTAGTAAGTTTCTATAATTCATAAACTTCTCTCTCTCCTTTCCCTCTTAATCCCACTTCCGCCTTCTGCCTCCTAACCCATTTTCTGCCTTTCTGTATCTTCACAGCATTTAATTTCTTTGCTAAATGTAAAAATATATAAAATGCAATTGTCTTCCTGACTATTCATAAGCTCTATAAAAAAAAGTTTCAATTGTAAGACAAAGCCATTATACTCAGTATATTTATTGTATCCCCACTATGATTCATGTATACCTATTTCAGGTACCAAAACCAAATAGAACTGTAATAAAAGACAGAGTATGGTAGTTGCCCAAAATATGTAGGAAAAAACTATGCAGTGAGAGCAAACAGGAGTAACTCCCAAGGATTACTGAAACAAACTTGATGAGGGTTATAGCAATTGAGATGCTCTCTGCCTGTACCTACGCAACTACAGCTTGCTTCCTCAGTTATGTGACACACCATGCTCAGAAACCATAAAAAATCCTTGAATGACCTCTCATGTCACTTTGGAGCTATGGCAGCTGCACAGGCATCCTCTGGTATTCTCACATTTAAACAACCCACTTTGCCACTGCTAATCTGTCACACTCATGTCTCAAGGAGCTTATCTCAGAGTTCATGAGTTTCCTCAGTAGAGAACAAGGCCTCTCCTTTCTCAGATCCATAATTTATAGTGAGTTACCTACTTTGAGAACCCTTTCTGGATATGGGTTCTCAGACCAAAAGTTCATGGACCTGTGAAGAGTCCGGCAGCAAGCTGACCACATCTCACTCACTCTGTTTATTTTCCTGTTCTCCCCATAACACTGCTTTACACAGTTTTTATGTGTTGGGCAATGGGGAGGAAGGATGGGAAGTAGGAGTTGAGAAAGTGCATAGTCATAAATAACTGGTTCTCTATCAATAAAAGTCTTGGGCCTTGTACCTAAGGTCTAGACTCATCATCTTAGAAGTAAAGGTTTTGTACTATTTTTTCTCCAACACTGATCTCATAATTTCTCCCTAAAATTAATGAAGGCTAAGTATACGTGGTTGATAAGGGTGAGGAAAGGAGTAGAAATTCTGGTTAATGTCTCAAATTATGATTCTACTCTATGCATTCAAATGACCATATAGCATAAAAGAAAGTCAAAAGAATAAAAATTTACCTGCTACCCCATTAGTGATTAATATCAGACCTCTATTCACTTAAAATATATTGTTTGAATAAGCACAGTGAATTGATCATAAAGTATAGGGAACCGGTCTTCATGGCAATAGTAAATGTAGCTCAGCCCTGGTTCAGAAAACTGACAGGCGCAAGGTGGCACACAGGGGCCAGGCCCACAGATCAGCTTTTCCATGGGTAACCAAGCTTGCATTGTACCTAGGCTGCTTTGAGGCTTGCTCTTGGTAAAACTCCCTCACTCTGAGTTAAGGCAGGAAATGTTTAATGCATATCTTTGAAATAACTTACTAAAGTCTGTGCTAAACCTCCCAAAAAAGGAGTGTAATCAGTGCAACCACTTTTTCCCTTGCATTTGCAACATCCTTTTCTTTGTTATCTGTAAGAAGTAATCAGCAACATCCTTTTCTTTGTTTCTGTAAAAGGTAATTACCTAAAACAAACCTGTGCATAATGAATGAGGACCTTCCTTGATATAATGCTCCCAGAAAAGCAATAAAAGTTCAGGCAAGGGTCAGGGTGCTCTCTCACTCAGAGAATGGCCATGCCATCCCTTTTCTCCACAGGACTTCTGCAGTTGGTGTGAATTTGTTCGTTGCATCCACAACACTGCAGACACTACTGGCCAGAGTCCACATCAATAAAGACCTGGCTATCAAATGATTTTTGGCTTTGATGTTAAAACATATTTATCTATCTAAGCAAAATTTCTCAGTTAAGCCCAACTTTTCTGAAAGTTTCATGAAGAAAGACCATACAATGAGAAATAAGCCTCTGGTTTTGATTTATGAGCCCCAGGAGAAATGGGACAATGGGAGGCACCCCTGTGATATGGACCGGAAGTCCAGAAGAGGAGCACCACGAGAAGGCCCACCCCCAGTGTGCTGCATGGGCTGCTGTAGCAAACACCTTGCTTGGTTACATGTTGCCTGGAGACCAGTCTACACAGTGCACCTCCAAGTCAAACTTAATCTCAGCACCTGTAACAGGGAGGCCAGTAAATGGATTTTTAAAATATCTAAACATGTCCATTTTGAAACAAATATATATTCCCAAAATTATCCTGGTTTGAAGCCAGGAATAAGGAAATGGGGAGAGAGAGACTTGCCATTTTATCTTTTTAATTTCTTCTCTTTGTCTACTTTTTCCATTAAAGGCTATTCTTATCCTTACATAAGACACTGATATTAAGTCTCCATCTCCATTTGCCCTGTGAATGAATAAGGGAGTGTGGGTGCTTACCCAGAGATATATCCATTAGCGTAGAAGTCAAAATGATTGGAAAATATGTGCTAAAATAAAAAACAACAATAACAGTCATACTACCTCAAAGAAAAATCTACTCCTCACATCATTTATGGAGATCATTATTTGAAAGGCTCTGCAGTTATTTTGCCACATAAACAAATAAAAGAAAAATGAAAACACAGTACAGAGCAATATGTACTAAATTTCTAATTGCTTTCCTGCCACCCATTTGTTCATAATGTGCTGAGTACATTGACAGGATAATAACTGAGGAGCATGACAAATGTTCAAAATGCATACAATGGCTTCAGATCCACTGCTATCATAAAACAATCACTTTGTGAGTCAGTCAGTGTTTTCAGTTTTAATTGACACAATAGATTTGCAATTATGAACTTCTCTTTTAAGCTTGCCTTTTATTTTTATTAAAGAAGAAATATCCATAAAAAATGTTTGCATTAAATAGGTAGCATTTTCTAAACCAATTCTTCAATGTGAGTGTTTATTTTAATAAAACTAAACTTCTCTGATATGTTTGCTGTCTCAGGGCACATATTTTGCCTATAGCATGAAGCAATTGCTGCATGCTGCATGTCTCAGAAATGTAGCTCAGCCAGAAAGAGCCACGGAAAGACAGCACTGGATAGCAGGGTGCTACACCCAATCTACCCTTACACCCCTCAATCCTGGGAGTAATTTTTCTGTGTTGGATCTTGGAGTCACAAAACATTTTTTTCTCAGCTGCCGTTTAGACTGGAACAGTTGTAGCAGCATCCTAATGATTCTCTGAGAATATAAAATCTCAGAGGCAGTTGGTAGGAAGCTCTTCTCCCCTCCAAACTCCACAGAAAACGTTGGTGTACAGTATCAGAAAGGTAGATTGTTTTGTCCTCTTATGATACAGGAGGATGTTAAGATCTACCCTTTTCTTCTCATTATGCTAGCAAGAAGGAGCTGTTATAGAAACATTAGAAATATACTAAAGAACCTTCTAAGCCCATATAGGAGATTGAACACATTTTTACCAAAAATTTTCAATGTACTAAAATGAAATCCAGAACTTCAATACACTGTATAATTAAGTTGAGTGAAAAGTAAGTATAAATTAATGAAAAATAAAAAGAGAAAACAAAAGAAGTCAATAACACTAGGTGTCCAGTTTTGAAGCAAAATCTTATGTGGCATGAAACCCGAAAATAGGGAAGGAAGAAATTATTAAAGACAGTATCTCTTAACTGTAAGCCAATCAAAAGAGAGCTTGTAAGGAAATTCAAAAACAGGAAATGAGAGAGATAATTTTTAAAAAATTTTAAGCACTGAGTCTTATACACACAGAGGGAATACTAATATTATATGTTGTGCTAAAAATTCTTAGAGGAGATTGACTCTTTCAAAGTTAGAAGTATAATTTTAAGACCCTTAGGAATGAATAAATAGAAACTGATACTTGAAAAATACTCACAACCCATACTTGAGTGCATAAACATTCTCTCAAGTCCCAAGGAAGGTAGATTAGGAAACTGTCAATTTCTGGGGAGAAGTCCCTCACATAGGACAGAGAAGTGGAGAATAAGGAGATACGGAAAGTGAAAGAGATAAAGGCTAAAACAAAACGACAAAGAGAGAATGAGAGTAACATATGAATGAAAAATAGTCTTTTGGTATGCTGTCCAGCCTCTCAGAGACTTCCTACATGCAGATCTGTTCACTGGACTTTGGAACTCATGCACTACGTCTGGGAACAAGTTAATTAGTTCAAGAGGGTGCATAATGCCCAATTTATTAAATCCTGGTCCCTTTTCTCCTCCCACCACAAAAGTTCATAGAGTTATTTCTGATTCCTGATAGCAAGGAATCTAGTAAGTCTTCTTAGAGAAGATGGCAGTTGAGCTCCATCATCCATACAAGTTTAACTTTCATGTGTGTGTGTGTGTGTGTGTGTGTGTGTGTGTGTGTGTACATATCACACACTATACATATTTTTCATTTTTATTTGGAAAGAAATGGCATATTTAGACAGAATGAGTATCTTTAGCAAAGACATAAGGGGAAGATGGTATGGCAGGTTATTACAATTTCCTACAGAAGTTTATGAGAGAGACAGCAGAGGATGCTAGGAAATTAGATAATGATTAGATGAAAGATTTTGTATGCTATGCTCAAGATTTTGCATTTAGCTTATAGGAACATACTTTTTAATGACTTACAAAGTAAAATTCTAGTAGTCTCAGTATTTTGAAATCATGTTTTCTTATGAAAAATTAAATATCTCCCATCTCCCTTAACAACATTTTGCTTATTTTAATAAATTGTATATTGTGACTCAGAAAGGAGATCAATACTAAATTAACTTTCCCAAAAGAACACAATTCTTCCCACAAAAACACAACAGCATGACATACTTGTCAGGAAACCACTTTCTAGTCCCAAGTTTTAAAAACAACTGACAGAGAAATGAATCATAAAAGGAAGGATAATTCTAGACACAGACAAGGAAAAAATTCTACCAGTTTCTTTGGTTGCAAAAAAACAGAAACTGACTAAATTTCTAACAAATACTCCTAAATAAACACACAAGTATTTATAGCAATAACAAAAGTCAAGCAGTATCCATGTCATGTATTATACCAAGACAAAATCATTAGCAAAATATCACTTAAACTTACTCTGTGTCCCAAAGAAATCTTATTTTATAGTACCTGCAATTTCAGTTAAAAATTCTGATTAGTGTTTGCATTAAAAATAACTATATTTAACATTTATTGAGTGCTTAGAATTTGCCAGGCATTGTTCCCAGCACTTCACAAGTACTCATTTACTTGATATTCAAAATACCCTTATGAGGAGAATATAATAATTTTCTCTATTTTACAAGTAAAGACATTGAGCCAGAAAGAAGTAAAGAAATGTGGAATCTAAAAAGCATAATAAACAAACTCATAGGTACAAATAATAAACTGATGGTTGCTGAATGGGAGGAAGGTTGGAGGGGGGGATCACTTAAAGAACTTATATAGATGTCTAACCACTACGCTAAAACTAACATAATATTGAATGTCAACCATAGTTGAAAAACAATTCCAAAAAGAAAAATGTTGTGTCGAAGGTCATACAGCTAATTAGTGGTAAAGTTAGGATTACCAAAATCATTTTGACTCAATACCCATGCTCTTTACCACTATACTTAAATACTTCTAAATATTCGATACTCATGAAAAGTTTATTAATATTTTTCAAATAATTATTGACCCTCAATTATTTATCTTAGATTCACATTGTCTTCCCTACTAGTGCACATAGGCTCTAGGAATTATTTCAGAGATTCTATGCATAATACATTTCCAGAGTTCATCTACATATAAACTTTCGTATGTGAGAGTACTTCTATGTTTCCTACATATTGGATATAATTTGATCAAGCATAAAATCCTAGGCTACAAATAATCAAACATGATATAACTTTCTAGTACCTTTTTCAAGATGATAGTGTCAAAAATATTTGAGATTATGAAATTTTTATTCTTTTGTGGAAGATATTAGATTTCTTCTAAAAAATCTTTTTATATTTTCTCTGTATTGTTAACCTTGAAATTTCATGATGTCAGTGTGTGTGCATCTGAATGTGCACACATACGTGTTTCATCCCCATATTCTTTGTCTCTTCTCAGGCAGAATTCACAAATGCAGGACCCTCTTTCCAGGCCTCTTCCCTTTGTCCTTTGAAACATGTCCTTTGAAAAATTCCTTTAGTTTGATCATGCAGCCTTACTAAGTCATTCCTCTTTTTATTCCTGTTTTTTCAGCTCATATTTTGAGCTCCTTGGTTTGCTTGTTTGTTTAGTTTCATTGACAGAGTGTTTCATTTACATGATTTGCTTTTCTTTATTTTTTGCAGGTACAATAAAGTCTCACATTTATGATGATACATACAGACAATACTAATTCTAAATTCTTCTCTCTTTTTTTTGCTCCATTAACTATATAGTTCCCTCTGTTTTTATTTTGTGTTCTGTTTCCTGTGCTCTTTTTTGGTATTAGACTTCTGAAAATTTTATTGATTCTGTCTTGCATGTTCACCTTTGTATTTACTATTTGTTGGATGGTGGATGTACCTTCTGGATCTGAGAGTAGCCCTGCTCCAGCATATTTGCAATTATCAAGGGTTCTGCCCTATCTCTGTGCCCCAGTTCTCAAACTGACTACTCACTCCTGGAGACAGAAAATGCAGTTGCCTCTGCCTGGTCCAAAATGTGGGTATGGGAGGAATCCATCTGGCTGATTCTCCTGAGGAACATCCATAGCCCCACCTTATTGGTGGTGTTGGGAAGAGTTAGGTGTCCTGGAGGCATCCAACTCTTATTGCTGAGGACTATACAATAAGAGTTAAAAAATCACAATTTCACGTTACAAATTAGTGTTATCCCCCAAATATCTATGTAATAGTTTGCTACTTGGCATCATTTTGTGCAAAAAATAAATGAAGCAGAAAGTGTGTCTTGATAGTTTTCACAAATTTAACTGTCCATGGAGAATGTCAACCTATAATTAAGCATGATTTTTTTTCTATTTCCTGTAATAAAATGCAGCAAAGTTTGACAGGACGCTAGGACCTATAGCTGTTCTATGTACAATGTGACAATGCTGTGCTCAAAGATGAATAATGTCTAATGGCTCTTGACGGCTCTTCAAAATGCATGTGCCAACTTGTTGCTGTCTTCCCCACCTGAGGACACCACGAGAGCCCCAACAGCAGCTATACTTCCCAGACAAAAGTAAATTATTAATAAAATATTAGATTTGTGAGCAAAGTCCACTGGAAAGGTTATTCAAATCCACTGGAAAAGCTGTTGCAAGAAATATCCAGAGCACTTATTTTTGGACCCTCTGACTCTCATCAAGAAGTGTGCTGACAGAGGAATTCATGGTGCAAGAACACCCACAAAAGACAACAACAGGAAAAATGTACTTATCAATGGACTAAATGGTGCACAATAATTGCAATATAAAACAAAAAGCCTGAACTAAAAATGTAAAAACAAAACAAAATAAATCAACAAAAAACATTTTAAATATAAAGAAGATTGTCATCACACTATCGAGAAAGATAAAAGACTCCAACTTCATAAATACAAAGGTGCTGCCTATCAGTTGCTGCTGGGTTCTCAAAGTCCAAAATGATCTTTGTAAAAGTGAGAAAAGACCCCACTATCATAATTATCAAAGGCAGCATTTTGGCCCTATGAACACAGGGGTGTGACTGATGTCTGGCAGACAGGTGATGTGGGTATTTACTTCTTCAAATGTTCCTTTCTCGGTCCCTAGACCCCTACCCTGTCTCTGTGGCATGACATCCTGAACAGCAACCACATGTCCTGCTGCCACCCTCCATTCTGGATGTTTAATTTTCAGGTAGCATTAGAAACCAACCAACCAACCAACCACCTACCTGACAAAACTTAGTTGGTTAGTTGGTTTCTAATGCTACATGATATCTATATTTGGGGAGAGAGAGAATATTTTTGCTTTTGTGGTCAGTATATAGTTGGTAATATAAGCATTATTTTTCAAATAAAGACAATCACAAGTTATCAATTATACTGACTTTTATAAGTGCTGTTTACATTTAGTTATACAACATTGGTTTCACAGAAAAAAGCAATGAGAAAAGAAAAACAGGTAGCCAAATAAAAAGTTCAAGGACCTTTATATATGAAAATATCCTGATTATAACATATTTCTGTAGTATAATGTTACCACTGGGGGAAATTGGGCAAAGTGTGCCTAGGAACTTGAGAGAGAATTTTTTAAATTATTATTATTATTATTTTAATTTTATTTTAATCATTGTTCAGAATTTTTTAAATTATTATATCATTTTATTTATTTCCTAAATCCACATGTGAATCCCAAGTTATCTCAATGAAACTATTGAAATTTAATTTAAAAATATAATTAAAAATAGTGACTGAAGGGCTGATTTGGAATGAAGCAGACTTTGTGGCACCCAAGCAACCACTGTCCTGGACCACTTAGCACCCTGTGCTTTCATTGTGCTCTAAGCCATTATAGGCCTTCTTCCTCTTCCTCCTTACCCACCACAGGTAATACTTTCACAGAAAGTACTCAGGAAAATCGATCTATCAGCCCCGGTTTCCCCAAAGATATGTAGAAAATATTAGCTACCTAAGGGCAGAATTTTCTCAGAAATTTCATTCTCTGTATTACATATTGCCTGCCTGATTGTAGTAATAAATTTTTACTAATCAATAAAACAATTTCTGAGAATTAAAAATTGCTAAATAAATAAGTTATAAATGTGGCATTTTGGTACTTCTCATATCAAATTAGAAAATACTATTAAAATGCATTTTTCTTATTTTGTTTAAATTTAATGATTAAAAGAAAAGACAAAAATTCTAATCTTATTTAAATTGGATCCTATAGTTTTACTTTTTAAAAATTCTGTTACTAGCAGATCCTAATTTTATTACATTTAATATTAGCATCATTAATAGATATTAATTTCCCAAACTGGGTATAAGCAATTGAATAATTTTGTTATTCACATGTGTTTGCATTTATTTTTTCAGGTGCTTCATCTTAGCAGAAAATGAGGTTATTTCATACATGATTTCAAATCACCAAAAATAATCATGTATATTTTTTAGTTTTATTCCATATGTAGTGAAATGTGAAGTATACATATATTTTCTCTTTGCTTTAAACTATTTCACTCATTTGATTTACAAAATTAACTGGATATAGTCTATTTGATGCTCCATTTTCTTTTGTAAAATTTGAAACACAAAATCACAAGATAGGTCATTACAAAGACTTCTAGTAGAATTAAATGTGACATACAAAACATTACATACTTTTCCTTTTACCCTTTTAAAGAGAGTATGCTGGGTTGAGCTAATTTTAAGTTTCAGATGAAATTCAATCACATTATTTTACCCTCATTTAGGGAGGTAAACTATTCAACTTTATATACTAGGCTGTGTACAGCCTAGTATAGAATATATATATATTCTATATAAGGTTACAGAATGATATTTTTTCTTTAAGCCACTGGCAATATAAGAGTTATTTCACTTCAGAAGAGATCAGAGTTTCAGGACAACGTCCACAGAGAATATTAATTTCCCTGACTGCTTTTCTAATAGTTTTTACCAGATGATTATCAATTCCTTACACAATGTAGGATAGTTATATTCACTAGACATCTTCAGGTTTGGAAAGCAAAGGAAAACGTGAGTATACCATTGTTGGCCTAACCAAGCTTTTTATATTTAAGTTAAAAATGTGATTTCAGAGCCTTTATTTCTCAAAAAAATATTTTGTGTGTATATCACATATGTTTCAGGCACTATTCTAGATAAAAGGTGAATACAATAATGCATACAAATCTCTAGTTTCAAAGATTTATTTTTCAAGACATTCTTGTTTAAAATTTCCTGGAGTGGTATTGGTTAATAAAATTATATAGGTTTGGGGTATATAATTGTATGAAACATCATCTGTATATTGTATTGTGTGCTCACTACCCCAAGTCAAGTCTCCTTCCATCACCATCTATTCCCCCTTTACCCTCCTCTACCTCTCCCACCCAGCACCCTGTAATCAACACACTGTTGCCTGTGTCTGTGTTTTTTTCCTTTGCTTAATCCCTTCACCTTTTTTATCCAGACCCCAACCGCCTTCTCCTCTGATAGCTATCAGTCTGTTCTCTGTATCTATGAGTCTGTTCCTATTTTGTCTGTTAGTGTATTTTGTTCATTACATTCCATGTACGTGAAAGCATATGGTATTTGTTTTTCTCTGACTGGCTCATTTCACTTTGCATAATACTTTTCAGTTCCATCCATTCTGTCACAAAAGGTAAAATTTCCTTCTTTTTTTAAGATTAAGTAGTATTCTGTTACATAAATGAACCTCAGCTTTTTTATCCACTTATTTATTGAGGAGCACTTGTGTTGCTTCCAAATTTTGGCTATTGTAAATAACACTGCAGTGAACATAAGGATGCATATATTCTTTCCAATCATTGTTTCTATTTTCTTTGAATTTATTAACAGAAATGGAATTTCTGGGTCATAAGGCAGTTCCTTTTTTAATTTTTTGAGGTAACCCCATACTTCTTTTCACAGTGGCTGCACCAGACTGCATTCCCACCAATAGTGCACAAGGGCCCCCTTTTCTCCACATCTTCACCAATACTTGTTGTTTGTCAATTTACTGATGACAGCCATTGTGACAGGTATGAGGTGATATCTCACTATGGTTTTAATTTGCCTTTCTCTGATGATTAGTGATGTTGAGCATTTTTTCATATGTCTATTGGCCACTTGTATGTCCTCTTTGGATAAGTATATATTTAGGTCCTTTCTATTCTTACTAGGGTTATAGGTAACTATTAAGCAATTATAACTGAATGTAGAACATGTGACAACCAGAGTAGTTTGGGATATATAGTCTGACAATAAAAGGAGACAGTATGCAGTCCAGTTATGGGAGCTAAGGAAAGCATCCCTAAAAAAAGTCATATCCAAGTAGAAATCAGAAAAGCTGTGATTTCTGAGAATGATTTGTACTTTATCTTGAGGAATGACAATATCAACTGACAAGACAGTGTTAAAAAATAATATTTATATTAAAAGAATAAACCTCAAGCTGAAGTAGACAGTGGACCAGAGGCAGGGCAGTTTACAGGATATATAAAGAATTCGTATATATCTTTAAAACCATACCCCAGTGACTCACTCTTGTAACATTGTTAGGTGAAACATACCACAGTGTAGATTTGGATCCAAGAATTGGAGACTCCTTACCAAACAGATTCACAATACCTAAGAACCAACACAGTTAATAACAGAGTAGCATTTTGACTTATAATTTATCTTAATTATTTGTGATAGTATATCCTCAGTAAGCCTACAGCATTTTGAAAGAGGAAAGGCAAAGCATGTTTGTATCATCTTGACTTCATGCTATATTAATACAGTCAAACTCTCATCATAATCCTGAAATTTTATCAATACTCACTTGCTATGGTTCATGCTTTGGAAGTTCCCTGTGATGGTCTACATTTTTCATTCACTCTCCTGGCTCAGTTTATAAATGATCGCTTCTTTCTTGTTCACTTTATTTTAATAACCCTTAAAATAGAAGCCTCAACAAAATGTGATTGTTTTCTTAAAACATCTCTATCTAGCACATTTTCTCCTATTTAGGGAGACACAAAATTTTTGTGAATGAGCCAGACATTTATTTTCAGTCATTGCTCATAATTTAAATGTTGTAAAGTCTGTTTTAGGTTAATGTTGACATCTTTAATTTTGACATCTATATTACTTGGGTCTGTTAAGGGTAACAAAAATCCAATTTAAATTACCTTAGAAAAAGGAGAATGCAACAACTCAGGAAGCCAAACCCATAGGAAGACGTTACTAAGCCATAAAAACAAGAGACCAAGAATTCAAATGTCATCAGGATTCAGTCTCTACATGTTTTGCCTAGTTTCCTCTGAATGTTTGCTGGAACCTTTCTGACTAACTCTTCCAGAACCAGAAACATGGTTGGTATAATTCTATGTCTCATGTTCCATAGCTTTGCCTACCAAACTAGGCTGATTTCTTCCCCAGACTTCTAAAGAAGTGCTGAGATTGAAACTTTTCAGACAATGGCTCAACCCTAGACCAGACAGACACAACAAATGTTGTTGGGTTATATTATGGGAAGTCATCAGAGAATCTTAGAGTTAGCCAGAAATAAACCTATGCATATATGCATAGGTTATTTAACTTAGGATGAAGGAGCCAAGTATATACAATGGGAAAAAGACAGTCTCTTCAATAAATACTGTTGGGGAAAATGAGGCAGCCACATGCAAAAGAATAAAATAACCACTATCTTACACAATACACAAAATTAACTCAAAAACTCAAAATGGATTGAAGACATGAATGTAAGACCCAAAACTATAGAACTGCTAGAAGAAAATATAGGCAGTAAGTGACATAGGTCTTAGCAATGATTTTTTTTTTTTTTGGATTTGACACCAGAAGGAAGGCAACAAAAACAAAAATAAATAAGTGGTACTACATCATACTAAAAAGTTTCTGCACAGCAAAGGAAACCATCAACAAAATGAAAAGGCAATGTACTGACTGCAATAAATTCATAAATCATATATCTGATAAGTAGCTAATGTCCAAAATATATAAATAATTTTTATAACTCAATAGCAAAAAAAAACAATCTAATTAAAAACTGGGCAAAGAATCTTAATAGGCATTTTTCCAAGGAAAACATACAGATGGACTGTATGTGTTAGGTACTGTATGAAAAGGTGCTTGACATCATTAATCATCAGGAAAATGCAAATCAAAACCACTGAGATATCAGCTCATTCCTGTTAGGCTATTATTATCAAACAGACCGCAAATAAAGAGTATTGGAAACAATGTGGTGAGAAGGGGACCCTTGTGCCCTTTGGTGGGACTCTAAACTGATGCAGCCACTATGAAATACAGTATGGAAGTTCCTCAAAAAATTAAAGTAGAACTCAAATATGATTTAGTTGTTTCACTTCTGGGTATTTATCCACAGAAAACTAAAACACTAAGTCAAAAAGACACATGCACCCCATGTTTATGACAGCATTATTTATTAACAACCAAAATGTGGAAATAACCAGCCCTGGCTGGCATAGCTCAGTGGATTGAGCGCGGGCTGTGAACCAAAGCATCGCAGGTTCAATTCCCAGTGAGGGCACATGCCTGGGTTGTAGGCCACGGCCCCCAGCAACCGCACATTGATGTTTCTCTCTCTCTCTTTCTCCCTCCCTTCCCTCTCTAAAAATTAAAAAAATATATATGGAAATAACCTAAGCACTCTCAGATGAACAAATAACTAAAGAAAATGTGGTATATATATACAATGAAATATTATTTAGTCATCAAAAATGAAATCTTGCCATTTGTGACAGCATGGATGGAATTTGAGGGCATTATGCTAAGTGAAGAAGTCAGACAGAGGAAAACAAATGCTGTATGATCTTACTTTATACATGGAATCAAAATTTAAAAAAAACAAAACAAAACAAAACTTCTTGATACAGAAATTGGATTGACAGTTTCAGAAGCAGGGGTGGGGTAGGCAAAATGGGTAAAGGGAATCAAAAGGTACAAACTTTGAGTTATAAAATAAATAAGTCTTAGAAATGTAACATATAGCATGGTGACTGGAGTTAGTAATATAGCACTATATATTTAAAAGTTCACATCACAAGAAAAAATAATTTCTGTAACTATGTATGGTGATAGATGTTAACTAGGCTTATCGGGGTAATCATTTTGCAATATATACAAATATCAAATATTATGTAATATACCTGAAACAAATATAATGGTATATGTCAATTATATCTCAATATAAAAAATAAAGGTCATAGAGTTGGAAGAGAAGTTATTTAAAGGAAGATTTCCAGAAATAATAATGTGGGTTACATTGGTTGATCCAAAATAATGCTAAGGTAAGTAATTACAAAGTTTAGAATTTTATTTTAAGATTGATGAAGAACCATTAAAATATTTCAATCAAGAAGTTGGAAATCAGGAATTTTTTTGAACAAACACTTTGTCTACAGTGTGTAAAATGAATTGGAAGGACTGGTGCAGTGGGAATAATACGGCCTTTGGAGAAATTCAGGCAGGATATGCCTTGTAGTTTTACAAGTAACAACGGAGCTAGAGAAAACAGAAGGAATTTAGGAACATTGGATAGTAAAATTTATAACACTTGGTGACTGAGATTTGGAAATAAACTGGCATTTCAAGGAAGAGAAACAGGTTTAAGGTAACTGATGTGAAACTGTTAGAGTTAAATTTAAGTTGTCTATGGAATATGTAAGTAAATAATCCACCTAGAATGTCGGCAATGGTAGAATAGGAGGCCTCAGCCCCTCTTTTCCACCATGGAGAAACCAGTTCAACAATAATGCATGGACCAATTCCCTTTCTGAGAAATCCAGGAGACAATTGAGAGGCCTCCACACTCCAAAACCAGCCATACCAAAGCCAGTAGGAAAATTTTCAGCATTAATTTTCCATAGTCCCTCCCACCTGCTCAGTGTGGCATGATGGGGGTAGGGAAGTCCTGACTTCTCCCTGGGGAGGAACAGAGAAGACTGAAACATACATCATATGTAAAAACTTTTGGGGAGGCTGCCTAAGGACTGGTATTTGTCTTGCCTGAATCTAAGCAAGCACAGGAAATGGCACTCTGTTTGGGTCAATGAGAACAAAGATAAAGTTTTAGACTAGCACATACTTACCCACAACAGTCCCTTGCCCTGGTTCAGTGTGTATCGAACAAGAGCAAAACTCCAACACCCAGCTTCTCCCTGAAGAGAGAAAGAGTGTATGTCCAATACTCTGGATTTGGGGGATGGGGATGTTACCCAAGGAACTGCTTTCTATCTGGGAGCTGCTGAAAAGAGAAGAGAGCTGGTCAGCTTACCTTGGACACAAGAGATTACAGAGGCCAATACAGCTTGGCAGCCTCTCACAGAGTTAGGGGAACACAAGAGTAAAGCATGAAAGCAATGTCCCAGCTTTCCCGGGGGGGTTCCCAAGGGGCTGGCTTCTATCTCTCCCAACCTAAAGCGCTAATAGGACTCAGAATATTCTAGAAGTCTGGGCTGGAAGGTAGAGAACAAAGAGAACTGGAACATTTGTAGCAGCACCAAAGAACCTACAGAACAACACACAGACAACAAAGAGATTTAAATAAAGAATGAAATCCTATGATACTGTGATATTCTACAACATGGATTAACCTTGAAGACATCATGCTAAGAGAAACAAGACAGTTACAGAAAGTCAAATAATGTAGGATTCCACTTGTTTGAAATGTCTAAAGTAGTCAAACTATAGAAACAGCAAGAAAAATAGTGACTGTCAGGAGCTATGGGGAGGGAGAAAAATGGACTATTGCTGTTTAATGGTATAGAATTTCAGTCATGCAAGATGAAAAATTTTTAGAGACCTGCTGTACAATATGTACATAGAGTTAGCAATAGTGTACTTCATACTTAAAATTTTGCTAAGATGGTAATCTATGTTCTATATGTATTATCATGATTTAAAAAACTCAAATAAAAACCACTGGTTTATTTTTTCCCTTGAGTTTAAAATACTTGGAAAGAATGAAATCTCATTAAGAACCTTTGAAAACCCCAGAAAAAAGGGATATATTCACAAGGTAGTAGAATATATGGGTGGGGAACCATGCCCTTGGTGGAGTACAGTAATTAAAATACTGTATCTGAATAAATACCATTCATTTTTAATCATCAAATTCAAACTTAACATTAAAAAAGTACCTTTCACTTTTCATAATTACTCTTGTCTAGATAGGTTACTCAGAATCTGATATCCATCCGTTGCTTGATATTTTAGGTCGCACATGACAGCCACATTTACTTTCACATTTTCTAGTAAGCCTAGATCTTTATAACATATTATTAAATTCCTTATTCCCAAGCCTAACTTTTAAGATAAAACTAAAATTCAGGTGTAACAATACTGAACCACAAATCTGAATGTGTACACAGATACAATTGTCAGCCTTTCTCTTGCACACCTTGAGAATATTCACTTTAACATGAAGAATTTTAGAAAGCAGATATGATTTTAGATCACATAGCAGTTATCTGTTGACAAAATACACTGTAACTTCACATGTAATATTATCATCTTGGAGTCCTTTCTTGTGTAGACACAAGCAGGAAGGGTACAGATCATGGAGTACTGGAAGTCAGGGTTAATTTATGCACTTTTTCTAGCTCATACAAGTTACCCAAGGATCAAGTCACAAAGAATCACCAGGTAAGTTAGGATTACTATATTCTTTTCTGTTTTTAATGAAGAGACTCACTTAGATTACATCAAGTAAGGACAGTCTGGGGTTAGGTCACTGATGGGCATATCTCAGCCACTGCTCACAAAAGCCTGGAGAAGTCAAGCAATCAAACAGAAATTGAAGGGCAGAACAGAAACTGCATATAGCAAGGGTAGTCTAACTGCATCTAGAACTCAGAAGTCCAACAGCCAGATTGTAGTCTTTCAGCAACAGCGGTCTGATGAACATCACTCTAGAACTCTGTCTTTATATATCCTCAGTTATCTTGGAATGCGTGCTTTTCTCTTTTCTGCTTTTTCATTTATAACACTACCCTCTTGTTCCTCCACTTCAGCTTTATGGGAGAGTAGGTCTGATGGTCCAGGGAACCCCCATCATTCCACTGGGAAGGCCATCTTATTAGATACTGCCCAAGAGATAGGTTATCTGGGAACAAATGCCAAACCCTAAATCAAAACTCAGGAATCATAAATGTGTAATCAGCTAGGTGGAGGAGTCCCTTAAGGAGGCGTGTGGAGGGCACTGTTATAAACGAACAGGGCTGAGAGAGTGGCAGACATTCTGCCCAGTATACATTGGGGAGAAATTCAATTAGGAAATATAACATAGCAAAGAGAGAAAAGATTGACAGCAGAGCAAACAAAAAATAAGCATGTCGCACTGTCGTAACATAGAAAAAATAGGAGTTAAAAATCAAGGGTCAACCGGGGGAAAAATGGAAATAAATGCTACAAGTAAAGAGGACTAATTGACTCTCCCATCACTAGGCTCCATCTGCTTATTTCTCTTATCTACAGATTATGGGCCTTTTTAATGTATTCAGTGCAGAAAGTTCCAAAACACCTGATTATAAATTTGTTTAGCCAGTGATTTATGGACTATAAACACAAGTGTGATTCTGGCAACTGCTACTTCCAAAGCTCCTTGGACCTCAGCTATTATTTCCACCCCTAGAGAGTAATTAACTCCAACAAAAGTTTTAGTCCAAGATGTACTGTAATGTCAACTTTTAACTGTGTTTACTTGTTAGTCTCAGTGATTGTCAGGGGGATACTCTGAGTGGGGGACTGGGATTGTTACAATGACATGAGGGAGACCCTAGTCAAGAGGCTCTTCCCCATGCCTGGGTTGTTGTCTTGTGTGCAAGAGAATAATTCTAGCAAGAGACAAACACGTATAGTGGAAATGAGATCGCAAGTTTATTTATGAAATACATACAAGCACAAAGCTGAGAGCAGCCACCCAGCTGCTCTAAATGCCCCACATACAGAGGAAATAAAGTTGATAGTAATTTTGTTCTATACACTTGAGCCGAGGCTACAAGAGGTTCCTTAGCTAATCTAAGTAACACTAACTATTAGGGTTCAGGGGTTATATACTTTAGTTGGCTTCTAGTTTCTTCCTCCTTCTTCCCCTTAGAAATAATGTACAGCTACAAAGGCTTTCTTTTTCAGTTAATAAAGGCTCTTTGTTTTACTGAAATTATTACACAGGCCCCCTTTCCCAGCATAGGTCCCCCTCTTCCTCCTGTGCAATTCCCACTTGTAATGTTCAGAATGCCTGGCAATCTTAGTAAGATTGTTTCAGAAGCCCCTTTTCTCAGCGCAGGCTCAAGGACTTTCCCCTTCTCCTGTGCTATTTTTGCTTGTGATGCTCAGGACACCTGATAATCTTATCAAATCGAGCTCAGGACTGCTGAGTTAATGTCTTCCTTTTGCTTCCAGCCTCCTGTATTAAGTTCTCTGCTAGATTGCAGTGGTGAGGGTCCTGCCTTTATTTCCCTTCTGGCCACTCATTCCAAGCTGCTACCTAACAAAATGACCTTTTCGTACTGTATGTGTTTTCATCAGATAGTGAGGTTACATATGATTTTGAGTGTTTTTTCAATGTTTTTAAAGTAAACATTTTTTAAAAACAACAATTTAGTAGTCATTCTGGACATGGGTATAATTTCTGAGTGTGTTATATATACAAAACATTTTATGTGTAGAAATTGCATCAAATATTGACTATAAATATTACGGCTGTGTATGAAAGGTTTCTCCTTTACCAGGTTGTAATCCTAGCCTTGCTATAACTAAAAAGTTCAGAAATAGGCACTAGAAATATAATATCACCAAGGAAAAGTGTAAAGTAAGAAAAAAAGATGAAATTCACTTGAACACATATATGCTTATATGTGTTCAATATTAAAAAATACTATTAGTAAAATGATGTATATATTTTATAATTTAAAAAATTGTAATCTTATAATCAAAGAAAATATGTCATCAAATCATAGCTTTTATTGGAGTTTGAAGAAGTGCATATTTGGTTAATTTCATGGCATTTTGGTAATTAATTATAATCAGGCAAATACAAACATGCATATTACCCATATTTTGCCAGGTATAATGCTCTTCCACATTTTTGTGAGCATTATATGTGGGATTATTATACCCATTATATATAATCATTACACCTATGTATAATGCACATCCTTATTTTTCCCTCAAAAATTTGGGCAAAAAAGTGCACAATATACCTGGCAAAATATGGTATAAATTGACTTTAAACAGTGGTTCTATAGGTGACTACCTAAAAACACAGTAAAATTTTACATTGTTTTACTTGAATAATAGTTTTGGATAAGGTCAGTCTTCCGTTTATTTCCATTTAGTCAAAATATACTTTTAAATGTTGGATTACACCAAAAGTTAACACCAAGGAGAAAATTACATTCTATTAAGTCAAAGGGAGGTTATGACTGAAGATATTTTGCCTGGTAGCTGGAAGAAAATTTAAAAAATTAGATGATACTCACTGTGTTCTTAAGTAAAACATATTAATTATTCTTTTCAAATTGCTAGTTACTTATAAAATGAAATATTATTATTAATATTTACAATGATTGATAAATGATTTAACTATAAATAATTAAGGGAAATTTATTATATCACTTGTGGTGAAATCCAGGCTATATAAACCTTTTATTTTTAATATATTACAAACTAAAGACATTCCCCTCCCCTGTAAAAATTGTTTTTAATGAATTGGTTCAAAGCATATCAAACCTATGTTATTTCTTAAAATTATAAGGCAAAGTTAGATTCAATGATGGTTTTCCAAAATCAACTAGAAATAATAATTATGTTTTGAAATATATGATTATTCCTTAGCAAACTGATAGAGTTTTCATCTATAACAGGGCTTCTAATGTACAAAAAGAGAATTTGCCTCCCAAATTAAAACATGTTTGGCGACAGATGGTCAGATCCTTTTTTAGACATAGGGGACTTATAATGTATAATATCTGAACTGTATGTAAAATTTCTTTTTCTTTTTCACCCAGTAGCAGAGAGGTCCATGAGGAACAGATGTCTGTATCTCCTGATTAAAGTAAATACTTTTTGAAGTGAGTTTTTATGTGAAAATATTCTAAGAATATTACATTTGTTATACTTAAAATATTCTTCAATATCAGTACCTGTATAAAACTAGATCTGCCCTTTAAATATCCTTAAAACTGATCCATTGTCTATAATATAAATACTACAAAATAAAGATACCAAATGGTATCACAGTCACTTTTCCATATTTTCCTTATAATTATTACCTGGAGAGTTTTGAAAAATTCTAATGAAGATATTACAAAAAAGACTTAGATCTGCAATTTAAAATATTACTACTTGTTTTTTTGTAAAGATGTTATTTTATTTTTAGTCAGAAGGGAAGGGAGAGACAAAGAGAGGGAGAGAAACAGTGTATGGTTGCCCCTTACACACCCCCTACTGGGGACCTGGCCTGCTTCCCTGGCATGTGCCCTGACTGAGAATTGAACCAGTGATCCTTTGGTTCACAGGCTAGCACTCAATCCACTGAGACACACCAGCCAAAGGAAAATATTACTACTTCTTGATAAATAGTATATTATGTCCATGTATATTTGCTCAAATGCTACCCCCATTCATCAAAGTTAGCTATTTGTCTCTTTTGGAATCCCTCCTTTATCCCAGTTTCGCTGAGAGGCAGTTCGGGAATTACATAAACTAAGAGAGATCTGAAACAGTCTCACTGGTCTTAAGACTGGGCTGGAAGTGTTTGGCCTTTCTGAGACATGGCCAGCAGATAGGTGTCCAAGTGCACCTGTGAAACAGCACATCTGCTTACCAGGTCCATTCGGCTCAGACTTCCTGAACTGTTAGATTCTCCACACTCCCCAGGGCAATGATGCTTCCCATGTACCACAGAGGAGGGCTTGACATCCCTTTCAGCTCTCCTTCTTGGTGGCTGAGCCCTGGTCTTATGATCATATTTTAGATCATAATTTAGATCATAGGAATTTTGGAAATAGCTGGCTCTTCCTCTGATTACTGCCATCACTGTTAAGACTCTCGGGTTTTCACAACTGGACTCCTGCCTTATTTCCTTCCTTCTAGTTTGCAAAATCTGGCACAGAAATATATTGGTTTTCTGGAATTCTATTTGGAGATGATTTGTTTGTTAACCCCCTCTCAAGGACAGTCATTTCTGTCCTGGGTTACACCAGTGATTGGGCTATATATTCCAGTTCCTACCCACCTCAGAAATAGGCCCTCTGAACCCCCAGCATGCCAACATGACCAGAAATCCGACATACCACTGTGAGCTAACATTGACTGGAAAAGAATGCCAGTCCCACTTCAGATTACTTTAAACTTGTAATAATTTCAGAATTATATTATTTTCTCAATTATTTTGTATGCACTTATTTTTAAGGCACTGATAAACAAATTGAATAGCTTATTTTTCTAGTCACTTTGCCTCATTTCCTGACTATTTTAGTGTATCCATGTATTCTTTTCCTTGTGTATAATTACACATTTCAATTTTGTCATATTCTGACTTCTCAGCACATGTATAGACAGAACCAGAGCAGAATCAGTCCTGACTGACATTTAGAAAGCTCTTTGTAAATATTTTTGCAAATTATGTAGCATATTTCCTCAAATCCAAGATCCCATTTAATGTAAGGTATTTTTAAAAATAACAACTACCAAATAAAAAATCAGCTCAAAGGGCATAATTTATCCCTGCAAGGATGTCTGCCCTCTAAGGAAGTGTGATTATGATCTTATACAACTAAGCCATCTTCCCACTCTTTGAGTCCCACTTTGCTCTCAGTGCTCTGCAGTTACCCATAATAACAGAATGACACTGTTGTCATAACCCACGGTCTCAAATGGACCTCCTTAGCATTCTTCAGACACACAGTATAAAGTCAAAGTAAAAGCTTTAGCTTAATTCACACAAGTACATGTAACAACAACTACATTAGGACTTACTCATCTATCTTGAGAATGCCAAGTTTCTTTTGACATCAATTTAACTACTATTCCAACTTCAGAAATGCAAAAATGTCATCCACAGCCAGAGAACACTGTTTTATGAATGTGTTTGAACATTATTTTCAGGAGCATCAAGGCAGTAAAAGAGCAGGCAATAGAGCCCATTCATTTCAAACACTAAAGGAATTCAGTACTTTATTCAAGGTGCTTTATTATGTTTGCATTTGCATAGTTATTGGTGTCATTGTTAAATTATATGGAGATTACCTAAGCTCCTCATTGTATAAAATTGTATGTGAGGAAAATGGTTCTGTCTATGTATACAGTAAACGGTCAGAATTTGACAAAAATTAAAATGTGTAATTGTACCCCAGAAAAAAATACAAAAATTCAATGAAATATCAAGGTGAGTGAGGCAAATTTTTTAACTTCACTTTGTATATTTATCAATGCTTTAAAAATGAGTCAAATTCACATAATATTTTCATGATAAAACCCTCAACAAATTAGGTATACAAATTAAGTATAAAAAGAATATACCTAAGCATAATAAAGGCCATTAACAATAATCTCCACACAATCAAGGCTATATATAACAAACCCACAGCTAACATTAAACTGAAGGGTAAAATAATGAAAGCTTTTCTTCAAAGATTAAGAACAAGACAAGGATGCCCACTTTCGACCACTCTTATTCAACACAATACTGCAAGTTCTAGCTTACCAATTAGGCAAGTCAAAGAAATAAAAGACATATACATCAGAAAGAAAGAAGTAAAACTGTTATTATTAACAGATAATAGGATCTCATACATAGAAAATTATAAAGACTCAACCAAGAAACTGTTGGAACTAATCAACAAATTCACTACAGTTGCAGGTTATAACATTAACACACAGAAATCAATATTCTATTGGTTCTGTTTCTCTGGAGAACACTGACTCATCTGTATGATGGCACTGACAGTGATTCTGGAAACATAAAGAAATTTATTATAGGGTATTGACTTATATGATTATGGATGCAGAGAAGTCCCATGATCTGCCATCTGTAAGCTGGAGATCCAGGAAAGTTGGTGGTGTGGTTTGAAGGGCTAAAAGCCAGAGAGCCAATGATATAAACTATAGACACAGTCTGAAGACCTGAGAACTAGGAGCACAAAGGGCAGAGGATAACATCCCAATTCAACAGTCAGGCAGCGAGAGAACTGAACCTTCCTCCACCTTTGTGTTCTATTCAGTGAATGGGATGGTGCCCATTAACATTGGGAGGGCAAACTGCTCCGCTCAGCCCACCAACTCGAATGCTAATCTTTTCCAAAAACACCCTCATGAGCACACCAGAAGTAATGTTTAACCTGATATGTGAGCATCCTGTGACCCAATCAAATTGATAGGTAAAATTAACTATCATAGGTGGAAAGCAAATGAAATGAATACTACAATAGCTCTACCTGGTTGCCTTGAGAGAGACTCCAGGCTGTGGCACGGAGAGGAGGTACTGAGATGGAGTCCAACTGTCTCTCTGGCTAAGAATCTGGGGAAACCAAGATGACCAGAGTTCATAGAACTGAGCAGCAGAGAAGTAAGCCAGCACAGAAGGAGAATCCCAGAAGTCTAGGACCTCCTAGAAAGGGGTCCTTTGAAATATCATCCAAGTTCAGGTCACCACATGTGTGAGAGGAATTAACCAAAGCCATCTCATATAGTATCCAGCACTCACATAGGGAGGGGAATAATGCATGTTCCCACCAGCAAGAACCTATTCATGGGGCACTGGACACAGTATTCAGGAAGGTCTTGCTTCAATAGAGGAAAATAATTAACCCTTGACTGAGCACTGCTCCAGACCCTTCCATCGAATCATAAAAGCACAACCCAAAAGAATCAAACTGTTTCCAAGTTACATAATTGCATGCCAGAAGAAAGATCAAGAACAGGACCCTGGATGGTGGCTTCAGAAGTCTGATGTTAGGAGTCATGAGAAAACAGTACAGCCAACAGACATCATGAACAAACTCATATTTCTTGAACTGCATAAATATTTCAGCCCTGGGGCTTATTTCTTGCCATAGAATCCAGGCCTTCCATTCTGCCCACCTGTCTCCATGTTCCAGCCTCTGAACTGAACCTTCCTCCACCTTTGTGTTCTATTCAGTGAATGGGATGGTGCCCATTAACATTGGGAGGGCAAACTGCTCCGCTCAGCCCACCAACTCGAATGCTAATCTTTTCCAAAAACACCCTCATGAGCACTGTGCACACTTGGGTGCCAGCTTGGATGAATCTATCTTGTTCAACCTTACTGTTCTCCTAGGGTATGCAGGATTTTGACATTAACCTTTCTGTTTTATCCCAGTAATTGCTGGCTCAGTGCTGGACCAAATTTTTACCTGACTTTGAATCTGATACTGGGAGCAGACTGAACCAAATCAGTATTTGTATCTAATGAGAGTCAAATAAAAGTTATTGGGCTTGAATTTAATATGTATTACCTAAGCTTTTTCTCATGGTTTCTGCATCATCAAATAGCTTCCAAGCATGTCTATTTCTGTGACTAGAAATCTCTTGGTCCTACTTGTAAGAACACAGATCTTCACGGACATATTGGAATGGCACTATATTTCATTTTGCTGGACTACAGCTGACTGGATGAGATGTATACCCAATCATGGATGTGACAGTAGTTCTAAACAAACACAAGTGGAAATCTACAATGAAATGGGAACCACAAAGCAAGAGCTCTTTGCAGACAAACAAGTTACTCACAGCAGGCTTCATACTGGTTACATGACACTGGCCCACATCAAGCAGAGTTCCTGAAAACACTTTACACTCTGGCTGTCACACGTGCCAATAGCCCAGGTCAAGGGAAGAGTTAGGAGAGGAGGGAAGAGAAGGCTGGTCCTAAAACAGATCCCTATAAAGTCTCTGGTTTTTAAAGCAGTGATCATTTTTATCACAAAAAGAATTCTATAATGTTAACCATGCTTTGCTTTGCTTATCAGGAAGGGGGGCAGATATATATTTCTTATTGTTTTCTGAGAACTCAGAAAAGAGGAGAGATATATAAAAACATGAAAGCAGATTATAAACCTCTTAGCTTTTAGTACTTCTGATTCTATTTTGTGCCTGTACCAAGCATAACCACGTGATTTTATGATTTTAAGTGCTGATACAGATGAATATCTTCAAGAAGCCTAAGCAAACAGGAGAGTCTGACCCTGGATGCTTATGCATTTTCAATTTAAAAAGTTAAAGAGGTTAGTTTTTTATATGTTTATTTGTATATCCTTAAAACTCTGGGCAAAACTGTATCTAAGGTAGAGATTACCTCAGACAATTGTGATCCCTCCTGCATTTTTCTTTAAACTCAGCAGGACTCACTCATAAAATGCATAGCTTTTGAAAGGAATCAATTACACCACAGGTCAAAACAAGCCTCTCAAACAAAAGGATGATAGAATTTCTCACTCAGATATAAAAAAATTAACCATGCAATATGAATGCTAAATATCTAGAGAATCCTAAACGTTTGTGGTGCCTCCTCCCAGGAGGTGATACAGTCACGTGGCTGTTTTGTTTTTGCTTACACAGCATACACAGTATCAACTCAGTCAACACTTGATGATTGGCTACTGTCTCCTGTTATCTAGAAAATTCTATTATTGTCCCAAGACAAATTTTGTGAAATCATTTGGGATATAGTTTCTACATTTGGGCAGAAAATCTCTTATTAGTGGTTCTCAAATATGGCTGTACCTTAGTGTGACCAGCCTTCAACCAGGCCCTGCCATCAGCACTAAGAAAACTCCAAGGTGATTTCTATGTGCAGGCAGCATTCAGTCTTGAGTGCACATCTTAATACCTGGAGGGCTTTGTTAAAACACAGGGTGCTGGGCCACGCTCCGAGGCTTACCCCGGGGTTTTTGATTAAGTAGGCGTTACAGATTGAGTGTTTGTGTCCCCCCAAGAAAACTCCTTTTAAGGGGTTGAAACCTTAACCCACAGTGGAACGGTCTTTGGAGCTGGGCCTCTAGGAAGTAAGTAGGGTTCAGTGAGGTCCTGAGGGCGGCACCTGGCCTGATGTGGAGTTCTGGGATTTTTGCCCTAGTAAAACAAACAGCAGAGAACTGTCCCCTCCAGCCACTCCACCATCTACCTGCCCAACACACAGGAGAGGATGTATGAGCACACACAGAGATGGCTGCCACCAGACAGTAGACCTGAAAATCTGCACTTTTTACCAGATCCCAAATCATGATGATGCTGCTGGTCTGGCACTCACACTTTGCCACATTGTCTAAAGGGCGCTGCCTCAAACATTGCTGTAACTACAAGTCACCTGGCAACCTGGTTAAAGTCCGGATTTTTATCCAGTGGTGTGAGAGTAAGGCCTAAGATTTTAGAGTTTAAACAACCTTTCAGGGATGTTAATAAACTATATTTTGAGTTCTTAGGTTATAGAGACTCTGAATGCTCAGGTGTTAACTTTGAACTGTAGGGACAATGCCTAAAATAATTGTGCCAATCCCTCCCTACCTCATCTAACACTCCCACCCATTTCAAGACCCGGCTAAAGTTTCACCTTTGTGTAAAGTCCTCCATGGGCAACAAAGTTAGAAATAAATTCTCTTTTAAATTATGACTCTTATGGATTGGCTTAGCCTCTCAGTTATCATTTTATTGCTCTTGTTACCTTTTCTTGAGCATTTTCTAGGTTCAGGGACCACACAAAATGCTTTGCAAACACTTGTTTTATCCTTAAAACAGCACTAGCATGAAATGTTGTTAGCCCGATTTAAAATGAGAAGAAAAAAAAACAAAATATAAAAGAGGCTCAGAGAATTTAAACACATGTCCTAGGAACAGAAAATTGGACTGTGATGGCGGGTGGGAAGAGGTTGCTGATTCTATCCTCAATGCCTGGCAGTCAGGCCCCTGCCTTCAATCACAAAGTTGAGCATCCCTCATTTGAAACGAAGTACAAACAGTTTCATGTTACAAACATGACCCCATATGCTCCATGCTGCGGTTATAATTAAGAGACAAAGAGTTGTCACAGAGTGTACAATCTAGTAGAGGAGATGGATATTGATTTTGCAGCTTCCTTCATTAATCCATAATTGCGAAATAAGTGCTGAAAGAAATACCATTGTTTGAGAGACTGTATGAATAAGCCTGAGATAAGGATCCAGAAAAGGAACTCTCTGTCAGGGAAAGTGGCCAGGAAGCTGAGATGCTGGATCTAGCAGTCTAGGAATGATGAGTTTGAAGATGAGGGATGGCTCCTTTCAGGTGGATGAAATCACAAATATCATAAGAAAACAATCTGGTATTTTCCGAAAACTGAAACAAGGCCACTGTGGCTATATTGCCAAGAGCTAGGGTGGGAGAGGAGCCAAAGTTACACTGAGCAAGGTGCTATTTCCATTATCATAATTATTATTTTATTTTACACAGCTGACTTTATTCCTAACCACTGAGAGTTTCTACCTGTGTCTTCAGGCTGGTAAAATACAAGAAGATATATACTAAAATTTTAATTTCAGGTGAATATCAAGTAATTTTTTAGTGCATGTACCATGTATTATTGGAACATACAGTTAAAAAATTCACTGTTTATGTGAAATTAAAATGTTCAATATAACATGTTGTCCAGTATTTTCAATTGCTATATCTGGCAACCATATATGATAGTGTTTCCTGAATTTCTTCCTAGTTGGTGCTCAAAAATATTTTAGGACACACATTGGTTCAACAAATGTTAGAAGTGCCTCCAGTAAACACATCTAGGCACAGAACACATACACACACACACACACACACACACACACCCCTTTGAATGTGAAGGAGCATGTACTACATATTATGCATGTTCTAAGTGGTGAGGATGTCACTTAAATGAATAAGATGAGCAACCTTCTTGCCTTGAACACACAATCACATGATACATACCAAATTCATACAGAACCTGCCATGTACCAACAGCCAGGGGAGATGCTGTATATATGTCATTTAATACTGATGAAGCTGTTTTCCTTACCTCCATTACTTCAATATAATATGTACAGATAATAATAATTAGGTCTTATTATCCTCATGATTATTGCAATTCAAAAGCTGAGGAAATTGAGTCTTCATGAGGTTATGCCCATTGCAACAACAATTAGGTGGCTGAATCAAGGGCCAATGCAGCTGAGTGACTGGAGAACTAGCCTGTGCTCAGCACCCCCTCTAAAAATGCAAACTCATCACTCTCCCCAATTTTTGTTTGAATGTCAACTTTGTTATTTTTATTGTTATTTGGTTTACTTGTTTTTGCTTTGCTTTGCTGCTTTTAAATGAAAAGAATAAAGAGAAAACAGAATCTCCTCAAAATGCAAGTATACAATTATTGTTCATTGCTTATTTGTTATTCTAATGATGTAAAGGTATCTTAAAGAATGTTGTTTCAATGCTAGGTTTTACTTTTTCTTACACCAATCACCCATAAGGAGACAGATTTATGGATTTTAGATCATGTGCTTGCCCTAGTCTCAGATGGAAGCATTATAACTTTCCCTCCCCACTAATAGACATTATCATGTGTTTTTTAACTCTTTAAAATGAATATATCTTCAAGGTGATATTTAAGAGATGATTTGTAAAGAATTTATGCTCTAAAAATTCTGCTTTAAAGCCCCACTACAACATCTTATGATGGAAGTAGCAAGAGTAGAGTTTTCATATTCTCTATAATTTCATCATCAATTTGTGCAGTATTTTCCTGTTCTTGGACTGGGGCTGTTCCAACAAAGAAGCAGTGAAACTTCTGAGGTTATTTATTGTTGCATGACAGCCTGTAGCATAGCCAGATAAACTGTGGTTTCACCAATGCTTCAGATTTAAATGTAGCATTCGAGTTCCCTGACTCCAACATTTAACTTGATTTATGGTTTGTGATGTAAAAATACTAGGGCTCAGATGGCTTTCAGTGACTTCTAAAATTAAGTAAAGAAGAAATGTAAGGACTAATCTAAACTTGCTGTGAAATATTAATTATGCATTTCAAGCAAAGCAAGTAAGCAAGCAATAATTTCATCTGTGACATGAAATAAGTCCCAAACTGTGCTCCTGCTGAAGGCATTTTTGAAATAAACACTTGATTTTTAAGTCACAAAGGAGCTGAAGTTGATACCATTAGTTACTGTATTCTGAGCTGTTTATTAAAACATTTCCCCCTAGATATCTGTGTTTTAAAAAATCTAGTTTTGAAAGGTAACTTAGGGCAGAAAAACAGCTCTAACGTGCAGAAGAATAGAGCATCTTTTAAAAGTGTGCCAGGTGAAGCTTCTTACTGATCCGTGACAGTGTAAGATGACAGCTGCAACTGCTGAGTCAGGAGAGAAAAAAATTTAAATGTAGGAGCAATTGTAGCCTTTATTAATGACCAGTGAGGAGCGTGGGCAACCTGCCAGGCGTGCAGCAATACTATTCTGATAACAGAGCATTCCAAACCCCCTAGATATAAATGTCTCCAAACTCCCTAAACCAGAAATAATATCCTCAGCATTTTGAATTAGGCAAGACACACAGGCACATTATCCATATTATATTAATCTTCAAAATGCATTGCCCAAGGAGGAAACATGAAAGAGAACAGATTATCTCTACTGGAGGAATTAACACTTGAAAAGAAAAAGGTTTAAAAAACTGCACCAGAGGCAAACACAACACATCCTGAATCTGCAAGTTTGCAGGATGTTGCTCTTCCCAGCCTGATGCACAAAAGCACTGTGATAACACAAACATTTTGCCATACCTGTTACAAGAGCTACTTTTTTCCACCTGAGATCTCAGAATTATGATAAAATACATTTCTTAGGATTTGGATGGTAGACATATCTTTTTTTTTTCTTTCAAAGATGAAAGGAGTTGAATTACCCATCTTCTTCATTGGCTATATGAGGAGGCTTCAGTGTATCAGTTTTTAAGATAAAATATCAACAACTTTGAACTATTATTCAAAAGTTGAGCTCTGGTTCTAAGTCAATTTTGAAGTTAAATATTTTCAGGAAGTATTTGGAAGTTTCTTCTCAAAGTGGGTATTGATGAAGCCAGCGGGAAATGTAAACTGTTTACCTGTACATAATGGAATGAGTCAGAACACTGACGGACGAGGAAAGAGAAGGTCTTTTCCTAAAATACTTTAAAAACTGGTTCTGTAACCAGCAGCACAAGCATTACCTGCCAACTTGTTAAAAATGCAAATTATCAGGCTCTGCCCCCAACCTATTGAACCCAGTGCGTCAGAGACTGGGGGTGGGGTGGGGTGGGGCGGGGCATGCCTGTATTAACTCTCCCTTTAGTGTATTCCTATGCATCTCCGTTTAGGAATGCTTGTTTGCTAAATTTATGGTTTGACCTGAGGGGAAAATATCCAATTTCACTTATGCAAACAAATGTGTGAAGACTCACCTAAAATGATTAAGTGTCACCTTTCTTAGCCCCAAAGACATAGGTCTTTGAGGGCATCTAAAAGAGAAGCAATTATCTTAAAAAGTGGTGTAATGGTCCGAAGAGCTTTTCAAAAGGACTACGGAATAAGACAACATACAGCAACATTTAAAAGTAAACTTTTCCAAGACTCTATTTATGTATTCTTACAGAAAAACCAAGTGGACAGCATGATGGTTTCTCTTATACCCAGACACATACACACAAACACATTCACACACACATGCATACACACCCTTATTAGTATTTATGTTGGTTGAATAGATAGAAGTAAATAAATCTAACTACTTACAGTGATTATCTTTGGTTGGTGAGATTATAATTAACTTAATTTGGTGTTTTTATGTTTACAATGTTTGCTTTGTTAAGTATCTAGAACTTTATCACCACTGAATTTAAATAACACTATTTGCCTTAATGAACATCCTCTAATATACAGGGTCTGGCACAAATAATGCCCCTCTTTATTATAAAATGTTTTATTATAAAATCATAAGCATGTAAGTGTAACATAAGAATATCACAGTCAAGCACATCATATGACATTGTAGGTGAAATATTCAAGTTAAAACTATAAATTATTACACCAATATTATTACCCTACCAACCACACTGAAGCAGGCATTATTACTTCTGCAGGCCCCTGTATATGCAAATCGGATAGACTCTGCTGAGAAGCTGGCAAATTCTTAAAAGACTGTAAATGGTTCCCAAACTTGTCAACAGATTAGGTTCACCCAGGAGATTCAGTCAATTCCAAAGGTTGTATTCAAACCCTAGAGATTGTGATTTAATTGTTCTGAGTATGACCTGTACTTTAGAAGTTTTCAAAACACCCTGGTGATTCTAATCCACAGACTAGTTTGGGAATCAGCAGTGTGAATGGTTTAAAATACATTTGGTTTACAGTGCTACCATCAGAAAGGAGAATTAAGGTCATCAGATCGAGATTCTTGAGATGCCTCATCAGAGTATGGAAAGACAAAATTCTGATCTGACCTACTTTTGATACTCCCAAATTTTTAGGACCCTGCCCTCATTTATAATAATCAATGCTGACACTCTGGGTAAAATCATATTAACCATTCATCAGAAAGAAGAAACTCTTCAGTACCATGTTAGACACAAGGCATTAGGGTCAGGTGTGCTCTGACAGGATTTATTTCTCACACCTAAATCTGGGCCCACTCTATCTTGCTCTACTTATAAAGTCCACTTTATTATGGCCAACTTGAACTCCATGTGTCAAACCATGTTTTGTAAATATATATTCTGCTATTTTACACACCTGGAAATTCTACGGTTTGCTTGCTAATGCCTGACTGAAATCAAGACCAGAAGTGTGTGGAGTGAGAAAAAACCTTAAAGAATCATACCTTGGCTGTCACACAAGAAAAACTACCTGCCAAGTAGAGATTTCCAATCATTTCAGAAAGTCACTTCTGTTAAAAAAATTTCTTCATTACTGGTTACCGATTCACAGGATAAAAATAAGTAGGTAAAGTCTAATTATTAGATATATGATGCATAATTTGTTATATGTTTTCATACACATGAAATAATTTATATTGTTCTAAATATTTCACTTCCTAATATAAACTAATTTTAATTTTACTGATAATGTACTTTTAAAAATTGTGCTATTGCTGTTACTAAAATGCATTAAAAGAAACCCTGAGTCCTGCTATTTATACATTTTAACCATTTTAATATATATTTATATATTTCTAGTTTAACAGATAAAGATTTCTTCTTTATCTATTCTGAGTGAGTTCATCCTGCCATTGCAAGCTAGAAATCAGAAGACTGACAATGTATAATCATTTAGATTTGCTTTAAACCCCTTTCAATACAGACAGTTATCTGGCCAGTGACGTAAGTGTTTATGGGAAATGAAGACAGATTTCACATGGGACAGAAGCATGACCAAAAAGAAGAAAGTCCTACTGCCCACTAATAAATACCCATAATACTCACTTTTTTTCTACAAGAATAACCACGCATTCCTCATCATTATTTCTTTGTTGTTGTTGTTATTCTTTAAAATGAATATTTTGATTTGGCTTTGGGGCAAGTGAAATTGAAATCAATAAAATGGACAATTTTTAAGGTATGGAGTGAAATAAGTGACAAGAATAGTACCTGTATTGTTTAAGGTAATACTAGATAAACTGAAATTTCAGTAACTTAACATAAATATTCCCTATCCTCCCTCACTAATATAACAGAAATACAGTGTTTAGGGCTGAACAGCTCTTCTGGGTAGCTCTCTTCCAAACAGTGATTTAGTGAAGGGATCTGTCCATTTTATGGCTACACGTGATCTTCCAGTTTACCATGAAGCCTTCCCCACTGTAGTCAGAAAGAAGAGATTGGAAAGGGTATGTGAAAGGTTTATATAGGCCAAGCCTCAGAGTGATCCACTGTGAGCTAGAAGTCCATCTCAAAACAAGGCCTGCAAGGAGGCTGGGAAATTTAGTCTACCTAAATTTCCAGACAGAAGAAATAAAATAAACCCGTTATCACCTAGCACTCTCTCTGAAGATATTCACTCTCTTTGAAGATATCCAATCATGTGGGTTTATTTAAAATTGTTGAGTAATGTCATCACAATGGAATTCTCACAACCTGAACATTTCAGTCAACATTCATAAAAATATTAATTTTTTAAATAGTATTTTTTTTGCTTGGGTTAATACTGTATAATACACACAGCTTGAAATGACTGGAAAATATTATTGGGAATCTTAAAAGCTATTAAAGTTTCATGTGATACTCTCTTTTAATTAACAAGCAAAAACAAACTTCATATCATTGAAAGAAACTCTAATAAAACCATTTCTCCTGGACAATATCCAAACATTAAGATGAAGAATTACCAAACTGTTTTTCTGATTCTACAATTAAGCACTGGTTAATTACTTAGCAAAAAACATCATGGTCATGCAAAATAAATCAAATTATTGCCCCTTTTTAGTATTATTTTTTTCTTTAGCACCTGGATATGTTATTTTGCTTATTAATAGTGTCATGTAGGCATAACAGATATATTTTTTAAATGCACATATTCAAGATATATAATTTGATAAGTTTGGATATATGCATATATGCATGAGACCATCACCACAAAGTAATAATCATATCCATCTCTTCCCTTAGTATTGTGTTTTACTGTGAGTAAAACACAGATACTACTGTGTTTTACTACTACTACTGTAGTGATACTACTGTAACACTGATACTATTTAATACTACTGATAAAAGGAATTATACTGCATAATCTGTATATTCATCTTATGTGACAGAAATGCTTCTGATCAGTTTGGAGACCACCACTAATGCTGATGATTGTTTGAAGCTACCTCATACAGTGTGGGGCAAAAGTAGGTTTACAGTTATGAGTGCATGAAACACAGAGTTTCTTGTGTTATTACTTATTAATCATTTTATTATTTTCCATATGAACCACTATAAACCTACTCTTACACCATGCTGTATTGTACACAAACACACATATACATATAAATGCATATGCACACATTAGAATATATATTGATTACATTTTCAAAAAATCTGTGTTCAGAATAACGATTTATGAGTATTTAAACAAAGAAAAACTACACTTTCACTGGAATACTCTATGTCCTTTGCTGATTAAGCTTCCACTTTAAGGCTCTGCAGGGTGATCTCACAGAACACTTCAGTTTCAAACATAAGATGGTCAGTTACACATAAAATGAGCCAGAATCAGATTACTTCCATTGCTTTGTGAATATTTTAATATTAACTACAAAATCCTTTTACTGAACATTGCAGTTTGTTCATTGACAGAAAAATATGTATCCACAGACTTATGAGCTCAAAGAGGCCATTGCCCTATTTTTGGAACACAAGGGAAAAGACCAACTGCTTCAGACTTTTAAAAAATAAATTTCAGGGGATCTTGGCATATCTGGCAGATGCGGTTAAAACTTTGAATACAATGAATCCAAAACTTCAAGGACTCACAGCAACACTATTTTTTATTATATTGTAGTTCAAGAACTTAGAGCTAGAATACAGTTATGAGTAAAGCAAACTGGTACTAAAAATATCTCTTCAAGTTTTGACTTAGCAATGCACTCAAGGAAAAGGTTCATGAATATGATTTTAAGAAAATATCTAAAATCACATCTGGTTTGTTTCACAGGATAAATTCATGTGATGGATTCCTGATGTGATGGCTCAAAGTCTCACTTAGAGACTGATAAGGAAAAGTTTCTTCCAGTCATTCCATCTTCACCCCCAAGCTAGCCAAGAAAAATATTTGAAAGTCAAGGCTGATCAGGTTACTGAATAACAGAGAAAATATCTTCGGAAAACCCTGGGCTGGGGTAGGGAGAAAAATATTTCTCTGTTTTTCCACAAGTCAGTTACTATTGCTTTTTGTACACACTTGTGAATTTTCTGGTTTGCTTTGGTTTTATTTTTTCTCTCTCTACTTCTACTATAAAAGCAAGTGCACAAGTCTGGTATTCCAAGTCCCCTATCTTCCCACCACACAGAAAAGCCTTGTACAAAGAGTTAATAATCACATTAATATCAGAAAATCCAAAATGGGGGGAAGTTGTTTCAAATAAGTGTCACTGCTTTGATTTATTTTTAGTTTTATTAATTTCACTTTTTTAAAGAGTACTAAAGAAGGGCATGAGATAATTATGGTCATCAAAATAGTTCACCACTGCACTGATGGTGCTACCATTTCTAAACAGGACCAGAGATTTCTAACACTTAAAGTGAGTCTGTATATATGTGTGTGTATGTGTATTGTGAGAAATGTCTCATCAGCCTTCATATTAGCTTTTTCATAGGACTCTGTTGTTTATAACCCAATGATCTAATTTCATCCTCAACAAGGAAATCTTAGTTTTTAACATGATGTTTGTTCTGGCAGTTGGGAAAGGAGATACCCTGAATTATGGAACTGAAAATCTGGTCAATGGAAAGGATATCCAACCTCATATATCAACACATTAGCATTCTGCCATGGGGAAGGCCTGGGCCTTGAAATCATTCATATCCACATCCTGTCTCCACTAGGTTGCTTCCTAAGCCACCTTGGGCAGGTTAATAACCCTCAGTTTCATTTTCCTTATTGAGGAGCACAAAAACCTATTTTTAAATGCTGCAGCAAGAACTCCATGAGATAACATAAGTACTTGCTTTGGCAAATTAGACATACAGTAAATGCAAAATAAATGACAGTTATTAAATCAATCTTTTTTCATACTTTTTGTTTAGTCCAGTCCATAGTATAAAAAGTAACTCTTTAATTACTGACCATTAATTTTCTTGAACCACAAAACTAAGGATAAACCTCTGTTAAATTTTTCTGGGCCTTTGAGAGTAGCATTCCATCCACTGATTGATGTGGCAATATCTGGTGAATGGCGTTGCGGCCACCTGCTCTGAGAACCTGACTGGAATACCCAACATTGAATAGTAGTGTTTCCTATAAATTTCCTTCAACCTGGCTATTCTAGCGAATGCCCTGTCTTCTGTTGTGATAGACAGAATAATGGCCTCCAAAGATGTCCATGTCCTGGAACTAGTAAATATGTGACTGGCCATTGCAAAGGAACCTCTCAGATATGATGATGTGAAGGATTTTGAAATGGAGGGGATGGTGATCCTGGGTTACTTAGGTGGACCCACTGGAATCTCAAGGGTTCTGACAAGGGAAAGACGGACACATGAGAGTCAGAATTTGGAAAAGTTGTAATGATGATGGAAACAGAAGTTAGAATGATTCAATCTGAAGGTTTAGTCACAAGCCATATAATATAGGTGGCCTCTGGAAGGGGTTAAAGACAAGAAAAATGATTCTTCCCTATAGCCTCCAGAAGAAACAAAGGTTGACATACACCTTAATTTTAGCTCCCTAAACCTCATTTAAGACTTCTGACCTCCAAAACCTTAAGATAATAAATTGGTGTAATCAGTCCTGGCTGGTGTGGCTCAGTGGATTGGGTGCTGGCCTGTGAACCACAGAGTCACTGGTTCGATTCCCAGTCAGGGTACATGCCGGGGTTGTGGGCCAGGTTTCCAGTAGGTGGAGTGCAAGAGGCAACCACACACTGATGTTTTTCTCCTTCTCTTTCTAGCTTCCCCTCCCTCTAAGAATAAATAAGATCTTTAAAATAAAGTTCTTAAAAAATAATAAATTGGTATAATTTTAAGCTACTAAGATTGTGAAAACTCATTATACAACATTAGGAAACTAATGATCTGTTCTGCCCTTTAATAATTCACCTGGCCATAGCCTATCATGCCTACCAGGCACACCTTTTCCCCTGAGTGTGCCAAATTCTTCCAAAGTCTAGCTCCAACCTCCATATGTCTGCTAATCAGAACTTTCCTGGCTTCAGGTATGCTTACAACTATCATGCCTTAATTCCAATTTTTCTGTTTAAATCTTGAGGTGCAGTCATACTGTGTTCACCTCTAGGGAGCCTCTGAATGATGACGTGTATCCCAAATCCTCCCCCATTCTCAAAATTTGCCTGACAAGCAGAATTTTGACTTCAGAGTGTATTATATCTAGAGGGTGGGGCAAACAGGTTTATAGCTGTATGTACATGAAATACAGAGTTTATTCTCGTATTATTACTTATTAATTATTCTATTATTTTTCACACAAGAATCTGCAAACTCACTTTTGCTCCACCCTGTGTACATGCTCTTTCTAAAGAAACTGACCAAGAACTATGATCTTATGATCTTAATTTTTTTTAAACAAAGCAATGTGACAGATGAGACTTCACGTATGTTCCAGTTCTGTGGGCACAGCAAGGAGGGAGCCATCAATCCTCCCTGGGAGAGGGGAGCCCTCCTGGAAAATGAGTGCCTTGAACCCCAGACAGTGGGTATGGCAAGCTCTTGGCTTTACTTCCTGGCATTGTCTCTCCTCTCTTCCAACACACCAAAGTGCTCAGTGCCTGTGAATTAAAATTTTTAAATGTATGTTTTCAATCATCTAAAATATAAATACTGTACTGTATTGACTACCCTGTAGTAGGTAACAAAAATCAGGAAAGAGCTAAAGCCTTTATGTTTTACAGTGAAGGATTAACTCAGCAGGCATAGGCTGCCCAATACCTGCACATTCCAAAGGGTTTCAGGACTGGCCCTTGAGTTGCTCCTGGGAGACATCCGAGTCTAAGCCCTTTAAATAACCTGCCTGATAACTATGTCTTTGTATACCTTGGGCCTTGAATCACTCCAGGTACTTTTATGCTAACAATGTGATTTGTGATAAATGTCTGTTTTTGTTCACAAGGGCCATCGGTTTGACCTCTGGGGAGAGGGAACCAGAGACTGAGGAGCTATGATCAGTCATGCAGGCATTTCTTGCCCATGAGACTGACCTCCAATACAAACTAAGGATATCGAGGCTTAGATGAGCTACCCTGGTTGTCACATATTATTGCTGAAAAAAAATTAAGCACTGTCCATGTGTCTCCACTGGGAGAGGACAACTTGTACCTGAATTTGCCTTATACACCATTTTCCTTGCTGACTTTACTGTTTCCTTTTGCCGTGAACAAAAATCATGAGTACAGTAGCATAGCTGAATCTGTGAGTCCTTCTAGCAAGTCATCAAACTTGAGGGTTGTCTTGGGGTCCTTCAAAACAAGGTCATAGACTTTTCCAAAAACTTAAATGATCAGACAGGTGAATAAAATTAGCTCTTCATAAAGTTGTTAAATTAATTTTAGAATTTCATGATTAAATAATTTCATCACCAATCCTGGCTTACCACTTCCTATACACACATACACACAAATTCATGTACAACTCATGTGTAAGCATATACACGAACCTACATACAATGTTACGATGCCTACTACATTAGAACATTTCATGGACAAGCACTTTTATCACTTCCTTTGGGTGAATGGTATAGGCCTGCATTATCTCTTTCCAAATACCTGATTGAATGTAAAATGAGCTAACATGTAAAAATTACCATCATTGATGATCAGAGGAATACCCAATAAAGGTTCCTATCTTCCTGTTTTTCTTTCCTCTTTTCCTTCATTCCACTTTGGGAGCAGGGGAAATTTCTTCCTATAGAACACAGGTGGCAAACACAAGGCCCATGGGCCGAATTGGCCCTCCATCCTGTTTTATCAAGCCTGGCACCTTGTTTCTACCCAGTGACAGCTGAGCTCTCCCTTAACTGTTAGGAGTAGTTACATTTATTCAGTCCTAAAATTACCAACAAGGCCCTCTGAAGGCAACCGCCGGGCTAATGTGGCCCCTGGTGAAGATGAGTTTGACACCCCTGCTATAGAGCTCTCAGTAACAATCTCTGAAAACCATATGCAGTATAAAAATTTGTCTGAATGTTGAATCTATTAAACTGGAGGCATAATGTCACATTGATGTGAACTTGAAGAAATTAAGAGGTAATGCAGAACTTAACTTTTTCTTGCCCCTGTCACCAATCATAGCAGCATATTCCCACAGTATTACTTTATAAAGTGGTTTTAAACTATCCTGTAGGACTGGAGCCAAGTAAAATGAATGATGCATATAATCTCCAAATTGGAGAGATGATTGTTTACATTGCAAAATAAAGGTCTTTGTTTTCTCATAGGTTAATATCTATATGAAATCTATTGATTGTACTTTTGCAGGGTCATGTTCTCTGCAAAAATATAGCAATGTGTTACTTGAATCAGCATGTTTCCTGAGGAAATAAGAACACTAAACCCTAAACATGTCTCCTTTGAAAATATGTTTCAAATTAGTGTTTTGGTTTCCTTCTGATATATTAGTATTCTCGCTGGGTCAAAAGACAGATCTACTTTTTATTTGTTGAGTTATCTTCATACGGCTTTCCACAGTGGCTGCACCAGTCTGCATTCCCACCAACAGTGCAAAAGGGTTCCCCTTTCTCCACATCCTCACCAGCACTTCTTGTTTGTTGATGTATTGATGATAGCCATTCTGACAGGTGTGAGATGGTATCTCATTGTGGTTTTAAGTTGCATCTGTCTGAAGATTAGTGGTGTTTAGCATCTTTTCATATGTCTATTAGCCATCTGTATGTCCTCTTTGGAGAGGTGTCTAATCAGGGCCTTTGCCCATTTTTTAAATTGGGTTGTTTGAGTTTTTAGTGTTGAATTTTGTAAGTTCTTTATAAATTTTGGATATTAACCCCTTACCAGATATATCATATGCACCCATATGTTCATTGCAGTATTATTTATAATTGCCAGGATATGGAAGCTGCCTAAGTGTCCATTAGTTGATGAGTGGATAAAACATCTGTGGAACATTTACACAATGGAATACTACTTGGCCATAAAAAGAGAAGAAAACTTTACTCTTTGTCATATTATGCATGGACCTGGAAAACATTATGTTAAGTGAAATAAACTGGTCAGAGAAAGACATATGATTTTACTCATATGTGGAATCTAATGAACAAACTCAACTGAGAAGCAAAATAGAGACAGACTCAGAGAGAACAGGGTGGGGGGAAGTTGGGGGCGGAGGGATTGAGCAAAAAGGAAAACGTATTCATGGATATGGACAACAGTGTGGTGATGGTGGGGGGAAGTGGGATAAGGTGACTAAAAGGTAATGAAAAAAACCTGTGAGAATAAAAAAAGAAAATATGTTTCAGTTTATAGTTTAAAAATACCATAAACACAAGGCTTTCCATTAATTAATATACCCTTCTAAATGTGATTTTAGCTCCCAATTGTGTACCTACAGTGGTAATACAATTTTGACCCCTGAAAACATGAAGCCTATGACTAGTTCTGCAGTAACTCAATTGCATTTACTATAGTATAATGATGATAAAAACCTTTCTATAAATTATATTACAGAAAATTGAGATGGAATGATATATGGTTGTAGTACAGAAAACAAATGATCAAAATGACTTAAATGTATGCATGTAATACTAATTATGAGTTCTTCGTGTAAATAGAAATGATCCTGACAATGTACATAAAATGCTAAACAATTAATTTGTGATTTTATGAAAACAGATTTATGAAAGTTATGCTTGCCTACCTTTTAAGTGTAGCATCTGCCCTGCATTTCGAAGGGCAATAAATTAATTGTAAAGCAAAGCATATGACCCCATGCAATGCTTTAGATGAAATCTTTCCCACTGGGACAAGGCACCTCTGGCCATCGAGTACTTCTAGCACTCAACAGGGTTTTGCTTGTATTTGTGGATGTAAAACAACTTTTCTATTTTGTCACTAGTTTTCAAAACCCATAGTTGAGAAGAACATATTCCCTCAGAAGATATGTTTGAATAGGTAGAAGATATTAAAAGCTTCTTTATACATTTTATTTGAAAGCAATTTTAGTCATCTTTAACTGAATAATGGGTGACTTCCTTTAATACTCTTAAATAAATTAGGACAATAATCATTCAAAAGGAATGGAAAGGAACTCAATAAGTATCTGCAGGTATACATCTGGAGATTTTCTTCCCCACACAGCAAGCACCGCCAGTCTTGGACTGGCAGCCGCCACAGATTGGGGTTTCTGTCTTGGACTGGGTCTTCACTTGCTGCCAGCATGACTTTGATCAAATTAGTCATTCATTTTGATCCCAGCTGATCTGATACATGAGGAGTCTATGTTTTTAATGAATTTTTAACCTGACAGCCATAAAGACAACAGACTGGGAAATAACTACGAGCATAGCAGAGGAGGGGAAATGCCGCTCTGCGGAGTCCTAACTGCTATGGGTTGCCCTCCTTTCCATCCTCAAACTGTGAAAATTGTTTTCAACCAAAGTTTAAAAATAGTTTCAACAGATAGCATGGTGATGTTGATGGTACAATGCATGTGGTGTGGTGGAGACAGACAGGAGGATGAGTAGGATGATCAATTCAATATTTGACAGTACAGTACAACAATTCAGAGTGATAAAAGAATATAACATGATTTTCTTTAGTCCTGTTTTGAGGTGGCCCACAGCAGCGTTGTGTTGTAAAAAAAAGATAGCATATATGCCTTAGAATAAAAACATCACACATTACATGAGGTACGTACTGAAAGTCTGTGTTTTTGTAGTTGACAAATGAGACTGTCTTTAAGAGCAGAAATCCTAAGAAATATTTTACTGTAAAGTATTAGATTTCAACAGATTGTGTTTAGACTATGATCAAGGTTTTAATTGTATCCTACTGAATGAATATTACTATAATCATTTATATGAACATTGTAATTACTGTCATTATAAATTCCCTACATCCTTTACATCATGTGTACTTGTAAAATAGCTGCTACATCTTTTTACTGCTAACTTTAAAAAATGATATATGGAAACAGAAGACAACTAAAGAATACAGGTAACATGAACACAAGAAGATGAATTGGGTGAAAGAGTATTCCTACTACCATAGAACTAAGGAAAAAATTAAAACTTGTTAACAAAGAACAACAACATATTCTGTGTCATTAAATTTGGCTTATTTTGTTTAATAGACAAAATGTATTTTCTCTGTAAACACATTTTGAAGCTCACTATATTGTTTGTGACTTAAAAATTAATTGAAATGCCAAAGTTTTGAGCATGAAGCATAAATTTCATTTGACCTTTTAAGAAAAATATTTTTGTATTTTCTTCAGAAAATGACTTTGTCTACTCTACCAATCACGTTAGAATGAGCCAGGTGGCAGATTACTTAAATATCTCTCCTCTCACCTCTGGAGACTGGGGTTTAAATGTGGTTTAAAAGAAATGCCCAGGAGTGATTTGTGTGTATCTCAAAGCCCATACAATTGAGCTTAAGTAGCAATTACTTGCAGCTGTGAAGATGCTCTTTCAAAAAACACCAGAAATGTCACAGGACAAGCTTGCAGGGTTTCAGTAAAGATATAAAGGCCACCCAGACAATCCATATGGGATAACACTTATCAAAATAACGAACCTAAAGGTCTAGAACTTTCCAGGTCAATGAAACTACCAAATGAGCTTACTGGTCTTTAAAAAAAAGCAACAAAGAAAAATGAGTAGTCTCAAATAAGATTAGATTAAGCAGGGAAAGCATCCCTAAAGACATGCAAATTATAATGGTAAGTGCAAAATAAATAAATTAATTAAAAGTATAGCTTACTAGTGCCCTCTAGTGTACCTTCTCTCTTGTTTTACATAGATTGTGATTTTTTAATTTTTCCTACAGTACAAGGGTTTGAAGATAAATTCTGGAACAACTAAAAACTCAAAGAAAAATTGAAGTAATAGCTGTAAATTCTTAAAAATCAAATGTTAACATTATCAGGAAAAAATAAAACAACAACCAACCTAATAATATTATTACATTGTACCAGTGTCAATAAACTGACATCAGTACAAATTAAAGAAAGACTGATGGATAGAAGAATGATACTACTTCCCTCCCCATTGTTGGGCAAATGAGCCTTCTCCCTGAAAAATATTTTGCTTCACAGTCACTGTGTTTTGCATCCTAATTGTAACATGTGCCAACTAAACAGATTGTTTGCTAATTGATATCATAAAGCAAGACAGCCCAATGAAGGATGATAATTCTGACTCTAGCTAGCTGCAGCTGATATAAAGCTTGATAGAAATGCTGTCATTTTTAACACAGACTGTCTAGAATTGACTTTTTACTGTGCATGTAGAGATGTGACAAAAGCCTCATACAGTCACCTTTATTTTTAAAAATAAAATAATTCTCCAAAATATTTCTGTTACCAGTTCTAGTTTAGCTGGTAGCATCTTAAAAAAAATAAATACAAGGGTACCACTCAATCTCTATATGAAGCATTTATCGTCAAGGTAAAGCTTTTTGTCCATACATAGCCAGATGCAGGCTCAGGCAGGATATGTTTGCTTGTGGATTTTTGAAGGGAATAAAACAGCCAGTATATGAAGTATCTCTCTACTGAAATTTTGTAAGATGTCAATAAATTAGAATAGTAAAAGGCATGTTACTTCAAGTATTTATAAATTCAACCATGACATATTTGAAAAGTAAAAATTATTTTCATATTTATATGCATCTTCATAGCAAAATGCTGTATTTCTCAATGGGACTTATCCTGTCAGCATAGAAGTACAATCCTTAAAGCATTGTGTATGTGTGTGTATATAAATGATATTCTTACGCATGAATAAATGTCTAGGGTGAAATCAAATGTGAAATCACACAAAACAGTCTTCTGAATTTAGGTCCCTAAAGAACAATGGTCATATGATGCAGATAATTCAGACACTGACAAATGAGAAAATAAAGGCATTCTGAGAATGGTGATGAAGGAATTTGGAGATCGTCAGCTTACCTCTCAAGGCAGGAGATCGAGGAAGAGGTAATACAACATGTCATTAGATACCGCAGTTTACTTTGCCTATTCAGAGGAGCAATGATTTGTGGTTTAAAAAGTCATTTATACTTTTTAGTTTTTTTTTAACTTTGTTAAATAATTTCACCTTGTCTCAACCTTGACTCATCATTTTCTGTTTTACAGAGTAAAATCTGAGTAGTGAAAATAGATGACTTAGACTCATTTCCAAGAAAACCCAAAGATTATGTCCTTTATCCATCCAAGATTCCACTTGGCAAATGAGCAAACTGAGGCGCAGAGAGGTAAAATCAGACATGTCTAAAACCACGCAGCAAGTTAGTAGCAGGACCTGATGCAAAACAAGCCTCCAGTGTCATGCCCATGGTTTTATGAACTGTTTACTTTTCATGAAACACAGTCTTTTAAAAAGGCCTTAAAATAGCTCAATTTTCTACCTGTTTTAGCTTAAGTTTTAACAATTTATTTCTTAAAAGTAGACAAAGGAACAGTGCCAAGGTAATAAACTGCAGAATAAATTGGAATTCCATCACAGTTGATGACAAATTGTTTTGCAGTCTAAAGTTAATCCTGAGGTAGTACTTGATGGACTTTTAATTAAGTGACAAACATCTATACATTTGTGAGTCTGTCAATTTACACTCTAGACACCAATTTGAAAATAATTAATTGACACAGTCTAATGGTTTGGTTATATTAGTAACTCCACACCTCCATTTATTTTCCTTTTTGCGAAAGTTTCCTCTTTACCCAAAATTTGTAGAGAAAATCTTTGAAGATAATCTCTTTGTTTATGATCACTATTGAATGGAGTCTAACATTATTTATTCAAACTGCTCTTCTCATGTATTGCATTTCATAGTTTTTGTCTAATTTTCAGATTCTTCTGATTGACCAGCTGCCTATATCCTAAGGCTAAACTCCCAGATTTCTGAGGTAGGAAGCTGACCTTTTAGTACAAGGGGCAAACAGGATGAAGCCTGTGTGGGCACTGACAACAAACCCAGGGAGGGAGGAAGTTCTAGATCACAATGTGGCAAATAACACTGTGACTGAGAGCAGTGTTCAGGCCTTCGCCCTCCCTCCCTCCCTGCACAGGATGTGCTCAACCTGAGGAGAGTACAGAATGAAGTACACACATTGAAAACAAAACGAGGGGGAATTGAGTTCAAAGTGTTCAATATTCAATTTTGTTTCATTTCAAAGTTATAATCCATGTGACTTTGCTTCCCCCCTCTAGTGAGCATTAGTGCCATTGTGCCATATGCTACTGTTTGGGCCATGTCTCCCTTAGTTATCTTTTAATTGCCTTGACCTATGGGAAGGGTGGCTTGAAACCTAGGTAATTACATAAATCTACTCCAGGCTCTATAAATTCCACTATAGACAGCTCTTCTGGGAGAATAAAAAGGAAGGGGAAATTGATCCAAAGTTTCAAACTTCATGTATTTCAAATACCAAATGTGTGCATTTTATAGCACAATAAAAGGTAATATCTTCTGTGCTTAGAATTTGAATTCTCCCCCATAAAATTAGCACATAATTATGATTTAAAATTGTACTAATGTATGAAAAGCACAATTTAAACTAAGTCAAAATTATAGCTTGAAAATTAATTTTTGGTTACTGATTTTCATTCAAGAAATTCTGATAAGAAAAAAATGACTGGATGCTAGATTGCCTTAAAGCATTAGCTCTGTGAAAACTGTGTTAACAAGTCAGGTTACCAAAGAAAACACTGTGGAGGATACCGGCCAGCAGTATCCATCTCGGCTGCGGATGCTCATCAAAACGTGCTAAAAACATACACAGAGACAAGCAGGTCCTGTGGGGGAATAGGAACAGCAGGGCCACTCCTCACATGGGGAGTGCTTTGGCCACCCTCTCTCCTGGAGGGCACCATGGCCACTCCTCACGTGGGGAGCGCTTCGTTCCCCCTCTGGAGAGGCTTTTTATTGGTTTCATTTGAATAAGAATTCAGGTAAAATCTCATTACTCATTGCTAGGAAGTAAGGATCAAACAATAGATAACAAAGAAGTCTGAGGGCCTATTGTGAGTCAGGGTCAAAGAGCTGTAAAACTTTAAAGAACAAACTTACTTCTTCTTGGACCCTTATCATTCAACTGAGAGCATTCTAAACAAAGCAGGTTTCACAGGATTTTACATATTCTTTCTTAGGCCTGATCACCTGGGGAACCCACCCTTTTCAGCACAGAGCTGTACCATCCTGTCATTGTTTCAAGCTTAGGTGGAGCAAGGGAACTAAGGCAACCAAGAGATAAGGAGATTTTTTCCCAGATGATGAGGACTCAGGCTATGTCAAAGCCAAGGAGCGAGGGTCCATCACGTCCTTTTGCTGTAGCCCCAAAAGTCCTTTCTTGGGGGCCTCCCACGTGATTGTGCCTGTCTTAGATCATTCCCTCCTTGGGGAATCTTACCCGTCATTGGCTAACTGACCAAGCATTGGGGGCCAGTTATGAATGAAGCAGCAGAAGCAGCGGTCCTGCCAGGGAGATAAACTTTTGTCTCCTTGATGGCTTACGGTCCAAGGTCACTCCCTCAGCCTTAGCCTTGGCGGGGGTTACAGCTTCTGATACCAGGCAGGGCAGTGCCCAACAAAACACATTGCTCTACAACTGTGTGCTATTAAAAAGCAATGGCACAATTGCCACACATCAAAAAAAAAAAAAGAAAGAAAGAAAGAAAGAAAGAAAGAAGGAAGGAAAGAAAGAAGAAAAACTGCCCAAATCAATAGATACAGGAAACTACTTGAAAGTTGTACTTAAGCCCCCAAATCACGAGGCTTTGTACCTCGGCACAAGGTTTCATGTAGAGATGTGTCTGTCACACCCACTGTGTAGGTAATGGGTGAATTTTATGTACTTTTGGGACATATTGAATGGCAGTGAGACATCTTTTAACTGTGAAAATACTTAAAAAGACCCATCTAAGAATGGAATTTTCAGCACACATGATACAACTAATTTAGCAGAGTAAGATAAATTATCCTTCAATTATTAAAAAGCATTATTAATTCTATGCATGTTTCATAAAGAAAAGTTGTAATTATATCTTATGAGCTTATGTATGCACTCCAAGATTTCTATTTAAGTATGCTAAGTGTAGTATCTAAAGGACAACTTTCAGATAACCAATTATTCTAAATATTTTGGGGGGAAAGTCAAAAAACAATGGTAGTAGTTCAGCATTACTTAAAAATAATTAAACATTTTTTTCAATACCATATTTACAGCTGCTCTCGATACCACTTCAGTGTTTTGACTAAATATGTGTCATACTTCTATTACATCAAAGTGTATATTTTCTTCACTTAATAGAGCTATCTTTTAAAAGAATAAGGGGGTTAGCTGTGATATAAGTTTGAAAAAAACTAATGACAGCAACAAAGGTCATACATATGATGTTCAATGTTATCACTTTATTTTAAAGAACCATCAGCTTTGTGGTGTTATGTCCAAAGGAGCACCACAATTTGGAAATACCTTCCATAAGCAACATGGACAATATTGATGGAATACTTACATGTTTATAAAAGTCCAATGTTATCATACTAAAAACAATGGATAACTGAATTAAAATTTTGCTCTGTAACTATAAGAAGCTAAATTTTGATGAAAATAAAAAAGCTTTGCTACAAATGAGAGACGTTTAATTAAAAGGATGGTAGAGCTTTTTCAGTGTCCCTGCCAATATAACTGATTTAAAAAACCCCAGCATTTTCATTGCACATATTTCCATGCTTTATACTTTGTTGAAATATAGATTCCTAAACAGAAAGGGACTCTAGATATGTCCCAGACAAATGTGAACCTCACAGAGAGAGGAGGACACAAAGATGATCATCCAGCCTACTGATGGAAAGAGTTCATTAGTCCACAAGGCAGAGCCACATGTTTTTGCCTTGGTTTCTTTGAAATTATAACTATTTGATCACTTTTTGCCTTATGTCCAGGGAGTGGATACTAATATCATCTCCATATTACAGATCAGGAAGCTAAACCTTAGATGTGACAACATCATACAGATAGTAATTGGCAAAACTAGAGTTTAAATCAAATGTTTCTGAACCCAAATCTAATGGTTTAACTTATATTCTAAGTTACATATTCTCACCATATTCACTCTATTGAGATGACAGTTTCCAAATTACTCATAGTCAAAGCTGAATGCCTACAGACACAGAAATTTTCCAATATGTAACCCACAAGTAATACAAGTAACACAAGCCATACAAGTAAATAAGAGACTTTAAGTAAAATAGGACCTACATAAAATAGAGATACTTTGTTTTTCTGTACTGAATTGGCATTAGATTTATAAGCAACCAAATTATTGTAGTCATTATATATTCATAACAAATTTGTAATGTTACAGTTCCAGATAGTTCCTTTTCATCTGAAATAGCTGTGGCCTAGCTTAGTTAAATCTCCTTTTAAATTTATACAAATGCATTCTGACCTTCAATATTTGGCCACAATGAAGATAATTTATATTCCTGCTAAATGTCATTATTTTAGTTATGTGTTTGCATACAAGTGGGAAAAATACTTTAGCTACCCTTCCCAACTTTTTAATATGTATAAATGTAATAAATGTTACTGATGTGCTCTCATTCAAGGAACTGATCAAAACATTGGAAAACTAAATGATCAAGAACACCCATTACAGCAAGAATATTTGCATAAATACAGTAATTCATATTATATGCACCATAATAACTTTTTCAAATATTTATTGTTGACAAGTATACCACCATTTATATCCATTTCTTTATTTACTCTTAATAACATTAGAATTGGTCCTATTATCATCATCTTATGGTGAAAAAACTTAGAGGGAAGTCAAGTCATTCCTCTGAAGTGACACAGCCAGTACAAGCAGAATCAGAGACTGAACGCAGTTCTGGCTCCCCAGGATTTTCAGTCTAGATCAGGAAGTGAGAAGCCACTTTCTGTGGTGGTCAGAACATGGTGAGGATTTGAGCCTAGGAGTACCAGTAGCTGAGGTTTTGGCTTTGTGCTAATTTTCATAAAGAGCAAAGGAAGGCAAAGAAAAAAAGCAAGCAAAATATATAGAAGAAAAGGAAGTGCTAATGAAATTTGGAAAAGAAAGGGCTGGTTGATCTTAGAGTTCCAGACTCCAGACCTACCAGCCCTCACCCTGAGGAAATGGCATTCCTTTCGGTGATGCTAAGATAAACTTTCCACTAAAACGTCTGTAATCCAAAAAGAATATATTGGAGAGTGGGGAGAGGTAAAGGGGAGAGAATTTTTTTGAGACAAGGAGTGTAAGAAAAGCTTAGCTTTACAGGTACTTGAGATGAAGAAGAGGAAAGACTGAGTTCTGCATCAAACTGAGGGGTCAGGGGAGTATGTAAATGCAACATCCAGCAGCTTAGGTAGAAAGAAATCTGTCAACAGTTGCCCAATCACATTTATTTTAAGGCATTTGACAGGTTCCTCTGATCCCTCTTTGCGCATTAGAGACACATACTTTTGAGTGGATGCACATGAGTGGAGTTCAGTACTTATGTTTATCCAGCTCCATGAGGTCTTTAATGAGCACCCCTGCCATGGAAGGACACTCTAGTTTCCACACCAAAGCCTCCTTCTTCTATATGTCTGTGATTTATATTGATCTTCCTTGCCCTTCGTTTCCACTGTCATTGAGTGTTGACTGTTTTGAATACTTAGCAAGTAACCTGAAACTGGCAAACATTCGGAGATGTTTCTGAATAGCCTAGTTTTTATGCTTGTGTACAGTTACTTACCTTGAAAAACAGTCCACGGTGTACCCAATAAGGCTGTACTAAGATGCCACAATGGGGAAGCCTTGTCACATTTGGATTCACCGGAGTCTGGTGCACTGAGAGGCAACCTGCACACACTGTCCTATGCATTTGTTTTCTCAAATACTTATAAATGACACAGCCACATTTTTCACGTTGAACTCAATCTGAGAATGTTTGAATGTTATTTTAGCAGCATTAGTTTGCCATTTGACATTTTTATAACCAGTCATATTTCGTTTTATTCCTGATATTTATTTTACTTTGTTTTAATGGAATATACATATGCTTCTCAACAATGGATGGCAAAAGTAGGAGGGCTGTGTGCCACTTTCAGGCCTTGACTGCGAAAAACTAATGGGCTCACTATGTTTCAGTAAAAATGTAGAAAACTTAGAAGTTTTTCAACAAAGAATACACATACACACACACCCCTAAATAAATTTCTTATTGTATAAAATATATAGGTCATAATTCACAAAAACAATGAAATTATTATTAAACAAACTAGAAATAAAAAATAAGTATTAAACAACAACTATTTGGAATATGTCAGAAAATAATTGCTTTGAAAATGTACGAGTTTAAATTCTATTTAGGGGAAAATTTGAAGCAAAGTCAATAGGTCAGAGAAGGAAAAACTGAATTGGTCTCACTATGCACAAATAGTCAAAATTTACCAGCACAGCTGGGATTTTCTTACCATTGACTGGCCCCTAAATATTATTTCTTCACATCCATATAGTTCTCAATGTGGGTGGTAGTGGAACCCATTCTAGAGGTCCTCTATACTAACTAACACTCTGGGTGAGCTTCTCTTCCACATGCGTGAGTTGAACTACGCACTGATATTTGCACTATAACTTTCAGATACTTCTTAAAACCAGCCATTGTTAATTGCGATCTTTCTTTTCCATAATATATATCATGATTATGCATAACAGTGATTGACAAAAGGAGACATTAAAAAATAGGCAAAGGTGTAATGTAGGTAAAGGAGACAATTACAGAGTAGATTTAGTAGCATTCTTCTCACCAGAGCAGCAAGCTTTCCTGCAATTTCCCCTAAACTCATATGGGAATATATAGTTCTTACACTTTACCCCCCAAAATACCAATCTGTTGACACTCATGCTTCCGAAAGTCCCCCAATCTCTGACCTCACATTTCTTTCTTTTCTGCTTTAGAAGACTCAGAACTGCCTTTCCTTAGCAAGAAATACATTTAGTTACCTTTTTCTCCCTGATTTGAGTAACCTAATGACACCCTAGAGCAGAAGAAGGTGAGGACTCCAACAACCCCTTGAGAAGGTCCCTTGCCATTCACAATAATTTTTAATACCCTACTCTCTGAACATTCAAGACACAGAAAAAGATGCTTCTGTGGGGAGAGAACAGTTGTTTAAAGTATTGTTCAAAAATGTTATCCTAAGGGTAAGAACACATATAACTTTTGAAAATAATTCTATTCTGCAACATTTTGTAGAATATTTCTAGAATATTTTCAAAAGAAATCCAGAGAAACATTAAAACTTAATTACAGAATGTTAGTAAATTAGGTATACAAGCAGAAATAATGTCGAGGATATAAGGTAATTCTGATTAAAATATATTATGATAATGTGTGCAATAGAATTCTACTGAACTACTAAATATAATTTTGTAAAACTATTTTTAATCCCCTGTCAAATGTGATTTTGATTTAAAATGACATCTTTGGATTTAAGCACTAAAATACAAAATCAATTTATACTTCAATTAACCATAATACAGTAGTACAGTCATACGTGAAAGGGTTAGGTGGTTGCTCAGGCATTTTGCTGAGGTTTTCAATGATAAAACATAAACAATGATAAAGGCATAAAATATCACACAAAAATACTGTTTACAAAAATGCCTAAAAAGTAGTAGTTGCATAAACTTGATGGGAAAAACTGCCTGAACTCACCATTGGCTTTGCATTACTAAGGGAGGAGATTCAAGAAGAGGATTAGGAGGAACCGCCCCAGGTTTGTAATACCCAGGGCCAGCTTGTGCTTTGGAAATTGACTCCTTTTAGCATTGTTTTACTCTAAAATAGTCATGCATATGTTTACTTTCAGTGTTTCTATTTTCCCCTAACATCCTCTTTCTCTGAAATTTTGATCTTACCAACTTCTCTTACCCTCCACTTTTATGCTTCCAACTTGAAAAAGGCAGAGAAAGTAAAAACAAAAAAACAACAAACAAACAAACAAAAAAACAAGCATTAAACAGTGCAGTCCGAATGGGTGAAATCCTGTGTTGTCTTTTACTAGAAAAGGTCCAGCTGGCACGTGGGGTTCAGTGCTCAGCCCCACCATGCATTTTTTCATTCTCTGCCAAAAGCACCACCAAGACCTCCATGCTGTGGTAGCTGATTCAGCCAAGATCTCTTTTGAGAAATTATGCTCCTTTCAATTATCTTAATTTTAAATGTTAATTACATGCACTGAGGATTTGTTTCATTGTGAATATATGTGTTTTGTATGTGAGAATAATTTTAATGGGAACATTTTTAGTTCATTCTATTTCAATAGATAACAGTGATCTATCCAAGGTCTGTTCTGAGAGAGCTTTTATTCTTGTTTGATATTTTAACCTAATTTTTTAGTTAAGTGAGCCCATCATCTAGTCTTAGACCTACTAGAGTCTATACCTACAATCTGTTAAATTAATTAAATAAGGAGATCAGTAGACTGCTGTGGTTTTAATGCTGTGTGGCAAGCCAATTTTAACCCTGTAAATGTCTCAGGTTATAAAATCACAACAACGAATCACAAACAGCTGACTAGGCTTAAACTGTAGCTAATCCAATAACTTCCTTTCCTTGCTTCTGTATTTTCTCTACATACATCTTTCCCCTGGTTCCTATTTAATGGTGGAATACTCCTAACCATGTCTGGTTTGGCACTGCCCAATTTAAATTGATTATGGCTCAAATAAACTCTTAAAAGTTTTATTATGCTCCACTTAACCTTTAACAACTCCTGGTCAATTTGCAGAAAAAAATAAAAGTAAAATATCAGATTAAAGTAATTGTTGATAAATTATCTTTTTAAAAAATAGGCTTTATTTTTAAGCAGTTTTCAGTTCATGGAAAAATTGAATGGCAAGTACAGAGATTTCCCACATAGTCCCTGCCCTGAGATGCACAGAGCTTCCCCCATTATAAACACCCCAACCAGAGTGGTCCTGTCATTACAATGGATGAACCTACACTGAAACATCATTACCACCCAGAGTCTATAGGTTACATTAGGGTTCTCTCTTACTTTTGTTGATTTGGGGGATTTGGACAAATGTCTGAAGACATGTACCCACCATCACAGTATCATAGATAGTACTTTCATTGTCCTAAAAAAGTACTATGTGCCTCGTTTACTCACATCTCCTTCCCCACTAACTTCCGGCAAGCACTGATTTGTTACTGTCTCCATAGTTTGGCCTTTTCCAGAATTTCCTATAGTTGGAATCATATGGCATGTAGCCTTTACAGATCGGGTTCTTTCTCTAGTAATATGTACTTAAGACCTCTGCATGTCTTTCTTATGATAGTGTTACAGGGTGCAGCCAAGGGGGGGGGGGACCCCAAATGGGCATTTGAAATGGGGTCCAGAACTTAAGGTGTCCAGGAGATTTTAAGATGTCTCCATCCCCCCACCCAGGGTGTGGGTTGGGGGAAGGGACAAATGGAGCAGGGCTTTTAAGAGCTGTTTCTCATAGCAACAGCCTTGCACCTACCCTCTGGTGTGGTCATTTAACATATCTATAGCCTTTGGCTGGTCGCTTAGATATGTTAAATAGCTGTGGCCATGCCCTGAGCCAGGGGAATGGAAGTAACTTCCCCACCAAGACGAGACTGGGGGCAGATCCCCCAAGCTACAGCGCCTGTGTGGGAGCTCGGAGAAGACTGGCTCCAGGACATGGGGCCACGCCTGCCCAGACTCAAGATGGCAGCCCAGTAAAGCTGGAAGGATACAAATGCTGGCAAGTGAAGCCGAGTGTGGGAGGAGTCGGAAATGAGGCTGCAGAGGAAGATTGGCCGCGGGGATTTAAAACCCAGACTTGGCGGCCATTAAGTAAGAGAACCATGTGGCTGTGGAGGTGCAGAGAGGATCACGGCCATTGAAGAGAGAACCATGCGTCTTTAGCAGAGTGGAGACTCCCGCATCCCAGAGAGAGAGAACCATGCGGCTTTAGCAGAATAGGGAGGACCTCAGCCATTGAGGGAGAACCATGCTGCTTTAGGAGAGAGAGCCACACAGCTTTAGCAGAGTGGAGACTCCCGCATCCCAGAGAGGGAGAACCACGTGGCTTTGGTAGAGTGGGGACTCCCGTGGCCCTGGGAGAGAGGACCACGTGCCTGTGCCAGAGTGGGGACCCCCACAGCTTTAGAAGGGGAACCACCACCTGGTTTTAGCAGAGATCCCAGCGACTCAGAAGAGGGTGCCGGGAACCCAGGGAGATCTCCCAGTCGAGATGGAGGACTAACTGGGAAGAACCAGAGGACTGTCTGAGCTGTGGACTTCTATTTCCTTTCCTGAGATACGGTACTCTGGACTGGGCAAAGGGGGAAGGAAGGAAGGACTGTGTCTGTTTGTGGGTGTTTTAAGGGACTTTAGGATTTTTGATGAAGACATTAGGTCACTACTTAAAGTCTGTATAGCATCAAATAAACATTTCCTTTCCTTTTCACGAATCTCTGGCATTGAGAGACGTCTTTCCTCTGGCGGCGGACATAACGGACCCGGGGCCTTCTTTCAATAATAGTATATTGTCCCAGGCCCCCCTTGTTGTGTTCTGTAACAATAGTTCATTACTTTTTTGTGCTAAATAATAGTCCATTATCTGGATGTATCATGGTTCATTAATTCATTCATTTACTGAAGGACTTCTTGGTTACTACCAAGTTTTGACAATTATGAATAAAGCCACTTTAAACATCCATATGCAGGTTTTTGTCTGGAAATAAGTTTTCAACCTCTTCTGAATCCTATGATAAGAGGATGTTTAGTTTTATAAGAAGCTGCCAGACTGTATTCCAAAGAGGCTGTCCCATTTTGCGTTCCCACCAACCACAAGTGAGAGTGCCTGTTACTCCACGTCCTCACGGCCTTTGGTATTGTCAGTCTTCTAGACTTTGGCCATTCTAACAGGTGTGTGCAGTGGTATTTCATTTTAGTTTTAACTTGCATCTCCTCTTTCAGTCTTTCTTTCAATGGCTAATATCATGGACTCAGATACACAAAATCACTACAAACTCTCATGTATTTTATAAATCAGCAGCCTGAGCATCATGAAAAACAAGATAATTAGAAATGATCTCTTAGAATTAAAATTATTATTTCTTTTTTTTTTTAAAGCATGGATGTCTTTTTTTAATTTTATTTATTCATTTTTAGGGAGGGAAGGGAGGGAGATAGAGAGAGAGAGAGAAACATCAATGTGCAGTTGCTGGGGGTCATGGCCTGCAACCCAGGCATGTACCCTGGCTCGGAATCGAACCTGGGACACTTTGGTTCCCAGCCCATGCTCAATCCACTGAGCTACACCAGCCAGGAGAATTAAAATTATTATTTCAAGAAATTGTTCCTCTGGCCTCCTTTCTTTTCATCTCCTGTTTAAATCAGTTGAAGCTAATTTGGAAAATTTGATTTTGTTCTCATGGCAATATAGCCTAAAAAAGAGGCATTATCCTCTATTCTAATGAAATGTTATATGCATGAATTAAGTTGTCCCTTCAAAAAGGTGATAGTGTTATGAATTATAATAAAAAATAGCTTTAAGTTTCAATTTTTAGCTATCTTCTGACACCAACTCTCCCTTTACCCTACAAAATTCATTGATTTTTATCTCTGTAGAGATTTCAAATATTAAGAAAAACATATAATTTAATTTTGGAAACTAGAAGTTATTTTACTTAAAAAACCATTATCTAATGAATGTATTATTTGGATTTATCAAGAACCATAGTGGAGCTCTGGCTGGTGTGGCTCAGTGGATTGAGTGCCAACCTGCAAAACAAAGGGTTGCTGGTTCGATTCCCAGTCCAAGCACGTGCCTGGGCTGCAGGCCAGGTCCCCAGCAGGGGGTGTGAGAAAGGCAACCACACATTGACATTCTTCTCCCTCTCTTTCTCCATTCTTCCCCCTCTCTCTAAAGATAAATAAATAGAATATTTTTTTAAATAAAAGAGCCATAGTGGAAACTAGTAAGGTAAACTGGCAGTGTTATATTTAATCATTTATTCAACAGAGATTCATTGAGTGCCTGCTAAATACCAGGTATTACTTTTGACACAAAAGGCAACAAAATAAACATCTCTGCCTTTACAGAGGTATGGTTACAAATGCTGATAAGAAACCCACGTCCTGCAGATGCATGTAGGGGTTGAAAATTCATTTCCTGTGTGAAAGACCTCCCTGTCCTTTGACGAGTGGCGCCTGCAGCACCGAATCCCCACAGTTTCTGTTCCCCAGGAGTTAACTGAGGCTGCTTTCTTCCCTGTAATGTCTCCCAAATATCTTTAACTCCTCTTAGTTTTAATTTGGAAGACTTTTTCTTACCCCAAATTAATTCTGCCTTAATATGAGGTTTATTCAAGGAAACTTGATTTACCTGTAAAAGTGGGGCATTCACTCATTTATAACATTTTTTAAGACTTTATTTATTTATTTATTTATTTATTTATTTTTTAGGAAAAGAAGAAGGGAGGATGAAAGAGAGGGAGAGAAACAACAATGTGTGGTTGCCTCTAGAGCACCACCTACTGGGGACCTGGCCTGCAACCCAGGCATGTGCCCTAGACTGTGAATTGAACTGGTGAGCCTGAGTTCACAGGCTGACACTCAATTCTCTGAGCCACACCAGCCAAGGAAATAACATTTAATTTTCCATTTATAATTCATGATCATGTCCTCCTCATTATCATCATCTCTTCTCCCTATATTTCATCAACTCTAGCAGGATTCCAAGGTATTTTTGGTTTTTGGATTTGGTGTTGGGTTTGTACCCCTCTGCTGCTTAAGAGTAATTCCTTCAAACTGTATTTTAATTTACTAGACTTCTACTATTGCTTTTGAGAAATACTTTCTCCTTAATCTATAGGATTTTTTTTTCACTTAAATTAATCCCTTCAAGATTTTCCTTCACCTTATCTTGCTATTCTATGTGTATTTTCACATGGCCATTATATATTTTTATATACTTCAATTTTAGTTCATGCAGTGATAAGGAACCAGAAATATTTGTGGAAAACATTAAGTGCACATATTTAATTAACACCATTAAATGATAACAATCTCTGTAGCAAACCACAATTTCAGCATAGCTCTGACATTTACCAGTTAGTAAGTTAACATTTTAAGATTTGGTTTCAGAATTTTATAATTTGTTGATATTAACCTTGTGCATATCAAATGGCATAACTAAAACCAAGTGCTAGCTCATGTTATTTTACACTTTAGATACTCATCACTATTTGTCTCATTTCCCCCTACTAAACTCCACATTGAATCTCTCTAACTTTGCTTCTCTAAGAACCTCATGTACTATATATCCTGAGGGCAGGAACATCTCTGAAATCGAATCCTTTAAGTTTTGAGGCCCTCTCATCATTGATGTCATATATTTTCTGGCCTTTCCCCCTAAACTCTATAAATAACGTCTAACCATTAACATTGTTTCTTTTTCCATCCTGCTACTTCATCTGCTTAATTTAATGTCAGAAATTAATTGAGAATTGCTAAAGTTTTAACCTGAATTTGTCTGTTTCTCAAGCATAAAATTAGCTTGGGCTAAAATCAATTAAAGCAAGACTATACTACCATTGATGAAATGCCAAAAGGCATTTCATTACCCTAACCATTTTACATATTTGACCAGGTAATACTTTGAGCCTTGCACACAGTTAGACAGAAAAAAATGAACTGATCTCATTTTATTTATTCTATTTTTTAGGGCTCAATTATGGAGGCATAAATATTAGTGATTAGTAAGTAATTTTTTCAAAGATGGCTATTGCAAATAACTTCCTATTATCTGGGATCTTCATATTACATGAAATAGTTACATCATACACACACCAAAAAAAAGTGCATATGCATAACATATTTCATGGACTTAATAATAATAACTACTTGATCAAACATGTATCTTCAACCCACCAGAAGAATTCAAACATAATCAATACCATTGAGATCCCCTGCATGTCTTTTTCCAATGAGACTCCCTAAGGTGTTAACCATTCACTCTTCTAAATTTTCTGGTATTTATTTTCTTAATAATACATGCTACATGTATGTTTCTCCAAATAAAACATTGTTTAGCTTTGCATATTACCATTATATAAATAATTCATCTTGTCTAGTCTTTTCTGATTTTTTTTAACCACTAAACATTATGTTTGAAATTGATCTGTATTTTTGTACTGCTTTTTTAGGATGTGTATATCCCATTCTGTGAATATATATAGTCACTATTCAATGTTTTTTCTCCCTACTTAATGGTTTGTTTTCTTTTACTTATTGTTTTATAATTATTTTGTGTGTATGTGTACATTTTTTTTTCTGATAAAAATATGTCTCAGTCAGTAGGAGCTGCCTTAACAGAATACTGGAGACTGTGTGTCTTATAAAAGAGACACATATTTCTCACAGATCCAGAGCTGTGAAGTCTGTGATCAAAGTTCCTGCAGATTTGGTGTCTGGTGAGAGGACTCTTTCTGGTTTGTAGACAGCCGTCTCATCTGCTCACATGGCCTAGAGAGAGATAATTTCTGTTTGGTTTCTTTTGGTAAGGACACTAATTCCATTATGAGAACTCTGCCCTCATGACCTAATTACCTCCCAAAGGCCCCACCTCCTAACACAATGGAGATTAGAACTTCAAAATATAAGTTTTGGGAGCATACAACATTCAGTCCACAACAAAATCTACTGTCAGCAATGGACATTATATATCTGTTGTCAGTTATATGCATGGGGAAATATTTTCTCTCTGGTTATGGCTTGTTTTGGCACTTTATGCTACACTTAGAAAAATATATGTTCCCAATTTTAATGCAATAGAATTTTAACTTTTTCTTAAGTTTATTATTTTTGTGTCTTGACAAAATCCATACCTACCATGATGTTTAAAATATCCTTATATATTCTTTGAAAAGCTTTAAAATATTACTTCACATAATTATGTTCTTAAATCATTTCAATTTATTTAGTGTATGGTATGCAGTAAGGATCAATTTTTCCCCACAGATATATTTTACCTAATATTATTTTTCTCAGTATGTCATAAATTTATATCTTAAAATGTTTGTTATCTGGTTACATCACCACACCTTGTTTTATTTCTTTGCCCCTCATTTCTTTAACTCCAAATTTATGTGGGTTTTTTGACTATTCTTCCATATAATTTTTTTTCTTTAAGGTTTTATTTATTTTTAGAGAAAGGGAGGGAGAAAGACAGGGAAAGAAACATCAGTGTGTGGTTGCCTCTCACACACCCCCAGCTGGGGACCTGGCTCACAACCCAGGCATGTGCCCTGACTGGGAATTGAACAAGCAACACTTTGGTTCACATGCTGGTATTCAATCCATCCAGCCACACCAGCCAGGGCTCTTCCACATAATTTTCAAAGTTATCTTTAACATATTAAAGCAAACTATTGGGATGTTATTAGAAGTAGTATAATGTCAATTTGGAGAAAAGAGAAATGTTTGTGATAATGAGTCTGATTGCATATTCTTATTCTATTGTTTTTGGACTTCAAATACATTAGGGAATGAATGTTAGAACTTACTACCACTGCATTCTCTGTCTCCTAACTGTCCTTCATCTCCTCTCTTCTTTGTACTCTTCTCTTGATATCTTTCTTCTGATGTATTTTTTATTACATTAATATTCTCTTCATTGAATCTAATTTTTGGTTTAACCTGCCCTTCGTGTTTCATATGTTTTTCTAGAAATGCTCTACTGTTCTTTGTCACTTCTACTTCATTATTTTGAAAGTTTTACCTCTTAGTCATAATTTTGATATATTTTTTGTACCATAGACTTTTATTGTATTTTTTAATTACCATTTATCCCCCTCACACCCTCTTCCACCTCCACCCACCCCCACTCCTCCACCATCACCATACTGTTGTCCATGAGTCCTTTTCCTTTTTTGCTGGATCCCGTCACCCTCTAACCCCCACCCCTCAGACTCTATGGTGCTCTCTATCTATGAGTCTGTCTCTATTTTGCTTGTTAGTTCAGTTTGCTCATTTGATTCTACATGGACCTGGAGAACATTATGCTAAGTGAAATAAGCCAGTCAAAGAAAGACAAATACAATATGACTTCACTCATATGTGGAATTTTGATGTATTTTATTCATTTAAATATATTTAACATATTTAATATTCTCTGATAATACTTTCAATATTAACAGTCTATGAATATCCAGTTCTATAGTTTATTTCTGCTCTGTCTTCTTTCCTTGTGCATCTAATAAACTTGTTTTTTGTCTGAGAAGTCATATTCCCTGAAGTTTATTATGAGATTATCTTGAAGCCTGTGCTGAATGTGTTTTTTTTCTCCAGAAAAGATTTGCATATACTTCTATCAAGCACTTGATGATCAATTTAAAATAAATTTTCTGGTTGTGAGTTTCAGACCCAATTATTGTTATGTCTAGCCCCTAACCCTGGAAGGATAGTTATCAATTCTCAGGAAGGATTTGTTTTTGTTTTTGTTTTGTTGTGTTTTGTTTTGTTTTTAAGGTACCCAAGACAAAAATTTCTTAGTATTTCATAACAAAAGCCAGGTCTGTTTTCTCATTTCAGCTGCAGAACCTGTCACCCTCTGAGGAGTCTGGATTAATCCTGAAACTCTCCTCCAGTATGCACTAATATTTGTCACACATGCGATGCTTAAACTTGAAGCTCTGGAGCAGTGCAGTCAATTGTGAGAGCCCCCAAGGCAACATCCATCTTAAAAAGCTTGCTGATTTTTCTAGGTTTAAGCTTTCTAGTTACAGCTTCTGAGGATTTTCTTACTATCTTGCTATTGAAAGATTAATTTTAAATATTTTTTAGTACTTAGGTAGTTTTGTACCAGGAAGACAGGGGAATGGCTGTACTGTCTTTTTGCTTCAAGTAGAATCCTTTTCCTAGAGAACTGAAAGAAGTCCTTAGTGCAGGACGCATGAAGTTGAATTAAAGTCTGAGTGGTGTACATCCTACGAGGAAATTCTTACCATGGTAGGTACACAGGGTATCTTTTTGCATGCCACATCTCTAAGATACAGTCCCAATTTTGGCACCAAGACTTATGCACTAATATTGGATCTTAGGTATCATTTGGTTCTACTCTATTTATTTGGTCTTTCAGCAACACATTACTGCATATTATATCTGCCTCCAGGTACATAGGAAAGTCCAATGGTCTCAGCACTGGCAGCAGTTTCATTGTCTATCCTCATTAATCCAAGCATATGAGCAAATCAAATTAAATAGGCATGACAATCAGACTCTTGAGAGAGAAGCAATGAAAAAGGAAGCAAATCAAATAACTTGAGTCTTGAGTTCATGCTCTTATCACTGCACTATAATTCTCCAAAATTGCTGCTTTGGAAATGGAATTTGATTCATAATTGGTGCACTCACAAGGAATATGAACACCTACTCATTAAAAGTAGAGGTTCATAATTAACTGATAAAACTATGTTAGTAAAGCTGACTCTGAAAGTAACTCTAATATGTAATTATATTTAAGATTACTACTTGGTAGTAAGTATAAGCTCACTTCTAATATATACTTTAAAAAAGTATATAATAATCTAAAACCTATTCAGTATTTATACTTAATATATTTATTATGCTTTCCTCTTGAGAAAGAAAATCTGAGTTCTGTTCTTTCAAAAATCCTTAATAAAATGACCAACAAAAATTCAAGCCAAAACCTAGAAATAAAAAGGAAGTGTACATTTCAGTTAACTTGAACATTGATGCAGAACTACTTAAAATTTTTACTTACTACTTCTCTATATAGTTCTACACATATTTTTAAAAAAATATTTTATTTATTTATTTTTAGACAGAGGGGGAAGGAGGGAAAAAGAGAGGGAGAGAAACATGCATGGGTGGTTGCCTCTTGAGCGCCCCCTACTAGGGACCTGGCAAGTGTTCTGACTGGGAATCAAACTGGTGACCCTTTGGTTTGCAGGCCAGGGCTCAGTCCACTGAGCCACAGCAGCCAGTGCTCTATACATATTTTTTAATTGAACACTTTAAGAAACACTGCAAAATCCAGTGCTTCCTAAGAAGATGCACAAGGAGTGAATGACTCCATAGTAAATACAAAGGTGAAAGAAAACATGTTTAGTCTACATCATCCTAATATACACCTTGGGACTATGGTAATAGTCACAATAAATTAAAGTTAGAGGAAGCTGGATTCTGGTATAGCCTAAAAATCATCTTATAAACATTTTCCTATATTGAAATGAAATGTATTTTTGTAAGAAATAATGAGCTACATTTTCCTAAAGGTCTTCACAAAGAGATGGGTTGTAACTCTGAGAGGTGGCCCAGGACCAGGAGTCTACACAGACTCCCTCTAAGCCTGCATCCTTCCTGGTCACAGCTTTTCTCATTGATGTGTGCAGGTCTGAATGCTTAGTTTTCATTTACAGAGTCTCTGCCCTAAAAATGCATTTGTTCCAACAAGCATTTTGAAGAAAAATATAGCTTTTAACCATTCAGACATGGCCTGTGGGACTCAGGGGATCAAGCAGGAGATGACAGATGCAATTGGTTCGTAAAAATTTTTTAAGCCTTAAGAGAAAGATCTCCTAGGGAGAATGGCATGTCCACTGCCGCTTTTAAAGTGACAGAGCAATAGATCTTGGGCTGCCTCGGGTGCTGCCTGAAGAATCAATAAACTCTCTTTAAAGGCCCACTGATGCCTCATGAAAGGCATCCAAAAACATTTTATTTAGAATATCCATCTTATTTCCTTCTGAATAACTCCCCTACAGCTGACAAATTGAGAAAAGTCTGATTTGTCTGATTTAAAAGATATTTGTTTTAACAGAAGATAGTGAGAGTTAATTAGGAAATTCTCCTTTTAGAAGAAAATCTTCAACTATGTTGAAGTAGAAAGTATGTCCATTAGGGAATCACTTATGTAATAAAAATAATTCAGAGTTATTAAATGACTCTTAGTAATACCTTCTAAAAAGTTTGTATATGAAAAGTCTTAACCATTACTTTTGTTGCTATTATTTAATTCAAATATATAAAATTTATAACTTTTGTTTCTTCACAAAAGATTAGAGCACATCATTTCTAAGTAATCATGTTAGTTGACTAGCACTCAATCTTTCAATATATAAACTGAGGTTCCCAATATATTAAGATTCTTGCTAAGGCTTTCCTATTGGAAAATGGGAATGATAATATATTCCTTCTCAAAGTTACTGTTAATATTAAATGATAAAAATTTTATCACATATAAGTTCTTGGTACATTGTATGTCAATATCCTTTCATTTCTTACTGTAGTGTTTATTAGTATATTATTTATGACAGTTAATATTTATAAACATTTGTCATGCATTTTTTAATATGAGCATAAATCATCAAGTCAAATAGCCAAATATAATTTCCCATGAATTATATGAATCTACAAATTTCAAAATCTATATTTTTGGCACCACTCTGAAATTTATTCACAAAACTTATTTGAGCTGTCTTAAGAGAATTTGAAAACTTCTTTGTCTTAATGAAGTTATTATGATATTGGCAGTAGATAATAAAATTTTCTTTAAACCATAAGTTTATACATAGTAAAAAGCCTAAGCAATGCAGAAAAAAATAGACAATTGAACATAAATGCAAATAATAACATAAACTATTTAAAGATGAGGGAAGGGAAACCAGGCTGTTGAGATCTAAAATTTATATATCAGTGCTCAGGAGGTGATATATAGTTTCATCAGAGCATAGGGTGTAAAATGGGGATTTTAAAATAATATAGGACAAGCCTTAAATAACAACAATAATGTTTAAAATTATAACAAGCCCTGAGAACATATCCTTTTTATATAAAGCACTATTTTTTTATGTTCACATAGTTTCCTTCCTTAAGTTATAGTATCAACAAAGTTGGCCTACATTTTTTATTGTTTTTGGAATTGTGTTAAGGTATTTTCTTTGTTTGATAGAGTATTTAAGAAAAATATTGAATTAAAATACCTTGAAAAAATTTTACCCCTTCCAGTACCCATAGTCTTCATCACTCAAAGATTCACAAACTTATAACCTTGGTTTCAGAATGCATTTCACTTTGGTCTTTTCTTGGTGTTTTTACTTGGTGTTTTTAAGTAAATGTAGCATTTCATCAAATATTCCTAATTTTTTATAAATACTTTATGCATACAGACCTAACCAAGCTTAACTTAATACCTTTCTTTCAATTTATTAGGTTTTTGTGTGTTTGTTCTAGCTGTGTTTGGGGAGTTGGCTTTCATTTGGAACTTGGTTTATACATGCTAATGAAAGCTATTTAATTCTCCGGGCTTAGTAATATAATATTTAAAATAACAGAGGTACCACTGCACACCTACAAGAATGACCAAATGCTGGCAAGGATGTGGAGCAACAGAAACTCCCATTCATTCCTGGTGGAAATGCAAAATTGTACAGCCACTTGGGAAGACAGTTTTGCAGTTTCTCACAAATATAAATATACTCTTACCATACAGTCCAGCAATCTTATCCTTGGTAATTAGGTACCCAAAGAAGTTAAAAACTTACGTCCATACACAAACCTATATGGGCATGTTTATAGCAGTTTTATTTATAATCACCAAAATGTGGAAACAACACACCTGCCTTATAATAGATGAGTGGATTAATAAACTGTGGTACACCCAGAATATTAGTCATCCCTGAAAATAAATGAGCTAAGCCATGAAAAGACATAGAGGAAACTTGAAAGCATATTATTAAGTCAAAGAATCCAATCTGAAAAGGCTACATACTGTACAATGCCAACTATATGACCTTCTAGAAAAGGTAAACGTTTGGAGACAATAAAAAGATAAATGATTAGCAGATATTAGGAAGGAAGGAAAGATAAATAGGCAGGTTATGGAGGATTTTTACAGCAGTTAAACTATCTTTATAATACTGTGATGATACAGTAGATACATGTGTCATGCATTTGTCAAACCCATAAAATATAAAACACCAAGAGTGAACCCTAATATAAACTATCAACTTTGTGTGATAACGACCTATCAATACAAGATCATTGGTTGTAACAAGTGTCCCACTCTGACCCAAGGCGCTGATAGTGCAGGACAGTGTCTGTGTGTGAGGACAGGGAGTATATGGGACTTGTCTTTTCCATTCGATTTTGCTATCAGAGCAAAACCTGCTCTAAAAAATAAGGTCTACTTAAAATTAAGTAACAAATGGCATTAAATGTATTTTGGCATGAAAATATGTGATGTTGGTAAAGCTAATGTCTCAAATCTTAAATATATATTCAGTTCTGAGAAGTTAATACATCATTCTGAAAAACAACTCTTATCTGATTATTTTCACCATGCTTAGAAAAGTTTAAAAATATGAGTCTCTGTAATTCCCAAGCTTTAGCACCATTTTTCCTCTGCTTTTCTCTGGTCAAAAATGACATCATATTTGTTTTAAATGAAGAAACCCTTATACTCCTGCAGAAACTGTGACATGAAACCATGATGAATATATAAGACTTTCTATTACAGATAATGAAGAATGGAATGGTGTTCTATTAAAGCAAACTTTTTGTTTACCTATGATTCAAAGAAAAGAGTTTCTGGTTTAATACTCTCATTACTAAAGGCTACCCCATACACATGCATGGATTGATTTTTAAAGAAGAAAGAAAAAGAGAAAGGGAGGTAGAAAGAGGTAGGAAGGGAGAGAGAGCGAACAGGAAGAAGGAAGAAAAAACTAAGAAAAATAAAACTAGAAAATAAGTAAACATTTTACCTCCATAGTAAATATGCTTTAAATGTTAATAACTGACATTGTACATCACATTACTGGACTTCATGCACATCATAATTTTGAACAGTTACTATAGATGTTCATTGTTGATTAATGTCATACACAATGTTATAATCAGGTCATATTTTACTCCACTAAGTGTAGTCTATTTTTTTTAAATCACTGTCTGACATTGTAAAATATATCTTGGTAATAATGACACTAGACTATCAGTGGGAATACTTCAATATTTACCTTGAAAAAGGTTCATTAAGTACAAGTAGAGTTTTCCCCTAAGATGTAAAAACCCACTATCAAAAGGAGAAACAAATTTATGGAAGATTATTTGGACAGTCAAAGTTTCAAATTCTTTGCAACTATAAATATGGCTGTGAAGGGGAACAGTATTTGTCACTCCAGAATATGCCTCTTTGAAATATTTTAAGCTGGCTATTTCTTATGATTTATTTATTTATTTATTTAATTTATTTTAGAGAGAAAGAGGAAAGGAGAAAGAGATGTCTTTGTTGTTTATTTATGCACCTGTTGGTTGAGACTTGTATGTGCCCTGACCAGTGGTCACATCACAACCTAGACATATCGGGATGACACTCTGAGTCAACTGGCCTGGGTGCTGCTTATTTAAAGGGATAGAAGGTTCAGAAAGAACCATTAACCTTTCTTCCCTGACAGTTGCAATAAACATGGGAGTATATATATATTTTTTGAGTTAGTGTTTCTGTTTTCTTCAGTATCATATTGACATACTCTCTAAAATGCATAATGAGCTAAAAATAATCATTGGATGTTCACTGGAGGACTAGAATCCATGTGCTTAGCTGTTGTTAAAGAACATACTTACAAAATACCATGATAATGCCTTTTTTATTAACATGATGTAGTTTGTTCTAACTTCAAGTATATTTTTAATATTTAGCAAATATTTCCTAATGAAATATATCTAATTACAGAGTAAAGTTAATTGGAAATCATTTCTTAATGTTTGTATAGCATTAATAATATGAATCTTTAAGTCTATACTATAAATTTAGCAATAAGTATAATACAATAGAACTTTAAGTCAAATAAACAATCTTCTGTAGTTTTATATGCCAATACAGGATGGTTATTTCATTGAAAATAAAAAGCCCTTCATTAAGTGACCTTAAAAAAAGTAGAAAATAAAATATCTTAACAAGTTTTTCAGAGAAATAATGCTAAGTGTGCTGTTATTTTCTAAGGAATAATCAGTATACTGAACCCTTTAGTATAATTTATGCCCTAAAGTACAATTAGAAAACAAATAATTGGACATTATATGTTCCTTTAATCTGATTTGACTTCTTTCAGTACCTCAGAGGAATGAGAATTCCAAATACTAATTACATCCTAAGAATGGAGTATACTGCTTATATAAATGACATTTTTGAAATATAAAAGAGCAACTAAAACAGTCGCACTTTAATAGCTGTGTGACTTTTTTCATTTTGTTTGAGCTGGGAAGTTAATGGAAGAAATATTCTTGCCTCATCTGAGAGCTACTTCTCTCTGCGACTACCCGTGCACTGTACAAGAGTGCCGTGAGGTTTCAGTTCTCTCCTCTTGCCACCACCAATGTATCCAGGCTGTGGCTCATCAGAGCTCTTCCCTGAAATTTCTTTTCTTAATTTTGGAAACTGGGAACACATACCAGTAAGTTCCTTCTAGTTTGTATTAGGAGTTACAGAAATTGAAACACAGCAGCTATGGACAACCATATTCTCTGGCAAGTAGGGAAACACATTCTACCTGTATCAAAAAAAAATATAGCCAACACATAGACACGAAAAAACATACATGACGTTCTGGAAAGAAGGAGGAGAGGGAGAGGGAAAGACATGAAAAATGAACTTTGTAATGGAAGTTAGTTGAATCTTGGCTCTCCACATAATTTTATCATTCCTTATATGAAACAAGGCACCTTAGTATCCATCCCATAATCTCTTCACTCTGCCAAAATAAAACTGAACATCTAATACTTTTAACTAAGGACCCTAATTAATACAGTATCATCATTATGTTTTTAGATTGTCTTCATAATCATCACCACTTTGTACCACATGATTTTAAATAGCCAGAGATGTTGACTAAACCTACTTATTACAGAGCTGAGGGGCACAAAAGTGCTATTGGCTGAAGTTTGGGGAAAAACTTTGAGGTTTTGGTAAATAAGAGGCTTGTGAGCAGATGAAAAGTGAGCAAAATTCAGGAGTAAAGGAAAGACATTAATAAAAGATTTATTCTGAAGGTTATAAAATTATTTCCATTTTGAAATGCATTAGGAGTGTATTAATTCATAGATATCTGTGAATAAAACCTTGTGATTATACACACACCTATACCACAGAAACACACATATACCCAGTAATGGAACTCAGTGAGCTCACGGTATGATAGTTAATTTTGCCTTATTAAATTTCATTAAATAGTTTGCTCATCTTCTGTTTCCCATTCTTGAAGACAGTGTTGTGGAGGATACTGGCCAGCAGTATCCATCCCTGCTGCAGATATTTGTCAAAACCCGAGAAAAACATACACACGGACAACTGAGTCCTGTGGGGAAATAGGTATGAAACGGCCACTCTCTCAAGTGGAGAGCATGCTGAGTCACCGCCTGAGTAGGCGTGTATTAAGAATACAGATAGAGTTTGTGGATTACGGTCTTGCAAGGAAGACCAAACAAGTAGGTAATTTTCAAAGAGGCTGACAGAACTCCCGCTGGGATTTTGGGCAAAGTTTGGGGTTTATCACTTAAAAAGACTACAGGACCTAAAAGGCTAGTTTCATTTCCTGCCCATGCCTTCATATTCTAATTCAAGAGCATCCTCCAGCAAGGGGATCTCACAGAATTTTGCATATTCTATGTCTCAGGCCTGATTACCCCGGGGGTCCACCGACTTTGGTCTGGACTACACTGCCCCTGTTATTTCCACAGGCCTGAGTTGGGCAGAGGAGATAAAGGCAGCCAAGAGACTTGGATTTCTCATAACTAAGAACAAGGACTCAGGCTTTGACAAAGACGAGGGGGCAGGGGTTGATGTCCATCACCCCTTCATTTCCACAGCCCGAAGTTCTTCTCTGAGGCCTCCATGTGATCATGCCTGTCTTAGGCAATTCCCCCTTTGGGAAATCTTACCCATCATTGGCTAACTGATCAAGCATTGGCAGCTGGCACAGAATAGGCAGCATTCATGCCAGGGAAATAAGTTTTGTCTCCCTAGTGTCTCCTGGACCAGAGGTCTCTCACTCAGCCTAAGTCGCTGGTGGTTACAGCTTCCTAAGACCAGGCAGGGGCAGACCCCAACACAGTGTGAGAAAAATCATATCCACTTTTCTTAATATCTACTTTCTCTATCTCAAGTATAGGAAAATTTCTTGCTGGTGTATACTATAAATTGGGCTTATTTTTCATTTAACCTTCTGTTGGGATGTTGTACAAGAATCTAAGCAAGCCATGTGGAACCTCAGCTGTCACTGGGATTACAAAGGAGGTGTTTTAAATTTCTATTTTCATTTTACAATAATATTACAGGTAACTATTCATGACTTTTGCTTAATTCTCATATCTCTATATGCCTTTATAGTGTCCTAAGTACTTCCATATATTTTGTCCATATGGATCATTATAATATCTTTTGAGGCACAGTGATATAGTCCATTGTTATCATCATTTTAGAAAAATAAGAAACTAAAAATTCTCAAAATCTGAAGGATTAGCCAAGGCCCGTGGCTGGAAAACACAAAGCTGATAGCTAAATTCAGTGTTCTTTTGATGTTTTTCAGTGTTCATGCTACATTAACCTTGTTCTAGGATTCCCACCATGCCAGAAGCATCTGTGTGAAAGAAGTTAAATTTTGCCTCAGTGTATAATATTTATACTTGATGTAAGATCTAAGAAAATCTCTCTGCTGTACTAAACTAGACTCACAACCAAGTCCACTGCCAATACTTTATGTTCAAGCCCTGGTATATCATTAGAAATGTTTCTTATAGAAAAATAAATGTTTTCCTACAAGAGCTAAATTATATATAATCTGTTTTACAAAAATACCCTAGCCTCTGAATATCTCATGATGAGTAATCCTCCCATCAATGCCAGTCCCTTTTCATTTGAGAATTCTCCATAGCCTGCTTCCTCAGTCAGCTGGGCTGCCCGCCACTCAAGTGACCCTTCCTCTGCAATTCACTGCTGTTATTAAACAATTATAAGTGAACATATATTTTTGGCTAAGTTTTTAAAGAATAAAAGAAGCTCTTACAATTGTGACATGCACCAAACAGTTTATGAAAGCCAGAAAGAAGGGTCTTGGTGTATCTCAGAAGAGTTTTGGAAGCAATTGGGAAGTGATGGATGAAGTAATTGGCTGAAGACAAGGAGAGGAAGATCTTCCTGAAATACAGAGCAATGGGTGTAAGGCCAGGGGGAAGAAATGGTGATGACATATTCATGAAACTAAAAGTGGTCCTAGAGTGAAATAAATAGGCAAGAGTAGAAGGAATTCAGTTTAAAAGTGAAGAGGGAGGAAAACTAGGAAAGGTCTTATATGACATGCTAAGGAATTTAAACTGTATCTCAATTGCCTTCAAAAGGTTTTAAATAGTAAATGGATGAAATTCATTTTAAATAGATTACTCAATGGCAATGATAGGAATGTTGTGGAAAAGGGCAAACTATAGGACAAGAACTCAGACAGGAAACTTTGAAGTGATTCAAGCAAGAGATGATGGTGTCAGGTTTGGGGGATGGTCAAGTATGCAAGTGGTGGCTGAGCGGGGGTGGAGGTGAAGGGCAAAGTAATTTTAAAAATCAAGGAAAGACATAGACACTCTGATGTAGGACAATACCGTGTGCCGAACCCCAAACCCTCAATTAATGGTAGAGCAGAACATGCATAAAAGCAACATAGAACAGCAGAGGTAGACTGTGCCCTTTGTTGGTAGTCCATCAAATTTTGATTAAGGTATAAATTTTATTTCTGCTTCAGCTAATGACATATAGTTTTATAGTGATTTTTGTAAAATAAAATATTCAGATAAGACTAAAGCATAAAATACTATAAGTGGTATAATTTATCATTAATCAAGCAACAAAGAGAAATTACTTATTTCTGGAAGATATGACAGTAAAGTCATGGCAGTTGACAATTCTACTTAAAAGTGACACCATGTTTAATAGAGTGACCTACTGCATAGAATATTGAGATAATGGGAAAATTTTTTCTGTACTTGTTCATTGTTCCAAGTCTTAATCATCCTCCTAAAGTATTGTTAACATATCTTTCCACGTGTCTGACCAAAGACATGATTTAAATAAAGTTTGAGAAACACCATATTTGAAAGTACAAACAGGAATCTAAAGGATGCAGGGCTTTTACAATAAGAGTAACAAAACATGACAAACTGTTTTAAAGTATGTGATAGATTATTCGGAAAGTTGGTCTAATTGACAACCTAGAAGATCATGCTCACTCATTAGGGTAGTCATAGTGCTATTTGCTATTATTTCTAGTTCTTTAACTTATGGCCACAAAGTAGTATTGTGCTTCCTGGTTCTCTTGAGGTTAAATGAAATTATTTGAGTAGTTATTGTCAATGACTTATGAAAAACAATGATGTGTGTCATTATGGATGAACACATTTGATACCAGGAATCTTTGTCCCTCTAGCATGGCCAAAAAAGCCGTCAGCACTGATGGATGCTCTGAGGGACTATGATGAGCTTAGCAGCTAACCAGAAATAGGCTTGTAGTGTGAGCAACAAACACATTTTGCAACATGAAGCCACTGAGATTTGGGGTTTGTGTATTACTGCAGCACTACCCACTCTTCTACGTCAGATACCCTAATTAACACATAAATTTATGGCAGAAAGATGCTGCTGAAAGTCATACATTTCAGTAAAAACTTGAGGCTGGTGCAACAAGTGTGACATGGGAGCTTCTTCATTTCCTCTGACCAGACAGAGGATGTCCTAACCAAAAACAGGTTGACGATGTGGGTGTGGTTTTCTGGTTTCTATTGGAGTATCTTACATACTATCTTTATTGATTAACTAAATAACACATTTAGCTGAGATTCTTACAACTGAGACAATATAGTTTAACAATTATTAAAGGACTGTTTTTAAAAATTAACCAATTATTTTAAAAACAAATGGAAATATCTTATCAATCCTTTTTTATTTTTGAGATGGAATTTACATAAAATAAACTTAAGCATTATACAGTATACCATTTAGTATAGTAAGGGCCATACAATGTATGGCCCTTAGTATACCACAATTTTGTGGAACTGTCACCTCTATCAATTCTCAAAAATATGTCATCACCCCAAAAGGAAATCGTATACCTGCCAAGCAGTCACCCTGAAGCCCTTCTTTTCCCTACTCCTGGACTCCATTGATCTGTTTTCTGTTTCTATGGGTTTACCTATTCTGGATATTTCATATGAATGGAATCACATAACATGTCAGCTTTTGAATCTGGCTCCTCTCACTTAGCATTATGTATCCAAGGCTCATCTACCTTATAATGCACACCAGTGCTTCATTCTTTTCTATGACTGAATAACATTCCATTTTATGGACATACCATATTTTGTTTATTTGTCCATTGATGGACTTTTGAGTTGTTTTTAACTTTTGGTTTCCTGTCAATCTTATCTTGCAAATAATTCTCATCACATATTTTTTCAGGGACTGCATATAGATTAAAAATCTGGTAACACAGAAAATTAGGACAAAGCAGTATTAAGACACATTGAAACTAAAACGTGCCTAAATTATATAGCTAGATCATCACACTTATCCTAGAAAACCAAAAACCAAAAAACTGTATTTATTGTACTAAAACAGTATTAGTTATGTCTGTTTAAACCATATAACTCAGAGAGGGGGGAGAGAGAGGTCAAAACTTTGGTTAGCCTTCTAAAAGGTGGTACTAGGAATTGAGGAGGATGCCATGCCTGAGGCATGAGAAAGTAATCTCTGCTCACTTGAAAGGGCTGCTGGAGCCAAGTGCCTACCGTATAAACCAGATTTCACTTTGCACTTGAGAGGACCTCTGGGAGGTGCTCTCTCCTAAAGCTCCCAACCGACATTGATCTACTCGGCTATCCTGTGTTGTGCCCATATTTCATCTCTTGGTTACCCTGAAGTTATTGATCCCTCTGGGTCTGGAAGTTATTGCAGGAATTATACCAGGCAGAGTCACCATCAGGGGGCTCCTTTAGTAGTAATGAACATTATTAATAACAGGTCCTAAGGGCAAGTACATGGGAAGGCTATTTGTGCCTGCACATGGAAAATCAATGAAATTTTCAGAAATACCTGGACTACAAGTGTATTGATGGAGTAAGACAAGGAAATGAGATCCTGAAGTAGACAGAATAAGTCAAAGGAAGTGAGTCCAAGGATAATAACTTTGTGCTGTTAACATGAACTCATTTGTAACTACAGACTGCTGAGACTTGGGGGGAATTTAGGTTAGATTGTTACACTACTGTGTGAAGGTATAAATAATATTGTGGTGAATTTACAAAACAAATGTATGTATATTTAAAAGCATTACTGAATTCATAGTAACATCTTCTTTACCTGCAGGTACTAAGTCTGTGAAAATTTTCATATGATTGTCATATTAACAAAAAGTCCTGCACACTTTAAAAGGCTGAGCACTAGTCATGCTCCACTCTCAGCCACACAAGGCATGTTTCTCTGGACCTCCTCTATATTCACAGGTAAAGCTGAGTTCCCTCCTGCTCTCCTTTTTGAAGGAGATTCCAGTGCTCTACCAGTTAGGTGCTTTACCAAATTTATCTAACTTTTAAGATGTATGCTTCTTTCCATAAACATTTAACCCCAAGACCAACCCCTTTTTCTTGGAAAATAATTTCACACTTACATTATTGAAAACTAGTAGCTCTACATATTTTTCCCTAGAAGACAAATTTCATGCATCACTAGAAGTTTTCTAATTTCCCCCAAAGTGACCTGGAGAATCCTCCTAAAAAGAATATCCTGTCTTTCTAGAAGAAAGAATGGCAGTCACATTTTATCCAACTTTGCCATTGGGCACTAGAAAAGGAATATTAAAATCCTAAGTAAATTTAAGGAGAAATTTTCGTAACTGGTTTGTATTCAAAGTGCAGATATGTCTCTGAGAGTTTCTATAGGATGCATGTCCCAAGGAACTACCTTCAGTTCTTCTAAATGAGAATTTGAAGGAGAAAGTAGACAGAATTTTGAATCTTCCTGCTAGCTCAGCAAAAATACAGATTGCTATCTGTTAGACTCAGTTATGAAAGAGAAATGTTTTAGGCATTTCTCAGTACAAAAATATATATTTCAACAAAACACGTTTCCAGCTACTGCTTTCATCTATTATTGAGTAATAAAAGATCGTCACTATTGAAATCTAAAGCTTAAATGAGTCTGAGCTAAGAAAACAGCACACATTCAAGGCATCATTTATATAGAAGAAATTCTTCAGGAGAAACCCATAAAACTCAGAGATATTAAATAGATTTATTGCCTCCTGTAAACCAAGGGGAGACTATCAGCTACACATTGTGCCCAGATGCTTTATAAAGAGCATCTGTGTTGCTTGGAAATCACCACTCAATCAACTCAAAATTCATGATCAGATTCCCTTTGTAGTTGTTTCCTCATAGGCCCTCCCCACTGAAAGAGAAATAGTATAGTGAAGAGAGCCGCTGGAGTATACAACAGAGCAACTCGAGAAAGCTTTCCCCTGCATCACACTGACAGGGTCCTAATAGCCACACATGTTGGAAAGAATGGCATGTCATAAATTCATCATGAATTCCAGCTCTCCCAGCATAACTGAAAGGAATGGTTAATGACATCACTGAACTTGAACTTTAAAAGCCCGGGCTTTTTGATAAAGTGCCCTATTTTCTAACATTCTTCTGGTTATTGACTTATGTGGTAAACATATCTATCACCCAATATTTCCATAAATCCTTAAATAAATTGGAGGGCAAAGTGTCAGGAGGGGCTCCTGTTCTCCTGAGTTACCTCACATACTTTACAGTTAGGCATTTTTTCTCTTGGAGAAACTCGTCTCTTTCTCTTCTGTCACGTCTATGTTTCAAGTGATGTGAAATTTAAATTTCAGCAAGGTAAACTCTAAAGACTGAAAAAGACAAATTTTCCTATATTTGGAAGTAATTCCTCATTTTAATTCTAGATGTCAGCCTAAGTCACACTGTGTCACATGGAGAGAGAACAGGGCGTCTGCCTTTCACCCTGCAGCCTGTGAGAAAACGCAACCAAACCCACAAACACTGGCAAATTCCCAGGAGGCTTGCGGTTTTCTTGGTTGCTTTCAGCTGCAGATTTGAATCTCTAATGAACTATCTCTTTTCCCACTTCAGCCCTTTAGAGCTGGGTTGTTGTTGTTGTTTTTGGACTCAAGGTAAACACTGAAACATGGAGTGCTTTATGAAGATGTTTTACTGGCACATGGGGAAGGAACCCTAGTGACACTGTGTCAGATAGACCTTGGGGAATGGGTTTCCTGGGAGGAGAAATGTGGAAGCTTTTTTAAAAGACAAAAGACTGCCAGCTGTCTTTGTCCCTCATTGGGAAAGTCTCACAGTCTCTGACAGCTGCTAATGGGCTAGTCACATAAACTTGAGGCTGATTGAAGGTCATCTCCTGTATAGTTTGGGGTCCATAACAGAATTACACGTTCCAGGTGCTTCTGTGTTACGCATGTTGTGCCTCTGTCAGGATTATGTCACCCAGTTATATCTGCACTGGGGACAGCAAGCTAGGGGGCCAGGTGAGAGCTACCAACAGAGTTACCAGTATCCCTAAACCCACATGGCAATAAAAACAATAAAATCATACTTAAATGTGCTGAGAGAGTTTACACTGAAGAAATTAAGATGTAAAACATTTCTTAACATCCATTCTATTCACAAAAGGGTAATAGTACTTTCCAAAGGGTTAAGTACCGCCTCTTCTTAAAGGAGGGAGTCACAACACATTTCTTAGATGGTTTGGGAAATCTTACCCAACCCATCTGTGATGTGAGAAGAAGTAAAACACAGGATATAATGTAATTTTACCTGGGACCTTGGAGGGAAGAGCACTCTAAAGAAGAAGCTGAAAACATGAAGCAGCAGCTGAATTACCCTCAAAATGCATATTCATTTAATCACGGACCCTCTAATATTGCAAAAATTTTTAAGTATTTTCAAATAATTTTAATAATTTCATCTCATATATACACATGCATTTACTGACCTCCATTTATTCTACTTTCTGCAAACATAACAACTGCCCAAAGTAAAGAATTCTCTCAGACCATGTCTGAGTTTGAATGCTTAGGAGGAAAGGACTTCTGCAGGCTATGGTGATTATTATTGCTTCACATATGCTTTGAAAATACAAAAAGAGTAGTTTTACACATTTGGAATTATCTTAGTATGATCACCATATATGAGTTTTTGGAGGTTCTTTTTTGGGGGGTTATTCTATGTCTTCTGAACATATTTGCAAAGAAACAATTAAACTATATGCATTATGGCATGGAATGCTCTGAAATCATGTAAATAATGTAACTCATCTGACTTAGTTGAAATCCTTTTAGAAATAATTCCTTTGGGAATAAATCCTTTGGAAATAATTCCTTTGGAAAGTGAGTTATAGTACTAGTATACTGCATTTTGATAATAATGCCAATTATTTCCATCCTCACTGTGTTGCTAAGCTTGCAAATATACATAAAAGAACAATGTCTTGGAAAGACACATACAAGTCTGCATTGCTAGGATTTAAGCCAAGAAAACTTACTTTATTATCAATCTGTATTTTTTCCAGAAATTTAATGTCAAATTTCCTTCTCCTTTCTTATTCTAAACTATCTGGTTTATTTACCCTCATGTGGATTTACAGCTTATACATTTTCCTCTTTTCTAACATAGTTCTGTAAAAAGTTTACAAGGACTAAAGAGATTCAAAGACATAATCAAAATGTTTCTTACTATGAAAGTATTCTGAAACTTTGGAAAATTTTGTAGCCTCACCTCCCTCTATCTACAATCAATTGCATAGTGCAGGTTGCTTTTAAGTTTATTTGATGACCAGGTCTAGGCTGGTATAATGGAAGTGATTCAACTAAACTACTCTTTCATTCACTAATATTTATATATCAGGCATCACACTATCTTATATATAATGTACTTTGTCTCCTTGGAGAACACACTGGGCATGAGTTTCTATGTGCTGTATTTTATTCTGAGATTCAGTAAAAATGGTAATATACAGGGTCCAGCACAAAAAACACCCCTTTATTATTAGAAAATCTTTTATTATAAAATCATAAGTATATAACTCTGTAACATAACAATATCACATTCACACACCATATGACATTTTAGGTGAAATGTTCAAATTTAAACTATAAATTATTATACCCATATTATTACCCTACCAACCACACTCAAGCAGGTGCTACTCCTGCTGTACTATACACACACACACACACACACACACACACACACACACACACATTCCAAATTACTCTAAGACATTTCTATAAATGGACTATCCTAGGAGTAACCAAAAGAATCTGTTTCATTGTATTTATGACATAATTATACAAATCAAAACTGCAGAAAGTTTTATCTACTTATATGAGAACATTATTAAATAGACATATTTTATATTGTCTTTTTCTTCTGTGCAACTCAGTGAGCACCAAATATTTATTGCATTAGTAGAAGTAGAAGAAGTGAACAGAATGGGATGTTAGTCATTTATCTATAATGAGTTCATGCAGTCATTCTCAGTGTAATATACTCCCATTGAAAAGAATAGGTCTATTAATTTCATTGAGCCTTTTATGGGTATTCATTTTAGAAAATGACCCACAGTACTTGACCTGCAAATGGATAGTATGTGGTATCTCTCAGTTTATCAGTAAAAAAGTTTATTTAAAATTTTATTTTTTCTTTTTAAATCCCAATTATCTCATTTTTATATTTAAGATATTCTTCTACACCAAAAATTTTGTGTTTGGGTTAGAGATTTTAGGTAGTACCTATCACCATTCTTTATTTATATTTTTATCTTAAACTTTTAATAGAGTTGATTTCATTTATTAGGATAACCAGAAAATTAAGTGTAGTTATTAAACAATCCAATAACAAATGTGTAAGAACAATTTCCTCTTTAAATAAATGTTATTAGATGGATGAAATCCTTTTAATACCACTAAAACTATGCTAAATGCAACTTAACCTTTCATGGGTAAATTCATAAAATACTTCAGTATTTATATCTCAAGGTCATTATTATTATTTTATTGTGGACACATGACAATGCCAATTATAACTATAGTAGCTGGAATAATGGTGGGGAAAAAAGCCATGGAAAAACTAAAATCCAAATTAAAATAGAACTGACCATAATGTTGTACACAGTGATGTGAATTTAAGTTTATTAAACTAGTACTCAGTATTTAGGATGTAAATACTCAGTAGATTTATAATTCAACAGATTTTTAAATGTAATTGCAGGTTTCTAATGCTATTATTAAACTGATTGTCCACTATGGCAATATATACTGATTCTTGGGTTAAAACACTGAGAAACAGTGAAATTCTCTATTTACAAAGTCACCACATTCCCATGGGATCCCAAAAGGGCACTGATGATTTTATTGTTGACTGGGTTAGAATCCCATTCACAGCATTCTGGACACTGGGTGTGAACGTAAAACCTGACCTAGTACTTTTCCAAGCATGAGGCCAGCTCCTGCCCCTGCCCGTCTAGCCCCTCAGCCTCCCCAAATAAGAAAGCATGTAAAAGAAAAAAGAGAGAGACAATGTGAACACAAAGTCTAACTTACATAAAAACAAGCAGAAAAGAAGCTAAAGAGACAAGAAGAAAAATGGTCAGGGACTGGCCCTGGTGTCATTCTAGTTTCATGAATGGAGAGGCTGGACGAAGAGAATCAGCCATGTCCAGCTCTGCTCAACAGTTAATACAGACCAAACAACATCACAGAGTTAAGCTCAAGCTAATTAGTTTTTTTTCCTCTTAGAAGAGATAGACTCAAAGAGGAAAGGAACTAAAAGAGTGAAAAGATTTTTTTTCTCACTAACATGGATACAAAAATAAAGTTAAAACTACATGTGGAATGAAAATATGTTTTTACTTTTATTTTATTCATTTATTTTTAGAGAGTGAAGAAGGGAGGGAGAAAGAGAGGGAGAAAAACATCAGTGTGTGGTTGCCTTTCATGCACCCCCCACTGGGATCCTGGCCCACAATCCAAGATGCACCCTGACTGCGAATTGAACCAGAGACCCCTTCGTTCACAGGCCAGTGCTCAATCCATTGAGCCATACCAGCCAGGGGTAAATATGTTTTTTTAAATAAACATTTTATTGTTGTTCAATTACAGTTTTCCCAATTTCCCCCTTTGCTCTCCTCCTCCCAGTCCACCCTCCTACAGACAATCCTACAGACAATCCCACAGACAATCCCCACCCTGTTGTCCATCCACAGATCATTCATACATGTTCCTTCACTAGAAACTTCCTCTTATTTTCACCCTTATCCCCCAACCCCTCCACCCTGGTCACTGTCAATCTGTTCCTTGTTTCCATTCCTTTGCTTCTATTTTGCTTGTTTTTTTGTTTTGTTCATTAGGTTCCTCCTAAAGGTAAGATCATACTGTACTTATCTTTAAACATCTTGACTTATAATGACCAAAACATTGTCATATAGTAAAATGTCAGTTGTTTATTAAATATAGAAATCCAGAGTAACTTTTCCTTTCCTTCTTTTTTCTTTTAGTATTGTGCCATTTATCTGTGTTCTGTCTTCCTTTTATTTCAATGAGAAATTTGAAATAGTAGTTGTCATTTTTTCCTGTAGATGTGTCTTTTTCTCTGGTCACCTTTAAGGTGTCTCTTCATCTTTTGTTTTCAGTGATATGGCTATGTGTTACCTTGGTTGGCTTTTCTTTGTATTATTCTACTTGTGTTTACTGAGCTTCTTGAATCTATAGATATATGTTCTTTATCAAACTTAAAACATATAAAGACATCACATCTTGAATTTTTTTTTTGCTCCATTTTTTTCTCTATCATTTCTCCTGAGACCTCTATTATATCTTCCTCTTAACATTTTTCCACAGGTCACTGATTTTTAATACTTTAAATTTATTTGTCTTTGATTAATTTCTATTAAAATGTCTTCAAATAACTAATGCTTTTTATGTAATTAAACTTATTCTGAATATCTGATTTCAAATAATATACTATCTAATAAATAATTTCTCTTAGCATTTCCATTTTTATCCTAAAATGTTACATCTTTCAATCTTTATTTTTTTCAGAAAAATCTTTAACATATTTATAATAGTTGTTTAAACATTCTTATCTGTTGATTTTAATAATTGTGATATACCACATGCACAAAATGAAGAATAAAAATCATATGATCATATCAGCAGATGCAGAAAAAGCAGTTGACAAAATCCCATACCCATTTATGATAAAAACTTCCAGGAAAGTGGGAATAGAGAGAACATAACTCAATGTAACGAAGAATATATATGACAAACCCACAGCCAACATCATACCCAATGGGCAAAAACTAGAAGCATTTCCCTTAAGATCAGGAATAATACAGGAATGTCCATTTTCACCATTTTTATTCAACATAGTACCTGAAGTTCTAGCCACAGCAATCAGACAAGGTTTCCAAAGAAGAAATAAAAGGCATCCAAACTTGAAAGAAAGAATTAAAAATGTCATTATTTGCAGAGGACATTATACTATATACAGAAAACCCTAAAGATTCCACTGAAAACTACAAAAACTGATAAATGAATTCAGTAATGTAGTAGGATACAAAAGAAATATCCAGAAATCAGTTGCACTTCTATACACCAATAATGAACTACCAGAAAGGGAAATTAAAGAAATAATCCCATTTACAATTGCATTAAAAACACACCCTAGGAATAATTTTTTAATCCTCACACAAGAATATGTTTATTGATTTTAAAAAGAGAGGATTGGAGGGAAAGAGAGAAACACCAGTGTGAAAAATATCAGTCAGTTGCCTCCCATACACACCCCAATGGGGGATCGAAGCCACAACCCAGGTGTGTGCCCTGACCAGGGACTGAACCCATAACTTTTGGCATATGGGATGGTGCTCCAACCAACTGAGCCACCTGACCAGGACCCTAGGATAAATTTAACCAAAGATGTAATAGACTTGTACTCAGAAAACTATAAGACACTGAAGAAAGAAACTGAAAAAGATATGATCAAACCTTGGTTCTTGAATGACTCCTATCTCAAACAACTTTGTTCCTAATCAAATTGTTCACAGAAAAAAGTCTCAGTTGTCAAACAAACAGCAAAAACATGGATGCAAAAAGTGAGACTAAACCACCTGCTTACACCTTACACAGAATAAACTCAAAATGGATTAAAGACTTAAATGTTAGATTCAAGACCATAAAAATCCTAAAAGAAAACATAGGCAGTAAAATCTCAGACATTTCTCATAGTGTTTTTTTTTCCTAATATATCTCCTTGGGCAAGGGAAACAAAAGAAAACATACCCTGGCTGGCATAGCTCAGTGGATTGAGCATGGGCTATGAACCAAAGTGTCTCAGGTTCGATTCCCAGTCAGGGTACATACTTGGGTTGCAAGCCATGACCCCCAGCAACTGCTCATTGATGTTTTTTTTTTCTCTCTCTCTATCTATCTCCCTCCCTTCCCTCTCTAAAATAAATAAATAAATAAAATTTTAAAAAAGAAAAAAAATGGACTACATTAATCTAAAAGTTTTGCACAGCAAAGGAAATCATCAACAAGATGAAAAGACAAATCCACTGACTGGAAGAACATATTCTCCAATGATGGATCTGGTAAGGGGTTCATATACAAAATTTATAAAGAACTTATAAAATGTAGCACCAAAAACATCCAATTAAAAAAATGGGTACAGAACCTGAAAGGACACTTCTCCAAGAAAACATACACATGGTCAATAAACATATTAAAAGATGCTCAACAAATGTGGGGGGAAGGTACAGGTGATAAGAAGCATAATTGGTAGGCATAAAATAGACAGGGGGTGTTGGGAATGTATAGGAAATGGAGAAGCCAAGGCACTTATATGTATGACCCATGGACATGAACTAAGCGGGGGTGTTGGAGGATAGCGGGTACAGGGCGGAGGGAGGATAAAGGAGAGAAAAAACTTGGGACAACTGTAATAGAATAATCAATAAAATATACTTTAAAAAAAGAAGTTCAACATCACTATTCACCAGAGAAATGATCACTTTACACCTGTCAGAATGGCTATCATCAATAAATAAACAAACAACAAGTATGGATGAGAATGTGGAGAAAAGGGAACACTCACGCATAAGCATGGAACAGAATGTGGGAATGCAGATTGGGGTAGCCACTGTGGAAAGCAGTATGGAGTTATCTCAAAAAATTAAAAATGGAACTGCCTTATGACTAGTGATTCTGCTTCTGGGAATGTATGTGAAGAAATCCAAAATACTAATTCAAAAGAATACAGTCACCACTGTGTTCATTGCAGTGTTACTCACAATTGCCAAGATTTGGAAGCAGCCCAAGTGCCCATCAGTAGATGAGTGGATAAAAAAGCTGTTGTACATATGTATGCAACGGAATACTACTCAATTCTAAAAATGAAGGAAATGTTACCTTTTGCAACAGCATGGATAGACCTGGAGAGTATAATGCTGTAAAATAAGCCAGTCAGAAAAAGACAAATACCATATGATCTCACTGATATGTGAAATCTAATGAACAAAATATTATATTTTGTTCAAAAAATATATTATATTTTGTTTGTTTAAACAAAATATAAACAGACTGATAGAAACAGAAGACAGACAGACAGCTGTCAGAGGGGCCAGTGTTGGGGGACTGGATGGAAAAGATGAAGGGATTAAGCAAATAAATTAATATCTGTATCACCTGCAAGTCTCTTCCCAGTGACTAATTTTTCTCTTGATTATAAGACAAATTGTCCCATTTTATTGCATTAATCATTCAATTTTATTCTACTATTAATACTATGTTTAAAAGAACAGCAAAAAACTAAGAAGATATTTGTTGCTTTCATTTTCCACAGAGCAAAGGCTGTTCTATGTCTGGCAGTTAGTGGAAGGAAGGAGCTGACCTGCAGATTTCGAGTCTATTGGACTGCCGCGGGCTGGTGCTCCAAGTACAATCTGCCTGTGATTAGCCTCAAACTCGCCTCCTGTCCACCAGTGCCAATAACCCAAATACTGCGTTTTAACAAGTGTATGTCAATGCGTGAGCTGAGCAAGAGTTGGGTTACAGTGTCTAAAAGCTTTGGTTTTCCTTTGAATTCATGTTTGGAATGGCACTAAGTGCCAAAGGCTGATTTCCCAGGACTGCAGGAATTTTCTATTTTCTAATCCCTCCCTCCACTGTTGTTTTCTTGGCAAAATTCTGGGAGGGAGAATGTTAATTGTCAAAACTGAGTGATTTATTTTTGCATTTGGGGCTTCTCTAGACTCCAGTTTATCCTGCTAGCCCATATTGTTCTTAAGTAATTTGCTTGCTTCCTCTTGAAAGAGACTTTCAAGTCTCTTTGTGTATGGCAGGTCTGCTATTCTACCCACCTACCCTCCAATGCAGCAATAGCCTCAGGTGTGGAAGATGCCACAGATCACCTGTAAATACCTGCCATCTCTGGGATTTAGTGCAACACACATTCCTTAAGTTCAGGACTTTGATAATTTCGTAGAAAAGTATCATTTTATTTCATCCATTTCTTGCTTTTGTCTCCATAGGGAGAAAAAAAAGCCTTTCACATTCTTTTTATATCCTAACTGGATAATATAGATTAATATAATATATAATGTAATATAAATTATATTATAAGTTTATGTATACATATGTTTTGAAAGTTTATTTTCTGTCAACCGTATTTCTGTTCTATTAAGAGTTAGTGGGAAGAAGAGCTGAAGACCACCCAGCAGTTGTTCCCACCCAGTCAGTGGCCTGAGCAGTGGGGGCTGCAGACCCATCTTGCGTGGTGGGCTGCGCACTCCAGTCTTCAGTAGGAAACTGCTGAACAGGCACAGGGGGCACCTGCATGCCATCAGGTGCCACCCTCCACTCCATTTCTCTTTGAGTTTAGCAACAGCAACGCAGGGCAGAACACATCTCAGTGGTAAATGTTAGATAAGGAGGACATTACCATCTTCCAAACTTTAATGAGTCCCTTCTAAGCTTTCAAACAGATCACTGATATGTCATTTTGATGCTTCAGATATGTTAACCTAGCTTATCAAGTGTAAGAAACCATTTCCTTGAAAAATAAGTAAAATAAACCCAGCATAAATGCAAGATTTCTCTGTCATGTGGAGATGAAATGGCTGAAAATAACAGTATAAAAGAACATAGGAAGGAGTGGAGATGGCAGAAACACTTAAAAATGGCAACAAGGCCTCTCCCTCCCAAGGCACCCTGAGTGAGGCTTCCTCGGCAGCTCCTCCTATGGGGGCAGCACCCTGCACACAACGCTTCACAAGCCTCAGAAAATTACTGCTGCAACGAAGATGGAACCTAAGATCTGACACAGATGCCCAGTTTTCTTCTAGTTGATTTTATTACAATATTGATGTACTAGTACATCAGACCAAACAAATGAGAAATGCCAGAATAAAGACCAAAAATAATCAGTCTACATAAACTAAGTTCACATTAAATGCATATGACAAATAAATAAATAAATGTGAAGTGGTTTGAACAAGTTAAAAGTGAAATGCAAGAATTAGTTCAATTAATCTGCCATTTTTTCAACGAAGAGGGTCATAGTCTTCTATTCCATGACCCTGAAAGAGGAACACGACTCAGGATTACTCCTCTCACTCTGACCGTCACATCCAGTGGCAGACGGGAAGACAAAGGAAAGGCTGACAGGTGCAGAGCAGGTCCCTCTCAGTAAGGTTGGTTTCCTTTGAGCAACACCTGTCTTTTACATGCACCAGCCAAAATTCATTTACATAGTCACTCTCTGATGAAAAGGAGAGTCAGAAATATAAACATTTTATTCCAGAACACAATGGTTTCCACCTAAAAATAAAATCTATACTTCACTTGATAAGAAAGAAATCAGAATGACCATTATAATAGGTAACTAACAGTCTCTTTCTCAGACTCCTTTCAAAAGGCCTGTGGGGGTGGGGAGACTGAACAGCAATAAATGAGAGTAAAACACACACATTATAAATATCTATGCCTTTTGCCATATAAAGCAATGCAGAAAATGTTGATCTATCTGCACATTAATCATGTTTAAGCTAATAAGGCCTGTTCAGTCAGGGTCTCACCAGGAGACAGAGGGCACATGGGGATTTGAACAGCAAAGTTTAACATAAAGAATTATTAACTGTAACAGTGGATTGGAGTAACAAAGTGTTGGCTGATAAAAGTAAAGAGAACTCTAAAGAATATAGAAGTAGCAGATATAGGGAGTGCTGTCACCTGTAGGGTTGAGATAAAGCACGAAAGGAAGAGAGCACCCACCTCCGATGGCTGGAATTCAAGCTGGGTTGGAGTGTGAAAAAACAGCTGTGGCTCTTTGGAAGGCGAGAGAAGACCAGAGAAAGGTCCATGCAACATCACTGCGGTATTTGGCCAATAGGGCTTATTGGAAATTACTTTCCGGAGGTCCACAGAAAATCACCCAGAAAGAGATGCCACAGTTCAGGATACACTATAAAACTGCCCCTGGGTTGGGGGCTGGAATGGTGGGCACCGGAGTTGTTCACGGGAAGTGTCTCTGTGTAGCCACTAGAGGTTGTGTCCCTAGAGGTTTGATGCCTACGTGCCCTCAGCCTGGTGGGTTGCAAGAGCTGTTCACTGCAGAAACCAGAAGCTGGAGAAGTCAGAGATCCAGGAGCCCAAGAGAGATGCACTCTGATCCCGGAAAGAACACTCCTTTCTCCACGTAGCATCCTCTAGTAAGGAAGTTTGAAGTTGATCCAGCTGGCAAAGGAGAAATAGGGGCAGGAACATGCTCCCTTTTCACAGAGAAGGCAATGAAAGATGATTTGGAGCTGAGAGACAACAAAATAATAACTGGTACAAAGCCTAAGCAATGTCAGAGGAAGCAACCAGTGTGGCCTTCTGTCTCTTTCACCCATATCTGAATTTCGGCATGTAGTACTAGAGGCTGAAAAGGCTGATCCAACCAACATATACCTTCACCAACACAGACCTTCAACATATACCTTCATCAGAAAGACAACCAGAGAAAGGTCCGTGCAACAAGAAAAACATTTCCTTTAATGTTTACTCATGAACTTGGGTGGCTATTCCACAGAAGGCATAAAAATAGCAGAGAGCCAGCTCTGTTATTGTGTTCCAAATTTTTCACGTACAAAGAAGCCTTAATCTACAAACTTGGTTCAATTAATGACCTAGAATCTGACCAGTAAAATCAGCACATCTTCTTTCATAAATCTGTGTTAAAGTTGAAGGAATACTTCCCAACAGAAAATCTTTTTTTTTTTCCCAAAATGCCTTTAGCTGCAGTTTCTTTCTACTTTTCCTAGTTAGGTTTGTCTCTGTATTAAAAGATAAAATGGCAGTAACACTAAATTTTTATATTCTTATTTTATATGGGTTTAAAATATTTAGCTAGGGTCTTAGGTACTCTCTACATCTCAAAATGTGAAAGTATAGATTTCCATCTGTATTAAAAAAAGTATTTTCCCAGATGTAAAAATATTCTATAGTTCAAAAAAGAGAATGAAAATATGCATCAGATTAAATGGCTCTCTTTAACATAGACTCAGGAAAAAAACATATTAGAGGATAAAATATCTTTCTTCTCATTGAGCAGTATTAATTAATGGTAGGCAAAATGTAGTGCACAATAAAAACTTCAACAATGTTTACTCCTATTTCTTAACATAGTTAACATTTTAAAGAATTGCAATATATTCTATGTGCATGTTCATAAATATGTAGATTTTCAAAAAAAATCACACTCAGTGCAGTTTTGTACTTTTTAACCTACTTATCTATCATGAATAGTTTAATGACTTAATAGTATTTAAAATACAAGTTCTGTACCAAAGAAACATTGTACCAAGATTTACAATATTAGTATCAAAACATTACTTATTGACCTTTTACCTAAGAGCAATTGTAATAGAGAAAGTAGAAAAGCATTTATTTTTAAAGAAAAAAGATCACGAAGCCAAAATGTTCATTCAGCTGACTGGTAAATATTTTAAGAAGAAATACTGATGGACCAAAGTAATATCTATTTATAAATGGGCTTTCCAGAGAGAGAGGTAGCCAGCACTAGGTATTCCTATGGGACGGGCAATCCCAGTCTCTGGAGATCCACCGGGGGACTCAGTGTTCTCAGAAGACAGAAACAACTCTATAGTGTGTGGTTCCCATGGGGCTCCCACTGGAGAGCAGTGGAGGAGGGCGTTTAAGAACATGGACATAAATTGTACAAACCTAGGTTCTGGTCTTAACTCCCACTCATACCATGGAATGATATCTCTTTGGAATTGTTTCCTCCACTGTAAAAGGTCTGTAGTAATACCAAAACCTGCCACCCACAATCATTCTGAGGAGAATAAGATATAATGTTCTTAGTACAGTGTCTAAAACATCATGAGCTCTGAACAAATGACATAACTCTGAGAGTGTGCCCAGGACTCTGGGCAGGACTCCAGTGACCTCATTAACTTTTCAACCACTAACAAATATTGAATTTCTTCATGTTCAAGTACTAATTAGGTATTGACCTAGAAAAAAATCCTTGAAATTATTAAACACAAAAATTGACTGTATAACATATCTTAATATGTAGTTTCACAAAACAAATGACAAGAATAAATGATAAAGCAACAAGAAATAAACATCATTCTGTAGGTACTACTAAATACGAATAACAGATTCTTGAGATTTCTTCAGATACTTGTATTTTATGTGCATATATTCTTTCTTCTTTGGGTATGTATATGGCAAGGTCTGTCCAGAACATATCCATCCATATAATATGAAAAATAGAGACATTTATTGAAGAAGATATAAGAAACATTGTACATAGGACAGTGACACCTTTGTCCCACCCAAACTAGGCACCATGGGACCTCACACTGTTCTCCCAATCACCATCAGTTGCCCTGTCATATTTTCCTGAATCTCATTGATGGTCTGAAATCTCTTCCCTTTCAAAAGTGATTTTAGTTTTAGGAAAAGCTGCAAGTTGTACAATGCCAAATCTGGACTGTAGTAGGGCTGAGTCACCTGGGTGCCAAAAAACTCTACACAAGAGACATGTGATGCATAAGCTGGTACATTGTCGTAACGATGCTGCCAATCACCAGCTGCCCATAGCTGTGACCTTCTGAATCATCCAAATAATTTCCACAGAGGAATGTTCAAGCTTAATGCAAAATTTGATGCAGATTCATTGTGCTACTCCCTCAGTCATACTGAATGCGAAGGCCACACAGTACACATGCTCACTCAACAGCATCTTCCGCCCCCACTGACTAGTACAGTGAAGGCATCATTGTTCATGGATGCGCCTACCAGTCCACTCTCCTTGGCTCCCAGGTGACATTAGTGTCCCTCAAACTATTCTCATTATATTAATAGCAGCTGGACTTTTTCAGGACATTACCTCATAGTGTGTGTATGTGTGTGTGTGTATATATATATATTTATACATGGTTCAAATTGCATACTCTGAAAAAGAAACTTTTAATTATACTTGATTCTTTTAAACTGGGCATTCTCTGTGATTTTTAACATAATTACTAAGTTAAACTAGAATTGACTTACTGATGTTGAACCTTGTCTTGTTTTACAGCTATGCAACTCTGAATCAAATGTTTTTATACATAGTTACATTTGTCTCTCAAATAAATAATTTTGGTAGACATTTTATACATTGTTGATTTATTATTTGTATTTTATTATTCTAACTTTATAATATTATTCTGTTTTCATTGCATCTAATTTTATCATTAATATTCTATGTGACAGAATGATTCAGCTAATTATATGGTTATGATAGTGAAACAAAACAGATTGTACTTACTTGCTTCAGTGGTTGTTCAAAAAAATCATTTAGTGATACAGGAGAGTTATTTTTAAAAGAAATTTTACTTCTCACCCTTTAAATAATAAAAACTTATTTTATTGAGAATAGCAAGGTATTTTTGATGTACAATCAACATACCTCTTAAAATGTCAACACTTTACTGAACCCTGAAACTACAGAGCTCTTCTCATCCAAGCCGAGTACATTTCTAGAGCATGCCTCGTCCCCGTATTAACTCTTCAGGGAGTTCTAACCATTAAAACAAATGACTAACAAGTACATAATTTCTCCAGGTAGTAAGATTAAGCACACAAAACATCTTCCTCTCACAACCCTAATTTGCTAGAAATTTCAAAAAAAATTCATTTAGATGAATAAATAAATAATGCATGTGACTATGAAAAAACATCAGGGAGATAGAATTGAGAAAGGAGGAGAAAACTGAAATGTGTAGAAGAGGAATATTGTTTTGCAAAAGTAGATATTAAAAATGCCAATAAGCAAGATAAATATTTAATTTCACAAGTAATTAAATGCATCCAAAATAAATCACCAACATGATACCATTTTTATGGCTAAATTTCAGAGTTTATATCAAGAAGTTGTTCTGCTAGATGAGTCTGCAGCGATGCACATTTCTCGCATCCAGCAGGTTAGAGTGTAAATTGTTACAATGAAATGGAAACTAATTTGCCAATATGTGTCAAAAGTCTTCAGATTTTGTGATGTGAATATAATATGTTTTGGGCCATAAAGTTGGTGAAATGAATGTTAACAACTTTCAAAGTGTAAAACTTTTGAATGAGCAGTTTTGCATTCACCAATTACAATTATAATAAGAATGCAGTAAAGTATGAACACAAAGATTTATCTTCAAGGGTTTCATCACAAAATTGTTTATTGCAGGAAAAGGTTTGGAAAGAACCTACGTGACCAGAATTAGGGGACTGCTTAATTAAGCCATGCTTTATTACTTCTATGATTACTGCTACCATAACACCAAAAATTATGATGGTATTTACTAAGCATTCACGTAAGCCAGACGATATTCTAAGTCACTAACATGCATTGTGTCATTTTAGCCTTAAGAAACTCTATGAGGTTGTGTCAGTATAATTTTTATTCCTATATACACAGGAGGAAACACAGATTTTTGACCTCCAAGTCAGTTTTAACCCTCACTTACACCGTGGCACTGGTGCCTACCTACCCTGTCTCCTTGGCCTCCTCCCCACTAGGATCGCCCTGGAGACATGACAGCATTTCTCTTTTGTGTATTTTAACATCAGTACAGTGTCGAGTACATTACCCACACAGTGAGTATTTGGGGAAGAAAAGAGAAATAAAGGATAGATGGAGAGAATGAGGGAGAAAGAGAGCAGAGACTGGCACAAGGGATGAGGCAAAGTACAAGAGGGTGAGAGAGAGAAGTGTTAGTTTAGGGGGAGAGTGCCGAAGTGAAGGAGCTAGAAATGGAGGGAAATCAAAACAAAAAACCTACAGATTATGGAAATTGTTTTAATAATCACAAGAAGAGGGAAATACTTTCTTGCCTTTCTGACAAGAAGCAGGGGTATAAATGTTAATCTACCAATAAATAGAGGAAATTTGTTAGCAACTCAAGTGTAACTTAAGTTACTGCTTATGCAAATTCTGATAGTCTCAAAGAATAATTTGATACCATAAGAATAGATTCATTTGAGAAACTAATGGTTATACAGGCATTTCAATTTATAATCTTTTGAGAATCATGGAATTTCAAAGAAGTATAGGATTTCAGCAACTTATCTAGTCCAACTCCCTTTTTAATATATAAATTGTTTGCCCTCAGCCACACAGAGGATGAATTGGAACACCCATCTGACTCACATCCGCTACTGTTTCTAACACATTACTCTGCCCAGTGATTATTCTCTAAATTAAAGGTGTTAATGACTCCAGAAACATTTGGGCAATCTCATGGATCATCCCTACTCACCACATTCCTAAAATCAAAAGGAGTATCTCCCCTCCCTTGAGTAATTACAAACTACAAATAAAACTTATATATTTCAAAACTCACTTGGAATGTTCCAAACCCATTTTTGTAATGGAACTTAATGTTTGTTTACAAATGTAAAATTTGAAATAAAATAATTCTTTTCAGCATAGTCTTCAGGAAAATACATTTCTATTTCACTAAAGTTCTAAGACTACAAACTGCTCCCCATCGTATTTTTGCAGATATAGAATGCTATTCTCCATTACATGTGATTGGCATAGTTATGTATTATAATAAAATCTGTCAGTGTGGCATTTTTTTTATTTGGGGAAGAAAAGAGAACGAGAGAGTGTTATATTTTTTAAAACTCTGGCCAAAGAAACCAATTAAAACTTGATCCCCCTCCCCATTTTATCCTTTATAATGTTTTAGTTAACTGAGCACTCCTTGTTAATTGTTTTCTAGCAGTAATAAATTGACAGCACAAAATAATTAAAAACCTGGAAGCAGTAATTATTTCTATAAACCACTCCCTGCCTTCCATTAGGCAATGTCTGTGCTAATGTGACAGATATGTCACTTTGGGACTGACATTTCACGTCCACTGAATCAGCATTTCACTTAGTTGTAGCATCACTTCTTTTAAGGATTCAATATGAGAAAAAGTGCTGTACTACTGGGAAAGTGTCATGATGCTTGACAATTAATATGAAAAATCTTATATTGTCAATAGGTCTATGTTTAGAAATTTAAAAAATTAAAAATAAAAACAGAAAGAGATCTTTGAGAATGATAAGAAAAGACCACCAGTTTCCTTGGCATACTGTGTTTTAAGAGAGCTTTTAAGTTGAGATGGCAGTAGAATCAATGTGATTCAGATGGTTCTCTTTATAGAAATTATTTTTTTGTGTTATAATATTTGGGCTTCTTCCATATATGTTGAAAGATAAATTAACATTTTTGGTGAGAAAGATTAAAGTATTTCAGTATTCAGATAACACTGTACTTTCTCATGAAGTCTAAATTTGGTTCAGAATATCAATTGATTAAGAGGCTATAAAATATCTAAAAGTACTGAAGTGCATGTGTTTCATTTTTTTTTGTTTTTATTCTGTCACATTAAATGATTCTTACTCTATATGTGGTTTCTCAACTATAAACAACAGGATTCAGCTAGCTGGTCTTAGACTGTGACAGCATGTCTCTCACACAGATACAATATTCTAATTCTTTTTTTATTGTATTTTTCCATTACCATTTACCCCTTTGATACACTCTTCCACCTCCACCCACTGCCCCCTTGCAATCACCACACCCATCTATGAGTTCTTTTTATCAGCTCAATCCCTCCACAACCCCAACCCCATCCCACCCCGGAGCTGGCAGCCTTCTCTGTATCTATGGTTCTCACTTTATTTTGCTTTTTATTTCAGTTTGTTCATTAGGTTTCACATACAAGTGAAATCCTATGGTATTTTTCTTTCCCTTGACTGGCTTATTTCACTTAGCATAATGTCCTCCAGGTCCATATCACTTGAAAATTAACACTAGAAAGTAAGGCAAATTTTGTTTAGAAATTTATATTTTAAAATTTGATTTCCTAACTAAACCTAAAATGTTATTACATAATATACCATTTATAAAATACTTTTTATTCATCAAAAAATTCACTGAGTAACCATTATGTGCAATGCCCTGGACTCAAAACAATGAATAAAAAACTAACCAAGACCACGCAGAGCTGGGTCTCCCCATGAAACATCCCATGTTTTTATCTTTCGGTTTCTACCGAAAATACTTGGTGTTGCTTTCCCTTGTCCGTCCATGCTGAAGTGGACGCGCATTGTGAAAAACAATCCATGAGGTGTCATTTTGACCGAGCTATATATATTCTGCATATGATTTCTCTGGTGAGATAAAGCTGTTCTTTTTTCTTTTTTTAATGAAAAATTAAGGGAAGGCCAAGATGTGAAGAAATGGGATGGTCAAGATCCCTAGAAGGAATGCATTTTGAAAAATTGTTCCAAAAATTAGTTTTATAATATAATAAAAACTCTTTTGTAAAATGCACTGCTACATCCTCAAACTGATTAAATAATGGGTAATGCCATATAGTGTAGGTAACTAATTTTTACAAAAAGTTGTCAAAAATAAACTGCATGTTCTCATGATGTTGTTTGTGTATCATGTTTAAAATCTTAACAAAGAAGCCAAACTGTAAAATGATGAGAAGCAACTAAATTAGTATTTATACCAAAAGTTGTAACTGAAAAATTATATAATTTTCTTTTAGAGTGAATAGATCATCGTTATGCCAGAATGAAACAACATAGAAATAGACTCTTCCCAATTTCAGATAACTGTTTGGTACAAAACCTCTGTATACATTATTAGTTTGAGAATATAATATGTGCGTATATATATATATATATATATACATATAAAGCTATACATATATGTGTATTGTATATATATATATATTCTTAACACATTGTGAACAAATACCTATTAAAGGCCTACCATGTACACATCACTGTTTTTTTTAATTTATTTTTGTTCAGTTACATTTGTCCCACCTTTTTTCCCCATTGCTCTCCCCAACCCCATCCCCACCACCCCACTCCCACAAAAAGTCAGAAACCAGGCACATGGCAGTGATCAAATAAACTCACTATTATCATGAAGCATTCATTCTACATGTCACAAGAGAAAGTAAGCAAACATACAAAATAAATCAGGTGGCAATAAGTATATAAAAATAAAGCATGAGGGACAGAGAATACAGAGGCACTCTATTAGAAAGAATGACAGACATCCCCTCAGAGGGAATTTCAACAAAAACTTGAGGGAAATGAGAGATTAGTCCCTTAAAATATTTAGGGAGAGCACTAGAGGCCAAGGTGAAAGCAAAGGCAGAGGTGCATACTATGAAGACCATTTATGCTGATAGCCCCCATTGTCAGAATTTAATTCGTTAAACATTTTACGGTTTGGTGTAGATTTTTAAATTAAATATCTGCAGAAGAGGGTATATTTATCTCTCTACCTGCCAAAATAATTTTGCAAACATAATTCACAAAACAGTCTTTCATATATAATTTTAATATCAAGTGATGGCATACATCTTTTACAAAATCACATTTGCACAAGAATGTAAGTTCCATAAGGCCAAAGATTCTGTTATCTACTTTGTTGACCAGGATTATAGTATCTCAAAAGCTGACTATTACATTATAGATGATTGATAAATATGTATTAAATAAATGAAGAAATAATTGTGCACTGAATGAATTGTTCACAAAATATTTTTTACAAAAAAAGTAAATGTGAATATAATTCTTCCTAATTTATTTTAAAAGCATTCATTACCATAATACATACTATTCAACTGCCAAGGCAATTTATTGATAGTGAAAATATATTCTCTGTATCAAAAAATCCATGTGATTGATTCAAATGATGACATTTTAATGTCGGAAATTTGCATCCTAGCAGAAATTGAAGGATCAAAATCTTCATTAATTAATGATAAAATGTGATTTTTTTGAATTTCCAATAACTATCAAAGTTTAAAAATTACATCCTAGATTTTCTCACTTTGAGTCATAAATACACCATTTTGAGGAAAAGATCTGGTATGTAAAGAAAATGAAGCAGAAGCTAGTGAAGATGATGATTAAGATCCATTTGTAACTGAAGACTTAAAAGAGAAAAAACAAGATACAACATAATTATCCAAGATTGTAATGAACCAAAGAGAGAAATGTATCAAAAGTGCATTAGACAAATTCAGTTTCTATATAAGGCCTAACACATAGAAATTAGTCACCAAAACATTAGTTAAAAGTTTTTTCTAATTATACTTATATATATGTATATAGCTATATATTATAAATAAGAATGTGATATATGTCAGAATGATATACGTATATCATTCTGTATGTATATGTACTTTCAGCAGTTTTTAATTTTTTTACATTTGACGGTAACTTGCCAGGTGTCGAACATTGTACCAGGCACTGGTAAATTGAATTTAATTCTGACAGGCAATGTCACCATACGTATTTGTAGACAGCCAGATCGGGCCCCTCTCATCTCAACCTCACCACTTGACCATGCACTCCCATGTGTAATGCAAACCCATGTTTTTGAGTCAAACTTTCAGGAAGAAAAACTTTTTTTTTTAATTTTTAAATTCAATTACTTATTTATAGTTAGAAACCAAACTGATGACCACATTCAGGGTATAATTTTGCATATGGATATCGTTATTGCTTTATAGAGTTGCACTGTTAATGCATAAGTAAAAGAATTAAAAACATTTATGTAGCTACAGAATTAGTACTACCCATGTATAATGTGCACCCATCCTTGTTTTTCCCTCAAAAATTTAGGCAAAAAAAGTGTGCATTATACGTGGCAAAATATGGTACTTTTTTGTAGAATCAAAAAGCTGTTTCCTCAAAAGGAATTGTAATGATAAATAGGAATTTCACATGAAGTTTTTGGATTTTAGTTCATAGACATGTATATAACACAGGCGTGGATAACCAAGTACTAATATTAATAATGATAATTTAATAAATTTATGATTGATTTTTCTTTTTAAACTGGAACTTCTTATTAAGTACAATTAAGTGCAAACTGTCATTCCCCCTGAATGGCTTCTGAAACATATGGGATCAGTTTTGTTTCTGAGGAATGACCCCAATCATTGGCAGCATGGCCTTAAAAAAAATTGTCTGTCACAAGCACCTGGGAAGTGGCCACTTCCAGGGTGGGTTAGCCTTCCAAAGAGATGTTGAGAGGTGTTTCCCATTTGGACACTGTGTTGACAAAGTCAAGGGCAAGAAAAGGAAATAGCTTTAAAAGCAACTGGAAAAAGTAATAATAATAAAAAGCATATTAAGAGATAGATAAAAAGAACTCTGTTTTATGTGTATGAATTGATTTAATCCTCACAACAACTCTATATGGTCGATGCTGTTGTGGTTGTTGTTGTTATGATTACTATTATTTTACCAGGGCTGAAAGTGAAGTGCAGAGAGATGAGGCAGTTTGCTTAGGCTGTCCAGAAAGAGGGATACAAATTTTTAAAAAATAAAGATATAGCACATTATCCAGAAATCTATGGTAATGGAAAGGTCCTTGATATAAGTGTTCGCAGAGTAATACACAATATAATGCAACATGTACAAAAGACTTGAAAAAATTTAAATATAAATTTCCTGGGCTTCATTGGTAAAAAGAAAATGAAGTTAGTAAAAAAATTAAATAAGTTACCCACCATTTACTGAGCACCAACTAATTCAAAATAATTTCTAAGACAATGTGCTTATAAAGATTATGACAACATTCACATCATTGAAGAGTTTAAAATCCAGTGCAAAGAGGCATCTAAGAAAATAATTATAACTCAACAATTACTCTGATGGATGAATACAGAAAGCATGAGAGAAGAGAAAAAAATGACCCAATATGCCTTTCCCACAAACCAAAAACATTTAAAGCTAATGGCTTATGCATAAATTTTCCACTGGAAAATAATGCAAGCAGAGACACCTTATATGGATGGTCAATGGGGAGAGAAAAAGCCTGTTCAAAGAATTAGATATATTTCCCTAACACTCAAGATTTACCCTGTAAAATAAGGAACTCGTGGAAGATACCGCTAGGCAGATAACAAAATGAAAAGCTATTTAAGAGTTACATATGATTTTAATACATTCTGTACCTGACTGTCTGAAGACAGAAAATAATGAGCCCATGTCATTTCATATAAAAACTATAATCTCTATATTCTTTTATTCAAGCTGACTAATCAAAAGATGGATCAAGCCAGAAGAGCAAGATTCTCATTAGAATCTGTTAGTGAACAAATTTTGGAGAGGATAAAAATTAATGACACAGATGTGACATATAAAGAACTCTCTGAAATATGTAATATTTTATAGCCTGATTCCCTACATTTGATTTGGAGGTGCTAAAAATTTCAATCCCAAATCAGGCTGGGATTTTAAAACATATACGTGTTTTATAAAAAATACAATCCTGCACATATACATGTATGTTTTTTCTTTATTATGCCTCAAATTGCCAAAGCTTTCAAGGGAGAGAGTGTATACAGTGCATGAGTGTGTGACAGAGGCAGTCAGCTAGACTAAGTCCATTAAAAATCATTTAACCTAATAATCAATACTTATACATTATTCATTAAATCAGCAAATATTCACTGGCCATCTACAATGTTCAATAGAACATTACATGCACTGAATATTAAAAATATGTGCCACCTATGACCATGTCAGAGCAGAAAGTTACATAAAATCTGTATGTTGATAAATCATGTGAATAACAAAAATGAAGTAAAATAAAAATATGACAAAAATTCAAACCACATTGACTGTCATAGAACTCATGGTTTCCTGAAATTTAAACAAACAGGTGGTCACATCTGATTTGGCACATAGTTATTAGGGACACTGGACATTACTGAGAAATTTAGTATTTGACTAGGTATTCAAGCAGTCAAGATGTGCAGAGGATACACATGTAAAGTCAAGCTCGTCATTGATAAACTGAATCAATGTTAATGGTTAAACTTTACATTGAAATGAGCAATCTAAACTTAACGTCTTTTATTTATTTTTAAAGATTTTATGTATTTATTTATGTTCAGAGAGAAGGGAAGGGAGAGTGGAAGAGAAAGACAAAAACATCCATATGAGAAACATATATCAGTTGCCTCTTGAAAGCACTCTGACCAGGGACCAACCCGAAATCCAGGCATGTGTCCTCCTTAGGAATCAAACCTATGACTTTTTGCTTTGTGGAACAACTCCCAAACAACTGAGCCATACCAATCAAGACCCAATTTAATGTCATTTAAAATAATATATTATTATATCTTTATTTAAATGTAAATACTTAGTGCTGTATTTTATTATTCTATTTTTTATCATTGGAAATCCAATTGTGCACTGTTTAAATCCCCTTTTACTGTTTTCTATATCATTTTTTATCAACTTCTTTAAATAACTTCTTTATTAAATTTTTTCAATTGTTTCATTTATGTCTGGTTAATGGTTTGATGAGATCTGTTCTCCTTTGTGCTCCTTACAGTTTCATCTTTTCTCAAGTGATTTTGTCATTTTCTTCTATTTCCTGAGTTCTGCATGTTTCTATTTACCATGCAAAAATTTGATCACACTATCTCAGAATTTTTATATGTATGTTTTCTGTTCATCCTTCATAGAAGTAATTGCTTTTTTTAAGGTTTTTAAAAAATTTTATGTTAGACTTTAATGGTGTCATGCATGGCTTATGTAAGACAAGCAACCCAATTAAAAAATGAGCAAAGGACTTGAACAGATACTTCTCCAAGGAGGACATACAGAGGATCCAGAGACATAGGAAAAGATGCTCAATATCGCTAGCTATCAGAGAGATGCAAATTAAAACCACAATGAGATACCACTTCACACCAGTCAGAATAGCCATCATAAACAAAAGCAACAAACAACAAGTGTTGGAGAGCTTGTGGAGAAAAGGGGATCCTAGTGCACTGTTGGTGGGACTGCAGACTGGTACAACCACTGTGGAAAACAGTATGGAATTTTCTTAGAAAACCAAGAATGGATCTGCCTTTTAACCCAGCAATTCCATTGCTAAGATTATATCCTAAGAACCCTTAAACAACAATCCAAAAGAATCTATGCACCCCAATGTTCATAGCAGCACAATTTACAATAGTCAAGTACTGGAATCAACCTAGGTGCCCATCAGTAAATGAATGGATCAAAAAACTATGGCACATTTACACAATGGAATTCTATGCAGCAGAAAGAAAGAAAGAAAGAAAGAAGAACCATTTCCATCCATGCTGTTCCATCCCTTTGCAACAGCATGGATGGAACTGGAAAGCATTATGCTAAGCTAAATAAGCCAGGTGATGAAAGGCAAATACTACATGAATCTCACCTTTAACAGGATCCTAAGCAACAAAACAAAAAACAACCAAAATATAACCAAAGACACTGAAAGTGAGAACAGGCTTATAATGACCAGAGGGGAGAAGGGAGAGGGGCGGGAATTTCAGGGGAAAAGGGAGGGTTTGCGGGAACAAGTATAAAGGACACTTGGACAAAAACAAGGGGTGGGGGGTGAAAACAGGAGGGTGGGGAGGAGTAGAGGGCGTGGGCTGGGATGGGAGTAAAAGGCAGAAAACTACTTGAACAACAATAAAAATATAAATAAATAAAATGTAATGAGTCACAAGTAAAAAAATTTTCTTAATAGTGTAAAACATTTTTAGGATTAAAAAAAATGTTTATCCAATAACATTATAACTTAAACACACAAACGAATTTTTCCTTGTGTATTATCTTTTCTTTCAGGCCAATTTTTTTGGAACTTTGAAGATTTATGTGACATGCTTCTGTCAGTGCTTTCATTGGAGTTGCCATAGTCTGGTAATATTCACCTTGGCATTTGCCTTCATAAGTGCAGTCTAAGCATGATAGTGGTCATCTCTGGAAAAACACTCCAGTCTTTGTAGAATAGACTTTACTCTAACCAAGGAATTATAAAGAAAACTTGTTCTGTTTTGTTTTCCTCATAGGAAATACCACCTTCCATTCAATATGGTTATTTTTATATTCCTAAATGCATCCTAAGTGCCTTGCTTCTAACTTTAATAGCAAAAGAAATCACCAAAGTATCATAGATACATGTAGGTAACTTTTTAAGCATTACAGAGATCTGTAATTATGTTACTTATTGCGTTCACTACTAGAAGCAATTCCAGTAACAAATAATAAAGGATATAAACATTTATATTTTGGAATCCTTCCTCTCCATACCAGAAATCAATGAAAAGCAGCTTCCAGGAAATATTATTGAAACTGTTAGGGACAGAAGAAAACAAAAATAGTAAACTATAATATTAGAGAAACAATCAACTTCCCAAGTCTCTAGGAAGAGGAAGAAGAAACAAATGAATAAGGAGAGAAGAAAAAACACTGAAAGATGCTACTAGAAAGGAAACCTAGAAGCTGAATGAAGATTTTTAAATTAAAAATCATAATTTATATAATATGAAAAAATCTGGTATGTTTACCCATGCATGTACTATTTCCTGTAATGCCATGTAATTCTGTGTAATTCCATTTCCATTCTCTCCATTTCTTTTTGTAGATAAATTTACATCTGATATTATTTTCTTCTGCCTGATGGACTTCCTTTGCCATTTCTGATAGTTTGCAACTGCTGGTGACAAAATCTTTCAGCTTTTGTGTGTCTGAAAAAACTGCTATTTATCTTCTGGTTTTGAAAGATGTTTTGTTAGGTATATAATTCTAAATTGACAGTTTTTCTTTCAATATTTTATAAACATTGTATTTTACTGTCTTCTTACATTGTTGCTGATGAGAAATCCATTGTAATTCTTAGTTCTCTTCCTCTTGGATATAACATCTTTTCCGTTTTTTTAAAAAATATTTTATTTATTTTTAGAGAGAGGAGAAGGGAGGAAGAAAGAGAGGGTGGAAACATCCATGTGAGAGAGAAGCATCAGTTGGTTGCCTCTTGTACCTTCCCTGACCTGGCCTGGATCTTCAGCCCAGGCGTGTGTCCCGATCAGGAATTGACCCATCACTTTCTGCTTATGAGATGACTCTCCAACCAACTGAACCACAGCATTTCCGTTTGCTTTTAAGATTTTTCATTATCATTAGTTTTTATATACCTGTGTGTAGGACTTTTTATTTTGTTCATGTTACTTGTGCTTGGGAAACCTTGAATGTTTTAGATATGTGTGCTTATGGTCTTCATTAAATGTAGAACTTTTTTCAGGCATTGTGTCTTCAAATATATATTCTGTGCCTCTCCTCCATCATCTAAAATGACAGATCCAACTACATGCATATTGAACAGTTGAAATTATGTCATAACTCAGTGATACTGTTTTCATTTATTCAATTTTTTCCTCTCTACATTTCATTTTGTATAGATTTTATTGTGATGAATTTAAGTTCACCAATCATTTCTTTTTAAATATCTAATTTTCCATGAACCCCCACTAAGTATATTTTCTACTGACTTTGTAATTTTTATCTCTAGAAGTTTAATTTGATCTGTTTTGAATGTATGAATATAGCTATAATTACTATTTCAGTATCCTTGTCTGCTAATTCCAATATGTGCCAGTTTTTAGTCAGTTTTGATCAAGTTATTCTTCTTTATTATGGGTCATCTTTTATGTTTCTTTCCATGCCTAGTAATTTTTTTATTGAATGCCAAAAAGTGACATTTTATATTGTTGGGTGCTCGTTTTTCTTTTAATTTTTCCTATAGTTATTCTTGACCTGTGTTCTAGGATATAGTTGTATAATTTAAAAATAGTTTGATCCTTCAACATTGACTTTTTAAGATTTGTTAGATGAGCAAGACCCTTCTGAGTAGTGTACCCCATGCTCCAGGAATTATACATTTGTCCACTCTTCTTTGACTGCCCCGATACTATTTTATGCCCTCTGTGGGTGTCAAGTATTGTTCCCTTTAACCCTTTGAAGATTCTTTCCCTGGTCTTGGGTAGCTTCTTTAATACTTATGCTGGTCAAAACTCTGCTAAATAATTAAAAGAGATTCTCTGCAGATACCTGGGATTTTCTTTGCAGCTTTCTCTTCTCCTTTACTCTGTCCTGAAATTCTTGTACAGAAAGTGTTCCATCATTTCTTCTAAGAACTAGGGTCACCTTGGCAATAAACATGGGGAGTAAAATGAGAACATTATTTCTGTGTTCTTTCTGTTGTAGCATTTATCTGTTACTTGAGTAAATACAAGCTAGTAAGCAAAGTAGACTTTTAATTTCCAAAGAAGGAAGAAAGGGAATCAGGGGAGAGAACAACAGAAAATAGAGACCTTTAGACCATGAGTTTTTTTTTTATTCAAAACATACATATCTGTTGTATATTATTTTGAGAAACAAATTATGTTGTTACCTCTCATCAGCAGACCCATCAAATGAGATTAACACATTTTATAAATTTTTATTTTGTCAAATTTTCTAAACCAGCTGGTGAAATTTGAGTGTATATTTAAGTTTATACAATAATGATAAAAGAATTTATGAGAGTATAAAGCATAAAATGTGATAAACTCTTTTAATATCATTTTCTTAAAGATTTCCTGGAGGATGTATGAGTAGCAGATTAATGTGAAACAAATCTAAGACCATGATGTCTACCTGCAAGTTAGCTCACTTTCAACTAATGATTGCATGAATTATAGAAATGAATCTTATAATCATAGCTCTCTCACATCTCTAATTGAACAGTCATGCACTACTAGTTCATTATAAGAAGAAAGATCTTTTTATTTAAGTGTTAATATCAAAACAGTTTGAAACTTTAAATTGTTCATTTTGTTCTTTGGTACTTTTGAAACTGTCTAAATTGCACTCAGTGGTATTCTTTCTTTTTCCATCATAAAGAATCTGATGAAGACAGTGGACATCCAATTAGCCACTCACTTGACACTACAGCTTTCTCTTCAGAATGACGTCTAGCTTTGAGATGCACTGAAGATTGACTTTCTCATGGCACTTCTCTAACAAACATTTAGGTGGATTGCAATAAGGACATTAATTTCCCTGCCAATCTCTCAGAGCTTCAGAGTGTACAATAATACAGCAAGTATGGTGAGAAGACTTGAATCCACTGTCATAACATATAAATGTTATTATTCTGTCTGCCATAATGTCTAAGCCCACAGCCTTATATAGTGATGGCATTACTATGTCATGTCTCTTTGTGCTACATTATGCTATATTAAAAAGAAAGGGAAAAGAAAATATGTAAGTACAATTAGAAGCCACATATAGCAAATGGTTTTTTTCAGATTTCCTCAAGTGAAATAATTTTATCCAGGATAAACATTATAATGTTTAGTATTTTGTTTATAAAAATAAGCATAGAATTTCTACAAATTTGCTCATCATTCTTTAGAACCCATACATTGTCTATCATTATTAGGCCAGCTTCACTAATAGTTATAACAATTCTGAGAGTTTAATCTTATTTCTTCAAATATGTTATCAGCTCCTCAAGGCTTATCTTGTGATTTTTATGTCTCTTGTACCCCCCCCGATTACTTGTGAATAGTCAAAAGCACTTATTTTTCTTCAATAATATGTAAATATGTATTCAGGAGGTTCCAGATGACATAAATATTAGTGAAATAAATTCAAACCTACCCTCAAAGAATGTATATTCAATAAGGAGGATAGGAGAGAGGCATACAACACACCCACACACACACATTTACAGACTAGAGACTGGAAGAAATCATCCACAAAGAGCTAAAAATCAAATTGTCATGAGGGTTTAGAAGGGAGCTCACAACAGACTGAAATGAACAAAAAAAGCTCCATGAGGAAGTGTAATTTAACATAGCTTATAGGTGAGTTTTACAACTGATTGGAGGAAGAGGTCATTCTATTAAAAAATAAAACACATACAAAAGTTTTAAGATGTGGGTTTTTTTTTTCTTGAGAAAAAGGTAATCCATTTGATAAAATCATAAAAGTATTCACGAGAAAAGGATAAGGTATAGTATCTGAGCACCCATTACAAGGATACAACCATTGGTAAGAAGAGGAATTTATGCTAAAATTGTTTTTAAGTAGGCAGATGTAATGTGACAAAGCAACCACTACAGAAGCACCAAAGGATGTATTTTCAGCTAAATTGGAAGACTGAGACAACCCAAAACCCAATCTTCTGAGTACTTCCACAGGCAAAAATTCTGGGCAGAGGGGGCATAATATTAGGTCTCAGAAATCTCCAGTCAGTGTCTTAAGGAAGAACTCGAAGGGGAACTCTTACACTTAGCCTGCTGTGAACAAGTTAAGAATGGAAAGCTTGAGTGCCAGGTTAGCAAATAGTATGAGAGTATCAGAGTGACTGAGAAATGTAAGCTCAGAAAGTAAAAGCAAAATATCTATTATTTATTTAGTAAATCATCATGATGTCCAGACTATGTCCCATGCCAGCAAATAATTTGTAAAGAAACTTAAAACTTAGAGATGATATTAAAACCCCCCTTAAGACAGGTTAGTTTGGGAAAGGCAGAGAAGTCATGTTTATTATTACACCCTAGCAAGCTGAAAGGGAGTTCTTGAACAGGAAGGTCTGAAAACCTACCTGGCCCACTCATGCCATCTAGAAAAAAAAATGCTTATCAAGAGTTGCTTAGGGAAATGTACCCATTCAAAAAGGAACAACTAAATGTAAATATACAACATTTATATAAAAATATTATAGAACATAAGAGAAAAATAGCAATACTAGGATTTTTTTGACAGGTTAGAAAACCTCACTAGCAAGTTATTGCCCCACAGTAGACATTCCAACATAAATTTTTTTAAAATTTTATTTTAATTGTTCAAGTACAATTTTCTATCTTTTACTCCTATCCCAGTCCATGTCCCCAGCCCTCCCCACCTCCCTTCCATTTCTACCTCCCCCTAGTTTTTGTCCATGTGTCCTTTATACTTGTTCCTGTAAACCCTTCCCCTTTTCCCCTGAAATTCCCCTGAAATTCCCTCCCCTCTCCCCTCTGGTCACTGTCAGCCTGTTCTCAATTTCAGTGTCTTTGGTTATATTTTGCTTGTTTCTTTGTTTTGTTTAGGATCCTGTTAAAGGTGAGATCATATGGTATTTGCCTTTCATCACCTGGCTTATTTAGTTTAGCATAATGCTTTTCAGTTCCATCCATGCTGTAGCGAAGGGTAGGAGCTCCTTCTTTCTTTCAGCTGCATAGAATTCCATTATATAAATGTGCCATAGTTTTTTAATCCATTCATTTACTGATGGGCACCTAGGTAGGTTGCTTCCAACACTTGGCTATTGTAAATTGTGCTGCTATGAACATTGGGATGCATAGAATCTTTTGAATTGTTGTTTAAGGGTTCTTAGGATATAATCCTGGCAATGGAGTTGTTGGGTTAAAAGGCAGATCCATTTTTAGTTTTCTGAGAAAATTCCATACTGTTTTCAACAGTGGTTGTACCAGTCTGCAATCCCACCAACAGTGCACTAGGGTTCCCTTTTCTCCACAGCCTCTCCAACACTTGTTTGTTGCTTTGTTTATGATGGCCATTCTGACTGGTGTGAAGTGGTATCTCACTGTGGTTTTAATTTGCATCTCTCTGACAGCTAGTGATATTGAGCATCTTTTCCTATGTCTCTGGATCCTCTGTATGTCCTCCTTGGAGAAGTATCTGTTCAAGTCCTTTGCTCATTTTTTAATTGGGTTGCTTGTCTTCTTAGATAGGAGTCATGTGAGTTCTTTATATATTTTGGAGACTAAACCATTGTCTGAGGTATCATTGGCAAATGTTTTCCCATACAGTTGGTTCTCTTTTTATTTTAATACTGTTTTCTTTAGCTGTGCAGAAGCTTTTCATTTTGATGAGATCCATTTGTTTATTCTTTCCTTTATGTCCCTTACTCTAGGGGACATATCAGTAAAAATGTTGCTGAATGAAATATCTGAGATTTTCCTGCCTATGTTCTCCTCTAGGACTTTAATGGTGTCACGACTTATATATAAATCTTTTATCCACCTTGAATTTATTTTTGAATATGGTGTAAGTTGATGCTTGAGTTTCATTATTTTGCATGTAGCTGTTCAGTTCTCCCAACACCATTTGTTGAAGAGGCTATTTTTACTCCATTTTATGTTGCTGCTCCCTTTGTCGAATATTAGTTGACTGTAGAAACTTTGGTTTATTTCTGGGCTCTGTGTTCTGTTTCATTGGTTGAAAATAACTTTTTTTAAAAAAGGAATTTCTATACTTCCAATGAGCAACATGATGAAGCATGCGAACAAAAACATAAGTAAAATTCACTTTAGCTCAATATTCCAACTGCCAAGTAATATCCATGGTAAAATTTAGCTTAAAACTTTCTAAAATGCATATCATCATCTCAGAAATTTGAAGTGATAAAATGGTTCATTTTTATTTGAAATATAAGTAATCTGAAGAGATCATCTTGATGTATACACTTAATTTGAATTTTGAAGGTGTTAAAAGGTTTGAAATTTTAATTTTAGTTGCTACTAATCCCCTTTTCCCTTATTCTTTTCTCTACTCCAAATTCCATAATTCTAACCAATAATGATACTCTTTTTTTAAAAAATTGAATGTAGTAGAGACAGTGCAGTCATCTTTGCTTTAAAGCTTTGCCACATTTCTGAAGTTTTTTTACTCTCTCACTGTCTTTTTGAAAATAATTATTGATATTTCAGAATAAATTATATTCAAAGCAATCAAGCCAGAAGTATATTTTAAGAGTACATAATAATATCATGTCCCCTTATAACCCAGAAAATAAATCATATGAAGAAATAGCTGATAATAATAAAAATAGAAAACAGCAAGAGAGTAATTATCCAAGCAAGAAAATGAGAAAGCCATATGCTTTGCATACAAATTAAAAATGCACAAATATGGTGATTGATTTAATATTTTGACCTCCCATACATTGGCATTCCATCTATTTTAGTTGTTAATACAAAATAACAGTAGTAATTTAAACAAGAACTTAGATCTGCTATTACCTGTTTTTTCCTCCTAACAAAATCACCTTATTTACTTTTATTAAAAAGGTGATACATAGCCCTGGCCTGGTGACTCAGTTGGTTGGAACATTGTCCCATACACTAAAAACTCATGGGTTCAATTCCTAGTCAGGGCATATACCAAGGTTGTGGGTTCAATCCACAGTTGGGGCACATACTGGAGGCAACTTATTGATGTTTTTCTCTCACATCCACATTTCTCTCTCTCTCTCTCTCTCTCTCTCTCTCTCTCTCTCTCTCTCTCTCTCTCCCTTCCTCTCTCTCTAAAATCAATAAATGTATCCTCAGGTGAGGATTTTTTTAATGGTGATCTATAGCTACAGCTTAGAGAATTTGTTCTAAAACATAGTTAGCTGAAATATCCAAATACCTAAACATTTTTCTCAAAGTAAATGAGGCACTTACCCTTGGTTTACTGAGATTTCACAAATGCCTTGACGTAAAAGAATGCATGCAAGCCAAGTGCAGCAATCTGTTTTCAATTATCCAAAGGACTACTCCCGAACCACGCTGAACTATTTATTTTTTTATCACTGCTCTCCGTGTATGCCTTACCTGTAGGTTACTCTCAAGAAAAGAGATTCTCAAGCCAGTACAGTATTTCTATTGTAAAAGCATGTATGATATATGAGTGGCCAAATGTGTTAGGACATGCATAAATATACCACAATAGTCTGAAATACGTTATCAATTTAGAACCTGGAATAGGCATCGGTTTACAAAAATAGCTTAAAGAAAGCATTCTGTAATGTTGCATAGCAAAAGTACATGGTGGACCTATGTGCACATCACTTTCCCTATTACCCCCAGGAGGCAGCTTTGACTCAACTGTACTGTAATTATGCTATCTTTTTACATGGAAGGTTTGAGTGAGGAACAACCTACAACCTGTCACAAGAACAAATTTTGAGAATATTGTTTGCGACCTTTTTTAATTTAAAGAAAACTTTCAGAACAGTTTTTGGAGCACAGCAAAGTTGAGTGGAAAGTACAGAATGCCCATGTACCCCTCATCTGCCAACCACACACACGACCTCTCCCACTATCAACATGCTGCATTGAAATGGAATATTCGTCACAGTAGATGAACCTGCATCGACATACATTTAACAAGTGTTTTCTCCGGGCTGGGAACTAAAGTGTCCCAGGTTCGATTCCCAGCCAGGGTACATTCCTGGGTTGCAGGCCATAACCCCCAGCAACCACACATTGATGTTTCTCTCTCTCTCTCTCTCTCTCTCTCTCTCTCTCTCTCTCTCTCTCTCTCTCTCCCCCCTCCCTCCCTTCTCTCCCTAAAAATAAAAATAAATAAAAATCTTAAAAAAAAATAGTACACTTGTCACTTAAAAAAAAAAAAGTGTTTTCTCTACAAGAATGCACAGGATATGTTTCAGCAGTTTCAGAACGAAGAATAAGCGGGCTTCTCAGAATTGCATGGATCAGTTTGACATACATCACTAACCATTTGCTTCTCTGTGTCTGTTTTCACTACCAAGATGGCTGAAGCTAGTCTGTCCAATGCTCAAGTCTATCAACATGTGTTTTGTGAATTAATTTTAATCCTACTAGATCTTATTTTTTCCACCTTTACTGTCTCTTAACCTTGAGATATTTATATACTCCTTAAATTATTGCAATTTCAGCACTTTGTGAGTCATATTAACTTTTTGAAACAAAGAGGGATAAAAACAAGTTACAGTATTTTATGTAAATTAATAAAATATAATATTATTTGAATTTATTTGGTAGCTTTTCAATGATCACTTTCTTATGGGAGGTAGATAAAAAAACTATCAAGTGATACATTTCAAATTTCAAAAAAATCCCCAGAGTAGCAGAAGTTACAAAATTTTAAATGTTCACTATAAGAGAAATCATTTACATTGATAAAAATTTCAGTAAACACTGACACACATGTTGTGGACAATGTATAAACATGTTCCTTAAATTATGCACAGTATGTTTATTTAGTGGAGCTTTGTATAACAAGTACATGTGCGCATGGTGATTATATGTTGACCTGTATAATTAAGAAAGTGATTTGCTTAACAAGTAATTTGTAATAAAATGCCTAACCAGTAATCATAGCACAAGCCATATGTTTTTAAATATGACCCAAACATTTGCATAGTGTTTATGTTCAATAAATTAAGGCAAAATGAAAAATCTGCTGACAAGAAATAAGTAGCAATAAGGGTAGAGCAATGTATTAAATCCTTCATTTTGGATCATTTAGGTAATGTTCCATTCATTTTAGATTCATGAGTAGAAGCCTTTACAGATTGGGCATGCATACCATAAATCTGGAGTTATCCATTATTAGGTGGCATTTTGCTGTTTGCTGTTGTACTTGTTTACTTTGTGCATAATTAACTGCATAATAGCTGTCTGTGTTTTGCACAGAATTTACACTCAGGCTCTCATCAAAACAAATGACTCCAGAAAGTAGGACACTTCCATTAAGTTCCCTGCAATCAGAATTTTCTAATGCAGGTTTACAGGAATGGTTTTGATTGTGACTGTTAATACATTAATGTTTCCAGCATCTAATGTGTATGTTGGAGTTTAATTGATTAAACCCTTAAGATGCATAAAGAGTATGGATGAGCAGAGACAGAAGGAAGTAGAGTGTACCTAAGAATAGCCAAAAAAGAAATTTCCATGAAAATAATAAGTGCAGAGCCAAGTCGGACAGGCAATTGATCACCATGCAGCACAATACAGTGGATCAAACACATATCACGGCAGTACTTCTGCAGCACACAATTGTGATGACCGAACCAGCAACCTGAGAGAGTAGCCTAGCTGAAAATGGGCTGTCAGAAGTACCGACATTTACTCCAGCCACCTCCTTTGTTTACAACAATATAAACTTGAAAAATTACCAAATTAATCTAAACAAAAGAAACTTGTGGAACTAAATACCAATAAATAAGAGAGGCAAAAGAGATGAAATGAATGATAATAGTGTAGAGGTTGGAATGTATTGGTTATGACTACTGGTTAAAGCAGAAGTCAATGAATATTTTTAAATTATGATACATGAGCTGTATATGCTCTGTTTAAAGCAGTATCACTGTGTTCTTGACTAGCAGTTGTAGAAAACACTTACTGAAAAAATATTAGCTTTCTTTAAAGAAATGGTCATGTTAGGAGAAAGTAAAGAGGGAGAAGTAAAATTGTTTTCATAAAGTTAATATTACACTTTTGATGAAAAAGTATAATTTTTTAATAATTAGAACTTGAAACAAAGATGTGTTAAATACTAGTTAATTGTCTCCCTTTCAGAATCCAAAACATCATTTATTGAGATAAGTATAAATAATATATCATATATATAATACATGACCCCAGAAATATTAATCAAAATTGTAACTCCATATTATGGGCTTCCATTTCAAATATTTACTCGGTTTGAGTAAAAGTATTTTCTGCATTTTCTTACTGATATTTTCTTGTTTTGTTAACTACTAGCCTAAGTCTTTAATGATATAATCTTGTACATCAGTTATTCCAAGGAATTTTAAGCTTTACATAATATAGCCGAGCAATTACCTTTCAAAACCCTCAGAGGCAATATTTTGGTTATAAAATTAAGTATTTTAAAGAATCAGTTCAGATAATAGAATCAAGAATGAATTCACTGGGATTCTGGGCAAACTGGTAAGGTGATTCAGACAGAATTTCTATAACCACATCCTATATCATTGCTTCACCTGGAATATATCATAATTATGTATCCCATAATGTCCTTAATAAAAAGAATGAAAAATGATACTTCTATATACCAGAAACCAATCAGTAATCCATATACACTTAAATACATTGAGATATGAACAATGCTCATGGAGGGTAAGATTTGGTATCATAAAGATCCCAAATTAATCTATATTATTCTGCTACTCTGATAAAAGAAAATAATCAATATGGTTTTTCATGGAAACTGGCAAAGTGATAATTAATATAAAAGAACACATAGCCAAAATGTTACAAGATAATTTTTAAGAAAAGCATATGGTAGAAGATATTATAAAGTTTTAATAATACGACCTGTTCACCATGATATCTTTTATCTGCCTGGGCACTGCTCACCCTGTGCTGCGTGGCTTTAGTGGGGCCTCACCCTGGTGAGCATTTAGTGGTTTTCTCTGGCTGAGAAGACCTCACCTTACCTCAGCTCTCGCTGTCAAATAGGTATCTGAGAGCCTGCGCCTCATCCTAGGGAGTTTTCCCTGCAGGCTCTGCTACGGGCACCATTTTCTCAGTTACCCTGTGAGATATACAGAGGGAATAAAGCTCAGAGATAGTGAGTGATCTAGTACTCAATAAGCAGTAGAGCTCAGAGGCAAATCCAGGTTTTTAACTTCAACTCCTGTTCTGTTACATTGCAATGTAGTTCTTACAGAGGACTCCAGTACCACTACTGTAATTTTCCGCATCTTATCAAAGTCATTCTATGAATAATTTTAAAATAATGAAAGCTCTTCAAAAGCATTATACTGTTTCGCACAATGGCTGTACCAGTTTACATATCCACCAACAGTGGAAGAGGTTTCCATTTTCGCACACCTTCGCCTGCCCTTGTTGCCTCCTGCCTTTTCAAGGCTAGCTATTGTAACAGGTGTGAGGTGATTATCTCACTGTGGTTTTGATTTACACTTCCCTAATGATTAGTGTTGTTGAGCACCTTTTCAAGTCCTGCTGGCCATTTTAATATCTTGTTTGGAAAAAATATCTATTTAGTTCTTTTGCCCATATTTTAATTGAATTATTTGGTCCTTTGCTAGTGAGTTTGTATGAGTTCATTATGTTAAAGAGACAATCACAGGCCAATCATGATATCACTTGTGCTAAAGCCCAAACCTAGATTTTATACCTGACTTAACTGCAGTTTCAACCTCTCCCAGAAATACAATTTTAATCAACCTGTCTGGAATTTTCTGGTCAAGCACCTGAGATGTGATATGTGAAAATGTCTTTCTCCATTCCCCAAATGGAAAAGAGTCAATCCCTGATAAAACCCGTAGAGTTCCCTCCCCTGACCCCCATAAAGAGGTCCTGGTTTAAAAGTAACCCTTTTTTTCCTTTAGCTAATTAACTCCCCTGACAGACCCTACTTCCTATTAAAAATCTTCCATTTTGTACAACCCCTTGAAGCTCCATTCTACTTGTTGAATAAGGTGCTGCCTGGTTTTTGAATCATTTAATCAAGCCAATTAGATCTTCAAATTTACTGGGCTCAATTTTGTTCTTCAACAATTATACAGTTTGGATACTAACCCCTTCATTGATTTGGCTCTTTGCGATTATTTTTTAGATATGACACCTAAAGCGTAAGCAACAAAATCAGAAATAAGCAAGTGGGACTGCATGAAACAAGAACCCTTCTGTGCAGCAAAGGAAACCATCAACAAAATGAAAAGGCAACCTATGAAATGGAGAAAATAAGCATTTTTAAATATTATTTATAGAAAGAGATCAACTGCAAATACTAAAAAAAATGCCTATCAGCTAGAATATTGATATAAAAAATGACCTATTATTATGAGTTTGCAGTTATGTTTCCCTAATAGAACCAGGAGTACTGAAGTATACAGTACTGGTTTATTATTAATAGTCTGTGATGAACACTGCCAAGAATATGAATGAAGACTTACTGTGATGCCTTACCAAGTACTTGGGTCACCCTTCAAGTACCTGCTGCAGAGAGCAGTAATGTTGGCTGACAGCCTCCAACTACCTTGTGTTTTGCCAGGCCACACTTCCTCTGGGTTGCTGCAAATCGATGACTGAGCATAGAAGAGCGTTTAATGTCAAACCATTCCCGCTCGGCGTGTGTTTCTGAGTACAATACTGCTGCCTGAAGCTCTTCCTGTCCAAATCCCCTTCCTTCATGCTTTACTTGCACAGGATTAAATCCTATACCTTGGTCTGAAGGTGTTCCCTGCTTTCTTCTTCTTTTCCCTTTATCCTTAACAAGGACTTATCCTAAATTAACGTCCTGCACATCTCATCCCATTTTGGAGTCTCCTTTGAGAGCCTGAGCCAATGCATTCACCAAGCTCTGAAGAACAGTGGTATCTCCCTCTTTTACATCTTTTTCTCTCCTTTTAGACTTCAATGACCATTAGTCATTGAAAAGAACAGTAATCAATATAGGTGATTCATGTGACTCCATCATAACTGCAGAAAATTCTACACAGCTATTATACATCATTACTGGGTCTAAATAAGCATTTTCCCATGGAAAAGTCCATTTCAACTTTTAACTCTTACATACTACCTTTCCAATATCCATGGAAGCACTGGAAATCTGAAGCAATTCTAGAAAGTGAAAGCAAGTTCAAAATTTTTAATTTAGCTAATAGCTGTTTTGTAAAAGCTGGTGAACTGACCAGTATTTAGTCTAAATCTATACAAGAGGAGTACCTAAGTATTGAAAGTCACATGTTAAATGGTTTACAACACTGACGACATTTAAGAAGCAAGTACTGTTGTTAAAAGGGAAAGTACTGATGAACTGGGCATGCTTGTGGGAGACAGGGTGGGTTGACTCCACTCACATATGTAAGAGGCTGATTTGCCAGATATCTTGGCTTGCCTCAAGTATGGGTTCAAAAGCAACAATACACAGTTTTTGCAGCTAGCTCTCCTCTATAGTAAGGACAACTTAACATGTAAGAATGTGAACAAGGAACAACAACTCAAAAAGTAACAGACATAAAAAGTACCAAGGCATAGACAAAAAAGATTAAGGAAAAAAATAATGATGCTTTGAAGAAAGCATGTGATGATTAATTAAACTTACCTGGTTTCCCAGATAGTTTCGTGTTTACCTCATGCTTATGTAAACCAGACCATAATAATCAGCCATTATTGCATGCTTACTTAATGTGATGAACAACTTTTCAAGTGATTTACATTCATTTTCCATTTAACTCTTATGGAATCTCCATAACAGTGATACCTAATCTACCTAATGTGTAGGCTGGGAACCATTATTTAAGAGGTAAGTACAATATTTTTCCCAGAGGCATAACAACATTAACTAGTGGATCCTTGATTTAAACAGTTTTGAACGACCCTGAGGCTGAAGCCTTCAGCCACAGTACTGCACTGACTTTCAACCAAATATTCTGACCATCTTTTTGAATGTCTCAAAAAAAAATCCTATTATCCTCTTTCTTATCTTGGAAATTCTTTTTTTTTTTTTGAGATTACTAATCATTTAAAAAATAACTACCAATCAAGATATATGGCTTTGTGTGTGTGTTTCAAGCTCTCCACAGTATAAGAAGTGATACTACAAACAGCATGGAAACAATAAAAACCTACATGTTTATTATCACACGATGCTTCAAATCAGAGTTAAAATATGTAACACATATGGTCCGTTTAATCTTTAGTCTTAAATACAATTAAAGAATAGGGGAATCAAGAACAAAGTTCTTTAGAAATATGCTTGTTTTATAAATATACATACCCTAAATTCCAAAAATTATTATATAAAATTAGAGAACTCTATGCCCTAGTTTAACAAGTTACCTAAATCACCATTGGTAAATTTTATAGTCTTTGAGCATAGCGGGGTTTCCATCACCTCTATCCCCAGAGCAAGTAACAAATATGTATTGATGTAAATTTTAAATAAATCATTCTTTTATAGGATTCAACAAAACATCAGGAGTATATTTTTTTCTCATGTAAAGATGACTCTGACTGCTTAGCCAATTATTATAAGCTGTTAGCAATATAATTTTGTCTTTGTTTAATTTGTATCCATGGTACTTATTTCACCAATTATAAATCAGCTTGAAATACCTAATGAGAGTTAAATAAATTTCATATATTTTATTTAAATAGGTATAGTAGCCATTACTGTATTTGTCTTATGTTTCATAATTCCAAAGCTTTACTCCTTTTGATTTTATTTTAATATTAAGATGGCTTTATTCCCTTTTTATTGTTCTTAAAACTGCTCTTTGGTTTATTTCTGCTTTGAGTTTCTAAAAGTTGTTCAGTAGCCTAATTAGATATTCATTTTGACATTTTGGTCCCAGAAGAAATAACATTAACTCCATACTTATCCATCTGGTTATCAGTTATAGCTTTGTGAATTGCTGCTTATAATTTTCCAGGGACATGTGGACGCCCTTCCAGTCAGGCTATTAAAATCCCTTACATTCTAACAACATGCTAATTAATATCCTCTCACATTTGTAGATGAACAGCAAAAATACTACTATGTAGAGGACATTTTACTTATTTAATGTTGAAATGCAGAAATTTTAGATTAAAAGTTAAGCCAGCAATTCTTTATATAGCTACATATTTTTAGGAATCAAAACCTTTTATCTTCAATTTTGTGAAAATGTTTAATTCACACATCAGCTTAAAATTTCATATACATAATTCTAAAAAATCTGCACCCTGAAGGAGAAATATTTTTCACCCACATTCAGAAAAGGGTGTTTCCTAGCAACCTCATACAATCAGAATCAATCCTTGGCTGAATCATGACTCAAAGTGCTGTTAGAAGTAATTATTGCATGAGAAAGAGACCAATGCCTGTTCTGATTAGGAACAACAGCTCCTTCCTGATACTGGTCAGCCACAGTCCAAAATCAAGCAACTGTTTAGAAATGTCTTTGTTTTCATGAAATGTTGCCTGAGAAAGGCAAGCATCACATCCCGATAGACAGAGCAAATGGGCCACTCAAACTTCAGGTATGAATCCAAAGAATGCAGTCTCACCTCCCTACTGCATTAAAATGTGTTAGTTTATTTATTTCATTAAATTTCTTAACTCATTTTTTTGTAGTAGACTGTTCTGCATGGCGTGGGCCCAGCTCCCACTCGGAGATGCACAGGACCCATGCCCACAGATAGGTTCTCCTGTGGGGAATCAGGCCTGCAATGTACCTAAGTAGCTATGAGTCTTGCTTTTTGCTAAAACTCCCTCACCCTGAATTGAGAACATTTATTGCAAAGCATCCTAAAAACCATGCTAAACCTTCCAAGGATGAGTGTAACATGTCCAACTACTTTTGCCTTTTCATTTGCAAATATCCCTCTTCTGTGATGTGATTAGCAGCATTGGCTCTTTTGTTTTCTGAAAAAGGTAACCACCTAAAGCGAGCCTGTGCATAGTTAATGAGGACCTTCTCGCAATGTGCCCAGTAAGACAATAAAAGCTCATTGGAGCAAGGGCTGAGGCATTTGCTCCCCTGGAGAGAAAAGCCATGCAGTCCCTTTTCCTCCACCCATCCGTAGTCCATGTGAATGTCTCATTTCATCCATATGAAATTTTTATTTTCTTTCACCTTGTAAGTATTCACTGTTGTTTACTATAAGGATTAAACATTAGGTAATGATCTTACAAACACATATCACTTTATTTCATTAGGATCCATTCTATAAACATGTATTTGCACATTACTTTTTTCTTTAAGAGATGACTGCTGTCCACGCACATAGATTTCATAACAGTTTGCTCCAAATTCATTCAACCTTAGTGAAAACTTTCACATATGACTAGTATCAAGTCAAAGTGCTTAGATGATTCATTTTTGGGGGTGGAGGGTGTTGCATCATTTCAGGATAAAAATAAATAGAAAACTTTGGTAGATTAACTTCCACTTACTTTTTTTCTCTTACTGTGGAAATTAGCTACTATATTTTTTTGGGGGGATGGGAGAATCATTGTCCTTACAGACCTATATCATTAAGGAGAAAACAGACCTGCTGTCAAATGGGTCAGATAAGTACATTTGGGACTATCTAAAGACACAAAAACCATCAGAATCAAACGACCCATGATGAATGCCACTATTGAAGCCTCACAAACCACAGACTCAAAGGGACATCCTGACCACCACTCTCCACCCCAGATTTAGACACATCATCCGTTCACAGATCTAAGTTATAGCATTTACTACTTAGACCTTTTTTAATAAGAAATTTATCCCAGGAAAATATAAACAAGGTAAGTAAAAAGGCAATAAATACCAAAATAATAGACTATTCTGAAAATGTGTTTTGGCATTTATTAGATAATAAGTTACCCAATACACTTGTGAAATATTCAGGGTGCCAAAAAGAAATAAACAAGCTTGTAGGTACTAGGAAAATTTATTAAACATACATCCTCTTCTCAGAGAGTACACAATTATTAGGACAAACCAAAAAATATAGGTATTACATTAACATTATTTAATTTTTAAAAGGACTTATTAAAAAACATTTTTAACATAATTACTTTGGTAAATCGACAAAAGTCTGTTGGTCCTAAAATCTTTTAGATGCCTTTCTTTTTCTTTTATTAACATAAGCCATATAATCAATATTTAATGAAATACTAAAACTTTAGAAATATGATTATTTCACATAGGTGGGGAATATAATTAAATACGAAATCTCCTGCCAACGCAGAAAGTTCTCCACAAAAGTAGAAGAGAAAAACAGTTTTATTATTCAATAATTATTAAAACAGAATGTGATGTGCATCACAGGCAATCTGCTAAAAAATTTGCAAAGACAAAAACAATCTCAGCTTTTTATATAGCCAAGCAAATACCACCCATTACGCATATATTTTCAAAACAAACAGTAATGAGTCCTCAAGTATGAGGACACAGGGCACTGTTTGTCACACAGAGTTCATGCTACATTGTTACAGGGTGCAGCCAAGAGGGGGGACCCCAAATGGGCATTTAAAATGGGGTCCAGAACTCAAGGTGTCTAGGAGATTTTAGGATGTCTTCACCCCCCACCCCAGGGTGTGGGTTGGGGGAAGGGACAAATGGAGCAGGGCCATTGAGAGCTGTTTTGCATAGCAACAGCCTTGCAGCTAAGCTCTGGGGAGGTCATTTAACAAATCTATAGTCTTTGGCTGGTCGCTTAGATATGTTAAATAGCTGTGGCCATGCCCTGAGCCAGGGGAATGGAAGTAACTTCCCCACCAAGATGTAACTGGAGGGGCAGGTCCCTGCGTGGGAGCTTGGAGATGATTGACTCCAGGACAAGGGGCCACACCTGCCCAGACTCATGATGGCAGCCCAGTAAAGCTGGAAGGATACGAGTTCTGGCATGTGAAGCCCAGTGTGGGAGGAGTTGGAAAAGAGTCTGCAGAGGATTGGCCGCAGGGATTTAAAACCCAGACTTGGCGGCCATTGAGAGGAGAGAACCATGTGGCTGTGGAGGTGCAGAGAGGATCACAGCCATTGGAGAGAGAGCCACACAGCTTTAGCAGAGTGAAGACTCCCGCATCCCTGAGAGGGAGAACCACGCGGCCTGGACAGAGTGGGGACCCCCACAGCTTTAGAAGGGGAACCACCACCTGGTTTTAGCAGAGATCCCGGTGACTCAGCTGAGGGTGCTGGGAACCCAGGGAGGTCTCCCAGTCGAGATGGAGTACTAACTGGGAAGAACCAGAAGACTGCCTGAGCCATGGACTTCTATTTCCTTTCCTGAGATACGGTACTGGGCAAAGGGGGAAGGAAGGAAGGACTGTGTCTGTTTGTGGGTGTTTTAAGGGACTTTAAGATTTTGGTGAAGACATTAGGTCCCTACTTTAAGTTTGTATAGCATTAAATAAACATTTCCTTTCCTTTTCATGAATCTCTGGCATTGAGAGACGTCTTTCTTTGGGCAGTGGACATAACGGACCCAGGGCCTTCTTTTAATAATAGTATATTGTCCCAGGCCCCCCTTGTTTGTTCTGTAAAACATTTGCTTGATAGTTGGGGATGACCACCTGTATTAAATAATTAGCTTTATCCAAAAAAGAAATTAAACATATCTTTGTGACAAGAGGTAGTTTTAAAAGGTGAGTGAAGAACCACCTAAGTTTGGCTCCTACTCTTACAGAAACTGGAAGATGGGGGCACTATCTTCCTTAATGTTTACATTTCAAAGAGACATTTCTGGATCCTAAAGCTTCTGAGAAGTTTATTTAGATTTTTAAAAAATGTACATACATTTCAAAGAGATAGAGAAACAACTTACAAGTATTCTAAAGTAAATATCTATGGAAAGCAAGGCAAGACAAGGCACAAGGTCGCGTCCGGGAGGAAAAATTTCTCCTCTTCCTTCTAGGTCCCTCCTGCTGGTATAAGAATTAAATTGACATGAAACAGATTAATAGGAGAACATCAACTTTAATTTTGTATGTATTGGGACTCCATAGGAATTTGAGGTCCACAGACAGGCCACTGGGATTTATAGCCCATTCTGAACTAAGAAGGGGTAGAAGTCTGGGACTTCACAGGGGAAGAAGGCAATTCACATGGAGATGAAAAAAATGAAATGTTTGATAAACAACTGTTTGCCGGCCATGCAGAGACAAAGGAACTCAGAGAGGACTTTGAATAAGCAGACCTTGTTAAATGCCCCCCACCCACCACCACACAAGTGGACAACCCCTCACTCTATTCTTTGTAGCTATCTCTGGTGATGGTTCTTGTTCCTGGAAAAGGCCCTCTATCTAAATTATTTTAGCAGTTGAGAGGAAGGTAAAAGCCCTTCCTGAGTGTTTTGTTTTGTTTTAAATAATGAACCTAAAATGATCTTCATGCCAAATGACATATTTTGGGGAGGCAAAATCCTGATCTGCTAAAGTCTCTTCCCTTATTTTCAACAGGGAGAAGCCTTTTTTTTTGTTTGCCCTTATAATATACAATTCCACCCTAAAAGTAGCAAATCCTTAAAATCTTAGCAACTTTAAATTTACTTTAACATTTCCAGTTTTCTATAACTAATAATTTTACTGGCACTTGCTTTCTATGAATTTTAGTCCCCTTAACTCCCAAATGGTTTCTTATGGTATGCATTGAATAAGGAAAAAAAAGAGGTAAGAATTCCACTCTTCATTCAAGGAATGTAGAATATATTTCTTGTTAGATATATAGGTATACCTCTAATATGTCAGTTAGTAAGATTGCTTTTAATAATTTCATTTTCTAATATTTTGATTATATACTCAATACATACACATTTTAAAATTGTAAATAGTAAAAATAAATATTAGAGGAAAAGTATGATTTCTCTGATATCCTTTATTGGCATTGAACTAAATACTAGTATCATTCTGTAACTCAAATTTTATAAATTGCAATTGATTGATGTGCTCTGGATATTTTTCTTTTTTTTAAAGATTTTATTTATTTATTTTTAGAGAGAGGGGAAAAAGAGAGGGAAACATCAATGTGTGGTTGCCTCTCAAGTGTCCCTTACTGGGGACCTGGCCTGCAACCTAAGCATGTGCTCTGACTAGGAATCGAACCAGCAACCCTTTGGTTTGCAGGCTGGTACTCAATCCATTGAGCCACAAGCCAGGGTTGAATATTTATTCTTTTTGGAGACAATGTGAATTATGAAGAACTCATGGTAAATATGTATACCATGTATACATATTACCAATATGTATACCAATATTGATACTGGCATGGTGCTGGGAGAAAACAAGAGGGGCTGTAAGATACTTGAGGCAATGGTAAACAAGATAGGATAGTGCATGACAGCTCTCCCCACCCCTGGGCAGAGACTGTGCAGGCTAGCGAGCCTGAATAGGAGGAAAATAACCCTCCTAGTCCCTTCTGGAACATGCTGGCAAGGGGAGGTGCAGACTTGTCAGACTAGGATGGGATTGGCTGGGAAGCTGCATGCTCTGGAGCACATGGAATTATGGGCTGGAAGATTTGAACAAAGAGAGGGCAGAGACTCAGCATCTTTCCCTTCCTTGGGGATCTACCTGGATGACCATGCTGCAGCTGTTTCCCAAAGGATGGCATTTTTAAATGGGAGAAGGAACTCTGGATACACGCCAGGACTGGTCTGGCCTGGCAGAGGGTGGCAGGGTTATTTTTCTTTAGGAGTTTTAGAGGGAATAGGCTCTGAAAAAGGAAGCCTGCCATTCTTGCAAGGTTGTATAGCTTTTGAATAAAGACTTCCTTAATTTTTTATCAAACCTCTGCTTCCAATATTTGTCTATGGGCAGTGGGCATCAGGACCCTACTTGCTGTTCGGTAACAAGAGTTAATGTCACAAAAATGACTCAATGTGCAATGTCTATAGATCACAATATTTTGAACTCTAAACCAAATCTTCATTGGACTTAATAAATGGAGGTGCCTGTTTGTCTTGTGTTATATGACATAGGTTCTTGTTTATAAGCCATAAAAAATGATGTGGGGGACCAAAAATAATTTTCCTTCTACCCTTCTAAGTTCCTGGCTGAGACCTCCTATTAATAAAGACATTAACAGGGAAAAAAACACAGTTTAAAAACATGTGTACCTCCTATACACATGGGAGGAGCCACATTTTCAGACAAGCACAGTAAACAAGGGTATGGCTGTTATGCAGATTCAAGTCAGTGCCTTCCCCATTGATAAGAGTTTCTACAGATTCAGTCATCCTTCTCTTTCTGGGAGACACCATTACAAATAGAGATTTCCCTTATAAATGTACATTTCTTTTTTTTTTTTTTAGAAGAGTGGGTCTTTTTTTTAATATTTTATTTATTTTTAGAGAGGGAAGGGAGGACGAGAGAGAGAGAGAAACATCAATGTGCGGTTGCTGGGGTTTATGGCCTGCAACCCAGGAATGTACCCTGGCTGGGAATCGAACCTGGGACACTTTGGTTCCCAGCCCACGCTCAATCCACTGAGCTACGCCAGCCAGGGCTAAATGTAAATTTCTCATATAAAAGGGTAACTTCTACTTGGTTTTCAGAACTTATCCCATGTCTGCTTTAAAAAATAATCAGCATAAAATTATCTTTATGCCCAAGAGGTATATTTTGGGAGAACAAATTTTGCTCCCCTTCAGTGGCTAATTTATACAAAAGAAATTTTATTGGAAGAATATTTTGGTCATAGAGGTGATGGGGTAGAGATGCTGAATCGGCAGAAAAGTATAAGGATCAGGCTTGGAACTGAGCAGAAACAATAGAGGTCCTAGAAAGCAAAGAAACACCTGGGAAGTAAGAATTGCACTGAATGTCTCGCTGTCTGAAAGCCTAGTCAAGGGGGCAGGAATTTAATTTCCAAATATTCATTTTCAGACATGCATCAACTGCTTGAGGTTTAAATTCCTGGAAGGGCAGTCCTGATTAATCTTCCATCATGGAAGACTGCCTGTGGAATTACTGTCCTAGAAAGTCTACATATAGGAAGAAAGAATTATTTGCCCACTAGGAAATGATGTACAATCAGGGAATGATAATGAAATCCATGCAACTAAAAATGTCAAATTACCTTGACAGTGCTAATAAATATTTTCCCCTCATATCTTTTTTGTTAATTCATAAGAAATAATTCATATAAGTTTGATAACATTAATTTTAACATAAATGATATCACATTCAAGTTTGCATTTGATAAAAAACACTCCTAGGTACAAAATATAAACCATTATCATAAAACTCAAACGAAGGCCCTGGCTGGCATAACTCAGTGGATTGAGCGCGGGCTGGGAACCAAAGTGCCCCAGGTTCGATTCCCAGCCAGGGTACATTCCTGGGTTGCAGGCCATAACCCCCAGCAACCACACATTGATGTTTCTCTCTCTCTCTCTATCTCCCTCCTTTCCCTCTCTAAAAATAAATAAATAAAATATTAAAAAAAAAAAAAAAACAAAAAACCTCAAACGAAGTCTAATGGGGTACACACTGACTTTATTTCACTCAAGGAACGAGATCAGAATGTTTCTCAATTCTTGACTTCTTATTTCTACTTTGTTAGTCAGTTATCCTCTTCCTTACTCTGTTAATAGTTTCTTATTACTTCTTAACCCTCCTGTCTGTTCATTTTGGGTCATCTTCTCTATATTTAATTTGGAATTTTTTTCAGTAAAGGCCATAATTCATGGATTGATTTTGAGTTCTCAGTCTCTGCATGGCTTCTAATTCTCAAGATAAAAAAGTAACTGAATAAAACAATAACAACACAAACTAGTTTGGAAAATAACTGAAGAATACCTTTGACAAGTTCCCAAAACAAACACAAATGCTTTTTTAAAAGAAGGCTGTATTGTATGATTCCAATACTCCTGGGTTCAGACTCATTTTCTCTGAAGCCTTTCTCCTCTGCTTTTCTAGAAGATGGAGTTTACCATCAAAAACTTTGCCCCTCATCTAACTGCTTATTCAAAAAAAGTTCTTTAGAAAAAAAATGTGGGAAGTGTACTTTCCCTTTATTACACAAAATGTGTGTTTTTCTCCAAAGCATTTGTTTTTCTTGAGTGCTCAAGTACATACCATGCCAGTGTCCAGCAAATACTCCTATACAAAATATCATCATGGTTATCCAGTTTTTTACTTCTATTTTGGATTCCTCAAACCTGTGCCACCAGCACAGCCTGAGGACCCATGAATTAGTGACTTCGAGTGCCTCCTCTTGCAACTGCTCTGAGGATCTGTCTCTTGGTGGAATCTCTCATTCCTTAAAGGAATTGCAAAACATTATCAAACAATTTCTCTCTTCTGATTCAAGCACAGTGTTAACTGAACTAAAGGGGTTTGTTCACCTGTGCACATCAAAGCCCTAGACAAAAACAGGAGTTTCAGCCAAGGAAAAGTTAAAGGAAATGACTGTAAACCTCAATACACAGGTGACTTAGTGTTCTCAAACATGAGTCTCCCATGGTTTCCAGGGGATGGGTTATACAAGGAACTAAGGGAGTGAGGGTCATGGTTACAGCATTGGTCTCCATTGATTGGTGGGCACTAGGGTAGGAGGCAGTTATTGTTGCATTTGGTTCTGATGTCAGCCATGGCCTCACTCTGTCTGGTTTTGCAAGTATGTGGTTGATGGCATCATTTTGCCTTTCTGGGACTGGAGCTAAAACACAACTGAGGCTAGATGTTATTTCTACTTTGACTGAAACTCAGTTTCTGGGATCAACAGACCCCACGGTTTGTTCCTAAGATTATTTGACATTTTGAACCTCATTGTCCTGAGGGCTTAATTAAGGGAGTGAACGCGCAAGGAAGAAGGGGGTAGGTGAATCAGAGTACTGGATGGGTCAGATTTGAATCAAAAGGAGAAAAGGCCATATTAAAGAAATGAAGTTTCTACATGGTTTCAACAGACCTTGACCAGATTCAAGCCTGTCTTGAAAGCACCTAGCAAAAATGTGAGCTCATGTGTAGGTACCTTTATGATAAAACAAAATTGTTTATTGTGGAGAGATAACAGGATAGAACTTTAATATTATTCCTACCACCTGTGGAGAAGAGAGGATTTGGAAATGAGTCTCAGACACAATCAGTGTATCTGTAAAATCTTGCTCGGGCTTAAACCAACAGAGAGAGACACACACACATACATTGAACTCTGTTAGGAATAAACAGAAAAGTCAAATATATGGAGATCAAAGTAAAAGCTTTATTATTTATAAGTTTTAGTTAGAGAACAGTTTCAAACTGGCTCCAAAATTGATTTACTCCCATGCTCCCTATAAATCTAGACCTTAGGACACCATATCCAAGAGAGTTCAAAAGACAGGCACATCAGACACATTTGTAAAGTTATTTGCTGTTTCATACCCACTAGCCCTGATTCTCAGACCTTGTTACCAAGTGTTGCCTGTGGTTCGGCAGTATGGGCATCACCTGGGAGCTTGCCGGACATGCAGAATTTTAGCCCCAACCAAAACCTACTGAATCAGAGCCTGCATGGAAGCAAGATCCATGGGGGATATGAATACACATTAAAGTTTGAGAAGTGCTGTCTGAACCGTGAGAGATGGGTTTCCAGGGTTTCCCATATTTCTCTAAGACTCTCCTTTGAAGATTCTAAGCAGCAGGATAGATCTTTAAAAAAATCACATAAAAAAATCACCCCATCTAATTCTTATTTTGGAAATTTGGAAAACATAAAACAGTGCTTCAGAAATACTAACGACACATGAAAAACCTAAGGGTTTTACCAACAAATAGGTTTTGATTCTGAGGGACTAAGGTGAGGCCCAAGATTCTCATTTCTAAGAAACTCCCAAGTGATGATGATGCCACTGGCCCACAAACCACATACTGCATGGCAAGGCTTTAAGAGTTGTGCTTCCTCCTTGGCATCAGAAGCCTGGAAAATCTACAAACCGTGGGCAGGGAAGAATCAAGTGACCTGGAACCACATTGAGCTACATACTCTGGGCAAAACAGCAGCTATCGAACAGGCGCCTCACTCTCCTCTGTGGATAAGCAGATCAGCAGAGCTTGGAAGATGGCAGAAGATGTCCTGAGTAGTGGAGCAGCCATTTCATCTTAGAAACATGAGATCTACAAGCTGCTCTCAAACCATGGGCCGAACAGTCCATGGATGCTAGTCTCTCGGGGAGGAGGCCAACAGTGAGCCAGGAAGGGCTGCTGCCACCTGAGGCTGCCACTGCAGTGCCAACCACTCTTTTATGAAATCAAAACTGCCAGGCACTGGCTTGAGCCTCATCTTGGTTCTGGAATGGACCAGAACAATGCATGAATGAAGTCAATCCAACTATGCCCGAGGGTAAGAACCTACTTCCCAACCTATTTCCCATCTTAAATTATATCCAGTCCACTTTCAAACACAAGTTCACCCAAGATAATTTATTGAATCTATCTATCATAGAGATATTATGATAACAATATTTTTAAATATAGTAGACAACAGTAGCTCAAATCTCAATAGCAATGCCCTTATACTTTAATTTTTAGGCAGAAATTCAAATCCAAACATTACCTCACCTTCCTCTGATAAATTAAATTCAGAATCACAAAGTTATGTTAAAACCAAAATCACTCCCCGCAACATTCATGAGCCCTGCTCTAGACCTGCTAAATGATAATCTCTGGGAACAGAGCCATAAATTTGCATTTTGAGCAAGTTCCCAGATGATGATGATGCTCTTGGTCTGGGAACCAGATTCTGGGAAACACTGCATTTGAGGGAGTCAACATGGTCTCACCTGGCAAAACCTAAGAGGCTTTTTTTAAAAAAACAGAAGTCTTGCCTTTATTCAGCCAAGTCTTACTGGAATGAAAGGCTTTTATTTCCCTGGTGACCTGATTCCTTTCTCAGCTGTGCTGCTTAGGTCAAAGTCAACAGAAAGCCTTCTTCCTGGCATTCAGGTCTGTGCTGACTGAAAGTAAATGGACAACAGTGTGGTGGTTGTGGGGGGAGTAAATAAAAGTTTGGAAAGAAACTCACACTTTTAAGATAATTTACCTTTTTTTAATTATAAATGAACATTTTCACTTTCTCAACCTAAAAAAAATTTTAAAAAGAAAGAACATTAAATACATGACCAGTGAACAGCAATGGCTTCCACTTCTGTAACTAGAAAAAGCTGATTTAAATCTGGTAATTTACACTTGTTGTTTTGAAGACAAAATGAATGCTTACTTATTTGGGGGTTTATTGATGGTATTCAGAAAATGCTGTAAGATCGAAGGGGAAAAACCGTGTTAGTACTGACAAAGTTGAAATAGAAAACATAGCCTGGACTGGTAGGAAAAAGGAGTTCTAACATACACACACTTCTTTCCAGATCTACTCAAAGGCAAATCTACTTCACAGCTGTTGTGCTCCAAGAGCTGGGGCAAAAAGACTACACTCCTCCCCTGTCTTGTACATAACCCTGACCCACTGCCCTAGGGATACTGCTTAGAGGACAGGCACAATGGAGAAGGCCACTGCAGTGTGTACACTCAGTCACAGGGAGAGCAGTCTTCTCTCGCAAGGTCATCAATCAAGTTAGCAAGTGACTCATTTGCCCCAGAGAAGACTGAGAGAGAAGAACAAGTGAAAGAGCCAGATTTTCTTTCAAATAGTTCCTCTCCTCTGAAGTGTAGTAAAAATTTCCTTATAAAGGTGGGAGGAAGAGGGTAGAAGAGTCCTAATACTTCTTAAACTACAAGAGGGAGGTGGAGGAATCTGAGCATTTTTAAATTAAAGCAAGAATTAGCCCCAGGGCTTTGACTCAATTTTAGTGACTCATATATCTTGTCTATTGCTTTAACACTGAAAGAAAAACCTGTGATTTCTTTATCTAACTTTTAAAACATTATACTTAACATCATAAGCTAAAGAAACCATCTTTGATCCATATCCCCCAAAAGCTCAGTTGGTAGTAGCCTCCAGCAATGTCACATGTTAGAGTGAGAGCAGTGTCCCCTGAACCAAAAGTGATCCATTCTTTCCTCCTGGGCATAATTTGTCCAGGGGTTGACATTTTGTTCAAGTCAGGACACATTTGTTCCACATAAAAATTAGAAATTAAAAATTAATGATGGCAACCTTAATCTGGCCATTACGTTGAGTAAAAGGTATTAGCAAATTACAATAAAGAAAACTGAACCACAGTAGAGAGAATAATAGACACACAAAGATGAGTAGAGGTGATAAAGGCAGACGGCATTCTAGATCCTTTCTAATTTTTTTATGAGACCAGGTTAGATCGTTGCTCTTTGTTTCCATGAGATACCTCTAGGCTTTACCTTAAACAAGCAGGTTACTGTTACTTGAAATAAGAAGACCCCCAACTAAGGCACCTACTTCCTTATGCCCCCCCCTCCCTTGTTCTGTTTCCTAAGGTTCTCGGGTCACATTGCATTGACCATTTGATATCAGTATGTGATTATGATGCTTCTTTCAATTAATGTCCCTTTCTTGCTCATGGTCCATGATTTTATTTTATGTTTTATTGTTTCTTTTTTAAATGAAGCAAATGCTATAACATTTATTTTGTAAAGAATTTATTTTTCCCCATGGTAATTCATTTTAAGATCACAAATAATGCAGAACCAAGGTTAGACAAAAATACGCAATGTTTATTCTGCTTAAATCACACAACCTCAATGATCATGTACTATAGACCAAATTGTCCCTGTGATAGAAAATGGGAATAAAAGAGAAATCTCATAAAATCTGTGCTCTCAAGGAAGCCATCATCTGTAAGAATAAGTGGAAGCAAGCAAGCAAAGTAACCAGCTTGTTACAACAGAATGAATATTATAAACTTTGAACAGGTGCTACCACCAAGAAGAAGAGGAAGTACAAAATTTTACTTTGGGAATTTGAGGAAGGCATCACAGAGGGACTTAAATTTGAAGTGGAGCTTGAAAGGAGGATAACTGCATAAATATAGTTACAAATCAAGAAGTACTGGCTGTACTTAAAGCTGAGATTTGGACTGTGGCAACTTGTCAAGGTCTCTGCTGAGGTGGTGGTTCTTTATCCCTGAGGCAAGAAGGAGACTTTAAAGGTTTTTAAAGAGAGGAAAAATACCCACCAGACCTATGCTTTAGAAAACTAACTCTCAGAGAAATGTAAAATGTGATTATGTAGGTGTGCTATTCGAATCGGGGAATTTACTTAAGTAAATAAAATGCTTTTGCAGTCATCTTGATGAAAGAGAAGATAAAATTTAGGGGGATAAAGGTAGAAGGTGGAATCAAGAAATATTTTGGAGATAGAATTTAATATTTAACTATAAGACTTACTGACTCAAAACACATCTGGTGTCTAGAGAAAGGGGAGGACTCAGAAATATACAGCAGTTTTATCAGAACAAAGAAGACCCCATTCCCCATGTGAAGGCATAACATTAGTAGATCTTCCATTCTTAGCAGGAAACATGAACAGGATATAGGTATAGATGTGAACGGAAATAGACATATGGAGATAGAAAACTTTGTATTTACTGGTATAAATATAACTATAATCCCTCTTATAAAGTCCTGAACACTTCTGAAACCAACATTTTTCATGAACCTCAAATTTCCACTCAACATAAGCAATTCCCTCCTACAACTACACTTATATGTACCTGCTTAGAAGCTAAGCTATAAATTAAGGTCATAAATAAAGAAAAATTATATGTATATATATATATATGAAATATCATGTCAACAATCTAATGGAAGTATGAGCCTTTTTTTATTATTTTAGTTTTTTATTGTTTCTGCTGTTAAAATTGTACCTGCTCTTACCCTCTTTCTAAGCCTCCACCCAGCCCCACCCTCTCCCCTCCCTAAGTCAGTCCCCATATTGTTGTGTCCATGAGTTATGCATAAAAGTTCTTTGGTTGATCTCCCTTGTACACCTGCAGCCATGTGGCCCAAGTGTCCTCTGTAGTCTCTGGGCCACAGGCCACAGCCGTGGCTCACTGCAAAGGGGAAACAGCCTCGTAACGGTGAATGAGCAGCCCCTGGAGATGGTCTGGCCATGCATACTGCAATACAAGCTACTGGAACCTGTTCTGTTTCTGCGGAAGGGGCGATTTGCCGGCGTGGACACCAGAGTTCCCGTGAAAGGTGGAGGTCATGCAGCCCAGATTTATGCAATTCGTCAGTTCATCTCCAAAGCCCTAGTGACCTATCACTAAAAACATGTGGGTGGGGCTTCCAAGAAGGAGATCAAAGACACCCTCATCCACTATGACCGGACCCTGCTACTGGCTGATCCCCATCACTGCAAGTCCAAAAAGTTCGGAAGTCCTGATGCTGGTGCTGGCTACCAGAAATCCTATCCATAAGTCCATCAGGGCTCACCTTCATAATAAACAGTGGTCATGGGATTAAACAAAAAGTATAAGCTTTTACTAGTCGAACTTACTTTACCTGTAGTACTTGGATTTCAAGAAATGATACTAAAAAATAAGAGGAAGGAAGGGTTGACTTCTCTAGTGAGTAGTTTAATGGGCATATATTGATTTGTTCTAGTCAGCTGTAATTGCTAAAATATTACTTCTAAAATTTCCATGAAAAAGATGGTCTATATTTCTTCAGTATGTTTAATGTAAGTGGAAATATATAGACAAATAATTGGAAAATATGTCATACAATAAAGACACTGTTCATCAAAGCAAATTTACACACCACTGTTAATCTGTGAAATTTATGCTGATTTCCCCTTCATTAAAACTAATGGAGCACAATATGGTGATTACCAGAGGGAAAGGGGGTAGGGGAGGTAGAAGAGGGTAAAGGGGTGGTACATGGTGAGAGAAGGAGGCTTGACTTTGGGTGGGGAACACAAAATGATGTAATATGCAGGTGATACATTAGGAAGTTGTACACTTGAAAACTGCATAATTTCATTAACCAATGTCACCTCAATAGATTCAATAATATTTTTTTAAAGAATAAGACAAAATTAATGGAGCAAACACTTCCGCATGGAAAACAAATACAAAATAAGTCATATTTTCTATCTTGAAATCACCAATCACTTTTGGTAAGCCCCTTGGGAGTGTGGAAGGACAGGCTTCATACCCTTTGCTGGTCAGGAGTAATTGTGTCAGGTGACTAAGGCAAAGTAACACAAAAAGGAAAAGTTCCATTTTCATCTTTCTTTTCATACAGAGGTAAGAAGGCAAAAAAAATTCTTCTATCTCCATGAGTAAATAGAATATCTTCTTCTTGGAGTAATTTTTCTAATGATAGAAAAATCTAATCTGTAACTAATACAGTTATAAAGTATTATAAAACCTTACATTGTACTTTAGTATTCAAAAGAACAGAAGATAGAATAGTGTGTATTTTAGATAGTTTTAAAAAGTGTCTATGGGCATCAGCTATAACTCAAAGATAATAATGTTTTCAAGGTTTGTTTTCAGGATTAGAGAAGAATGTGAAAGTCCTTTTTTAAACCATAAAGCACTCTGAACTGTATATCATGGTCCTACAGAAAATTAAATGGGCAAGTCCTCTAGTATGCGTGGACCACCCAGGGCTGGTATCCCCAGTGATAATTGCACCTGCAACCTTCAAGGTAAGAAAATACTTGATATTAAGCATGAGAGTACAGAAAATAATTGGGTCCCTGTCTTCATGCCATTATTTTTAAAGCTTCCAATTCTATAACACTAAATAAAGAACAAACTCCCAACACTTGTTCATCAAGTGTTTTTCATATAATCCAATATAATCAAAGCTGTCAGTGCACTCAAGGAGTGAAGGTGTTAGGATCAAGGAAAGATTCTCTTGATGTAGAATTTGAGATTATGCTAACATCTCAGTGTTTTATCCTATACGTTATACAGGTAGCAAAATGTAACTAATACAACAGTTTCTCATTGGCTGAACCCAAATGTATCTTAGATTGTTGTGTAGAAAGAAAGACAATATTTAAAATCCAAAGCAAAAAGCCTAATTTATTCTTTCTCCTTTTATGAGAAAAGATCTAAATGGTAAATACAAATGACTAAAATGAATAAAATGATATAAAAACTATTAGTCAATATTATCTACATTTTTAAAGATGCAACATAATAATTAGAATAAGACCTAAATTAGCAAATGTTACATATTAAAGAAAATCTGGGACATCTACTAGAAAAGAGCAAAGAACAAAAATTACTATAGTCTATAAATTAGAGTTAAAAATGACTTTACCCCACAGCCTTGTTCCTTGATATGTAACTGCATTGTGGTACAGAATTTCTCACCTAGTACACATGTCAGAAAGTCATCTTACTTCATCAGGGAAGCAAGTGATCTGTGCTATGTGTTGGATGTAAAAAGTCATGTATTTTTGTGACATGGTATATACAATGCAGCAAAATACATGTAAAAATGTTTCATATGATCAACAAATATTTGAATAATATTCACTGTGATAGGTACTGTATCAGAAACCAGCCATGGCTGAGGGGGGCAAATAGTGGTAAACTAACTTGGCATTGGCACCACTCTACAGGTAATTGCAGATGAAATAACCAACATATGCATGTGTTAATTTCAGAGAAAAAAAAAAACACTGGACATAAATCTAAACTGTTCTTAGCCAAGTAGGAAGCTAAGCAAAGCTGATGTACAAAACAACATTTCAAGTGTCGCACCCAGCATGAACCTGAGCATACAACACTGGTTATCTACATTTTATCAAAAATTGTGCCAAATCAGGACAAATCAAAATTAATGGAAAATTGTAAACCTCAACTCTCTCCTAAATTTAGAAGTTCATGGCTGTTTGTTGTATACTTAGAGCAGTATCATTCATCTTAACAGCTTCTATTACTTGTATCCCTATCCAGAGTATTCAGGAGATCAGGCAGATATGAATAAATGAGGAGCTTGACTTTCCAGAGAAGTCTGGTCACACTAGGGAAACCAGTGCAGTACCTTTGTATTTTCAGCCCCCTAGTGGGAAATTGAAAAACACTTTACTTAAGCAAGTGGCTCACACAAGGCAGTATTCAGGCCAAGAAGATTAGATTATTGTAACTCCCCATGGGCTGACTTGTTCCATAGGTCTTACATAAACTCCAGCTGGTAAAGGACAAAACTCCCAGGTTCCCTCAGGAAAGGTCAAAATTAATCAAAATATATTTCCCCCTATCAGAAATCCCTATGTTTGCTATTGGTTAAAAAATAAAGTAGTGTCCTGATTTTTAAATTGCTCTTTTAATTCAGGGTTTAATAACTGGCCTAAATCCAATGTGCTTTTTACAATCTCTTAGCAATTTATGTTTCCTGGCCAGCTTCTGAACTCCACTGAAACAAATCTGCTTCATGGCTTAAGACCATTTCAGGGCTTTTTGAAAGAAGGATATTTCTATAACCTTAACCATGTAAAATTATCTTTTGATTACAATGCATTAGCTTAAATATATATTAACTTAAATAAAACTTTGTACCAAGTATTCCTCAGAATAATATAGAATGATATAACTTTATGTTTCATTACCCAAAGTTTTGTAAAGGAAGGTAACTAGACACTTCCTTTACAGTTTGGGTCTTAGAGCTGAAATTAAGGACTTGAGATGCATAGATTAAATATTCTTTTAAAAAAGGTATAAACTGACAATCATGCACATATATACCAGCACACATATATCCACAAGTTCTTCATACTGCTAAGTTCTAAATGGAACCCAGATATATATATATATTGACTTTTGAAATAGAGTATGCCCCCTTGCTAAATATCCAAATCAGCCCTGGCAGTGTAGCTCAGCTGGCTAAAGCATCATCTGGGTATGCCAAGGTTGCAGGTTAGATCCCAGGCCAGGGCACATGCAAGAATCAACCAATGAATGCCTAAATAATTGGAACAACAAATCAATGTTCTATCTATTTTTATTTCTGACTCTCCCTCCCTCTCTCTCTAAAATCAATAAATAAGATTTTTAAAAAGTAGCCAAATCAATCTTACTTTGTTGACTGAAAGCAAAACAAACTAAAAATGGCATCAGTCTTTTGGGTAAACAACACAACCAAGCATATGATGTTTATTAATCAAAGAGGAAGATTCAGATTAAACATTCAAAATATGGAAAGGTAAATGAAAAGTTACCTTTATCTACATGGAAGGTTCTAGTAAAATTCAAAGAATATGCTAGAGCTAGAGACCTGCTGAAACTCTACAGAAGAACAGGTTCAAGTCCAAAATTTTCTTCAGGAGGGCAACACTCCAGAAGAAACTTTTCATCATTTCCTCACATCCCAATGTCAGTGGACCCGACAACATTTTATGCCTGGGATTTATGAAACACAGTAAGTACTGACTTTCCTGACATCAACTTATGACCAAAGATAAGACTCTACCATCTGTTAAAGACCTATCTATTTTTTTTTGTCTGACATTCTGCTAAGCATTTTATATACATTATTTTATTTATGTTTTAGAACAAATTTACAAGGTACATATTATTCTGCTTCTTTATTCCCTTGCTTTACTAAATCAAATACTATAAATATTAAAATATGGGGGAAATCAGCACAATTAAATATTTATTTAATGTATGAAAATTTATCATGCATTTTTAATATTGTTGACTTTGATATCAAACTTGAACAAAGCTGGCAGATTCTGGAAACAAATAAAAACTTGAAGGAAGCAACCAGCAAAGTGTAAGTTTTTCACTCTGTAGTTTTGCTCTTTGGACAGCAATAGCTGCAGGGTGATGCAGGGCAGCTAAAACCTCAGTAGAAACTCAGCCAAATTTCTGAGTCAACAACACTAGGGAAGAAGTCTGCAGTACCTATGGCCACCAGAGAATGGGGTGAGGTAGGGAGAAATGAGCTAGTAAAAGGAAATACCACATTCTACACCAAAATCTTGATCCTTGGTTTTGGCTGACTCTTCAAGCACACATCCAAATGTCAGACTTTACACAGTCTCAAGTGACAATTTTATTGCCATGTATCCTACATTGAGGAAAAGTTTATTATTTGAGTTTAACCAAGTTAATTGCCCACTTAACCAAAAATATTAATATTCCTCAAAGTACTATAACAAAATCAAGAGTTCCCACACCAAAATATTCACAACATACAAAATACAATCCCATCCTGACTACTGTGGCTCAGTTGGTTGAATGTGACCCCACAAAGCAAAAGTTCACTGGTTCAATTCCTGGTCAGGACACATGCCTGGGTTGTCAGACAGTCCCTGGTTGGGGCACATGCAAAAGGCAGCTCATTGATGTTTGTCTCTCACTTAAGTTCCTCTCTATTTCTCCGTCCCCACCCCCTCTCTAAAAATAAATAAATAAAATATTTAAAAATAAAATAAAATAAAACCTCCTAAATTACTCAACACATGAAAAACTAGAAAAATTAACCCATTCTCAAGAGAAAGAAAACCAACAGATTTAATTCCAAGATGATAATAGATATTGAAGGTTTCAAAGAAAAAATTTAGGCTGGCTATAATAATCATGCTAATGAGGAAAAGACAATTATACAATTAATGATTATAAAGGGAGTATATTTCAGCAAAGAAAATACAAATATTAAATAGAACCTAATGTAAATTTAGACCTGAAAAGCATGTGATTGTAAGAAGTAAATGATAACAAAAACACAATAGTTTAGGCATTTTGAGATAAAGTTAAAACTGTGCTTGAAGACAAAAATTACATATCTATAACTATAGTACTATGACCTAAGGTTTCATCTCAACAAAAAGGTAGAAAAGAAAATTTTTTTAAATAATAACAGTGAAATGAAGTCAAGAATGAGTGGCAGAGAGGGGAAGAGGGAAAGAAATAATAAATGAGCTGAAATCAATGAAATAGAAAATGAATAGTAAATAGAGCCATTGCCTTAAAACATTTATAAAACGAGTTAATCCCTGGACCAGTCACAATCAAAACTGAGACAGAGCATGGATCACAGTATCAAATCTGAGAGACATTAAAATCAAAATAAGAGAATATTATGAACAATTTTATGCTGAGAAATCTGACATCTATGAAGTGGAAAAATTATTAAAACATACAAATCACAATAATTGAATCAAGATGAAACAAAAATCTAAATAACACCATCTCTACTTAAAATACTAAATGCCTTATATACACATGCACACCAGAAAATTCCAGGCCCACATGTGTTCACTGGTGCATTCATTCAACATTCAAAGAAGTAACATGAAACCTATAAAATTGCAACAGAAAATATAGATGTGGAAATACTCCCCACCTCATTCTATGAAGCTAGTATAACCTTTAGATCAAAGTCAAACAAAAGCATCCCAAGAAAAGACAACTTCAGACATTAATGAAGCCACAGAAATCTTACTGCATGTGCTACTGATAGACACAAAAATATTAACATAGTCCAGCAATTCAACTCCAACAACATAAAAAAAAAGGGAATAAATCATGACTGATTGGGGTTTTTCTCAGAATGAAAAATTGGTTCAATGTTGGAAAATCAATCACTGATTTACTGTATACCTTAGTTTTCTATTGCTTCATAAACAATTAAAACAAATTTAGCACCTTAAAAAATATCCTTTTATTAAGTCACAGTTCTGTATGTCAGTAGTCCAGGAATGGCTCAGCTGGGTTTTCTTTTCTTTTCTTACTTCTAGATTTCTGACCTGAACAACAGAATGAACAGCCAACAGTGCAATTCCTGGCACATATTAAGCCCTCAGTCAATATTTACTGAATAAATTAATGAATAAATAAATGTGCGAATGTTGCTACCATAATTAAGTTAAAGACTGCTAAAAGGTATATTTGCAATAAATGTCTCATATGTAAAATAAACTCAAGGAGATTTTAACAAACATTAGCAGAGGTAGGAGTTGTTTTTTTTTCTAGCCCTCTTTGTCCCCCCTTTTGGACATTTTATTATGGAAAAATATTAAGCGTACATAAAGTAGAAACACACGTACAATGAACACTCATGTACTCATTAATTGAATTTAATAACTGCTAAAAATATTGCCAATGTGTCTCCATTTTATACATGTATTCAATGTTTTGCAGAAATATTCTAAAACAAATTCTAAATGTCATGAGAGAATTCACTTCCAAGTGCACTGCCAACAGATAAGGGCATTTCCTACATAATCGTAAAACCATTATCAAACCTATCAGATCAGCAAGAATTCCTTACGAATAATTCCTTTTTCAGTTTTATCCATTATATTTCATTGCTGGTGTGTTCAAATGAGAAACTATCTCATAGTGGTTTTGCACTATGTCTCCCTAATGACTAATGATGTTGAGCTTCTATTCTTACATTTATTGTCCATTTGGGTATATTTAGAGAAATATCTATTAAAATTCTTCACCTATTTTTAAGTTAGGTTGTCTTTTTATTACTGAGTTGTGAGAGTTCTGTACATAGTCTGGAAATAAGTTCCTTATAGATATACAATTTGCAAATATTTTCCCCATTGAATAAATTATCTTTTCACATTCTTTTCTCCCCCACTTCATTTTATTTGACTTTAAAGTACATGGAAACATATGTTTTGGGTAAGGTACTATAAAGATGGTTAGTGGTATTATCTTTCATACCCCAACTTGACCAGGCATCTTAGTACCCGTTTCTACTATGGAATAATTTTACTTCAGATATATCCCAAATTTTTCATAATTATTTCATTAAAGGAAAACATGAATAACACTTCAGTTTCACTTCATTTATGAATGCAAAGAAAATCTGATATCTTAATCTGAAGATCAATATAGCAAAATGATCACTGCAATAAGTCCAGTTAACATCCATCACAACACAGCTAATTTTTTTTTTTCTTGTGATGAGAACTTTTAACATTTACTCTCTCAGCAATTTTAAAAATACAGTAGAGAGCATTGGATCTGAATAGACATTTCCCCAAAAACATACAGATGGCTATAAGGTACATAAAAAGGTGTTCAACATCACTAATCATCAGGGAAATGCAAATTAAAACCACAATGAGATTTCACATCTGTTAGAAGAGCTATCATCAAAAATATAAAAGATAACATGTTGGTGAAAATGTAGAGAGAAGAAAACCCTTGCACACTGCTGGTAGGAATGCAACTTCCTGCAGCCACTATAGAAACCAGTGTGGAAGTTCCTCAAAAAAAGTTAAAAATAGAGCTGCTTACAATATGATCCCCTAATCCACTTTGGGTATTTAGCCAAGGAAACCAAAATCACTATCCGAAAGCCATATTTGTACCCCAATTTCTTGCAGCGTTTTTCACAGTAGCCGAGGCATGGAAGCAACTGATGTCCATCCGTGACTGAATGCTATTCAAAAGCAGAGGACATTTCCTGGAGGAGGGAGTTAGAAGGAGGGCCCAGGCTCCCATCACAGTGCTGGCAGCTGGGCTGGCTTAGAAAGAAAGAGAGAGCAATGCCCTGAAGAGCTTCTTCAGGGGAAACGCTAGAAGAACCAGCAAAAGCAGGACTGGGGTCCCCAGGTTCTGCACCAGATGGCCAAATTGCTGCCCTGGGACCTTTAGCTTACCAGAAGCCTATAGATTTGTGGCCACACAAGTGTAATGAAGTTCACTCCCTTCCTTTTGGCCTCCCGTGGTCCCGCCCCTCACAGCCTTTGGGCCAGTTTGGCTCTGGGTATCCTCTCATTGTGATTCTGGGAGAGTTTGGAGGAGGCCTCAACAAGGATTGGGGTTTGTCTGAGAGGTGGTGTGGGCCAAACTCTTTTATTAATCATTGTTCATATACAGTTTTCTCCTTTTTACTCCCAATCCAGTTCCCCCCCCCCCCCCCCCCCCCCCCCCTTCCCTCCCATTACCACCCTCCCCTTAGTCTATGACCATGTGTCCTTTAAGTTTGTTCCTGTGAACCCTTCCCACTGTCCCCCTTAAATTCCCTCTTCTCTCCCCTCCGGTCACCATCAGCCTGTCCTCTATTTCAGTGTCTTTGGTTACATTTTGCTTGTTTCTTTGTTTTGTTATTTAGGTTCCTGTTAAAGGTGAGATCATATGGTATTTGTCTTTCACTGCCTGGCTTGTTTCGCTTAGCATAATGTTTTCCAGCTCCATCCACGCTGTTGCATAGGGTAGGAGCTCCTTCTTTCTTTCTGCTGCATAGAATTCCATCGTGTAAATGTACCATAGTTTTTTGATCCATTCATTTACTGATGGGCATCTAGGTTGCTTCCAGCATCTAGCTATTGTAAATTGTGCTGCTATGAACATTGGGATGCATAGGTTCTTTTGAATTGGTGTTTTAGTATTCTTAGGATAGAGTCCCAGTAGTGGAATTGCAGGGTCAAAAGGCAGATCCATTTTTAGTTTTCTGAGGAAGTTCCATACTGCTTTCCATAGTGGTTGTACCAGTCTGCAGTCCCACCAACAGTGCACTAGGGTCCCCTTTTTTCCACAACCTCTCCAACACTTGTTGTTTGTTGCTTTGTTTATGATGGCCATTCTGTCTGGTGTGAAGTGGTATCTCATTGTGGTTTTAATTTGCATCTCTCTGACAGCTAGCGATATTGAACATCGTTTCATGTGTCTTTGGATCCTCTGTATGTCCTCCTTGGAGAAGTGTCTATTCAAGTCCTTTGCCCACTTTTTAATTGGATTCCTTGTCTTCTTAGAGTACAGTCGTGTAAGTTCTCTATATATTTTGGAGATTAGACCCTTGTCTGAGGTGTCATTGGCAAATATGTTTTCCCATACAGTTGGTTCTCTTTTAATTTTCATACTGTTTTCTTTAGCTGTGCAGAAGCTTTTAATTTTGATGAGGTCCCATTTGTTTATTCTTTCCTTTATGTCCCTTGCTCTAGGGGACACGTCATTAAAAAAGTCTCTTCGTGAAATATCTGAGATTTTCTTACCTACGTTCTCCTCTAGGACTTTAATGGTGTCATGTTTTATATTTAAGTCTTTTATCCACCTTGAATTAATTTTTTGTATATGGTGTAAGTTGGGTGCTCAAGTTTCATTTTTTTTGCACGTGGCTGTCCAGTTCTCCCAACACCATTTGTTGAAGAGGCTATTTTTATTCCATTTTATATTGCTGCCTCCTTTGTCAAATATTAATTGACCATAGAGACTTGGGCTTATTTCTGGGCTCTCTGTTCTGTTCCATTGGTCTATGTGCCTGTTTTTTATGCCAGTACCAGGCTGTTTTGATTACAGTAGCCTTGTAATATAGTTTAGTGTCGGGTATTGTGATCCCTCCTACTTTACTCTTCTTTCTCAATATTGCAGCAGCTATTCGGGGTCGTTTATAATTCCATATAAATTTTTTGAAGTGTTTGTTCTATGTCTGTGAAATATGCCATTGGTACTTTAATAGGAATTGCATTGAATGTGTAAAATTGCTTTGGGTAGTATGGACATTTTGATGATATTAATTCTTCCAATCCATGAACACGGTATATGTTTCCATTTGTTTGTGTCTTCCTTGATTTCTTTCTTCAGTGTTGTGTAGTTTTTCTGAATACAGGTCTTTTACCTCTTTGGTTAGGTTTATTCCTAGATATTTTATTTTTTCTTTTTGCTATTTCAAATGGGATTTTTTCCTTGATCTCTGCTTCTGCTGTTTCATTGTTGGTGTACAGAAATGCCTTTGATTTCTGGATATTGACTTTGTATCCCACTGTTTTGCCAAATTCATTTATTAGGTCAAGCAGTTTTTTGGTAGAGTCAATAGGATTTTCTATGTATACTATCATGTCGTCTGCAAACAGTGATAGTTTTGTTTCCTCCTTTCCGATTTGGATGCCTTTTATTTCTTTTTTCTTGTCTGATTGCTGTGGCTAAAACTTCCAGTACTATATTGAATAGAAGTGGTGAAAGTGGACAGCCTTGTCTTGTTCCTGATCTTAATGGAAAAGGTTTTAATTTTTGCCCATTGAGAATGATGTTGGCTGAAGGTCTCTCATATATGGCCTTTATTATGTTGAGGAATGCTCCCTCTATTCCCACTTTGCCAAGTGTTTTTATCATGAATGGGTGCTGTACCTTATCAAATGCTTTTTCTGCATCAATTGATATGATCATGTGGTTTTTGTCTTTGCTTTTGTTTATGTGATGTATTACATTTACTGACTTGCGAATATTGAACCATCCTTGCATCCCTGGAATGAATCCCACTTGGTCATGGTGTATAATCTTTTTAATGTATTGTTGGATGCGGTTTGCCAGTATTTTGTTGAGGATTTTAGCGTCAATGTTCATCAGTGATATTGGCCTGAAGTTTTCTTTCTTTGTTGTGTCTTTATTTGGTTTTGGAATTAGGATGATGTTGGCCTCATAAAAAGAGTTTGGGAGACTCCCATCTTTTTGGATTTTTTGGAATAGTCTGTGAAGGATAGGGGTTAGCTCTTCCTTAAATGCTTTGTAGAATTCTCCTGTGAAACCATCTGGTCCCGGGCTTTTGTGTGTTGGGAGTTTTTTGATTACTGCTTCAATTTCTTTTGTTGTTATTGGTCTGTTCAGACTTTCTGCTTCTTTTTCATTGAGTTTTGGAAGACTATATTTTTCTAGAAAGTTGTCCATTTCATCTAGGTTTTCAAATTTTTTGGCATACAGTTCTTCGTAGTAATTTCTTACAATCCTTTGTATTTCTGTGGTATCTGTTGTAATCTCTCCTCTTTCATTTCTGATTGTGTTTATTTGGGTCTTCTCTTTTTTTTCTTGATGAGTCTGCTTAAAGGCTTGTCTATTTTGTTTATCTTTTCAAAGAACCAGCTCTTGGATTCATTGATCCTTAGAATTGTGCTTTTAGTCTCTATATCATTTAATTCTGCTCTGATCTTGGTTATTTCCTTCCTTCTGCTTGCTCTGGGCTGTCTTTGTTGTTGTTCCTCGAGTTCTTGTAGACGTAGGGTTAGGTTGTTTGTTTGGAAAGTTTCTAACCTTTTTAGGTGGGCCTGTATCGCTATGAACTTCCCTCTCAGGACTGCCTTGGCTGTGTCCCATAAGTTTTGGGTTGTAGTGAGTTCGTTTTCATTTGTTTCCAGAAACCTTTTGATTTCTTCCCTAATATCATTCTTGACCCATTCATTGTTTAATAGCATGCTATTTAATCTCCATGATTTTGAGTGTTTTTGGGTTTTTTTTCCTTCGGGTTGGTTTCTAGCTTCAGTCCCTTGTGGTCTGAGAAAATGCTTAGTATGATTTCAATTTTCTTGAAATTCTTGAGGCTTGTTTTGTGTCCTATCATGTGGTCTATCTTTGAGAATGTTCCATGCACATTTGAAAAGAATGTATATTTAGCTTCTTTTGGATGGAGGGCTCGGTATATATCAGTAAAATCCATTTCATCAAGGGTATTGTTCAATGCCACAATATCTTTGTTGATATTTTTGTTTAGAAGATCTGTCCATTTTTTGATAGTGGGGTGTTAAAATCTCCCACTATAATTGTGTTGCTGTCCATATCTTTCTTGAAGTCCTCTAAGATTTTCTTTATGTATTTCGGTGCTCCTATGTTGGGTGCATATATATTTACAATATTTATGTCTTCTTGATGGATTCTTCCCTTGAGTATTATGAAGTGACCTTCTGGGTCTCTCTTTATGGACCTTTTTTGGAAGTCTATTTTGTCTGATATGAGTATTGCTACCCCAGCTTTTTTTTTCTTGACCATTTGCTTGGAAGATTTGTTTCCAGCCCTTCACTTTCAGCCTGTGTAGGTCTTTTATCCTGAGGTGGGTCTCTTGTAGACAGCAGATATGTGGGTCATTTTTTTCTTATCCAATCAGCTATTCTATGTCTTTTGATTGGAGCATTTAATCCATTTACATTTAAGGTTATTATTGATAGGTACTTATTCATTGTCTTTTATGTATGTGTGTTCCCTCTCTCTCTCTCTCTCTCTCTCTCTCTCTCTCTCCTCCTTAAAGCAGTCCTTTTAGAATCTCTTGCAGAGCTGGTTTGGTCGAGGTGTATTCTTTTAGACTTCTTTTTGTCTGGGAAGCTTCTTATTTGGCCTTCAATCTTGATCGAGAGCCTTGCTGGATATAGTAGCCTTGGTTGCAGACCTCTGGTTCTCATTACCTGAAGTATTTCTTGCCATTCTCTTCTGGCTTGAAGTGTTTCCATTGAGAAGTCAGCTGTTAGCCTTATTGGGGCTCCCTTGTATGTTATTTCCTTCTTCTCCCTTGCTGCCTTTAAGATTCTCTCTTTGTCTTGAAATTTTGTCATTTTAATTATGATGTGCCTTGGGGTGGGTCTCTTTGGGTTCCTCTTGATTGGGACTCTCTGTGTTTCCTGGATTTGTGTGACTTTTTCTCTCGTCAAATTAGGGAAGTTCTCCTTCATTACTTGTTCAACTAGGTTTTCGATCCCTTGCTCTTCTTCTTCACCTTCTGGTATCCCTATTATACGGATATTATTGCGTTTCATATTGTCTTGCATTTCTCTTAATCCCTCCTCATTCTTTCTGAGCCTCTTTTCCTTTTCTTGCTCTTTCTGGATGCTGTTTTCTACTTTGTCCTCCAGCTCGCTAATCCGATCTTCTGCTTCATCGATCCTGCTTTTCATTCCTTCTACTGTGTTCTTCAGTTCAGAAATTGTATTCTTCATTTCCTCTTGACCTTTGTTGAGAGTTTCTATTTCCTTTTTCATGTTTATATAGTTTGCAGTGAGATTGATGTAGTTTCCCTCTAATTTCTGAAAGCTCATTGTGAGTTCATTGAACTTCCTGGTAATCATTGTTTTGAGCTCACTATCTGATAGTTGGGTTGCCTCTATTTCATTTAGCATTTTTCCTGAGGCTTCCTCGTTTCCCTTCAGTTGGGGGTTGTTTCTTTGTTTTCTCATTGTTCGTGGGTTTCTTCTTTGTTCTTTTTTGTTTGTTAATTTGAACTGTTCTGGTTCCCTGTATTTATGGTGTGAACTTCTGTGGTAGAATTTTTGTGTGTTTCAGTGGTGCAATCTCCTTCGTGTATCCTGGTGGTCACAGCTTCCCCCTACTCTTTTTTGGGATCAGTTGGAGGAGTAAGGCAAAATGGTTTAAAACAGCAAGATAGTATACTATGATATTTACTTTAGCAGCCAGTAGAGAAGAGATGGGTTATCCTTTGGCTCCTTATAGTGTAGCCGTGATCCTCCACCCCCCTATCCACGTTTTAGAAAGGATGGAAAGAAGGTAAGACTCTTACTGGGGACGAGAGGATTGTTAGTTGGATCTAGAAAGCTGTGAGGCTGTGGGAGGTCAGCTTCTAAGGTAGGGTTGGACTAAAGATTAGTATATAGGAGTAGTGAGTAACAGAATAGAGACAACCCCCACAATAGTATAGTTCAGAAAATTGCAAAGTGGGCTGAGATCAGGTAGGGGTATTGAGAAGCATTTACAATTGTATAGACTAGGTCTTACTAGCAGTAATAGTAAAGTGACAGTCTTGTGGCAGAATCGATGAGGTCTAGATAACAAGAATAAAGAGTATAGAACTTTGAGAAGTGTATTAATGGAACGCAGATGAAGGATAGTAACTTATCAATATCTTGTGACTGAGATACCAGGGGGAACCTATCAAATGACAGTATAACCAGCCAAGCAAAGAAGATTATACAGAAAGAGAAAGAGTAACAAAATATTATTAAAATAAAAAAATGTCGTAAAAGTGAGAAAAAGATAATACAAATTTACAGAAACTTGCAAGATTAAAAAAAAGGAAAGAAAAGCAGAAGATGTGGTGCAGGAGAGCTAAATTTGGAGTGGAAAGAATAATATTAGGTTGAATGGAAGAGAAACGTAATTTCTTTCCCGGGATTGCGATATAAAAATAATGAGAATTGAAAAAAAAAGTCACATAAAACACAAGATAAAATCAGTCAACCAACAACAGCCAGAGAAACCAATAAAAACCAAACAAAACTAAAAAACAAACAAACAACAAACAAACAGAAAACCTCTTGTTGGTTTCTAACTGGCCAGACCAGTTTTTCTGATCTTGCTAGCTTCAGCTGGCTGAGGGGCCTTTGAAATGCTTCTCTCTCTCACAACCAGAACTCAGCAAGTCTGTCAGGTACCCGGGGCGCTCCAAGACACACTGGTGCGAGAGAGTGTCTTCCCGATGAAGGTGCGGGAGCCCAGCCTTTTCCAGCTCAGTGTTCCCCGCCAAACGGCTCTCTGACGGAATGTTGGCGCCTTTCCGGGCTCTCCGGTCGGGCTGGCTGGAAATCTCTGAGCCACCACTGAAGGAACGCGCCCAGCCCCTCGTCCCTCCTGGGATCGCAGAGCTCGATTCCTGCCTCCCTATGGGGCGCGAGAGCCGAGCGCGGCCGGCTTGTGCTCACTACCGCTCTGCACTTCCACGGGGCTAAAGATGCCCCTGGTCCTGTTGGCTAGAGGCTCTCACTTCTCGGCCTCTGGGCGGGATTTCATATTCCCTGGGCGATTTTTTCTCAGTCCAACTGGCCAATCTGTTCCTTCTAGCAACCCGTTCTCCCCTGGAGTTGCTCACCCCCGTATTCGGGGGAGGGAGGGAGCAGCAACTTCCCTCTCCCGGGATCCCTGGGGCAGAGCCCGGAGCACCGGGCGGGCCTGGGGTCTGCGCGCCCCAGAGCCCGCGCTGATTCTTGGGCTGTGGGCCAAACTCTTGATGGATGACTCTGAGGTGTGGGGCTTCCAGCACTGGCACACCCATGTGTTTCTCACCCTAGCTCTCTGCTGCTACCTGTGTAGGACTCCCCATATCCTCACAGATGGGGCTTCCTCTGGAAAGAGTGGACACAGCAGCAGTGCTTTGGGGCCTGATTCCAGCATTCTGTGAACTGCCCCTGACTCTGTGTATCACATCCCTTCTTTCCCTGCCATTCAACCAATGCACTCACTGCACTCACTGCCCGCCTCCTCCAGGAAGCCACATGAGGAGGGAGTTAAGGTTTCAAAAGGATGTCAGTTGAAGCCTTTTATAAATGAAACCTACTTGCTAGAAGTCAATAGGCCCTACATATTCACAGCTGGTGACAAATTGTGAAATAGGCCAAGCTGGAAAATATCTCACACACCGAATTAGATCAGGTTATTCTAAGTCTATAGAGTTAAAATAATCATCATTCACAGTGGACTAGATATATCTCTCTTTGCTAAGAAAATCCAGTTTGCTCCATTGATGTTAGAGTCATTTGTTGGTAGAGATCTTTGAAAATTCAATCCTTCAGGTCTTAGGCAAGCCTTACTCAAAATTAGCACTTGGTTTGGGGCTATGTCAAGGCTATTTGCTGGCATGAAGCTATTCCCACCAAAGTTCCCTGATAGGTGTGAGGGAGATACTCTGGTCAGGGGCTCAAAGTCTGAAATCACCGTGTTGGCCAGACTGTGTTCTCATCTAGAAGTTCATTACCCTTGTTGATAGAATTAGGTTTCTTTCAACTGTGGGACTGTGGTCCCTTGTCCTTGCTGGTGGGCAACCACAGGTAGGTGGTTCTTATTAGCTAAATGCTGTCCACAGCACTTACTTATAGAGACCCCACCTTCTTCCACACCAGCACGAAAAATTTCTCTCTTGTCAAGTCCAGTGAGACTAGTTATTCAACCTGACCAGTCTCATTCCACAGATACCTTCCTTTTGCTTTGTGTCCTTTGTCATTAAACACACGTAGCAAAACATTAGATATTTACTTAATGTTGCCTCGAAATTATTCTCTAGAATAACTTCATTAAACAAATATTCCCTAAGCACTTATTTGATCACAGGGTGGTTACCAGGATCAAATTAGAAAATACCTATAAAATGCCATATACACACTATGTGCATTCTAAAAGATAGCCATTAAATTATTATCACTTCCAAGACCTCTGGTAGGTGTTTGGGCAAAAGTTTCAAGATGCCTTCTCAAAAAATATATATGTTTTATATTTTTAGATAGGTTGGAAATGAACTATAGCTTTTGCTGCTACTATAACTATTTTTCTACCTATCTCTTCATGCTTAATAAAATGTGTATGACAATTGTTGTCAGCCAAAATATACTAAAAGATGTGATAAATAATTTTATAACACATTATTGGATTATTTACATTTGTGTTCTCATCTATAAAAGTACTATAGATTTGAAACATTATAGTCATAAATAGCATTAACAGAGTTTTCTTGTACTTTAAGTTATTTTTAGTTACAGAATTCTCATTTACCAATCAGTGAAGTGGTTATTTTTGCAGCTTTATTTGAAGTCTGTTTTCTTATGTGTCTTATGGTGATCCAAGTTACTTGGTTAGAGATGAAATATTAATTACAACAGAAACTATCATTTAAAAATAAAATATAAATTATTAGAAATTTGTATAGTAGTTTCATATTATAAGGTAGAATGAAAAAGATTGAATTTTATCTATAATAAAAGTTAAACACCTAGTCAAATTACCATTATTTAACTGGGAATAAATAATCTATGGTAAATGCTTATAATAGGACTTTGAATGCTTTAATTATTAATAAGGTGCAGAGAACAAAGAAGCAATCAACATTTCTAGAAGAAATCATAAAAAAATCTTCATAATGGGAATGCAAAGATGTCTTAGGACACAAAAAGATTAAGTAAAAGTTGATAATTTGAAATGTATTAAAAAAAAGAATTTTTACTTTTCAGAAGACATTGTTGAGAATAAGCAGAGATAATCTCAATACCACAGCCCTAGAATGATTCATACGTGCATTATATAAAAATCTTTAATTACAAGACAAGTAATTTAAAAACAAAATATTTCAATAGACATGTCACGATTAAATATATATATGATCAATAAGCACATAAAAAGTTGCTCAGCATCATTAGTCATCAATAAAGTACAAATTAAAACTCTAATAAGATGCTACAACTTAGTCACTAGCATGACTAAACTTGAAGACTTGCAAATTCCTAGTGGTGACAAATTGCAGAATAAACTAGAACTTCCATATGCTGCTAGTGAGGATGTAAAATGATCCTATCATTTACAGAACAGGCAGATTCTTATAAAATTAACCATATATTTGCCTCAGTCTTGGACTTTCACTCCTAGAGGTTTACCAAATTGAAATGAAAACATGTGACCATATAAAGACTTGTACAAGCATGCTAACAGTGGATTTATTATTGTACCTTACAACTGGAAATAGAAAATACACCCCAACAATTAAATGACTCAACAATGTGGCATAACAACACAAAAAACGTGATTCAATAAATTATGCAACTTCATAGATAAATCTCAGGAACGTTTTTCTGTGCCAAAGAAGCCAGATACAAAAGACAGTGTAATGAATGATTTTCTACATATGAATTACAAAAAAAGCAGGCAAAAGTAAAGGATAGTTATGGAAAGGAGATATGTTTGCATTTAGATGATCATAGGTGGGCTTACTGCAAACAGACATGAGGGAATTTTTGGATGAGATGAATACTCTACATTTTGATTGTTGTGATGGACATAGGTATGTATGTTTGCTAGAATAATAAAATTTTACTCTTAAACAGGCACATTTTATTATACATAACTATCATTCAATAACATTGATTTTAAAAACAAATAGTTAAAATATAAAAAAGTTTATCAAATGCCATAAATTATTCAAGAAAATATCCTGGCCAGAAAAACAATGAAACATCAAAAAAATTCCCCAAAATGTTTTGGCATGTTCTGTTACTCATCCACTCAAGTGTCTAAAATTCAGCCTAGTTTTATAGGTTTGAATTATTTCATCGTGTTGTCCATGTATAATTTAGAACAGCTGCTGAATCCCCTGACTTTCTTAACCAGAATAAGAAAATATATTTTGTTGGCTCTTGTTGCTAGCTATCTGAGAAGAGATTGGGATTTAAAAGAAAAAAAAAATTACTAGAAAACCAAGTGAAATCAAAAGATAAATATTCCTGTGCTTTCTTAATTAGGCAGCTGTCCAGTCTTTTCTGTCCTTGGGACCTTGTAGAGAGACAATAACAGAGAGCCAAAGGCTAAGTCAAGATCATTTTCTTTTTTGTTGTTGTTAACCACACACATTAACTTTATAAAGGGGTTGATTTTAAAAGGAGTTAATTTTTTACCTCTCACATATACATTTTCTTTCATGAATGAGCAATTAATTACTTTGCTGCTGTCACTGTTTCAGCACTTCAACTTACAATAGCCTTTTGTTTTCTCTTATTTTTAGAATTTTTTATTGTTGTTCAATTACAGTTGTCCCCATTTTTCTCCCATTACTCTCCCCTATGCTACACACTCCACTGCAAACAAAAAGAGCTTTGAAGGATTTCAGTCTTCAAAAACGCAGAACACTATTTCTGAACACACAAAAAAGTGCATATTCTTATGTATATTTAATAACAGACTACAAGAACAATTCAAAGGATTAATAAATCCAGGAGCTGGATCTTTGAAAAGATAAGCAAAATTGACAAGCCTTTAACCAGACTCATCAAGAAAAAAAGAGAGAGGACCTAAATAAATAAAATCAGGAATGAAAGAGAAGTTATAACTAATACCACAAAAATACAAAGGATTGTAATAAATTACTGTAAACAACTATATACCAAAAATGTGGACAAGATCATTTTCAAAGGTGGGGAAAACTCAAGGGAGAACTTCCTTTCTTCAAAGTCTCCAACTTCTCATCCTAGCAAAAAAGAATAAGGACTAAAAAATAAAAGAAAAGAATAAGGACTAAAGAAGTCTGCAAGGGATATAAGGGTTCACTTGAATCTCTTCTAAGAGGTGAGAAGAAATATTTCCTCTAATTATTTCTGATCATTCCTTTTCCAGTGGAACAATTGATTGGTCCTAGTTCTCTTAAGCAGAGATTTTAACTAGGGCCCTGGCCACTACTTTAGATGCCAGGAACAAACTGAAACAAACTAAACCTAAAAATTACTTAATACATTATATTAGTTTACTATTCTGCATTAAAATTACCACAAATTGGAGGTCCTAAGATGGCGGCTTTGATGGAGGGAGCATAATCCCCTTCCTCTATGCAGGGGAGAGAAACTCGCGGACTGGCGGAGGAACAGAGCAAGGGGCATAGGTTATCACAACATTTATGAAAATAGGACATTAAAAATTATAGTGGACATTGAAAAACCAGATGGTAAGGAGACTGCTTCAGGACAACAGGGACCCAGGGATCAGTGCAGGGACCAGGGAGTTTGCAGCCCCCAGGCCCGGTGCTCCCAGGTCTGCTTCAGGGTACCCGGGAGAGTGGAGTCACCGCTCCCTCCCCGGACAACAGGGACTGAGCAACACCATGGGAGGCCTTGTTGCTTGAAGGCACAGAGAGGAAAGTTGGACTGGGAGACAGTTGTGCAGGGGCTGTGAGCACCCACCCATAGCCCTGGGAGGGGTGGGTGCCCCCAGCCTGCGAGACCAGGGGTGGCCTGACCATGAACCTGCGCCCCCAGCCCAGTGGGAGTGTGGTTCTGTGGAAGACCCAGACCTCAAAGCCCTGAATAAGGAAAGGGCACAAGTGTTCGAAGGTTTCTGGAGCCTGTGGTGGTGAACTCGGGGGAGCACACGCCCCTTTGGGATTTCTGACTCTCACCCTGTGAACCCAGAAGGGTCGCAGCACTTCAAGGGCTCCTGTAGCCCGCAGTAGGGAAATTGGTGGGAGCGCATGCACCTTCACGATCCCCGGAGCTTGCCCCGTGAATCCAGAAAAGACTCCGGTGCTTCCTGAGAACATAGAGCCACTGCAGTGAAGTTTGGGGGAAGGACGCATCTCCTTGCAATCCCAGAGCTTGCACTGTGAACCCAGAAAAGATGCAGGAGCTCTGCGGGGACGCAGAGCCCTGGAGACCAGGCAGGGAGCTCTGGAGAGTGTGTTTGGGAGGGCCCGCATCCAGAGTCCTGCAGGGGGACATCGGATCGGGTCTGGGGAGAGCGCGCTGCTGGCCTTGGGGACAGTGCACAAGAGACTGACTGAGTTCTGACTGGGAAGAGTGAAAAGCATTCCAAATGACCCTCAGCCTTCTGAAGCCAGTAAGACCAGAAAAACTGGTTTGGCCAGTTAGAAAACAACAAGAGGTTTTTTGGGTTTTTTGGCTGTTGTTGTTATTTGATTTTATCTTGGTTTTTAAGTGACTTTTTATTTTTAAATTCTTATTATTTTTATATCTCTCAATTCCTTATGTTTCTCTTCCTTTCATCCTAGTATTATTCCTTCCACTCCAAATTTATCTCTCCTGCATTCCATCTTCTGCTTTTTTTTTTCCCTTTTTTTTTGAGCCTGCAAGTTACTGCTAATTTGTATTATCTTTTTCTCACTTTCCTGACATTTTTTTACTTTAATAGTATTTTGGTATTCTTTTTCTTTCTGTATAATCTTCTTTGCTTGGCTGGTTATACTGTCATTTGATAGGTTCCCCCTGTAATCTCAGTCACAGAGTGCTGATAATTTACTGTCCTTCATTTGTGTTCCATTAGTACACCTCTCAAGGTTCCATACTCCTTATTCTTGTTATCTAGATCTCATAGATTCTGCCACATGATTGTTGCTTTAATATTACTGTAAATAAGACCTAGTTCATACAATTGTAAATACTACTCAACACCCTTCCTGATCTCAGCCCACTTCGAAATTTCCTGAACTATATTATTGTGGGGGTTGCCTCTATTCTTTTACACACTACTTCTATTTACTAATCTTTATTCCCACCCTACCTCAGAATCTGACCTCCCACAGCCTCACAGCTTTCTAGATTCAACTAACAATCCTTTCATCCCCAATAAGAGTCTTATCTTTTTTCCATCCTTTCTAAAACATGGCTAGTGGGGTGGAGGATCACAGTTAACACTATAAGGAGCCAAAGGATATCCCATCTCTTCTCTACTGGCTAGAATACTGTCTTGCTGTCTTAAACCATTTTGCCTTACTCCTCCAACTAATAATAAAAAAAAGAGTAGGGGGAAGCTGTGAACACCAGGATACATGAAGGAGACTGCACCACTGAATCTCACAGGTATTCCACCACAGAAGTTCACACCATAAACACAGGGAACCAGAACAGATCAATTTAAGAAGCAGAGCCTAACAAGAAGAGTCTCATGAACAATGAGAAGACAAAGAAACAATCCACAAATAAAGGGAAAGGAGGAAGCCTCAGAAAAAAAAATGCTCAATGAAATGGAGGCAACTCAACTATCAGATACTGAGTTCTAAATAATGATTATCAGGAAGCTCAATGAACTCACAATGAGCTACCAGAAACTACAGGGAAGCTACAACAATCTCACTGCAAACTATATCAGCATGAAAAAGAAAACAGAAACTATCAACAAGGGTCAAAAGGAAATGAAGAATACAATTTCTGAACTCAAGAACACAGTAGAAGGAACGAAAAGCAGGATCGATGAAACAGAAGACCGGATTAGCGAATTGGAGGACAAAGTAGAAAAAAAGCACCTAGAAAGAGCAAGAAAAGGAAAAGAGGCTCAGAAAGAATGAAGAGGGATTAAGAGAAATGCAAGACAATATGAAACATAATAATATCCATATAATAGGGATACCAGAAGGAGAAGAAGAAGAGCAAGGGACAGAAAACCTATTTGAAAAAAGTAATGATGGAAAACTTCCTGAATTTGTTGAGAGAAAAAGTCACAAAAATCCAGGAAACACAGAGAGTCCCAATCAAGAGGAACCCAAAGAGGCCCACCCCAGGACACATCATAATTAAAATGGCAAAATTTCAAGACAAAGAGAGAATATTAAAGGCAGCAAGGGAAAAACAGGAAGTAACATACAAGGAAGCCCCAATAAGGCTCAGTGACTTCTCAGTGGAAACACTCCAAGCTAGAAGAGAATGGCAAGAAATATTCCAAGTAATGAGAAACAGAGGTCTGCAACCAAGGCAACTTTACCCAGCAAGACTCTCAATCAAGATAGAAGGAAAATAAGAAGCTTCCCAGACAAAAGAAGTCTAAAAGAATACACCTCCACCAAACCAGCTCTGCAAGAGATGCTAAAGGGACTGCTTTAAGGAAAGAAAGAAACAGAGAGAGAGAGAGGAACACATGTACATAAATGACAATGAATAAGTACCTATCAATAACCTTAAATGTAAATAGATTAAATGCTCCAACCAAAAGACATAGAATAGCTGAATGGATAAGAAAAAATGACCCACATATATGCTGTCTACAAGAGATCCACCTCAGGATAAAAGACCTGCACAGGCTGAAAGTGAAGGGCTGGAAACAAATTTTCCAAGCAAATGGACAGGAAAAAAAAAGCCAGGGTAGTAATACTCATATCAGACAAAATAGACTTCAAAAAAAGGGCCATAAAGAGAGACCCAGAAGGTCACTTCATAATACTCAAGGGAAGAATCCACCAAGAAGACATAACCATTGTAAATATATATGCACCCAACATAGGAGCACTCAAATACATAAAGAAAATCTTAGAGGACTTCAAGAAAGATATGGACAGCAACACAATTATAGTAGGGGATTTTAACACCCCACTGTCAAAAATGGACAGATCTTCCAAACAAAATATCAACAAAGATATTGTGGCATTGAACGATACTCTAGATGAAATGGATTTAACTGATATATACAGAGCCCTCCATCCCAAAGAAGCTAAATACATATTCTTTTCAAATGTACATGGAACATTTTCAAAGATAGACTACATGATAGGACACAAAACAAGCCTCAACAATTTCAAGAAAATTGAAATCATACCAAGCATTTTCTCGGACCACAAGGGACTAAACTTAGAAACCAACCCCAAGGGAAAAAAACCCAAACACTCAAAATCATGGAGATTAAATAGCATGCTATTAAACAATGAATGGGTCAAGAATGATATTAGGGAAGAAATCAAAACGTTTCTGGAAAAAAATGAAAATGAACTCAGAACAACCCAAAACTTATGGGACACAGCCAAGGCAGTCCTGAGAGGGAGGTTGATAGTGATGCAGGCATACCTAAAAAAGATAGAAATTTTTCAAACAAACAACCTGACCCTACATCTACAAGAACTCAAGGAACAACAACAAAGACAGCCCAGAGCAAGCAGAAGGAAGGAAATAACCAAGATCAGAGCAGAATTAAATGACATAGAGACTAAAAGCACAATTCTAAGGATCAATGAATCCAAGAGCTGGTTCTTTGAAAAGATAAACAATATCGACAAGCCTTTAAGCAGACTCATCAAGAAAAAAAGAGAGAAGACCCAAATAAACACAATCAGAAATGAAAGAGGAGAGATTACAACAGATACCACAGAAATACAAAGGATTGAAAGAAATTACTATGAAAAACTGTATGCCAAGAAATTTGAAAACCTAAGTGAAATGGACAAATTTCTGGAAAAATATAATCTTCCAAAACTCAGATAAAAAGAAGCAGAAAGCCTGAACAAACCAATATAGCAAAAGTTATTGAAGCAGTAATCAAAAAACTCCCAACACACAAAAGCCCTGGACCAGATGGTTTCACAGGAGAATTCTACCAAGCATTTAAGAAAGAGCTAACCCCTATCCTTCACAGACTATTCCAAAAAATCCAAAAAGATGGGAGACTCCGAAACTCTTTTTATGAGGCCAACATCATCCTAATTCAAAAACCAGATAAAGACACAACAAAGAAAGAAAACTTCAGGCCAATATCACTGATGAACATTGACCCTAAAATCCTCAATAAAATACTGGCAAACCGCATCCAACAATACATTAAAAAGATCATACACCATGTTTAAGTGGGATTCATTCCAGGGATGTAAGGATGGTACAACATTTGGCAAATCAGTAAATGTAATACATCACATAAACAAAAGCAAAGACAAAAACCACATGATCATATCAATAGATGCAGAAAAAGCATTTGATAAGGTACAGCACCCATTTATGATAAAAACACTCAGCAAATGGGAATACAGGGAGCATTCCTCAACATAATAAAGACCATATATGAGAGACCTACAGCCAACATCATACTCAATGGGCAAAAATTAAAATCTTTTCCACTAAGATCAGGAACAAGACAAGGTTGTCCACTTCCACCACTTCCATTGAATATAGTATTGGAAGTTTTAGCCACAGCAATCAGACAAGAAAAGGAAATAAAAGCCATCCAAATTGGAAAGGAGGAAACAAACTGTCCTTGTTTGCAGATGGCATGATAGTGTACATAGAAAATCCTATAGACTCTGCTAAAAAACTGCTTGACCTAATAAACGAATTTGGCAAGACAGTGGGATACAAAGTCAATATCCAGAAATCAAAGGCATTTTTGTATACCAACAATGAAACAGCAGGAACAGAAATCAGGAAAAAAATCCCATTTGACATAGCAAAAAGAAAAATAAAATACCTAGGAATAAACCTAACCAAGGAGGTAAAAGACCTGTATTCAGAAAACTACACAACACTGAAGAAAGAAATCAAGGAAAACACAAACAAATAGAAACATATACCGTGTTCATGGGTCGGAAGAATTAACATCATCAAAATTTCCATACTACCCAAAGCAATTTACACATTCAATGCAATACCTATTAAAGTACCAATGGCTTATGTCACAGACATAGAACAAACACTTCAAAAATTTATATGGAACCATAAATGGCCCTGAATAGCTGCTGCAATTTTGAGAAAGAAGAGCAAAGTAGGAGGAATCACAGTACCTGACACTAAACTATACTACAAGGCCACTGTAATCAAAACAGCCTGGTACTGGCATAAAAACAGGCACATGGACCAATGGAACAAAACAGAGAGTCCAGAACTAAGCCCAAGTCTCTATGGTCAATTAATATTTGACAAAGGGGGCAGCAAGATAAAATGGAATAAAAATAGCCTCTTCAACAAATGGTGTTGGGAAAACTGGACAGCTACATACAAAAAAAATGAAACTCGAGCACCAACTTACACCATACACAAAAATAAATTAAAGGTGGATAAAAGATTGAAATATAAGCCATGTCACCATTAAAGTCCTAGAGGAAAACATAGGCAGGAAAATATCAGATATTTCATGCAGCAACATTTTTACTGATAATACATCTCCCAGAGCAAGGGACATAAAGAATAAACAAATGGGATCTCATCAAAATAAAAAGCTTCTGCACAGCTAAAGAAAAGAGTATTAAAATAAGAGAACAAACTCTATGGGAAAACATATTTGCCAATGATACCTCAGACAAGGGTTTAATCTCAAAAATATATAAAGAACTTACACGACTCCACTCTAAGAAGACAAGCAACCCAATTAAAAAATGGTCAAAGGCCTTGAACAGATACTTTTCCAAGGAGGACATACAGAGGATCCCGAAACACATGAAAAGATGGTCAATATCGCTAGCTATCAGAGAGATGAAAATTAAAACCACAATGAGATACCACTTTACACCAGTCAGAATGGCCATCATAAACAAAACATTAAACAAAAAGTGTTGGAGAGGTTGTGGAGAAAAGGGAATCCTAGTGCACTGTTGGTAGGACTACAAACTGGTACAACCACTATGGAAAGCAGTATGGAACTTCCTCAGAAAACTAAAAATGGATCTGCCTTTTGACCCTGCAATTCCACTGCTGGGACTCTATCCTAAGAACACTAAAACACCAATACAGAAGAACCTTTGCACCCCAATGTTCATAGCAGCACAATTTACAATAGTCAAGTGTTGGAAGCGACCTAGCTGCCCATCAGTAAATGAATGGATCAAAAACCTATGATACATTTACACAATGGAATTCTATGCAGCAGAAAGAAAGAAGGAGCTCCTACCCTTTGCAACAGCTTGGATGGAGCTGGAAAGCATTATGCTAAGCAAAATAAGTCAGGGGGTGAAAGACAAATACCATATGGTCTCACCTTTAACAGGAACCTAATCAACAAAAGAAAGAAACAAGCAAAATATAACCAAAGACACTGAAATAGAAGAGAGGCTGACAGTGACCAGAGGGGAGAGAAGAGGGAATTTCAGGGGAGAATGGGAAGGATTTACAGGAACAAATTTAAAGGACACATGGACAAAAAGTAAGGGGAGGGTGGTAATGGGAGGGAAGTGGGGAGGGTTGGGTGGGTGGGCTGGAATGGGAGTAAAAAGGGAGAAAACTGTACTTGAACAATTATTAAAATTAAAAAAATTAAAAATTATCACAAATTTATTAGATTGGAACATCACACACATTTATTATCTCGCAGTTTCTGTGTGTCAGGTGTCTGGGCACAGCTTGGGTCCCCTGCCAGGCTGCATTCTCACATGAAAGCTCAACCGGGGAAAGGCCCCCTTCAACCACCCTCAGGCTGTTGGCAGAACTCATTTCCCTGTGGCTGTAAAACTGAGGGATTCTTGCTGGCTGTTGGCTAGAGGCTGCCCTCAGCTCCTAGAAATGGCTCACAACATCTTGCCACACCACTTGGGCTTGCTGACATGGCAGTTTATTCCTTTAAAGCCAGCAGTGGAGAAAGTCTTCAGAGAAAGTCAAGTTTACTAGCAATGCGGTGTCCTGCATGACATGATGTAATCAAATGTGTGGTATCACATCACCATCATCGCCATATTCTTATGTTAGCAAGTCACAGTTCCTACCCACACCCAAGGGGAGGACATTAAATGAGGATGTTAGAATCCTAGAAGCAACTTTAAAGTCTTTCCCACTTTAAGCAAACTGTGTGATGCATACTCTAGCATTGTTCATACTGACTAGGGCTATGGTAAAAACTCATTAAGTGATAGTTAACTACTGGTGTGTGAGTGCATATAAATAAATATAGTACAAGGTTATGATGCTTAGTCAAACAGTTCATGCAGTGCTATGTTGGTACATGTGTGACAGGTACTCCTATAGGAAAAATCCCTGCTTTGTGGTACCAGCAGTATCCATGACGTAAATATTCTCATGATGTCGAGACCCAAGCTTCCACTGCGTCATTATTATTAAATGTGGTATTCAGAAAAAAAATGTGTATAATATGCTCTCACAAGAAGGTGTGAGTTGGGTTTTATACCACATTGAAATCATTGTAAGAAATAAATGAGATCTTAATTACATTTAATATAGTACCTGTCATATAATAAGGATTTAATAAATGGTCTTTTTTCTTTTTCCTTATGATAATGATAATTGCTAATGATATAATGGGATAGTGATGATGACAATGATGATGATGATGGTGATGAGGTAAGTTGAAACTTACTGACAGGTTGGGAAAAATAAAGAGAACTTGAAAAGCAGAAAAAATGTAAGAAATTTCACCCATAAACAAAAAAATCCTCAAAAAGGTGTGTACCAATGTTAGAAGCACAAACCTATATTTTAAAGGTTTATGAGCAACATCATTAAAAGGTATTCAAAAAGCATATTTCTCTGAATAGATTAGTCTCCCTCACTCTCCCTATTTCCTGTCTACTTTTGTGCATGCTCAGAGATGTCCCTCTATAGGTTCAGAAAGCAGGTGGAGTCTTGTTTTGATACACTTGCTTAGTGAAAAGTAGTGTGGATTCAGAGGGAAAAGCATGGGGTCTGTTAGGACAGGGAAAAGGTGGGAATCTGATATTGAAGGAAGAGACAAACCACCGCATTGGCTAATTTCATGTTATCTCCCTTTTCTCCCCCTTCTAACATTCTCATGCTCTCTAAAATAATCTGGTTTTTGGTAACTATAATGTGAAAAGATTATTTAAACTGAAAATATGTCTAAATAAATGTCTGTTTCACAAAACTGAAGACTCTATATATGTAATTAGGTATCAAAATGTCAGAAGAATCATGTCTAATTCAAAATGACCTTAAGGTATGTACAAATATCAGGAAATAGAGAAGATATGAATAATTTGGGTAGAAATACTTTTATTCCTTTCTAAAATGGAAGATTCCTTTCTAAAATGGAAGCATCTGGGAAAACATTACCTCAAATCTATTCTTTTTTTTTAAGATTGTATTTCTTTCTAGAGAGGGAAGGGAGGGAGAAAGAGAGAGAGAGAGAAACATCAATGTGTGGTTGCTGGGGGCCATGACCTGCAACCCAGGCATGTGCCCTGACTGGGAATCAAACCTGCAACACTTTGGTTCACAGCCCATGCTCAATCCACTGAGCTACGCCAGCCAGGGCAAAATCTATCCTTCATAATTTAGAATAATTTAGCTGTGTATCTCTATTTTTAAGGACTAATGGCATCATAGAAGAGTACATTTTAATGTTAATTACTTCAGTAACTTCCATTATATTATAAAAATTGGTCAAGATTAAGACTGAGCAATCAGACCTTGAGAAAGTTAAGAGCATCATATCGTCCTATGGTGACTCTAGGGATCAGTGTATGGAAACTTGGGTTTTGGCCTGAAGGTCATGAATATTTAAGGATGACATCCATAAGAGTTAGAACATTACATAGTCTTTGAACTCGTGGTATTGGTAGCCATGTAGTAGAAGGCCAGGAGAATCAACAATACAGAGAAAAGGCTTCTATCATCATCTTCATTACATTACCATCCTCATTGTTTGAGCAATTACTATGTGCCAACTACTTTATGTAAATTTTTTCTTCCAATCCTTGAGACAACTCTTGGAAAACATGCAATCATTATCTCCATTTTTATATAAGTGACTTGCTCAATGTCACAAGCCCTATACATAGCTGAGCTAGGATTTAAACTCAAGCCTTTTGACTCCAGGGTCCACGCATCTTAGACTATGGTCATAGGCTATAGTAGTAGAGCCCCGCAACCCCCAACTCTCTGCCCTGAGAATACATCTGCATTTTCACCCAGGGCTAATCTACGGCATAGCAGCTTGTCCAGGAAGCCCTAATGAGTCATCAGCAGAGATCAGGTGACCACTGGGCAGAAATAGAGATCTCCAGCAAAAAAACAGCACCGTTGTGGCAAGATAAAATGACTGGAGGACAGAAGATGTATGAGCAAAAGCACATACGAGGTAGTTTCATTAGACAGGAGCTTTCTAATCAGGGAGTGCCTCATTTCTAGTGAATAGGCCATTGGGGAAAAGTGTCACATACAACCATTAGATATATGGGCAAAATCTAATTTTACATGGTGAAAGAAACACTTATTTTATTTCATGTAATACAGACTTTTAATCAGGCCTTACATTATCATATGTTTTCAGAAAACACAATTATAGGATGTAAAATTTTCCATACATAATTGCCACTGTATAAGTTTAATACCATAATCACAAATATACTTACTAAAAGTAATTTTAAATCCCCAGTTATATTCTCAATTAAATTTTCACTTTTAATGTCAGTATCAAAATTCAAAAATATATGTATAACGGCAACTACCAGAAATCATTCAGGAAGCTGAAATTCATTTCAAAGTGATTTTTAAATTTCTAGTAACTGGTACCACAATAATCATATAAACTATGCTATTTTTGGTCCCAATGTTCAAATAGAGAATCTGAAGCAGAACGTTTCCACACCTAATATAAAGCCCCATCAGGAGCTGAACCCCAAGCACGTGCTCTTAACATGCCCTGTCCATAACTCATGCTGTGTGCCCTAATAGAAAGACACCAAGGGCAATTACCTAATATTTAAACTTTTCCATTTCTACTGTTCAGTCACAGGATCATGATAGCAGACTTGTAGCGTTAGGCCAAGGATTCTGACCTTGTCTTGCTAAAAGATTGCCGTAAACAAAGCCAGAGAAAAACAAAGCTGAAATTCTGTATCCTTATTTCCCACTGCTTCTCCTCAACACCCAAGACCCTTGCAATCACATGCCATTGATGTTCTTCTTCTTTCTTTCCTTCCTTCTTCCTCTTTTCTCCCTAAAATAAATAAATAAATTAAAAAAGCATTTAAATACATAAAAAGGAAACCATTGAAAGTAGTATTATAATTTCTTGTAACCCAAAGCAGCTAGTAAACTTAAAGTGACAAGAATGAAGAATTCTACATGAAACTGGTTATGTTAATACTGAGCATTGCTGAGAAAGAAAGAAGAAGGAAGAAGAGGAGGAGAAGGGAAACAAGAAAAGGGAAGGAAGGAAGGAAGGAAGGAAGGTAGGTAGGAAGGAAGGAAGGAAGGAAGGAAGGAGAGGAGGAAGAGGGAGGGAGGAAAAAAAGGAAGGAAGGAAAAGTTTTATAGAGAAAGGTAATTCATAGATACACGTCATTAGATGTACTTTCTGATCCAGAAATATCTGAATGATTATCAAGATATTTGATTTTACCCCATTAAGTATTTTTTGGACACATTTTTTCATGAAGAATTTAGTAATCGGTGAGAAGGGACTCTGGGTCCACCCCCTAGTGTGTGGTGACTTCACGAGGTACTGCATTGTTTAGACCTACAGCTCTCTTAACCTCCTTAACATATTCAAATGAGACTTCCACAAATAAATTTATGTTAAAATATGAAGCAGGGATCCAAATAATGTTCTCATCTTAGAAATTCAGTGTAAAAAATGTTTTATACATTTTCTATAAACAAACAAAAAAACTGCTTTTGTCTTATCTCTGATGATGGCATCCTTATAATAATTTTACACATTCACATGCATGTATAGATATATGGCAATAAAATCAAATGCTTCCAATACATAATTATTAGGTTTAATCTAAAACCTTAATTTAGACTTTTTTTCATGTAAACTAATTCACAGTGTGAAAATGATTTTATGTAACTAAAGTTTTCATATTAAATTCATTTTAATTTCTGTAAATCTTATTTTAATAACTAATGGCAAAATATCTATGTATACATTTTGTTATTAATATTGTTATGTTATACAAATTGCAATATAAATATATATGTGCATATCTATTATTTATGATATGATAAAGAAAACATGAATGTCAGTCCAAAGTGTTTCAATAGCCTGGCCTCCTTACATTTTCACTTAAACTAGAAATATGAAGAAATTTGCTTGCAATATAAAGGAACTGGATTGTGTGTCTGTGCTTGGTGTGAGAGGATGTATATGCAAACCTTAAAGCACATTTCTTTCTCTTCTCTACTAATATAGATACACCATTTACAATCACATGTATCTCTAGTTAACAACTGGAGAAACACATTAACTTCAGTAATGATGTTTCTGTATCTTATCTCCTACTAGTTAGTTTCTTATCTGCCAAGATAAGGAAATTCTTTAACACTTTTTGTCTACCAAATTGTTCAAATATGACTAGTAGGATGAACTACAACTACTTATCCTAGATGAACTACTGTTGCTCCTTAACAATAGCATTCATATCTCATAATTTACTTTGAAAATTAGCAAGCATACTGGAAAGGGCATTCAGGTGATTAAGTAACAATGCCCCTTAGAATTTTAAGTAGACAAAGTAAGAGTTTTACCCAGGTTAAAAATGCAACTCTAACCTCCTTCTTCCTATTAAACAATAGCCTTGGATAGAAAACAGAACATGGGAAATTGAACTTGATACGTGAAAAACAAAGCACAAAAGTTATCAAACACACAGGGTGGGGCAAAAGTAGGTTAACAGTTGTGCATATGGAGAGTAATATAATAATTAATAAATAAGAATACAAGAATAAACTCTTGTGTACTCACAACTGCAAACCTACTTTGACCTACTCTGTCTAAGTTTCAAATAATAAATGAATCATGCATAATGGCAGCCGATTCATGGTTATGATAAGAGAAGTGAGGAAATAGTAACTAAGAAAGATACATACACTTTCTCTCATCTAGTACTAAGTAGACCTTACTTCAAAGACTATGTTTTCGTGGACTGTGATATAATTAAGATCCACAGGACTAGGTTTTTCTTAAAGCCCAGTTGCTTTTAAAGTAAAACTTTTTTTTTACTATTTTTTTTCTTTTTGACCAGGAAACATGATTCTAGATTTCAGAAGAATGCTATCCTTCAGGCAATACATCTTACATTTCATTTACCATTGAAGCTCCTATTGTTGCTCTCAAAGGCACTTTCTATAACTGAAGAAAAAAAGAGTAGAAAATACAATTTCAGGCTATAACATTTATGAAGAAGGGCAATGCTGTCATATTCCAACTTATAGAGGATAAAATTTATAAAAGTTAGATATTAAATACATTAGAGCACTATAATTTAAAAACCACTTTACTTTCTATTATACCTGGGATGAGCAAAGTGTGGCCCATGGCATACTTCCCATTTCTGTAACATCGCCATGCTCTTGTTTTCTCTGCTGGCTGTAGAGTTGCTTTAGCACTACCTCGGCTGAGCTGAGTGGTGGTGGAGACCATATGGTCCACAAAGCCGAAAATACTTACTAGTGGGCACTCTACAGAAAAAAAAATTACTGACTTCTGTTTTGGACACTTGTCACTTGAACTTTATGTTGTTGAAATCAAGTAGTTTACAAAGAAAATAGAAACAAATGTTACAGAAACTTTTAACAACTTTAAATTTTAATATTAGTTTGTGTTCTGAAATTTTCTCTAGTTTTTCTTATTTTTAAATGAATTCAATATTGATTCTATTAAACTCAAAATATTTGATATATATTTTTGCACATGTGTGTGTGTTCTGTGTGTGTATAGTTCTCCTCATCTCTGTGCAATGTGCTTTCAATATTAATTAAAAAGACTGTTAACTTCTTCAGTATTTGAATCATCAAATACTCAAGTTAAGTCCCTCCAATATCAGGTATTGATTCATAAAATTCCTTCTCTCTCTTGTAATATAGCTATGCTTACTGACATTTAGATCATAATCTAAAACTCATCATTCTGGTTTGGTATTTTCCTAATGACAAGTTCTCAATTTGTCTCGGTAGGACTAGCCTCCAGGATTAAGTTAGAGTCCTGAATGGAGTGTGTGTGTGTGTGTGTGTGTGTGTGTGTGTGTGTGTAGAAATACAATGTGTAAAAATAAAGAGTATATATATATACTCTTTAAAACACATCCATATGACTCAGCTATTCATACACATTCATATCAATGTGTTTATGAATATATTAATGTATACATTTAAAATGCAAATTAAAAATTAGAAATAATTTTTCATTTTTAATGTCCACTTTCTGAGAGAGCCTGAGTTTCCTAGGCCATCAGTAGGACTTGAAAATTTTCTTGCAAATCTATAAAAAGCAAAGGGATGACAGGAAAGTATATTCCAGCTTATGAGAAATGTCCTTCTATGATAATATAATTAGGGCAAATCTTTAGATTCTTTCACTTATGCACTTAAAAATTTTAGATAGATATGCAAACATACCTAAGAGAACATGACCTAAGGGAAAAGGATTTATTAATCAAAATAATGTGCAGAGTACTACCTGTGTATGCCATTGTATAAGTTCATTTAACTTTCAGGATGTTAATAAATGAAACTGGAGTAGTGACATAGAATAATTTTCCTGACTTTCAGGCTGACAGTTGTATACTCAGGGCATTTGGCCACATTTCCCATGTGTCTACTATCAGTGCAACAGTCTGAGTAAGGAGTCACAAGCCGCAGTCCTCCCACTAGGGGCTGTGCCTTCTAATTCAGGAGAATAAGCTAAAAGAGCATATGCACACAAAAAAAACAAGCATTAGAGATAAATTTTTTAAATTGTTTTTTGGAAAAATGTACCATAGCAATGGTTTTCAAATGTCTTAGTATAACCTACAATAAGAAATACATTTTATTTTCCAACCAAGTATGCATCCACAAACACACAAGTAGCTCAAATAAAACAAAGTGTCAAGGAACAGTACATACCCTTAGCTTCAATGATATATTCTGCTCTGTTGGGTTCCATTGGATGTAATTTTTGATGTAACTGTCAAACATTAAATTGATAAAAGTCAATAATGGGTCATAACCTGCAGCTTGAAGAATATTCCACTAAGATATTATTAAGGACCTACAGATTTTCAGGTAAAGAACTGGAAATTGTGGTATAAAAGAAAGATAACTGAATGTGCAATCAAAATATCTCGATTAATGTTGAACTTCTGTACTGAACTTTATCAGCTTCTCTGTCAGTCTTATTTTTTCATCTATAAAACACAAAGTAAAATTTTGCCTATCTTACCAAATTAACAGTGAGAATGGATGGGGAGGCCTTTTGTAAATTGTAACAGAACAAAAATTGCTATTTATTTGAAAGTATAAATAACAAGAAATAGACCACTGTGCTAATTTATAGACACTCCTGGGTATTTTTACAGGAATTTTGATTTGTCGATTTAATCTTTATAATAAAAAGAGGTTCTGCAGCAGTGCAGGGGGCAGTGTGTCCCTTTAAGACATGCACGTGGCTGTGTAGACAACTGGAGCAGAAGCCAACCACCATGCTGTCCCCAGGAGCTGCAGCATATTTTTCTCATCTGTGTTAGTCTGCTACAGCTGCCATAACAAAGCACCACACACTGGGTATCTTAAACAACAGAAATTTAATACTTTTATAGATCTGGAGCTTGAAAGTCCAAGATCAAGGTGTCAGCACAGATGGATTTCTTGTGAGGCCTCTTTCCTGGGCTTGTAGATGGCTATCTTCCCCCGTGGCTCCACATGATCTTCTCTCTGTGTGTGCCTGTGTTCTGTCTCCCCATAGAAGGACACCAGTAACACTGGAGTAAAACCAACCCTAATGACCTTATTTTAACTTAATTACGTCTAAAGACCTTATTTCCAAATACAGTAAAATTCTGTGGTAATTCTGGGGTAGGGAGTTAGAACTTCAATATGTCAACACAACTCACCCTATATACATCTAACTTCTTTTTTTGTTAGTTATAATGTGTTATACAATACTAAGGAAAACATGCCATTTATTTCTGTGTAATGTTTTGTATACAACAAATATCTCATTAATATTTTCAATAATTCAAAATTAAATTATTTCTATTATACCAAAATGTCCATATCTCATTGATAATTTATCAAATCATGTTAATGTTTAGTAAGATCCATTATTATTTAACAAAAATTACTCTTTAATGCTTTCTGTTAATAAAAAAATATTCAAGCATAGCAACTTCATTACTTTCCAACTTGAATATGGAGGCAGTATATGTTTCTTTGAAAACAGAGATTTTTTAAACAGAAATTTACATATTGAAAGAGTAAAGTGAGAATGCTCAGATAAAATATTAACATATTCACATACTTAGAAGTAAATAAAAGCTTTTAATTGCTATTAAATTTTGTTTCCAGTTGCTTATGTCCCCACCAAAATGAGTAGTCTTTATAGCAGCAGCAACAGCCTAAGACTAATAAAAATTCATTTTAATAAGCAAGAATATATTACTGTATCTTTAGCTACAGATGCAAATGAATTCCCACAGGTCATAGCTGTATAAGGATTTTATATTCTTATTTAGATTTTGCATATTTTTATAAAACTTCTTTTCTTTGAGAGAGAGATTGGTGAACAGGGAACAAACCTGCAACCCAGGCATGTGCTCTGACTGGGATTCAAACCGGCAACCTTTTGCTTTGTGGGACAATGCTCTACCAACTGAGCCATGCCAGACAGGGCTAGCTATAAAACTTTTTTTTTAAATCACAGTGAAGAGCCCTACATTCCTTTAATAAGATTGAGCAGATGAGATTTCCATCAACCTTTTGGGAAACAGGGGAAAATCATCTCCTTTTATATTTAAACAAACAAGCAAACAAAACTTGTCATTGTAAAAGTAGTCATAAATACCAAGAAAAAGGTAGTGTAGATGTTGGGGATTTTAAAAACATTCTCAGCAGGAACATAGGTCCATTTATTAAGGGTGGCCAAGATTAAACTGGGCTTGTTAGAAAAATGTCCCCTTCTGACCACTCAAGTTGGTCTTAGTACAGAGATCCCAGACCACCTTTGACTGGACATCCATGGAGCGAGGTGGAGGAGCCATTAAACAAAAGCCTAGACCCCACTTTTGTCAGGCCAGTCAGTTCAGGAGTCTTCATCCATCACTCTGCTGGGAATGGAGGAAAATCTCTAATATGGAAGGGGGGTCCAAAACTCAGAATTTATTTATAAAAAGTTGTGTATTTATTCTTACATGTTTAAACTTCAGTCACCTTTCAAGTACTCTCTATTTGATTCAAAACACCTATCAATACATTTTTTTTCCACTACTCAAAGCAGTTTTTAAACTCATCGATTTTTTATGCCTTTTAGTGCTTCTACTGTTTTTTGTTTCACATCTTGCACATTGGTAAAACATTTCCCTTCAAGGACCTTTTCATTTGGGGAAACAAGTCATTCTGGGTGAGATCAGGTGAACAGGGTGGGTGGGGCACAGAGGTCGTGCCATTTTTGGTCAAAAATTGCTGAACACTTAGCATGGTGTGGGCAGGTGCACTTCTAAACCACCCATCAAGAAACAGGCAAATGCACTGAAAAGAAGCTTCAAAAAATTTACTAAAGCCAAACACAGCCTCTCAGAACACCAGCTGGTACACTGATACAGATGGGTTCCTAGAGCACTCACCTAGTGGGGGAAGCCTGTACTATAAGGGACCCACCCTCCAGAAGGTAATTCTGGGTTTTGGGGGTCTCATCTTACATTTAGCAATAAATGTTTTTTAAAAAAGCCTTTTGTCATTATGGATAATGTTTAATAATAAGAATTATACAATTGCCCAGGTGAGGAATCTTTTAGCAAATCTGGAGGGCACACTCTTTCAGCTTTTTTGAACATACTGTACAGGGTGGGGAAAAAGTAGGTTTACAGTTGCAAGTATGAGAAACACAGTTTATTCTTTTACTATTATTTATTGATTACTGTATTGTTTTTCATATGAACAACCATAAACCTGCTTTTGCCTCACCCTGTATATGCTGCATATAATGCACTTGAAGTGCAGCATGACAGGCTTGATTCTGCCCCCATGTCATCCTATGCTGCTAGGGAGAGGCATACTGTACATAACACGCATAAAAAAATTCTAGTAAGTGTGCCCATATTTACACAGAATGGTCAGAGAAGTCAGTTAGAGTAGAGTGCCTAGTAATATGGCATCCCGACCATGTCCCATTTGAAAGTGCTAGGGACAGAGCCGTAGTTACATGGGGACAACAGATGTAAATCAAGTTTGTTCCAGGTACATAAGAATATCACCCTTTATTGACATTGGTTTCATTTCAGCTGAGATAGAAAGAAAGAAGTCAAGGATGCAGAAGCAAGAACAAGAATATTCTCAGGAGTAGAACAGCAGCACACGAAGTAGGGAAGAGTGTTCCCTGTCTGGGGAAATTAAAAATGGCCCATGTGGCCAGTGGGTAATGACTTAGTGCAAGGTTGACAAGCTATGGCTCTCAGGCCAAATCTCATCTATGCTTTATAAATCATTTTATTAGAACACAGCCACACCTGTTTGTTTACTACTGCCTAGGTTTCCGTGAGTGATGCTGTGAAGCCGTGAAAAGACTGGAAGTTCTGCCAGACCTGCATCTGTCTGTAGATCTGAGCCATTGCTACTATCCTCATTCGCCACATCCCATTGAAAGGCCACCATCATTAGTGACTTGGGCTCACACAAGAGGCATGTGAATGGGCCACATGCCCTAGAAGATGATTCAGATAGCTCTCCCCTCTGAAGGGGCCAGACTTTCACCTTCAGTGGAGCCCATTCCCTCCCCCCTGCTCCCAGACACCGTTTCCACCCAGACAACTGCCAGGGCCCAGGGGTGCAAAGCAATCGAATCAAAGTATTTACCCCTTGAAATCAGTTAGTTTTACCCAGATTCTGGACCTCTTCTGAATGTGTAGCATTTTCTGTTATGCACCTGTTTGTCAACAAGAGAACTCCTGTACTCTGCTCAACTCCTCAACACTATCTGGATAAAAGTCTACATCTTATTTCCAATAAATTTCAGACACTGTTAAAAAGACTAGTTGACTAGTTGCCAGAAACTGTATGACCTGCAAAACCTAAATTATTAGCTGTCTGGCCATTTACAGAAAGTTTTGCTAATCTCTGATCTAGGGAAATATTATCATGAAATATAGTTGGAAAGGTAGGTGCTTTGCTATTAAAAAATATCTAAGAATGTTCAAATAATCATTATTTCAGTGTTCTGATTTGAATATCCATAATTATAGAATGATAGAAGCAGAAGGTACCTCAAGAGACAAATCTGACATCATTATATAAATGTATTATGCAGATTAATAGGACATTTTCCACATCATTCACCATTGCCTTTTTCTTTAGGAATTTCTTTGGGTGAAAAAGAACCTTCTTTTCAAATAGAGCCATGGTTATTTCAGCTAAACAGTAAGCTACATTTCAATAGCTTACAATGCCCTCAGCTCCAGAATACATAAAAGAAAAGCAATACATGAATGATTTCTATCCATTATATTCTGTCTGTAGAGTGGGAATAAGAAAGAGTGATACATGAAAAGAAGAAAAAAAGAAATATAAAGATCCCATATACTCATGCACCAATACAAAGAATAAAACAATTTATAAATAGTGACTCCAAATTACCAAAGACATGGGGGCTGTTTAATGGTGTCTCCCAGGAAGTTACATAATGCAATGCAATCAGAAAGCACTCTTACCTTTAAGGGTTTTTTTTTAATATGTCTTTCTTTACCACAGAAAAGGAAGGGGCAATTTAAAACAAAAGAAGAGAATACATATGGTAAATTGAGAGACAGATGGCTTTACCCAAAAGCATTCCTAATTTGGAGAGCATAGTGAAGGAAAATAACATCAGATACTCAATCCTGGGAGTAAACTTGGAAAACTTTTAGGGAATTAATCACCAAAGGAGACCACAGTTGTGGTGGTTCAGTGTGAAACAAGAACCATAGGGAGCCCACAGTTGAGAATGCACGCAACACAAAGAGGAAGTCTAGGCCAGAAGGAGCAATTTACCATTGAGCCCTACTAAGCAAGGGTTCTCATGAAATGAAGTTTTAACCAATGTGCCTTAGATTCAGGAAGAATGGAGAGCCCTATCCATGACAAGGGTACACCATCAAGTCAAATCATAGTCAACAAAAAATAGCATAGTTATTATTTCAAAGTGTGAGTTCGGTGACTTTTAACTAATGGTTTCCTCATTTCATAAAGTCTAGAAGTATGGATAGATATTTTGAGAAGGTAGACAATTCTGTTGCCCAGGTTTGGGTAGCACTATTATACAATACACTAAAATAAGGCTCATTTTCATCTGGGTTTATGGGAATTGAATTTCTGGCACATCCCCTTAGTCCCTAATTCCCAACAGAATCTCTTCTGTGAGAAAGGGTTTCCTCCTTGGTAAATATTTAGACTTTGTATTTAAAATTTTTGTGTTACTACAATATTCTCCTCTAGCAAGGAATGTGAAAAATCATAGCAGTTGTTAATGTCTTCTAGGGTGGTGATCTTTCCTCAGTCCAGACAGGCTCTACCAATGATTACTTTTTCCTTAGATTTTTCCAGTACATGGTTAGTTTTGTTAAGTGACTGTGGAGAGGTTGCTAAGGTATTCCTTAATTTTGCTGCTATGCTATCCACATTGTGTGGCCCTGAAAGAGCCTAGAATTGGCAATAGCCTGTCCCATGAGCAATGCCCTCAAGGAATAAGAGCCTAATACAGACAAGTAACTATAAGTTCCTTATACAACTCTCCCAAGGACCCATGTGATAAGCATCCTCATCTGTCTTTCAGGCCCCTCCCCTGTGTGTCCTTTAGATAAGACCCCCATAGGGTTTTAGATAAAACCCTACTCTTTCTGGTTTAAATTGTCCAATCCATTTCTATCCTGGGAACCCCAAAGCACTCTGCCTGCAAATCCTAATAAAGCATGTGTCCCAGGTCCAGCCTCAGTGGTCCCCACCTGTGCCCTGCCTTGACTTCCCAGTGTGGCCCCTTCAGGCACACAGAGCACTTCCTCCAAACCTGTGAGTACACATCCCCTTAACTTTCCATCTTTGTGAATGTGGTTCACCATCCAACACCCCACAGCTCTACTTAATGAATGTTAATTTTTTAAAAAATCACAATAACCATTTCCATAAACCTAGTACTTGTCTGCTATTAAAAAGAAAAAATCACTATCAATATATACTTTATGTTAATAAAAAATTACTTGTTTTATATTTTTGTTTTTTTTTTCAGAGAGACCCATAATTTACTGTTGCTTTGATCAGTTGTGTGTGTGTGTGTGTGTGTGTGTGTGTGTGTGTGTGTGTGTGTTTTTTGCCTGCTGGGGAGAGATAGGAAATAAACTAAAAACATTGTTCACAAATTATATGTAGACTTCAGTCTTTTCTGTGTCTTTGAACAGGAAAAACTACCTTTCCACATTCCGAAAGACTAGGTATACTTATACTATTTCCTTTGCTTACCAATTTTATCCACCTACTGTATTGCACAGGATCTGAGATAAATCTATAGGAATGGGACAATTTTGGTTAGTTGTAGAAAGATTTAGAGTAGGAAATAGGGTCGATATCCTGAACTGGTAAAATAAACTCCACTGAAACCCTGAAATATAGTTTAGTTTCATTACACCAAAACAGGCTACAAAGACAGAAAATACACCCTTCATTACTAGAAGTCCACTAAAAAAACTATCAGATTATTTAGTTGTAGTTTTGCTGGAGTCATTACAATGAACTAGAACCCTTCTCGCCTTTTCTAAATGCCTAATAATGTTGAGCTTTACTTCAGAACAAACAAGATCTTCCTTTTTAAAGTGTATACAATTTAGCTAAATGTTACAGTATAGTTTAATATATTTCTCATGTTTTATTAAGAAAAGTGATGAACAATACAACATAAACACATGCTCTATTTTATTGGTAGATGTCACATCCATGAACTCTAGAAATTATAAGAATGAGTGAAATTTCTGTCTAAAGAAGAAATATTTTATTCTGAGTGTTGGGTTTGTGCAAATCTCTCACCACATTTTTCCTAATGTTATTATATATTTAACCAATTAATCACTATAAAGAGTCCACTAAGTAGTAAGACGTATGAGAAAGAAAGAAAGGAAAAGAAAGAAAAGAAAAGAAGAAAAGAAAAGAAAAGAAAAGAAAAGAGAAAAGAAAAGAAAGCCATATCTCTGCCCTTAAAGAGCTTATCATTTCTAGGGGAAATAAACAACTAAAAAATAACAACAAATACAAGGCCATAAATAAAAAGCTGCAAGTGAGTTGGAATAAGTTCATGAAAAATTTGGAACCAAATTAAGGGATTACCTTAAGACATAGTATCATTTAAATATTTATTATAAAGCCATTTACTTTTGGGTTTTGGTTATTACACTAGCTAGGTTGTTTATTTATATAAACAAAAAATCACTAACCTTCCAGAAAAACCTACCAATTCTACTTTTCTGGGAGTTGAATACAAGGGACCAGATGTGAACAAGGCCCGTTTAGTAGCACTGCTACTTCACCAGGTCTGACTCTGTTTAATTCCCAGGAAGCTGTGGGGTGGTTTGTTAATGGATACATTTTGTAAATAGAGTTTTCAAAAGAATGTTCACAGTTGGGCCTCCTGTTGTTTTCTATTGGTTTGAAAGGGGGCATTCACAGCTGCAGAAAGCAGTTTGCAATTAATCAAATTAGCTTTTTCTACAATGTAAGATAATACTAAGACATGCGATTTCTGGCATTTTCACAAAAACCACAAGCTAATCATTTGCGTTTTCACTTTAGGTGTGAACATTTTCTCTCTGGGTCTAACTGACCTTATAAAAATTATAGAGAAGGAAAGTTGAAGAATAAGAGAAAAAAAATCTATTTTCAAAGTCAAACCACTGAACCTAAACCAGATTAAGGGCATCCGAACTAAACTGCCTGATGGGTAGGTTTGCTCCTCCCTGCACAGTGGTTTAGACTTTTCGAATATCCCTCTACCAGAAATACCAAATGAACTGGAATGCTGCCAAATCCAGATATGCTAAGGCAGACACACTTGACTAAATCCAGGCAAGAGATAGGGGATTTCCTAGGATATTATAGTGAAATTACACCCAAATAACACCACATAATGTGATAACATTATGACTGAATATAAAATGACTAGAGTAGCTGATTATTTATTTCCAAATATATCTCAGTATTTAAATGTCATTATGTTGACATATTTTTAAAATTAGCATAGGGAAAAACAGTGCACATGACTGATCTCATAGTTTATATTGTCACAAGTTATGAGACACAGTATTGGGGCTTAAATTGAGTCTTAATCACAATACACAAACCACCACTCTGGGAACAAATATGAAAACTAATCAAAATCTACTAACTGCATAGCAAAGTAGATGTTCATATTTTAATTACAATTAATAGAGTGTGCCAAATGTGTAGTCCTTATGGTTCATGAAGATTGTTTTCTTGTAGAGAAAGATGGCTCTTACAGTTTGATAAGACTATTACTGCTTATACACCTGAACCCTATAAATTGTGTTAACCAGTGTCACCTAAGTAAGTTCAATAAACATTTTTAAAAATGGGCAGAAGACCTGAGCAGATACTTCTCCCAAGAAGACATACAAATGGCCAACAGGTAATATGAAAAGATGTTCAACTTCACCAGCTATTAGAGAAATGCAAATCAGATACCACTTCACACCTGTTAGAATGGGTATTACCATCTAACAGTATGGAGGAGCCTCAAAAAATTAAGAATAGATTTACCATATGACTCAGCAATCACTCCTGTGGGAATCTACCTGGAAAATTTGAAAACATTTCTCTATAAAGACATGTGCACTCCTATGTTCACTGCAACATTATTCACATTGGCCACGACATGGAAACAACCAAAGTGTCCTTCAATAGATCATGTATCATAAAATTATACACTTGAAACATATGATCTTATTAACAAATGTCACCCCAGTACATTTAAATTAAAAAAGAAGACCATGTCTACTGGGCACACATCATTAACTTGATTTTAGCTCTCTATACGATATTTATTAAACTACAACTGAATGTATATATTAAGCTTCAAGTAAATTGCGCATTTTGGTAAGTTTCAAAATGAAAAATGGAAAAGGAAAAGCTGGCATTTATCTTGTAAGGTGTTAGTAGCTTAAGCTGGGGCCCATTTTTTAAACATTTTTTGGTTCTGGCTTAAAACCCAATAGTGATTATACACTACTTATAGCACAGCAGGCGTTTGTCCTCTACAGGTTTAACATTCACTATTTCAGTGACATGCAATGGATGGTGCCTCTCCATGACGCGGACTAATCCATCATTTTCTCAAGTACAGATGTGATTCAAGTGTGCTATGAAGCTGAATATTTATGGAAGTCACTCATCTAGACCTTCACTCACCTCCCCACACATTTACATCTAGCATTCTATACACAGTAATTTTATTGCACTGGAAAAAAAATTCTTAGGTTAAATAGGCATTGAGTTAACTTAAATCTATATGGTATACAAGATTTTCATCCTAAAGAACATTAGAAAGAAACTGTTTGACTATATAATGTGTCTATTTTCATGAATTTGAAAAGAAGACAAAATATCCAGAAGATATCAAGACATATATAATGAGTCTACTGCATATTCTAAAGAGAACAGAATACAAAATAGATGTTTGACATTTGTTATTAATATTTCCAGTGATCTTTGCAAATAGCTAAACATATGTATGTCACTAGGGCACATAATTTCCAGTATTATAAAAAAAATTCTACACCCCTGTGAATCCAATAAATTACATATGTGAAAAACAGCAGAGAACTGGTCAACATGCAAACACTGACAGATTCAGCTAGGTTCACATACTAGCTAAGATTGGGCTAGTCTACTACACATGTTCAACATTTTAATACTAATATTCCAACAGAAAATTACTGACTGTGTTTTGCACTGGATCATATACAGTTGGTGCTATATATTCTAAGTCTATGAATGCCAAGAAGTGATTTTAGTAAAGGTAATAATGAAAATAAGCTACACTCCAGGAAAGGTTTTGATTCAACTTAGCATGGATGAATGTACAAGAGAACATCATTTCTACCCTAACAACTACAAAAACAACAAAAAGCCATAAAAAACCTACAAAATTATAACATTTCAAGCTTATCTGAGAACTGCAGTGAAGTACAAAATAAATTATTTCCAAAGAATTAAAAGCCTTCTACAGAAAGAAGGGAAGCATGAACTGTTTTACCTTCACAGAACACAAGAGTAAATGACCAGAATAAAAAGAAAGTAAAAATAACAGCTGCAACAATAATCTGTTCTTAAGGACCAAGCGATGACCAGGGTGAAAGTTCAGAATACCTGAGACTCTGCAGTTACCCCAGAGTTCTTCACTATGAGCCTCCATTGTGTGTTTATGAGAAAGACTAGGGGCAGACTAAGAACCCACATAGTTTCTCCCTTCATACTGCACAAACACAAATCCACACTCACTTCCTGAACTTTTTCTTATATGAAAACTGTAAGTCACTGGGTAAGAGGCAGGAAACCCTAACTTCCACTCCCAAAAAAGACAAATGGTAGAAGCAAAAACTGCGAGACCCTTCTCCTACCACAGGTCTTGCCTCAAAGAACGAGCACCATCTCTCTGCTGGAACAAGGGGAGAAAGCCTCTGCTACCAGTTCCAGGCAGAGGCACGCTGCTTCTGATGGAAGCATAGGAGCCAACATGTCTTTCCTGTGACAGAGCTCGACTTCTGTTACTGGAGGGGCAGGAAACTTGCTCCTTATCAGGAATCTCACAAAAACAGGCAGAATGTGTATGTCATGGGGAAGTACAGAGATGCTGAGAAAGACCCATCATTATAACCCAGGCAGAGAAGACCAGCCTAAAACTGAAACTGGATTATAAAATCTTAGAGACAGCCCGTCTCCACCACATGCCTCATACCTAGTAATGAGCAACAGCAGTATCCCATTGAAAGAGAGGAAAAGAGCATGGAAAAGATCCCTTCTGCCATGCAGCTGGGCTGATTCTGGGGAAAGCCAAGTGTGGAGTAAGAATGGAAAGAAAATCTCACTGACACCCTAGTCTACACAATAAACAAAAGGTAGCCAACAGTCTACTTTGGGGGAATTCACACCTTGTGATTGATTAAAAGTAACTACCACCATAGCTACACCAAACTTAGCTCAACTACTGTCTGGTTTACGTCACTTCCCCATAGTCAAAGACTGACAATAGAAGAGGCATGCACCTTTCTAGTCATAAGAATTATTTGTTTTAGTCTCTACCATTCTTTTATACATAATTCCAGAACTCAATAAAAATGACAATGTACACACATGCACAAATACAGTAAGGGAATAAAATAAATCTCTGTCAAGTGATAAAGCAGACAACAGAACTAGACATGGACATGAATTAGATGTTGCGACTATCAGAGATTTTGCTACTAATACGTTAAAGGGCCTCCTGGAAAAGGAGGACAACCTGCATGAATTGTCATCAGAATTTTGTCAGAAAGGTGGAAACTATTAAAGGTCTCAAAATCGAAAACCTAGTTTAAAAATAAAATATGATACCAAAGATAAATAATTCTTTTTCAGTAAATAGGAGAAAATAGAGCACAGAATCAGTGAATTTAAAAATAAGTCAGTAGAAATTCCCTAAATTGAAATAAACAGAGGAAACAATAAATGGAAAACAAACACAAATAGTAGCAGTTATCCAAGAATTTTGGAACAATATCAAAGGATCTAAACCCTGGGCAGAGTATGTCTTCTTCCCTACAGTGAGTCATATGAACACTAATATAAAGAGTGAATTTCCAGCCTACTTTGTATCTAGGGGTAACCAAGCAGCCAAATTAGGGTCAGTGGGATTTGGAAACAAGTTGTATGTGTGATTTTTAGGTCATGCACTAAAACAAAACTAAAAACCTTTCTTTTTTTTTCTCTACCCTAGTTACAGACTAAATGGGGTATCATACTGAAGATCATGGAGCAACACTTTCATAGAAACCTGAGTCCTTGGCACCTTGGACTTATCATCTCAGCCCTGGACTAATCAAGCTTGGCCTATTATCTGAGATAGCAATAAACAGATATTTTTCCACAGGAAAATTTTGGATTTCTAAGCATCATTCAGAGAAAGATCAGAAACTAATTTCATAGCAGAAATATATCGGCTCCTGAGAACACATAATTAAGTTATGAGAAAGGTCGCTTTTCAGAATTTTACACATTCTAAATCCAGAATTTGAGTACTATGATAAATGTCATGATTAGATACAGAAAAATGATGCATGTTTAAAACATTAGACACAAATAGCGAGTGAAGTGAATAGCATATCCAAATATGTAGTTTGGCAGCATATAAATTCCATCAAAAAAATTGACTCTCTGAAGTAATGAATAACTAAATAGTTTCAGTCTGTGCAAATAAACACTTTCTAAAATTATATAAAGCCACTCTGAAGCATGAAAGCTATCAAATGGTCCAAATATTATCTCTTGTAATATTTTAAAATTTCTTTTCAGTGTAGAGTCAAACTGTGGTATATCAAACTGCCAATAAACCTAATAATCAAATTTATAATTTAAATCCTATTTTCTGTATTCAGCCATCCATTCACTCAAAAATAATTGTTGACTGTTTATAATATGCAATACTCTGTACTGTGCATGACACACATATTGTATTTCAAGTGTTCTCACAGAGTTGATTGGGTTGATGTAAGCATAAAGATAGTACATATTAAAGTACCTATAAAACAAAAATAAAACCTGTTTGCTCTGGTAAAGAATCAGTAACATTTATTCTCTGGCTAGATTCTACGAGCAATGGTATCTTCACTAGGCAAGATTGTATTTTCATAGATTCTAAGAATTGAGAAGGATGTTGGAATGAAAAGGTCAAACCAAGAAGTCTGGGAATGTGACAATGCTTTTGTAAGAGTAACAGTAACATTATAAGACATAGAAAGAACACTTATTTGGGTATCGGGAAGCCTGAGATCTATTCATTCGTTTTCCAGTACTTCTTTCTGATCTTAGAAAACTTGTTGTGTCTTATATTTCTCATTTATTAGAGGAAGGTAAATTCTAATGATCTCTGAGGTTTCTTCTACTTCTTTCACACCATCAAGTCATGTTATATATAGATATGCATCACGCACAAGTGCTTAAACCCCTTCTCTAGACCATTGATTATGAGGGTTCCCATCCTCCCTGTATTTTCACCAGGTAAATTGTGTCTACTAGTCAACTGCTCTTTGAGATTTTATGCCAGTGAGGGTATTTAAAACCAGCTCCTCCAGAAAACAGATAATAAGGATCCAAGAGGCAGCTGGCCAGAGTCAAGAGCAATCTAAAAACACTGCACAGGGTAGACCTGATGAGACTACAGTCTTCTCTATTGCCATGCCCTAGTACCCTGGCCCAAACAGACCCTGAGAGCCCACAGTTGTTCCTGACACAGATGGATGCTCAGGTCACTTTAAAGAGCTATGAATGCAGAAAGTCACATATCCATTGATTTAATTATGAACATCTTAAACTTCTTCTTAGTACAGTCTCAGAACATTTATGGATGCCACTCTAGGGACACTCAAGTTAGTAAACTGAGAAAGCAAACAACATGAAGTATCAAAAATGACCCGCGCTGCTGTTCTAGACACAAAGGATTTGTTTTCAAAATTCAAGTCTTTTATATATAAAGACACAGTCCTCAGAGAAAGGGAGTTAGCATATTTTATTACTCTACTTTTAGACACAGAGCGAGACAAGTGCAAAGGGATTTGGCAACCTGTCAAAAACAGGCCAGCATCAGAGTTGGAAATTAAAAAACAAATCCAAATTCTATTAACAGAGATGTTGTATTATTCCTAAATAATGCTGCACAAATGTCAATCTGACTATAAAATTTCAATGTGAAGACATTTCTTCTTGAAAAACTTAAAACATGGAAAAGGTTGACAAATACCTTTGTGAAATACACTTTCTTTGAAAATTACAAGAACAACATTGGTGACTTGAATATTTTAAAAGAGATGTTTATCTCTTTATTTGTTTTCATATGAATTTATATCTTTGTTCATTCCACAAAGGATTCAAGGTATCACAAAGAACAAAAGTCGCATAATAAAAAGGGATGAAATTAGAGAAGGGCATAAACAAACTAAAAGTAAAATGGTAGTCAAACAGAAAAATAAAGTAAAAGAAAGTACATTTTTGTGTGTTATAATGCCCCATAAAAGTTATGGCAGTTTCCTATAGGCCATAATAGCAGAACTCACTTTAAAACATTATTACGAGCCCTGCAGTGGCACAGTGGAAGGGCTGTGATGGGAAGTGACTGTGGTGTATAAATGACGTCCTCTAAATACATAGTGCTAAAGCTCTGTGAGTGTTTTAGTTGCATGTAAAAATAAATGTTTCCACTGATCTAGAATAGAGGTTCTTATTTTGAAGCCCCAAAATGAGTTTCTGAGATGAGCACAGGAATTCTAAAACTGAATATATGTTTGGATGTTTGCTCAATTTTTGGAGAGAGAATTCATAACTTTCATGATATTCTCAAGGTTCTTTGACCTCAAAAGGTCAATTGCCAATGATGTAGAAAAAAAGTTAGTGAACTACTGAACTATTATTTACTTGCAGTTTTTCATTAGGATTACTTTTAAACTTATTTTTAAACTCAGGTTATGATATATTAGGGGGAGCAAATTAGCGGCTGGTTTTATTTATATTGGCAGGAACCTGAAGTACAGGTGTTGTGCTAATTATATGCATGATTATAGACCTTTAAAACCTTCTGGAGAAAGAAAAAAAATCTCTTAGTAGAAGATTGAAAGACATGAAGAAAAACCAAGAGTAATAACTCTTAAACTATTGACATTGACTCAAGTTCTTAAACTATTAACATGAGAATAGAGTTACATGGGGAAAACAGTCTGATGAGTTGTTTTGAAAATTAAATAGCTATTATATATAAAGTGCTATAAGTGTGTGTATTATTATTACTGTTACTATTATTAGTATCAATTACTATGGCTTCTGCATCTATGAAAAAACTGAATAACCATAGCAAATCTGAGACATTCCTTTTAAATAGCTTTACTTACCTTTCAACAAATGGATAAAATAATTCTATATCACATAGCAAACCCGCTATATAGTTGGTCTAACATACAATTTGTATCAGGAGATTTATCTCACACCAAATAACTCCAACTTACAGTGGCTTAAAACCATAACCAATTATTATTGCCACCAAGTCTGCAATTTGAGGAGGTGGTCCTTCCAATCCGGGCCAGGTTTGCCTGATCTGGGCTGGGCTTGCTCATGTGTCTGGGGTCTGCAGTAAGTCAGGCTGGCTTTATCTCAGATGACCTTCCTTAGATATATGCTGATTGCTTGGTTGTTGACTGGGTCATACATAGTCTGTCAACCCAAACAGTTAGCTTTATCATATGGTAGCTCAGGAAATTTATAGAAGGGAGACTAGAAACATGCAAGCCTTCTTGAGGTCTAAGCTTGAAATGAGCACAATGCCAATCATGCCATGTTTAATTGGGCAAACCAAGACACAAACCTGAACCAAATTTCAAGAGTAAAAAAATAAACCACAGTTCTTAATGGGAAGGGCTTCAGAGTTATTTTTCTTTTTGTTTAAGTATATTTTATTGATTATGCTATTATAATTTTCCCAATTTTCCCCCTTTATACCTCCTCTGCCCTGCACCCCCTACCCTCCAGCATTCCCCCCTTAGTTCATGCCCATGGGTTGTACATATAAGTTCTTTGAATTCTCTGTTCCCTATACCATTTTTGACCTCTCCCCATCTATTTAATGCCTACCAACTATGCTTCTTCTTCCCTGAAACTTTTCCCTGCTATTCTTCCCCTTCCCCTCCCCACTGAAAACCCTCCATGTGATGTCCCTCCATGTGAGTCCATTTCCTGATTCTGTTCTTATTCTAGTTGTTTGCTTAGTTTTTGTTTCATTGTTACTGGGGTTTTTGGGGGGGTTTATTTGTTGATAGTTATGAGTTTGTTGTCATTTTACTATTCATAGTTTTGCTCTTTTTAAATTTCTTAAATAAGCCCCTTTAACATTTCATATAATAAGGGCTTGGTGATGATGAACTCCTTTAATTTGACCTTATTTGGGAAGCACTTTATCTGCCCTTCCATTCTAAATGATAGCTTCACTGGATAAAGTATTCTTGGATGTAGGTCCTTGCCTTTCATGACTAAATTCTTTCTGGCTTCTTCTTGCCTACAAGGTTTCTTTTGAGAAATCAGCTGATAGTCCCATGAGCACTCCTTTGTAGGTAACTCTTTCCTTTCCTCTTTCTGCTTTTAAGGTTCTCTCTTTGTCTTTAATCTTGGGTAACTTAATGATGATGTGCCTTGGTGTGTTGCTCTTTGGATCCAACTTCTTTGGGACTCTCTGGGCTTCCTGGACTTTCTGAAAGTCTATTTCCTTTGTCAGATCGGGGAAGTTTTCCTTCATTATTTGTTCAAATAAGTTTTCAATTTCTTGCTCTTGTTCTTCTCCATCTGGCACCCCTATAATTCAGATATTGTAGTGTTTAAAGTTGTCCCAGAGGTTCCTAAGACTCTCTTCATTTTTTTGAATTCTCGTTTCTTCATTCTGTTCTGTTGGATATTTATTTCTTCCTTTTGTTCCAAAACATTGATTTGAGTCCTGGTTTCCTTCCTGTCACAGTTGGTTCCCTGAATGTTTTGCTTTATTTCACCTTGGGTATCTTTCATTTGTTCTTTTATTTTTCAACCAAACTCAATCAGTTTGTAAGCATTTTGATTCCTAGGGCTTTAAACTCTATCAGATAGGTTGGCTATCTCCTCATCGCTTAGCTTTCTGGAGTTTTTCTCTGTTCTTTCATTTGGGCCCTATTTCTTTGTATCAGTGCACCTGTTAAGTTGTAAGGGGTGGGGCCTTTGGTATTCACCAGGACTGGGCAACCCTCCTTGCTGCACTGTGGGTCTGCCTGGTGGGGAGGGGCCAGAGAGAGAACAACACAGCTTGCCTGCTCAGCTCTACTCCATTTTCCAATGAACCCTCAAGTGATACTGGGAGTTTCCCCCACTGGGGAAACCCCCACCATAGTCCACAGTCAGTGCTGAGTCTCAGTTTCCTGTTCAGCCAGCTCCACCCTCATAGTCTGCCACCTCGCTTTGGGTTCTCTCTGTCCACCCATCTTACTGGTCTGGTTGGTCTGGTTGGCTATTTCTTTAATTCCTTGGTTGTCAGAGTTCCATGCAGTTTGATTTTCTGACACTTCTGGTTGTTTATTGATTTTTAAAATTACTTTATTGGTGTTCAATTACAGTTGTCTGCATTTTCTCCCCATCCTCCCCATCCCCCCCACCCGAGCCCAACCCACCTCTGTCCCTTGCTTCCACCCTCCCCCTTGGTTTTGTCCATGTGTGTTTCATAGTAGTTCCTGAAAACCCTTCTCCACACTGTCCCCTCCCCCATTCCTGTGGCTATTGTTAGATTGTTCAATGTCTCTGGTTATATTTTGTTTGCTTTTTTCTTTTTGTTCATTATGTTCCCATTAAAGGTGAGATCATATGGTATTTGTCCCTCACAGCCTGGTTTATTTCACTTAGCATAATGCTTTCCAGATCCATCCATGCTGTCACAAAGGGTAGAAGCTCCTTTCTCTCTGCTGTGTAGAATTCCATTGTGTAAATGTACCATAGTTTGTTGATCCACTCATTTACTGATGGGCACCTAGGTTGCTTTCAGCACTTGGCTATTGTAAATTGTGCTGCTATGAACATTAGGGTGTATAGGTTCTTTTGGATTGGTGTTTCAGGGCTCTTAGGGTATAATCCCAGCAGTGGAATTGTTGGGTCAAAAGGCAGGTCCATTTTTAGTTTTCTAAGGAAGTTCCATACTGCTTTCCATAGTGGTTGTACCAGTCTGCAGTCCCACCAACAGTGCACTAGGGTTCCCTTTTCTCCACAACCCCTCCAACACTTGTTGTTTGGTGCTTTGTTTATGATGGCCATTCTGACTGGTGTGAAGTGGTATCTCATTGTGGTTTTAATTTGCATCTCTCTGATAGCTAGTGATATTGAACATCATTTCATGTGTCTTTGGATTTTCTGTATGTCCTCCTTGGAGAAGTGTCTGTTCAAGTCCTTTGTCCATTTTTTAATTGGATTCCTTGTCTTCTTAGAGTGCAGTCGTGTAAGTTCTTTATATATTTTGGAGATTAAACCCTTGTCTGAGATATCATTGGCAAATATGTTTTCCCATATAGTTGGTTCTCTTTTTATTTTAATACTGTTTTCTTTAGCCATGCAGAAGCTTTTTATTTTGATGAGATCCATTTGTTTATTCTTTACTTTATGTCCCTTGCTCTAGGGGACATATCAGTGAAATGTTGCTTCATGAAATATCTGATATTTTCCTGCCTATGTTCTCCTCTAGGACTTCAATGGTGTCATGGCTTATATTTACATCTTTTACCCACCTTGAATTTATTTTTGTGTATGGTGTAAGTTGGTGATCAAGTTTCATTTTTTTGCATGTAGCTGTCCAGTTTTCCCAACACCATTTGTTGAACAGGTTATTTTTGCTCCATTTTATGCTTCTTCCCCCTTTGTCAAATATTAATTGACCATAGAGACTTGGGTTTATTTTTAGGTTCTGTGTTCTGTTCCACTGGTCTATGTGCCTGTTTTTATGCCAATACCAGGCTGTTTTAATTACAGTGGCCTTGTAATACAGTTTGATATCAGGTATTGTGATCCTCCTGGTTTGTTCTTCTTTCTCAAAATTGCCACAGCTGTTCAGGGCCATTTATGATTCCATATAAATTTCTGAAATGTTTGTTCTCTATCTGTGAAATATGTCATTGGTATTTTAATGGGGATTGCATTGAATCTATAAATCGTTTTGGGTAGTACGGCCATTTTGATGATGTTTATTCTTCCAATCCATGAGCATGGTACATACTTCCATTTGTTTGTGTTTTCCTTAATTTCTTTCTTCAGTGTTGTATAGTTTTATAAGTACAGATCTTTTACCTCCTTGGTTAGGTTGCTTATTGATTTTAGATTGGTTGTTATCCTCCTTTTGGTTTTGCAAGGAAGTAAAGGGTTTCTACCTATGCCTCAATCTCAGTGGGAACCCCTCAAAGTTATTTTTCAAAAGGGATAGAAATACAGAGAAGAGTACAAATATCTCACCATTTTTTTAGCATACCACATTGTTCAAATATTAAATACTATCTACAATGTCCATGGGGAAATTTAAATATACTATCTAAAAAAACCCTACATTAAAGTAGTGTGATAACACATTTAATGTCATTAGATGTAAAATCTTCTCTTATGTGAAAAAATAAAATCAATAGGATTACCCTGCTGTTTGGGGTTAATAAAAATGTTTTGATTAGTGTAGGAAACAGCTGACATCTTGGGGGATGAAGGTAGTTTAGGTACTAGTCTGTTTACCTTATGACTATATCATATAAAATAATATTTATATTGTTTTGACACTGAAGACAGTAATTCATATGACTAGTCCTAAAAGGTGTCTTGAGAGTTAATACACAGACCTTAGGAGTGAAGACTGAAATAAATCTGTTTAAATTCAAAGCCAACTACCTCTCATTAGTTTTATGACCTTAAGCAGGTTACAGTCTTTCCGAATCTCTTCCTTTATTGGGAAAGTAAGGATGATAGAAATACTTGTTTAATAAGGATTTTATATAAAATAAATTAGACAACCAAAATAAACCTTGTGTGTATAGCATAAGTCACATAATAGTTTATTCAAGAAATCTTAGACATTTTTATTGTAAATATTAAGGTTTAAAGTAAAATAAAGGGGCCCAACCATACTGTGAAACATTATTTGGAATTTATTGCTTAGTTTATCATAACAAAATGCCTATTGACCTCAACTGTAAGGTGGTATTAAAATTCATATTCTATAGGAGTTGGATCTTCTGTGCTTGACCTGTAACAAACTCCAATCTGCAAAGTCACAGGACAAGCAATAATAAATAAAATTGTAAGTCACTCAGAACAGTAAAAGCATGTAGTGAAAGTAGACTTCCTATAAAGATCTTAGAAGTTGTCATTCCCATATTTACAAGAAAAAACTGGAAAACCTGAAAATTCATGACTTTTCTCAGACCAGAGAATTAAGTTCAGGACAAACTACCCTGACAAAGTCCAGAGAGAAAGGCAAATTCAGAATCACAGCAGAGATGTGCTTACTTGAAGCCAAGGCTTCACGAGCCATAAAATGCTAGAAAAACTTAAATAGTAACTTTCATAAATTGCTGGGGTTGAGTTGGACTAGAGTGAAAATGAGAAACATCTAAGAGCCTTAGATGTCTAAAAGCCTAAGAGTCTTAGGTTGGGCCTCACAATTTAAAAGGCTTTACCTTCAGAAACTCCACCAGATGTATATAGTGAAGATCTGGAAAGACAACCACATTTTCTGGTAGGAAGAATAAATTAGTAATCCTTGTGAAATATTCCAGAACATTCTCCATAAAAAAGGTCTACTTTTGCCTGGAAAGAGCACTTTGCCAGAGCCTTATCCAGTCTAGATTTTATCCCACTCCACTCTCCTATCACCTTCCCATCTAGAATTGGCGAAGTTATGCAGTGAAGGTCACAGTCCACAGACACAGGACCACTTAAGGACTGACATTTAATTGGAAGATAATAGAACTCTCCTACCCACTCATACTTTCCACCACACTAACATGCACAAAACACAGCTCTCTCTGTGGAAGACGACTGAAAGATGGGAAAAAAAAGCAAGAACACTGGATACACTTGAAGCCTGTGGCATCTATAGCTAGAGAAAACACTAACATTTCCAGCCAGATTAATGTAGATTCTCACAGAAGACACCTATTTATCTCTACTGTATCCTATCATGTCCAGCTTTCAACAAAAAGTTATAAGACACGTGAAAGGCAACAATAACAATCTGAAAAGACAAGGTTATCATCAGAACTGACTCAGAGAGAGTATATGTTAGAATTAACACACAGGGAATTTAAAACAACTAAAACTAATATGTTAAAGGCTCTAATGAAAAACCTGGACAACCTGCAAAGACAGATGGCTATGTAGGCAGAGAGTTGGAAATTCTAAGAAAAAAATCAAAATAAAATTCTATAAATAAAAAACACTAACAGAAAAAAAACATCTTTGATTGGCTTATTAGCACACTCGACACGTGAAGAATCAGTGAGTTTAAAGATGAGTTAATAGAAACTTTCCAAACTAAATGTCAAAGAGAAAAAAAGTAGAAACATACTCTCATATTTCTGAGAAAATTTCAAAGGTGTAATGTATGGTTAGTTGGGATATTAAAAGAAGAAGAAAGAGATGAAGAAATATTGAAGTAATAATGGCTCAAAACTCTTCAAAATGAATGACAGTAAAATTATCCCTAAGTGAAGGTAAGATAGAGACTTTCTTATCAAGTAAAACCCAGGAAATTCGCCATCAGAATACCTGCAGTGTAAGAAATATTAAGAGATTTTTTTCACACAGAAGAAAAATGATACATGTCAGAAACTTGTAACAATGTAAAAAAAGAGTATCAGAGAAGAAAGCAATTAACTTTAAAAAAGTTATTTTTCTTATTCTTAATTGATCCAAAAAGTAATTTATTTGCTTATAGTAATAACAGTAACAAGGCCTTTGTTGACTATATTATATGGATAATTGAAAAGAATGAGAACCTTGCTACAAGGCATGGAGGAAAGAATTAAAAGATACTTGTACACATGAAACAGAACAGAGCCATCTGACGGTATGCTTGGATTAGTTTAAAAGGTATATTAAACTTAAAAGTATATCTAGAAAACAATCAAAACAACTTTTATTATTATTGTTCAAGTACAGTTGTCTCCATTTTCCCACCACCACTTTCCCCTCACCCCACCCATCCCCACCTCCCACCCTCAATCCTACCAGGAAATATAATTGATATACTAAGAGAAGAGATAAAATGAAGTAAAAGGAAACAGAAAACAGAGCACTGGTAACAACAAAAAACAGTTACAAATTCGGTAGGTATTAATCTAAATATATCAATTAATTCCTTTAAATGTGAATAGTCTAAATACACAACTAAAAGACAGAGATTGTCAGAGAGGATAAAAAACAAACAACAAATAAGACAACTATATGTTAGCTATAAGAAACTCACGTTAAACATAAAGACTACATAATGTTAAAACTGAATGACTAGAGGATGATAAGCCATATAAAACTAATCAAAAGAAATATGAAATTTCTGTATTAATTTTAGAAAAGGAAGAAGTCCAAAGAAAATTATCAGACATAAAGACAGGCACAACATAATGATGAGTGAGTCAGTTCTCTAACGTGACATAACAATCTTAAACTTGTATTTACCTAAAAGCGGTGTCAAAATAGGTGAGGCAAAAACTGAACAGCAAGGAGAAATAGACAAACACACTATTATAACTGAAGAATTCAACACCTCTCTATCAGTAAATGAAGATCAAGCAGGCAGAAAATCAATTAAGACACCGTTCATCAGAAGAGCACTATCAATCACCTTGATCCAATTGACATTTCTATATTATTCTATCCAAGAGCAGCAGAATATGCATTCCTCTCAAACTTGAATTCAACTTTCTCCACAATAACTCACATTCCAATTCATAAATCTTAACAAACCTAAAAGACTATAAACCACACAAAGTATGTTCTGAGACCACATAGAATTAAACTAGAAACAAACTAAATTAAAGTAGTGGATCAGTACCTACAAATATTTTTTGAACATAAAAAAAAAGCACAATTCTTTTTTTTTGTTCAATTACAGTTGTTCCAATTTTTCCTGTTGCTCTCCTGCTGCCCTATAACCCCATGCTCCCTCAGTCAATCCCCACCCTGTTGTCCATGTCCACGGATCCTTTATACATTCTCCTTGACTAGATCCTTCCCCTTCTTTTTTCTATTATTCTTCTCCCCACTTCCCTCTGGTCACTGTCAGTTTGATTCTTATTTCCATGTCTCTGGCTCAATTATGCTTGTTTGCTTTGTTTACTGGGTTCCACTTATAGGTGAGATCTTATGGTATTTATCCTTTACACCTGGTTTATTCCACTTGGCATAATAACCTTCATATCTATCCATGCTGTCGAAAGGGTAGGACCTCCTTCTTTCTTTCTGCTGCATAGTATTCCATTGTGTAAATGTACCACAGTTTTTTGATTCACTCATTTACTGATGGACACTTAGGCTGTTTCCAGCACTTGGCTATTATAAATAATGCTGCCATGAACATTGGGGTATATAGGTTCTTTTGAATTGGTGTTTCTGGATTCCTAACAAATGAATAAACAATAAGTGCTAGCAAGCTTGTGGAGAAAAGGGAACCCTAGTGCACTGTGGGTGGGAATGCCAACTAGTGCAGTCACTGTGGAAAACAGTATAGAATTTTCTCATAAAACTAAAGATGGAACTGCCTTTTGATCCAGCGATTCCATTACTGCGATTACACCCTAAGGATCCTGAAACAACACTCCTAAATATCATGTTGGCCAAAGAAAAATCTCAAGAAATTAAAATACATTTAAAAAAAATCAAAAATATAATTTCAGAATTTGTGGGGTGCTTCTCTTTTATATCATGCTTAAAGGTAAATTCATGTTTTCAGCTAATTCATGCTTAAAGGCAAACACAACATTAAGTATATACATGAGAAAAGAAGAATGATCTAAAATCAACATCAGAGAAAGAAATTCACTCATATGTGGAATCTAATGAACAAAATGAACAAACATGGTGACAGACTCAGGTAGAGAGCAGGCTGACAGCTGAGGGAGGGAGCTGGGTGCAGGGTTGGGTAGAGGGATTGAGCAAAAAAGAAACAACTCATGGGCATGAGCAACAGTGTGGTAATTGTCAGGATAAGGCAATGTGAAGGGAGGTAGAGGAGGGTGAGAAGGGACAAAGGGTGATGGATAGAGGCTTGACTCGGGGTGGTGAATGCACAATACAGTGTAGAGACGATGTGTTGTAGCATTGTGCACCTGAGAAAAGACCAGTGGTTGACAGGGCTCTAAGGGTAGCAGAAGAAAGGTCGACTATGTGAAACAGAGAATCACTTTAGACTGGTGAAAATATCAGGCATGATACTGTAAAATGGATACATGATACTAAATTTTTCAAAAGCCACTGAACACAAAAAGGCTTTGAGCACAAAGAATAAATCTTAATGTACACAAATTTTGAAAAAATCATCTAAGAGTTCAGAGGAATCCTAGGATGAAATTCAGAATGTGACAAAACAATCTGAGTGCACTACAATCATAAGATAGAACTTCACTGAACCCTTTCAGTAAATGGTAGTGAGGGGAAGATTACTGACCTACATTACTGCAAATGAGTGATGTCAATAACATTGAAGGAAATGTACATAAGAACTGTATTCAAGGTAATAAAATGGACTCCTATTAACACATAGGTTAGAAATTCTGATACTGTTATGCATGTATACCAGAAGGGAACATTAAAGCATTTTTGGATGGTGGAAACTTTGGTTAGAATGAGAGTTTACAGGTAAGCAAGGAAAGGCGGTGGGAATGGTCAGTCCATGCGGTACTGCAATAGCATTGCCCATATCCATATGACTTGCTGTTTAGCTTAACATAGTTGGGAATGGTTACATGCATAAATACTTACACACACAAGTTAGTATGCACATATACATTTCCAGAGCTCCTTGGAAAAATAAACAATGCTAGGAGTTAGTATATCATATTTCCCCAAAGCAGGAAATACACAAGGTGAGCTTTAAGTACTTAGTGGTACCAGAAAGTAAAGAAGCATTCAACACCCACACACACAGTGGTGGGCTGGGGGTGATGAGTAGCTGTTCAATGACACAGAAGCCATGTAAAAGGGCTATGGCAATACCTGAGGCAAAATTAAGTAGTATTGGATAACTCAGAGTGCAAAATAAATATAAATGAATCTATATTGATGTAAATTATTGAATTATTAAATAAATTGAGGAGAAGTGACAAACCTTCCATACAGAAGAATTCCAAATAAATTTGAGTACCTCCCCCTTTAAATTAAGCAAATATCTCCACTTTTCAAATATGGCCTGTGCAGAGTGACTTCCTTCCAAAGAGCATACTATGAAAAGCAATTAAAAATGTGTCACTTTACAGTGGAGAAAAACACTACGTCAGCCAAGTCATCAAAGTCAACATGAATAATCATAAATCATGTGCCCCTGATATGAGGTGATGAAAATAGTGCCTTACCTCTGTGATCTCTCCCCACAACATTCACAACAATGGTCTAATCATGAGATTACATCAAATTCCAGTAGAAGGGCAGCCTGCAATTTAACTGACCAGTATAGCCCCAAACTGGTCATCGAAACAAGGAAAGCCTGAGAAATTTTCACAGCTAAGAGGAGCCTAAATTAACAACAAAATTTGATATCCTAGATGAAATCATAGAAAAGGAATTGGAAAATAGGTAAAAACTAAGAAAATCTGAACAAAGTATATTCTTTAATTGATAATAATATATCAATATATATAACACTAATTAATAACAGGGAAACATGTATTAGATATATGAGAAATCCATGTATATCTTTGCAGTAATTCTGTAATTCTAGTGTTTTAAAATAAAATGTTTATATTAAAAACTAGCTATAGCAGTGACTAAATTAGATCAACTTTGATTAAAACTGTTTCTCAGGTAAACTGCTGGGCCCATAATTTAGGCAGACTGTCCTTTTGAAAAACAGATAAAATGCATTATGAAGCCATCCAAATAATGACAGATATATTGTGTTCTTTCTGTGTCAAATCCAATGTGCCTAGAATAGAGTGAACAAGGCAGACAGAAGTGGGAGTGGAGGACCAAGGGAGAAATAATACTCAGGGCAAGATGGTGTAGTGCCATGTGGAATGGCATTATTTGTTTTTGATATATTATGAAATATAAAGCCATTAGAAGAGGAATGACTAAGACACTCTCATTTGACTTTTAATAAAAAAAGCAATTACTCCAGATTTTGTTCTAAGAACACATGAGACCTGGCTGGTGTACCTCAGTGGATTGAGCACCAGTCTGCGAACCAAAGGGTTGTCAGTTCGATTGCCAGTCAGGGCACATGCCTGGGTTGGGGGCCCAGGTGTGGGGCATGCGAGAGGTAACCACACACTGATGTTTCTCTCCCTCTCTTTCTCCCACACTTCCCCTCTATCTAAAAATAAATAAATCAAATTTAAAGAAAAAAAGAACATGTGAAAGGTCCAGGGACAGATACAAACATACCATTTACAAAAATAAAGAAATTTTAGTAACTTGACCACTAACAGTAGATAAAGATGGTCAGACTTGGGGTATGTTTTTAAGGCAAAGCCAGTAGGATTAGCAACTAGAAAAGTGGGATTACCAATAACTAAGCTGGAGCTCACTGTGAGTTTGTACAATGGAATATAGTTCAGCCATAAAAGTACTGATCCAGCATGGATAAACCTTGAAAACATCATGCTTAGTAAAAGAAGCATAGACAAAAAATCACATACTGTAATCACATTTATATGAAATGTGTACAATAGGAAGATCCATAGAGACAAGGAGACTACCAGTTTCCAGAGGCAAAGGAGGGTTACTTTGGGGATGATAAAAATGTTCTAAAATTAAACAGTGGGGATAGAACTGGTGATGTCAAAAGTTTGGTTTTGCAGATTATAAATAAGGTTGTTGAGGATCTAAACTGAGATGTCAAGACAGCAGTTGAATATCTGATTCTAAAACTTAGGGTTTGGCTTGAACTGGAGATATACACATGGGAGTAATCAGTGTAGGTATGTGGGATTTAAATCTTGACAGTGGATGAACTCATCTGGGAGTAAATGGGAATAAAAAAAGAGAAAGGGTCCCATGACTGGGACCTTGGACATGTTAAAAGGTCAAGAAGAGGAAGTAGAACTAGCAAAAGAAAATGAGAAAATGCACCCAGTGAAGTGTCCCAGAAATCAAGTGGCAATAAAGTGATCAACCATGTTAAATGACATGAAATTTCAAGTAAGAAGATATCTGATAATGCATAATTAGATATAGGGTCACAGTTACAGTGTACTGGTGAACTTGATTAGAATAGTTTCAGTGAACATGGTAGAAAAATTCTGGTTTTAGTGACCCAACAAATCATTCAAGAATAATTAGAGAAGACCACTAGCAAACCCTTTATAGATATGAGTATCTTAAAAGAAAAAGGTAAATTGGGAAAAGAAAAAAAATGGGGTTTTGTATTGTTGATGCTGGTTCTGTAGATGACAGAACAAAACAGCACTTGTATAGTGATGGGAGATATCTAATAGAAAAATTGAAATTGTAAGGCAGAAAAGAAAAAATGCTAAAGCAAAATCCTTGTGGGGATGTGAGGGGATGGGATAGCATGCACAAATGGAGAGCTAACATAGGGAGGAACATGAAGGGTTCATCCACAGTGACAGCAGAGCTGGACATCGGTGGGCAAATGTGGTGAGGGTAAGTGAAAGTTTCTTAACTGTCTCTAATTTTTTCCAGAACGTGGAGATGAAGCTCATCAGCTGAAAGTGGAGATGGGGGCATGAGTTTAGAGGTCTGTGCAAGAGAATATAGTTAGAAATCATCTTGTTTGAGAAAAGGAGATTAACTGAACTAGAAAAATATGTATAATGGCCAGGCCTCATACTGATCATGAATCTTAAATAAAACCAGTCAGCATGTATCTGGTCTATGTATTGTTTATTTTTCTTCAGCCATGTTTCATTGCATGGGTATATGCGTAGGGTAGGAGAATTTATTTTAACTAAGGCTGGTGAAGAGAAGAACATGAAGTAAGGCTATCGAGAATGTAAATAATGAGGAAATCCTAATACCTTTACGTCATAGAGTTTATGCTGAATAAATAAGAAACAGAGATCTACTTTTGGTGCTACTTGAAGTAACAAAATAGAAAGATAGAACAGGGTTCCCAGAGAGCAGAGATTCCTACAATGGGATATAGCAGAAGTACAGTTATTGTCAATGGTAATTTCGAGGACATGGCATGAAAGTAGTTGCTGAGGAAGAGCAACTGAAGTGTGAAGCAGGAAAACTGTGTCCTCAGAGAAGAGAGAGGTTTCTCTGGAGCAAGAAGGAGCAAGAGCAAGAAGGTAAGGGAATTTCATAGAAAAGAAAGAGATAGAACATGACTTCCGAAGGCACAATGAGTGTTTCAAGACTTTGCATAGAGTTCTGCAAGGACTAGAGTCTATTGGACAAGAGATAACACAGTGGCCCACACAAGTAAGAATAATGGGCATGGTAAGGCTTGTCCTGAGCATCACAAAGCTGAGAGTAGCCCTGCCCTGTGAGGACGCATGCCCTGGGGGAGTGGGCATCACCTGTGTGCTATTTTTTTTAATTGACCCCTTTAATTATTTGTACAATACAAAGAATACTACTAGGGTCTGAGATATACAGAATTAAGTCAAAATCATTCTAGCATTACACATCTGGAAAATTAAGCCTCCTATTAATGAGGGTTTTTTTTATCTCATGTGATCTCATTCAGCAGAATCCTGTCACAGACTATAACATTCCAGAATCTGCTCTTAGTGCTATAATCTCTACATTAAAAAAGGTTGGAATCAAAAAGAGGAAAAATATTTATTTTCAGATCAGACACCTACTGCTTGCAATTTAGATTTTGGGCAAACTACTAGAAGTGACAACAGAGAGTAAAATGCACTGTGTTCTAACCTCCGCAATTAACAGCAGTCAGTTCAGAGCAATCTTATTCAGGGTCTCCTTTTCTTTACTAAAATGACCAGGGGAGACCTTGAAGGCAAAATGTGTGAGCTCTGTTAAAGGAAACCTCAAACAACAGATAAGCACTGAAGTCTTTGAAGAAATTGTGAACACCCTCTGGGGAGAAAATTAGACTTGTGAAGTTAAAAAAAAATGGCATACAAACATTTTAACACAGAACTGAAGACAGAAGTCAACAGGGATATTTCCAAGTGAAGATTGCCTGTTGAGGAAGAAATTAGTTTTGAACATCAAAAATAAATGAACAAAGGGAGCAGAAAACAACATTAAATTAGTGCTCTTTCCTCAAGAAAAAAATCCCCTTGACCTTCCCAACACAAAAACACACTAATCAAGCTTTACTGCTGAAAAAAGAAAATCTCATTCCAAGTAAGAAAATCTAACTCTAGGACACCAATCATAAAAAGCATTGTCTTTATAAGTACCTCTATATTCTCGATCCTCCAATAAAGTAGCTGATATTTGACTGACCTCTTGTTGTTAAATAGATTGGCTTTATTCTTCTATGTATTCACAATTTATTATCTGATACTATTCATTTATTATTTATCATTCTATTTTTAGTTTTAACTATAAATATGAAAGTCTCCATACCACAGAAAATTTATGCCATTTTTTTCCTCATAACTGTGTTGAGGAGGAAGAATTTTCTTCTACTCTACAAAGATCCTTTCAGCTGGTCTAATAATCAGATTGATGTGAGACAATATGACAGAGGAAAAACAAATTTAATTTTGAACATACATACATGGGAGGCTGGTCAAGAGAAAATATGAACTATATATGCCATCCTGAGCTAAGAAATGGGTTAGTGACCTGGGGCTTCAGAGGAGAGAAGAGGAAGTCACAGGATGAAAAGATCAGATGTTCAGTAATTAGATGTTTGCTCTGACATATAGCTAGGCCATAAAGTTTTACTTCTGGTACTAACTCTTATTATAGACAAGACCCCAACTTAATCCTTAAGGGAAAGGCACGAGTGGCTCTTAAGCCTGAAGAGTCTCAATTGCCTTTATCCCAAAACAGTCTTCATGCCAAAGTGGCATATCTTGGGGAGGGTCTGTTCTGAACCCATTAAATGGTCTTAAGAGTTAGGTTCTGCTGCAGTCACAGACCTCTGAGAGATATATTTAGAGGACATGTTCAAACCAAGTGTTTCATTACAGTTGGGCTTCCAGCAAACCTCATGCAAGTTTCTTCTATGTTGCTTGCTCTATAATTCTGAAGAATCACCCTTACTCAGACTGTAATGATGGTCTCCAAATGTTCTTGCTTGAGGACCCTGTTCACAAAGTTCAAAAAGTGTGTACTCTCTTTTCACAGCTTTAAAATGACATATAAATTTTTGTTTCATTGAGTTTAAAAGTTGTACTCCCTACTCTACTTTAAATACTGACATTTTATATTATAAAAGATTTTACATAAGACTGTCAATATAACTTTTACACCTACCCAATTAAATATGTGATAATATAATCATTCACATAAAAATACATGAACAGCATTAAAAGAAATGTCTCATTGCTTTCTTTTTTCTTCTAGAAACTATACTGATATTCTACTTCTCTCAAAGAAATTTCATTAAGGAAATATTCTTTGAAATATTCCCTTAATGAGATAAATAAAGGCAATTTTGTGGTGCTTTTATTAAAGGAGTCTCCTCTGGCTCCAGCCCTTAAAGTTTTTTTTTTATTTACCATTCAGAAAATTTCAGGTTGGAAGAAAGGTGAACCATTCTTTTTTAACATGGAAGGAAGGGAAAGTGGAGAAATAGAAGTGGCATGGTGCCTCTGCCCTGGGTGTTCTATAAGTCCACTGGCTTTTAGAAAAGAGAACATGCGGACCCTGAGCTACAAACTGACATCTCTGAACCCATCTGTACCCAGTCACCAACTGGAAAGTTCTCATGTGCCACCAAGAGGGTTTTTACCTCACATGAAGACCATCCTATTAGTAGAAGCCATAAATGATTGCCTTTCAACCTGCCTTTTTTAGGTAGAATCTGCAATGGTCTTGCCTGGCTTCTCCCGGGCAGGAGTGGGACAGTGGGAGAGGACAGCTCAGGGGTTGGGGAGGGTTGTTTGCAGGAGCACGCTGTGGGGAACACTTGGCTCTGTCATTCTGTGCTGATTCCAATGAGAGAGAGGCAAAATCAGCCCTGGGAAGGAACTCACAGGAGACAAGAGTGGGAGGAAAGCCCGTCAAGAGGGCAGAGAATAAGAGCTTTACAATTGTCTTCTGCCACCCCAGTTCCTGGGACTGGCTTCTTTGTCTTTGTCCTTTCTCCCTGGGAGAATGAGGGACAGAACAAGTGCAGGGAAGCTTAAATCGGCCCTACAGTCTGGACTTTGCCACTAGTAAACTAGTATGCAGCTTAACCAAGCCAGCCCATCTGTGTCTAGGTGAAGTTACTGGTCATCTTCATCAGAATAATGTAGATAACATAGTATGGGTCTCAACATTTCTTGGTGAAGCTTAAAATAATTAAAATTGGCACTTGCTTGACACAATGCCTGGCACACTGCAGAAGCTCAGTCAATCTTGCACTCATTACAGAACTTACATGTCACTATTGAAATCCAACTTATGTTTTAAGCCTCATCAAAAGATAGTTTTTTTAGAGTTGTTTCTTATTTTTACCTTTTCCCTCTAGGTCTGAGCTAATCAACTCAAACAATGCAGGACAGCAGCACTTTTATAAAAATCATTTGATATTGTTATGTTATTACAGTTGTCCCAATTTTCCCCCTTTGCCCTTCTCTGTCCATCCCACCTCCCCCCTTTCCACAGTCAATCCCTCCACTGTAGCAGCACTTGATTTATAGCTGAGTTGAGGCAGTGAATCCCAAACTTTGCTATCCCTCATAATGGTGACTGCATTGTAAATGTGAATTCTAATTCTTAGACATGTACATTTTTATTCATTAGACATAAGCTGGCATTTAAGAATATACATTTTTCAAACTCTAAACAGCTTTTCTGATAATCAGTCAAATTTGAAGACTCTGACCAGAGAATCTTTAATATTCTATTCATTTCTAAATCATATAAAATTAGCTTTTTGGCATTTTAAATTTCTTTTTTGTTGTTGTTCCTAATTTACTATTTTGTATGGTGGGGGCAGGGCAGGAAGAGTGAATAGACCAGGCCCAAATAAAAAGAATCTCAGTGAGGGAGCTTTTGTATGTGAGTAGCTGGGAGGAATGAATTGTAGGCACATAATATTATTGTTATAAAGTCTGAATCCACTGGTTTACCAAATGAAATAACAGAGATACTACAGTTCATCTTTAAAAAAGGAAAATCCATACTTTTCATAGTTTTTGTACATTGACAACCTTTAATTAATGTAAATTGATATAACCTTCCTAAGAGATATTTATTTAGAGGTTCACCTGTACTACAAAATTCAACAAATTTTGAAGAGCCGATTGTTAGATCAGACAGAAAGTTCTGAGCCAAGCATTTAAATTGAAGCAGGAGGTCTGCCTGAAGGAGGCAACAGAGCTGAGGGAGCTGTGGGACCTGCCCAGCCACCCAGACTCATGAGAGATGCTTGGAGCTGTGATTGGGAATGGTGAGCTGTAGTCTTACGCTGTCCTTAAAGAAATACAGAGAAGTCACTCTCTTGCCTCTGGGACAGTGTAACACAGCACATGATTTCTTGAACAGATACATGGAGACTGGATCCTGAGGGAGTGAGCAGCTGCAAAAGGAGGGCAACTCTGAAACCCACAAGTGCACATTCCAGAGGGGATGGAGAGCTGTTTTCGTGACTGCCTGATGGACAGATAAGGATATGGGACCTTCTGGGCATGGTTTTGACTTGTAGCCTCTTGGAGAGCGAGGGAAGTGCAGGGTCTCTGGGAGAAGAGGGATCTGAGGAGGAGTGCTCTCAGTACCCGCCCCCCCCCTCCAGTGCTGGAACCCTGTTAATAAAAACCTATTTCTTTCAACACAGATTGTTGAGTCATGTAGATTTAAGGCACCAAGTGGCCAAGACCCCGTTTGCACAGTTACAAGAGCACTTACTAATTCAAAATAAATATTGCATATAAACAATTTAGATAATTTTATTTCACAAGGATGTTAAATTTAGTAAAATAAGGGGGAAAGGAGTTAGCAGCATTTTTTGCCATATACATGTGTTAGGTCCTTTCCCAGATGCTCTTTTTGGGTCATGGAGAGACCCTGAGTAAGTGAAGTTAAATGAAGTTGTAGAAAACAAAAATATAACATTGCGAGGTGCAATGTAAAGCCAAATATTTTCTACTTTTACTTAAATTATCTTACTATTATCTAGTTTAGTCCTCAGGCTAATTTAAAAATTATATAACTTTTGGAAAATGTAAAAATGTCATTTAAGAGAAAAGGACTCCATATGGATGTAAGAGGTATATAGCATATCACTGTGTTAATGTCTATTCAAAAATATAGTATGTTGTCCGGCTTTTTTCCCTCCCAGTGTCTCTCCAAGGCCTTTCTTCAAAGATTAAATGGGCTGGAGCAATTACTAGAAATTAAGATGCTAAGACTTTTCTCTCCATCTTATCACTAAACATGGATTTAAATATAAATGTGATAAACAAATGTCCCCTAGAGAAAGCCAAAGATAATTTTCAATTTTGATCCTCTTCCCTACTCATTTTTATTTTGATGACCAATGCCCTGAGTGTATTTTTGATTATATGTTGCCTTCTATAACATATTTCTAAAAGTTTATTTTTTATGACCTCCTGAAATATTGCAGGGGAGATTCAAATGTGTCCCAAACAGGCACTGAAATTTTAATGCATTTTTATGGGAACCAGGCTCAGCCCCTTCAACACAACATTTATTTGTCCAGAAGGATGTTAGTGGAATATTGTCCTATTTATAACCCCGTAAGCAAAGTGTTCCTACTCCAAGTCTGTAGAATTATTTGCGTTTTTCAATTTCACTCATTAGTTTATCAATGTCATGTAAGTATTGTGAAATGTATGTTGTGCATCTGAAAAAGTCTCATGTTGGCTAATCTAAACACATAATCAGTCCAACTAGACACTTTTAACTAATGTGAGTCTTTTCTGAAGTTCAAAACAATTTTGTTATTGCCACTTTTGTTAATGTCTGTCTTGAAACAGATCAAATAAAAACTCTTGCCACCAGTGTTGTTTATCATTCTAATCCCATGGCTTAGAAAAGTACACAGCACAAAGTAAATGATAAATATATGTTGTATGGATCTATCATGACTAATTTTTTTTCTCTTTGTAAAGGATAGTTACAATGAAGTCCTACTTTGTTTTGTGAGTATGGAAGGAAACAGTCATTCATTTTCAACGTGAGCAAAGTGAAATGGAGAAGTAAAAGGAAAAACTCCCTAGCTTTAATCGTCCAGAAAAATGCAACACAGGGAGATGTGTGTGAGTAAACCAGATAACAATTTATTTATTTATTTAACCACATGACTTTACATAGGTAAATCATTGTAGACTTATGGGCATGTGCTTCACTTGCTAGAAGAAAAAATTGTTTGTGGCCCCTGCACAAGGATGACACGCAAATTCGTGAAGCCTTCCACATGAAAAGAAAAAAAAATCATTGTCACTTCTTAATTACAACACATGAATCGTGTGATTGGGGTTTTCCTCTGATTTTGGTTCTTTTGAAAGCAATTTCCCTTTATTTCAGATACTTTATGTTTAAAATTCTAAGTTTAAATACTGGAGATTATTCTCTAGAGTTCAGTGGTGGACTAAAACAGCTACAAATATTCTACCCTAGAGAAAATGCATTCTATTTGCCTGAAACCTCCATTTAATTTTATTGTGTAGAGTAAGGGTCAGCAAACTACTTATTGCCCACAGGCCAAGTCTGGCTGGAGCTATCCTTATATGGCCCCCAAGCTAATATTGTTCTTTTGCATTTTTAAATTGCTGAAAAAAATCAGCAATGATAAATGAAAACCATGGGAAATTCAAATTTTAGTGTCCATAAATAAAATTTTATGGGAATACAGCTTCAGTCATCTGCTTCTATATTGTCTGTGGCAGCTTCCATGCTACAATGACAGAACTGAGTAATTGGGACAGAGACCATATAACCTACCAAGTCTAAAATATTTATAGTTTAGCCCTTATGGAAAAGGTTTGCTCACTGGTGGTGCAGAGCATTTGTTTCTACGTCCTCCCTGACAACATTATTTATTATTGATGCCCTCTTTAGTAGTTGATTTTTCTCACAAAATGATGTATTTCAGGTGTATGTAGCAAGATTAGAAGATAGGTTATACCACTGCAATTACAATGGGTCTCTTGTGTTGGCGTCTTAGCATTTAAAAAATATTTCTGAACAATAAATGGCCAATCTTATTTATTTGTTTATCTTTAGAGAGAGGGCAAGAGATGGAGAGGAACACTGACTGGAAAGTAAACCTGCAACCTAGGTGTCCGCCCTGACAGGGAATCAAACTGGTGACCTTTTGCTTTGCAGGACAATGCCTAACCAACTGAGCTACACTGGTTAGGGCATGACCAATTTCTTTACTACCAAAGATGGAACCTATTTCTAGCCTAATGGTCATTCTTAAAGCAGTCTGTCAAGTATTTTAAGAACATTATGTCATAATTGTTTTAAATGTGTTTGCTAAGTAGAATGATATGTAATTAAGAAGCCACTACTGAAATATCATCAAAAAATGCAATTACTATCCTCATAAACCAAATATAAATGAAAGAATTTTCACTGGGCTTCTAGATGCACTGCATTGTTCTAAATTATAAAAACAAGTAAAAGTCCAGTTCTGCAAATCTCATGGTTGAAAGAGAAATATTCTGTATCGGTTTTAGACCTTTATTTTCCTCACTGAATACCATGTGATGCTTTTCATTTTCTCCCTCAAACATCAATCAAATACAAAACAACTCATGGCCTAGTGGAGTCAACTTTGTTCATTCCACCTTTACATTTTTTTATATATTTTTTGAAAATATTTTACATTTTTACAGAAAGTACTCATTAGTTTTCTACTTCAAGAAAATAAATTAGCAGCTTAACTGGTATTAGAGGACAATATGAAACAGAAAGTGAGTCCAAAGGACACTGAAAAAGACAAAAGCTTAAACAGAAGCTGAAAAAAAGCTTTCCAGTTTTCTCTCGCTCCTGCTAGGTATGTATTGTTTTGCTTTTTCCTTGTTTTTCAGATTCCTTAGGGGCATAAAGGGGACTTCGGAGGTGCAAATTAACCAACTCAAAAAGGTACTTAACTTGCCTGTGTGTCTGGTTTTAACCAAAAGGCTTCTTACTTTCAGCAAAAACTTGACATTAACATTGAGAGGCATCACCATCCTTCTGAGTTTCAAGCGCTCTATTTGGAAGAGAAATCCTAATTTGGGAACAGATAAATACAAAGTAAAGGTGGTGTTTAAAAATTAGTGGAGAAAGAAATAAGTAGTACATAAACCTTACTGGAGTAACTGAGTAACTATTTATATTAATAATAACAGTAACAATAACAATAATGTTTCATACTTCAAAATCCATTTTTAAAAACCTAAAGAATTACATTTAGAAATATGAATCATAAGTTCATTTTAAAAGGATCAATATTTATCTGATTTGGTGTGAGAATATACTTTCTGTAGAGATTTTGCAAATAAGTAAGAAAGTATAAACTATCTAGTCAAAAAAGGACAAAGCAAAGCATTTTACTCAGTGCTACTTTGTGTACAAAGATATACATTACAATTCAGGGCGTCCAACCTTTTGGTGTCTCTGGGCCACACATTAAACATACTGCAACACATAATCACAAAAAAAAAGTCATAGTGTTTTAAGTAAATGTAGGATTTTGTTGTGGGCCACACACATAGCCATCCCAGGCTGCCTATAGCCCACGGGATGTGGGTTGGACACTCCTGAGATGAAACCATACAAAACTGCAATTTTTTAAAGGTCAAATATATTTGATAATCAAGAATTTCATATGGTTAGTTCTAATAAACTCATGTAGGAGACAGGTTAAAATCCCTCTAAGCATATATGAGCTTCAGATACAATGTACACTTAGTCTCATTTACTCCCATGGTTCATATAACTTAAGAAAAATTAAGGAAAAGCTTAAGATTTATTAACAATGATTCTATCCCTACCATGTTTAAAAATAAGACACTGGAAAAGTCCAAAAGCCCAACATTAATATAACGGTTACATAAATGATAGATAATCTCTATAGTAGAAGTCTACATAACCAACAAAGTCAGTGGGAAAGAAATTGATCATATTAGACTGCCAGGGATTGCTGAGAGGGCAGTAGAAAATGTCTCCTCTTTATGTACTCCTCGACAATCCTTGTCCCCTTTCTAGTTATTCCTGCTCCAACACCATCTTGCTCCACCTCGTGGGAGACTACCTTACTAATATTGCTTATGTTTGTTCAGAGGTAACAAGAGATAGAAGCTGATAAAACAGGGTAGTCAACTCCACTGGTTCACAAGAATCAGGTAGCAGTGCAATTTCATCCCTGCAGAACTAAAGATAGGAAAAGTATGTGATATGAGGTATGTGGGTATGGCGAGAGCAACAATCCTGGATTGAGGAGTGGTCAGAAGGACCCCTGGGTAGCTCAGGGATAGTGGATGTGGCAGGTGAGATGAGATGTGGGGGTCCAGAGCCTGAGATGAGCTCTAGATGGAGTAAACAGTAAAGATAAATTTACTAAACAGTAAAGATAAAATTCTATTCTGTGGAATAGAAACCAGGGCTGAAACTGAGGCAGGAGATAGTCAGGAAGGAAGCTCCAGAGGCCTCACAGGGCTGAGGTAGAAAACATCTATACATGACAAAGACCCCCTAAGATGGGTTGTTCCTGTTTTCTGAGATAACTCTGAATCATAGAATGCGCCTGCACGCTACCCCTGATTCATTATAATATCATTATAATGAAATAACATTGTGGGACTCCCTTCTCCAGTAGCCAATCAAGAAAGTCATGGGAAACCATACATGCGCAGTAGCTTTGAAATCCAACTCCTTGTACCTGTGCAGGAAAAGCCCGCCAAAGACTAGCGAAGGGGCTTCTGCCCCTATAAGAATAGAATCCCCCAGCCCACGTGCCCTTTTTTTCCTCTGCTCAGAGCTGGTCCACTCCCATGTCCTGTGGCATGTACTATCACTTAATAAACCTCCCCTCTTTCTTTATGCTATAAACTTTGTGTGTTCAGTTCAATTCTTTGTCCTCGATCACTAAGAACCTGGTTACCTGTGCACACCTGTGACAAAACCACCTTGCAGTCACTGGAAGTTTATACAAATGTTCCTTGGCCATGTGAATATAGTTGGGTATACTGTAATATTATCTTACTTGAGAACATTATCTAGAAATATTTCACATGATTCAACACTGTCTTTCTGTGTCTAATGGGCTAGGCCACAGAAAGGTACAGTAGTCTCTTTCCACCCCCGTGCCCCCCTCTCTCTCTTGCCACCCATGCCTTCTTCCTTTAGGTGTGTCTCTGCTTTCTTTCTCCTAAATTCTGAGGGCCCTTCTTTTGCCTCTGTAAATTGTTTCCTGAACCCACACAGTCCAGCTGGCTCAATTCTTTCATGGCTCACTTTTTCTACCTCTGTGACTTTCTACATAAACTTTTTCTTGAAAAAAAAAAAGGTATAGTAGCTTCATAGGTTTTATTTGCCCTTCAAGTTGAGTAATTTTTAAACTGTTGATTCTTTGTATTTTAAAAAATAGACATGGAACATTGTTCAGTAGTAAAGTATAATAACAGCAATAGTGACTATAAAAATTAGTGATAAAACAAAATTTATAATCAGTAAGGGGAGAAAGTTATTTGACATAATGATAGTCTTGGCAATTAATTATTATGGTTTTCTACTTAGGGTAAGAGATTTTGAAGACTGAAAAAAAAAATCCCAACATTCTTTTGTATTGTCCCTCACTTGAGTCACAATAAAGAATACAGTAAAATTTTCCACATGTAAGGAAACTCTTTCTGATAACGGCATGCATTGCCCTTGAAAACAACTACATGCCACAGAATAATATGGGTGGAGTAAAATGTTAGGAGGAAAAAAACTGGGGTTAAGGAAAAATATATATCATTCTACAACTCAAATGTGAAAAAGTCTCAAAATGCTTATAAAATGTTCCTAAAGTCCAACTTCACTTGTAACATTTCCTATGGAAACAAGGGCCAGTTTTCTCCAAGTCTTAGGTTTTCATGGGGCACTAACTAAAGTACCCTACTGTGGCCCCACCCCACAGCATGGATATAAAAGACCCTTCTTTGACTGAGCTACAACTCCTATGCAGTTTTCCTCCTGGAAGATGAAAACAATTTTAAAAGGAATTGACCTGTATCAAAGAAAAATTGCACTGGATAGAGTTCACCAGGAAAAGATTTTATTCAAGGCCTCTGCAGTAAGGAAGAGATGTGATTAAGCCACCTGTGTTTGTTAATGTGCGCTATTGGAATTAGGAACTTAACCTTCTGCAGAGATTGAGAGTCAGAGACATTACCTTTTTCAATGATTATACTAGGTTCTTGAGAAAAAGATTCCTGGGTTGTAGAAGATTGACACTTCAAAGGAGCAGAGAAAGAATTTAGAAATTGCAAGTTTTCTAAAGTGAATGCTCTAAGAAAAGAGAGGTCAAAGGCCTACAGTCAGGAAAAATCTGTCTAAAGTTTAGTCAAGCTGAGGGGAACATTAAGGTGTTGGCTAGCTGCCTTATGTGACCTACCCATGCTCAGCCCACCAATTTATTGTAGTGGAGAAATCATCCAGTAGAAGATAGGCAAGCCTAAAGTGAAATGTGATATGTGCTGGCATGGTACAAAGATTTCTACCTCCTTTTGAAGGCTACTGTACACTTGCTGAGAAGCAAGGTCAGGAGTCAAATTTAACCTCAGTCTGAACAAAATACCAATCATGGGTGCTGACCCTGATTAGTGTGCAGAGGCAGGAAACCGAGATTGTGTGATGGCTCTAGTCTTGCACCACCAGCAACATACGCTTTGTTTGGTTTTCCTAAATCAGTGTCTCAAAGTGGGGACATTAGAAACCAGGATATTATTCATGTTATTTCTTCTGATTAATCATGGAAAAGCCATTAAAAATTATTTTACTTATTCAAATGTTGGTAACTTTTAATGACTTTAACAATCAATCATGAAATATTCTTTCTGCACTTAAAACAGTTACTGAGACTTTGCTTATTTGGTCATGCAAGGTCCGATTTAACAAATGTCTGAGTGCTGGGAAAAACTGTCACTTGAGTAACTGGCTGGTTTTCAACTTCCTGATCAGGAGAATTTTCTAAGGAAGGCAGAGACATCATGTCTAAATAAATAGTTAATCCTGAAGTTTCTGGAGCTGGATATAGGAGTCAGAATTTAACACTGAAGGTGGTGTATCCTAGTGCAATTATTCTACCATTCTGTGCCTCTTTCTTTCTATTTAAAATGCCAACAGTAGAACTTACCCAACAAGGCTATTATGACACAAACATGAATTAATGCATGTAAATCTTCAAACATGGTAAGCTGATACATGGTAAGCCTGGTACATGAACTGACACTAGCATCATTTAATTTTCTTCCTCCATCCCTCTCCCTCTCTTCTTTCACCCCTGCCCCATCCTACCTTTTTATTACATGTCGCTCCCTTTTTAATTAGGCTATAAGGAAATTATGTGCTTAACAGAAACTATGCAGTCTCTTGCATAAACTACTTAGAACAGTGCCTGACAACTAGGCTGAGTGTTATAGTTGATATTATAATTTTTTTCACTCCTAGAACTCATGTTTTTTTACTTTAATTCTGGTTTTACTATTATATTTTATATGTCCTATATGTGGATTCTTCAAGTATTTTTTAATTCAAAGTAAAACAAATATAAAATAAACTATTATAGAAAATAAACTTCCATGAGACAGAAGTTACAAATATAAGGTACTATAAGAAGGCATAAAATTGCTGTTTGAGGTTCATACATGAGAAGATTAGTTTATAAAAAGTAAACATAGTACCATGCCACAAAAATACAAATGCTGGTGATCTGAAATAATTTAAGAAAATAAATTTCAGACTTCTGGTCAAGGTGGCAGTGTAGGCAGACATGGCTCACCTATTTGCACAACCACAGCAAAATTCCAACTAATATAAAGAACAACCACCACACAGAACCATCAGAAATTGAGTTGAATGGAAGGCTGACAACTACAGAATAAAAGAAAACACATCCATCCAGAATAATAGGAGGGCAGAGACATGGAACAGGCTGGTCCCTCAACCACATGCAGTGGTAGATATTTGGGAGGGATATCTCAGGGGCAAGGAGTCCCAGCCCCATACCAGGCCACCCAGCCAAGGGTTCCAGTGCCCAGGAAGTTAAGTTCTCATAACTTCTGGCTGCAAAAACCAGTGGGGATTGAGTTAGTGGAAGAAACTTCAGTCCTAAGCAGTTCCTCCTAAATAATCCACACATGAACTCACCTACTCAGACTCACTCCCTCTGAGCTCCAGCACTGGGGTAGCAGCTTGAAAGGTACCAGTGGTATATAGGGAGAAACTGAAGTGTCTGGCATCAAGGCAAACAGAGACCAGTGTCCCTTTTCTAAACTGTCCCCCAAACAGAGCTGGCAAACTGGTTCCATGCCTAAGACTCCATCAACCTGGCTAACACTGTTTGACCAGCCTTGGAGATTCCCAGAGACTCTGACCCCAACAACTTACTGACCAACCCAACCTGCTTTTTTTGTATGAATGGCTATTTTTTCCTCATGCTTCACAACTTCCTAAATCTTCTCACACAAGCAACAGCTGGCCTCACTGACAGCACTAACAGCAGGAAGCCCAGATTTACAGCTTGGCTTTGCCTGAATATCTCCAATCCCAGCACAAGTAGCAGACATATAGCACTGCTCTGTAGTGCATGCAGAGTGGCCACAGGCAGAAAATGGGTGGAAGCTGACCTTGGCCTGCACCACCTGGAAAATCCCAGAGCCTGCACACCCAGTGGACAACTACAGACCATACTGGAGCACCACCACACTGCCATTGCTCAGCTGATCCTCCACAGAGGACAGAGGTTGGTGGTCAATGGTCATAGCCAATCCTTGTAGCTGACTGACCTGGTAAATCTCTTCCATCAATCTGCCAAAAGCAACCAAAGCTCAACTACAAGAGGAGGGTGTAAACATCCCACATGAAGGGTGCACCTCTGGTACACAGCTTGGATGATAGGAGAGGTTGTCCCACTGGAACCTACAGGACACCTACTACATTAGGCTATACTACCAAGGCAGGGAGTCATAGCAGTTCTACCTAATACATAGAAATAAACACAGGGAGGCTTCCAAAATGAGGAGACAAAGAAACATGGCCCAAATGAAGGAGCAGATAAAAACTCCAGAAAAAAACCAACTAAATGAAATGGAGATAAGCAATCTATCAGATGCAGAGTTCAAAACTCTGGTTGTAACAATGCTCAAGGAATTTAGGGAGGATCTCAAAAGTATTTAAAAAACAGTCAGAAATAAAGGATACACTAATTGAAATAAAGAATAATTTACAAGGAAATGACAGAGTGGATGAAGTCAAGAATCAAGCCAATGATTTGGAACATAAGAAAGCAAAAAACAACCAATCAGAAAAACAACAGGAAGAAAGGATCCAAAAAACTGAAGGTAGTATAAGCAGCCTCTGACACAACTCCAAGCATACCAATATTCACATCATAGGGGTGCTAGAAGGAGATGAGAAAGAGCAAGAAATTCCAAATCCATCTGAAAAAATAGTGAAAGAAGACTTGCCTAATTTGGTGAAGGAAATAGACATGCAAAGCAGGAAGAACAAAGCCCCAAACAAGATGGAGGCCAAGATGCCCACTATAAGATATATCATAATTAAAATGCCAGTGGTTAAAGATAAAAATAGAGTCTTAAAAACATCAAGAGAAAAGCAGTTAGTTACCTAAGGGGAATTCCCATAAGACTGTCAGTTGATTTCTCAAAAGAAACTGCAGGCTAGAAGCGACTGGCAAGAACTATTCAAAAATCATGAAAAGCAGGGACCTACAGTTAAGATTGCTCTACCCAGCAAAGCTATCATTTAAAATCCAAGGGCATATAAAGAACCCTAGACAAGAAAAAAACTAAAAGAGTTCATCATCACCAAACCATTACTATATGAAATGTTTAAGGGACTTAAAGAGTAGATCAAAACTATGAACAATAAAATGGCAAAAATACACATCTATCAAAAATTGAATCTGAAAAAACAGACTAAACAAACAAGGAACACAGAGACAATCATGGATAGAAAGATTGTTTGGATGGTTGTCAGATGGAAGGGGAGTGTGGGAAAATGGATGAAGATGTGAGGAGATTAAGAAGTACAAATAGGTAGTTACAGAGTAGCTATGGAAATGTAAAGTACTGTATAGGAAATGGAGTAGCCAAAGAACCTATGCATGATGCATGGACATGAACAATGGTGTGGGGACTGCCTGAGGGAGTAGAGGGTGCTGAGTGGAGGGGAGAAAAGGGGGGCAGGGAATCAGGAAAACTACAATAGCATAATCAATAAAATACAATTAAAAATAGAATCACATAAAAAAGAAAATAAATTTCAGTAGTAATTTGCAAAACTAATTCATAAATCTTTGAGTGAACTATATGTCTACTGACTCAATTTTCCATAAATTATATGAAATAAAACAAATGGTGGACACTAAAAGAAAGCATGAAAAAATTGATGTAATAACAATGGTATGTTAAGGATACTGAATAAAACAGGGAAGACATAGATTCTAATCTTCCCAGTAAATAATTTGTTCTGAATCCTTAGGCAAGACAGTTTCCCTCTTTGTACCTTATTTTTGTTAAAAACAATAACACCTGTTCTGCTTACCCAAAGGGATTTTGTAAACATCATATGAGAAAACAAATTTGAAAACTTTGCTGAAACACCATACAAACATATGCAGTATACTAATGTAACTACCAATATAATTAGAAGGTTGCATCTTCAATAAGTTACAAAGTAGTTTCAGTGTCTTAAAAGTTACAGAACTTTTAAGTTTCATTTTAGTTACAACTTTAAGTTAAAATTAGCTACAACTTTAAAGCAAACAGATGGATAAGAATAGCTCTGAGATGCCAAATGTAGCATGCTGTGTTTTTTCGTAAGTGTGCCTGAAAGCTACATCAAAAAAGAAATCACAGAAATAAAATATGGAGTGCCCAAATAGTAAATGGATACAAAAGGGTTTGTTTGTTATCAAATAAGGAAAATCATAAAAATATACACTAAATAAAGCATGACTTCATCATTATATTCATTTGTTGGCTACTGCAAGTACAAATAGCTGAAAGGTAACATTTTTAGGGTTAAAAATCTTGGGACCAATTGATTGATATTATCAGTGAAATTAACCTCAACCATTTTTGTCTTCTATGTACTGATCCTTAATCACTTCCATAAATATGTTTCTTCCTCATTGCTATAATGGCCTTTCTGCTTTTAGTTGATGAGAAAGTTTAGAAATACTTGGGCTTCTATTCTAAGATGAAAGATCTCTTACCTAATTGGCTGTTTTTGAGTAGCTCTTAATTGCAACTGGTTCTTGCATGTAATTTCCACCCCATAAGTTTCCCTTCTCAGTCACTTCTTATTTATGTTCTATAGACTTTATTAACTTATAATCACTTTTATGACACTGATTCCTTCATGATTTTTTTTTTAGAACTGGTAGCATTACATTTCCCAGTTGATGAGTTGCTAGAATTATGAAAAATCATTGAAATTTTAAATGTTATAAAATTATTATAAAAATTATCCCCTGGCCAGGTGGCTCTGTTGATTGGAGTATCATCCTGCACACCAAAAGTCTGTGAGTTTGATTTTTGGTCTGGGCACATACTTAGATTGTGGGTTCAATCCTGGGTTGGGGCATGTACAGGAATCAACCAATCCATGTTTCTCTCTCACATGGATGTTTCTCTTTTTCTTTCTCTCTCTCTTTCTAAAAGTAAATAAACATATCTTCAGATGAGAACTAAAAAATTACATTACTACAAGAAAAATACCTATTTTAAGCACCACCCCCTCTCAGGCCTTTCCTCATCTCCTTTCCTCAGGGCACTCTCTCTGGAGCACACCTGTGTGTTTCCCACTCTTCTTTTCCCAGGTGCATTATCTTTGTCTTTCCTTCCTCTAAGCTCCAAAGCCTCTTCTTTGGCCTCTGTAACTTGTTTGCTGAGTCCAAGCAGCCCAGCTGACTTACTTCTATCTCTGTGCATTTCTAAATTAACTTCTTATGCCAGAAAAAAAAAATGAAACAAAACAAACAAAAAAAAAAACAGATGTTGTAAGTATTAAGGAAATTACGGTGGAATGAAAGTTGCAATTGACACAAGATAATAGAGAATATTCTGGAAATACAAGGGAGACTGAGGACCAGGTTAGAGAAGGCTGATAGTTTTTTGTATGTTCCATTACCACATAAGCAAATGCAACTCATGTACCGAAGGAGAGGTCCTGGAAAAGTCTGATGGCTTAGGTGGAATGTTTTACTGGATGATTAAACAGAAATAAGGATGTTAATAAAGGTTATGAATTATTGTTTTCATTAGCAACACAGTGTTGCCTCATGCCTTGAGTCGTAAGTTCACTATGAGTTGAAAGTTCACATTTATAAGTAAAAATTATACAATAATAAGGTGCTACAGATTGGGGCAATCAATTTCATCATTTTCATTGTAACAAAAATAAATGAAAAGTGGACTTTTTTCTAACAAATAAGGTGCATGATGCATGCATATAGGGCTATGAAGATGCTAGAAATGCAAGCAGTAAGACTTGAAAGAATGCTGGTTTGTCCACTTCCTTTCAGACTAACCTTCATCTGAGAGCCCTTCCTTTTCCAGAAAATACAAATGAAGGAGAAAATTACTTCATAAAATTTAAGTAAAATCTGGCTCGTACATTTTCTTCATTAGAAAAACTTCAAAAAAATATCGGAGGGGGGCAATATGATGCCAGCAAAGAGTAAACAATCTTTCAATTTTGTAACCAATAACTACAATGTACATAACGACAATGAAGGAAATGACGAAATGGCTAGCACTTAGTAGAAACTGAGCGCTGACTGTATGCCAGGCCCTGTGCCAGGTGTGCTGTTCTGCCACTACCATGGAAACACTGAGTGTGCCCTGCAGCCTGTAGTTTAAGGTAGGCAACTCTAAAACTAATGTCCGAATCTGGTGAAAATCCACTTAAACATATTTGTTTGATGCCATGGTAGACAAATGACCAGAACTATCATTTTATTTATATGGATATTATTTTTTTAAAGTTAAAGGTAAGTTTTAAAAATAGTAAATAAATATTGCCTACTTCTTTATCATTTTAACTTTCAGTAAGCCTCAGGACCTTAGTTCTAACTGCACAAGTGAAGTATATTATCTCTTAGGTCACATGGGACCCATTATTCTGCATTCCAATGTAATGGACTTTTAGTGGCCTTCCTAAGCATCTAACTATAGACAGACTGAATTAGTCAATAGGGAAAACCTGGCTCATTAGGATTCAATGTGCTGTACACAGAATTAAATTAAAGAGTCTCACCTCATCAAACTCAAGGATCCACAATAACACAGACATTGATGCACAAAGGCCATTGTTTCACAACAGAAGATAGATCTATCTTTTGGATTCTGAATGTACACACTATAACCTTCTATTTTGATGTTTCTGGTCAATTCTCATGACCATCAGTTTTCCAAAGCTTACACTCCAGAGTTTCACATGGATATCCTGGGATTTGGCTGTTCAATGTATTCCAACTTACTTCTTACTCTGTTTCTTTTGAATGCTTCTCCAGGTGTACCTCTGTGCTCAGGCTATAAAACAACACAACGTCAGGGCTGAGAAAACAGTGGAAGTGAACCAGGGCACAGATAGAGGTGTTAATTAGAGCTTGCCTGATGCTCTACTTATTTCTGAGGTACATTGACAACATTAAAATTCTAGAAAATGCTTTTTAAATTTTAGTGACTTTTTCATAGAGGGATTATGTTTATATTTTAGACTCCACAAACAAAAGTAGATAAATTTGTGAATAATTCCGGCATTACCAAACTACCAAATATTTGGCTAGTGGGCTCTATTGAGCAGTTAATCTATTCTAGTGGAATAATGTTCTACAGAGAAATGCTTTCAGAACATTGTTTTGAAAAGATACCTGTGATTTTCCCATTGAGCACCAAATAGTCTTTTATTTTAACCTCTATATTTACAAGAGTTTCAAAAGTTCCTGTTTTGAAATTCCTGTTTTCATTGTGTTTGTTGAACCACATCAATTGATTGCTGGTAACTTAGGTTCAGTAAGATATACATCAATAAAAATCACGTACTGTATGCAGTGATACTTTCAGAACACATTGAGGCATAAGAGGTCTGTCCAGGAGGTATCCAGCCATGTAATGTGAAAAATAGAGCCACTTATTAAAGAAGATATAAAATATAAGAAACTTTGTACATACGACAATGACACCCAAGCCCCCTTGAAAGTAGATACCTTGGGACCTCACACAGTTCTCCCAGTCACCATCAGCTGCCCTGTTGTATCTTCCTGAATTTCATGGGTGGTCTAAAATCTATTCCCTTTCAAAGGTGATTTTAATTTTGGGAAAAACCACAAGATGCAGGGTGCAAAACTTGAGCTGTAAGGGAACTGAGTCACCTAGGTGATTCGATGTTTCCTCAAAAAACTCTGCATGAAATGTGATACATGAGCAGGTACATTATCTTGACGAAATTGCCAATCACTAGTTGCCCATAGCTGCAGACTTATGAATTGAATCATCCCACTAGTTTCTGTGGATTTCTGAATTATCCTAATGTTCAAGCTTAATGCAAATTTTGATGCAGATTTGTTACTCTATTTGCTCAGTCATTTTGAATGAAACACCCACCCAGTACACATGTTCACACAATGGCACCCCACTGACTACTACAGTGAAGCTGTCCTTGTTCATACTTGGGCATTCCAATTCACTCTCCTTGGCTGCCAGGTTACATTGATGTCACACAAACCATTCTTGTTATAGTAAAACTGGCTGGATTTTTTCCAAACAGACCTCATGTTATCCTGCCTGCCCCTCTACTCAAAGTCTATAAGCTGCATGTCTAGTTTAAATACATTTTTAAAATCAATTACATTCAAGAGAAGAAGCTTTTTATAATATACCATATGGTAGAAGGCACTGGTTAGCTCTTACTAGGAAATATGTTTGTTGTTGGGTTTGTAAAATTAATTTGAGGATTTTCTCTTTATTTTTTCTGCATTTCACATTAGAACTTGTTCTATATCATCTATAGTGAGTATGAAAACCAAGTGTAAACACCGTTAGTCCATAAACAATCAAGACTTACCCAAGGACCTGTTCTATTAATAAAATTAAAATACAAACTTGAGAATGCCTTGAACTCATAATATAAAGTTAACATGGACATAAATATACACAGCAGGCTATGCAGTCTATTTAAGGTCATTCTGATATAAATTTCTAATTCCAAATTTAAGCTCAGTAAAATCTATCAACTGAACACATTGTCTGTGATCCTGATTTATCTTTTTCATTTTTTCCTTATTGTCTTTTTCTATGTATGCTACTTTTTTCTTTGCTAGAATATTAACCAGGTGTAAGATTACTTATACCTGGGTCCTTATTATTATTTGAGGAAATACTAAATTGTGGCTCATGAGTTTGAAGTCTACTTTAACTAACTATTTTTTTATTATTATTGTTTGAGTACTGTTGTCTCCATTTTCACCCCACCACTCCCCCCATCCCACCCATTCCCACCTCCCACCTTCAAACCTACCCCCTTTGGCTTTGTCCATGTGTCCTTTATAGATGTTCCTTGATGGCCCCTCCCTATTATTCTCTATTATTCCTGTCCCCCGTCCTCTCTGGTTACTGTCAGTTTGTTCTTTATTTCATTGTCTCTGGTTGTATTTTGCTTGTTTGTTTGTTTTGTTGATTAGGTTCCACTAATAGGTGAGATCATATGGTATTTGTTTTCTACTGCCTGGCTTATTTCACTTAGCATAATGGTCTCCAGTTCCATCCATGCTGTCATAAAGGGTAGGACCTCCTTCTTTCTTTCTGCTGCATAGTATTCCACTGTGCAAATGTGCCACAGGTTTTTGATTCATTCATTTACTGATGGGCACATAGGTTGCTTCCAGCACTTGGCTATTGTAAATTGTGCTGCTATGAACATTGGGGTGCAGACCATGAGGGACTGAAACTAGGAACCAACCTCAAGGAAAAAACTCAAAAACACTCAAGTTCATGGAGATTGAAAAACATGCTATTAAACAATAAATGAGTTAATAATGAGATCAAGGAAGAAATCAAAAAGTTTCTGGAAATAAATGAAAATGAATGCACAACAGTCCAGAACTTATAGGACACAGTAAAACTTCCCAGAGAAGGAAGTTCATAGCAATACAAGCCTACCTAAAAAAGATAGACACATTTCAAATAAACAACCTAATCCTATATCTACAAGAACTGGAGGAACAACAATAATTACATTTTTAAATCAGTTACATTCAGGAGAAGGTTTTTATAGTCTGCCTATGCTAGAAGCCACTGGTTACCTAATACCATGAGGTTGATTCTCTTTACAGTTTGGTGGCCGATCACTTTCTTTGCCATTCCACTCTGTATTTTCTGTGCTCTATGGACAGTAGCCTCGGGGTTCTAACCACATTTTTTCAATGAGAGGTTTATTTTTTTGTTACTTTTTAGGGGTAATAGAAGAACTTTTAAATTATATTAAAGTTGAAAATAACATGTAGAAAATGACCACTACAATGTATTATTCATGATAGCTCAGATATATTACTCCTTAACAATTTTGCATCCAATGTTTTTCTGGGTTGAAAATGGACTTCGGGGAAGCAACTGTAGTAGTTGAAGTGTTTTAAAATTAAGTCCTGATGATCAGGTTCATTTCAACAGGGCACCTTGTAAAATATCTCAGTTTATACTAGGAAGACATTGCTATGCAAGTGTTGAGAACTGCCCTGCCTGGTATCAGAAGCTGTAACCCCCGCCTAGGCTAAGGCTAAGGGAACGCCCTTGGAACCATAAGCCAGCGAGGAGACAAAAAGCTTATCTCTCTGGCAGGAGCACTGCTTATGCTGCTTCATTCACAAATGAACCCCAAAGCTTGGTCAGTTAGCCAAAGACAGGTAAGATTCCCCAAGGGGGGAATGATCTAAGACAGGCACGATCACATGGGAGGCCCCCAAAAGAAGGACTTTTGGGGCTACAGCAAAAGGGGGTAATGGACCCTCGCTCCTTGGCTTTGACATAGCCTGAGTTCTCAACCTCTGGGAGAAAATCTCCTTATCTCTTGGCTGCCTTACTTCCCTTGCTCCACCTAAGCCTAAAACAATGACAGGGTGGTGCAGCTCTGTGCTGAATAGGGCGGGTTCCCCAGTTGATCAGGCCTAAGAAAGAACATGTAAATTACTGTGAAACCTTCTTTGTTTAGAATGCTCTCAGTTGAATGAGAAGGGTCCAAGGAGGAAGTTAGTTTGTTCCTCAAAGTCTTAACCCACAGAGTTCCTTGTTATCTATTGTTCCTCACTTCCTTGTAATGAGCAATGTACTTTACCTGAATTATTATGCAAAATGAGCCCAATAAAAACAGGTTTGGATGGTAAATCAGCACGCTCCCCACTAGAGGGGGTGGCCATTCCGTCCCTACTTCTCCACAGAAACTAGTCTGTCTCTGTGCATGTTTTTTCTCACGTATCATCGAGCCATCCACAGCATTCCAAGATCACTGCTGGCCGGTGACCCACACAACATGCAAGTAACATAGTTCTTATAATTTTGGGGAAAATGAAAGAAAATGGAGCATTACAAATTGTAAATGAAAGAAAATTAAATTCTATAAATAGATTCTTAATATGGTTCTTTAACTAGGAGAGACATGACCACTTAGGAGATGTGGTGAAATGCTTTTCAATTCAATCACATTTATTGAGCATCTAGTATGTGCCAGGGACTATATGTAGGTAGTGTACATGTGATGCAAAACATAATCCTTGTTCTTAGGGATTATACATGTGAAATGTATATGCAATTTTTAAAACTGTAAAATAATACCCATATAAATAAAATGATAGTTCTGTCCACTTGTCTATCATGGCATTGAGGATTAGATAAAACATAATTTTTGTTCTTAGGGATTATACACATGAAGAGAAATGAATAGAGAGAATAACAATTCAAAAATTACAATAATGAATATATGCATGAGAAAGCAGTTCTGAATAGCATCAGAACTGTGTGTTCAAGACTGAATAAAAGTTTCCCAAATGTATAAAATTAATGATAGACAACCAAAGGAATGAGAGACTGGGATGCACAAAGGACTATAGGATGCCAGGAAGTAGGGTCTGTCCTGCAATCTAAGCAGCTTGCTATGGCTTGACTTTAGATATCCTGTGACAAAAGGTGAATGCAAAAAGGAGATAGAAACTAAATCATAAAGGACCATGAACACAAAGTGCCATATGACAGAGAAGATAGCTGTTTGGCTTTTATCTGATGAGAGATAGGAATCTACTGAAGGCTTTACAGTGTCAGTCTGAGAAAGTAAAAGGTGAGGAGAGGAAGGAGAATTGAAAAGCTAGAAGAACCATAACAGATAGGTTGATCAAACAGCTTTACAGTGAGAATGTATTTTCACCTTCCCTACCACTGAAAGCTTAACTGAGTTGTTTCAAAATTCTAGACCTAACAATGAAATACACTTCAATTAGCCAGCATCTCCTCTCTTTGTTACAATAATTGTCAGATCATTCTGGTATTTTGCATTGACTGTTGTTTTTCATAACTGAGAAATGAATACAAGGTTCAAGGGCCCTAGGCATAAACCCTGGTGCATACTTACCCCACTGTAATTTTGTTTAAAACTACCAACAGAAAATAGCACACACTGCCAGGAGAAAATCTCTTTGAAGTTTTGACAAAAGACAAACAAGCACACAAGCTACTGTTACTCTTCTGAGAGCTGGCAAAGCAAGAACCCTTCAGGCCATCCATCTTTCTAGACGAGACCAAGCTTCTCATTCCAGTCAAAGACTGTTCTCAACAAACATGCTTTATATTAGCTATGGGAATGAACATTTAGATAGAACTCCGAGAAAATGACAATTTTATTTCTTCATTTCTCCTTTATTGAACACCAAAAGATACTGTAAGTAGCCACTAAGATCTAGTCTATCATATCACCTCCACTGCAAAAACCAAGTATTTTTCAATATTGTCCTCTTACGAGTAAATAGAAATAGCACCTTATTTTGTTTGCTGAGGTTTTACCCATAGCTTGTCAGTTCAGTATTGAAAGAAAATACCCCTTTTATTGCATGAAATAATCAAGAGAGCTAAATAGACACTATGCTATATGTTTCATTTTATAAAGTAATCCAGAGAGAGGCAGTAAATCAAATGTTTTACTATCATGTTACACACAAAGATCTATGAATTTTTCTTTCCTTTTTTTTCTGTTCAGCAATATATTCCAACTGAAGTAAATTTTTTTAACATAGCTTCAAAGCCTTACACTTAAGTTTCATTTACACAATACCAAAATCTGAGTAAATGGTAAACATTAAGTTGTAGGCAAAAAGGAAGTTAAAATGATGTTAAATTTGAATTCTCTTTTTGAAAATGAAGATATAAATTATGGAATAATGCCTATTAATGAATTCAATTTGCTACTTGACTTTTAAGCTGTTTCAAGAAATGTTTGAATAAAATTAAGTTTCAACCTTTATAAAAGCAAAAGTGTTTTCCATGTAAAATTGTGCATGTTAAGACAGCAATTCTAGTCTTTGAAGATATTTTTGTGTGTGTGTATTTCTCAGCATTATGCACTTCTCTGAGCTGTTAAGTCATCCATTCAACATATTTTTACCAAATATTTACTACATGTTATATACACTTCTGAATGTTCAAATGCACTCAGTGCTATCCACAGAATATCTAATAATGAGTATTTGCAACCAGTCCATATATCAGAATCACCACGAAAACTAGCATGTGAAACAGTTTCATTCTCACACTGTCTATACCCTGAGCAGTCATATTCCAGTACAGGATTATGTGGTAAATGTTCTCTGAGCTTTATGTGGTAAATGTTTCTTTAGAGCTTGATAGACAATAGCAATTTTACAGAAAACAAGTTACTATCATTATTCAACAAATCTGAACCACATTAAAGTGCATTGATTGGGTTATATCCTTCTCTAAACAGTGTTAGATCCTATGGGGGATGGGGATGCAGAGGTGAATTCACAGGGACTCTGCTCTTGCATTGCTGGAATGCAAGGCAATAAAAAAGTAAATCTGCAAAATACTGTGCTATTTTTTAATTTATAAGCAATAGGTTAGGGAAACACAGAGTGCAAGTAGCCTCTTAGAGACTATGGTTGACAAGAGTGTTTGATAGAAGAGGCCCTTGAAAGATACATAAGCAATAACTTGATAGAACTAGAGGGGAAACCCATTTTAGATGGAATGAGTGAAGTTGATAAAGGCATAGACATAGGACAAGAAAGACTGTAGGAAAATATAACCACAATAATGGTAGATTCTGTGCCTAAATGGAAAAACCCATGAGAGACATTCAGAATCCCACTGAATATAACTTAAAATATGTAACAGTTGCATGATACCATCAGACAGAAAGTATATGAAAAACAAAAAGTGAGATCTTTAAACTCAAAGATCTTTAGACCTTGGCAGGAATGAATCTGTGTATCTTTAGAGTCAAAGAAATATACAATCCAGTCAAGTGAATAGAAGCAGACTGGGTGATATTTGTAGTCTTTTGTTATTAGTAGGGAGAATTGGATAATGCAAAATTTGAATTGAAACTGAATTATGTGACCACCTCCGTCTTAGGGGTTGGCCTCTCATTAGGTTGAAGTCAAACTGTCACCTGGGATTCAGTCATATGGAAGCACCACTGGTGATACAAAGCCCACATAGTGGCTAGTAGAATACAGTTTCTCATTGGCTATTGGCTAAACATTTCAGGTTCCTAAAACATAGGCCCCTCTACATGATTAAGTTTCCTATTCACAAAACAGCAGACTTCCTCACAGTGAGTGATCCAAAAAGAGAGAGGACAATCAAGTGCAGCCTGCTGTATGTTTTATAACCCAATCTTGGGAGTAACATAGCATCATTTCATCTGTATCCTATTGATCACAAAGACCAACCCTGGTGAAACAAGGAAGGAGATCATAAATCTCAGAGATCATTTACCACAGAAGTTCACTCCCAAAAGTTGTTTCTGGTGACATAATTATTTTCTTGGTAGGTTCTCATTTTTGGACCCAGAAAGATTTGGAATTAAGTGCATAATTATTGAAAATATTAATGTTACCATATTTTTATATTTGTATATTGTGTATAGATTTTAGCTATCTTGTATGTTCAGGTGATTTTGCGCTTATTAAAGTTAGTTATCCTTGTGGTTCTAATTAAAATGTGTAATTGACTGATACAGATTTATAATTTTAAGTAGAAATCTTAAGTTAATTTGTTATATTGGTTCATTTAAGAATAAATATATGAATAAATTTTATTAAACTTATGAAGGGTTTTTTTACTAATCAATATACAGGGATGGAAAAAAGTAGTTTTACAGTTGTGAGTGACATTCTTTTGAGTTAATAAAGCTACTGTAATAATCACAACCTGCATGTCTTTTTCCATATGAACAACCATCAATATAAACCCACTTTTTGCTCATCCTTGTTTTTTTAAGAGATAACATGAAAATTTATAAATATAAGTTTAAAGTATTTAAAGATGTGATTTGTAAATAGGACTAAGAAGTATTACTCAAAGTCCATTATAAATGGTTGTTAAAATTAGATTTTTAATAGATTAAAACTGTTAACCTGAATTCAGAAGTTTAAGGGAGAACTTGGAGTTTGGTGAATAAAGGACTCATATGATAAACCTTTCATCTAGGTTCCAAAATTTGTAACATGTTACATATTCACCTTATGCTCAGATCATTCTCTTTCTCCTATTCATGTTAGTATAGATTCAGATCTCCCCATTTTATATAATGTAATAATACATTACTATCAAATCTTCCTAGATTTGGCCAGTAGAAGTCTCAATCCTGTGTTATTTTTACACATCCCCATCATTCACTGAGTACTTCACAATTTTTTGTGTTGACAAGATTTTTTCAGACTCATAGCTTCCCCAGCCAGTCACATTCTAAAGTGCTGTTATTTCTTCAAGGAGCTCTGATTTCCTTTAGTGGAGAATAAGTACTCAGAAACCAAGATCTGAGTGCTAGGTATGCTCTTTAGTACTGCCATGTCATTGGTTCTAGCCCTTTCAGCAGACACACACTCAATATCGTTTTCTTCCTCTAGCCATATATAAATAAATATGTAATATAAAGTATATACCACATTAATTATGAGATTATATCTATACCTCCAACTTCAATCCAGTCCCACAGGGTTTATTTTATCCTTTTCCCTTTTCCAACACTGTAGGTTCCTTCTCCAACACTGTGAAACCTGTCTCCCATTATACTGAGTATATCAATTTATTTGCTCAACACCCTGTATACACCAATACCTTTACCAGGAAGGCCAACACCTCTGTCCCAAACTCTCTACAGAATTTGTGCAGAAGAATCCCCTCTGACTAATCCCTGCCAGATTCTGTCATCTCATTGAGGTTGTGCAGGTTGTGTAAGCCCTGCCCTCATACAAAGTAATATGTTAATAGTTATATTAATATAATTGTTTATAGGCTTCATAAATTAAAATTCTCAAATGCATTCCTTTATCCAAATAAAAAGTGCCCAGCATATAAATGCTATGCCTCATCCAAGAAACTTTGGCAAACATGACTCCTTTCTTCTTTGAAACATATCTCAGACACAAAATGGAATTAAAATTCCTTGACCACAATATCTAATTATCTAGATAATTACAATTAATCAGAAAATACAACAACTTATTTAGCATCTCTTGAGCTCAACTTACTCTAAATTTGTAAATCATGGAGGGTTATTTTGAAACCAGTTTCTGAATCCCCAGGAGTTTGTACAGAGGGAAATAAGGGGTTTACCCAGGGTGCAGTATAGACGTAAACATCAGGTGGCTTTAAAGTCCACTACCTCCACTTCAATCAAAGCAGCACTCATGTCTTTTCTGTATATTGGATTGTTATTTTACTAAAGAGTCCCTCTGCTGGAGCTGAATGTTTAGAAACCATTGGCCTAGGCTACCATCCTACGCTATTAGATAGTTTTGTTTAAATCCCTTCTTTCTTTCATTAACCCTTCCCCACAGTGCTTAACAATGAGGCTTAGCTTTGGATAAAGCAAGGATTAACTTGGAATTGTCACTTCTATAAGAATACCTACTCCACAGCATGATTGTGAGCATGATGTATGTTGTATCCAGCACAAGGGAGCTTAGAATAGACAATCGATAAATGTTATTATTTCCTTCTTTTCCTAGCACACCAGGGAGCATCTAGTTGGTTCTTAATAGGTATTTGTTAAGATGAATTACATCTCAGCATTTTACCATTTAACACTAATCTGTCTTTATTTCAGATAGCTTTTGTTGAAGGTTTACAAACAATTCATTTTAACCAATATTTCCAAAGAAGTTAGTTGTTTTGCAGTTTGCTTCTTATAGGTGGTTCTTTGTGGTAACAGGAGTAGAGAAGGAGACAAAAGTTGAAGACTAGTTGAAGAAAAGTTGAAGTTATGGTTATCCATTGAAAATTTGATTAAATGAGGGAAAATGAACATGCAATAAATGAGATCCATTATATGCAAAATACTTCAACTTAAATGCTATTACTAGCTAACATATACTAAGTATGGTCTCTTGGTCAGCCATCTTGCAGAAAGCTCTTTTAAATAATCCTGTAAAGTAGATGCAATTAACAGTATTATGTACAGATGAAAAAAAATGAAGCTTAGGGAAATAATTTCCCAAGGTTAAACAACTAGAAGTAAATGGACTCAAACCTTGCACAGTTTGATTTCAATCTATACAGTTAAATATTCAACACCAAAATCTGTAAATGAAAGTTTGTTGCTTTTTTAAAAAAGAATAATTTTTAAAAGTACTAAATGCCTATTAAACTAATATGGCATGTCAGATACTGTGGTAAGTGCCAGGGACATGGCAGTGGATTATACATGTTTCCTCTTCTCCAGTAGGATAAAGTAAAGCTAGACACATAAATACACATATAAAATATTTATCACGATTAACATGAGTATATTGACATATTTAATTGACAAGCTTAGCAGCTGCATGATATGCAGTCTGAATGAAGAGCCTTTTAATAAAAGAAGAATGACAAGTAGAAAGCTAAAACAGAGGAAGCTTAAGGGTAACACTTTAGAATCATTGACTTCTGGTCAAAATGGCAGCATAGGTAAATACAGCTCACCTCCTTGCACAACCACATCAAAATTACAACTAAAATACAGAACAACCATCACTCAGAACTATCAGAAATTAAGTTGAATGGATGTCTGACAAGTATGGAATTAAAGATATCACATCCATGCAGACTGATACGAGGGACAGAGACATGGAACAGACTGGTCCGACATCCATGTATAGTAGATAAAAGTTTGGGTGGAAAATCTCAGGAGCAAAAAGTCTCAACCCTGTGCCAGGACCTCCAGCCCAGAGTTACAGTGCCAGGAAGATAAGCCCCTGTAACTTCTGGCTGCAAAAACCAGCAGGGTTTAAGTCAATGGAAAAAAACTTCTGCAGTCCCAAGCAGTTCCTCTTAAAGGACCTGCACATGCTCTTAATCAGACTCTCTCTCTGACCTCTATCACAGAGGTAATGGCTTGAAAGGTACCAGTGGCCTATGGGAGAAACTAAAGTGTCTGGCATCAAGGCATGAGCTGAGGGAGAGCTTTCTCCCAGACATGAAGGCAAGCCATTGTCCCTTTTCTGAACCATCCCCCCACAGAGCCACAGAGCCAGCAGGCTGGTATCATATCTAAGTATCTATCAACATGGCTAACACTATTAGCCCCACCCTAGAAATCCCCAGAGACTATCCCACCCAACTTACTGACCACCCAAGCTGGTTTTCCATATGAATGGCTGGTCTTGGCTTATGCTTCACAGGTTCCTAAATTCTCTCAAACAAAAAACAGCCAGCCTCAGTGAGCCTCTGGCCCCTCACATCTCTTGCTAAAGGGTCCCAGGCCCAGCAAGAGTAGCAACAATCCTACATTCACAGCTTGGCTTCCCTTGGGAATCTCCAAGCCCAGCATAAGTAGCAGCCACCTTAGATTGCTTTATAGCACAGGCAGGGGACTTCTGAGTAAAAACAGGTGGTAGCTGACCTTGGCTTGAACTACCCAGGAATCCCTAGAGCCTGCACACCCAGTGGACAACTATAGACTGTCGCAGCCACTGACCAGCAGTGACCGCGAAACGCTGCAGATGGCTTGTCAAAACATGAGAAAAACATACACAGAGACAACCGAGTCCTGTGGAGAAATCAGGATGAAATGGCCACTCTCTCTAGTGGGGAGCACCCCAGCCACCCTCCCTAGGGGAGAGTGCCCCGTTCTCCCGCCTGAGCAGGCTTTTATTGGGTTCATTTACATAAGAATTCAGGTAAAGCTCATTAAACATTGCCAGGAAGTAAGGATCAAACAATAGATAACAGAACTCTGAGGGCCTATTCTGAGTCAGGGTCAGATAGCTAAAGAGCTGTAAAACTTTGAGGAACAAACTTACTTCTTCCTTGGACCCTTATCATTTCATTGAGAACATTCTAAACAAAGCAGGTTTCACAGGATTTTACATTTCTTTCTTAGGCCTGATTGCCTGGGGAACCTGCCCTTTCCAGCACAGGGCTTCACCACCCTCTATCATTGTTTCAGGTGTAGGTGGAGCAAAGGAAGTAAGGCAGCCAAGAGATTAGGAGATTTTCTCCCAGACAATGAGGACTCAGCCTATGTCAAAGCCGAGGGGTGAGGGTCCATCACCCCCTTTTGCTGTAGCCCCCAAAGTCCTTCCTTGGGGGCCTCCTACATGATCATGCCTGTCTTAGATCGTTCCCCCCTTGGGGAATCTTACCCAACATTGGCCAACCAACCAACCATTGGGGGCCAGGCAGGGTGAAGTAAAAGGAGCAGAAGCAGCACTCCTGCCAGGGAGATAAGCTTTTGTCTCCTTGCTGGCTTATGGTCCAAGGTCGTTCCCTCAGCCTTAGCCTTGGTGGGGGTTACAGCTTCTGATACCAGGCAGGGCAACAATAGACCATGCCAGATCACAACCATCCTGCCCCTGCACAGCTGATCCTCCACAAAGGGCAGAAGTTGGTGGTCAGTTGTCACAGCCAGTACTTGCAGCTGATTGGCCTAGGAAAATTCCTTCAATTGATCTGCCAACAGTAATCAAGGCTCAACTAAAGGATGAGGGTGTACTCATCCCACACAAAGGGCGCACCTCCAGTACACAGTTTGGATGATAGGGAAGGCTGTGCCACTGTACCCTACAGGACACCTACTACATTAGGTCATAATACAAGACAGGGAGTCATAGCAGCTGTACCTAATGCAAAGAAACAAACACAGGGAGGATGCCAATATGAGGAGGCAATGAAACATGCCCCAAATGAAAGAAAAGATCAAAACTCCAGAAAAAAACTAAATGAAATCTATCAGATGCAGAGTTCAAAACACTGGTTATAATGATGCTCAAGGAATTTAATGAGTACTTCAACAGTATAAAAAAGATCCAGTCTGAAACTAAGGATACACTATTTAAAACAAACAAAAAAAATCAATTTACAGGGAAACAACAGTAGAATGAAGGAAGCAAAGAATCAAATCAATGATTTGTAACATAAGGAAGAAAAAAACAACCAATCAGAAAAAACAAAAAGAAAAAAAGAATCCAAAAAATCTGAAGATACTATAAGCAGCCTCTGGGATAGCTTCAAACATACCAACATTTGCATCATAGGGGTGCCAGAAGGAGAAGAGAAAGAGCAAGAAATTGCAAATCTATTTGAAAAAATAATGAAAAGAAACATCCCTAATTTGATGAAGGAAAAAGACATGCAAGTCCAGGAAGCACACAGAGTCCCAAACAAGATGGAGGCAAAGAAGCGCAGTATAAGACACATCATAATTAAAATGCCAAAGGTTAAAGATAAAAAGAGAACCTTAAAAGCAGCAAGAGAAAAGCAGTTAGTTACTTACAGGGGAATTCCCATAAGACTTTCAGCTAATTTCTCAAAAGAAACTTTGCAGACTAGAAGGGATTGGCAAGAAATACTCAAAGTCATGAAAAGCAGGGACCTGCTGCCAAGATTACTCTACCCAGCAAAGCTATCACTCATAGTCAAAGGGCAGATAAAGAGTTTCCCAGGCAAGGAAAAATAAGGCGTTCATCATCAGCAAACTGTTATTATATTAAATGTTAAAGGGACTTATGTAAGAAAAAGAAGATCAAAAGTATGAACAAAATGGCAAAAATACATACCTACCAACAACTGAATCTAAAAAACAAACTCAGCAAACAAAAGAACAGAGACAGAATCATGGATACAGAGTGTGTTCTGATGTTTGCCAGATGGGAGTGGATTGTGGGGTAATGAATGAAGATGTAAGGGGATTCATAAGTACAAATAGGTAGTCACAGAATAGCCATGGGGATGTAAAATACAATATAAGAAATGCAGTGGTCAAAAAACTCATACACATGACCCATGGACATGGACAATGGTGTGGGGATTGCCTGAGGGAGAAGAGGATGCTGGGTGGAGTGGGGCAAAGAGGGAAAAATCAGGACAACTGTAAAAACATAATAAAATATAATTTAGAAAAGTAATATTCATAATGTAATAGATGGCTTACTTGTCATGAGACAATGAGGACCAGAAAACAAAGATATGGCACCTTTATTGTACTGAAAGAAAATTATTGATTTAAAATTCTATATTCAGAAAAATGCCTTTAAAAATGAAAGTGTAATAAAGACTGTCTCAGAAATATGAAGAGAGTAATAATTTATTTTTGCTAGTTCACTATCAAAAAAGCTATTTAGGTTACAGGGAAATTGATAGCAAATACAGGATTGATTCTGGAGAAATTTGGAAAGTTACAGAAAACTCCTTAAAGTGCAGTCGTCACTAATGGAAAGTTTTCTTCTGCATTTACAATTAAAAGCATTTCAAGACTATTAATAAATAGTTTAACTTAATAAAAATGAAGGGATCACAGTATATACAGAAGCAAAATATATAAGACGAGCACAAAGATGGGACAGTTGAATTTGAGTAGGAAATGCAGCTTTGTAAGGCTCACATTGTGACAATCACATTGTTCATGAAGCTCTGCACACTAATACACACATGTTTTAAGCAATGAGGCTGACAGAAAACTCTAGGACAAGCTAAAGACAGAAGAAAAACAGTCATTACAACCAAAGAGAACAGGAAAAATCCATTGGCAAAGGCATATATTTTAAATTTAAGGCAGGCTATATTCGTCAATAATGAACAATGGTATGAGGATTGCCTGAGGGAGTTGGGGGTGCTGGGTGGAGAGGGGCAAAGGGGGAAAATTATGACAACTGTAACAGCATAATCAATAAAACATAATAAAAAAAGAGTGAAACTTTTTTGGGGGGGGTTGATCATAAGCACTGTCTAGAGGAGTGGGTGATATAACCAGCCAGGTTTCCTTGGCAAGTATCTGGAGATGAACGTAGTAGACTATTAGAGTTCAATCGATAATGTTGACTATCACGAATCCATATAATAATCTTGTGATTTCATGCAGCTTCTTGTAAGTCACATGTTCTAATTTTAAATGATTAAATGAGCATAGTAATTCATGTCTACCATTCTGCGGCCCTTTCTGGATAACCAGTTGTTTCTGGAGATACCTGGTCTGAGTGTCTCATTTCTCTTCTTTTTCACCAGTTTCCCTTCTTCAAAATGTTAGGGACATTTTCTTCTTGGGTAGCAGCAACAGAATTAGTTATTCCAACTGTTCTCACTACTGCCTGGTAGTTTAACTTTTCATCAGCATTTTGTTAAGTACTTCACAAATGCACATGTGCTCACACGGACACATATAAACACACACGTAGACACACACGTAGACACACCCTGCAGTTTAGCTCTCACTTTCCCAATAACACCTCTCATTAGACAACTGTGGTGGTAGTCCACACTTCTAATCAAATTCACTTTTATGATAAACTAATTAAATGACTTATGTTAGAGTATTATCACAAAGACCCTTGCTTTTAGAAAGGAGGAAAGCAAACTTGCAAAATCCACTTTATAACCTTATGTCTTTGATTAATGTCTTCAAGGCATTCATCAAGGTCAGCATTAGTCACTCAGAACTAGTCATGCCCTGCTAATGGGCTAGGCTTTTATTTAAATTTTGGCTAGAACATACTAATGACATTAGACAGACTTGCTGATTTGCCTGAGGATAATATAATTCAACTTTACATCAACAAAGTAAATGATCTTGTTGTAATATTGCTTGAACTTAATGTTCACTCTGAAGTATATAATTCAGCATTGTCTTTTATGAAATATGGTTGCTCTATACAAGTATTTGAAATGCTAAGTTCTGTCCCCAATTCCCTTTATGATCTCCATAATGTTGGATATGTAATCTCTTCAGAGTACTGTATTCAATTTTATAAAGAAATGTCCTGGACTTCCGGCCAAGATGGAGGCATAGGTGGATGAACCGTACCTCCACACACAACCAAGATTGGAACAACAATTTAGAGGCATAATAACACCCAGAACTGACAGAAAATTTATCCAAATGGAAGTCAGACAGCCAAGAAGTTGAAATAGACCCATTCATACAGACTCATAGGAGGGGCAGAAATGAGCAGCCGGGTGCAGGTTGTGGCTCGGAGAACAGGGAGAATTGGGTGCATAAGGCAACTGGGAGCACGTAAGGCATCTAGGGTGCACAAGATCGCAGTGGGTAGACCCTGAGTACGTAACCCGCAGCTGGCAGACCCAGTGAGACAGTAATTGTGGAGCAGGGCAGAGCGTGCAACCCAGGATCTCAGGGAGGGGACTGGGGTCCCAAGGAGAATGGAGCTACAGCCATTGTTCCTGCTCAACCCCGCCCTCACATACAACATCACAATCTAGCGACTGGGGTGCCCAGCCCTGGTGAACAACTAAGGTTCCACCCCTCACCATAACAGGAGTGACCAACCCCCCACCCCCCCAAAAAAAAGAGAGAGAGAGAGATGGCTCAAACAGAAGAACAAATCAGTGCCCCAGAACCCATCCTTTTGAGCAACCAAGAGATAGCTAACCTATCAGATGCACAGTTCAAAACAATGGTGATCAGAAAGCTCACAGAATTGGTTCATTTTGGTCAAAAACTAAATGAAAAAATGCAGGTTACCATAAAAGAAATGAAGAAAAATGCATAGGAAACCAATAGTGATGGGAAGGAAACTGGGACTCAAAACAATAGAGTGGACCAGAAGGAAGAAAGAAACAACCAAACAGGAAAGAATGGAGAAATAAAAACTCAAAAAAATGAGGAGAAGCTTAGGAACCTCCAGGACATCTTTAAACGTTCCAGCATCCAAATTATAGGGATACCAGAAGGGGAAGAGGTAGAGCAACCGATTAAAAACATATTTGAACAAATAATAAAGGAGAACTTCCCCATTCTGGCAAAGGAAATAGACTTCCAGGAAGTCCAGGAAGCTCAGAGAGTCCCAAAGAAGTTGGACCCAAGAAGGAACACACCAAGGCACATCATAATTACATTAGCCAAGGTAAAAATGAAGGAGAGAATCCTAGAAGCAGCAAGAGATGAGGGGACAGTAACCTACAAAGGATTTCCCATCAGACTGTCAGCTGATTTCTCAAAAGAGATCTTACAGGCAAGAAGGAGCTGGAAAGAAGTATTCCAAGTCATGAAAGACAAAGACCTATATCCCAGATTACTCTATCCAGCAAAGCTTGCATTTAGAATGGAAGGGCAGATAAAGTGCTTCTCAGATAAGGTCAAGTTAAAGGAGTTCATCATCACCAAGCCCTTATTTTATGAAAATGTTAAAGGGACTTATCTAAGAAAAGAAGATAAAGAAAAAACATGTATAGTAAAAGGACAGCAAACTCACAATTATTATTAACGACCACACCTAAAGCAAAACCAAAAGAAACTAAGCAAACAACTAGAACAGGAATAGAACCACAGAAATGGAGATCACATGGAGGGTTAGCAACAGGGGAGTGGGAGGAGGAGAGAGGGGGAAAAGGTACAGGGAATAAGTAGCATAGATTGTAGGTAGAAAATAGACAGGGGGAGGGTAACAATAGTATGAGAAATGAGGAAGCTGAAGAACTTATAAGCATGACACATGGACATGAACTAAAAGTGGGGAGTGGGTGGGAGAGGGTGTACAGGGTGGAGAGAAGTGAAGGGGGGAAATGGGACAACTGTAATAGCATAATCAATAAAATATATTTAAAAAAAAGAAAAAAGAAAATGTCCTTATAGCTTGTCCAGTTTCTATTAATGGCTTACTCAGGTGATAAAACTGTTTAGAAAATGCAGGGGTCATTTTGTGTTACCCCTTGCAAAGCAAGTTGATACTAAAGAAAACAAAGAGCAGGAGAGTTATATCCTCCAGATAATTTACCTATTATCAAAGTCTAAGAAGTATTTAACATAGTTTATTTAAAATGTTGTCTGTATTTGTTTCATAGACTAGATATGTGTACTTCTAATTCAAAGAAGAATGTGGGGTGATGTGATTGTTCAAGTGAATTAATATTCTTATAACTAGGCTTATATGATTCTTAATGAAGAAATATTACTTTCAATTAGTTTATATTTTTTTAAGTATTAAGTAAGTATTAATAAAAGTATGTGAGCATAATTAACCCTCCTCACCCTATCATTGGCATGTATGTCCATTTGGATGAGAATTACTACTATTGCTGAGGCTCATAGATAACATTAATAGATTTCTTTCAAGTTAAGGCATCAATTAAATTCAACCACAGACAAAATCAAGCATTATGACACCTGGCCTATGATGTCAAAAATTGAAATATTAAAAGAAAACTCCGGCACAAAAAAAATAAAACTTTCAAAAAGAAAACAAAAATAGAATATAACAAGGGTGCTGATTTACTCATTTTTTAAGAAATGAAAGAAAATTACATTGAGGAAAAAATATCTCCTCATTTTAACACTTCTGAAAATAGAACGGTTGTCCTTGATTGAAAGCTGATTTTGAATTATAACAGAGTAATCACTAAAGTAAACCAAAAAAAATACATATGGATAACATAGTCTCTGTGGGTACAACCGGTTGTGTTGTCTGATAGAGCTTCCCAAATGTAGGCTTTGTAACCACCGCACCGGAACTGCCTGAAGCACTTGTTAATCACACGTATTCCTGAGTGCCATCTATTAATAGAGATAACGGAGACTTTTTAAATAGCTCACAGGGGACTGTAATGCTCATATAATTTAGAACACCACTGAGTAAATCCCAACCTTTCTCCTCTCCATTTGCTCATTTATCAAGTATTCAAGAAATAATCATTAATAAAATGTTTCTGAGACAATAGAAATAAATCCAGAGAGAGTACAAATAATACTAATGATCATAACTGCAATGCCAAAGAGAAGCCCAGCCCCCTCCCCCCACTCTCATGGTAGCATGGTCCTTGAAGGTAAGCGAGATAGAAGGTTCAATATCATCATAAGAGGAATAATAAGAGGAAATATTCTTACCAGAGGCAATATGGGGATCAAAGGCATTCAATAAAACATTCAAAAAACATTGTTATGATCTGAGTTTGACCTTTATGAACACTATACACTGTGTCAGCAAAGAAGGCCAGTTCTCTTGGATTAGTTTGATGGTGTATCATTGTAAGTCTTGCTGCATATGAAGTTTCATTTGACATCAGCAACAAATCTAGTCTTTAATTAATATGGTCCAAGATTAGGAGGCTTGGAAAAACTTTAAGGGATGGGACACAACATTATCACTCATCTGGATATTTGCTTATAGATAGATGCCAAAGGCAATAGTGTTCTCTTCCTACATCACACCAGAAAGTAGGGAGAATGTATATTTAGGGAGAATCATAAGTGAGAGCGGGACAAAAGAATGTCTTCTCTCCACTGTTTTTGCAGAGAAATAATTTCTCACACAGAGAAGAAAAACCCTAGCCCATCAATCTGTAACTTATGGAAGCTTTCATGATTAAGTGATGAATTCTCTGAAAAGTACAAAAGTTTGCTTACTTTATAAATCAGCAATGATGTTCTAGCATCTGTACTTTTTCTCCCATCTCTGGCTGATGTGCTGCCACTTGATATGGAGTACTGGACATGCACTCCTTATAACCATCCACTGTTCACAAGGTATCATTACAGCAGCAATGTAAAACTCTACCTTGATTAGAAACATGCACATTTTCCTTGCTGCTAATATAAAATAAATGCCATGCATTTTACCCGTTTCTCTTGCCCAAAGAGTTACTATTAAGGATCCATTAACAAAACATAAATCATGGATCATTATTCATCAACAGTCAAAAAAGTGTCTGTGTATTAGATGCTATTAGCACACACAGAATACCAGTTTAATGATCCCATTAAATCAGATGTGATGAATAGTTCATGAAGTCTGACTTTGTGTTATTTCTAGAACTTCAGTTTATATAGATAAATATATATATTTCATATAAATATATGACATTTCTGGAAATAATGGTCTAAGGCTTTATCCACTTGGGGGCTTTGCTGCTTTTCTCCACTAGATTTCCTTGATTTTCGCTCCAGGGAGTTATAGTTTTCTATTCAGCCACCGGAGACAGAAAAGGTCATCTCACACACACTGTTAAAAGGCCATTGTTTCTTTGCCTTCTTAAACCAGAAGTTGAAATGAACAAGAAATCTTTCTGAGAGAGAAAAGTGCTAACCAAAAGCCTTTCAAGGCCCCTCCCATATCTCATTCATTATGTTCCTTGTTCTGATGGCAAACGTTTCCAATCCCTTTCTAATGTCATTGTAATCATCCCATCTTCAGTAGTTTGTCTGGGGGACGTAGCTAGTGTGTAGTATCAAAAGGAGTCAATCAAGATGATTTTTAAAAGGGACCTAATGAAGTAGGGGCGCTTTGTTTAGTGCTGTCAGCCCAGGAACAAAAGAAGATTAAACAGTGGCTCATCTGGGCCACTGTTTGAAGGGCAGTGAAACCTGAAACTGTTTGTTTAACCCACAGACTTCCACAGTACTCACTAGTGAAGGATCGCTGTGGAGCATGCCAGAACCCAGGATACTCTGATGAACAGAAATTATACTTCTGGAGAACAGCTAATAACATTTAAGCCAGCTAATGGGTGTGATGACAGTGCCTGCCGTTTGTTTGGCATGCGAATTGAGAGACTCCTAAGAAAAGTGAACAAAGCCAAAGAGGCTATGATGGTTAGAAAAGAAAGAAACCCTTATCAGAGGGAAGTAAAGACACCAATGTGAATTTCCAAGGAACTGTTTGTACAAGAAACAGCTTTTTGGTAGGTAACAAGTTAGTGGGGGATGCAAAGACATAAAGAGAAAAGAAAAAAGGAGAAATAAGGAAAGAAAATAGGCAATGAGGAACATTTGGGAGAGGATTTAATCAGTAACCAAATTTCAAAACTATCTCTATTTTTTTGATGTTGGGTGCACACAGATAAAAACATCACCTGCATAATCCTTAATATAAATTAGAAACTAAAGTTGTTAGTACACCAAGGTAATACAAGCATACAAGAACTTCATTTCCTAAATATGACTTTTCTGCTATTTCAAGCTAGCTTTGCCCAGCATAATAGCACCATAACCCACTTGTCTCCTTTCAACCAGATGTACTAACACAAATACATACTTACGCATATACATACATCCACATATACATAGACTCAGCCTTTCCCCCAATAATCAGCAATCCCAGAGGCAGTGGAAGACAATAGAATATAGCCTGGACCTGACTAAAGACCATCACAAGCTGTGGATGTTTAGCAGGCTAAACACAACACCTTGACCTAAGTTATGTTTCAGCTCCTGAGCTCTAAGGTAGAACAACCTCCTGGTTACTTTCCTAAGTATCCAGGCAAGGGATGCTGGAGCAGACCTCAAAAATATCCTAAAAAATACCTAAAAAAATATTTATTATTTTTACCTCACCACTGACCAGTCAGCTCCCAGCACCACCCTGAACCCCTAATCCAGGTGTACTGAGATTTTGTCCCATGTAACCTGTAACCTATATACTATCAGGAGTTCGTTCTTTTGAGCATTAGCTCCCCATTCTCCAGATTGGCCAATTCACTATTAAACTATTTTCCTTTCTATTCTGCCAACTCCTGCTTCTGTATTTCATTGGGCCAATGCACACAGGCAGACAGACATAAACATTGGGGTCCCTATAACATACCCTCCTAGTACAGTGAGGATATTTTCACATGGGAGATTTATTTCCTGCTTTCATCAGACAAAGGATGATTGGAATGTTCTTTTTACACTGGCTTTTTCTTAAGTAATTTTAATTTAAAATAATCAATATACTAAAGCAGTATATTTTGGGGTGACATATTCAGTTTTCCCTCATCTGCTAGATTTCTGTGCCCATGTCTAAACATATTTCTGATAATATCACCTTCCTCACAGCCCCCTAAAAAAGAAAGATCCCCACGTTCATATATTCCCTATATCAAGCCCAGGATTCTCCTGGATCTCTGTTGCCTATTTCCAGTTCATTCTTCTGTAAATCTTCTTTAATAATGTACCTTTTTCTGGTCTGTGAAATCCAATTGTTTATGCCATCTTTTTTTCAACCATTTATTGACAATCCACTTGTTAACTGTTGTTGTTTATCTAGATATTGAGAAGGGAAGCAAAGGGAACTAGACATTGAGTTCAATAAACTGGGAGAAGGAGGCTCTTTGGCTCACAAGGGAGCTGAAGCTTCACACCCCAGGATTATAGCATTGCTCTGCCAAGGGGATTAACAGTCTTCCCTTCCCCGCTCCAGTACAGGATTGCTGGGGGTCGGGGCACAGGAGGAGGTGCTGGACCACAGAGGCCTGTCAGTCTAACTAGGGCACATGGACCCATCCAAAGGCTACAGAAAGCTTGGGAAATTGGTTGGTCATTTTGAGAAGGCACCTGGTTCATCCAAAACCTAAACTAAAATAATCCCAGAAGAACAAAGAATCAATCTCCCTCCATCTCTCTCTCTCCCTGCTCTCTGTCTCCTGCTCATGACCTGTACTCATATGGTGCCTGTTCTCTCCATGGCCATGTGTCTGCTAGGGACACATGGCCATGGCTGTGCAACTCCACATACAGGCTCAGGAGGCAACCTGAAATGGACTGTAGCTTTAAACACAGCTGTAAACAGCTAGCCAGATGCTGGACAGGACTGGACTTGAACGTGGAGCATAAACTCTGGGCAGTGGCCTTCATCCTGGCCCTACTGAAGACAAGATTGGATTTTTTCTATGGTGAGACAGACAGAGACGGAAGTCAGGAGAACTCCCTTAATTGTACATCATCAATAAACCATACCACAGAACCATATTGCCCCATGCAGGACTCAGGAAATTCTTTTCCTTTTAATATTACTAGAGCCCTCTTTCCACTGTAAACACACTGTCAAATGACTGCGATACCCAGTCATTCCTGCCCTACTGGTAGGTAACAAAAAACAGCTATATTGACCGCTGGATTTATAAGTCCTTAACTCATTCTGCACAAGGTGCTTCTCAATTCTCTTCATTGTTGTAACTATTCAGATGGCCACAATTTGAATCTTGACTGCTATCTTTAGATAATTTAACATTTGTTTTCACTCTCATCATATCCTCTTATTCTACAACCTCTTTACCCCCTGTGCTCCTGATTTCATCCTCCAGAATGCTATCCCCATCTCACCTATAATGCTCCCTAAATGTACATTCCCTGTACGTTCTGGTGTGATATTTGGAATCTTAAAAGTGAAAACCAAAATGTAAAAATAAATTATTATATGATACTATTTTTAATATAACTGTATGGCCTGCTATATGTTTAGTTTTTATTATGTGTTTTAATAATATAAATTTATTGGTTAATATAATTTCAGCTTTTTATGTATAACAGAAGTCTTTCTCTAATATAGTTCATAAATATTCCTGTAAAAAAGGTGGTGCGAGAATAGCTAACAATATGTACAGGCTAACTAATTTATGCAAACAAGCCCAGCTAAGGAACTATAGTGACTATGACCAGAGGTGAAAGTCATCATTACAATGAATTTATATTTACTTATCTATGTCAGAACCAGGATGATACCTCTCAAATACTTCTCATTTAATAAATAGAGGTGATTAACTGAGTTATCAATTTTGTCTTATTTTATGGAATACTTAGCTTATTATGGGTTTGTGGACTGGAAGACCTGAATTTAAATCTCAATTGTTTCACATATCATGTATTGAATCTGAGGACATTAGCAAACTGTGCTAAGATTCTAGTTTCTCCTCCATAGATGAAATTTACTAAGACCTACCTCATTCGGTTGCTTTAAGAATTTCATGATATAAAATATATTGTTATTAACATACTCTCTGACAGGTAATTTCCTAACACTATTCTGTTTAAGTTGGAGAGGTTAAATGAAGGAAACAAAGATTTCTATTTCATCATCACAAAGTAACAGTCTCGGAAAACATTTACTTAACACATAGTGTTAAGATTGTGACACTGGTTAGCACTGAGAAAATTTTGTTGCTTTTTATTATCTGGGAAGTAATTTTCTTTAAAATCTTTCCTGAGTTCTAAAACAAAAGAGCTTTTCTGACTGGCTACCCTCATCAAGGGAAAAATTGAATGTCTCATCGGGCAGTACACCCCGACTGTTTTAAGTACAAGTCCTCCTGGAGAACTCTCAGTTTTGCTCACTGAACCAAAAAATTAAAGTACCATGGAAGAAATCTGGAATAGCTACAATGCCAAAATATGTATCACATAGGACTGAAAGGCTTTGAAACCACTGTATTTACAAAGGATTTTAACAGATGAAGTACATGAAAGTTTTATGGTCTGAAAAAGAAAACACATTTTAGTTAACTATCATTTTCTACTATTCTAAACCTTTTAATGGGTGCAGAGGGAATTTGCACTTACTGAGGTAAATCAGTGAAATGATAATGTGTTTGAATGGAGTGCTTTTATCCCATTAATTTCTGTGATTATGGTGGGAGATAATATGTAAGCCTATGACTAACTGAAAATTAAGGTCCAAAAAAGAGGAAAGGAAACTCACAAAATGAATCTTATATAACCATTTAGCACAATTATTTAATGTCAATTACATGCACTTAATTGTGCTTGATTTGTCTTTATAGTCATTATAAATCAGTCCTTTTCAAAGTTACATTTTATTTTTTCAGAGTTAACAAAAGAAGTAATCTAAGGCAGAGGCGATAGAGAAAAAAAACAGGTTAAAAGATTAAAAGTATGTGTAAGGATAACCTTGCACAGGACACTTATATCTTAAAATTATAACATTTCCTCTCAAACGTTTTCTAGATTGGTCTTAAGAAACAAATTGGTGTTTTTTGAAAAGCAATCATGACAAAGGACAAAATACCCAGAATGCTAATTTGGATAAATAACTATTTGAAATTCAAAAAGTATTTGCTGAAGGTAAATGTAATGAGTAATGATTAATTGATTACATTATTAGTGAGGGAGATTATTAGGTAAACTTTAGAAAATTTTATTTTATTAATTATTTTATTTATTATAAGTTAATTTTATTTATTCTTTAAAATGTTATTTTAAAATATTCCAGTCATACAGAAACCATAAACTAATGCAGTAGCAATCTTAAGAAATAAAACATAACCAATACAGTTGCAACTCAGTGTGTGCTTTACCAAAACACATTTTCTTTCCTTCTACACACAGGTAACCACTGCCATCAATATGTTGTGTATAATCCTCATGAATTTCTTTGTAATTTGTACATGCACACAGAGTTACTCTCACTGTATTTTGGGTCATTCTGTCTTCTTTTCTAAATGTGGGATGCAAATGTTGGTTCTTATAAAAACACTTAAAGAAATAACTTTTGATATCTAATTCTTTTTTATGTTTTCAATTACAGTTGACATTTAACATTATCTTATATTTGTTTCAGGTGTACAGCATAGTTGTTAGACATTTACATAATTTACAAAGTGATCCCCCCCAATAATTCTAGCACCTACTTGGTGATGTACAGAGTTATGACAATATTGTTGACTATATTCCTATGTTGTTCTTTACATCCCTGTGACTATTCTGTAATTATCAATTTCTACTTCTTAATCCCATCATTTTTTTTCATCCAGCACCCCAACCTGTCTCCCATCTGGCAGCCATCAGTCTTTTCTCTGTGTCCATGAGTCTGACATCTGATTCTCTATTGTCATTCAGTCCCAAATAGTTTCCCTTTACCATTAGGATCTATTTGATAGGTATGCTATTCAGAAGACATTTGTTTAAAGTTATCATTTGTAATTGATTTCTAACTTTATTAATACTAACACTATGCCTATATTAAACTAAATCTTTGAAATTTGAGACTTTGTTTATGGCCCAGCACAAGAGTGATGTTTGTAAATGCCCCATGACTGCATATGAAGAATGTGGCACCTGACTTCTAGCAAAAAGTGTCCAATATCTATAACATAGATATCCAATATCCAATATTGGTTGATATCCAATATCAACAGCCACTTTGGTTTAAGACATTTTTTAGTACATTGGAACTTCACTTCCAATAATTCTGGTGAAGTATACTCAAAGGCAATTTATAAGGACAAATGTACAATGCTATTCTTAGCAGCTTTATTGGAAAATAAATTAATGTCCATCAGGAGATCTGCTAATAAATTATGGAATTATGTAAAAAAGTACTATTCAAAATTTTAAATGAAGTAAATTATTAGGTATAAACATGGAGAAGCACCTATTATATGTTTTTGAATAAAAAATTTAGAGTTTTATATATACATACACATATATTAATATACATGAACACAAACTCATATATGTGTGTTTGAATTTTGAGAAAGAGAAGGGAAGGAGGGAGAGAGGAGCTAGAGTGGGAGAGAGGGGGATAGAGAGAAAAAGGAAAGAAAAGGAAGGGCAAAAGAAAGAATAAAGAAAGGTCTTCTCATTTATTTGTAACAGTCACCTATCATTTTTATATAGTATTATACTGTTCATTCCTACCCAACTTCAACAAAAGGGGTGGAAGCAAATTAAAGGAATTAGGTGGTATAATTATGAGATAAACTATGTCCCATAATTTCCATTTACATTTTATTTCTTTCTCCAACAATGATGGTGTTTGTTCAACAGAGAAGAAGAAAAAAATTGGGAAGCCATTTCTGTAATCCAGGCTGGAACAGTGAGGATCTGAATGACATTAAAGAAAAAGGAAAGATCATTTGCAGAGGGATTCAAGAAATCAGGAGATGGAATCAATAGGTCCAGGTGGCCAACAGGATGTAAACAGTGAGTTAGGAAAGAAATAAGAAAAGTGCTCAAGTGATAGAGATAAACAACAGGGTAGATTGTGCTAGTATTTATTGAGCTAAGGAAAACAAGAGAAAGGACAAATTTCCCGGGAGGGAAGGTGGTTGTGGATGCTGAGTTTATCTGTAACACTTAGGTGGAGAAGTTTAGTAAACAGCTAACCATGAATGTCAGAATTAAAAAGAAAAATGCTAGATTGATATATATATATATATATATAATATCAATCTATATATATTATATATTATATATATATAATACATATATATATTCCAGGTATAGAGATATATGTAGACATATAAAACATATTTATCATTTCATAGTTGAGATCATGGAATTAAATAGCATCTGTAAAAATAATTTGTTTTAAAGATGTGAACGTTTTGCTTTTCCACTCTTACAGCTTTCAGCCCTGATAATAGCCATGGCTAAAATCATTGGTGTATGAACAGCTCCACAGTCTATTCATCTCAAGATATTTAAGTTTCATTAAACCATAACACTTTTCAAATTGTATCAGAAATAAGCCAAAGGATGATTGTCAGGGTACAAGACCAAAGAAGGGGTTTAGCTGCTAGTATACCAGAGGCTATGTAAACTGGCATAATTTTCTAAATGGCTCTATTGAGGTATACTGGACATAGAATAAATACATGTATAAAATACATGTATAAATACATGTTTACAATGTATAATTTGATAAGTTTTGACAAATGGCTATGCCATAAAACTGTCACCACAATTAAAATGAGGAAAATATCTATTACTCCCAAATTTTTTTCTGCTTTTATCAATGTCTATTTCTGACCTCTATAAGTCCCATCACCTCTGTCCACAGGAAACCACTGAACTGTTTTGTGTTGATACAGAATTTTGTATTCTCCAGAAATGTATACAAATTGAATCATGCAAAATGTACTAATTTTCTTCCTTTTTTAATTAAGAAAATAATCTTGAGATTCATCCATAATGGTGGATGTATCAGTAGTTTATTTATACTGCTGAGAAGTATTCCATTGTATAGATATATCACTTTGTTTATCCATTTACCTGTTAAGGAACATTTGGGTTGTTCCCAGCTTTTATCTGTTACAAATGAAGCTGATAATAACATTTCTATAAAAGTCTTTGTATCACCATACACTTTAATTTCTCTTGAATAACTACTTCAGAGTGTAATGTCTGATTCACTTTGTAGGTAAATATATACATTTAACATCAGATATATATGACATTTATTTATTTCATAGTTGAAATCGTAGGACTAAATAACATTTTCTATATAAATAATTTGTTTTAAAAATGCAAACATTTTACTCTTCTGCTGTTAGAGGTTTCAGCCCTAATATTTGCTCTGATATGTTTAACCTTTTAAAAAACTGCCAAACTATTTCCCCAAATATTAGTGCCATTTGTATTCTCAATATAAGTGTAAAAGAAATGCAGTCAGTTTACACATTATCCAATAACTGGTATGGTCAGTCTTTTCAAAAATTTTAACATTGTGTGTAGGATATTTATAATCAAAATTAAACTTACTAAGGTCATATTTGAGAAAAATTTGATTATTTATTTGTAATTTGGCGCCTATATATTGTGAGTCAAATGTGATGGACTGGCAAGAAATAGAACTCAAACACCAAGAGAGAGAAAGACTGTTTTAATTGTAATTAGTGTTGCCAGATTGAAAGCTTACCCACATATGAGTCCTGTTAAACTTGAGGTTCATTAATCACTTACATTTAATGAGATTCTCCTGAGAGATTCTGCCATGTGTTAAATAAATATTATGTAAAATTTAAAAAGTAATAATTTGCTCCAAAATTGAGCTCAATTCATCCTTCAGGGAAATGTGCACAACCCACAGATGTGATCAGAATTCCCAAGATTCAGTAGAAGCATCTCTACTGTGTTCTACGTGAGTTCTCAGGGGAGTGCCCTGTGTGTTTCTCCAGGGATGAGCTGCTGTTTTTATTGTCAGAAGGAGAGTCAGATATATTATATTCTGTTCACTTTCTGATATCTGAGGCCTTTGCTCTTGAATCAGTCATTTACAGTAATTATATTCTAGTCATCCACTCCTAAAATGCAAATGCCCTTGAGAAGGAGATAAAATTAAACTCCTCACTTTTAAAGATTGTGTTCTTAAAGTGGCTTTTACAGCCCTGCCCCTCAGAAGCCCCTGAAAAAAGCCATCAAGCCCCTGAAAAAATACCAAATTTTGTGTTCGGGAAAGAATATCTCTACCATCAGATAGACAGCAAACTCCTAAATGAAGAAATGTTAAGCACAATTTGGGAGGGCTAGTTCTACTAAATGGTTTTCTGTGTGATTGGCTTTATACATTTAGTGCTGTATAAAGAGTTTTTCATGTTTTTTTTTCCAGTGTGCTCATAATCTAATGTGAATGACAACACATTGCATAGCACTATCTAATGATTTAACTAACACCTCCTTTATTTTCAGTTAGAACCTTTTGTTATTTCCCTATTGCAAATATTTTTATATGTATTTCATGTTTACATTTTGGTAAAATTTTCAAAAGCTGAATTAGTCTAAATGACTATTTTCTGCAGCTCAGTTATAATTAAACTGCTTTTCAACAGAATCTCTTTTCTAATCAAAGTAAAACTGGCTCATACAGGGTACACGTCTGGCCCTCCTTCCAGAATCCACTTCAATAAGCAGTTTGTTGGTGGCTTATCTAGCCATCATTCAAGCTGCTCTCCTGGGCTTCATGCACACTGCCAAATGAGGACCTTGCCAGACTTTAGAGGGCAGCTTGGCCAATTTAACTCTATTTCAGGAAAAGCAGGTATTGAAGTTCGCAATCAGTGTAAGAGAGGGCTGCTCTAGCACTCCAAGTCCACAGTGCCCCTGGAAAGGATGGCAGCAGTTTCTTGTAGCGATGACGTTGCCTTGTTACCCCTGCTTCTACTGGGCAAAAGGAAGTTTTCAATATAAGACTTGAAAAGGATTCTGAAAGAGGTTAGTATCAAAGTTTGGCTTGGATAACTGATCAAGGCTTATAATAACCCTATAGATACGAAAAATCACACCAGGCACCAGTAAAGATCATGTGACCAAACAGGACCCAATACATATGAAAATAAGATAATAGCAAGTGTTAAACACTATGTAATATACCTGAACTCTCTATATATGAGCAAAATGTGGCTTCTATGGGCTAGAAGTACATCATTTAGTGGAGGAGAAAGAAAATAAAAGTTAATAACCCAGTGGGAAGACTGCTATCATTTCAAATGCTCCAGATAAAGAATTTTACAAGAAGTTATAAAATACATATGTAAATAATTTTTAAATAACAAAAATTGTTTAATATCATTACAATGGAGCTTGAATTTATTGGTTGCTGAACAGTAGTAATCATCTGACTTTCTCCCTAAAGGAACGTCAGTTACAGAGCACCGCCAGAAATGGTTCCAGAAGATGAACTGTGAGAGCAACCCTCTGCAGGTATTCATATATGGGGTCTTTCCAGAAAAAGTCCAACTATTGTTAATATAATGAGAACGGTTTGTGCAACACTGTTGTAACCTGGCAGCCAAGAAGAGTGGACTGGAATGCACATGTATGAACAAAGATTACTTCACTGTACTAGTCAGTGGAGGTAGTAGACACCATTGAGTGAACATGTGTACTGTGTGGCAGGAGCACTCAAATTGACTGAGAGTACACCAATGAACTGCATCACATTTTTTGTTAACATTTAACATTTCTCTGTGGAAACTATTTGGATGATTCAAAAGGCTGATCTGGAAGTCCGCAACTATGGGCAATTGGTGATTGGCAGCTTTATCACAACAATGCCCCCACTCATGCATCACATATTGTGTCAAGTTTTTTTTGAGAAATATCAAATCACCCAGATGACTCAGCACCTCCTATAACCCAAATTTGGTGCCCTGCAATTTCTGACTTTTCTCAAAACTAAAATCACCTTTGAAAGGGAACAGAGTTCAGACCATTGATGAGATTCAGCTGATGGTGATTGGGAGACCTGTGTGAGGTCCCCAGGTGCCTTCTTTGAAAGGGAATGAAGCATCATTGTCCTATGTACAATGTTTCTTGTATTCTGTATCTTCAGTAAATATCTTTATTTTTCATATTGCAGTGCTGGATACATTCTGGACAGACCTCACCGTATGCAGCAGCAGTCCCCAACCTTTTTGGCACCAGGGACTGCTTTCATGCAAGACCATTTTTTTTTCATGGATGCAGCAAGGGGGTATAGTTTTATAGCCTCTGCCAGATGAAGCTTACTTGTCACTTGCCACTCACTGACAGGATTTTTATATGAATCTGCAAGCAATTGATTTATTATGGTCTGTGCAGTCAAACCTCTCTGCTAATGACAATCTGCATTTGCAGCCACTCCCCAGTGCTAGCATCACTGCCTCAGCTCCACCTCAGATCATCAGGCATTAGATTTTTACAAGGAGCGTGCAAACTGGATCCCTTGCATGCAGAGGTCACAGTAGTGTTTGAGCTCCCATGAGAATCTAATGCTGATGCTAATCTGACAGGAAGCAGAGCTCAGGAGGTAATGCAAGCTATGGGGAGTGGCTGTAAATACAGATGAAGCTTCACGCACTCTCATGCCACCCACCTTCTATTGTGCTGCCCAGTTACTAACACGCCACGGTCCAATTGCATATATCAGCTTTTCTCTCTTTTTTTTAAATTTTTCTTTGGGGTGCCTAGAAAAATAAAGTAGATCCTTCTCATGAGTAATCTAGGGATCCCTGGTACATTAAATGTGCTAAAATACCCATTCCTACTAGAAACTACACCTCATTAGAGCCATTTATGTTCCATTTATCTTTGTATATCACCCAATACAGTATCTGATAATGTTATTGATGAATAGTTTCTGAATGATGGAATGCCTGAATTTCTTCCCCAGAGTATAAAGTTGTAGAGAACTGCCAAATGGTTAAATCATGCAATAGGGTGGTTTTCATGTGCACTCATGCATGTATATACAGCTCAATAGAAAGATGCAGGAAATTGTTGACAGAACTTAGGCCTGAAGTATTAATGAGAATTCTGTTCAACAAAAAGTTCCATGCAGGATCTTACAAGTATGCTCCACCATGAGTTATCCTGCTATGTTAAAATCCCTGTATAAATGAAATAGTGCTTTAAATGATGGTTATTTCTCTATACTTGGAACTGAAACAATGAGATTCTTATGGATTTAAACCATATTAAATACATGCAATGGCAAATCTATTAACATAAATGAATTTAAATGTTACAGTTCTTAGTAGAAAAGAATGTTCCTGTTTTAGGATGAAAGAGCAGAGTACAGATTTGGGCAACTATCTGGCACTTAAGTTATACCAGAATTTGCTAAGCTGAAGATTCAAACTGGCAAATATCAACAGGATATTAATTGAAATAAGCTATTCTGTTAACAGAATTAACTCTCTCTCTCTCGGACAATGTCATGTATATTTTTTTCCCTCTAGCAAACTGATTTTTAGTGAAAAATAAACACAAATACTTGGAAATTACATTTCATTAGAGAGTTTGAATATATTGTTAAGGAAAGTATTTTTAAATTTATATGTTCCTGTTATTAAGTAGTGTTTTTAAAATTTAAAGTCATGTTAAATTTATTATAATGAAAATTTTGCCATATACTTAACCAAAGAAGTGATACTGATACTGTACCTTTAGCTTAATGCTTACCTTAAGGGCATATAAATTATGGTGAACAAAATAATGTGGAGTTGAAATGATCATTCTTCAAGACTTGACTGAATATCAGCTTCTGAATGCTTCAACATTTTAAACCTTCATTTGCCCTAGGAAATATCATGTAGTTTATATCTCTGATGCATTAAAAATAGTACTGAGATATACCAAATTTTGTTGCCTTTAATCCTTTAGTAATTTAACTTTCAAAAAAGTGGATGGAAAATAGGCTGCCTCCTACTTATAGTTTATAGTTTATATCAGTGGTTTAGTTTATACGTTAACAAACTCTAGTTAGCTGTACTTCATGAATCTGCAGCACAAAGATATGATACTGATAAACAGTGCAGGGATTCATCACCACTTTTATAAAAAGGATCATTAATTTCTGAAATTATGCCCTTACCTGGTTCCCTCTAGCAGTTACCCCTCTGAAGCACTGCTCTCTCTCTCCCGCAACCCCTAAACCTCCTTCACTTCCTTTACACCTCCAATGGGTGGCCTACATTTCCTTTTTCTACTTCAGGAAAAGGAGTGGCAGACTGAGGGCTGTGTTATGCTCAGAGATCCCTAAAGTTTACCAGCATATGTGGACTCTAATCACTCACTTGTGGAATTGTTCACTTTTTAAAGATCAGTATTTTCTTGACCTCAACACTTAATTTCTCACATTTCTTTTCTTGTTTTCAGATATCTGTTTCTCAACTAAGATAAAATGTTATAAAATGTGACATGCTACTGTGAAAATACAGAAGAATTAATTTTTTTGCAAATGTGATGTGAGGGTAGACCCCTAGGATACCAAATAATTCTCAGTAAAATGCTTCATTGTAGTGTATATTAACAGTTGGATATCACATCCACATTCTGCCAACTTCTAGATACTGAGGTAGTACAAGGAAGGAGGTGCTGAGATTACAGTAGAGTGCTCATCAGTGGGTTCAGGGATCCTGCTGAGCTAGCCACTGGTTCTCATGCTCATGGGTACAGCTGGTGGTGAGTTTCTGCAATCAGAAGCCACCACTAGCAGAAAGACTCTACAGTCCTTTTAATCAGTCTTTGACAAAGCTAGCAGTAATTTTGCTAAGTGGATCCATTTTCCTGGGAACTACCACTGTGGCTTTAGTGTTCTGCTTAAATTGAAGCAATGTGATAAGATGTAGAATCAGTGATGATGGACTCAAATATTCTGAGCCTAGTTTTGTTCTACGAAGTTACTCTGATTCTTGATATAGGAAACAGCATTGTTAATTATTCACAAAGCAGATATACAGTAGGCATGTACTGTATGTCTAAGACTTTTTTTTAAGTAGACCATAGAACATTTATGCAATGGTGAAGAACTGGGATATCTGGCACTTTAATATAAGCACAATGTGTTAAAATCCAATCTATTGAAGTTAAGATTTTTTAGTCACATATGTATAAAATTTAAAATGTCAAATGGGTCTAAAAGGTTTATTTTCCCCATATCCCAACAAACTAAAAAACCAGAAGTCACCTACTCCTCTCCTTCCCATTCTACTCCATACTAGTAAATATCTCTATCTTTTTAAGCTATTTAGCAGTATAGGCAGAGATCTGCCCCATAATTCTATATTGCTGAATTGTAGCTTTTATTGCTACATCATAATTTCTTTCCATTTTCTGTATTTCCTGTTGACCTCCTATTATGGAAGATGACAATATAGTTCTTCCACACTCCTGTTCTCACTCACATCTCCTCAATCCATCTTTTAAATATAAATATGTCATAATTTTTGTTAGGTCAGTATTCACTGTTTACATTATTATTACTATTTAAATATTACTCGCAGATGAGCCATGAAGTCTTTTAGAATTACATTTCCTGTATTGTGCTATGTTTTGTTCCCCATGGGGTTCATAATTGCCTCAGTTTTTACCTTATCTATCTGTCTGTCTATTTATAATCTATCGTCAATACCAAAACAAAGCAGATTACAGTTCAGGATATTTTAAAATTATTTTAAAAGCATTATGGTAGCATTTTAAAAATAACTACAAAATGGAGACCACTGAATATTCCCTGAGCAAACAAAACCATGTAAGCCACATGAGCAAAACTAAATGGTAATGGAAAAAACATACAACAAAGATTAAATTAAAAAAAAACTAAACTAAGTCTAGCTTATTTCATGAACATAAATGCCTCTGATGATCATAAAAGGAACTTAAGTTGTCTTCCTAAAATGGTATGAGATAATCGCTTTTAACCAATTTCCTATTGTCTGTAAACCTCCATTGTTATAACCAATCATTTTAAATATTAAAAAGTTTTCTTATTTTCACTATGTAAGTCATCCTGTAATTTCATGTCTGTGAGTTTCATATCACTTTTAAGTTTGAAAGCTCCCAGCTCATGAACTCTTTTAAGTTTCAGCTTTATTCTTTTTTAATTAAATTTATTGGGGTGAGATTGGTTAATAAGATATATAGGATTCAAGTGTACATTTCTGTGATACATGGTCTGTGTATTGCATTGTGTCCACCACCCAAAGTTAAATCATCTTCTGTCATCTTCAAATCATATATTTGTCCCCCTTTACTACACCCCCTACTCCCATTCCATCTCATAACCACCATACTTTTGTCTGTCTATGACTATCAGTTTTATGCTCCACAGGAGTGAAATCGTGGTTCTTAGCTCACTTTGACTGACTTATTTTGCTTAGTATAAGAGTCTCAATGTCCATCCATTTGTCACAAATGGCAATATTTTATTTTTTCTTATGGCTGAATAGTATTCTGACACCTTGATTGTTTCCATGTCTTGGCCACCATGAATAATGCTGCAATGAATATTGGGGTGCATACACCTTTGCAAATGTTTCACATTTCTCAGGTAGGTACCCAGAAGATGGATTGCTGAGTCATATTCTTAATATTTTGAAGAACCTCCTCACTGTTTTCCATAGTGGCTATACCAGTTTACATTCCAACCAGCAGTGAATGAGGGTTCCTTTTTCTCTACAACCTCTCCGATTGCTGTTACACTTCTTGTAGATAATAGCCATTCTAAGAGGTGTGAGGTACAATCTCATTGTATTTTTGATTTGCATTTCCCTAAAGACTAGTGAAGTTGAGTATCTTTTCAGATACCTGTTGGTCATTCATATGTTTTCTTGGGGGAAGTATCTGTTCAGGTCCTCAGCGCATTTTTTTTTTAATTGGGTTGTTTGTTTGCTTGGTGTGGAGTTGTATGAATTCTTCATAATTCTGGATATCAAACCCTTGTTAGAGCTGTTGTTTTCAAGTGTCTTCTCTCACTCAGTTGGTTGCCTTTTGTTGAAAGTTTCTTTTGCTCTGCAGAAGCTTTTTAGTTTGATATAGTCCCATTCATTTATTTTTGCTTTTACTTTTCTTGCTTTTGGGAATCAAATTCAAAAAATCTTCTCAAAGACCAAGATCCTTAAGTATAGTACCTATGTTTTCTTCTAAGTAATATGTTGTTTCAGGTTTTATGTTTAAGTCTTTAATCCGTTTTTGGATTGATTTTTGTACAAGAGAACAAATTGCAATCCAGTTTCATTCTTTTGCATGTGGCTTTCCAGTTTACCCAGCACCATTTACTAAAGAGGCGTTCTTTCCTCCATTGTATGTTTTTGGCTCCTTTGTCAATAATTATTTGCCCACATACATGTGGTTTAATTTCTGAGATCTCAATTCAGTTCCATTGGTATGTGTGTTTGTTTTTCTGCCACTACCATGCTGTTTTGACTATTGTTGCTCTGTAGTATAATTTGAAATCAGGTAGTGTGATACCTCTAGCTTCATTCTTTTTTTTCAAGTATTGCATTGGCTATTCAGGGTCTTTTGAGGTTCCATACAAAACTAATAATTTTTTTGTTCTATTTTGTTTGAAAACTATCAAACTATCATTGAGATTTTGATGTGTTTTTTTTCAGTCTCTAATGCTTTGTAGTTTTCAGCACATAGGTCCTTCACATCTTTTGTTAAATTTATTCCTTGATATTTTATTCTTTTTGTTGCAAATGCAAAATGAATTATTTTCCTGAAATTTTATTATTAGCATACAGAAATGCAGTCAATTTTGTACCCTGATTTTGTATCCTACAACTTTACTGTATTTGTTTATTATTTCTAATAATTTTTATGGCATCTTTAGGGTTTTCTATATAAAGAATCATGTCATATACAAAAAGTTACACTTTTACTTCTTCCTTCCCAATTTGGATGGGTTTTATTTCTTTCTCTTGCCTGACTGCCCTAGCTAGGACTTCCAGAATTATGTTGAGTAAGAGTTGTGAGAGTGGGCATCCTTGTCTTGTTCCTGGTTTTAGGGGAAAAGCTTTCAGTTTTTCACCATTGAGTATATATAATATTGGCTGAGGGTTTGTTATAATGTGGCCTTTATTATGTTGATGTACTTTCCTTCACCCATTTTATTGTGTTTTAATTATAATAACTGTAATAACTGTATTTTATTAAATATTTTTATGCATCTATTGATATACTCATATGATTTTTATCCTTTGTTTTATTAATGTGGTGTATTACATTGTTCAATTTGTGTATGTTGAACCAACCTTGTGACCCTGGAATGAACCCCACTTGATCATGATGTATTATTATAGGGTAAACAGAGGCAGTCTGGCTACCTCACCCAAGTATCTGGGTAACTAAGAGAAGCAGTTTCCTATAACCTTAAATGGATCTGATAAGTAGTGTTCTCATAGCCTTGAGACTGTGTCCAATAAACAGTTCCCATAACATTCAGTGGGTTTGCATTCACAAAATCACACTACGTTACACAATATCTTGGCTTTCTGCCAGCTTTGTTTGTCTCTAGTACTTGAGGGAACGGGATTCCCACTACACTCACACAGCTTGCAGTGTGCATGGCTCGCCCACCTGTGAATAAAGGCATGTCAAGCATTCCCATGGCTCTGCACATTTTCTTCCATCTGCCCAAATCTAGACTGGACCTGCCAGGCCTTGACAGGCTGCAACACAATTTTTTAAAATATATTGTTGTATTCTATTTGTTGGTATGTAGATTAGGATTTTTGCATCTGTATTCACCAGGGATAATGGTCTGTGGTGTTTGTGTGTGTGTGTGTGTGTGTGTGTGTGTTATCCTTACCAGGTTTAAGTATCAGGGTTATGTTGGCCTCACAAAATGTATTAGGAACTATTGCTTCCTCTTCAATTTTTTGGAAGAGTTTCGATAAGGATAGGTATCAAATCTTCTTTGAATGTTGGGTAGTCTTCACTAATGAAGCCATCTAGTCCTGGACTTTTATTAGAGGGTTAGGAGAGGTTTTGATGAATGTTTCAATTTTTTCATTGTTGATCAGTCAATTTAAATATTCCTATTTCTTCACAATTCAGTCTAGGAAGGTTTTATATATATATTATATATATATATATTTATATATATATCTGAATTTTGTGGCATATAGTTTTTCACAGTCATCTAGTATGATCCTTTGTATTTCTATGGTATCTGTGGCAACCTCCCATTTTCATTTCTTATTTTGTTTATATGAGTCTTTCCCCTTTTTTCCTTAGTGAGTCTAGTCAGGGGGTTGTCAATTTTAAGCTTTTCAAAGAACTAGCTCTTTGTTGTATTAATTTTTTTTGTATTGTCTTTTTGTTCTCTATTTCATTCAATTCTGCTCTAATTTTTGTTATTTCCTTTCTTCTGCTGACTTTGGGCTAATTTTGTTCTTTTTTCTAGTTCTTTAATATGTAATGTTAATATTAAGTCATTTACTTGATTTTCTTCTTGAGATAGGCCTGTAATAATCTCAACTTCCTTCTTATTATGGCTCTTGCTACATCCCCCAAGTTTTGATATGTTGTATTGTCATTCTCAGTTGTCTCTACATATCTTTTGATTCCATATCTTTTGATTCCATTTTTTATTTCTTCTTTGACACAATCATGTTTCAGTATTTTGTTTAATTTCCACATATTTGTGGCGTTTACTTCCTTTTTGCACTTGATTTCTAATTTCAAGGCAATGTGGTCAGAGAGTGATTGGTATGATTTCACTCTTCTTAAATTTGTTGAGGCCAGTTTTGTGACCCAACATATCGTCTATCCTTGAGAATGTTCCATGTGCTTTGAAGAAGAATGTATAATTTGGTGTTCTGGGATGAAAGACTTCGTAAATGTCAATTACATTTATTTGGTCTAATGTGTCATTTTAACATCGATATTCCTTTACTGATTTTCTGTTTGGATGATCTATCTAGAGCTGTCAGTGGAATATTTAGATACCCTAATATGATTTTGTTTTGGTCAGTTTCTCCCCTTAGTTCTTTTAGCAGTTGCTTTATGAATTTCAATGCTCCCTGGTTGGGTGCATATATATTGAGAAGTGTTAGGTTTTTCTGATGTAATGTCCCCTTTATCATTATAAAATGTCCAATTTTGTCTCTTTTTACATTTTTATCTTGAAATCTATTTTGTCAGATATAAGTATGGCTACACCTGCTTCTCTGCTGTTGCTATTTGCTTGGAGATCATTTTCCATGCTTTCACTTGGAGTTGATCTTTCCTTGTAGCTCAGATGTATCTCCTGAAGGCAATATATGATTGTGCTTTGCTTTTAGATTCTGTCTGCTATTCTGTGCCTCTTTATTGGTAAATTCAGTCCATTTACAATTTAGGTTAATTATTTATGTATGAGGATTTCCTATAGCCATTTCATCTTTCATTTTCTGCTAGCTCTGTGCTTCCTTTGGTTCTTTTCCTTTGTATTTATTTCTGTTGTTTTTGTTTGGTGGTATTCCATACTTTTTTTCTCTGTGTTCTTTTTTTTTAAGCTATTTGTCTCAGTTTGGTGTTTTAATGTGCAGTTAACATTATTATGCTTAAGAAAAAGAAAGTTTCACATGTACGCCAGTCTTTTTACTTTGACTGCATCTGATTTCCATCTCCCTTTGAAAATGTACACCTTTACCCTCTCCCCTTTCATGTTTTTGTTGTCACAAGTTATCCATATTTATGAATAAGATCACCAACAAACTTGTTGCATAGTGTTGTGACCTTCTGTTCTTTTTTTCAGGTAGAATAAATGCCTAGAGTATTTTCTGTAGTGGAGGTTCTCTGATGATAAATTTCCTCAGCTTCTGTATGGCTGAAAAAATTTTTTTTCTTCCTTTGTTTTTTAAGTATATTTTATTGATTATGCTATTACAGTTCTCCCATTTTTCTTCCCTTTATTCCTCTCTGCCCTGCATCCCCCCACAAGCATTGCCACCCTTAGTTCATGTCCATGGGTCATATGCATAAGTTCTTTTGTTTCTACATTTCCTATGCTATTGTTAACCTCCCCCTATCTATTTTGTACCTACCTTTTATGCTTCTTATTCTCTGTACCTTTTCCCTCATTCTCCCTCCTCTCCCTTCCTGCTGATAACCCTCCATGAGATCTACATTGCTGTGATTCTCTTCCAGTTCTAGTTGTTTGCTTAGTTTGTTTTAGGTTTTTTATTTATGTTCAGATGTTGATAGCTGTGAGTTTGTTGTCATTTTATTGTTCACAGTATTGATCATCTTCTTTTTCTTAGATAAGTCCTTTTAACATTTCATATAATAAGGCCTTGGTGATGATGAACTCCTTTTACTTGACCTTCTCTGGGAAACATTTTATTTGCCCTTCCATTCTAAATGATACCTTTGCTGGATCGAGTAGTTTTGGATGTAGGTCCTTGCTTGTCATGAATTTGAATACTTCTTTCCAGCTCCTTCTTGCCTGCAAGATTTCTTTTGAGAAATCAGCTGATGGTCTTATGAGAACTCCTTTGTAAGTAACTGTCTCCTTTTCTCTTGCTGCTTTTAAGATTCTGTCCTTATCTTTCATTTTGGGTAATGTAATTATGATGTGCTTGGGTGTGTGTTTCCTTGAGTCCAACTTCTTTGGGACTCTCTGAGCTTCCTGGACTTCCTGAAATCTATTTCCTTTGCCAAATTGGGGAAGTTCTCCTTCATTATTTTTGCAAATAAATTTTCAATTTCTTGCTCTTCCTCTTCTACTTCTGGCACCCCTATGATTCAAATATTGGAATCTTTAAAGTTGTCCCAGAAGTTCGTAATCCTCTCAATTTTTTTGAATTCTCATTTCCTTATTCTGCTCTGGTTCAATGTTTATTTCTTCCTTCTGCTCCAAATTGTTCATTTGAGTCCCAGTTTCCTTCTTTTTTTTTTTTACATTTTTAAAAATTTTATTTTAATCATTGTTCAAGTACAGTTTTCTCCCTTTTACTCCCAATCCCGCCCACCCTCCCAACCCTCCCCACTTCCCTCCCATTACTACCCTCCCCCTAGTTTTTGTGCATGTGTCTTTTAAATTTGTTCCCATGAACCCTTCCCATTGTCCTCTGAAATTCCCTCTTCTCTCCCCTGTGGTCACTGTCAGTCTGTCCTCTATTTCAGTGTCTTTGGTTATATTTTGCTTGTTTCTTTGTTTTGTTGTTTAGGTTCCTTTTAAAGGTAAGATCATATGGTATTTGTCTTTCACTGCCTGGCTTGTTTTGCTTAGCATAATGCTTTCCAGCTCCATCCAAGCTGTTGCAAAGAGTAGGAGCTTCTTCTTTCTTTCTGCTGCATAGAATTCCATTGTGTAAATGTATCATAGGTTTTTGATCCATTCATTTACTGATGGGCATCTAGGTTGCTTCCAGCACTTGGCTATTGTAAATTGTGCTGCTATGAACATTGGGATGCATAGGTTCTTTTGGATCGGTGTTTTAGTATTCTTAGGATAGAGTCCCAGTAGTGGAATTGCTGGGTCAAAAGGCAGATCCATTTTTAGTTTTCTGAGGAAGTTCCATACTGCTTTCCATAGTGGTTGTACCAGTCTATAGTCCTACCAACAGTGCAGTAGGGTTCCCTTTTCTCCACAACCTCTCCAACACTTGTTGTTTGGTGCTTTGTTTATGATGGCCATTCTGACTGGTGTGAAGTGGTATCTCATTTTGGTTTTAATTTGCATCTCTCTGATAGCTAGTGATATTGAACATCGTTTCATGTGTCTTTGGATTTTCTATATGTCCTTCTTGGAGAAGTGTCTGTTCAAGTCCTTTGCCCATTTTTTAATTGGATTCCTTGTCTTCTTAGAGTGGAGTCGTGTGAGTTCTTTATATATTTTGGAGATTAAACCCTTGTCTGAGGTATCATTGGCAAATATGTTTTCCATACAGTTGGTTCTCTTTATTTTGATACTATTTTCTTTAGCTGTGCAGAAGCTTTTAATTTTGATGAGATCCCATTTGTTTGTTCTTTCCTTTATGTCCCTTGCTCTAGGGGACAACTCAGTAAAAAAGTTTCTACATAAAATATCTGAGATTTTCCTGCCTATGTTCTCCTCTAGGACTTTAATGGTGTCACGTTTTATATTTAAGTCTTTTATCCACCTTGAATTTATTTTTGTATATGGTGTAAGTTGGTGCTCGAGTTTCATTTTTTTGCAAGTGGCTGTCCAGTTCTCCCAACACCATTTGTTGAAGAGGCTATTTTTACTCCATTTTATGTTGCTGCCACCTTTGTCAAATATTAATTGACCATAGAGACTTGGATTGATTTCTGGGCTCTCTGTTCTGTTCCATTGGTCTATGTGCCTGTTTTTATGCCAGTACCAGGCTGTTTTGATCACAGTGGCCTTGTAGCATAGTTTAGTGTCAGGTATTGTGATCCCTCCTACTTTACTCTTCTTTCTCAAAATTGCAGCAGCTATTTGGGGTCGTTTGTGATTCCATATAAATTTTTGAAGTGTCTGTTCTACATCTGTGAAATATGCCATTGGTACTTTAATAGGTATTGCATTGAATGTGTAAATTGCTTTGGGTAGTATGGACATTTTGATGATATTAATTCTTCCAATCCATGAACACAGTATATGTTTCCACTTGTTTGTGTCTTCCTTGATTTCTTTCCTGAATGTTATGTAGTTTTCTAAATACAGGTCTCTTACCTCTTTGGTTAGGTTTATTCCTAGGTATTTTATTTTTCTTTTTGCTATTTCAAATGGGATTTTTTCCTTGATCTCTGCTTCTGCTGTTTCATTGTTGGTATACAAAAATGTCTTTGATTTCTGGATATTGATTTTGTATCCTGCTGTTTTGCCAAATTCATTTATTAGGTCAAGCAGTTTTTTGGTGGAATCTATAGGATTTTGTATGTACACTGTCATGTCATCTGCAAACAGTGACAATTTTGTTTCCTCCTTTCTGATTTGGATGCCTTTTATATCTTTTTCTTGTCTGATTGCTGTGGCTAAAACTTCCAATACTATGTTGAATAGAAGTGGAGAAAGTGGACAGCCTTGTCTTGTTCCTGATCTTAGTGGAAAAGATTTTAATTTTTGCCCATTGAGTATGATGTTGGCTGTAGGTCTCTCATATATGGCCTTTATTATGTTGAGGAATGCTCCCTTTATTCCTATTTGCTGAGTATTTTTGTCATAAATGTGTGCTGTACCTTATCAAATACTTTTTCCACATCTATTGATATGATCATGTGATTTTTGTCCTTGCTGTTGTTTATGTGATGTATTACATTTACTGATTTGTGTATATTGTACCATCCTTGTATCCCTGGGATGAATCCCACTTGGTCCTGGTGTATGATCTTTTTAATGTGTTGTTGGATTCCACTTGCCAATATTTTGTTGAGGATTTTAGCTTCAATGTTCATCAGCAATATTGGCCTGAAGTTTTCTTTCTTTGTTGTCTTTATTTGGTTTTGTGATTAGGATGATGCTGGCCACATAAAAAGAGTTTGGGAGTCTCCCATCTTTTTGGATTTTTTGGAATAGTCTGTGAAGGATAGGGGTTAGCTCTTCCTTAAATGCTTGGTAGAACTCTTCTGTGAAACTATCTGGCCCAGGGCTTTTGTGTGTTGGGAGTTTTTTGATTACTGCTTCAATTCCCTTTGCTGTTATTGGTCTGTTCAGGTTTTCTGCTTCTTTTTATTTGAGTTTTGGAAGATTATATTTATCTAGAAATTCATCCATTTCACCTAGGTTTTCAAATTTCTTGGCATACAGTTCTTTGTAGTAATTTCTTACAATCCTTTGTATCTCTGTGGTATCTGTTGTAATCTCTCCTCTTTCATTTCTCATTGTGTTTATTTGGGTCTTCTCTCTTTTTTTCTTGATGAGTCTGCTTAAAGGCTTGTCGATTTTGTTTATCTTTTCAAAGAACCAGCTCTTGGATTCATTGATCCTTGGAATTGTGCTTTTAGTCTTTATGTCATTTAATTCTGCTCTGATCTTGGTTATTTCCTTCCTTCTGCTTGCTCTGGGCTGTCTTTGTTGTTGTTCCTTGCGTTCTTGTAGATGTAGGGTCAGGTTGTTTGTTTGAAAAATTTCTATCTTTTTTAGTTATGCCTGTATCACTATGAACCTCCCTCTCAGGACTGCCTTGGCTGTGTCTCATAGGTTTTGGGTTGTTGTGAGTTCATTTTCATTTGTTTCCAAAAACCTTTTGATTTCTTCCCTAATATCATTCTTGACCCATTCATTATTTAATAGCATGCTATTTAATCTTCATGATTTTGAGTGTTTGGGTTTTTTTTCCTTTGGGTTGGTTTCTAGTTTCAGTCCCCCGTGGTCCGAGAAAATGCTTGGTATGATTTCAGTATTTTTTGAAATTGTTGAGGCTTGTTTTGTGTCCTATCGTGTAGTCTATCTTTGAAAATGTTCCATGTACATTTGAAAAGAATATGTATTTAGCTTCTTTTGGACGGAGGGCTCTGTATATATCAGTAAAATCCATTTCATCAAGGGTATTGTTCCATGCCACAATATCTTCATTGATATTTTGTTTGGAAGATATGTCCATTTTTGACAGTGGGGCGTTAATATCCCCCACTATATTGTGTTGCTGTACATATCTTTCTTGAAGTCCTCTAAGATTTTCTTTATGTATTTGGGTGCTCCTATGTTGGGTGCATATATATTTACAATATTTATGTCTTCTTGGTGGATTCTTCCCTTGAGTATTATGAAGTGACCTTCTGGGTCTCTCTTTATGGACCTTTTTTGGAAGTCTATTTTGTCTGATATGAGTATTGCTACCCCGGCTTTTTTTTTCCTGTCCATTTGCTTGGAAAATTTGTTTCCAGCCCTTCACTTTCAGTCTGTGTAGGTCTTTTATCCTGAGGTGGGTCTCTTGTAGGCAGCATATATGTGGGTCACTTTTTCTTATCCAGTCAGCTATTCTATGTCTTTTGATTGGAGAATTTAATCCATTTATGTTTAAGGTTATTATTGATAGGTACTTATTCATTGTCTTTTATGTTTAAGTGTTCCTCTCTCTCTCATTTCCTTCCCTTTCTTAAAGCAGTCCCTTTAGCATCTCTTGCAGAGCTGGTTTGGTGGAGGTGTATTCTTTTAGACTTCTTTTGTCTGGGAAGCTTCTTATTTGGCCTTCTATCTTGATTGATTGCCTTGATGGATAAAGTAGCCTTGGTTGCAGACCTCTGGTTCTCATTAATTGGAGTATTTCTTGCCATTCACTTCTGGCTTGAAGTGTTTCCATTGAGAAATCAGCTGTTAGCCTTATTGGGGCTCCTTTGTATGTTACTTCCTATTTCTCCCTTGCTGCCTTTAAGTTTCTCTCTTTGTCTTGAAATTTTGCCATTTTAATTATGATGTGTCTTGAGGTGGGCCTCTTTGGGTTTCTCTTGATTGGGACTTTCTGTGTTTCCTGGATTTTTGTGACTTTTTCTCTCATCAAATTAGGGAAGTTTTCCTTCATTACTTTTTCAACTAGGTTTTTGATCACTTGCTCTTCTTCTTCTTCTGGTATCCCTATTATACAGATATTATTATGTTTTATATTGTCTTACATTTCTCTTAATCCCTCTTCATTCTTTCTGAGTCTCTTTTCCTTTTCTTGCTCTTTCTGGGTGTTGTTTTCTACTTTGTCCTCTAGCTCGCTAATCCGATCTTCTGCTTCATCAATCCTGCTTTTCATTCCTTCTTCTGTGTTCCTCAGTTCAGAAATGGCATTCTTCATTTCCTCTTGGCCCTTGTTGAGAGTTTCTATTTCCTTTTTAATGTTTATATAGTTTATAGTGAGATTGTTGTAGCTTCCTTCTAGTTTCTGATAGCTCATTGTGAGTTCTTTGAACTTCCTGATAATCATTGTTTTGAACTCACTATCTGATAGTTGAGTTGCCTCTATTTCATTTAGCATTTTTCCTGAGGCTTCCTCCTTTCCCTTCAATTGGGGATTGTTTCTTTATTTTCTCATTGTTCATGGGTTTCTTCTTGTTAGCCTCTGTTTCTTAAATTGATCTGTTCTGGTTCCCTGTAATTATGGTGTGTACTTCTGTGGTTGAATACTTGTGAGATTCAGTGGTGCAGTCTCCTTTGTGTATCCTGGTGTTCACAACTTCCCCCTACTCTTTTTTGTGATCAGTTGGAGGAGCAAGGCAAAATGGTTTAAGACAGCAAGACAGTATACTATGATATTTACATTAGCAGTCAGTAGAGAAGAGATGGGTTATCCTTTGGCTCCTTATAGTGTTAACCGTGATCCTCCACCCCACTATCCACATTTTAGAAAGGATGGAAAGAAGGTAAGACTCTTATTGGGGACGAAAGGATTGTTAGTTGAATCTAGCAACCTGTGAGGCTGTGGGAGGTCAGATTGTAAGGTAGGGTTGGAATAAAGATTAGTAAATAGGAGTAGTGTGTAAAAGAATAGAGACAGCCCCCACAGTAGTATAGCTCAGGAAATTGCAAAGTGGGCTGAGATCAGGTAGGGTATTGAGTAGTATTTACAATTGTATGAACTAGGTGTTATTAACAGTAATAGTAAAGCAACAGTCTTGTGGTAGAATCGAGATCTAGATAATAAGAATAAGGAGTATAGAACCTTGAGAGGTGTATTAATGGAACACAGATGAAGGATAGTGAATTATCAACACACTGTGACTGAGATACCAGAGGGAACCTATCAAATGACAGTATAACCAGCTAAGCAAAGAAGATTATACAGAAAGAAAAAGAATACCAAAATACTATTAAAATAAAAAATGTCAGAAAAGTGACAAAAAATAATACAAATTTACAGTAATTTGCAAGATCAAAAAAAAAAGGAAAAAAAAGCAGAAGATGGAGTGCAGGAGAGATAAATTTGGAGTGGAAGGAATAATACTAAGATGAATGGAAGAAAAACATAAGGGATTGAGAGATAAAATAATAAGAATTGAAAAATTAAATGTCACTTAAAATACAAGATAAAATCAATCAATCAACAACAGCCACAAAAACAAAACAAAAAAAAACAAAAAAACCAAAAAACCTGTTGTTGGTTTCTAACTGACCAGACCAGTTTTTCTGATCTTGCTGGCTTCAGCTGGCTGAGGGATGTTTGAAATGCTTATCACTCTTCCCAGCCAAATCTCAGTAAGTCTCTCAGGTACTATCCCCAGGGCCAATCCGACTTTCCCCTACAGCACCCTGGGCACTCCCGAGCATGCTCGCTCTCCGGAGGTCACTGCCACGTTCTCCCGGGGTCTGGGGTCCCCTCAGGGTTCCTGCAACTTTTCGGTTTCAGGATGTAAGCTCTCAGCATTGCAAGGAGACTTGCCCTTCCGCCAAATTACGCTATGGTGAGCTCTATGATCTCAGGAAGCACCCGTGACATTTTGGGATTCACTGTGCCATCTCTGGGGATGGTAAAAGGGCGCACTCATCCACCAAATTTTTGAGTTTCAGGCTCTAGGAATGCACTAAGCGCCGAGTCCCCTCTGGGTCCACAGTGCGAGAGTCAGGATTCCCGATGGGGTGCACGCTTCCACAGTTCAGCACCGCAGGCTCCAGAAACCTGAGAACGCCCCGAGCCCTTTCCTGGATCAGGGATGCGAAGTGTGGGTTTTCCACCAATCCGCACTCCCACCGGGCTAGGGGTGTGGGCACTCTTCCAGGCCGTCCCTGGTCGTGCCAGCTGCAGGCACTCACTTCTCCCACGGCTCTGGGTGGGTGTTCACAGTCCCTGGGTGATTTTTTCTCCAGTCCACCTGGCCTCTCTGTGCCTTCAAGCAACAAGGTCTTCCCTGGTGTTGATTAACCCCGTATTCCGGGGAGGGAGCAGCGACTCCCCTCTCCCGGGAACCCTGAGCCAGACCCGGGAGCACCGGGCCTGGGGACTGCAACCCTCCTGTTCCCTGCATTGATCCCTGGGTCCCTTTTGTCCTGAAGCATTCTCCTTACCGTCTGGTTTTTCAATTATCACTATCATTTTTGATGTCCTGTTTTCAAAAATGTTTCGGTAACCTAGTCCACTTGCTCTGTTCCTCCACCGATCATCGATTTTCCGTCCTCTTCACAGAAGCTGAGAATCACACTGCCTAGAGTAAAGCTGCCATCTTTCCCCTCCCCCAGTTTCCTTCTGTTCACTGATGGTTCTCTGTCTATTTTTCTTTATTTCACTTTTCATAGCCTTCACTTTTCCCTTTATTTTGTGACCATACTGAACCATTTCTGTGAACATCCTGAGTACCAGTGTTTTAAATTCTCTGATAGGTTAACTATCTACATTGCTTAGTTCTATTTTTGGAGTTTTGATTCTTTCATTTGGGCCATATTTCTTTGTCTCAAAGCACCTTTTACGTTATAAGGGGCAGAGCCTGAGGCATTTGCCAGAGCGGGGAAACCCACATTGCTGCATTGTGATGCTGTACATGGGGGAGGGGTCAGAGAGTAACAATGCTGCTTTCTCTGCTCTCAGCCAGCTTTCAGTCACTTGCCCCAATACCCACAAGCAAATTAGACCCTTCTGGTGTTGATTCTCGGGTGGGCGGGCTTGTGTACATTCTAGGACCCTGTGAGTCTCTCCAACAAACTCTTCTGTGAGGGTGGGAATTTCTCCCACCACTGTAACCCCCACAGGTTTTTACAATAAGAGGTTCTGAGGCTTTAGTTTCCCCCTCTAGAACCCTGGGTTTCACAGTCTCTCTCTTTCCCCAATTGTTCCTCCCAGTTTTTCTGCACACAAATGTGGGACTGCCCAGTCCTCCAGCCACTGCTTTGACACCATCCTCTCCATCTGGGCTGCTCATCTTGCCCCTCCTACCAGTATGAATTAATGCTTCTTTAACTCTTTGGTTGTAGGACTTCTATATAGTTTGATTTTCTGGCATTTCTGGTGATTTTTTTGTATTTAAATTTGTTTTTGTCCTTTTGGTTGTGCAAGGAGACAAAGTGTATCTATACCTCCATCTTGGCCAGAAGTCTGAAAAAGTCTATTTTTCCTTCGTATTTAAAGGATAACTTTGATGAATATATTATTCCTAGCTGGTAACTTCTCTTTCGGTAGTTTAAATATTTGATTCCACTCTCTTCTGGCTTGTAGATTTCTGCTGAAAAGTCTGATGATAACCTAAAGGGCTTTCTTTTACAGGTGATTTCTTCTTTTTCCCTGGCTGCTTTGAAAATTCGGTCATTAACTTTTGATAGTTTTAATGCAATGTGCCTTGAGGAAGGCCTCTTTGAAGTAATTAGGTGTTCTGTATGTTTCTTGTTTTGAGGATCTAGCTCTTTCCATATGTTTGGAAGTTCTCATCAACTATTAGTTTAAATTTGCTCTTCATTCCCTCTTCCTCTCTTCTTCTTGTATGCCTATTATTCTTATACTGCCATTTCTGATGGAATCAGATAGTTCTTGTAGAGTTCTTTCATTTTTCGTTACGCTGAAGTCTCTCTTCTCTTCCCTCTGCATCATTTCTAGCTTTCTATCTTCAGGCTAATTCAGTCCTCCATCTGGTCAGCTCTATTTGCAATGCTCACTAGTTCATTCTTGATTTCTTTTATTGAGTTCTTCATCTCCAGAAATTTTATCTGGTTCTTTTTTTTAATCATCACCTGAGGATATATGTTCATTGATTTTAGAGAGAGGGGGAAGGAAAGAGAGAAACGTTGATCAGTTGCCTCCCATATGCACCCTGACCAGGGATTAAACCCACAACCCAGTACATGCCCTGACTGGGAATCAAACCTGCAATCTTTTGCTGTATGGGGCAACACTCCAACCAACTGAGCACCAGCCAGGGCCATATGGTTCTTTTTGAAATTGTCAATCTTGTTGGTGGATTTGGTCTCTGAGATCATTAAACTGCTTATCTGTGTTTACTTGCATCTCACTGAGTTTTTTCAAAACTGCAATCTTGAATTCCTTATCATTTAAATCATATATTTACTTCCTGGAAATTTTTCATTTTCTTTCTGAATTGCCTTATTACCTTGGTTATTCATAGTATTTGATGGGCTCCTTCTCTAACTACATATCTGTGTATGATATCTAGCTTTTTTTAGCAGATTTATAAGTGTTTCTATTATTTTCCAGTAGGTAGCAGTGAATCATAAGGGTTGTTGTTGTTGTTATTCTTGTTGTTTTAGCTCTCTTGCATTTCTCTGGCTTTTCAGATGCTCGCAGGGTGGTAGAAAATGGCCTGTATTCCCTGGGAAGGTGGGCATCTCTACTGTGATCCTGTTGCCCTGGTCCCAAGGGACAAACCCTGAAGGGGAACTCAGATGGGGCTCTAAATCTGTGAAATCCCAATACTATACTCTGAGGATGCACTGCTAGTAGCATCTGGCAGCAATGTCTGGGTGTGGGGTGAACTGAGGGAACCCAGCCACCTTCTGTGTTGCTTTGCTCTCCCAGCAGCAGTGACCTCGTACTTCCCATATGCACCCTCCTGCGTCTCCACACTTGGCTCTAGGATTAGTCACAGAATGTACCCTTTGCTCTGGGACAAAGTATTTCTGGAGTACCAATTATTGGGTTTGCAGATAATGTACTCAGCAGCCCAACATATAGTGTGAGGGAGTATGTTCTGTGAGGTTAAGGATGGTGGTCAGGCTCTATGCCTTTGTTTCTCTGTCTAGAATTCTGATTGTCATACAGCTGTGGCTACGTTTTTGTGCTTAGTTTCTGCCCAGGGCCCTGGACTCAGTTGCAGCTTATACTGTGCACTCCTGCAGAAATGCTCACTAAATCACCTTGTTCCTCCTGGCTGAAGGGAGTACCAGCCATATCCTGATTCCCCCAATCTCCAGGCTGAGCCCTGCAGTAAGCTTCAAGATGCAGGGCTGTGTCTGTGGCTTGTCTCAGCTTCCTAGTTCATACCCACTTGCCCACCTTTAGAAGTTTTAATTTGCCAGTCTCTCAGATGTGTTTTGCATTGAGCATGCAATCCTTTGTTGAATTACAACTGTTCAAATTGTTGAAACTTTTACAGGAGAAACCATGGGGATCTCTCAGGCCACGATTCTTCTGACATCATCCTTGTGAACTTTCCTTATATGTACAGTAAAATCTTACTAAATACTCCTTTTCTGATCTGGGTTTAATTGTCACTATTTCTGTATTTCTAACACTGTACAATTTTTCATTCTTTCTATTTTTTTCTTGATACGATCACATTCATGAGTTGTTTCTCTTGACACATGTAATTCTAATTCACTGATTTTTATTGTTCTATGGTGTAACCATTATGTTGAACATGCATGACTGGTGAAAGTAAACACAAAACCACTTTGTTTTTGTCTTTTCTTGGCACTTTAAATCCTCTGTGTGGTTCTACTCTTTCAAAGACAGAAAATGGAAAATTCAGATAGATGCTTCAAGAGCTTTAAGTCACAGAACAGTCTCAATTAACTGTATAAAATGTCCAGCCATGTGTGATTATCAAAGTCCAAACTACATTTCAATTTTAGGTTTTAGGTTTCTCCTCTCTCTGTTTGTCTTCCTGTAACAAAGCTTGCAGTTAGCTGGAAAGGAGGGCATGGCACCTTTTTAGCCTTTGACTGCTCCTATTTCAGCAATATGGAATTAGGGGAGCAGTCTTTCAAACACAAGGGAAAATCCAGACAAATAGCAAAGACTCTCACTCCAACACTCTTTGAGTAACTGAGCCAAAGCCAGCAACTGCAACTTCCATACTTTTTATAACTATAGTAACCCTATTTGTTTCAGCCAGAGTTGTGACATTTAGTGTTACTTGCTGCCAAGTACCTTTCAATATACTCTTTCAATGTTAGTAGAGAGAATTATCTGCATCTCCTGTGTTTCTTTTTGTATCTTAATGTTACTGTGCTGAAGTACCTTAAAAGTTTTCTAGTGCTAAAATATATTTGCATGTCTGTGATAAATCCAATTTGTGCAGTTGTATCTATGTTATTCATATTATATATATTGTATATTGGTATGTGATTTTCTCCTAAAATTTGACTAGATGTCTATTAAATATTCTCATTTTGTTTTCATTGTCTTTCATAATTTCCATTTTTTAACTCTGTGATTTAAATTTTGTATATGTTTTTAGTCTACCAGTTTACAAATTCTCTTTCTACTCATGTTTATTTACTCTTTATTCAATTGTCTCTCTAATAAATTCTCTAATTTGTTTTTTTAAATGTGCCTTTTCAATTTTTATACTCTTAGTTTTTAGTTATTATTATACTTTTAGTTCTTTAAACATATTAAACATTTATTCTACATTCCATAACAAAAACTTTAGAATCTGTGGGTATTACTGAAATGTGACTTTATGACTCGTTCTCCTGTCATCTTATCCTTTGTGATCAGTGATTTGGGAAAATTAGTTCTTTAGACTCTTACCTGAAGGAAATATTTCAGGTCTGGTTTTAAAGTTGATTTTTCCAGAAAAGATCTGATCTTAAGGCCCCAAACATTAAGCTAATCTTAGTTTATCAATGTCTGGCAATATATTGGGGTTTGAGTAGTCCATCTTACTTTCAGATTTAATGTATCAAGGATAAAATTTTTATTTTGGTATTATGCTCCTTGAAATAAAATTTCACCTTATTATTACTTTTTTTTGAATCTTCATTTCTCATCTAGTTATTAATTCTGACAGTTTCAAAAGCTCAAAATAGCAGGAAATGATTTTGATTATTAAAAAAAAGATATTCAGTCATCTTATTCTACATTTCAAACTATGTATGGAAGACAACTAATATGTTTTCTAATAACTTTCATGTATTGATATTGAAAGTAGTTATATCTAATTACTGTATAATTTTCAAAATTTCTTTTTTTGACATCTTACAAAATGTTTGCCTTTCTTGCAGCTCTCAATTTTGTGAGAGCTCAAGTTTTAACTCAAATATGGAAGAACTAAGCTGTATATACAGGTGCCAAAGAAGAAGCTGAAAATTCAATATATTATGTCACATTAAAACCCTAATTAAAAATCAAATGCTAAAAGTGATGGCAGTAATGAGTAATATTGATGAAAAACAGATTGGCCAGAGATGCAAATAATTTAGAAAGCAATATTTCTATCATTTTTTCTATTACCATATGGCTATAATTGCAGTTTTGTACTGCACTATGAATCAAGTGTAAATTTTTTTCATCTAAAACCCCAATGATATAAAATAATAATTACTATTATTATTATTTACTTTGTGGACATTAACTAAGTTGAAACTCACTGAGTATAAGATTCACAGAAATAGTTTATAAATTCCAATAGAAAAAAACAAATCCTGGAGTTTAAATGTCACCATGGCAATGTATGAGTAATTATTTCTGGTTCTAGGGCATTTGCTCCCCCTAATATATCTCAAGGGCAAGTGTCACCGGGACGGGTACTCAGTGATGAAGAGACTGGCCTCACAGTCTCCAAATGAGACACAAGGACAATAACATGGAAGATGTGAAGGTTCCTACAAAACACAGTAGTAGAGAGATATGGCATTACGCAAAGGAAAAACATTCTACACAGTTCAGGTTAAATCTAGCCCTCGCTTTTATGTAAAAGAAAAAAAATGACTTTTCCACACTACTCTTGGAGGAAAAAGACAGAAAATCTTTCATGATTGAAAAAGAAAGTTTTTATATTTCCTAAGGAAAGGAAAGTTTTATTATTTCCTACTGGGAGAGAAAAGAAGTCTTAGAGGAGAATGTGGCAAGAGTCATGAACTTTAAATCAGGATATTTGGGTTTAAATCCTGCCTTTGGCACCAAGTAACTGTGTAACTTTTCTTAAACTCCTGAAAAATGTAGACCTCAATTTCCTTTGTGTAAAGTGAACTTACACTAGAAAATATTAAAAGTCTTTCTCAGCTCTGACATTTTCTGTTGCTATAATTCTGCCTTCTAAATGCAGGGCCTTGTGAAATAGCTAAATATAGTAACACCTCAGTTGAATTGTGGGTCCTATAAATGTGATGCTCTGAACAATGAAACTTTCCAGGCAACTAGGAGGTAAGTTATCTCAGTTTCTTTTCTTTTCACATTTCTCTTCTCACCACTCTTTGTTTGTGCTAACTCCCTCTCACATATTTTTGTAGTACACTTGTTACTGAAATACCTTTTTCCTAGCCTTCCATCACGTTTTTAAATTCCACACTGCCTGCTTATATGTCTGGCCATAGTTTCAGGACTCTCCTTGTTTTTCAGTCCAAACAATGACAACTCAGTGCTCAATGTTTGTAGTGCAACAAGGTAACCAACATCAGAACATCTGTGGAGAATGTCATAAGCAGAATAATGGCACTCTAGAGATACCCACACTCTAAATCTCCAGATTCTGTGCATATGTTACCCTACATGGCTAAAGGGACTTCACAGATGTGATTAAATCAGGATTTTGAAGTAGAAAGACTATTCTAGATTATTTACATGGACCCAAAATAATCACAAGGGTCCTTATGAGGAAAAGAGGTAGTAGAGTCAGAGTCAGAAAATGAGATGTGACAATAGAAGCGGAGGTCAGAAAAGAAGATTTGAAGATGCTACACAGCTGGCTTTGAAGCTGGTGCAAGGGGCCCTAAGCCAAGAAGTGTGGGAAGCCTCCCAAAGCTAAAAAAAGTAAGGAGATGGCTTCACCCTAAAGTCTCCAGAAAGGATTCACAACTGCTGAGAATAGTAAAACCTATTTCAAACTTGTGCCCTTCAGAACTGTAAGATAATGAATGTGTTTTTTTTATGCCAACTTTGTGATAATTTGTTAGTGGCAATAGGAAATTAACACAGAGCTGTCTGCTCCTCTCAGTAGTTTGACTCATCTGTAAATTGGACTGTGACTTCACTGCTAGTTCTTGAAAACCTTAAGAAACTGAATATATTTTGAAATTTTCCAGAATGCTCCAATCTCTAAGCTAGTTACAGAAGTTAAAAAAGATATAAGTACTTTGTATCACAATGCAAATTGCTTTGCATTTACATTCCCCTTAACCTACTGTGATAATTGATATCCTTAGCTAATCACAAAGAGTTAGCTTATGAGATTTCTAGATAATGTTTAAGATGCTTGAAACCCTGAGCTTATATGATTATATTGTAAAAACACATTAGAAACTATCCGAACATATCAACTCCTATCTTCTTACCAGAAGTGTATTCTGTACTCTGATGAACAGAATATCATCTTAAATATATATCATTTTCTAATTTCCTTTTAAATGTCTCTGAATTACTGATTATTGATATTTAACTATTTCTATGGGTGGGACTATCTACTTTCCAAATTCTTTCTGCCTTATTGGGTCCGTAGTTGGCCAACAAAGGACAAGACCATGGCATAGGATAGACCGACTAAATTTCCTTCCCCAAGTCTTTGAACCTTAGCACTGTGATTCAAAACAGGAAATACTATATAGTATTTCATTCATTCTGTACATGGTGACCTAACAAAGCTGTTGGGTAGTCCTGGTATATGTCTATTTCTGAGTTTGCTTCCCAAGTCTTCCAATTCATTTTAAAATATTTCCCTTGAGAGTTAGTATGTTACTTGCAAGCAAAAAATTCTAAATAATACAGAAAAAAGAGAATATTACCCTCAGGAATGAAACAATGTAAGAACTGATAGTTCTTCATTAGATTTGAAAATCAAAAGAATCTGAAACCTGATTTCAGTGGGTTATACAGAGTTTCAGGAGTAAAGTAGTAGAGACAGTGAATTTGGTTTCTATGTGGGGAAAAATGTATGAGAAGAATAAGATAAAAATCAAGTGATGTTAGAGGACATAAAACAAGTGTCTTCATGTTGTTTGAATTATTTGGATTGTTTCTTTCCTTAGATTGAGAGAAATAAGCATGTTTATAGTCCAGAAGATAATAAAAAGGGAGATTTTTAGGATACAGGAGGGAGGAGGCTGAGGCAGGGGATAGGAAAGGAAAACGGGAGGTGAAAAGGAAATAAAATGTACAGGCGGAGGGGTTAGTGCAGAGCATGCTGTACTTCAGCTACAGGATGTGCTTTAGGATGGTATAAATAGAGAATCTAAGAAAAAATCATCTGTCGATTTCAGTTTTCTTCTTAAAATAGGCAGCAAGATCACCAGTTGAGAAAGAATGTGCATGGGTATAAGATGGCTTGAAAAGTATGAGAGAGAACATTTGAAATGATTTTCAAGGAGGGCTATGAGGCAAACATGGGTAAGGACAAATGAAAGAATCAACAGAAAGTGTTGAGAGTGATGTTGCAATTGAGACCATGAATCTAAGCAATTTTTCAGCTGCCCACATAAGGGAGCATAAAATGCAGATTTTTTAGCCGTTGACTGGTGTGACTTGGTGTGTTGGGCAACATTCCACAGGCTGAGAGGTTTCTGGCTCATTCCCAGTCTGGGTACATGCCTGGGTGGTGGATGGGTCCCTGGCTGGGGGTGTGGGAGAGGCAACCCACAGATGTTTCTCTCTCACATCAAGGTTTCCCCCCCCTCTGTTGCTCCCTCCCTTCCCCTCTCACTAAAAGTAAAGAAAATCTATTTAAAACTGCAGATTTTTGACCCAGTATTGGAATTTGTGATTACATTTTTGTGGTCAAAAGAAGGTACAAAACAGAATTTAAGAATTGAAGATGGTGACCTTCAAGGTGAAAAAGAAGGAAAAGTGGAAGAGGGTCATGGGGGAAGGATTGGAAGGTTGGCTGCTGCCAGATGTCTGAGAGAAAATCGAGGGAGTTTGCAATTAACTAACATGAGAGTTATATTTGAAATTGAATAGCAAGTATAGTGGAATGAGAACTCGAGAAACAAATAGTTACAATAGAGAGGGCTATGACTTGGAGTTAATATTGCACAGGTTCCTAAGAAGGATTTGATAGCACAAACAGAGGGCATTGGATCTAAGTAAAGCCAAGGATGTGAAGGTTTGTTGATGGATTGAAATCTCTTAAGAATATGGTGGGATGTTGAGAAAGGCGAAGAGACAACATCTTCCATAAGTGAGAGGGAATGAATAAATGAGAGGTTGGTTGACAGAAGTAGAAGCAAATAATACAGCTAGAGGAGTGGAATCAGAGGAGAGAAACTATATTTACATCAGAATGGATTAGCAAAGGGAGCTAAAAAATACATACTTACCCATCTGATTCTGTTAGAGTAAGGGGACAAATCAAGGAAGTGAAAAAAAAAATAGACACATTTCTACATTTGATCAGATGAAAATTAGAAAAATTGGGTTTACAAATGTGGCAAACATACCATTTTTGATAAGAGCATAAGATTATTTTTAAATACTTTTAATTCTTATATAAAGTGTTGGCTCCAAGATTGAATCGAATTAGTTAAAATAGAAGCAATTTTTCATAATAAGCCCATCTAATTGTTCCAAGAGGATGTGTGCTTAAAAAGGAGAGAAAACCTGTTATTTACAATTTTAGAAAATTATGCATATTGTCAGATTTTTAGTTTCCTCAGAGTGCCAACTAAAAAAACTCCATATTAAAATGCTGTTTAAAAATATTGTTCTTAATAAATGGCTATTCCAAAAAGAAGCACCATGGACCACATTTTAATCTTGAAACAGCATTTACTGGATAGCAAATTTAACTAGATTTGAAAGATTTTGTTTATTTAGTGAGGTGCACTATTCTGTTTAAAGCTCTCTTTTGGCAAAATTTCAGAACAGTTACTGCCCAGCAAATAAAATACTTTACATCAAACAAAATTGATCAAAGCTAACTACTTAGAGACATCTTCAGAACACCTTGACTCTACTTTGAGCCATATTTTTATAGTTCTGTTTCTATGTAATCCTAATTTTAGTCACACCACTGTTTCTAAGATGTTCATAATGGCCTCTTAACTAGTCTCTCAGCATCACTTCTGGCCTTTGCTTCCATCAATTTATCCCCACAAGAGAGCAAGGGTGAGCTTCACAAAATGCAATTGTAATCATGTTATTTTCCTTCTTAAATCTCTTCCATAGCCATAACCACAACTCTGCAGACTTTATTCCTGCCTCATTCTCTGGTTTCACCTCAAGCCACACTGCCTATTTCTCCACTATGTCCATATCACATCCATGTACAGAAACTTTGCATAAGCTATTTTTTCTTCAAAAATAGTTCTCTCCCCTCTCCCTTACTCCCTACCCTCTTTATCTTTAACTGTTGTTATCTATCTTTTAGGATTCAGCTCACAGTTAATGACCTCAGGGAAACTTTCCCCAACACCCATGGTCCTTCAAACTCACCTTGTTGAATGCTATATTCTGCTAGCAGTTATGCCAGCTTCATTAGTGAGTATCTCCTCCACAAGACTCTAAGATTTATCAGACCAGGGTCCAAGTACATACTGCCCATCACTGTCCTGTCTATGTCTACCTCAGTACCTGGCATACAATGGTCCTTTAATATGTTTGTTTGTTTGAATGAAGAAAACAACAGATGAAATAAAATGACACTCTATGGAAGCCTTCACTTATGAATTACTACTCTAAATTTATATAGTTTAATGTGGGAACTTACAATATTTTTAAAAATCACTTAGATATACACACTTGCATGTCATACTTATACCATCACACACATAATACACATAAGCAAACATGCACATGCATAGATACATGTATATAGATACATTATATATCATGTGTATAGATACATGTCTGCATTCATGCTACCATATAGGTATACATTCATGCCACATACATACATACCACATGACCCCTTAACTATATATACATACACAAAGTATTATTTATATGACATTATATACATACTATACAGTATATATAGGTGGAGAGAGAGAAAGAGAATTACTTTTATGCTAGTAAGGATTGAAAAGCTATAGGTATTTTTTGCTTTACTTTTCACAAAGAACATGCATTGAAAATGCCACTAGTATTTTGTGAGAGATACATGTATCAAGGACTAAAACAATAGGAAGATCACAAATGTTATTGGGCTCTTTTTAGAGTTGTTAATGAAATTGATTGAAAATGTTATGTTAACCAAAGAACTACCTCCTATCACAAACAATAACAAAGTTGTTTAAATAATTATTTTAAACTATATAAAATCATTTACATACTTAAGTTATGAAATAAGTAGTTTTTAAGAAAATTGAACTGTGGCATATGTTCCTCTTAAAACAATAATAGTAACTCTAACACAAAACAGGTTTTGATAAACAATTCCTTTTTTTAAAAAAATTTTTCAAAATAATTCAGTCTAAAAAATGAAATAAGTAAAGTAATTATGGGAAATAGAGAGTTCTGATCAAAACAAAAATTGAATGCCTATTTGAAGTGTTACAAAAAACTAAGTTCATATACAGAAGATCTAATAACTACATGTTGTTCATTTTACCTATACTTTAAATTACCCTGAACTACTACAAATAGCCAAACCAATGAATAAACATATTTGTATGTTTTACATGTGCAATGATTTTCATGTTCACAGTAGCATTCACATTCAGTACTTTATTTGATCACAGTCACAGGTAAACTTCTTTTTAAAATGTATTCATAAAAATTCAGTAGATTTGCCCTGGCTGGTGGCTCAGTTGGTTGGAGCACTGTCCTGTAGATGGAAGGGTGGTGGGTTTAATTCCCAGCCAGGGCACCTGCCCAGGTTGTGGGTTCAATCCTTGGCTGGGGCGTATACAACAGGGAGACCAATCAGTGTTACTCTCTCACATTGATATTTCTCTCTCTCTCTCTCTTTTCCTCTCCCTTCCTCTCTCTAAAAGCAATAAAAAAAAGTCCTTGGATGAGGATTTAAAAAAAACAACAACTCAGATTTGCTTTTTTGCTTTTCACCAGTGGATATATTGAAATTTCCATGGGCATGACAAATATGGTTTCATATGTGCTGATGTGTAAAACCTCTAGTACATCTAGGGCAGATACTTTTGAGTGGAAAATAAAAGTACAAATATGTGGATTGAAGCAAAAAAAAATTCCAAAATTGTACACATGCATGGGAAATTTCTGCATAAACAATATCTCAATATGTTTAACTCAACAGTTTGAGGTAACATGTGTCATTATATGCCTTTAGTTTTGTCCTGTTTGAATTTTTTCACTACTTGTATGTGTGATTTTCATTGAGGAAAAGCTCTTTCCTCTTCTCTTGGTGGAAAGTACATATTCTAGCATTGCTCCATGAATTCCCAGAGGCTCCCATGGTCAGTAGGGTTAGAGAAGGTAAGAAGAATGAGACGAAATGGTCCTGACCATGGTCCAAGCCCTTCAGCGGGCCACAGCAAACATTTTGATTCTGTAAATGGGCTGTGAGTTCAAGCTATTCCTCTAAAGTATACAAAACCCCAGAAGAAATTCCCAGATACAGAAAAATTTTCAAAAGCAAGAAAAGTCATTTCAAATTTGATCTATCAATAAGCAAAGCATAAGCCAGTTGGAATAATTAATAAGATGGTGCCCAACCTAAGGGTCACTGTGCCACAATAGCAGTTAAACAATGGCCCCTGAAAAAAAAAAAAAGTCCCTGCCCTAGTTCCAAGAACCTGTGAATATTTTGCTACATGGCAAATAGGACTTTGCAGATATAATTGTTTATGAACCTTGTAATAAGGAGTAGCTTGGATTTTCCAGGTGAATTCAATCTAATCTTATGCACCCTTAAAGGCACAGAACTTTCTCTAGCTGGGGACAGAAGACATATGAGATAACAGGAAATAAGATTTAAAGAACGAGATCATGTTCTTAAAGATGGAAGAGGCAATATGACAAGGAATCCAGGTGGCCTGAAGAAGCTGAAAGAGACTTGTGGCTGACAGCCAACAAAGAAATAAAAACCGTGGCAGCTCTCCCTCTAGGGCATGCCCATGCCATTCCCCTTCCCCTCTTCTCCCCCTGCAGGCACATTACCTTTACCTTCCTCTCTCCTAAGCTCCAAGAGCCCTTCTTTTGCCTTTGTAACTTATTTCCTGAGCCCATTTATTTTACAGCTTACTTCTTCTACCCCTGTGACCTTCTAAAAAAACTATCTCTTATAGTTTGGGGGCGGGGAAGAAAAAAGAAAGAAAGAAAAGAAACTGTGGCCCTACAACCCGAAGGAACTGAATTCTCCCAACAAGCTGAATGAACTGGGAAACAGGTTCATCTTCAGTGCCTCCAGGAAGCAGACAGCCCTGTGGACCCTTGACTTCAGCCTGTGAAACTAAGTGGGGGACCCAACTGAGAAATGCTATCAATACCAAGACTTTGGACCTTATGGAACTGAGAGACAATAAATTTATGTTGTTTCCAGCTGCTATATTTTTAGTAATTTGTTACAGTAGAAATAGAAAACTAATAGTCTCTAAAGTTGCTGAAACAAGAATTTAACCTAGAACAATAGACAAAGACAAGATTATTTGTCTCTGATAGGGCAAAAAATTAATTACAGATTGTTAGCTAAATGTAAAAAACAAAGCATCATAGAATGAGATCTCGTTCCATATATTCATAGACCAAAAGAGGTCTCTTTAAACACTAGACAAAATGTAAAAGCCATAATTGAAACATTGGAAATTTGATTTTAGTAAGATGTAGAAGGCTTTAGCTTTTCAAAAAGCTAAACTGCCACATCTAAACTGACATTAAGAAAAGTTAAAAAACAAGCAATTGCCTGGGCTTGTCTTTTACATGTAGAATATGTAAAAGAATTCTTTCAATTAAGAAAAAAGGCAATACAGAAGAAAAGAAATGCTACTGAGCTACAAATATAAAAATAATGAGACACCATTTTCAACCATTTGATGGGCAAGTGTGGTTGAAATTTGAAGAAACACATTCTATACACTGCTTAGATGAGCTGGAAAGTAATTCAATCTTTTAAAGTGTAATACAGCAGTGTGTCTTAATTTTATATATGCTACATTTTAATCAGGAAATTCCATCCTAGAGATATAAAAAGATCTTCATTTCCCTAATGATTATAACAGATTAATATTGATAACCATATGTTCATCTTACAAAGAAATGATTATGTAAGTGGTAGTGCATCTTTACCAGGGAATATAAAGAATGCATCAAATCAATATATGAGGGGAGACCGAAAGAAACCTATAATTTATTTATAAAACATTGTTTATTTATTCATACATGTTTAAACTTCAGTCACCTTCAAAGTACTCTCCATTTGATGCAATACACCTATAGAGACTTTTTTCTACTGCTTAAAACCATTTTTGACTCATTAATGTTGATGCTTTTTAAATGTTCCTATCTGTTTTTGTTTTACGTCTTTCACATTATGTAAAATGTTTCCCTTTGAGGACTTTTTTCATATGGGGAAACAAAAGAGTCACTCAGAACGAAATCAGGTGAATAGGGAGGGTGGGGTATGGGGTCATGCCATTTTTGTTCAAAAACTGATGAACACTCAAAGCAGTATGGGCAGGTGTGCTTGTAACTCACCCATCATAAAATGGGCAAACTTGTTAAAAGACTCTTCAAAAAAGAAAAAAAAACACTGAAGCCAAACTCAGCCTCTCACAACAATGCAAGCTGGTACACTGAAACAGATGGCTTCCTAGAACACTCATCTATCAGGGGAAGCCTGTATTACCAGGGGGGCCTGCCCTCCAGAAGATAACTGTGCTTTTTTGCTCCCCACCTTTGTATAAGGACATTGAATTATCTCCCAAATATTTAAGTGAAAAAAAGTTTCGGGATGATATACACAGCATATGGTTTCACTAATTAAAAAGTCCACAAAGAAAAAGTTTACATCTCTATGGGCTCATATATACAGAAACCTATATAATTATACAGAAACAAAAAATTGCAAAGGTATTTGTCAATTAACAATAGCTGTGTTTGAGAAAGAAACTCAGACTAGAGTAATAGGCACTTGGTGCACAAGGATAATCAAATTTTACTGTTTGACTAACAAAAAAAGACATTAAATTTAGATACAATTTATAGATTTAAAACTTTAAAAAAAATAACCAAGGAAACTAATATAGATGAATTACACTGAAGGAGTAAAGTAGTCCTACAGTGACCAGTTCTAGCACCAGTGAGTGAGGGCAGCTCTAGAAAGAAAGGAGATTTCCAAAGTGTCACAGGTTCGATTCCCAGTCAGGGTACATGCCTGGGTTGCAGGCTATGACCCCCCAGCAACCGGCGCACATTGATGTTTCTCTCTCTCTATCTCCCTCCCTTCCCTCTCTAAAAATAAGTAAATAAAATCTTTAATTGAAAGAAAGAAAGAAAGAAAGAAAGAAAGAAAGAAAGAAAGAAAGAAAGAAAGAAAGAAAGAAAGAAAGAAAGAAGGAAGGAAAGAAAGGAAGGAGATTTTATGTCTGACATTTGAACCAAAAAAGGGATGCTGACACCAGATAAGAAAATGTTCTTTATTAAGGAAAAACTAAGAGGGTGTTACACAGTTTCCTCTCTCCATCTTCCAAATGTGAATAAGGATGCCTCAGAGAGACTCAACTTGCAGTTTTTGTCTTTTTCCCTCCCAAATCTCTCTTGAGCATGAATCTGAGCTATAAGGCATGCTTCTAGAATCACCTCTGAGGAGTGGTGTCTCCATACCACTTAGCAGCTAACTTGGGTAGTAAAGAAATAAAGACCAAGATCCATGACTGAAAACTCGATAGATTTCCCAACTGTTAAAACTTTCCTATGCTTGTCATTTTTATTTTCTTTTACCTATTTCACTTGTGACTATTTTTAGGAAGAGAAACAAACTGGGAAATTGGAAAAACTGGTCAATTTTAAGGAGCAATATTCACCAAGAGACTGAGTTAGTAATAGTAACTTCATAAAAGAAAGTCAAGCAAGAGGGCTGGGGTTCACTAGCATAGTAGACAGAAGACTGACTCCCCAAACAGGCCACATCCTTACCCCAGAAATTGTGAATATATTATCTTGTGTGTCAAAGGGGACTTGTGATATGGACCCTGGCTAGTGGGGTCTATGACATTGTGGATGAGATATGAGACAAATTCACACTGACTATGGAGTCCTGTGGAGGAAAAGGGATAGCATGGCTTCTCTCTCAAGAGGAGAAAAACCTCAGCCCTTGCCTTGACAACTTTTTATTGCTTTTCTGGGCACATTACATGATGGTCCTCATTTACTATGCACAGGTTCACTTTAGGTGGTTGCCTTTTATAGAAAACAAAGGAGAGGATGCCACTAATCACATCACAGAAGAAGGAAATTTGCAAATGCAAAGGGAAAAGGTGTTGAACTGGTTATACACATCCTTGGAAGGTTTAGCATAGATTTTAGGAAGTTAATTTATGCAGTAAATGTTTGCTGCCTCAATTCAGGGTGAGGGAGTTTTAGCAAAAGCCAAGTCTCATAGCAGTCTAGGTACAATGCAGGCCTGATTCCCCACGGGAGAACCTGTCTTTGGGTGTGGGTCCTGTCTGGGCCCACACTACGCAAAACACTCTCCCATAGACTTGTAGATGTGATTAAGGGTCTTAAAATAAAATTGTCCTGGATTATCCAGGTAGGTCCAGTGTCATTTCAAAATTATTTATAAGAGCAAAGCAGGTATGGGAGGGACAGGGGCAGGGAGGGGGGGGAGAGAGAGAGAGAGAGAGAGAGAGGTGAAAATGTTAGTTAGACCACTGGCTTTGAAGATGCAGGAAGAAACCATGAGCCAAAGCATCATGTACCTCCCACTGCAACAGGGTGCAGCCAAGAGGGGAGCCTCAAATAGGGATCTATAATAAGATCCAGAAGAGCCTGGAGATAACTGGCTCCACACCACAGGGCCACACCTGCCCACAATCTGGCAGCTGTAGCCAATTGTGAGAGGAGCCGGAAATGGGGCTTCAGAGGAAGATTGGCGCTGGGATTTAAACCGAGACGCGGCAGCCATTGGAGGGGGGAGAACCATGCGCAGCCCTGCAAGAGAGAACCACACAGCTTTAGCAGAGTGAAGACTCTCACAGCCCTGAGGGAGAGAACCACGTGGCTCTGGCAGAGTGGGGACTCCCATGGTCCGGGGAGAGAGGACCATGTGCCTTTACCAGAGTAGGGACCCCCGCAGCTTTAGGAGATGCGGTACTCTGGGGTGGGCAAAGGGGGAAGGAAGGACTGTGTCTGTTTGTGGGTGCTTTAAGGGACATTAGGATTTTTGGTGAAGACATTAGGTCCCTACTTTAAGTTGGTATAGCATTAAATAAACGTTTCCTTTCCTTTCCACAAATCTCTGTCATTGAGAGACGTCTTTCCTCTGGCGGCGGACATAACGGACCTGGGGGCTTCTTTATATTGCCTCAGGCCCCCCCTTGTTTGTTCTGTAACACCTCTGACTCTTAGATTTTAGCACTGTGAAACCCATTTTGGGTTTTTGACATCCACAGATGTAAGACGAGTTTGTGCTGTTTCAACTTTGTGGTAATTTTTCACAACATCGATACAACAGATACAATTAGGAAGTAACCTTGAAGACTTAACCATTTAAAAGATGTGGTGTTTCCGAACACACAAAAGTTGTATATGGTCCCCCCAAGAAAGAAAGAACTGTTAGAAACATCTTCAAGATGCTTTGAATAAAAGGCTCTAACTTTATATCTACTCATTAATTTCAATGACTTTTAAGTTGTAAGGGGCTTTAGAAAAAATCTTGTCAAATCCCTTTTATATTACAGATAAGAAAATTGAGGCGTAAAGAGGTAAGGTGATTTGACACTCACCTATTAGTGAAAGAATTAGAACTAAGATGCCCTGATATCTCCAAATGGGTAAAAAAAAAAAAAAAAGAAAAAGATGGAGGAAGAGAAAGTGTAGCTCCTCCATTCTCTCTTCAGTTGCAGCTAGAATATTTAAAAACTAAATGTCGGGTGCATGCTAAAGTTAGCCCACTCTATATGCATGGCCAAAGGCATATATTAGTAAAAGCTGGAGAATGTTCAATGCAGAGTCAAATTATCAGAAGAAGATGTGTGTAGAGTCAGATTTTCAAGAAATTGAGAATTTATTTTCTAATTTCCTCTAAATTTCTCTGGAGGAACTTTAAAAAGGTACATCAATGAAAGATGAGAGCACAGAGATGGATTTCTTTGCATGCTAATGAATAACTAACCAAAGACTAATAAAGATTCAGTGATCATGCTGATTAGATTATACTGGATTGTTTTAAACTCTGCAGGCAGTAGCCATACCTGACGTCTAATACAAAGTATGCCATTAAATGCAGCTGTGGATATTGTATTTGCATCTATCACAGAATGTCTATCTATTGTGTTGGGGCAGAAGGGTAATGTCTTGGAAGTTCCAAGGGTCAAAATAATCATCTAAGGCCTTTTGCATAAGCTAAAGTTGTTGTATTGACAATTGACACAAAGGACAACAGAACAAAAATCTTGGTATGAATTTAGTAAAACTCAAGATATTCTGAATTACAAAGTTTTTGAAACCAGATCTTAATATGAACTTCCTTGGGAATACTCTAAATCAGTGTGCTCTGGTACCTTTATTTCCACCATTAAATCCTGACAATTAGATAACATGGAAAAAGAATGTGTTATGCCAAACAGGGCTATAAAAATAAAAAATACTGAAACTCTGTGATTTGAATCCTTTTTAAGTACACTGAAATATCTGAATTAATGTTTCCTAATCTGTAAGTGGGGAGCTTCCATCCATGGTGTGTTTCTACCCAACTGAAATTCATAAGCATGAGTCAACACAACAACCTTATTTGTAATTAAATTTTGGATTTAGGTTAAATCCACTTGAGTCAGAAAAGCTTGTGGACAAATCTCTTCTCAGCAATAATGCAAATAGAAATATTTACGTACCATGAAATGCTAAATTTTGGACACTAGTAACAAATAATACATACAAAAAAATACTTGAGTGTTATAGTGAAAAACATTCATCCAAACTGACATTTACTTTGAGATGAGTTAGTTCTGCAATTTCTCATTCTAAAACATCACTTGTATCATCTAATATAATTCAAAATTGTTCACCAGCCAGTAAGACTGGGAATAAATTCATATCCTTATTGCTTCTTAGACATTGCTTGATTAATTATATCTTTTCTAATGTAGCTCTACAGACTAACTTAAACATAATGTGAATATTTCCAATAAGCAGAGAATGAAAAGAATCTATCTTTCAGTTAGAACCAATACTTTGGGAGCTTTCTAAAAATCTGAAATTAAGTGTAATGCTTTTCACAATTGTACGTAAGCCTTGATCCCAAGCCCCATACTGGGAGGGCCATTGTAAAGGTTTAGCCTTGGATTTTAATATGCCCTCTGAAGGGACTGTCCAGGGAAAACTATCCTGAGAGGCCTTTCAGTAACAGTGTTCAGCCATGACATTTTTAAAGGTCTCCCAGTACCTTACAATCTCTCTGAGAAAGAGAAACTGCTTCTCTCCCATGTTTTAAGTAGAAAGAGCCTTAGATGCTTAAAGTGTATATAGGTTTGTTGCTCCTGTCAGGTGAAGACCAGGTAATTGACAGTCCAAGTACTGCTGTCCAGGCTTGGTTTGGTGGCTTCGCAGTGTCAGCCACCCACCATCCACCTATTTTATGGCTCATTCCCAAACTACTGCCTAGCACACTGCAACCCCAACATAGCTCCAAATTACTCTCCAACATATTTGCATTCCTAATCATTAAAGAATTAAGCAGTAGTCACAACCATCAATTCTCTTAATATTCTAGTAGTCAGAGCTTAGTCACAGGGCCACACATAAATACACTGCAAACTGGGAAACACAGTCTTTATTCTGGTTGTCTTAAACTCAGCTAAGCATCAGGGGTGTGGTTACTTCAGAGGAAGAGAAAAAATAGGTGTTGGAGGAAAAATAGCAAGCTCTGACCCTAACACCCCCGTCAAATTTGGAGTAAATCAAAATAATTCAAATTTTTTTTTATTTACTTAATTCTTTGGCCTATCTTTTGCTTCTAGAAGTGGTTTCTCCAGGCAGTAACTTTAGGCTTTAATCCTTGTTTCTCACATCAACATGTAATAAATATCCTTGGCCTTCGTGTCTCCCAGACAGTTTCTTTTCCTGAATCAAGACAAATTCATTTTAAGTTTTTTAAAAATGGACACAGTATAAAATATGATATTCCATATTTAAATAAATAAATAAACAAACAAATAGAATAGAATAGAATAGAATAGAATAGAATAAACAAATATCTCACCTAGAAAGATTCCAAGTAGACACTTTGTCCTCAGTGGGGTGGAACATAACTCCACACTCTAAGTATGAGCCATGAGTCATACTTCCTCCCAAAGAATAAGGGTACTGAAAGGAGAGTAAAAAGAGTACTGTGTTTTCAGACTGTAAGACACACCCCCCCAAATTTGGGAGGAATAATGGTTGTTAATGCTGCTGTTAAGTTCTGTTTACATTTACATTGGTGAAATACTATGTTATTTATGTTATTAAATATTTTACCACATTTTTTGCTTCAAATTTTTTTTCTTATTTTCCTCCTCTAAAACCTAGGTGCATCTTATGGTCTGAAAATACAGTAACTAACTGCAGTGGAGAAACCTGACAAACACTACCTCAGGTGAACAAGTCGTAAGTCAAACTGATAATATATATTCTTGATATGACATATCAAGAAATGACACTTTACATTTGTAGTCTTCCTCCCAAAGACTCATAGCCCCTGACTAATCATGAGAAAAACACCAAACAATTCCCAGTTGAGGGAAATTCTATAAAATACCTGACAAGTATTCTTCAAAACTCTTTAATATTGTCAAAATAAGGAAAGTCTGTGAAACTTATAGCTAAGAGGAGTCTGCAGAGATATTACAACTGTCTTAATCTGTTCAATCTGTTATTACAAAATACCACAGACTAGATAGTTTATAAACCACAGAAATTTATTTCTCATAGGCCCGGATGCTGGAAGTCCCAGATCATGGTGCCTGTATGGTTGGGTGTGGGACCTCTTCTGGTTCTTAGACTTCTTGTATCCTCACAGGTGGAGGGTCCAGGGGTCTCTCAGGGGTCCCTTTTATAAAATCACTAATCCCATTCATGAGGGCCCTGTTCTCCTGAAGTAAGCACTTCCCAAAACCCCACCTCCTAATACCATCTCACTGGACATTAGGATTTCAACATTTGATATTTTGTGTGAGATACAAACATGTGACCATACCAATAACAAAATGTAATATGGTATTGTGGAAGGGATAATGCAGAGATTATCTGGTTTTCTCTAGTTTTTCCTTAGTAAAAACCAAGGGATACTTAATTAAGTTTTAACTTAGGTTAATAATCATGTATCAATATTGTTTCATTATTTGTGACACATGAAAATAATAATGTAATGGTACATTACATTTAATATAAGAAGATGTTAATAATTGGGGGAACAGGGTTGGGGGATATGGAAACTCCACTATATTAGCATTATTTTTGTAAATCTAAAACTACTCCAAAATAAAAAGGTTATTTTAAAAGTGAGAGGTTCCAGAGAAAGATACTTTATTATTGTCTATAATTTTCAAAGCACAGCTAAACTAAGAATTAGGAAATAATTTCCTAAGAACTTTAAGCTAAGCATTCTTAAACAAGAATTTTCATAGGAAAAGTCTGAACTAAATGCATTATTATAGGATTATCAGTTACAAGACTATCAGTTCAAAATTCCTTCCAGGCATTTTAAAGACTATAACTGAAAAGTCAATTTAAAGAAAATTAATTAAACAAATTTTCACCTACTTACAATTATTGGTTTGAAAGAAATTCATATACTATTGGAAAAATATGAGAATCTAAAAAAAATTATAAATCAAACATCTATACTGGTAATAAGCTGAAGAAGATGGTGGCCCAGGTAAACATGCCTCACCTCCTTGCACAACTATATCAAAATTACAACTAAAATATAAAACAACTATCACTCAGAACCATCAGAAATTGAGCTCAATGGAAGTCCTAAAACTACAGAATTAAAGTAGAAACCACATCCATCCAGATTAGTAGAAGTGGCAGGGATGCAGAGAATTGGATAGGTTGGTCCCATACCCACATGTGGCAGATAAGTATCAGGAGGAATATTTCATAATGGAGGGATCCCAGCCCCACACCAGGCCCCCTAGCCCAGGGTTCCAGTTCAGGAAGATAAGTCCCCATAACTTCTGGCTATAAAAACCAGTGAGGATTGAGTCAGTGGGAGAAACTGCTGGATTCCCAAGCAGATCGTGTTAAAGGGCCCATACATGGACTTACTCACACTCACCCCCTCTGAGCTCCAGCACTAGAGTAGCAGCTTGAAAGGCACCAGTGGCATCCAGGGAGAAACTGAAGTGTCTGGTATCAGGGTGAGAGCTGGGGGACAGCTTTCTCCCCTAAGGAACTTCTGGCAGAGGCCATTGTTCCTTTTCTGAGCACCCTACCACAGAGCCAAAGTGGGCATCATATCTGAGACTCCAATGTTCCTTGCACTGTGTGCCCCTCCCTGGTGATTCCCAGAGGCTTGCCCCATCCAACCTATGGGCCCACCCAAGCTGTTAACAGTGGCTTTTCCATACAAATGGCTGGTCTTGGTTCATACTCTGGATCCTCCCAAATTCTTTCTAACAAGCAGCAGCTGGCCTCAGCAAGCCACAATAGCTCTTGCTAAGTGCCCCCAGGCCTGGCACTAGCAGCAACTGGCCTTGGTTCACATCCTGGACATACTTGGAGGACATAACTCCAAGCCCAGCACAAGTAGCACCAATTTGCAGATTGCTTTGTAGCTTATGCCAAGTGGATCCAGATAGAACAGAGGCAGTGGCTGACCCTGATCTGAACTTCCTGGGAAACCTCAGAGCTTGTACACCCAGTAGTAGATGGCTAAAAACCACACTGGAGTACTACCACACAACCACTTCCACCAAGTAACACACTGAAGGGGCAGACTCAGTAAGCACCAGAGCCCTGCTGAAGTAAGTCCTGCCCTGTGGAGTCAGCCCCAGGTCAAACATGGTGGTCAGTGGTCAGCCAGTCCTTGCAGTTGACTGGCCTAGGTAAATCCCTCCCATTGACCTACCAACCACAATCAAGCCTCAACTACAAGAGAAGGGCACACCTCAAGTACCAAACTTGGGGGAGAGGACAGGTTGTGCTTCTGGACCCTATAATAGGGAACCTGCTACATTAGGCCACACTACCAAGACACGGAGTCATAGCAGTTCTACTTAATACATAGAAACACACACAAGGAGACTGCCACAATGAGGAGACAAAGAAACATGGCCCAAAGGAAAGAACAAATCAAAACTCCAGAAAAAACAAAAACATATCAACAATCTATCATTGAGCTCTACTGATGCAGAGCTCAAAACACTGGCTATAAGAATACTCAAGGAACTTAGTGAGGATCTCCATGGCATAAAAATGTTCCTGTCAGAAATGCATAATACAGACTGAAATAAAAAACAATTACAGGGAATCAACAGTAGAGTTGATGAAGCCAAGAATCAAATCAGTGATTTGGAACATAAGGAAGCAAAAATCAACTATTCAGAACAACAAGAAGAAAAAAGAATTCAAAAAAATGAGCATAGTGTAAGGAGCCTCTGGGACAACTTCAAGCAAGCCAGCATTCACATCATAAGGGTGCCAAAAGGAGAGGATAAAGAGTAAGAAATTATAAATCAATGTGAAAAAGTAATGAAAGAAAACTTCCCTGATTTGAATGAAGAAAAACATGTAAGTCCAGAAAGCATACAGAGTCCCAAACAAGATGGAGGCAAAGAAGCCCACACCAAGACACATCATAATTAAAATGCCAAGGGTTAAAGATAAACTCTTAAAAGCAGCAAGTGAAAAGCCATTAGATACCTACAAGGGTGTCCTCATAGGACTGCCAGCTGATTTCTCAAAAGAAACTTTGCAGGCTAGAAGGGACTGGCAAGAAATATTGAAAGTCATGAAAAGCAGGGACCTACAGCCAAGAATGCTTTACCCAACAAAGATATAAAATTGAAGGGCAGATAAAGAGCTTCCCAGACAAGAAAAAACTAAAGGCATTCATCATCACCAAAACATTATTATATGAAATGTTAAGGGACTCATTTAAGAAAAAAGATCAAAACTATGATCATTAAAGTGTCAATAAATACATATCTATCAACAGTTGAATCTAAAAAACAAACTGAGCAAATAATTAAAATAGAAACAGAAGCACAGATACAGAGAATGTTTTGATGGTTGCCAGAAGGGAGTGGTGTCTTGGGAATGAGTACAATGAAGGGATTAAGAAGTACAAATAGGTAGTTACAGAATAGTCATGGGAATATAAGGTACAGTAAAGGGAGTAGCCAAAGAATTCATACACATGATCATAGATAGGAGCCATAGTATGAGTTTTGCTTGAGGCTGTGGGGGCTTCTGGGTGGAGGGGGGCAAAGAGGGAAAAATTAAGACAGCTGTAATAGAATAATTAATAAAATATAATTACAAAACATTTATACTGGGACAATTAAGTATCCATTGGGGGGAAAGAACAAAGTTGATGCTAATTTTATTTATCATATCAAAATAAATTCCAGCCAGATCACAAATTTAAATAACATCAATAAATATATCAGAGATGTATGATTATTTACTACCATACCAACAATAACCTATGTGAAAACATGTAAGAAAGTTTTATAAAATGTCTTGGACTAGAAAATCTTTCCTAAGCATAAGAAAGACTGAGAATCATAATGTAAAAATATATGTTTAAATACCTAAAATTCCAACATTGCTACCTGATTAAATAGCATAAAAAACATGTTAAAAACTGTAAAATAAATATTTTCAGTATTTATGGCACATTTGGAGTTAATTCTTTAATAGATATAGCTTTTGCAAATGGTGTCAAAGAAGAACAATGAAATAGAAAAAATGTGTGGAGGTAATATATAAATGTGAGATAAATGTGTGTATCTATATATATCAAATATGGATGTGCACACACGTATATAAAATGATAAATATGTTTATAATTTTCATATTAGAAAAATTTATATATTTTTTATGTAGCAATAATTTCTGGAAAGTTAAACAAAGAGCTCTTATATGACTTTCGTATCTGGAAAATACTTTAAAGTTTTATGATAGAAGAACTTAGCATCATATTCCCATATTATGTCATTTTTATTTCTTATACAGTTGGGCTGTAAACAGCACAGGTTTAAGCTGCACAGGTCCACTATCTGCAGATTTTTTCAGTAAGTATTCTAAATGTATTTTCTCACCCTTATAATTTTCTGAATAACATTTTCTTTTCTCCAGCTTATATTATGGCAACAATAGAGTACATAATACATATAAGTGTGTGATAACTGACAGTTTACATTATAAATAAGGCTTCTGGTCAACAGTAGGCTATTAGTGGTTAAGATTTTGAGGAGTGAAAAGATATATACAGATTTTTGATGATGCATGTTCCCATGACCCTAAACATCACAGTGTTAAAAAGTCAACTGGACATATATTTTATTTTAAATTTAAAATATGTTTTAAAATTAGAATACTATATAAAATAGTTCTCTTATTCTCTGGGCCCTTAAAAAACTTTGAAAACCATTGAAAATTGTGACTGTAAGGGAACAGTAAAGAAAGAAAAAATCAAGTAATTTTAATGGAAAAGTGCGTTTCCATCAAATGGCCACTGAACTCTGGTTTTCAGGTGTTGTTTTTTTAATTTCATATTGAATTTATCTTGAAGTCTTACTCCTTTCCTTCTTCCCCAAAGTGAAATACAGATTTCCATGAAGAGCTCAAATTTGGATATTAAAGCATATTTAAATATATTTTTTATTCATACATAAGCACTTTTTTCCCATTCAAATATTTTAAATATTTGTTTTAACTTTCAGAAAAGAAAATGATTCTGTTTCTGGAAAAAGAGTATATTTATTTAAGGACCAATTATCTTAGGAAGTTTTAAGTGTATGAAAACAGTGTGTGTGCTCAAAGCACTTTATCAGCTACAAAAAGGAATATGGTCACTTCCTACAATGCTCAATATCACTTGTTTTAATAAGATTTATCATTAACATAATTGCTGCAAAGTAGTCGGTAGTGAAATATTTTAAGTAGGCAGTAAGTTGTGATGACAGGTACTATTACACACCACAAAATATAGGGTATTCTTCAGCACCTGTAATTTATTTTCCTCTCTAAATTCCCATTACTTCTCAAATACAAATTGAACAACCCACAGTAATGTGTTCAAATAACCAAACATTGGAAAGATAAAAGAAAGAGCCATCATCTGAATATTTCCTGAAATAGATGTAAGCTTGGTTATGCCAAGAAGTATCTTGGCAACCCAGATACTGTGGGTTGTTCAATTTGTGACATAGAAAGCACATTTATGTAGTAATTAATTTAATTCTAGAGCAAAATATTAAGTAGTGGAAAGTCTACTGGACAAGAGTAGAAACTTCATGGTGATTCTGACTTACTGCATGACTCAGAGAGAGATAGCCTTAATTTCCATACTCTCAAAATGAAAGGCCTATGCACTAAACTAATAGAGAGCATTTCTGACTTTTGAGTCAGAGGATGTGAGTCTGAGCAATTGTATTTCTGTTTGTCAATTTTGTGAAGCAACTAAATAAACACCAACCCACAGAGAAATGGCAGCTAATGACTTTCCTCAGTCCTGCCTATTCTGTGCTGGGCAACACTAGACTAACACTTCAGGAAGATTTGAATTCTACTAATCAGAATGTCAATCACCATTCACTAAAATCTCACATGTGTTAGTCCTGGGCATCCTTGTCCCTGCATTTCCTCTATCCTTTGAAACTGGAGCCATGTCATCCCTTCCTGTGTCCTTAGGTTCCTCTTAGATCCAAATATGTGGTGTACTTAAACATGTAACAGGGAGGTGCTCCTTGAATTCCCCAGCTCTAGCCAGGTGCTGAAGCAAATGTTCAAAGCTTGAGCCAAACTAACCCAGTTCTAGCACATTCGAAGCCTCAAACCATCATCAGTCAGCATCTGGAATTTCTTTGCTACCCCCAGCCTTCAGTGGGTCTAGTAAAGCCCTGGACAGCTATCACCTATCCAATGAGCAGTATCTTTCACCTATTCCCCTTATTCTACCTGTACTAATTTGATGTAATTGCACACTTGCACCATTCTCTGACCACCCCCAATGTGATTCAAACCATGAAAATTGGCCCAAACATTTCCAGTCCCATCTCCAAAGGAGTTAAATATTATGGTTGTACCTCCAACCACTGCTTGGGGTTTCACTCAACCCAGATATTAGTCTCCTCACATAAACTACACTCTGCATAGGAATAAAACCATTTCCCAGAGTGTTCTGCTGCCTTTACACTAACTAGGTATACTGAGTCTTCTTGGCAGTTGTGATTTGGTTTCCTAGCTTCCTCCATCCTTGGCTTCTACTACTAAACCTACTGGTCCAAACTGAGCTCAAACCATTCCCAGTGCTCCCACTAACCCATTGGTGAAGACCCAGGATTCTTCACACGTGAAGCAACATGAATTACAGCACTTAGATCTGACATTGATACCCTCCTCCCTAGTTAACTGGGTTCTTGCCATCTTCTGGAATTAGATATCAGCCTTATACATGGAAAAGGTTTTTTCTTCATGTTCAAATTTTAACATCTCTATGACACTGCTAGATAAAATAGTGAACCAAACTAACTTTTTCTAAAGCCATTTAATGTTCTAAATAAAGTATTTTATTTAAAGACAGGAGAACTGTAACTGCAAAATAATTTTTTAAAAAATATTTCATTTACAGGCTCTCCCTTTTACCAAAATCTTGCAATTTAAATGATTTGACTATTATTCATATGGCCCTCATCATAGGGCTTGTGTGTACTTGTAAAGGACACATGTTTAGAATTACAAAAGCTATTTTTGAGTTTTCACATATCCTCGGTTAATTCACACACCAGAAAACAATGAAAAATAAAACTTTTTGAGCAAATAATACACATTCCATAAAAATGATACAAAATAACAGATATTTCATATAATTTCTATATCTGTGCATTAACTGTTATCTTTTAAAACAAAAAACTTTCCATACTAGGGCAATTTATTTATGTTTAATAATGGACATATTATATACTCTACAAATTTTTCACATATTTTATCTTATTAATAGTTTAATAACCATATTAAAATAATTAGAAATGTAGTACTTTTAATAACTAAAATCTTTGCTTCACTAATCTAATGCTGTTATTACCAAAATTAATCTCAATTCTACTCCAGCCATGTACTCTACATGTAATGTAGGAAATGCTTAATCAAAATAATGAGTATCTTCATAAAGCTATACTGTAATTAAGCATAAAGTTAAAATCTATGTAAAACAGGCATGATTAAACATTAAATATGTCTATTTTAATACAAATTAGGAATAAAATAACTTATACTCAGAATACTAAATCCACATTTCTGAAGTTAGAATGAAAAAACATTGTCCTGAACCGAGAAGATTAACACTGAATAGAACCTAAATTTTACTTAGATCTACCTTATTGGCTCATATTTCTAAATTCCTTTGTAACAACTTCTTTCTGTGATCTATCACAATCTTAGAACCTTTTGAGCCTGATGTCTTAGCAAATGTTTAAACTCTGTCAATCAAGCAAAAGTCAGAACAGCCCTGCTTGTAAAGGCTTTAATAGAAAAGAAGTTATAAATCAAGAGAAATACTCAAGAAAGATTCCCTTAAGGAATTACTGTATAGAAAGATCAATTATCCTGTCTAAGAAAGGGGAGTTGGGGCTTTGAATTTTGTTAGTGTGTGTTTTTTCTTAAATAACTGAAGCTATATTTATCTTGTATTTCCTTTTCCCATATAACTGAAATATGTTAGAATCCTAATAGACCATTCCAAATGAAATATTTCTACAAGTAGATCTTAGTGACGGGTATTTCAAATTTTTAAAAATCCTTTCTTCTCCTCCTTCTTCCTCCTCTTCTTCTTTTCTCCTCTTCTCTTCCTTTTTCTTCTTCATGTATATTGGCAAAGAGCTTTCTAAATCAGAATAAAGGGACTAGTCAGAACCTAATAAAAATGCAACAGTTAATTATAGTGAATGTATTATTTTGGACTGGTATTCATGTAGCAATTAAATACCACAAACCCATGTGATTTTTCATACTAATTTCAAATATAGGGTTTTATGGATATCTATGATAGATAAACTTAGATAAACTTGTTTGTTTGGTAGGGCAGACAGCATAAAAATTCTTACAATAATTAACCATGTTGATCATATTCACTCACGGAGTATATGATGGGGTGTTACAGGATTTAAGCAACAAAAATTTACTGAGTGTCTCCTGAGTGCCAGGCACTGTAGTGGGCACTGGGTATAACAAAAGCAGGACATAGTCTGTTCTGTATATTACCGTATTTTTCAGACTATAAGATGTACTCCCCCCCAAATTTGGGAGGAAAAGGGGTACATCTTATAGTTGGAATGTGAATTGCCTAGCTCACTGTGGTGGTGGTATGGAGTAGGGTCACAGGTTACTAAATACTTTAAGATACTTCTTGCTTCAGAAATGTTTTTCCTATTTGCCGCCTCTAAAACCTAGGTGAGTCTTATGGTCCTAAAAATATGGTACTTAACCTCCAGCAACATGAGGCATAGCTGCTCACTTCTCATACCTTAAGTTCTTGAGTTTTTGATACTTATGCACTCTTAGTTTTTCTCCAATTCTTTGGCCTACTCCTAATCACTAATTGTCCCTAGTTTCCTGTACCAGATTTCTGAATGACTCAATTTGATAGGGCTAAATTGAGGGAGTCTTTTCTCTGTCCTGGATAATCCCAATCATTTTCTTGGCCTTAAATACTATCAGTATACTAATGATACATTGATATGCCTTTTTTTTGGAAGTCAAAAAATAAGACTCAAATGATTGATGGTTAATGTTACCCTTGAAAATCCCTTGGAAGTTACCTGCTTAGAGAACAATCTACCACCTTTTGTACTCCCAGAACTAAGGTTGCTTTTTCTTTGATAACCAAATGAAATATCTGACTTGTATTTAGAATCTATGTTACAACAAAGACAACATAACTTTTTATACACTAAAATCTCAAAGTCTGGCAAGGTACCTGAGACAGGATAAAAAGAAAGTAGGAAAATTCCTTGGCAAGTGGAATAGGGAAACTGAGGCAGGTAGCTGAACACAATGGCTGAGCAACTTACAGCCAGATACTAAAGGTCACCTCCCTAGAGGTAACATCTGGGCCCCAGCTGTATCTTAACCCCAGGCACAGAAAAACAACAAAACCAGGCGGGCAACTCCAGGACCTACTGCAATGACTAAAGACCCCCTGCCCTGCCACTGACCAATCAGAGGAGACCATGACCCCAAAAGGGCACACCTGGACAGCTGATGAATATTCTGCTGAAATCCTCCCCTGAAACCTCCCCTAAGACCCCAGCCTGCAAGAAAGAGATAAAAGCCTCAAGGCAAAGGACGCATTGTGTGAGTTCTCCCTCTAGGGAGCAGCCAGTGCCATCTTTCTTTTCCTTCTCCCCTCAAGCATCTTTTTTCACAGGCACGTGTCTCCTAAACTCTAAGACAATGGGTGGCTAGTCTCAGGCTGAACCTGTTCCCAAAGTTCCCTTTTCTCGGACTTTCCAGTGAGACAAGGCAGCCCAGCCTAGGCTCTCGTGTTGCTTCTGTGCTAAGCCTTTTTTTGGTGCTCTCAACAGGCCCATTCTCTCCTTGTATTAATAAAACTCTTACTCATCCACTTTTGTCTCACTGATCTGTAATTCTTTACTGCATTGGAGAGAAGAACCAAGCTTATCCTAACAGTCTGAACTTACTGAAATGGAGAAGGTTACAGGAGGAGTTACTGTATCTTTCCAACTATAAGATGCACCCCCACCCCACCCAAATTTGGGAGGAATAATAGTTGTTAGTGCTGTTGTTGAGTTCTGTTTATATTTACATTGGTGAAATATTATGTTATTTATGTTATTAAATACTTTACCACATTTTCGCTTCAAAATTTTTTCCCCTATTTTCTTCCTCTAAAACCTAGGTGTGTATTATGGTCTGAAAAATGCGGTAATTTCTAATGGGAGAGTCCAAGTTCTCATGTGGATATGTAACAGGGTACAGCAATGGGGTCCAGAAGTCAGGGGGTCCAGGAAATATTAAAAATATGGGATGTCCTCACGCCCACAAGTCTGAACTAGGGGATGGGACACATGGAGCAGGGCCAGTAAGAGTTGTTTTGCATAGCAACAGTTTTGCAAATAACCTCCAAAATGGTCATTTAAAATATCTAAATTTTTGACAAGTTTCATGGATATGTTAAATAGCTGTGGCCATGCTTTGAGCCAGGGAGATGGGAGTGACTTCTGCCCAGGATGTAACTAGAAGGCAACGCCCCCTGGTTATAGCACCTGCGTGAGAGGTTGGAGATGATTAGCTCCATGCTACAGGACCACGCCTGCTCAGACTTACTATGGCAGCCCAGAAAAGCTGGAAAAAAATAAAGGAATGTTGGCAGGTGCAGCTGATTGTGGGAGGAGTGGGAAATGGGGCTGTAGAGGAAGATTGGTGCTGGGATTTAAACCCAGGTGCGGCAGTCAGGACAAGAACCACCACTCAGCTTTGGCAGGGGACAACCATATGGCTTTGGGTCTCCCTTTGTCACAGAGCTTAGGAAGCTGGAAAGCAAGATGTAGCAGAGATAGCAGAGCTCTCAGCAGTTTGGAAGAATGCAGGAGAGATGCTGCAGGAAGGAAAGGGGTGAAAGGACTCTTGCTGGTGGGCCATGAGAAGGTGCAATGTGGTTTTAGATTAAGAACTAGAGATCCTGGTGACACAGCTGATGGTGCTGGGAACTGAGGGAGGCCTACCATCCAAGCACAGATTATTGGGGGCACCTGAGCAATTGTTCTCTATTTCTTTTCCTGAGATGTGGTACCCTGCACCAGGCAAAGGGGGAGGGGAGGACTGTGTATGTTTGTGGGTTTTTGAGAGACTTTGGGATTTTAATGAACACATTAAGTCATTACTCTTAAGTCTGTATTATAACTTTTGAATAAATAATTACTTTCCTTTTCACCAATCTCTGACATTGAGAGCTATAATTCCCTGGTGTCAGGCAAGGCAAACCTAGTGCAGAGGGACCCTAGGAGAAGGGGGGATCCATTCAGTAACATTGTTTAACCCCTTCTCTGGTGGCCAATCAAGGAAAATCATGGGAGACCACATGTGTAGTAGCTTTAAAGCAGTAAAGCTACTTGTACATGCACAATAAAAGCCCTCCAAAACTAGCCAGGAAGGATCTGCCCTATAAGAATAAAATCCCTCCAGCCCATGAGGTCAATCTGTCCTTGGAGTTGGCCTGTTCCTGTGTTCTGTGCTATAAACTCTGTGTGTTCAATTTTTTGTCCCAATCACCAAGAACCTGGTTACCTGTGCCCACCTGTGATAGATAGGATCTTTCAAATTGTTGTGAAATATTCAGATGGAGATGTTGAAGAGTCTGGGAATTACAAAGCAGATATAGGTTGGAGGTAAAGTATGGTTAGATTAAAACACACACACACACACACACACACACACCAAACACCCACCAATTTAAACAGTTTGGACAATTTCCCCCTTTATCTCTCTGAGAATGTATTCCAGGATGAGTGTGAGCCTGTAAAGGTGATCCTAATGGTTCTTGAGCAATCTCAGCACCTACACACCTCTCACAGTATAGGTACTGTTACTGGAAGCTCGGTTCTTCTCACTCACACAGTAAAGAATTACAGAGAAAACAGGGCTTTGAGAACAGGTTCAGGGGATCAACCTGGGACACATGCCTATGAAGAAAGAAGTGGGTGGGGGTGGGGAGACAAGAAAAAGGAAGATAGCATGGGCTGCTTCCCAGATGGAGAGCTCACACAATGGGTCCTTTGCCTTGAGGCTTTTATCTCTCTCACAGGCAAGGGTGTTAGGGGAGGTTTCAGGGGAGGATTTCAGCAGAATATTCATCAGCTGTCCAGGTGTGCCCTTTTGGGGTCATGGTCTCCTCTGATTGGTCAGTGGCAGGGCAGGGGGTCTTTAGTCATTGCAGTAGGTCCTGGAGTTGCCCACCTGGTTTTGTTGCTTTTCTGCACCTGGGGCTAAAATACAGCTGGGGCCCCTAGGTGACCTTTAGTATCTGGCTGTAAGTTGCTCAGTCATTGTGTTCAGCTACCTGTCTCAGTTTCCCTATTCCACTTGCCAAGGAATTTTCTACTTTCTTTCTATCCTGTTTCAAAACTACTTTTATCTAGTAGCTTAGAGCCAGAATATTAATCATCATGCTTTATTCTACTCTGTCTGATTCTGCACTTATTAAAACTATTCACAAGTACCTCCACTTCTATCTTTAAAATATATCAGGAATTAATTCACACTTCTCCATCTGTATTTATGTCATCCCAATTCAGGATACATAGTCTTTCATCCCGCCAGCACACCCAGTCTTTCTGCTTCAATTTAATTTCTACCCCCATTCTCACAACCCCAAAAGCCATGTGGCACACAGACACATGGATTTATTGTCCACATATCATAATCTTTTTAATATATAAACTGGATTACATCAACACAAGGTCCTGCTTAAATGCTTCAGTAACTTCCCTTTTTTATTTCAAATAAAATCAAAACTCTTTATTCTTGAGGAGCCCCAGCCCCCCATCCAAATCATGTTTCTTGCTATCTCCCATTTTGACATTTTCTGTCCATTTTATTTTCATAAATACTCTAAGATCTTCACAGTTTTGCAGGTGTTTCCCCTCTCTGGATAAACCTTTTCCCAGAATTCCATGGGGTTCTTTCTCATCCATTAAAATGAGACCTTATTGCTGTCTCCATAAAAAGCCTTCACTGACAACCCTAACGTTCTTTCACAAAGTACTCTATTTATTGCATAAACAATTTTGTAAAGTTTTATTGTAGTAAAATTCAATAAATGACACATATTTAAATGTTTTACCTACATATATAGCCATAAATGTATCAGTAAGGATAAAATAGTGAATATATCCATCACCCCTAAAATTTTCCTCATATTGCATTATAATCCCCCCATCATGCCCCTCTCTGAACACTATCTCTTCTGTACCTCCCACCCACATCCCCCAGTAACCACTGACCTATTTTCTGTCACTGTATTTTGGATTTTCTAGAATTTTATATAAATGAAATCCAACTCAAACATTTTAAGCTAGAATTCCAAATGTGTGTAAAATATTGTACTATGTGGAGGCAGAATTATTAAGAAAATATTTTTTTCTAAACTGGAGAAGCTAAAAATGAGAATGAACACAAATCAATAATATAATTATAACTAAATGCAAAAATTGTTTTCTAAGACAGGTATTGACACTTGTGCAGGACTTTAGGGGCACAAATGCTACATCTTATTGGTGGGATTAAGAAAGGTTTTGTGAAAAAGCATTCTGAACTCTGCTTTGAAGATAACATTTTTGATAGATGGAGTTAGAAAGGACTAGATAAGGAGCTATTCCGGGCTGGTTAGAACCCAGAAAAAGGAATTATATAACTAATGGGATGAAAGAGGGAAAATGGGAAGTTTATGTGGGGAGCATTGAGTGTTCTATTAGAAGTAGAAGTTTCTGAGAGTGTAAGGCAAACTCTCTGTAGGCATATTAGGGCTGGTGCTTGGTAGGGAAAGGGCTTTTAAGTGAGATAAAGGAATTGGCCTTAATGAAATAGGCACAAATTGCTTGGAAATCTACAACAGCAAAATTTGATGTTAATTATTCCAAGAAGTCAACATGTTCAGAAATATAGGCTCTTTAACTCTTGCTCTGGAATCTTGGGAAATCTGTCGACTGAAACCCTGCAATAATCAACAACAAAGCTCAATCCCTAGGTCTTCAAAATCTTTTTCCAAGGAAATGCAATCCAACAGCCCAGGGATTTTTTTTATTCCCCCAATCCTCAGATTTGCATTGTGCTTCTCAATCACACTAGCTTACTTTTATAAAATTTAATAAAGGGGAAAATCTTTGGAAAACAAAAGGATTATAGGCATGGTATATTTAAATACTTAAAATTCTCATATATATGTGTATGTATATATATATCAATTTATTTAATCTTTCAATAAAGAACTTTCCTTTTTAAAAAATCAATGATTTAACCATAGAATATTTTATAAATCTATACTTTAAAAATAAAACCCAAAGGAAACAACAAACTAGCAGACAGATTTACAAAACATGAAGGATTGGCTTCTTATGCACTTTTAGTTATTTAACAAAAACATAAGCTCTTGCCAAAAAAAATTTAAGTGAAAAATATTTAAATCACTAGGTAAGAGTTCACCTGTCATCTTCCTCAATGAGCAAAGAGCTTATGCCTATTAGCTCTGGAATATCTCCTATATGGCATTTGAAAAAAAAGTCAGGGTGACCTCAAAGCTCATGCTCGTCCCGCTACTTTAAACTGATCTATTGAAAGCACATTAACACCCTGGAATCCATAAAATAAGTAAGCAAATCATTCTATCCTATTTTAATAAAATTGGGGAAATGTATTTTATTTTGAAATTAAAACAAACTTTATTGTGACATATGAAACTAATTCTCATAAATTTGAGAATCTAAAATCTATGACCTTAAAGTTACTTGGCTGATTCCTGCTATAGCCCTGTGCCCTGGAGCATTTGTATTAGCCTTTGCTTTGGTGATATTTGGTTTTTAAATTTAAGAACTATTGCCAAAACATTTTTTTTGCTACTATGCTCAGAGGTGGCTTACTTTTATTAAAGTCTACTGTCTTCTCTCCTGAATAAGTATGATCATTTGATATGGATATATTGCTAAAAATATGAAAATGATACATTGCACACTTAACTACCATCTTTGCAAAAGATCCTAAGACAATCTTAACCTTCTGGAAAGTGAATAGGAAGACAAATTTATTTGCAGTTCTCTTCCATTGCATTTAAAAGATGGGAGAAAACCCCAATACTTTGAAAACCGAATCTACAAACTCAAATTTTTCATAATATCTAGAGCTCTAGAAATATCTTTGTATGTTACTATGTGGTACTTAGCTTTGTTTGTACTCTACTAGCTGCTAAAGGGATATTTTACTGTTTCAAAAGACTCAATGGATTTCTTGGCAAAATAGCTTAATTTTCCTTTCCCAGTGAAATTTATCTTTGGGTAACTATATTTTGACAGTATTAAATCTTAGCCACTATGCTTTCAGTCAGACTTAATGTTCCTCCTGGGTGATGGATGCCGTTTTGTGCATTGTTGAGCAGATGCCACACTTCATGCTGGGTTATAATGTAGTGGAAGGGACAGTAATTCCTACAAATCTACTAACAAAGTTTTTGCAACCATCTGAAATCAAAGACAGCACTCAAAGAATGTTTATGCAAACAAAATATTATATTTAAAAATGCAATGATAGCAACGTAAAATTTAATTAGTTCTTTTTTTTGTACCATCACCTGCAGTCATTTATTTATTGAAAAGATAATTATTGAACACCTACTATGTACAGCACATTGGCATTAAATTAAAATTATATACAGTCAACTTCTAATGCCTACAGTCTAATAAGGAAGATAAACATTCAATATAATTATCTGTTGTCTATGTCTGTATGTCTATGCATCTCACCAACAGGGATGAAGTTTGGGGTTGAAAGCAGAGGACTGTCATTTGGGACACCCTCTGTGAATGCAGTTAAATGCAGTGTGCTTGGGGCTGGGGGAACTTGGTTTTTCTTTCTTTCTTTCTTTCTTTTTCAGAACCCTAAATTTTATTATGCTTCCTTTTCCCTTTACCATTCAGTCTCACATACCATTTCTGTCTTCATTGTCACCATTTTCTCCCCATGAATCGTTGCTTTGCTTTAGTCCCTTTCCAATAGTTAGTCCTTTGACCTCCAGATGCTCTTCAGGACTTTTACACTGGGGGTGTACTTTTTCTTAACGGGGTTGTTTTTCCTATGCAAAAGCACCAGTAGGAGCTCAAGAAAAAGGTTGGTTAGAAATTATTTATTTTCATAGTTAAAGATAATATCCTCTGTCTTCTAGTCATAATGAATGTTTGAAAATGCATGAATTTATTTTTTCTTATTAATTTGTAGGTTTGGGAAAAAATAATGAAAGATTGAGATTTAGGCAGCCACTATTCACCATTACCTTGACTGCCAAGGTTAATTTTCAATTAACAATATCACTTATGAGCTATATTTCACTACTAGCAACAGGAACTTATAAAAATAACTTAAAGAAGACAGGAATGTATTTATTTATGTTTGTCCTTAGAGAACTCTGAAGACAGGCAGTCCATTCAGACTAGCATATAATGTCACCATTACCCAGGACCCTTCACTTTTTTCTGCATATCCATCATTAGCTTGTGACTTCCATTCTCAAGGCTGCCTCAGTGTTGCAAGATGCTGAAGACTCAGTTGTCACTTTCATGTTCCAAATAGGAAGAAGAAAAAGAATGAAGGGTAAAATGGGGGCATTCTCCCAGATGACTCGGCTCCCTTTAAATGAGTGCTCTCACAAGCCTACATAGTGCCTCCTGTTTGCATCTCATTAGTCACCATTCCCTGTGGGAGTGATGAGAAAGTGTAATGGTCTGGTTAGACACCTTTCTAACTCCACTAAAGTCATTCTCTTAATGAGAAGGGAAAATGGGTGCCTGATAGATGCTAGAAGTTTCAGTTACAGAAAATAAGTCTTTGTTTAGGTAATATGGGTGTCTAGGTTTTTCTCCATGCTTAATAAATTCTATTTCTAGGCCTTCATTACCCTAAATAATTATGTATTTGAAATGAATAATAGTCAGGATATATTTAGTTTAGCTATCTCATTTTAAATCTGTACATGCATTAGCTCAATCTACACATGTGGAAATATGTACATGGGTTAGCTCAATTTTATAATCGAAATGTATTAACTGAGCAAAACTATGGCAAGTTTTAAAATCTTATAAACTCAAACAACTGCTTTAGCCAGAGAAGTCAAATCACTGTAAATGTTTCTGTTATGCATACATTTGAATACTCTTTAATATTAAATAACTGTTCAATCTTATAGTTCTAATATAGTTTTGATATATGTCTTTCTAGTTGAGTCATTTAACATTTTACCACTGACTAAAAATTTCTGGTTAGCAGTATTACTGTCATCCAGCCTCTAGTTTCTGAGTTAGAAACTTATTTACTTCATTAATACTGAACTTTTACTGCTCAAGAGTCTAAGGCAGTCAATGCCTAATGCAAACCTTAAATATTTAGCAATACTAAGGCAAAAAAAAAAAAGATGGGGCAATAAAGAGAGGTGGAGAAAATAGGAGAAAACAGACAGTGACAACCTCAAGCCCAGGAGCCACTCTAGGCAGTGTTCTCTGACAGTGATGCATTAGTGAAAGAAAATGGAGTTCCCTTTCTCTCCCCTTAATGGCTGCATTAGTCATTTACAGGGTAAAATTTCCTCTTTCCAGAGTTTATTTTTTAGATTTCTAAATTATTCCATGTACCTGCCAAGCTTTCTCTCACCTTATTTCACAAAAACACATATCCAGGCATTTATACAGAATGAGCATATAATTTTAGATGGTCCCCACATAGCCTCAAGCTTATCCAAAAACCCCAAAGTTAAGAACTAGTGACTTAAAAGTTGTATTTGTCAACTAGATAGGAGACAAAGGGAGAATATTATTCCAGACAGATATCATACATGAGCAATAGTTTCGAGTTGCAGTATTTTAGCACTGCCAATAATTTATATTTAGTTCAAAATAACAGGTCTTATAGGAGGATTGTGAGGATAAAGGAATGGGTAAAAGGTTTTCAACAGACAAATAAACCCTGCTGAATCCTGAACTTTATATATCTATGTAATTATTTTAGCAATGGACAGAACTGCTGATGAATTTCCAAGATGCCCTGCTGCAATAAACTCATTCTCCCACTATCTGTTATTTTACCATCCATTCTGTGCCCATGTCTGCCTGTGATTGGGAATCTCTTCTCTCTGGGATTTCATTTTTCCAAGAGTTAACCCTTTCAATGCCCTTTCTTTCTGGATATTTATGCTATCAATATATTTTCTTTTTGACTACCCATGACACAGGTAGACACTGGAGGTCAAGTGCTAAACAAGACAAGCCCAATCCTGGCCCTCATGTAGGCTACACTTTTTTAAGGAGAGGCAGTCATAAAATGATTTACTAATTTGTTAGAGTCATAAAAAATGCTATAAAGAGAAAGTACAAGTCTGTCTTCACCTGCTCAAATTGCCATTACAAAACATCACATACGGGGTAGCTTCAACAACAGGAATTTTTGTCTCACAGTTCTGGAGGCTAGAAGTCCCAGATCAAGGTTCTGTAAGATTGGTTTTCAGTGAGATCTCTTTGTGGCTTACAGATAGTCACCTTCTCACTATATACTCACATGGCCTTTCCACAGTACATTCTTAAGGAGAGAAAGAGAAAGACAGAGGAGGAGAGAAAAGGAAGAAAGGGAAAGGAAAGGAAGGAGGAGGGAAGGGAGGAGGGGGGAGAAGAAGGAATGGAAAGGAAGGAAAGAAAGAAAAGGAAGGAAGGAAGGAAGCAATGAAGGAAGGAAGGGAGGGAGGGAGGGAGGAAAAACTTCCTCTTGTGACCTCAGTTAATCTTGAATTTCTTCCTTAGGGGTCCCATCTCCAAAGACAGACTTCTATGTTGAAGCCCTACCCTCAGTCTTTGGAGTAGGGCTCCAACATATAAATTTTGGTAAGACACATTCAGTCCATAAAAAAAAGTCTAATCAAAGTATTTAACAAGACACCTAATTTAATCTGATTAGCAATTGTTATGAGGAGGTAAAAATTGAGCCCTAAAAATTAATTTATTCATAAATTAAGAGGGAAGAATCCTATAGGCAAGGAAAATAGCACAAAGAAAGCCCTGGAGTGGGAAGAAATATCATGCCATATTGGGAGAAGTGAAGCAAAGGCAGTATTGTTATAGCAGTGAGTGTCATGAAGCATGGATTGGGCAAAGCTAGAGAGGTAGGCAGGTGTCAGTACTTCCACAGCCTTGTAGGTCAAGTTTGCAACTGGCTAGACATTAAACAACTTTTTAAGCATAGGAGTGACATGATTAAATACGCTTTTCATAACAAAAATTGCTTTGATTGTAGTACAAAGAACCAATTAAAGAGGATCCAGAATGTTATTTATTAGGGTATGACTGTATTCCAGGGGAGACATGATGGCAGCCCAGGATAAAGCAGTGACTGTAGAATGAAGAGAAGTGGGCTGAATTGGATATACAAGCATTTTAGAGGCTGAGTAGAAATAACCTGGGGACTGATTAACTCAATAAGTGGATAAAAAGGAAGGAGCCAGGGATGATTCAGGTTTCTGGTAGAATTTGAGCCTATTTACTATCTGAGGAGAATAAACCTTCTTGGTGGGGGCAGATAGGGATAGAGAAAGAATCTTGTGTTCAGTTTGGCACATGTTGAATATTAGTTGCCTATGATACATCCATTCGGATCTATGTATGTACTGCAGATCATTTTTAAAAGCTCTGGGAAAGAGATTTTAAATTTGAGAATTATCAGCCATAAAAGACAAATGAATCCATTAGTTCTAGCTGTGATCTCTAATGAATAGAGTAGAGAAAAAAAAGAACGAAAGCTTAAGACAGAGCCTTGAAAAAAGTCAAGATTTAAAGTTCAGTGAAAGCTGCTAAGGACACTTAGAAGCTGCCAGAGAAAGAGAAAAATGCCAAGGGACATGTGTGCTTCAAAGAAGGAAGAAGCAATGGGACAACTGCTAAGAATCAAGAAAGATGAATTCTAAAATCTGACAAATCTTATTTCACCAAATAGAGTGAATGAGAGCCATTTCGGTGAAAGACCAAATTCCCATGGGCGGAAGAAAGGGCGAGACCCAAAGGTAGTGGAGAGAGCAGCCGCACCAGGGAGCATCTGCCACTGACCTAGACGCAGAACTAGAAAGTCTTTACAGCTATAAAATTAATAAATAATTTAAAAAATAAATTTGGAACTTAGAACACCAAAATTTTTAAAATTAGAAATCAAATACAATGCTTGTTCCCATTTTTCTGGTGGTATAAAAATTTATGGGGACATTTCAGGGATTATGCATAGTTTAAGCAGTTTTTTACTACCTAAATGAAAAAAAAACCAAACAACTAAAATTGATTGAAATGCTATGTACTTATCAGGACACAAGCATGCAATTCCCAAAGATTTTTATTCTGACAAGAATGAAACTCAATTTGACCTGAGAAAAAGTGTAACTGATATGAAATCTGTATTGTGCTACTAAAAGAAGTAATTAAAAGATAAATATAAATAGTTTTATGACAAATGTAAAGTATTTTATGGCCTTGGTTGGTGTGGCTCAGTGGATTGAGTGCCAGCCTACAGACCAAAGGGTTGCCAGTTTGATTCCCAGTCAGGGCACATGCCTGGCTTATGGGCCAGGTGCCCCATTGTGGGTGTGCTAGAAGTCGATGTTTTTCTCACACATCAATGTCTGTCTCCTTCTTCTACTCCCCTCCCCCCCTCTAAAAAATAAAATCTTAAAAAAATTAAGTATTTTATGATTCCTCACAGATTTTTAAAATATATTGTTTGTGCTAATAGAAAAAGTAAGAATTTGAATTTTCTTAGCACGTATGTGGTGAGGTTAAGAATAAGCAGATGAGAGATTTTCTGGGGGGGAAAAAAAACATGACTTAGAGAATTGCATGGAAGCCTCCAGGAAATAATATGTTCACCACTAGAAGAGAAGGTAATTAAAGCAGAGCAAATTCGTGTAAAGGTTTTAGTAAGATGATATGTCCTGAAAGAATGCTAGGAAATTCATTTTCATGATGTACGAGAGCAGCTTTGAACACCAAGCAGAATTTATAACATTTATTATTATAATTTCCCCAAACTTATATTAGTATGTGAAATAATATTTCGGGATTGGATGCAAACAATTGTTCAATTCCAACTAGAATAAGGCAAAAGAAAATCAATAGCCACAAGAAAACAGAGTCAGAAGTCTTTGGAAAGTGAGTCATTGTACATCTCCTGACATCTGTGAATAGATCAAGTGCTCATCATAAGAATGAGATAAGATCATTGTGGGATCAATTTTTGTAGGTTTTAGGGAAAAGGGAAAACATGTTCTATGCAAAAAGTAAAATACAGTCCTACAAATAGATAAAAAGGTTCAGGGACCCGGATGATTTTGACTCACTAAGAGTTTCATTCTGTTTGGGCATGGGAGAAAATGAGAGGAAGAAAAATAGCTCTATTGAACATAGAGAAATAGTTACACTCCAGTGGAAAATTTTTTGAATGTCTCACATAACCAGGCTTCGCAGAATTCTAAATGTTTACATACTTGGTACCAACAGACAACAGAGAGTTGGTACCAACTCTCACAATATCTATAAACAACTCTTATTCCAGACCCAAACATCTGCCTGCTGTGGGATGGCTAGTAAGCAAATACAAGCTGTCAAATCGCACCTCTGAGCCAGATTCCACATCCAGAGCAGCGTGTGTCTGTGTGCAGACTGATTCATGTGCACAGCATGCCATTTTCCAATAGCTGAACTTCAACTTACAAAGGAAAATTAGGGAAATCAAATTGTTTGGTGTATATAAAATACAACTTTTCTCAAGCTACCCTCCTCTTTCTCTGTTTTCTCTCCTAAACATCATAATGAAAACTCAAGTACCAATTAATTATTTATGGAAGAGGAAACATTTAGTAAGGAACAATGTATGAACATAGGGGCATCATAGGGTTCATATATTCTTTCAAATTTGTGTTTTGGGTTTCTGCAGATATATCCCCAGAAGTAGGGTCACTGAGTCATACGGCAGGTCCATTTTAAATTTTTTTTAGGTAACTCCATACTGCTTTCCACAGTGGCTGCAGCAATCTGCATTCCCACCAATAGTGCACAAGGGTTCCCTTTTCTTCACATCCTCACCAACACATTTATTGATTTATTGATGATAGACACTCTGACAGGCATGAGGTGATGTCTGCATTTCTGACAGGCATGACATAATGTCTGCATTTCTCTGCTGATTAATGACAGTGAGCATCTTTTCATATGTGTATGGACCATCTGTATATGCTCTTTAGAGAAGTATCTTTCCAGGGCCTTTGCCCATTTTTAATTGGATTGTTTGTATTTTTGTTGTTGAGTTTTACAAGTTCTATATAAATTTTGGATATTAAACCATTATCACATGTATCATTGACAAATACATTCTTCCATTCAGTGGGCTGTCTTTTTATTTTGATGTGGTATATTTACATAATAGAATACTACTCAACTGTAAACAGAAGGAAATCTTACCTGTTTCAACAGCATGGACAGACCTAGAGAGTATTATGGTAAGTGAAATAAGCCAGCCAGAGAAGGAAAAATACCATATGATTTCACTCATATATGGAATCTAATGAAAATAATAAAACAGAAACAGATTCCTAGACATAGACAACAGTATGGTGATTACCAGAGGGAAAGGGGGGGTGGGGGGAGGTAGGAGATGGTAAAGGGGGATAAAGGGAGGTGGAAGGAGACTTGGGTTGGTGAGTATGCAATGCAATATGCAAACAATGTATTGTAGAACTGTATATGAGGCCTGTCCAGAAAGTACCCAGCCATGCAATATGAAAAATACAGACATTTATTGAAGAAGATACAAGATACAAGAAACATTGTACATAGGACAATGACACCTCAGTCCCCTTCAAAGTAGGCACCTTGGGACCTCACATAATTCTCCCAATCACCATCAATTGCCCTGTCCTATTTTTCTGAATCTTACTGATGGTCTGAAATCTCTTTCCTTTTAAAGGTGATTTTAATTTTAGGAAAAGCCTGAAGTAACAGGACACCAGTTCTAGGCTATAGTGGGGCTGAGTCATCTGGGTGATTTGGTGTTTCACAAACAAACAAACAAACAAAAAACCCTCTGCGCAAGACATAATGCATGAGTGGGCACATTGTCATAATGAAGCTGCCAATCACCAGCCGCCCATAGCTGCAGCCTTCTGAATCATCCTAATAGTTTCCCCTGAAGGAATGTTCAAACTTAACACAAAATTTGATGCAGATCCTTTGCTCTACTCATTATTTTGAATGTGATGCTCGTTCAATGGTATCTACCACCCCCTGCCTGCTTTATTCCTCTCCTTTATGGTGGAAAACTGCCCTTAACAGAAAATGTCCTGAGCCTGGAAGCCAGCCTTGCTTAGTCACATGTCAGGTAAATAACGTGGAGGCACCCCACAGCTGCCCCCCCCCAGGGTATTTGTGAGCTAGACTGGAAAACACCAGTGAAAGGGGGAATGACTAGGAACTTTTTATTACTGTGCTAGTCAGAAGTGATAGATGATGACATTTTCTTTATTTAGGATAATAAGAGCCCATCTCTCCCTTGTCTTTATCTATATCTAGGTATCTAAATAAACTAAGACCAAGAAAGCAGGATTATTTTAATCATTGATGATAGGGCTGTTTTTTTATTTCCTTAGAGCAGCCATGTTGCCTGCACTTCAGAGAGGAAAAAGAAAAATAAAGGGCTTACAGGCTTTAGTTAATATTGCATTTTCACGATCTGTTAGAATTCTCTCCTATAAGAAGGAAAAACAGTTAACTATCTTGTCTCGAAATGTTCAAGCCACATTTGGGGGATGATCCTGAGCAATATCTCTAACCTCACTGTTGCAAATAGTGCAAATTGTGATGGGCTGCTTTCAAGGCACTTAGACATAACTAATGGACAAAACTAATACATGAAATGAACTAATAAAAGAGACTACCTTAGAAAAGCTAAATTATGTTATTTGCTATTTATGCCACAGGAGAGAGAGTTTAAAGAACTATTCATTCACTAGCATCTGTCCCCCTTCTTTTCCGTATCCCTCCTGCTGAGATATAAGTCATCTTTTCTCCTTATTACTGAGAGGATAATCCTAATTCTCTATCAATATTAAAAATGGCTCAAGTATCTCCCTTAAAAAACAAAAAACACTTCTCCCACTTGATAATACTTTCAATCCCTTTTTAATAAAATTTATTGAAAAAAAAAGTTTATACTTAGGGCTTCCACTTCCTTACAAGTTGTTCACCTCTCAAAGCCATAGACATGAAGCTAGGAGTTGAGGAATGAAACATATGTGGGTGGTTACAGCACAAAGTGTAGAAGTTGATACAGAGACACCTGATCAGATCACTGGGGAGGGGTAAGGAGGGGCCGTAGGAGGAAGGGACGGTAAACAGTCTAGGATAGGATTGGCTGAGAAGCTGAGTGTCTCCAGAGTGCATGGAATTATGGGCCAGAAGATTTGAAATAAAAGAAGGGGCTCTGCTGCAGCTGCCTACATTTCCCAATGGATGGTATTTTGAATGGGAAGAAACTCCGGGCACAGCTCAGATCAGGCTGGCCTGGCAGAGAGTGGCAGGGTTATTCTTTGGCTGTTCTAGAGGGCATGTGTTGTGAGGCAGAAGCCTGCCACTCTTCCAAAACTGTGTAGCTTTTATATCTTATGTTGTTTTTGTTTGTAAACTAGCCCTATAGAAATAAGATCACTCAGGTATTAAAAAGTTTAGCCTTAGCTGATAGGCCTAAATGACTAATGCATGTGGTAAGCTGTTATTCCAAAATTGTGATGTTTTTGAATAAAGATTCTATTTCCTTTATCACCAAACCCCTGCCTTCTGAATTTTGCCTGGAGGGTGGTGGTAAGCAGCAGGATCCCACTTGCTATTGGTAACAAAGTCTCTTTCCTCTGATACTGGAACAACCCTTACAGGTCTTCCCTGCACTGTTGTTTCCCCCTTGGGGGGACTCAATCTACTCATGGCTTCAGTGAGTACTGTTAACCGGACTCCAACACTTGAATCATCAGCACATTTCTCCCTTGACTTATGCATACACATTTAAAGAGTGAACTGTTCAAATATATATATATATATCAAATATATATATATATATTTGAATTTCCCACTCATGCATTAAATAGAATATGTTCAAAAGGAAATCATCTTATTCTCCCTTATCACCCCATTCCCTGTAAACTAACCAATCCCACTCATTTCCTTTCTATTTCTCTCCAACCTATTGATTTTATTCTAGGTTATTATTTACATATACCAAGACTGCTTAGATTATTGCAACAGTGTCCTTATTTGTCTTTTTAAATCCATTTTTATTCCTGCAATTGATTCCCCACATATTAGATATAGCAATCTTTAAATAAAGAAATGAATATACCTGATTATGTTTACCCTTTCTGAAGTACTTCAAGGACTCATTGCACACAGGGTAAATTATGATTTTCTTAACAGGGCTAACTTTATCCTTTGTGATATGGCCCCTGGTTGAGTCTCCAACTCCATGTTTAATACTTTCCCCTACCACACAGTCAGACCTATCTACCTTTGATCCTGTGAAGGCACTGAGCTTTAGCATAACTGTTCCCTCTTATTCAGTAGTCCCTTTCCCATCTTGACCCATTATTAGTCATATTAATTACATTGTTTCTCTGTAGACAGTCCTTCCTCTTGGAGGTCTTCTTTTAAACCACACCACCCAGTACTTTCTCACAACAGCCCCGCGCATGCTCCATTAGAGTTCTGATTACTTCTATCTCAGCTTTGATTAGGTATATCTCCTACTAAGCTCAGTGGGGTCACAGAGGCCCGTCCAAGATGGCAGTATGGGAAGACCCTGAACTTACCTCCTCCCACACACTGAATATACACCCTACCTACATAGTAATTCCTTTTAAAGAACTGAGGACTGATTGAACAGCTTCTGTGCAACAAATGATAGAGGGATCAGAGAGAAAAGGGTAGGGGAGACAGAGACACAGTAATTATGGGAACCTCACCCCCAACACACTGACCTGCAGCAGGGAGAGATATCCCTAAAGGACTTTGCAGTGGCTCGCTTGTCCTGGGGCACAGCAAAACCCCAGCAGTTTAAAAGGGCACCTAGACTACAGGTAAAGCAAATCCATTTACTAACTTTATAGCATATCTCAAATGGGCAAGAGAACTGCTGAAACTGTCTCTGGTATTGGAGGTACTGGTAAGCACCATGTATTACATTCTCCCTCTATGATTCCATCATTGCAAGTAGGACTATGGTCCAGGAGATTAAGCTAGCCTGCCGAGGCTGTCTCAGGGTAACTCAAGCCAAAGCCCATACAAGCTCCAGCTCTCCTGATGAGGTGGTCTCGATACATTGTGCCCCAGATTCTCCCCCTTACTCCCATGCCCATTCCAGCTCCAAGGGTAGGCCCAACATTGTGTACCCAGAAAACCCCAGACAATGCCAACACCAGCTGCAGCCAACTCACCAAGGTAACCATTGCTTGGTGCCCTTAGGACCCTGCAGTGTACACCCTCTCCAGCTCCAGCCAGTTGCCAAGACAGCCCTGGTGCAGCAGGCCCTTAAACCACCCACCCCACCAGCTTGCACCCACTCCAGCCATGCCACTAGGACTACCCCAGCAGCAGGGCCAGCTCAGGCTCCAGCCAGCCTGCCAGAGCTGTCAGCACAGGTCATCTGCACAGGAGTTGCTCCTACGCAGGGCCACTCCTTCCAGGCTAGGGGAGGCTGCTAACTCAAGTAACTCATAGAAACAAACACAGAAAGTCAAACAAACTGAGGAAATAAAACATGTTCCAAATGAAAAAATAAAATGAAATCTCAGAAAAAAGCTCTAATGAAATAGCATTAAGTAAATTACATGATAAAAAGTTCAAAGTAATGGTCATGAAAATACTCCTGGGAGAAAAATAGTGGAACACAGTAAGAACTTCAACAAAGAGAAAATATAAGAAAGAACTAATGAGAGCTCAAATATACAACTGAATTTAAAAAATTCACTGGAGTAAATCAAGAGCAGAATGATGATATAAAAGAATAGATCAGCGACAGAAGACAGAATAGTGGAAATCACCCAATCAGAACAAAATGAGAAAAAGTTAAGCTCAGTGGGGTCAGAGAGTATTGCTGCCTTAAATTCCAGTCCCCTCTAATCAATCACAATGCTTGTGTTACATTAGGTGCTCAATAAATGTGATCAGAGAATGTTATGGAAATAAAAAGCACCTGAATACACTTTCGGTGAGAGTTGGGCATTTCAGAAAAGAATGTGTAGGAAAGAGTTGTCTGTTGAACCTTTTAAAGACTTGACAAATGTGATGAAACCTCATCAACTTGGGCCAAATAGGAAACAAAACCAACAGGACTGAGTGGAGAAAAATAAGTATGACATGATTTGGAAGTCAATGCAGTTGTATTATTTTAACTAAGATATTCCAAAGAAGACTAATAACAAACACTTAAAAGAGGTGCTAAGAAATTCAGCCTAAAAAAAAATGGAAATGCTTTCAAGCTAGCATGTAAATTGTTAGCATGTGGGTGTTTCTGAAAGTATTTCAAAATCACCCATCCACTTATTTTAAGCATTCCTCCTGCAATTTAGCTCAAGCTGTAATTTAGAACAATTTGAAGGAAAGATTTGCTAAGTTAAAATAATTTTCAATCAGTCCCCTCTTACAAATTAATATAAACTTTAGATTGATATTAGCCATCCTAATTAATGAGATTTCAATGTGTTTGAAATTAGAAAATAAGGTCCTTCATCCTGTGTGGTATATGGTGCTAAATAATAAGCACACTGCTTTTTAAAACTGTTATTCCACAACTGTGGGGAATGAGAAAATGTCTTCAACACAAACAAATGATAGCTTTTATTTTTTTTTCTTTTTTTTTCAAACCATAAGAGAAAGTTTATTTAAAAAATCACAGAGGTAGAAGTGAGTGGTAGAAGACATAGGCTCAGGAAACAAGTTACAGAAACAAAAGAAGGGCCCTTGGACCTTAGGAGAGACAGGCAAGGGAAAGGTGCCTAAGAGAAGAGGGTGGGGAAAGGGGGCCAGTGCTCCAGAGAGAAAGACAAGAGAGAGGGAGGAGGAAGGGGGGTGGTGGTGGTGGGGAGAGAGAGAGAGAGAGAGAGAGAGAGAGAGAGAGAGAGAGAGAGAGAGAGAGAGAAAGAGAGAGAGAACACACCATGCTGGGCCCTCCGCCTGAGGGCTTTTAAGGGTTCGGATTTCAAGGAAGATCCCAGGGGAGGATCCCAATAGAATATTCATCATTTTTCTAGGTATGTTCTTGCATAGACAGTGTCTCCACTGATTAGTTGGTGCCACGGGGTCATTAGTCAGCCAATGATAACTTTTAAAAGGCTACTTGGCAACACATAACTTGTGAGTCATCATCCCCTTAACCCAGCAGTGTGATTCAGGGCTAAATGCTGGTCCTGGACCACCCCTGGACAAGCTCTGAAAACAATCACAAGCTTTTTGTTAAGGATGTCACTAAGAGGCAATTCCTAAGGAGCAGTATATATGCAGAGAAAGAACAGCAAGCAGGCAAATGAGCCACCTGAGGGGAATATTTCAGAACAGCACAAATATTTGAAGGGTGGGTTCTTATGTTTGCAAGGTGAAATTATATCAAACAATGTCATATGGTTTTCCTAGAGTAGTTTTTATTCAATTTAATCATCTTCATTTTCATATGTGCATATCTAAGACATTTCTTTGTACACAGACACATGCAAATATTCTGCATCAAAGGATAAAACATTAAAAATATGGATTTTACTATACTTACTCTTGTTGATATAAGAAAAGTCCAAACCTACAGAGAATTTTTATAAGGGTTTATTTGAACCAAACTGACAACATATACCCAGGAGCAAGATCTCAAATGCCATGGAGAGTAACACATTTGAAATTAAGGAGACAACGTAAGGAAGATTACAGGAGGGTGGGGGAAAAGCAAGGAAGAGATTGGATTACAAGATAGTTGACAATATTATGTGTTCTCTTGTGGGTGGTTACTGCTTATTTCAAAGCTGTGTTGACCTAAATAAAAAGTCACAGTGGACTGGGCTTGCTTAAGGCAAAGATCATCTTTTTTTTACTAAAACGTTATATGCCTGGGAGGGGTGGCTACCTACCATGGCTAGCCCAGTTAGGAATTTATGATTGGATTACCCTGTGAGGTTACCTTCCATAGAATCCCTTTTTTATTCACATCCTTATCTTTATCACAATTGTTTCACAGAAAAAAAAAAGATCTCAACTCTATTATGAGATTTTAAGAATTCAGGCAGTGCTATCATTGTTCTCTCTATATTGTTTATAGAATTACATCTCAACAACAACAAATTGATGAGGAAACATTTTGCATTTAAAGACCTTCAGTAAAAATGATCCACAAACTTCTTTCAATAATGCATTCCTGAAAAAATACTGAAAAACTCTTGCCTCAGGAAACTATTTTCTATAATAAAATGAATTCCTCAGATAGTAGCAAAAGCCCATTTCCTGCTGTTAGCTCTCAACAGGAAGGAGTAATAATTTTTCCTCATATCTTTGAACAATGTTTAAATTATTCCCCAATCTTTTCTGTTTCACACTAAATAATTCCCACTCCCTGAGCACTTCTTCATGGGTGTTACTTCAAATTATCATTGTTGCTCTCTGCTGCACTCAACTTTAGTCTATTTATGAGTTATAAAAACCTAGATTCAAAAATTTATTAAGAGAAAACCCAGATTTTACATTTTTCATTGTCTTATTTTGGATTACAATCTCCTAGTTAGTCAGAGAGAAATATAGCAACACTATGTCCTGGAACTTCTGTTTCCACGTTTGCTGTTGTCATCTGCACCTGTCAAACTCCCCCCCACCCCCACTCCCACCTTCATTCTCTCCCATTTCTGGAACACTGGAATGTTTTTAAAGGTTTACCGAACTAAAATAATTTTCTAAGGAGATATAATCTTTTTAAGTTCCCTACAATGAAGTGAGTTATTGGAATAGTATTTCTTAGACATGCTGGAGCTTATGTTTTATTGTTTGAGTAGGAGTTCCTTTAGGTCTAGAGAGGATATCCTCAGTATGGACTTACTAATAACCATACTTAAATCATCACCCAGGAGCCTCATTACTAGCTTGGCTTCAATAATGACCTCTAAGTTGATAAAATGTATTTCTTCTAACATTGCAAACACTTTATCTTCCTTAGTGGAAGGCTGTGTAGTGCATTAAGGGTTTTAGAGACCTCTGGAGTTAGACTGCCTGAGCTGTCTTCTCCATATATTAGCTCTCTATCTTTGGACAAGCTAAGCTCACATGCTACACTTTCCTCACATGCAAAATAGAGATATATTACTTTTTCACATGGTTGCTGCAATGATTAGATGACTTAATCACTTAGCTAGTTCCTAGAGAATAGTAAGTGCTCACAAATTTACAAATGATTATTATCATTGTTTAAAGTTGACTTTTTATATATATCAGAGTTTTATCCCAAACTTTGACCTTCCTCTTACTTTATCCTAATAGTGATATAATCACTTTAAGTATTTTAGAAGCTGAGTTACATGCAAAAAGTGCCAAAAGTACTAACTTGAAATCATGCAGTTAGAGAGCACATTAAAAAAGATTTGATAACAATTTCCTTTAAAAATATTGATACAGAGAGATCTAATCAGATCCCTGGGAAGAGGCGGTAGGAGGAGGTTGCCCAAGGCAATGGTGAACAGTCTAGGGTGGGATTGTCTGAGAAGCCGACTGACTCCAGAGTGCGTGGAATTATGGGCCAGAAGTTTTAAAATAAAAGAAACGTTCCCAGGCTCTCTTTTTCCTCAAAGATGCCTGGATGATTGTGCTGCAGCTGCCTGCATTACCCAGCAGCGGATGGTTATTTAAGATGGGAAGGAACTGCAGTCACAGCCTAGGATTAGGCAGGCCTGGCAGAGGGTGGCAGGGTTATTCTTCTTTGACTGTTCTAGAGGGAATAGGCTCTGAGGCAGAAACCTGCCGTTATTCCAAAATTGTGTAGCATTTGTATCTTACGTTGTTTTAGTTTGTAAAGTAACCCGACAAAAATAAGATCTTTAAAACTAACAGGAGGAATGTGATAGGGGAACTCAAGTATTAAATATTTTAGCCTTAATTGATAGGTCTAAGTGACTAATGCATGTGGAAACCTGCTATTCCAACATTGTGATGCTTTTGAATAAAGACTCCTGTCCTTTATCACCAAACTTCTGCCTCCAGAATTTTGCCTGGAGGGTGGTGGTAGTGGGCAGCAGGACGCCATTTGCTGTTTGGTAACAATGTTTAAAACAACACATGAAAACTTCAATTGAAAAGGTAACTTTACTAAGTCCTTTTTCAAACAATTTTATTTATTTTTAGAGAGAGGGGAAGGGAGGAAGAAACAGTGGGACAGATACATAAATGAGAGAGAGAAACAATGACCGTGGACGGAAGCCCGTAACTGGGAATCAAACCAGTGACTGTTCGCTTTGTGGGATGACACCCAACCAACTGAGCCACACAGGTCAGGGCCTTTACTAAACCGTCACTCCCAAATTTGAGAGTAGGCACCGAAATCTCTTGGAGGGAGAGTCATGAATAAAGAGGTAGGAACGAACCAAGACAAATTTCTTATTTGGTGCCTGTTTCCCTTCTCAATGCCCAGAGAAAATGCCAAGTATTATAGTTCTTTCTTCAAACGCTTGAAATCTTCTCTATAGGTAATAACTCATGCAGGTGCAGGAAGTCCACAATGTAAACACAGGAAACACTGGGAGAAGTAACACAGACCCAGATTTTTCCATTATTCACCATCCAGATAGGCTTAAGAGTTAACAAAATGGTCTTTTATATGTGCATACTCCTCTGAGCATAAAGTTTATCATTCTTTCTTGTATTTTTTGACTGATCTTATTCATGTAGCTATTTTACTTGACTGAGTCATTTAGCTGACTCTGTATGAATGGTAATTTTAATATGAGGGGGAAAGAGGAGTTAATTTAATATACTTTCATTGACTTCATTCTGTGAGGAATAAATTATCTAGGCAATGCAAAGACTAATAGGACAAGTATGGTTCTGCCATCCAGGAATAAGTACTAATAAAGACCAAGCAGAAATTGAATACATATAAAAACGTACAAAGTACAAGGAAAAAATGCATTGTGCTATAGGCAACAAGCAGAGTGCTTTGGGGGGCCAATGGAAGGGGTGGGATGGCAAAGATAGGATCGATGAATGTTTTAACTTCTAGAAGGAGGTCAGACACAAAACGAAAAAAAGATTTATGGTCCTTTCTGATGCACCATGTGATTTACATCAGAAATTACAACCAACCACCTGCAAATATAGTCATTTTGCTAGCAAAGTGTTTTAAAATTTTTAATCTGTTGCAATATACTGAATTTTATACAAAATAGCTGTTTCTAGATTCTCTCTTTTTTTAGATTTTATTTATTTATTTTTAGAGAGGGAAGGGGGGGAGAAAGAGAGAGAGATAGAAACATCAATGTGCGGTTGCTGGGGGCCAAGGTCTGTAACCCAGGCATGTACCCTGACTGGGAATTGAACCTGCAATGCTTTGGTTCGCATCCCACGCTCAATCCACTGAGCTACGCCAGCCAGGGCTAGATTCTCTTTAAAAATTGGAATATCTGGAAAGATGTACCTTCCTGATATAGAGCAGGAACTCAGAGGAGGCTGTCGAGAGCTGGGATGTTGCTCCGCAGATCACCAAAGCCCAGATCCTGCTGTGCTGCATGCATGAGGTGACCTGTCTTAACCGTGTACGCATTTAAAACTAAGGTTTTTGTTGAACATTGGATTACTTCAGACACTGAATATCTTTCTTTGCCTTTTGCCTAATTTTATAAACTGAAGATGACTTGTGTTAAATGTTTTAAGGGAAAGCAAGAATATTGCATATGAAAAATAAATCCATGGTATAAAATGTAAAAGAAATTGAAATGATTCCTGGATGAGGTATTATTTAAGGTAAACTTAGAAAAATGGGTAATATTTACTGACTGAGAAAGTGATGAGTGAAACATTCTAGGTATAAGCAAAGGAATAAAGCAAGACTCTTTAGGCCAATTTTAAGGAACATAGTTGTCCCTTTTAAATACACATAAGGTGTATTTGAGGGAATAGAAGGAATGTGGAGAGATGGCACAGCAGGGGACTCTCTACACCCAGCTCCTGTGCACTGTGATTATCTACCATTGTTTCTTGCCAGAGCAGTTGCTAGGACCAGAAAATGAAATCCATATGATGAATGAAAACCATGAGGTCTATTGGAACTGGGGGAAAAGTAAAATAAATTCAAGACTTATCTGCTCTGGTCTTGAGAACCCAGAGATCAGCAAAACCGTGGTAGGGGGAAACATCAGAAAGATGAAGATCCTGGAGAAAATTAATCCCTAGAGACCCTCCAGTGGATAGAAAGGCCAAACACACTTTGCAGATCTAACAGGAAGTACCCAGAAGTCTCTGGGTCCCACAGAGAACTATGGTGGATAGGCAGCTCTGGGGTAAATATTGTCTGCCTCTGAAGCTGGGATCCTGCCAATGATTGTAACTAAGAAGCCTAGGGTTCAGAGCACCTTCCTCTAGGGCTTATATACAGCCAGCCATCAGAAGGGGAGACTGTTCAACTGCTCCACTCTCGGGATCTCCACTGATTAAGAGAATCATACCAATCTTGAACCACAATATAAGGCAGGAATGGGCAAAGAAAAATAGCATCTCAGGAATCCCATAAGCCAGAGAAAAAAAGTTGGACACAGAACAAGCTGCAACTAGGGGAAAAAAAATTGCTAAGGAGCACTTGGTGATGTGAATAAGACACTGAGCATCTACAAAAATTTGATTATGGCACATACAACCACTACCCATGAAAAGGTATTTGGAGAAATAAAAATGAGTATCAAATTTTAAAAATCTACTAATTAATAAAAGGAGATGAAAATCAACCTTGAAAACCTAACCAATTCTCCTCAATTGATCTTTAAGTCAAGGTAATCTATATCAGAACTAAACCATACTTTTTATGGACATTCATATGCTGATTTTAAAATCTACATCACAAAGCAATGGACCTAAGCTATACAACACAATTTTGAAAAAGAACAGAGTTGGAGAACTACCTGACTTCAAAATTAATTATAACAATGTAGTAAGACTGTGGTATGGCATCAAGATAAACAAGTAGCCTAATGGAACAGAATGGAGAGTACAGTAGTGGCCCAATATGACCACAACACATATATGGTCAATTAGCTTGCAACAAAAATGTCAAGGTATTTTAGTGGAAAAAAGATATATAAATGTTGTCTTTTCAGGAACTGGTGCTAGAACAATTGGATATGTATATACAAAAAAAGTGCATTTAATAGAAAACCTAAAACTATAAAAGTTCCAGAAAAAACATAGGAGAAAAATTCTGTGGCATTGATTGTAATAAACATTTCTTAAATGCAATACCAAAATATTTATTCCAAAGATAAAATACCTGATAAATTTGACCTCATCAAAATTAAGAACTTCTGTCCTTGGGAAAAACAAATTCTATTATGCTAAGTAAAATAAGCCACTCAGAAAGACAAGTACCATATGATTTCACTCATATGTGGAATCTCATTAACAAACTGAACTAACAAGCAAAATAGAAACAGACTGATAGTTAGAGAGCAGATTGACAGCTCTGGGGAAGTGAGGTTGGGGGTGGGATGGGTAGAGAGAGAAAGCAATAAAGAAAAAAAGAGAAAGAACTCATGGACAACAGTGTGGTGATTGCAGGGGGATGGGTGGAGGTGGAAGAGGATATAGGGGGAATAAAAGGTAATGGAAAAGTACAATAAAATTTAAAATTAAAAAAATGAAACTATAAGCCACAAATTAGGAAAATATATTTTCAACCCACACACATATCTAGTAAGTGACTCATATCTGGATAATATAAAGAGCTTTCAAGTCTTAAAAGTTAGAAAACAACCCAGTAAAATATGTACAAAAGATATGAAAAGACATGTCACTAAAGATGTACCGACCTGGCCAGTGTGGCTAAGTTGGTTGGAGCATTGTCCAATAACTGAAACTTTGTGGGTTCAATATCCAGTCAGTTGTGGGTTTGATCCCCAGTGTGGGCACCAAGGCAACCAATTAATGCATTGATGTTTCTCTCTCTCCCTCTCTCTCTTCCTCTCTCTTTAAAAGCAATGAAAAAAAGGTGTTCTTGGGTGAGCATAAACAAATAAGATGTCCAGATGTTAAATAAGCATTTAAAAATATGGTAAATATTATTAGTCAATAGAGAAATGCAAATTAAAAACACAATGAGAATGCATACCCATTAGAATTTTAAAAAGAAGAATAGTGCTAACCATAACAAGTGTTAGTGGGGCTGTGGGGGAACTGGACTGGAATGCTCATAAACTGCTGGTGGGAATGTAAAATGATATAACCATTTTAGAAAAAATATTGGAAATATTTTCAAAAATTAAGCACATACCCACCATCTGATCCATTCATTTCACTCCTGGGTATTTAAACTGGAGGAGTGAACACATATCCACATAAAGGCTTCCATTCAAATATTCATAGCAAGTTATTTGCAATAGTTAAAAACTGAATATAACCCAAATATCTATCAACAGGTTACTGGACAAATTATAATATATCCTGTTACGGTATACTATCCAGTGCTAAATGGAATAAACTACTGACATGTGGAACAACATGGGTAAGTCTCTTAATAGTTTTGCTGAGTGAAAGAAGTCAAAGAAAAAACAGTGTATGTTGTGTGATTGAATTTATATGAAATTCTAGAAGATTCAAGATAATCTAGGTGACACAAAGCAGGGTGGGTAGGAAAGAGAGATTACAGAATGCTCTGAAGAAACTTTGGTGGGTAATACAGTCACTACCTTGATTGTGGCTATGATTTCATGGTATATATCTGATAAATTCAACAACAATAAAAGTCTAACAAGACAGAGTGTGACCTAAGTGGCAGCTTTAACATGTGAGATGCTGATACTCATCTATCCCCCCAAAAGCTTTCTTTCAATGCTCTCACCTATTAAAGCCCAAGGAAGTCTTCCCCCCTACTTCTGCTCCTGTTTTCTAACTTCATTACCAACTACTCTTTCCTATTCACTAAGCTGCTCTAGAATATTCAACTCAGCAGACTTGTTCTGTTCCAAGGGCTTTCTTTTACCTTGGGATGAGCTTCCCCTAGATGCACACATAGTTGATTCCCTCATTTCCTTGTTGTCTTCAGTCAGTGATCAGATTCCCAGTAATGCCTTCCTTGTACTTATCTAAAATTTCAGTCTTCCCCGATACTTCATATCTCTCAACTACTTTACTTTTCATTATATTTATTATTTATAACAATCTGACATGGTTTATGTTTTACTTCCTTATTTTGGTTTTAATCTGTTTACTCCAACAGAATAAAAGTTCCATGAGAACAGAAATTTTTGTGTCCTTTGTTTACTATTATTCACCAAGTTCTTAAAATGGCATCAGGTATATAACAGTTGCTTAATAAATATTTGTTGAGTGACCAAATGAATACATGGTTATAATTAATATTTAATTAAAAGGAAAACATAACTCAATTAAGTTTGATAATTTATTATTTCTCTTTGGTGTCTATTAGTCCTAGAGACACTATTAATAAAAAGTAGAACTGCTTCATGCTCCTTCCTCATATTTCAACCATTTGGACTCAAGGGCTTGTCTCTACGCAGGTCTCACACCCACCCAGCACCTTGCTATGTGTTTCCCTTGTAACAGGGTACAGCCAAGAGGAGCCTCAAATGGGGATTTGTAATGAAGTCCAGAAGTCAGGGTGCCCAGGAAATGTTTGAAAAAATATATACAGGATATCCTTATCCCCACAAGTCTGAGTTAGGGGATGGGACACATGGAGCAGGGCCATTGATAGCTGTTTTGCATAGCAACAGCTTTGTAACTAACCTCTGGTGTGGTCATTTAACATTATCTATAACTTTTAACTGGTTTCATGGATATGTTAAATAGCTGTGGCCATGCTTTGAGCCAGGGGGATGGGAGTGACTTCAACCCATGATATAACTGGGAGGCAACTCTCTCTGGTTATAGAGCCTGTATGGGAGCTTGGAGATGAATGGCCCCACACCACAGGGCCACACCAACCAGGACTTACTATGGCAGCCCGGTAAAGCTGGAAGAATACAGAATGCTGGCAGGTGTAACTGATTGTGGGAGGAGTCAGAAATGGGGCTGCCGAGGAAGATTGGCACAAGGATTTAAACTCAAGTGCAGGGGCCATGTGGGGTTTTGGGGGACCACATGGCTTCGGCGAAAGATGGGACTGTGTAGCTTTAGGGTGCACCCGTTTTGCCATGTGGCTTAGGAAGCAGGAGAGACTTTGCCGGGAAGAAAAGGGGTGAGAAGATTCTTGCTGGTGTGCCATGAAAATGTACCACATGGTTTTGGATTAGTTAGAGATTGCAGTGGCGACACAGCTGATGATGCCAGAACTGAAGGGCTGCCTGAACCACAGACTTCTAGTTCTTTTCCTGAGATACAGTAGCCTGGACTGGGCAAAGGGGAGAAGGAAGGACTGTGCATTTGTGGATATTCTAAAGGACTTCAGTATTTTTAATGAAGACATTAAGTCATTACTCTAAGTCTGTATAACTTTTTAAATAAATAATAACTTTCCTTTTTACCAGTTTCTGGCATTGAGAGACATCTTTCCCTGGAGGCAGGCAAGGTGAACCTAGTACGAGGTGGGGGACCCCCAGAGCACAAGGGTGGGTTCATTCAGTAATAGTATATCATTCACCCCCCACAGGTCTGTTCTGTAACATTCTTAATGCAAAGAATGTAGCTAAGATTTTATTTTACACAAAAGTTGGAACAGTCAAAGTGATAGTTGCTATACCACCTACAATATAGTAGCCCCTGAGCTCATATGAATTTTAGCTATTACTTATATCTGCTCTTAAATTTTATGAGTTAAAATATATAAAGGCAATTTGTCCACCTTACCACTACTGTGGGATTTGTCTACAATTTATGCTTCAGGACTCACCACGGGACTGTGACACAACAGAACACACAAAATTCTTATTCTTTGGCACTCAGTAATAGGATGCATTTACTGCACCATTGAAGGCCAACATAAAAGAGACTTCACTTTTTAAACTTGCTGCTCCATATTCACAGGGGAGAAAAACTAGAATACTTTCACATTCCATGTTGGCCTCAGGTCTTCCTAAAGCCTAGACCTTACAAAGGTGCCTACTCCTGACACATGTGATACTCATTTTTATCCACCTTATAGATCCAGGCACAAAGCCTCCCTTAATCTTGCAAATCATATGAAAATTAGAGTCATAAAGATTTGTCTGTCTCCATGAGATTACTTCATGTTGAAAGCTGTTTATTAGAAAAAAAAGAATTAAAGTAGCTTGATTGTCACTTTTTAAGACCTTCTCAGAATGAATATTTGACACCAACAATATTTCATAATAATTTGTTTCTGCTATCAGTGCAGAAAACTAATTAAGTTCCTAAATACTGCTTCTGAGTCTTATGCATTACTATTTTATCAAATTTATGCATATTATAGCTTATAAGATTTTGTTATAATTAGACTAACTTAAAAGACAGACTAGGTCAAATTCACCAAGCTCTGTGGCACCCAGACAAGTATGACGGCACACGAGGGAGAGACCCTCTGCCATTTAACAAACCATAAATGCTGAGCTTGGCAAACCAGGTCAGCAGTTTTCCTTGGATGGGAAATAACACAAAAGGAATTGTTTTCTTTCTAAACTAATTTTAAATTGAATTGTTTGAAAAGATATGTTTACATGGTTCTAAAACAAGAAACTATGAAAAGGCATATATGACAAGTGCTCTTCCCATCCTGATCACCCATCTCCCCAGTTCTGCCCCGGATCCTGAACCAAAGGCTTGAAATAGGGAATCGCCCTATCACTCTCTCATCACCATTCCAGAGTTCCTCCTCACATAGTGCAGGTAAATATGGAAAGGACATCTTGTTTTTTTCTTTTGAAATAAAAAATAAACAAAATAAAGGTGCAAACAGATTTTAAACACAGCTAAAATTTGCTTATAGTTTCTTTAGGATAAACCCCATCAACACCTTTCTTCCCTCAGTTTCCTTCCAAATAGATTATGATATGTCAATTATTTTTAAAGTGTAGAGTTAGGTATTTTTGTTAAGTATATTGGAAATTTGATTTGGAAATGTAAAAGTTATTTAAGATAATCTGAAAGTAATATTTTCTAATAATATCTAGTTTTTTCAACCTCAGAAAAATTAAGTATTTAAAAATTTATTAGGTGTTATAGATTAGTAAAAATATTAAATATATAAATAATTTTCATAATGACAAATGGTGGTTTAGTTTGTTAATAAGAAATTAATTATCTTCAATTTATAATATGTAACTTGAGATTTTTATTTTAAAATATTAAATTAATTGTACAGGAATTAGGTTTATCTCCTATATGATATATGTAGCATGCTCATTGTTAATTCTAAATTATCTTGTCTTATGTATTTAATTTTGGCCTGTCCACTTTAAAGGTTATGGGCACTTTGAGATATTCCCCTTTTAGTGATAATTTTTAAATATACATCAACTTTGTACTTCAGACTGTTTTAGGAAAAGAATCACTGAATATGAAGGGAGAAGAAAATACATATCTATCTAGTTCTGCTACTTCCTAACAGAGTATGACTTTGAGCAAATTACTAAATTACCTGATTTTTTTTAAGTGTTTGTCCTGCTTCACAACTTTAATTCCTCTATGGGAATTAGATATGAAGCAAAACTGATAAGGAAAAAAGAAAATTATAACAAAGGGACTAAAACTAAAAAAAAAAATAATAAAATGAGACAGTAAGAAAAAGTAAGAGACAATGTGACTTACAAATATAAATATAGTGGATTTTTCAGATTTAATTCCTGTATTTTCTGTCACTCCTACAAAAAATGAACCTCAAGAAAATCTTCAGGTTTCCTTTTCAAAGAACTAATATAGTGGTTGGTTGTGTAAGAAGAAGAGAAAATATTAATATTTATTATGTATCTATTACCTATGTTTTGGCCATTATGCTGGTTCTCTCATTCCTGTGAGGGAGACCTACTGCCATCTATGAAACTACTACAATCAAGAAAACCCTGGTGGCCTGTTCTCTTTTCCACCAGTTCATTGTTACTGTGATGGTTATTTTATGTGTCAGTGTAACTGGGCCACTGAGCACCTCCAGAAGTTTGGTCATATTCTATATGACCAAATATTCTACATTTTAAAATACATTCATCATTTCATTTGTCATGAAAATGCTGTGAAATAGGTAATTTATTCATGTCTAGTTATAAAAAACTGAGACACAAAATATTTGGCCACATCAAAACTGACCTAATGTCAAGGCAATTTAATCCCATATAATTGTTTAAAATGGAGTTCATATAAATACCATTTTGAAGAAATTCACTTAATATCCTGAGTTATGATTTCCCTCTGTTTACATAGTTTTAGTGTCAATCAAAATAAGCCAAAATTGTGTTTATCTTTAGCAGAAGCATAATTTTCCCTGCTTTGCTGCCTGTGAATGTCTGTTGTTACTAATGATACTCCTACACTCTCTTATCTATATGTTAACAGTTACACAGGTCAAGTTTTAGTCTTTATATGGCATCTGAGCTGCTGATCACATAATGAATCCTCAGGTTATTTATTATCTAAAAGATCAATACATGATCTGTAACAGAATAGACCGAAGTTCAGGAGTTTCTCCAAATTTCTAATAAAAGCAAAAGAGCAAGACAGTGAAATATGTTCTCCATTCAAACTCTGAGTCATTGTTAATGAAGGGATAAATGTGAGTTTGAAGCCTCAAAGATGTCATTTCTCAGACCTATAAATCACTTTATTTTTCAATTTAATAATTTATAAAAGTAGAATATATACTGCTGTGGCTTTTCACGATAGAGCTGAGTTGTAGACTAAATTGACTTTTAATCAGACTTTTAAAAAATAATTATAATTTCGCCTACAGAAAGAACAAGAAGCTTAACCATAAAAACTGGCAGACATCAGAAAGCACTGGAAAGAAACTAACATCCCCCATAATTTCAACTTGGTGATAAATACTATTAAGGCAATACTTATAAGGCATATATTATGTGTAATATTCCCATTTTCTTTATATATATTTAATATATTTTAATTATATCTGTATTCATATAAATATACAAACAAGTTTCATATAAGCCATCATCCCAGCCACCTCTATTCCCCCTCCAGCTTACATAGATAGAAGAAGACAGGGAGAGAAGGAGGCAATCAGAGAGAAGGAGGCAATCGAGAGTCATTGAGAGTGCAGCACTCCTGCGGGAGTTGTTGGGGTGACCGCCAGAAGGGGATGCTATCATTTTTTTTCTCAGACTTCTACTCATTCTGAGGATTTGTCATTCTGTCCCAAGGCATTTCTTGACATTGAAAAAGAATTAGAGAGAGGTCTACTGAAGCAGCATGCACTCCCACCATTTGGCCTAAGGGGAATATGTAAATTTCTTCCCCACAAGTGGTACTGGGTTGAGCAATCTTTCTAGACTTCCATCTGAGAGAGCTTCTCTTCATGTGAGGGAACTGCAACAGCAAGTGGCTATGGAGATTATAACTGACTGAGAATTTGGGAGCACGGTGTAAAAAAGGAGGTCAAGCCAGATCTCCTGAAAGAGTGGCAGTAAAGATAATGATGTGCTAGTGGCTGACTCAGGATGTCCCACAAAACCCACAGGTGTGTCCTTTCAGACAGCCAATAGGTGATTCCGATAGTTACTGATGGCCCCAAGTCACTGTTATGCAGTAAAGGAATAACTGACTAGGAGGAAATCATATTATGGCCAGCTAATAAAAAGACATTTTCTTTCTTCCTATATTCTGCTTACTATATTTAACCCTAGAACCAGAAAAGATCAAGAAGGGATGTCCCAAGGTTAGCTCAAGCTTTTTATTCCTCTCCAGGTGACACATAGAGACAGGAATGAAAGAGGAGGCCCATCTTGTTTTTATCTCAGAACATGTTCTGCAAAATTTGATTTTTTTGAAATATATTTCAAAGTGTTATATGGCTCAGTATATGGTCTAAATTTGTAATCTCCCATGTAGTCTCCAAAATATATTCTGTAGATATTGGGGGCCGTGTTTCATAAATGTCAATTAAGTTATTTGATGATGTTTTAATATTTTCTATATATCCTTACATTTTTTATGGAAATATCTAATTATGATATGAATTTGATAATTTTTCTCTTTAATTATTTCTTATTTTACACCATGCATTTTTAAATCTCCATTATTAGGAGCACACATGTTTTAAGGTTATGTCTTGCTAATTAATTAAAGCTTTTATTATAAATAAAAACCCTCTTTATATTTGATAACATTCTTTGTCTTTATTTTGTCTGATATTATTATTACATATAAATATAGATGTTCTGGATGTGGAAGATGGCAGCGAGGTAAGAGGGAGTGGATTCCACTTCTCCCTACACACAGGAGAAAGACCTAGCTGATCTACAGAGAAACTGAGCAAGCAGCCAACAGTACCACAGCATATGGGAAGATAGGAGACCAAAAATTGTAGCAGACATTAAAAAATCAGATGAGTAAGTGGAAGCTGTGAACACCAGGATACCTGCTGGAAGAGGAAACCCAACAACAAGGGAACCAGCAACAGATAACAGAAGAAGGTGAACAAGGGAGTAGAAGCCACACTAACCTCAATCCAGGACCTATCTGGAAATACAACTAAAAAGTAGAGAAATTACCCAGAACAAACAACTGAATAAGAGAAAAAGAGAATCCTGAAAATCTTGTACACATGGAAGAACCACCTTCAACACAAACTGCCCACACCTGCACAACAAAATACAAGGGGTGATGGACAGAGTGAACCTCAGTTAACCAGTTGGTGGGAAGGACCCACCAAAGAAAGACCCAACAACAATCAAAACCCAAAGACAAACACATAGCCAACTTAAATGACAGCCCAAGACCAGTGAGCTCAAGAGATCAAGGAGACTGCACCACTGAATCTCACAGGTATTCTACCACAAAAGTTCACACCATAAACCCAGGGAGCCAGAACAGATCAATTTAAGAAGCTAAGGCTAACAAGAAGAGACTCACAAATAAGACAAAGAAACAATCCCCAAATGAAAGGAAAAGAGGAAGCCTCAGAAAGAATACTAAATGAAATAGAGGCAACTCAACTATCAGATATTGAGTTCAAAGCATTGGTTATCAGGAAGCTCAATGAGCTCACAATGAATTACCAGAAACTACAGGGAAGCTACAACAATCTCACTGAAAACTATATCAGCATGAAAAAGGAAATAGAAACTATCAACAAGGGCCTAGAGGAAATGAAGAATACAATTTCTGAACTGAAAAACACAGTAGAAGGAATCAAAAGCAGGATCAATAAAGCAGAAGACTGGATTAGCGAATTGGAGGACAAAGTAGAAAAAAAAGCACCCAGAAAGAGCAAGAAAAGGAAAAGAGGCTTAGAAAGAATGAAGAGGGATTAAGAGAAATGCAAGACAATATGAAATGTAATAATATCCATATAATAGGGATACCAGAGGAGAAGAAGAAGAGCAAGGGAAAGAAAACCTATTTGAAAAAGTAATGATGGAAAACTTCCCTAATTTGATGAGAGAAAAAGTCACACAAATCCAGGAAACACAGAGAGTCCCAATCAAGAGGAACCCAAAGAGGCCCACCTCAAGACACATTATAATTAAAATTTCAAGACAAAGAGAGAATATTAAAGGCAGCAAGGGAAAAAACAGGAAGTAACATACAAGGAAGCCTCAATAAGGCTAACAGCTGACTTCTCAATGGAAATACTCCAAGCTAGAAGAGAATGGCAAGAAATATTCTAAGTAATGAGAACCAGAGGTCTGCAACCAAGGCTACTTTATCCAGCAAGGCAATCAACCAAGATAGAAGGCCACATAAGGAGCTTCCCAGACAAAAGAATTCTAAAAGAACACACCTCCACCAAACAAGCTCTAGAAAAGATGCTAAAGGGACTACTTTAAGGAAAGGAAGGAAAAGAGAGAGAGAGGTGGGAGGGAGAGAGAAACAAAGGTACAAAATGGCAATGAATAAGTAGCTTTCAATAATAACCTTAAATGTAAGTCAATTAAATGCTCCAGTCAGAAGACATAGAATAGCTGAATGGATAAGAAAGCATGACCCACACATATGCTGCCTACAAGAGACACACCTCAAGCCAAAAGACCTACACAGACTGAAAGTGAAGGGCTGGAAACAAGTTTTCCAAGCAAATGGACAGGAAAAAAAAAGCCAAGGTAGCAGACAAAATAGACTTCCAAAAAAGGGCCATAAATAGAGACCCAGTAGGTCACTTCATAATACTCAAGGGAAGAATTCACCAAGAAGACATAAACATTGTAAATATATATGCACCCAATATAGGAGTACCCCAATACATAAAGAAAATCATAGAGGACTTCAAGAAAGATATTGACAGCAACACAATTATACTAGGGTATTTTAATGCCCCACTGTCAAAAATGGACATATCTTCCAAACAAAGTTTCAACAAAGATATTATGGCATTGAACAACACCCTAGATGAAATGGACTTAACTGATATATAGAGAGAGCCCTTCATCCCCAAAAAGCTAAATACACATTCTTTTCAAATGCACATGGGACATTTTCAAAGATAGACCACATGATAGGACACAAAACAAGCCTCAACAATTTCAAGAAAATTGAAATCATACCAAGCATTTTCTCGGACCACAAGGGACTGAAACTAGAAACCAATCCCAAGGGAAAAAAACCAAAACACTCAAAATCATGGAGACTGAATAGCATGCTATTAAACAATGAATGGGTCAAGAATGAAATTAGAGAAGAAATCAAAAATTTTCTGGAAACAAATGAAAATGAACTCACAACAACCCAGAACTTATGGGACACAGCAAAGGCAGTCCTGAGAGGGAAGTTCACAGCAATACAGGCCGACCTAAAAAAGATAGAAACATTTCAAACAAACAACCTAACCCTATATCTACAAAAACTGGAGAAACAACAACAAAGACAGCCCAGAGCAAGTAGAAGGAAGGAAATAACCAAGATCAGAGCAGAATTGAATGACATAGAGACTAAAAGCACAATTCTAAAAAAGTATCAGTGAATCCAGGAGCTGGTTCTTTGAAAAGATAAACAAAATCGAGAAGCCATTAAGCAGGCTCATCAAGAAAAAAAAGAGGACCCAAATAAACACAATCAAAAATGAAAGAGGAGAGATTACAACAGACACCACAGAGATGCAAAGGACTGTAAGAAATTACTACGAAAAACTGTATGCCAAGAAATTTGAAAACCTAAGTGAAATGGACAAATTTCTAGAAAAATATGATCTTCCCAAACTCAAATAAAAAAAAGCAGAAAGCCTGCACAAACCAATATAGCAAAAGAAATTGAACCAATAATAAAAAAACTTCCAACACACAAAAGCCCCAGACCAGATGGTTTCACAGAAGAATTCTACCAAGCATTTAAGGAAGAGCTAACCCCTATCCTTCACAGACTATTCCAAAAAATCCAAAATGATGGAAGACTCCCAAACTCTTTTTATGTGGCCAGCATCATCCTAATCACAAAACCAAATAAAGACAACAAAGAAAAAAAACTTCAGGCCAATATTGCTGATGAACATTGAAGCTAAAATCCTCAACAAAATATTGGCAAGTGGAATCCAACAACACATTAAAAAGATCATACACCAGGGCCAAGTGGGATTCATCTCAGGGATGCAAGGATGGTACAATATACACAAATCAGTAAATGTAATACATCACATAAACAACTGCAAAGACAAAAATCACATGATCATATCAATAGATGTGGAAAAAGTATTTGATAAGGTACAGCACCCATTTATGATAAAAACACTCAGCAAATGGGAATAAAGGGAGCATTCCTCAACATAATAAAGGCCATATATGAAAGACCTACAGCCAACATCATACTCAATGGACAAAAACTAAAATCTTTTCCACTAAGATGAGGAATAAGACAAGGTTGTCCACTTTTACCACTTCTATTCAACATAGTATTGGAAGTTTTAGCCACAGCAATCAGACAAGAAAAGGAAATAAAAGGCATCCAAGTTGTAAAAGAGCAAATAAAACTGTCACTGTTTGCAGGTAACATGATAGTGTACAGAGAAAATCCTATAGACTCCACAAAAAAACTGCTTGACCTAATAAATGAATTTGGCAAAACAGCAGGATACAAAGTCAATATCCAGAAATCAAAGACATTTTTGTATACCAACAATGAAACAGCAGAAGCAGAGATCAAGAAAAAAATCCCATTTGACATAGCAAAAAGAAAAATAAAATACCTAGGAATAAACCTAACCAAAGAGGTAAAAGACCTGTATGCAGAAAAATACACAACACTTAAGAATCAAGGAAGACACAAATAAATGGAAACATATACCGTGTTCATGGATCAGAAGAATTAACATCATAATGCCCATACTATCCAAAGCAATTCACAGATTCAATGCAATACCTATTAAAGTACCAATGGCATATTTCACATAGAACAAATACTTCAAAGGTTCATATGGAATCATAAATGACCCCAAATAGCTACTGCAATTTTGAGAAAGAAGAGCAAAGAAGGAGGGATCACAATACCTGACACTAAACTATACTACAAGGCCACTGTGATCAAAACAGCCCGGTACTGGCATAAAAACAGGCACATAGACCAATGGAACGGAACAGAGAGACCAAAAATAAACCCAAGTCTCTATGGTCAATTAATATTCGACAAAGGAGGCAGCAACATAAAATAGAGTAAAAGTAGCCTCTTTAACAAATGGTGCTGGGAGAACTGGACAGCTACATGCAAAAAATGAAACTCAAGCACCAACTTACACTACACACAAAAATAAATTCAAAGTGGATAAAAGATTTAAATATAAGCCATGACACCATTACAGTCCTAGAGGAGAACATAGGCAGGAAAATCTCAGATATTTCATGCAGCAACATTTTTACTAATATGTTCCCTAGAGCAAGGAACATAAAGGAAAGAATAAACAAACGGGATCTCATCAAAATAAGAAGTTTCTGCACGGCTAAATAAAATAGTATTAAAATAAAAAGACAACCAACTGTATGGGAAAACATATTTGCCAATGATACCTCAGACAAGGGTTTAATCCCCAAAATGTATAAAGAACTTACACGACTCCACTCTAAGAAAACAAGCAACCCAATTAAAAAAATGGGCAAAGGACTTGGACACTTCTCCAAGGAGGACATACAGAGGATCCAGAGACACATGAAAAGATGCTCAATATTGCTAGCTATCAGAGAGATGCAAATTAAAACCATAATGAGATACCACTTCACATCAGTCAGAATGGCCATCATAAACAAAGCAACAAACAACAAATGATGGAGAGGTTGTGGAGAAAAGGGAACTCTAGTGCACTGTTGGTGGGACTGCAAACTGGTACAACCACTATGGAAAACAGTATGGAATTTTCTCAGAAAACTAAAAATGGATCTGCCTTTTTTCCCAGCAATTCCACTGCTAGGATTATATCCTATGAACCCTGAAACACCAATCCCAAAGAACCAATGCACCCCAATGTTCATAGCAGCACAATTTACAATAGCCAAGTGCTGGAAGCAACCTAGGTGCCCATCAGTAAATGAATGGATCGAAAAACTATGGTACATTTACACAATGGAATTCATGCAGCAGAAAGAAAGAAGGAGCTCCTACCGCTTGCGTCAGCATGGATAGAACTGGAAAACATTATGCTAAGCAAAATAAGACAGATTCCATATGATCTCACTTTTAACAGGAACCTAATCAACAGAACAAATGGACAAGCAAAAAATAACCAAAGACACTGCAATAGAGAGTGGGCTGACAGCAACCAAAGGGAAGAGGGGAGGGATTTTCAGGGGAAAAGGGGAATGGTTTGCAGGAACAATTATGGGGGACATATGGATGGAAACAAGGGTGGGGAATGGGAGGGAGGGAGGGAGGGCTTGGAGGTGGGCTGGGATGGGAGTAAAAGGCAGAAAACCGTACTTGAACAATTAAAATAAAATATTTTAAAAAATAGGTGTTCTTACACATTCTATATTCATTAGCAGGTAATTCCACTCATATATACATACATACACGTGCACATGCACACACTCTTTGTCTTTTTTGCCTGATTGAACTCATTTAATATTTTCACTCCAAAGATATATTCTATTTAATCAAATTTCAAAAGTTTGTAATTAGAAAAAAAATCACCCATAACTTTACCTTGTCCATATGCATACATATTTTTACATAAGTACAATCACCATAAAAACACAATTTCATACCATATTTTTTTACTTATGAAATCATGGGAGCTTTAGGATCCCATTTTTTACTTACAACCACTGTCATGCTGGAGTTAAGAGAATACAACTTAATACAATTTAAGTACCCTTAAATTGTTCTTTATTAAAAATTACTTTTAGCTTAGTTACTTCAGACCTATACAGTATTTTTGCCGGGTACCTTCTATCTGGCAATGGCCTAATATCTTTTGTAATTTTAGGTTTTGGTCTCATGAGCTCTCTGGTCCATGCTGGCTTCCAATGCTCTGTTCTAAGGCATAAGGTGCTGTTATAGCATCCTCTATTTATTATGCATGGTCCAGGGTTATGCTCTGGAATAGAGCAAGATTGGAAGGAGAATGCCTCAACAAAAATAGGTAGATGGGTATATAATGGTGCATGGTTTCTCACTGGATGTTGTGATACCCGATGTAGCATTGTCCAGACTCCTGCTATGGGTTATAGCACTGAAAAGTGATATGGTCACGTGTGTCTTTTCCTCCGGGTTTGCCGCCAGTGGGTGTTTTTGTGTAGTATGGCTTGTGATGTGTTTTCAAAGGAAAACATATCATCTTTATCTTTCTTAGGGCAAAATGCTAATGTTAATCCTAAGTATTTGTGATTCCTATTCATGTCCAGTGTGCAATATACGTTTGTCCTCTTATACCATATGTATTCTTAAAGTATCTTCTAGGTATATCACCATCAACATTAGAAGGTAACTTAATTTTGGTCCAATGAAATATATATGACATGTTAAATTGTGAGGTTTGGGGTATCCATGGACCACTGACCAAGGCTGACATTTGGATTGCCTCAATGTCCTCTTGAGAAAGACCACAGGCTATCCATGTGTTTTGTCCTAGTCTGTCTCTAGCTCGGTCCTCAGCACTCCAAACTGGTTTGCTAATGATTGGGTCTGTAACCCAATTCTCATATGTGACTCTTCTGGGGGCTTTCTGCCATCTGTTCGTGCATTTATTCACATTATGGTATAATGTGTAGATTGTTATATTTGTATTAAATAGCAGTATTGAAGTTATTCTATTGTCCCCTTTAAATTATAGTTACTGGAGTTACTTTGGCTGGATAGACCTCATAGCTCTTAAATTTAGCAGGCAATTTTCTTTGCCTTTGGGGGAGCTCCCTTTTGGGTGCCTCTTCCCTTGCTGATCTAACTGCTATATGATTAAGTGTTGTCTCCTTTGAGTCACCTTTTTAATGAGCAGAGATGCGGGTTACATATATATTAATTTTCTTGGTGGTTTTGACTAGTTCTAACCAGTAGTTTCTGGACCAGTCCACCTTATTAATTTTAAAGTCTGTTTTTGCCCATTTTCCAGACCAAATTGTAATACCGTTTGCCACAGCCCATTAATCTAAAAATGTAAATTGCTTTTTGTTTTTCCCCTAATGAGTGTCTCACTGCAAACACTAGTGCAGTAAGTTCAGCGTGCTGATTTTGACTCACCGGTGAGCTTCAGGGTTTTGGCATCCCTGAGCCTGAAAGCTAATGCTGTCCATTTGCTGGGTCCACTTTCAGTGGCTGAGGAGCTGTCTGTAAACCAGGAATTAGATTCAAACCAGAAGGGACCCCATTTCTCTCTGGGAGCATGGATTTTCTTCTCCCTTGGAATTATTTCCAGCAACCCTATCTCTGTTTGGTGCATTTCCTCTGAGGAAACTTGGTTTTCCTTTAGCAGTTATATCCCTACTTTGGATGCACCACTTCCATGTCAGGACCTTCTGGTTCAGAGCTACTCCTAATCACTTCTTCAGGACTGAGTTTAGACCAGGCCAACACTGGTATTTGAGATCTTACAATTATTGGAGTAATATTGTTGAGAGGCTCAGTAGCTTTTAGTGCTTCAAAAAGAAGCCATACCATTTTTGTTAAATTAGTGTATTTGCTTGAGGTAAGTATTTGCTTGGTCCAGAAGCCAGCTGGTTTAAATATTTTATCTTGGCTACTCTCAGTCCATAGGACCCCAGTGCCACAGTCATTAGAGTATGTTAAGTCCAACTGATTTGATCACCCTTTTTAGGGTAGCTTAGTTGCTCCAAAGAGTCCAATTAAACTGTGCCTTAGTCTTATTAGTAAGCTTTTTAAGTGCCATTATTTTATCTATTGCTGAATTTGGAATCTTTCTGCATTTAGATGGTCATTGTATTCCTAAAAAATTTGCTGATATATCTGGGCCGAGGGTCTTTTCCTTATTAATTGTCCACCCTTTGGCCCTAAGTTCCTCAATTAGTCTGTCTTCTTCCTTCCTCAATAGCTCCAGATCATCATGTATCATATCATCTATATAAGAGATGATTAAGAAATTAAATGTCATGATATCTATTTGAGGTTAATAATGTATGAGCTATAACTGGACTATTTAAATATCCCTGTGGCAGCCTTTTAAACTGGTATCATGTGCTTTCCCTGCTAAATGTAGTATATTCCATGGATTTCTGCAGTAAGTATAGCAAACATGTCTCTGATGTCAACAGTGACAAAATACTTAGAGGTTCTGGCTGTAATTCTATTTATGACTTCCTCTGTATCTGGCAGAACCCCATTTTGGGTAAAAATTGATTAAGATTTCTATAATCTGTAGTTAATTTATACTGGCCACTAGGCTTAATTACTGGCCATACTGGGCTGTTATAAAAATGAGATTTCCCTTTTTCTATGATGTTTTCCCTTAAAAGTTGCCTATTTTTTTCTCTTACTTCTTTGTGTCCTTACTTAAATGGATATTGTTTAGTATATATGTAGCTTTGCAAGGTTTAGGAAGCTCAACTGGCTTTCATTTTACCTGTGTTAAGTTTACTTTATATAATTTAAGGGTTTTGTATGGAATAAAATCTCCTAATTGGTAAATTATCCAATCCTAATATATTTCCAATAGTAGGTGCTATATATCCTCTTACTTCTAAAGGTTCTAAATGATATCCAAAAATAAAGAATTTAATAGCAAAGCTTTGTGTAATTTTACCACCTTAGTCCTTCTATGATAATAGGACTCTTTCTATTTTAAAATCTTTAAGTTATTTGGGATTCCATGTCTAAGAAATTCAGCTACCTTTTCCAGATTATTTACAAGGATTTGAAGCTTAATATAAGCCTATTGTCTAATATCTGTTACCCTGGGTCTGAGACTAGGATTGACCATTTTTTGAAAAGAAGTTTTGAGCGAATTTTCGGGCCTGTCCTTGCATTTGTTTCATGCTGCTTTGCCTAAGCATAAAATTCTGACTTGCATTATTGTTTCTGGGTATAAATTAATTCTGGTCTTGGTTTCTATCAGGAATCCAATTTTTTTTTCTTTCAGGCTGAGGCTGATAATTCCTCTGTGGCTGTTGCCATTTCCTGTTTTGGGGTAGTTGCCAATTTCCGTTGTTGTCCCCACCCCTCATCTCCCAACTAAAGTTCTGCCTTGGAGTATTATTGCACCTTGAGCAACCTGATCTATTCTGTATTTTGGCATTAAATGTCAATTTAGGTTGGCCATTCAATTCAGATGATAACTTAAATATGTTCAGTATGTCCTCTGCCTTCCTGGCCTGAGCTGTAGCCTGCGCATATGGCATCTTTAAGGCAGGTGGTGCCTCCAAGGATTACCTTTTTCATGCCCTGTGCTGCTGGTACCTGCAAAGGCATATTTATTCCTGTCCTGCCATAAACCAGTGACAAAACTGCCAACTTTCTAGTGATATTACTTGCCCGTCTCAGCCCTGTCCATTTCACGTGATCTCCATGTGCTGTAACGTCAACTGTGGGGCGTGCTGCTCTCCACACCCTTGCCAGCTAATCCACAGTTTGAGAATTTGGTTTGGTCTCCTATGCATTAGCTCCAGTAATGCTGTGTTAACTGCATTTTGTTCTGAAATGCCTGAAATTTGTCTCGTTTCTCTTCCTGTGAGTAAAAGATCATTGGTTTCTTTGTCCCAAATCATAGCTAGCCAATCTATGTCCATCTTGTCCCTTTTATTGAAAATCTACCGTTATACTCTGCAGTTTCTGCCTGGTGTAGTCTCTGCCTTCCTCTGTGTATTGTGGCCTTCCTTGTCCATGATTATAGTCTAGTAGTTACTTCCTGACACTAATGATCTGACAGCATGTAAATCATCCCATGTGTTATCATAATCTCCTGGATCCTCTGTGTGAGGATTTTAAGTTTCAAGTCATCGTCAAAAGTAACCCTTAACACTGTCAACTGACTTACTTCTCTGTATAATTCTGTGTACTAAATTCTTGCCTTTATGCCTATTGGCAACCACCTGGGATAATGGTTTCAGAAGAAGTGCTACACTTCTTTTTTGTCAGCTCTATTAATGAACAGTTCCAAGTTTGTTGGAACAGTGGGGTCTATCCATACATTCTCAACAGTTTGTGTGGGCAGTTTTGGTCCTACTCTGCAGATATGGCTACTCTAGTCAAGTGTCCAGATATCCTTGGCATGCTTCCTTGCCAGATGTGTCTGGTGTGACAGGTAGTTTCCTTCCCGAACCACAGTGTCACAGCAGCCATCTTGGTTGACATGAGTGACACCATTTTGTTTTTCGTACTTTATGCCACCTTGACCTGACATGCCATTTTATTGGTCCTGCTCTCCAAAAACGGGGATGGGGGGCTTATGAATAGAGAATTATACATAGATATCCAATTCACTCTCACTTGACATTCTTTCTTATTATAAGTAATTTCTCTAGTCTTTTTCTTTATCTGACCTTGTATACAGCTGAATGCAGCATCCTCTGAAATCCGTATTTCATTTACTCATGATTTGAACCTGATATATTTTGTAGGAATTAACCAGAAGCAATAATACAGTACTGGAAACCGTAAGTGTACCATAGTCTAACAGAACAGGAGTGTACCAAATCAAAATATTGATCAGTGTTTATAACTTTTACTTCAGGTGTTATTATTAAACAATAAAAATAAATACTATATAGCTTTGACGTTTTTGAAGTTCAGTCAGTTTCTCCAGTAATGTTAAAAAATACTGTCACAATGCAATTATTATGATACAAATATAAGGGGATATGTTGTCTTCTTATATTTGAGTCCCAGGCATATTTTGGGGAGACTAATTATTAAATCTGGCGTACCTAGACTTCCAGAAAGTTCTTTAATTTCTGAAATCCTGGGGTTGAAAAACTATAGGATGTAAAGTAAAAATTTGTTAAAATGTCTTCATTAAGATTAAATTAAATAGAAGAAATTGTTGGTTAAATGTAAAGAAAACCTAAATGAATTAATTGTATGAGACTGTGAAATAGCCTCCCTAGGGGCAGCCTCTCAAAGGAGTCTTTCAAAATCATGTAAGCAAAATTCTTTCAGGCAGATACTGGATATTTTTTCACCTAACATTTTTGTAATAGCAGAGTATGTGAGTCAGAAATGAATTTTTTAAACCTTTAAGGCATTATGATCCTGAATTTCTCACTGAGTATGTACATATATATTTTCTAATCCTTGATGTAAGAACATCTTTGTAAACTTCACTATGCTGCCATCCTTGGGCCAGGTCAGCATGAATGTGCAGAACCATGATCTGGTGGGAAAATGCTCCCAAAGCAAACGCCCATTTTCTTAAAATTAGGCCACATTCCAAATCCCAGAAAAATTGCATTACCTTTCTATAGCTGCATAGGTCAAATTGTTTACTACCCATCTGTAACAATAGATTCTTATGAACTTTCTATTCCTTTTAGTATCATCTTATAAAATTTTTACCCCTGGATTTTCCTTTGACCGTGGTTTCTCACAATTTTCTAAATACTTCAAATCTTTTCTAGGCCCAGATATGGATGTCTTCTGACCTCTAATTTCTGGCAGACTATTCAGACTTCAGGCTCCTATAATGCTCTTCCATTGGGTAATTGTATACGTTGTATTCACTATATGGCCTTGACCACAAAACATCTGACAATGTTGTTAATTTCTTGTTTCATTTACTTACATTTACTACAACATCCTACTCTCTTTGATTTGTAAGTTCACATACATGTTTGCAAATTCTCCATTATCCATCCCCATGATCTCTGCCTTATTCTTACTCTTCGTCTCAGAATCATCATCACGCACATTATAAAATGGGCTGACTAGAAAAAAGGTATACAGTAGCTATATGGAGGGATAACTCCTGTTGATTGATAATTTATGTATCTCTACATTTCACCAAGTAACTAGGACATATTTTAGGTCACACAACATGAAGAAACTATAGACTAGCCCTGAGGCTAACAATGCTGTAATGGTAGATTTGTTTCCTTGGTGTGAAAAAATGTTCTTAGCAGAAAGCTGGTGACCACAGAGAATAACCAATAATTTCCCTTGGTAGTTTCTGATGAATTTTCTTGAAAGAAAGTACAAATAGAACACCAAATTACAGCATCTATAAATACTTAAGGCTGTGGCCACAGGAAGTTTATTTAACAGACATATATTTAAGCTGGGCTAAAGCGAAGATTCTAGCAAGAAGCAGAAAATGGGATTATTTTCAAATTTATACCTGGATGATTATTTTAATTTTGCCCTTCTAGGCATAAAAATAATTGAGAAACTTATTGAGAGGAAACTCTTTACATAATTTTAAATTCCAGGAAGCATATTCTCACACCATCACATACCTGATCTGAGCTCTAAAACGTTAAGGAAAAACTAAAGCATACAATATAAATACATGTCCTCTTAGCCAACAGCACAAAGCTACATTCTCTCTAGTAAAACATAATGTCCCAAATCAGGTTCTGTGTATGATTAACCACTTTTCCTGTCCAGCAAGCTTCCATGCCACTGTAATGAGTGCAATGATCTGGGCTAAGAAGAAAAAGAAAATGGGTGGTAATTTTAAAGAGCATCTTCTTTAATAAGCCTTAGGTAAAGCACAAGCAAGCTCAACTCTATTTCATATCAGAAAGAGAACTGGTAAAAATTTTGCTCCGGTAAAAAAAAAATGTCCCCTTTCTGAAGCATATATAATTGTTGTCTCTCTAAGGAGTTTCCAGTAGTACATTTTACAGAGTAGAGTCTGCACTTGTTGCTTCTTATGGTAATGCTAAAACAATTTCTAGAATTTAGATAAAGAAATAATTAATGGTATATTTTATGAAAATTTCAATTGAGTTACCAAATAGAAAATAATGATGAAGTGCTTTGGTAGTTTCATAATGCCCTTCAAATAGCCCAAGGCTGAAGTTGCAAATCTATTCCTGGGTTTAGGATTGAGTCAGAACTGTTCTATGACTAAGCCGGCTAATGGTCAGCCAAAAATGAACATGGAGTAGTAGGAAAAGAATATGCAAAGACATAGCAGGAACTGCCAAATGAATATGAACTTGTGAGTGACAGGCTCATAGTCTACCTACCTGGTCACCCTAGGAGATTGGGATTAATGGAATGGCTCATTCATGAAAACTGAATTTCTTGAGTCACTTGAGTCACAGCCCCAGCACCAAGTGCTTCAAGTGCTGAGCCCAGATATTTATATTTATTCTAAGACACAACTCTCTCCTTTCCCTTTCCTTCTTATTTTAGTTGTAAAGCCTAGGATTCTTCCTTATTCCTTAACCTATGCACTGGTTAGTCTGCCTGGTGTCCAGGTTTCCTTTGGGCTCATTTCCAAGGTTTCTGAGAGCCTTTTCCTGCACACACCAGTGTCTTCTTGGAATAGTTCCTTGCGTCATACTGTATACATATACTTGAGTCATTCTGTTGTTAAAAGAATCCTAGGCTATGTTTAGAATCCCCTATTTACAAGTATAAGAGCTACCATGACTCAGCAGCCATGATTGGCTCAACTGATTAAACTCACAATTACACATCAGCTTTCTTCATGTTTCACACAGATGAGCCACTATCTACCTAACTATCTAAAATAGCTCACATTTTCAGCTGGGTCTGTTCACACAGGCCCTAGCTTGGATATGTAAGTTGCACACAAGCAATCAGTTCTATTCTCTGATTCATACAATTAGATGCAAAAACATAAACACAGTCTTCTTTCCTATCATGGTCTGCACCTGTCTTGAATTTCAAGTCTGTGTGCATATGAGTTGACAATCCCACACAGCCCTTGTGTTGGTTCCAATAAAATGAACCCACATCTATGATACCCTTGCTCACAGATTAACACAACTTTAACCACTATTTATATTCTCATTTATAAATATGCCTCAAATAGGGCAGAGTTCAACAAGAATTTTTTCAAAAAATTATTTAATCAACAAATATGAGTGCCTATAATATGTTAAGAATTCTTCTATGTAATAAGGATGTTGTAGTAAAAAAAAGTTTAGACTAACATTTGGTAATTGTTGCTTTGGGTAATTTCCCCAAATTTGGTTAATTGGGACAAGCACATAATGAGAAGCCTAGATGCCTTCTACTCAGAAAACAGCCCTTGTTCTATCAGGTTACTCACATTCTAGATTCATTCTACATTAATACTCATTTGGCAGATTCAAAGCACTGCTCCTGAAATGCCCCTAGTGCTCTAACCAGCAATAGGTATCTTGGGTTCAGAATTTTCTAGTGCAAGTGGCACAACAGGCTTCCATATGTTTCCTTATACTTTAGAAAAGATACAGAATACAGATAACACAACATGCACAAAAACAGCTTGGCATAGGTTTTCCAGGCAGAGTTAGCAGTGACTCCCAATCACACCTCTTGATGAACGATTTTTTTCTATAGCACACAGGGCAGGGATAGTAACAGAAGAAAGGAACGCATGTGTGTGCACCAGCTCAGCTCTGGGAGCCATTAGATCAGGAGCTCTTACAGATTTTATACCTAGCTGTCCTTGAGGGAAATTCACCGTCACTTTGTACTGTCAACAATGTTAAATTTTGCCTTTCTAATGGATGTACAGAGGCTTCCCTTTTGATTTTAATTTATACTTCCCTAATGATGTTGAACATATTTTCATTTGCCATTATGTACCTATTAAAACCTGGTCTTAATTATAGTGCTTTTATGTTAGTATACTCGATAGGGGATTATAATAATAAAACACATTATTACTGAAAGAAATCTTAATTAAACTCTTAAATTACATATTTGTGGTATTTAGAAATATAAAAGGGATTATGTCTCTGGAAAGACACTTTTCTTAAGCAAGAAAAGTTTATTTTGAATGGAGATATCTTGAATTATACCTAAAAATCTACAAACGTATAATACATTTAAAAATGGCATTAGTATATACTTGGAATAATACAATGTTCATTAAAACATATTATACACCATTAAGTAGGCTCTAATATAATATAATTTGTCCATAAAGCACAGGTTACCCCTGGTCTCCACACTGAGCATTACAAAAGAACCTCACTGGTTTTGGCAGTAGCTCGACTTATTGTTAATAAAATACTTCAACACAACCCACAATGTGGATCATTGAGCATAATTTTATAGAAAGCATCTAAATAGACTGTGCAACGATATTGGAAAGAAAAACAAACCCATGATTCTGCCCAAGCAGAGAACTGCATGGTTATAGAGCAATTTCTCCTTGGATTGCACACCTGCTTTCTGCCCCATTAAGTCCTGCTGTCTTTACAAGAACTGAGATTGTAATGTCTTTCCCAAATGCATATTTTTATGGGACCACATATAACAGTACACATGAGTGTACATGTTGCCAACCTCATTTTTAACGTGTTCAATCTGACTAGAACAGAAAAATAGTCACCTAGAAAATAAATCCTTTAATTGCTTAAAGCTCTGCTGCAGTCATTTTCAGACAAGCACTGCAAGAATTCCCTGTAGCTGTGGGGAATTATTCTTTTCACTTATGCATTCCTAAAAACATAATCTGATATCATTTTTCATAAAGAAGTGACATTTGGAAATAATAATGTGCACATCGGATCTGATTTTATTTTTATGCATATCAAAATTCCACTGCACCAGACCCCTGCAGTCACATCTCATTACAGTAATTCTGGCTATTTCTCCCCATTCACTGATGTGCACTCCTCCATGGTGTTTTTATGGTTTACAGAACATATCAAGAGTTAGCTAAGAAATCATTTCAACAGACTTCCATTGGGAATGTCAATGAACTAAAGGCATTCTGGACACACACTCTGCATTCCTAAGCTTTATTTTATTTGGAGGATTAAAAACGTTTAAGGTGATAAAAGCAGCGATCTGTAGCTGCTGGAACAATACAGAACTCTTTCATCAGAGATACATGTGTGTGAAAAGGCTACGCAGCTGTGGTGAGAAGATTATAAACCAGGGTTCTAGGGCTCTGGACCCCAAATAACATATTAACCTTTCACATTTTAACCTTCATATTTTTCTATGTAAAGCTTTAGGAGTTAGTATTTTATTATTTCCTTTACTATAAACACATACAGGCATGTCTCATTTTATTGGGCTTCACAGGCATTGCCTTTTTCACAAAATTAACATAAAATCCTCCACCAGCAAAAAGATTATGACTTACTTTATTGCAATGCTCACTTTATGATGGTGATCTAGAATTGAACACACAATTATCTCCAAGGTATGATTGCATATGGAATTTTTTTACTATTTTGACTTGTTTTGTCAATTAAAATTAAAGGTAAAATAAAATTGTGATGGCAGACTGATTAAATCAAAATAGTAAAAAAAAATCAAAATATTGAACTCCTTTATCCTCCATGTAAATATATTCATAATTATATTTATTAAATTATTGTGTATGAAATTGTAATATTTGTTAAAATAGCATATGCAAACCTTTACTTTTCTCCAAAAATTTCAAAGGGATAAAATGTATATCAGAAGGCTTTACTTCAATTCCCTAGGACAGAGTGGTATTTAAAGAAAGAATAAATGACAATTCCAACTTTGAATTTAACTTGAAAGAGGTCAACCTTTTAAAGATTTTAATTTTTTGTTTAATGATACTCATTTTAAAGTAATAACTAGAGCTATCTTATGAAGTACAGATGTCACTAGAGCAGAAAATATTTTGAACATTTTTTATATTCTTGCTATATATTCAGTTTATTCCTTTTCTGTGTTTTCTGTATTTGTGAACTTGAGATTGTTATTTACAAAGAAGCAAGGAAAAAAGCAAGCTCTTCTCAAAACACATGGCCAGAGTACCAAAGGACAAATCAGAGAAAGAATAGCCATCTGTTTTGTCACCCACAAAAATGTAAAACCATGTTATCTCTCAGCAAATATTTTTTAAACCCTGCTTTTAGAAAAAAACAAAAAACAGGCCTGATAATTAGTTATATTATTTCATTTGCATTTTCACATTATTATTTCAGTATAGTACTTGACTTATTTAAGTATACTAAGTCTTGTGCATCTGTTCATTACAACTGACATGTAAAAGAATGGGTTTCGGGGAGTTTTGAGTGAGAAGAAAAGGAATTATCTGCATGAGTAAATGAAAGTCAAATCAGTAACAAGGACAAAAAGTGTCTAAAGCTCATACTACATAACCCTAGTTAGTTTTTTGAATCACATAATTCCTTCTGCACTGATGCAGAGAACAAATTTCCAAATTGTATCAACATGCTTTGTGATTTGACTGTGAGGGAATATCTCATTGTGCAGATGACTGGGATGCACCTATGTGACAGAATCGTGTTTCTGACAAGTGCTTGGTTATATGCTGTTACTAAATAATGACAAACTGCTTCAAAAGTGAAAACTTTAACAATTCTGTTAATTTTCTGATCCAACTGACACCAAAACACTAATTACTTTCTTTAACTTAACCTAACAAATACATTGTTTTGTGAAGCAATGATTCCTAACACTAATTTTGTAGTTTGCAGATACTTGATCTGCTTACTAAAATTCTCAAATAATTGGCTTTACTGTAATATGTTTCAAACAAAACACATACTACTTTTGCAAGAAAAAATTATTCAAGTTTTTTTGGGGGTGATGAGAATTTGCTAATATTTACTGAGGAATAAATACCTGCAAAAATGCATATTTATCTCATTTAATCTTTTTGACAATCCTGTGAAGTATTATTGTTATACAGAATTTAAATTATTTACCCAATATTCCAAAGCTCTGATTTGAAGCCCAAGCATTTTGAGTCTCACATCTGTATACCTGATGAGGAATAAAAGGTAATTTCTTCAACTCCATGTAGTGAAGGAATAAAAATGGCTCTTAGACTGTGGTAGATAAAAACATTTGATCACTTAACTAATAATTCTGCTATTAGGCATTTTCTACCTTATGCCAAATATATTAACTGAAAAAACAAAGCAGTAGCTCGTCATCACTAGGCTGATATACATTCACATTTTCCTTTCATTAAGAGGAACACCCAAGTTCTCTGGTCCAGGGAGCAGTATAATGATAAGGAATGTGAAAGTCAGCAGGCCTGGACTCCATTTCTGGCTCTAAGTCATGTTGGTTGTGTTAAGCTGACTTGCTTTCTCTCAGTGACAGGTCCTTCATCTATAACTGAGAATAATAATCAAATGCAGAGAGTGGATGTGTGAACTGGGGCCACTAGCCCCAGAGACAGAGGCACTGGTGGGTGCATTATTGCCTCTGCCTAACTGCTAACTCAAGTGGGTAAGTTCAGATGTCCGTCAGCTGCCCTGCTAAGACAGAAAGGGGCTAGTGGTTGTGGCACTATCCCATCATCTTGTTGAAACCAAAGAGTGCAGGCAGTTGCAAAGCTCCACTGTTTCCTTTGCTGGGGCAAGGGAATGTAAACAGTGTAGGCATTCTCTGGCTTCTATTCTAAAATCTGCAAGTTCCAGCAGTTGCAAAACCCCTCCCACATCAAAGGCTGGTGAGCACAAGTAGTTGCAGCATTCTCCCATCTAAAAGAACTAGAAAACCAAGGAACTAGGAAACCTCATACACTGTTGGTGGGAATGCAGATTGGTGCAGCCACTGTGGAAAGCAGGATGGAGTTACCTCAAAAAATTAGAAGTGCATCTGCTTTATCACCCAGAGATTCCACTTCTAGGAATATATCCAAAGAAACCTGAAACACTGATTTGAAAGAATATACGCACCCCTGTGTTCACTGCAGTGTTAGTACAATAGCCAAGATTTGCAAGCAGCCCAATTGCCCATCAGTAGATGAGCGGATTCAAAAGCTATGGTATATTTACATAATGAAATATTACTTGACTGTAAAGAAGGAAATCTGACCTTTGCAATAGCATGGATGGACCTGGTGAATATAATGCTAAGTAAAATAAGCAAGTCAGAGAAAAACAAATACTATATATTTCGCTCATATGTAGAATCTAAAGAACAAAATGAACTAACAAGCAAAATACAGATGAACACATGGAGAGCAGGCTGACAGCTGTTGTTTGCAGGAGAGGGACAAAACAAAAACAAAAAATGGGAGAAAAATTCACAGACAGGAACAACAGTGTGGTGATTGCTGAAGGGGAGGGTGGTCAAGGGAGGTACAAGAAGGTATAGGGGGGATAAATGGTGATGGACACAGATATGCCTTGGGGTGGTGAACACACAATGCAGTGTACAGATGATGTGTTATAGATTTGTGCACCTGAAACCTGTACAAGTTTGTTAACCAATGTCATCCCAATAAATTCAATAGAAAGGAAAAAAAATCATGTTTGTCAAATGTGGGGAGTTATAAACTTTTTTCTACTGGGTGAGAATAGAATGTGGAGGCTCTAAATTGAGATGGAATGGGGCGTTATGAGACAGTAGGAAGGGGTACAGGCCACATTTGACTATATGTTACAGTTTGGGTAAAAAGCTGCTTTGATGCAAGTTAGAATTTCGGTGAAAGTTTGCTACTATTCCTCAAGCTGCAATTTGATCTCTGTTTGGAAAAGCCTTCCATTTCTTTTTTATCCATCTAAAGTGCCCTTGGTACTAAGGCAGAACATATAAGGCGTGTTTTAAGATAAAAAATAAATGAATAAACTAAAAAAACAACACAAAATTGGTCAGTGAAATCAGTCAAAATGCCACACAAATCTCAATATGTGCGGCCTGAAGTAGTCTTTACTGGTAGCAACTGCAAATAGCATGTATTCCTTATTTCTAACAGTTGATTTTCATTAAAGTAAATCCTTTTTCAAAATTGAATGTTTTTCTCATTTACTTAATATTATTACAAAAATATTTACTCAGTCCTTGCCATACACTGGGACTGGGTCAGGTACAGGTCTGTGAAGGTAAACCACATGCAGTCTCCACCCTCCCGCCCCATACAGTTCACCTAGATTACCTCCAGTGACATGGCACAGAAAATGGAAAAAATCACATAATTACATAAACAGGTGAAAAAGTTTTCAAAGCTGGCAAAACACTTGAAAATCCAAAAATCTTTTTTCACTTTAGTATTTTCAACTGCACACAATACTACATACACATGAATTATATGAATTAACAATACATATTTAATAATTACCATATTCCATCTTAGTCAAGTTCCTAATACCTTTAAATGTTAAAGCCAAACCAAAGACCTTTCTCTTCCCTTTGATGCTAATATAAATTTTCTGTTTATCTCCAGACAGTACTCACACTTTAATATGTAACCATGTTTTATTCCCTTACTTTTTATTTCTATGGTTTCCTCACAGTCATACATCAATAAATGATCACATAAAAAGTCCCTATTTCTTGACAGGTGTGATTTTTATACCAGATAGAGAAGAGATAAACAGTATATACCAGGGGTGTAATTGCCAAAGTCAATTTAGAGGAGATGGAAGCTTTGGTCTCTGCTCTATCTGTTGCTGACAAAATGTATACTGATGTCACACAAACTAATCATTCCCAGGGCATTCCATTCTGTTTTATTTGCAACTGTTATCATCACAGCCATTATGCAATGGGCCCTGCTTACATAAGTAGATTGTAGTAATTTTTAAATATAAATTCTGGTTTCACGACAATTGTCATTAAATGGCTGATGTGAAACATATTAAAGAATATTTTTTTAGGAACGACAAGGTGTATATCCTATTCTACATCTGCAGATTTTTAAAACTAAGGTTGGAAGTCTTAAAGGATATAACAATGAAGCCCAGATTATAGTTTATGTGTTGATATTCTATACGAGCACCTCATGAACTCAGGAGGACTCAGACAACACAAAATAAATCTTACTTGAACTGATGAGCCCTGTGCAGTGAATGTGTTTTGTGGCTTGACTTTACTGTTATTGCACCTCATTTTACATTTTATCTCTTTAAAAAACAGCTTCTTAAACAAAATACTTAATGAATTTATGTATAATAAATATTTCAATACTTCCCTTGAAAATACCACACCTCTACGGATGCAGACGATTTCCCAAAAGTTGTACTGAGAATACGTTTTAATTCATAGTGTTACCAGTACTTGTGAAGTGAGCTCATTTACGGGAGACTGAATTTCCTGACTCAGATGTATGTGTTGATAAGTACTGGTTAGGAACATTCATTTAACTTATGTGTTGTCAGCTATAATCTACAAAAGCAAATTATTCCTGAATTATAATGTTTGACATAGTGAAATTAAATCAATAAAAGACAGTTACCATTGAAGTAAGCACAATGTATTTTCTGTTTTCTTAAAGAGTTGTTCAAAAATCTATTATGTTACTAATTTATGACTAAAGATGTCCCTGACTGATGTTAAAAGTAATTGTAAATCTAGTGGTTTTTAAAAAGTCAAACCAGTTATAGTAATTAGAAAAATAGGCTCCCTTTCCGATGGTGCAATAGTTCCAATTTTATGATAGCAAAGAATGACTGATACAACTTTTCATTTTTGAGATGTTTCTATTGGTGTAATGCCTTACATAAAGATTTATACTCATGGTAATTTGATATGCATATTCTCACATTTGTGAAATTATCACATAAGATATTGGATAAATCCACAGTCTATTTCAAATTAATCATGTTCTATATAGTCTTTCATAATATACATATACAGGGTGGGGCAAAAGTAGGTTTACAGTTATATGGAAAATAATACAATAAATAATAATACAAGCATAAACTTTGTGTTTTGCATACTCACAAATGTAAACCTACTTTAATCTATAAGCTGACTTTCCATAGACAGAAGGTGAAGAATAATATAATGATAGAGTTCATCACTACATAAACATAGTCATAATGAGCTCAGATATCATTTGCAAATGCCAATTACTTATATATTCACTTCCTAGCTTCATCTATATGTAATTAAGTCATAAGCATTATTTTTTCAATATCCCCATATTGTTATATATACTTTGAGCAATAGTATATTCAAAACTAAGTTGTTTTTTTAGTATATAAATATATATATTGAAAACATTTTAATATATAAATGATTTCTAAACATTTTAACTGGATGCTTACTAAAGAACAGAACTGGAAATAGAATGAGATTTTTTAAAATGCAGAAACATCATTTTAATTAAGATCACTCTTCCCTTTTTAACAGATGGAATTCTGACAAGACATGCCATCCCTGTCTATTTAAAATTCTCCATATTTGTAAATGTATTTTATTTATTATGTTATTATTATTGTCTCAATTTTCCCCCTTTGCCTCCTGTTGCCCAGTACCCCTATTCTCTCTAGCAATCCGCTCCCTTAGTCCATGTCCATGGGTCATACTTATAAGTTCTTTGGCTTCTCCATTTCCTATACTGTCCTTAACATCCCCCTGTCTATTTTGTACCTACCAATTGTACTCCTTAATCCCTGCACCTTTCCCCCATCCTCTCTCTTCCCCCTCCCAGCTGATAACCCTCCAAATGATCTTCCTATCTATGATTCTGTTTCTGTTTTGCTTGTTTACTTAGTTTGTTTTTTTAGATCTAGCTGTTGATGGCTGTGAATTTGTCACTTTAATGTTCATAGTTTTGATCTTTTTCTTATATAGTTCCCTTTAACATTTCATATAATAATGGTTTGATGAGAAGGAGAAGCCAAAGAGCAACAAACTGAAAACTTATTTGAAAAAATAATGAAAGAAAACTTCCCTAATTTGGTGAAGTTAATAGACATACAAATTCAGGAAGCATAGACAGGCCCAAACAAGATGGACCCAAAGAGAAACACACCAAGACATATCATAATGAAAATGCTAAAGGTTAAAGATAAAGAGAGAATCTTAAAAACAGCATGAGAAAACCAGAGTTGTCTACAAAGGAGTTCCCATAAGACTGTCCAATGATTTTTCAAAAGAAACTTTGCAGGTAAGAAGAGACTGGCAAGAAATATTCAAAGTGATGAAAAGCAAGGGGCTACAACCTAGATTACTCCATCCAGCAAAGCTACCATTTAGAATGGAAGGGCAGATAAAGTGTTTCCCAAACAAGGTAGAACTAAAGAAGTTCATTATCACCAAGCCATTATGATATGAAATGTTAAAATTCTGTGTTTTAAAGACCACAAAGCAATTGTTAAGTCAAAATTGTGTATGCAGTCCTGGCTGGTGTGGCTCAGTGGATTTAGAGCCAATCTGTGAACTGAAAGGTCGCAGGTTTGATTCCAAGTCAGGGCACATGCCTGGGTTTCAGGCCAGGTCCCTGGTTAGGGATGTGAGAGAGGCAGCCTAGTGATGTTTCTCTACCACACTGACATTTCTCTCCCTCTCTTTCTCCCTCCCTTAACCTCTGTCTGAAAATAAACAAACAAAAGTCTTTAAAAACTATTTTTTTAAATGTCTATTCAGCCACAACTATAATGGTTTTCTGAAGAGAACAATTAATTGGCAGACACCTACATAGCTAGCTCCATAAAAGTGGGTATAGTTTCTGTTTCAAGATCAAGCTCCTGTGATGTGAGTGACTGCAATATGCATATTGGTGTTCATTGCCGGTGAAGTGTCCGTTGCCCCCTGATTTTTAAGACAACATCAAACTAGTCTACAGACATGTAGAGAAACATTCACCCATGGTCAATAAAAAGGAGCACATAGCCTCTGGGATATGAGAGTATGGCTAATATGCTGTATATTATTTTATATTCAGCATAATCCTATGAGATACCCTGACATCATTATAAATAAGGCAGCCAACTTTCCAAGAGTTAAAGTAATTTTAAGATTTCACATGTTGGAATATAGAATTCCTTTTACATGATTAAATTCCCCACTGAGAAGAGCTTCCTAGTTTTATATATTTCCTCAAAGTCATTTAGTACATGCTAACTATTTTTGCAGCTTCAAAAGTTTATCTTGATGATTTGAAAACTGAGTGATGAGGAGAAAAAAAAAGAAAAGCAACTTAGGCTGAAAGAGATTACATCTTTCTTCTTGATTATTCAACTTGACCAAAATATACACAGTCGTCTAAGATACCTCTGGTGTTGAACACAACAACATCATTTGCATGCCTTGAGAAGGGGATAGAAATGCAAATGATACCGTTGGGATAGTCAACATCACTGAAATTCTAGGTTCTAATGAGGCTGCAGCAAATTGTTCATGATATGATATTTGTCATCTGTTCACATATGCATCAACATAGTAAAATGTTTGAGAGGAATGAAATATGAGCACTTGAACATAAAATTCAGCTGGTTTCTCATAAAATGAGAAGCCCATACTTTTGGAGGAACAGAGGCAAAGCTAGCAGAACACACTGAGCTGGCCAAAAAGTTGGTTTTTTTTTCCATAAGGTGGCTCTAGTAGTGCTTAGTTGTCTTTAATTTCCTTTGAAACAATTTTGTTAGATTGTTTTGTGACAGCTATCATATCAGCATGCACTTAAAAGACATCAAAACTGGTGAATTTCTGTGTGGCCATTTTAATATTAAAGATGGGAGACAATATACAACACCTTTAGCATGTTATGCTTTATTATTTCACCAAAGATAAAAACACGACTAAAATGAAAAATCAGATTTGTGCAGTATATGAAGGTGCTGTGACTGATCAAATGTGTCAAAAGTGGTTTGTGAAGTTTTGGGTTAGCTGAAGTTGATAGTGATCATACTGAGACTTTAATGGAGAACGATCAATGTTATACCACACAGGAGATAGCAGACATACTCAAAATATCCAAATCAACAGTTGTTGGTGAAAATGAAAAATATGTCTTTGATTTTATGGAAAAAAACAAAATGGACTTTTGGGCCAAAACAATATATAGTAATATAAACATCAGGTCTGGGTTTGCAAAGGATTAAAGAAGCTGGTAGAAAGCTTATTTTAAGGATTACATAGGTAGTGGTCCTTAAGTTATATGGCCAGAATCAAGAAAGAAAGCTGACCCTGGGCCTTTTCTCAATGGACAATCAGTAGGGGCAGGAGGGGGCCCTTCTGGAAGAGGCTGACACTGTGCCAGCCTGAGGAGGACTGGTGCAGTCACCAGTTTCCTCTATTATTAATATCTTATAATAGTTTGGTACACAAGTCACATTTAATAAACTGATATTGATACATTACTATTTACTAAAGTCAATATTAAGATTTTATTTACCTAATATCCTTTTTAGTTCTTATCTAACATCCTTTTTTTTAACTCCTCCAGGATTCCACCCAAGACGTCACATTTCATTTAGTTAACATGTCTGGTTATATTCCTCCTAGCTTAGTTTGAAGACTTTGACAGGGCCATGGTCAAGAAGTATTGGTCAAGAATTTTGTAGAATATCTTTTAATTGGGACTTTCTGTTAATTTTTTTCTATTAAAATGTGTATATTAGGGTTCCCCAGAGAAACAGAACCAATGGATATATAGAGATATGTCTGAGGAGATTTATTATTGGAATGGAGTCATGCGATTATGAAGGCTGCAGTCCCATGATCTGCTGATTGCAAGATGGAGAACCAGGAAAGCTAATGGTGTGATTCACCAGTCTGAATCTGAAGGCCTAAGAACTAGGAAAGCCAATGGTGTAAGTCCCAGCCCAAACCCAGAGGCCTTGGAGCACTAAAGTCCTATCCAAGAACAGGAGAAGACAGATATCTTAGCTCAAGCAAAAAAGGAGGAGGAGAAGGAGAAGGAGGAGAAGGAGAAGGAGAAACAGCAGCAGCAAATTCACCCTTCTTCTGTGTTTTTATTATAGTCAGGCCCTCAATGGATTAGATGAGGCCCACCCACATTAGTGAGGATGATCTTCTTTACTCAGTCTACTGATTCCAATGGTAACATTTTATGAAGACACCCTAACAGACACACCCAGACATGTTGTTTTACCAGGTATCTGGGCATCCCTTAGCCTAGTCAAGTTGACACATAAAATTTGTCATCACACTAGCGTTTTCAGATTTTGGAAGGCATATCACAAAGGTAAAGTGCCATTCTCATCACATCATATCAAGTGCACATAACTATTAACATGACATGTTTTTTATGTTTATTTTGATCACTTGACTGAGCTAATGTTTATCAGGTTTCTCCATAATAAAGGATTCTTTTCCTCCTTTATGTACTATATTCTCTGGAAGGAAGTCACCATGTACAGCCCAGTCTTAAGGAGTAGAGAGTTATGCTCCATCTCCTTGAGAACAGCGTAGTTACATAAATTATCTGGAATTCTGCATGGGAGTTATATTTATTCTGCCCCTCTTTATTTAATCCTTTTTAAATGTTAGTGTGGACTTGTGGATTTTATATTTTGGGTTATAATACAATAATACTAGTTTGGTGATTGGAAGCTCTTTCATTTGGCTCCTGCTTCACTTTGACAAAACCCATGATTGTATTTTTTTAAGCATCCCTTGCTTATTATATGAAATGTTAAAGGGAATTATCTAAGAAACTGAAAAAGATAAAAAACCATGAACAGTAAAATGACAACAAACTCACAACTATCAACAAATGAACCAAAAAAAAAAGAAAAACAATGAGAAAAAAAAAACTAAGCAAACTAGAACAAAAACAGAATCAGAAAAATGGACATCACATTGAGGGTTTTCAGTGGGGAGGGGGAGGGAAGGAATGAGGGGGAAAGGTACAGGGAATAAGAAGCATAATTGGTAGGCATAAAATAGATGAGTAGAGATAAAAATGGTATAGGAAATAGAGAAGTCAAAGAACTTATATGCACAACCCATGGACATTAACTAAGGAGTGGGGGAATGCTGAAGGTTTGTGGGGTGTAGGGAGGAGGGAGGATAAAGGGGGAAAATTGGGAAAACTATAATAGCATAATCAATAAAATATACTTTAAAACAAAAAGCATCCCTTACTTCCTAGAACTACAAGTTGCTCTGGGAATCATCTTGTATATAACCTACCCCAGTCCTAGAATCAGTCGCTTTTCTAAGGAGCCCTATTCCTTTTATTATAGAATGATACTAAAACCAAGGCCTGGGTTATAGGAATGCTTGTTGCTGCTGGCACATCATTGCTTCTTTGCCTTTAGCTGAGAAAGTGAGAAATAAATATGGGCATACTCACCTGTGAATATACACAAATCTATAAATATTTCTATATGCATTCCTATATGTCTAGATAAAGCTGAATATGAGACCACACTAAGGTCCCCAACTCTAATTAATTACCACATGGATTATTCTAGCCTCTTCTACTTGCTTGTCTTATAGTCCCCCATTTCAACAATAAGAAAAACTTGGCTCCAAATACCACCACTGAATTGTTGAATTCCAAAAAAACACATAGAGTGGTTTCACAATTATTAATCTATACTCCCACGAGAAGCAATTTTATTAACTGATTATTGTGCTTATGTGAAATACCTTTTAATGTCTTTTGTCTTTAGCCTCTCAGGCTGCACTCATTTCTTAGGTAAACACCTTTTTCCACACATCTTCTTGGGTGAGGTGTTATACATTTGTAATACAATTAGATTCTTCTGCCACAGTTTGCATTCCATTCTGGGGTCCACAAAACCCTAGATGATTTCTTTTAATATACATTAAACTTTATTTATTATTTTGTAAAATTCTGCAGGTTTTAACAAATGAAGTGTCAAGTACCCAACATTACAGTAACATACAGAATAATTTCACTATTCTAAAATATCCTTTTCCTATCTCTGAACCCCTGGCAACCACTGATGTATTAACCATCTTTATTGTTTTGCCTTTTCTAACAAGTCATATAAATTGACAAAGTATTCTATAAATGGCAATTAGCTCAAGCTGAGTGATACTGCTGTTCAGGTCACATATATCTCTACTGATTTCCTGTCTGCCTGATTTATCAATTTTATTGGAAGAGGGGTGTTGAAGTCTTCAACTACGAGAGTGGATTTACATATATATTTCTCCTTGCTGTTCTATCAGACTCTGCCTCAAGTATTTTGATACTCTGTTTTTACATTGATACACATTTAGGGATGTTACGTGCTCTTTAAGAATCAACCCCTCTCTCATTATATAATGCCTTCTTTTTCTCTGATAATCTTTCTATGGTGTAAATCTAAATATTAAAGCCCAATGTCACATGCTACCTTGATATCTGAGAGGGCCTCAAATAGCCTAATACAACTTCCCCTCCCCATTCTGCTCCTTCAGATGAGGTTCTCCTAGCTAGATATCTCATACCTTGGAGACCAGGCACAGTTCCTGCTTATCCTTAAATAACAGGTTTAAGTCCCCTGTCCATCAGTGACATTACTCAAACAGGTCTAAACACATCCTCCTGCAAGGATAGGGAGCATACCCTCCTTCCTCTTGATACTGCAATGCCTGTCTCCACAGCCCCTGGTTGTTCACTCTGTTCCCAATGCAAGCCCCATGCGGTCTTGTGTGGTATGCATGGTCAACTCCCCCGGGCTGTGAGTACATATGACTAGTAAACCACTGTGGTTTCATCTGTCCAATGTTGTGTGTTGTGTGTTTAGCCATCTCCTCAACCCCAGGGTGAGAACACCTCCCTCACCAATAAGGCAAATAGGAAGCAACTAAAAACTTTCTTCTTCTGAAGTCTGCTTTTTCTGAAATTAGTAAGTAGAGCTTCTCCACCTTTCTTTTGATTTGAGTTACCATAGTATAACTATTTCCATCTCTTACTTTCAATGTATCTGGTCTTCATATTTAAAGTGAATTTCTACATATAACAATTATTGTACTTGAACCATTCACATTTAACATGATTATTGATATGATTGGATTAATATCTACCATGTTTATAACTGCTTTCTACTCTATTCTATTGTCTTTTCCTCCTTGTTTTTCTGCCTTCTTCAATTTCAACTGGAGAATTTTATGTTTCATTTTATCTCATCTCATATGTTATGGTATCCTTTTTAAAACATCAGTTTAGTGGTGTCTCTGGCATTTATAATACACATTTTTAACTAATGTGTCACTTTTAAATAATACTATAACATTATAATTCCTGACTCTTCCCTATAGGAGACAGTCACCTACAAAGGAGTTCCCATCAGACTATCAGCTGATTTCTCAAAAGAGATCTTATAAGCAAGAGGGGGCTGGAAAGAAGTATTCCAGGTCATGAAAGGCAAGGACCTACATCCAAGATTGCTCTATCCAGCAAAGCTTTCATTTAGAATGAAAGGGCAAATAAAGTGCTTCTCAGATAAGGTCAAGTTAAAGGAGTTCATCATCACCAAGCCCTTATTATATGAAATGTTAAAGGGACTTATCTAATAAAAAGATTAAAACATGTACAGTAAAATGACAGCAAACTCAATTATTAACAACCACGCCTACAACAAAAACAAAAGCAAACTAAGCAAACAACTAGAACAGTAACAGAACCACAGAAATGGAGACCACATGGAGGATTAGCAACAGGGAAGTGGGAGGAGGAGGAGGAGGAGGGAAGGGAAAAAGATACAGAGAATAAGTAGCATAGATGGTAGGTAGAAATTAGACAGGGGGAGGGTAAGAATAGTATGAGAAATGTAGAAGCTAAATTACTTATAAGTATGACCCACGGACATGAACTAAAGGGGGGGAATGTGGGTGGAAGGGTGTGTGCAGGGTGGAGAGGAGTGAAGGGGGAAAGTGGGACAATCAATAAAATATTTAAAAATATTAGTACAAACTATAAAATTCCTACAAATAATCTTAAGAAAAATATGTGGGGCCTATAAAGTGAGCCACCGACTTTTACAGAGCAATGTATAATGCTTATATAAGAGTACATCATGGTTCTACATGTGCAGATTACTTTATATTTTGACTCTTTCTATATTAATTCATAGAATTAATAATCTTTTTCCAAAATCCCTTTTGAAATTGTACATCACAATACTATATTTCATTGGGAAGAAATCAAGGCTAATGTTAGAAAAAAAGTATGAGAAAAGAGAAAATTAAGAAGGCACTTACCACTCGAAATATAAAAATACATTATGATAGACAATAAAAATATTGCCATTGGCCTGGAATTTAACTAGAAATATTCTGCCACCAAAAAAGATATTTTCCAACAAACTCTGTATAATGAAGGGGATTAAAAGTAACAGAAAAATATCTGAGCACACAAGAAAGATTACTACTATATGGTAATAGTAACATAAGATTATTATTGGGAGAAAAGTTTTTTCTTCACATCATGTTCCAAATTATATCCTAGATTATCATGAAACTCAAACGTTATGAATAACAATATATTATACATAGTGGAATATCAAATTTATGGTCAGAAATAGACTTTCAAACTCTTGTTCTAGACTACGGCTCCTGTTTCCTTGGCGCCTGGTAACCAACTTGTGTGTGTGTGTAATTGTAGCTATCTTCAAATCTAATGAGACACAAATATGAACAGCCTCCTTCTTGAGTTCCCACAGAGCTCAGTTAACACAGGCCGTGGAGTGTAAACAAATTTTATAAAAGTCTAGATAACTAAGTCACAGGCCAAAAAAGTTTAAAACACTTCTAACATTTAACGTTGAAATAAATGTGATCAATTTATATAGGTTTAAACGATTAATGAAAACATACAAGATCATTTTTTTCCAACCTGCTTATTCCAGTTCAGGATCATGGGTGGCCAGAGCCAATCCTGACAGCTCTGGGCACCAGGTAAAACCCACCCTGAAACAAGACACCTTTCCACTGAAGGGCACACTCACTCACACACCTATACTCCCTCAGACAGAGACACTTTAGACATGCCAGTTGACCTTAAATGCACATCCCTAGGATGCAGGAGGAAACTGGATCCTCAAAGAAAACCTACACAGACATGGGGAGAAAGTGGGAACAGTCCACACAGACTGTGGTCCTGGCCAGGAACTGATTATTTTTTTCTTCATCAACATTATAACAAAACAGCCTTATCTGAAGAATACAAAGACCTACCTTACATGATTCTGAATGAAAGTCTCCACCAAAGGCTCCTCTGAGAGCAAAAGCAAGGCCTAAACCAAACATGAGATTCTATCCTAGAGAGAATGCAGCACTCTTGAGAAATAGCAATTTTCTAACAAGATTCAAGAAATCCAAACTTCACCTTCAGCAACAGTAAAAGCATACTGACAGCTTCAAATCAACAGTTTATCTGCTTTATACATACTCACCTACAGATTTTGAATATACTAAAAGACAAGAATATAGAGTTATTTTATGACTTCTAATTTACCTATATGTTTCTCTTATTATATACTGTTTATATAATTCAAGCTATGTCCAGAAAATATCCAGCCATATAATATGAAAAAGAGACACTTACTGAAGAAGATACAAGAAACATTGTACCTAAGACAATGATGCCACAGTCCCCTTCAAAGCACGCACCTTGGGACCTCACACAATTCTCCCAATCACCATCAGTTGCCCAGTTGTATTTTCCTGAATCTCAGTGATGGTCTGAAATCTCTTCTCTTTTAAAGGTGATTTTAATTTAGGGAAAGCCGGAAGTGGCAACGCACCAAATCCCGGCTGCAGTGGGGAGTGAGTCACCTGGGTGATTTGATGTTTCACCAAAACTATCTGCATGAGATATCATGCATAACTGGTCACTGTGTCATGATTAAGCTGCCAATCACCAGTTGCCCATAGCTGAAGCCTTCTGAATCAACCAAATAGTTTCCATGGAGTAATGTTTAAGCTTAACACAAAATTTGATATAGATTCATTGCTCTACTCATGCAGTCACTTTGAATGCAACATCCACACAAGTATCTACTGCCCCCACTGACTAGTACAGTCAAATTGTCATTGTTCATTCACGTGCATTCCAGGCAACATGCCTTGACTGCCAGGTTACACCAATGTCGCACAACCTGTTCTTGTTATATTAACAATGGCTGGACTTTTTCTGGATAGATCTCATATGTATTCAATTAAGAATATATTGTTAAAAGTCATTACAGCCCTGACTAGCATGGCTCAGTGGACTGAGCACTGGCCTGTGAACTAAAAGGTCTCTGGTTCAGGTCAGGGCATATATATGCCTGGATTATGGGCCAGGTCCCCCGTTGGGGATATGCAAGAGGCAACCAATCAATGTATTTCTCATGAATCAATGTTTTTCTCCCTCCCTTCCCCTCTCTCTAAAAATAAAATCTAAAAAAATCATTACAGGCATATTGGATTTAGCATAAGCCGTATGTATTTACTTTATAACATTTCTAATGATAATTATTCTTTCCAGGCTAACTTAAATTTTTCAGCATGTTTCAACTGAAAAACTGATTTTTTTCTCAAGGTGAGCAACAAAAATCTCATTAAAAAAGATCAGCAAGACAGGTTAGAATAATTATTTTAAAATGAAAATACCTAATAGGTACTACCTATAATAAGAAAAAATTAGAGTGTCAAAACAGTTTACCAGACCTAGTGGTGATCATTTATTAGCTATATTTTGACATGCTGAATATAACTGTTCTGTGCTTCAACTAATGTGACAAGATGTTAATCTTTATCTACTTCAAAAACATGTTTTGAAGAAAATTATTCAAATATAAGTTGTAAAGCAACTGTAAAATAACAAGAATATGAATAGGTTCAGGCTGCTGAGCAATATAAAATGCAATCAGGAATGCATGACTTACTGTCTTATGGTTACTCTTGATGGATAGTCAACATTCAAATTTAACATATAAGGCAGTTTCTCAGTATGCTAGAAGGAAGACGGTTTTCATTTTAAACCACTAAGCACTTCAACAAGGAGAAACCACTGTAAGCCACCTGTAACAGTGCAATTATTTAAAATCATGAAGACGTGTTGAGATGGAATACAAAAGAAAATGCAGTCAATATGGCTGTATGTCTCAAAAAGCATTATGTTCTAGGAAAATATGAGGATCAATTATAGGTTCTTTTGTAGTTCATCATACTTTCCTATTTACATCATCAGGGAACCAGCTGCTAAATAAAGACTGTTGTTCAGGGGTTTACCCTGACATAGTTAAGGAGCTGGGCAGAGAGAATGTCACTGGAGCAAGAAGATCCATCTACAGGGTGCAAAGAGTAGCAGGTAAATCAGAAGGGGGATTGATTGGTTGTGTGAAGTGGAGGAGAGGAACCAACTTTCAAGAATCAGGAGAGTTGAAAATAAACTCTTGAAATTAAGTTATTCTAACTTCCCTCTTCAATTCCATTGTTTTAAACAAACTATAATAATATCTCATGTAACACATTTGTTCATGCAAAAATTATATGCCTACTCACAGGTTACCGTTCATCTGGTATTGGCAGAATCTTTTACTTTAATGAAAGCCTAGTAACATTATTTAAACTTCTCGTGAGACCACACTCCCACATAGCTGTAGTCCCAGCTACATGTGGTCCCAGCACTACTCATCTCACTGTTATTAGCCCAATATATTTTAGCCCTAACAATACATCAGGTCAAGAGCTATGTTTGGGATTTTATATTTATAACTAGAGTTAACAGTTTCTAAACACACAAATTGTCAATTTCATAGCAATAAAGAGCATCTAGATAAGTTCAAGTTTAGGTCTTCTTAAAACTAGATTAAAAAAGTTTAGTATCAAGTGCAGAGCTGAACTGTGGCATCATTTATACATCAGTATTGAACTCATGAAAACAGACTAAAATAGAACAATTCAAAATCAGGCATATTCTAGTTGAGATATATTCTCAAGCACAGGAAAAAAAAAATGTATTGAACACCTGTACTTTCCATTCTAACATTTAAGACAGTTTAAACTAAGTGTTCATGTAAATCTTAGTTTATTTGCACTTTTCATGATAGAAGCCAGCTCTGTCATATTCCTGTTATAACTCCTCTGCCTTGCATATTATGGGTGAATTATTAAATGATTAGTAATTAAATATTAAATGGATGAATACTATGTGAGGACACATATAAAAGAATTCTCTAGTGTTATATTTGCCACTGATCTAGCTAAAGCTGTGCCATTTGCCTAATAGACCTTATTTCCCCAGCTTCCATCCCATGTCTGACCTGATTCACATAAATTGTATTGTGTCTTTTTCAAACTCCTTCTATTCCTGATTCTTTCAAGAAAGTAAATGGTACTAAATATTTACATTTTAATTTGAAAATAAGAAAAATTCTCATAGTTTTGGGTAATATACTAGATTATGGAAATGAAGGAGTTTGCCCAGAATAAAGGACTTCCCAGCATAAGCAGACAGTGAAGGATAATGGGACTATGGCAACAGATAGTTCCAGGAAAGAATCAGTGTTTCTCCCTCCTAGTTACTTGCATCCTCAGAATGATGCAATTTTTTTTTTAACAACCAAAGCCACCTGTATGCTAAAGCTTGGGTTACTATCGTATATACAAATAGTCACTTATTATTAGATACCTTTAGGTATCCAATCTCAAAGCAGTAAAATGTCAGTGTCTCTCTCCCATCTTTCTATGTTGAATCCTGAGAGAACGCTTTTATTCCAGATTCTCTCCTACAAAATCAACAGTCCCAGTCTGGAGTCAGTGTTGACATCAAGAACACGCTTCTAGTTTCTGCTGTGAGGCAAAATGTTGCCTTTGAAACCCGTGACCGTTCAAACTGAATCATTCAATCCCACGTTGTCTCAGTTTTCCCCCAGCTAAATCCTTGTCACCTCTTTACATCTCTGCATCTCTGTCTAGGAAAGAAGCTTCGCCACCCGCCACCCTCTCCCATTACTATCCGTGGGGACTCACACACACAGTTCTCCTGCTCACCTCCCATATAGTTGGGTTTATCAATAAAGCATTTATCAATAAAATGTAGACATTTAATCAGATGTGTAAATTTAAAAGTAGAGAGTTCAAAATTGTTCTAACAAGGGAGTTTCTAAGCCACATCAAGTCTAGATATTATCTAACAGTGGAATATGAAGGGTAATAAACTTGAACCTGAAATCTCAGACTATTTACTCAAAAAAATTAATCTTATTTTTTTACCATGCCCACACTTTTGTAAGAAAAAAATGTATAAAATATCTTAAATATTCTTATTTAATTTAAATACTAATCTTTTTAACAAGAGCTCTGGTTTTGCCACCAAACTATGAACTCAGAAGGTACAAGGAAGATTAGGAAATGATTTAAGAATACTAATGTCACAAGCAAGAACCTAGTATTCATCAGCCAGCTAGTGAATTGCTTTCATGGAACAAACAATGCTTGCTTGTTCTCTTTTAAGATAGAAGATATTTTATGGTTACAATGTTGATGGTTGAAATTCCTTTAAAAAAATTGTTAAAAAAGAGACGGGAGATCATTAATAGGTCATAGGTCCTAGAAAGAAAATGGAACCAACTCCTTAGAATAGGTAAAAAAATGAGCCCCAGATAAAAGGTGGCAAAGGAGGAGAAAAGGTAAGTGAGATGCAGTAATACTGCAAGGGAAGTTTTCCAATCATATCTGGCTGTTTCTGTGTTGTATGTAAAAGCACATGAGATCCCTGAGGATTCTGGCTGCTGAGATTTTTCAGGCGTGATCACAGGCGATTGCAAAGGCTGCCTCCCCACATCAGACTTGGCACACAGCCAATGCAATGCAGGATCTGAAGGGAGCTGCAGTCATGGACTCACTTCTGGCCAGTCATGATCTTCACCTACTTACATCCTAGTCCCAGCACCTTCCTAGGTCTCTTATTTGGGGCCTTGGGCAGAAGTGTTCCCTACTCTGACTTAGTACCCAGTATTTTTCTGCTCCTTGCTCTAGCGCACAGGTGGCAAACACAAGGCCCACAGGCCGAATCCGGCCCTCCACCTTGTTTTATCCAGCCCGTGATCTTGTTTCTACCCAGCAGCAGTGCCCAGCTCCATGCCCCTAGTTAAGGAGTAGTTACATTTATACAGTCCTAAAATTACATTTGGCCCTCTGAAGGCAACTGCCAGGCTGATGTGGCTCCCCCGAAAAATGAGTTTGACACCCCTGCTATAGCACCTCACACTACCCCAGACCCCAGGGTCCATAAAACTGTCAGGGAGCCTTTTGTTTTGTGCGCTCTCCAGAATGAGACCACCACCACCCCAGGTCTTTGCTGATCCATCTTGATCATGTGGGGGGAAATGGAAAGTGGGTGTACGTGGGCATTTTTTTCAGTTTTAGCCTCTTGCTTGTACCATCAGAGTAAAAGCTTAACTTCTCCATTTTTTGGCTTGCTTTTTTTGTTTTTAAGAGATTACTTATCTATCTATCTATCTATTGACAGAGGGAAAGGGAGGGAGAAAGAGGAGGAGAGAAACATTAATGTGTGGTTGCCTCTCACATGCCCCCTACTGGGGACCTGGCCCACAACCAAGGCGTGTGCCCTGACTGAGAATCAAACTGGCAATCCTCTGATTCACAGGAAAGCACTCAATTCACTGAACCACACCAGCCAGGGGCCGTTTTTTGGCTTGTTGCTTTAATGGGTTCCTTTGACACCTGACAGACAGCTTAGCTCTCTCCTCCAGTTGGCTGAGCTCCTTCTGAAAGGGCTATGAAGACTCCTGAGTTCAGAGTCTTAATCTATGTAAACCTCAATTTTCTCACTATAAAATAGGGATAAATATGTAAATAACAACTACATAATCTTTAAAAACTCACCATAGGGGGATAAAGGAAGCTGGACAGACCTGACTTGGGGAGATGAACACACAATACAGTGTACAGATGACTTGTTGTACAATTGCACACCTGACACCTGTATGATTTTGTTAACTAGTATCATCACAAAAAATTCAATTAAATAAGTTCAAAAAATTACTATGAGGGTTAACTAAAATGAGGCACATAAAATATTTAGCACTACAGAATTTTAGCTAACAAGATTAGATGTTTGTGCATTGCTAAACAAATGTAGTTAATTTTGTTTCTCTTTTGAATAGACAATATATATAAACCAGGTAGAAAAACTGGAAAGAAAAATTATGTATAAAACCTAAAGGTAATCATTACTTCCTGGTCCCTGCTCCCCACCAGTAATGCATATTTGGAATAATCCTGCAAATTTAAGTGTTACTCATAGGCAGAACTCTTAAGATTTCCCCAAAATGTGGATAAAAAATGTATGTGTGTGTGTATATATATATATATATATATATACACACATTAATGCATTAATATATATCCTATTTCAGTTTTTCATGTTTTTCACCAAATTAAATGCCACTAAATGGAAACATTCACTGTAATTCTAGAGTCTAAGTATACTTTTCTGAGTATTATACGTGCTGATAAGTTACATAAGCTCCTTTGGAAACAAATACCAGCCTTTCCTTTGAAATTTGTTAAACTGGTTTATTTACCTAGAGCAGTCCTTTATGTTCTTAGACAGGAAAGGCTTTTCTATTTAAGCAGAAAGAAGAGTGAAGTTTATTAATATGTTTTGAGAAGAGGTTTTGTTTTAATTCTTAGAGTGATGTGAATTCTTCACTAGCTATTATAATTAGAAATTATCTATTTGATGTATGTGATTTTTTTTGTTTTTAAGTGCCTAGACAACCAAAAGAGAAAACAGATTCATAATCCAAATTTAAAAAGTTCATTCACTTTTGATTAGTGTATCTTCCATTCCTAAGCAGAACTGCTAGAACAAATAGTATGTGCATTTAATCTTTCTGCCTCTGTCTTGAGAGATGAGTAAGGAGCTCATGTACTTGAACTAAGTCTGTCCCAACTCTGTCTGGCTCCCTTGCTGAAGGCATGTGGAAGTTCTAGAGTCTACATGCTCCTGGCAAGATTCCAAGCCATTTTTCCTTCTCAGTACTCATTATACTTATCTCATCTTACACTTTTCCCTAGCTTTGTCAACCTTTACTGAAATCTCAGTTGCCCTCTTCAGATATCATCTCCCCACAATGTTTGTTCTGCACACCCCCTTCTCAATCTACCACCACTGCCCAACTCATGAAACCCTTCCACTGGATCATTTGGAATTCACAGCTCATCATTAGCAAAAGCTCTGAAATCCCCTTTGCACTTCTAGTTGCTTTTATCCTTTGTCTAACGGAAATCTGTCCCCTGAGGAGACTGCTCTCTCTAAACACTACTCAGCTATGGACAGGTTCTCTTCCACAGCCCTCCTAACACCGGGAATTAACACTGGGTTAAAGGAGATGGAAATGAAATGAAATACAGGATCCCAGATTGTACCCCTGGACCAGGCAAGAAAATGCAGTGGATCAGACAACAGCCTCCTACCAATATTAATTTCTTTTTACTTTGATAATTAACAAATACTTATATCACATATATGTCACCTAATTATACTGTAGTGATGTAAGATATTGTTCTAGTTCTGAGAAAATACCTATTGAAGTATTTGGGGCAAAGGGACGTAATATTCCAACTCACTCTGAAACATTCTGAAAGTTAGATGTATATTGAGAGAGAAGAAAAATAGAAAGAAATGATGCAAAATATGAACAACTCCTGAATCTGGATGACTGCTATACAGGTGGGACTCTTGTAAAATTTTTGTAAGAATTAGAAATTTTTACCCAAAGCAAAAATTATCACTCAGTCATGGCTGGTCCCAAACCTCTAAGCCTGAAGGACTGGGAGATGAGTGGTGCCACCAGCAATGCTGGGGAACGTAAGAAAGGGTGGGAGGAGAAGTGAGCTGAATTGGGACCATGTGAATTTTGAGGGGTGACACATCTAGGAGGCTATTACCTCAAGTAGTAGCTGCAACTTTATATCTGGAAAAGAGACAGTGGCAGCAAGACAGATGTCCTATCATTGTTATGAAGGAGCTAACAAAAACAACCACAACTCTCCAGAAGAAAAAGTGTTAAGAATGATTATGTGCAGGTTGTTTTAAAAGGCCAGTAAACTAATCAGAAATCTCACTGAATAAGAAAACTCAATGAAATATATTATTCACAGTTCAGAAAACTGCAGAAAACAATCTTAAGCTAAACTGATTTAACTCAGGCTGATCACTGATCTCTGCTTCTCTGTATCATGCTGATTCACAAATTTTGAAATCTAGACTGATTTAGTTGTTACTTTCACTATGTGCTAAGAATAAAAGAGATATTTCACACTTTAGCATTATTCTTTCATTCCTGAAAGCACAGAGAATATGTGGCCTTTAAACTATACTTTAGAAGTAGCTCAAGACTGCAGATTGCTATATTTTAATAGACAAGCTTAATTGACTCCTGTTTTTGAATGACTGATATGTGGTCTCTCTGGTAATGCAGAATGCCACCTGCGCTGTAATCATTTTAATCATCAAATTGCCACATGGTACCAGTTATAGATTCTGCCAGTCAGTAACATGACAGACATTTTAAGGGCCATTTGTTTTTCTATTTAAATTGTACTGACAAATTAAATTTGAGGAGATATTTATGGTCCAAAGGGGTCTCATTTCAGGTAGGGAAGCACACTCCTGCCTCTAAAACAGTGCACCTCTAACATGCAAGAACCACTGAGCATGTCCACCAAATCAAGGAAAAGATGTCTGTTTTCTAGAACTGCACAGATAAATATAAAACTGGTATGAAACTTTTCCCCCTAAAATTATGTCTTATTATAAAACTGAAACGTTACACAAACAGCCATTTTAAGAAGTGGATGCTATAAGGATGCTGCATACCAGAGAGGATCTCTTCAAAATCTTCAATCTCCAATGCAAATGTCTTTCTTAGATCATGCCACACAGCTGTGCAGTGAGCATGTGAGCTCTTGGCTCTGTGTGAGGCGGTTTTGGGAAAAGCCTCCTCCACAGAAACATCAGTCAAGAGAGGGACAGAAGACAGACCATGAATTTCACTCCATTACTTTTGTGCTTATTGTTTTCACACACTGTGGTTTCATGCTTGTCTGAGAACTTTCATAATCATATTTATTTTAAAAGAATTGGTTTTATTGTATATCTAAAATAATAACAAGGCACATAAAACAAGTGCCTGAAGGAATAGGAAATGCCACTCTTATCATTTGTGCACAGTGGTGAACTACACTCCCATTTTAAAGCAAAACATTGATGGAAAACGATGCTGTGATGATCTTTTCTTTGCAGCGGTTGTTTTAGCACCTGCCTTGGACCTAAAGTACAATTCAGTTATTTATTCTTCCAACAATACTGCTGCTAACTGCAAAGGATTTAAATAACACAGAAGGAAACTTAATCAAAATCCTGTTCCCATTGCTTCAAAGTGTATTTCACAATGGTATTTCCAGTTTTTATGGGGCTACCCAGACTACAACTAAATTAATTCTTTTAATCATCTTATACAATATTTACTAAAGTAAAACTGCCACATAAAGCATATTTTCTGCTTTCTGAATATAAAACCATAGTAATTATATGGCTCATTTACTACACAAAAAGTGTGTTTGGTTAATTAAAAGGAGCATATCTATTATTTGTTTCAATGGTACATACTCTACATTTTTAATGCTACCGATGGTAAAATTTTATTTCTAACTCATTATACTAGAGTTTACATGGTATTTTAGAATGGGAAACAACAGACAACCATTTTCTTTCTGTTAAAAAGAAAACCACATGTCCCAAATAGCGTCACTTATGCTAAAGCCCACTGACATACCCAAGCAGACCTAGGAAGAATGAAAAATCACCAGGCGGGAAACTGCACCAGTGGGAAACTGCCTGCCGACCCTGCTCAGGACCAACAGACGCTTGGCCAAGATAACAGGATGCCTGCTAGAAGCTATGGCTAGCAGAAGCGGCAACCAGCTCCCACCAAAAGCAATGGTCAGAAGAAGCTCCAACCAGCTCCAGACAATCAGACTTGGACACTCCATTTATCTTTTGAGGGTTTTTGCACTTAAAAACCCTACCCTAAGAACAACTGGGGAGTCTGAACCTCCCTTGGTTGGTTCCACTTTCCTCTGTCTTCCCCGCTAATGAACCCTTGTGGCTCAGCTCGCTGTCACCATCTGGTTTCTTGAAGGACTCCAACCTAACACCCATGACCCCACCCTTGTTCCTAAAAACCCTTCCATTTTGTGTAATCCCTTGGAGCACCCTTACAGTTGCTAGATGTTGCCAATTCAGAAATGGTTCAATAAAGTCAATTAGATCTTCAAATTTAGTTGGCTGAATTTTCTTCTTTAGATACTGAAATTAAGTTTTGTTTAAATAAGCTAACTGAAGTACAGACAAAAATATATGTAAGAAAAATAAAACAGGAAGCCCACTAACAGGGACAACAGTTGAATGAACTCAAAAAATTAATAAGGTGAGTAGATCCATTGCTCATCTAACAGTGGTTCTAGAACAACAGGTCCACTCTGCAGTGAGCTCAGACTGTCAGCCTTGGGATGGTGGTGGAAGGTAACGAGGAACTCGGAGCCTGTCCTTCAACTTCCAGTTAAGTCAGAATAAATTTACTCATGTGACTCTAAGTCTATTGCTTAAAATTTGAAACAGAATATTTCAATTTTCTAACTGCCCCACAGAAGGTGGTAGGTGGAGGCGGTGTGTGTGGGGGGAACCAAAAGCATTAGGGCATAGTGAATAATAAACTTTTTTACAAATAAATGTAACAGGGTGCGGCCAAGAGAGGCCCCCAAATAGGGATTTATAATGGGGTCCAGAACTCAGGGTGTTCAGGAAATATTAGAAAAAAAAATATATAATGTCCACACCCTCACCAGTCTGAGTGGGGGCATGGGACACACGGAGCAGGGCCATTGAGAGCTGTTTTGCATAGCAACAGCTTTGCAGTTAACCTCTGGCATGGTCATTTAACATACCTATGAGCTTTAACTGGTTTCATGGATATGTTAAATAGCTGTGACCATGCTTTGAGCCAGGGGGATGGGAGTGACTTCAACCCAGAATGTAACTGGGAGGCAACTCCCCCTGGCTACAGAGCCTGAGAGCTTGGAGATGATTGGGTCCATGCCATGGGACCACACCTGTCAAGACTTACTATGGCTGCCCAGTAAAGCTGGAACAACACAGGAATGCTGACAGGTGTAACTGATTGTGGGAGGAGTTGGAAATGGGGCTACAGAGGAAGATTGGCATGGGGATTTAATCCCAGACATGGAAGCCATGATGGAAATCACTGCGCAGCTTGGGCAAAGGGCAGGACCATTTGGCTTTGGCAGGAGTTGGGACCACACTGCTTGGGCAAAAGTTAGGACCATGCAACTGTGGGGTGCTTCCTTTTGCCACGTGGCTTAGGAAGCAGGAGAGACTTGGCCTAGAAGAAAAGGGGTGAAAGGACTCTTGCTGGTGGGCCATGAGAAGGTGCCACATGGCTTTAGATTAACTGGAGATCATGGTGGCAACACAGTGGATGGTGCCAGGAGCCTAAATCATGGACTTCTACTTCTTTTCCTAAGATACAGTACCCCCACCTGGGCAAAGGGGAGAGGGAAGGACTGTGTGCATTTGTGTGTATTCTAAAGAACTTTAGCATTTTAATGAAGACATTAAGTCATTACTCTAAGTCTGTATAACTTTTAAACAAATATTTCCTTTCTCTTTCACCAGTCTCTAGCATGGAGAGATGTCTTTCCTCTGGTGGTGGGCAAGTGAACCTAGTATGGGGGGGACCCCCGGAGAAAAATGGGGTGTCCTTTTGGTAATAGTGTATCGTTCACCTACCCTAGGTCTGTTCTGTAACATAAGCAATAAAATGCAAAAAATAAAGTTGCTGATAGTTACCCACAAAAGAGTAAAGGTAATTTAAAATTTAATATACACTTATTTTAATAAATAGTGAAAACATCTAAAATATCCAGACTGTAGAGAATTTTTATAACAGTTGAGTTTATTTGAGCCAAATGATGACAATGTCAGGAGGCAGCAAGACCTGAAAGGCTCCGGAGAAGGACAGTTCTGCAGTTTCTTTTATACATTTGGAGTTAAGAGTGAACAAAAGGAAGACTATATAAAGTTGGGAGAAAGCAAGGTATACATTAGTTAACAAGATCATATACTCCTCCAAGAGTCTAAAAAAAGAGGCGAGTCAAAGGTGTGTTAACTTAGATGCACAAAAACAATGGACGGAGGTGCTCAAGGCAAAGGAAAACTCTTACTGAAGAAGTTCTATGCCTGGCGTGTGACTACTCACCATGTCCTTCCCAGTTAGGAATTTATGATCAGATCGCCCTGTGCAGTTACTTTGAGTTAGATCTATTACAGTAGGCACAAGAACCAGAGGGAAAGAAACAGAAAAATTGGGATTTCATCGAGAATTGTGGGTAAAAAGATAAAGAGTCATGGAGACAACGCAATAATCATACCAATAAAATAGCTACGATTCATGCATTGTGGATTAGGACACGAACTCAAGTGGGCAGGGACTTGTGCAAGAAAAGTGGCCACATACTAACCTGGCAAGCTCAGGGGAGGCCAGGGAGGCAGACTTACAGAGACCTAAAGTAACCACAAAGGATGGCCTAACATTAAAACTTACTAACTAAAAACAGTTCCTGGCGGATAGTCCTGTCCTTGGCCAGTATTTTCCCTAACAAAAGTTAATCTTTAACTAAGCCTGTCTATTTTCTTTTTGCATCTATGATAACAGACCTTTGGAATGTCAAGCTAACTTCCCTTTTTTCCCAAATTCCTTGGGCACAAGCTGAGACCACAAATCCCCTCATTGTTATTGTTAATTGTTGATTAACTATCCTGTACCCATCTACATAAAGGTAGTATGTGTCTATCATTTTACATTGTATCCAGTCTCAAAGGTTTTCCCTGCTTTGCTTTCTCCTGCCTCCCCTAATCTATCACCAATGGACTTCTGTAACCCCGTTATGGCTACTCCTTTGATTCTACTGTATAAAATCAGGTTCTAAACTGTCATTCTCCGCAGCATTTCTCAATCCATTGAGATGTTGCTTTCCAGAGACTGCTGTCAGTTTGGCTCAAATAAACTCACCAAAAATTCTCTACAGGTTTGAATGTTTCTTACATTGACAAACTTCTGTATTTCTGATTCTGTGCCCTCAGGTCCTAAAACTGTGTGACACACACTGGGTACCCTACAACTGCTTGTTGGATGATTGAATAATGTGCCAGATAGCTTATGTATATTATGCTTAATCTTCATTCCTTTCAGGAATAGCCTTTCCTGAAAGGCTATTTTTATTCCTACTTTTAAAATTAAAAACTGAGGCTCATAAATGGCTACATACCAGGTTAAAATCATACAGATTAGCTATTATTAAAATACAGCTTTCTCTAACCCTAAAGTAGGTCTTTCTTCTGCAGGATAAGGCAATTTACAAGAAATGATACACTAAATTGGAAGGCAGGCCTCCTGGCTTTATTCTGTTTGTAACAAGTCAAGTGATCCTTGGTAAATTACTTCCTTTCTCTGTGGAACCACTCTGTTTGGGGACAAAGGGCTGTATTTACAGATATGGGAATTGGTAGTAATATCTGCTGGCCACACAGTCCGATTGCAAAGATCATATTGGTCCACATGAAAGTGCTTTTAAAATGTGATGATGTATAAATTAAAAATATATTGTTATTAATGAAAAGGATGCCCCCAATTATTGAAATGCTATTGAAATAAATGAGTATAGAGAAAAAATATGAAAGGAAAGTTGCTTTTTATTTATTTTTGGGTTGTTTGATAGGATGATTTGTGCTATATATTGCATTAAGGAGTATTCAGAAAATGAGAATAGTGTCTTACTAATCTTATGCAATTAAAGATACAGGAATAAATCTGGTAACTGAGGGCATGTACCATACTGGAAGTCATCTGGTGAGTGGTGGTAGTTAAATTCATCAGAATGGTCAAGGTTTTAAAAGAAAGCGATGCAGTGTTAAGGAAGGTAGAGATCTTGAAAATGCCTATGAAGAGTGAGGAAAACTAGAAATGGGAATAGAGGAATAGGAACAGAATCAGACAGTACAAGACCACAAAGGCCAAAAGGAAGGACTTGTACTAAGCAAGCACTGCCTAACAGCGTCTAATGTGCAGGGACGCATGAAGTGAAGAAGCCCCTGCATCTGGCCGGTGACATGCATGAGGTCAGTATCTGACTGGGCAGATGCCAGTTTAAAAGAGGAATAAGATACATCTTTATTTTAAGTGTTAGGGAAAACAAGTGTGTTTGAAAACAGAGGAAATAAGGCAATGGAAAAGATGAGAATTAAAATGTCAAAAAGCAGGAAGGATGCAAAGGCAGGAGAGATAAAGATGCAGGATAGGGGAAATGGCCTTAGGGTCCTCTCTCTGTCAAAGAGAAAAAAAAGATAATGGGGTTAGGATACAGGAATATTTTCTTGTGCAAAGGAGGGGGAACTCCTTGGCTCAGATTCCATTTTAAGGAATGTGGTGTTTAAAAGCATTAGAGATACAGTAACAAGCAAAGCCAACACAATCCCGCCCTCCTAGCACCTGTCCTAAGTGATGGAGAGCAGGCATTGAACAGGAGGATGGTTGATGCACAACACTGGAAAAGTAGGAAAGATGTTTAAATTGATAAGAAAATTTTTATAAGCAGCTAACAAAAAATAGGATTGAAATAATAGCCTCTGCTCAAATGATGAAGCTCAGAATGGATTTGTATTAAGCAAAATATGTGGGGTTACATGATTTTTTCCAATTACTTTTTGATAATCTAGATACAAGGAAAAGACAAAAATGGTAATGTTACAGAACAAACAAGGGGGGCCTGGGACGATATACTATTACTGAAAGAAGCCCCCAGGTCCGTTATGTCCGCCGCCAGAGGAAAGACATCTCTCAATGCCAGAGATTCGTGAAAAGGAAAAGAAACGTTTATTTAATGCTATACAAACTTAAAGTAGGGACCTAATGTCTTCACCAAAAATCCTAATGTCCCTTAAAGCACCCACAAACAGACAGTCCTTCCTTCCTTCCCCCTTTGCCCAGTCCAGAGTACCATATCTCCTAAAGCTGCGGGGGTCCCTACTCTGGCAAAGGCACGTGGTCCTCTCTCCCCTGACCACGGGAGTCTCCACTCCATCAAGGCCACATGGTTTTCTCCCTCAGGGCTGCGAGAGTCTTCACTCTGCTAAAGCTGTGTGGTTCTCTCTTGCAGGGCTGCGCATGGTTCTCCCCCTCCAATGGCTGCCGAGTCTTGGTTTAAATCCCAGTGCCAATCTTCCTCTGAAGCCCCATTTCCAGATCCTCTCACAATTGGCTACAGCTGCCAGATTCTGGGCAGGTGTGGCCCTGTGGTGTGGAGCCAATTATCTCCAGGCTCTTCTGGATCTTATTACAGATCCCTATTTGAGGCTCCCCTCTTGGCTGCACCCTGTTACAGTAAAAGTTAATTAACGGCACTTCTGTGATGTATGAATTTTTTTTTTACAGTACATACATTTTTTATGGTTATTACAAGATTTTTAAAAAGTCTTTGATTAAAAACCAAGAACTGAAATTATTGCTTTATATAGAAAAATAACTTCTAAAAGTTAATCAATGAAAAAAATATTTGTATCAACTATAGGCCTTAAAGATAAGGAAAAATAATAGAAGAGTTTGAAAAAGAAAACTAATATCTGAGCGATGGGGAAGAAATATTGAAGGTCAAATCTTGTGTCTAAACTGGCACAGAAAGTCAGTTTCACCACACACACAAAAGACACTAATATTGGTAAACCTCAAAGCATGAAGGGGAATGGTGGGAAAATGTAAATGCCATATCTAATATTACTTTTAGAAAAGGGTTGGATTAAATAGTGGTCCACTGATTAGTTAGTTCTTTTTAAGTAAGCATGAAATAAAGAACTTAGCATGCTAGTGATCATAGATTAGAATAAAACTGAGTTTTTAATGACAGTCAGAAGTCAAAAATGGAAGCATGTAGCTGAAGAAAAATGAAACCTAAAAGTTACAATCATTGAGTTACCTAAACAGTGATTATTAGAAGATAAAACTTCTTAAGTCTAGACAATGTTTGCTTTCCACATTTGTTTGCTTGTTTATGGGCTAACATTTATGCCTTCTTAAAAGGTAATGCCTATATTAGTAAAAGCTAATAGTTTCACACTTGCTAAAAGTTTTAGAGGACCAATGAATAACTTTTGCTTTTGTATTTACAAGACCTGAACCAACTGAGACAAAGGAATCAGGCAGATGGGCATCAAAATTAAAAAAAAAAAAAAAGACTAAATGAATGTTATCTCCAAAATGTGCTACTCCAGTCTTGATCAGTGATGGAGGAAAGGTCTCAGAACGTATCATTTCAATTGGCCAGTAAGTTTAATAGTAAAAGGCAAGTTAATGATTATAATGCATTATAAAACCTTTGGAAGAAGTTTGTTTTGAGGACTATTTTTAAATTTATTTTTGTGTCAGTTTTTAAGTTATTTTTAAAATCAGTATTTTTATGGAAATAACTTGAACAAATATGTCACAGAATTTTGAGACCCATTAGAACAAAGTTTAATGAGAAAAAAGTTGTCAGAGCTAAACTAACTTGCAAGGACAGTATTTTACTTTTTTTAAATTAAAGATTTTATTTATTTATTTTTAGAGAGAGGTGAAGGGAGGAAGAAAGAGAAACATCAGTGTGTGGTTGCCTCTTGCACCCTCTTATGGGGACCTGGCTGTAACCCAGGCATGTGCCCTGATTGGGAATCAAACTGGGAACCCTTTGGTTTGCAGGATGGCTCTCAATCCACTAAGCCACACCAGCCAGGGCAAGGACGGTATTTTAACACAGCTAAATTCACTGTATTTTCATGTCTTTATAATGAATGACATTGTCAGCCTTGTCTCTGATGGAGCTGGTACATAGAACAAGTCTTGTTTAGGGAAAATAGAAGTTTCCTAAAATGAACCTCTGAATTATGCATATTTACAAAACTAGTGACAGCAAATTTGAAAAGGATCTCCTTGAAGGTCAGGGATGTGGCTGCCTCATTTGTCACATGGCCAAGGGAAAATCAAAGCTTATGCTCCCTGCAGGCAGCCAGATGCCAAACAGTAGGAGTGGGGTGAGCCACTTACACGGACCCATTTCCCTCTGGACACACTAAAGAAGTGGGGCAGACATGGGCCAAGAGTGAATAATAATGGAGACTCCTGGAGGGGGAGAAAGGTAAAGAGATTCTCCTGTAAAACCACAGGGCAGTATTTAAGAGATAAAGTACTTTATAAGCTGGATATTCTCTTTGGAAAGTTGTAAATTCAGCCCCAGAAAGACTGACCTTTTGAAGCCAGAAAGGTTCCAGCCTTAAATGGTCTGAATAATTGTCACTTCTCACTGCCTCATTTTGACACTGGAAGACAATGAAATGGGACGTACCTGGTTAGACTCTCTTAAACTGTGGATAAAGAACACCTATGGCTGGCGTTTGGAAAGATGATAGTTTTATCACATTCATAGCACTAAAATGAACTCTGGAGAAATGTCTCATATAATCCCATGGTTAATTCTATATGTAATACGATGCCTTTCTGTAAACACAGCCAAGACTAATCCCAAGAAATGCAGTTTTTTAAAAAGCAATCAGGAATGTCATATAAAATGAACGCCAATATTCACAGCATGAGAATACAAGTTCAAAATTCTTATCTTTCAACGAGTTGGGGAAAATCTTGATGGCTTGCTAAACCACTTTAATCTCCTTCAGAATCTTTTCCAACTTGCGTTTCAAGCATTAAAACATACCCAATCAAGTTCCAACAAACTCCAAGACTTTGAAAAATCACTTCAACAGACATTTTTATTCTACTCCTCTCAGTGATAAACAGAATGATTATGGCAAGTCCTTTGATTGTTGTTACTGTTTCCTATAAGCATGGGCCTCACAGGAGACACCTCATTAAATCTTCTCTCATTTCCTCCTGTTTTTCTTTATCCCTCATTTCATTTCCTCAAAATAATATTGTATAGCTAACATTTCCTTTGAGAAAAGTGTGCTTTATCATTCTCAGTTTTTAATAAGAACAGTAGTATTGTGAGTATGCTAATTATTCCTCTCCTACTATGTGCAAAGAACTGACTTGAAGGTTGAAAAAGTCTTATGATCTGACCACTACCTTCAGGATGTTCATTAACTGGAGAAAACAACAGTAAAGAATGTAATATGTAAGGTCCTAATCCATGATATGAAAATCCACTCATATATTCAGAATCAGACTCTAATAATGCATTGTGTACTTCAAATACTTGATACTGCTGACAGCCAGGTATTTCAATTAGCCTCACCTAGCCATTTCTCAGATCTTCAAACTATAACCTGCACTTTGTTAAATGACTTAAAATCTTGTGAGGTACAAACCAAAATTATGATAGATTTTTTAATTATCATATTCTCTTAAAACATATAACTAAGTCACTGAGTTTCTTTAAATACAATTTTAGCAATTGGCTGTTCTATTAGAATTAGGTTTCCTCTTTATGACTTAAATGGAAAATGAACTAATTTGAAAAATTAAAGGTTTTCTAATTTCCATTATGAATGCACTTCCTTTATTTCAGAACTTGAAATTATTTGAAAATAAGCACCTTTCATATATGCTGAATAGATAATTATAGTAGATATAAAATACAAGCACAACCTTCAGAGCTCAAACTAGAGTCTTCTCACAAATAACTGAGAAAAATCCACTATGCTCTTTTATAAAGAAATTACTTTCCTGTTTAAAAATTGAGATGGAGAGTATAAGGAGCCTTATTATTCAAGCAAAAGTGTTAATAGATTAGGAAAGAAAGATTGACATTTCATGGAGTACATTATGATAAGTGATAACCATGATATAAATAAAGGCAATTGAACTTACAGGACTACTCTACATATAGAATTATATTAAATGTTGTCATTTAATATCACTGAAAAGGGAAGAAAAAAAAAGAAAAAAGGCATACACTAATGTTTATATATATTTTTTCTATAATCTTGTTGAGGAAATTAAGGGTTCCATTAACTTACAATGTCTTACAGTAATCATATCACTTGTAGAGAGAGACAAAGCACTGTTTACAAGTTGTCAGGCTCAGAGAATGCCTTTGATCACTCCATTGGGGTAAGGGTATTGCTGATGAGCTAGGGTGTTTGAAAATGTAATGAGCCCTACAGATAATAGGGGAGAATAAATTATCAAACTTTGGCTTTTTGAAGCCAGCTAACTGAAGTTTTCCAAAAGCTCCTATAAACTTATTTACCTATTTGATCTTATTATATAAGAACTGAGAGAAAAGAATGTTACCAATACATTTATTCCTATATCTAAGATCATGTAGGAAAGTATATATTAGAGAACTAAATGTATAAATATTAAGATTGATTGATATAGTTAATATTTTGATAACTTGACTCAGTTTCTATAGTTACCTACTTAGAAGGTCATGCAGTAATACAGGTTTAGTACATCTAGATCTTTTTTTTTCATTTTTAAATTTGTCTTTCAATTACAGTTGACACACATGATTATATTAGTTGCAGGTGTATACCACTGTGATTAGATACTACATTACTAAATGATCACTTTGATTCTCGCACCTGACACAATTATTACAATATTATTGACTATATTCCCTATGCCATTAGTTATATCCCATGACTATTCTATATATAAAAACCAATTTGTACTTCTAATCCCTTCATTTTTTTACCTGGCTCCCCAACCCCCTCCCATCTGGCAACCATTGAAATGTTCTCTGTATCTAAGAGTCTATTTCTGTTCTGCTTCTTCATTTGTTTTGTTTTCTAGATTCAATCATTGATAGATATGTGCTTTTCACATTTTTTTTGATAGATATTGACATTTTGTTGTTCAAATTTTTATTTTTTTTCCTTCTTTTTAATGAAGACCCTTTAACATGTTATACAATACTGGTTTGCTGGTGGTGAACTCCTTTAGCTTTTTCTTATCTGAGAAGCTCTTTATCTGTCCTTTGATTCAGAATGATAGCTTTACTGAGTAATCTTAGTTTTATAGGTCTTTGCTTTTCATTACTTTGAATACTTATTGCTAATTCCTTCTGGCCTTCAAAGTTTCTGCTGAGACCAGCTGACAGTCTTATGGCAGCTTCCTTGTAGGTAACTGCTTTTATCCTTGCTGCTTTTAACATTCTCTTTAACATTTGGCATTTTAATTTATGATATGTCTTGGTGTGCAACTCTTTGGGTTCATATTGTTTGGGATTCTCTGCACTTCCTGGACCATTCTGCACCTCCACCCCTCCTGCCAATCTTGATGTGGCCTATTCTTTAATTCCCTAGTTGTAGGACTTCTAATTCAGCCAGATTTCAGGCAAGTCTGAATGTTGGTTATTCTGTAGTTTAATTATAATTTTGATATCACCTATATCTTTTTAAAAAAATAGCCCTGTGATTTAAATGGCATTTTTTTTGTAATGAAAGTTCTACCTACTCTCCTAACAACATCGGAAGCTCTGGAGAGAAATTAATGATATTGAAAAATACTTCTATACAATTTTTTGCTAAATTCAAGTCTACTTTAAAAAACAGGATCAGCCAATTACAGAGAAAAGCATAACAAGAGAAAATATTTTTATTAGTACAATTACTGGTGGTCAAGAAAATCTAACACAAGGTAAGTGAAAAGTTCCAAATATGTTAAGGCACATTTTTGGAGAAAAATTGCACATCATTATCCTAAGTCAAATTTTATTTTTATATTTCAGTTGACAAAATCCCAGTCCCCCCAGGCAAGTACACTATTTACAATAAATGGCTCTGTTACATTTCTAAAAGATGTCAAGTAGTAGTTTTAACTGTTAGCCAATTCCTGCTTCTACATTTCACAACACTCAAAGATTAAATAAGCCTTTTGTTATTATTTATTGCCCATCTTAAATAGGGTGAGCCATAACTCATTGATTCAACTTAAGCAAAATAATTTATGTTATCTGAACACTTGCTACAAAGTAAATACATTTTTGGTTTTTATTTATGTTTTTAATATATTTTATTGATTATGCTATTACAGTTGTCCCATTCCCCCCTTCACTCCCCTCTACCCTGCACACCCTCTCCCACCCACATTCTCCCCCTTTAGTTCATGTCCATGTGTCAAAACTTCTCTAGGTTCTACATTTCCCATACTATTCTTACCCTCCCCCTCTCTATTTTCCACCAACCATCTATGCTACTTATTTTCTGTACCTTTTCCCCCTCTCTCCTCCTTCCACTCCTCTGTTGCTAACCCTCCATGTGACACCTCTATTTCTGTGGTTCTGTTCTTGTTCTAGTTGATTGCTTAGTTTTTTTATTTTTTGTTTTTGTTTTAGGTGTGGTTGTTAATTGTGAGTTTGCTGTCATTTTACTATACATGTTTTTTATCTTCTTTTTCTTAGGTAAGTCTCTTTAACGTTTCAATATAATAAGGGCTTGGTGATGATGAATTCCTTTAACTTGACCTTATCTGAGAAGCGCTTGATCTGCCCTTCCATTCTAAATGGAAGCTTTGCTGGATAGAGCAATCTTGAATATAGGTCCTTGCCTTTCATGGCTTGGAATACTTCTTTCTAGCCCCTCCTTGCCTGAAAGGTCTTTTTTGAGAAATCAGCTGACAGTCTGATGGGAATTCCTTTGCAGGTGACCGTCACCTTATCTCTTGCTGCTTCTAGGATTCCCTCCTTCATTTTTACCTTGGCTAATGTAATTATGATGTGCCTTGGTGTGTTCCTCCTTGGGTCCAACTTCTTTGGGGCTCTCTGAGCTTCCTGGATTTCCTGGAAGTCTATTTCCTTTGCCAGATTGGGGAAGTTCTTTATTATTTGTTCAAATAACTTTTCCAGTTGTTGCTCTTCCTCTTCCCCTTCTAGTACCCCTATAATTTGGATGTTGGAACACTTAAATATGTCCTGGAAGTTCCTAAGCCTCTCATTTTTTTTGAATTCTTGTTTCTTCATTCTTTTCTGTTTGACTGTTTCTTCCTTTTGGTCCATTCCATTGATTTGAGTCCCAGTTTCCTTCCCATCACTATTGGTTCCCTGTGCATTTTCCTTTATTTCACTTAGCATAGACTTCATTTTTTCATCTAATTTGCGACCAAATTCAACCAATTCCGTGATCATCCTGATCACCAGCACTTTGAACTGTGCACCTGATAGGTTGGCTATCTCTTGGTCGATTACTTGTATTTTTTTCTGGAGCTTTGATCTGTTCTGATTGGGTCTTTTTTTTTGTCTCATCTTGCCTGTTATGTATGATGGGTGGAGCCTTAGGTGTTCACCAGGGTGGGGCAATCCAGTCACTGGGTTGTGATGCTGTATGTAGAGGTGGGGTCCAAGAGGTTACAATGGCACTTGCTCCGTTCTCTGTCAGATTTCAGTCCCTTCTTCTGCTTCCCCCAAGGTAACTGGGCCTTTCTGGTGCTAATTCCTGTGTTGGAGGGCTTGTGTACATTCTAGGACCCTGTGGGTCTCTCCAACACACTCTCCTGTGAAGCTGGGAGCTTATTCCTGGGCCTCAACCCCCACAGGTGTTTTCAATCAGTGTTCTGAGGTTCTATTTCCCAGTACTGGGACCCTGGGTAGCACGGTCTGTCTTACTGCCCAACTTGGCCTGGTATATCTACATGTGAATGTGGGATTGCCCGGACAGCCAGCCACCTTTCATGCAGTGCCTCACACTTCACCATCACCACCTCACTGGGTCTGCCAGCCGCCTGTGCGCCCAGGGTCCATCCACTGTGGTCTTGCACCCGGGATGCCTTAAGCACCTGGTGCCACCGCTTTTTGTGCCAAGACCCACTCTGCCCAGCTGCCTGACTCCGCCCTTCCTATTGGTCTGGATGAATGTGTATATTTTAACTCCTTGGTTGTCCAACTTCCATACAGTTCAATTTTCTGTCAGATTTGGTGGTTATCTTGTTTCTAAATTGTTGCTGACCTTATTTTGGTTGTGAGGAGGCACAGTGTGTCTACCTATGCCTCCATCTTGGCTGAAAGTTCCCAAAGTAAATTCTCTTGGAGATACAATTATTCCCATTATTTTCTACTGTTGCGCAAAAACCACCCACACGCGGGGAGATAACGAAGCACAAACTTTATTACGTGCTCAGGGCTCAAGGGAGTCAATTCCCAAATCCTGAGCTGAAAAGGCTGGGTTAGGTTAGGGGTCCTTTTTATATACCAGTTACACAGGCAGAAAGGGAGGGGGACCAGCTGCTGAAAGCAAGCATTCAGAAGCAGGAACGAAGGTCAGCATTTCGGCCTTGAGATAGCGTTACATAGCAACCGGCTTCTTACCTAAAAATAACTTTTACTCAGCTTTTGTCCCAACAAAACTTGCAAGTGTTACAGAGAGCAGTTTCTTTTCCTGCCACATTCCCCCCTTTGATGCTATAAGGTGTTTTATCCCTTTTAGTGTCACTAATACCTGGCTATAAGGCTGAGGTCCTTGGGAGGGTTACAACTGCTGATAGTGGTGTTAGTACCACTGGAGGGCTAGCACTGTGGCGGCTGCCCTACGAGTCACTGTAGCCCTCAGTGTTAGACTAAGATCCGGAAGATGCAGGGTCCTATATGCCTGAGACCTCCGGGTCTGGTACTTCATGGTCCTGGATGCTACTCCAGTCCAGTATACCTTCCCTCCCCAAGTGCAGAGGGATTGCTGTGACTGAATGCAACCCAATGGAATGGCAGTGGAGGAGCTGAAAGCTGACCCTGGGAGATAGTAAGAGACCTCTTTACGCTGAGCTTAATCCTATGCCTGGGGTATTACATTTGCAGGCTGGGGCTGAGACAGGGGCTGCATTTGTTAAGCAAAGCATACAATAAACCTAAATACAGAGATTAAACAGAAAAACTATTTCTAGGGTGACCTGCTTTGCAGGGATTCCATTCCTCAGGGGCCACAGTCACTAGTCCAATTGTCAATGCTCCTGCGAAGGTGCCAATTAAAGTCAGGTACCCTGCGGAACAACGGTCTATTCCTTGGCGTCTTTTTTACTGGTTGGCGTCCTCCACTGTCTTAGCGTGGGTTTTTGGCACAGGCCTAGTCCTCGGGTCTTCGGAATCTGCTGCTCTCTTGGCCCAGCTGTAGTAGATCCAAGGGGTGACTTCTGCAGCAGTAAGTTTTTCCAGGGCAGTCCAGTTTTCTGGTCTACATACTTGGCGACTTTTCTGCCCTTAACCATATAGCTGCTTTCATCCATGTAGTGGGTGACATCAACATCAGGTTGGGCCAGGGGCTAGTCCTGGAGGTCTGGCCAGCTGGCATGGACCTCCTTAGTTACTCTAAGACAGTCATGGTCCAGCTCTCTAAGTTCTGCCGGTAAGTAGGTGGCTGGATTGACTTGTTTCATGGTCTTAACATGCACTCAGGTTTCCTTGGAGGATGCCCTGGTATTAAGTCAGCCTGGGGTTTGACAGCCACTTATGCCCCTTGCAAGAGGGTTATGGCAGCAGTGACTGTCCTCAGATGAGGTGGCCAGCTGGTGGCGTCATGGTCCAACTGCCTAGACAGGTGAGCCACCAGGTATTGCCATGGTCCGACAGACTGGGTCAGGACCCAAGGGCTACCTTGTCTCTCTTGTGGATATACAGATTAAAAGGCCGCCCCGGCTTTGACAATTCAAGGGCAGGAACATTAGTGAGGCACCCCTTAATATTTTAGAAGGCTTTTTCTTAATGTCCAGACCCTTCAAAGCCTGGTAGTAGGGCCGAGTTCCACAGCCGCAGGGTGCAGGCTGGCTTTTTCTCAGGAGAACGAGCATTTTCCTCAGAAATCAGACAAGGTTCTGGAGGGCGTTGGCAACTCTGCCATTTTCTGTCCTCGCCCCTGATCACACCGTGAGTACTTCCCGCAAGCCTGGTTGCTGAACTCTGCACCTGGTGACATTACCAGAGCCCCAAGGGAGCTTGCAGGCTACTGGGGCAGGTGAACCTGACAGAGCAACGTGAAGGGCCATGACAGGGGACTGCGCAGACAGCTGTAGGGGCATTTCAGCAGTGTGTGTGTTCCCTCCTGGCACCGTTCCTGGGATGGGCCGCCAGGAGGAGGTTGTCCATGTACTGCAGAATCGTCAGGTCCATCCCCCCTTAGCGAGGGGTCTCCTGCTAGGGCTTCCCAAACAGGGCTGGGGAGTTCTTAAACCCCTGGGGCAGTCTAGTTCAGGTTAACTGAGTCTTGACTGCTGTGTGTGGAAAATGGGTTGACTAGAAGGTGCCACAGAAATGCAGGAAAAGGCATCCTTCAGATTAAGGCAGGTAAACCACATTGCCGTTGGGGGAAGCTGGCTCGGGAGGGTGCATGGGTTCGGGACCACTGGGTGGCGGCTGTTGGCTGCTTCGTAGACAGCCCACAGATCCTGGACAGGCCAGTACCCTCTCCCGTCTGACTGTTATCATGGGTCTGGGCAGGTGTGGCCTCATGTTATAGAGCCAATTTTTTTCCAAGCTCCCACTCGGGGGACCTGCCTCCCAGTCACATCCTGGGCAGGGGAGTCTTTATCTCCCTGGCCCAGAGCATGGCCACAGCCATTTAGCATATCCAAGTGACCAGACGAAGGCTATAGGCATGTTAAATGACTATGCCATGGGTCAACTGCAAAGCTGGTGCTGTACAAAACAGCCCCACATATTTTGCTCTGTGTGTCCCTCCCCCAACTTACACCTGTGGGGAAAGTGTGAAGACATCCTAAAATTTCCTGGACATCTTGAGTTCTGGACCCCATTCCAAATGCCCATTTAGGGTCCCCCACCTTAGCTGCACCTTGTAACAATTTTTCATTTTAGATATATACCCACTTTAAATTCTTTTAAAGGACAATGGACGAAGGTCTCATCTTCTTGTAACTGCTTCTGGCTGGAAATGGACATTGTTTTACCTACCCATGGGTCTGGGGTGCCCTGAAAGAGGGTGCAGCATGGAGGGAGTCCTTCCTGTAAGGGGAAGGACCTTACAGAATCCTGGTCAGTTGGGTATTACCAGGAAGTCGCAGGCTCGGTGTCCAAAGGCTGGCATTACTGGACCATTGGCATCCTGGTTATATTCTGGAGGTGACAGATTTGGAAAGAGTTGGAAGGCACAATTAAATCATAACCATTAAATGACAAAGGCAGCGGCTTAGGTATGGCTTATCTGGAGGAAGGTGTACAAGACATGCTACACCTATCCAAAGCTTTTGTAGTCCATTGTACTTTACTCAGGCTGAGGTTTATGTTATATTTTCCCTCCTTTCAGATTTTTGAGCCCTTTCTGTCCAAGCTATCGGGACAGAAAAGGGAAAATCAGTTTTAGGTGAAGCCCACAGACCACCCAAACCGTTTATCAACCCAACCACTCAGTTTAGCCAAACCGTTGAGTCTCAGGGGACGATGATGAAGATGGGCTCCTTAAATAAGGTTTATATTGCAAGCAATTACTCAGGTAATGAGGTTATAGGCATACGCCCTATGAAAACAGAAGAACACACAGGTTAATTTACACAACAATCCCCAAACCAGTCTCTGTGCCTGTGAGACTGTCTTTTGGGAAGACATCCAGTTGCAAGGCCTTTGCTACAAGGTACATCTAATAGTGGCAATTTGACAGGTCCCTTATGCCTGTAAATTGAACATCTTTGATGATATTACAAACCCAGTTTTAACTTTCAAATGAAAACAAACTTTTAAGACAGTTAGCTGCGTTATTCTGGTGTTTAATACTGAACACTGTGATTTTCCTTGAACCATAATTTTTCTCCTTAAGATCACCCTTACTGTTATCAAAGGGACTACTTTGAGTTCTTTTTTTATTTTGACTCTTCGTTTGCATAAACACACCAAGAGCAGCCTGGATCACTTATGATCTTTAATTCTGCTTTGCCGGAACTCACACAGGGAACCTTTAGATTGACCTCTCAGTCCGCCCCTCAGGGCACAGAAGCAGAGCCACACATCTGCCATCTTGCTTCTCCTGTACCAGTTGTTTTACTCAGATCCTTGAGGTTTTCATTGTGCTTACAGGTTCCTTTGTGGCCATCTTTCATGAAAGCAACCTTTGTTCCTTCCCTGGAAAGACTGCCATGAACTGCACAACCAACCAAAGTACCAGGCTTTTCTCGTGGGCTTACGCTAGCTTCACAAGTCAATCCCAGTTCCTCAGGGCTTTCTGGTGACGACCAGAACCCATACATGCCTCCTTCAGGCGTGACATTCCAGTCAAAGTCTTGGTTAACAAAACCACTATTAATGACTGGTCTTATTGGTTTTATGCAAAGGAACCTTATGTCTTTACTCACTTTTTCAGACTGCCAAATTCTGGAGGGATCAGGTAGGGAGAAAAATACAAAGCCTGAAGGAAAATCTTTTCCCTTCTGATAGCCACCAGGCTTCTCAAAACCTTTACTTCCACACATTCTGCAACATCCACAAACCCTCTATTTTTTTCTTTCATACAGCTTCTGATATCCACCAAGATTGCATCTCCATGCCTTATACCTTCTATTATTAACTAACACCATAATTGCTTTCTAAAACTTTTACTTTTCCATTTATCTTTACAGTTTTCCACAGACCTTCTTTAACATTTACAAACCCTTTATTCTTTCTTTTATACACCTTCTTCATTTACATATCTTTCACTTTCCCATTTACTTTCCTACAGAGTGTGAAGTTTCAACCTTCCCTGGAATTCTCAATTTCCTTTTTAGAGCAGATACAGAGCAAAATCCAAAACACAGAGTTTCTAGAACAGTACACAGGTAGGGGCATTCTCTTGCACAGAGACATGCTTCTTCAGGCCTGGTCTTTTGCCAGAGACATGCTGCTTTGCCCATGGCTGAATCACTTATCAGCCCCAAATGACCCTGCCTGGGTCCCGAGTGGCAGAGGCATCCTCCCCAACCAGTTACAGGCAACCTTTCTTAGGTCTTAAAGTACAGAAGCTTTCTGATTAGAAACAACACCAATGTTAGAAATTTTGCTCATTTCCTACAAAACCAGAAAACAATTCAGGTTTCCTTTACTCCAGGTTTAAAACTTCCACATCCTTTACACATAATTTTTACACATCCAGATTTAACCATCAATCTCTTTTAATCCTGGTTCCTTTCCCACACTGGGAAGGACTATACTTAAACTCAGTACTTAGACTCAGCATGTGGCACTCACCAATTCCGATTGGTGCCTCCGACAGTTCGTGGTTCCTCTCTCCTGCTCCGCCTGGGTCTTAGAGCGGTCAGGGATGCGGCACGGGAGTCTCCACTTAATTCCTAGGATTTTATTAACCTTCTGTATGATTTCTTGAGTTGATACACACATTCACTCTTTCCATGAGACAATTCCAGTACCCTTGTCAATGCAGCCAGTTTAGCCTTCTGGGCAGGGGTTCCTGGCAGCAAGGCCTTGGCCTCCACTATTCCTTGAAGAGTCACAACTGCATATCCAGTTTCTCTGCTTCCTTTGTCCATATAACTGCTTCCATCTGCACTGAGAGTCCAGTCTGCTTCTTCTACAGGATGGTTTTGTAAATTAATTCTGCTAGAATACACTTCATCAGTTATTTCAGCATAGTCATGTATTAGTGCAGCCGAGTCAGGGTTTGAGCTTTTTTAGTTTAACAGATCCAATGTACAAAACAGAGTATGTGCCACATAACATCTAGCAGACTGGCCTTCTGGCTTTACTCTTACTAAAAAGTCTCCAAAAAGGATATTGCCCTGCCCCAGTAGGGGCTTTTCCTCCACTGAATCTGCTTTTGTTTCATTTGGGGTTTTTTTTGACTGATTCAAGATAGCAATGCCAGTTCAGGAGCACTTTTCCCATTTCAGTCACAGGAGTGGATCCCCTGGGGCTGCAGGAACTCTGACCAGCCTGCAGCGGTGTTAATACCTAGATCTTCCTGGCCCCTCTCCTCTGACCTTCTTTCATATGTAAATTCCCTTTTCTCTGTGCTATTAACTGACTTTGCTAAAATTGGTAGGTTTCCTTGCTGCTGCCTTTAATCCCCTTAACAGAACCCGGTGGTACTGGAGGAGCATGTCCCTCCCCCCAGTGGTATTAGGGTCCCAAGCTGGGGGCTGGGGTGGGAGGATATCTCCTATTTCCCTCCTTCCTGCCAGGGTTTCTCCCTCTTCCCCTAATATTGCCTTAGCGGCCTCCCTTAGTATTCTATCCCTCTCTTCAGAAGTAAAGAGAGTTTGTAGAATTTGCTGGCAGTCATCCCAGATGGGTTGGTGGGTCCTAAATATAGTCTCAAGGAGGGAGATTAACCCCTGAGGTTTCTCAGAAAAGGGAGGGTTCTGATGCTTCCAATTATATAAATCGCTAGTGGAATAGGGGACATAAATTAACCGTGGGGGTGCTCGCGGCGGAGCATCTGGCGGCGCCGGAGGCGCCTCCTGCCCCATAAATGGCCCCTCCCCAAGTGTGTGGCGGACTCATAAGTCCGCCGACTCCCGGCAGAGAGGAATCTGGCTCCTCTTTATGAGGGTATGGAGGAGGTGCATTCACTGGGTCTAGATGGTCCTCCGGTGGTCCAGACAAAACTGGGTATAACCTAGGCTGAGCTCGGAGAGGTTCTGGGAAGGGTGCTGTGTCTTTTCCCTTCCCCTTATTTTTAGGTGTGGCCAGGCAAATCGCCCGCCTCCCCCGCTGATTCCCACGCAGACACTTCTTTATGTACCGAGGCCTTTCTGTTGCAATGTCTATCCAGACATCAATATAAACGAATTGGTCGGGATGGGGAACCTTGTACACTGTGGCCCGTACTGCAAATAAGATAGGTAGATCAAAAATACCCTCAGCGGGCCATCCTACATCAAAGGTGGGCCATTCTAATTGGCTTAGCGTTCGCAGGAACTCAGGATCTGGCGGTGGTCTGCCATAGCCTCGGGCCTGCCTCTGGAAATCAGAAAAATTCTTTAATAGACAATCAAGTGGGGAACTGGGCACCAATTCTTGCTGCCCCATCCTGGGAGGGCGTAAGATTGAAAATGACCAACACGCCACACAGACAAACAAAGCAACAGGCAAGGCAATTTCACAAAGACACGAACCTTTGGACGTACTTGAATGTAATACAATACACAGACAAAGTACAGAGCACAGTCACTCGCCCGCCTGGCCTGCCCGCTCGCGAGGTGATGTCAATCTTGGCTAAGGTTGCCGGATCAAAGTCCGTGTTAGACTGCCAACAGTTATGCCATATGATCTGACACAGGATTCACAGGTTAGGGCCCTCTCATGCCCCGTAGGTTTCCCCATGGGGCTACAGACACATTCACTCACACAGTTACACACTCTAGTCGTATCACCTATAAACTAAAACTAATCGCAGTGCAGCGTGGCGCAAAAGGAAGGGAACCTAACGCGACCGGTCACTACTTAATTACCAGAACCAGATTCCAGGGGTTTACCATACTCAGTCTGTTGATAAGCACTCCCCAAAATATTACTTACCATTGCTGAAGATTAAAAGCTTATTCTTAATTTATTATCCAGCATCGACCACAATTCATCTAAAAGACTCTCAGTCATTATCACTTTCCAACTTTTTTCTTACTAATTACTAGAATTTTTATCCTATTTTCAACATGGGTTCATTTGCATTCTTAAGAAATAAATCTCATTCTATAATTTATTGCCTATCTTTGCAATGCAAAAGTATTTATATAGCTTTGACTCATATTTGCATTTTTAGCTTTTTAATTTCTTTAAAATGCAACTGACAATAAATTTTATTATGCTGTTGAGTTTCCCATAGAAATGTTAAAACTACACAACTTCAAAGTCCAGAATAGAAGACTTTGCAAACTTAATGCTTTGCAGTCTCATCTTAAGTTTGATACAATTTGAAAGTCTCAAAAGTCATATCAATTAAAATATTAATTGGAAGCATCAGTATGTTTCCCAGGCACTGGGAGAGGAACACAGAAGGGGTACTGAGTGATTATAAAGATTAGTGCCAGACATTTCAAAATATTTATTTAATACTGGCATTGTTCCCAAGAAAGCAACAAGAAATTCCATTAAATTGCTGTTTTCCTTTTCTTGTCTCTTTTTTTGCAGAGTTCTGTGCTTTCTGGACCAAGAGATCAGGCTAGTGCTATTAGTATTTAGAGTACTATCACATACTGCTATGGTCTGCCTATGAACATAATTTATTTTTAGTTGATTTATTATTTTTTGAGCAACAACTAAATGCTACACACAACATTCTTAATAAGAATATGACTAGTGGCCTTAACTAGCTCGTTTTCCAGGGAAGAGGTCGACATTTAAACTAGTAAATTTCAATACAAAGGTGATACCTGCAAGATATAGGACAACTTAATTCCACCTAAAGTCAGTTCTGAGTTCCAAGTGGTTGATTTACAAATAAATTTTTGAAAACATAGTATTTCATGAGTTAGGCACTATATAAATATCCCAATAGAATACATAAGCATTAATTTTTCAATCTAATTTGAAAGCTAAAGAAACTCAAATCATTAAGATTAATAAACAATGGTTTTACGTTTGCTTATGAACCCTCACAGAAAATTTCAGTATAAATATAAAAAATAAAAGTTTGAAATAATGACTCTCAGCCAATGATCAAAATTCATTGAAGACCTATTGGAAAAGATGCAGAAGAAAAAGGATTGAAATTCAATCCCCCTTTTTTTGTGCAAAATATAGAAAAGGTACATTTGCAGAAATAGTTTTATTCAGAAAGTAAACAGATCAATGTTTTATCTCTGCAATTTGCGAGTTTTGACTTCTCTTCCTCAAAGTCATCCAATTGCACTATTCTTGTGGTTATTTCTCATGATTATTACCTGTTATGCATCCCTGGCTCTGATTAAGAATGTGAACTGTCATTATTTTAAGCACTTTAGTGCAAAGATTTTAGTTTCCCTTAAGCATCATACTTTATCAACAGTTCGATAAACCTGCAAAATGTTTTACTTATTCCTGAAGGAAAAACAAGTTTAGAAAAAATGTGAAGCCCTTAATATTTTGTGCACTTCTATAAAGTAACTCTCCAGTAAGAATAAATGTCAGAATAGAATCTTCACAATGTCAAGCTCAGCCAGATACACTGTTTCTCATAGGCCAATTGAATGCAGGGATGAATATAATTATTCCTTAGGAGTCTATTTGACTCCTATTATATGATGGATGATTTTATTCTACTATGTTGGTAAAATACAGTGGAACTGAAATTAATCTCAAATGTGAATACAAAAACAAAAGAAGCAATACAGAGCAGCTAATATCTCTACACCATCATATTCCAACTGAATTAGAGTTATAAAAGTCTTCTATTGATATATTTAGAAATGCTACTCTGCATTTTGCAACAAAAGCAATATAAATAAAAGTTACTCCTGGCTAATGAATGTGAACTACATGTGAGGGGAAGACTCCTGAAGGTACACAAAAGTACAAACATAAAAAAAGTTTTTAAGACTTCTTTTCTATTACTTTTAACATATTCATTTTAATTTAACTGAAGATCTGAGTTCAATTACAAAGTAGAAATGGATGCCATTTCTCCCACCTACTTGAGGAAAACATATTTACACTGAACAACTGTCCCTGAGACACCCTAAAAACTCTATGACACACTTAAGGTTTCTTAGAAATAATGCAAGAATAAATTCAGAAAGACAAAATTATTAGTATTCAAGGATAATTTTTTTCTCTGTCATTATTTATATATTTAAAGCTACAGTTTGAAACAAACCCATTATATCTTATATCATGTATCTACAAAAATTTTAAAGGAAAAGTAGCTAATGATTTATGTTCTTCTCTTTAGAAGAGCAAATAAATATATGCCAAAATACCATACTGCATTCTAATAGACTACATTGATTATATTCCTTTGACAGAGATAACAAGGCAATGAAGACCTATTGGAAAAGATACAGAAGAAAAAGCAATTCAGTAAGTTGAACTTGAGTACCCCAGCATTCCGGAAGAGGAAGGTGAGAGGCCAAGTACCTAAATAAAACTTTCAACTGTCTCTGAGCAGAGGTCTCAAAAGGCTCATAAAGCTAGTAGACAAAATATTGAACTTCAAGCTATAGATTTCAAAATGTGCCATAAATACCAAGAAGTATAAATACAACAAACACCTCACCCCTAGGCATACCATATGGGAAAAAGCAAAAACCAAAAGAAATCTTCAAATCAGCCAGAGGAAAAAGACCCATTACCTGCAAAGGAGAGGCAGGAAGACTTACAGATGACTGTTCAACAGAAACGGGAAGCTAAACATGATGAAATAACAACTTCAAGGTGCTGAAGAGATGGAAATGCAGACCTTAAATCCATACCAAAAAGGTTTCAAAACTGAAGACTAAAGAAAAAGATATTGAGATGAGGAAATTGACAAAATTCATTATCAATAGGCTACACTAAAGAGGATTTTTCAGGAAAAAGAAAATAGCATTCATTGAAATATAGATGCAAGTGGAAATGAAGGACAAAGAAAGCATGAATAGATTATGTGGTTAAATCACAATACATTTATGGAATGAAATAATTATTATAGTTTATGGTATTTAAAATGTTTAGAGAATTAAAATTCTTGACACTTATAACACAAGTTGAATAGGCAGTAAGTTGTATTAAAGAAGTTTAGGATTATTGTACTCTCGGGTGTAACCACACAGAAACTACATTTCTTTAAAATGGCCCTTTCTCCTTTCTTTCTGTCCACTCCTTTCCTTAATTATTATACCTTTAGGACATCAGGTTCTGGTTGGCATCAAACTGTCTTAAAAACAAAGCCTCAGGTATGTTGACCATAAAACAGAGTTGGTCAAGCTAAAGATAACATCTTGATTTTAGTTGTATTCACAGGCCCAGACCCATGAAAGCAGAAGACCCTAAGAAGGACACTCTCATGAAACCAGACAGAAAGATTCCATGACTGATATCAGGACCATGTAACAGGGTGCAGCCAAGGGGGTGGTCTGTTTGTTTTGTAACAGTTTTTGGCAACCCAGATGGGACTATAACTGCCCGTGCCAGACTGACCCCCTCAGGTGTGGGAGAGTGAGACTTCGGAATTTGCCCAGTCCCTGAGAATTTCTCTGCACTCCTCCTGAGGGCACCAGCTGCCTAATCACACCTGGAAAAGTAAAAAGGAAATGAAACGGAAGGGAGCAGAGAGATATGAAAGTGTTTGGGTTGAAAATTTGTTTTCTGAGTACTGTTTCGGAATAATGGAGTTGGAGTTGCAGGCAATAGCTGGGGAAATACCCGCTCTTTTCACCATCTGTATTCTTCTAGCTCTGAATTTTTGCATGCTCTGCTGGAACAGTGTAAATTGTTCTGAGCCGGTCCCTGAGTGGAGCCCACCAGGTAGAATTCTAAGGGATTAGGAGAGTTACTGCTCTGAATCAACATATAAGAATACCTTATGTAAGCAGTTATTGTTTTATTATTATAACACAGTGTGGCCCACTTATGTTTTGAGTGATGAGATGAGGTGTCCTGTGAATCGTTCCTTGAGTGACTGCATCATTACTTGATTGAAACAGCATTGCCAGCAGCGCAAACTCTAAGAACTCCACTATCTTAATGCATTTATAATGTTGCACAATAACCTTATGCCAGAGACAGAGAAGCCAGAGAAGTTTAATGGTACAGAAGGAAAAGGTGGTCTCAAAACACCTCCCTGATAGAACACAGGAGGAGAGGGATAATGAGATAAACCTCATTGATGCTCTGAACCCAGGGAATGGACACTCCCAAACAGGAGGGATCTCAGTGGTGCTGTACTTTCCTGGGGAGGTGGGTGGGGCCCACTGGGGCTCCTCCCCCAGCCCTCCCAGGTGGGAGGAACCTGCACAGCTTCACTCCCTCTGGAGACTGGAGGGGCCGCTGCAGTGCCTCACCCTCTGCAAGTGGGAGGGGTCTTTATGGGGCTGCTGCCCTTACAGGTGGTAGAAGTTTCTACACCTCAGGCCTCACAGGTGATGGGGACTGCCACTGCCCTTGTATCTCCCCCTCCACAGGCGGTGGGAGCTACCTCAGTACTATCTCCTCCTGTAACCTCCCCTGATACAAGGACTGCAAAGCCAACTGTTCCACCTCCACCTGCAGAGGTATGTGTCTCACCCCCTGAACTCACCAGGGCACCTCTAACTGGAGGACTCCAAAGGTGTTGCCAGCCAATACCCTTTGAGTAGGGTAATACCCTTTCAAATACCCAGCCAATACCCTTTACCCAGTAGGTGAAGTAAATGAAGAAGGCCAGCCCACTGGCTACTATTGGGCCCATACTCCGGTTCTCCACTTCAGACTTACTAAATTGGTGGAGGATGATCCTCAGAAGATGGCAGATCTCATCACCTCTATTTTTGCCACTCACCACCCAAACTGGGCAGACGTACAGGCCCTTGTGAACATTTTGTTAGTGGCGGACGAAAAACAGTTGGTTCTAAATAGGGCTGATCAGGAGGCCCAGTGCCTCTGTGGCAAGGACAGCCATGGGATCCTTGACCCAGATGAGGTAGATCTTTGGGTGGACCCTAACTGGGACCCAAATAGTAGAGGTGGCCTAGCTTCTTTGAAACATTACAGAAGGTGCATATTGGGAGGGCTGAGGAAAGGAGTGCCCAAGCAGAGGAATCTGAATTTGATACAGACTCTTCAGCAGAAGCCAGATGAGGATTCTTCTGAATTTCTAGAAAGGATCTATCAGGCTTATAGGAAATACACTGATGCTGATCCAGAGGCACCAGAAAATGTGAGGATGGTAAACATGACTTTTATTGAACAGAGTGCCCTGGATATCAGGAACAAACTTCAGCATGTAGATGGGGTACTGGAAATAAGCCCCTCCCAGCTGGTGGATATAGCATTTAAAATTTCCAATGCGCAGGAAGCAGGGAAAGCAAAACGGGCCACGGTGCTTTGGAAACAGCCCTCGGACACAAAAAGCAGCAGGACCCTAGGGCAGAGAAAGGAAACTCATGAGGTGCCTGCTACCATACCAGTGGCAAAAGGGGACCTAAGCAGAAGAAGAAAGGCCCAATAGGCATTAATCAATGTGCCTATTGCAAGGAGGAGGGTCACTGGAGGAATGAGTGCCCAAATTGCAAAAGGGAAAGTAAGTAAGAATCCAGGTTGGATGATGGTAAAGCAAGAAATGGAGGATGACAATGAATGAGGAGGTCCAGGGGCTCCACTGGACATCTCCCAACCTATCACCATTTCCCCACAGGAGCCCCGGGTACAAGTGACTGTGGGGGATGAGCCAATTGACTTTCTTGTAGATACGGGAGCCACATACTCAGTGTCAAACACAAAGTTGACTGGAAAAAGCTCAAATGAAATAATGGTTACTGGTGTGTCTGGCCAAGTACAAAAACAGACATTCCTGCAACCTATGGAATGCCAGCTTGGGGGTCAAAAGCTTACACAGTTTTCTCTACATGTCTGATTGTCCCATTCCATTGTTGGGCCGAGATTTGCTTTATAAACTGCATGCACAAATAACCTTTTCCCCCAAGCGACAGCAGCTGTACATGGAAGTCCTGATGGAAAATGCCCCCCAGCTGCAGACTTTCTTTACCTGTCCTGAAAGCCCCAGAGGTGAACCCTTCCCACCTGAGATCTGTGAACAGGTCAATCAAACTGTTTGGGCTGACGGAACTCCAGGTAAAGCGGTTAACTTGCAATCCATAAAGATACATCTAAAAGAAGAGGTGTGGGTCCCACAATAGTAGTATCCCCTCAAAAAGGAAGCTTTAGAGAGGACCCAGCCAGTGTTGCAAAAGTTTTTGAAATCAGGATTAATTCAACCTTGCCGGTCACCAAAGTACTGTATCCCTACATAAACAGTTTTAAAACCACACCCATTTATTTTAAATCTGCTCTTTCAAGTTTAAAGACAATTTTCCAGGCATACAAATGTGATAAAATGTCAATCAAGAAAAACAAATTAAAAACTTGAGGCTTTAAAAAAAATTCCTTCTATATCATTATACTCCACATGTAGTCTCCAAATATTGCCCAATTGATTAATAACAGATAAAATATGTTAAATACATTTAATGTGCCAGTGTCTATATTAAAAGCTGTATGTAAAAAAATATAATTTGATTCTAGCATGATAGTACAAGTACTGTGTTCTTAACCCACACACTAGCACAGCCCTGAGCTATCCTCAAAATCTATATCCCCAGCCCTCTCTCAATGCAACGCATCTCTAAGAGCCTTTTAGGATCTCTGCTTGTTATCACTGTTCTTCAACCCATCTATTGTGTTGCCTGGTATCTTTCTCAGTATGTTCACTAATTGCCACCTCATTACTGTTAGTTTTTTATAACTCTAATGGGTAACATTATCAAGAATTAATAAAAAGTAGTGTTTTCTTTTAAAATTATTTTGAGGTAAACTATATAATCCCATCCATTCAAGTTAATTGTATTAGCTAGAATAAATGCTTGGGGAAAAAATTAGCTTTAGTAAATAGATTAACCAGTTTGTCTTTTTAAAATAGTTTTAAAATTTTCTTCCTCAAAGCTAAAGGCATACAAGTTCAAAAAATATAATCATTATAATTATGGACTCTGTTTTTAACCCATTTACTTCTGACAAGAATTGAGCATCTTATTACATTAAAATAGCTATGTTTGTTTCTTTGTTTACAAAAAACAAGAGAAAAGATGTTGCTATACATTTGCTGCCACTGAACACTGCATATACTCTGACCAGTGGAGGGACTGAGACAAGTAGGGTGCTGTATCAGTTTCCAGGGGAAGCAGTTATGCCACCAGCAGTTGATGTCACAGCCTCCAACATCCCTAGGTGGGACTTTTCAGCTTACAAGGGTTAATGATGAGAAAAGTACTGCAGAAAAAAAAAAAACAGCAGTGTTTTAACTTACTGTTCTTTTGGGCCAGTTGGCTCCCCATTGCCTGTAAAAGTAGACCACAGAATAAACTATTTTGTCATGTTACTAAAAAGGCTCTCTACATTCTGGCCCCAAAACCTGCCTCTGAGCCTTACCGCTCTCTTCCCCAATGCTACTTCTTTGACCAGAACTACAGCACTGGCATTCCAAGTGGTTTCTCTGCTTCCACACTCACCCTCCCCACAGTCAGTTCTCCTCAAAGTAAAGCAGGTCTTCCTTTAAAAGCACACGTCCTGGCTGCATGGCTCAGTTGGTTGGAACATCATCCTATACACCAAAAGACTGCAGGTTTGATCCCCAGTCAGGGCACACACCTAGGCTGTGGGTTTGATTGCTGTTGGGACACATGTGGGAGGCAACCAATTGATGTTTCTCTCTCACTAATGTTTCTTTCTGTCTTTCTTCCTTCTTCTGTATCTAGAATCAATGAGCATATCCCAATGTGGTTATCTAATCAAATGATCAATTCACCTTCTCCATTGTTATATATAATGTTATGCCTATAAGTTTCTATAAGGTCCAGGTCAAAAAATGAAAGTTTAATTGGTGTGAATATATGAAAGACGTTTTGTGATATTTATGATAGATCTGCTTTGCTAATGTAATATCTCCTAACGTATAATATGTTTCCTTGATGTATAAAATTTGTTTCCAATAGTTATAAGTGTTGTCACTGGATAAGCTATTACTGAGTCTATATCTTGTATGCTTAGTAAGTGTAGTATGCAGTCACCCTCCAGGGAGCATCCTGATTGTTCTGAACCTATTGTCATAGGTTCAATCTACATCAATCTGGTGATTTTCTGAAGGTCATTAGTTCTCTTAAACTTTCTGCTAGTAATCTTAAGGATGAGTATAGGCTGTCACATTTTAGATGAATCTTGTTGCTCGGTACTTCTGCCCTTAACGTTAAAAAGATTAGTTTGTATTATTTCAGTCCTATTCAATAATCTATTTACTGTCTGTTCCATTATTTTGTGATAGTTCTGGAATTAATCTAATGTTTGTCTAGTTTATTTCATTGTAGGTAGTATCATACTTACTGCATCCTGAATTTCCTTAGAATGTTGGTAATTTCTCTTTTCCACTGAGAATGGCTGTAATCTCAGTACTTCTGTCTCACCTTCCTGTATGCCTAATATGATTAAACTTGCTACTAAGCCTACTGCAAGTCCTAGTTGTAAGTTTTCTTCTAGGTTGGCTCAGGCTTGATAATCTACCTAACAGGGATTTTTGAACTTTTGGGGTCTTCTGTGCCTTTACTGTGGTATTAGATTAGTAATTTTAAATTGTCCCTTATTAAAGGTTGTTTCTAATTTGGTTATCTTGGGTCTATATAGTATTCTTACTGGACACCTTCTGTCTGACAATGATTTGATTTATTTTGTGATTTTTGGTCCAGATCTCTTAAGTCTCCTGGTCCGTGCTGGTTTCAACTGTTCCGTTCTAAGACATATGGTGCTGTTATAGCATCCTCTATTCAAGGCTGTGATGAAGGCTGACTACTGACTTACTATAATTTGGAAACCTTATTCAATGGATACAGGAAAGTATCACAGCAACTAGCCATGTCAGTCATGCAAGTCATTATATTAATATTTGATATTCCTAGAAATTTCTTCTACTCCTTATTTACAAGTTGTTTACTAGTTTCAGGGTAGTAGTTAAAGAGCAAGAGGATGTATTTAATTAGTCCTTTCCAAGTGTATAATGCATTTCTTAACACGCAATCTATTAAGATTAAGTTATGGTAAATTCCCACATTGAGTACCTTGTTCCAAAGCCCCGGAACCCTATGGTTTTGTAACAGTGTTTATAGTTGGTCCCATATGCTCTATGGTCTTAGGTATAGTAATAGTAGAAGCAAGGTTTACATAAGCAAACTTGTGCTAACATAGGACAGGGTGTTACGTAGGGGTCCAACTTGTAAGTGTAGGGGTACCATCATGAATTTTAAGGAAAAGCAACAAATGCATATAATTTAGTGCACCAAACCTAATTTTTTAAATGTTACTACTCTCTACATTTTTATACTTCATTAACTTTCCAACTCTTCACACAATTCAGACAATAGTCCTATAATTTTACTGGTAGGGGTAGGTAGCTCGTGGGGTGCCAGTAACATGCCTGGGTTCCCAGAGGCTTTCCTTTTTACACACAGCCTCTTGAGGCAGTAAGATAGGCTAAAAGCTCACTGAGATGGCAATTAAAGTCCTTGTCTTCTAGTCCAGTGAGGCTTTGAATTCCACTGCATATTGAGGTGATGAGTGTTCTCACTGATAGGTCAAAATTTTTTGTTGGGGTTACCAGTTCATGTCTATTAGTCCATTCCACTAACCTTCTGGGTTCCAGTTTAGTAGGGGAAAAGAGTTTCCAGTAGGCAAAAAGTATAATTGGTGACTAACTTTCAGTCAGCACTGGTGGTATTATTAATGCTGCTGCACCTTTGGTCCTCACAAATAGTAGACTGTCCAGGTAGGAAGATTCCAGTACATACACAAAAGAGGTAAAGGACGGTCAGAAGGGGTATAGCAACAATCCTTGGTAGATGCATTTTGGCTCTGCAAATTATTTTATGAACTTATTTAATAGGTTGTTCCTGCCTTCTGGTTGTAAATTTCCAAGATATCGTCTAGCCACTTCCCCCTTCCTCTGTTTACTCCTTTCTAATGTTTCTCTATTTCTTTCTCCTAGGCATAATAGGTATGCATGTGTTCATTCTTTGGCTTGTCTGACCTCTCTCACATGTTCAGAGAAGTCTATGAATCCTGAGATTGAAGATCTACCTTCCTTGTTTTTATATATTTTGTCTATTTCTCTCCTCTGCTTATACCATGAGTTCAAATCCTCAAATCGTTCTAAAATCTTTATCCAGCATAATGATTGTAGGGAGGACCCCCGCCATGGTCCACATGAACTTGGCTTTGGTCATGATTTCCAAATTATATTCAGTCCATATGATCTGTGTATTGCTCCTATAATATCCTTTTAAATGTCCAGGCATTGGACAACTAGAATATGCTCAATTAAACATGACATGGAGTGAAAGGTTGTCTGTTTTTGCATAATTTTCTTATATGTAAATGCTCTTCGCTGAGACCATTTCAAATTTAAATTATCACGAACACAACATTTGTAGCCACAATGTCTATGACTTATTTTTAGTACTAAATTAGACCATCCTGTCCCCATCATACAAAGAGGGAGCTTTTCACATAAGAACCCGGACTATGTACTCACAAAAATGGGCTCTTTTTCCATTAGCAACTTTGGTTGGCAGGACATACCCTGTAGCTGCTCCTACTGGGCCAACTCTGGCTACAACAGATGCTATTAAGAGTTTTATCTGGATTGGTATGCTAGTGCTCCTAAAACCAAGCAAGCAAGTTACAGCTATGAGAACAAGCATGATGACAATAGTGTATCTTATCCAAGGAGATTCTCTATCATGGTGAGATTTGCTCTGCGTTGTGAGGCTGGAGTTATCTGTGCCCTCCAGTGGTCCAATGGGTATTTCCTTCTCCATCAGCAATTATTTCCTGTGGAGATAATTTCCCCTTATGATTCCTTACAATAACCTGATGTGGGAATTTGTTCTTCTCCCCCTTTGTTTTTCTATATTAATTTGAGTAGCAGGTTCTATCAGAACTTCATGGGGTATAGATCTGCCTAGTCTTTCTCTTTGATTCAAATTAAATACTGACCAATTTAAGGTTTCCTGAAGTGTAGTCTTTTTAACTATCATTTTTAATTCTCTTTATTAGTCCATTGATCCTCTCTACATTTCCTGCAGCTGTAGGGTTATAAGCCAGGTGAAAATTTTATTGTATATCTAGTTTTTGTACTAATTTTTGGACCTTACTAGCTGTGAAATGTGTTCCTTGATCACTTTCTATGATTCTAGGTGTTCCACAATGGCTGTGCTATCTAGCTAAAGTTTGGAGAGTTGCCTTGGCTTCTGTATCAGCAAAGGCTTGTGCTGTAACTATGCCTGAATGTACATCTACTGTGGTACAGGTTTATTTCTTTCGAAATCCTGCTTCCATGAGTCCAGTGATATCTATTTGGCATATAAAGTTAAAGACACCAGGTCTTTATGTGTCCAATGATAATTTCCTTCTATATTGCTCACTAAATTGTCTGCATACCTCACAATTTTGCAAGGCTCTCAATTTTCTGCCAATGAAACTTCAGGTTCCTTTTCTCATACCAGCTATATAAAGTATGTGTTCCTAAGTGCCCCCATTCCTTGTGAAGTTCCAGGATTACTCCCAGTGGTATCTCTCCACATTTCATCTCTTTGTTTTTAATAGATTATCATCAATTTTAATTATAATTATTGGTTGTACTTTGCCTGGATAAACATAGTCCTTAAATTTAGATGGTAATTTTCTCTGCCTTTGGGAAACTTCCTTTTTAGGTAGTTCTCCCCTTGTTAGTTTATCTGCTACATTATTGATTGTCTCCTTTTAGTTATCTTTTTGATGAGCAGAGACATGTGTCACATATATGTTGGGGTCCACCCTGCCTGGTCTCAGGAAGCTGTAAGCCCCAGCAACTTAGGCTAAGTGAGAGACCTCTGGTCCAGGAGACACTAAGGAGACAAAACTTATTTCCCTGGCATGAACTCTGCCTGTTCTGTGCTGGCCACCAATGCTTGATCAGTTAGCCAACAATGGATAAAACTTCCCAAGGGGGGAATCGCCTAAGACAGGCATGATCACGTGGAGGCCTCAGGGAAGGACTTGGGAGAGCTGTGGAAATGAAGGGGTGATCGACATAGACCCCTGCCCCCTCGGCTTAGTCAAAGCCTGAGTCCTTGTTCTTAGTTGTGAAAAATCCAAGTCTCCTGGCTGCCTTTGTCTCCTCTGTCCGACTCAGGCCTGCGGAAATAACAGGGGCAGTGCAGTCTAGACCAGAGTTGGCCTATCCCCGGGGTAATCAGGCCTGGGACATAGAATATGCAAGATCCTGTGACGTCTGCTTGCTGGAGGATGCTCTTGAATTAGAATATGAAGGCACGGGCAGGAAATGAAACTAGCCTTTTAGGTCCTGTAGTCTTTTTAAGTGATAAAACCCAAAATTGCAGACCAGAATCCCAGCAGGAGTTCTGTCAGACTCTTTGAAAATTACCTACTTGTTTGATCTTCCCTGCCAGACTGTAATCCACAAACTGTATCTGTATTTCTAATAAAAGCCTGCTCAGGCAGCAACTCAGGGTGCTCTCCATTAGAGAGAGTGGCCATTTTGTCCCTATTTCCCCACAGGACTCGGCTGTCCGTGTGTGTTTTTCTCATGTTTTGATGACATCTGAAGCAGAGATGGATACTGCTGGCCAGTATCCTCCCCACATATATATTAATTTTCTTACTGGATTCATAGAATTCTTTCCAGTAGTGCCTGGACAAGACATCCTTTCCATTAATTTTGAAATGTTTCAGCCCACTTTTGAGACCACAGTTATGCCATTTACCACTGTCCCTGAATCTATAAAGGCATAAATTGTTCTTCCTTCTTTTGAGCATCTCACTGCCAACACTACTGCTGAATTCAGCACGTTGTGCTGATTTAGAGTCACCGGTTAGTCTCAGAGTTTCATGGTCCTGGGGCCTGAAAGCTCTTGCTGTCCATTTGGTGCGTCCACTTTCAGTGGTCAGGGAGCCATCTGTAAACCAGGAATTAGACAGAGAATCAGACCAGGAGGGACCCCATTTCCCTTCAGGGGCATGGATTTGTTCCTCCCTCAGAATTATTTCCGGCAAGTCTATCTCTGCTTGGAGAATTTCCTCTGTGAGGAAACTTGATTGTCCTTAGCAGTCACATCCCTACTCTGGATGTGCCACTTCTGTGTCAGGACCTTCTGGTTCAGCATCACTCCTGCCACTCTTCAGGACCAAGTCTCGCTCAGGCCAACACTGCTGAGATCTGATGGTGATCGGAGCATTGCTAGTGAGAGGCTCAGTTGCTTTTAGTGCATCAAAGAGAAGCCATATCCATTTTTGCCGATTGATACAGAAACCCCGGCTTGTAGGGTTCACCACATCATGGATGGGGGAGAGACATTCACACGGACTACTGAGTCCGGTGAAGGAAAAGGAACAGCATGGCTTTTTCTCTCAAAGGGAGCAAAAGCCACAGCCCTTGCCTTGACAGGCCTTTATTTCTTTTCTGGGCACATTACATAATGGTCCTCATTTACTATGCACAGGTTGGCTTTAGGTGGTTACCTTTTACAGAAAAAAAAGGAACCAATGCTGCTAATCACATCACAGAAGGATATTTGCAAATGAAAAGGCAAAAGTGGTTGAACCTGTTACACCCGTCCTTGGAAGGTTTAGCATGGATTTTAGGAAGTTACTTTGCAGTAAACATTTGCTGCCTCAATTCAGGGTCAGGGAGTTTTAGCAAAAGCAAGTCTCAAAGCAGCCTAGGTATATTGCAGGCCTGATTCCCCACGGGAGAACCTATCCATGGGCGTGGGCCCTGTGCATCTCCGAGTGGGAGCTGGGCCCATGCCATGCAAAACGGTCTCCTACAGCCAATTGGAATATTTGTTTGATGTATCTGGAAAGTGTTTGGTCCAGAAACCAGCTGGATTATATCATTTATCTTGGTTACTCTTGGTCCATAGGCCCAAGTGCCATAATCATTGGAATATGTCAGGTTCAATCAAATTTTGTCACTTTTTCTAGGATAACTTAATTGTTGGAATATCAATATATATATATTCCTTTAGTAATTTGAAAGCCTTTTTTGGAGGCTCACCACATTCAAAGTCAGAGGCTTTTCTGGTGACATCATACATTGGTATAAGTATGTGTCCCCAATAAGGACTATGTTATCTCCAATAACCAAAAATACCAATTAAATGATGTGCATGAGTCTTGTTAGTAGGTTCCTTTAATGCCTATATTTTATCCACTGCTGAGCCTGGAACGTTTCTCCCTTCAGATGATCATTGTACTCCCCCAAATTTTTCTGATGTATTGAGGCCATAGGTTTTTTTCCTTGTTAATCCACCCTTTGGCCCAAAAGCTCCTCAATTAATTTATCTTTTTCTTTAGGAGTTGTGGATCATCATGAATCATGATAATACTATCTATATAAGATTATGATTAATGACACACATTTTGTGATATCTATTTGTGAGTCAGCAGTGTGTGAGCTATCACTGGACTACTGAGATATCCTTGCAGCAGTCTTTTGAATTGGTATCGTGTACTTTCCCAGCTAAATGTAGTATATCCCCTCGACTGTGATGCTATAGGAAGAGCAAAGAACATATCTGATAGTCAATAGTAACAAAATATTCTGAGTTCCTGGCTGTTATTCTGTTAATAAATTCTTCAGCATCTGGCAAAACTCCATTTTTGGCAAAAATTTGTTAAGATTCCTGTAATCTATAGCTAGTCTGTATTGGCTATTTGGTTTAAGAACTGACCACACTGGGCTGTTATTAAAGTGAGATCTCCCTTTTTCTATGATATTCTCCCTTGTATTTTTTTTAATGTTATTTCTTTGTGTCCTCTCTTAAAGTGATATTTGTTTAGTATATGTAGCTTTGGAGAGTTCAGGAAGTTCAGTTGCCTCTATTTTTACCTGTGCTAGGTTACTTTAAGGGCTTTATATGGAATAAAATCTAATAAAATTGGTAAGTTATCCATTCCTAATTTATTTTCTACAGTAGGTACTGTATATCCTCTTACTTCTCAAGGTTCTAAATTATATCTAGGAAAAAAGAACTTAATAGAAAAATATTGTGTAATCTTCCTAATATTTCTGCATTAATTGGCAGGCCTCTTTCTATTTTATAGTCTTTTACTAAAGTTATTTGGGATCCCATATCTATAAGGAATTCAGCTCCTCTTTCTTAATTATTTACAAGTATTTTAAGTTTGATATAAGGTCTGTTGTCTATCACCCCTTGTTGAAACCCAGGAAGGGACAGTTCTTTTTTGATAAAAAACTGTTAAATTTTCTAACTTATCCTTACATTTGTTTCATGTTGCTCACCCTAGGTTTAAATGTTTTTCCTGTATTATTTTTGTTAGAGGAGTTCCTGTTTTGTGCTATATTAGGTATCCAGTTTCTTCTGAGGCTCTAATTGGTAGTTCCTGCCTTGTTGTTGCCAAATCCTGTTTTGTTGTTGCCAATTTATATTTTGGGGTGGCTGCCAGTTTCTATTGTTATTTCCTCCTGCTTGTAATCTATTCTCTGGGTGTTATGTAATCTCTGAGGCATTGATTTACTTCTTTGTTTTATTTTGGCATTCAAGGTAAATTTAGGTCATTTAATTCTGATGATAATTTGAATATGTTCAGCATGTCCTCAGCCACCCTGGCCTGAGCTGTAGCCTGCATATATGGCATCTTTAAGGCAGGTGGGGCTCCTCTAAGGATTACCTTTTTCATGCTAGGCATTGCTAGTACCTGTTAAGTTGTATTTATTCCTGTCATATCAGATTTCAGGGACAAGGCTGCTAGTTTTCTGGTGATGTTAATCACCTGTTTCAAATCAGTCCCCCTCATTTGATTTCCATGCACTGTCGTGTCCACTGTAGGGTACACTGCCCTCCACATTCTAGCTGATGATTTTGTCCTCCTGGGGTGAGCTCTAGCAATTCTGTATTTACTGCATTCTGTTCTGAGATTCCTGAAACTTGTCCCATTTCTGTTCCTGTAAGTAACAGTATTAGCTCCAAACCATGGCTAACCAACCTACAACTGTTGTGTCCTTTTGTTGGAAATCTGCTCTCATATTTTGCAATTCCTGTGTGGTGTATTCTCTTTCTTCTTCTGAGTATTGTGTTTACCACGTTGTACTATGCATGCTGAGGGGCTGTATTACTGCCCTGAGTCATTGCTCTACTGCGCATGTTCTAAACATGGCTTCCCTTGATGCTATCTTAGTTCAATCCTGCTCTCCACACGAGTTTAGACCCAGGCTTGTAATTCATGAATGATTAGAGTTTGGTATCTCTAACATGGGGAGAAATCCCCTACCTAGTGCCCTGTATGTAAGTGAGACCTAGATATCTATTCTAGGTAGATTCTCAATTCCAGAAAACTGTCACTTCTACCATTCTTGTCCCTTCTTTACATATATCTTTAGATATTTCACTTTCACTCAAGCCTGAGCCTCAAATCTATTACTCAACTCTAATTTTTCCTATTTCTGGGATATTCTAATATATACCCATTAATTAGATGAATCAAAGCCAATAGGAAGGAAAGGCCACAAAAAGGCCAGGATACCTTCTTGAGATGTGTGAGGAATAATAAAAAGCAGTGAGAACAAAATACGAGTTAACATCTCAAGAAATTACACAGTAATAGATAAAAGTTTAAAAAATGACTACTTCTAGATCTACAAGTAGATATAGAAAAATAGAAGTACAATGAACTGTAAATTTTATTATTATAGAACCCATTCTATTTCAGTGCAAATATGACAAGTGGGAAATGCCCCTTACGTGAGTGAAGAGGGTAATATAATTGATGAAAGCTGCCCTTCCCCTTGACTTCAGTATGCTTCCATAATCATGATTGTTTATGGGAGAGTGGGTAAGAAAACCTGTACAAGGAACAAAGAGGCCTATTGAGATGGACATTCTTGAGACCTCATTCACTTCTCCAGGAGATTCAAAATTAAAAATTTAGTTGGACAAGGTGGTCCTGACTAATTTCTAGTGACAGGATAGGAGCCTAAAATCCCCACAGTGAAATAACCATGAGAGATGAAGGAATCTTTGTTTATGACCTAAGCTGAGAACAACAGACAAGCAATTCTGGGGAAAAGGCCAATTCCAAGAGCACATACACTTGAACCAATCAGCTGGGAAAGAGGCCAACCTCCAGAATGAACAAACTGCACTTTTTCAGTAAGGCCTCACCAGGTTATGGGCAAGTATCCATGAGACTCTGAGGAACAGTGTTTTAAAATGACACCATGCTTTAAGCAACAAAAGCAAAGTAATCAGATTTCATAGATCAAACACATCCCCCTGGCATACATAAATGCCAGGATGCTTGAAAAATCAAAAAGAATAAAGGCACAATGGGACTTATATAATTAACTGGAAACAATTATAGACATGTGACATTTGTTTCCAAAAAAGTGAGGCAGATGATATTTAGATATTTCTATATCTTCAAATAGACTGAGTTCCTTATAGCTCTAGACTGAATTTTTTTTCTTTGTAATCCCAGTATGAAAAAAAGGTTCAGTAACTTTAGTGAAAGACCAGTTGAGTATTTTTCTTTGTTACCCTGTAATGAGATGGAATGCATATATCACCTCATCTTAGTCAACATTCTATCATTTGATATTGAGAGTTTTTTAAACCCATTCATTCCAGTATAACCAGACTCCAGATGTACTATTAATTTTTCTCTTCTCTCACCCCTTATTGCTTGCCTCTTCTAATTCTAAAATCCTGGTTTGACTAACTGAGCAAAACTACAGTAGTATATTCAATTTCCATCAATATAATAATATAAAAAACCATGTTTTTATCATATATAATCTTTAAAAATCAGGTTATTCAGGTTTCATTAAAATAATCATATGTGCAACTAATGGGGTTTTCTGAAGTATATTTAAAAGAAAAATAGGGAATCTGTTTTTCCCAAATTATGTTGATAACCAAAGGGGGAAAAGGTCATTTTATTGTAGAAGCATTCTCTATGTCAGTCCCCACTTTAGTTCCCCTCTGTCATGAGTTAAAGCCGAGTTTTGAGGATCCTCATCCCCACAGACATCACTCATCCACATCCTCCTAAAAACATCTATTTGTGTTCTTCTTTGACTGAGGGATCAATTATGAGCTGCCTACTCAGAGCAAAACATCGATTCTCTCATTGCCTGAGATACTTTGGTCTTTGGGGAGAAAATGACACAGTAGCGAACACAAGGTAAGCAGCTCTAAACTGGAAATACATCACCCCTGTGAAAGGCACAGGCACCATGTGGGAACTCTAGAAAAGAAATTCTTTACAAGCTGCTTTTTACCTTCAATATCTATCACCCAAAGAACCAGGAAAGCCTTAGGCAAACAACAGTCACTTTAGCCATCCACAGGTTGGCAGATTCACTGACACCCACCATGGGAACTGGTCCCATCCAAATATTACGAATGTCTTCTTTCCAAGCTACCTGATATAAGTGTCTGACTCCCACAATCTCTCTGCTCATGTACAAAATGAAAAATGGTTGAAATTTTAAACTCTTTGATAATACTAAGTCTGTTTAAGCTCTTCTCAAAGGAGGACTGGCTGGGCCAAAGGTCTGATGATTTAGCCTGTCTTATAGTTTCACAAATAATATGAAAGTGACTCTGGGTTCACACCAAATCAAAAAGTACACCTGCTATACCCTAAAGTAAAATTTGCTGGCACTTTTCTTTCAGGGCTTAAAATGTCCCAGTTTCCAGTGAATCTATTGACTATTACTAAATCTGCATCAACCCAATAATTTGGGATGTACTTGAGATTATATCATCTATTATGCTATGCCTTTCAAAGGAATAGGGTATTATAATTTGATTAGTTAATGTCACCTAATTTACAAATCAATACATTTACTACTATCATTTTTCTTATGGCTATCACCTACATTTTCTTACCTTGACATATACATGGCTTTCTCCTGCTGATGTACCATTTCATTTATAGTTGATTTTAGAGCTGGACTGCCTATTTTGTTACAGCACAAATATATTTAGGCTTCAGTGGGAGGGAATAATCAACTATATTTTCCTTATGATTATCTCTCATATCATTAACTTTTTATTTCCAGGAAAAAAATTTGATTCTTCTGTGCACAGATACTACCTCTTCCACTTCTTGTCACAGATACTACCCTCTTCCACTTCTTGTCACCATTATCTATTGGGCTGATTCCCACTTTTATCAAGGACTTGAGTGCTGAATCAGAGGTCTGTCATAGTGGTAGGTAGTAGTAATGTCCTACGTGCAGAATTTATTCAATACTTTAACAATATAAACACTCATTTTAATTTCTCTTCATCAGTTTCTATGTTACAATTTTCTTCTGATTCTTCCTCATACCATTAAATTTCCTTATGTTCTTTAAAATTTTTTGTCTGTGAGCTCATTTTCAAAATAAGTATCTTCTGTGTGTGCTGAGCATGTGGTCCTGATATAAAATAAGTAATTTAGACTTCACTATGTGATGATTTGTCTTATAACTTTCACTAGAGTCTTTTAGGGTTTCATTTTTACTTTTTACCTTTGGGTTTCTTAATCCTAATGATTGTAGAACAATTTAAGACCCCTACTCACAAATGATACTGTTTAGATCCTCTAATATATCACAGCTGGATCTCTTACAACCCATATTGATAAGAGATAGCCTACTTTGATGTTTTGGCCTTATGAGAGCCATATTTTTTTGGCTCCTACGGACAAGTCCCAACAACTTTATCTCCTGTGTGACCACATTACTCTATACCTATCATTTTTCCACCATAAATTCCATTTCTGCATTGATGGAATTCCCAAATAAAAAAAATAGGAAATTTTAGATTAAAAAGCTTAGAATAAATATGTCATATAATATTGATCTTATGTATCAAATTAAATGATAAATGCATATTTCTGATTGTAATTCCCCTTAAAATTTCATTATTGTTATTGCTGTTATTTAAAAAATCCCTCCCTAGGGTGAGTTTTGAAAAGTAATCAAAATTTCCTACATGACATACATATGATTCTTAAATATTTTATGGAGATAAGGGTAACTATTAAATTGTATATCTTTATATTAATAACCATTATATTAGGATATCTTTCAAAGTAGTCTGCCTCGAGGATTAAAAAAAGCAAAACCCCACTAACTTGTTTAAAATTCCAACAAGTCAAAATTACAGAGGAGAGCCTCAGGTGTACTGTTTTGTCCAATCTACCTCCATCAAAAAGACCAAGAGTATTGTTTTGAGTTGGGTAGGTTTCCATCAGATATTTTATGATAGGCCTGAGATATTTTATGCTAGTCATGTTGGTATATTTATTTTTATAAGGAGTCCTACTCAAACAGAAGAAGCCCTCAAAATGCAGGGGCATGACACACAAGATGGCTGGCTGACCAGATGGTCCCACATTTGCACGCAGATAAACCAGGCGAAGCTGGGGAGCGAGACAGACTGTACAACCTAGGGTCCCAGTTTGGGGAAATGAAGTCTCAAATCACTGATTGAAAACACCTGTGGGGGTTGAGGTGCCAGGAGAGACTCACAGCCTCACAGGGGAGTTTGTTGGAAGAAACCCCCAGGGTCTTAGAACATACAAAAACCCACACCATGTAAGAATCAGCACCAGAAGGGCTCAGTTTTCTTGGGGGAAGCAGGGGAACTGACTGAAATCTGGCAGCGAGTGGAACAAGTGTCATTGTTCCCTATCAGACCCCTGCCCCACATACAGCATCACAACTCAGTGACTGGGTTCGCCCCACCCTTGTGAACGCCTGAGGCTCTGCCCCTTGCTACATAACAGGTGAGTTAAGACAAAAAAAAGTGGCCTAAATGAAAGAACAGATCAAAGCTCAGAACAAATACAACTAAGCAACGAAGAGATAGCCAACCTATCAGATGCACAGTTCCAAGTGCTGGTGATCAGAATGCTCACAGAATTGGTTGTCTTTGGTCACAAATTAGATGAAAAAATGAAGGCTAAGCTAAGTGAAATGATGGAAAATGCACAGGGAACCAACAGTGATGGGAAGGAAACTGGGACTCACATCAATGGGGTGGGCCAGAAGGAAGAAACATCCAATCAGAAAAGAATGAAGAAATAAGAATTCAAAAAAATAAGGAGAGGCTTAGGAACCTCCAGGACATCCTTAAATGTTTCAACATCCAAATTATAGAGGTACCAGAAGGAGAAGAAGAAGAGCAACAAGTGGAAGAGTTATTTGAACCAATAATAAAGGAGAACTTCCTCAATCTGGCAAAGGAAATAGACTTCCAGGAAGTCCAGGAAGCTCAGAGAGTCCCAAAGAAGTTGGACCCAAGGAAGAACACACCAAGGCACATCATAATTACATTAGCCAAGATAAAAATTAAGCAGAGAATCCTAGAATCAGCGAGATAAAAGGAGAGAATTACCTACAGAGGAGCTCCCATCAGACTGTCAGCTGATTTCTCAAAAGAGACCTTGCAGGCCAGAAGGGGCTGAAAAGAAGTATTCTAAGTCATGAAAGGCAAGGACCTACATCCAAGATTGCTCTATCCAGCAAAGCTTACATTTAGAATGGAAGGGCAGATAAAGTGCTTTTCAGATAAAGTCAAGTTAAAGGAATTCATCATCACCAAGCCCTTATTATATTGAAACGTTAAAGGGACTTATCTAAGAAAAAGATAAAAAACATGTATAATAAAATGAGAGCAAACTCACAATTATTAACCATACCTAAAAGGAAAACAAACTAAGCAATCAACTAGAACAAGAACAGAGCCACAGAAATGGAGATCACATGGAGGGTTGGCAACAGGGGAGTGGGAGGAGGAGAGAGGGGGGGAAAGGTACAGAGAATAAGTAGCATAAATGGTAGGTAGAAAAATGACAGGGGGAGAGTAAGAATAGTATGGGAAATGTAGATGCTAAAGAACTTCTAAGTATGACCCATGGACATGAACTAAGGCAGGGGGGATGCAGGTGGGAGGGGTTGTGCAGGGTGGAGGGGAATAAAGGGGGAGAATGGGACAACTATAATAGCATAATATATATTAATAAAAATTAAATATATATATATTCTATAACCACTCTGCCTATTCTACCTTCTATCCATTTTAATCAATATCTTTAGATATTTACAAATCAGTCAAGGGAAAAAAATCACAATAGCCCTAAAGTTTGAGTCTCCAGGGTTGTTACGACAGACTTAAAATATGCAATGACAACCAAAGTTCAGTCTCTCATTAGAATTTTATGCAATAATATTTTTACCATTCAAAACTGTCTAATAAATCTTTCTCTATAGCTTAGTCTTCATGTGCATACTCATCTACCTACTGATCACTTAAAAAATTTATTCTTGCTCTCTTCATAAATTTCCTATCTGTTCTTATTTCTTCATTCTTTTCTGATTGGATGTTTCTAATATCCAAGAGGTAAACAAATTAAAAATACAATTTTTGAATGACTGATAAGTTATTTGTTAGACATATTTCTAATGACAACAAAAGCAATTTTTATAGTGATCATAAATCTCAATATGAGAAAGTTTTTTCAAGAGAGTACAAACTAAGAAATATTGGAGGGATGAATAAAATTTGAAAACCACAACTTTGTAACACAGTGAAATAATTGAACCAGGCAAGAATTATCAATTAATGCTGAAACTAGGTAAAAATGTATAGGATATTCACAGAGTGCAAAAGTATCCTACAAAAGGTAATTTGATAAGAGGAAACTCTACCTCCTGAAAAGAGTAGTCTGGTCATTACCACTTTTCAGTGGTTAGACATAGCCACACTAATAATTAGGAATAACCAGATTAGGTATCTTTTTATGTGATTCCGTTGAGAACTGCCCTGCCTAGTTTCAGGAGCTGTAACCACCCTGCTCCCTACACCATGGCTAAGGCTGAGTGAGAGACCTTGAACCATAAGCCTCTAAGCAGACAAAGCTTATCTCCCTGGCAGGGGCACCACCTCTGCCTCTTACTTCACCCTGGCCCCCAATGTTGATCAGTTAGCCATTGATGGGTAAGATTCCTCAAGGGAGGCACAATCACAGGGGCCCCCAGGGAAGGACTTGGGGCCTACAGAAAAGGGGTGATGGACCCTGCTCCTTAGCTTTGATACAGCCTGAGTCCTCATTCTGTCTTCGAAAAGCCTCCTAATCTCTTGGCTGCCTTACTTCCCCACCTGACTTAAGCCTGAAACAACAGACAGAGGGTGGTACAGCCCTGTGCTGGAAAGGGAGGGCTCCCCAGGTAATCAGGCCTAAGAAAGAATATGTAAAATCCTGTGAAATCTGCTTTGTTTACAATGCTCGATTAAATGATAAGGGTCCAAGCAGGAAGTGAGTTTGTTCCCCAAAGTTCTATGGCCATTTATCTATCTGACCCTGACTAAAATTGGCCCTCAGAATTCTTTGTTATCTATTGTTTGATCCTTACTGTCTGATAATGATTAATGAGCTTTATGTATACACCCTGTATTCCTATGCAAATTGAATCCAATAAAAGCCTCAGGAGGCAAGGGTCAAGGTGCTCTCCTCTTGAGAGGGTAGCTGAGGCACCCCTAGGCTTGCTCTCCCCTTGAGAGGAAAGTTGCTCCATCCCTTTTCCTCCACAGGACTTGGTAGTCCATGTGAATTTATTTTGTCTCATCCATAACGCTGCAGACACTGCGGGCCAGTGTCTGCATCATGATACAAAAGAAAAATAGTGTTTCCTGTGTAGAATGTAACTGACCTCATCTCTTCAAAAAGCCAGTGGCATTGGAGGAATAAAAATTGAGAGGACTATTCTAGATTGAAAGAGACTAACAAGACACAGCCAAATGCATGTCTGACTCTTGATGGGAAATTTGATTAAGAGAATGCCTTATAAAAGACATATTGGGTATATACAAAAGAAATAAAAAAAATGGTCTGGGAACAGATGATCTGGAGGATTTATCATCATTTTGTAAGTATAATAATGATATTGTGGTTATGCATTAACACCTTTTATAGAAAATGCATGCCAAGCTATTAAGGCATGAAGTGTCATGATTTCTAAAGTTTACTTTCTAATGATTCGGCTTCTTTCTCCTCAAAAAAGAATAGCTGAGTAAATAGAAAAAGCAAACATGGCAAAATATTAGTAATTATTAAGTCCAGATGGTGAGAATATAAATATTCATGTTATATCTATCAAGGTTCAATCCCAGATGCAGAGCCACCATGGATGATAGAGAAGAAAGGAAATAGACCTTCGCCCTTGTGGGTGCTGAAGGAGCAGTCTGTGTGTGCTGTTGGCTCTGCCTCTAGGGTTGAGCCTGAAGTCAGTATAAGTGCACAGTCAGATGGGCAGTTGGGAAGGGAAGCTGGGCATGAGCAAGAATGAAGGCAAACTGGAAGCTACAAGGATGAACGCCCCTTGATGGGGTGAAGCCCCATTGATCATTCGGCATCCCCAGCCTCGCTGTCATGGTGACCTGTAGGAAAAGCTGACAGCATTTTCCACAGAGCTACCCAGGTTCTTTCCCAGAGATGATGAAGCTACAGGAGATCTAGCAGGAACTGAGGAAAGGCCCCACCAGGTGCTGCCCACTCCCCCAAGGAGAGCTTCCAGTTCAGCACCAGGATGCCTGACACCCTGCACAAACTTCAGAGATTAAGAATGGAAGCTTGTGCTTCATAATAGCTTCCAAAAATTATGCCTAGAATGTTTTGTGGTTAGAGCTAATCAAAAATCATAAAAAGGAATTCTGGGAAATTAAGCACATACAATACAAAGTTACCGGAATTCACTCATCTGTGTAAATATGTTTTCATAATAAAAGGTTTTAAAAATCCCATAATACCCTTTTATCATATAGTACAAATCCTTATGACCTAATATTTGTAATCTAAATATAAAAACTAGGTTTTTCAAAATGTTCACCTTCATAATATTAATGAATTAGGAAGGGTAGAAAAGTGCTTTGAAAAATGAAATTTTGAGTTAATTACTAGAAGCTATGGTTGTGACACTTTACCATAAATAAAAGCTTGGATGTAAATAAACTGAAACATGAATTAGCTGAAGTAGATTCATGTCTACCTACTAAGCAAATAGTTAAATAAGAACCTTTCTTCTCCCTCACAATATAAACTAGAAATTGCTAATAATGTACATGGACCTGTCATCTTTAGAAAGATGTCTTTGGGTAAAAGACATCATTTACCCAAAACAGTGAATTTGACCAACTTTCCTTAAATGGTCAGCCCCAAATCAAATGAATTAAGTGATTGGAGTAGTCAAACAAGTGACTAAAAGCTATAGCATAGGGCAGTTTGATTTAAAACCAGAAGCTCTATCAGGGTGCCCAGTCGTGGATACATGCAACTGCCTGAAGGAAGCCTGGGTTTTGCCTCATGTGCTGAGCCCTGGCATCAGGTTTGGAGAAGCTCATTGGCTATTATAATGCCCAGAGAGGGTTAACAAATACTGGAAATCAGAGTGGGGAAGTGACTTGATAAAGCACAAGAGAGTAAGTACTATAATTACAGGAAAAAACAAAGGAGTAGGAGATGAAAAAATTAATTCTAAAGAGATGACAGAGAGGAATTTAGGAAGGAGATAGAACTCAGTTTAGACCTTGAAAAGTAGGTGTAAGTTCGTCAGACAGGTTTTGAAAGGGAAGAATATTCCTGGGAAGCCATTTAAAAATTTTAAAATTAGTCATTTAAAAAATTGAAAATTAGCCATTTAAAAATTAGTGACTCCTGAGAAGCTGTTACCAACCTCCTTCATTATAAGTCTATGCCATTACAGTAACCTCAACCATGGATAGCATAAGTTTTATTTAAATAAATACAGCCTTTACTATGTTTTTTTCTTTTTAAGCAGAAGTACTATCACTTATGTTGAAGTGTCTTCATTTTGGGTTAATCTTATTGTGATTTTCAACCTTTTTCATCTCATGGCACACATAAACTAATGAAAAAAATTCTGTAGCACACCGAAAAAATATTTTTTGCTGATCTGACAAAAAGTAAAATTAATTGATTTACAAAAATAATAACAGTAATTACCTATCCTTTTTTGGTCCAAAGGGACTTTTGAAAATTAGGTGCCTATGCTTATTTGTAAGGATTTGTAGTACCAAGAATTAAGCAATCAGAAACAACCTTATTATGTGACTTGACCAATAAGATGAAACACTATTATATGACTTACACTGTATATTTATGGTTCAAGATAGGGCATTCACACCAGATGGCTATTGTGTGGACTGTTATTTTTTTTTAATTAGAAAATCTAAGGGAAAAGAGCTCAATGCCTCTGACTAAATAATCAGGTAATAATCAGGTATTGCATGTTTTAAAAATTCCTGCAACACTATTGAAAATTGCTCCTCTAATATATATAGTAATGTGAAACAAATTGAATCTTCAAACAAGTGGTGCCCTAAATTCATCTTTCTATGTTTTCATAATTTTTATTTTAACTCATCTCTAAAATGAATATTAGACTAGATGCTTTCCAAAATCCTCCCAGTCTGAACATTCTATGTGCCTCAAGTTGATGGAAAACAGTATAGTGCCCAAGCATAAAAAACAATTTTCAGGCTCAAATACACATCTCAAAATTTCAAGTCTAACAGTTACTGCCATAAAATTTTGCCCAGGGTTTTACATCTTACTACTTGAGCAAAGGCAATTTCACTTCAAAATGCAACAAATTATAATGTGTCTTTTTTACATGTATGCAATCACATGCAGAGAGATAGATAGGATATCAATGCTGTGTTATAGTCCAATCAAGAGTTAAAATTTAAGAAGGCTTAAGAGGAGCTGTGGAAGTTTGCCTTATAGCCATCACACATTTGCCTTTCAATCTTCCATGACAGCTTCCTTTTCCCTCCCCTTACCTTAAATCTTCCACTGAAGTAATGTGTCATTTATAGCAAGGGAAAACTCCTACGGGTGTTTCACAGGAATTTTAGTCAGGGTTTATAGCTCAAGCTCCTTTTGTTTACTACATTAATGTATTCCTTGGCAGATGGTAAAAGCAAAATAATTAAGGAATACGGCTTTATTACTGAATATGGATTTGGTATTTATGACCAGAAGGTAATTTATAATCTTTGATTCTAAATACCATTATCCAAAGCAAATGTTTTATTTACACACTCAAAGGCACAGTTACAAGATATTAATGTAATCTGAATGAAAACAGACAGATTTGTCAAATTTTGACATTTGTCCTTAAATACTCATATTTCTAAGCTCTTAAAAATTAAAAATGTAAAGCCATGAGCCTTTTAATTTACTATGTTTCAAGGTGCTTTCAAGATAATTGAAAGAGAAAAGAAGGCAGATGAGTAATGGAGACTTTACATGACAAGACTGCAGGAGAGAGAGACCTAGGATAGAAGTAAAAGAGTGAGATAGAAAACTGGCTAAGAAAGCCCCAATATGAGGAAAAAATGTCATAAAGCATTTCAAGACCAGTGATCCAGATTTGGGTCAGGGCAAGAGTAAGAGATACAGGAAAGTATAATTCACAGAAATCTGAGCTAGTATGTAATTTGTAAGGAAGAATCAGCCAAACTAAATTCAAGATAATGAAGACAAGGCTGTCTTTGTTTATAAGGAAGGCTCTAGATGGGCTATGATAAGGTGAATGCATTATACTGGTATGATTAGTAGAAATACCCTAGAGTAAAAGTTTCTCACTACTACAGTCATATCAAAATTGAAAGAGCATTTAGTGGAGTCTCACATTACATGGGTGAAAGTCTTTTTCCTTGCTATATCTCATGATTTTTTTTAACTTGGGCCTTTTTTTTTTAAGAGCAGCTTTAGGTTCACAGCAAAATTAAGAGGAAGATACAGATTTTTTCCTATATACTCCCCTCCCTCATTTGCATAGTTTCCCCCATTATCAGCATCCCCAAACAGAGTGGGTAAAATTGATAAACCTGCACTGATAGATCATTATCACTCAGAGTCTATTTGGACTACATGGTTTACATTAGGGTTCTTTCAGAATCATTCAATCCATGGGTTTGGACAAATGCATAATCAAGTATATACACCATTATAGTATCATACAGAATAGTTTCACTGCTCTATAAATCTTCAGTGCTCTACCTGTTTATCCTACCCTCTTTTCTAACACTTGAAAACTACTAATCTTTTCACTGTCTCCATTGTCTTGCCTTTTCCAGAATGTCATAGAGTTGCAATCATAGGATGTGTAACCTTTTCAGATTGGCTTCTTTCACTTAGCAATATACATTTCAGTTTCCTTCATGTCTTTTCACTAAAGGTCATGTTATTTTTTAGTGTTTTTATAAACAGAAGAGTATCACTCAGAGGGTCACAATGATAACTCAATGAGAAGTTCTGGGCAAATCAGGCTGCTTGAAGGAATAAATGATTCATCTCTCACTTTGGTTGCAACAAGTGGTAGTGAGTGGAATGGTAGGCAGAATCACTCACATTCTTAGTTTTATTTTTCTTGAAAGTTTTTTGTTTGCTTTACTTTGAAGTGTATTGTTTTATAGTTGTCAAACCTTTATGTTTACCTTTTTGTCAGCTTAATGCAAAATAACGAGCATACTCTATAATTATGATTGTTTATTATCTCAATAGAATTGTATCAAATGACATTATGAGCAAAAATTAATGCAAGGGATCTGTGCAGGAAGATTCTTCCTTCTGTATAGTGTGTGGGGGGGAAAAGTTCACCTGTATAGGTGAGCTAAAGTTGAAGTAACTTGCCAGGTACTTCCACCTGCTCCCTGTGATGGGACAGGCATTCTTTTTGCATAGCACCCCACATTAAAAGTTACAGAAGATAGATATACTTTTCCATAGGCACTCAGGCAGGCTGGTTATCTATAGCACCAGGATTTTCATTCATCATGGTACAAAGGATTTTATTTCTTTTAAGTATGATGATAAATTGCAAGCGGTAATGTTTCTCAGGGTCAGAAAGACATTAGGGAGGGTTTGGGTGTGTGGCAAGTGGATAGTGCCTCACCCACCTAAAGGGGGCAGTTACTACCTAGCACTAGCAGAATTTTGCCATTCAGGAAGATGAACCTAGCATTGCCACATTTTTTGATTATACAAAAGAAGCTGGAAATTCATATTTTTTGTAATATCTCTAAATTTCAGCAATCAACTCTGGGCTAGTCAACACTGTTACAACCAAATAAAGTACATTTTCAGGCTGGAGGCTACCTAAATCAATGGAGCAGGTACAAAGTTGTAAGGCTAATCCAAGTGAAGTAATTGAAGCAAAAACCCTAACCCTGAACACCCTTCCCATCAAAGGTGTGTTTACCTGAACAGACACTATCAGGGACAGGACTTCTTTTGAAAATGATATGCTTATAATCCTCTGTACACTGACCTATACACGTTAAAGCTGAAAACCCTCCTTATTTACACCAAAATAGAGTAATTAGTACATGTCCAACAACAGCCTCCTCCATTCCCCATTCACTCTGTTTCATTAATATGTATCCCAGGGCCATAGAACAAGAATGAAATTGCCGGGTCAAACAACTACTTAAAAAATGTGAAAAAAAAACTGAAATGAGGGAAAACTAGGTAGTAGGTAATGACAAAAAAGCATTTTAACCATCAGTTTGTGATATGGTGAACTAGGCACAAAACAAGTTGGGAGGGCCCAATAGTTTTTAGAAAAAGATGTGAATATGTCTTCAAAAATATTTTATCAGAAAGTCTACTTAAAAAGCTATCTGTTCTTGTAGCTAATTTAGTTTTGAGTAGATTATAGACTTTTTTGCCTACATTGCCCTATATTGATTGATTCATATTTTTATTAATACCACAATATCACAGGGGTGATACTAAGTTTATGAATTAATTTGTTGTTGCAAAGACAGAAAGAATATGCACTAAAATATTTTTCTGTCAGTGCAAAATTTTCTATATGAAGACTTATAAGTCCCACAGAAACCTAAAACAGTTAAAAATTAAATAGGAATATATAATTATGAAATAGCAAAAAATTGATTGCTTTATTTTAGGTTTGTTTTTCTAATTAAAGCAGTTTTGAGCTGAGTAGCTCAGTTGGTTAGAGCATCATCTGGATACACCAAGGTTGAAGGTTCAATTCCCAGTCAGGGCACACGCAAAAACCAAAGAATGCATAGATAAGTGCCAGCAAATCTCTCTCCCTACCCTTCACCACCCCTCCCCCCAAAAACATGTCCAAATGTAGTTTAAAATTACAGGAGATTTAGTCCCATTGCTTGAAAACAGCAGGGAAAAGCAGTGGGCAAGAGATGGGTGGGCAGTATTAACAGTCTTTAAACATGAACACTATTTCCTCATATGTATGGACGAGTTACAGTAACAGTACAGGGATTTCTCTACACCCTTCATTCAGCTCCCTGTAATGTTAACAGACTGCATGGCCACTGATAGCACAATTAAGAAAATTAGGAAATTAGCATTGTTACAATTCTGTTAGCTATAAACAATACATACTTGAATTTCACCTCTTTTTTCTAATGTTCTTTTCCTGCTCCAGGATTCAGTCCAGTGTCTCAAGCCTCATTTAGTTGTCATACCTCCTTAGTGTCTTGCGGTCTTTGACTGTCCCTCAATCTCTCCTTGTCCTTCATCACGCTGACACTCTGAGTGGCACTTGTCAGATACTCTGTACCATGTCTTTTGGTTTGGGCTCTTCTGATGTTTTTTTCATGCTCAGATTGACTTTGTGCATTTTTGGCAAGAAGAGCACAGAGGTGAACAGTGTGCCCTTCTCTGTGAATCATACCAGAGGATGACTTATTCTGTTTAACATTATATGAAAGCCCACAGATGGGCACCTTTAGTTGTCTCTTTTCCTTTTATGACTACTAAGAAGAATCCTGTCATAAACATCTTCAAAAATATATATCATGCCTTTCAAGTGTGAGTATATCTGCAAGACAAATTCCAAAATGTAGGATTTCTGGACCAAATAGAATTCCTGCATCTTTTAACAGACATCGCTTATTTTTTCCCCATAACATTAGCACTAGTGCACAGTTCCATCAGCAGTGATTTGCCCACCAATTTCTGAATAATCCACCCTCTCCCCCTAATTTGAAATGTGGCTTCATTATCCTACTCTATGTTATAGTAATTTGCATACAGTTTTTATGTTCCTTAATATATTGTCAACCTATTGAGGCCTGGATTTTCACCTCTGTGTTTCTAAAACAATGTAGTCCACAGAAAAACTCAGTATATATTAAGTGGATGAGTAAAATGGGCAGCTTAATCTTTAATTCCAGGTAAGTTTGCTCTAGGCATGAGATCACAACAGGTGAACTGCTGTTCCTGAACAAACAATAGTCGAAATATGCAATGAGGAGATATGTCAAGATATAAAGAATCTCCTCATAGCTTTTAACCCAGACATTATTAAACAAATCTTTATTAACCAAATCATTATTAACAAGTAACTGAGCATCAGGGGTTTTTTAGGGTGTAGGAGTTAGACACAGTTCTTCCTACAGAATTTCTATATTCCCATATATTCAAATTTTTTATTAGGAAGAGGGTTATGGTTAGGGAAGGTATAACTGGCCCCAGCACCTAGAAGTAAAATATATATACACCTATATATTTTAATGTATTTTATGTTTACATATAAAACATATTCTATGTTTATATATTATATAAACAATTTTTCTTAATGTAATGAAGTGTTACATGTAGAAATAAAATGTAATAAATCTCATCCAAGGTTTACATCATTAAACAAGGAAAATATTAACTGGCAATACTTTTAAATGATTCTGTGCTCACCAGTAGTTAAGGTAATTGTTCAAGCAGGTAAATTATTGTCTTTGGCATTCACCCTTGCCTTTAGTAAGAACTGCTTGAGTGAGATTTAATGTGCACAGCCACGTGCTGAGGCAAGGTTCTTATTTAATGCAGCCTGCTCACCATGCAGCTACTACTCTGTAAAGACCACTGGAGAGGGCAGCAGTTTTCTCTGGGGCAGATTCTCAGCAGTCCCTGAGGTATGAGCTTTCCCCTTTGGGCACAGATCAGAATTATTACAGATGACTAGGCTGTTTAAAGCTTCAGAAAAGAACTGGAAGAATCCTAATTAAAGGTAATATATTAATTATAGGTAATTAATTAAGGGTAATATTAAAGGTAATATAATTGATTTAATATATTAATTAAATATATTAAATACATTAGCATTTTCATTTAAAAAAAACAGCAACAACACTGAGACTCATTCCATAACCACAATGATAGGGTAAAACAGAATATCTATGAGTAGCTATGACCAGCACTGTCATATCAAGAGAAAAAGATATCCATTATTAATTTTTCCATGTATGCTAGAAGCTTGTCTTAGAATCTTCAAAATGACAACTTTAAATGTTTTCAAATGACTACTTTTTAATTAATGCTATTATTTTATAGCAGAAAAAAATAAAAGCTAAACTTTCCTTTTCCTTTTGTTTTTTAAACAGGAAAGGGTTCCCAGAAGTTTTGGCTTGATTTGAGGCCTTTGTCATATTTTGATATATCTCCCAAAGTCTTTAATTAAGTTTAATTATAACCAATTGTGGAAGTCTATTACTCCCATATGTTTTATTTCCTTTAAATCTGAGGTTTAGTCTGAGCAAAGAGAGCAGTTATTAAGTAACTGTAACTAATAATCATTATGTTCACTTGTGATACTAGGTACTGATATCTGAAAAAGAAAGCAGCCTCATTCATATATATAAATATATATATATATATATATATTTATAATAGTTCCAGATTTCTGGCACTACACAGTCACAACCACAAAGGTAACTTTGCATGGTAAATTCAAACTCACTCTTTATTTCCCTCTCAAGCAGCCTGAATGGTCCAGATAAGGGCTCCAGCACTGTAACTTCACATTGCCTCTCTGCCCACTAACATGCTAATGTAGGAAGTGTCTTCTCTGTGTGCTGTGCCTGCAATTCACCTCACTGATGAAAAGTTACACATGAAAAACATTTTGCTCCTGTCTAAACAAAATCATGAACTTGGAATAAACCAACAGTTTAGCCATTCGGGTTTTAAATATTTGAAAGCTTATAATTACCCCTCAAACCAGTATAGCTATTTAAACCTCTAAATATAGTAATGAGCAATAAACACACACAGTTTGATACTTAATAACCCTTATGTACTCTCGATTAAAGTGATTGCATCATAACGAGTTTTGCTTCATAGCAGGGGAAACTTGTCTAAATCTATGTCATTGGTATTTCAGACTAAAGTCAAGAGATGTACATGAGAATGCCATTAAAGACTGCAAATTCTATGGGTATATTTTGCTGTAGAGAATATTATCATTATTAAATAATCTCCACTCAGTCTGGGCTGCAGGGAGTTGGTCAAGACAATGCACTGCTTTAGGCAATTATTTGCCTGTGTGAAGGCTGTCCAGCCAATCTGCCCAGAGCCCAGGACCCTGAGAGCCAAGCCTAATTCTGAAGAACCTAATAAAGGCTGAAGACTATCTATGCAAACACAGAAAAGTACAGATTTCTGCCCTGATTTTACACAATTTTAGAAACTCATAGAAATAAACTCTTTCTCACCCTAAGAGATGTTCTTTTGGAGGAAAAGTATTCATTTTGTCTAATGTATATAAACAGCTTCATGGGACAAGAGGCGCCCACCTCCTGACCACCAGTTAATAGATGAACTCAGGGTGAATAATATCAACCCTATCCACTTTGAAGGGAGTTCAACTTTTTTCCTCTAAGGAGTATGAAAGAGTAGCCTCTGCTAAAAGCAGGTCACCACATGTGCTCCCATGCTCACTCTGTCCTGCCTCTCTTTGAGCCTCTCTGGTGTGGGGATGTACTATGGTGTCCCTGGTCAGAAGTGCAGAAGAATGGTCTTCTCTACTCCACTCCCAGCGGAAAAGCACAAGATGTCCTTCTATGGCTGCACGTGCAACAGTGGGTTTGATGTGATCTAAAGGGAATGGAAACCTCTGAGCTACTTTACCCCAAGGAAGATTTTTGATGATTTTACAGAAGGAGGATCAAAGCCTCTTTGCTTCTCCCCACAAAGCAACTTGTCAGTTCAATACCTTCTAGAAAGATCTTGAAGAGGGAGCATTTGGGGATTCCTACTGAGTATACCTTTTGTGACAGACATTCTTCAGTCACCTATGGGAGATGCAAAGAGGAATACACATGGCCTTGGTTTTCAAGATCATGACCCAAAGGGCACATTTCCTCGAATAGACACACAAAAATGAGCAGAAAAAGTGAAGCCAGCTTTTCACTGAAGTTGATAGACTATTTGAACTGCATCCATGAGAGTCTGTCATCTTTTGATCCTGAAGCTCTCCAGCAGGAATATTAAAACATGATTCACAATTAAGGTTAAACAAAATAATATTCCAAAGAAGCTACATATATTTAGAACAAATTTGACGCTATATCCTATTTGAGTATATGTCCTTGTTAGAGACCTGAATTTTCATAGAAGACTGCTGGTGCTCTCCCTAACTTATCCAGTTGTTAAAATGTACTTCTTGGCTCTGATTCAGTGACACAGAACACCTGCTCTCCAGGCACTTTGTCAGGGAACATAACTCTGGCTCACTGCAGCAAAACCAAGCAAAACTTGGTTAAGAGAAATAAAAATGTAAATGCCTGAGGGAATATGCATTTATTTAAACTAATTTAAGTGACATAATACTCCTTTCTTCCATTCTTTATAGGAAACAGAGATGTCTCAAAAAAAGCCAAGAGCAGAGATTTAAATCTTTGTGTCCTGTGTGCTATTCTCTGTGTACCTGACTCACAGCTCCCTCCATCTACAGGTCACCTTCTTCTACTTGGCTGTCTAAACAGATCTAATCTTAACTATCCATGAGCTTTTTTTATATTATCAGCATCCAGCAGAGAGGCTATAATCTACCTCTCACTCCATCTCTCCCCCTTCCTCTCTGTATTCCAAACACCACGGGAAAGGACTATGATTACTCAAGAGATGGTCTGAACTGATAAATACCTGTATGAGCAAGGCCTAGGAGCTAGAGTAAAGATCACCTTGGTCCATCTTGGATCAATTGGACTCCTATTCCTGATCCAGCTGAGAGGTCAGGACTGTTTGTGCAAAATCACCATGTAGGGTTTACTACTATGTGAATCACGGAGAAGTGAAGGCAACCAAAATGTGTAGGAGAGTGGGAAATGGGAAGGCAACACATTAAGGTCCACCGTAGGTATTCAGAGCATCCACTTCTATAGAAACTCTAAGTGTGTTTAACAAAGCAAAGGGTGGTGTATTTGCTAACGGTAGCAGTGATCATCCTGAGCAATGTCATGACTGATGCCTTCAGCCTACAATGAAAGTATGTATGAGAAGCACCCTCAAGGTGCACACTGTGAGGATGTTGTTGGGGACTGTGTTTACTATATCTCATGCAAGATATGAGAAACAAGTCTCCAGCCCTTTAGTATTGACAAAAAAACAGGTTTCTGTTTTATGAGTCTGTGATATGTTCAGCACATCACTTGCTACTGGAAATCCAGAAGTGCTAAGTATATTTTTAACTGTCTTTTGTATATCAACCTTCCACCTTGATCCACCTTAATTTTTTTAAACATGTTATTTTGCCTATGGTCCTTATTTTAATTCTTCTTTTTCTTGAGATTCTATGTGCATTTTAACCTGCCCCTCCTATCTTACTTATTTCATTGGTTGTGGCACTTAAAATTTTTTAAGTTTAGAAAAACTTCATGTTCATATCTATAGCTCAGATAATTTTTTAATGGCAAAACTATATGGTTTCGTTAATATAAAAATACAGAAATTTTCCCTGGGTTTGCTCAGCAAGTTTCAAGTTATTTTTCTATATTTGGCAGTTTTAGTTAGAAATCCTTTTTCTTCCTCAGTATTTTTCTTATGTTCTCTTGTAATTACTTCTTCCTGGTCCCACAAGCCTTTTTAAGCTTCCTTCCAAAAGTAAAGATAAAATTTAAAAATTCTCATGTGGTTAGAAATTTCAAAACATATCCAAAAGGTACAAAATGAAAAGTAATGCTATGTCTCAAGCAGCTTTCAAGTGTCGAAGAATGCCTGCCCGTGTTGCACTCCACGGGGAGACAGGCACACACACACGACTCTCCTCTGAAGTGCTGACTGTAGATAAACTCTTACAGAAGCTCTTTTATTTCACCACTATAACAACTTGCTTGAATGGCTTATGTTTCAACAGTAAGTTTTCAGCATAGCTCGGGTAGACAGATTTGAAAGTCATGTATCTGGAAGTACTGCCTGTTTTTGGAGGTGCAGCAGTTGACTTGGCTCCTTAACTCTCAAAAGAAACCAGATTTCCTTCTTCAGCTCAAACAAGGTACAGAGGCTCGGCCCTTTGGTATCTCTATTGAGTCACAGCCACACAGTTTGGCATTGTCTTGTCACTGTCAAGTGTCACTTTACTAGGAAATATCCTAGCACAATTAGGCACATTTGCTTTCTCTTGATCATCAACGTTGTTTGACCTGTCAGTGTCTACTTAAAAAAAATAAAAAAAACAGTGATATATTAACAGTTAAACTAATATAAAAGCAGGTTCTTTTGGAACTCCATTTCAACTACACTCAATTTCTCCATTTTCAAAACTCTACACAATCATCACTATGATTGCTAGCTAAGGAATACCAAGAGTTATATAATGAAGTAAAGGTGATTGACCTCTGACAGCCACTTACTGCTATCATTTTAAATATTAAATCATTTTTTCCATTCTCTCTAAACATGCATTAAGAACCTATCAAGCAGCAAGCCCTGCAGCAGGTACAAGGTTAACGAGACACATTTTCCTTGCCCTTGAACAGCTCAGAGCCCAGAGCAAGAAACAAAAATTCAAAGAATTAAGTTTTCACTAAATGTGTAAGATGAAAAAAATTGAAGCAATAACAAAATGCCCTACTCTTAGAACATATTAATAGGGCAAAGAAACCCATTTGGGATAACATTTTAAAGAAACTCTCTGCTGAGCTGAATTTTATGATGGGAGATTAGAGGTTTGGTAACTAAAAGAAAAGGTGCGTCACAGCAGGTACCAAGGCATGACCTGTGAAAAGGCAAAAGGTTGAAAATAAATCAAATACTAAATTTTTTTTTACTTTCTAAATTTTTAATAGTAATAAAATATCAAGCAAAGGCCATATGTGACAAACCCACAGCTAACATGATAATCTAGGGGAAAAACTGAAAGTGTCTCCCTTATAATTGGGAACAAGACAGGGATATCAGCTTCACCAGTCTTACTCAGCATAGTACTGGATGTTCACCAGTGACACATGCAATAATGGGTTAATGTCCAAAATTTATAAAGAACTCATACAACTCCACACCAAAAAAACAGCAACAACAAGAACAACAACAACATGATTGAAAAATGGTCATAGGACTTGAATGGGCACTTCTCTAAAGACAATGTACAGATGGCCAGTACATATGACAAGATGCTCAATGTGACTAATCAGAGAAATGCAAATTAAAACCACAATGAGATATCACTTCATACCTGTCAAAATGGCTATCATCAATAAATCAACAAATGACAAGTGTGATGAGGATGTGGAGAAAAAGAAACCCTTGTGCACTGTTGGTGGGAATGTAGATTGGTGCAGCCACTGTTGAAAAACAGTGTGGAGGTTCCTCAAAAATCTAAAAATGGAACTACCTTATGACTTAGTGATTCCATTCCTGGCCATATATCCAAGGAAAACCAAAACACTACTTTGAAAGAATATATACACTCCTATATTCATTGCAGCTTTATTTACAATAGCCATGATATGGAAACAACCTCAGACAAGGGTTTAATCTCCAAAATATATAAAGAACTTACACGACTCCACTCTAAGAAAACAAGGAATCCAATTAAAAAAATGGGCAAAGGACTTGAACACTTCTCCAAAGAGGACATACAGAAAATCCAAAGACACATGAAACAATGTTCAATATCACTAGCTATCAGAGAGATGCAAATTAAAACCAAAATGAGATACCACTTCACATCAGTCAGAATGGCCATCATAAACAAAACAACAAACAACACGTGTTGGAGAGGTTGTGGAGAAAAGGGGACCCTAGTGCACTGTTGGTGGGACTGCAGACTGGTACAACCACTATGCAAAGCAGTATGGAACTTCCTCAGAAAACTAAAAATGGATCTACCTTTTGACCCAGCAATTCCACTGCTGGGACTCTATCCTAAGAATACTAAAACACCAATCCAAAAGAACCTATGCATCCCAATGTTCATAGCAGCACAATTTACAATAGCTAGATGCTGGAAGCAACCAAGTAAATGAATGGATCAAAAAACTATGGTACATTTACACAATGGAATTCTATGCAGCAGAAAGAAAGAAGGAGCTCCTACCCTTTGCAACAGTGTGGATGGAGCTGGAAAGCATTATGCTAAGCAAAACAAGCCAGGCAGTGAAAGACAAATACCATCTGATCTCACCTTTAACAGGAACCTAAACAACAAAAAAACAAACAAAATATAACCAAAGACACTGAAATAGAGGACAGGCTGACAGTGACCACAGGGGAGAGAAGAGGGAATTTCAGGGGACAATGGGAAGGGTTCACCAGAACAAATTTAAAGGACACATGGACAAAAACTAGGGAGAGGGTGGTAATGGGAGGGAAGTGGGGAGGGTTGGGAGTAAAAGGGAGAAAACTGTACTTGAACAACAATGATTAAAATAAAAGTGCCCATCAATAGCTGAGTGAATAAGAAAGTAATGGTACATATAAGCAATGGAACATTATTTGGCCATAAAAAATGAAATTTTACCACTAGTAACAGTGTGGATGGGCCTAGAGGGTATTATAGTAAGTGAAATAAGTCAGTTAGAAAAATAAAAATACCATATGACTTCACATACATGTGGAATCTGGAGAACAAAATAAAATAGAAAGAGACTCATAGATACAGAGAACAGACTAATGTCTGGCAGAAGGGAGGAGGGATGGGGAGCAGGGAGAAAAGGTGAAGGGATTAAAAAGCACAAGGCATCATTAAAAACATTCATGGGAATATAAAGCACAGCGCAGGGAATATGATCATTAATATTGCAATAACTTATTATGGTGTCGAATAGGTACTTCAAGTATCAAGGGATCACTTTAAAGGATATGTTTGTCTAATCACTATGCTGTATACCTGAAACTAATACAAAATAATATTTAATGTAAACTGTAATTAAAAAATAAAATTTAAAAATATGTATTAGGCTTGTAAAATTGACTTCAGTCTAAGTATATCATTATTAAAAAATACTACAAGATACTCAGCAAGAATAAATGAATAAGTACAATGAATAAACAGCACATGTAAAGTGATCCATGTGATTAAAGAATACTTTTAAATGCATACCAGTACACATAAGTCAATATACAGGGAAAGAACAGACCTCAAAATGATTCAAGTATTTACCTCATGAATCAAATAGAAGTTTTACAGTGAAGGTGTATTATTCTACTATACTGAATTGAAATTTAAGAGATTTTAAAAATTAAAAATAAAAGGAAATGCTCATGGCAAGAACTTAAGACAATATGGAAGGTTATAAAAATAAAAAAAAAATTCCAATCACTCTTGAAGAATCACTACTACTATTTTAATGTATAAACCTCTAAATATAAGGCTTTCATACTCATTGTATGTATATTTCTTATAAAAATAGTACCAAACATATATGCCTGTTTATATCTCTATTTATCACTTCTGTACTGTGTACATTCCCATATCAATCAAGTTTATGACTGAACTATAGTGTATTTAAATGTGCATTTAAATTTCCCTTATTATTGGTCACTTTTTTTTTGGCCTCATAAATAATACAGAACCATGTATTTACACCAACAACTTTGTATATTTATACTATCATGTTCTTCTGTGAAAGTGACCTTTCTCCCAGAATTTCTCTTAAAGTGGTTTACTACTAATTTAGTCCTTAGCCCACATAAGGACAGCTGCTTTTTTTCACCATTTTTTTCTCTGGGGCTCCAGCTAAACTTGAGTTCATTTGTCTGTGAAACACTGAGTTCTCTTTCTTTCACCTGCTAACCTATATCCCAAATGAAAATTCTGATTCAAAGTTGTTGGAAAAGATTTTAATTACCAGGGACTCCATTTTTAAGGCTTTATGTTTCATACTTAGCTTAGGCTATTTGAATTTTCCTTCCCAACTTTTATAATCATAATTACAGGACAATACTTCAAAGTCAGCTGCTTGGTAACTAAACATAACTGGTTGTCTGAAAATATTTTATGCATGATAAATATAAATATATAGGTAAAAGATAGTGCTTCTGAATAAGCAATGAGGAATACAGATGGAGATTTAGAAGTGTAACAACAAATACATGCCCATTATCATATACAATGTTGGGCAAAAGTAAGTTTACAGCTGTTTGTGTGGAAAATGGTTAATAATTAATAAATAATAATACAGGAATAAACTGTTTCACGTACTCACAACCATAAACCTACTCTACCCACCCCCCATCATGAGCTTTGCACATTTGAGCAGAATCAACATTGTTTAGATAAATTCCAAGGTCATTTCTGACTCTAAAATTCTACCATTCAATAATCAATATACTTGTCTCTAAATGTTTTTCAAACATATCCTAAGATATGCTTATCTAGTTATGTCAGATGGTCAGATCTTGACATATTTATCTGTATGCAGGCATTAATGTTTCATTTATCAGCATGATAGAAAACAAAGTTTGTCAACTGTTAAGCAGCATTTTCAAGTCACTACTCTTAACACTTTTAGGTATAACTATGTTTTTGAGGTGTTACAAATTTTCAGTTGAAAATTTACCATTGTGAATTATCACATACTGATAAATGTTCATTAGGAACAACAATTGGAAAAGTATGGTAACTTCAGAAGCTTTTGGGTTTGCTGAGCTATTTGCCTCTACAGCATCTGACACCAAATTAATATGATAAAATCTATTAGCCAAATTATATGCACACTCAATCTTTTTAGAAAGATTTGTCTGATTTTCCAGCATTTGTTTTGTCTAGTTCCTCTGTTGATATCTGTCACTTCCCAGCCATAAAAGAGAAAATCCTGCCATTCGTGCCAACAGAGATGAAGCTGGGGGTCACTATGCTAGGTAAAATAAGTCAGAGAGAGACCAATACTGTATGATCTCGTACACGGAATCTAAAAACCAAACTCATAGAAACAGGAAGTAGATCAGAGGGGCTGTGAGAGGGATGGGGGTCTGCAATCAAAGGGTATAACTTCCAGGTATAAGTTCCGGAGATCTAATGTGCAACATAATGACTGCAATTACAACGCTATATACTACACACTGGAAAGGTGCTGAGAGAGTTGTCTTCCATGTTCTCTTCACACACAAAAAATGGTAACTTAGTGTGGTGACAGATGTGTTAACTAACCTTATTGTAGTGATCATTTCATAATACATACACACACCAAATGACATTATACACCTTAAACTTATACAATTTGTATGTCAATTTTACATTAATAAAGCTGGGGGAAATCTGGCACATTCTGACATTCAGGAGGAACTTGATTTAAAAAATTAAGAACTTCTCTTAAAATCATAGCATTAAACAGTGAAAAAAGAAGTCACACACTAGGGGATGTTTGCAATACATATATACCACAACAGACTCATTAGTTTTCTGTTGTTCCTGTAACCAAAAATCCAGCAGCTTACACCACAAAACTTATCTTACAGTTCTGTATAGGTCACGCACACGGCTCTCACTGAGCTAAAATCAAGGCATCAGCAAGGTTGTGTTTCTGGAGGCTCTAAGGGACAATTAATTCGTTTTCTTGTTCATTTGGGAAAATGGAGTTACATGTGGTTGTGGGATCCAAGTTCCCACTTTCCTGGCTGTTAGCTGAGAACCATTCCCATCTTTTTAAGGCTGATACATTCCTTGGCTGATGCCCCGCTTTTCTTTGATCTTCAAAGCCACGAGGACTTTGAAGGGTCTTGTTCCTTCCCCTTACTATCTCTGACCCCTCCCTCTGCCTTCCTCTTCCACATTGAAAAACTCTTGATTACTTTGCATGAGCAGGATAATCTCTCCATCTCAAGATGCTTACCTTTAATCACATCTGCAAAGTCTCTTTTGCCCTGGGAGATAACATATTCACAGATGCCAAGAATTAGAATGCCGACATTTTTAGAGGTTGTTAATCTGCCTACCACAGATTCATATCAAAAATATAAAAGTAACTTCTATAAGTCAATGAGAAAGAGAAACCAATTGAAAAAAAAAGAAAAAACTTAAACAAAAGAGAACATCTAAATAGCTATTTAACTTATAAAAGGTCTTCAAATTCCTAGTCAACAAAGAAATGACACTTAAAATCACAAAGTAATTTCACTCCATATGCACCAGAATGACTAAAAATGTGAAATAAATATAGTTCCAAGTATTGGCAAGGATATGGAATAATTAGAATACAAGTCTAACTGATAGACATGTAAATTAATATAATCATTTGGCAAACTCTTAAGCAGTATCCACTAAATTTGAACATAAGTATGCTCTGTGATCCAGTAATTCCACTCTTAAGTGTTTGTTAAATAAAAAAAATGCTTAATACACATATTGGGAGATGTACAAGAATGTTCATAGAAGCATTATAATAGTCTGAAAGTGGCAACAAATCTAATATGTATCAACAGGAGATTAGATAAAGTGTGGCATCATCATACAATACTAGTCAACAGTAAGAATGTAGGAACTGCAACTACAATTCACAAACATTAGGCAAAACATATGCCAGTTACGAGAGTAATAATTTATGACTTTAACACAAAGCTGATCTTGGGTGTTAGAAGTCAGGTTAGAAATTTTCCTTGGTAGGAGATAGTAACTGGGAAGTGGAAGGAGGGAAGGATTATGGGTACAAGTAACTTATTTCTTGATCTGAATCCCATGTTATGTATGGGGTAAAAAAAAGAATTAGATCACTTTTGTTCAAAATCCTGTAATGACAACCCATTTCTTTCATAGAAAAACCCCTAGTGCCTACAGCGGATTCACGCCCTCTGGTGCCTCTCACCCTCATTGCACCTCTTACTCACTTATCTCATCCCCTTGCTCACTCTGCTGCAGCCCTCTAGTTCCTCTCCCACCCTAGAGCTGTGAATCTTTTTGGTCTTTCTAGAATGTTCTGCCCATATTATTACTTATCTTAGTAACCTCCTTCGAATCTTTGCTCAACTCCCACCCTCTTGGTAAGACCGAACACTTTCACCCCAGCACAGGCACAAACCCCGGCTGTCCTGATGTCCTTACACTGCTCTACATGTTTCCCCTATAGCATTACTGTCTTCTAACATACCGCACATCTTACTTGGTAAGTCTTCTGTTTCATGTCTCTCTGCTCACTGTAACCTTTTCATTTCCATGAAATCAGGATCTTGTATCCCAAAGACCTTGTTCCTAACATGAGTGGATGAACAAGGCTAATGAATTAACTAATTAATCTGCCTTTAGAAGGGCCTGCTCACAAAGTTGACCCTTGGCTGACACCTGGGAACTTGGATTAGGGGTGTTGCTTAACTGGTAGTAGTGATTTACATGTCTATATTGTGCAATATGGTTTGTGCTAAATACTCACTTTCCTTCTGGGAGTCTGAAATTTTGGGACAGACTAAGCAGAAGGTACTCATGATGAACACCCAGTAAAAATCCTGGGCCTTAAGTCTCTAAAGAGCTTTCCTGATAGACAACATCTTACATGTGCTGTCACAGTCTGACTCTGCAGGAATTAAGTATGTCTTGTGTAATTGATTCCATGGGGACAGGACTCTCTGAAGCTTGTAGCAGTTCCCTCCACACTTTGCCCCATGTGTCTTTACCCTTTGCTCAGTCTGCCTTATATACTTTTGCTGTAACAAACCTTAGCCATGAGTGTTATGACTATAAGCTGAATCCTGAGGGTCTTCCTTGCAAATCATCAAACCTAAGAGGGTTCTTAGGGACACTTGACATGCTTGTCATACACAAAGGAGGTAGTATAAAATTTGTATCACACTTCTCATTTTATACAGTAGCTCAGAAAACTAATGTCTGGGTTGGAGAGAAATGCAGATACTGTGATGTATGGACAGACTCATTCAGCAGGGAGGTACCACAGCAACTGGGCCAGCCCCTGGCCACTGAGAATGTAAAAAATGTAAACTCTGTCAAGGTCCTGGTCCCACATATCTCTAAAAAAAAAAAAAGAAGAAAGAACTAATCTGCATGAAGAGGAATCGGTAATGGCTGAGCTGCTTTGTGGTCATCTGCACAGGCGCCCACAGAGACAGGAATATGCCCTGAGTAGTGAAGTGCATGCAGAAGGGTCTGAGGCAATGTAGGGTACAACTGTCCAGACTACAGGGGACAGCAGCTGTCCAGCAATAGCAGCCTGTGACCGTGCAGGGACTGGAGCCCAGTGCTGCCAGGGCTTTGACTTTTCAAGTCAGAGAAGCATATTTTTTTTTAAGTTGTACAATATTTAAACTCTGGCAACAAACTAACACAACTTTTAAAGTGACCTAACAAAATGTGTCCAATGTGGCCACCAGTGCAGAATCTCTCCTGACATATGAAAACTGACAAATCTATGTATTGAATTCATATCCTATACCGGATGCAACTAAACTAGAAAAATATAAACCCAATTTCAATATTAAAGTACCAAAGATCTGGGATCATTACACAAATCATAGCTCTTGCTCAGTAGTGATTTGCTTTCAGGCAAATGCCATTAGAAAACATCATGAACAGCAGTTAATTGGCATCAAAGCTGACATATCATTAGAGTAGCTTGAACAAACTAGTAGGACCAGAGTGTTATGATTTTACCCCCAAGAATGGCAACCTTTACATTCACACAGATGCTAAAAGATAATATCTGTGTTCCTGTAGCCTAAGACACAAATACACAAGCAGTGAGGCCCTTGGCAGAGGAACTGACCTGCCCCTCGTCATCAAACCCACCCCTACCCCCATGATGAACAGTTCCAGAATTACCACTTGCCTAGGGACCTGGCCTCACCAGGATTGTAAAAATGCACTCACCCCTCTTGAAGTTGTCAGGTGTTTAATGATAGATTTGAGAAAACTACTTTGTCCTCTTCTCATACCATTTGCTTTTTCTGTGTTATTGATTTGCTCTTCAAATTAATCCAAGAAAAATACGCCTTTGTGGCAGTGCTTATTATCTCTTCAGTGGGCTCCTAGTGGTAGTCTGAATTTTCTGAACTGGACTGCTGGTCAAAGTATGATCTCACAGTCTTGGCCATTTTGAAAGTAATGTGATTCTAAATGGATAATTTGTCCAGAAAAAGCCGAGTGGGTAATAGAAAAGCAACATAATCAGAAGTAAAAATGTTTGTGTCATTATCCCAAATACACATGCTGATGATTAACTATTCTGGGCAGCTTGTTTTGTTCTCCCTCCTCGTTTTCAGGGTTGTAACTCAATGACAGACCTTTCCTTGCTAAAAATAAACCGTTTGTCTTTCAGAGATAACTGAGTATATTACAGTTTCGTGTGAGACCATATTCTTCACAGCATAAAATCTGAGTTGACTCCTTCAGAAGTTCTAGAGAAAACTAAAATGCCCAAACAACTTTATCTTGTGTGTGTGCCTATGTATTTATATGCAATGTGCTACTTATACATATCCTAATTTAAGAATAGAGTAATTTGCTTTATTACAAGTTGTGGTACAAAATATAATTTTAAAACTGTTATGTCACTCTATTAAGTTTCATTTAAATATATACATTTTCATAAGTTTGATAGGGTTGAGAATGAAGCTTTAGAAAATAAAAATCAAAGATACATTTTAATCACTTCTGGAGAAAAAATATTCAGTACTTAGCATTTTTTAAAATATCCCTATTCAATTCATTTGGAAATAAGAAGGAGGCCTTTTAGCCAGGTCAAGGTGATTGGGCCTTAGGAGGACAGTTTTATTTAAGGATATTCAAGGCACTATTATTCCTTATGGAAGTAATTGGAATAGGTAATGGTGTAAGGTAGGAGCACTGGGAAGAACTGTCCAGAGATTTATTCTACTACATATTGCACCCACTGTTTCTTTCAGGAATTGCAGGCTTTATTGTGCCTTTTCCTCATGTCCCTATTTTAAAACACAACACCCCTGGAAAAGTAACATATCGAATGCCTCAGTGCTAACAGACTTCTTTTCTCCTCCAAAGAGACCTTAAAAACATTCCTGTCCCAATATCAGTAACTCATGAGAAGGAGAAGAATGCAGGGAATAATTTGAGGTCATTGAAAACAAACTACCTATTTCAGACATTCACTATTCTAGCAAAAATGCAAGTCTTCCTTAAACCTTAATGAAATTTTACAAATGATGCATTTTCACTAATATAAATGTGGTACTATTAGTTTTTAAAAGTCATGTGTCTTTCTCTGTAAATGACTTTTCCTACCTTTTGAGTATAGACATGGTAAAGGTATCTTTCTAGGTTTCTTTTTTTTTTAAGATTTTATTTATTTATTTTTAGAGAGGGAATAAAGGGAGAGAGAGAGAGAGAGAGAGACATCAATGTGCAGTTGCAGGGGGCTGTGGCCTGCAACCTAGGCATGTGCCCTGGCTGGGAATTGAACCAGCGACACTTTGGTTCACAGCCCACACTCAATCCACTGAGCTACGCCAGCCAGGGGTTTCTTTCTAGGTTTCAAACACAGGTCTGACACAATCAGTTTTATACTTAAAAGTATATTTATTTTAAACTCTGAGGAGTTCAAGTAAAGATTAGTGGGGAAAATACTGACATTAAGTACAAGTGACTCGAATTCCAGTTTTGACTCAGTTTCCAGCTCTAAAATTCTGTGGCTATTAATTTTTTCTTCCCTAGGAGAATTTAGCCATAATTATTTAAATATATATTCAAATATCTCTTCCTGGGAAACACAAATAAGTACCTGTATAGGACATAATTTACATTATTATAAGATATTATTTAATCTGTATCATTTACAATAGAACTGGGAACAGTCTATCCTTATCACAGGAGACTCTTGATGTCAGGTTTGATCTTGGCCAAGACAGATACAGTGGGGTTTATGATGTGCAATTTAACATCCCAAACTCCCCTGGAAACCTCCTAGGGCCAGGAATTCAGTAATGGTTTTTACTTGCTGTATCTTATTAGCCAGAATGGTCCACCTGACAGAGGGACATAAACAGGTCCATTGGGAACTTCTGCCCTGAACTCTCCTGAAGCCAAGATTCCACAATCAACCTGGGTGGTTTAATTCAGAGACAGAGTATGTGCTTGGGTGAATAGGGCTCTGCAAAGCTTGCCTTTGCATGTCTTTCAGATCTCCAATGCTTGCCTTCACTTTTTCTCTTGCTATAGTATTATTTGCTTATAAATAAAAACCTTATGTGAGTATGCTCTGTTGCATTTGGTGAGTCCTTTAAAAAACATACTTGGGGAAATTTCGCAGTGTCTAATACACAAACTCTAGTGGTCCTTCAGCATCAATGAATATGCAGTTCATTGAAACAGCCTACACAATTCCTCTAACATAAGTGAATGCAGCAAGTTTATACCATCATATTATACTCTTCCCAAGTATCTCAATAGACATTCCTTCAAAGAGGACACACAGATGGCCAATAGACATATGGAAAGATGCTCACCATGACTAATCATCAGGGAAATGCGAATTAAAACTACAATGTATCAATGTATCAAAACTTCACATCTTCCAGAATGGCTATCATCAAATAGTTCAACAAATAACAAGTGTTAGCAAGGATATGGAGAAAATGAAACCCTCATGCATTGCTGACAGGATTTAAATTGGTATAGACACTATGGAAAACAGTATGGAGATTCCTCAAAAATTATAAATAAAACCACCGTATGACCCAGCAGTTCTACTTCTGGATACTTATTCAAAGAAGCACAAAACATTATTTGAAGAGACATATTCAGACATCTGGTCAAAACAGCTGCATAGGTGAACATGGTTTGCCTCCTTGTACAAACATATGAAAATTACACCTAAAATATAGAACCACCATCACTCAGAACTGACAGAGATCATGTAGAATGGAAATCTAACAATTATGGAATTAAAGAAATCACATCCATCCAGACTGGTAGGAGGGGCAGAGAACGAGCTGGTCCCACACATAAGTGTGGTGCATAAAAATTTGGGAGGGATATCTCAGGGAGTGAGTCCCAGCCCCACACCAGACTCCCCAGTACAGAATTCCAGTGCCAGGAAGTAAGTCCCCACAACTTCTGGCTGCAAAAACCAGTGGGGAAGGAATCAGTGGAAGAAACTCCTGGTGTCCCAGACAGTTCCTCTTAAAGAACCCAAATGTGGACTTAATGAGACCCACTCCCTCTGAACTCCAGCACCAGGATAGAAGATCGAAAGGCACCAGTAGCATACAGGGAGGAAATTAAGTGTCTGGCTTCAAGGCCAGAGCTGGGGGACACCTTTTTCCCAGAAGAAAGGTGGGCAGAGGCATTGGCCCTTTTCTGAACCCTCCCCTCACAAAATCACAGAGCTGCCAGGCTGGGGCCATATCTAAGACTCTATCAACAGGGCTAACACTGTTTGTTCCACCCTGGAGATCCCCTGAGACTATCTCACCCAGCTTATGAGCCCACCCAAGGTGCTTTTCCATATGAATGGATGGTCTTGGCTCATGCTTTGCAGCTTCCTAAATCCTCTCAGAAATCCAGCCTCAGTGAGCCTCCAAACCCTATACCTCTAGCTAAGGGGCCCCTGGCCCAGCACTAGCAGCAGCCAGCCTAGATTCACAGCATGGTTTCACCTAGGAATCTCCAAGCCCAGCAGCATAAGTAGCAGCCATCTCAGATTGCTTTATAGCTCAGGCAGGGTGGCCCTGGGCAAAAGACAGGTAGGGCCTGACCTCATCCTGCACCACCCAGGACACCCCAGAGCCTGTACAACTAGTAGAAAGCTACAGACCACATTGGAGCACTAACCACCCTGCCTCTGCATAGCTGATCCTCCACAGAGGGCAGAGGTTAGTGGTCAGTGGCCACACCCAATCTTTACAGCTGACTGGCCTGGGTAAATCCCTCCAATTGACCTGCCAAAAGCAATCAGTCAACTACCAGAGAAGGGTATACCCCACCCACACAGAGAGCACAACTTGAGAACCCAGCTTCAGTGATCAGGAAAGCTATGCCACCAGATCCTACAGGACACATACTACATTAGGTCATGCTACCAAGACAGATAGTAATGTTAGCTCTCTCTAATGTGTAGAAACAAACACAGGGAGACTGCCAAAATGAGGAGACAAAGAAATGTGACCCAAACAAAAGAACAGATCAAAACTCCAAAAAAAGAGCTAAAACAAAATGGAGATAAGCAATCTATCAAACACAGAGTTCAAACCACTGGTTATGAGGATGCTCAAGGAACTTAGGACGTCAAAAGCATAAAAAGATCCAGTCAGGAATAAGGGAACAAGGATCAGTTGAAATAAACAACAATTTACAGGGAAACAACAGTACAGTAAATGAAGCCAAGAATCATATCAATGATTTGGACATAAGCAAAAAAAAAAAAAACAAAAAACAAAAAACAATCAGAACAACAAGAAAAAAAAGAATTAAAACAAAACACCAAAAAATAAATGAGGACAGTGTAAGCAACCTCTGGGACTTCAGACATTCCAACATTTGCATCATAGGGGTGCCAGAAAGAAGAGAAAGAGAAATTGGAAATCTATTTGAAAAAAATAATGAAAAAACTTCCCTAATTTGGTGAAGGAAATAGACATGCAAGCCCAGGAAGAACAGAGAGTCCCAATTATGATGGAGGTAGAGGCCCACTCTAAGACACATCATAATTAAAAGGTCAAAAGTTAAAGATAAAGAGAAACTCTTAAAAGCAGCAAAAGAAATGCCGTTAGTTACCTACAGGAAAATTCCCATAAGACTGTCAGCTGATTTCTCAAAAGAAACTTTGCAGGCTAAAAGGGATTGACAAGAAATACTCAAAGTCATGAAAAGCAGAGACCTACAGCCAAGTTTGCTGTACCCAACAAAGCTATCATTTAAAATTGAAGGGCAGATAAAGAGCTTCCCAGACAAGAATAATATGAAAGGAGTTTATCATCACCAAACCAGTGCTATATGAAATGTTAAAAGGGGCTTATTTAATAAAAAGATCAGCCGTGACTGGTGTGGCTCAGTGGATTGAGTACCAGCCTGTGAACCAAAGGGTTGCCAGTTCAATTCCCAATCTAGGGCACATGCCGGGGTTGCAGGCCAGGTCCCCTACCTGCAGTAGGGGGCATGCCAGAGGCAACTGCACATTGATGTTTCTCTCCCTTTCTCCATCCCTGTCCCTCTCTAAAAATAAATAAAATCTAAAGAAAAAAGGTCAAAATTAAGAACAATAAAATTGCAATGAATACGTATCTATTGACAGTTTGAATCTAAAAAGCAGACTAAGGAAACAAAAACAGACAGAATTATGGATATGGAGAGCATTTTGATGGTTGCCAGGTAGGAGAGGGTGTGGGGAAATGAGTAAAAAGGTGAGGACATTAAGATGTACAAATATGTAGTTACAGGATAGCTATGGGGAAGTACAATACAGGATAGGAAATGGGGTAGCCAAAGAACTTATGGAAGACCCATGGAAATAAACGATGTTGTGGGGATCACCTGAGGGAATGGGGGTGCTGGAGGAGGAAGGGAGGAAAACTTGGACAACTGTAGTAACATAATAAAATACATTTTAAAAAAGAAAGACATTCACCCCTGTGCTCATTATAGCATTTACAATAGCCAAGATATTAAAGCAATCCAAGTGCCCATCAATAGACAAATGAATAAAGATGTAGAATACACACACACACACACAATGGAATATTACTTGACCATAAAAAATGAAGTCTTGACATTTGTAACAACATATGAACCTAAGGATATGCTAAGCAAAATTATTCAGAGAAAGACAAATACCATATAATTTCATTTATACATGGAATCTAAGAGACAAAATAAGTGAACAAACAAAATAGAAACAAACTCATATATACAGAGAACATTTTGATGGTTGCCATATAGAAGGGATGTTGGAGGGATGTGTGAAAATGAGGAAGAGATTATGATGTACAAATTTCCAATTATAAACACAGTCAAAATGATATAAAGTACAATATAGAGAATATAGTGAATAATATTGTAGTGATTATGCATGGTGTCAGATGGTTACTAGTCTTATCAGGGTGATCACTTCATAAGTTATTAAATATATATTCACTATGTTGTACACCTGAAACTAATATACTATTGTATGTCAACTGTAATTGAAAAATAAAAATAAATAAAACTTAAAGAACATTATACTCTGCCCTCCTTTGGTTCACAAACAATTCTTTATTTTGCAAAAACTTTTCCCTACATTGAAAACACATGTAGTTATTTTCTTTTCTGTACTCTTTAATACCTGCACATTGTATACAACTCAAATAATATTGATAGACAGACTTACTTATATAGCATATCTAAAATATCCTTGACAAGTAAATAGTAAATCTCCAAAATTCTGGTAGATAAAATATTGTAATGATTAAAAATGTTACACATTTGGGAAATGATTTTTGCCAGAGTGGAACAGAGACATGAAAATAAAGCTCCTGACAATGTAACTATGTAGATTTTGAGGGCTTAACAAAAGCAATCATCCAAGAATGTATTTGCTGCAGATTAAGATCAAAGCTGAGAAAAACAGGTTGCAGCTAGAATATCAAAGCAAAAAAGCAAGGGGGGGGGGGATTGAGGTAAGTGTAATACAACAATAAAAATGCAATATATAATATATATTTATATGCCTACATATACATACATACATTTGACCAGGATGGATCTATTAACAGGGTCTATCTAGAATTTCCCTTTCTTCAGCATGTTGGGTTTAGCACTTCTTCTGGAGTTCTAGGGTCTGCTGATCCACTTGAGTGGGACATGTCTATTCCATCCAGATCAATAGCTCCTTCCTACTAGATTCCCCCAGACAGGAGTGCTTAGTCAACCATTGTGCCAGTGGCCAAACTGTTTTCTGGCTTTTAGTTGCATATAGTGAGAACAAGTTTACTCTTCTAAAAAAGAACTGAGAAGAGTCAGCATCTTCTCTTAGGAAAAGGGAACAATACAGTGATTCTTGAGACATTTAAGACAATTTCTAAAGTACCTTCTAAACTTCAAAGTTAACTCTGGGGCATCCAAAAAGAGTGAACAATCACCCGTGGAGAAAAGTGAAGCTCTGCCTTCATCCTTTTGTAGCAAGAGGCATTTTCCTTGCACTAAATTTCCAGTTCTCGTCACTGCCCAACTTTCTCCCTCTTCAGAATGCCTCAGCCAAGAATCATGGATTTCTCTGGCATTAATAACAACTCCATTGACAGGTGTATGGGAATTTGAGGAAGGATAATTCCCTTGCTGCTCATACCCATTTTTACCCATTTAAATACTTACATATACCATGAGAATTAGAATTCAGAGAATTGTGTATCCATAGTATTTAACAGCCTCTTAAATTACACAAGCTTTGTGTCATATTGGTTTGATTTTTTCTCATAATAATTAGTTACCACTTATCAGTCTTATTGCCTCACATGAAGATTGTGATGTTGCTGATCTGAATACTTGCCTGGCAATAAACAGGCCCTGAACAGCACTGGTTGGAACCCAAGTACCCACTGCTTCATGACAAGTTATCACATTATACTAGATCTCATGGTCTACTTTAGTTCTGTATTTTGTGATTTAATAATAGTGGCATCAAATTAGGGATATAGAAGGAAATCAGCAAGGACTACTCTAAAATTGTCTACTTGAGAATACTTATTGAACTATTGTTCCCTATTCATTTATAAACTATAACTTTGCCTGTGTAGAATATAGTCTCTCATCCCAAGCCACACCAATCACAATAACTTGCCTACAGCACTAGATATCTGCACATTCTTTACCCTACCCCAGAACTAATGAGCAATACCACTGTTTGGCTATGCTTTAGAAAGATTCGTGGCAGGTCCAAGCACAAGAGATGAATTGACAAGTGTTTCAGAGACACTAGACAATGGAGCCCCTCACCAACCACATAAAAAGACAAGGCTATATGACTCACCACTTACCCCTTAACTTCGTGGGCACAAAGAAATAATTCAAGTCACTGATGAGTTGCTCTGCATTCTTGTCTGCTGATTGGGGCCCATTTCTACATTTCGTACCCACTAACCTTGTGTTACAGGGGCTGGACTCTTTATTATTCTCATTTCCCCAGGATGCCTCAATGGGCTTGATGATTCCATTATTTCTTTTCTGTATCCCTACACTTTACCCAGCATTCTCCTCCTTCCAGATATGGCCTGAAGCTTTGGATATCTACTTCAGTCTGGTTCTGGTTTGAATTTGCCATGTCACCATTAAATCTTTTATATGTAATTTTACGTGTTGTTCAAGTACAGTTTTCTGTCTTTTACTCCATTAAATCTTGATGTATAATTTTTACCACATTATTGACCTAAAATTCCAGTTCCTATCACTATCTTTTCTATTCAATCCCCTCACTTCTCAATCCAGCCTCTTCCTTCCCTGTATGCTACCCAGCTAGTGCCAAGTTGCACATATTTCAGACTCTCATGTAAGCTTACAACCACACATCCAATCATCCTTTCACTTAAAAATCCCTCTGACTTCAACTGCTAATTCCACACTTTCACCTCCTTTGGTAATATCATGAGCAGCAGGTATGTTAAAGAGGTTTTCAGGCCAGCCCTTATCTTCTGTTATTTTCTACCACAGTACTGCCTCCTCCTTTAATTCACTGACTTTTACCCGGCCCAATGAAAGGTTTTGCAAATCTCATCCTTGAAAAGTTCCATTTTATGCCAGAGCTAGTCATTTTCTAACAAACTGGTTTTGGGGGCATATGAAGCCAACTAAAGTGATCTGTACATTTCAGATCCATGCCTCACCACCTCCTCTCTATGCTACAGAACCAATGCCATTTTGTGTGACTGCCTCTCACCCACCTCTAGCCCTCCTTCACTTTAGACATCTCCATTTACAGCTGCACTGGCAACCTGCTCCATCTGCCATCTGATCTTCTGCAAACATCCCCACATCCACAGGAAATTTGAAGCAGGCAGCACAGGAGTAGGGATGGGGGATGGGTCAGACACCACCAAAGCAGACTAAGCAGAAGTTAGCTGAAGAAGACAAGCATGATGATGGCAAATCACCCACTTGTTATTCAGGAGCACGTCTGAGGGTATCATTTAGATTGTGAAACTAAAGGTGTCCTGTTACATTAATTACAGTTATAATGTATCTATAGGTTTATAATCCCAAAGAACTTCTAAGGAACTATAACAGGGCCATTTAGATATATGCTTAAAAATGAAAACAAACAAAATAAATATAAAAATAATGTATAGTTTGGGGAACAGTATGCATGCACAGGATGCACAGGGTGGATAGTGAAACAATCATGTCATCACAAATAGCAACACATCAATTTAGCTATGGGCAAATAAGATTCACTCCTATAATGGAATGTGTTCTCCAACACAGATAACAAAAGAAAATATTTTTAGTAATAGATAATTAGTAAAACCATAGACTAGTTTTATTACTTCCTTTTATTGCAAATTTTCTATCCTATCATTTAAAAACACTACAGAAAATTTAAAGGAAGAGTTTAGCAGCATTAATCATTCCCGAGAATAGTGCATAAACCTTCAGTAACTATTTCAAAGAGAAAGTTTAATCTATATTTGAAAGTTCAAGTTACAGATGTGACTTCAGCTTGAAGATAATAAAAATGAAAGCTTACTCTCCCAAAGTTTATCACTTTACCAAGAATGAAATGATGTTCAGTGTCACACATACACAGAATCAAGTTTTATCACATCAGTTCTTCTTACCAGAAACTTCTGCAGATGTAAGCTTTTTCCATACTTTCCCAAAGAGATACTTTCAGGGATAGTGCAAAACTATTTCCCAATCTGGTTGAACAACTGTGAAAATCCATTCATTGTAATGAAATAATTTCTTTTTATAAAGTGTGCTTTCAATTCTTTCTTCCCTGTTCCTTAATACAATGTTTTGGGCTAATAATATGCAAAAGCTCAACTTACAGTCTCAAAATCATTCTTCTGGCAAGAATTCATTGAACTTAAACTGTGTTTATTTTTATGCATGAATAAATTATCCCAAAGTGGATATGTAAAATGTAGTAATTATTCTTAACAAACATGAATTAGAGAGCATTCATCCATCACTTAAATTTTTGATTCATGAATACTTAACAGGTATCTTCCAAAAAGATGCTCCAGAAGATATGAATACTCTCCTTACTACTATGGCATCCAACCCCTGGGACCAGAGAAAAGAGTTCAAAACATTGTCACATTTGAAAGGGGTTCATATTTACAGGAACAGAATTCTCAAGAAGCCCAACTTTTTTAAAAAAATCCTAAACTTATAAATACAGCTCCATCTCTTATTCTGTCAGGTTGTTTTTAATCAGAAATTACTTGTATTTGATAAAAGATTGCTCACAGGCCTGGTGCATATGCCTGCCTGGGCATAAACACAGTCCTGAGAGCACAAGCCCTCACTGGGAGGAAAACACTTTTTCTCAGACTTTCTTAACCTACTTCACATTACACATGTGTCTGCACCATTCTGCACAATGACTAACACCTGCCTTGAAAAACATTGTTTCCATAAATCACATCTCTTTACAGCTAAATACAACAAAGTAACTCTAACCTCAAATTAACTCAGACCAAAGCTATCTCCTGAAAGCAAAGGAGAAAACTAACCTAATAAAGATATCTGATTGATAGCTTCAAAATTCTTGGCCCAAGATAGATTTTTGTATTCCCTTTATTTCAGCTGAATTCTAGAATACAAGCATGTTTTCAATGAGAGAGAACTTCTAGCCTTGTAAGACAAGATTTCGGTTATAATTCAAACCAAATCCTTATAATACCGTTTAAAGTTAGCCATTAAAAGTTTTTTTTCAAATAAATGAAATAAGCTCAGTCCATATTAATACAAAAAGTGGAATGCAACAATTTCCCATGACTATTAGCTCGAGTACATGAGTAAGCCATCCCTATGTTAAAAAGGAATACTGCACTTTAAAACCAAGAGTTAATTTATTTGCAGTTTTGTAATACACACTTACTGGCTGTTAGATTTTAAACGCCCCAGAGGTTTGACTGTACATCATGTTTACTACACAGATTATATCTGTATTACATTATACACAGATTATTTTGTATTATTCATTATTGTATTTTCCATAGGAACTGCAAATCTAGTTTTGTTCCACCCTGTATAAATATATATGTGTGTGTGTGTGTGTGTGTGTGTGTGTGTGTGTGTGTGTGTGTGTGATAAATCAGCAAGTTATATGAAGACAATTAAGAGGGAAACAAAATGGAGAGAAAAATATTTTCATAACAAACTGAAATTTAAATGTCTAAGAATGTGTTACAAGAAAAACAGCCAGTAGATTTTGCTTTTACTGGAAATGGTGCATATTGGGAGAAAAAAAAAACACACAGGTGTCTTATAAAAAAACACACATCAGGTGTCTTATAAAAAGTTTAAAATACAAAACAAGTTAGGACCCAGAACTCTCCATTTAAGGCTCCATGTTTCATCCCAGGCTCTGTTTGCACATGGCAGAGAACGGACTGACTGTCATACCTCAATAGTTAACAACATATGTACTCAATGTCCGTAAGTCTCATCCCAAAGGAACAAATAAATTTCATTCATTTTACCCTGACAAACTTCCTAAAGCAAAAAAGAAACATGAAATCTTCTATTTTATATGTAGTCTAATACTTTATAAATAAAAGATTTAAGAAATATAAATACTATTTGACTCTAAATTTAAATATTGCCAATTGCAGCAATATAAGGGAAACTTGTTCCAAGAGTTTCTGTTCACCTAAAGCAGAAATCCTGCCCTGGTAGAAACAATAAATGTGAATATTAAAGGAAATTTAGCAAAGACTGTAAATTATGACTACAAAAAGTCTAAAGACTTAGTTCCTTTAATACAATATAAGAGTTTAGAAAATAGAATTATGGGCACATTGAAACTTGATACTCATCCAAAGGAAGTGTCATACAAGAGCAGCAGGGAAAACAACCTAAGAGTTCAGTTACACCAAGATAAATAAGGATTTTAACACCTACAGATGTCTTTCTTCCAAAACTACAAATTCTATAGAAAGATATACAAACAACAGAAATAACAAGAAAGGAATTGCTCTAAATTTCCTTGGAGGCTTTAGTGAGAAGGAGCTCAGACTTACAAGCATTCAACCTGAAAAAAAAAAAAATTGGATGACAACCAAAATCTAAATCATTTAATTTGCCACCTAACCATAGAAAGCCAAAGCTGAACAGGATAGAGAACTATCTGATATGTGTGTCATTTCCAGTTCAGGGACTGAATGTTTAAAATATCTGTATCAGAAAGGCTGAGCACCAAACTGTCATTTAGAAACCATCTCAAATAAAATGGAGGCAATCCTAAAGATGTTTGAGAAAATGCTCACCATTATAGATTGAAGTTACCAATCATCATCAAACAGCTTGCTATCATGCCTCAAGCATAATTAGAAGTCCCATGACATTGAGATATAACAAATTTGGGAAGTCTTCAAAGGGTAAGGCAAAGAGCATGAGGTTCTATGTTTTAAAAGTAATACTTAAAATGTTCTGTGGGCTCTAAATATTTTATATTCCTAAAAAAACCCAAAGTATACCTTTATTATAATATAGTCAAGGTTAAAAAGCAACCATTTCTACATATTTTTGTCTTGAAAAATTGAATAGTGAACCAAAGCTTAATAAATTGAAAAGCCAGATGCAAAAAAAATGAAATTAGACTGTTTGTCCCCATATATAAAAATTAACTCAAAATATATCACATGCTAAATATAAACCTGAAACAATAAATTACATAGAAGAAAACAGATACTAAGCTTATGGATTTGGTCTTAGAGAAGATTTTATAACTTTGACCCCAAAGGCAAGAAGTAAAAGCAAAAATAAAGGAATGAGACTATATCAAATTAAAAAGCTTCTGTACAGCAAAACAATGTATCAACTAAACCAAAAGGCAACCAGCTGAGTGGGAAAAGATATTTGCAAACAACAGCTTCAACGATGGGTTAATAGGTAGAATACTGGCTTAACCAAAAAGTACATTTGGTTATTTCCATACAATGGCTATAGTAGTGCTAAGTTATCTTTAACTTCATCCAAAAATTTCTGTTAGATTGTATTGTGACAGCTGTCATATCAGCACACATTTAAAAAAACAACATCAAAATTGGTGAATTTTTGTGCATCTATTTTAATATTGAAGATACAAGATATCCAACATTTTTGGCATATTGTTTTATTAATTTAAGAAAAGTAAAAATGCAACTGAAACACACAAAAAATAGATTTGTATAGTGTATGGAGAAGTTGTTGTGACTGATCAAAGATATCAAAAATGCTTTGCAAAGTTTCTTGGTACTACTGACATCTTGGCCAAATAATTCTTTGCTGTGGGGCTATCTTACACATTGGAAGATGTTTACCAGTGCCCCTGGCTTCTACCCACTAGAAACCAATAGTGAGAGATAGGCAACATACTCAAAATATCCAAATCAATAAAGTTATTGGTGAAAATAAATGTGTCTTACTTTATGGGAAAAATTAAACAGACTTTTTGGCCCACCCATTATATAAAGGACTTATACAACTCAACAAGAAAAAAAACAAATACAATTAAAAAATGGTCAGAGAAGCTGAACAGACACTTCTTCCAAGGAAACATACAAATGGCCCAACAGATACATGCCAAAATGTTCATCTTCACTAGCTGTTAGGGAAATGTAAATCAAAACTACAATGAGATACCATCTCACACCTGTTAGAATGGCTGTTATCAACAAGCCAAGTAATAACAAGTGTTGGAAAGGTTGTGGAGAAAAAGGAACCTCATTCACCACTGGCAGAAATGTAAACTAGTGCATCCACTATGGGAAACAGTCTGGAGGTTCCTCAAAAAGTTAAGAATAGAGTTACCATCTGACCCAGAAACCACTCTTTTGGGTATTTATCTAAAAATTTTGAAAACATTTATTTGCAAGTGTTCCTTGCAGCAATATTCATGGTGGTCAAGACATGGAAACAACTGAAGTGTACTTATGTAGATGATTAGATAAAGAAGATGTGGTATATGTAAACAATGGAATACTACTGAGCCATAAGAAAAGATGAAACATAGATGGATCCTGAGAATATCATGCAAAGCAGAGTAAGTCATACAGAAAAAGTCAAAAAACATATGACTTCACTCATATGTGAGATATAGAAGTGAGAACAACAAGTGAACAAACAAGACAAAGAAAAAACTCATAGACAGAGTCAACAGTACTGCAATTACCAGAGAGAAAATGAGGAGGTAGTAAATGAGGTCAAATATACGTTGACAGAGGGGATCTGACTTTGGGTGGTAAACATATACAATGAAATACATAGGTGATGTATCATAGAATTTTACACTTGAAACCTATGTAATTTTATTAACCAATATCACACCAATAAATTTAATAAAAAAATATATCAAGAATTCTACACTGTTTCAAAATCTGGCTCAAGTTGCCTTTATCTCTTACCAGTAACACTGAAATAGCCTAACAGTCTTCAAACATGTTTGCTCACATACTTCTTTAAACATTTTTAAGTCAACAACTACAAAGTTCATTATGAGTTTAAATTGCTGCAAAACATAATTTTTTCATTTTACATATATCTCATGGAACCTAAAGACCATACTGTTTCAATCCAAATATGTTTCAATTAAAAACATATATGATTAAATACTAACCATCAGAACTACTAAATCTTCTTGTACCTTTAATGAAACACATGTTTTTATCCTACTACCCACACATAAGTTTATATAACACACATGCACACATATATGTGTATGTTGAAAAGTTAGAGCTCTTATGCCCAGTGCATTAGCCAATAATCACTGGCTACATGTGGCCAGTGGGCATTTGAAATGTAGCTAGTCCAAACAGATGTGGTAGAAGGAAAAATGCATACTAGATGTCAAAAAATTATTGTGAAAACAATATAAACTCATTAATAATTTTTCTGTTGGAGCATTTACAATCTTACTCCCTGGCACGTATGATCAATCTGGCTCAACTCTTACAAAAATTCTCTAAAAGGTTTTTTCTATCAATAACATGATTTTGAAATAATATTTTGATATATTGTACTAACTAAAAATATAAAAATTTTCTTATTTTAATGTGAATTTAAATTACATATGTGGTTCACATGTGTATCTCTATTAGAATACTTTCCTATTGGATACTATTTGTTTATAATCTATTAAACAACTAACTTCTTTGCAATAAAAATGTTTATAATCTTTTTTTTCCATTTCCTGGGTCTGTAACAATTTAAATTTTAAAAGATATTTTGAGTTAAGTTGTCTTCCCAACTATTAGTGGAATACAGTTGATGAAAACAAAGTTTTCAAATACTTCATAATTATTAAGGAAAAAAGTAAAAATATAACATGTTATTGGAGCACCTCTCCTAGTGAACTAGACAGGGCTTTTCCCCTAATTAGAAAGAATATCCATAGATAAATTATTTATTGTTTAATGACAAGGTTTAACAGCCATTCATTTTATATATTTTTTTATTTTCATAAAGTACTGAGACACTGCAGTCACAAAAAGTTTGGAGTAGAAATTTGGAGGATTTTTAATTTTTTTACTCTGGTCTAGCAATAAAAATAATCTACCAACTGATAAATATTTAATATTGTTGAACAAAAGAGATTGAGCCTCCCACCTCTTCTGTCTAGTCACTGAAGCCATTAGATATCTAATTTACAAGAGTATACTGCCAAGGAAGCATTACCAATATCCACCAATAGCTACTCAATATGCCTATTACTCTTTCACTTAGGAAGTCCTTATTTCATCATTAGAAAGATGCTATTAGAAAGAGCAAGGAAAGATCAAAATATATTTTCTATATAACTTTGGCAAAATAAGTTTTAGATAAAACATTTCTTATCACAGTCTATAAATATGTTTTTGCTAAAGCCATTGAGCTGCAGGTTTAGTTGATTCATTTTAAGGAAAATATGAATGGAGTTAGGAAAGTCAATTCTCATCAAACTAGTTCCCCACAAATTTATTTTCTGTCAAAAAAAAGTCTGACTTGATTTTTCAATTTAAATGATTGTTTTAATAAAGATCCATGTAGAATAATCTTGCTGAGTTCAAATTCTATGATAGATATGGAGATAAATAGATGGATAGATGAATGGATAAAACAGGCTTGATGCAATTTGGTGACAGGATGAAATAAGGTACTTTTCTCCAACTCACTTTGTTTTTGCTCTCAAAGGGACATCCCACAGGAATGATGGTTTTCTGGCAGTAAAGGGAGGGTTCAAGAGGTAAGAATGTCAAATTAAAATATCTGAATTGTCCCTTCATTTTTACACCCTGGGGAAATGCACACAGTGAAATCTGGAATGAATGAGAAATAAGCCTTTCTTTTACAAGTGAAGGGACAATTGTCTTGACCTCAGATTCATTATCAGGCAGCTAAATTGTAGGCAGTTAGTTGGTGCAGAAATTTATTCCTTTAAAAGCCTTACATCCTGCAAACTTTTCAGGTAAGCCTCAGGCTACATATTTTCCTTTGAGCACTACTCCATTATCTAACTAATTGTTGCCCTGCTTCTATTTTTGACTCCTGCAACCTGATCACAGCACAGAATACAGAGCGATTCATTTAAATCAGAAACCAAATCTAACAATCACTCTTCTGCTCAAAATCTTAGAGGGGTTTCCCAGTCTCACAGTACAAACCAACTATCTTGACATTAGCCTACAAGGCACTTAACAGTTTGCCCTTTACCTCATCACCCTTCTGACATCCTGTCCCCCTAAGCTCCCTTGACTCTCTTCACCCAAACCATACTAACGTCTTCATTGGCCCTCAAAATTTCTTGTCAGGCTATCCTCTCTGGAAGATGTTCCTCCTGTCAAAATGCTTTGCCTTGTCCTCCAGGACTCACTACTTCACTTTTCTTTGGGTTGTTACTCAAATAACTTCTCAGTGAGGCTTTCTTGGCAGCTCTATTACTTACCCTTCCTGTCCCCTTAATTTCTTTATTTTTACCCAAAGTACTTATTACAATGTGACCATATATTTTCTTGCTTGTTATTTGTTTTCTTTTCACTCTCCTTAGAATGTAAGCTCATAAAAACAAGATTTGTCTGTTGCATATTCTAGTATTTCCCTAAACCAATATAAGGAATATGTGAGGCATCCAATAAATACTTGTCAAGTGAAAAATTTGATTCCTCCTTAAAAAAAGAGGTCAATTTCTATGAACATTGGAGAACAGCATTGTTGTATTTGTTTAGTTTGTTTTTTGTGAGTGCATGAAATTTGAGTAGTTAATGCTCAAAATTATATTAGAATGTGCAGCTTTGGGTGGTTCTCTGGAATAGACATAATCATTTATGCTGAATTCATTTGAGTCACATGTAATTTAAGTGTGTGGATATTACTTGGATAGCCACATAGTATTTGTGTGTATATATATTCAATACTTAGCTCAATAGCATGCACATTCTTTTTAAATTTCCTTAATTTTTATTAAAATTAATTATTTCTTTACTCCAAAGCAGTGTCCTTAAATTTATAAGATATTAATGGAAGCATTAACTTTATCAGTGGCAATATATACATTGATTCTTTTTGCATATTTTATCACAGGTCTGGGAGGGAAAGCTATATGGGTGCTGTCTAAAAATATTAACTTTTCTACATCAAAATGTCTGAAAAGCAGGTAGCTAGGAGTTTAATCAATAGCAAATATATATGGTTGACAGCACATTGGAACTGGGTACCATTAACACAGCCAATTGTGAATGTTATCAATTTTTGTCCCTAAAAGCATTTAAGGCAAGTTTGCCAGCTGTCACTACCAGATGACTACTTTCCCCCTTTTGTATCATGTAAAAATCCTCTTGGATTTTATTTTCTTAATAGGTTAACAGATCTATTACATTTCACTAGAGCACTATTAACTGAAAGATTATCCACTTTGTGTCATCACTTGTGCAGCACTTTTTTCCAGATATCAGAGTATCCAAGTCAGAAATGCTATCAGTCTTAAAGCATGTTTAGTATAATTTGATTGCCATTGAACATAAAAACCCATGAACCACAGCTATCATAAATAGAACCATATATATATTCTTTCAACAATATTTATAAAGAGCTCACTCCATGTTAGTTGTTCTATAGGGATATTAAAGCAAATATAATTTTGTGTGTGTATATGTATATATAATGATCAAAGATCTAGCTTATTTTTAAAAATCTAAAGAAAATTCTTTTTTAATAATTTGAAGAATATCTGTCCCATAAGCAAATAGTGAAAATAAAACCGTAAGAATTATCCCAATCAATATCTTTGGCAGATAACCACAAAATATTACTTTGACAAAATTACTCACTGTGTTCCTGCTCTAGGGATGGTGTCCAGAAAACCATGGAAAAAAACCTAAACAATGTTAAAGCTAATGGCCTTTAACACTCCTTTTTCCTCAACAAGCATTCACATAACAGGAGATTTATAGGTTTAAGAGAAACATAATCCTGGTGGGTACCGTATTTTTAGGACTATAAAATGCACTGGACCATAAGACACACCTAGGTTTTAGAGGAGGAAAATAGGAAAAAAAATTTTTGAAGCAAAAAAAAGTGGTGAAATATTTAACAACCTGTGACTCCACTCCACCGTGACCCCCCACCACCACAGTGAGCCAGGCAAGCCACATTCTGACTATAAGATGCACCCCCTTTCCTCCCAAATTTGGGGGGGAAGTGTGTCTTATAGTCTGAAAAATGTGTCTAAAAAGAGTATTTTATTAAAAATGTAATCTTAGCGTTAACAAAAGGTGTAGTATTCCCATATCAAGAAAAATACTCATAGTACCCCTTTTGTATTTGAAGTTAAGTTTTTTCTCAAATTTTCCCATAAGGGGAAGATTATCCTTAATATAGAGTTCACAATGGATGTACAAATGAGTTATAATTTAGAAGTTCTAATACAGTTATTTATGAAATAATGAGGTGATCATGAAATTATTTTCTGTCCCTGGCCTAGCCTTAAATGATGAAAGGTTCAATAAAAGTAGCTAAGATTTTTTTTCCTCACAAAATATAAGAATAAATACACTTTCTGAATACAACCAGCTTTTTAAATAGTTTTCAAAATATAATGCAGAAAAAGTATTTTAATTATATTTTATTGATTATGCTACTATAGTTGTCCCAATTTTCCCCCTCTGCCACTGGGGCCTCTCAAGCTGCTACCCTGCTGCTGGAGCTCAAAGGGAGTTAGACTAGGTCCATGTGTGGGTTCTTTAAGAGGAACTGCTTGGGACTCAAAAAGTGTCTTCCACCGATTCAAGTTTTTGCTGTTTGCAGCCAGAAGTGATGGGGACTTATCTTCCCGGCAGTGGAACCCTGGGCTGGGGGACCCTGGTTGTGGGGACAGGACTCCTTGCTCTTGAGATATACCTCCCAAGTTTTTATCCACCATACATGGATGTGGGACCAACTCATTCCACGTCTCTGCCCCTACTACCAGTCTGGATGCATGTGGTTTCTTTAATTCCATAGTTGTCAGACTTCCATTCAACTCGATTTCTGATGGTTCTGAGCGATAGCTATTCTATATTTTAGTTGTAATTTTGATGTGGTGGTTGGATGAGGTGAGCCATGTTTACCTATGCTTCCACCTTAACCTGAGCAGTATTTTTTCCAGTCTAAAAAATCTAGGGAGCTTTTTCAAATAAGAATTTTGATGTTTTTTTTATTTTGAAAGGGCTTTGATGTTAGTTTTCTCCAAAGTAAAGTTCCATAGCAAACCACATCACATATCCATTTGCACTTAAATATTTTAAAGCATTAGAGTTACACAATGAGATATCACCTTACTACTGTGAGAATGGCTATCATCAATAAATCAACAAACAAGTGTTGGCAAGGATATGAAGTAAAGGGAACCCTTGTGCACTGTAGGTGGGAATGCATATTGGTGCAGCTACTGTGAAAAACATTATGGAGTTTCCTCAAAAAATTAAAAGTGAAAGTGCCTTTTGATCCAATAATCTCATTTCTGGGAATATATCCTAAGAATCCCAAAACAATAACTTGGGAAAGAATATGTGCATCCCTATGTTCACTGAAGCCCAAGTGCCCATCAGTGGATGAGTGGATAAAAAGGCTGTGGTACATTTAAAGTGGAATACTATGCAGCTGTAAGAATCCCATAATGCTAATTTGAAGTAATAAATGCACTGTTATGTTCATTGCAGCCTAAGTGTCCATCAGTAAAGGAGCGGATAAAAAAAAGCTATGGTACTTTTACACAATGGAATACTATGCAGCCATAAAAAAGGAAGGAAATCTTGCCTTTGTGATAGCATGGATGGACCTGGAGATTATTATGCTAAGTGAAATAAGCCAGTTAGAGAAAGACAAATACCATATGATGTCAACTACATATGGAATTTGATGAACAAAATAAACTGATGAACAAAATAGAAACAGATACATCAATACATAGAACTGACAGCTGTCAGACGAGAAAGGGGAGAGGGGACTACATGAAAGAAGATGAAGGAATTAGATGAAGAAATATTCTTAACACAGACACAGACAGCAGTGTGGTGATAGAGGGAAAGGGGGACTAGGTGAAGATGGGCAGAATGGGGGAAGGAGGACATCTGCAATAGTGTTGTCAGTAAAAATGAAGTTAAAAGAAGTTTCACAGTAGAATAAAATATACTACATATTTTATATGAAGAAAAGAGTATTTTTAAGATATTATTTTAAGATAATTATAATCTATATTTTAAAGGAAATGTAATGCATTCCAAAAATTTACATCTGATTGTAAGTATTTTTCTCTAATTACAGTATTTGAGGAAGAAGAATAATGATTTATATTTAATGTAGGTATGACCTGGATAATGCATATAAAATATTAAAGAAGTTATATTTTAAACATGGTTATATAACCTGAGCATTATAAAGTTTGAAACTAAATATTAAATTATATACAATTTTATTAGTTTTCCAACATAAAGTTACTTTAATTTTTATATAACAATTACATATTTTATTTAAAGTTATGATTATTTTAAAGTTTATGCTACTCAAGCATCCTAATCTTCAGAACAAATATGCAACAAAAGTAGGAAAAACTTGAGGATAATATAAAGTGCCATAGCTTTATTCACACAAACTTCTAAGCAAAAATTAAGTTTTTGGCAACAAAAAACAGTTGGATAAAAAAAATGCCCAGTTTTGCTATTGCCAAGACTGCTGACCCCAGCTATGATTATGTGTCTATGATGTCTAATATGCAGATGGAACTAAACATTTCAGTTACCATTTACTCTCCATTATAGCAAACATTCAATCATTTGTAAACTTCTAATGACTAATTGAGTTATATATTAATTATCTGCAATATTTTGTGGCTTCAGGATATGGAGATGGCTGTAGTTGAAAATGCCCAACTTTCCTTGGCAGTCAATTCAGTGAGATAAAACAGTGAAATAGTTATCTTAATATGTCCTTACTCATGTATATGTCCTAATACCTCAGCAATGAACAACTGTAATCAGTGTTATTCAATTCCCAACTATGACTGATCTACAAAGCATTTTGACAAATAGCTGATTTCATTTCAAACAGTTTTATTCCCACTTTACCCTCTTTCTGCAATCTGGGAGGTAGACACACAAAAGCACACTTGTTTTCTGAGTATCCCAGGTCAAACATCATAGAATTGAAAAGAATCTTGGAGATCATTCCATGTTATATCTATCTTTTGAAGGTAGTTGAATAAAGACAAATACCATATGATCTCACCTTTAAGTGGAATCTAAAACAAAACAAAAAAGCAAGCAAAATATAACCAGAGACATTGAAATTAAGAACAATGTGACAGTAACCAGAGAGGTGGTGGGAAGAGATAATGGGAGAAAGAGGGGAAGGGTTTTCAGGAACTACTATAAAGGACACACGGACAAAACCAAGGGGGTCTGTGTAGAATCACAGCAGGGAGGTAGGACTTGCTGGGGGCAGGGGGGAGATTATAGCGGAGTATACAGAAAACTGTATTTGAACACCAATAAAGTAATTTTAAAGAATGTACATATTTTCTGAAGCTAAAATATATGCAGAATGTGGAAGATTTTAATAAAATAATCCATGTATCAGAAAAGATATAATGTATTAATAAAATACAGAGAGAAGTCCAAAAAGGAAAGGAAAGGATATGTTTTCCTTCTGTTGAAACTTGCTTTTCCTGAAGCCCCTCACCCACTCTGTGGTACAACAGAGTAAAAGGAATAGAATTATCCACCAAGGGAAATTATGTTATTGGTCAAGGATTCTCTCTAACCTTGATATCAATAGAAGTCAGTGGTTGTGATATTCTTAGCAAGTTGTAGGAAGGAGGTATATTCTACAGTGGAAAATATTACTTTGTTCAAGTTCTTCAAATGTATATAATGACTTTTTATTCCCTGTGATCATTCCTTGCTTATAATACTAGTTCCACTATAGGGAAATTCTTTTCATGGATAACATCCTACCACATGATCCTTTTAAAACTATAGAGCCAAATAATTTTTCTTTTACCATTAAATACCTTGCTGTGAAGTCCTGGCATCCTACAGAACAAATGGAGCCGTGTGCCATAATTGAAAAAGGAAGGGAGAAGGTATTATTGGTCACAGCACCAGAAACTTTAGTTCAGAGTTTCTTCACCTGAGTCTGATGGCCAGACATCATACATATATGTACAACGTGTTTTTTTGTTTTTTTTAAAGATTTTATTTATTTATTTTTAGAGAGGGAAGGGAGGGAGAGAGAGAGAGAGAAACATCAATGTGTGGCTGCTGGGGGTCATGGCCTGCAACTGAGTCATGTACCCTGACTGAGAATCAAACCTGCGACACTGGTTCGCAGCCCGCGCTCAATCCACTGAGCTATGCCAGCCAGGGCCTATATGTATAATGTCAGTTCAAATTAAATTTCTTGACTCCAAGATCTATTTTTTTCCTCTAATGGATCTGAGATTCAGAAAAGCACTTGTACAACTCAGAATAAGTACTTATCTGGAGATAAGCTCATCCTTCTTATTTTTGAATTTAAGTCTCCAAAAATGTCCTTTATTTTGCAGATGTTCTAGATAACAGATTTAACCTCTTTTGGAAGAAGGTGTATATTTAATTCTTTCACCAGACATCCTCAAAAAAATATTGAGGCTCCATATGCATAATATTGTAAATGCAGAAATATTTAACTCTTTTACTCTATCATTTTACAACTCATGCTCTTGACTAGGTTGTCACTGAAAACAATCACCTCACTTAAATACCCACTCAGTCTCTTTACTTGTACTTAGAAGGCTTAGCTTCAAGTTCAGACACTTTCAGTTACAAACGATTCACTTTCCCGTGGCTTTTAAGGCTGGACCACTATAGAGGTAAAAAGTACCCTCTATGTAATATAAGAATTAGAATCAAGTGCGTTCTTATAGAACACAAAATGAAGATAGAAGACTTTACAGTTTGGGGGTAAGAAGATCCAAGAGACAACAGAAATAGGAGCAAGTTGGAGAGAAAGTTGTGGGGATCACAGAAACAAGCCCAGCCTCTTCCCTCTATAGCCACCAATATAGACCTTTAAACAACCAAGCCAGCAATTCATCCACTTGCTACACCTTTGTGCTTCTTGACTTCACTCAACATTCATCCAACGCTACCACCACAACCAGCCATCTAAAGAACACTGGGTAGACAACCACAATTCTGTTGTCTAGAACTCACAGAAAGCTCTGAAATAATGGGTACTTGGACCCCTAGAACAATGGTGGTAAACTTAAGGCATAGCAGCTATACATGTCCAGGAAAAAGACCCAAAAGAATCCTTTGAGATTTACTGAACTGAAGATTTCTCCTAGCCTTATCATTCCCTTCAAGTTATGAAAATGAAAAGTCTCCCTCTCCCCCCCTCCCATTTGAATGGTGATTCCCACCAACTATGCACTTATCTTACACTCAGCTGCACTCTCCTCTTCAACACTTGGCTCTATTAATTTCCTTCCCCACCACTTCTTGCTTTCTCTTTTACTCCAAGGACCATTTTCCTTCCGGGGCCACATAAAAGTTCAAAAAAAAAAAAAGACTTAAAGAAATTGCTGACCTAATTGCAAAGCATTAATTCCCTTCTCTGAGGCCTACTTACCTGGTGAGAATTAAATTAATGTGGGCTGAGAAAAGATAGAATGTAACTCAAAAAACACAGAGAATCCAAACAGTAAGACAAAAGGAGGAGGACCAAGATGCATAATGGAAGAAACTCTAAAAATGAACTCTCCAGAAGAGTGAACCTCCTTCTCCCACTTCATCTATGAATAATCTCCAGGAGTATTGAGTAATATAAGAACAAATGGAGATCTATAAGCTCTCCTAAACTACTTGTGCCATCCCACAAACTGTAATGTTTTGTTTGTTATTGTTTTATTCAGATTCTAATTTCTCTTGTTATTTCTTCTTAGATCCAATGACCATTTACAAGCCTTATTTAATTTCCATGTTTTGAGAGTTTCTGGTTAATTTGATTTCTTTTTTAATTCCATTGTTGTCAGCAAATGACATATTTCTAAATTTATTGAAACCTGTTTTATTGCCAAACTATGGTCTATCCTGGTTAAGTACCATGCACACTACAAAACAATGGGTTTCCTGTCATTTTTCTTGTATTGTCCTGTGAATATCAATTAGGTCAAATTGATCGTTGTTATCACCTGTGCCTTTTTTTCCTCACTGTTTTATCAGTTCCTGAAAAGGACTGCTAACCTGTAACTATGATTGTGCACTGGACTATTGCTCCCTTTAATTCTGTCAGCTTTTGCCTCATGTGTTTTGAATTTATATTATTGGGTCCATACTCATTTACGAATGTTATAGAACTTTTTATTATAGTGAATTGTCCCTCTTTATCTATAGTAATACATTTTGTTTTCAGATATTTTAACTGAGTGATATGGCACATTCAGCTCTCATATGCCTATTATTTGCATGGCATATCCTTTTCTATCAATTTGTTTCAACCTGTGTATTTGTTTAAAATACATCACTTTTATATGGCATAGAGCTAGGAATTTGTTTGAATCCATTCTAACAATATTGGCCTTTATTTGGAATGTTCAGTCCATGACCATTTATTTTAATTATCGGTAGGGTTAAGTGTGAGTCTATAATGGGAACTCCCCCATGATGGGGAGGGGTGGAAAAATGCCAAAGACAGTGCATGTATGCACCACCCTGGCAATCAGGTCAAGGTGTACATGACACCAAAACAAGAGGGATGTAGGGCTGGTGCCAAAAGCTAGGAAGGTGATTGTATGGGAGGGAGCCTCCCATCTAGTTCCTCTACACAGGGGGTTATGAGGCTGTCTTAAAAGCAGAGCACTTGCAAATGCTGCACACTATTGCTCCTCTGTCTTCTGGATAGTTTTTCTGTGGCTAGGTGCTGAGGTTACTGAGCCAGGGGACTAGCTGGAGGAATTCCCAGTGACTGCCATAGGGCTCCAGGACCTGTCTGTCTTGGGAGTGCAGCAGGTTTCGGGTAGGAGGGCAAGAGGGAGGCTCGCACTGGCAAGCCCTGCACCCCTTCCCCAGGCAGGAAGCCACAGCAGCTGTTGCACACCCTCCTGCATGGGCCCTGTAAGCCCCTTCTCCAGGTGGAAAGCCATGGTGGCTGCCACCGACCTGCATCCTATGCCAGTGCAAGCCTGTCAGCTATGACCCAAGCACAGCTGGGGGTAGTCAGGCTCAGCTCCCCTCCCTAAGTGCTTCAGGCCTGACCAGGAGCATTGTGGATGCTGGGCACTAGGCTGGTAAGTGAGTTTTGATTATTCCTAAGTAAGTAAGAAGGTCTATGAAGGTTGCAGAATGTGTGTAGAAAGTTGTAAGGCATAAAGAAAGCTGGAAAAAAAAAGAAAGCTTTGTGAAGGTCATAAAGGCCATAAAAGGGTGTGAATTTTTTCTTTTTGAAAGAAATCTCAGTGCTTGAGTTATTCTTTGCTTTAGGTTTTGTTTTGTTTCTTGCTTTCTGATCTTTTGGGGATTTGGGAAACTTAGCTGTTTTGTTTACAATGGGATTCCTGCATCTCAGCTTTTTGGGGCATTGTGTGATTTAAACCTAAGAAAGGTCATCTGGTGACAGTTAGAGCCAGTTGAGGTGAGAGAGTATATTTCTGCCATGAGACCAGTTGGTGACAGGTCATGCCTCTGCCAGGAGACCAGTGAATGCACTGGTAGGCAAGAAAATACCTCTATTATTGGGGTTTCATGCCACTTGTACCTAGGAAAGGTCATCTGGTGTTGGTTAGAGCCAGATGAGGCAACATAATGTCTCTACCATTGGGACTTCATGACTTTTGGGACCTGAGAAAGGTCATCTGTGTGAATGGTTAGTGTGACCAGTTGGTAGGAGAGAAGATTCTAAGACTAGTTTTAGTCCAGTCTTTTCTTGTTTTGGGGGTAACTCTGTCTTTGCTTTGGATTTTTGTTTCAGTTCTGTTTTAAAAAGAAATTGAGGTTTGTAAGGGTTAGGAAATAAAGTAATGAAAGATGTAAGGCATGGAAATGCAATTTTGGTGGATATTAGGAAGACAAGGATTTTCATTTCTTTTGTATTTTTCTCCCTACCTAATCCCTCTAGAATTTGGCATTCTTAATGCATAGTGATATAAAATTTCCTTTGCATGCAGTTTCAAATTAGTTTTAATAACAAGACTTTGACTGGAATGTCATGCCTGAAGGAGGCATGCTTGGCTCTGTTTGACACCCCAAAATTCTGAGAAACTGAGATTGACTTTGGAAACTAACAAAAGCCCACTGAAGAAATGGCCTGACATCCTTGTTTGGTCATGTGGCATTCTTTCCAGGGAAGGAGTGAAGGCTGTTTTCCTGAAAGACAGCAAGGAGGAACCTTAAGATATGATGAGAACCTCAAGGACTTGAGGAAATAGGTACTGTGGGCAAAGCCATATGGCAGCTATGGGGCTTTGGCATCTATGCCTTAAAGTGCTGTCTCAGGGTCAATTTGAAGGTTCCTTGTGAAAGTTCCAGCAAAACAGGCTTAAAAAAGCCTATGTATTCAGTGCTGGTCTTGTTTTTATGTAAACAACAAGGCAAAATTGAAAACTGGCAGTCTTTGAGGCCAATGAGGGTTATCTTGGGGAAAGGAATCAGGTTTTAAGGAAAATCACAGTGCTCAGTCATGAACATTGGACTCTAGTGCAGCTGTCTTCAAAGTTTGTTTTTTCACTTGAGAGTTGAACTGCTTTAACCTGATATCAAATTGTCACTGTTTAGTAATTTTTCAGGAAAGGCCTTGCAACTGAACATCTCAAAAGACAGTCTTGCAGACTCAGAAAAGATGCACAGCTCACTTAAGAAGCCCACCTGCATCTCTGCCTCCTGGGTCTCAAGGATTTACCTGGACTAAATGGTTGAGTTGGTGAAGTATGGGGTGGCCTATTGGCTTTCCTTTAAAAGTGCTTTCTTTTCTGCCTTAAGTTTGGACATAAAGGATCCAGCAGGGTTGAGGAGGGAATCTCAGGATATTCCCCTCAGCCAAATTTAACTTGAGTATAGTATGCAGTAAAGCTTTGGACCGGTGTGACATGCCTTGCACACCTTCCTCCAAAGAAGTCACTTTTTTCTTAATCAGGGACACTGTAGAATTAGTCCCTACCTTTGTTATTTTGTTGAAGTTTTGATTGTATCTTCTAACCCTCTTGCCAAATTCATCACTTCCAGAATATAGCAAGAATGCCAATTCGCCCAGTAATGCCATCCCTTGGATATCACGCATGTCACTTTCCAAGGACAACCAACTGACCTGAACTTTGCAAGAGCCTTTTGCCTCACATGAAGGCTCCCTTCTGTTCCAGACACCTTTTATTAGGGACCTCTGGACCAAGAGATAAGCAAGACTATGATTCTTAGCCAGCAACAAGTAGTGACAGAAGAACAAGACCTTCACTCATCTGCCCTTGTAAGACTGCAATTGTCCAGAATATTAAAACAGGGGAATGTAACAGGGAGAACTTCCCCCTGGAAAAGAGGAGGGGTGGAGAAGAGGATGGCACATGTGTGAATCACCCCAGCAATGGGGATGATGCATGCAAGACACAGCAAAACAGAGGTGCATAGGGCTTGTGCCAAAAGCTATAAAGGTTATTGGATGAGAGGGACATACCTCCCCAACTATTTCTACCACACTGGGGACTATGGGGGTTCTTTAAAAGCAGAATGCATGTAAATGCCCTGTGCTTTTGCTCCTCCATCCTCTGCCTGGTGAGTACATGGCCAGGGGCCAAAGTTCCAGAGCTGGGGGGCTAGCCAGAGGGATTTCCAGTGCCCAGGACCTGTCTGTTCAGGAGCACAGGTCTGAGGTAGGAAGGCAGTGGGGAGACGCAGGCTTGCAGGCTCAGGGAGTCTTGGGTTAGCGAGCTCAGTGTCCCTTCCCCAGATGGAAAGCTGTGGCAGCTGGCATCAGCCCATGGCCCATGCCAATATGGGTCTGTAGGCTACAGCCCCAGCACAGCTGCAGGAGTGGGGAGGGACTGTCAAGCCCCATGCCCCTCCCTGAAAGCTTAGGGCCTGACCAGGAGCACTGCAGGTGCAGGTTGCTAGGCTTGAAAGTAGGAGACAGCAAGTGGGGAGAGGAGGTTTGGGCCTGCAGGTCCCTGGATGCAGGGCCCATGAGGTAGGCATGCCAGGCAACAAGCCTGTGCTCCTCCCCTGCATACAAAATTGCAGAAAGCTGCTACTGTAGCCACCTGCAAGCCATCTGCATGCACCTCTGGTGGCAGAAACAGAAAATTACCTAAAAATATATACAGCAGATTTACTAAAGTAAAAAATTCCATTTTTCTTTCCACCAGACTGTCTCTGGAGTTATTGCCTACGGGCGGCAGGCAGTGGGACCGTGCTAGTTTTTCAGTTACAATTCTACCATTTTATTTTCTGTTTTCTGTTGACTATTTTTTTGTGCTCTATTCATCCTTTCCTGACTTTCATGGAGGCATTATTTGAATATTTTTAGAATTCCATTTTATTTTTTATTGGTATTTTAGCTACCCTTTTTTCGTCCTTTTTAACAAGCCAGCCTATGGACTACAATATAGCCTTGACTCTTCGCATCTACAGAATAATCTCTAGAGACCTGCTGTACAATATTGTACCCATAGTAAGCAATACTATATTATAGGTCTAAAATTTTGTTAAAAGCAAAGATCTCATTATATTAAGTATTATATTACCTTCTATATTAAGTATTCTTATTATAATAAAATATAATTTAATAAAGTCCTTTAGCATATCTTGTAATGCTGGTCTGCTGGTAACAAATTTTCTCAGTTTATCTTAAAAATGTGTTTATTTTACCATCATTCTTAAAGGATATTTTCAATAACAAACTTCTGGATTGACAGTGTTTTCTTGTTTTCTTTTTCAGTACCTTAAAGATGTTTTATTCTCTCCTGACCTCTTTTCATGAGAAAGCAGCTATTAATCAGACTGTTTCATCCCCTAGTACAAAACAGGACATTTTCTCTTGCACAGTTTACTCTTTATTTTATCTTAGGCTTTCAATGACTTGATTCAACATGGGCATATCTTTTTATTCTGCTTGGTGTTTAACATCTCATCTCAAAATTTCTTTTACAAAACTTGGGAAAATTTTTGGTATGTTAAAATACTTTTTTGTCCAAATCCCCTTCCTCTTTCTGGTTTTCCAGTTCCTTGTGTTAGACTGTTTGATATTGTCTCATGGCTCACTAACATTCTGTTCATTTTTTTCATTTTTCTGTTATTTTCCTTAGATAATTTCTATTGATCTATCTTCAAGTTCACTTACTCTCCCCTGTCATGTTCATTCAGCCATAACTCCATCCAATTAATAGTTTTATTTTAGACATTTTAAGTTATAGATTTCCCATTTATTATTTTCTTATTGTGCCTATTTCCCTGCTATAATTTTATTCATCGAAAACATTTTGTTTTACTTCATAAAGAGTAAGTTTCTTAGCCATTCTAAAATCTTTGTGAGTTCCAACAAGTGGGTTGATCTTGGAGTCACCATAGTAGTAGATTTTATTTTCTTTTGAGAATGTGTTCTGTTTTCTTGCTTCTTTGTATGTTGAGTGATTCTTCTGTTTGTCTCTAGTGAGTGTTGTTTCCTTTGTCATAGGTCATTTTTTCTAGCTGGACTTCAATATCCAAACTTGTTCCTTGAGCAACAACTCCAGCCTCATTTTTGATCTTTAGATTTTTTTTTAATGTTTTTTAATCTAAGCTGCTCTGAGTCTGCTCTGCATAGACATCATTTAGGGGAAAGTCAGAGATGTAGGTAACGGAGTTTGGAGATATTCTCTTTAGCTTTTTACCTTCTGGGATTTTCCACACTCTAACATTCATGGTCTTCCAGCTTTACTTTTGTGGTTCCAAGGCCAGAAAAACAGGGGACTCTTTCTATCTGAGCCCCTACTGCCACTATATATGGTAAGCTGTAAATGTCACTCTAAGTGTTTACTGCATTATCAGAGGGCATTCAGCCTTAGACTACAGGCCTCGCAGTGGTGTAGCTGATAACCTCCCCTCCTCCAAAAAAAACATGCACTCCTCACTCAAGTATATATACTTATCTTCACTCTCAAGTGGCTGTAGAATTCATTTTTGCATGAGTTTCAGCTTTTATAGTTGTTTTTTGCCATCAGAAAATCTGGTGAGGTCTTATCTTTCATGTATGAAAATACATGGAAGTAGAAAAACTTCGATCATTTGTAACTTCCCTCTTCCCTCAAACTCCACATTTTGCCCTCCCATAAATCATACTGATTGTATTTTAGAAATATATTCATCTTCTGGACACCTGCATGGCTACTACACTGTTCAAAGTCACCACCTCTGTCACCTGGATTTCTGCCATAGCCTAGTTGGTCTTTCTCCTAGTTTTGTTCCCCTACAGTGTGGAGACAGAGCAATCTCTCTAAAACATAAGTCAAGTCATGTCACTCCATTATTCAAAATCTTCCAATGGCCCCCCATTTCACTCAGGAAAAATCCAAATTCCTGTAAATCAGCTACAAGGGTTTAAGTGATCCAGGGCTCTATAACCCCCCTGACATCCTAATATCCTCCACCATCAGTCTCTCTTCTCCAGAGCACTAGGCTCCATTTCCTCTCAATGATAACTCCCTTATGTTGGCTATCCCTTTTCTGGAACATATTTCTCAATGACCATTGCTCATATTTTGCAGGTTTCTTATCAAAAACCATTTCATCAATGAAGCCTTCCCTGACCATCTTATATACAATAGGCCACACACTCACCATCCTCTTCTTTGCTTCATTCTTACCTGGCCTTTCTTTTGCCTTCAAAGCACTTAGGTCTGCCTGACCTATTATATAGTCATAAATATTCATTATGTGTTTCTCATTCTGTCTCCACATACTAGAAGTTAAGATCCTTTAAAACAATGGTTTTATTCCTTTCGTATGCCCAAATCTTAGAAGCCGCTTTATTCATAGCAAATATTCACTAAATAATATGTTAAAAGGATGAATTAACAGTTTAAATTACATTTTGACAATAAGTGCCAGTCACAAATTTATTTAAATATACTTACATATTAAAATATTTGTTAATATAGTAAGCATTTTCATTTTTGCTTGTTTTATTTTATTTTTATTAATTCTTACCCAAGGATATACTTATTGATTTAAGAGAAAAGGGGACAGAGAATGAAAGAGAGAAACATCATTTGTGAAAGAAACATTTATCAGTTGCCTCCTGTATGCACTCCAACTGAGGATCAAACTTACAATCCAAGTATATGCCCTGACTGGGGGTTGAACTTGCGACTTTTAGGTGTATAGGATGGTGCTCTAAACAACTGAGCCACCCAGCCAGGCCTTGTCTGTTTTACATTTAAACACCTCACAAATACTTGATAACTAATATTATATACATAAAAATTGCTGAGTTCTTTTAAACACTTCTTAAAACTTCCAAATTGACATCAGTTGTTTAAAAGCAATTGAACTTCCTCAATTGGAATATTAAGGGTTTGTACCAACAGACTGTCCCAATGAGAGTAAAATGTACTTGTAAACTTAATAGTGAAAATAGCACAGACTTGATTTTGTTTTTTTTAAAAAAGTCTTACCCACACACTCTGGGTTTGAAAGGATCTTACTAAGGGAAGCACACTTAATTCCAGGTGAACTGAGGATATATTCTCAAACCATTCCAGTATACTGAATGGAAATTTTTTTACCACAATACAGTGTTCATGGGCAGAGATTTATGACCAGGAAAATGCACTTTCGGGCTGCATTTCTCCAGTTCAATTGTCTTTGGTTTGAAATGAACGTAGCTCTTTAGAGTCATGACAACAGCAACTAGAGACTATGTCAACTAGATAGGGTTGGTATTGGCACATTAAGTCCTCTAGTTCAATTTAAACCCTAAAGAATAATAGCCTTTTTTGGCTCGTTGCCTGATTTTTGGTTAGTTCTTCTGTGACCTCACCTTGGTTTCTTTACAACCTGAGTGTATTCAATCCATCTGTTAACCAACCAAATATGATCATTAACCAGATCTTTAAGATCATTTTAAAGTCAGATATCATTTTCCTGGTAGGGGATCTCCTTTTCTAATATCACTCCTTTTTTTATTTTTAATCTTATTTTACTTAATTGAGGCACTCTTATTTGAGAGGTTCATAGATAAATTTATGTAATAGAAACTCCAGCTAAATTAACAGTCTCTGATTCTTTCTTTTACACTTACCATTTATCCCAACTTTCCCAGGGTGCCAATTTCTCACTGTCATAACTACACAATGCCACTGAGGGAGGTTGCTTGCTGCCCTATTACTCTGACCAAGATAAAGAAAAATCCATTTTTCTCATGGTTCCATGGAGGACACAAATTTACAGTTTCACTAATAAGGATTAACACTTATTTAATGCCTACTATGTCTTAGACAACTTCACATACCACATTCCACTAATGTTCACAGTGAAGCAGGTACCACCTATTTTATAGATAAAATAGAGCACTAGAGATTAAAAGTAAATTTCTTAAGGTCACACTGGCAGAGGCAGAAAACAAACTTGAGTATGTGTAACTCTTCCTCCTCTATCACTGTAGGGTGAGGCCACACAAGTAAAATCCTAGAAATGGTTAAGAGGTCAGGTTTACAGAGCACATGTTTTTTCTCAAAATAATTAAAGTTTAGTTACTTAATCAAAAGTACAAACTGACTTGGTTGAAAAAGTCTAAGGTACAACCTTCCCTGATTCCTTCTCAATGGTTAATTCTCTCTGGGTGGGTAGTCGCAAATGGAGGCTTGTCAAAACTTCTCAAACTTCAAGTCTCAGAAAGACTTCAGCCCACAGCCAACTGGGAGGATCACAATCTCAGTCCTTTCCCTGAGAGTAGACCTGTGTCTTCCCCTCTGCATCTGTGTGTGTTGCTCTGAGGACTAGCAGAGGGAGTTGGACGCACAGCCCACATGGCCTTGGTGATATGGTTAACCAGGGCCATCTTTTCTAAAAGGCTCACAGCAAGTTATCAGTTCTAATGGCCAAATATCAGAAGCAAGTCTTGTATATCTATGTTAAAGAACTATATTCACAGACCTAGGAATAGTCATCTGAGAAAGTCTTCACAGTGGGAACAAGAGGAAAGTCAGAAGTTAATGATCAAGGAAATGGGCCTGAGGCCCATTGCCTAAAAGACAAGACAGCAAACAGACTGTATTAGCATAGTCAGACAGTGGGTGGCATGGAACTAATCACCAGAATGAATATATAGGCAATGTATTAAGATCTTAAGAAGGACTAATAAAGGCGAGATACAACCTCAGGCTCCAGAGGAGTAAGGGAGTGATAGCAGGTCCCATGACAAAGTCTCAAATCCATATGAATAAACAAGAATCCGAGGTATGTAAATTGTAGTAAAAGATAAAGACTTGCTCACAAAAACTAAGGCAGGTAGGAGCCCTTTTACAATCCTTATAGAAGATTTGTAACACCAACAGCAAGGTTGATTTCTTGCTGAGTTATAGATACTTACATTCTTCCTGACAAAGAACAGAACCAATCCCAGTATGTGGTGAATTATACATGGAAAAATTCAGGCAAAGCAAGCTCTAGTCTCCTAGACTGTATTTCAAAGAGTGTGCATTCCTGTAACTAGGCATCAGCAAACTTCATTCATGATGTACCAAATAAATATTTTAGGGTTTGAGAGCCATTCAGTGCATTTCTTGTTGCAACTAGTCAACTCTGACATTGTAATGTGAAAGCAGCCACAGATAATACATTAAAAATTGAGCATTTCCATGCTCCAATAAAACTTTATTTATGGATGTTGAAATTTATATAGTTTTCATATTATACAATATTATTATTTTTATGAGTTTCATTCCCCCAAATCATTTGAAAAGGTAAAAATTATCCTCAGTTTACAAGCCATAGCAAAACAGGTAATAGTTCAGATTTGGCCCGAATCCCATAGTTCACCAATCTTTGCAATTAGATGACGTAGTACCTTGTAGTTTCTTGTGCAAAGGACCTCTCCAGCTCCCCCACCATTTGTAAAACATAGTAGTGACAACTCCTCAGGTTAGGGAATGGCCACACCCTTGACACAAAGCCCTTCCCAATGTACATCTATTTCTCTCACGTTTTTATTAATGGGAGGTGCAGTGTAAGAAAAGTAATGTCCACACCACTTTTGCATGATTATTTGACCTTATTTCAAAATTCTGTACAGTAACATACAGAATGGCAAAGGCATATATATACCATCCTTCTAAGGTACTAGCTATTTTGAAATCTCAAATTTTTCTGTGATTTATTGTTATTCCCCCCTCTCCTTCCCTCTGAAATGATCTTCAACAATGCTACCACAGTACGAATCTATATTATCATAGGCAGTTATGTTTTCTAGGAAATAAAGGAGAATTTTCCCTTTATGCTTGCTCATCTGTTGTTGGTGCTCTCATAAAATGGGACTCTCATTGAAAGGAAATTAGTTGTTGAACTAATGAATTTCAGTGATAAAGCTAATGGCATGGGGTCAGCGGACAACTCTAAAACAGCTCTTAACAACTCAGCCTTTGAAAAATCTCCCATATTTCTCCATAAATGAAAAACATTGTGTTTTCTCTCTTTTTATTATTTTGCACTTTAAAACTTTCTTCCTGAGTATCACAGTAACACAAGCTTTATCATTTCAAGCCTCTCCCCTCCATCCTCATACCCTTTTGGATACACTAAAGACAATGCTCTAAAGAAGCTTTGGGATTCCCACTCTATGTAATTATTCTTTGCTTCTGCCACACCTCTTTCATACTATAATAAAGTATGAAAATGTTTGAGCACATGTATCATCAGGCCTGCCTAAAAATATTCTCTTTACAACATAAGAAAATTAAAAACTAAAGTTGGAAAGTCAGAGGTAGGACAAAAAGAAAAGTAACCCTCTACACAAGGACTGCAAAATAAAAACAGGATTGAAACAAGTGTACCAAGATAAAAAGAATTCCCTTGTTTGAAAATTTTGTTAGGTTCATGCTTAATTATTCAAAGTAATTAAAGGCAGGAGACATAAAAACAAATAAATCAAAATCATTTATAATCCTACTGAATGTCCAATAGGAGTTTCTGAAGTCTGAGGTTTTATATGTTCTTTTAAATAATTTAATAATCTCACCACAATAAAATATATGCCTATACCTTCATTCTACTTATAATTGGCAGAAATCTTTTCTAAAACTACTTATAAAGCTACCATTCTACTGCACTATAAACTCAACAGTAGTTAAAACAGGAAATTGAACAGATGCATCATTATGCATAGATTAAACATAATGAGAATAACAACAACAATAATAGCTACTACTTATTGGGTACTAACCATGTGTCATGCACTGATGTCCTTTAAATGCAATCCTCACTCAATTTACTCAAAACCAGGAAGTAATATCGTGGTTTCTATTTTACGGATGGTAACATGTTTAGCTTGCAATGGAAGTTAAGGGTTTTTAAGTCCTACTCTGTTCTTTTCTCCAGAGGGAGAAACTGGATTCCAGAAGTCTGTCACTTGCTATGGATCACATCTCATCAACAAAATGTGGTTAAGAGAGCCCAAGTCTTCAGAGTCCACTTCCTTACTGGCAAAAATCTTCTCTCCTGGGGTTTTGCAGAGTGGACGTTATGCAGATCCACAGTTGGGGCCTGCACCACGGCCTCCTGTTTTAAAAGCCAGAGCCTAGTAAACACTAAGTGGTCTTGCTTCATTCATCCAATGTTTACTGTGCACTTAACTATTGCCAAGCATGGTTTTAAGAACCGTGAAAGGAGCAGTGATCAAAATCCTGGCAGACTTGGTGTAACATTTCCCTGGTTAATGTTTTCTAGGTAGAACACCTCTAGGCTTTTAATACTCAGCCTTCATAGAAAGTATCTATCTTCCAATAACAAATTGTTTTAGGTAAAGGGGGAGGAGGGAGAAAGATAGAGAAACATCAATGTGAGAGAGAAACATCAATCGGTTGCCTCTCATATGCACCTCAACCTACCAGGGACCAAACTTCAACCTAGGCATGTGCCCTGACCAGGAATCGAACTGGTGACCTTTTGCTTTGCAGGATGATGTCCAATCCACTGAGCCATACCAGTCATAAAAATAAAACATTTTTAGAATAAATATTTAGGACATAAAATTATTTACAAAGAATTTTTTAAAAATTCAAATACCAGTGCATGAAATATCTCGTGTTACATTGTGAAAGCATTTGTAAAACATCAAAATCAAGTGTCAATATTCAGAAAATCATGGTGTCAGCGCAGAGGACATGTCTGGGCTATCTAAGAAGTGACATTATTCTGAATTTAAAGCCATTGTTAACACTTATCTGTTTAAGATTTATTTAAAGGATGTTTAATCCAATTTATATTCTTACATGAGAATTTTTTACTTATATATAAATGTTTTAGTTACATATGTTGGGAAATTGTTTTGCATCTTACATTGATATCACCACACCCCTCACCCGTGCACATATACCCACACTTGGAGTAAGAGTAAATCACTTCCAAGTTAACATTTTCACATAGCACATATGATTTTCTGGAATGCATTAGGAACACCAAGAGGGAGATGCTTGGTAAATAGAGTATATATTTTAGAGGGAAGACAGATAACTAACATAATAAATGAGTATATTACAACATATGTGAGGCTGTGATAAAAACTAAAAAGAATAACTAAGCTAGGAGTAGAGTAAGGAGTATCTGTGTGTGGCAGGGACAAATATAATTTTGGATAGGGTTTTTAAGAAAGGCCTCATTGACAAAGTGTCGATAACTGAGTAAAAACCTGAGAGAGGTGAGGAAGACAACTATTGGTGTATGTTGACAAAGAACATTTTAGGCAGAGAAAGAGATACAAAGAGTATTTCTGGTGAATTTCAAGGACATTGGGTTTGAATTTGGCTGCAGGAATATAAGCAGGAGAATGGATGATACATAGGAACTTCAGAGAAGCAAAGGGTGAGGGTGAAGGAGGAAGACGTGTGGAGGAGGCAGTAATAATGGAAAACAAGACTCCTTTCTCTGGTATTTAACCACTTTTATTTTCATTTTCTTTCTACTTTACCTAAAATAGCAGTTTTACACATAAATATTTTCCCACCTGCTTTCTTGAGAACTGTGATAATAGGAACACAGTTAATTATAGGAAAGCTCTGTTTCATGGTCAGTTATTGCAGCGACTAATCGTGATCCATGGTACAAAGCCCATTTATGTGCCTCTTTATTCCTAAACTCGAGTCTAGTACAAAATGACACACAGAATGTGCCTCCCTCTGCTGAGAGCCAGCCTGCCATGATCACTGAAACATGTTGACAAGCCAGATTCTGGCATCTCCCTTCCCTGGAATTGTTTAAGAATGGAATCCAGCTGAAAGGATGGTCGTCTCACCCTTAAAAGACAGGAGGTAGGTGGGATGAGCCCTCTCAACACAGTGATTTCATTATTTCTCTCTGAGGGTCTCTTGTAAGGATAAACTACTTAATGGTTATGAAGAGATTTTTTTCTTCCCAAGCAATAATGTGCTACATAAATCATATATGGATTGCTGTCAAGTAGAAATGTTGCTCAAAACTCTATACCTCCCAACTAGGTAGGTTTTTCTTTCTTTAAATACCAGAGGGCTGCTGTCATGAAGTTTAATTTGGTCCTGAACTGCTTAACAAAGACCAAGACATGAGCGAAGTAGAGGTCAGACCCAGACACATGGGCTGGGGAAAAGAATGATGATATGGATTCTGGTGACAGGTCTGCACTAACCCAGAGGCAGGTGAGGAGAAAGACACAGAAACTTTGAAGGTGAAAAGGAGAATAAATCAAAGGGGGTATTATGAAGACAAGGAAAGGTTTTAAAGTAGCATTTCCCAGGAAAGTGGTAGGTCGGATCATCTTCTTTAATGACACCACATTTTTCTTTTCTACTTATGAGCAGAATTTAAACAAGGAGGGGCAGGAAAGGCAGAAAGCCAATTGGAAACCTAGCCTGGAAAATAAACATTAGTGAATGCCCAATGACTTATTAAAACAATATAAAGAAAAAGAAGGGATAATACTGTCATTGGGAAAATAAATTTCATTGTGTCTTCTCATCATTATATATAATTGATTCATTATACATCATTGATTCTTAGTCTGTGGAATCAATATTTTGAAGACACTAAAAATTAAATGTTTTATAACCTATTTTAAGAGGAAAAAATAGAAAATTTAATACATGAAATAGATGCAATATTAACTTTTAAAGCAAAAATTATAAACAGAAACATGTTTTCCTACTCTGAATAGTAACAGACAGCAAACATTCATTTGGGAGAAAAATGAGTTCCCACAGGAAGTTTGCTAAGAGCACTGACCACCTCAGAGCTTGGCTGTGATTCTAACATGTGGGCAGTTCCCAGTGGGCTGTGACACTGAGGAAATTGTGGATGGGTGCAGAATGCCCCTCACAGCTACAATTACTATTTTTTGGTGACTGGGAGGAAGAAAAGGATAACTCTACTAATTAGAATGCTCTATATCAGGAGGTATCCTTCAAAATAGGAATATTGCTCACATGTTTCAGAACTCCACTGAGTTCAGAATTATGGTAGAATAAACTGTACACACAGGATGTTCCTAATCACAAGAGTGAGGCCACATGATGTAGACATGTAAGCAATTACACATTTTTACAGAAAGAAAATTCTCCTCTTACTGATAAAAGATTTCAATAAGAAAAAGCATGTCTATTCTGTTAACCAGGAAAAGAAAGACATGCTGAAGAATATACAGACCAACAGGCATTTCACTGCATTGGTAAAGGAGTTTAAGGAATGAAGAAAAAATGAGACTCACAGAACTTGCAAAACTAAAGAAACTTGCAAAGACTCAGGTCAGATGGTGTGTGTGCCTTTTGCTGCAGAAAATGCTATCATAATGTTTGTTGAAGAAAATGGACAGTTTTGGTATGATGGAAAATACAGTTTGCACATTCATTCTGGCTAGAGCCTGTGCTAGCTGTCTTTTATGTTTCAACATTGAAACTAGCCTTAAGTTCAAGAGCCTGGAATGAGAGGCAGTTATTTAGCCAAACCTTTAAAAGAGGTGACATCTTATTAAAATATAGAAAGAATTGTAAAAAACCATTCAAATGTAGAATGTTACATAGGCCAAAGTGAGAACAGATATTCATAGAATGAAGAACTTGTAGCTCTGGCAGCTACTTCAGAGGTAAGAAAGAATCATAATCCTTTTGTATCCAAGTTCATAAACATAGAAAAATGAGGTACTGAAAAATTAAAACATCCAGCACAATAACCTTCCTGAATGTGTGATAAAGAATTATTTCCCTCCATTTCAGTTTACAGCAGAGTTGGTAATAAAACCCACATGGTCTCTTTAAAACTTTTTCCCTCACACACCACACTTATGCCCCACATTCCCAAAATCCTAAGTGTCATGAGTATAATTCCATTCTAAATTAACCATTAATTAAATATATGATTTAGGTAAAAGTAATTTCCCTCTACTTAAGAAGCATGTGTTATGTTGCTGTAGATGGGAGTTAGGTCCTTCCACAGAATCACAGGGAAAGCACTCCAAGGACCCAAGTACAGGATACTGTGGTGTGGAATGGTTTATTCATGTGGAGACAGAAGCTACCCCATGGATTTCCAATGTCTCATCTCCCTCTGTCCTGCCACAGAAAAAGTCCAACCATGTCCTCACAGCAAGGCCAGGAAAAAAAAAAAATCTAGTGTTCAGAGTTTCCTCTCCATTTTATTTTTTATTTTTAAAGATTTTATTTTTAGAGATGAAGAAAGGGAGAAAGAGAGAAACTCAATGTGTGAGAGAAACATCAATTGGCTGCCTCCTGCACACGCCTCAACCCGGGACTTGCCAGCAACTCAGGCATATGCTCTGCCTGGGAATCAACCCAGTGACCTTTCACTTTCTGGGATGTGGTCATCCAAGCGAGCCACACCAGTCAGGGACCCTCTCCATTTTAATGTACAGTCCTTTGGAGTCTGCAGGCAGCTGCTAAACAGTCTTAGTCCCCAGCCAGGTAGTTTAGCTTGTTCTCAGATGCTGTCCACTTCAGGCTTCCTCCTGGAGCATGTGTGTGAAGCCCACATAGCCACAGGTCACATGACTGTGTGCTCCTGGGTGAGCAGGCACACAAACAACTAGTGAATGCATCACCAGGTAGGGGAGCGGGGGGAGGGAGGGAGAGAGAGGGAGAGAGAGGGAGAGAGAGGGAGAGAGAGGGAGAGAGAGGGAGAGAGAGGGGGAGAGAGGGGGAGAGAGGGGGAGAGAGGGGGAGAGAGAGAGAGAGCCAGCCAGCCAGAGAGAGAGCTCACACGTGTGCCCTTTTTTCCCCTGGGATTATATTAGCTTGGATTTGGAATGAACCAGGTGCTTTCTCAAAGTGACCAACTTTCCAAACCAATCCTTTTTTTTCCCCAGGCTAGAATGACAGGCTTCTTTCGTCCAGCACCTCTCCCTGAACCATTTTGATTTCCATGGCTCACGTGCCTGCCTTCCCCTGGTCCCACCCCCAATCTGGTACCAGAATGGGGCGGAGGAAAAGGCAAGAGTGTTAATCCCCAAGGGTATGAAGCTGTAGCTTTCTGGCTAGCAAGCAGGCTTATGCTTCCCAGTTTATTGAAACTTAATAAAGTCTAGTTCCCTTCGCTCTCTTTCCTAGCTATATGAGGTCTGTCCAGAAGATATCCAACCATGCAATATGAAAAATATAGACGTTTACTGAAAAAGATACAAGATACAAGAAAAACTGTACATAGGACAATGATGCCTCAGTCCCCTTCAAAGTTGGCACCTTGGGACCTCATACAATTCTCCCAATTGCCATCAGCCACTCCATCATATTGTCCTGAGTCTCATAGATGGTCTGAAATCTCTTCTCTATCAAAGATGATTTTAGTTTAGGGAAAAGCAAGGAGTCACCGGGCACCAAATCTGGGCTGTAAGGGGGCTGAGTCATATGGGTAATATGATGTTTTACCAAAAAACTCTGTATGGGATATGATACATGAGTTGTATTGTTGTGATGAAGCTGCATTTAACCAGTCACCCACAGCTGCAGCCTTCTGAATCATTTGAATAGTTTCTACAGAGGAATGTTCATGCTTAATGCAAAATCTGATGCAGATTAATTGCTCTACCCATTCAGTCATTTTGAATGCAACTGCCACACAGTACACATGCTCATTCAATGGCATCTACCACACCCACTAAGACAGTGAAGTCTTCATTGTTCATGCATGTGCATTCCAGCCACTCTTCTTCGCTGCCAGGTTACATTGATATAGTGTAAATTGTTTTCACGAACAATGGCTAGACTTTTTCTAGACATGCCTCGGTATACCACCAGTAACAGATCTCCCATGAAGAACAGGAGACTTGTAATCTTACAAGAGTGAATGGATGGAGGTCCATTTCTTCTGTAACTGCTTTATGCTGTCAAAGGAGAGTAGTTCTGCCTATCTCAAGGCTCAGAGGGTCTTCCTATCTGCTAAAGTAAGAAAGGAACAAATAGAGACAGAAACTTCATGCAGGGAAGATGGATTTTGCAATGTCCAGGTCAACTGGCTGCCCCTGGGAAGGAGCCTATGTGATGCTCAATGGATGGCATTGCCAGACAAGCTGGTATCCTTATTGAGTGAGAAATTTCACTAAGTTAAAAGATACAGTCCAAAAATGTAGAGAACCATGGCAACTAAAGGTCTAGTGAGAGGTAAGAACTGACAAAGTTACAGACTAATTCTATAGTGTCCCAGATTAAGGTGGAGGAGTGGCTTCCCTTCAAGAAGGTATATAAGCCATGTCACACCATCTGAAGCCCTTTTGTCCACTATACTTAACTCAAATTAGGCTGAGGGAATATTCTAAGATTTCCTCACCTGAAGAATTGTGGACCTTTTCTGTCTGAACCATTAGGGCAGAAAAAGAAGGCAATTTTAAGCACAGCCAAAAGACCACCCCATACTTCACCAATGCAACAGTCTAGTCCCAGCAAGTCAATCCATCCAAATCACTGAGTCTCATTACAAGAGGCAGTGATGCAGGTGGGATTCTACAGTGGGGCCTACATTATTTAAACAAGCAACAAGGTAAATAAGGTCATAGGCATAAACCATATGAAAGCAGAAGGAAAAACACAAAGGTTAATGAACACAGGAAACCATAGACCAGCCTCTGTGCCAGTTGTAAGGCTTTTGCTGGAATGAAATTAAGCAATGACAATGTGGCAGATTCTTCTTGTTTGTAGTCTGAACATTTCTGGTGCTGAGGTAAAGTCTGTATGGTGTAGACAGACACAGTCTTAGAAAAAAGTTTACTTCCCAGTAACACCCAGTCCAAAAATGGGAGGGAAAAAAATGAAACATTAGCCTGGAGAGCTGAAGACAACTAGAAGAATTCAGGAACCAATTCAGCTTCTAAGTGAAAACAAAACTTTGAAGACAGCTGCATTAGAGCCCAATGTCCACAATGGGGCATTGAGATTTCCACTGAAACAATTTTTCTCCTTAAAAATCACCCTCATTGTCATCAGACTGCATTAAGTCCAATTTTAATTCAGCCTGATTATTTGCATAAACACACCAAGAATAACAATTAATCACATATGTTCTTTAAATTTGCTTTGCTGGGACTCACACAAGGAATCTTTAGATGGAGCTTTAGTCAGCCACTCAGGGCATAGAAACCAAGCCACATTTCCATCGGGCTTTGCTTGCAATACCTATAGGTTTGGGTAAATTTCTAAAGCTCTTCAGGTACCTCAAAATGTATTGAGGTTCCTTCCTTGCCATCTCTCAGGAAAGCAACCTTTGTCCCGTACTTGGAAAGACTGCCATGAAACACATGACCAAGTAAGGTATCAAGCTATTTCTGCAATGAGCTTTCGTTATTTTCAAAAGTCAATCTCAGTTCTTCAAGGTCTTCTGGTGACATCAGAGCCCAGGCATGTCTCTTTTAGCCATGACATTTCAGTCAAGTCTTGGTTAATAAAACCACAAATTGAAACTGGTCTTATTGGATTTATGCAAAGAAATACATTGCAATAATTCACTCACTAAGAATGGCCAAATTCTGGAGGGATCAGGTAGGAAGAAAATAAAGCAAAAAGAAAAATTCTTGTCCTTTTAACAGTGAAAAGGAACAAACTCCAATTCTGTATTAGCTAAAAGTAGGCAGTTAGCATTCCTTAGATTAGTAAGCACATTCCTCAACTTCAAGAAAAATAGGCTTTTTGATTGGCAAACACCCACTTTTGAGTGGCATACTTTCATGAGACAGGTATTATAAAGCAAAACTCACTGATTTAAAAGTTACAGGTAAACTAAGTTAAATTGATTTGCTCAGAGGGCCAAGGCTATTTTATTCTTGATAACATCTACCCTTGAGATGGCTCAGATGAAAGTTCTAGGAGATCATGCATTTGCATATCAAAGGAAGATTTTGCTTTCGCAAAGCCAGTTATCTATAAACCTTTTCCTTGAGAAATCCAGAAAAAAAATTTATCAGTTAGCAACTATGTACCCTCTTAAGGGGTCTCTTGAGGCAGTGTGGAGATTATACTGTCCATTGTCTTTGGAAAGAGAAAACTGTTTCATATTCACAGAAGAGGGGAATCAAACCTTTTCATCCTCACAGAAGAGGGAGATACTAGGTGCTGAGGGAAGTAAGAGCATCTTTCATGCTTCCTAGCTCCCTGTCACAGATCAAAAACCCAGGATGGCCTGTGACCCCTTGCCTGCCATGGTGTCCCCATAGCCCATTAGCCCTTTCAACCTTTTAAGAGAGGGAGATACTGGGGTAGCTGAGGGAGGCAAGAACATCCCCAGTGCCCCATCACAGACCAAACACCTAGGGTGGCCTGTGACCCCTTTGCCAGCCTTGATGTCCCATGTCCTGCTAAACATGTGCAGACTATGGAATCAACTCCATAACCCATCTCCTCCAATGCCAGGATTTAGAGACCTTTCCACATGACAACACAGCTATCCAGGTGTGGAGCCACACCAACTCTACTAGCTGAGTTTGCTTAGCTCCAGATGAGCAGTTCTGAGGGCCTCTGGCCTTCAGCAGTTGGGGAAGTAACCTGTTGCATTGTTTCTCATATTCTTAATAGTTTCAGTCCTTTAAGAAGCTCAGCAATATTAAAGCAGTTTCATCAAGGAGGGGAGAGAGCATTTTCTGTTAGCAAATCCTATGGCCTTCTCTAGAATGAAATGAGGGGCACAACTAGGTTTCCGTCCCCATTGCATCTTCTGGGTGGCCACTGAAGTATGGGGATGCAGCTCCAGTCCCCTCCCTCCTGGTCTCCATACTGATTTTCTAGGGTCTCAGGAGCAGCCGGCTTTGCAGTGTGGCTAAGCCAGGGGACCTTAGGGCATGATTTGCAGCCCAGCAGATCACAGTGTGCGCCCATTGCTGCTTGGATTTTACTCCTGGTCCCACAAACCTTAAGTATACCCAGCTGCTCCATCACCATTCTCTAGGTGCCCCAACCTGGTATACACAGACTTTCCTCCAGAGTTTCCTCTCATCTTAAAGGAAAGCCAACTGACTGAAATAAAAAAAAAATTTGTATATCAGTGACTTGTTGATATCATTCCAATCTTGAGAATCTATAATACACCAAAACCAAGTTATTACAAATTACATTCACATATGTGCTCCTCGACACTGAACTGAACTATAAGGTAAACATCAGGAGAATCAAATGTTGGTGTTATTTTTCAATTAATCTAATATTCAACATATGGATAATTTTTAAATTAAAGACTACTTAACCATTTTAAGTAAACAACACCCTGCTTTTCTCTTTGAAAAGCTTTTGTTGCACACTTCTTTGTTCCACTATTCTTAAATTTTATGGAATTTTCTTCCCTGCATAAATAAACTATTCTTTTACTGATATTTTTAGAATATGTTAGCATTTCATTAAACATTATGAAAAGTCAGTTCATGCCCTACAATGCTTACTCTAAATCAACTGATATTCATATTGATTTTTCTCTTTAAATTCATAGGATATCAGAGAAAACTATTGCCATATAAAATTATACATGTATATATAACTAAAAGTTAAGTAAACTAAGGCACTTGAAACTTTTGGCAGTCAGATTTGGGTGGATCTAATGTGCTGGCTCATTTTCCTCTAATTAGAAACACTCCAGGAAAATCCTTAGGGGAGAATTACTAGGGATGACAAGAAGTGATTTTGCTTTGGTTATCCAGACCTTGCCTTCTCAATTAATTACAAGCATGCTGGGGAAAGTATGACTCCTGAGGCAATTAACATACTCTTTGGACAAAAAGAGTAAAGAAATCAGCAAAATTATGGTGACTGGGTGACCTAACAGAGAGGAACTAACTTATTAAACATTGTTCTGAAAATAAAATATAATAGGATGAGGAAGAACTTTCAGCAAATTGGGATGGACAGAAGTATCTGAGCAAAGAGGGAGATGAAGGAGAGCTGGGCCAGAGGATGGGGAGAAAAATGCCTGCCATATAAGTATGACAACAGCTTTGCAAACTTGGAATTTGCCCCATGATTAAAGAAGTTTGGCTACATTGCATTGTTATCCAGTTACTAGGACTGAGTCTATCAGAGAGCACAAGATATGTGTGTGTTAGGAAACAACCACTGAACAAATGAGAAAGCCAGGAAAGAAATTTATGTGATTTCTGCTCCTAGCAGGTGTGTCCTCTTCATATGAGCCCAATTAAAAGTATCTAAGAGAACAAGGTACTTTGCTTTTATTGAGCTGGCCAAAGAGTTTGTTCATTTTTTTTTCCTGTAAGATAGCTTTATTAGCACTTAGTTATCTCTAGCTTCATTTGAAACCATTTTGTTAGATTGCATTGTGACAGCTTGAGTCATATCAGAATGCATTTAAAAAAACTTATCAAAATTGATTAATTTTTATGTGGTCATTTTAATATTGAAGATGGAAAAATATACAACATTTTCAGTATATTATGCATTATTTCAACAGATAAAAACAAAACTGAAATGCAAAAAAAAAAAAAAGACTAGAGCAGCACGTTTAAAAGGTGATATGACTGACAATGTGTCAAGTGATTTGCGAAGTTTTGTGTTGGAGATTTCTTGCTGGGCCATGTTCCATGGTTGGGTAGACCAGTGGAAGCTGATAGAGATCAAAGCAAGACATTAATTGAGAACGGATATTATACCACACAGGAGAGAGCCGATATACTCAAAATATCCAAATCAAGGGTTGAAAATCATTTGCACCAGCTTGGTTTTCTTAATTGCTTTGATGTTTGGGTTCCACATTAAGTTACATGAAAAAAAAAAAGATAAACTATGAAAAGCATTTTTATAATAGTGTCTGGCAGGTAGCAAGTGCTATAAAAAAGTATTAGCTACATTTAGTGCTATTATTATTTCTGGAAAGTTATTATTATTTGGTCCAACTCATCTCTTGCTCCTAGCTTCCCATCACTCACAGACTATTTCATTCTTGTAGGTATCCTCTGTCTGAACATGCGCTTTACTTTTCTGTCTCTAGGTATATTTGTACCTAAAGCCTGCCATGACAAATTACTACAAACTGAGTGGCTTAAAGCAACAGAAATTGTTTCCCAGTTCTGGAGACTAGAAGTCTGAAATTAAGGTTTCAGCAGTATTGGTACTTTCTGGAGAACATGAGGAAGAATCTCCTCCATGCCTCTCTCCTGGCTTCTGACAGTTGCTGTACTCCTTAGTATCCCTTGGCTTCCCGATGCATCACTTTAATAATCTCTGCACCCATCATCCGAAAACATTCTCTCCCTGTTTGTGACTGTGTCCAAATTTCTCTGTTCTTATAAGGACACTAGTCATTGAATTAGGACCCACTCTAATCCAGTATTACCTTATTTAGCTTGATTATAGCTGCAAAAATCTATTTCCAAATAAGGGCACATTTACAGAAACCAGGGGTTAAGACTCAAAGATATCAGATGTCAGAGGAATGAAAGCACGAGAGATCCTCTTGGTCTCTCCCCTGAAATTTCAACAAGTTGAACAGCTATAACTCAACAAAGGATTCCCCTGCTCAACATATAGTTGCTCCTGAGAAATCCGTACATTATATATTAAAGCATCAAAAGGTGAGCAAAAGAAAACAATTAGGGGAGGCAAGAAAGGAGGAGGCCAGCTACAGATGCAGTCATACACTGAGGAGCTCACAGCAGGCCCAGCCCATGAAAAGGGGAAGAAGCTGGATTGGCTAGCACTTCTTCAGCTGGGAGGAACAGAGAGACTTGTTGGGCTCTCTGGCAGAAGTAAGCAGTGTGGACTGCAACTCAAACCTGGACAAGAACACAGCACAGGAGTTCTGCCATGGCTGTCAGGTAGTTGGCATTCCAGAAAAAGAAATAAAGATGAAAGGTCCTGTCATCCTATAGTGCCTCCTGTCATCCCTGGTGTCAGGTTATGCAGCACACTATCTGTAAACACAAGAACCATTACTATAGAATTACTATTTCCCCTTAGAAAAGTAAACACTCTGGACATGTGTGTGGGGAGACCCTGCAGAGGTCCAAGACTGTCATTACTGAGACATCAAAACAAAGAAAGAAGTGGATTCCCACAAACAGCATCATGGCTATACTGATGGCTGCCATGGAAGTCAGCTTTGGCATTTCATAGAACTAAAACACTTGCGGTCCAGTGCCACCTACTAGAAAATAATAGACCTCTTCATAGTAATCTGGTAGGAAAATACCATTAATAATGGATTCCTAGACAGAGAAGGATCCCATCAAATACCATGAATAACCAAAGTAGTGAGGCAGCTCAAAAAGAAAATGAAATATCTCCAGAAATCAAACTTGAACACATGGAAATATGTGATATAAATGACAGAATTCAAGATTGCAGTTCTGAAAATACTCAATGAGATGTGAGAAAATACAGACAAGCAATTTAGTGAGCTCAGGAAACAACTTAATGAATAATGAGTACTTTGCCAAATAGATTGAAACTTTAAAAAAGAACTAAACAGAAATACTGGATATTAAGAATTTAATAAAAGAAAGAAAATTTAGGAGCATAGGAAATAGAGTTAACCAAATGGAGGTAAAGGTCAGTGATATTGAAGATAGAAATGTAGAAATAACACAGAAGAGAACTGAACTGAGCATAAAAAAGTTTCAAAATGAAAGCTCTACAAGAACTATCTGACTCCATCAGAAAAAGCAATATAAGAATAATAGCTGTACCAGAAGAAAAAGAGGGAGTAGGGGATAGAGAGCCTATTCAAATAGTTGACAAGAACCTCCCACCCTATGGAAAGAGGTAGATCCTTGAATCCAAGAAGCAAACAAAACATAAGGTCACCTCAATCTGAAGAGATTTTCTCCAAGGCACATTGTATTAAAACTGTCAAATTAATGACAAAAAAAGGATTCTCAAGACAGCTAGGAAGAAGAAGAAAATGATCTACAAAGGGAAGCCCACCAGGTTACAGTTGAAATTTTCAGCAGAAACTCTACAAGCCAGAAAAGAGTAGAACCAAATATCCAAGCTACTGAAAGAGGCATTATGAGGCAAGGTAATATTTCCAAGCAAAGTTATATCTCAAATATGAAGAAGAAATAAAGACCTTTCTGCACCTACAGAAGCTGTGGGAATTTACCACCAGAAAACCTGCATTGCAGGAAATACTCAAGGGTGTTATTTTACCTAAAACAAATAACAAAAGTTCAAAACACTGAGTAAGATCATTAACAAACTTACAGCATAAACAGGGATAATTTGTGATAACAAAAACATAAAATGGGAGGCAGGGAAGGCCTAAATCTGCAAAGGATGGAGATTAGATGCATTCAAAAGAAACAACTACTGTATATATAAAACTTTCTTTTTCATAAGCCTATGGTAAGCACACAAAAATCCCCAAACTGAGACACAGCTTAAAACAGGGGAAACAGGAAAGAATCGTGGAAAATGACAGAAAAGTAAAGGAACAATGGAGTCACAGAACTACCAGAAAACAAAGGATAACATGACTGTAGTAAATCTTCATACATCAATAATTACCCTAAATGTAAATGGACTGAATTCACAAATAAGGAGGAACAGTAGCATAATGTATTAAAAAACAAAACCCAAGCATGTGCTGCCTTTAGGAGATACATCTAAGCTGCAAAAGACAATGGTAGGTTAAAATTGAAAGGTTGGAAAATGATTCTTCAAGTAAGTAGCCACAGAAAAGCAGGAGTAGGCATACTTATATCTGACAAAATAGATTAAGATAACAAAGGTAACAAGAGACAAAGATGAACATTTTTAACGATAAAGGGAATACTACTTCAAGAAGACATAACACTTAATATATATGTACCCAATTAGGGAACACCAAAATATATAAAGCAATTACTCATAGAACTAAAAGGAGAACCAGACCAAAACACAATCATAGTGACCTTAATACTCCATTGACAGCTCTAGATAAATCATCCAAATATAAAATCAATAAAGAAATACCAGCCTTAAATTACACATAAGATCAAATAAAAATAATTGACATTTACAGAGACTTTCATCCCAGAACACTACATTATACATTCTTCTCCAGTATACATGAAACATTCTCAAGGGTAGACCGTATGCATGGTCACAAACCAGTCTCAACAAATTCAAGAACACTGAAATTAAACAAGCATATATATGACTACAAAGCCTTGAAATTAGAAATCAACTGTAAAATGAAAGTAAACCCACAAATACACGGAGGTTAAACAACATACTACTAAGAAAGGACTGTGTCAAAGAATAAGTAAAAGGTGAGATCAAAAAATAGAGACAAATGGAAATGACAATACAACATATCAAAACTTCCGAGATGCAGTGAAAGCAGTAATAAGAGGGAAGTTTACATCATTACAGGCCTACCTCAAGAAGCCAGAGAAATGCCAAATAAATAACCTAACATTATATCATAAATTAGAAAATAAGAACAAAAGCAAGCCACAGTCAGAAGAAAATAAGAATTTGAGCAGAGTTGGATGAAATAGAAAACAAAAAGACTATACAAAAAGTTAATACAACAAAGAGCTGGTTCTTTGAACAAATTAATAACATTGACAAACTCCTGGACAGACTAAGGAAAAAAGAAAACACTCATGTAAACAATGTGAGAATTGAAGAACTTACCAAAGACATCACAGATATACAAAGGATCATATTAGAATACTATGAAAGCTATATGCCACCAAATTCTATAACCTAGGAGAAATGCATAATGAACTGGAAAGTAAATAGAGCAATGAGCAGTGAGGAAATTGAAACACCATAAAAAACCTCCCCAAAATTAAAATTCCAGAACCAGATGGCTTCATTGGTGAATTCCACAAAACATTTAACAAATATTAATACCTATCCTTCTCAAACTCTTCAAAAAAATTAAAGAGGCACTACTTCCTAACATTTTATGACTCCAACATAACCCTGATACCAAAACCTGAAAGAACTACATAGAAAAAGAAAACTACAGACCAACATTATGGATGAATACACATGCAAAATCCTAAGCATAATACTGGCAAATTGAATACAATACATTTTTAAAAAATACACCACAATCAAGTGGGGTTCATTCCAGAGGCACAAGGATTCATCAATTTATGCAAATTGATCAATGTAATACGTCACATTAACAAAAGAAAGGATACAAATCATATCTTATCAATAGATGTAGAAAAACCATTTGTAAGACACAACACCCATGTACGATTAAAATACTCAATAGAATAGGTATAGAAAGAAAGTACCACAACATAAGACCATACATGAAAAACCCTCAGATAATATCATACTCAATGGTGATAAACTAAAACCTTTTTCTCTAAATTGAGGGACAAGACAAGGATGCCCACTCCCACTACTCTTACTCAAAACAGTTCTCAAAGTCCAAGCCAGAGCAATTAGGCAAAAGAAAGAAAGAAATGCATCCAAATTGGGACAGAAGAAATAAAAGTCATTTTTTTCTTGCAGAAGACATGATTCTGTACATAGAAAACCCTAAAGACTCCACCAAAAAAAACAAAAACCAAAAAAAACACAAAAAAAACCACAAACCTAGTAGAAACAACAAAGTTGCAGATATAAAACCAATATAAAAAAAATCCACTGCATTCCTATCTAATAACAATGAAACTTGAGAAGAAATGAGAAAAACAATTCCTTTTACAATTACAACCAAAAGAATAAAATACCTAGGAATAACCTTAACAAAAGATGTGAAAGACCTATATACTGAAAGCTACAAAGCATTAAGAGATTTTAAAAGGTACAAAGAAATGGAAAGATATTAAGTGTTCATGGATTAGAAGAATTAACATAGTTAAAATGGCACTATTACCCAAAGCAACATACAGATTTAATGCAATCCCCATCAAAAACCCAATGTCATTTTTTTTAAATATATAGAACAAAAGAATCATCAGATTTGTATGGAACCACAAAATATCCCTTAATAGCCAAAGCGATCCTGAGGAAAAAAAAAAAAGAACAAAGCCAGAAGCATTACACTACCTGGTTTTAAATTACACTACAGAGCTACAATAATTAAAACAGCAAGGTATTGGCAGAAAAACAGACACATAGATCAATAGAACAGAATTGAGAGCCTAGAAATAAAACCACCTGTATATGAGCAGATAATCTTCGACAAAGAAGCCAAAAACACACCATGGAGAAAAGAGCCTGTTCAATAAATGGTGCTGTGTAAATTGGAACACCACATGCAAAATAATGAAACTAAATTACAGTTTGTTGCCATGTCCAAAAATTAAATTAATTCAAAATCCATCAAAGACTTAAATATATGATTAGAAACAATAAATTATATAGAAAACATAAGTACTAAACTTCTGGACCCTGGTCTTAGAGGGATTTTAGGAATTGAACCCCAATGGCAAGGGAAATAAAGGCAAAAAGAAATGAATAGGTCTTTATTAAAAGCTTCTGCAGAGCAAAAGAAACTTCAAGAAAAGCAAAAAGGCAACCAACCAAATGGGAGATGATGCTTGCAAATGACAGCTCCAACAAAGGATTAATACTTAAAATACATGAACTCATAAAACTTAACAATCCAATTTTAAAAATTGGCAGAGGACCTGAACAGCTACCTCTCGCAAGAAGACAGGCAAATGGTCAAGAAATATTTGAGAAGATGTTCAATTTCATTAGCTATTAGGGAAATGCAAATCAAAACTACAATGAGATACTCCCCCAAGCCTGTTGCAATGGCTATTATCAACAAGACAAGTAATAAGTGTTGGAGAGGCTGTGTAGAAAAGGGAACCTTCATTCACTGTTGGTGGGAATGTAAACTGGTACAGCCACTATGGAAATAGTCTGGCAATTCCCCCCCAAATTTAAAAAGGTTACAACATGACCCAACAATTCTGTCCTGGGTATCCATCCCAAAATCTCAAAAATATTTATGCACAAAGATAGATGTATCCCTATGTTCTTTGCAGCATTATTCAAAGTGGTCAAAAATGAAGACAACTAAAGTGTCCCATGATTGAGGACTGGATAAAGAAGATGTGGTCCATATATACAATGGAATATTACTCAGCCATAAGAAAAGATGAAACACGGCAATTTCAACAACATGAATGAGTCTTGAGAATGTTATGTTAAATGAAATAAGTCAAAGAAAGCTAAGAATCATAAGACATTACTCAAACGTGGGATGTAAAACTGATACTCATGGACACACAGCAATGTGTGGTTGCCAGAGGGAAGGGAGTGGTGGGTGATGGGGTAGGGAGGATAGAGGGGGCCTAATATGTGGTAACAGAAGATAGCTTAACTTTGGGTGTTGGGAGCATAGTGCAATATACAGATCTTATATCATGGAAATGTACGCTTAAAACCTATACAATCCTATTAACCAGTATAACCCCAATAATTTAATAAAAATTGAAAAAAAAAGACTTGAAGACATCTTTTTTGAGGACACAATTTAATGTACAACACTGTTTTTGCTCCAACAGGTTTTTATTTCTATAATTCTTTCCCTTTTATCTGCATTCTATATTTCTGGTCTTTCCACTCTTCGGTACTAACTTACTTATTAAAGCATCCCCATCTATTATAACAATCACCTCTTCATGTTGCCATGTAGTTGAGAACTTAATGTTTCTGGTACCTTAGTTCTGTCTGCCAAGCTAGACTTTGAGCTATTAAAAAGCAAGTGAATCTTAGGACACTTCTCATTCCCCCATGGTACCTAACACTCTTGGGGGTGAAAAAGGACCTTTTATAAATATTATTGATAAGGTCTTTTACTTTGTTAGTTTAATAAATGTACCTGTATATATCATCTGCCTTTGTTTATAAAACAAGTTGGGGGATTAAAGTTGTGTCTTAATTATGATCTTTATTAGACCCGCAAAATTAGCTTCAGAGTATTTTCACAAGCCATTTTAATAAGCATAAAACCTTTGGTCCTTGTTCAAAAAGTATTATTTAGTAGAAGAGATAAAAATAGAAAAATTAAAGAGAAAGAAAGTTTTAATATGTTCTGCATTATACAGTAATTAGAAACTAAATTTATTAATGCTGACACTGAGCTAACTAGAAAATAAGGCAACACATGAGATAATTTTGTGACACGATCTATAAGGGCAAAGTAGAAAAAAATCAATGTTTTAAATATAATACTCTTGGGGTACACTGGATTCGGGTGTTAATTTCCTTTGTTTTAGCTAATTCACAAAAATAATGTTAATTTCATTTTATTGCTTCACACTTAAATAATGTCTTACTCAGGGGTTTTGCAGTCTGTCTTTCTAATCCATTCACAGAGTGAGTGACGGAAAGCTGTTTTACTTACATAAATGTCATAATATCACAGACCCTGCAAGGCCTTGACACAAAGCAGTAACAACGGAGTGTGAAATCTTAGGACCAGAAGAAACCTTCCTGTTTCCTCTTAGAATTGCTCTAACTAAAGCTTGTCGGCTCATATATTCAAGCTGAAAGTTGTCTGCCTGATGTTTTAACTCAGTGGTTCTAGGTCTGTTGGGCCACACAAGCCCAAGTTGAATTAATTCTTCTCCCAGGGGACAACCCTTCAAAGAGTTGAAAGCAGTGATCAGTCTCAGTGCATTTTCCTTCTATGGTGCTTAAGCCACAGGACATCTGAGAATGATGGAGTGTCTCCCCACATGGTCTCTCACCCTCCAGCAGGTTGGTGCCAGGAGTTCCAAGAAGCAAAAGGGTTAAATCCCAATGTGAGGAAACATCTTAAGTCTCTCCTTGTGTCTCATTGCTATGATCCCAAAAGTCAAAGCAAGTTATGAGGTTGGGCCAGATTTGAAGGGTGGGGAAACACAGACTACCTCTTTATGGGAGAAATGCAAGGTTGTATCGCAAGGGTATGGATGCAGAGAGAGAAAACACACAACCAACTTTGCAGATACCACATTCATTCTTTACCAAATTCATATTGTACTCCTCACAGAAGACGTGAGACACTGTAAGGACAGTAGTTAAATAAAACCACACACTTTTTAAGCAGACATACTCCCTGCCTTTATCTCCTATTTAACATAATAAAACTATTAAATATGCAAGATGCAGATGTAAAATGAAAGTATCCTACAGCAAATAAATATGTTGTCAATATGCACAAAGTGGGAGGCAGAGAATGAAGAGAAGACATACCTTCTAGTTGAATGGTTTGAAAATAGGAGTGACTTTTCTCCCCCAGGGAAATTTGGCAACACCTGGAGACTTTTTAAAAACACAGTTAGGGGTGAGGGAGCTACTACTGGCCTCCAGTGGGTAGAGGCCATGGATGCTGCTAAACATCCTACAATGCACAGGACAACTGCATACAACACAGAATTTTCCAGCCCAAAATGCCAATAGCTCTATGCTTGAGAAACCTGAAGATTCTAACCAATGCCAGAAAATCTGGGGATGATAGCTTCTACTCTCATTACTGCTGCCCCTTTTAATAGTCCCTTTCACTTGAAACTATCAGAAGAAAGGAAAGCATTTCCTCAGCCCCTGTGAGTAGGCAACGCATCTCTGTCCCAACATCCCCTCCCAGGCGCTAGGATACAATGATGAGCATAGACTCCTGGAAGGCAGGACATCGAGTTCGAGAAGAACAGGCTTCCTGAGACCTTGTCCTGGTGACACCTTCTCCATGTGTCCAGCACCTGTCTGCCCCTCTGTTTTATACCACAGCTGCTCAATGATATGTTCGATTCTTACTAGGCTACAAGCTTTTGCAGGGGCGGCCTTCTCTTATTGGTCTCAGGGTCCTCAGACCCACGCTGTGGAATAAAGCATGTGAGAGGCAAATCCTACGGAATGCTTCACTCTAGACACCATGTGATAAAATCTGAGGTGTTTTAGGTCTGAACCCTCAAGGATGCACAAAGGAATATAAAAATGGGTTGCCAGCATCAACAACACTCATGCATCTCAGATTCTGGTGCTATCATGTACCCCTAATGAAAAGACAAAATTGGCATTGCTATTTTTTTCATGTAGAATTGAAACTCAAGGTCTCTATATGAATTACCAAATCTCCTTCAGGAAAGCCTGAATAAGGCAAGTTGCTATTTTTAAGTCACTGAATATATCTAACATTTGATTTATGACTTTTTTCATTTGAATTCTTTCCTCTCCTTTTCAGTGGTAAATGTGCCTAAAAATGTTGTGGGGTTTTGGGGGGTTTCTTTTGTTTTGTTTTTTTGGGGTTTTTTTTGTTTTTTGGGTTTTTTGGTTTTTTTACTATTTGTTTGAATGAATGGGCTCCTAAGATTTTACTCCCACGTAGTTCAGTAGTCACCAAAAAAGCTGTCACTTAAAACTAATGCCTTCTGTGTGCAAACATCTGGCCTACCCACTTAGCACTTGAAATAAATAGTAATTATTTGACTCTATTTTGGCATGAGATTAGGTGACAGTTTAAAACTCCAACCTTTATTCCCAAGCCTGGTTGCTGTTTGTTACTGAACAGAATTCACTGATGGGACCTCAGGAGTTTAATGTAGTAATAGCATAACCTTGCCTCTGAAAGTTAATATTTAATTGCTTGGCCCTGCTTAGCCACACATAACTGAAATCAGAAAAACTGAAAATGATTCTGGGTATTGGACATAGGGAAGGCAAGAAACATTTACAGTTTGGACTCAGATTGTGACATCCTGAGATTCAAAACTGTTCAAAAACAAGCCTAAAATCGAGGGAGGAGGAGACAAAAAGAACCCACTAAACCATTGTTGAAGACATTTTCTCAAGCAGGAGTTTGTTCAGGTTCACCATTGAGGCTGGCCCCATGACATCATTTCCACTGATCCCTCTGGCATGCAATCTCATTGGAATAACACTGAGAGGGTTCAGGCAAGTTTTACTTAATTCACAATGTACTCCAAGTAGGATGTGCCCATTTGTGACAGACTAGTTAATTACCAAACCTATTTCCCCTTCTGGGGCTGGCAGGTCTGTATTTCTGAGCCTCCCTGCAGAGGAAGACTATCACCAGGTCCTGGCCAATGGAATGTGAGCTGAGACAATGTATCAGGCTGTGAGACAGGTCACAGGCTGTGATTCATGATCCTCCAAGAGGAGTCACCTTGAAGTCCATGTTAGGAGGGGCAGAGCCAAAGGGCAAAAGGGGCCTGGGTTTTTAAATCAGTGCTTGGAGAACAGCAGCCAGATGGCAATGAACACTAATTTAGACTTCTTATGGAAGCCATACAGAAATAAATTGTGTAGCAGCTAATATTATCTTAACTAATGCACAGTCTCTCTCCTAAACATCTAGAGGGGTTAAGAGGAAAGTAGTATTTACAAAGGAATACAGTAGACCACAGGGGATTTACTTATTAATTCACTCTTTCAAATACTAAGTTCCCACCACTTGTATGTTATTATTCTAGGAACTAGCAATAGAAGAGTGAGCAAAACACATAATACATCCATCTGCATGGAGGTTCCACTCTAAACAGGGACAAAGAGATATATAAGTAAAATACCTAGTATCTTAGAAAGTGAGTGATGCAATGAAAAATATCTTAAAAAGGGAGAGTGACCCTCAGGGAGAGAACAGTGGTAGAAATATAACTGATTCTGATGGACATGCATAGTGGTCCAAGGGCCAGGTAGGGCCACAGCTTTATAGGGGGGAAAGCAGAATGCGCATCCTTTTGATGGTGCAGGGCATGGGGTGACTGTGAAGCCGGAAGTGCCACGGTTGGGATAGAGGGATAGAGGTCTTACAGGAACATCCAGATTTGAGGATCCATCTCGATCTGGCTCATCCCAGAACACAGTACTAAGGATGTTTATACCTTTAACAACGAAGTGAAAAATATGTTTATGTGGAACACAGATTTGCAAGCAGGAAAAGTGAAGAAAAACTGAGCACTAAATCTCCCACCTGAAATGTTTACCTTCCACTTTTGCCCATCTACATGAAAGGAAGCTAAAAAATATATAGAACTGGAGTGTAAAAATTTTCAAAGGAAAATATAATTAGAATTCAGAACTACATTAAAAATGGTACAGTGATGGCAACACATTAGTCACAGTTTCTACTGATCATAAGAATTACGGTCAGAAGCAAAAGGAGATAATACTTAATATTCATGTACATTTTGCTTTAAGAAAACTGGATACATAAAAACCAAATCCAAACTTAAATCTAAATCCAACAGAACAGATAACTTAGTGAGTGATTTTTATACTATAAAATGAAAGTATTTATTACCTTAGAAAAGTGATTTTATGATTAGTTGAAATACAAAGTTAATTTTCAATGGGTATCCATAAAGACTTGCCAACCTAAGCACTTTTCTAGACAAAAAGGGAATCTTTCCTAGTATGAGACATTTCATGAGGATTAGGAAAAGCTCTGAACAGGAACACATTCTGGAATCATTTACATTTGTCTCCTGTAAGGACAGTACACACAGAAATGTATCTTCTCAATTTTTATAGGACACAGCTATCTTAGATACTCATAGAATGTGGTGAAATATTCTCAAACATTTATTTTGTTAAATATGTACCATGTAAAATATGCAAAACATTTTTCTATTGTAAGAGCAGTTACTGGAAGCAACACTCTTGGGAACAGCCATTATCATTCTATATTCTAACCAATGAGAATAAAGCAAAGTCAACCAAAGTGAACTGAGTGATGCCATGATTATAAATCAACTTCACACATGTACAGAATAGAAATTGATACCAGCTATGAAGCCTACAGTTTTGAACTGTAGAAGATAAGGTAGCTATTTATAAACAATAAAAATGAATTAAAAATTAAATCATCTATGGTGAGTGACTAAAATAAAACACTAAAGTAATATCCATTTAAAACATTCACAAAATTAAAAGAGCTTAAAATAAAGAGAAAAGCACAACTCAGGTTTTGCTTGGAGGCTGCCATGATATTAAAAAAAAAAAGCAGAACAGGAAGACTAGGCAGACCCTAGTTTGTGGCTGGGCTCATTCAACCAGAGAATCTCTGCTTTAGCATGTTATTAAAAGTGGAGTTCAGTATAAGTTTGGGAAATAGTTTCCCTGCTAAAATTGTTTTATTAAGGTTTTTATAATTTTATAATGGGTATAGTTTGCCTGCACTTATTTTATAGAAGTAAAAACTTAACCCCAGAAAGGTAAAGTGATTTTCCTAGGGTGTCCAAGTTAACGATAATTCATTTCCAGATTGCTAAATCTGCTATACCTCCAGGTAATGATGGTATTATCAATGATAATTATACTAGCATCTATAGCATATAGCATTGGAGAAAGAGATCATAGAGACTTAGTATCACAGAAATACTGAAAATAAAAAATGCATAGGGTACTCCTATGCAGAAGAAAAATATCAGAGACTGACAAGTATAGGAAATTCAAGACTGGTGATACAATGGAGTGTGACTAGGTGGCTACTTTAGATTAATGAGAGCCTGAAATGAGCTCTCTGAAGAGATGACATTTGGACTGGTATCTGAAGGACAAGAAGCAGTCAGCCTTCAGAAAGTTCAGTGAGAAGAGCATTCCAGCCAGAACAAGTCTGTTCAAGTTCAAGACAGGAGGAACAGTGTAGCTGGATTCACTGTGAGCAGTTCAGCAGAGAATGGCTAGAGATGAAGTCTGAGGGAGAGGCAGAGAGCAAGGTCCTAAGCTGGAAATTTTCAAATGTCATGAGACGACATTGTAGCATTTCATGCAGGAGAATAACATGACCTAATCTATAAGTTGAGAATCACACAGCAGGTTTCGTGTGTGGAGTTGGATTTGCAGGAGGCGGCAAGGGTGGAAGCAGAAAGAGCACACTGGAGTCTATTGCAAGAATCCATGCTAGTGAGAAGATGACAGTGCTTTGAATGAAGATGGTGGAGATGGAGCCTGGGAGCAGTGGATCTCAGGGAGATGTCTGTCAGAGTTGCTGATGTGAGGAATGAGGGAGAAAGGAGTCTGGGTTAAGTCCTTGACATTTCACCGAGTTCAGATAGAATGAGAGCTGAGAAAACACCAAGCTCTTTCAGTGGGGGGGTGGGGGATGGTAAACACGTATCGGAAGCATTTTCAAATTCCACAGAAAAAGAAACAATCACAGGAAAGACACATGTGGCAGTAGTTCAAAGACAACATAATAACAGTCTTCTAAAAACCATTGTAGGACTGCTACATTTGTTGTTCAAATGATGACTGGTAGTCTGATCAGGGAATTCAGATGAAAAAATAACAGGTGACATGAAAGATACTTTCATCATAAAAGTTAGAAATCCGTAAGTTAAGCAAAGGCAGATTCACCTCCCTCAAACCATATTTAAGCCTGGGTGATTTGTATACTCATTTCAATTTGAGTATATCTGCATGATATTAAAAGGTTTTCTTTTAGTGAATACATCAGAAGCTATCCCCATAAATTAGTATTATCTTCTTCAAAATAACCACCCTGGGAGAAAATAAACTTACACTGCAATTGCTCAGAAATTCTTTTGGAATTCCTCCGTGAGGTTCGTTCTCAGAGACATCAGGTCTACGCAACAGTCCTTTGAGAGGGGGCTCATTCATAGTCAGTGTGGGTTGTGACCAGAGTAGCTGATGAAGTTGAGTTCTGTCACTGCTGCTACAAGATGTTCTCAGAAAGGGCGCAACCTTGAACCTGAAATCCATGCTGAGTGCAGGCCATCATACACACCCAGAAGCGCTGAGACACCATGGGATTTCTATACAATAAGTCCAGTGGATGAGTTAACCATGTGTGTTTCATGAGCAAAACCATGGATATCAAAGAAACAAATCCACATAGCATCTAGGAGCAATACTTTGGAATAACCTCAGTTCAGGGAGGGTGGTGTGTTCTACTCCAATTTTGATGGTTTCCACAATGTCCCAAGCATAACACATTTTACCACTTATTTCTATGTATTTTTTTAAAGATTTTATTTATTTTTAGAGAGAAGGGAAAGAAAGGAGAAAGAGGGAGAGAAACATCAGTGTGTGGTTGCCTCTCACACACCCCCTCCCAGGGACCTGGCCCACAACCCAGGTATGTGCCCTGACTGAGAATCAAACCAGCAACGCTTTGGTTCATAGGTCAGCACTCAACACACTGAGCCATACCAGCCAGGGCTTATTTCTATATTTTAATACATTACATTCTCACACCTTGGCTGGGGAGGGTTATAGAAGAATGAACCTTAATGTCTAATACAAAGGCTTCTCTGTGTCCATTCTTAAGTGCAAAGTACATGAAGAACTTTCTGGAACTTGCTTCATATCAGAATTTCATTATTGAAAATACCTACACATCTTTGTCTAAATTATGTTTTTATACATCATTCTCACAGTGGATTGTTTAACTGCACCGATGTCTAACCTTTTGAAAGATTCTGTGGATTACACTGTAAATGGATGAATGATTCCAAGACTTTCAGGCACATTTTTTTTTTACCCCAAAATGGAAAAGCAATTGACATTGCTTTTTCTCATGAATTTCTTCTGACATGCCTCGCTTGCATAATTGTTAAATCACACATGAAAAAAAGACCTGCACTATAACTGCTACTAGTTTATATGTTGTCACAAAGCAACATTTAATTCCACTCACTTCCTTTGCTGACACAAGAATGACTGGGCCAGACGTGAAAGTATTGCTACTGCAAGTGAAATGAGAACCTGTTACTCTTCCAACACTTGGATTTTAACTGCACCTGTGTTCAAATTTCTTCCACAGGATAAGTTATTTACTGCATCCCTTCCTTATAATTAATTTCATAATGATTTTACTTCTTATGAACACCAAATTTAAAAATAATGAATTTTACTGCCTATGTTTTCTTCTATGATTTTTATGGTTTGGGGTCTAATATTTAAGTCTTTAGTCCATTTTGAATTTATTTCTGTGTGGCATAAGAAGGTGGCCAAGTTGCATTTTTCTGCTTGATTATGTCCAATTTTTGCCAGTATAATTTATTGAATAAACTATCTTTAGCCCATTGTATATGCTTGCTTGCTCTGTTGAATATTAATTGGCTACAAAGATATGGGTTTATTTCTGGTCTCTCTGTTCTGTTCCATTGATCTATGTACCTGTTTTTATGCCAGCACCAGGCTGTTTTGATTAATATGGCGTAACAGTATAGTATGATACTAGGTAGCATGATTCCTCCAACTTTATTCTTTCTCAGGACCACTGTTGCTATGTGGGGCCTTTTGTGGTTCCATATAAATGTGAGATATTTGTTCTAGTTCTGTGAAATAACACCATCAGAATCTTGATGGGAATTCTTTTGAATCTGTAGATTGCTTTGAGTAGTATGGATATTTTAATGATGTTAATTCTTCCTATTCATGATCACATTATGTGCTTCTACTTATTTGTATCTTCAAGTTCTTTTTTCAGTGTTTCATAATTTTCTGAGAACAGGTCTTTTACAACCTTGGTTGTTTATTCCTAGGTATTTTATTCTTTTTGAAGAATTGTGAATGGGATTGTTTTCTTGATTTCCCATTCTGTTATTTCATTATTAGCATACAAAAATGCAACTGATTTCTGGATATTAATTTTGTATTTTGCTACTTTGCTGAATTCATTTATCAGTTCCAGTAGTTCCTTGGTGGAATCTTTGGGTTTCTCTATATATACAGTATCATGTCATCTGCAAATAAAGACAATTTTACCTCTTCCTTTCCAATTTGGATGCCTTTTATGTCTTATCTGATTGCTATGGCTAGGACTTACAATACTATATTGAATAAGAGGGAAAAGTGGACATCCCTGTCTTGTTCCCAATCTTAAGGGGAATACTTGTAATTTTTGCTCATTGAATATTATGCTGGCAGTGGGTTTGTCATATATGGCCTTTGTTATGTTTAGGTATATTACCTCCATTCCCACTTTGCTGGGAGTTTTTATCATAAATAGGTACAGGATTTTATCAAATGCTTTTTCTGCATCTATTGATACGATCATATAGTTTTTATCCATCATTTTGTTCATGTGGTGAATCATTTATTGATTTGCAAATGTACCAACCTTGCATTCCCAAAATAAGTCCCACTTGATCCTACTGTATGATCTTCTGGATGCATTGCTATATTCAGTTCGCTAATATTTTGTTGAGTATTTTAGTGTCTATATTCCTTTAGGGATATTGGCCTATAATTTTATTTTTTTGTAGTGTCTTTATCTGGTTGTGGAATTAGGATAATGCTGACCTCATAATAAGCTTGGGAGGCTTCCCTCCTCTTGAATTTTTTCAAATAGTCTGAGAAAGAGAAGTGTTAGTTCTTCCCAGAATGTTTGGTAAAATTCACCTGTGAAGCCATCTGGTCCAGATTTTTTTTGTTGCGAGTTTTTTGGTCACTGCTTCAATTGTAGCAGTATTTTATCAGATACATCTCCCCAGGAAAGGGAAACAAAAGAAAAAACAAACAAACAAATGGAACTATACTAGTGTCTGCATCATTATGGATGAAATGAGACATTCACACATAGACTACCCAGTCCGGTGAAGGAAAAAAGACAGCATGGCTTTTCTCTCAAGGGGAGTCAAAGCCTTGGCCCTTGCCATGACAGGCCTTTATTTCTATCTCCCAGCACATTACATGATGGTCCTCATTTACTATGCACAGGTTCACTTTAGGTGGTTACCTTTTACAGAAAACAAAGGAGCCAATGCTTCTAATCACATCACAGAAGAGGGATATTTGCAAATGAAAAGGCAAAAGTGGTTGAACCAGTTACAGGCATCCTTGGAAGGTTTAGCATGGATTTCAGGAAGTTACTTTGCAGTAAATGTCCTCAGTTCAGGTTGAGGGAGTTTTTTTTTAGCAAGAACAAGACTCATAGCGGCCTAGGTACATTGCAGGCCTGATTCCCCACAGGAGAACCTATCTGTGGGCATGGGTTCTGTGCATCTCCCAGTGGGAGCTGGGCCCATGCCACGCAGAACGGTCTCCTATGATATCAAAGTAAAATGATTCTGCACAGCAAAGGAAAATAAGAAAATAAAAAGAAAACCCACTGGATGGGAAAACATATTGCCAATATATCTGATAGCAGATTAACATCCAAAATCTATAAAGAACTTACAAAACTCAACTTAAAAAGACAAACAACCCAATTAAAAAATGAGTAAAGGACCCAAATAGACACTTCTCCAAAGAGGACATACAGATGGCTATAGACATATGGAAAGATGCTCAACACCACTAATCAGAGAAAATGCAAGTCCCACTCCTGTCAGAATGGCTTCATCAATAAATCAATAAACAACAAGCACTGGTGAGGATGTGGAGAAAGGGGACCCTTCTGTACTATTGGTAGGAATGCAGATTGGTGCAGCCACTGTGGAAAGCAGTATGGAGATAACTCAAAAAATTAAAAATGGATCTGCCTTTCTGGAGATATATCCAAAGAAACCAAACACACTAAATCAAAAGAACATAAGCACCCATATGTTCATTGCACTGTTATTTACAATTTCCAAGATATGGAAGTGGCCTGAGTGTTCATCAGTAAATGAGTGGCTAAACAACTAGGGGACAAAAAAGAAAATTTTACCCTTTGAGACAGTATGGATAGACCTGGAGAAGATTATGCTAAGCAAAACAAGTCAGAAAAAGAAATACCATATGATTTCACTCATACGTAGAATCTAATGAACAAACTGAACTAAACAAGCAAAATAGAGACAGACTCAGAAAGCAGGGTAACAACTAAGGGGGAAATGAGAGGGTGGAGAGACTGAGCAAAAAGGAAAAAGGACTCATGGATATGGACAGCAGTGTGGTGACTGGGGATGAGTGATGTATAAGGAGACTAAATGGTAATTGAAAAAAGTTTTAAAAAATGAAGTATTTCATTTTTTAAATCCCAGAGCAATTCCTTTCCAAGCCTAGACACACTTCATTTTTTCTTCCACCCAAAATTGTGTTCCCAGACACACTTCCAACATGTAACAAGGGTTCACCCCCACATCAACAAATAGTTTTTAGGCCACCAAACAGGGTGTCCAAGAATTTGGCTCATTTGCGATACTATTCACCCACAGTGTCAGTTTCCATAGTTTAATGGGTCAGTCCAATAAGACTGCCCAAAGGCAAGCCCAGGTAAACTGTTTCTGGCCAATTGGTCACAGATTGGAAGGTTCCAATGGGCCCCTTCAACTCACAATGCCAAACACTAGTCCAAATTGTCAACTGTACTTCTAACCAAATGGCTGTAAAATCAGAGGTTGCCACACCCCTTCCTTCAATTAATTTGCTAGAACTCAGAAAAATGTTACCTACTAGAGCACTGTTTTACTAGAAAATGATGTAACTCAGGAACAGCCAGATGAAAGAGATGCATAGGGCAAGGCATGGGGAAAGGAAATGAAGCATCTGTGTCCACTTCAGGTGTGCCACTCTTCGGGCATATCCACATGTCCGACAACTGACAACTCCCAGAAACCATCCTTCTGCTTATGGAGACATAGTCAAAACTGATACAGTCATTGGCCTTTATGTTGATGTACTGATTCAACCTCTGGCACCTTCCATCCCCCCAGGGGTAAGAGGGGATATTGAAAGTTCCAACCTTCTAATCAGGTGGTTGGTTCCACTGACAACCACCCCAATAACTGCGTGCTTTCCAAAATCGCTTGATTAACATAACATCACTTTTTCACTCCAAACAGAAAATTACAATTGTTCTCCAGAGCTATGCGCAAAGAATTGTGGACAAAAAGCAAAAATATGAGAAATATATATTTAGTCATCTGAATGACCAAATATCTATTTTCTATTAATCCCAATATCTCAGTCAACCCATGGTCTTTAAACAGATCTTACAGCAAAACAATCACAAAAGTCAAAAGGCACTAGCTCATTTCTAGAATCCTAGGCATGAAGTAGCCACTCCATCATCATATCATATAAAAATGTCCCCTAGGATGAGGCCACTCAGGTTTATAGGCTTCCATTGACTCCTCTCAGGTTACAAAAGCAGGGCAGTGTGCCACTGGCTTCACCCTTTAGGCCTCTGGTGTAATCACGCTGAGAGGCAATGTCATTCCCTGGCTCTGTACCTCTTTTGAAATGTTAATGTAGTATTGCATTGTCTTATACATAACCCGCATATTCATTTAAGCTCAGATACTATTTTCCCTTCTCCCCAATTACATCCCAACTTTTCTCCTTCTGGAAGTGACTTTAGGGTTGGTGACTGTGCTGGTTTGGATTTCTGGCAGCAATACTTGTCTAGCAAGTGTTCTGAACCGCTCTCAAGATATTAACGTAATATTGTATTTTTACAATTATATAACCCATTTATTCATCCCTCTGACCTCAGATACTATTTTTTCTTCTCCCCAATTATACCCAAACTTTTGTACCATTAGTAGGGACACTAGGTTTAGAAACTGTGCTGATCTAGTTTTCTGGCAGCAAGAATAGTCTAGCAAGTGCCTGCCTCTCAGTCCAGTCTGTTGACAAAGGGTAAAGCTATTATACATAAAGAACTGATGGGCTATCTTCACCACCAGACAATAGAGTTGCATTAACTGTTAGCCCTAATGTTACCAGACTGGGTGAAGTATATCCTGCCCATCAGGCGTTTAGAGAATTCTAACATAAATTTTAAAAAATAGTTAATTCCTTGGATAGAAATCATCCATGTCTATAGCCTTAGTAATTGAAGCCTTGGTCTTGTGACTGATGTACCAAGTAGAGAAAAAATTTGAGGTGATGAATAGAACAAAGAATATCAGCACCTAACCCACCTCCACTTCCCCAGATCCACCAGCAAAATAGACACATCTACATAGTGGGAACATTCCTTTAGCCATACTTGTGTTCACGTTGAGCGTGAGCACACACTCCTGAAGGTGTGTAAGCCAGCCATTCATGCCTTTATTTTCCCCCATTTTAGACAATGTTTTATTTGCCCATTCCAATTCTCTTTCAAACTAGTATTGAGGGGGAATCCTCTCTCTGCCCATTTAGGGACATGATAGGCTATAAAAGATTGTTCCTCTGAAAAACTGATGCTCAGCCATCCAAATTGGTGCAATTCAGCTTCTTTCATAATGCTCTGAGAAGCTGCATCTACCATCAGCAAGCAAAGTCCAGTCCAGACCCTGCAAGGAGGTTCATGGAATGGATATCAATATGTCCTGCTTTAATGCACATCTCAAATTTCCACAGGGCCATGCCCATGTGGCCAGGGCATCCTTTTGGCAGGCTAGCTTTGCATTGCTCTCCTGTATGATCATATAATCAGAACACTAATGATTCATGAGGAGTGACCAAACACCCAAACAGATGGGCTTTAACCACTGTAAAGTTCTTCCATCACTGCTAGGAAAAGTCTGAAATTCATCCCAAAAGAACTGACCTATTTCTACCTTTTTCAATCAGTCTTTCCATCTGGTGGTGTAATACAGCTGCTTTCCAAACAGGGTATCATCCTTTCACCTTGGGACTGCCATCTACACACAAAGCAGCTCACGTCAGTCAGTCCAGAGCTGTTTATACAGCATTGTCCAAGTGACTGTAGAACCCAGCCTCTCTCCATACAGTTCCAGGGTCAGTCCTAGGGGAGGAGACTCCCTGTTTCTCTGGAATCTCCTCCTTGCATTCTACAGAGGGCATGGTGCCAACAGTCCAAAGTCCCAGTAGTGGTCACTGGGAGGCATTCATGGCTCCTGCCATAAGTCCCAGGGTATGCCCCACAAAGGGCTACGGCCCAGAAAAATCTGTCCCAAATACCACTCCTGCTTCTATACTTAACAGTGTGGGCTTGGGCAATTTTATGAATTCCCATTTAGCATGTCCAATTAATAATGCTTGAAGGTCAGATTTACCTTTTCAATACTAGGTCAGGGGAATGTTCACTAATCAGATACAATTATATTTTTACTTTAAACAAACATTTTTTTAAAAGATTTTATTTATTTATTTTTAGAGAGGGAAGGGAGGGGGAGAGAGAGAGAGAGAGAGAGAGACAGAGAGACAGAGAGACAGAGACATCAGTGTGCGGTTGCTGAGGGTCATGGCCTGCAACCCAGGCATGTACCCTGACTGGGAATCGAACCTGCGACACTTTGGTTCGCAGCCCACACTCAATCCACTGAGCTATGTCAGCCAGGTTAAGATACAATTTTCATTCACATATTACATTCAGGTAAAATAGATGCAATCATTTCAAAAAATAACTGTTTAAAACATACCAATTATGCTACAAACATGTATCTTAACTCTATCAACTCCCATGTTCCTAACTGTAGCCTCTATTAGGGCTTGATCCACAGATTTAGTTTGTTTATAAGAATTCCAAATCAAGGAGTCCTTCATTTCATCCTCAATTCATTTACCCATGTTGTTTCACCTCTTCCACATCAGCAAAATGTTTCCCTTTGAGGACTTTTTTCATACAGGGAAACAAGAAAAAATGCTTGTGGTGAGATCAGGTGAATAGGGATGGTGGGGCACACCATTTGTTCTGTTTTTGTTGAAAAACTTCTGAACACTCGTGCACTGTGGGCATGTGGGCAGGGGCATTCATAAATCACCCATCATGAAATGGGCAAATGCACTGGAAGAGTGTTCAAAAAATTTACTGAAGCCAAATGCAGACTCTCGCAACAATGCCAGCTGGTGCACTGATACAGATGAGTTCCGAGGGGAACCCTAGCAGGGGAAGCCTGTACTACAAGTGGCATGCCCTCCAGAAGATAATTCCAGTTTGGGGGGGGTGTCTCCTCATATGATAACCTAATATTTTTATTTGAATCTGTAAGACCTGTAAGGGGAAGCAAAGATAGCAAATTCCTTAAGGTTTGCAACAATAAGGTTACGGGGTACCCATGTGAAAGGGACTCCTTTACCATGACCTAGGTAAGTAGGGAACATATGTATTGGGCAAATAATCTAGTCACCATAAAGCCAATCCCACATGGCTTGCAGAGGAAGCACATTAGCTTCTTCTGGGGTGCTCCACTTGGCATTCAAAGGGAAATGTTAGGGTGCCCCCTTTCTTGGGGTAACCAGACCTTACAATGGCTTTTATCCAGTTCACAAGGCTGGCTGTTGCCTCATAAATAAGTGTATCTGGATTACTACAACCATCTGTGATTGGTCAATGGTGAGCTCTGGGTCCTGCATCAACCAAAACATGCTCCTCCACTCTGCAGCATTCAAAACCAAAGACACAGCCTCTAAATTGAATACTCTCAACATCCATTTAGTAAAGGTTTTTCAGGAAGCTGATGATGTTGGTCTACAAAATGGAACAACCCCTTTACACTATACCCTCTGTTTGCAATAATTTCTTGGTTTGCCTTTCCCCCACTTTGACTACTCTCTTGGCAACCAGAGTTCTTAGAAATCTTTTCTATTGCTCCTTTATAATTTTCCCTGTGGGGGTGACTTTGAGACAAGTGCCCTAAAATCACACTCACTGAAATCTGAGCTTGGTCTAGCATCAAGGGCTAACCCAGCACTCTTTAGTTTTGCTATTACATATAACAATAACTAAGATTGAATATTTGTTTATTTTTCTTATTATTTTGCATGTCCTTACACATGAAGTGAACCAAGTCCCCAGGAGTCACATCCATCTCTAAATTCCATTAGTAACTTTCACCTTTAGGAACTGGTTGTAGCCCAGCTGCTTCTTTATGAAGGGGTGACCACACGGCACCCAGGAACCAAAGGTTCCTCATCCCTCACCCTTTCATCCTTTATCTTCCCAAACCACATGTCTCTGAACCAAGGCCACTCTAGCAGATTCCACTCCACTGGCACCAACCACATTGGGTTCCAGGAGTGCCACCCTCCCCACATCTCCATGTGGTCACCAACCTGGAAATTCTCAGAATTCCATCCTCTTGGAAATTTTAATTTTGTTACATAGTCATCCTTGATTAAGTCATTAATAATTTCTGGCTGATTTAACCTCCAGCCCCCTCTCCCCTCCCAGGACTTGGGGGTGAGGTGAGAACTAAAAGTTCCAACTCTTTAATTACATGATCAGTTCCATTGGCAACTGGCCACCCTAACCTTAGGTGCTTTCCTAAATTCATTATCAACACACAAAAGACACCTTTTCACCCTCAAAACTTAAATTCCAAGAGTTCTGGCAGCTAGGAGCCAGGAATCGTGGACAAACACCAAATTATTATATATTATATATATATTATTTATATTTATACATTTATATATTCATATATCTAAATAAATGAGAAATATATCTATTTGTATCATCTTTTTTTTAAGATTTTTTATTTATTTATTTATATTTATTTTTAGAGAGGGAAGGGAGGGAGATAGAGAGAGAGAGAAACATCAATGTGCGGTTGCTGGGGGTTATGGCCTGCAACCCAGGAATGTACCCTGGCTGGGAATCGAACCTGGGACACTTTGGTTCCCAGCCTGCGCTCAATCCACTGAGCTACGCCAGCCAGGGCTCTATTTGCATCATTTTAATGACAAAAATATATTTGTAAGTCACAATATCACATGCCCCCAAACAAATGCCACTTGATAAGATGTCTCCCTCAAGCATCAAATTGTGGAAATCTGTTACTTGGAATCAAAGATTGACAGTCAAACCTTGGTTCTCAAATATCTCTCATCTCAAACAATTTCGTTCTAGACCAGGGATGTCAAATTCATTTTCACCGGGGACCACATCAGCCTTGTGGTTACCTTCAAAGGGTCAAAAATAATTTTAGGACTGTATAAATGTAACTACTTCTTAACTAGGTACAAGGAGCTCGGCACTGCCACCAGGTAGAAACAAGGCGCTGGGCAGATAAAACAAGGCGGAGGGCAGGATTCAGTCTCCGGGCTGTGTTTGCCACCTGTGTTCTAGACCAAGTTGTTCACAAAAAATATCTTGGTTGTCAAACACAACTTCAGTCCTTGACCCAACAACCATTTCATGCTGACTCCTGTATCATCTGTCATGTGTCTCTCAGGTGACAAAGGAGGGAATGCACGTGTGAGTCAGTCTACTGCTAAACCCCACATTGTTAACACCTCAGAAATTTGAGCTATGAATATTAATGTGTGTTTTTGCGTTTGTTGCTGCTTATTATTAAATACATACAGTAAGTCACCATGGGTCCTAAGAAGGTTAGTGATAGCAGCAAGGTGAAAAGGAAATTTGTGACAATACAGTAGAGCTAAAAAAGAAATTGCAAAGTATGAGAGAGGCGTTCGAGTGTTTGACCTGGCTACTGAGGATGGCATGGTGAAATTGATGATTAGCAGTTTTAAAGCATGAAGAGGCCATCAAGAGTACTGATGTTGCTAAGGGTGTGAAAGTGCTCACAAAACAATGATCAAAGGTGATTGAAGAGGGAGAAAGATTGTTCATTTGGGTAAACAAAAAGCAGTTACCCAGTGACAGCATTTTGGAGGCAATGGTATGTGAAAAGGCAAAGATACTGCATGCTGACCTCCTGAAACACACCCCTGGAATGAGTTCTGAAAGTGACTCATTTAAGGCTAGTAGGGGGTGGTGAGATAAATGTAAGAAAAGTGCATTCACAGTATAGTGAGGCATGGGGAAGCTGCCCATTCTAATGAAGTAGCTGCTGATAACTCTGGGACAGAATTTCAAGAATATGTAGAAGCCAAGGGATTCGTTCCCCAAAAAGTGTTCAATTATGGTGAGACAGGCCTCTGCTGGAAGAGAATGCTGAAGGGGACCTACCTCACCCAGAAGTCATTGCCAGGACACAAGCCAGTAAAGGACATTGTTGTGTGGGAATGTGAATAGAAGCTTTACATTGAAGCCTCTACTTGTCTACCATTCAGAAAACCCATGAGTTCTCAAGAAAAATAATTTCATGAAAAACAATTTCATGAAAAATAATTTCACACCAAAGCTTGGGCAACAAGGAAACATTTTACTGGGTGGATTCATAAAGTGTTTGTCCCAAGTGTGAAAAAATACTTCAGGAAAAACAGTTGCCACTCAGGGCTTTTCTTATAATGGATAGTGCTCCTGCCCAACCTCCAGGCTTGGAGGCTGGATTAGGGGAAGTATACAGCTTCATCACTGTTATGTTCCTATAATGGGAAGAATCCCCCCAAAACTGGGTAAGGGTGGTGAATGCTGAAGATGGTACATGCATGTGTTGCCCTGGCAACCAGGACAATGCACACATAGCAAAAAAAAAAAAGGCACACAAGGCTGCCACCAAAAACTGAGATTATGAGATGGGAGGGACACACCCTCCCATCTACTTCTACTACGCCAGGGGTTATGGCAGGTTTTTAAAAGGCAGAATGTGCACAAATGCCATGCTTTCATTCCCCCATCCCTTGGCTGGTGGGTCTGTGACTAGAGGCTGAGTTTCCTGAGCAGGGGACCTAGCCAGAGGGATTCCAAATGCACCCTGACATTGCACTCCAAGACCTGCCTGTCTGAGAGCACAGCAGATTTCAGGTGGCAGGGGAAGGATTGGGAGGAAGACAGACAGGAGGCTTCACCAGAGAACTCAGAGAGGCTTGGGGGGTTGGGGTAACAAGCTCCATGCCCCTTCCCCAGACAGGAAGCTGTAGTGGCTGCCACCCACCCATGGCCCATGCCACCCACCCATGGCTCATGCTACTGCTTGAGCCCTGGAAGCCCTGCATCCCTTCCCCAGGCAGAGAAGCCATGGTGGCTGCCCCTTGGCTGTGGCCCACACAAGTGTGGGCCAATCAGCTACTGCCCCAGTGCAGCCTGGGAGGGTTAGGCCCTGAGCCCCTCCCTTAGTGCTTCGGGCCTGACCAGGAGCACTGCCTCACCAGTACAGCTGATGAGAGGGGATGGGAGAAGAGATTAGGGCCAGCAGGTCCTGGCAGGCAATGGGGACACAAGCTCTGTGCCCCTGCCCTGCACACAAAGGCCCTGGAAACTGCTACATTGGTGCCCTGCCAGCAACTGGGGGCAGGGGTGGGCATCAAGTAAATTGTATTATTTATATATTTTTTATCTTCCTTTCCACTGGACTGTCTCTGGAGTTACTGCCTATGGGCAGCAGGTGATGGGACCCCACCAGTTGTTAGTTACATTCCTGCCACCTAACAACTCCTCTCATCCGGCCAATGGACCGGTGGGTCATTTCTAATTTTAAGAAACTCTACACAAAGTCACTGTTTGAGACGTGTTTCGGGGTGATCCCCCAAAATTAATCTAACCCTCAGGGAGTTCTGGAAGGAACATTTTAATATCCTCACTTGCCTGAGGCTCACAGACAAAGCATGGGGGCGGGGCATGTTTTTCTAGGACCCCGCAACCAGCCTGGGAGAAAATGCAGCCTGAGTCTGTTGCTGAAAAGAGACTCTGAGGGCAAGCCTGTGTCTGTTGTGGAGGATATTGTGTCTCTGGGCAAGTTCATGGGCTTGGAGATGGATGGTGATGGTGTGGAGGAGTTGGTGGAGTACCACAGCACTAAGCTGATTGCTGAGAAACTCCAAGACCTTCAGAGGGAGTAGCAACACATAGCAGCTGAGCATCACTTTTCAGAGAAGGAGGAGGAGGAAGTGAGGATATTCCCAAAGTAATGCTTGGGAAATGGGGAGCGGTGCAAAGTTTTATTGAGAAATATCACCCTGACAAAATAGCAAACTGTGTGATATAAACTTATTCAATGACAATGCAGTGTTTCACTTCAGGCAAGCATTAAAACACAGGCAAAAATAAACATCATTGGATAGGTTGAGTGAGACAAAGGCCCAGTGAGCCTGAAGCAAGGTCTAGTGGAGCAGAGAGACAAGAGAAAGAACTAGAACAGCAGCTGCCTGACGTTTATACAGAAAGGAGCCTCCATCCCTCCATCCCTCCTCTCCACATTCAGTCATCCACAGCTCAACATTAAAGGTAAGTTCCAGTGTGTATGTAAATTCATTTTTACTGCATATTTTACTTCCTTTTTGTTAAAATTTTATTTATATTTCATGGCCTTTTTGTTTTAAGAGTTTATAGATTAAACGGTACATTAGATATGTACTGTATATGAGAGGTTAAAATGGATTAATTCAATTTAAATTATTTCTAATGAAATGATTTGGTTTTCTAACAAATTACTTCTCAAACAGCCTTCTAGAACAAAGTAAGTTTGAGAACTGAGTTTCCATTGTACTTAAGAGGAAATGGGGGGAAGTCATAGAATGCCACAAAATAAAGAAACAGAAACACAAGGGAAAAGAAACCATGAAGACAGTTACCAGAAAACAGAAGAGAAAATGGCTGTGGGAATTCCTCATGTATCAATAGGCACCCTAAATGTAAATGGACTGAACTCACCAAAAAAAGGCACAAAGTAGCAGATTGGATAAAAAAAAAAACCCAACCATATGCTGCCTTCAAGAGACACATCTAAACTGCAAGAACAACACAGACTCAAAGTGAAAGGGTGGAAAATGATTCTCCAGGCAAATGAAATCAGAGAGAAGCAGGTGTAGCCATACTTATATCTGACAAAATAGAATTCAAGATTAAGAAATAAGGACAAAGGACAAAGGACAAAGATGCACATTTTATAATAATAATGGGGACACTACATCAAGAATACATAACACTTTTCCATATATATGTGGAGCACCAAAATATATGAAGCAATTACTAACAGAAATAAAGGGAGAAGAAAATACAAATAAGTGGAAGCACATACTGTATTCATGGATAGGAAGAATTAATATCATTAAAATGTACATGCTACCCAAAGCAATTTATAGATTCAACCCAATTCCAATCAAGATTCTGTCATATTTCACAAAATTTATATAGAACTACAAAAGGCCCCACACAGCAACAGCAATCCTGAGAAAGAAGAACAAAGTAGGAGGTATCATCATACCTGACATCCAACTATATTATAAGGTCATGGTAATCAAAACAGCCTGGTACTGGCATAAGAACAGACACATAGATCAAATTTGAGAGCCCAGAAAGAAACCCAGGTCTCGATGGTCAATATTCAACAAAGTGGGCAGGAGCATAAAATGGAGTAAAAATAGCCTCTTCAACAAATGGTGTTGGGAGAACTGGACAGCTACATGCAAAAAAATGAAACTCAACCCCCAACCAACACCACACACAAAAATAAACTCAAGATGGACAAAAGAGAAGTATAAATCATGATACCATAAAAGTCCTAGAGAAGAACAGAGGAAGGAAAATCTCAGATATTCCATGCAGCAACATTTTCACCAATACATCCCCTAGAGCAAGGGACATAAAGGAACAAATGGGACTTCATCAACATAAAAAGCTTCTGCACAGCTAAAGAGAACACCAGCAAAATGAAAAGGGAACTGTACGGGAAAAATATATCTGCAAATGGTAACTCAGACAAGGGTTTAATCTCCAAAATATATGAAGAACTCACATGACTCCACTCCAGGAAGGCAAACAATCCAGTCAAAAAATGGGCAAAGGTCCTGAACAGATGCTTCTCCAAGGAAGACATACAGAGAACCAAGAGACACATGAAAGGATGCTCAGCATCACTAGCCATTAGAGAGATGCAAATTAAAGCAGGCAAAATACAGCCAGAGACATGGAAATGAACAAACTGACAGTTACCAGACAGGAGCAGGGAAAGGGATAATAGGGGAAGGATCATCAAGGAGAATATATAATGGACACATGGACAAAGTCAAAGGGGGTAGGTTCAAGGGTGGGAGATGGGATGGGTGGGGTGGAGGATGTGGTGGGGTAAAAATGGAAACAACTGTACTTGAACAATACAAAAAATAAATTAAAATAAAATAAAATAAAGCCACAATGAGATACCACTTCACACCAGTCTGAATGAGCATCATAAACAAAACAAACAGTAAGTTCTGGTGAGGTTGCAGAGAAAAGGGAACCCTGGTACACTGTTGTGGAAGGCAGACTGGTGCAGCCACTGTGGAAAACAGTATGGAATTTCCTCAAAAAAACTAAAAATGGAACTGCCTTTTGACCTAGCAATTCCACTTCAGGGATTATACCCTAAGAATCCTGAAACACTAATTCAAAAAGTCTATGCACCCAATGTTCATAGCAGCACAATTTATAATAGCCAAGTGCTGGAAGCAACCTAGGTGCCCAATAGTAAATGAGTGGATAAAAAAAACTGGTACATTTACACAATGGAATTCTATGCAACAGAAAGAAAGAAGGAGCTCCTGCCCTTCGTGACAGCATGGATGGATCTGGAGAGCATTATACTAAGCAAAGTAAGCCAGACATTTGTAAGTGAAAGACAAATACCATATGATCTCATCTATAAGTGGAACCTAATCAACAAAACAAGCAAGCAAAATATAGCCAGAGACATGGAAATAAAGAACTGACAGTAACCAGAAGGGAGGTGGGAGGTAGATAACAGGGGGAAGAAGGGAAAGGGTCATCAAGGAACATGTACAAAGGACCCATGAACAAAGCCAAAGGGAGAAAGGATCGAAGGTGGGAGGTTAGGGGTGGGAGGTAAAGTGGTGGCAGGAAAATGGAGACAACTGTATTCAAACAAAAAAATTTTTAATAAAATAAATTATCCAGTAGAAGATAGCATTAGAGCTTCTAGCAATTAGAATATGACCACTGATCTGTTGAAAGGATTCCCTTGTGACTCAGTGTGGTGCTGGAAAGGATTTACCAACTAAAATAATAGGCAGAAAATAAATCATTCCAAAGTGATCAGGGGCAGCCTAGAAATGCAAAGGATGTGTGGGGAATGGGAGAGTTACACCCAATGAGGCTGGCAAGTGCAGCTACATATTCAGACTCCATTTTTCACACGGACAGTTATTGGAGGCATTCTCTTTTTCAGAGGTTCTGGTGAAACAGAACACAGCTGCCTACAGCAGGTACACCAGTAATGCACCAAACTCTTTTGTCATACCTGCTCTGCTCCCCATTTCCTGTTATGTGAGGTCATCTGCCAAATTATATGTAACCAAGTCCTTATCTCAAGCATCGCTTCCAGGGGAACCCAAAATAAAAGAGTGGACAATAACCGGCTTCGCCAGCATCTGGTATTGTGAAAGGCACCATGATCAGATGACAACCTCATGCCCAGGGGACACCAGGCAAGCCCAGAGTCCTCAGTCATTCCTGCAACTGCACATGTGACTCCAACAGCATACCCAGTGCAGGGTGCACTTTTGGATTTTGCATTGCCTGTTTGCTGTCTTCAGCTGTAACATTTTCACCTCATTCTAGGTTTCTGAATGTAAACAATTGAATTCGAGATATAGGACTCCAGTTATCTGAACAGATACCAAGTAGAGATGTGGTCACAGGAACAATAATGTAACTTTTGTTATTAGAATTACAACTCAATTTACATACTATACTTACAACAACATTACCCTGAAGTCTGACCCTTAGCCCTATAATGTTCCAGGCACCATCAATGACTGGAAAGGGATGTGGAGTTTACATTGTCCTGTCAGCCCTGAGCTGACTTTGCAACATCAGAACTACTGTGAAACTCCTTAGAAGAGTCCACCCTTGCCCAAGTGAGGAGAAAGCCAAAACATCAATCCTGCACCATTCTGAGAGACAAGATAAAAATTGGCTTATGAATTAAGCCTCAGAAATATCTCCTTTCCTCCTCTCATTTGTATATTAGTGAATCAGACCCAATATCTAGGACTAAATTTTTAAATTTTATTCTCTATGTTGGTTATCAATAGATCTTCAAAACTGCATTTTACAGACATTTATGACCATATTTATTCCTATCCCCTTCTAAATTGCCTCTTCTTTTTTCTTGAGCAAGGTCAACATTAATCTAAATATTTTTTCACATAGAAGAAAAACTGTCCATTAAATCATGATCCTTGACCTTTAACTTTCTCTATAGTACACCAAAGTTTCTTTTATGAACTTCATCTTATTATGCTAAATATTTTCCCATTATTAAAATGTTGAAATCTGGCCTTATACATCTTTATGTACATTAGTTCACATGTTTCACTTACACTCTTAAAAAACTTACCATTTTAGTGCTGCCTCACCCACATCTGTCTGCACTGCTTTAGGTTGTGTCTCCTCCTTCCCTTAGTCTGGACTTCATGTCCTATGTCATACTATCATTTACATTCTACTATTGTCAAATAAAGCAATGGCATCAGTGCCACAGCCCCTTTCTGACAGATAAATTTGTGGGCTCAAAACTAAGGTACTCATAAAACCAACTTCAAACATTAAAAATGTATATTCACAAACTCACATAAATTCTTTATTGATGCTGAGATCTGTATGCAATGATTTAATGTCGCATTGCTCATCTATGGGAAACTGTCTGTATTACTTCGGCATCGACCTGCCTATAATGCTAATGCTAATGTTTTCCATGTAAAACAATGAAAACACACTTATGGAGATGGAGTTTGAGCTACATAGTAATCATGGTCATCTTTACCTAAACATATTTCCAATGTTTCTGACCCTATGTTGGGAACCACATGAAGTTGCAGGCATAGACATGTTAATACACCTGGCACAGGAAAGACGAATCCTTGGGAGCCAGGGAATTATCACTGAAGTTGAGAAAAGGATAGAAGTAAGGCTAAAAGATACTTTTCCTGGGAATTGACAAGTAAGGATTAAAATCTGGTAGGTATTATAACCAAATATTTAGTTAGTAAGAGTCAAGAGTCATGAAAATGATCATTATTAGAATGAGACCCTGCAGAAGAGCCCATGTCATTCATGAAATAAAATGTAAACTGCAGAAACTCAGAAAGATGGCAAGTTGATTTTAAGAGGACAGCAAACATTTGTGGAGCCAATTTGGAGATAACAGGATGTAGGGGCTAGAAGTAGAGATAATAAAGGAACTGGCAGAAAATCTATGAGAACAAGACGGATCTCTCAACACTGAGTGACGGAGATAGCAGAAAGGGAGTATGTTCACAGGCAACCAGCTGGATTTTCTCCAACTTCTAGTTTAAAAGCTCATTGGCTGTTTTTATATTGGAACCTCCATTTGTCCTGTTAAAATTACTGGGTCACTCATCCCTTGTCTCAGCCCTTTGTGGACATGGCCATGCTGTATTCAAAAACAGAGCATTGCAGATGAGAAGTCTGAGGCCAGCCTGATACATTTTCCTTACTATGAGACTTGTTTTCCTTGCCTGGATACCCCAAATTATTTGAAACCCACTAACTTTACAGATATTTTATTTATAGTTTATTGATACTGTATGTCAAATTTTCCTAAACAAGCTAAGGAATTTTAATTTTTAATTTTTAAAATTCTTAGCTTTACTTTTTAAATTGTGTTAAAATGCAAATAAAATGTAGCATTTTAACCATTTTTAAGTGTAGAATTCAGTGGAATTAAATACATTCACATTGTCGTACTACCATAACCACCATCTCTCTGCTGGACTTTTATTTTGTGAAACCGAAACTCTATCCACTAAGCAGTAACTCTCCATTCTCTCCTCTCCCCAGGTCTTGGCAACCAAAGATTCTATTTTCCATGTCTACAAATTTGACTATTTTAGGTGCCTCACATAAGAGAAAATTTGCTGTATGCCTGGCTTATTTAACCTAATGTTCTAAAAATTCATCTGTATTGTAGCATGCATGATTTTGTGATCCTATCATAAATACTATATTGTGTAATCAGACAGAAGTAGTCACATGTGGCTACTGAACACAAAATGTGGCTTGATGTGGATCCTGGCTCGTGGGGTCTGCAACGTTGTGGATGAGACATGACAAATTCATATGGACTATGGAGTCCTGTGGAGGAAAAGAGATGGCACAGCTGCTCTCTCAAGAGGAGAAAAGCCTCAGAGCGTCTCAGCCACTCAAGAGGAGAGTACCTCTGCCCTTGCCTTGACAACCTTTTATTGCTTTTCTAGGCACATTACATGATGGTCCCCACTTACTATGCACAGGTTTGCTTTAGGTGGTTACCTTTTACAGAAAACAAAGGAGAGGATGCTGCTAATCACATCACAGAAGGATATTTGCAAATGCAAAAGGAAAAGTGGTTGAACTGGTTACAGGCATCCTTTGAAGGTTTAGCATGGATTTTAGTAAGTTACTTTAATTTAAAGATATACAGTAAATGCTTGCTGCCTCAATTCAGGGTGAGGGAGTTTTAGCAAAAGCAAGTCTCATAGCAGTCTAGGTACAATGCAGGCCTGATTCCCCACGGGAGAACCTATCCATGGGTGTGGGTCCTGTCTGGGCCCACACCACCCAGAACAGTCTCCCATAGTGGCTCTAATAAGACTTCAGATTTCAAATTTAAATTTACATTTATTTTAATTGATTTAAATTCAAATCACCACGGATGAATATAGCTACTGTATTAGACAGCACAGCTCTATATAATCGGCATCAACTACTCTCCTGGTTTATCAATTCAACATGATTTTTATTGCTACGATATATTATGGTTTACTTCATATATTCTTTCCCCCATAAATTTGTTTTCTTTGTAACTTTAAAATAATGCCAACAATCATTCATGTTTAATTTAAACCTCTGAAAGATATTTTGCAATTTATATGCTTAAACATGAGTTTGTTCTATTATTTTAGTTCTCTTGTTGGAGACATTATGTATTATGTTCACTCCTTTTACCTAAAATCCACATCCAAAATTGTCTTTCCAGCATTTTCTCTTTTCAGTATTGTCCTCCACGCCAATTAATATTTTAGCAGCAACTATACTACTTACATCATTTCTATAATTCATCTTCCTTTCCCTTTTCTTTTTCCATACTCCATCCTCTACTGTCTCCATGTCCTCCCTGAGCTCTCATCTCCTTTGTATTCTTATTTTATATCGGTAATGGTTTCAGTAAAAGTCATTATGAGTGTATTTGCTCACAAAGACTAATAATTATCATGTATTTTACGGCAACAGTATTCTCATGCTCATGTTTTACTTGCTATTTGGATGTCCTGTTTGTTTACTTTTTTGTTTTATGGTATCATTGTTTAGATATGGTGACAATTGCTGTTGGTTATTTACTCATATTTTAAAGCAATTGTTTCCCCGGACCAGATTTTTTCAGGAGGTTTATATAGGAAGGAGCTACTAGTCTTTCTGCCTTCTTTCTATTATTATAAAGTAAGATGGTGGTTTTGCACCCAATGTGTGCCACTTAGGGATCCGAGGTCTTCAGGGCAGCTCTCTACCTCCCTTGACATCTGTTTCAAGCTACCCTTCCTCCAAGTGTAGAGCCCAGAGTCTCAGCTATCTCTCATTTCATGGGAGACAGATTACTACCTTCACATTCCCAGTTTCAAATCAGAAGTGCTCTTTGCCCATTTTTGCTGGAAAGTCGAAGGGCCTTTCTCCACCAGTATCGCAGTCAACTCTCTGAATAACAGACTTGCTCTAGTCACTATTTACATAGCCCCTTGTATTTTATTTTGTACCATCTTCAATCTTAAGAAATTTGAGGTATTTACTTTGCATTAAACCAAAGAACAACCTGAGAGTTTCTGTGATATCTGCAAAGATTCCTTTTCATCAAACAGGGTTTATTTTCCCACACATGAGTTGGAGGATTCTCTCCTCTCTCTGGAATATTAGCCATGAGTTTTCCCTGAGAGGTTGAGGGCAGCTTCTTCTGGCAAAGGGTTTACCTCCTGATGTTCTGAGACAGAGATGCTTGTTCCACTTTCCCTTTATATGTCTCTTAAAGAGCACCTTGAAGAATTTTTATTTCCTATATTCTACTTAATTAGCATGAAAGTTATATTCCAACAGAACATGACAGAACCTCCTTCTAAGAAACCAATGTAGAAATAAGCTATTGGAAGCTATGTTCTTTTTTAAAGCCTCCCTTGAGGATATATTTTTTCTTTAATTTAAAGAGAGGAAGGGGGAGAAGAAAGAAACATCAATGACAGAAGCATTGATGGGCTTCCTTTTGTATGCACCAGGACCAAGGATCCTACGTGTCAGGACCAAGTACTGCACCCACACCAGGGGTCGAACCCACAACCCCAGGCATGTGCCATGACAAGGAATCAAACCCTCAATTTTTTGGTTATAGGTGCAGGATGAATTCCAACCAACTGAGCCACACTGACCAGAGCACTGTTGGAACTTTCTTGACAGTAACATTTCATGGGTACTCTGCAATCTGGTATCAATGGTTACTGTTTATCAATAATATCATGGACTGTACCTGACAAGCACAGCTGACATTCATTTTCTGTTGTTTACTGCCTTACCAGCCAGCTGAGGCTGAAAAGGCCTAGTGAGAGTAGGTTCTCTGACATACTCTGCAATTCCTCCCTCCATGGGGTGTCCTTTTTTGTGTCAAAATAAAAGCAAGCATACACATACAAAATTTAAAATCATTTGAAGATTTCAAAACCTGATCTAATGAAAATGAACTAACAAGCAAAACAATCAGAGACATGGAAACATGGAACAGACTGACAGCCAGAGGAAGTGGGGGAGGGAGCATGATGGAAAGAAGGGGAAGGGACTAGTCAAAGAACATGTCTGAACATGGACGATGGTGTGGGGATGGACTGTGGGAGCAGGGGGCAGTCTAGGCGGAGGAGGGCAAAGGAAGAAAAATTGGGACAACTGTAATAGAACAAACAGGAATGAAAAAAAGAAACTTTGCTATCCAAGGCTTCAGACAAGTTAGTTACCAGACCTTTCACCAATATCGTCAACATTGTCTTACATATTCAGTGATCTGGAGATTCTGTATCAGTTACTAAATTATATCCACATTCCACAGCTTTCCATATCTATATTCATATTCATGCAGTCCCTTCCATCTAGAATGCTTTCTCTCAATTTGTTTATTGCTTTCAGGTTTTTTTTTCCCCCATAGTATACTTCAAATGGCACCATGTTCACAAAGGCTTTCTGATACCAAATGGATGTGATTTTCTTTCCTCTGCCAAACTCCTATAAACACATCCATGTTCACTATAGTTCTTGCCATTATATTTATTGATTGAAGTAATTTGTGAATTTGTTTCATACCACTACTTGAAGGAAGCACCCATAGCTTTCTTATCTTTTAGACCCAGAGACCCCTCAAGATTACTCTGCATGTAGTATGTGCTTAATAAGCTACATTGAAAGCTATCAGAAGAATGTTATAACTCTTACTCTAGTCTTTTAATAACATGTATTTCCAAAATGAAGGAGATTACTAAGAAGCAATAAATTTTGTCAATCTTTCTATAGGCTAGGCAGTATCTTAAGAACAGAATTGTAGTAGAAATATTTTGAGGCATATACTCAATATTTTGAGGGGAATATCCAAATGATCCCCTTTCTCCAAAGTTGCCAACCTCACACAGAGTGGGTCTGTGACAATCTTTTTTAATATTACTTTACCACCCATCCTAGCTACAGTTACTTGGCCAAAGGTAAACAGAACCAACTAGGGTCAACTGCATTGTGTAATGAGAACAATAGTTTGGGACAGATATTCCACCATTCTGTACAAGAGAATCAGAAAGGACCTGCCTGTGGTACAGTAGAATAAACAGTTATGTAAACTTTACTGGGCATCCGACCATCTACCTGTCCCTACCATTTCACATCCCTACTTGCTTTGTAGTTCTGTCCCACCCTCTCCTCTCTCAACTGCTCTCCCCAATGACTAGATGCTTATTAACTTATGCTGAACAGTTTATCCATCTCTTTGATTCACTGTCTCCTTCCAAATTATGCCCTGGATTTTCCCTATTTGTCAGAGTAGAAAATATAATTATATAATACAACTCCTTTGGTTTGGCTGCATTAAAAAATGCTATTTTAAACAAAATTGCTCACCTCTAAATCAAGTTCTGCCAGTAAAACAGTATCGTAAAATGATATAGTGAGCATGGTGATGCTCGATTACAAGACTCAATCACAGCTTCCCTGGCCCTTTGTTTGTACTTGTCAGTGGCAGAGGGATAGGAGCTGATCTTAAACTTTTCCAAGACCCCAAAAGTCAAAGCAACATATCTCCTTTGACTAAAGCTAACAGGGTCATCTAATAATAAAAGTGCATAGACCAAGGCCCTGGGTCTGAAAACACCAATGTAAAGTTAGGTTTATGACAACTGGTATACTGATTGGAATTAATGTAGAAAATGAAAGAATCATTTTTTACTGTTCTATTATAGCCACTCTATTTCACTGAAATATTTTTGATACATCATCTTCAGTATATCCTAGATGGTACTCATTATGCCAATCACTATACATAAATTATCTCATTTAATACTTAAAATTGGGAAATAGGTATTGTTCCTCCCAGGAACATCTGAAAGAAAAATTGAAATATAACATGGATCCTGCTTTCCACTAGCCACCCCATGAACTACATGTTATAATGTGTAGTTAAGTCCACAGAGAAGTAGGCCACTAGTGTAATAAGGATTTTAGTAACTGCACTGAGTGATATATCATTAAAAAATCAAAATTATATTAGTTAAGTAGAAAGGAGTGTTATGTGTTATAAAAGATATTGCAGTTCAATGCTCATATTTTGTTCTTTGGAATTACGCTTTTTGTACATTTAAGCTATTTAGGAATGGGAAGAGGAGAAGAATACCCATATTTACCCATATTTATTTTGCAGAGATGAAGTGTTATTTGGTCACAAGCCTATGTGTTTCTAGCTCTTTGTGTTACTTTACTCAATACAGCTACATCTTAGATATAATTATTCTTCCTATTATTTAAACTGCAAATACCAGTAATATTGCATTATTCCAAAGACTCCATAACTTATGGAGAAGAGCTAATAGTCCTCACAGGAGGGTGGTTTCACACTGGGAATGTGTTAGAGAAAACTGTGCAATTTGCTAAAATCACAGAAAGCTGCAATTTGCTAAAAATCAATATTATGCCTTTATTATACTGCCTAAGCTCAACTGGGCCAAACAGAACACTTTAAATTGCTATAATTTGGAGCTACTCAGTTTTACTAATAAAGGCCTAAAATTTTATATTTTGCAAGGAAAAAGTAAGTTTCCTAATTTTTTAGTAATTAGTTGTAATTACATGTGGCACTGTGATATCATTACCTTCTTTGAAGACTCAAAGATGCCGGTAGCCTTTTCAGGGCTAGACAGAGCAGAAGGCACGGAGGCCGATGCCCAGGGGAGTGGCAAACATCACTTGATGGCAGAAACTTATGATGTGGGGGAGAGCGACAGATAAAACCAGGAAGTGTTAGGTTCACACTGCAGAAGTCTTTGAATGACAGGCTGAAGAAATTGTATTTTATTCTGTAAGTGATGAGGAGATATTAAAGGTTAAAGCAGATAGTGATATAATAGGGACAGGTCTCAAACCCTGGAAATAAAATTTGAGACACCAGAAAGAGCAGGAAACTAAAGGTAGGAAAATCATGCAGGGAATAACTGCATATCAATAAATATGTAATAAACAGGATGAACTAAAAATAAATGCCTTTCATCCTAAAGACCCAAGTCACTCTCACTTCATGAGGTGGCATGGTTACTGCCAAATCTCCACTTAAAATACTTGGGGGAACTATCTTAAGGCATCATTCTTTCAACTCCCACCACCTTAAAAATAGTCTTAATATAACTATTTAAAACAACTGTTTAGCCCTGGCTGGCGTAGCTCAGTGGATTAAGCGTGGGCTGTGAACCAAAGTGTCGCAGGTTCGATTCCCAGCCAGGGTACATGCCTGGGTTACAGGCCATGACGCCCAGCAACTGCACATTGATGTTTCTCTCTTTCTCCCTCCCTTCCCTCTCTAAAAAATAAAATCTTTAAAAAAACTGTTTAATAAATTATATAACCCTGAAGTCTGCTTACCAAAGAAAACTTCACTTCATTTATGTATTGTCTACAGCTGCTTTCACACTATCATGGTAAAGATGAACAGCTTCAACAGAGGTCATATAGCCAGCTACACCTAAATTTTTACTCTCTATCCCTTTAAAGAGAGTTTGCTGACCTCCATGACGGATTACTCTGTGCTCCCCATGGGGGCCTTCATTATTAATCTCTGAACAATCACTCCAGAAATGCCTTACACTTTCTTGCTTACTTCCTCCTGCCCCTCTAGGCTTACCACTGCTTTTTTTTTTTCACTTCTCTATTTCCAATGCAGCAGCTGGAAATACACCGTTCCAGAGAAGACCTGGCATGGGGCCATCTAGGATCAGCCAATGGGTACTTCACCTTCCATGGTTAACTCAGGTTACTTGTGAACACAAATCAGAATGTGCAAGGTATGTTCAGGTGGGGTAGTGAACCAACTAGGGCAACTCAACAAAGTTAGAAAATAGATCGTCTATGCCCATTTCCCCATAACTCCCATTTCACACTGCTCCAGAAGTACTTTATTGCATAAAAATATAGCAAACTCTTCAATAAAATTTCTAAAGTGAACAGGACTGGAAAATGGTAATAATTATGTTCCCATCCTTCTCATCTAATTCCAAAAAAGACAAAGAAATATGTGGTCAGGAGACTTGCAATTTTGTCATTGGTAGCTAATAAATGTCCTGCTGAAATCAATGTTTTATTATGGAGCTCTGGAAGCAACAGCTGTTTTCTCTCCCTGAAAAAATGAGGACATAAGCCAAGTGCTCTCATTAAGCCTAAGCCGACAGTGCACAATCATTGATAAACTCTTAATATATATCTGTCATAATTTTATATTAAAAAGTTATCTTTATTAATTTCTCTGCATGTTCAAAAAAGAGATATAGAATGAGAATTTTTCAACAATGTCAGAAAGTCAGTAGCAAAAAAATTTTTTTAATGTCTACACATTATCAGTGTTGTGCACTTCAGTCTGAAGCTAAAATCTGACTGAACATCGATAAACATGTGAAGTAAGCAGAATGACAGTCAAGATGTGGTAAAATGAAACATAACACATTTTCAGAATACTCAGAGTGCAGTAAAAAAATATGAAAAAGATTTGAGTGACTGTTTTAGTGCGTCTTTGAAAGTTCTTAGCATCCTTTTTTGGGATACAAGAAAAGCGAAACTTAAGCCAATGCATTTCACTGAACTCTTAAGGCAAACCGCCAACAGCTACATCACCTTGAGTCAGAGAGAACTGTCACCTTGCACTGTTTACTGCACGCCTCGCTCTTGGATCAGCACTGTGCGTCTGTCTGCAGACTCAAGGGATTAAGTGGATTCCTGCGCCCACCAGGGTCTGTAGCTAGAGACCAGAGAAGAAAGGCTGCATAGCCAAAGAAGGTGAGATGAACACAGATGAAAAAGTAAAACGTTTTCACTCAGAAAGGAAATAACTCAAAAAGTTGTTAAGTATGTCAGCTGTGTACAGAGAACAGTTAATCTGTTGGTTATTTTCTCTGGTATGTGACAGCCTTAAGTCAAAGAAGGATAACCTCTACTGCTATGCTTCACAATTTGTCTAATACATACCACTTTCCCCTAAAACACTGACTCAATCTTTTCATATACAAAGGCATAAAAGGTACAGTGGAAAGAATATGGGCATTGAAGGTGAACAAATAGGGTTGGATTCCCAAGATATTCCAAATCTACTTTCTTATATAACCTTGGAGAAGTAACTTGGACTTTGTCCACCTGAGTCTTCTCACATAGAATTACACATCTTCACAGAATCATTGTAAGACTTGGATAGCATATTTAAACCCAGTAGCTGACTATTACTATTATATTTAATCTACTTTTTGGCCTTCAAAACAATTCAGTGAGGTGAGAGGGCAGGTATTATTTCTTTTTCTGTGAATGCCATGTGTCAGTACAGAAATAGCGCCAGAAAAACAATTCATGTTCCCACAGCTTGCTCTGATTCTTTGTGCTATAACATTATGATAAAGTCATTAAATTAGCTGCAAAATAGGTTGTGGCCAATCCAATGGTGCTCTGGTAGGCAGGTTTTCATTGAGTCACTCATGGGGTCACAAAATGGTCCTCTGTTACTCTTGCGTCAAAACTTGTGATCTGTCCCTGACCGGTGTGACTCAGTTGGTTAGGCATCATCCTGCAAAGCAAAAGGTTGCCAGTTCAGTTCCCAGTCAGGGCACATGCCTGGATTCCAGGTTTGGTCCCTGCTCAGGGCACATTTGAGAGACAACCAATCTATGCTTCTCTCTCTCACATCAGTGTTTCTCTCTCTTTATCCCTCTCTTCCCCCCTAAAAATAAATAAAATCTCTTTTAAAAGAAATTTGTGATCTGTACAGAGGCAGGAAATTTTTCAGCCAAATATTGATACTATCACTGAGAATATCAAAGGTGACAGACAACTATGGCCAGTACCAGGAAGGGTGGAGGCAGATCACCAATGCCCTGACTGGCTAAAATAGCAATGGGGCCTATGTCAGCAGAGGATGCAATCAGGAAGTTGTACTTCAGAAAAAACAAGTAAAACCAAAAGTCTAAATGCACTTTACAGACAGAGCAGCAGGGGCTGATGAAAATGCACTAGGATATAAGGAAGACTGTTCTAGAGACACAGAACTAGAATTGTTCAAAATGCTTTGCTACAGGCAGAGCCTCTTTAGAAGGTTCTCTCAGACCTAGAATATTGTTTTGTACTCATTAGAAAGGCACAGTGCTTAGAACACAGCATTTGATACTGTTAGGCATTTCAATAGAGGAAATCCTATATAGGAAATAGATCACCCAGCCATAAATGTTAAGAAGCCAAACAGGATAGATAAAGAGGCAACCCAAAGAATAGCAACAAGATGTACAACCCCTACAGCTGGGGACACAACAGGAGAGATGTACCAGAGCACAGAAGTGGAAGCCACCCAGCAAGAGCTTGAGCCACAATGCAGTTTGCCCTGTTGAAGCAGAGACCATGAAGGGGCTACCTTATAGCAGATGGACCCTAAGAAGAGATGCCACTGCTGCCAGAGACACCACCTAAGGTCAAGTGTGAAGGAAAGAAATATTCTGAGTCTCCCTTACTCTCCCTCCTAGGTCTCTCCAGTGTCTCCCACTGGCCAAAGCCAGCTTGAAGCCAGAAACCGCAGGAGACAAGGAGACAGCCTGTGCAGGTGCTCCCACTGGAATACAGAGGCCATGGTGTGGGTAGTGGACGGATATGGAACTGAGCAGTGGATCTGGTCACTGACCAACATGGGTACCATGCTGAAATTTTCTGTATCCTATGTTCTCCTTTCTCACTCATCTCTGGCTAATAAGACCAGTAAATGTTTGCACTTCTTGGTCAATATCTGTCAGAAAGTATTAAATATTCCATATTCCATGCCACTGTAATAATGATCCATTATCTCATTACCCTAATTTTTAAAAAATATTTTTTACTTATTGCCGAGAGAGAGAGAGAGAGAGAGAACCATTCATTTGTTGTCTCACTCATTTGTGCATTGTTTTGATTCTTGTACATGCCCTGACTGGGTATGGAACCTGCAACCTTGTCATAATGGGACGATGCTCTTACCAGCTGAGCTACCCAGCCAGAGCTCATTACCCTAATTGTTTATTTCGGTGAACTCAGCATTAAAAAATTGGCAAAAATCATTTTTCACCTTTGTACAGTGAAGGTCTAGCACAGTCCTGCCACTTAGGATGCTTAATGAATGAGTGAACTTAAAGAGGTAAGCTACTGTACTTTTTGTTGAAGTTACTGATTCAGAAAGTTTTCTCACAGTACCTCTAAGGATATTTACAATAGGCATTATGAATAAATGAGGTCCTCCAAAGATGAAAGATCCAAGAATAATCTCAAAATCTAAGTTAAATTCACAGTATGTTTTTCTTTACTTTTTAGTATAAAAATAAAGTCAAACTCATCTTTGTATACAGTAGACTTTCTATACTTCCTCAGAAGTACCAAGCATCTGAGACTTTGACTTTGTACTTAATTGTCTTTTCCATCCATTTCTGCTTCAAGTGAATCGGTGTTGAGATGGGAGTGGAAGTAAGGGAGTGAAAATAAAAAGTAATTAGCTCTGTTGGAAGGACTATGAATATTCCCTTAGCACACAGGTTAACACTGGGGAAAAAAGCTCTCTTTCTACTAATCCCTAATCTCTCCTGGGCAGCATGGCCACCAGCCATCCTTAATAAAACAAGCCACTCAGGAGACAAGCAAAGAGAGCAGAGTAAGGCAAAAATTTCATACTATACAATATCCTCCAAGTCAAGACCTGCTGGTTCTAACTCCCTTGGTGTGTGAAGAGGAGGAGGAAGATCTAGGGTGTGCAATGCTGTTTTCACAATGCTGGCAAACTAGTGCAATGGGATACCAAGAGGCTTCTCTTCTTTCTTCCAGATTTCTACCTGCCCATTATGGCCCTGAGTCCTTGGTGCACATCCATTCTACATGTATTAGCTAGCTTAATCTTTCAAAATTCTTATTACATGTGATATGTTTAATTTTCCTTCCCCTACTTAGAATGCATGCTCCATGACAGAAAGACCATGATCTCTTTTGTTCACCTTGCAAAGATATGCTTAGTAACTACTGTTAAATAACATTAAAGAATACTATATTCTGTCTCCCAAGATAAACGTCTAGTTTCTCCTTATAAGAAATTGGAAATTTATTCAATATCAAGGATCTGCTTATTTCATCTAGACTTCCCCTATGTAATATCCATCCCCTCCAATATTCTTATCCTCTAGTCTTCTCTACTGATACATTGCTTTGCTAATTAGTGCCCTTATTTCCAGTTGTACAGTCATAATTTTTGTGTCTGCAAATGTTTACACTTACTTTAAATATAGAAATAAATTGAGTTCCATGGATATATCAATATGCTCTGAAATATTTTGGCTGTCTGCTTTTCTGGCTAACCACAAACAGCTTATATTCCTGGCTTAATCCAACTGTGTAACGTCATGCTCAGAGCACCCATTTTGCACCTTTGGGTTTTCTGCTGAAGGCATCATGTTCTGCTTGGTACTTTCTGTGCTTCTCAGAAGAGAATTATATAGGGGTTTTCAACAACCTCTCCTCCCTTAGCCATTGCAAAACATGCACTCATGACATTTTCTTGCAATGAAAAAATCACTCCAAATTTACTGACAAAGAAGGGGTTCTATATTTAATACTTCATATTGAATGTCAAAATCTTATATAGATTAAGTATGCCATAACAAATTAGTCTTAGTATTCAGAATGACCTTTAGATATAGACAAACCTATAGCAGTTACAACTGATTTATTCAGTACCACAATTCTTGACTCTAAACAGGTCTTCATTGTATTCAACATTATAAACAGATATATTATTAAATATTTATATAATGGGGCATGTTTAAGTTTTCCTCTCATTTTTTTAAATATAAATGAAAGCACTTTTCAATAAAGTATGTAGATATATATAAAATTGAATTTTCTTATATGGGGGGACTACTCACACTAATATTAAAGTGCTGAAGTTCAACACTAAGAAAAATTAGAGCTCTTTTAAAGGAACACTTAGAAATGACTGAGGCAACATTAAATGGATATTCCAATGAGAACAGCCACATATAAAAGCTGGTTAGTCTGTCCTTTAATTGAACCTCATTCACTCTGATGCATGAATAATCTGCACACTATACTGAACAAGTAATATGGGCATCTTTTCCCTTTTGGTCCCTTTTTGACAAAAATCCTTCCAAAAAAAGTCACACAATCTGGAAACCACATCATCCTGCTAAAGTATTTGCAGCTGAGAGGTCCCAATGGCTTCTCTGACATGAGTCCTGTCTTCTCTGAAAACACTAGTCTTGAGAAAAAATGCCCGTTCCACTGGCAAAGGCCCATGCTACATTTGTGTGGTATCCAGAACATTCCAAAGAGGACTGTGTAGTTGCAAAGTCAAAGAAGGCATGAGCTAACGGTGCCATCCCAGGTTTGTCAGCCATGGACTATCGGTTGCCTACACTTTAACCACCAGGTCACGTCTATTTGGAAGACAACAGATAGGAGGCAGGTCTCTACCCACTTCATTTGTGTTGAGAATGACAGCAGATGTATCTATCCAAATTTTAATATATCACAGGGAGTAATTCTGGCTTTTCGAGCCCAACCTCAGCATGTGGACCTAGCCCCAATATCAAGAAGAAAGGGCCTTTACTGCAGAAACGCCTCAATTTGGAGAAATAGCCTCCAAGCCTGACTCTGTTCTGGGGATTGTGAGCTCCTTAATGCCTGGTAAGAAAGCCTTTTTTCTGCCTGATCCAGTGGGAGAGGACTCTACTGAAACAGAGGCACCTGCGTGATATATCATTTTCTCAACTTTCTTTCTTACTATCCCTCTCTCTCCCATGTCATAAGATGCCACCTCTCCATTTGATCATTCCCATAGAATACAAATTTGCTATTATGCCTTCAGTACTATAAAAGACAAAGAAACTATTTTGATTTCAAACATTCCACAGCTAACAACATCCTTTCTCTGCTCACTTTTCTAACTATAATTCTTAAAGAATGTATCTTCACTTCAGAATGTATTTTCAACCCACTCCAAACTGGCTACCATCCCCGCACCCCACTGAAACCATTCTGTGCTAGGGGCCTTATGGCCTCCATGTTGTTGAATTAAGTGGAGGTCCCTGCCATTTGACCTCTCACAACTGGATTCTGCTAGACTTTTTTTCTTGAAAATCTCTGCCCTCTGAGCTTCTGTGACCACCTTGTCCTGATTTATTTTAGCCCCTTTGAACTCTACTTCCCAGGTTCTCATTCTTACTCTCTTCGGACTTGGCCCTGGTTCATCTTTGCTTCTCTTTATCCTCTCACGCTAAGTGACCTCATGCATTCCCATGGCACTGAATTCTGTCTTTATGTTGATAATACCCAGATTCCTATGTCCAGATCATAAATACAAGAGCCTAGATGATGTAAAATTATTCTATCTAAAATAGATCCCTGAACTTTTACTTCTCAGATGATGAGATTACCTATCAAAACACATTTAGACCAAGTGGTTCCCCTGCTTAGAACCACTCAATGGCCTCTCACTAAACAGACTACAAACCTGTCCAGTGATCCAGCACCTGCCTCCCCAATCACAGTGAACTCCTTTCAGCTCTTGGGAACATGGAGATGTTTCCTGCTCCCAACCTTTGCATGGGCTGTTCTCTCTGCCTTAGAGGTGGTTTCCTTCCTTTTGTGCCAAGTGGACATCTCTCTTTGGAGAAGTCATCTCTGATCACATATAATATTGTTTAATTAGAAACCAAGTTCCAAACAGCTTACTGCTTTTGCCCCGGTGCACAGCCTCTTTGGTGCTGAGAACCTCCTTCCTTTCAGCTACAGCTTCAGAAGTTACCAATGTGCTCTTTGCACCCAGCCATTTCTTTCTTCTCTCTTCCCTTGTCCTCCCTACCCCTGTCTACCTGAGTCTTTCTTGCTGCCAAAATCTGCTCTTGAAGCAAACCTTTATACCCAGTAGTATAACTTATTTCTTCCCTTAAAAAAAAAAACTTCTCTAATTGTTTTATCAAAACACCCTTCCATGTAGTAAGAGTTAAAATATTCATGAGAAGTGGAGCACTGTTTGTTTCCAAGGCCCTTGCCAACACCTGAAGAACACACTGTTGGGGTTCCATTTACTTTGCTCCCCATTATGCCACAAAAAATTAAGAGATTTCTATAAAGTCAGTCATATCACCTTGTTACCAGTTTCCCTGAACTGCTTAATATTATAATTCTCAGACATTCTAAATTCATCTATGAGGCATGAAGTAGGCTAAAACATGTCCAAAAGCCAAATCTGCTCACAAACATGAGCGCCTACATGCTCTTCCCTACCATATCCAAGGCCAGAGTAGGGTCTAACTGTTAAGCAGCATCTCACATTAGTAGCAGACAAGACACTCGCATAGATTAAAATAGGCACTAGGGCAAGAGTCACACATCAAAGGTCACTGGTGAAGAAATTTCACAATCTGACATTTGCACTTTTTGTCATAAAAAGAAATCAAAAAGATAAAGCCAACAATATATCTTTAAATTGTAAATCTTATTACATTCAAAAACCAAAAAATTGCTGTAAGACTAAGGACCCAAGCAATAACCCAAGATCCTAAAACAAACCTATGTGAAGAAATTTAATTTGTATAAATTAAAGTGACATCTAACTTTTCAGACACACAAATACCCAACGCTTGCTCTTAGCTGCAATTATATCTGAATGATTCCCATTGCCCTTAAATGGTGGGTTTTATATACTTAGCCAAAACAAAAAATACTTGCATTCAAATCAAAAGCTGCTATTTTATAAATTTTTTCACATGTTATTCCTGTACCTTCATAAGCAATCTGCACTGCCTAGAACAAAGCAACAATTCTACTGAGGCTGATAATGCATTGGAATTGCATATCATATTTGCTTTAATTAAGTCATCAGAAGTTACTACAGGGCTACTTGTATGCCATTTCTTGAGACCAACTTTGCAGAGAAAAATCTCATTTGCTAGTAAAATTTTTCTTTTGCTAAAAGAATGAGGAAATTTTTTTCCAAAGAGACACACTGGACAGTAAGTCAGTTAATGAGCTTAGCCATTTGCCTACCCAGCTGTTGCAAAGAAATTTCTGCCCTTGTGCCCCCACCTCGTGCTTCCACCTACCTCCCAGAGGAACCTACTCTGAGGCTTGCTTGCTGCCACAGCACAGCCACACGACCGTGATGGCAGCAGCCCGCCACAGGGGACTGCACACAGTAGGCACTAAGTCATATGGTTTCTGCCGCCAAATTATAGTAAACACTAGGAGTCACACAGCAGCAAGAGACACAATTTTAAAGATGTCATTCCAACCAGAGCCATGTTAAGCTGTTGGGTTCCAGGATGCTTACAGTGAAATTGGTTGTCTTCTAAATGGTTTCTTCTAAAAAATGTAATTGCTTTGTTCTGGGTTCACAAAGGCATGGGAGGGAGAGCACAATTTCCATCCCCTACCGCTGCCACAGACTCCAACTGCAAGTGCAAGGGCTGATAAAACAATAAAGTCATTGTCTTTTATTTCAATGCCAGATAGCTTTTCTTTCCCTGGCTTCCAGACAAAATTCACTTATTATAATTATCTTCCGAGCTGGCAGTGGCCACTATCTAAAACTTTATAAATGTTCCAGTGAAACCCCTTTGAGCTGCCGCTTGTGTCCAGCCAGGCAGGTGACCCTCCCACTCAGGGCTGCAGTGCCATTTCACTCACACAGAGGCAAGTACACATTGGATGCATCAGCACAGCGGGAAAGAAACTGCAGTGGAAACCAGCATATTGCAAAGCACACGTGAAATTCCCCTTCAGCTGGAAATTCCCCTGGATTTCATGAGATCTCAGTTGTTATTTTAAACCCAAAGAATTTTGTAGTAGAGACTGTTTAAAACAACAAAAAAAAGCCTCTGGGTAGTTAAAAACAAAAGTGCATTTGCAACATATAATTTTAATTATTCTAAAGTATTACTAGCCATGTGAAATTCATTTAAGCTTAAATATTTATATTGAGAATCTCTATCTATAGTGCCATCTGTAACAATCTTATTCAGTGTTTTTTATAACATTTGTTCTTTCATTCTGCCTGAATTTATCCACATTTCCTTCTTTATTCTTTTAAAAAAATCTTATTAAACTAGAATTTAATTATATGCCCAGATGTGTTGAAAAGTAAGTTTTCAACATAATTTTATGACAATTATAGATGGAGACTAATATAGGAAAACCATATTCATTTATATACATGATTTTTGTATTCAGGCCATTAAAACTGAGTGAATTTTACAGTATTCTTTCAAACCATGGCGTTTCTCTGTATAAATCTGCATTGAGGAACTATGGAAACCCAGTCTTTAAAAGTTTTGTATTACCTTAGGTTTTACCTACACATCATGGTTTTAAATCAAAACAGGAAAAAGTCATCATTTATTTATACTTCACAAATTGATATCATATACATCTTTTAATTGTGCAAGTCCACACAAGTGGTAACTTGAAGACGCCGGACTTGTCACAGTGTCTCTTAGCTGCACTGAACAACCTGCGCCCTGCATTAGCACTGATTCTTTTTTCGGACACATTAAAGGCAAACCAGTTTAACATGCCCCCCTACACACACACACACAATGTCTTCTGCATTTTGCAACTGATAAGCCAGTAGCTGAATGTACAGATCTTGTAGTGTAGATGTCCAGCAAAGATATGAAGTGTGAAGGGCACAGGTACAGAGAGCTGGAGGAGAAAGAAAAAGCATCATGAAGACGTATCCTGAGGCCAGAACTCCACAGTGCCAGGTGAAGGCTGTAAGGAAGGACCCAAACGCCTGTCAGCTGCAACACGAATCACACCTATCACACCCCCAACTAGGCAGGCTGGGAAGTAGTGTGAAACTAGTTCCTGCAATGAGCCGTGTCAGGCTGAGCACACCTGACCAGACCAGCACCTTTCTAGAGGTCTCCCAGGAGCATGGAGGAGAATCTAAAATTTCTATACCAATGAAAGATCATGGAATTTCACTGAGAGAGGCTTACAAAAAGTTGGGTCTTGTAAAGAGGGGATGACATATTAGGAGGCTGATATAGAAAAGCAGCGGGAGCCATGTCTTCTCTGTGATGCCAGCATGGAGGACTGGCCTTGCCCCAGGCCCATACATATCAACATGCAATTAGAGATACAAACACAAACTCCAGGAGCCAGATACCCTCCTGGATGCAGCTCTTATGCCCCAGAAGGAATTCCACAAAGGAGACGAGAGAAAATTCTGAACTGATAGACTATATCAGTAATGGATATGTTTTGTTTTGTTTTGTTTTGCTGTCAGGCAAAATAGAGATAGAAAATAGAAAATAAATTACAGATGAAGTTGCAAGAATTACCCCTAAATACATAAAATGTGTAACCCCTACACAAGGGGAAAATTAATTTCTTTTAAAAAATAAGTGTATTTCTCTGAATTTTAAATCAAAAGCATCCTATCTCAAAGGTAAAAAATTCTTAAAGGAACAATAACTCAGAGCATTTTGTGAAACATACTACTTCCCAATTCCTTGACCTAAATCATAATTTCTTAATGTTTGAGAAAACACCCAGTTTTCTAACGGACTTTTCTTCTATCTACCAACTTTTAGGCAGTACCTCATTTTACACTTCTAAGACATGTGAAATGTGTTCTTGTTCTTCAGACTTTCCATACAAACAGTGTTCTAGTGTTGAGATGAGAAGGTAGGGAGGGGATCTTTGCCACCCCAATACTATAACATGCCTCCCACAGCCTTACAAAATAACATGTTTAAAAAAACCTGTAAGTGAGGATGGAGAATTGGGGAAATATAACTCTTCCATAGATAATATAATACAAAATATGACAGTGAAACATAAGTCACGGTTCTTTATTTTTTCCTTCCAAAGTATAAACTTATAGATATTTTTATCGAGAGAAAACAAAAATTGGAGTCAACCCATGATTGCCATCTAGTGGAGAGATTCAGCACTATCATGCCAGAGTTTTTTGTCCCTCAGTTTAAATAAAAATGCCTCTCGAGAGTCCTCATGCACTCCATTATTTAATAATCTTCGTTGCAAATAAGCTCTCTCAGCTGACCTAAATCCCCTGCGTTATCTCCTATGGATAGCGTGAAGAACCGCGGCCATGTAGTGAGCTACAATGTTTTACGTAGTCAAATTATTAAATCGTGCCTGTGACTGTGACTACCTTTCCAGGTTAATAAGTTCGACACTATCTTACATTTTCACCAAATTTCTATGTCCCAGCTCTTAAGTTTTCAAACTTCTTAAAGCTTAGTTTGTGCTTTGTGGGTTTTGGTAACTTCTACTTTTGTTTACTCACTCTATGCGCAGCTTTTCTGTCTTCTGTTAGGAACACCCCTGAGCCTTTCAGCAGGGCAGGTCAGGGTGTGAGGGGTCCGCAGCCTCAGTCACTCCTGGAGAAACTCGGCGTCCTAGAGGTCGGACCGTTGGACTCCAGCACTTGTGGCCAGTTGCCAAGGAAAACAGGTCACAACAGAGAGGTTCCAGAATCGCACGTGCATGGGGGGAGGGGATAGCGCGAGCACGTAAATCCACCAAATTAGCCCACCATACATGAATGATAAAATCATTTTGAAACGTTCAAAATACTGGAAAATTTCCCCTTTTAATCACCATATTCTACAATCTCGATTTCCTGTTCATGGTAAGAGTTGTGAAAGATACTCCTTTTTCTTACACACGTCCTCCACAAATGGTCAATCCGAAAACCCTGCCAGGTCTACTTTCAAAATAAATCAAAGATGACCACCTCTCAACACCCTGACTACCCAGAAAAAAGTCCGAGCCAACGTCATGTCTTCACTGCATTTTTGTGGTAGCCTTTTAGCTGACACTCCTGGTGGTGCTCATGCCTCCCTTCAGTCTATGCTCAACACGTGCCAGACTGACACGGCTAGTTGGTCAGATCAGACACTTCCTCCCTGGCTCAAAACCGTCTCAGGACTGACTCCTGGCACTCAGTATAAATGCCAAAGTCTCTGCTATGACCTCCAGGACTTACAGAAAATACCCCCCTTTCTTTCAACCTCATCTCCTACACTCTTTCCTGAGTTCACTCCGCCCAGGCTGTACTGGCCTCTTGACTATTCCTCACACAATCAAACCTTCAGCCTCACAGCTTTGGCTCTTACCGTTGCCTCTGCATGGAAGGTCTTCCCACCCCTACCCCCATACCTTCAAGGCTCACACTCTCTCATAACTTTCAGGTCTTTTCTCAAGTCACCTTTCTCAGTGAGGCCCTCCCTGGAAATCCTATATAAAATTCCATTCCTTCTCCAATTTAATATTTTCCTTCCTTGAATTATTTTTTTACTCCTTAGCATTCATAACCTACCAGGGAATATTTTGCCTCTTTATTTTCTGTACTATTTTTCTATTGCTATTGTGACAAATTACCACAAACTTGACAGCTTAAAGCAACACACATTTGTCATCTCACAGTTCTGTAGATCCCAGGTCCAGTGGGCTTGGCCAACTTCTTGGCTCTAGGTCTCACAGCGCTGAGATGAAGGTCTTGGCAGCCAGTCGCTTCGCAGAACACCCTAAGGAGACTGCAGTAGAAGATCTATGGCTCTCCCCTTGCTTCAAATCTCTTTTAACTACCCCTTCAGCCTCATCACTCCTGCTGTCCTCTTCCACCACATCTCTTTGACTCCAGCTGAAAAAAAATGCTGTGCTTCTGAAGACTCAAGTGATTGGATTGGGCCCACCTGTATAATTCAGGCTAAGCTCCCTATTTGAAGACCCTTACCCTTAATTAATTGGCAAAGTCCCACCATGGCAATATTTAGGCTAGGGTTTGATTGAATGGCCAGGTGATGGGAATCCTGGGGAACCACCTTTAGAATTCTCCCTACTATGTTGTCAGATGATCCCAATAGAATATCAATCCCAGGAGGGCAGGAATTTTTAGCTTTGTGCAGCATTGTATCTCCAACATCTGAAAAGAGTCCTGGGAAAAGTAGACAAACAGCAACTAAATGTTGAACGAATGCATCTGGAGCCAGGATTCTTAAAATGACGATGTGAACTCTGCAAAGTGATGCATGGAAAATGTATAGTGTGCATGCATAGCACTTTTTTTTTTCCTGAGAAGAGGATACATACTTTAAGAAAAAAAAAATTATTTATTTACTTCTAGACAGAGGGGAAGGGAGGGAGGAAGAGAGGGAAAGAAACTTCAATGTGTTGTTGCCTTTCACATGCCCCCTACTAGGGACCTGGCCTGCAACCCAGGTATGTACCCTGACTGGGAATTGAATAGGAAATCCTTTGGTTCACAGGCTGGTGCTCAGTCCACCAAGCCACACCAGCCAGGACAGGATACATACTTTTCATCATATTCTCAAAATGCTTGTACCTCCCAGTTTGCCTGAAATAATCCTCACTTAATGCTTCTTCTCTCAGAATAATTAATTTGACCCCATGTACCCTCTCAAAGTGTTCAGATTTGGATGATATATTTCATGATTATCCTAGGTTCTAAAAGATGTCCATGGCCCAACACAAGTGTAAACTGTTCTGATTTCTCCAAGCTTCTATGTGGGACTGTATTTAAACTTAGACATACATCTCTTTTTTTCTCATAAAATATATATGCGCTCCCTTGAAAACACATGTGAAGGATTTTTACAATTAAGACAAAGACTAAGAAGTAGATCCCAATTCTCAAAACTCACCAATTAACTCTCAGCAAAATTCCATGCCACCTCAAATTATAAACAAGAAATGGCTGTGGATATGAAAGCAATATGTGACACAGAATTTGGCCATATGGCCTTAGATGTCTTGCATATTATATAACGGATACAAAAAATACAGAATATTTAATAGCTATAGTTTAAAGCTGCATACATGAGAAATATTTCAGCTGCCCCAAAGCCTTCCTTTTACTTGTGTATTGGGGAATATTAGATTGATTAGGAAATTTAACAGGTATTTCTGTTCTTTTTTCTTTTTTCTTTTTTTCTTTTTTTTTTTTGGCTTGTTTTCCTTGTCTTTATGTTCTGTTATAAAAAATTTTGGATTTTATTCACTTTCTCTTGGGGAAATTGGATTACAGCCTCACTGTCTGACCACTAACTCCACCTGCAAATTTAAGAGCAAAATATGGCCTCTGTTGAGAAAATTGACTGTCTAAATGATTAAGGAATTAAGGGACTTTGTATAGTTTTATAAATATTCCTTTCCCTCTTCCCTACTCTACCCCAAATGGCTTCTACAGACTTTTTAAATCTTCTGTTAAATGCAAATAGTTTCTAATCAGCCACTCAAAGCAAGAAATCTGAGTGTGTATTATGTTTCAGCTGTAAAGAATGCATCTGTTGAGATGATAAATTCTATTTCAAATTACACGAACAGAGCAAGATACCTCAGGAAGAATTCAGAGTGAAACAAACATGTTCCTCACTTCAAGCACATGATTCCTTCAAGATCCTCTTTTGCTCTTGGTCCCATTGTCCCTCTGCCATGGTCATCTTTACCAATCTGTGCCTACAAATCCACTTTTCCCCATTGTGTTCAGAAACAATCTGCGTTCTTCATTAGGGACCCCAGATGAGCAATTGCCTGTTTTCAGTGTTCTAAGGACACAGCCCTAAATGCCTCTAGCTACCACTGATCAGTCTCTGGGATTGAGAAAACAAGCCATTTTTGAGAAGAAGAAAGAAGAAAAGGAAGAAGGAAGAAGAAGAAGGAGGAGAAGGAGAAGAAAGAAGAGGAGGAAGGAAGAAAGGAAGGAAATTAGTTTGTTCTTTGTGGTGTGAATCCCAATATATAGAGTTCTGTATGGGTTAAGCCCACTTGTGGACAAGACAGCTTTGAGATCCTCTGACAGACCATAGTTAGTACCAGGACTAGAAGTCTCTGAAGGTGACCTGGAGCAGCTTTAAAACACAAAGGAATTGACAGAATTGTTCAGAAGGTTTTCATCTGTGCCTCAATAGATCTTCTTCAAAAGCAACTGCTGAAGGAATAATATCACATGCAGAGGCAAAATGCTGTCAGTTTTGTAAACTGTGGGAGGTGTCTCTGCTCTGAGATGAATTGCTAAACAATAAACTCATCAGGAACACATGAGCCAAACCTGGCCCCACCCGGTGTTCCACTTCTCTTGCTTTATCTTCCCCATGCCTACCTTTTTTTTAAAACTGAGGGTAACATACACATAAATATTTATCATTTTAACCATTTTAAGTGTACAGTTCCACAGCATCAAGTGCATTCACATTGTTGTGCTACCATCACCACCATCCACCCACAGAACTCTATTCATCTTGCAGAACTAAAACTCTGTGCCCATTAAATGTATTCCCCATTCCACCCACTCACTCACAGCTACATCCTTAAATTAACTTGTTTATTAAAAATCTCTGTTTTCTAAAACTGGGGGGAGGGTTAGTGGATAAGAACATATCTCTAGTATGTACATCCTATGCTATTGAAAATGGCCTTTTAAAATAAGCTTCATCAATCTAGATAAGCTACCACAATCTATTACCATATCAGTCAGGGCTATTTTGTTTAGCAATGGCAGAACCCCAACTCAAATTTTTAGGGAGTAAATACAAAGGCAAAAAACCATGCCAATTGCTTCACGTAACCCTGGGAAAGGCAGAAATCCATGTGAGACTTGGATGTCTCAGAAAGAGCAAGAATGGAAATATCTGCTTCTCTCTATATGTTACCTATGTTCTCTACTCCAATGGATGTCAGCAGAGGGGTAGGGTTATGTGGCTCCCCAGGAGACATTGGCATGTCTAGAAACATTTTTGGTTGTTACAACTGGGAAGTGCTACTGGAATCTAATTGTCAGGTGCCAAGGAAACTTAAACATCCTGTAAGTCACAGGATAGTCTCCACATCAGAAAATTTTCTGGCCCCAACTATCAATAGCACCAAAGTTGAGAGAGCCTGGTCTACTCCACAGCTAATTCTCCCATATATTCAGAAGCATAAAATTTCCAAGCCACTCATCTGGTGGTCTTACCATCAAAAAAGGACCAAAATGTCTCCCTAGGGTCAATTTTTAAAATTCTTGGAGAAGGGTTCTAATTAGACTTATTTGAGTCAACTGCCGATGGCCTACAGGCAGAAAAGGAGGGGTTACAGGGAGAGAGGGCCCAGGAAGGTCTTTCAAAGCCCCTTTCCTTATATGGGTGCTATTCTCAGAGGGGGAAATTACAAAACACTGATAGCTATTCCAAACAGTGTGTGCACAAAATGAGTGTCCTTGATGTAACTATACTTTTGTGAAAGGTCTCAATGTTTGCTCTCTAGAGCAAATTTTCTAAGATGGAAAAATCTGTAACTGGAGCAGTTATTGCACTGAGGTGCTTTTTGTAACCAGCTAAAGGGTTTAATATCTAGTTTTAAGCAGAAATCATTTGCCTAAAACATAAATTAATTCAAGTAAAGAGGCATGCAAAACAAGGGGGAAAGCATAGATATTTATAAAGTTCACTTGCAAATTGGCAAAAATAATGAATCTTTATGTCTGCAGTGATAAGTTTGGACTTCTCTCCTCTTAGTAGCTCCATCTTCTGTTAGATTGCTTGCAGATCCACTGAAATTAGATGTCAGTGTAAATTATGGTACAAGCTGACTTACTAGCTCAGGCTATGAAGGGTAGCTGCATAAAAACAAGGTGCTATTGAATGTAATTGCTTCTGATCTTAAAATTCTTAGGTGACAAAATTGATGCTGATGTGGTATTTGCATCAGGTAGTCCTTTTAATTGACACTGACTCACTCAGGACATTTTTTTTCTGAGCAGTTTTATTTTTTTTATTCTTCATTTTTAAGTTCCAGAAGAGAAAAGTCAGCAGCTTATAACTTGGATAGATCGCAGAGGCGAATGACACTATGTGATTGTATACAGAGAAAGCAGAGCTCTCCAAACTTCTTCCACAGCCTGGCTTATGGCCCTGTGAAGACTGAAGTGAGAAAATGAATTTGCGTAAAGAACATTTGGAGATAATACTTGGGAAGAAGTTAGCATTTTCTTAAAGCCCGCTAAATTAGGAAGAAAGCCCCATTTGCAAACATTTTCATTCTTGTCTATTTCAGTTAGGAGGAAGATGAAAAAGGATGACCCACGGGGCCTGGAGCAAAGAGATGCATGGTTCTGTCTGCTCATTTAAATACTTAACAAGCCACAGGGAAAAGAGAAGGCAGCCCATTCCACTGCCCATAACATATGTCAGTAAGTCATAAAAATAAATCATACCACGGATGGCTTGTGAATGTTGCTGAGCCTCCTATGAGACGTTGGTGCTTGTTCTCGAGCCAAACATGCAAACGGTCCAACTGTCTGTCTAACGTTTGTTTGTCCCCTGCCATGAGAAACACTTTTCAGAAAATGGAGAGAATAATCAGCTAATTCTTACCATACCTTTATGGCAAAGTTATATATAATATTCTAAGTAATAAATTTGTTCTCTTATAGAACTTCTTTGAATTAAAGGAAGATATTTCAGTAATATTTTTAGATTCAGCAAAACTATAACTCCTGAAGGAAAAGATAAGAAGCTTCCTTTATATTTTATATAGACCAAATTAAAAAATATTGCCTATAGATGAAGGTCTCTGGGAATCTAATATTGAGTATTAATCAGGGCATTTGTTGAATAAAAAATAATAAATGACTTTTTCTTTTTCTACTCTATAATACTTAAATTTGACTAAAACTGCAAAGCAGTGTGTTTCAAATATTTCCAAAAATCGATCTAACTGACTATTTGAGGGAATACTTGTTTAGACTGGACTGTAACATAAAAGATCGAAAATGAGTTCTATGCAAGAAACTGGAAACTTCAAAGCAGTTGTTTTGCTCCCAAAACTGTAATGCAACTGCAAGGAATTTTGTGCCTGTTCCTACCCAAAATGTGAGTAGTGTCAGGTGATTAACGTTACACATGACACATTTCACTTTATCTTGCATTTCCTCAGTCTGAGGAGGGCTATTAGGCAAGAGGGGCAAATCTGAGGCAAGCAGGAGTAAAATCAAAACATTTGTACTTTATGCTAAAGAAATATAATATTGTTTGGCTCTAGCAGACATCCATTTCTGCCTGACCTGCAGCTTCCTAGCCACCACCCCACTCTTCCCCACCCCCAATTATTGCTGGCAGTCCCAAGGGATGGTCCCATATGTTTAGAATAAGCCTTCCTGACCACCAAGGAGGCATCTGACTTCTGCCCTGCTCTCCTGTTGTTTCTTCTATGTTGTCTTCCCTTGTTTCACTGTCTCCAGCTTTAATTAACATACCCTCATAGTCACCTGGACTCACACTGTGAGATCTTTCCTATATGAAGTCAAGAACCTGTATACTACCAACTGGCCCTTCACAGACCTATCTGGGGCCAGGCCACAATCCAGTAACACTAGCAGCATCTCTAAGAGGCAGTCGTGCCTAGTGCTTGTTCTGCTGGGCCCGGAAACTGGCTGCTGCTGTCACCTGATTGTGCCCATATGGGGAAGGCATCACTTCTGGGAGGCGGGATCATTGATACACTGCAGCTGTGTGTGCTCTCTAGCATGTCTGCAGACATGGAACCAGGCCAGGTACTGCCTGTGTGTACAATCATGTCCTATCCTCCATGTATGGTGCTACGTTACGTCCACACCAAGCAGAGTTGGTTCATGATTCCAATAGCTGATTGACTTCACATTATCCTCACCACTGACTCCAAAGCATTGTTTTTAGAGCGAATTTTGAGGCACTGATTCTCTATTGAGAAATAGGTTTTTCCCATGAAGGGACAATGTCCCCGCACATGGACTCCTAGTGGTTCCTCTGCCAGGACACCATGTGCATAATCACATGGGAAACATAGCTTAGGCTTGATCCACAAGACCTGGAAGTGAATGCTCCAGGGTTCACCTTCAATTCCATGTTTCAAATTTAAAAAAAAAAATTCTCATTTCTTTCATGAGATGTGCAGAAAGATACTAACAAATAGTGAAATGTTCATAAAAAAAAACAACTAAAACAAGGAAAAAAGAAGAAAAGAAACCAACTAAACAAAAGGAAATCTGAAGAACATGTCTTTATAGGAAGAATGGAATTCCAGACTCTTTGAAATAAAGTACGTAAAACAAACAATGTTGTAATTTCTCCCTCTCACACATACACATACACATAATTGGTTACATTCACCCAACACCATTTCTAAGTGTACCTGGTATTTATTTTCTTTCTTCTTTTTATCTTCAAGCCCTTCTTCTCTGTGAGTCCAATGACAACAATAAGCAGCTGTAACCAGATATGACTTTCCCCCATTCCCCACCTCCCCCTTTTCCATCTAAATAACACCTTTCACTTCACTGGTCTCCTTGTCAGGTACAGATACCTTATCAAGCTGTTAGGAAATAAGCTATAAAAATGCTTCAAAGTAATTTTCAAGGCCACGGAATAATCACAACAAAGAAATTAAATTTTTAAACATCAAAGAATTCCACATACTTAATCACTAAAGCTGAGTGTGGGGGGCGTTAATTATATCTGACATCTTTGGGGAAGGAGGAGGCTTGATAATGTAAAAATTCTTCTGCTTCAAGAATCACTGAAGATAAAATAATTATGTTTTAAAGGACACAGAGGTTAATGGGATGTATTGATTGTATTTGTTTCTTTGGACAAGCTATTGTTTCCCATGGTAAATATGCAGAATTAAGGTCTTAAGAGTTTGCATCCACCTCCACTTTCTTTCTGTAAAAATGCCTGCCTCCATTTCAGCTGTTTAAACCAGGCATGCAGTTTGCTTTGCTACGCAGGACAGCTCAAGCACAACTAAAAGACTGAGCCTTCATTCAGTGACCTGAGATGGGTGCCCTCTTTCTGCAAGGTATAATACAGTTCCTTCAAACTGATAATTGTCACCAGAAGGAATTCATACTAAAACCTTACTCTTGCTGCAAAATTCTCAGTAAAAGCCGTAATTTGTGCAACCTGATGTATCTGTCAGGAACATATATATTAGTCTTACCTTCTCCCGATACAGAGGACAGTCACCTATTCTGCTGTTTTGGTCTCTTGTTTTAATGATTAGAACTATTTCTATCATTTCCTTCCCCTCCGCTTCTAACGTCCTCCTGCTATCATTTATCTAAAAGCTGAACACTAACAAGGAAACCCAGATCATGCTGAATTTTAGTTTCCTTTGGGATTTTTACCACCAAAACTGAATCTTTCTCTTTTCTATCCCCCTCCCTTTTTTTAATCTTACCCCGTTAGTTGTATTACATTTTCCAACAGAACTCAGTGATCACAGTTAGAAAACTGATGCCAAAAGATAAATAAGCAGACCAAGCCATTCCAGGAGGTCCAGATGACAAAGGACCCAAGCTCAATGCCTATTTAATTCCAATCAGAACAGTGGCTCCACTATGGAAATTTGAAACAAGTCCGTGAGGTCAAATCCACTCCCAATTACCAACCAGTCACTAAACTAAAATTTTTCATACAGCAATTTAGTGTCTGCCATGGATCTTTGCCAAAGGCCAGACTAAAAACAACAAAAAACAGACAAACAAAACTGAAAGCATTCCCGATCTTGTTTACATTCAGGTCTACTTAGCCATGACTTCTGGATGTATTATTACTGAGGAACCAAGAAATAAGACTTCAGGAAGGGGAGGAGGAGAGAAGGAGAATGGCAGGTAAAGGAAGAAAAATTGCCCATCTCACCAGCACGCAAACCACTGCCTAAAGAAAGAAGAAGTCTGGCAGTTCTAGTAAAAAAATAAAAGTCAAGATTCTCTGAGACAGGACTGAAAACAAAATTAAACCATGAAAATCAAATCAATATTTATAAAAGACTCAACTTTGATTACCTCTTTTAAAAAAGTTTAATGCAAAAGCTACAATTTCATTTTCATAAATATATTCTAGTGTATTTTTCTTTTGTTTACAACTGCAAAAATTTTAAATCACTCTCACTCAATATCACATTCAGCTCTTTCACACTCTTAGGAAGCAAGTAAGATTAATTTCTAATAAAAATTGACAATCAAAACATAAAAACATATATTTGTTAATTACCTGTCACAAAATATAACACCAAGGTGGCTCAACAAATTATTACATTGAACCTCAATACAAACTTTTCTGTACTTAAGATTTAAAACACTATTGAAGGCTGTGCTCCTTCAGGCAGCAAATGTAACTGTAGCTACTCTGTGATGGAACCAGCAGCAGAGAGAAGGACTGAGCACCCTCCTTGAAGAGATTAATTCTTCTCACATGGAAATAACTATAGTATCTAAATGTCATTCAATGGTATATAAGCTTCACTGGCCCATAAAAATATCACTTTCCTATGAACGAAAAACAGGATTAAGATCAAAGAATAAAGGCCATATTTTTAGAAGTTGGAGATGAATTATTTAAAAATATGTGAGTTGAATAAGCTGAACCAAAAAAAGAAGAAAAAAAGGTTCTTATCCAGTCTTTGCTTGGAATATGTATGTGTTTTATTTTGTACTATATATTTGCTATCACATTTTAAGTATTAATTTCTATATTTTTAGATATTTAAAATCTAGTCAAAATTAAATACCTCTTTCATATAATTTTTTGGCCGATTCTCTGGCCTCACTACCACATTTTTAGTAAAAAGGTGAGGACTTTTAACATAAAATCTCAGGACTTCTGGTAAGTGAATGAAATAAAAAGGAGTTTCAATTACGTAAGACTGTCTTCGGTACTGTGGGCGTAGACAGTGAAGAAGGGCAACACTGCCGGGTGGAAGGCAAAGCTCTTGAAGTCAGACCTGGTTTGAGCTCTCTGTGCACTACTCAACTAACTGTGTGGCACGGCCAAGTTGGGCCTCCTTTCTGAGACTGGATTTCTGGATTTCTTCATGTGTGAAACCAGAGTAATAATGCCTACTTTGCAGCATGTTTTAAGGCTTAGGAATAACATGTCAAGGGGCCAGCACAAAGCTTGGCACTGAGACAGATACTGAAAGGATAATAAAGAATAGTTCTGATTATGATTATCTTCTTTTAAGATTATATTCTACAAAAGTTAAGGCAAATTCTGGTTGCTTGATTTAGTTGGTTAAACACAAAATTAGACAGAAAGATGTTACTTTGATAAGCTCTTAGAAGAGCAAAGTAATGTTTGGAAGTGTCCTCACCACATCATCAATTCAGAACCATTAAAAACCAGCATTTATTAGCACTTCAAACACAGAAGTGTGACTCCTCCAATTCTGTTTAATAATGCCTCAAATAAATTGTAAATTTTATGTCTCCAGATTCACCACTTAATATTGGCATATGCTGGGCATATTTGACTTTATTAAATCTAGGGATTGTGAATTGTTTCACTATAGCCTTAGAGTTTCATATACCTTCTGTTGCAATGTAGGTACTCAATAACTTTATTGTAAAATAAACTAGAAGCAGCAATTGAACACTACAGAATATCAGAAACACATATATCTCTAATCTAATACCTTCATATAAATAATGGTGTCATTTTTAGTATTTCATGGTTTCAACAATTAATGAATATTCACTGAATGCCTACTATGTGTAAGGCATTGCACTTAACACCTGGGATAACAAAGTTAACCAGATAGACAAGGTCTTAAATGAGGTAATAGAGGTACAGTGCCTAGCACATAATAAGCTCTCAGTGAAGGATAGCAGTAGAAGTCACAAAACAGGCATGGAGAGGTTCATACCAATTTTTTCTTTCTCCAGATAGCTAGGTATAGATTAGATAGATAGACAGATAGATAGATATAGATATACATATAGATGATATAGGTAGATATAGATATAGATATATAGATATGGCACATATACATAGCATACACACACATACCCTTAAAATCTTTAATGTCTGACATTCACAAGAAAAAAAAAATGAACTTTTGTGAGAGTATTGTTCACTTTTATTGTTTCTTCAAACTGTAGACTACACATAAAATAGCCTTTCAAATTAATGAAGAAGTAGTTGCTACCATCAAAGAATCTCCAAGAATCTTCAAACTTTCTGTAAATTGGCAGCATTCTGCTCAAGCTGCTTAGTACCCACAGAAGTGAGTCTTTGAAGTTGACAAGGTGTTCACAGACAAAGAAAGCATCAGTTTACTAAAAAAAAAAAAACACATTACTTTAGTTTTACTCAAGACCTAGTTAAGAATGATTTGGAAAGAACAAAGCCTGGGTTTCCAAAACCACTGCTAGACACTGCAAGACAAACTCCTTCCTAATGAGTGATGGCCAAAGGCTCCAGGTGTGGCTGCTTCAAGGATATTGATGTATGCTATACATCTCTGCCTCTCATTGTCTTGTTTTAGATAGTTGAGCACAAGACAAAGCTACTCTGTTGAACAATTGCTAGCCAATACAGTGAAAACACTCTCCTTCCCATGAGCATGACTTGGGAAGCAGTACATGGTTAAATGTGTGAACTCAGGAGGCAGAAAAAACTGACTCCAAGACTGACATCATTCTACATTGATAGTAATATTAATAGCTAGTGCCAGACATTGCACTAAATCCTTCACATTCGATATCTAACTGACACACTAGAAAGAAGGCCAGTGTATACCAATGAGTGGATCTGCTTCACCACTTAATAGCAGGTGGGGGAAATATCTGTCCTGCATGCTTGCTGTTTCCTGCCACCTGGAGGGATTTCATTAGCTTCGACCTTTGGGCCTCTCTTCATTGCCTCACTTATCCCTGGAGATGGATGGCATATCTGGTAGGAGAACTTATTAGAGGAAAGTGAGAATGCAAGCCTGAACACCTTCCCTTTTTCTCTCTCAGGAATGGACTCACCAACAGAGAACACATCTTGTCTTCTCCATCGTGCCCTACCTCTTACAGAATATCCCCCTCATGTGGAAAGTTCTGCCTACGCTAGCAAGGCTATGCTTGAGGTTTGTTCTTAGCAAATTCAATTGTCCACAAAAATAAACCATATTCTAATATGTCATTCAAAAATGTGATATTTTGACTTTCCATGAGCTGATATTTTGGCTTCCTTGTCAACTGGTTCAGAATTTGGGAAAAGTGAAGCAATATTTTAGAGGATATTCTCCGAAGGTATATAGTAATCTTACAGTGCTCTAATTTTCTTGTCTTTAAAATGAGACTAATCATAGTACCTATTCATAGACTCATTGTGACCATAAATAATACCTGTAGAATAAGTAGAAGGCATATAGAAAGCACATAATAAATAGTAGCAATTATAATTATTGGAATTGTCATTATTATTATTTTTATTATGACTAAATGGTTTACCAGATCAATTCTTCTTCTAACATTCTACAGGTTTCTGTTAATATTAAAGTTATTTTATCTTGGAGCTAGTTACTTTCTGAGATTCAAAAATGGTAATAATAATAACATCTGCATTACAGGATTTACCTGAGAATTATATATGGGTATATATGTAGAAGCTGCAACAAATTATCCAGGAGATCTAGCTGACATAATTAATAAAGGTGGCTACACTAAACAACAGACTTGATGTAGATGAAACAGCCTGATATTGGAAGATGTCATCTAGGACTTTCATAACTAGAGAGAAGAATAATCAATACCTGGCTTCGAAGCTTCAGAGAACAGTTTGGATCTCTCTAAGGGCTAACACAAATGGTGACTTTAAGTTAAGGCCAACACTCATTTACCATTCTGAAAGTCCTAGGGCCTTTAAGAATTGTGCTAAACTCACTCATCTGCACTGTATAAATGGAAAAGCAAAGCCTGGGTGACAGTACATCTGCTTACAACATGGTTTACTGACTATTTTAAGCCTGTTATTGAGACCTACTATTTCGGAAAAAGATTCCTTTCCAAATATTGTTGCTCATTGGCAATGTACCTGGTCACCCAAGCACTCTGATGAAGATGTACAATCAGCCTAATGTTATTTTCATGCCTGCTAACACTCCATTCACTTTGCAGCCCATGGATCAAGGAGTAATTCTGAGTTTCAAGTCTCCTTACTAAAGGCATTTTGTAAGGCTATAGCTGCCAATAATAGTGGATTCCTCTGATGGATCTGGGCAAAATAAATTAAACACCTTCTGAAAAGGATTCATCATTCTAGATGCCATTAAGAATATTTATAATTGGAGGTAAAAGGTCAAAACATCAATATCAACAGGAGTTTGAAAGAAGTGGATTACGATCCTCATTGATGACTTAAGGAGCTCAAGACTTCAGTGAAGGAAGTAACCGCAGATGCTGTGGAGAGAGCAAGAGAACTAGAATTAGAAGTAGAGCCTGGAGATGTGACTGAATTGCTGCACTCTCATGACAAAACTTTAACACAGGAGAAATTGCTTCTTATGGATGAGCAGAGAAAGTAGTTTCTTGACATGAAATCTACTCCTAATAAAGATGCTGTGAAGATTGTTGAAATGACAACAGAGGATTTAGAATATTATAAAAGCCTTGTAGATAAAGCGGTGGCAGGACTTGACAGGATGGCCTCCAGTTTTGAAAGAAGTCATACAGTGGGTTATATGCTGTCAAACAACATCACATGCTACAGAGAAATCATTTGTGAAACAAAGGGTCAATCAATGAAGCAAACTTCACTGTTGTCTAATGTTAAGAAGGTGTCACAGCCACCCCGACCTTCAACAACGACCACCCTGATCAGTCAGCAGCCTCAACATCAAGGCAATACCCTCCACTAGCGAAAAGATTACAACTCACTGAAAGCTCAGATAATGGTTAGCATTTTTTAGCAATTAAGTATTTTTAATTAAGGTATATACATTGTTCTTCTAGACATAATGCTATTGCACTCTTAATAGACTACAGTATAGGGGGAACAGAACTTTTATATACTTTGGAAAACCAAAAATTTCATGGTATTTACTTTATTCTACATAATGGTCTTGAACAAAACTCACAATATCTCCAAAGCATGCCTGTATAAACATCAATAAGGCAAAGTAATTCAGAAAGCCAAGTTTCCTCTCGTTTCATCTGAGTATCTTGTCTGAAGTATTGACATTTTAAGCATTTTCTAGACTGAGTTTTAACCCAGTGCTTAAGGCAACACAGCTTTCTATTTCTTTCTGATAAATGAAAAAAAATGATGAATATTTTCAAGTCTCAGTCTGGTCATATAGCACTTACACAAACATACAGAAAAGGAAAGTATGATCTCTTTGAATTGAATTGAACTAAAGGGCATGTATATTAAACAGTTCTAGTAAAATGTGTACTAAATCTTCAAAACACAAAAAGGAAAATAAATATTCCATCAATCACAACTCTGAAAACAATTTTAATTCAAGCTAAAGATTTTATTAGTATTTCAACACTATAAACTTACATTGGTCTTCAATGACTCATGTTCAAATGAAAATCATAATCATCCAAGTTGATTTTTCACTTAAAAGTACAAAATTTTAAGTAAATTGAAAAAGTTTTCAGTGTAGTAGTACTTCAATATTGATCACAGTTTCCATTAATATGAATAAAATGCAAGAGTTTGCCTCAGTGAAGAGTTATTTTACATATATACATATTAACATCCTTAATAAACTAAAGTTCTGTGACATATATTTGAGGACTTCCATCATCATTGCCTCATAAGTTGTGCAAATTGTAATCACAGGAGGTTTATTCTGTTCTTATGATAAGAAAGTCTTTTGAGACAAAGCAAAAAATAACATGGTTCAGACATTTTAGAAATAGATTGGTTAGTTATATCACCACCTTTAGTTATTTACTCTTTCTGAGTCATTGCTGTCCCCACTTTTAAAAAAGTAGGCCTATCTCTAACAGTCTACAGAAATAAGTTCAGTGAAGGGGCCTTCATTGTGACCAGAGGAAAACTATTCAGAAGTCAGCCAGGTGTTTTTTTTTTCTTTTTCTCTCAAATTGATTCTGTCTATGAAATGTTAATCACAAGGACAATTTCACCCATATTAATTATTAAATGATAATCTCTAAATAGGTGGATAGGATTTTTCTGTAATGTTATAAAATAATTCTAAAGTTTATCTAGGATAATAAAAACTACATAAATATAACTAAGGGATTTTACAATTTAAGTAATAATGGAACACTTAACAGACATTAAATCTCTCATAAAGTAACTTCCGACCAAGATAGAGGCAGAGGTAAATACACTTTGCCTCCTTTCACAACCAAAAGAAGAACGACAACAAATTTAAAAACAAAAAATAACAAGAAATGCCAGAAAATTGAACTGTATGGAAGTCTGACAACCAAAGAGTTAGATAAGAAACATTCATTCAGGCTGGTAGGTGGGGTGGAGACAGGTAGCTGGGGTGGAGAGGACAAGTGGCAATGAATGGGTGGAGGACCGGGTGGCCCCACATTTGCATGCGGATTAACTGGGAGGACCAACTAGTGAGCAAGACAGACTGTGCAATCCAGGGTTCCAGTGTGGGAAAAGAAAGCCTCAAAACCTCAGATAAAAATCTGTAGGGGTTGTGGTGATGGGAGAAACTCCCAATCTCACAGAAGAGTTCACTGGAGAGACCCACAGGGTCCTAGAATGTACACAAATCCACCTACCCGAGAATCAGCACCAGAAGGGCCCAATTTGCTTGTGGGTAGAAGGGAAGTAACTGAAAGCCATCCAAGAGCCAAGCAAGCAGCATATTTTCTCTACAACCCCTCCCCCACATACAGTGCCACAACACAGTGAAGTGGCTTGCCAGGCCCTTATTCACTAGGCCTTTATTCTCCACCATAAAGCTCCGCCACTTACAACATAACAAGTGTGCCGAGACAAAGAAATATGGCCTAAATGAAAGAATAGATCAAAACTCCAGAAATAGAACTAAGCAAAAAAGAGATAGCCAACCTATCTCTTTTGTACAGTTCAAAACACTGGCAATCAGGATGTTCACAGAAACAGTTGAGTATGATCACAAAATAGAGGAAAAAATAAAGGCTATACAAAGTGAAATAAATAAAAATAGACAGGGAACCAACAGTGAAGGAAAGCAAACCAGGACTCGAATCGATGATTGGACCAGAAGGAAAAAATAATCATTTAACTGTAATAGAATAAAAGAACAAGAATTCAAAAAAATAAGGACAGGCTGAGGAACCTCCAGGACAACTTTAAATGTTCCAAAATCTGAATCATAGGGGTGCCAGAAGGAAAAGAGGAAGAGCAAGAAACTGAAAACTTATTTAACAAATAATGAAAGAAAACTTCCCCAATCTGGCAAAGGAAATAGACTTCTAAGAAGTTCAGGAAGCTCAGAGAGTCCCAAGAAGTTGGATCCAAGGAAGCACACACCAAGGCACATCATAATTACATTGTCCAAGATTAAAGATAAGGAGAGGATCTTAAAAGCAGCAAGAGAAAAAGAGACAGTTACCTACAAAAGAGTTCCCATAAGACTATCAGCTGATTTCTCAAAAGAAACCTTGTAGGCAAGAAGGGACTGGAAAGAAGTATTCCACGTCATGAAAGGCAAGGACCTACATCCAAGATTACTCTATCCAGCAAAGTGACCTTTTAGAATGGAAGGGCAGATAAAGTGCTTCCCAGATAAGGTCAAATTAAAGGAGTCCACCATCACCAAGCCCTTATTATATGACATGTTAAAGGGACTTACCTAAGGAAAAAAAGATGATCAAATATATGAACAGTAAAATGACAACAAACTCACAACTATCAACAACTGAACCTAAAAAACAAAAACAAGCTAAGCAAACCACTAGAATAGGAACTGAATCACAGAAATGGAATTACATGGGGCAAGGGGTTATCAATGGGAAGGGGTTACAGGAAGAATGCGGGGGGGAAGTACAGGGAATAAGAAGCATAAATGGTAGATACAAAATAGACAGGGGGAAGTTAAGAATAGTATAGGAAATGGGGAAACCAAAGAATTTATATGTATGACCCATGAACATAAACTAAGATGGGGGGAATGCTGATAGGAGGAGGGGTACAGGGTGGAGCAGAATAGAGGGGAGAAAAATGGGACAACTGTAATAACATAATAAAATATACTTTAAAAAATCTCTCATAAAGCTACAATCATTAAACCATTAGAGCAAAAGAAACAAGAATATACAACATATTATATATCCTCAAAACATATTATAATTTGTACATAGTTAAATCACAGTAAATTAAACAAAAACTCAGTAAGGAGAGGGAAGAATATTGATATTTTTGTTTCAATAAATTAAGGAAAATAAATTTAGATATTTACTTCACAATGTTCAAATTGTACATGACAAAATTTTAAACATATAAAATCTAGTCATCATAAAAAAGAAGGAAGAGGAGGAGGAGAAAAAACATTCTATGACTTTTCAGTCCTGGCTATGACAGACTAATCAATCTCAGACATGCTTTCCTACCATAAATAGCTTAAAACATGGTGAAATATATGTAGTAACATTTTTGGTATTGGGAACAAGTAATATACACCTATAGTTCTGGAAGGAAAGAAACATATGGTGTGAGCTTCACATTTGTCTCAGCTTTCTGCCTGGAAGACCATAGAGGTGGAGCTAAAGCAGAGCAGAATAGATCCTCTGAGCTAAAGAAGCCAAAGTGAGAGTGTAGCTTCTTTAAGGATTCTAAAGAAGTTACAATTTGCAGGGCACATTACCGGAAGGGTAGTAGATCGGTGAAGTTGTCTCCTGGAATTCTGTGTGCAGTTCTTCAGACATCCTTAACCAAGATGTGGGCTATGTCCAGGGTGGGACTCGACAAAGCCTAAAGATTGTGTAAAGCCAAGAGCTGAACAGATATATCAAGGGCTACACTGCCCCAGTAGTTATGGGAGGTCTGTCCCAGCCATGTTGGAGAGATCTTGCTGAGACATCACAAATTCCTTGATACTCCAGAAAGGCAATTAGTAATAAATAACAGTTATTTATAAAGAAAGGAAATAGGATGAAGGACAAAATGAAATAACCCACTCTGGCATAGAAAAATTAAAACCAACCAGCGTTGAAAGGATTCACCAATAATTTCACTCCCAGCCATATGAAAATCGGGCACTTTTTAAAAGAAAGCAACATAATTTCAGCTTTCTACAGCTATTACCAAAAGTGTCCAACGTATGATCCAAAATGATTAGATCTACGAAGAAGTAGGAAAATGTAATCCCTAATCAAGAAAAACAAAATCAGTCAAACAAAAAACCCAGAAATAGGCACCCAAAATTTGCAGTTAGAACTAGCAGCAAAGAATTTAAAATAACTATTATTAATGAGTTTAAAGACCTAAGATTGGCATAAAGAGTGAATAGATAAATAACCTAAAAAAGAAATAAAAAAGAACTAAAGGAAAATTCTAGAACTAGAAAATACAATCTCAGAAATGAAAAATGCAAAGGATGGGCCAAATATCAGATTGAAGACATTAAAGGGTAATGAACTTGAAGAAAGATCAATGAAATTAATCAATCTGAAAAAGAGAAGAAAAATAGTGAAAAGAATAAAAAGCTTAAGTGACTATACCCAATTCTTACAAGTATGTAATAGTATTTACGGTTTTCATTTGCATTTCTCTAATGGCTGCCACTGTTGAAGTCTTTTATTGGGCTTATCTCACATTTGTACGTTATCTTTCATCAAATGACTCCCCATGTGTTTTGCCAATTTTCTAATTGATTTTTTTGGTGTTTTGCTGTTGACTGTTGAGAGTTATTGATATACATTCTACATATTAGTCTTTTGTAAGGTATGTAATTTGTGAGCATTTTCTCCCAGTACGCAGCTTGACTTTTATCCCCTTACCAGGATCTCTTACATGGCAAAATATTTTTCACTGTGATGAAGCCCAATTTACCAAATTTTCCTTTTATGAATTGTGCTTTTAGTGTCAACTCTAAGAACTCTTTGCTTGTTCCTAAATAACTGAAGATTTTCTCCTATGTTGTCTCTAAAAGTTTTATAAATTTACATTTTACACTTAAGTCCATAATCCATTTAAATTAATATTTGTACAGGATGCAAGACAGGTCAAGTTTTACTTTTTTGCTTATTAATGTACAATTGTTCTAGCACCATTTGTCCAAAAGGCTATTTTCCCTTCATTGAATTGGTTATGCAACTTTGCCAAACATAACTAGGGTATCTTTTGTGAGTCATATTCTGCTTTCTCTGTTCTGTTCTCTTGATGGACCCCTCACCACTATTACACAGTCTTGATTACTATAGCTATATAATGAATCTTGAATCCAGGAAGATTGATTCCTCCCACTTTATCCTTTTTTGTTTTCAAAACTGTTTAAGATATTCTAGTCCCTTTACCCTTCCATATAAACTTTAGAATAATCTCTTACATACCTACAAAAATAAATTGCAGGGATTTTAATAAAAATTATATTGAACCTATATATTATTAGGGAAGAATCAACCTGTTTACTATGTGAGTGTTTCAATTAATTCATGAACACAGTTTTCTTTCCATTTATTTAGGTCTACTTTAATTTCTTATTATCAGTGTTTTGCAGTTCTTAGCACCCAAGTCCTCTACAGATTTTGTTAGACTTACACCTAACTATTTTTATTTTCTTTGAGCAATTGTAAAGTGTGTTGTATTTTTAATTATGGCATACACATGTCTATTTCTAGTATACAGAAATGCAATTAATTTGTATATTTATTTTGTGTCCTCTGATTCTGCTAATTCACTTAGTAGTTCTAGGAGAATTCTTTTTATCCTTAATCAAGGACATTTTTTTTTCATTGCTTTTACAGAGACAGAGGAAGGGAAAAGAGAGTGAGAGAAACATTGATGTGAGAGAGAAACAACTGGCTGCTTTCTCTCATGTGCCCAGACTAGGGATCAAACCCACAACCTGGGTATGTGCCCTGACTGGGAATTGAACACACAATATTTCTGTGTACAGGATGACATTCCAACTAACTGAACCACACCAGCCAGTAGAAGGATTTTTTTTTAAATTCCTTGGGATTTCCTGTATACACATATTATCTGCAAATAAGGATAATTTTATTTCTCCCTTGGAACTCTCTATGACTTGTTCTAGCCTTATTGCACTAACTGGAACTTCTGTCACTATATTAAATTTGGTGAGAGTAGAAATCCTGGCCTTGTTTCTGATTTTAGATGTGAAGCATTCAATGTTTCAGTATTAAATATAAAGTTGGTTATAGGTTTAATGTAGTCACCTTGTTCCTCGGCCTCTCAGATCCTTTGACATTTAGGGTTCACTTTGAGTATGAGGCCCTTTTAGAAAACAATCATGGTAATAATCCTTTTAAGTATTTCTGAATTCTGTTTGCCAATATTTTGTTAAAATTTTTATATCTGCATGAAGGAGGGATATGGTCAACAGTTTTCTTTCTTTCTTTTTGTACTTACCTGGCTTGGTACATGAAATTAGTAGTGTCCTCTATTTTTTTTTTTTTTTGTCTGATAGACACTATGCAGAACTAGTGTTAATTCTTTAAATATTTTGGAGATTTTTCAGTGAAACTATCTGGGCTAAAAATTTCTTAGAGGATTTTTTTAAGTTGTAAATTCATTACCCTTTGTAATTACTCAAATTATCTATTCCACTTTGGGTGAGTTGTAGTAGTTTGTGTTTTTCAAAAAATTGGTTGATTTTATCTATCCTGTCAAATTTATGCTTGTAAAACTGCTTGTAGTATTATCTTATTATTGTTTTGGTATCTATAGGGTCTATGCTCCTGTTTTATTCTTGATAGTAGTGTTTTTTTTCCTTTGATAATTTGCCAGAGGTTCATTAATCTTCTTGATCTTTTCAAAAATCAACACTGCTTTTCTGGCATTCTCTATTACTTTGTTTTAATAAAAAGTTCATTAATTTCTGCACATAAATTATTTCCTTCTTCTTGCTTGCTTTCTATTTATTTTGCTCCTCTTTTTCTAGGATCTTTAGAGATGAAGCATAGATTATTGATTGGAAACAATTCTTTCTAATGTATACATTTAGTGCCACAGATTTCATTCTCAGCACAGTTTTAGGTAATGCCTCTCCAATTATGATGTGTTTTAGCTACATTTTCATTAAGCCTAATGCATTTTTTGAGTCATGGATTACTTAGAAGTATGTTTTTTAGTTTCTGTGCATTTGGAGATTTTCCTCTTATATTGCTGTTACTGATTTCCAGTTTGAGTCCATTGTGGATGGAGAACACACTCTGTATGATTTCAATTGTTTTAAATTTGTTGAGGTTTATTTAATGATCCAAAACATGGTCTATCTTGGTATATGTTCCATGGACACTTGAAAAGAATATGTATTCTGCATGTGTATTCTGTTGTTGATAGATAGAGTTCTGTATTAATTAGATTTTATTGGTTAATGTTGTTAAATTCTTCTTTATCTTTGCTGAATATTTGTCTAACAGTTTTATCAATTATTAAAAGAGGGTTGTTGAAGTCATTATTATTATGGATTTTTCTGTCTATTCAGTTATGTCAGTTTTTGCTTTACATAATGTACAGCTCTATTATTTAATTTATACCCATCAAGAGCAGAATTAATCAAAAGAGAAAAAACCTGGAATTCTTATAATTTGTTGATGGGAGTATGAAATGGTTCAACCACATTGGAAAATTGTTTGTTAGTTTCTTACTACATTAAAAAAATATGACTCAGAAATTTCACTCTCAGTTTATATATCCAAAACAAATTAAAACACACACACACACACACACACACACACACACACAAGTGAGTCTATTACTGACATACACACAAAGATTTGCATAAGTGTGTATAGCAGTGTTACAATAATCAAAAACTGGAACCAAACCAAATGTTCATCAGTACAAACTTATACAAAAGAATTTTGGTATAATCTTATAGTGGAAAACAATTTGTCAGCAAAATATAACCACCCTCTGATATATAAAATAATATAAAAAATTGCATCAACATTAAGTTAAACAAAAGTAACCAGGCACAAAAGTTTGTCATTTCACTCTATGTAAATTTTATCACAATAAAATTGTGTCATACAGTTTTCTAAATGTCTGTCTAAAAAACAATAGAAGATTGACATAATGCATATACATAAAATTTATAGTTCTCTAAAATAATTACACAAATATAATTGAAAGAAAAATGAGAAAAATATTTAATGCAAACATGACAAATGATTAAAATAATATTTCAAAACTAATATATGTGTAAAAGTAAGCAGAACACTAAAGCTCACATAGATAAATGAGTACAAGTCATGAATAATTTACAAAAGGGAAAATACACTTACGCAACATGGCTAACCTCACACTCTTTTCCTACTCATCTTGTTCTTGTTTTCTGAATCATACAACACTATCCCCAACTACTCTTGGGATGAAGCAGGTGATGGTCTGTACAAATAAAGCCTTCAAAGATCTAGGTACTTCTAGGACATCCAGGAACAATGTCCAGTAGGCAGTTTAACATCTGGGTCTGTGATTCAGTAACACTATAGGAGCTCAAAACGTAGACTTGGGAGTCATGAGTGTGTGATGACTGAAGTTATGGGTGTAAATATGAAAACCAATGGACAGAAACAGAGTGAAAAGAGAGGACAAGAGCAGACAAGAAGGGAGAGGAGAACAGAGTGAGGAGTAGGATGTACACATGATTCATAAGTAGAGGGAAGCTAAGAACCTGTCTGCAGCTATTAGAAAGAGAGGATCTTTGCCACTGAGTATGGACCACAGGTCCTCATGTGGAGTCTGGGCCAAACACCGAAGTTCTGAAAGCAACGCCGAGATATGAGCAGATCCAGAGCTGCAGCCAGACCCACCCCATGGGTTTTTCACATATGTGAGCCAATAACTTCTTTTTTAATCCTCACCCAAGGACATGCTTATTGATTTTTTTTTGGGGGGGGGGAAGGAGGGAAAGAGAGAGAGGGAGAGAAACATCAATGTGAGAAGAAAACATCAACTGGCTGCCTTTTGGACACACCCAACCAGGGAACCAAACCTGCAACCTAGGCATGTACCCTGACCGGGAATTGAACCCGTCACCTTTAGGCCCATGGGATAACACTCCAACCAACTGAGCCACATTGGTCAGGGATTGTTTTGTTTTTAATACAAGCAAAATAATATTGGGATTTCTGACACTCATACCTGAAGGTCCTGACCCTTTTCTCACCAAGATGTTGAAAGTATCAAATGATAAAACTTATGAAAAACAAACTATACGAAATTCTTTCATATAGGTTTTCCATAATCATTAGGTAACTCTCCTCCAGGGGTCCTTAAAGCTGTGAATTCCAGACTTTCAGCCCACTATAATGCTATTTTAAACTAACTCGTTTAAGAGCCTGAGCTATTTGGGTTGCTTTTCTTCTCTATACAGGTCATGTCCCAACTAGCTGAAGGAGAAAGCCAACAGTCTGAGCATTTTATTCACGTTGTTACTGACAGAATCTGTTACCGATAATATCCAGCTATTTTAGAAGCACCGTACGTGTTATAGAGTGAACATGACCTCAGAAGTTTTTCCTTATGTTCTGCACACAACCCCATTTAAGACAAGATTTCCAGGGCCCAAAAGAAAGTCCCAATACTTTCGCAGATAGACTCCACATGGATCTGCCCAATGCCAATGTTTTCAAACAATATACTTTGATTGATTGATGTAAATGCACAAATAAGCCATCATAGAAGCTAAAATTGAGGATTTAAAACATGCCTCATGTCTCAGTGTCTAAGAGGAAATTGTCATTCATCTTGCTTGGAAAGAAGAGAACGTTTTATGAAAAATTTGTTTTACTATCCATGAGGGATGCTATGGAAGTTCAATTTTCCAATTTTGCCAGGCTTGGTGATTTTTTTTTCCCCTTCTACATTGTTGCCAATATGTGTGCCAAAGTTTTCTGTGATAATTCAGCTACAGCTTGCCAGGTATAGCTCAATTAATTTTGTTAAAACCTCAGCATTGTTCTTTTGTCTCACTGATAATATTATAATGAAGACCTACACTCTGTGTTAATTTTCCATTCCCCCCGGTAGAGTTCTTCATTGTTCTGAGGTGAACCTAATTCCATGGAATGGCCATTAAACACCTGTGCTTAAGTCATGGGCTTCTTGCCTCTTTCCCTTGATATAAGTTCTAGATTAGCAACACATTCTGAATAACCTGAATTTTACGCCATATCTAACCCTTATGATCTCAAGCTTTACTAACCAAACTTGGTCAGGAATAACTTTGGCATTAAGAATAAATGAAGCTGAGTGATAAGTTACAATGTCAACAGATCTTACTCAAAAGAAATGACAAAAGAAATGAAACACACCCATGCTTTCTAAGACACGCTTTTTGATCAGGCATTAGGCAAAAAGCATTCTAATCTTTCATCACAATGCCCTTCAGAAACATCAGCGTGTGTGCATGCATATGCTGTTATCTTTAGAAACTAATAAAAATCCATCACTGAGGAAATGTAGTAACACCCATTAAAAGTAGAGCTGTAGGTAGCCTGTCATGCTCACCATGAGGAGAGATGCACAGTGAGGAAAAACTTGCCAGGCAGAACCCATGGACTATATTCTTACAAAACCTGGAAAACAGTTTTTGTACAACATGTCATTTTGTAGGACACATTCAAGTTAGTACTCCCATGAGAGGAAAAGCCCATAAACCAAAAGCTTGAAGCAAAGCATGATTTTAGAAATGACAGTGTTCTAGTGGATACAGTAATGTTTCTTTCAACATAAAATCCATATTATTAAATAAATAATAATCCAAGGGAGTAATACATTTCCTCAGATTAGGATAATATAAATTACTTTTATTTTATAATTATTTATAATTATAATATAAATTATTTTTATTTTTCCTAATAAAGTATAAATTATTTAAAATGTCATGAAGTTATGAATGGTTTTATGTGGATGTCAGATACCAAAAAAGTCAGAGCCAATGTTTTAAAAATAAATTTCATTTTTCTGGAAAATTCACTTGGTGCAAATGAAGTCTAGGCCTATATCTTATTGTTCATGTTTCCTACACTGGCTAGCATACAACATGTTGCCTGTAGTAAATATCCCTTATAGAGGGAATGATAATTGATTGATTAAGAGATCCAATCCGGATGTCAACTCTGCCCTGAAGTCCCTCATTCCACTTTGCTCACTTTAAAGATTCTATAGCCCATCCCTGGCTTCTCTTCCTGGTCACATTCTAGAACATTTCCTCATAATATTTCCAGTGCTTCTGAAAAATATCTCTAAAGAGGGAAATAACTTAAAGGAGGAAAAGGGAGAGACTAAAAAGCACACTAGAGCAAGGATCTCCACCCGTGGCACCATTCCCTGCTTCCCAGAGTATTACTTTACAAATAATTTAACTGAGGGCCAGTAACTTGAGTAGTTTGTTTCAAGAGTCAAGACTGGAACTCAGTGCTCTGATTGTTGCGCTGGGCACGTTTTATTCTACTCTGCTGATGCTGAAAATGTAAATCTTATGAGGACTTGGAGTGTATATTTTCTCTCATTTATTTTCTATCATTTGCTTACTACCCCCATTTGATTCCTTGTATGGGTTCTGTATGTCCTTTTCCCAAACTTCCTCCATAAAACAACACATAAACTGGAAACAAAACAAAACAAAAAAAAATAGGAAAAAATGAACAAATAAATGAAACTGAAATGAATGTTGCTTTTTTAAATAAGTTCTCTTGCTTTCCTTTAAAATATGCTTTTATTTTTGAGATTACCATAGAATGTGTATGCCTCGTCTTTCCAAGTAGGTGAAGACAGGGGCCAGGTGGTATGCTTGTTTTTATCACCACATCAGCTGGCACTGAATGATGTCTCCAGGACTGTTCTAGGCACTGAGGGGCACGGGTAAACGGATGTCAACTCTGCCATGAAGTCCCTCATTACACTTTGCTCACTTTAAAGATTCTATAGCCCATCCCTGGCTTCTCTTCCTGGTCACATTCTAGAACATTTCCTCATAATATTTCCAGTGCTTCTGAAAAATATCTCTAGAAGAGGGAAATAACTTAAAAGAGGAAAAGGGAGAGACTTGTGGAAGGCAAACTAAGCATATACAGAACACATTCACTAAAGGGGAATTAAAAATGAGTAAAGCTCAACTTTGAGGAATTTACCCACAATTTGGCCATGAGAAAAAACTAAAAAAATTTTTAAATATGGAAACACTTAACTTCAGTATTTATTAGTTTGTGCTTTTGAATTTGGTTCACTTCTCCTTTTTCAAAAAAATGAATTCCATCTAGCAAAGAGTAGGAGATAAGACAGTATAATATGTCTCAGTGCCGATGGTCTTTAAAATATTTTATCCTGCTATTTTGAGGCAGAAAAAAGCAATGGTTGAGAAGACCAAGCAAGACGCTGTATATGAATGTGCTACAAACAACATCTGCTACAGAGTGATGTCTCTGTGAAGGTTTGCCATTACCATGAGAGACCGACTGGGAACAAGGCGGCCTCAGGCCTCACGGAGCTCCAGTGTTTCTGCGTGTTTAACTAACTTTAACTTGGAAATTCGAGGTTACACCAAATGTGGTATTACTATTTGCTTTGTTTAAAACTAAAAGGAATAGAGAGGAAATAATAAAAATAAAGCAGGTGGCTTACAACTTGATTTTTAAAAGAAAAGAAAAATATCAGGCATTATCATTTTTCAATCTCTGAGTAAATTCCCAAATTTTGTAAAAGAGATCCAAATCTTTAACAACCTCTAAATTTTAACCGGTGGGGGAGGGGCAGCGTGGAGAGGAATCTTTCTTATCAATGAAAGGAATAATACCACTTGTCTGAAAGACTCAGTAAATAATTTTTTTAAATGTAAAATTTTTGTGCTCTGGCCAGGTGGTTCAGTTGATGGGATCGTTATCCCGCACGGCACCAAAAGGTTGTGGCTCCTTCCCCAGTCAGGTCACATACCTGGGCTGTGGGCTTAGTCCCCGGTCCAGTGTGCACAGGAGCAACACTGGTGTTTCTCTCTCTCTCCCTTCCTCTCTCTCTGAAAATCAATAAAGACATATCCTCAGGTAAGGATTAAAAAATATATGTATAAACATAAATTTTCCAATTATATACATCTAAAACTTTACCCCCCCCCCCGCCCCACACACACACACACACACACACAGGAATACTATACAGATGCCTGACTAGGGCTACGCCTATATGTTGAAATAGTGATTTCAGTATATTCACTGGCAAAATATTTCCTGTAAAATAGATGTTATTAAAATAAGACTTTTAATTATATAAACTGTTTTAAACTATAACAGTATATAAACTCTTTGTGAGCATTTGCTCATAATTTGTCCTTTCCAAAATTGTATTCATTTTTTTTTAAACTTCCTATGGGCTACGGAGAAGAAATATGGACAAAATATTGTGTATGTTTTGTGGTGGTTCATGTTTTTCCTTCTTTTCTTTAATTTCCTTTATAAAGCAGTTTTGCAATAAACAAATGTGAGCAAAAAAAATGTCCCATATGTTTTAACTTCAATTTGCAAATTTACGTTTTCAAAAACCAGAATTTGTAGCCAACTTTTTCTAAATCAGATCACTCATCTTTCAAAGCAAATCACTTCTTTAAACAATCTAAAACAACCTAACAACTTCGCCACTTTCACTGCCAGCAAATGCTTCTCCAAGAATGCTATAAACGTTTCTGGGGTCTGCTTTTTTTCTTAACTTTATAAGTTTTTAAAATGACAGGGCATTTCAATTCATAGGTGAGGATTCTATAGGACCTCATGTGTATGAGCCATGGCCAGAGATATCACTGTTTAGCATTCTAAACTGCTAACTTCCTCTGCAGGCACAAATGGACATGTTTTTCTCCCACACTAATGAATTTTTAAAGTAGCAATATGGCGACTCCAGGTGATGTGGTTATCTGTAGATAACCACCCTCCGGAAAACGCCTTCACCTCTCAGCAGCGAGGATCGCCAGGCTAGTCCTGCCTTCCTGCTCTCTTACAGGCCAATGACAGCAACTGGAAACAATCATAAGGCATGAGAAGCACACAGAATGTATGTGCTTTGCCCATTTGTTAACTATAAAGGCCACTAACACTATTGGCCACTATGTGTACACTTGTACACTCTCATGATAATTTCACAAAGTTTTAGTGTGTGGTTTTGTGTTGCAACCCCATCGATCAAAGTCCATTTTCTGACATGTGTAGCAGAGGCTATGTTCCACGCAGGTGATTTCTGGGATTGCATACTTACTGTAACAGAGTCCTGTCATGTGTCTCTGTTGCCCTGACTCTACCTGCCCTGCTGCCTCCACCCAGGTGGTGTCCACTCTGGTACCTTGTTTAGCATGCACAAAATGGGGCAATAGGATACAGAAGAGTGTACTTTTTTAGGAATTATATTTAATTGACCAATATGCACAAATCTGCATTTGGTTTTCTGGATTTGGTTTAAATACTAATACCGTGATCTTGTGAACTTCTTCATTTATTGAGAACATACCCGTGATACAACTGACCTTTAGAAGACCAAAACCATTTCTCTGTTTCCTTTCATGATTTACTTAATAACTAAAAAACCTCTGAGTGACATCAAATGTTTATTTTTTAGTGGAGACACAATGTCCATATCCTATTGTTCCTTGCTCTACAAAACATGCTTTGGGTGCAATCCTTGTGAGAGGAGAAAACACTTTATTTAAAAAAGAAAGGGGAGAAAGTTGAAACAATTTTTTTCTGCATTTAACTCCACATTGAATTTTCACATGCAATTCAAGGACAAAATGAGGGTTCAAATGGAAACTGACAAAATGATAAAAATAAGTTGGTTAGAATTTGACATAAAAATTAGAGTGCCCTTAAGTGATGCTAAAGAAAGCACTGTGTATATCACACATGAAGCATAACAAGAGGGAGAGCTCTCTTTAATTGCAAAGAGAAAAAGAAATCCCAATTATTGCCAAATTTAATTTCTTTCCAGAATTTAACTAACTGCATAAGATTTGACATGCTGACATCAGTGCATTATGGAAATCACTCACAATTACTGTCAAATGCCCAACGTTTTGCTCTGAAAAGCTTTTGAATTAGACCTTTTGCAAATTATAGCAAGGAAACTGACCTAGCACATGTTTATATCAAGGGATATAGTGTTTGAAATAAATCTTTCACTATTATATTCTTCCTATTTGGGAAGTTGGGAATTTGAATGTGTAATTTCATTCATTTCTAATCAGCTTTAACACAAATGGAAATTCCAAAATTAGCAGAAAAGAGGCAAGGGAAATAGGGAATAACTAACATGCACTTTCATTTTTTGTAATATGGTTAAAATTGTAATAATTGTTATCTAACAGAAATGCTATTTAATAGTATGCTTTTAAGTGCTTTTAATATTAATTTTAGCATAAGGAAATGGCACATATGTATTCAAAATTATCTAATATATAAGACAGACAAATCTATTAGATAAATGATAGATAAAAGATAAACAGATAAGTATTGATTGATAAATAGATATAAACAGACAAATTATGTTTCTTAAGGCAAAAGGCCTGCAACTCAACTACAAATGACAGAATGTGACGCCAGGACAAAAGCTCAGTAAGCCTGCATAGCATTGTCTTCTAAAATAAAATTAAATTCATCACCAATTTGTGTCCTTTTTCTGAAAATTAATTGAAACTATGTGGTTATTACATATATCTCCACTCTATTATCCTATGTTTTCTATTTTTAATTAAAATTTTCTAAGGATACTTGTTACTTCCTTGGGGAATGGGTGAGAGATCCATTCTCTAGAAAGTTTCATCTGCCAGGGGAAGAAGTATGGAAAGATGTAATCATTTAAAACACTACAACTAGATATAACTAGAAATTAAAATACCCATTATTCATATTAATAGAATCGCCAGCTCATAGATGACTTTCAAATCCATTTCATAGCATCTGAAGAGTTCACAATTTCAGGGAGGAAGCCAAATCTTAAACATATACACCCTGGAAAGTGCTTGACAGTACAACCTTTGCAAAATAATAGAAAAAAGAATTGCAATTATTTCTTTCAGAATGTCATGGTTCAAAAGAAAGAAGTAGCAGTAGAATAGATTGCCCCAGAGACTTAGAAGGTGACCTTAACTCTCTCTTAAAAATATAGTTCATCAGGAAACAAAGATATTCCTGTATAAAAGTAGCTGCATAGACCTTTGTATAATGAATTAATGGTTTGAGCCCATTTCCATGGTCTCCATCACATCATAAACATTTGTATTAACTAGACTTTTACTTGTAGACTGATCCACGAACTTAAGGCGCACACACACACTGACCTATCTGACAAAGTTAGTGGCCTTGTTGCCCCTTTTACATAAGGAAAGCTTATGTAAAGTATATAAGCCTAATTTATTACAAAGTGTAACTGCTTTCTACATATGTGGCTGAAGTTCTCATTCTCTTCCTGATCAGAATATAAAAATTATAGCCCCATAAGGTAAGATTGGGTCATATTTTTGTCTTTATAGTTTCCCATATCCCGAATATAATACCCTATTTGGCCTGTATCCTGAATCCTGAATTCTGTGCCAGTAAACACTTCCAGACCTATTTCTCTATTATTACCTCACCTCCCATTGAGGCAGACAGATTAGTGCTGGTTATAGTTTGGAAACCTGATCACAGGAAGGTGAAAGGACTCCTCCCAGCCCCGGTGACCCTGATTGTTATGCTGCCAAACTGCAGATGGTAAAACCCTTGGATAGAAGAAATTCAAAGTTTCTTTTATTAAAAAATATTAAATTTATTGAGGTGGCATTGGTTAATAAAATTATATAGGTTTCAGGTGTACAATTCTATAGTACATCATCTGTATATTGTATTGTATGTTCACCACCCCAAGTCAAGTCTCCTTCTATCACTATTTATCTCCCCTTTACCCTCTTTTGCCTCCCCCCTCCCCTCTTTCCCTCTGGTAATCACCATACTGTTGTCTGTATCTATGAGGGGTTTATTATTTTTTTTTGCTTAATACCCCTCACCTTTTTCACTCAGTCCCCTGAAGCTCCCCACCCCTCTGACAGCTATCAATCTGCTCTCTGTATCTATGAATCTGTTTCTATTTTGTGTGTTAATTTATTTTATTCATTAGATTCCACATATAAGTGAAATCATATGGTACTTGTCTTTCTCTGACTGGCTTATTTCAGTAAAGCATAAAGCTTCTTAATCTGGATTGGCTTCAGGGGATTCAGGAATGCACTGAAGTTTATACCAAACCTTGACCCTATGCATAGTTCTTTTTTTCCTCTGGCTAAAAATTCTCCGTTTTACCAAATTCCAAATATAAACTGTGTCCACCAAGAATTAAGAACCAAGAGAATAGATACACAAAGGTGATTCTTCACTCATTCCTACCATCAAATATTTTCTAAGGATTTCTGCCATAAAAATATCTCCTTTATGCCAAGAGGTGTACATGGCGAATGTGATAGCTGCAAATCTCCCAAAGGTTTACAGCCTACTAGAAAGAAAAGAAATACACAAAAATGACCACAAACAAGGCAATAAACAGGTTTTGTGTGAGTGGTACAAACAAATGGCCCATGAAATTTCAAAACAGGGACATCCTTTTGTGTGTGTACTTAAGAAAGTACAAAGTGGCATTCAGACCCAGCCCTGATGTTACATAAGATTTCAATAGACAGAGTCAGCAGTGAGGAAAAAGGAGAAGATTGGCATTCATACTCTAAGAAAGAAATAACCAAAGCAGGAAGGTGGAAAGAAATAACTTTGAATTTTTTTTTATATCTTAGAAGAAATTAGTTTGACTACAGCTTGACATGACAGTAGAAAATAAGTTTGGAAATATAAGTGGTGGCTTTGAATAGGAAGGAAAAGTTTTGGACATTAATGCACAAAACACAAAAGATCATGGAAGGTCTTGGGTGCAGAAAGTGGCATGATCAAAGAAATGTTTTAGGAAGAATAAACCTCAGCATACATGCAGAAAGGATTGTTGAGGGGACAAAGGTCTATAGCAGCAATTTCAAGCATTTTTCATCTCATGGAACACACACACTAGTTACTAAAATTCTGTGACACACCAAAAATTACATTTTTTGCCAACCTGACAAAAAATAGGTATAATTTTGATTCATTCACACTGGACAGCTATTGTTGTGTTAGCTGTTGTCACTTTTTAATTTGACAAGCTAAGGGAAAAGAGGTCAGTGCCCCTGACTAAAATAGTCAGGTGTTGCATGTTTTAAAATCTGTTGTGGTACACTGGTTGAAAATCACTAGTCTAGAGGAAGAAAGACCAGTTCACGGTTGGGGCAATTCCATTGCAAAATATTGCTGTTAATACCACTGACATCATCCAAAAGATGGATAAGGGAAAATCTGTGACCAAGAAATCAACAGGGCTGTATGACAGGCCAGGTCTCTATAAATTGGGGGAAACAATAAGCAACTACTGCATCAAATTTAAGTATTTAAATGAAATGACCCATGTAAAAACTTAGAAACTGTCTAGTACCTACTATCAGTACAGCGTGTTCATTATTATTGTTATTATTATTCAATATAAAAAATAGGGAGAAATCAAATCCTAATGAAATTGAAGCCCAGATATCTGATATATTTGGAAGTGCATTGACAAAAATGGGGAGAAGGTCAAAAAGAAGAGAGGGTTTAGGGCAAAGGGAAGAGGTATACATGCAGACACTATAAGATGGGTTACAGAATATGGGGCCAAGGTAGAAATAGTCATCTGACAAATAAAAGCAAGCTGATGCATGATAGGTTCTAGCAGATGGCCCAGATTTCAGACTCATCCATCAAACAACAATAACAAGCTATGGGAGTAGAGGGATTTCTAAAGAGAAAGAGTAGAAAGAGAAGAGACAGACTGAAAGGTCAGAACTTTTTGGAGCGCCCAAGTTTAGGGGACAAAAGAAAGAGGAGCCTGCAGGCAGATAAAGAGGCCACTTAGGAAGGAAGAACAACCAGAATAAGGCTGCTTGCGAAATGTCACAAAAGTGGTATTTGTTCAATTGAATGTTAAGTTTATACTTCCAAGACTTCTGGGCAAGGGAAAGAAAAAGTCAGTGAATTTATTGATGCAGAGGTGACTTAATATAATTCTTCTCCAAGATATTGTCAGAGAGGGTACCCCAGCAGGAAGTGGAGGTCAGACTGGCTCTGGAGGAAGCGTGGTGGTTGAAGGACTAGGAAATGTGAAGCCAAGTTCAATGTGAGATAGGGCTTGGGTGTAAAACCAAACAGAAAGTCATACAGACATGCCAACCAAGCTAGCAAGCCTGAGAGGTTAGTCTAAGGCCGAATCCAAACAGACATTTTATACAAAAAATAAAGCAAACTGGAAGCAGTGAAATTTAGTGGTTTGATCAACCTCAACTCTAGAGTCAGACTGGAGGCACTGAACTTGAGCTGTGCAACCTGTGGGAAATGTCACATATCTGTGTATCTCATCATGGGGGAAATAATAAAACCTGCTGCACAGTGTTGTTGCGATAAATAAATGAGATCATGCAAGTAAAGAACTTAGTGTTGTTGAGATAAATGAACAAGATCATACAAGTAAAGCACATAGTAAATACTTGAAAAATATTAGCAATTATTAACAATGACTAAGAAATTCTCCAAATGGCTAGACACTATAATTGCAGTGCTTTTTAATAGATATCCAAAGGTAAAACCCAGAGAGTCTACCTAGGGAATTAGATTCACCAGCCTGTTTAATAAAGACCTTTAATATCAGTATTACACACAGCCATTGTCCTTTAGACAATGAAAGGTCATTAATGATGTTTTATCAGTACACCGACATGATTAAAATATACTTAAACTATTAATCTTGAATTGGTATTCAGAATGGTCTGGAGAGAAAGACATCTTGTTAAATTCATTTCCCATGGCTAAAAAAAAAAAAAAGGACAGCAGTGTGGATGTTTTAGATGCCTGGACATCTGCTCCTGAGTATTCACTCCCCATGAACTATCCCTCTGCTAGTGTGACACTGAGACCCCTGCCACTGAATATATGTTGAAACATTTTTTTATTCTAATGATTTCCAGCCTGATGTGGAACTGGAAAGTAGAATCTTCAATGGTACTTATGATAAGGATTTAACATGGTTAAATTGTTGACTTGTAGAAAAATGAGAGCATGACAGTAAATCTTGCAATTGTCACAGACATGTCTACTTTACTTAACTCCATCATATTTAAAGCCAGTGTATGGTGCATAAAGGGTTGGAACAAAACACATGTGAAACATTACTGGTTTCCAGAAATGACAAGGATATCCTACAAGGGAAAACCCGGCCTGCTACCCTGCAATTTCCCTGTCCAGTGTGTCTAGAGACTCTCCACATACCAGGAATACTGCAAACCAGTCGCACATTTGCTAAAAAGTAATTGCTATTCTTCTATTCTGTTCAAGCATGACATTCTGAAATAAAATACAAAGCATAGCTTCAATTAACAAATACGAATAGAAAATTCTTCAATTCTACATACATTCATTTTTACCCCAAGGACATTAGAACACACACAAACTTCAGTAGTATTCCTACAACATCTGCCATCAAAACCAAAATTTCAGAGTCAGATCCACGTATATCACAGCAAACCTGCCGTCCCACAGCAAGAGTCAGACACCCACCCGACGCTCACAGCCTTCAAAATATTGAGATAATTGATGGACAGTCTTCTTTTCTCCTCTCATCTTAAGGTTTCACTTCAGAACAATACCTCATGATGAGTCCACTTTTTTCAATGCTAACATGTGAATACTGTTTTCATAATTTAGTATGTAGCATGCTGGTCTGAATCGACATGTTTGTAAAGAGTTCTGTCGTGTCAAACAGAAGAGAAGGAAAAACCTGACAGCAGGGATCTGTTGGATATAGCCTAATCTCTGCTGGATCTTATTTTCACTGCACAGTCCCTGAAGCATATAAAACATATTCCACTTTTGTAAAGCCATGCATGCATGAAACTGAAGGTAGAATTTCAGGCAGGAATTGATGACTTAGTAAAATTATGTATAATTTACCCATATAAAAGAGAAATGGAAGGCACAGCAAGAAAACATTGTTCTGAACAAGGTGATTAAAAAATTAAGAGCCCCCTTTGAAGTCACAGCCTCACAGAGCTCATCAAATCTGTTTAAAGGTAGATACCTTCAATAAAGAAAATTGCACAGGAGGATTAACCATCATCATTCTGGAAGTACTGTGGTTCTTCCATTTGTCTACATTTAATACAGAAAAACCACTCAAGCAGAGTGGAAACAGGGAGATTTATTTGGCAGATTAGCAAATACATGTGCTTTTCAAAGAAAGGCAACAATTCCAACCTATTCATATGAGAATGCTATCTTTAAAGAAAAATTCTTGCTTTTTTATATCCCACATTCTGTTTGGATAACTAGACCTTCTGGGTTTTTGAGGTCACATTCTTAATCAGCTATTATTGGGCCCTGGAAAAATATTGACATATTTATAACAGAGGCTTGTGTCAAAAAAAGTTCAAACAAAAGCAATAAGAACCACTTTACAATGGGATAAAATACTCTTCACAGATTTCACTAAAGAAAGTAGCTCACTTTAAATATGTTATAGGCTATTTCAGTAATTGAATTTGCTTATCAGATCATACTATTTAATTGCTTTGCAATTGTCCTGTGTAGTTAAGAGCAAGGACTGTGAGGTCAGTCTGCCCAAGCTCAAATAGCAACTTCACCTTCTAGTAACTGTGTATGTCACTTATCAACATTACTCTTGATTTCTTCATTTGTAAAATGCAATTCATGACAGTGTCTACAGCACAAAGTTGTGATGAGGAATGAGTTAATATATAGGAGGACTGGGTAACACGGGAAGCACTCCATAACTTCAAGTGTAACATATCTTCTGTAAAACCCATATACTTGAAGATTTCAGCCACTACTATGTTTTCTCCTTTATCCATATGCTGTTCTACATTACATCATTGTTACTCTTTGGCTCAGATCTTATCTGCATTATTATAAACAGTTCTATGTTTTTAGGGATCCACCTTTGAAGGTGGCTCATCCTGGAGCAAAGGGAGAGAAATAATTATTTATAACCCATAGAAATGTCTTATAATCATTTTAGTTTGCTGAGGATAGTACATGGAGAAATATTTCAAGAAACTGATTCTGTGTATAATATTGGTGAAGAACACTGTTCTGGGGTATACCACTAGAGATGGAGAAGTGAATGGCATCCATGTTCTCAAAGCATTCCCATTATAATGGGAAAAGCAGGTGAATGAACCATTTCCACACAGGCAGATGAGTGCCTACAGTGTGGGAGAGTACTGAGTGGCAGTGCTCGCCAAAGCCTGAGGCAGGGTTAAGGGATGTTCATAGGGGAACAAGAAAAGACCAAAATGATGACTTTCAAAAAAGGATGAAATAAGGGGCAAATAGAGGAGAAAGAGGGGGACTTTGCACAGAAGGCTTATAGATGTGATGTAAAAGCATTGGAGAATCATGAGTTTCCTGGAACAGCTGAAACATGGAGACCTGGGAGTGTTAATACTCAAAAGTGTGCTAAAGAGAAAAAGCTAGAGGGAAAGTTGGAAGACAGAGCAAAGGAGGGATACTAGAAAGGACATGTTTCTTAAATAAAGAAGTGGAACTCAAAAATGAAATTACTTTATCCTCCAGTCCCTGGGAAAGTATATTGGGGTAAGTTTGGATATAGCGGCACTGGGTGCTTGTTTTGACAAAAGGTGATGTAGAAACAGGTCCTGCCTGATGGTCTCCATCTTCTCTGTGAAGAAGGAATTGATGAGACCACTATGAGAACAGGAGAGAGGTGGCAGTTTGGAGGTTAAAGGTTTGACACAGCTGTGGAAGAAAATGATGGAGGGAGATTGCTCTGCACATAAGGGTCCACCAGCAGTATTGGAGCCCAGCAGTAGTTGGAGCCTCTCATTTTTATGTGCTGTGCATGTGGCGAAGTGATGTTTTGCTGGTAGTATTCTACAGCCACCACGTTGGAACTGCAGGAAGAGGGTATTTTGCTTTCTCTAGGTTTGGTGTTTTTCAATGTACAAGTAAGAGAAGGTTAGATGGCTAACAAGGTAGATATAAGACAACAGCAGTTTGTGCCATAAATTGTGACAATAATAAATAATCTAGGTAATTAGAAATATAAGTAAAGCCAAAAGAGATGATTGAAAGAAAAAATGGTATAAGTTGGCAAGAAGAATAGTCAGGACAAGAAAAAATATTTTTAAATATTTCAGAATGCCTTCCATTGTTTTCTTTTTTGTTTCTCATGATAAGAACAATTAACATGAGATTTACACCCTTAACAAACTTGTAAGTGCACAATATGCTATTCTTAACTATAGATGCAATGTTGTATAACATGTCTCTACAAGTAATTCATCTCCTAAAACTGAAATTTTGTTCCCATTGAACATTATGACATTGTATTTTTGTAAAAAATTGAAGTATAATTGACATATAGTATTATATTAGCTTTATAACATAAAGATTACATATTTGTATATATTGCAAAATGATCACAACAGTAGGTTTAGTTAGCATCCATCAGCATACATAGTTACAGAATATTTTTTCTTATGGGAATTTTCGAGATTTCTTAGCAACTTTCAGATATGAACAGTGTTACTAACTATAGTCACCATGTTGTACATTACGCCCCTATGACATATTTTATAACTGGAAGTTAGCACCCTTTGGCTCTCTTTAACCATTTTGCCTACCCCACCCCCACAGGCCCCACCCTCACCTGTGGCAATAACCAACCTGTTCTCTGTTTCCATGAACTGTGTTTTCTCTTTGTTTTGTTTTGTTCTTTAGATGTCACATGTAACTGGGATCATACTTGTGTTTGTCTTGTATTTGTCTGTCTCTATCTGATGTATCAAGGCTATTAAAAATATTGAACTTAGGTGGCCATAAACTGAGAGACTTTAAACTGAGAGACTTTTGAAGTGACGTGAGGTGCTATCAGTAATTATACAACAGAAATAAACCTGAGTTGCTAGGAAATTAGAGGTGTAGGGTCACTCTACACTAGTGGTTTAAAGAATAAAAACTTTCTGAGGAGCATGGGCAGAAGGAGGATGATAATAAGGAGCACAGGATGATGAGATAGAAAACTCTGGGATATATTTAACCTACTTCATAAGTTTGTTCACAACCAATTCTGTGAGTTATTGTCCCTCATAGCAAGAATTTTTAGCAAGAGAATATTGATTGTGAATTAAATATTTCACAATTATGTGAAAAGTAAGGTTGTTAATTAGCCTTATTCTATACCTTAGTTAGGTATAGAACAGGATGAGCCAGTTCAGATTCTTTGTTTTCAGACAAAAGACACAGACTACCTCTAGATTCTAAAAGGGAAAGAAAATTTTTCTCTTGCTTCAAGAAGGGGGAAGCATCAGCATAGCTCCAGGGGCCTCTGTGAAAGGAATCCACGGTAATGTTGCCACCAGGTGAGTCCATTTTCACCTTCTTCCACCCTTCCTTACCTTTATGAGTTCAGTTCCTGCATGAGGGAGATTCCAATTTTCTCAGTTTGAGTCAACTGCCTCCTGATACGGTAAAGTGAGCAGGGTCATACATTGAAAGCCTACCAGAGCAAATACTGGTCAAATGAACCCCTGAAATCTACTACAGCAGTTTAAATAGTTCTTATCAAATGAGTAAAACCTGTAAATAGAATGCTGATTTGCACCCCCATCCTACACCTACTGGACAACCCTGTGTCTCTGATTCAACTTCTGGTGTTCCAAACCTCAAAATGGCTGCACTTCAGTCGGGGCCTCTTGAACAGGTAGGAACTGCATCAAAATGCAGCTAATACATTTGGAGATTTATAATGTTAGCAAGCACAGAAGCCAAGTTCAGAAAATCTTCTTGTGCTTTATAGGAAATCTAGAAAGTGTATTTCCAAATGATCTTTCAAATTGACATATTCCTTTTTGGAAAAAAGATCCAACTCCTTGTAATGTTAACTAAATGAACTACCACTGCTAGTTAAAAACAAGAAATGCTGGTGGGAGGAGCCAATGGGAAGACTTGGTTCCCTAGTAATATTTGTTAGACTCATCAGCATTCATCATTTCAGTTAATGTACAAATACATACTGTATTTCTATAGCCAGTTTGACTGTCATATGTCAAACACACTTTTGTCAGTGTAAGAGAGGACCACTGAAGCTTTCCCAACCCAATGAAAGTCTCCATAAATCCATTTTTTTCTATACAATGATGATGACTTGTCAGCAATTAATAGTAAAGACTTCAAAATTTGAAATTGTACCTCCACTTTAGTTATTAAACACATTTTAAACTCAATTAGTCATAGCATCAATTTTTTACTTAGCCATTTGCATCTTTAACAAATTAAAATAAGGTCTCAGAACTATTTATTTCAATTTATGTGCATACACCCAATGCTATTGACTTATTTTTTTTGCTTCTCATAATATACTTTCTATTACATGAAAAAAGAACTTCATACTCACAACATAAGTCAGTTGAAGACCTGTTCGGGAAAGTGAAATAGTTTTAAAATGTACAATGCCTAGAAGCAGAGTTGAATAAGATTGCACTGTGTGCTGGGAGATGTTAGTGTTATAACCGGAGGATTTCAGACGCCAGAGGAGTACCCGGGTCCAGCTGCTCACTGGCTAAAGAGCAACATTAGCATTGATTGTAGAACTGGCCGCAAGCTCTCTGCCCTGCCTTATGGCTAGAAATGGGGTCCATAGTGGCAACCATAAAGACAACAAAGAAATGCAGAAATAATACAGAATGTCGATTTAGCCTTCTGAACAACTAAAAACACCTCAAAGGCTCAAACATTTGTTTAGATGTGAAGCTTGAATAATTTTTAGAGCCTGCAAATCTGTCCTAAAAAAAAACAGTCTCATAAGAACAGGATTTCTTATGTGATTTCTGGTGTTCAATTTATTGTTGTTCTGAAATATCACCCCAGTAGCCTTCAGATAACAGGGTTTTGTTGCTGCTGCTGCTGCTGTTGTTCTGTCTGATACAGTAAGAAACTTGAGAAAAACAAATTGAGGGGAAAAAAACTGAGTGAGGAAATTTTAGTATTGATAATCAGTTTTGGTTAAGGATAATTTTGTGCTTGTAATTCAAACTTGAACACATACATCCTAAATATCCAAAATAATTTCCTTTTATGCACTTTCTTCTTTCTCTCATCTTTTCCTCCTAATCCTTCTGTTCTTTTAAGTAAAAACATGTTTGTACAAAAGTATTCTCAGTTTCCCTTCTACTCTTGCACCTGAAGGAGCACAGCATTTTTCTCTGGTATGTCTTTCTCTAGACAACGAAGGAGGGGAAAAAGCAAACAGGTAGACTTTCTAAACAGTAAATAAAGTGAATAAACTCCATAGAGCCAAACAGATACTTGCAAGATGCTTAACAAAGACCCGTAGGAACTAAGCTGAAATTCCAGTTTCATGACGTCCCTTGCGTGTGACCTTGGACAAGCTAGTTTTTCTCTTTCTCAGGACTCTTATTTGTAGAAACACTATCACAATCATTTCACAAGTTTTGTTTGTTCTAGTGGAGTGGAATTTTTAAAATAATATCTCTAAGTATTATATAAAATTTGAGGGCTATAAAAATGGCAACCATGATTTTATTATAATAATTATAATTAAAACCAGACAAGCACTATGAATGGGGCTAGACTAGAGTTAAGACAAGTCAAAAGTAAACTGATGAGTTTAATACTAATTATCATCAAACACGCTGAATGACAGTACACATAATAAGATGCTATTCTGCAGATTTCTCCTTCAGTGTTTTGTGCAATCAACATTTTATGTGCCAGAATCCTTCTAAATGCTGAATGAACAAGATATGGAAGCAGCCCATGTCTCAAGGGCCTTCCAGTCTAAAGAAAGTTCAGCAGGTAACTGAAAGCTGCTCCTTTCAAAGTTCATCGATGCCATTATGGATTCCTGGGCAGGCACGCTAAGAACACAAAGACAGCCTCAGACCCAGTGTTGGGAGAAGAGACAGAACACAGAGATTCCTCAGAAGAAACAGCCCCTAGCTTGCAAGAAGGAAGGTGAGAGTACAGGCTATAACCACACTCTTGCATCTGCAAATTTAAACATTTCTGGAAAGAAGAAAAGATGGGGAAAGCAAGTAGTCAGGCCTAGAAAGGTTAGCAGCAAGCAAGTCATAAAGGGCATTCATTTTGTGTCATATTAACACCTCAAGATTTTACTCTTAGAAGCAATCAGGAATTGTTAAAGAATTCTAAGCAGGTGAGAGGCATAGCAAGATTTGTTGTTTTTTTTTAAAGATGGGGCAACACTGTGGAGCACTAGGGGAAGGTATGTGACACACAGACTTAATGCAGTGATAAAAGGAAGAGATATGAGAAATGGATTCAGGGAATGTGACATTTGGGATAGAAAAAGGAGAGCAATTAGAGAGAGTTATGAGCAAGGTGCACCAGATTTGGCAATGGATTCAACACGGGAAAATGGCAAGAGGGAAGATTCAAGTGTGACTCCCACAGAGCTGCTTTACTAACTTACTCAGTGGTGGCACCATCCACAGACCATGAAATGCAGGAAGAGGAATGGGATTGTAAGAGGGAGGGATGCTTGTGGTGGGGACCCTACTGAAGAGAGGCAGATAATTAGGTTTAGTTTGAAATATATTCAATTTATGATATACATTTGAACACAAATGCCTATAAGCCATGTCTGGAGCTTAGAAGGAAGATCTGTATTCAAGATACAGACTAAGAAGTCATCATAATAAGAATGATAGAAAAAAAGGTAATGGATATAATAATAGAATGAGAAGAGGAAAGGGCTAGGGATATTAAGTATAGTAAATCAGATAAAATTAGAAGGCAAAAAATGGGCATTGTTAGCAATACAAAGTCTGAGACAATCTGAAGATGACATATTTATATATATTACATTCTTCAGCTCAGTGACAGTTTATCTGAATGAGTTTTAACTGAATTATAGAGACCTCAATAAAGTTATACTATCAACAGCCAAAATAATAGTCAGTAACTTAGCATGATGTATCCAAAGAATACCAGAATGAGGTTCTCAGGTGCCTACAAATAAGAATTATCCTCTGCTTCTAGCTATCTAATATTGAACTAGGTTCCTAAATTTCCTGAGTTCTCAATATTCAAAGTAGAAATTCTACTTGACCATCTAGGTTCCCTTTGAACGGCCATGCTCCACTTTCTTAAGTAATTTATAACCCTTTGCCACATCAGTTGTATAGACATCCAATGCTTTATTTATTCATTCTCTCTTTCTTAAACAAATATTTATTGAGTGCCTATTATGTACAAGACAGTTTTTAAAGTGCACAGGACCGAGCAATAAACAAAAGGGCAAAGGCATGCTTGGTATCTTCAAAGAGTCACAAAGAGCTGCTGTCGCTTAATCAGATGGAGAATATGGAAAGCTAGAGAGGATGAATAAGTAGGAAGAGGACAGAAACTCACTTGGAGAGGTCAAATGGGCAGGTAAATACCTGCGTAGGGACACATATAAATATCTGATCCCTGTTATGGACTGAAGGTTTGTAGCCCCCACCAAATGCAAAGGTTGAAGCCCTAATCCCTAATGTGAAGGTGTTAGGAGGTGGGGCCTTTGGGAGGTAATAGGTTTAGATGCTATCAAAAGGGTAGTAGGGCTGTCACAATGAAATTAGTGTCCTTACAAAAGGAGGTAAAGATGCCAGTGCTCATTTCCCCTCTCTGTCATGTGAGGACACAGAAAGAAGACTAGCTGGCCTTCTACAAGCCAGTAAAATGGCCCTCACCCAAGGAGCTAGATCTGCTGGCACCTTGATCTTGAACTTCCCAGCCTCCAGAACTATGAGAAATAAATGTCTATTGCTTAAACAACTCAGATTATGATATTTTGTTATGGCAGCCCCAGCAGATTAAAAGAGGAGGCATGAATCTGAACAAAGTGCCTAGAGAGGGCATGTTGCCAGAAAAGACAAGGGGTCCAAGGACACAGTCTGAAGTGCTGCCACTAACTCAGGTTGGGGGAGAGAATGACCAAGCATGGGACATGAGCAGCAGCAGCCAGGCCCAAGCAGGGCAGAGGAGAACGAGAGAGAGCTGAATTCCCAAACTTTAGCACTAAGAGTGTTTTAAGGAGGAAGGATGATCAATTGTGGAAAGTGCAGCTGGTAGATTGCACATAATGAGAATGCTATTTAGCATTAGGGGTAACCTTGACAAGAGTTCTTTCAGTAGTGTGGTGTGGATAGAAAGCTGATCTAAATGCAAGACAAATGAAATGGGGGCAGATAGAAGAGGCAATGCTTTCTAGGAGTAAGGGTTTTGCTATAAATGGGGATAGAGAAATGATGCAGTGGTTTAAGGAGAATGTGGAGGAAATAAACAAGTTTTTCCTAATGGAAAATATTGTAACATATTTGTATGCTATTGGTAGAGTTTGGGAACAGAGAGTAATATTAATGATAAATATTGGGGATGGAGTCTAAAACCCTTGACAAGAGCAAATGAGATCCACTGCTGAAGACAAGATGGAGCTTCAGACAACCCATTGCTTGTAAAAGAAGGGAATACATTGACTCAGACACCGGCCAGCAGTGTCCGCAGCGTTATGGATGAGACCCTCTCAAGAGGAGGGTGCCTCGGAGTGGCCTGGTCACTCTCTCTGGGGGAGAGTGCCCCGATCTTTCCCTTCACAGGTTTTTATTGGCTTTTAAATTGCACAGGAATACAGGTCAAGTTCATTAATCATTGCCAGGCAGTAAGAATCAAACAATAGATAGTACACAAAGAACTACGAGGGCCTATTCTGAGTCAGGATCTGTTAGCTAAAGGGCTACAAAACTTTGGGAAACAAACTCATTTCCTGCTAGGACCTTTATCATTTAATTAAGAACATTCTTAGCAAAGCAGGTTTCACAGGAGTTTTTGTATTCTTTCTCAGGCCTGATTACCCTGGAACCTGCCCTTTCCCTCACAGGGCTGCACCGCCCTCTGTCATTGTTTCAGGATTAAGTCAGGCAGAGGAGGCAAGATAGCCTAGAAATTAGGAGACTTCTCACAGGCAGGATGATGATTCAGGCTTTGTCAAAGCCGAGGGGTGAGGGTCCATCACCCCCTTTCTCCATAGCCCCCCAAGTCCTTCCCTGGGGCCTCCACATGATCATGCCTGTCTTAGATTTTTCCTCCCTTGGGGAATCTTACCTGTCATTGGCTAACTGATCAAACATTGGGGCCCAGTTATGGAAAAAGGAGCAGAAGTGGTGCTCCTGCCAGGGAGATAAGCTTTGTCTCCTTAGTGGCTTATGGTCTGAAGGTCACTCACTCAGCCTTAGCCCTGGGGGGGAGGGGTTACAGCTTCTGAAACCAAGCAGGGTAGCTCCCAACAATACATAGTATATAGATACAGGTAATTTGATATATTTTGTGAGGATGCATGTGAAATGTCTCTTCTATGGTTTCTATTTCCTCAGTGAAATAAAAAAAAAAAAAAACAAGGTCATCAGCTGAAACTAAAAGATAGTGGGGTATCAGAACTTTAAGACAAGAAGTGTAGCTGACACCAGCATGTTAGCCCATACCCCCCTGAAGGTACAGGCTATACCCTCCTGATCTCCAAAGCTAAGGGAAAAAATATAAAACCCTTTATTCAGTGGATAGTTAGGGAAAGGTAGGAGGATTCTTGAGCAGCATTAAAAGTCTCCCTGTGATTTGTAGTCATAACATGAAGCCACTCATTATAGTTGTGTGTTTTTCCCCATCTCTGTTGAGCTGCTCAGATGCAGCTATGGAGTGTGGTGAGATCAGCCTATGGTCTCACTTATAAGAGGAATCTAATGAACAAAATAAGCTAATGAGCAAAATAGAACCAGAGACATGGAAGCATGGAACAAACTGTCAGCAGCCAAAGGGGAGGAGGGAGGGGGATAATGGTGAAAAGAAGAGGAAGGGACTAGTCAAAGAACATGTATGAATGACCCATGGACATGGACAATGGTGTGGGTATTGACTATGGGAGTGAGGGGTGGGATGGGTGGAGGAGGGCAAAGAGGGAAATTTTGGGACAACTGTAATAGAATAACAACAACAACAACAACAACAACAACAACAAGAATGGATTTTCCAGGGCAAATGATGACATCTGCAGATGCAGCAGAGTAAGGGACAAAGCAAGTCTCACATGAAGATTCTGTTCTCCTTAAGATACATGCAGCAAGAAAGGAAGGCTATATTATATTGCCCCAGCTCTGAGGGTGAGGGTATTTTTCTGACTGACCATTCCTATGATTTAATTTTCCTTACCAGTGATTAATTTGCATAAACGTGTGAAACAGTTCTGACCAATGACACAGGAGCAGAAGTCTGGAGGGAAAGGTGGTGCTATTGGTTTTCTTATACAGCAAGACATACAGAAAAACCTGTCTCTCTTTTTCCCCTGGACATTGTCATATTTTCATACTTCTATAACTTTCTTAGACCTGTCACAGCTTTCTTTCAAACAGAAGGAAACCAGCCAAAAAATAAGTGAATATGGTGAGGAAAGGAGGGAAAGAATTTGACAAGAATATGAGTTCCAAATGATGTCATCAAATGGCTGAATCAACCAACCCAGAAGCTGTTCTCTGGAGACTTCATTTTCTGTAATTTATTAAATCTAATATTTAGAAAGACAGAAAGGGAAATAGGGAGATAGGAAAGAAGATAGAGATGGGAAGAGAGGAAATAACTAAAATAAATGTAGAATTTTAAAACTTTAAAAAACATTTCTAAGTGACAGTTTTGGGAGTAATGGTACAACTTCTCATCAGCAAAGTCTTGTTTTGAAAATTACAAAAAAAAGGAGTGCTATGAAAAACACCATGTTAAACCTCTTATTTGATAGATAACAATGCTGAGGTCCAGACACTATTTAAGTGGTCTCCAAATTTCACAATAATAGTTGTAGAAGAGTCAAGACCTTGACTTAAGGTTCTCAATTTCAAGTCTACTGCTGAATGAAGTTCCCTTGTAACAGCTTTAGTATCTGCAAATAAAAATGATTCTATTTGCCCTAACTACCTCAAAGGTTTGTTGCAAGAGATCACGGATAGCATATCTGTGACTCATTTTGAATTCTAAGCACAGTTATGTTACCATAAATAAAAGATACTAATGTTAAAAATATCGCAATTCTTTGAATTTAAAAAAGATAATGTTACATAGTTACAAGTGATTTAATTTCTCACTCATTAATTAAAAATCATATAACTATATAAAAGTTCATGGGTTTTTTCTTTGTAACATTCTGTAATAGAAGCAAGTAATATTGGGTCATGGGTAATATTGAGATTTTAAAATATAATCCATTTTTAACCAATTCCATAAAGATAATAACAAGGTCAAGAATGACTCAATTTTTCCTGTCCTATATGGTCATGTCAATCATCTTTTAAGAAAGCAATGTCAGGCATATTTATTTAATTTTTTCCTTTTTATTGAATTTATTGGAGAGACAGTGATTAACAAAATTATATAGGTTTCAGGTGCACAATGCCACAACACATCATCTGTACACTGTATTGTATGGTCACTACCACAAGTCACATCTCAGTCCATCACCATTAATCCCCCTTTACCCTCTTCTACCTCTCCCCCACCTGCTTCCCCCCTGGTAATCACCATACTGTTGTCTGTCTCTGAATTTGGGGGGGCGGGTGTTTATTTGTTTGGTTTTGCTTAATCCCTTCTCCTTTTTCATTGTTTTTGTGCTTCTAAAATGTCAATGACTTCTTTTATCCACTGTTGTCTTCACTCTCATTGACTATTTCCAGATGGGAGATATATATATTTAATATATATATAATATTTAATATATATATAATATTTAATATATATATAATTTAAGTGGAATTTTTGTGTGAGTTTTTTTAAAAGGAGCAGGGATACATATTTGTATACAGTTTACCATTTATAACTGGGTGCTCTTTTTTAATTTTTTATTTTTTTATTGATGTTCAAGTACAGTGGTCTCCATTTTCCCCCCACCACTCCCCCACCCCAGCCATCCCCACCTCCCACCCTCGATCCTACCCCGCTTTGGCTTTGTCCATGGGTGGTCCTTTATACATGTTCCTTGATAACCCTTCCCTCCTTTTCCCCCATTATCTCTTCCTACTTCCCCTCTGGTTACTGTTAGTTTGTTCTTAATTTCAATGTCTCTAATATATTTTGCTTGCTTGTTTGTTTAGTTTCCACTTACGGGTGAGATCTTGTGATATTTGTCTTTCCCTGTCTGGCTTATTTAACTCAGCATAATGCTTTCCAATTCCATCCATGCTGTCACAAAGGGTAGGAGCTCCTTTCTTTCTGCTGCATAGTATTCCGTTGTGTAAACGTTCCAGTTTTTTGATCCACTCATCTCCTGATGGACACTTATGTTGCTTCTAGCACTTGGCTATTGTAAATTGTGCTGCTATGAACATTGGGATGCATAGGGTCTTTTGAATTGGTGTTTCAGGGTTCTGAGGGTACAGTCCCAGCAGTAGAATTTGCTAGGTCAAAAGGCAGTTCCATTTTTAGTTTTCTGAGGAAATTCCATACTGTTTTCCACAGTGGCTGCATCAGTCTGCATTCCCACCAACAGTGTACTAGGGCTCCCTTCCCTCCACAACCTCTCCACCACTTGTTTGTTGATTTGTTTATGATGCACATGCTGACAGGTGTGAAGTGGTATGTCATTGTGGTTTTAATTTGCATCTCTCTGATGGCTAGCTATGCTGAGCATCCTTTCATGTGTCTCTGGGCCTCTGTATGTCCTCGTTTTCAGTGTTCAAATCTAGTTTCCTAAGTAAAATTTGCTATTTTAGTCCTCTTAATTTCAGTAACAGGTAAAAATAGAATCCAATTCAAACATAGAAATTGTTTGAAGAAAAATGTGTCAGACTTTTCTCCTTACCTTTTAAGATAATCATTATATTTATATAGCTACAATTATTTTCTCCCCCTTTGGTTCAGTAACTAATGTTTTTTTAATTCCTTTTACAACTTCATATTCCTATTTTACCTGTTTTTAATAGGCAAGAGGATTTACAATATCATCTCCTTTCACTAAAAAGTCCTGTGAAATAAGCATAAGTTTTTTGAGCTTGTGTTGTGACTATAGAATTGTTGAAGGAGGGCACATGTGGCTAATTTTTTTCAAAGATTAAAAAAATGCTTTTTTTTCAGTGACAATGCAAGATTGAATCAGGAAAGTCAACTGATATGATTGGTGCAAGATCAGGCTGCTAAAGGCTTAAATATCAGAGCCATGATACAGAATATTATCACTAAAATGTAAAATAGCATATTAAGTTCAAACAGTATGAATATCTCTGAGGTTGCCTTTTCTCTGTAGTAGCATGGCTATCAGGAATGCTTTGCTAAAGCTATAAATAACTTTGGCATTTATTGCTTTACCAAAGAATAATTATGATATAAAGAAAAATGAATACACTTGCCTCTGGAATGTTCATACTGTTCTTATAATTTTCAAGGTATATTGGGCATACATGCACATCCAAACACATACACACTGTCATTTTCACCTACTATCAAAAAATTACATAAAATGGCTATAGTCAGACATCATACTAGTAATAACCCCTGCAAGGCTGCTTGAGGGATAGTTTGTGTTGCATTTTGTGCAGTTTCCTGTCAAGGTGATTGCTATGGTAACCCCTATTTGCATTCTTCCCAATGCTGGCAAAATCTGACATATCCCATTAAATATTGATGTAGTGTTTCATCTACTCTTAAGCCCACTTGGGAATTCTTCATTTTATCTACCGACTGAGACCATTCTCTTGTGGTATTAAGGCATCAAGCTTTTTACTGTTAAAATGTTAATTGCATTTTATCACCATTTTTATAGTTCACTTCATCTCAATTGCTACAAACATATTTATTCACAATTCCATAATGCTCCCATTAATATGCTATGGAAATCTGACACATTGCACAGAAGTTAGCTTAATAACAAGCAGCAGAAATATATCCTTAAAGACATCTGTGAAACATCTGTAGAATTGTAATGATGCAAAATAACTTTCCAGTAAATGAGATAATAAGCAGATGATACTAAGGTCAGCATTTTATGGCCATAGACTGTCTGCTAGTATAACTATTTCATGCATTTAATACCACCAGTACCACTACCTACTAAAGGTTATTTGCTAAATTCCATGCTTGTTAAAAGTGACACATATATAGCCCAAATATCCTGATGTCTAAAATAACAGACACAATCATAGCATTTATTTGTAAACATTTCCTCCAAGACATGTCAAGGAGCTCTACCCATATCTCACTCATCTTTGGACTATTGGCTTGAATATTTATTTCTCATATCACAGGAAATACAGATGCTAAATACCAGAATGGCTTGCTTAGATGCATATAATGGATAGGAAATAACAATGGAATTTTAAGTTATATCAGAACAGATATCCAACTAAATGTAATCTGCTTTCTTTTAAGAGTTTCTCATGGAAATAGCCCTGAGTATATAGTAAGAAAGTTATCTGTGTTACTTTGGGCAAGTCGCTTAATTTATCAGAATCTCACTACTTTTTATTTGGAAGAAAGGGTACAAGTAACCACCTCAAAGTTCCCAATAAAGAATAAACAGTATTTCACTGGCCAGTGTGGCTCAGTTGGCTGGAGTGTTATCCTGTTACTGAAAAGTTGCGTGTTTGATCTCCGGTCTGTGTGTGTATGGGAGGCAACCAATCCATGCTTCTCCCTTGCATCAATGTTTCTCTCTCCCCCTTTCTTTCTCCCTTCCTCTCTCTCTAAAAACAATGAAAAAATGTCCACAGATGAGGATAAAAACAACAAAAAAGAATATATATAGTATATATACACACATATGTATATGTTATGTGTATGTGTGTGTGTGTATTTATGAAGCTTAGTAACTGTATTGTTCAAATCTTTTATATACTTACTGATACTGTATTATTTATTATTATTTATTCACCTAATTTCCCCAAAGCCTAGAAAAGGTCATAGTAGGCAAGATTAAACATCACCTGGCAGAATGAATGATAGGTAGGTGGATACATACGGTGCTTTGCACATTGTGAAGCATTGTGTATTGAAAGTACAACTTTATGTGAATCTTTCCATTTGCAAAAAAAATTCCCAGTATAGACATAGCATAATGTATTAGCTATCTATTGCTGATTAACAAAACACCCCAAAATTGGTGGCTTCAAACAACACAAATAGTACAATAATACAAGTCATACAGTTCTATAAGTTAGAAGTTCAACATGAGCCTTACTAAGCCAAAATAGAAGTTTTAGCCCAGGGCTACATTCCTTTATGGAGACACTAGACTAGCTTCTAAAGGCCACTCATGTTCCTGGCCTCCTGGCCCCCGCACTCCATCTAAAAAGCAGCAATGTTTCATCCTTCCATGATAAAAACAGTCATAAAGCTAGGAATAGGAGCAAATTTTCTCAACATAATAGAAGCTGCATATAAAAAGCCCATAGCAAAGATCATGTTCAATGGTGAAAGACAGAAATCTTTTCCTCTAAGATGAGAAACAAAGCAAGGATATCCACTCACTCCACCTCTATTTAACATAGTACTAGAATTCCTACCCATGGCAATTAGGCAAGAAATAAATAAATAAAAGGCACCTAAATTTTAAAGGAAGAAGTACAGTTATCTCTGTCCATAGATTACTTGATCTTATATATAGAAAATCATAAAGATTTCACACTTAAACAATGTAAGAATTAATTAAAAAATTTAACAAAGTTGTAGGATACAAAGTCAATACACATATGAAAAAGTCACATTTCTATATAATAACATTAAACAGTACAAAAATAAATTAAGAAAACCTCATTTACAATAGCATCAAAAGAATAAAATATTTAGAAATAAACTTAGAGACCAAAAGACTTGTACACTTAAAAATGCAAAATGTTGCTGAAAGAAATTAATGAAGACACAAATGAATGAAAAGATACCCTTATTCAAAGATAAGAAAACTTAATATTATTAAAATGTCCCTATTACCCAAAAGAATCTATAGATTCAATGCAATCTCTATCAAAATCCCAATGATATTAGTTGCAGAAATAGAAAAAATACTAAAATTCTTCTGGTAGCTCAAAGGACCCTGAATAACCAAAATAATCCTGAGAAAGAAAAAACACTGGAGGCCTCACATTTCCTGATTTCAAAACATATTACAAAGCTACTGCCGTAGTCTGTTTTAGAGTGCTGTAAGACAATACCACAGACTGGGTGTCTTAAACAGCAGAAATCTGTTATCTCACAGTTTTGGAGATTGGCAAGTCACAGATCAAGGTGCCAGCCAACTCAGTTCCAGAGGAAAGCTTTGTGGTTGGCAGATGGTGGCCATCTCCCTGCATGCTCACATGACCTCTTCTCTGTGCACATGGGGAGAGAAAAATATCTGTAGTCTCTTCTTCTTATAAGAACAACAGCTGTTAGTTTGAAACCTCAGGAGTTTCTTGAGTGAAATCTGAAATTGGCCCCATACATGTAGGGCAAGAAGAGACAAGAGAAAGAGGCAGACTACTCTAGATTGGTAGGCGGTGGGTTCAATAACCAGTGGAACTTACATGAGGCTCATCTGTTGGGTATATGGGTGGTTTCCCCTCTCTACTTTGTCAGGACTGCCGTGTGGTGTCACCAATCCAGGGTGGGGAGTGGTAGGCCCTAAAGTAAGGTTTCCGGTTTGGGCCTCAGTCAAGGCGCATATGGGAGGCAACTGATCAATGTTTCTCTCTCTCTCACTCTGCAAGATGAGTAGATCTCCACATCCACCAGCTAGAATTACAATTTTATATAGAGGCCTTAAATGTGTTTAGTTACATATACTGTCCAGACGGCCTAAACAACACCTTACTCTCTTAAGACTACACCCTTGAAAATGGCTCCCACTGTGGGAACAAAGGAAAGAACATATATGCCAAGGATGGGGGAAGGGTGAAGAGCCTCAGAATGCCAGAGTCCATCCCCTGGGTCAACTGGTAGTTGTGTCCTCTTGATGACTTCCTCCTACATTCCACTCCTTGTGATGAATTCTTATAATCTTAGAAGCTCCCCTCTTCCTCAATGTCCCCTGAGCAGTCAACAAAGGGTTTCACTAGCATAGAGGTGACTCATTTGGCTGCTATATGGCTATACTGGAGAAAAATGCCACGGTAACAATACAGGCACATGAAAAAGAAAGCACAGATTAAGATCATTATTCCCAATATAAATAACAATTTTTTCCACCACAAGTCCCATGACCTGAACCATGAATGTACTATGTCCCCTAGGGTAGGGGTTGGATATTCAAAATATTCACTTGTGTCTTCATGTGATTTTAATAAGTTAATATGTTAGCAGACTCATTAAATATAACACATAAAATTCTGTCTGGATAATGTCACATGTACCTCCTTGCAAGGCAGTAATCCTGTCCACTGCCATTTCATTTTGAAAGACATCCCAGGCAGGGTGGCTAAGTGAGTTGGTGCACTGTCCCATGCACCAAAAGTTTCTGGTTTAATTCATGGTCAGGGCACATAACTAGGTTTGGGCCTCAATCAAGGCACATATGGGAGACAACTGATCAATGTTTCTCTCTCTCTCTCTCTAAAAAAAATAAATCATAAACATATCCTCAGGTGAGGATTTTTAAAAAAGAGTACTAGTCCTAGCTTGTTCTTCCTTAGTGTGTTACTTTGGGGCCTTCCACTCCCCACCCTAGATTGGTGACACCACACGGCAGTCCTGACAAACTAGAGAGGGGCAACCACCCATATACCCAACAGTTGAACTGATTCCTTTGTCAGGCATACAAGTGGGTCCACTGTAGAAAGGTATTTCCATTGGGTGCCCAGCCTGTGACCAGACACTACAAAAGCAGCAGAAGTCTAAGGTCAAAAAGACAGCTATTTAATAGGGATTTGTATGGAGATACGTTCCCCTTCTACAAAAATTACACTTGTGGTCTGATCCTTAGATTTTAATGTGGCTGCAACTGTATGTGTTTAACCTGGTGGTATACTCCTGACAGGCTTGCTGTGGGGTGGGGGCCAGAAGTGTCAGGCATAAGAAGATGGACTAGGGGTGGGATATGCCAGACCAAGACCCCCCACTTTCTCCCTTCTTTCATGGTACATGTTCTATTTCCAGCATAGTACATTTCCACAGGTCTGGCTTGCAGCAGGAAAGCAGCATATCACTGGATACTGAGTAGTTCCTCACCCAGGGGTGCAAAGTAATCACCTGTTCCAGTGAGATATCCTGTTGCAAATTCCAGCAGATAATGCCTTTCCAGGCATGATGGGACTTGGTGTTCTCAGGGGCATAGCAGGTTGATCCACTGTGGAAGTTAGGGCAACAGCTCTTTCCTGCAACTTCCATACCTTTACGGTATTATGTGTCTTGGCAGGGGTCGCCAGTCTGGCATATGAGGCAATAGGCCCCACTGGTTGATCATTAAAATGTATTAAAGTTGGGAGAGTACTTCTGTCCACCCAAGACTAGAGGTTGTTTCACTTGTGGGTAACTTAATCTGTCACTTTAATATTCCATTCTTCCTTTCTACTAACCCTGTTGTTTATGGGTTATGGATAGATGGAACCTCCATTCAATGTCATGGTCTTTTGACCAGTCTTACACATCATGGCCTTTCAAATGTGACCCCTGATCACTGTCTATTTGACAAGGGTATCAATACATAATGCTCAGTTCCTCTGATGCCCTAATGGTGGCAGCCTGGTTTGGGTGGCAACAGGGGAAAGCTTGGGTTAGGCCAGATGCACTGTCCCCCTGAACCAAGGCATATTTAGTTCCTCACTCAGATGAAAGTGACCCACATAATCAATTTGTCAATTCTTCCCTGGTTGAGTATTCACCTAGAGGTCTCCAGATTCCTTTGGTGACTGCCCTGGGCATTATTTAGAACACAAAGGACATACTGTTATTGCATTAACCAAGTCAGTGTATTTCAAAGACAACATGGCATCCTTGGCAATACACCATCCCACCCAGTACTATGGTGATTGCTCCTTCAATGCATCTAATCTGCTGTATCTACTGAAGGGTAAATTGCTTGGGCTTTTACCCCAGGCAGGGCATCAGCTCTTCAATTGCCAGGGAGTGTCAACATTTTATGAGCTAGGATGTGGAAGGCAGTAAAGACTCTCTCAGGTCTTACAAGTGAATCCAAATGTCTTTCAACATGTCCTGATCCCAGAAGGGCCTATTCATGATCATCTACCCCCTCAGCTTCCCATTGTCCAAGCCATAGGGTTAATCATTTAGAATAGCTCAACTATCAGAGCAAGTGATTAATAGCCAAGGTTCATTAGTGATCACCAGACAAACTACTCTGAGTTTAGCCCACTGGCTGTCATGGTTTGTTCCTGTTTCCATCCATATGGTATCAGTGTTAGACCAAATAACAATTACAGTCCATGTGGATGGGTTGCCCCTACTAGATCCATCTGTATACCAATCATCAGCAGGAGTTCCCCTCATTCCTTCTCTATAGACTTCATGGTCTACCATGCAGGGGGCATTTGAGAATCTACATATTCTACAGAACCTACTAGCACTTGCATTTCTAGATATGGTGGGCTGATGGGCAGTGTTCTCCTCTGCTGCAAAGTCATGACAATTAGTCAAAATGGGAGTTTGAGACATGTCAAAGGTCAGTCAATGGAACATAATCTTTTTTTTTTCCTTTTTAAAAAAATTTTATTGTTATTCAAGTATAGTTGTCTACATTTGCACACCAGCACTTTCCCCTGCCCCATCCACCCCCACCTTCCACCCTCATTCCTACCACCCTTTGGCTTTGTCCATGAGTCCTTTATACATGTTCCTCGATGACCCTTTCCCTTCTTTCCCCTGTTATCCCTCCCCACTCTGGTTATTGTCAGTTTGTTCTTTATTTGAATGTCTCTGTTATATTTTGCTTGCTTGTTTCTTTTGTTGATTAGGTTTCACTTATAGGTGAAATCATATGGTATTTTTCTTTTACCACCTGGCTTACTTCACTTAGCATAATGCTCTCCAGTTCCCTCCATGCTGTCACAAAGGTTGGAGCTCCTTCTTTCTTTCTGCTCTTATCCCACTCCTTGATAATAAAGGAAGTTCCTGTCATGATAAGTTATCCTTTGTGGGATGCTCTACTTGGAAGAGCATTGGGCAAACCACTATGAGCTGTTGCTCTATGGAAGTATATCAAGTTTCTGTCCCTTCCAGAGCTGGGACCAAAACCCTAGGGGTTCTCTATCTTTCTCTTGTCTCTGCCACAGTGCCCAGCCCATACCTTGTAGAATCACAGACTGTAAACCTCCTTGAAGAAATAAATAGGAGAAAATCTTCATGACACAGGATTAGATGATATTTTCTTGGATATGATCCTGAAAGCACAGGCAACAAAAGCAAAAATTGACAAAAGGAACTAGATAAAACTTAAAAACTTATTATGCCCAGCAAAAGAAACAATCAACAGAGTAAAAGGCAACCTATGGAACTGAGGAAAATATTTGCCAATCACATATCTGAAAATTAGTTAATATCTAGAATACATTCAAGAACAACTACAGCTCAACAACAAAAAAGCAAATAGGCCCATTTTAAAAAGTACAAATGAGTTAGACATTTCTCCAAAGAAGATACACAAATGACCAACTAGCATATGAAAAGACGATTAATTGTCAAGAAAATGCAAATCAAAACCACAATAAGATATCACCTCACATACATTAGAATGACCACTATAAAAGAAAAACATAATAATGACAAATGTTGGCACAGATATGGAGAAAATGGAACCCATGGGCTCTGTTGGTGGGAATATAAAATGGTGCAGCCACTATGCAAAACAGGAGAGAGTTTCTTCAAACAACTAAAAATAGAACTACTATGTGATCCACCAATTTCACTTTGTGGTATATATCCCAAAGAATTGAAAATGGGATCTCAAAGAGATATTAGTACTCCCACTTGCATTGTTGCATTTTTCACAATTGCCAAGAGATGTGAGCAACCTCAATGTCCAATAGATGAATGAATAAAGAAAATGTGGTATATTCATGCTATGAAATATCATTTAACCTTTACAAAAAGGAAATCCTTCCTATGCTGCAACATGAATGAAACTTTAAGACATTATGCTACATGAAATAAACTAATCACAAAAAAGATAAACTGCATGATTTCATTTACATAAAGAATCTAAAGTACAGAAACTCAGTAATAGAAAGCAAAATGGTAGATGCCAGGGGAAGGAAGAAAAGATATAATATTCAATGGGTATAGAGTTTCAGTTTTACAACATGAAAAATTATACAAAATGTATACACAACAATATATACACGTTAACACTACTGTAGTGTACACTTTAAAATGGTTAAGATGGTGCCCTGGCTGGTGTAACTCAGTGGATTGAATGCCGGCCTGTGAACCAAAGGGTCACCAGTTCAATTCCCAGTCAGGGCACATGCCTGGGTTGCGAGCCAGGTCCCCAGCTGGGCGTGTGTTAGAGGCAACCATACACTGATGTTTCTCTCCTTCTCTTTCTCCCTCCCTTCCCCTCTGTCTGAAAACAAATAAATAAAATCTTTTTAAAAGTGGTTAAGATGGCATATTTTTATGTGTTATTTCAGCATAATTCAAAAATAAATAAAGTTACATTGCACCTGTCTGATTATTCTGTAATCTCATCTGATTTTGACATTCTTCTATCCCTCTTCCACTTTCAAGGACCCTTGTGGTTATATTAGTCCTACCCAGTTACTCCAGAATAATCTCCTTGTTTCAAGGTCAAGTAATTAGCAATTTAAAACAATACTTCTACCCCTTTCCTTTTCTCAAGTAGTAGTTTAAAATAAAAAAGATTTAAAAATTTTAAATGTTTCAATGCTTAATAAAATTTGTATACATAAACATGAGTATATATTAGTATATACCTATGTTTTATTTTTAATTTTTTACCCAAATATAGATACAATAAAGTCACTTAACAAAAATCATAATAGTATTCTTTTCTACATTTCAAACCCTTGTTCTTTTCTCAATAAATAAACCCAAGCACAGGAAGCTGTTTTCTTCACAAATGAGCAGGCTGTTTCCAGGTAGACCTACCTATCCAAAAGTGGATCTTCGCCCCAGTGTAATCTCTTCCTCCTTACTTAGATCATACTATTCCAAACTTGCCTTGTTCATTACTATAACTACTAGGTACATGTGGCTATTCAAATTGAAAATATATCAAAATATAATATAACTAAAAAATGCATTTCTCAATCACACTAGCAACATTTCAAGAATTTGATAGCCACATGTGACTAGTTGGCTACTTTGTTGACCACAGATACCAAATATTTTCATCATCTCAGAAAATTTTCTTGCTTTAACATAAAAAGCACATGGTATGCATTTTATATATGTATATAAAACATGTATGTAAATACTTGTAAATTCATATGAATTACTTTCTGTAATTATCTTTAGTTCTTGGATTCTCCTGTGTTTTTTTTTAACATGCCATATCCCTCATGTTTAAAAAGCATATGATATATGTTCGTTCAACTCATTTCAGGAGAGTTTTATTTATTTAGGATTTTGGGTAAACACAGGGATTAAGTCAAATGGTTGAGATATGGCAAATCAACTGATGGGATCTCAAATACAACAAAGATTAAATAAAAAATTCAATAAAAGTATCTAGACATCATGATAATAGGAAATAAGGAGATCTCAGGGAGTTTTCAACATTTTCTTCCTCCCCAAGACCTTTAAGATAGGCAACTTCTCTCTGAGAGATAATCTGACCCTTTAAAGGGTAGGAAAATCTTGACCCTCCAGAATATTGCCAAGAGGACAATATAGAAACCAGATATCTTTGGACTCAGCAGTCTGAATTAAAGTTGCTAAAACTAAGTTGAGAACTCATGTATCTTTTTAGCAGCTCCAAACAGTACAGAGAATAAGATAATTAATGTTCCCATCCTCACATTTTTCTTCCTCAATTGAAGGAGCGGGTCATACTTACATGGTCAAGGACTCAATGGATCCAGCAGGGCTATGTGATGGGGCTACAGGGCAGTGCTCCCCATTTTCTGTTCTGTTTCAAATTTCTTCATTCTTTCACCATAGTGGGAAATTAAATTTCCAGCTACATGATATAGTATTTGACTTTCTTAGATGATGATGATTAGAATGATATTAGAATGTTTAAAGATAAACTCCATACTTTCCCCTTGTAGTTCAGTCAGCCTTCCTTTTATCAGGAGATAACGGTTCTTTTCTGGTTCCCTTCTACTACAAAGGCTTTCGCATATTCTCCCAGGGGCTTGTCTGTCATCAGTGGAAAGAATGAAAGACTGGTGATTATGCCCAGAGGAATAAAATAGCATTACTTAAATAAATCACTTTGTTATATAACCACACTAGCACAAAAGGAAACACAGAGAACAAAGACCTGGATGACACTTCCACTACTAGCTGATGAGAATTTAATCTCAGATTTTCGTAAAAAGCCTTTTATCTTCTCCCACCTCCACTTTCTCCCCCCAGCTGACCCAATTTAATGCTACACAATCAGGTTAACTCTGCAGGAGATACAGAACTCAGAAAAACAGATTTCTGTTCGTTCAAATAGAGAGAAAAAATCACGAATCTAAGAACTAAAGTTGAAAACTTAGGGGCAATAATTTCACAATTAGGGAAAAATAAAGAAATGTTAGAAATAAAGTTCAGAATATACCTTTCTCTTTTCAGATAAGGGAAGAAAACATTTCTGTTATATTTTTTGAGGCATCTACATATACAACACTAGAATTAATTATGAGTTATCCATGCTGTACTAATAATAGCTAACTTAAATTGAGAGTTTACTATGTGCCAGCAATATACACAGAATTTTAAATGGGTTGAGGGATGAGATCCTCACATAAACCTTTTATCCTTACCCTCCCTTGTAGAACTTAGAAAACTGAGTACTAGTACCAGGAGCAGAGCTAAAGGAGTTAAGACACTAGCCAAGGCTATTCAACTTCTGAGTCTTTGCCCTTAACAGCTTTACTATATACTTTCCATTACTACAAACCATTGCTTTCAAAGAATTATCCCCAGATGCCCATTAATGGACATCTGCCTATTCATGGTTATAGTAATGTTCAGTGAATTTATTTTCCACATTTACAGGGGATGCCAAAGGATGAACTATCTGAAGAAGAGATAATGCTAAAATAATTATTGTTATACTTTGAACATGTTGTACATCTGAATATTAATTTGATATTCTATTAAGTCAATTAAAAAACAGTAACAAAAACAACAAAATGTGCCACATCTTGAAAAAAATGATATTTGAAAATATAAGGAAATGATCTGGTTTCTTTGCCCTGATTCTCTCTGAAATACACTTCTTCCCCTGCCTTACTACTCAGTTATTTCTTATAAACCACAATATGCTGATATCTTCTCCTGTCTCTTACACTGATACTCTTTTAGTTTATCTCATTTCTACTACAGAATTTCTGGGGAGATTGAGATGAAAGGTGGAAGAACGGGATGGAAAAAAGAGACAGATAAGAATTCAAAAGAAATATTTGGGTAGCAAATTACTCCAATGTATACAAAGAATATAGAGTTTATAGAGTCTATTAAGTTAACACTTATCTAAAATAGGTTTAGCTATAATAAAATGGAAGATAAGATTTGCCACAAAATACAGATAATCAGCTTGTAGATAGGGTAGAGTTTTGACTACCAAATAACTCTGAGTCACATCTTTCTTAGTACAAGAAAACTCAGCCTGTTTAAGGCCCTGAAATTTGAAGGTTGTGGGGGCAAAAGCAATGAAGATATTCAATGCTTGAAAAATAATATTTACTATAAAATATTAGATGAATATTTTTTCCCAAATAACTTTTATCCTTAAAAAGAAAAGTCAAGTGTGGGCCAACTTTAATACATTCACAAAGGATATAGCTGGACACTTCCAAGAACCTTCAGACTGTCCTCCATAGCTCCTCAAGATTATTATACAATAATTGTTTTACAATAATTAAAGGAAAACAGCAAAGTCTTGTGAGGACCATTGTCCTAGCAATGAGCTCCACTCTGCATCTGCTAAATGAATCACCTCCTAAAAAAGCTTGCAGAGAAGCTTACCTCAAATTCCTGCTTCATCAGAATGTGTGGTTACTAAAATGATACATCCCACAAGAATGGGAACCTCCTCTATCTTATTTACACTTATATCCTCGACTTCTGGACCAGTGGCTGATACAGAAAAGGAATTTGATCATTGTTAAATTGCTGTTAAAAATGCTGAGTTAATGCTATAGGTCACAGACTTTTGCAGTTGTTCTTAAATAGTCAAAATTTTAAATGTTAATTTTTAGGTTTTAGTATAGACAAACATCCCCCCTTTAACCAATTTTAAACCTACAAAGTTATTAGAGAAATTAGAAATAATTAAGATTTAGTTCAGTCACTTTCTCCAAAAAAGACATACTAATATAATAAATATATGAGACGTGCTCAACATCACTAATCATCAGGGAAATGAAAATCAAAATTAATGAGATGTCACTCACCCCTGTGTGGATGGCCTTTATTAAAACAAACAAAATATAAAAATAAAAAAATTATAAGTGTTGGTGAGAATGTGGAAAAAAGGAACCCTACAACACTGTTGAAGGGAATGGAAGTTGATATAGCCATTATGGAAAAACAGTATTTTTTAGAAATTTTAAGATTTCTCAAAAACTTAAAATAAGAACTACCATGGGACCCAGAAATCCCATTTCTGGATATTATCCAGACTTAAAATGAAGGATATCCTGCCTTTTGTGACATGTTTGGACTTGGAGAATACTATGCTAAGTGAAATAAGCCAGACACAGAGAGACAAATACTATATGATCTCACATGTGGAATCTGAAATAATCAAACTCACAGAGGCAGAGAGTAAAATGGTGGCTTCCAGGAGCTGGAGGAGGGGAAATTAGGGAGGGCCAAAGGGTAAAAATTGTTCAAGCTATATAAAATAAAAAATTTCTGGAGATCTGCTATGTAGCATAACACCAACAATTAACAATACTATATTGCATTCTTTTTTCTTTTTCTTTTTTTACTGTTATTCAATTACAGTTGTTCCCATTACTCTCCTCTGCCCTACTAACCCCCACCTCCAAAATTCAATCCTGCCCCCGCCATTGTCTTTGTCCATGGATTCTTTACACATGTTCCTTGATGACATGTATAAAACCCAACAGAGGTCCCTAAGATGAGATAAGGGATCTTCAAGCAATAAACTAACCTAAAATTGCAACTACTGCTCTGGACCAGTTTCTCCTCAGGACAAGATGAAACACTTTACAGAACACACCTGTTTTATGCTGCAGAAGCCACCTTCCCCTCCATTTGTTCAAGGCTCCATCTAAAGATAATCATTTTTCTGCATGTATCTGTCTAATATCCCCAACACTATTTATTGAATTAACTGTCTTTAGCCTACTATCTACTCATCTATGCCTGCTCCTCTGTCAAATATTAATTGAAAAAAAGGTGTGGGTTTATTTCTGGCTTCTCCATTCTGTCCCGTTGATCTATGTGTCTGTTTTCATGCCAGTACCATACTGTTTTGATTACTTTGGCTTAATAGTATAGTTTGATATTAGGTAGCATGATTCGTCCAAGTTTGTTTTTTTCTCATGATCACTGTTGCTATGCAGGGCCTTTTGTGGTTCCATATAAATTTTTGAAATATTTCTTCTAGCTCTGTGCTCAAAATGGATTAAACACTTAAATAGAGGCCCAAACCATTAAAATCCTAGAAGAAAACATGGGCGGTAAAATCTTGGAAGTTGCTCATAGCAATATTTTATCTGATATATCACCCCAGGCAAGGGAATCAAAAGAAAAAAATAAACAAATGGGACTACATCAAACTAAAAAGTTTTTGCACAGCAAAGAAAACCATAAGCAAAACAAAGAGACAACCCACAGAATGGGAGAATATATTCGCCAATACATCTGGTAAGGGGTTAATGTCAAAATTTATAAAGAACTTTAAAAACTCAACACCAAAAGAACAAACAACCCAATTAAAAAATGGGCTAAGAATCTGAATAGACCTTCCTCCAAAGAGGACATATAGATGACCAATAGACATATGAAAAGATGCTCAACATCACTAATCATCAGTGAAATGCAAATTGAAACCACAATGAGCAATCACGTTACACCTGTAAAAATGGCTATCATCAATAAACCAGCAAACAAGCGCTGACAAGGATGTGGAGAAAAGGGAAAACTTTTGTACTGTTGGCTGAAATGCAGACTGGTACAACCACTGTGGAAAGTAGTGTGAATATACCTCAAACAATTAAAAATTGATCTGCCTTTCAACCCAGCAGTCCCACTTCTGGGAATATATCCAAAGAAACTCAAAACACTAATTTGAAAAAAAAACATAAGTACCCCTATGTTCACAGCAGTGTTATTTACAATCACTAAGGTATGGAAGCAGCCCAAGTGTTCATTAGTAGATGAGTGGATAAAACAACTATGGTACATTTACATAATGGAATACTACTTGGCCATAAAAAAAAGAAGAAGAAAATTTTACCCTCAGCAACAACATAGATGGACCTGGCGTACATTATGCTAAGTGAAATAAGCCAGTCAGAGAAAGGCAAATATCATATGATTTCACATATATGTGGGACCCAATGAACAAATGGAACTAACAAGCAAAATAGAGACAGACTCATACAGAGCAGCTACTGGGGCGGGGGGCGGGGGGACATTAGGAGATGGAGGGACTGAGCAAAAAGGAAAAAGGACTTGTGGACATGGACAACAGTGTGGTGATTGCATGAGGAAGGGTGGTATAAGGGGGTTAAACAGTAATGAAAAAGATACAATAAATATTTTTTAACATAAATATAGGTAATCATAAAATCAGACTGGACTGGGCCATCAGGAAGTGCTACCTTTTTCAAGCAAAAATTAACAACCTCAGGGAGCGCATCTTTAACCAAGCACTATTGTTATTAGCCTAAAATACATACTGATAACAAAGCACATTGCATCTGTGTTGAAAGATTTCACTCTAAGGTTTATTTTCTAGTGGACGGATAGAACTGCTTTGCAGCATCCTGACTTAGAACAGCTCTGGAATATAAATGAGAAAGGGTAGGAGACAGGGGAGCCTGTCTGAGCAGTGCTTCTGGCCGTGGCTGCTGACTTCACCTCCCGCTGCTGAGCCAGAGTGCGATCTAAACTAATCAAGGAAGGGCCAAGAGGTGTAGTTTGGAGCTAAACCTTAGATTCTGATTTAATCCAAACACTGTAATGCCAAAGCAAAACTAGACCTGTGGAATTAGGGGAGCATACAGTCGAGGTGAGACTGACGTGCTGAGTTAGTCTTTTGAAAATTTCCTCCTGAAAGAAAACAAAGGAGATGAAAAGGGGCTTCTCTGTGAACTCCCCTCCCACCTCATAGGGTCAGTTTCTGCATGATACTGTGGCTAAACTATGACTCCTGCATTTGCCGTAGATATGAGCCTAGATATGCATGAAGGATTCAATATTTGTACTTTTTTAAAGAATAAAAAGCCCAGCAACGTAGATTTTGTCAAAAACCACAAGCTGTTCTGGTTGGTTGTGGGAGCATCTTCTGCTTGAGGCTTATCTGCCTGCTGAGGAAGTGTGTAACTGTGGCTGAATGAAGAGTCTGAAGCTGCCCGTTTATAGCTGGGGTAGAGAGCTCTGACATAGAACCGAGCCAGGAGCTGTTATCTTTATTGTGCAGAATGACTGAGTTCAACTTCTGCATCACTGGGTTGGGGCCCTAGTTTTACAAAGCAGCAAATGGTGCAGTCTGGGTGGAGGAAAGTCCCAGCAGCTTAGGTTTTAGTTATGAAGCAGCGGAGGGAGTAGGGAAGGAGGAGAAGCTTGTCAAGTGATGCAGGCAACAGAGGAAGATAAGCCTTAGATCACAAATCTGCTTGTCACTACCACCTATGGCTTTGAAAGAGCACATTGTTTCTTCCTGTATCACCAGCTCATTAATAGGAGTCAGCAGTCATTACAGGTGATACAAGAGAGAAGGTAATTTACATATTGAGTGGTTAGTCATGGATTCCTCAGATTTCTCTTCTCAAATGCATGACTTTCTGAAACACTTCAAGGGCACAGTTCAGGTTCATGTCGATACATTAGTTTTCTTCTGTCTATAAAAAGGATGCCTGTTAAAAGTTATGATGTTAGTACCAGTTGCAACAGGCTGTTTCACTGGGTGAACCTGTGACCTCTTGTCCGAAATGGAGGTGGGAACTTGTCCAACATGAATGATTATTTATTTCCACTGACATTCTGATGAAGTTAATGGACACAATTTACATGAAGAGCTGGATCTGAGAGTTCTCAGTAAGGGTGAGTACCAATAATGTTAACTTTTGTAATGCAAAACCATAAAAATCAATTAATTTTATTATCATCGTAAATAAAATCATATTAATAAAATTTATTATTTTAAAGATTATTATGGCTACCAGGATGGCTGGATGACTTTTCAAGCTCTACATCTTTCTACCCTTGTCATGAACAACTGGGCTCCCAGCAGGGTGGAAAGAGGCCAGCTGGGGAAGAATACTTCATTGATAAACTTAGAAAGGGCCTGTGGTTGCACAATTACAATCAAGTTAGATCTTCCCTATAAATAGATGCTTTCCGAAAAAAACAAGTTCCAATAATAAACTTCTTGGCACATGGCAAACAGAAAGGTGTGGAATAGCTAGTGGTTCTCTATGAGAGGTGCCAGCCCCTCAGGTCGTCTCCTCTTTGAAAAGCAGATGTATCTGCAAGGCCCTCAGTGGACTTCCCCATGGAGCAGACTGTATCGCTGCAAAAAGTATGCAAGAAGAGTGACATTCCAGAGCCTTGGTTAGGACCATGTTGGGGGATTTTTAAATACATTTATTTTTTGCATTATTAAAGAAACATACCATTTCAATGCATTATCCAGGAGGGCAAAAATAGAGGAAAAATGCATATGATTCTAACAATCACTGTTAGTGTTTTGGTGCTTGCTTTCAAATATTTTTTCCTACTTACATTAAAATATTTTACACACTTGTTTGTTCTCCAGGAACACTGAGAAATGATATCTTCCATAGTTTTCTACTTTCAATGGAAAGTGTAGAGGAGGTAACAGATTTGTTTTAATAAACAAGATAAAGGAATTGAGGAATGTTTAGGAAATTTTCTACATGTATAATAATTATGTGTTAATTGTTATGACCATGAGATTAATGAATACTAGATGATTATTTAGAAGCCATTAGCTGAAAGCCATTCATGAGGAAGAATTCTGCAAATATTGTCAACTATTACCTGGACTCTTACCAGAATCAATTTTTTTCTACATCCCTGAATGCACATACTTGCTTATTAGCCCAACAAGAACAACTCTGTTTCTGCACCCATTTGCAGAAGGGAAGTTGCCCATTCCTCTCTCTGTGTGTGTCCATGTGTTACATATTCCTGCTCATGCTGTTTCTGCTCTGCCTCTACATTCATTCATCCCCTTCAACTACTGTGTATATAAAAAACCCAGCCAATATCTCCTCATCTTTCCTGCATTTCAACAGGGCTTCCAATTTAAATAAGAATGAAGAAATATGATCTTAGTCTGTTTTGAATGACTTATTAATTTCTTCATTTGATTTCAGGAATTTATCTAAATTTTAATTGACTTGATAAGTTGCTGAGAAAACAAGAAAAGCAAGTATGCTCACACCTCTGGTCATTGCATTCTTAGGATTTGAAAGAGTAATGTGAATTCTGAAATACTTGTGCAACCTGTGGAATACCCAGATGGAATGAGCCCTATTCAGGGTTGGTTGTATTATGGAGCTACCTACCTAGTTGATCTCATGGAAGTCAAATGTGGTAGAATTCACATTTCGGTCTACCTGGACCAAACATCTATGTCAATACCTGCAGCAATTCTTCTGCTTAGGAAAGAGAGAGTTTGGTTTAGTTTAGCTGGAGCCCTATATAATGCATGTTGTACCTAATTAACTGTAAAATTAACTTCAGCATTTAAATAAGTACATGATGATAGAATCCAGCATCTCTTCTCTAGGGAGTCAAGGCCTTCCTAGAAACTTGGATGCTTCAGATGAGAAAATTATTGGGAAACAATTTAGTATTTATGTTCTTTGTTCAGTATAAGAACTAGAAAGAGAATTAAATCCAAGACTTGAGACTTCTCATAGCCCCATTCATATACATGTATATATGAAGGTCTGTCCAGAAGGTATCCAGCCATGTAATATGAAAAATACAGACATTTATTAAAGATACAAAAAACATTGTACACAGGACAATGATGCCTTAGTCCCCTTCAAAGCAGGCACCTCAGTACCTCACATAGTTCTTCCACTTGCCATCAGCTGCCCCATTTTATTTTCTTGAATCTAATAGATGGTCTGAAATTTCTTCCTTTTTAAAGGTGATTTTAGTTTTGGAAAAAGCCATAAGTCACAGGAGGCCAAATCTGGGCTGTAGCAGGGGTTGAGTCACCTGGGTGATTTGATGTTTCAACAAAAACTCTGCCCAAGACATGATGCATGAGCAGGCACATTGTCATGATGAGGCTGCCAATCACCAGTTGCCCATAGCTGTGGCCTTCTGAATCATCCAAATAGTTTCCACAAAGGAATGTTCAAGCTTACAGAGAAATCTGATGCTGATCCACTGCTCTAATTGCTCAATCATTTTGAATGCAATAGCCATACAGTACACATGCTCACTCAATGAAGTCTACCACCCCCACTAACTAGTACAGTGAAGTCGGTCATCATTGTTCACCCAGGAGATTCCAGTCCCTTCTCCATGGCTGCCAGGTTACATCACTATCACTCAAACCATTCTCATTACATTAACAATGGTTGGACTTTTATATATATATGAGAAGTGTGTGTGTGTATACATATATATATATATATGAGAGAAATATATGTACTTCATATATATACACACACACACTTTACCCAATAAAAATTCCTGCCAAGATAGTTATTCTAGCAGAACACTCTAATTTATTTTTTTGGTTATGAAATTGGAAAGCCTTTTAAAAGTGATGGGGAAAATATTAATATTTGGTGAGAAATATTATATGATAGAGATAGTTAATGTGACCTTACAAGGCTTACAGTGTTTAAAGCATTTTTCTGAAGTCACACAGGTGGTAATGGGTCCAACTGAGTTTTAAAACAAGTCAGCATGACACAGAAATCCTTGCCCTTTCTAATGCATCAAATTGCCTTAGGAAAGGCAGCTCCCCTGCCTAAAGCCCACACCACTCCCATCCTATGAAGATCTTGTTTCTTTATTTACACCACAAACTTTTATTTAGCACCTCTCAGACAAACATTATGTGTTGAAACCACTGTTTAACAATAATTGTAGGTAATTATTTTTATGGCTACCATTATTCAAAATTAACATTTTAATATTTTTATTTATGAAATACTCTGCATTATACATTAACTAATATACATTAACTAATGCATTATACATTTACTAATATAATAGATAATCATGTCACCAACCAGATTTAATACAGACAAATATTATGCCAGATCAATTTTCTCTTTATTTGTTAAGAACCAGAGTCTTGCAGCCCCCCAATCTCTTACCTCAGAGTTAGTCACTATCTAAAATTTGATGCATATTAGTTCCAGACATTGAATTTTTATACTTTTATTACATATGTATCTCTAAAGGTCCAGTTTTTTCTGTTCTTCATGGTATGGACCTTAGGGAGATCAAACCCTTTCTAACCCTCTAAAACTTTCTGCAACACACTGACCACCATTCTTATGAAGGAATAATGAATGTCTATTTGCCTAGTACTACAGATATTGTTGTCTCTCTGTAGTGAACACTATGAAGTCAGAAGCTATGGTAATGAGACTGAATTTATATAATTGTTGACTAGGGAGTAGGGAGAGTGAGTAGAAAAGAGATTATAGGAAATTAACAAGCCCTTGGTTTACTATTTGTGTTTTGTGATGCCACTGACTAGGACAGGAAATTTGCTAAAATAAGGTAGGCTTTTTTGGGGGGGTATGGGGGGCATAAGTCTTGGTGACACTTTCAGCTAAAAACAGTTAAATTATGAAACATATTACAGAAGTGTGTGTGTGTGTGTGTGTGTGTGTGTGAGGGTCATCAATTTTATTCACATTACAATTTGAATGAACATATAAAATGCAGTTTTCTTACTCTGTATTTCTACTGGCCTTATTCACAAGTCCAGTTTACTAAGGGGAGAATGCAGGAGTAACAAAATGGCTGATCTGATTTCAAGTGTTTTCCCACCACTAATTTAAACATTACTTCAACATTCATTGTCTAGGCTCTCCTAATTCCAGCTGCTCCTCTCTTACCCCTTTACTATGATATCCTATGTGTGGGAGTGGAATGCTCATGTGACTTCAAGACTGGAGAGTGAAGGGATTCTTAGGTCCATGTGATATTCACTAGATCTTCATAGTCTTGCAGCAAAAGGCCCATCAGCCATCCTCTGAAATATGGCCAGCGAAGTTCTACACATTTTTACCTTTTGTTGACATCTGTAATTTATATAATTCATGTCTCATCTAGTCCCTCTCTTGGTTTAGGCACAGCCTGGTTTCTCTCCACCCCAGCTGACATCATCTGTCCTTGTTACTTCATGGCTATAAAGCCTCTGAGTCACTTTCCTGTTCTCCTCTGGCCCTTCATGTATACAGTGATCTGCTAGCAGCCTCTGCTACAGATCCACAACAGCAGTCCAGAAGGCCAACCCAAGCCCTCCATTCAGTGTCTGTACCAAGGGAGGCTCAGCCGGGCAAATTAGACTCTTCTCTTTGCTTGACCTCGGGACTCTGCCTGCCTGCGTTGAGGTCACTAACTTTTGTTGGAAGTACACCTTACACAGGAGCCTTCTCCTAAATTCCCAACAGGGGTGGAATATGCCTGTCTGTCCTGGTTGATCTCCCCTTATGTTGGAAGCCTGGTCTGGGCAGACCAGAACACACGTCTGACCATCTTGCTTACTTCCCTTCTGCTCTTTGACTAACATGTCTCCAGAAGAAGAGGAGGTAATTAAAAAACAAACAAAAACTTCCTCTGTGTGATCTTCTTTCTGGCCCAACCTCCTCCTGCCTCTGTCTTAAGAATAGATGAGGTATGTTTGTTATACCAAGGGGATAATTCAATGATTTGAGTTCTTTAAGTTTAACCCTTTATGTGTTAAATGGGGAAACTAAAGAAATTTAACAAATCCACCCTTTCTACCTTTAACCTGGGTATCAAGCTCATTTTCATGCAAACATATATAGTACCAGTTCCTTTTTTTCCAACAGGCCACAGGAAAGTAAGTAATCTGTCACCCCACTCACAATTGGAAATGTATGGAAAAGATTGCTATCTATGTAAGAGCAACACTCCCATTATTTAAAAAAAAAATGGCTTTGGCCTAATCAGAATGGCAGAGCAAAGTCCATGGCAATGGTGAAAATAAATGTACCTTAGTTTAGAGTTCTAAGATGGTTGCAGAGTAGCTGGAACTCTGTCTACTTGCTCCTAGCCCTGGACTGGTGGTCTTGCAGCTAAACCACAGAGCACTCAACTCAAAAATCCAGCTGAATGTGAGTGACAGTGGGTGTGACTGAGCATGTGTGTGGACAAGTGGACGGATGTATGTGAAAGTGTGTGAGTGCCTGTCTGCCTGTGAGGGCACTTGGGAGTGGGTGATCTGGGCTCTCCTGGCAGAGCTGCTGCCACCACCACCACCCAGCCTGCTGTGTCTAGCTGCGCAGATTTATTGCAGGAGCCATTTTGTAAAGATTACAATATCCTCCTCAGGAAGAAGCTGCTGGAGTGGCCACATTCAGCACCCAAACTTGTCTCTGTGCCCTCCACCCTGGGCAGGACCACACACCCTGCTGCCACTGAGAGCCAGGTTCAGTGCTCGCCAGGGAGGGGGCTGTTGCCTCCCTGGCCCTGGGCACCACTGAAACTGTGAATGGAACAGAGTCTTACTGATAAGGCTGCGTATCAGGAGGAGCTGGGCATGCTGGGTTGGAGAGAGGTGGCCAGGGCAGCCCTGGCTACAGAGACTGCAGCAGGAGTGCAGCAGCGGGAGTGCAGCAGTGGGAGCCCGAGGCTGAGAGTCACTGAAGGGAGTGCTGTGAGCACCCTACCACCACCCCATGTTACAGTTTTGCTGCTGGACTCTTCCCTTCCTTCCCCCACTCCATCAGAGTAATATGTTATTTGAAAGAAGGCAATGCATACAGTATATAACCTACTGATTTGGAACTGAGGAGGGGAGGCATTGTTGTGAGAGAGAAGCATCAGTAGGTGGCCTCTAGTATGTGCCCTGACTATGGATCCTACCCACACCTAGAAGCCCTCTCAAAGCAGCGGTGGTTCTGGTAGGGGTTGAGTCCCTTAGTCAGCCAGATGGGGGAAAGTTCCCATGAAAAAATGGACCAATAAAAACCAGGACCCAAATACAACAGAAGAATCCACATAACCCACATAAACAGACTCAGGGGTCATCAGAGACTGGCAGTAGGGTGCAGCCAATCCATATACTACCCTGGGAAACAGACTGGGGCTTCCCCCTCATGGTACAGCCACAGAAACACCCTCCCGGCACTGGCAGACCCAAAGTCTGGGCTCTGAAGCATACTAGGGGCCCTGCCCTGCCAAGCACAGGGAAATAATTCAGGACAAACAGACCAGGGGCTTGGCAAGGGTCAACACCCAACATCTTCCCTGAAGTCTAAAAAGCACCTGCCATGGGAGATCCAGGAACCACAGCCCCTTGTTTCTGCCATAAGCCCTATCAGAAATAGTTGGGCCTGAGACTAGTCTAAGACTGACAGTAAGCCACCAAGCAGAGACAGGCAGAGGCAGATCCTGTGGTAACTTGGGACATTTGTTGATACACCCCTGGATCCAGTGCTCATAAAAGTCAGCTTTGCAGAGCATCTTGTCCCACCCTGTCAGCAGCAAAGCCCAAAAGAATCAGCCACAAACTGTGAATTGCCTGTAGCTTCGAAAAGGCAGCCAAGGGCCACACGTCAACAACACCTGTCGTTGGCTTACACTCAGACATCATTGGACTAGGACATCAGAGCGGTATCCAAAAGGAGAAGCAGAAGGCAAGATCTAAACTGTGCCGGGACAAATACACTAGGTTCATTTTTTTATCATCTTTGCTATTTTCTCTTTTCCATAGCCTTTTTATCTTTTTATCTATTTTTTCTTTTTCTTCTATCTTTGGTGCTTAAATTTTTCTTTCATGTCTCCTATTCTACTCGTATCTTTGACTACTTTACTGTTCCCTTCTTCTCTCCTCTTATTATTTTTATTTTCTCTCTGTTCCTTTAACCTGTTTTCTTCTTTCAATTCATTATGAGTTGTAATTGTCTTCCCCTTTCTCCTCTCATGATCACTTTTCTTTCCTTTGGTGTTCTCATATTCTTTTTCCTTTTCCCATTTCTCTACTATTACTATTTTCTTTCTGCCATTATTATTCTTTGCTCTCTTGTGGTTGATATTGCTGTGCTGGTCTGGGGGTGGTTTGTTTTGGTGTTGATTTGTGTTGTTTTGCTTTGTTCTGCCAGCACCTCTACAACAGCACATAACACATGGTGGTGGTTGAGCCTCTTAATAAGCCAGGCGCAAGAGAGTTTCCACCAACAAATGGACCAATAATGATCAGGACCCAAATAGAACAGGAGAGTCTACAACTCACACAGAAGTCATTCCTAGAGCATCCAGATCAGATCAAGAATTCTATACCACTGGGTCCCACAGAACTCGAATATACAAGGCTACCCCACAAGATAGAGTTAAAGCAAATCAATGTAATACATAGAAGCAAACACAAAGAGACAACTAAAATGGGGAAAAAAAGAAACAACACCCAAACAAAAGAAAAGGAGGACTCTCCAGAAAAAGAGCTAAGTGATATCGAGGCAAGAAATTTATCAGACATAGAGTCAAAGTAATGGTTATGAGGATGCTAAAGGAATGTAGTGGGAACTATGTCAGCGTGGAAAATGACATAGAAATCTTGAATAAGAAGTAGATGGAAATGAAGAATGCAATATCTGAAATGAAGAATACACTAGGAGGAATTAAAAGTAGGCTAGATGGAACAAAGGGTCAAATCAGCAAGTTAGAAGACAAGGTAGAACAAAACACTCAGTTAGTGCAACAAAATAAAAAAAGATTAAAAAAGAACAAGGATAATTTAAGGGAGCTTTGGGACAACATGAAATGTAGCAATATTTGAATCATAGGTATACCAGAAGGAGAAGAAAATGAGCAAGGGAGAGAAAACCTGTTTGAAAAAAATGACAGAAAACTTCCCTAATGTGGTAAGGGAAAAAAAGACATGCAAGTTCGGGAAGCATACAGGGTCCCATTCAAGATGAACCCAAAGAGGCCCACTCCAAGACACATTACAATCAAAATGGCAAAATTTAAAGAAAAAGAGAAAATCTTAAAGGCAGCAAGGGAGAAATGTTTTTGTATGTTACAGATGGTAACATACAAAGGAGCTCCAATAAGGCTATCTGCCGATTTCTCCACAGAAACACTACAAGCCAGAGGGATTAGCATGAAATATTCCAAGTAATAAAAAGCAAGGATCTGCAACCAAGACTACTCTATCCAGCAAAGCTCTCATTTAAAATGGAAGACAAAATGAAGAGCTTCCCAGACAAAAGAAGGCTAAAAAAGTACACCTCCACCAAGCCAGCACAGCAAGACCTGCTAAAGGCACAGCTTTAAGAAGAAGTAGAAACAGAGATACAGAGAAAGAGAAAAGGTGGGAGGGGGGCAATTACAAAGGGGAAAAATGGCAACAAATAAGTAGCTATCAATAATAGCTTTAAGTAAATGGATTAAATGCTCCACCCAAAAGACACAGTGTAGCTGAATGGATATAAAAACGACAAAAATATATACTGTCTACAAGAGACCCACCTCAGAACAAAAGATATATAGAGGCTGAAAGTGAAAGGATTGAAAAAAACATATTCCATGCAAGTGGGCATGAAAAACAAAGCTGGGGTAGTAATACTTATATGAGACAAAATAGTCTTCAAAACAAAGGCCATAACAAGAGACAAAGAAGGTCACCATATACTACTTAAGGGAGCAGTCCAACAAGAGGATATAACTCTTGTAAACATATATATATCCAGTACAGGTGCACCTAAATATATAAAGAAAATATTGGAGGACTTCAAAAAAGAGATAGACAGCAATACAGTCATTGTAAGGGATTTTAACAATCTACTGTCAACAATAGATAGATCTTCCAAATAAACAAACAAAAATTGAACAATTGACCAACACTCTAGATCAATGGATTTAATTGATATTTACAGAACATTTCACCCCAAAGAAGCAAAATACACATTATTTTTAAATGCACATGGATCATTCTCAAAGACAGACCATATGGTAGGACACAAACAAGTTTAAACAAATTCAAGAAAATGGAAATCATATCAAGCATCTTCTTGGAACATAAGAACTTGAAACTAGAAAACAACCTCAAGAAAAAAAAACTCAAAACATTCAAATACATGGAGGCTGAATAACATGTTATTAAATAATGAATGGGTTAACAATAAGATCAAGGATGAAATCAAAGAGTTTCTGGAAACAAATGAAAAGGAACACACTACAACCCAAAACCTATACGCCACGATGAGGCAATCCTGAGAGAGATGTTCATAGCATTATAGGCCTACCTAAAGAAGATAGAAAAATCTCTAATAAACTACCTATCTCTGCATCTAAAAGAACTGGAGGAACAATAACAAACAAAGCCCAGAACAAGCAGAAGGAAGAAAACAATCAAGAACAGGGCAGAATTAAATAACATAAAAAAACAATTCAAAGAATCAATAAATCCAGCAGCTGATTCTTTGAAAAGATAAACAAAATTAATACTTATCCATTCTTCAAAAAAAAGAGAGAAGACCTAAAAATAAAATCAGAAATGAAAGACAAGAAGTAAAAACTGATATCATAGAAATAAAAGGATTGTAAGAAGTTACTATGAACAACTATATGCCAAGAAACTGGACAATCTGAGTGAAATGGGTAAATTTCTAGAAACAATCTGAGTGAAATGGGGAAATTTCTTCCAAAACTGTATCAGGAAGAGGCAGAAAACCTCAATAGAAAGATAACAACTAGTGAAATTGAAGCAGTAATCAAAAAACTACCAACACAGAAAATCCCTGGAACAGATGCCTTCACAGGCAAATTTTACCCAACATTCAAAGAAAAAGTAACACCTTTCCTTCTCAAACTACTCCAAAAAGTTCAAAAAAGGAGAACACTCCCAAACTATTTTTATGAGGCCAGAATTATTCTAATCCCAAAATAGGTAAAGACACAACACAAAAGAAAATTACAGGCCAAAATCTCTGAAAAACATAGATGCTAAAATCCTCAACAAAATACTAGCAGACCAGATCCAACAATACATTAAAAAGATTATGATCAAGTGAGATTTATTCCAGGGATGCAAGAATGGAAATATTCACAAATCACCGAACATAGTATAAAACACATGATCATATCAGTAGATGGAGAAAAAGCATTGGATAAAATCTAGCACCCATTTATGATTAAAAAACATTCAACAAAGTAGGAATAGAGGGAGCATACCTCAACATAATAAGGGACATATATGAGAAAACTATGGTCAACATCATACTCAATAGACAAAAACTAAAAGCATTTCCCTTAAGTTCAGGAACCAGACAAAGGTGTCTGCTTTCACCATTCTTATTCAACATAATTCTGGGCATCATAGCCACAGTGTTCAGACAAGAAGAAGAAATAAAAAGCATCCAAATTGTAAAGAAGAAGTAAAACTCTCATTATTTGCAGATGACATGATAGTGTACATAGAAAATTCTATAGGCTCCACCAAAAAACTACTCAACCTAATAAGTGAATTTGGCAAAGTAGTGAGATACAAAGTCAATATTCAGAAATTGATGGCATTTTTTGTACACCAACAATGAAATATCAGAAAGAGAAAGTCAGAAAAAAATCCCATTTACAATGTCAATGACAACACAAAAAATACAGAACATAGGAATAAATTAACCAAGGAAGTAAAAGATCTGTACTCAAACAACTGCAGAACACTGAAGAAAGAAATTAAAGAAGATACTACCCTGTTCATGGGTTGGAAAAATTAACATCATTAAAATGTTACCCAAAGCAATCTATAGATTTAATGAAATTCCTATCAAAATACTAGTAGCATTTTTCACAGATCTAGGACAAATACTTCAAAAACGTATATGGAATCACAAAAGACCTAAATAGCCACAGCAATCTTGGGGAAGAAGAACAAAGTTGGAGGGATCACAATACCTGCTGTCAAACTATACTACAAGGCCACTATAATCAAGACAGTCTGGTACTGGCATAAGAACAGACACATAGATCAGAAAAACAAAATAGAGAGTCCAGAAATAAACCCATGTCTCTATGGACAATCAATATTCAACAAAGCGGGGCTGAGCATACAATGCAGTAAAAATGGTCTCTTCAATAAATGGTATTGGAAGAACTGGTACTTGAAAAAAAGTGAAATGAGACCACCAACTTACACCATACACAAGAAAAAACTCAAAATGGATAAAGAACCTAAATATAAGCCATACCATAAAAATCCTAGAGGAAAACATAGGCAGTAAAATTTCAGATATCCCATCTAGCAATATTTTTGCCAATATACCTCCTAGAACAAGGAAATAAAGGAAAAATAAACAAATGGAACTCATCAAATTAAAAAACTTCTGCATAGCTAAAGAAACCAACATCAAAATGAAAAGGGAATTGACTATGGGAGATCATATTTGCCAATGATACATCAGACAAGGGTTTAATCTCCAAAATATATAATGAATTCATATAACTCAACACCAGGAAGACAAACAATCCAATTAAAAAATGGGGAAAGGATGTGAACAGACACTTCTCCAAGGAGGACATACAGATGGCCCATAGACATATGAAAAAATGCTCAACATCACTGGCCATCAGAGCGATACAAATTAAAACCACAATGAGATATCACCCCATACCTGTCAGAATGGCTATCATTAATAAATCAATAAACAACAAGTGTTGGTAAGGATGTGAAGAAAAAGGAACCCTTTTGCACTGTTGGTGGGAATGCAGACTGGTGCAGCCATTCTGGAAAATAGTATAGAGTTTCCCCAAGAAATTAAAAATGGAACTGCCTTTTGACCCAGCGATTTCACTGCTGGGAATATACTCTAAAAAGCCCAAAACACCAACTCAAAAGAATCTATGCACCCTCATGTTCATAGCAGCGCTATTTACAATAGCCAAGTACTGGAAATAGCCTAAATGCCCATAAATAAAGGAATGAATTTAAAAACTGTAGAACATTTACACAATGGAATACTATGCAGCAGAAAGAAAGAGGAAGGAATTCCTACCCTTTTTGACATCATAAGATGGAACCGGAAACTATTATGATAAGTGAAATAAGCAAGTCAGTGTAAGATAAATACCATATGATCTCACTTATAAGAGTAATCTGATGAACAAAATAAACTAACAAATAAAACAGAACCAGGGACATGGAAATAGGGGGCAGACTGACAGGGACCAGAGGAAAGGGGGGTGGGGGATGGTATAAAGAAGGGGAAGGGACTAGTCAAAGAACATGTATGAATGACCCATGGACATGGACAATGGTGTGGGGATGGACTGTGGGAGCAGGGGGTGAGATGGATGGAGGAAGCCAAAGGGGGAAAATTGGGACAACTGGAACAGAATACACAAGAATTAAAAAACAACCCTTTAAGGCAGTAAAAAATGTCTTAGTTTAATGTTGTACAATATTATCTTCATTGTACATAGATTTAGAATCATGACTGAATACACAGTAATTGATGGAACCTACGAGAAAAGAGAGATGAAAGACCATTGCAGGTGAGAGACCCAAATACTGAGGAATGCCAACATTTGAACAGCAAATTGATAGAGAAGCCAAGGAAAAAGCCAAAGGTTGAGGGAAAAGGAAGGGAGGGAGGAAAAGAAACAGAAAGGGAGAAAGAAGAGAATAAGTGAATGCACTAATCTGGATAGTTGTCTAATTTTCTCCAGCAGTGAGCAGGAAAGGAGGACCCAAGATAGTTGAGTTATTCCATGTTTGTGCTTTGCTGGTGCCACAGACAGTTCAGAGGCTGCAGTGTTAAGGTCATTGGCAGGAAAGAGGCTGAGGGGATAAACAAGGAAAGTAAATTATCAACTGGGAGGAGAGAAAGTGTTGACAAAGTTCTTTTTCCCAATGAAAAATGATAACTTTTTATACTCCCTGATAAAGCAACTCCCTTGGAAATACAGGGCATCTGTTTATAGGAGTACAATTAAATCAAGTAAGATTTGTGTGCTGTCTTAGGTAAATCTTCCAAAAGAAACTTCTAGCAGAACTACTCTGTCACTGGGAGTTACTACTATGCAGGTGACTAATAAATCTACCCCTTTTGATGAACACGTGAATGTGTCATGGGAGCCTAATATATTTGTCCAGCAAGAAAAGATGGATTCTAGTAAACTTGATTTGCTGTTCTGAAAATAAATTACTTTAAGAATGAACATTAGGACTAAAGACACCAACATAATAGAAAGCCTGGGAATTATTTAAGAAAAATCTTCATTAGAACCAAGGAACAAATACAAATTCAGAATTTATTTTTTTAGAATATGATTTTTAAAAATAAATTCTGGATTGTGGGACATTACAGCTAGGAACACTTACTTCCTCAGTTTAAAATCTCCAGCTAGAGCAAGCTATTGAAGACCTATCAAATCTAGCATGCTGACATCTAACCACTTTACATTTACATATCCAAGAATGTGAGGAGGATTTCTGTAAAGAATGTTGGATGGCTGAAATGATTTCATGCTCTCATTCTCATCATTTTTTTCCTTGAGTCACAGGTTATTTCCTTTGCTGCTTCAATTCCAAATACAACTTGAATTGAACACACTTTTTATTATCTTGTATCTCTTAAATTAGGAGAGGAAGTATTATATCTGGTGATAAAAATAGAGCCGAAAAAGCACTGTATAAAAAGGCCAGCTTGGTCTGATCCTGAAAACGTCAACCAAAAATGTAATCCCTGCTTTAGTTATTGCCAATAAGGACTGGATCAAGTCCAGAAGGAGGTAGTTTTAATCAATTGTTTTTAGGAGGAGAGTCTATAACCTACTAGCTTGAAAATCTTCAAGCAGTAATTCTTGTAGAGACTTGCCAAAATTGCATTACTGCTCCAAACCATCACAAATTACACTGCACTTTAAGTTTTATTACCAAGTAAGACAGCACACAAATTCATTTCCATGTCTGTTGCCAATTTAAATGAATGGCTGGTTTCTGCCCGCTCAGGAAGACACTGGAGGAAATGTTGCACAGATCATTGGTGCATGGAATAAATGATAGCAGACCCTTCAGTCATTTAATCTCAGAGCAAAATTTATCTTTTAAGTAGGCTTTAACAATGTAATGTGAATTATGCTGTATGAGGGTAATAATTCAAAAAAGCAACCATGTTAGATGCCTACTATGTACTCAAAACCATTCTAGATGCTGTGGATGATACAGAATTAAATGGTATAAGCTCTACTCTCAGAGTTTCCTCCACAATTGGCCAAAGTAAACTAACACACAGGCTAATACTTAAGACACCATGTAATTAGGGTTAAATTGCTTTGTACATCCAATGCTAGGAAAAATCAAAGAAAAAATTAATATAGTCATGGGAGGCAACGTCTTAAAGCTTTGAAGAAGAAAAGAAAAATAAGTGTTCCAAGTAATGAAACAATATGAACAACAGCAAGAATTTAGAAATTCAGATTATAAATTCATAGGTTACTGAAAGTACTCATTTGACTGAAGTAAGCTTGATTATTAAAGGACTGTTGGAGATGTGGAACATGGTCAACCATGGGAAAACTTCCAAACCTAGCAGAGGCACTGAATATTGAGTAGTGATGGGCTGTCGTTTTATTGTTATGACCCCAAATGGCTGTATTAGCAGGGAAGGGTCATATACTCACTTGTTGTCATCTGCCTGGGCTAAGTGTACTATTGTTCCAGGATGAGTTGTGTTAGAAATAATACCAGTCTGGAGACCAAAAAGTAGCATAGAAGAAAATGAGTGGGAAATGGCCAAGAGTATTGGAAAGTAAAGCCCCAAAGTCCCTTGAGATAGGGGAGGAAAAAGACCAGGACAGAGGCTGAAGTATGGAAAAGAGAAAGGGAAGACACTGATTTTTAAAAAGAAAATTGAAGATCAGAAGGCAAAGACCAGAAGGATTAGGAAGCATGAAATAAATGATATGAAGTATATAAACCAATAAAAACAAAAAATTAAACTCAGAAAGGGGAAGAGAAAAATAAACGTTAGACAGAAGACAAAGGAATCAGATATCAACAAGAGGAAAAATAAAAACAGCATGAGCCCATATCATGAACTGACAAGGAGAAATAATAGCAGGTGAAAAGGAGGAGAGTGTGAGGGAAAGGAACAGGTGAAAACTGGATAAATGAGCTGACTGGATATGAAGATGTCATAGGTAAATAAGTTCAAGAGGAGAGGGTGGGAAGAAAGATAAATAAATAACCCCTGAGAAAGAGAAAACATTCAACATTGATTTTACTTCTTTATCCTTCCCCTGTACCAGCACTGCCATCTTCTAACCTCAAGTGAGCCCTACCAGGACGACAGACTTCAGCTCAGTTCCCACCCTACCCCAGACTTCTTAGGGATGTTAGATGGTTTTAAAGCTTGGTTGCTGGTGCCATTTCACATTCATATTCCAGAACCTTGGTTACAATGTGTTACCACTCAGCAATTTTTGATTCATTTTTATTTAACTTTCTATTACCTTCCCATAGTACAAGTTCCTAAAATTTCTCTCTCCACAAACCTTCAAAATCACCCATTCTGCAGATCCTCTTACCTCCCTATTACTGTGGTTCCTCAACTTCCTTTCTCGGGACTTTAAGTTTTCTCAGCATCCTCACTCAATTTCTTGTTTTACCTAGCCACCTTTGAGAGGGGAAAGGAAGGAAGGAAGGAGGAAGGGATGGATGAGTTATCCTTCTGTGTGTTCCTCCTGGGACCTCCCCCATTGACTTGGTTGTATTACATACCTCTGTCTCCTTAACTATACACATTTTCTTTAATTTCCTTCTTCCACAAACTTCTGTCTTACTTGAAGCCTCTTCAAAAGTTTGCTCTTCAAAACTTGACTAATAGGCATGTACCTTCATAACAGTAGTAACACTTTTATCCATCTTTAACAAAAACCCAAGGGACTGCACCTTCTTCTGGAAATTCTCTTCCATTTTTCTTCTGCATCAGAATTTGTAGTTGCTGTTAAAGGTGAGATCATATGGTATTTGTCTTTCACTGCCTGGCTTATTTTGCTTAGCATAATGCTTTCCAGTTCCATCCAGGCTGTCGCAAAGGGCAGGAGCTCCTTCTTTCTTTCTGCTGCATAAAATTCTATTGTGTAAATGTGCCATAGTTTTTTGATCCATTCATTTACTGGTATTATCTCACCTTTAACAGGAACCTAATCAACAGAACAAACAAACAAGCAAAATATAACTAAAGACACTGAAATTGAGTGTCTGAGAACAGGCTGACAGTAACCAGAGGGGAGGGAATTTCAGGGGAAAAGGGGAAGGGTTTGCAGGAACAAGTATAAAGGACACGTGGACAATAACAAGGAGGGGGGTGGAAGCGGGAGGGAGGTGGGGAGTACTGGGGGTGGGGCTGGGCTGGATGGGGTAAAATGCAGAAAACTGTACTTCAACAACAACAACAATAATAATAATTTTTTAAAAAGAATTTCTAGTTGCAAGCACTGGTATTTAACTCTGGTCATTAAGGCAGAAAGGGAATTTCGTAAAAGGTTATTGAGTGGTTGACAGGATCTTTGGAAGTGCTGAAGAAGCAGGCTCAAGAGAGGCCAGAGATTCTAGAAACAGCATCCCAACCAGCCTTTAAGGACAGCCTTAAGCAACTGCTGCTCCTGACTCTGTCCCTATTGAACACCACGTGTTACAGCTTGGACTCCTGCCAAGCATTCAACTCTACTGCAAGGACACTACTGCCAGCACTGGCAGTACTTTTTTTTTTGTTTTAATTGATTGACTGACTGACTGATTGATTGATTGATTGATTGATTGATTGATTGATTTTAGAGAGAGAGAGGAAGGAGAAACATCATTTTGCTGCTCCACCCACCCATGCATTCATTGGCAGACTCCTCCATGTGTCTTGACCAGGATCCAACCCACAACCTTGCCGTATAGGGAGTATGCTCTAACCAAATGAGCTACCCAGCCAGGGAATGCTGATGCCACTGGCCAGAGACTAAATCTTGCAGCCATCACTATCTGCAAGACCCCAGTACTTTTGCTTCCTCCCTTACCAGAAAAATGGGTGCACACCAACTTCTTCCCTCTATATTCCTCAGAATTAAATGTCACACAAGTGCACTGGCTAGTGAAGCCCCGTAGGTATTTAAGTCACATCAGTTGAATGAAAGAAGGAAAAATATAAATAATAATAAGTACAAATGAGAATCATAACCATTAACTCTTGATATGCAGAGTATTATTTTTTCTTTGCCTCCATTTGAATGACAGTCAGATCCAGAGCCCAACAAATCTGTGGCTTCATTACTGTTGCATACTTCCAGGATGAGTAAAGAAAATTCTATCAGCTACCAACTGGCACTTGTAGATTAGAATTTGTTTTTTAAACTGATGCCTAAGTCAGCTTCCTCCATGCTCCACCCATATGCTACCCCAGATGTTATGTCTGTTTCATTTTAGAAGCTATTATGACTGCCTCATTTTTACTTCCAGAACATCTATGCCTACACAGTAATAATTCCTGCAGTGAAAGACATTTGAAAAGTTCTATGATAGTGAAATGATGGTTTTTTGAAATTTGCATAAGTCATATCCATTCATGGCTCATGTTTTTCTTAGTATACATTCTCTATTAGCATCAAGCCAACACAATAAAAAATCATTAATCTAAGCCCCACTCATTTTAAACTCAATCACCATTGATGACTCCTCATTTCTATTTCTGTTTCTTTCCTCTCACCTAAAATGCCTTTTTCATTCAATTCAAATTTATGTCTATCAGCTCCTTCAAAACTGAATTCCAGATTACCTATTCCAAAAGCCTCCGTCAATTAAACCCACGTGATTCTGATCTCTCTGGGATGATGCACCCTATCAGAACTTGTGAACTTTGTTTTGTCCTTTGCTTTTGCAGTTGTGAATGTGATGCTTTCATTGGTTTTATGTCATTTTCTATGTGTATGTTTTCTCCTCGGCTAGGGCAAAGCACCAAGGGAGGAGGGGTCATATCTTTTTGGTTCCTGTATACACCACCAGCCCTACCCAGAGCCTAAATCTGAACTACCCTGGAAGTAGGTGTCCAGGACATGCCCCAAGAAGAAACGGATAGAGTTGGGTAAAGGCAAAAAGTTCAAAATCATTTGGCAATCATTTCAAAACTTAATCGTATCAACAATAGAAGTATATGCCATGAGGAACTAACAATATTCTACAATGTCATCTTTAAAGATGATGAGAAGTGATAAAGCCACATACCCAGCAGGCAACAGCTAAAGTTTTAAACAGAAAGAAACAGTGTGGAGGAATTTCAGCACTGGATCTCTGTTGTGATCTAAGACAAGAAACTTTACTACATGTCTTGATGAACTGTCATAACCCAAGTTATGAAGAGAATAAGTTGAAAAATATTTCATTCCACAAATACAAAGAAATAATGGGTTCACTTTGTGGGAATGAAATTTTAAATGAGCTAAGGTTTGTTTGTCTGTTTGTTTCTGTGAATTATCTGTTTGGCCATTTTTCATTACATATAATTTGTAGTGTTTTTCAAAATAGACTTCTAAAATGCCATTTTTATGAGATAGTATGAAATTTAAATTCCAAGAAGATACTTGATGATTTTAAGATTTTTTCATCAGTTTGGAGAATAATGATAATGGCATTATTTCTGTTTTCTGCCAGAGTCCTTATCTTTTAAAAATTCATGGTGGAATATTTATTATTATCAAAATAATACCTGTGATTTACTTCAAGATAATAAAAATTACACACTATATATATATATATGTACATTAGTTCAATTATTATAACAAAATTATGTCAAGTCGATGCTGTTCTGCTCATTTTACAGATGAGAAAACAGGTTTAGAAAGGTTTTCTGTCCAAAATCATAGGCTAACAATTGACAAAATGAGAATCCAAACTGAGAACTATCTGATACCAGATGCTATATTCATAACCACAAAAATAAACTGCGTATTTTAACACAATCCCCAAAATAAGATATTCATTTGTTGCAAAAGAAAATCTTTATTAAGCAGCCCACAATTACAAATTTGGTGCCATAGCCTTCTATGAAAAGGCACTGAAGGGAATATAATTTATTCAAAAAGACAAAATATTCAGCAAATGTATCAATCACTTACGACTGATATTGCCAAGGTGATAAGAGTTTGTTTATGTATATCATGCATCACTATTCATATATTCTTTTATGAAACATTTCTGCCTTGGGTTCATCATCTCATTATTCACCATATACATTCAATTAGTGACCATATAATACCTAGAAAGTTGTTAAAAAGTCAATTCAATTAAGCAAATGTTTATTTAATGACTTTTATATTTCAAGCCCTGTATATGAATGTAAACATCTAGTATATGAGTTAGATATTGTTTTCCCTCCTCTCTTAACAACATCTCCCCCTAGAGCTTAGAATTGACTTACTGGGAAAGACTGGGAAAATGACCTAAAGATGAAGTATAGTAAATGCTCTGAGAAAAGAGCAAAGTGCTACTAGAGTTTGAAAGATAGAGACTACTTTGAGTTGGGAGAATTACAAAAGCTTCATGCATAATATCCAAGATTAATTAGATTTCAGCATTGTATTAGTGACGGAATAGACTGAGCTCCTACAGCACAGAGGCCTCAAAATACAGTGCAGTAAAGCAGTGAGTTCTCTTAGGTACTGAAACATCACAGAATGTCCAAGCTCATTACTGGTTACTTTGGTAATACCCTTCTCCACAAACATACTAGCTTTCTAATACATTTGTTCCCAATTAGCTCCATGCAAAAGTGTTGCGCGTGGGTCACCGGCCAGCAGTGACCACGGAACGCTGCAGATGGCTCAACGATAAACATGCGAGAAAAAACGACATGCACAGAGACAAACTAGTTTCTGTGGGGAAGTAGGGACGAAATGGCCACCCCCCCTAGTGGGGAGCGCGCCGATTTACAGCCCATACCTGCTTTTATTGGGCTCATTCTGCATAATAATTCAGGTAAAGTACAGTACTCATTAGGGGGAAGTAAGGAACCATAGAAAACAAAGAACTCCGCCGGTCTATTGAGTCGGGGTCAAAGAGCTATAAGACTGAGGAACAAAATAACTTCCTCCTAAGACCCTTCTCATTCAACTGAGAGCATTCTAAACAAAGAAGGTTTCACAGTAATTTACATGTTCTTTCTTAGGCCTAATCACCCCGGGGAATCCGCACTTCTCAGTACCGAGCTGCACCACCCTGTCATTGTTTCAGGCTTAGGTGGAGCAAGGGAACTAAGGCAACCGGGAGACAAGGAGGTTTTTTCCCAGACGCTGAGAACTCAGGCTCTGTCAAAGCCGAGGAGCGAGGGTCCATCACCCCCTTTTGCTGCAGCCCCCCAAGTCCTTCTTTTGGGGGGGGCCTCCCAAAGTGATCGTGCCTGTCTTAGGTCATTCCCCCCGTGGGGAATCTTACCCGTCTTTGGCTAACCGACCAAGCTTTTTGGGGTTCAGTCATGAATAAAGCAGCAGAAGCAGCATTCCTGCCAGGAAGACAAGCTTTTGTCTCCTTGCTGGCTCACAGTTCCAAGGGCATTCCCTTAGCCTTAGCCTAGGCGGGGGTTTCAGCTTCTGATACCAGTCAGGGCGGTTCCCAACACAAAAGTAACCACAGCCAGAGCTCTCTGGTTGAGTCTTAATTCTGCCACTTTCCTCTGTTAGTCACTGCCTTCTGTGCTTCTTTTCCTCAATATTGTGACAGCTGCAGAAATGAGACAATATGCTGGTCAGTGCTCTTAGCCTGATCTTCACTGCTAGAAACCTCTGGGCTGCAATCTTTCTTTCCATTTTGTGCACAGAAGTTGGCTTCTTCAATCTCACGAGATCCTAAACCTCTGAACTCCCACTCATTTTAGAGTGGGCCACAGGCAAAGGGAGCCTCCCTTAGCAAACTACTATTACCTTCCATCTCTACTGATAAAACGGCTAATCCTTGCCTGAAGTCAGCTTTCTCATGTAGTAGTTTCTAAAAAGACCAAGAAGCAGCCAAAAGTCACCAACATTCTGCCTTTTCTAATCACTACTTCTAGAGCCAGGGGCTCTACATTCCAAGTTACCACAGAAGCAAATTTGGCCTTTTGAAAGAAAATAATTAAATGGCTCAAAAAGATGTTAAAGAGACTATTCAGTTTATGTGTATCAGAGAGCACCTAAAGACCAGGTAACTCCCCAGTGGAAGCAGAGCTCATGGGGTGAAAAGAGGAGAGGCTGTGGGCCGGTGTGGTATAGTTCACACAGAAGTGTTTGCCTCTTGCAGCTGCAAAACATGTGGTGGGAAATTTTCTAGTTTTTATGTCGTATGCTCAGAATAATGATGCAATCCACTCCAGTAACTGTCAGAACAGAACTTTGCTGCCTTTGCAAGCCCTGTAGTTTATAGGTTACTTGAGGTTCACGAAGCAGAAGAGAGTACAGTCTAAATAGACACACAGAGAATAAGGCAAGGGTCAAGACCAAGGGCAAACTGGGAACCACCTAGCATATCTGCTTTAGTCCTTTCACAAACCTAACATGTTGACCCAGTTCAACAAGTTGTAGCCATACATTATAAATGTAGTATGTCTGACATGCAGAAATTACTCAGTCATTGGCACTCATTACTAACACTTGCTCCAGGAGACAAAGGGAAGGACTGGCAGGTTCTTGGGCAGGGATATGAAATCATGAGATCCGTGCCTTCGTAAAATAAATATGCCAACTGGGAAAAGAATGACTAGAAGTGCAGAGAAAAAAATAAGTTTGAAAATAACCTGAAATCATATATGGCAGGAAGAATGAAAAAGAAAAGGGATGGATGTGAGAGGCTGGAAAAAACATGTGGACCTTAAAAGTCAAGACAACATAGTAGGCAAAGAGAACATGCTTTGCCTGAGTAGCAAAAAGGATAAAGTACCATGAAGAGAATTAAGGAGAATAAATAGAAATGTATTTTGAAAATTAATGCAATTAAGCAATGCATGAACAGATATCAAGCACAGGACTTCAAATAAAATTCTAAAATCCATAACATAGGCAAAGGCTTTTAGTGGAGATTCAGAAGTCATACAAAAGAACATGATGTTTAATGCCATAAAAGTGAATATAATTTTTGAAAGAAAGGGAATTGAAAGAAGACAACCCTGGAAAATGCTCACAGTTGGATTTTAAAATATATGTATATGGTGGTATATGCATTGAGTGATTTTCCACTGAACCCTAAAAATGAATAAACTACTAACATACATTGTAACTTAGATGAATTGCAAAATAAGTGTGCTTACCAAGACTCCAAATGCCTCCCCCCAAAAAAAACCCCACACATGTATAATTCTATTCATATGGAGTTCTACAAAAGGAAAAGTAATGTATATTAACAGAAGGCAGATCAGTGGTTTCCAGGGGCAGGAGGGAGAGTGGACTGCAAAGGACATAACAGAACTTTCTGGAGGATGGAAATGTATTCTCACTTGATTATGATGGTGGTATTTACATGGGTATATTTATTGTCAAAACTAATAGAACTAACTGTACAATTAAAATGGATATATTTTATTATATGCAACTTATATATCAATAAAAGAAGTTATTTTTAAAGATTAGTGGTTAGAAGGAGGAAGAAATGACTCCAAAAAGAAGTGTTCAAATAGGCAGGGGGAGAATCAAAGAGACAATCTAGGGGTTCATAGATGTCTAAGAAGAAGAGGTGAAATAATAAAAATGCAGCCAGCCTCATTGCATCCTAGAACACAAAATGAAATGGGTGTGAGAAAAGACTCATTGGGCAATCAGATGGTCACTTCTGACATCCAGATTTGTTTTAATAAAGGAAGTAAAGGTAGAAACTAGATTTCAAGAAGTTTACAGTTATTAGGAGGTGAAGAAATCAAGGAAAGGATTCTAGACTTCCATCATCCTGAAGAGAAAGGAGATATGGAACTAGAGGATGAGGGGAAGATTTTCTGTACAGGAAAAAGGTGTCCCATACTAGAAGACAAAGAGCAATTTTTTGGAGACTGAACTAATGGGAAATCTAGACAAAGGAAAAGTAAATTAACGGGTAAGTTTGAAACGAAGAAAATAGGAAATGAGATAAGGAGTTTGAAGAGAAACATTGCCCATGCAAGAAGCAGAACGTGTGTTAAGAGAAGATGAAAGTGAAGATAGAGATTGAGCTCTTCAGGTAAGCAGGGGGAAAGCTGAAGGAGCTCATATCAAGTGGTTTCAATAATCTCATCTGTAGAAGAAGCAAGGCTCTCCATTAAAAGTAAGAAAGTGTGTCTGAGCTCAGGCCTGAATAGAGAGTGGAGAAGAGTGGCAACATTTGCTATGGAGATTTCCATCAGAAAGCACTTCTCCAATTTCAATGGGCAAAGAAATCACACTGGATTCTTGTTAAAATGCAGATTCTGATTCAGTACTGGGCCTGACACTCTGTATCTTTATCAAGCTCTCTGGGAATGCTGATGACCACATTTTGGGTAGCAAGGCCAGGGGGAACCCTTTAGCAATGAGCAAAAGAATTGTGGAGTGAGGATCAATGTTGAGGTTGGAGTAGTTGTACAAATATAATCCCCCCACTAAGTGTTAACCATCCAGAATGCTGAAATTATTTGATGTCATGTTTGGCATCTGACACCATGATTACCACATAGAAGAAACTGAATAAGTATGTACTGGAGGAATGAAAAGATAAGTAGTTCTTTCTCAGGGACAGTAGGCAGTGGCATTTGATCAGAGTTGAAGAATCAATGACAGAAATGAGTAGAACAAAGAGGAAAGGACAGGAGGATGTTGGGAACCACCCTGCCTGGTTTCAGAAGCTGTAACCCCCCCATGGCTAAGGCTGAGTGAGCGACCTTCAGACCAGAAGCCACTAAGGAGACAAAGCTTATCTCTCTGGTAAGGGTGCTGCTTCTGCTCCTTTTACTTCACCTTGCCTGGCCCCCAATGCTTGACCAGTTAGCCAATGATGGGTAACATTCCCCAAGGCGGGAACAACCTAAGACAGACACAATCACATGGAGGACTCAGGGAAAGACTTGGGGGGCTATAGCAAAAGGGGGTGATGGACCCTCACCCCTTGGCTTTGACATAGCCTGAGTCCTCATTCTGTCTGTAAGAAGTCTCCTAATCTCGTGGCTGCCTTACTTCCTTGCCTAACTTAAGCCTGAAACAATACCTTAAGCCTGAAACAATGCTGGTGGTGGGTACCACCCTGTGATGGAAAGGACAGATTCCCTAGGACAATCAGACCTAAGAGAGAATATGTAAAATCCTGTGAAACCTGTTTTGTTTAGGATGCTCTCAATTAAATGATAAGGATCCAATCAAGAAGTGAGTTTGTTCCTCAAAGTTTTATGGCTCTTTAGCTATCTGACCCTGATTCAAAATAGGCCTTCAGAGTTCTTTGTATGTTTGATTCTTATTGCCTGATAATGATTAATGAGCTTTACCTATATTCTTGTGTAAAATGAACCCAATAAAAGCCTATCAGGGCAAGGGTCAGGGCGCTCTCCTCTTGAGAGAGTAGCCATGCCATCCCTTTCCCTCCACAGGACTCAGTAATCCGTGTGAATTTGTCTCGTGTCTCATCCATAAGGCCAAGGACACTGCAGGCCTGTGTCTGCATCAGGTGGACAAGTGAAGTCACGAGCTCAGAGGATCCAGGTAGAGAGGAGAGGCCAGTGAAGGGAGAAGAGGTAAGGGATTAAACATAAAAATTAAAATAAAATGTAGTTTGAGGGGTATGTGAAAGAGATATATATTTAGGAAAGTAGAATTTGTCATCAGAAAGAGCTGTATTTCTGTGCTTAAGACCTTGAAAACAAAGAAGTTCCAACTGAAAGCAGTGTTGTGACCTGGTTGAAAGGTAGCTTGTAATAAACTAATGAGATTGAGAAAAATTGTAATAAATTTACTTTATTTTCACCATGTCAAAAAGTACATGATGTTTCAGCATAACAGTCAGGATTTTTAGTAACTCTTAGCAAAAAATAATAACTATTCCCATTCAGTATAATTAAAATACAGAAATAGAATAGAAAAAAAATCTTATATGTACCAGTATAAGCACTGAGTTGACTTACCTTGGGTAACAGTTTAACTAGAATTCACCAAAAATAATATCTGATTGATTAGGTGATAAGGGCTTATATAGAAAAAGATGTAGTAATATTTCATGTCACCTTGAGGCAAATTTATATAGCTCCATTAAAAACTTCAAGGTTAAAAAGCTGAATGTATAATGAAAGTGCTAAAATGAAGAATGGCTTATTGGCAAAAGAATTATGACAACATGTTAAGAATGGCATATATGGAGCAAATATTGAAAGAATCTAGATTTTCAAAATAATTATTGATGACCTAAAAAAACACTTTGCACTCCAAACTGAACAAAAAAAATACTGATTTTTCAAAAAACTTAGTGATGCAATCCCCTTCTAAATGTTACTAAAAGGATCCAAGGTAGAAATAGTCTCCATAACAAAGAGTATATGTAAAAGTTCTTTTCTTTATGCGCGTGTGAACACATGCCCACAGGAAAGTATATCGGACGTGCACCTGCTCCTTACCCTTGCAGAGAGACACTCGTGCCAGTTTGACAATATGATCTGAAAGCTTTCTGAGGTTGAAAAGGAAGAGGGAAGCAAGGAGAAGTGAATGCCCGCTGAGTGCCAGGAACTGCATGCAGTGTTTCACATCAGTTCTCTCATTTACCAAATAAATAATGTGGCCACTCTGTCTCATCATTTCAAGGTTCTTTCTGTTCTGCCACACTGCTTCCCCCATGTGATTGCAATTATTTGCATGGACCCATACATATGCATTACTTAGACTCCAGGCACTGGAAATAAAAGTATCTGCATTTGAATAACACATGGTCTACTAATAACACATGTCCAAGGTCTTGTATGCAAATAATGACAGCACTGTGTGGAGAGGGCAGGTGCAAAGGGCTGTGGGAACCAGTAGGAACAGTGCCCAGCTGCAGGCTGGGGGATTCTGGAAGCCTCCAGGCAAATATAAGATATGTAAACAGACTTATAAAGGATTAGTTCAACTAGTGGGCAGTAGGGGGAAAGGATTGACAAGCAGAGGGAGCAAGCTGGGCCATGTTCTGAGAGATGCACACAGATGAGATAGTTCAGGAAGGAGGGCCAGAAGACAATGAATACGTTGTAAGTACAGGTTTATAGCCAATATCTACTCTCCGTGGGCCCGGGAGGTCCAGGGTACATGCATTTCCCTGGACTTGCTGTTCCTGAAGTTGTTCCACTTCTAGAATCTTTTGAATGCCAGTGTGTATCCTTGCAATGATTTACTTTCAGAATTCACAGAACTACTCAGCATTGAAAGCTCTTATTTCACAAGGTTTCTTGTTGGATGGCAAATATGGTATCATATTAAACACTTTCTGAGCCTAGTAACTCAGGAGAAACTGGCCATCTAATCTTCAACTTTTGGACTTCTGGAAAATTATAGGAAGCTCACAACTGTAATAAAATACATAATAATATAAAGTAGAAAAAAATAGAAAAGTAGAAAAAAGTAGAAAATTTTTAAAACTCTTAGGTATACCAAACTAAGAAACACAACTAGACACAAATTGTAAGAAATAGTACCTGATCTCAAAGAGTCTAGTTGAAGTTAGACTACAAAGTACCTATTGTTTTTTTATTTAGTCTTTATTGTATTTTTCCATTACCCTTTAGTCCCCTTATACCCACCTGCCCCCCCGGTGATCACCACACTGCTGTCCATGTCCATGCGGACTACAAAGTACCACTTTGTTTCTGCAAAGTGTATTTCTCTAAAGTATTTAAAAAGTGAGAGCTATAAAATGTTACCTTTTAAATAACATTAAATTAAAAAATCTCTCAATTATCTCTACTAATTTTTAAATAAAATTACCTTTCTCTAATTTGAAGTGCTTTAATTTTTAGTGAATTTGAACATCTTCTTCATTCATTTATTGATCACTGAATATACTATTCTGTGGAATTTCACTTCCTGCCCTTTTCCAATTTCAATTGGGGAGTGGTTATACATTTCTTACCAGTTTTTACTACCTATATTTGTACTTAAATTGTATAAAGTCTTTCTCAAGCCATTTGGGAATATTTTGTGATAGGTCTTTGCACTTTGGTACAGAAACTTTTTGTATGGTTAGCGGGATGGGGTGGTAGGGATAAACTAAACAAGAGATGGGAAAGTTGGTAATCGCCTGCCTAATTCATTTCATATCATTTTAAATACTGTGTCTTAAGAGGCACATTTTCCCCTGTCCTTTTCTAATTGAAATATAATCTATGTATTGTAAAGTACACAAACATTAAGTGAATGCTTAGATATGTGCACATCATGTAGCCACCACCTGGATCAAGATACAGAACATTTCTGGCATCCCAAAAGGTTCACTTTGCCTCCTCCCAGTCCGCTCCCTGTCCCAAAGATAGCCTCTATTCTGACCTCATCACCGGAGTTTAGCTGTGCAGTTAGAAGGAAGACTTTAATCATATCATATTTCAAAGTATAAATAGATTAATAAAAACTTTTAATACAAGTCATTCCTTTATCAGCCTCAAATTAACTGTGTATGTTAATAGATATAAAGACCTAAAAGCATATACCTTGCTAACAAGTGGAAATTATGGAAGGCAAAGTTTTTGCCAACATGAATATTTCTAAATTCACATCTTCTAACAGTACTTACTTGTGAACAACATAATATCAGAATTATGTGTTACATACAAATCTAATCTTACAATAATAATTATGAGCTTTTATTCTGATGATCCTTTTTCTAAATGAATCCAAATCACCTATTAAACCCTTCTGTTATAGATGAGATATGGTTTTAGATTTAAAAAAAAAGCAAATACCTGAGTAAACCAAACCTAAACTAGCTTATTTTTCAAGTAGAAGTACTATAACATATACAAGAAAACACTTATTTTCAAACACTAATGCCTTATTTCCAGGAATCCAAAAATAGGTAAAAATTGTTTATTTCTAAAAAATATATATATTTCTCTAAACTCTTCAAAATGTGTAGCATATAAATAGCATTAACCATGTTACAACACAGACAACCTGTTGGGAACCGCCCTGACTGGTATCAGAGGCTGAAACCCCCGCCTAGCTAAAGCTAAGGGAACGCCCTTGGAACTGTAAGCCAGCAAGGAGATAAAAGCTTATCTCCCTGGCAGGAATGCTGCTTCTGCTGCTTTATTCATAACTGAACCCCCAAAAGCTTGGTCGGTTAGCCAAAGACGGGTAAGATTCCCCACGGGGGAGACGACCTAAGCCAGGCACGATCACTTTGGGAGGCCCCCCAAAAGAAGGACTTGGGGGGCTGCAGCAAAAGGGGGTGATGGACCCTCGCTCCTTGGCTTTGACATAGCCTGAGTTCTCAGCGTCTGGGAGAAAATCCCCTTATCTCTTGGTTGCCTTAGTTCCCTTGCTCCACCTAAGCCTGAAACAATGACAGGGTGGTGCAGCTCGGTACTGAGAAGTGAGGATTCCCTGGGTGATCAGGCCTAAGAAAGAATATGTAAATTACTGTGAAACCTTCTTTGTTTAGAATGCTCTCAGTTGAATGAGAAGGGTCTTAGGAGGAAGTTAGTTTGTTCCTCAGTCTTACAGCTCTTTGACCCCCCAACTCAATAGACGGGCAGAGTTCTTTGTTTTCTATAGTTCCTTACTTCCCCTAATGAGTATTGTACTTTACCTGAGTTATTATGTAGCATGAGCCCAATAAAAGCAGGTATGGACTGTAAATCGGCGCGCTCCTCACTAGAAGGGGTGGCCATTTCGTCCCTACTTCTCCACAGAAACTAGTTTGTCTCTGTGCATGTTTTTTCTCGCGTGTTTATCGTCGAGCCATCCACAGCGTTCCGTGGTCACTGCTGGCCGGTGACCCACGTGCAACAACAACCCTTGCACCATGAGAGTTTCTATTAAAAGGTCAGCAATCAAATGTGTAGCTGTGAACTGCTTCCTTGACCAGGCCAGCCTCACACCAGCAGCCACATTCCTCCTCCTGGGGCAGCAGAGGTAGCACACGACCTGGATAAGCCCAGCCTGTGGATGCCAGCAATTGAATGGTAGTACCTTGAGCAGAGAGGTGATCAACGTGAGACACCATAACTCTTGAATCTCTCTGTGAAAAAAAAAATTGTCTAATGATATTCTCCAGATTTAAGCTAGTGTGTCAACTAAGCAGAATAAACACACACACATAAAAATAATCTATAGATCTGAATATCTTATAGAAGTTGGAGCCAGTAGAGAATATAGGAAAAAGAGAGCTGCCTTGGGTATAAATAGACATAGCATCAACAAGGCAATAATTTCCTATGTGATAGCTACTGGGACTTTGCCTTTTATTATTTTTTGCAAGTATTGTTTCTATAGACTTTACCATTTTAGTTATTTCACATAACCTTCATTTTTACCCATGTCACTCTCTACACACTCTAGACATTGTGGGAAATATTCTATGCAGATCCACAAGGACTCTGAACACATGATCTTTCTTTCATGCCCTGCCACCACCCCCTATCAAGGACTCGGCTCTTTTCAGCCCTCTAAGATGTGGGATTCCCTAGGATAGCACTGCAGATGCAAGGAAGGAGGGATTTTGAATTCTCCTAGAGCAGAGCTGAAAATCGAACCTGACATAATCTAAGTTGTGAGAATTAAGTTTTGGAACAACCTATTTTCATCACGAAAATAATATACTCAAAATACAATGTGGCATTATACTTAATAGTGATGTATAAATTGAAAAAGCATTAAATGGTAGTTCTTAATACTATTTCTTTCTTTTTAATTTACAAACAATTTTTAAAATTAGTTTATTATTGTTCGATTACAGTTGTCTGCACTTTCCTTCCACCATTCCCCCCACCCGAGACAAACACACCTCCATTCCTTGCTTCCACCCTCCCCCTTGGTTTTGTCCATGTGTCATTTATAGTAGTTTCTGAAAACCCTTCTCCCCACTGCCCCACCCCCTCCCCTCTGGTTACTGTCAGATTGTTCTTAATTTCAATGTCTCTGGTTATATTTTGCTTGCTTTTTTCTTTTGTTGATCAGGTTCCAGTTACAGGTGAGATCTATGGTATTTGTGTTTCACTGCCTGACTTATTTCACTCAGCATAATGCTTTCCAGTTCCATCCATGCTGTCACAAAGGGTAGGAGCTCCTTCTTTCTCTCTGCTGTGTAGAATTCCATTGTGTAAATGTACCATAGTTTTTTGATCCACTCATTTACTGATGGGCACTTAGGTTGCTTCCAGCACTTGACTATTGTAAATTGTGCTGCTATGAACATTGGGGTTCATAGGTTCTTTTGAATTGGTGTGTCAATGTTCTTAGGGTACAGTCCCAGCAGTTGAATTGTTGGGTCATAAGGCAGTTCTATTTTTAGTTTTCTGAGGAAATTCCATACTGTTTTCCACATTAGCTGCACCAGTATGTATTCCCACCAACAGTGCACTAGGGTTCCCTTCTCTCCACAACCTCACCAATACTTGTTTGTTGATTTGTTTATGATGGGCATTGTGAAGTGATATCTCATTGTGGTTTTAATTTGCACCTCTCTCATGGCTAGTGATGCTGAGCATCTTTTCATGTGTCTCTGGGCCCTCTGTATGTTCTCCTTGGAGAAGTGTCTGTTCAAGTCCTTTGCCCATTTTTCAAGTGGGTGTTTTGTCTTCCTGGAGTGGAGTCGTGTAAGTTCTTTATATATTTTGGAGATCAAACCCTTGCCTGAGGTATCACTGGCAAATATGTTTTCCCATACAGTTGGTTCTCTCCATTTTAATGCTGTTTTCTTTAGCCATGCAGAAGCTTTTTAATTTGATGAGATTCTAGTTGTTTATTCTTTCCTTTATGTCCCTTGCTCTAGGGGACATGTCAGTGAAGATGTTGATGCATGGAATGTCTGAGATTTTCCTGCCAATGTCCTCCTCTTGGACTTTTGTGGTGTCACAACTTATATTTAAGTCTTTTATCCACCTTGAATTTGTTTTTGTGTATGGTGTAAGTTGGTGATTTTCATGTTTTTGTATCAATCCAGATCTTCCAACACCATTTGTTGAAGAGGCTATTTTTACTCCATTTTATGCTTCTTCCCCCTTTGTCAAATACTAATTGACCACAGAGAGTATTTCTAAGAAACACCTCCTTCCTCGTGTTGTCCCTGCTATGTCACAGGCACGTAACCCATTCACTTTTCTTCCATAGCCCTGCCTGGCCTCCAGATCTTCTCTCAGCCATGTCTAACTTTTACTTCCACACCCTCCCCATGGAGCTCAGGAATTTATTCTCTTTGTGGTTTGCTCCCTACTCTGTATGAGCAGAGCATAGGACTTTGCTCCTACTGCTTCTCCCTGGCTCTGAGATTTGTAATCTCTACTAAAGCTGAGTTACAGGTCACATTTCCCTAAAACAGCCCTCTGCCTAAAATATTGTATATTGACCAGGAGTTACTTTTGAACTTATTCAAAATGAAAATTGGTTGCACCTCCTAACAAGATAAATTCCTTCACTAGAATTCAATAAAAGTTATACACAAAAGTTTCAAAATCATCATCATAGAAACTCGGCAGACCTAACCAATCAGCTGTTATACATCAATTGAAAGCAAAAAATAAAAAAACTCAGCTGTTTCATCTGGGAAGAAATTTGGGGATGATCTGCTCCCCATTTTTCAAATCAAAGATAAGGAAACAGAGTACACATTGGGCAGGACAGTACTGGGCATCCTGCATGACACATATTTTCACCCAGATGCAGCACGCTCCCTGTGTGCCTCGAGCTTCTCCTCCAGATGACTATCAAATGAGCCCAAGCCAAACATTTTGTTTATTTTAAAGCTATTATGCCTATTCTTGAAATGCAACGGACAAGGAATGTTTGAGGAAAGGAGGAAAGTACAATGAACATGTGCTATCTTACAGTTCACAAAATAGGTCACAACATGACCTCATTTGATTCTCTCACCTTCCAAATGCTCTCCAGAGAAGAACAGAGCAGGTATTGTTTTCAAGTGAGGAAATTGGAGCTGCAAAATTTTCTCAGGGTCAAACAGTCAGTAAATAAAAGATACAGGCCTCAAATCCACTTCCCACTGTAAAATTCATGCCCTTAATCTTTTAATTTCATAAAAAATGTCTTAAATGACTACCCAATATTTTACAATAGAGTGGTGATTAATAACAGGTCCTAGAGGCGAGCAACCTCTAAATGCCTGAAATCTCTGAATGCAGCCTCTTAGTTAGCACTTGACTAGGTCCATGTCCTCATGGGGTTTTGTAACCATTGCTTTACACCTTGGTTTACTTATCTATAAATGTAAATGGTAATTTAGATGTCTTACCGAGAATGTGAGAACCAAAGAACATAAGATATGGCAACACTGTGCCCTTCCTGGACTACGTCATAAGCTGTAGCTGTCACTCATTTTGTCCTCCTCACATAGAAATACAGTTGACCCTCGTATAACACAGGTTTGAATTGCACAAGTCCACATATATGCAGATTCTTTCCAGTAAATATTGTAAATATATTTTCTCTTTCTTATGATATTCTTAATGATATTTTCTTTTCTCTAGCTTACTTTATTGTAAGAATACAGTATATAATATATGTAACACACAAAATATGGGTTAATGATTTATCAGTAAGGCTTCCCGTTGATAATAGTCAAAAGTGATACACAGATTTTCAAGTGTGAGACAAGTTGGCATCCCTGACCCCCACATTGTTCAAGCATCAACTGTACTTGGGGTGAAACTTACCTCAAAAAAAGTTATACTAAATAATTCTCTTTATATGGATATAGTACATATAAACACAGGCTATGTTTCCCATGTAGAATCCTTAAGATATTTTTAGGGTCCAAAATTTTTATAGCCTTGCTACTCAAAGTACAGACCAACAGCATCAGCTTTACCTATGAGCTTATTAGAAATGTACAGTGCCCAGCCCCACCCAAGCTTGATGAACCATATCTGCCTTTTAACAAGAATCCCAGCTCATCTGATTACACATAAAAATTTCAGAAGCACTGGTCTACACCCCAGTGCTAGACAGCTGAGTGAAGGTGTAGGGCACATGTGTCAAGCTCAAAGTAAAAAGGCATTATGTTCAGCAAGTCTCTGAAATCACTCACTGCAAACATGGGAAGTCCTCTGCAGCTGGCTAGTCTGTAAGGTGTTTGGTTTTATTAACTCATCATTGATTTATTATTCTTTCTCTATGCTACCATTCTACCCTCGACCAAGGAGAATATATTGATATATACTTAAGAGATCAACACATTCTAGAAGCTCATGCTTAGTAAAAAATGTTCTGAAAGCTTTCTTTCCATGTTGCCGTTTTCTCATTCCTTATCTTAGCTCAACTGAAAAGGGCAGCAGTTGCTGAGGATAAATGTGGAGGCTACTGAAATTAAATCAAGAAAAATTTGTATTTATTACTGAGGTTGAAAAGGAAGGTGACATTTTTAAAGGTTAAATTAGGTAAATTAATTGAAAACAGAACAAGTAAAAAATCAATCCTCCTTGCTGAGAGTAAACCAGCACAATTTTTCAGTTGTCTTTTCAGTTATTTGATTTTGCGTGTTCCTTTGTAGCTCTCCCTAAGGTATAGGATCCTTTTGTGACCGGTGGAGACCAGGACTTCATTATTTTTCTTAAATTCCTTCAGTGCCAAGGCGATATGGCTCCATGGCCTCAAAGAGCTCTAATGGATAGGACAGACTGGAACAGTACAAAGGCCAACCACCATACTTCAGCCAAAAGGACTCCAATATTGATGACTTTGGGCTAAGCAACAAGCTTTCTAAAGCAAGAAAAGGTCATTTGTCAGCAGCAATGAGGATGCTGTTATAAAAAGAGGAGTTTAAAGATGTATGAGATAGAATTATTCTTGAGTTTTATTTGTGGGCATTGGAAGTGTAATTGCTGTGTTTGATACCTGGCTCCAGGTGTGACTGTGAGCAAGTTCTTCAGCCTCTGAACTTTAGTTTCTCCTACTACAGATATATGATATTAATCCTCACCCACTCAACTGATGTGAAGCTAAATTGAATTAAAATGTTTGTAAAACACTAATTCTGTGAAATCACTTAGCAGAAGCTTAATAACTTAGTTTCCTTTACTGCATGCATTAGGTCTACGTACAAAGACCTGATAACACTAAGCATACTGGAAGAAAAAGTTGTGCTTGTAGATGTAGACTTTAGGGGACTGATAATATCTCATTTATGTTCACTGTGGTTACAAGCTCAAGGTAAAATTCAACAGTCAACAGAGCTTCCTTATTTTAACACACTTTCAGAGAAAAAAAGATGATTCTATACCTCTGGTTGCCTCACATTTCCTCAAACACCTAATAAGTTCACTTGACCAAATTACACAAAATATTGCCCTTTGTCCTAGAAATTTTGTTGCAATAATTAGTTATCATAAAATTAAGCAATCTTATTGGAAGGTGGTACAAGACAGAAAATTCTGCCACTACAATATAGACAATTTCCCTCTATTGGTTTCCCCAGCAGTAGTAAGACAACGTCAGAGACCCCATGCAGTCATACTATGCAACTGGGGTGTTTATGACCAATGTGTTTGAGCTTTTAAACTTCCAATGTTTGTCTTTTTTGCCTCTAAGGCACGTGTACATGTGTGTGTGCACAAACATACACACATATAGTCCTGAAACAATTAGAAAATAATCTCAGCTCATACTTCACATTTTATATGAAATTTAATTAAAAATATACTGTAGATATGAATATAAAATGAAGAACAATAAAGCATTTAGAAGAAAACATAGCAGAAAGTCTTTGTGACATGGAGTTAGACAAAGATTTTTTCAATTTGACCCCAAAGGCATGAAACAAAAGAGAAATTATTAATAATTTGGACTTTTTAAAAATTGTAAATGTTTCATCCTGCAAAAGACATTGTTGAGAAAGAAAAACCTTCAACTAGGAAAAAATATTTTAAAATTACATATTGACCAAAAAAGACTTATAAATAGAATATGTTAAATTCTCAAAACTCAAGGATAAAAAGAGAAATTTTAAAACAGAGAACACCAAGTGCTAATGAAAATGAAACATAACTGGAACTCTGGTGAGAATGCAAATGGTACAGATACTTTGAAAAATAGTTGGCTGTTTCTTATAAAGGTACACATACAGTTGTACAGAGATTTCCTAAGAGAAACATAACTTCTATTCACATATAAGTCCTTTTGTGTAACATTCTAGAAGAGGCAAAACTTAAGGATTAAGAACAGATCAGTGGTCTCCAGGGTTTGTGGGACAGGGGAGGAAAAACTACATACATGTGGCACAGAGGAATTATTTTGAGAGGTTACTGTTCTTTATTTTGATTATTGTGGTAAGTAGATGACTTTATGCATTTGCAAAAAGTCATGGGAACTAAACAATGTACCACAAAGAGTAATTTCATCATATGTAATTTTTTTTATTTATTTATTTAGAGATAAGGGAAAGGAGGAGAAAGAGAGGGAGAGAAACATTAATGTGTGGTTGCCGCTTACATGGCCCCCACTGGGGACCTGGCCCACAACCCAGGCATGTGCCCTGACTGAAAATACAACCAGTGACCCTTTGGTTTGCAGTCCACACTCAATCCACTGAGCTACACCAGCCAGGACTTATCATGTAATTTAAAAATCAATTCAAAAAAACACAAGCACTGAAGAGGAAGAAACAAAATTTTTATTTTTATAAGTTATATAATTACACGTATAAGATACCCAAAAGAATCTCTAAAACAATTAGAGAAACAGAGGTTAACCAGCTGGATTCATTGAAGAACCACACACAAAAATCAATTGTATTTCTATGCATCGAGATCTCACTGCTAGAAAATATAAATTAAAAAACAGAATTGTATAGAGAAAAATTAGTTTACAAAAGGATATTTAATGTGGAAAAATTAATATAAATAAATGGAGAAGCCCACCTTATTCATGACAAATGCAATGACAAGATTTATATGAAGGCTAGTCAACAGGCTTTAGTTATTACATCAAACACTAATCTAGGTGTGGTTATGAAGTTATTTTATTAAGTCCATTATCAGTTGACTTTATGTAATGAAAGTTATACTGAGTATTCTGGGTGGACCTGATTCAATCAGTTGAAAGACCTTCAGAGCAATGCTGAAACTTCTCTGAAGAAGAAGAAATCCCCTACTGTGGACTGCAGTTTCAGTGTGTCTCAAGAGTTCCAGCCTGCCATTGCTCGTGGCCTGGCCTGTGAATCTGGACTCGCCCAGTCAGTGCCACAATCGCATGAGTCAACTCCCTGCAATAAATTCTTCAATGAATATCCCACGCTGGTTCTGTTTCTCTGACTGAATGCTGACTAGTGAAAAGAAGGCTGAATTTTATAAAGCATTCATTTTCCCCCAAATTATTTTGGACTGAATACAGTTTTAATCAAATTCCAACTTTTTTAAGTTACTTGAAAGACTGATACTGTTTACAGGGGTATGAAAGCTCCAGAATTACCAAAGATTAAGCTCAAAATGTGAGCTTTGCTCTTCTAGATACCAACACTTATCATAAAGGACAATTACAACAATGTGATATTAGAACAGAGAATTTCAAAAGAAAATGAGACATAACAGGAGAATAGAAAGCCGGAAACAGACTTCTTGATGCCTGGAAACACGATGTTTTAGCACCATGGCAGAGCGCTGTGGAAACAAACATGCTGCTTCACAGGCCATCTCAGTGAATCGGAGAACAGGACTCTGAGTGAGCAGCAAGTCCCCAGCAAATGTATACAGTATTATATTATTTTTATAAAACTCAGAACAAGAAAATGAAGTAATAACATATGTATATCATATATATCATATTTGTATCTTCTAAAAAAACAAAGGTGACATACACACAACTCAGGATAGTAGTTAACGCTGAACAGGAAGTGAAAAATGTATTCAATGGCATTGATAATGCTCTTGTTTAAAAGTTAGTTGGTCATAGCAGAGATATCCAAAATATTTAACAAACAGTAGAACATAATTCCAAACCAATTAGAACAGAACAAGCCAGAAATGACCTGAACAATCCAAAGGGTGCACACCCATGGACCATTAGGCCCAGTAGGTTTCATCACAGCTGTTCACTCTATTATTGTGCACCCTAATGTACATAACTATTACATATTTGTATAGGTCTTACATAGTATATAATGAAAAATATAATGGCCAAGAAGTACATGAAAATATGCTCAACATCCCTAATAATCAGGGAAATATGTAAATCAAAACCACAATGAGATATCACCTCATACCTGTTACAAAGCTGTCATCAAAATGACAAGCAGTAACAGTTGTTGATGAGGATGTGAAGAAAAGGGAACCCTTACGCACTGTTGGCAGGAATGTAAATTAGTGCAGCCACCATGGGAAACAGTGTGGATATTCCACACAAAAAATTAAAAATATAACTACCTTATGAGTCAGCAATTCTACTTCTGGGTACTTACACAAAGAAATTGCAGTCAGAATCTCAAAGAAGTATCTGCTGCCCTTCCATGTTCACTGCAGCGTTATTCACAATAGCCGGGATATAGAAACAACCTAAGAGTTCATCAACAAATGAATAGATAAAGACAATGTGGTATACATATGCATATGTAATTGAGTATTATTCAGCCATGAAAAAGAAGGAAATCTTCCCATTTGAGACAACAAGGATGGACCTTGAGGGCATTAGGCTAAGTAAAATAAGCCCAATAGAAAAAGGTAAGTACTGTATGATATTATTTATATGTGGAATCTGAAAAAAGCCAAACTTTAGAAAGAGAGCCAATGGTGGTTGCTAGAAGCTGGGGAAATGTGTAATGGGGAGATGTTGGTCAGAGAGTACAATTTTCTAGTTAGAAAGTTGTGGGAGGAACTCTGTCCAGCAGAGCTCTCCCAGCCACTGCAGATGAGAAATAAATCGTCCCAGACACAGTCTTGTTGTTCTGGCAGGAAAGGGGGTGGTGATTTCCTCTAGTGGGGAATGCCCTGAGCCCTTCTCCCAAATGGCTTTTATTGGGAATAGCATGTGTAGGTGCATACAAAATACATGCCTAGCTCATCAATCAATGTCAAAAGGCCATGGTCATACATATACAGGCACTCTCTATAGATAACAATTGAAGGAACACACAGATCTGTCATATGTCAGAGTCTGTTAGTCATGCTGATGCCAGAAGCTCCTTAAGATGTATTTCATGAGACAGGGAGTTTACTCCTTATGCCTTAAACTTAAACATCCGGTTTATACAGACAAGGCTTATTGCTGGGCAGAGCAGGCTTAAAAGGACAAAATGCACATTTCAGGCCTGATTCCCATGGGAACCCTTGGTGTTAGAGTCAAGTCACGTCTGCCAGCTGTATTTTTACCTGGTTTTCCAGGGAGACTTACTAGCCCCTTTCAGGGATTGCTCTCACAGGGCTATAGTCTCCAAAACCACACAGAGTGGTCCCCAACAGAAAGTGAATGAGTTCTGGGGATTTAACACTCACTGTTGTGATTAATAGTTAAATATATATATATATATATATATATATATATATATATATATATATATATATAAAATCACCATTTAACCCCCCATACTCTCTTCACCTCCACCCACTCGCCTCCCCCATAATTACAACACTGTTATCAATATCCATGAGCTCTTCTCTTTTGTTTCTCTTTCGCTCAATCCCTCTACCCCTCAGCTCCCCCCCCAAGAGCTGTCCTCCTGCTCTCTCCATCTATAAGTCTGTATCTATTTTGCTTGTTAGTTCAGTTTTTTCATTAGATTCCACATATGAGCAAAATCATATGGTACTTGACTTTCTCTGACTGGCTTATTTCACTTAGCATAATGTTCTCCAGGTCCATCCATGCTGTCGCAAGGGTAGCCAAGATTTAGAAGCTGTCTGATGTCCATTAGTAGATGAGTGGATAAAACAGCTATGGTACATTTACACAATGGAATACTACTTGGCCTCCCTTTACATTACTGTATTCCTAGTACCTTGAACAGTACTTATTTATAGTAAGTCTGCCAAAAATATTTTTGCATTAATAAACAAGTAGAGGAATACATGAAAGAATGTCTCTGTAACAGATCTTCACAAGTAAAAATGCTAAATTTAGTCAGGATAGCCACAAGGATAACAAAGAATTAACAAAGAATTAACAAAGAATTAACATGAGGATATATCTCTATTTAATCTCCCTTCGCTCCTCATTGCTTCACCTAGATAGGTCAAACAGCATACTCACCTTTAATTCTCTTACAGAATAAATCAAAGGCCAAGTCTAAATGAGGGAGATAGACAATAAGTACTGAGTTAGCACCATAAACAACAGAGTCACTATGCCTATTGTTTATGGGTTACAAAAGATCCAGAACACTAGACATGCCTCTGATCTCAAGACTTCCCAGAATATCACTATTTCACAACTTTACTAAAAGTCAGTTCTGTTATTTACACTTTGAAACATATTTTGTTAAACCCATAATGTGTAGTATAATTTTGAGATGTTCAAATTCACAGAAACATACTCCTCTTCTTCAACTATACCCATACACTATAGCTGGATTTGATGCATATCCACAAGAAAATCTAAATGCATAGTATATAACAATATACTATGGTAAAATTTTAAGTCAAAACACACCAATGTCAGTCAAAGGAGGTTAAAATTGTCCTTACTGATGTGGTGGTTATCCTTAGTTCATAAAGAGGGCAAAGATCACATAGGCACCTTAGGGAGGGGTGAGATGGTGGTGGGGAAAAAGAGGGAAAAAACTGTAATGGAAAAAACTCTAATAGAATAAACAATAAAAACAAGTTAAATTTTAAAAAGATTTTTAAAAATCAGGAATGAATCATCACAGCTTCAAAAGGTAAAAATAATGCAAAAGGCAGAAAACAAACTGGGTGAAAGACAATAAGACAAAAATCTGGACATTGTAAAGAAGCATTATCACAACAAGATCTTGAAAATCTGATGGGAAAAAAAATTACTGTATTTTTCAGATCATAAGACGCACCTAGGTTTTAGAGGACAATAGGAAAAAAATTTTGAAGCAAAAAATGTGGTAAAATATTTAATAACATAAATAACATAATATTTCACCAATGTAAATATAAACAGAACTCAACAGCAGCATTAACAACCATTATTCCTCCCAAATTGGTGGGGGGAAGAGGTGCATCTTATAGTCCAGAAAATGTGGTACTAGAAAAATGTCCTGAAACTGAATCCACAATACATGTATACAATAATTTATATTTCAAAAACTTTTTTATGTGAATAATTTTATCTTTACAGCAGCTCTTTTCTGTTACTACTTTACAGAGAGGAACCTTGAGATATTGGAAATTTTGGCAAGATCTCTCAGAAAAAATGAAAATGTCAGGAGCAGAACCCAAATATTTGGCCTAATATTTCTTCCACTCAGGATTATTTTGACTCTTTCTAAAGAAATTCCAAAACTGAATAAAAATGATACCAAATCAATCAATTCAAAAAATAAAATACTCGGTCATTTAATCTGTAATTTGTACATGACCCCACCTTAACTATTTAAACGGTTAGTTTTTTACTGAATGAAATGATGGCTATTATTGCACCTACAGAGAAGACAAGAAGTCAAGACAGTGATTTAGCCAACTGGAATGAATTGAATAAAAAAATATCAATTCTTTAAGTTGTTCAGTAGTAAAAGATGTAAAACTACTTAATCTCATTAAAAAGAAAAGACTATCTGTGGACATTTAAAACATATGATTAATCTGCTAAAGTTTGTAAGTATTTTTTTAATTATTCCAGAATTCATTGACTTTGTGGCCATCTTCTCACAATAATTACCTTTGAATTATTTTAAAAGAACATACTTATTCATGCCCTAGGTAGCTTATGTCAATTAAGGATATGGTTTGTGTTGTGGGAAAAAACATTTTACAAACAACAAGGTTAGTGTGGAAAAAAATCCAGCTATTGTTAACATAATGAGAACAGTTTGCATGACATCAGTGTAACCTGGCAGCCAAGGAGAGTGTATTAGAATGCTCATGCATGAACAATGACAACTTCACTGTACCAGTCAGTGGGGGTGGTAGACACTGTTGAGTGAGCATGTGTGCTGTGTGGCTGTGGCATTCAAAATGACTGAGTGAGTAGAGTAATGAATCTGCAACAAATTTTGTGTTAAGTTTAAACATTCCTCTGTGGAAACTATTCAGATGATTCAGAAGGCTTTTGGGAACAATGCAATGAGTGCAGCACAAATAAAAATGTGGCACAAACACTTCAAAGATTGTCAAGTATCTATGAAAGTGATCCACATTCTGGAAGATCTGCAACAAGTAGAACATCTGGGAATGTTGAACACATACAGGCTGCAATGGGCAGCTGACAGTGCTACAACTAGAAGCTGATCTGGGGATTCCAAAAGCTACAGTGTTTGAGATTTCAATGCAGGATCTTGGCATAAAACAGGTGGTAAAATTCATTCCCTGACTTCTGCTACCAGAGCAGAACAAACATAATGCTACAGTTGCTAATGACTTGATTCAAACCACTACCAATGAATGAGACATCCTCAAGTAGGTCATAACTTTAAAGGGGACTGAGGTGTCATTGTCCTATGTACAATGTTATTTGTATCTTGTATCTTCTCCCATAAATGTCTCTATTTTTCATATTACATGACTAGATATGTTCTGGACAAGCTATATATATGTATGTAATTAAATATATATATATATAAAAATTAAAGCTGTCCACTAATCACATCATATGAAAGAATGCAGAAGCCTCTTTTTTTCTTTTTTCTTTTTGCTAATATAAGCATTTATTTATTATGTCTTTTCCATTGCCACTTAACCCCCTTATACCCTTCTCCCTTGATCCTACACTATTGTCCATGTCCATGAGTTCTTTTACCTTTTTGCTTAATCCTTCCACCCCCTAAACAACACTCGCATAGCTGTCATCCTGTTCTCCATCTATGAGTCTGTCTCCATTTTGCTTGTTAGTTCAGTTTGTTCATTAGAGTCCACATATGAGTGAAATCATATGGTATTTGTCTTTCTCTGACTGGCTTATTTCACTCAGCATAAGGTTATCCAGGTCCATCCATGGGGTCTCAAGAGGTAAAATTTTCTTCTTTTTTATAGCTGAGTAGTATCCAATTGTGTAAATGCCCCATAGTTGTATTATCCATTCATCTACTGATAGACACTTGGGCTGCGTCCATATCTTGGCAATTGTAAATAATGCTGAGATGAACATAGGGGTGCTTATGTTCTTTCAAATTAGTGTCTTGCGTTTCTTTGGGTATATTCCCAGAAGTGAGATTACTGGGTCAAAAGGCAGATCCATTTTTAATTTTTTGAGGTATCTCCACACTGCTTTCAACAGTGGCTGCACCAATCTATATTCCCACTAACAGTGTAAAAGTGTTCCCCTTTCTCCACATCTTCACCAGCACTTGTTGTTTGTTGATTTATTGATGATAGCCATTCTGACAGATGTAAGACAGTATCTCATTGTGCTTTTAATTTGCATTTCTCTGAAGATTAGTGATGTTGAGCACCTTTTCATAGGTCTATTGGCCATCTGTATGTCCTCTTTGGAGAAGTGTCTATTCAGCTCCTTTGCCCATTTTTTAATTGGATGTTTTTCTGGTGTTGAGATTTTAAGTTCTATATAAAGTTTGGATATTAAGCCCTTATCAGATGTTTCAGCAAATATGTTCTCCCATTCTATGGGAGGTCTTTTTTTATTTTGTTGATGGTTTCCTTTGAGGTGAAAAATCTTTTTAGTTTGATATAGTCTCATGTGTTTATTCTTTCATTTTGTTTCCCTTGCCTTGGAGGTATATCAGTAAAAAATATTGCTATAAGTAATGTTCAAGATTTTTCTGCCTGAGTTTTCTTTTAGAATTTTTATAGTTTTATGTCTGAACTACTAGAACTGATCAATAAATTTAGCAAAGTAAGAGGAAAATTAATAGCAAGAAACCAGTTGCATTTTTATATGCCAATAATGAACCAAAAGAAAGGAAAATTAAGAAAACAATCTCATTCACAATTCCTTTAAAAAGAATAAAATACCAGGAATAAATCTAACTAAGGATATGAAAGATGTCCTCAAAAAATTGTAAGACACAATTTCTTTCTGAAGAAAGAAACTGAAGAAGATACAAATAATTAGAAACATATACTGTGTTCATGGATAGGAAGAAATAACATAATTAAATGTCCATGCTACTCAAAGCAATCTACAGATTCAATGCAATTCCTATCAAGATTCCAATGACTTTTTTATAGAACTAGAACAAACATTTCAAAAACTTATATGGAACCACAAATGCCTCTGCATAGCAATAGCAATCTTGAGAAAGAAGGACAAAGTTGGAGGGATCTTGCTACCTAATATCAAACTATACTATAAGGCTACAGTAATCAAATCAGCATGGTATGAATTAAAAAAGGGTGCACATATTAATGGAACATAATAGAGAGCCCAGAAATAAATGAACACTTTCATAGTCAATTAATATTCGACAGAGGAAGCAAGCACATGCAAGAGGCTAAAGATAGTTTATTTGATAAGTGGTATTGGGAAAATTGGACAGAATCATGCAGAAAAAATGAAACTAGACCACCTTCTTACACTACACACAAGACTAAATCCAAAATGGATTCTTCTTTTCTTTTTAATTCAAACAAGAGGAAATGTCTACAAATGAAGAAGAAACAGGATGGTCCTTCTGGTCATACAACAAAAGCGAAGGCTCAAAACAGAATGCATCCTAGAATAAAGTTTGACATTATTAACATAAACAGAAATTGAACCCACTCAAAAACTGTTGAAGGTAGTATCTTAGTCTTGAATGAATTGTAAAAAATAATATTAAAATTATAAATGCACACATTAATAAGTGACATTTAACTTTGCATTTTCTTCCACACATTCAAGGTTTTCACACTGTCATGAGAATAACTCATTCTACATTTCAGCTGGTGTAGGTGCCTATTATGAGGCTACTGACTCAGAAGAGATCATTCTGCAATTCATTCCTGTGCATTTAGGAATGATTTGAACCTCCCTTTTTTTCAGTGTGAGATAAGGAAGCTTATTAACCATTTTCTAAAACATTAATAGACAAGTACATCACCAGCTGGAAAAAAAATAAAGCACCTTCAGGAGAATATAAAGCATCCATGACACAATTGTGGAATGCAGCCAGCACCAGGAACCATGCAGGAAAGAAGTATTTGTGGTGGCTTTGTCAATTCTTAAGGTTAAAATGTTAATGCATATCAATAAAGAAAATCTAAAACACATTTTTCTTTGCTCTGGTGACAGCCTTCAGACTCTTTGATTGAGATCATCACTAACAACACAGGAACTTTTCACTCCTGAACAATCTCAATGGATCAAATGCATGAACACCCATGATGAGCAATTGCTCTCAAATTTCACAAGACCATAGTAATCAAAACAGCCTGGCACTGGCATAAAAACAGACACACAGATCAATGGAACAGAATGGAGGGCCCAGAAATAAGCCCACACCTTTATAGTCAATTAATATTCAACAGAGGAAGCAAACACATACAATAGGCTAAAGAAAGCTTATTCAATAAGTAGTGTTAAGAAAATTGAACAGAATCATGCAGAAAAATGAAACCAGACCACCTTCTTATACTACACACAAGAATAAATTTAAAATGGATCAAAGACAAGTGTTAGATCTGAAATCATAAAAATCTTAGAATAAAACAAGCAGCAAAATCTCAGATATTGTTTATAGAAACTTTTTATTGGATATATCTCCCCAGGCAAGGGAAACAAAACAAAAAATAAACAAATGGGACTACAATTAAAAAATGTTTGCACAGCAAATGAAATTAAAAAATAAAAAGGCAATCCACAGAATGGGAGAACATATTTGCCAAAACATTTGGTAAGGGGTTAATGTCCAAAATTTATAAAGTACTCACAAAACCAAACACCAAAAGAACAATCAACCCAATTTAAAAATGGGCAAAGGAACTCAATAGACATGTCTCCAAAGAGAACACACAGGTGACCAATACACATATGAAAAGATACTCAACATTAATCATCAGAGAAATGCAAATTAAGCCACAATGAGATATCATCTCACACATCAGAATGGCTATCATCAGTAAATCAACAAACAAGTGCTGGTGAGGATGGTTAGCAAGTAGAACCCTTCTGCACTGTGGGTTGGAATGCAGATTGGTGCAGCCACTGTTGAAAGCAGTGTGGAGATACCTCAAAAAATTAAAAATGGATCTGCCTTTTGACCCAGTAATCTCACTTCTGGGATTATACCCAAAGAAACCCAAAACACTAATTTGAAAGAACATAAGCACCCCTATGTTCATCTCAGCATTATTTACAATTGCCAAGATATGGAAGCAACCCAAGTGTCCATCAATAAATGAGTGCATAAAACAACTTTGAGACATTTACACAATGGAATTCTTCAAAAAGAAGAAAATTTTATACTTGGAGACAGCATGGATGGGCCTGGAGGACATTATGCTAGGTGAAATAAGTCAGTCAGAGGAATAAAAATACCACATTATTTCACTCATATGTGGACTCTAATGAACAAACTGAACTAACAAGCAAAATAGAGACAGACTCTTAGATGGAAAGCAGATGACAGCTAATGGGGATTAAGTAAGGGGTGGAGGGATTGAGCAAAAAGGAAAAAAGGATTCATGGGCAAGGACAACAATGTGATGATTGCTGGGAGTAGGAGATAATAAGGGGAGTAATGGTAATGGAAAAAATATTATAAAGATTAAATTTGGGAAAAAATTCATAAGAATCTTTTCCCAAGGTTTAACCATCACACCTCACTTCTTTTACAATATTTTCAATGAAACCCTGGCCAGTGTGGCTCAGTTAATTGGATTATTGTCCCATAACTGAATTGTTGAGAGTTCAATTACTGGTCAGGGCACACACTTAGTTTGCGGGTTTGACCCTGCTCCAGGCTAGTAACAACCCTGGTCCGGATGGATTCAGGAGGCAACCAGTCAATGCTTCTCTCTCACACTGATGTTTCTCTCTCTCATTTCTCTCTCTCTAAATGCAATGAGAAAATGTCCTTGGGTGAGGATTTAAAAAAATTGTAGATATTATCAAAGAGGCCTTAAATAAAAAGGTCAAAGTTGTCTTTTTATACAAGTTGATTTTCTTATTTTATACAAGAAAGTCAGCAGGATTTAACAGAAAGAACACCAGCCTACATCAGATTTGTCTTTTATTCCTCACCCTAGAATTAACAAGATGGGTAACCTTCCTTAACTAACTTAATTCTCTCATCCAAATATATAAAATGAAAAAGTGACTTATGGTAAGATCATTTCTAATTCTGAAATAGTATGGACAAGGTGTGCTTCCTTTAAACTTCTGCATCAATAAAAATTTACATTTGTTCACTTTATAATGTGTTGATCTCCAAAGAAACAAATATGGAATATTCAGAATTAAGAACTGTGTGTTCATCAGTTTCAAACGGCAGCAAACATTTTGAACTTCTGCCATTCTTCTTGGCTCCTTCACCTTTACTCATTCTCTACACACCTTGCATCTCTTGCTAAAGCAGTTCTCTTGTCTCACTGTTCTTTCCAAATCTTGTTCATTTTGAAACCCAAGTAAATCTTCATGGTCCCCAGGAAGCCCCCTTCAGCAAATCACACTGATACTACTTCTCTTGAACTCAGCTGTTGCATTGGCCTTCTGTGACTAAATTGCAAACTCTATAACAGGGAATGCTAAGACTTTTCTAGATCCCTTACAATACCTGGCAACTTACCAGTGTGGTAGACTGCCATAAGTGGGCTATAGACTAATGAGTAGTTCAGTTTATGGACATCAGAAACAATTGCCATACATTTACCTCATAAAAACTTTATATCATTTAACAATTTCAATTCACTTAATCCTTCTTCAACTTTAAACAATGAAATTCTTTAAAAAACTTAATTTTCTTTGTCTGGAGAACTCCAAAAGCACGAGAAACAAGAGGTAGCATAATATCCCACTTACTGTGTAACTAATGTTTAGAAAGATTTTTTCTGGCTCATCTTTTTCATATCTGTGCTTAACACAACCTAGAAATATGCTGGCAAATTTTTTCTCTGACAACAGCATCACAACAATGACTATAATTTGTTCTTATATTCACAAAACTATTTAATTTTTTATTTAATAATCAGGTCAATCCAAAAGAAGTTCAAACACATTTATATATCTCAACATATTTTGTCAACTCTGACAGCCAATTCTTTTTCTATAATGCTCATTCTTAGCAGACATCCTAAATTTTTATTTTTTCATATTTTTAAAGATTTTATTTATTTATTTTTAGAGAGAGGGAGAGAAATATCAGTCAGTTGCCTCTTGCATGCCCCCAGCTGGAGACCTAGCCTACAACCCAGGCATGTGTGCCCTGACAGGGAATCAAACCAGCAACCTTTCTGTTTTCTAGACGATGCCCAACCCACTGAGCCAAAACAGTCAGGGCTCTGTATTTTTATTATGTGTTTTTTTTTCTTCTGCTTCTTTTTAAAGCAAATCCCATCTAGGTTTTGTAGGGATATTTTTCCAGCATCAACATCACTTGAAGTGCTACTTCTTTCCTTTTAAATGTATATAACCCTTACAAACCATCTACTAACTTGTTAGCATTCATTTCATAACCAATGAGTGATATGGTAGTTAAATCTCTGCAACTGGTTCAAAGAAAAATGTTATATGGACCTGGCTGGTGTGGCTCAGTGGATTGAATGCCAGCCTGTGAAACAAAAGGTAGCCAGGATATATGCCTGGGTTGTGGGCCAGGTCTCCAGTAGGGGGTGTGTAAGAGGCAAACACACATTGATATGTCTCTCTCTACCTTCCTTCCTCTCTCTCTAAAAATAAATATTTTTAAAAGGAAAAATGTTACGCAAATATACACAAATCTCAACTCAAGAAGTGATTTTCCCAAGTTAAATTTCTTTTCCATGTAATAATTTCATTCTCATCATGAAACATTCATTGTTTCATCATTGGAACATTCTTTCCCAAAAGTGGGCGTGGAAGAAAATAATATCTTATATTTGTGATATATTTTCAAAATACCAATAAGTACTTTGCATAACAACTTGTCTGTACTTCCCATTTAAATAGATGTATTGTCTGAACAATGCAAAACTATCACTTTGTTTTACTCAAAACTACCCATCAAATTAGTTATTTACTTATCACAATATAAGCCAAGAAGTGTGTCTGTTTGTTTTACTTTGTATTGAGTAACATATATGGTGAAAGCCTAAACTATCCTTTTTTCCCTTTCTTGCTCTATTTTTTTTATTTTTAATGACTACGCATGAAATAGAAAATTATTTTTTAAACGGGAATGAACTCAGTAAACTTACTTTGTATTACTGCAAGTAATGATTCTCCATTTAAGTCTGTACCCACATTTACACTGTTGACACATTCGCTTTCCTCCACTATTTTCAGTCTTGGCTATCATGATTATTTTTTTCAAGCAAATGGAAATGATTCAAGTAGCATTCATAGTTTACATTCACAAGTGAGTCTCTAAATTCCACTTGCATACCCTATAATGCATATCCATTCACACTTTTCTTGCAAGAAAGCTAAAGTCATCTACATACAATTTCTCTGCTTCCAGCAGAAAACATTTTTTTCCACCTAATGACAAAAGAAATGCATTTTACCCTACTAGCTAAACACGCATTGAAAGCAATGTCCTGACAACTATAAGGCTAGACACAGGTATAATGGGGAAACAAATTATTTGCCAAAAACTGCCTAAGAAGTAGCAGGGACATTTTTCCATTCAATAGTTATTCATTTAACAGATGTGATATAAAATGTAAACTATCAAATTACTCCAAAGGCTCTTCCTAATGTTCTGAAGGATTTTAAAATACTGTGCATATTTTTTAAAATATAGTTCTCTTTCTGTTAATTCCTCTATTTTAGATTTCACAGACTGAGGTACTCACTAACAATGTCTTCAAGGGGGTAAATTCAGTCAATCTAGAGAAACATTGCAGCATTTAGAAAAGCCACAATGCAGTTGGCAACTTTCTAGCTGCCCAGTGCTCTAATTACAGGCTTTGATATGAACCAAACTCAGCACTTACCCAGAAGAGACTAGTGCCCCAAGTTAGGATAATATACTGGCATAGGGCAGCCTTCATCAGGAGGCTTGTTTTCATGTATTCTACCTATTTCAAAATTAGAGTAATATCACATTTGACCTATTTTACAAAATATACACTTGAAAACATTTTTATTGATTTTGAGAGAGAGAGGGAGAGAGGGCGAGAGAGATCAATTTGTTGGTCCATGTATGTATGCATTCGTTGCTTGCTTCTTGTGTGTGCCCTGACCAGAAATCAGACCCGCAACCTTGGCATATCGGGACAACACTCAAACCAACAACACTACCCAACCAGGGCAAATATACATTTTAAAAGGGAAGAAATGCACATAAAGGAGGCAAAAATAAGCAGAAACATAACATCTTTCCCTGTGTGCCTTTTAAAGAACCTTGAACTCGACCATCTGTATTACTTCACAATGAAACTCAATAGGCAGCCACTGAGCCTCTTCTCCATAGGTATGAAATGAGAATCTCGGAGAGCCATTGAACATTGCATTTTCTCAGTGGAACAGCACACACACATTTAAAACAAGGGGTTCTGCCACTGAGAAACACTGGGGAAATTCCTAGTGTTCAATGACTTCAACTTCACACCCTACAGCACAGTGTTATGCAGGCTGCTGCACTCAGCTTGGTGTGTTCCATAAAACAAGGAAAAACGCTTTTAAAAACCAGCAAAATGATGATTGAAGCTGAAGTGCTTCATTCTCAGACATGCAAAAAAGAACAAACACAAACCATCACATTGAGACGCTTCTCTACATACTCTCTTCTTTGCTCTGAGGCTCCATAAATAGATGGAGGGAAAAAAATATCCAAATAATGTTAGTTGTAAATATGTTTGCCTTCACATTGGTTGTTTTATAGCATTGAATATTTCTGTTGACAGTTATAGTAAACATTCCCTTTATTCCTGTTTACCATTTATTTTGTTTACTTTAGCAAAAGCAAGTTCAGGCCTACACAACAGAATTTTGGCTCTACATTATTCATGAACCAAAATGCAAACCTGGTGGCTTATAGCTTGACATTCTGCATGCATGCAAGTGTGTCGCACGATAGCTCTCATACTTCTGACATGATCTTATACTGCACTGATCTCAGATTCCAAACAACAGGAAGGAGAACCGCAAGAAGCAGAATAAAGAAGCACAATACACGACCGACAACTTGGAAGTCATCTTGCTTCATCTTCACCATGAGAGTTAATTTAGAGAAACATTTTTCTAAACTGTGCCATCAGTTGTAACTACACCATAAATTATACGGTGAAGTATTTTGCGAGCACTGTTTAGAAATAACTATTCAGCATAGCAGCTGTAATCACTAGCATATCATCTGACACTTGTAAGAATGTTTTGCTGCACCAAAGACACTGAAATAGAGGACAGGCTGACGGTGACCGGAGGGAAGAGAAGAGGGGATTTAAGGGGACAGTGGGAAGGGTTCACAGGAACAAACTTAAAGGACACATGGTCATAAACTAACGGGAGGGTGGTAATGGGAGGGAAGTGGGGAGGGTGGGAGGGGGGACGGGATTGGGAGTAAAAAGGAGAAAACTGTATTTGAACAATGATTAAAATAAAAAAAAAAAAGAATGTTTTGCTACAACATTTCTCTAGGTAAAAAATGACCTTCAAAAATGTTCCAAGTGGAAACCCAGCCATCCCACTATGACAAAAAGAAAACAATTCTAAATGAAAGAAAAAAGTCAAAGGTCAATGTAACTTTAAGGTCAATCAATCGAATTAATATTTCTGCCTTATTTGGCACCACTCTGTTTTCTGCGGGATTTGGACATTTTGCTCTGATACTTCCATTGTTCCTTATTATAAAGTGTGTTTATGTGTAACAATGGCAATATTGGAGATCATATAGTCCACAAATAATAGCCCAAGTATAGAGGCCTTTGTGTGTGTGTTTGAGTTTGTGTATTTGAGGATCTGTACTGAATTCCTATGGCCTAGCAGATGAGAGCATGTTGTTCTGGGTTTGGGTAACACAATATCAAGGTCACAGCTCGAAACCTCTAAGGTAAACCACTTAGCCTGGAGCTGCTTCACAGCCATGTGCTTTAGCTCTAGGCCCAGCTAGCCATGTAACAAATACTAGTTATTGGTTAAGTTCTGTAAAACAAAGACTACAAACATACAAACTGATCTCAGTAGTGGAAAAAGTGTATGTGCTAGGAACGGCGTGTCTGAGGTAAAAATGGCAAAAATTAAGCTTGCTACAATATTTCATAATGTCTGCAATTTTATGTCTCTGAACACCTTATTTTTGTAGCAGTAAAAAAATAAACCATAAATTATTGAAATGCCCATCACCGAAGCAGTAAAGTCATAGCCTAAATCACTTCTGTTAAGGTTATTTTTGGCCTAGGTGAGGGTAAGACTAAGTTACCTCTGTGGTACTGTCACCTGCTTAGAGGGTAAGGTTTAAGTAATTTTGTATTTTATACATATTTTTATGTATTGATTAAATATTTATTTTAACAGGTACCAATGTGATGTGGAAAAGTATATTGTGTGCTACAAAGTATTTATTGTACTTCAAGGGCATTTGGGGAGAACCAAAGAGAGAGCCTTTTTTTTAAAGAGCTAGAAAATGTTGTGTGTGTGTTTTTTTTTTAATTTAGCTTCACTTTCTTTTAAAATCAGACTCATACATTCTGCTATCTCTGAGTTGTCCATTTCTATGTGTTTAGTCTCATTCCCCTCTCTATCTTGGGAGTCAGAACTACAAGCTTCAGAAGTCAGTTCAGATGGTTATCTGCAATTTCTCTTTGCAGTGCTCTTCGAGGTCAAATCTATTACAGCACATGTTCAGACTGATTTTACACACTTAACTCCACTGGGCTTTCAGTGACATACTCAGCGCTTCACCTAAGAACCTGTTATCTATAGATACAGGAGATGTTTAAAATGATACACACACACACACACACACACACACACAAAAAAAAAAAATCAGAAGAAGAAGAAAGAAAAATGAAGGAAAAGAAACCCAGGCCATCTCTATACAGAACATTTATGGCTGACTAATTTACAACCCCTAAAATCATCTAATAAAGACCATGTCTCCTTTTTTAAAGATTAAAACATTTTTACCACTAAATGGTGCTACTGTGTTCCCAAGTCACCTGGGGTCTAGTAAGAGAGGTGTAAAGTGTCACCTCGACAGACTTCCTGGGATGGATAGCAACACAATCTTGAAATTACCCACTTTGCCACTCACTAAGCAAATGTTAACAGTAAATAAAGTTCACCAAACATTGGCAAATGGCTCAAAAATACAGAACACTGAGCAATTTCCTTTTCCCGTAAGGAATACAATACACTGAACACTGCCACTGTGCCCCTCAGGTTCCACCAACTTAGATCCTCTTGGAGGATTTCTCCTTATTTGAAAAATACAACCTGACACAATTTTCTGAACTGACAACTGGTTAAAGCAGAGAGGCCCAGATGATAATACACAAGTAGGTGGCATTTATTTGCCATTTGCTTTGTTTTTCATTGCTTAGGAAACCCCCAAAATTATATACGCAACAAAGAAAAAAGTATTTAAACTGTTGTCAGCATAAATGACACTGCTGGAGCAGTAAAAGACATTTTGTGCTTTTATTATTGAGAAATCCATCCAGGAAACACAGAAGAGGGCAAAGCACTCACCCGACATAACGAAAGTGGTCTTTTCTCAAAAGAGCAGTGCTTAGGAAACAAGCCTTTCCTTGGGAGAGAGACACAGCCTGCCATCAGCCTGAGAATGCCTGAGATGGCCGCAAAAGCTAAGGGGCATGGCTCCAGCCACGCTCTCCTCTTCTGAACCCCGATCTCTCATACACATAGGTGCCAACAGTAAGCAGCTACCTTCCAGGTTCTCACAACAGCCCTGCTGTGCAAATTTGGGAGGAGGTAAGCACAGGAGAGATTCAGCTGATATCTTTTACGTATGCTTCCTCTGCTAGATCTTATGCAGAGGAATTTTTTTAAGATTTTATTTATTTATTTTCAGAGACAGAGGAAGGGAGGGAGAAAGAGAGCAAGAGCAACTATGATATATGAGAGAAATATCGGTCAGTTGCCTCTTACACACCCCCAACTGGGGACCTGGCCTGCAACCTGGGCATGTGCTCTGACCAGGAATCAAACTACTGACCTTTTGGCTCATGGGACAATGCTCAACCCACTGAGACACACCAGCCAGGGCAAGGATTTTTTAAATATGCAGCTCTTAACTTCAGAGAAATAAAACTCTAAAAGCATAAAAGAAGCTGCCACTGCTTCTCCAAGCACAGGTTGTAGTTACTCACTTTATTAATTTCTGCATTCATCTGCTCAAGCTTAGAATTTTAATATCTCTTTTAACCCTTTATACTTTCTGGCTAGCTCCTGCTCCACACGGCATCCCAAAATATTCTCTCCCAATCTAGTTTCTTCCTTCCTGTTTCTAGCACCCATTCCTTGCTTTCAAAAACTAGCACAGGCTCTTATCACCTAATAGTTGACTTGTAAAGCCTCCCCAGCTCATTTCAGCATTTACCAGACGCTTTGGTGAAGCCCTGTGAGTGCTCTGAGAATCTACCCTAATTGAACACTAACAAGTTTGCTTCCATTTCATAGATGCTAGAAGAAGACACAACACCCCTGGGTCAGAGTCACGTAAATTAAACAAATAATTAATCAATGTAACTAAAAATAAATAAATTTATTTAATTAAAAACAAAAACTACTCAGAGCAGTACCATGAAGTCACCAAAGTGTCACCATTTACTTCATTGTCCTGAGCCTCAGTTCCCACAAGGAAGTGTGAAAGAATCAAGTGACTCCTTTACATGCATTCCAGTGGGAAAAAAAAACCCTGAGCTTAGAAAATCCAAATTTTTATAAGGGGCAGTTAAGCCTGACCAACATTTGACCCAGAGGAATGTATTATTTTTATTGTACTAGAAAGTAAATAAACCTGCTCTATTCTCCAAGAGGAAACACTAGCACTCTCAAAATGGTTAGTCATGCAAACATCTACAGAGCTTAGTCCAGCACAGAGGCAGCCAGTGGCCCGGCTCTAAGAAACAGAGATGCAGGAGACCAGTGGAGAATTGTCTCCCAACACTTTAGCCTTGGGAAGACTACTTGACCTCTCTAAATTCAAGTTACCTCATCTATAAAATGTGAATATTAGTATTTATCTCAATGGACTGTTGTGAGTGTTAAATTAAATAGTGCATGTTAGGCCCTAGCTGGGTAAGTCAATTGGTTGAAGTATTGCCCCCACATACCAAAGTTGCAGGTTTGATCCCCAGGGCACATATAAGAATCAACCAATGAATGCATAAATAAGTGGAACAACAAATTGATGTTTCTTTCTCTCCCTCTCTCTCTCTAATCAGTAAAATTTTAAAAATAATGTCTGTTAAAAATATTTTAGCTCATTGACTGACTCAAAGTATATAGTAAAAAAACTTACTTTATTATTGCTATATTATTCAAGGTCTGTTCCTTCCACCCAGTCTGGGCTGAACAATATCAAAATTTCTCATTTATTTCTCACCCATATGACACGTGTGTTTTGTCAAAATGACCTACTCACTTCCCACTGAAAAATATGGGGGCATTCCCATCTCTACAACTGAGCACATCTTCCCGACCCCCATCTGAAATCCCCCCTCTTCTCATCATAGTCCCAACCACTCTCATTGCCAGGTGAATTTCTCCTGATTCATCAAAATTCCTCAAGTCACTGTGGGCCACAGGGAACTTCTCTCCCGGCAACCTTCTGTATTTGCATATACCCCTCAATAAATGCCAGATTCTTTTACACTAATATAGTTCATTTCTCCCACCTGGTCTCTCACTTGACTTCTTTGTAACATTTCCATATGGGTTTTCTTGCTTCTCAAGTAAAAGTCATGTATGTGCACAAAATAATAGAGTACCATGATACAACTGCCAGCAAGAACCTTTGTCTTCCCAAGGTGGTTAAGGAAAGCTTTAAGGATTTTTGTTTGTTTGTTTTTTAATTTACCAATTAAGTTTTATACATTCCATTCTGTAAAAAATCCCTCTAAAGTTTTTTAATGCTGAAAGTAACTTCCCTGTAGAAAAGGGGTCTGTGCTGCTAACTTCAGCTACCTGGCTGAGCAAAGCCAAAGTTAAGTAGAAACTGGAAGTTAATAAACTCTTTCTGGACAAGTGGCCTAAGTTGAAGTGAATGGAGAGTTTAGTGCAGGTGTCTTATATGTCACCAGAAATGGCCAACATCCCCTGATGTTCTGGGCTACAAAACAGCAGTAAAGAGGACAGGATGAATTAAGCTGTTATTTGAAATGGCATGAGGCGTGCCTACAGGCGATCCCATGGAGAGTATAGTTTAGATCATGGGGTAAGTCTCCAGGGAAACTTGCGCCTCTGCATCAGAGCAGATTGCTTGTCACTCTGGCCATTTCCAAAAGAACTAAGTGTAATTCCAAGCCTAGCGCTGGAGTCAAGACAGGGCTGTGTGTCAGCTCTTGACTGACATCTCAAGGGGAAACCCTATCTTGATCTAAGCCCATTTCCAAGCTTTATTTTAAAGAAAAACTTTTTAATAATACAGCATAGCTCATACCAGCAGCATATTAATGACATCACTTAGGAGCCTGGTGCTTCTGGTAGGTAAGGGAAAACTCTCTAGAGTAGCAATGCCCAATAAAATGCTCTGTAATGATGCAAATGTTCTATATTAGGGCTTTTCAATGGGAGTCACTAGCCACATATGGTTACTGTGCAGTTGAAAGATGGCTAGTGCATCTCAAAAATAAATCATTTTATTTATTTAATTTTAATTAAGTGGTCACCTGTGACTAGTGACTCCTGTACTGGTTGGCATAGGTCTAGAACCTAACATGCAGTTGTTCTTAATGTTATGAACATTGTCTCATTTAGCCCTCAAACTAATTCTGCCAGCTAGGTGGTATCATGTTTATTTGTACAGATGAGGAAATACAGACTACGCTATTTCCAATCATTAGCACAATATAATTAATAAATGTCAGAGCCTGAATTTAATTAGATTTTTTTATGTTTATTTTTCTTTTTCTTTTTTTCATTTGCACCACTTTGCCTTCTCAGGATCAAGTCAAAATTCCCTAACTTAGCATGAATGTGCTTTCCAGTCAGATCCCAACCTGCAACTGGAGCCTCACCTCCATCACCACCCCAGCTGCCCCCCTCACACACACCCTCTATTTCAGGAATACTTTTACTCTCCAAACCCTGATGCATTTTCTAACTCCTTGCCTTTCAAGTCACAGTGTCCACAGCCTGAGAGGCCCTCCCTCCACCTCCTCTCTCCCTCCATGCCTGGTGAGCTCCAGTATGACATTCTGATTTTCTGTTTATGTCCACTTTGCTGTCTAGAATGTTAGCTAAAGGGAGGGCGTCATACCCACCTTGTGCTCCCAGGATGTAGCACAGTACATGGTAGATACACCAAAAGTACTTTGTGACATATAAATAAAGGAAAAATGATGATATAAAAGAATTAAATTCATCACATATTCATAGAGGCTGTCAACACACTGCTCTACACTGGCACTGAGAGTCGACTGATCAATGAGTATATTAAGAAGGCAAGAACTCTTCACAAGTATGTTGAAAGGCCTGCATTAACATTTTTTGAGACAGAAATGTATTCATGACCATGGTTGACAGTGAATCCCACCAGTACTCATATCCAGGTTAAAAAAAAAAATTGGGCCCACAAGGCTTCAAGGACCAGTTACCCCTGGGGGGGGTTAGTATTTGACACCCAAGCCCAAGGTTGATTGGATGATGTACAGGTTACCTAAATTGAGTCCACAGGCATGCACACACCAGCGCTTAGACTAGTATGTGCTAAGCCATTTGGGTGCAACCTATGTTAGGCACCAAGTTGTGGTACAATATATTTCATTAGTCCATTGGGATATGTGACTACTATCACTGCTTCCCAGAATAGAAATTCGCCTTGATGGGACCAGGCATGTGCTTTTCTGAGAGAATACCCAGGAACTCCTGATTTAGCTTCTGTGAATATCTCATGTGAGTTGATTTACAAACAGGTCAGTTACTTTATCTTATTTTTGTAAGTATATTTAAATCATTATGCTATTACAGTAATCTAATTTGTTTTCTCCCTTTTATCCTCATCCTCCTGATACCCCTGCACCCTCCAGCATCCCCCTCTCTTTAGTTCATGTCCATGAGCCATACATATAACTTTTTTGGCTTCTCAATTTTCTATACTACTCTTAAACTCCCACTGTCTATTTTGTGCCTACCAATTACTTATATTTCTTATTCCCTGTACCTTTTTCCCCTATTCTCCTCCTTCCCCCTCCCCACTGATAACCCTCCATGTGATCTCCATTTACATGATTCTGTTCTTGTTCTTGTTGTTTGTTTAGTTTGTTTTTATTTTTTTAGGTTTAGTTGTTGACAGTTGTGAGTTTGTTGCCATTTTAGTCTTCATAGTTTTGATCTTTCTCTTTTTCTTAGATAAGTCCTTTTCACATTTCATATAATAAGGGCTTGGTGATGATAAACTCCTTTAACTTTACCTTATCTGGGAAACACTTTGTCTGCCCTTCCATTTTAAATGATAGCTTTGCTGGACAGAATAATCTTGGATGTAGGTCTTAGCTTTCATAACTTTGAATACTTCTTTCCAGCCCCTTCTTGCCTGCAAGGTTTCTTTTGAGGAATCAGCTGAAAGTCTTGGGGGAACTTGGAGGTAACTCTCTTCTTCCCTCTTGCTGCTTTTAAGATTCTCTTCTTATCTTTAATCTTTGGCAATTTAATTATGATGTATCTTGGTGTGTTCCTCTTTGGACCAACTTGTTTGGGGCTTTCTGAGCTTCCTAGACTTAAATGTCTAGTTCCTCTCCCAGATTGGGGAAGTTTTCCTTCATTATTTTTTTCAAATAAGTTTTCAATTTCTTGCTCCTTTTCTTCTTCTTCTGGAACCCCTCTGATGTTGGAATCTTTAAAGTTGTCCCAGAGGTTCCTCAGCCTCTCCTCATTTTTTTAAATCTTGTTTCTCCATTCTCTTCCTTTTATTCCAAATCATTGATTTGAGTCCCAGTTTCCTACCCTTCACTTTTGGCTGCCTGTATATTTTTCTTTATTTCACTTCATATAGGCTTCATTTCTCCTTTATATTGTGGCCATAATCAACCACTTCTGTGAGCATCCTGATTACCATTGTTTTTAAACTCTGCATCTGATAGGTTGGCTATCTCCTTGTCTCTTAGTTCTTTTGCTGCAGTTTTGATCAATTCTTTCTTTCTTTTTTTAAATTATTTATTCTTTTAATTTTCCTTGTTGTTCAATCACAGTTTTCTGCCTTTTACTCCCATTCCAGCCCACCCCCCAGTTTTCCTGTCCTCCCTTCCATTTCCACCGCCCCCACAGTTTTTGTCCATGTGTCCTTTATACTTGTTCCTGCAAACCCTTCCCCTTTTCCCCAGAAATTCCTTCCTCTCTCTCCTCTGGTTACTGTCAGCCTATTCTCTATTTCAGTGTCTTTGGTTATATTTTGCTTGTTTGTTTCTTTTGTTGTTTAGGGTCCTGTTAAAGGTGAGACCACATGGTATTTGTCTTTCACTGCCTGGCTTATTTCGCTTACCATAACGCTTTCCAGCTCCATCGATGCTGTTGCAAAGGGTAGGAGCTCCTTCTTTCTTTCTGCTGCATAGAATTCCATTGTGTAAATGTACCATAGTTTTTTGATCCATTCATTTACTGATGGGCACCTAGGTTTCTTCCAGCACTTGGCTATTGTAAATTGTGCTGCTATGAATATTGGGGTGCATAGGTTCTTTTGGATTGGTGTTTCAGGGTTCTTAGGATATAATCCTAGCAGTGCAACTGCTGGGTCAAAAAGCAGATCCATTTTTAGTTTTCTGAGAAAATTCCATACTGTTTTCCATAGTGGTTGTACCAGTCTGCAATCCCACCAACAGTGCACTAGGGTTCCCTTTTCTCCACAACCTCTCTAACACTTGTTTGTTGCTTTGTTTATGATGGCCATTCTGACTGGTGTGAAGTGGTATCTCATTGTGGTTTTAATTTGCATCTTTCTGATAACTGGCAATATTGAGCATTTTTCATATGTCTCTAGATCCTCTGTGTATCCTCCTTGAAGGAGTGTCTGTTCAAGTCCTTTGCCCAGTTTTTTAATTGGATTGCTTGTCTTCTTAAAGTGGAGTCATCATGTAAGTTCTTTATATATTTTGGAGATTAAACACTTGTCTGAGGTATCATCTGCAAATATGTTTTCCCATACAGTTGGTTCTCTTTTTATTTTAATACTGTTTTCTTTAGCCATGCAGAAGCTTTTTATTTTGATGAGATCCCATTTGTTTATTCTTTCCTTTATGTCCGTTGCTGTAGGGGACATACCAGTAAAAATGTTGCTGCATGAAACATCTGAGATTTTCCTGCCTATGTTCTCCTCTAGGACTTTAATGGTGTCATGGCTTATATTTAAATCTTTTACCCACCTTGAATTTATTTTTGTGTATGGTGTAAGTTGGTGCTCCAGTTTCTTTCTTTCTTTTTTTTTTTTTTTTTTTTTTGCACATAGCTGTCCAGTTCTCCAAACACCATTTGTTGAAGAGGCTATTTTTACTCCATTTTATGTTGCTGCCCCCTTTGTCAAATATTAATTGACTGTAGAGACTTGGGTTTATTTCTGGGCTCTCTGTTCTGTTCCACTGGTCCATGTGCCTATTTTTATGCCAGTACCAGGCTGTTTTGATTACAGTGGCCTTGTAATGCAGTTTGGTATCAGGTACAGTGATCCCTCCTACTTTGCTTTTCTTTCTCAAAATTGCAGCAGCTATTCAGGGTCATTTATGGTTCCATATAAATTTTGGCAGTATTTGTTCTATGTCTGTGAAATATTCCATTGGTACTTTAATAGGTATTGCATTGAATGTGTAAATTGCTTTGGGTAGTATGGACATTTTGATGATGTTAATTCTTCCAACCAATGAACACTGTATATGTTTCTATTTGTTTGTGTTTTCCTTGATTTCTTTCTTCAGTGTTGTGTAGTTTTCTGAATATAGGTCTTTTATCTCCTTGATTAGATTTATTCCTAGGTATTTTAATTTTCTTTTTGCTATATCGAATGGGATTTTTTTCTTGATTTCTGCTTCTGCTGTTTCATTGTTGCTGTACAAAAATGCCTTTGATTTCTGGATATTGACTTTGTATCCTGCTGTTTTGTCAAATTCATTTATTAGGTCGAGCAGTTTTTTGGCTGAATCTATAGGATTTTCTATGTACACTATCATGTAATCTGCAAACAATGACAGTTTTGTTTCCTCTTTTCCAATTTAGATGCCTTTTACTTACTTTTCTTGTCTGATTGCTGTGGCTAAAATTTCCAATACTATGTTGAATAGAAGTGGTGAAAGTGGACAACCTTGTCTTGTTCCTAATCTTAGTGGAAAAGATTTTAGTTTTTGCCCATTGAGTATGTTGTTGGCTGTAGGTCTCTCATATACGGCCTTTATTATGTTGAGAAATGCTCCCTCTATTCCCACTTTGCTGACTGTTTTTATCATAAATGGGTGCTGTACCTTATCAAATGCTTTTTCTGCATCTGTTGATATGATCATGTGTTTTTTGTCTTTCCTTTTGTTTATTTGGTGCATTACATTTACTAATTTGTTAATGTTGAACCATCCTTGCACCCCTGGGATGAATCCCACTTGATCATGGTGTATGATTTTTTTAATGTATTGTTGGATGCAGTATGCCAATATTTTGTTGAGGATTTTAGCATCTATGTTCATCAGCAATATTGGCCTAAGGTTTTCTTTCTTTGTTGTGTCTTTATCTGGTTTTGGGATTAGGATGACGTTGGCTTCATAAAAAGAGTTTGGGAGTCTTCCATCATTTTGGATTTTTTGGAATAGTCTGTAAAGGATAAGGATTAGCTCTTCCTTAAGTGCTTTGTAGAATTCTCCTGTGAAACCATCTCCTCCAGGGCTTTCGTGTGTCAGGAGTTTTTTGATTACTGCTTCAATTTCATCTGCTGTTGTTGGTCTGTTCAAGCTTTCTGCTTCTTCTTCATTGAGTTTTGGAAGATTATATTTTTCTAGAAATTTGTCCATTTCACCTAGGTTTTCAAATTTCTTGGCATACAGTTCTTCGTAGTAATTTCTTACAATCCTTTGTATTTCTGTAGTGTCAGTTGTAATCTCTCCTCTTTCACTTTTAATTGTGTTTATTTGGGTCCTCTCTCTTTTTTTCTTGATGAGCCTGCTTAAAGGCTTGTCGATTTTGTTTATCTTTTCAAAGAACCCGCTCCTGGAGTCATTGATTCTTAGAATTGTGCTTTTAGTCTCTATGTCATTTAATTCTGCTCTGATCTTGGTTATTTCCTTCCTTCTACTATGGGCTGTCTTTGTTGCTGTTCCTTGAGTTCTTGTAGATGTAGGGTCAGGTTGTTTGTTTGAAATGTTTCTATCTTCTTTAGGTAGGCCTGTATCACTATGAACTTTCCTCTCAGGACTGCCTTTGCTGTGGCCCATTAAGTTTTGGGTTGTTGTGAGTTCATTTTCATTTGTTTCCAGAAACTTTTTGATTTCTTCCCTAATTTCATTATTGGCCCATTCATTGTTTAATAGCATGCTAGTCAATCTCCATGATTTTGAGTTTTTTGGTTTTTTTCCCTTGGGGTTGGCTTCTAGTTTCAGTCCTTTGTGGTCAGAGGAAATGCTTGGTATGATTTCAATTTTCTTGAATTTGTTGAAGCTTGTTTTGTGTCCTATCATGTGGTCTATCTTTGAAAATGTGCATTTGAATAGAATGTATATTTAGCTTCTTTGGGATGAAGGACTCTATATGTATCAGTGAAGTCCATTTCATCTAGGGCATTGTTCAATGCCACAATATCTTTGTTGATATTTTGTTTGGAAGATCTGTCCATTTTTGACAGTAGGGTGTTAAAATACCCCACTGTAATTGTGCTGCTGTCAATATCTTTCTTGAAGTCCTCTAAGATTTTCTTTATGTATTTGGGTGCTCCTATGTTGGATGCATATATATTTACAATAGTTATGTCTTCTCAGTGGATTCTTTCCTTGAGTATTATGAAGTGACCTTCTGGGTCTCTCTTTATGGCCCTTTTTGGAAGTCTATTTTGTCTGATATGAGTATTGCTACCCTGGCTTTTTTTTTCCTGTCTATTTGCTTGGAAAATTTGTTTCCAGCCCTTCACTCTAAGTCTGTGTAGGTCTTTTGTCCTGAGGTGGGTCTCTTGTAGGCAGCATATGTGTGGGTCATGCTTTCTTACCCATTTAGCTATTCTGTCTTTTGATTGGAGCATTTAACCCACTTAATGTTATTATTGATAGGTACTTATTCATTGCCATTTTCATACCTGTGTTCCTCTCTCTCTTTTCCTTCCTTTCCTTAAAGCAGTACCTTTAGCATCTCTTACAGAGCTGGTTTGATAAAGGTGTATTCTTTTAGACTTCTTTTGTCTGGGAAGCTTCTTATTTGGCCTTTAATCTTGATTGGGAGCTTTGCTGGGTAAAGTAGTCTTGGTTGCTGGCCTCTGATTCTCATTACTTGGAATATTTCTTGCCATTTTCTTCTGGCTTGGAGCGTTTCCATTGAGAAGTCAGCTGCCAACCTTATTGGGGCTCCCTTGTATGTTACTTCCTGTTTCTCCCTTGCTGCCTTTAATATTCTCTCTTTGTCTTAGAATTTTGCCATTGTAATTATGATGTGTCTTGAAGTGGGCCTCTATGGGATCCTCTTGATTGGGACTCTCTGTGTTTCCTGGATTAGTGTCACTCTTTCTCTCATCAAATTAGGGAAGTTCTCTATCATTAAATTTTCAAATAGGTTTTCTATCCCTTGCTCTTCTTCTTCTCCTTCTGATATCCCTATTATATGATTATTATTACATTTAATATTGTCTTGCATTTCTCCTAATCCCTCTTCATTCTTTCTGAGCCTCTTTTCCTTTTCTTGCTCTTTCTGGGTGCTTTTTTTCTACTTTGTCCTCGAGCTCACTGATCCAGTTTTCTGCTTCATTGATCCTGCTTTTGATTCCTTCTACTGTGTTCTTCAGTTCAGAAACTGTATTTTTCATTTCCTCTTGGCCCTTGTTGATAATTTCTATTTCCTTTTTCATGTTGATTTGGTTTGCAGTGAGTTCATTGTAGTTTCCCTGCAGTTTCTGATAGCTCATTGTGAGCTCATTGAGCTTCCTGATAACCATTGCTTTGAACTCAGTATCTGAAAGTTGAGTTGCCTCTATTTCACTTAGCATTTTTTCTGAGGCTTCCTCCTTTCCTTTCATTTGTGGATTGTTTCTTTGTCTTCCCATTGTTTGTGAGTCTCTTCTTGTTAGCCTAGCTTTTTAAATTGATCTGTTCTGGCTCCATGGGTTTATGGTGTGAACTTCTGTGGGAGAATACCTGTTAGTATTCTCACAGGTATTTTGAAAGTGGTGCAGTCTCCTTGCTCTCCCAAGCTCACTAGTCTTGGGCTGTCATTTAAGTTGGTTCTGTATTTGTCTTTGGGTTTTGATTGTTGTTGGGAGTTTCCTTCATGGGTCCTTCCCACCAGCTGGTTAACTGAGGGTCACTGATGCGTGGGTCACCGGCCAGCAGTGATCACGGAACGCTGCAGATGGCTTGATGAAAACACGCGAGAAAAAACATGTTCAGAGACAGACTAGTTTCTGTGGAGAAGTAGGGACGGAATGGCCACCCCCTCTAGTGGGGAGCGCACCGATTTACCATCCAAACCTGCTCTTATTGGGCTTGTTTTGCATAATAATTCAGGTAAAGTACAGTACTCATTAGAGGGAAGTAAGGAACAATAGAAAACAAGGAACTCTGCCGGTCTATTTTGAGTCGGGTTCAAAGAACTGTAAGACTTTGAGGAACAAACTAACTTCCTCCTTGGACCCCTCTCATTCATCTGAGAGCATTCTAAACAAAGAAGGTTTCACAGTAATTTACATATTCTTTCTTAGGCCTGATCACCGGGGGAATCTGCCCTTTTCAGCACAGAGCTGCACCACCCTGTCATTGTTTCAGGCTTAGGTGGAGCAAGGGAACTAAGGCAACCAAGAGATAAGGAGATTTTCTCCCAGACGATGAGAACTCAGGCTATGTCAAAGCTGAGGAGCGAGGGTCCATCACCCCCTTTTGCTGCAGCCCCCAAAGTCCTTCTTTTGGGGGGCCTCCCACATGATCGTGCCTGTCTTAAGTCGTTCCCCCCTTGGGGAATCTTACCCGTCTTTGGCTAACCGACCAAGCTTTGGGGTTCAGTTATGAATGAAGCAGCGCTCCTGCCAGGGAGATAAGCTTTTGTCTCCTTGCTGGCTTACGGTTCCAAGGGTGTTCCCTTAGCCTTAGCCTAGGTGGGGGTTTCAGCTTCTGATACCAGTCAGGGTGGTTCCCAACAGGTCACTCTGTCCACCACCTCTCGTATTTTGTTGTGCTGGTGAAGGCAGGTTGTGTTAAAGCTGGTTCTTCCATGTGTAAAAGGTTTTGAGGATTCTCTGTTGCTCTTGTTCGGTTGTTTGTACTGGATAGTTTCTCCACTATTTAGTTGTATTCCAGATAGGTCCTGGATTGAGGTTTGTGTGATTTCCACTCCCTCCTTCACCTTCTTCTGTTGTTATCTGTTGGTGGTTCCTTTGTTGTTGGGCTTCCTCTTCCAGTGGGTATCCTGGTGTTCACTGTTTCCATGTACACTTTTTTGTGATCAGTTGGAGGGGGGAGGCAAAATGGTTTAAGACAGCAAGTGTGTATTCTATGATATTTACAGTAGCAGCCAGTAGAGAAGAGATAGGAGATCCTTTGGTTATGTATAGTGTTAATCGTGATCTTCCACCCAATTAGGCATGGTTTAGAAAGGATGGAAAGAAGATAAGACTCTTGTTGGGGAGGAAAGGATTGTGAGTTGGATCTATAAAGCAGTGAGGTTGTGGGAGATCAGATTCTGAGGTAAGGTGAGAGTAAAGGATAGTAAATAGGTGTAATGTGTGAGAGAGTAGAGTTAACCACTACAGTAATAGAGCTCAGGAAACCATGAAGTGGGCTAAGATATGGGACGGGTGTTGTGAAGTATTTACAATTGTATGGAACAGCTATTATTTACAATAATATTAGAGCAACAATCATATTACAGAATCTATGTGATCTGGATAACAAGAATAGGGAGTATAGGACCCTGAGTAGTGTGCTAATGGAACACAAGTGACATGAAGGACAGTAAATTAGCAATACACTATGAAAGAGAGAATGGGGGAAACCTGTCAAATGATACATTATAACCAGCCAACCAAAGAAGATATACAGAAAGAAGAGGAATACAAAAATGCTATTAAAATAAAAGATGTAAGAATAATGAAAAATAATAATACAAATATGCAATAACTTGCAGGTTCTCTAATAACAAAGTGAAATTTGTCTCACTGTCTCAGCTGTTGGGATGCCCCCTCTTTGGGTCCAACTCTGGTCTTTTCATAGTTACTGTTGTGTTTTTTCATTTTGTTTTGTTTTTTTGTCTCACTTGTGGGTATTAAAAAAACAGAAGAAGGAAGGAAGAATAGATAAAATTGGAAAGAAAGGGAGAAGGAATAAAACAAGAAAGAAGGAAAGAGAGGAAAAAGAGATTGAAAGATAAAACAATAATAAAAATTAAAAAATAAAAGATTACTTAAAAAAACAAAAACCAAACCTCTTGTTGGTTTCAAACCAGCCAAACTGGTTTATCTGGTCTTGCTGGCTACAGCAGGCTGAGGGGGAATTGGTATGGATTTTCTCCCTTTCTGATCTGCACTCAGTCAGTCCTCTGTAAATGCTCCCCAGAGCTAGCCTGGCACCTCTCCCTGACGTCTTGGGTGTGGAATCCAGGTGTTCCTCAGAGCGTTCTTTCCTGGGGTTACCACTGTAGGCTGGGGTGCGGGCACACACACTCAGCCATGCTGCCTCTGTCCTGCGGACTTGGGTGCACACCCTTCCCAGTGCTATGGGGGTGTGCAGGGCCTTCTGCGCAACCTCGGGACTGCTGCCCAGCTGGGTGGGGAGGAGGCTGGAGCAGCTGTTGCAGGAGAATTCCCCAAACAGTGTCTCTTTCCACTTTTTCTTTTTGAGAAATTCCTCCTACTCAAGCTTGCTGCTCCATACAACCCAATTCTCAAGCCAGACCGGTGATTATCGGTGTCAGGGCCCATCACTGTGAAACTCTCAACTCTCCCCAACCGGTGTCCACAGACTCCGTTGGTGCTCATAGCCCCTGTGTGTTTGCCACTTAGTCCTTATACCTCTCTCTGAGACTTCAAGCAACCAGATCTCTCCCAGTGCTGCTTAAACCTTGTTTGGCTGGGGAGGGAGCAGTTAACCCAGCTCTCTTCCAAGGACTCTGTAGCAAACCCAGCACTGGACAGCAAGCCTGGGGCTGCAGTTTCCCTGGTTCCTGCGCTGGTCCCTGAGATCTTATTGTCCTAAAGCACTCTCCTTACCATCTGGTTTTTCAGTGTCCACTACAATTTTTGGTCTCTTATTTTCATATATGCTGGGGTACTGTTGGCTGTTTGCTCTGTTCCTCCATAGATAGGTTAGGTTTTTCTCCAGTATATAGGGTAAAGTGGAATCTGCTCCCTTCTACCTAGCCGCCATCTTCCTCCGCCTGATCTGTTCTTTCATTTGGGCATTTTTCTTTGTTTTGGCACACCTGTCACATCATAAGGGGCGGAGCCTTAAGTATTCACTGGGGTGAGGCAAACCACTTTGCTGCATTGTGGCACTATGTGTGGGGGTGGGGTCAGAGAGGGAACAATGCCACCTGCTTGGCTCTCACCCCACTTTCAGTCACTTCCCCCACTTCCCACAAGCTATTTCAGTTGCTTCCCTTTCAGTTGCTGTCCTAGTGCTGATTCCCAGGTGGGTGGGCTTATGTAGGTTTTAGGACTCTGGGGGGCCCTCCAACAGACTTCCTTTGAGATTGGCAGTTTCTTCTGCCACCACAACCTCAACAGGTTTTTACAGCCAAAAGTTTTGAGGTTTTATTTCCCAGTGTTAGAACCCCGGGTTGCATGGTCTGTCTCGCTCCCCAGTTGTTTCTCCTGATTTAGTCACATGCAAATGTAGGGCCCGGTCTGTCAGCCACTACCTCTCCCACCTAATCTGAGAGCTGCCACCTTGCCAACATCCTGTCTACTCCAGCTGCTCATCTCCACCCCTCCTATCAGTCTGGATAAGTTTCTTCTTTAACTCCTTGGTTGTTGGACTTCTATACAATTTGGTTTTCTGGCAGTTCTGATTGTGTTTTGTTTTTAAATTGGTTGTTATACTTCTTTTGGTTGTGCAAGGAAGTGCACCTTTGCCTCCATCTTGGCTGGGAGTCCAACAGGTGAGTTATTTTAAAGAATAGGCAACCTTCCTCAACTGTCTCTTCTCTCAACACCACACATGTACCAGTACAAACATGCAGAGGTAAAAACATACCATTGAACTGCTACAATGATGCAAAGCAATGCCATTGCCAGGAATTAATTGGTTTGAATAGAAATTTTCTGTATTCCCTTTGTGGTAGCTCAAATGTTCATGCAAACATTTGGCCATCTCTGAAAGTCTTGGAACAGCTCTGGATCAATGACTCTCTACCCTGGGTGGATATTAAGATCACTTGGGAGCTTTTAAAATATACCATGCTTTGGGGTTGATGCTGGATATAGCCCTCCCACCACTCATGACAGAAGACTGGCCAGAGGGCCCCTGGCCACAAGGAATGTGTATTGTTTTGGGAAAAGAATGTAGCTCCTTCCTTATCTCTGGGCATCATTTCTTGCCTGGTGACTACTTCTCGACCCTTTCCTTCTGCACATACACACAGATGTTCTGTAGCTCTGGGCCACACATAGGTCTGTGCAACCTGGCCCAATGCTGCCTTTGCCTAGGACCCCTTATAGCGAGCCTCAGACTGAAGAAGGCACTGTTGCACTAATCCACTGCCATCAGTGCACTCCTCTATAATGTGAGTAATAAATGGCATGTACACACCTGCTGGTCCCCAAGTGGTGTTTTCAGAATATCATGAACACTTAAGCAGCTTCCCAGTTTAGAGCTCCTGTGTGACACATGCCTAAGCCCCACTCTTAGAACTTCTGGTACAACAGCTCTGTGATGAGGTTGAGGCACAGATAGTTTATATAAGTTCCCCTGTGATCCCAATGTGCAATTGTGCTGAAATCCAGAGCCCTAGCTTAACCACCAGAGGTTCCCTAGAGAAGATAGTGTCAGCTTTAGCATTGCAGCTGACCTTTTGTAAACAGCCATTAGGGGGTGATATGAAAACTGCACAAAAGGAAAAGAACAGTGGACTTTAGCAGAAAATACTAACCCATAGCTAAGAAGTGCATGATGCATTCTTATAACTCCTTTGCCCCAGAAACTATCTGTGATATGTGTTTCTTTTACAATATTGTGCTATCCCTGCCCCTACAATTTGTTTGTTGCCATAATTCAATTCAGCAAACAACAATAGGGTGTTTATAATGTGCATTCATTCTTCTCGTCCAGATATGGAAAAGAATGAGATTAAGAAACAGCAGTTAGAGCCTAAGAGTCTAGCAAGGTAAAAAGACATAGTTTAACATGATGTGTTACTTGCTGAAACAGATATAAGTACAAATGTGAAGTAGGAGTTCTGAGTACAAAGTAGGGAGTGAATTAAATTAACTGTCATTCAGAATAAATATCAAAGGTCTTACAATGGTCTACCAAGCCCCTGATCAGGTGCTCCACTACCTCTCTGACCTCACCTCCCATTATACCCCCACTGTTTATTCCAATCCCACCTCACTGTCATCCTCACTGTCATCCTCACTGTCACCAGAACACTCCAGGCTTGCTCCCCACTTCAGGCCTTTGCTCAGGCAATTCCTATGCTTTGAATATGCTCCTAATTGACTTCAAGCCTTTCCCCAAATTCTTTCATTACATTGAGGCCTTCCCTGCAGACCTTATTTAAAATTGGGGGCCATACACTGCTAACCACTACCCCTAGTGCTCCAAACCCATTTACCCTCCTTCATTGTTTTCATTGCATCTGTCACATTCTAGCATAACACATGACTTATCATGTTTGTTTCTAACTTCCTGTACCAGAATATAAATACCACAACTGCATGGACTGTTTTGCCCATCGATAAATCTCAAGTGCCTAAAACAGTGTCTAGCATATGCTTGGCACTCAGCATATTACATTGAATTAATAAGTGAGGAGTTTTGCAAAACTTTCACCTAATAGTAGTTGGCTTCCATTTTCTTTTAATAGGATCTAATTTGTTATTCTGTAGCCAGTGTGCTTCTGTAGCCAGTGTGCTTCTAAGTTGGAACAGTTCATAATCCCACTGGACCTACAGTGGACAGACTTTTTCCTCCAGCTTCTATGTGAGCACTGTCAATCATCCATCACTTAATCCATTAGCCAACAAATAGTTATTCAGCAACTATTATATACCACATGCCAGGGACTGTGAGCATCAAAATTCGGAACTCAAAGTGCGTAAAGCCTGGTGAAAGAGATGAGGTCAACATATAGATTAGCGCAAAAAGAGGCAGGATGTACTGAACCAGAAGAGGAGTGCAGAGAGAAGTGTGACTTTGGAGTCCTTATAAGGGTTTTGAAATATGACACCCAAGACAGAAACTATAGCCTTTCTAGCCTTGGGCAGCTCAGACACAGGATGACACTAATCAGTTCATTTAGCAAAGACGTGTTTCTAATTCCGTCCTCTAATAACCTGCTCTCCATGAAATGCCCACCAAGGAAGTTGAGGGATTTCACTAACCTTTCTAAGCACACTTAAACTGACTTTTCTGATAACCTTTACCTACCAAATCAGGCATGAAAATCAGTAAACAATTGTTAAGACACATTTTATTTTCCCTGACTTTAAGGTATGTGATTTTTTTTGTTCTAAGCTATATGCAGTACAACATGTTTCAGCAGAGCTCCACAACAGCTTAGCAATTGGGCAGCTCTGCTAAAGCTTGTGCCTGTGCTCCCGGTAAATGTAAAATAGCTTGGATCAAAATGTATTGTCGGTTCCATAAGGAGGTGAGCAAATGATTTGTTCCTACAAATAGAAGCCCTCGAACAGTGCTCATCGGTATCACCACAGAGCACTTGGTGACAATAACAGAGCTAATTTTAAAGAAGGGGAAATTATATAGTGGTTGCAATAGCCCTGGCCACTCTTAATTATTGTGATGGCAAATTATGAACAATTTCCTGTCACTTCCTCTTCTAAAGCAATTACTGATGTCTGCCTTATCACTGAACTGTGCTGAAAACTCTCTAAGCAGGAGGCTGTCTGATTCAATGCTTTGTGGGCTCGTATTCAGAAAGCCATTTGGCCTGCAAAGTTGCTGGATTATCTGTAAACACTGTGAAAGGAGACAGTGATTGCATGAAGCAGAGGGAATGCTGTTGAATGCCAATAAGGCAAATGTCATGACAGGAACACAAAGCCAACATTCTGTGTGACCTTTTAGATAGAAACCGATTTACTTTGGTACCATCTCAAACAGAAAATTATGGTGTAATTCCTCATATCGATACATGATTTATTTTGTAATAAATAACTACCTGCATATCAATGGAGTGCCTCACCCGTTTCTGTGATGCTCGCAGGCACCCTCTCTCCAGCACACACTGGGAGGCTGCCTCCCAATCACTGCAAAGCTTTCTGTTTTTAAGACTGTTCTCTTCCCTAAGCTTGGTGGTGACTGAGGAACACATTATAGGATTAAAAGTCACTTTTTATCTCTGTAGAGAAACCAAAGTTATTTATTTTCTTATTTTCAAATTACCTAACAGGTTGAAGGATTCATGCAACTAAGTCAAAAATTTTTTTTAAAAAATCAATGTGATGCAGCATTAAGCCCTAGTCTAAAGCACATTTCCTAATAAAGAAAGGCCCTGCATTTAGAGCAGCAGCAAGGCGAAAACCAGGCAGTGCATCAACAAGAAAGAGAATTCTGTCTGGCCCTGTGCTCTCACCCCTTTAAAGGCATCTGCTTCTTTGTGGGAGGTCTGAGACCAGGGCTGCCTCCCAAAGTCAACTCATTCTCTGTCTTTACAATGCAAATAGGGTGAGTTCTTGAGCAGTTCTGCTCTTTCCCCATCCAGGTCAGCACTTTGAATCTCCCGGAGGCTGGAGCTGACAGGAGACTCTTCCCAGCTGACAGATGGTCACTGACCTAGCAGAAAGCAGTTGGTGGTCTTCCCTGAGCCTTGAGCCACAGGTCATCTCATCACTGGCCCAGCTATCACAGCGCACAGTCAGTGGTCTCATTACATGGCCTCTGTCAAGGACAAAAGTAGGCATTGCGGAGTGGGGAGTGGTCTGCCAGCCCTGCCAGCATCGCCCCTCACTGAGGAGTCTGAATCACAGTACTGGAAAACTGAAGAGGTCTCGGACTTTAGTGGCCAAGATCCAGCATCTTTACCAAAATTCAGAAAAACAGAAAATGAGTTCAATTCACAAGACAGACAATAAAGAATAATGTATATGATGCTTAGAAACAAACTGCTTTTGTATTTTTGGCTTACAAATATTTGTGTTTAGACAATTTTGGTGTTAAAGACTATCAACATTTGTTTACAATGAGGGTTCCATCCCTGCCTAACTTTTGTAGCTTAATAACACAAAGAAGTGACAAAGTTAATATAAGACGGCACAGTCATTCCTTTGGAAATTAGCCAGCATGACACATGATACACACACACACACACACACTCAAAGCAAACCAAACAAATGTATTTCTTTGGCTTCACAGGAGAGGTCATAGCCCACAGTGTGGAAAAATCAGGGCTCTGATTCAAATAAACATATTGAGAAGTAGAAATCAATATCCAGAGAGGGTTTTACATAGCACTTGTATTATTTTTAGTGAACTGCTGTATACAACTACCACTACTGAATGGAGCCTGCGATTCCCTGAAGGCTAATTGGCTTCCTTCCTCCAGCATGCTAACAGAGCCGTTTCTGTTCTGTTGGATACATGTGCTGGGACCTAGATCCATGTAACAATAAGAACATATTGGCGATCTAATGGGTGCCCAGCAGAACGACCTTTGCTGCATCTTAAGAGGAAAGGCATCCTGACCACACAGTCATTCCCATGTCAAAAATGCCATGTGCAGATAGATAATGAAAACGTATCTTTTGACATAGATTTTGACATAGATCTTTTGACAAAGATTTTGACATAATCTTCAGGGTTCTCAATTTACTTGGATACCTAATCTGAGTCTTTATTATGATTGTTTTGTCAAATAGGAACCAATTGTGGTGTTTACTTTGAAATTAAAGCTTTAAAAGCCACTGTCAAATTGTATTGACAAAAATTTGTCAATGTATCTTTCCTTGCAGGATTTTATAAAGAATAAGATTTAGGTAATACCAGATGTAACACTGTATTGCTATTATTTAAAAAATAAGTAAAATTAACATCAGAGAATAAAAAGATAAAACCAGATTCTTAAACATCAAAGGATTTGTATTCTTTTCACACATTTGGATTAGAAGGCAGGCTACAGGTTTTCTTATTGTCTTCATATTAAGGGTTATTTTTAGAAGAATTATGCTGACTATTCTTTGTCACTGTTAAAGAATTAGCTAGAACTGGCTTAGAATGAGATAGAATGGCAATCTAGCTGTGTTGTTAACCAGGGCTGCAATCTCATCTGAAGGCTCAATTTGGTAGAAAGTGGGGTAGGGGCAGTAGAGGAGCAATTCACTTCCAAGTTGATGCCTGTGTTGTTGGCAAGCTTTGATTCCTTGTTACTCAGGCTTCTCTACCTGTTGCCTCACAAAACAGCAGTAGGTCTTACCCAAGAAAGTGGTCCAAGAGAGAGCAGAGTTCACAAGATGGGAGAAAGTCTTTCTATAACCTAATGTTAAATGTGATATTTCTCTACATATGCTGGATTCTCTTCATGAGAAGCAAGTCACTAGGTCCAGCCCACCCTCAAAGGGAAGGGATTACACAAAGGCATGACTATGAGGAAGAGGCTGCCACCCTCAGCTGCAACTACATGTCTCATTTCACACCCATTGTTCTTTCCACTTCCCTGTGCTAAACAGTAATGAATAATTTTCTGGTGTTAAAGTTACTAAACATTGAATAGGGGATTTTAGAAGATTGTAGGATCTTCATCGCATCATGTCTTTAACAACGGGACATTCTTTCACCGATTTGACAAGGTTTAATTTTAATTTCTCTGGTAGATACGAAGCACAGTACATATGGTGTGGCATAGACTGGGATTTGAGTAGCAATCCAGCAGAGTAATTAACTAGATGAGGCAACTAATTTTGTTTTCTATGCCTAGTTTCCTCAAAACAAAAAGTTGGAAATAAGACTAAGCTTCTAAGTTCACTTCAAACTGCAGCAAATAATATGTCTCCCATTCTTACAGTTTTCCATCAGTGACTCATATCTGCTCATCTCGGATTGACTCTATTTATAAGCAAATTAAATAACGATCCCTGGATTTGGCATAGAGGCAAAAAAATGTTCTGCTTGAATTTATTCATTAGATACCTTTTTTTTTTTACTTGTTATTCAAGGCTTATGCTAAAATGTGAATGTTTTACCTGGAACAACAAATTAAACTATCATCCCAAATTAATATTTAACTAAGTTTGTTTCTCTTGACAACTAACATATCAGTTGGTAAAAATACAAAAAATGAGGTAAGGAAACAAATAGGCTTTCATGAAAATGGATCTCTTTCTAAAAAGGTTTTAAGGTTTGGAGGAACAGACTCAATGAAGCTGTGTGTTAGGGAGAGAGGAGTGGCCAATATCCTCAAATGTGAAGTATATGGATGGGCATGTGGGATGATAAAGACAAATCTAGAGAAAACAAAACTACTAATATAAACAGTTCCGCTGAAGACACTTCATCCTTTAATCCCTCTAAGTGAAAAGTCTTTATTTTAAACACATCCCCCTGTACATAACTTTTCATTGCTAAAACATTCCTTCTCCTCAGCCTCAGAGCTGTTATCACAATCACCCCATTGGATGTTGTCTTCACCTCTCCAGCTACAGTAAATTCATTTACCCCTCAGCTTACTCTACAGATATACAATCTCTTGTGTCAATACTTCTATCCTTCTTCGTATTAGATCTTAAGGCTGATTCATAACAGTACTTACTCCTTTGCACCCCTGTGCACTTCCTCAGAGCCTCATCTCTCTCTTCACCATCACACTAAAAAAAAGGAAAAGAACATCAACTTTGAATGAACCCAGCTCTGAGCTGTCCATACCTATGCCTGTGCAGCTGAACATATGAGGGAAAAATACAACAACAAAACCTGGACATGGTAGCTTCACTACAAATTCATGATGACCGAAATGAATAATTAACCCTGCCAAGCCAGCCAGCTTGCTGAATCTCTGAACATTCCAAACCCACTTCTAGTATCAGGAAATTGAAATAAGCAGACTTTCTGCCTAGAACTTACCTGCCATCCTCAACTTCTTTTCACCCCTCTAGTGTCAGTTCATATAACACAACCTGAGAGAGGAGATATATATATTTATATACCCTCCACCTCCCTATTAAGTTAAAAACTTTCATGGAATCTATTTACTTCCCTCATACTTAGTCAGAATTAGTAATTATATATTTATTTATCTGTTACCTACTTATCATTTGTCTTCCATTATACATTGCAAGTTCCAGGAGACCTAGAACAATAATTTGTCCACCATTTATATCATGCATACTGACTAGGGCATAGTTGGTGTTCAGTAAATACTTGTCAAATGAATGAATGAACAAATTATTGTATAGTATTCATCTTTTTAGCGAGGAAGGGCCTGATCTACATCTCTTCAGAATTCTTGAAGCTTCCCTGTTTCCATTTGTTTCTTTAATCTGTCACTATTCTTTTAAACACAAAGATTTCTAATGGAAATGCTGGCACAGACTTTGCTTCTGCAGCATAAATGACATCAGTAGTTGAAATGGACCCTACTGTTGCCACTGGCAACAATTAAATTAGCTATATAAAACCAACATAATAGCTGCAGCATCCATTCAGTGAAATAACCATTCAGTCTTTCAGCAAACATAATACTGACCTATGTGACTGTGCTTTTAGTACATGAGCAAGTGCTGAGCATTGTCTGCCCAAGACAAGGCATTAACACAACTCTTGACTCCTGTTTCTATTGTTGCTTAAAAGGGTTGCCTAATTAATTGATTTTATTGAATCTCTACCAAGGCATATTTGTTCCTTAGTAAGCTAATGAAAAAACCAGAGGAGCTACTTCTGTAAAATACAAGCAAGGAGTTGAGGAAGTCCTGCTTTATGCTACATATCATTGTAAATAAAAGTATAGTTGACATGGATATTGACTGCTTAATGTCAAGAGACAGACATGAGCACTTTTGTTGTGCATCTCTTTGCTCAGAGAAAGGCATTTTATCTGAACCAGCAGACTTATTCACACCCCCTCATATCAGAAGAAAGCTCTCACTTTCTCCTGACCATACTGGCAGCATGCACTTTGTAAAAACAAAGCCAGTATAGAAAGTGCACTTCTAGAAAATTAGATGAGTTTAGGGAATAAAGAAACTAGCATTGGTATAATCCTCCACAGCTAACAAAAGCTGTCTGATACTTTACCTCATCTGATACTAGCAAAAAAAAAGTCCTTCTGTCCACTTTTTAGACTTATTTTGCAGGTGAGGGAATTGAGTCTCAAGGAGTGATGACCCACTTGATCTTACATAGATGGGAAGCCCAAGTCAACCCTCTCTGAGGCCAAAATCTGTAGTATGGTTAAGTAGCCCACACAAGAAAGTAAAAAGTCCTAAACAAAAGTAATAGACATTTGTTTATTTATAAACAAAGATAACGGGCTAGAGTTGGGAAGTATTTTCAGAATACAGGAATTTAAGGTAGAGTAAGAGAAGAATGGCTTCTGACCCAGGTACACAAACAGGCTGCAATGTTATGTCCCAGAACAGAGAGGGGAAACGGGCATACTTAGGCAGGCAGGGAAGAAAAGAGGGAGAGATAAAGTGTTACATTTAGGTTGGGACAGTTGGACATGGGATGCCCCATATATGAATATAGCAGTCTAGCACACAAGAAGGCTATCAAGAAGAAGGTCAACAATGTTAACTGCTGTCAAGTAGTGAAGTAAAATTTGGATTGAGAGATTTTCATTGGAGTTTGCAACTAGGAGATAACTGGTCACCTCGAAGAAAAGAATATCACTAATTTAAGGGTGCAGTCCAAATTGTGGTAAATTAAAGAGGCGGATACCAGGATGGGAGATTAATTTTCCAACAAGTTTGGCTATAAAGAAAAAACATACTGAATATGTAATATCTAGAAAGAAATGTAGGATTAAAATAATGGTTATTTTTTTTAACTTTTATGTCAAAATAATGACATTTTAAAAAGCTATAAAAGTGATATAAAGTATTCCCAAACTCTTCACTGAGATTCTGCAACTGTCAACAACTTATTACTTGTTTTTATGTCAGTTTTTTTAACTATATGAGAGTAAGTTGCAGACATCATGCCCTTTCTAACAATAACATTCTAAATATTTAAGTATGTGTTTACTAAAAAACAGTTACATTGCATGACATAACAGTACAATGATCAAAATTAGGACATTAACACAAAATAGCTCTGATGATGAGAAAGACATCAGCAAAATCATGGCACAGAAATTTATAGTACTAGTACTCCTCCAGAAACATCAATTTGAATAATTATCCATGCACAAAAATACCTTCAAAATTGCCAAGGATCCCCAGTGAGGAATTACAGCACCTGGGCAAAGCATAGACAGAGGAAAAGATGCATTGAAGAGGTTAAGAAACAGATTCACACTACCTTATTATCCCTCCTTCAAGCCCCAACACATAGTGCAAAGTAAAACTTCCCTGCTGTGGGAGAAGGATCAAGTAAGCACCTGACTTCACCACAGACCCCAGAGCCAGCCCACCCTAGCACCAGCTGACCCCTGAAGATATCTTGCAGGCCAGGAGGGAGTGGATGATATATTCAAAGTGCTAAAAGAAAAAAAACTGCCAAAAAGGAATGCTGTGCACAGCAAGTTGACTTTTAAGAATGAAGGAGAGATAAAGACTTCAAATAAACAAAGGCTGAGGGAATTCATCTCTATCAGACCTACTTTACAAAGTAATGCTTTTAAAATTTCCTTCAAGCTGAAATAGAAAAACACTAATTAGTAGCATTAAAACAATAAAAATATAAAACATATTGGTAAAGGTAAGTAAGCATATACTCACACTTAACTCTAGCATAAAAGGTTTAAAGGATGAAATTTTTAAAATAACTATCCCTAAAATTAGTTGTTAATTTATACACAATATAAAAAGAAGTAAATTATGACACCAAAAACATAAAATATAAGTAAGAGTAGTAAAAGGATAGAGTTTTTGCATGCAATAATAGATTATCAGCTTCAAATATACTGCTGTATTTATAAGATGTTTTATGTAAGCCTCATAAGAACCAAAAATCCTACAACAGATACACTAAAGGTAAAAAGAAGGGCACCAAAGCATGCCACTATGGAAAATATCAATTCACACAGAAAATGAGCAAAAGAGGAAGAAAGTAACAAGAGAACTACAAACCAGCTAGAACATAATAAGATGGCATTAGTAACTCCCTACCTATCAATAATTATTTCAAATGTAAATAGGTTAAATCCCCCAATCAAAAGGCAAACAGTAGCTGAATGGACTATAAAACAAGATCCAACTATATGCTGCCTGCAAGAATTTTACTTCAGATTTGAGGACACACAGGCTCAAAGTGAAGGAATGGGAAAAGGTATTCCAGGTAAATGAAAACAAAAAGAGCAGAGGTATATATATCAGAGACAATAGCTTTTAAGTCAAAAGCTAAAACAAGTGACAAAGAAAGTAATTAAAGGGATCAATTAAACATGAAAATACAATTATAAAATATACCCAACCTAAAATTGGAGCACTGTAATACATTAAACAATTATTAACAAATCTGAAGGCTAAAACAGCAATGCAATAATAGTAGGAGTCTTCAATACTCCACTTGCAACAATACATAGATCATCCAGACAAAGAGTCAATAAGGAAATAATGGACTTAAGCTATACTTTAATCAACAGATATATGCAGAACATTCCATCCAACAGCAGTAGAATATACATTCTTTTCAAGTGTGCATGGAACATTCTCCAAGATACATGTTAGGTGACAAAATAAGTCTTAACAAATTTAGGGAAATAAATGTAGTAAGATAAAATCATAACACATATCTTTTCTGACAACAATGGTATGAAATAAATAATAGGAGGAAAGCTGGAAATTTTACAAATATGTGGAAATTAAACAACACACTCCTGAACAGTCAATAAGCCAAAGAAGAAATCAAAAGGGAAGTCAATAAATATCTTCAAACAAACAAAAATAAAAACACAACATACCAAAACTTATGGGATGTATCAAAAGCAGTTCTAAGAGGAAAGTTCATATCAATAAATACCTACATTAAGAAAAAAATAAGCCCTGGCTGGTGTAGCTCAGTGGATTAAGCGCGGGCTGCGAACCAAAGTGTCACAGGTTCGATTCCCATCCAGGGTACATGCCTGGGTTGCAGGCTGTGACCCCCAGCAACCACACATTGATGTTTCTCTCTCTCTATCTCCCTCCCTTCCCTCTCTAAAAATAAATAAATAAAATCTTTTAAAAAAATAAAGATCACAAACAAATAACCTAACTTCATACTTCAATTAAATGTAAAAAGAACAAACAGCCCAAAGTTAATAAAAGGGAGGAAATAAAAATCAGAGTAAAATAAATGAAATTTAATCCAGGAAAACAAAAAATAAATCAATAAAAGTAAAAGTTTAAAAAAATATATAAACAAAATAGGCAAATCTTTACCTAGACCAACCAAGAAGAGAGAGAACTCATAAACAAAATTAGAAATGAGAAAGGGTACATTACAACAGGTAGCACATAAAACAAAGGATCACAAAAAACTACTACAAATAGCTATATAGCAACAAATTAGACAACCTAGAAGAAACAGATAAATTCTTAGAAATCTATTACCTTCTATTTCATAGAGAAACAGAAAAATTAAACAGAGCAATAATGACTAAGAAAGTTGAGTCAGTAATCAAAAATCTTCCAGTGAAATAAAAACCTAGGACCAGATGGTTTCACTGGTGAATTCTAACAATCATTTAAAGGAGAATTAACACCAATCCTTATCAAAATCTTGCAAAAAAAAATTTGAAGAGGAGGGAACACTCTGAAATTCATTTTCTGAAACCACCATTACCCTGACAACAAGGCCAAACAAGAAACCACAAGAAAAGAAAAATAAATGCCAATATCCCTGATGAACATAGATGCACAAATTCTCAATAAAATTTTAGCAAACTAAAATCAACAATGTATTAAAAGAATCATATACTATGATCTAGTAAAATTTATTCCAGGAATGCAAGGATCATTCAGCATACACAGATCAATAAGCATGACACACCACATTAAGAGAATAAAGGATTAAATTCATATGATCATCTCAATATATGCAAAAAAAGCATTTGACAAAATTCAACATTTATTTATGATTAAAAAAAATCTTTCAACAAATTGGGTTTAGAAGGCATACACCAGGAAATAGTTCACACCACATATAACAAGTCAACAGCTAACATCGTACTTAACAGTCAAAGGTTGAAAGCTTCCCTTTAAAATCAAGAACAAGACTAGGGAGTGAACTCTCACCACTCCCTTAAACACTGCACTGGGAGTCCTCACAAGAGCACTCAGGCAAGAAGAAGAAATAAAAGGCATCCAAATCAAGAGGAAGAAGTAAAATGTCTGCAGATGACAAAATTACACATAGAAAATTCTAAAGATTCCACGAAAAAATGTTATAACTCAGAAGGGAATTCAGCAAAGTTGCTACATAGAAAATCTACACAAAAATACTTTGCATTTCTATATGTTGATAATGAACTATCTGAAAAAATAAAGTCTCATTTACAATAGCATCAGAAATAATAAAAACACTTGGGAATAAATTTAACAGGAGGTAAAGGATCTCTACACTCAAATTATAAAACACTGATGAAAGAAATCAAAGAGGACACAAATAAATGGAAAGATATCTGTAGACCATGGATAAGAACACTTACTATTGTTTAAAAGTCCATACTACACATAGCTATCTATAGATTCAGTGTAATCGCTTTTTTTTTAATTTTTAACCCTTTTTTCTTTTTTTTATTGTTCAATTACAGTTGTCCCCATTCCCCACCCATTACTCTTGTACACTGAAATTTTCTTGCACACCCTAGTGCACTGTTGGTGAGAATATAAATTGGTGCAGCCATTATGGAAAACAGCATGGAGATTTCTCAAAATACTAAAAATAGAACTGATACAGAGAGATCTGATCAGATCACTAGGGAGGAGTAGGGAGGGGCCATAGGAAGAGTTTGTCAAGGCAATGGTAAGCAGTCTAGGACTGCTAGGACTAAGATTGGCTGAGAAGCTGAATGCCTCCAGAGCTCATGGAAGTAAAAACAGGGCTGGCTCTCTGGCTTGGATGATCATGCTGCAGCTGCCTGTGTTTCCCAATGGACAACAGACAGCATTTTGAATGGGAAGGAACTCTGGGTACAGCCTAGAATCAGGCTGGCCTGGCAGAGGGTGGCAGGGTTATTCTTCTTTAGGTGTTCTAGAGGGGATGGGCTCTAAGGCAGAACCCTGCAATTCTTCCAGAATTGTGTAGCTTTTGTGTCTTATGTTGTTTTAGTTTGAAAACTAACCCTACAGAAATAAGTAAAACTAAAGGGGGGGAATGATAGGAGAACTAAGGTGTTAAAGAGTTTAGCCTTAATTGATAGGCCTAAGTGACTAATGCATGTGGAAATCTTCTATTCCAAAACTGTGAAGCTTCTGAATAAAGACTCCTTTCTTTTACCACCAAACTGTTACAGGGTGCAGCCAAGAGGGGGGACCCCAAATAGGCATTTGAAATGGGGTCCAGAACTTAAGGTGTCCAGGCGATTTTAAGATGTCTCCACTCCCCCCACCCAGGGTGTGGGTTGGGGGAAGGGACAAATGGAGTGGGGCCATTGAGAGCTGTTTTGCATAGCAACAGCCTTGCAGCTACCCTCTGGTGTGGTCATTTAACATATCTATAGCCTTTGGCTGGTCGCTTAGATATGTTAAATAGCTGTGGCCATGCCCTGAGCCAGGGGAATGGAAGTAACTTCCCCACCAAGACGTGACTGGGGGCAGATCCCCCAAGCTACCGCGCCTGCGTGGGAGCTCGGAGAAGATTGGCTCCAGGACATGGGGCCACGCCTGCCCAGACTCAAGATAGCAGCCCAGTAAAGCTGGAAGGATACAGTTCTGGCATGTGAAGCCGAATGTGGGAGGAGTCGGAAATGAGGCTGCAGAGGAAGATTGGCCGCGGGGATTTAAAACCCAGACTTGGCGGCCATTAGGAAGGGAGAACCATGCTGCTTTAGGGAGAGCCATGTGCAGCCCTGAGAAGGAGAGAACCATGCGGCTTTAGCAGAATGGGGAGGACCTCAGCCATTGAGGGAGAACCATGATGCTTTAGGAAGGAGAGCTATGCGCAACCCTGAGGAGGTGAACCATGCGCAGCCCTGAGAGGAGAGAACCATACGGCTTTAGCAGAATAGGGAGGACCTCAGCCATTGAGGGAGAACCGTGCTGCTTTAGGAGAGAGAACCACGCAGCCTTGACAGAGTGGAGACTCCCGCAGCCCTGAGAGGGAGAACCACGAGGCCTGGACAGAGCGGGGACCCCCACAGCTTTAGAAGGGGAACCACCACCTGGTTTTAGCAGAGATCCCGGCGACTCAGAGGAGGGTGCCGGGAACCCAGGGAGGTCTCCCAGTCAAGATGGAGTACTAACTGGGAAGAACCAGAGGACTGCCTGAGCCATGGACTTCTATTTCCTTTCCTGAGATACTCTGGACTGGGCAAAGGGGGAAGGAAGGAAGGACTGTGTCTGTTTGTGGGTGTTTTAAGGGACTTTAGGATTTTTGATGAAGACATTAGGTCACTACTTGAAGTCTGTATAGCATCAAATAAACATTTCCTTTCCCTTTCACGAATCTCTGGCATTGAGAGACGTCTTTCCTCTGGCGGCAGACATAACGGACCCGGGGCCTTCTTTCAATAATCGTATACCATCCCAGGCCCCCTTGTTGTCTGTTCTGTAACAAAACCTTTGCCTCTGGAGGGTGGCAGTGGGCAGCAAGACCTCAAGTGCTCTTCGATAACAGAACTACCACATGACCCAGTAATCCCACTTTTGTGTATGTATCCAAAAAAAATGAAATCACTACCTTGATGAGATATCTGCATGCCCATGTTCATTGCAGCATTATTCACACAGTCAAGACTTTATTATCCACTGAGAGATAAATGGATAAAAAAAGTGATATATATGTCCAAAGTATGTGTGTGTGATATATAACATATATATGTACATATAAGCTCATATTATTCAGCCTTTAAAAAGAAGAAAATCCTGTCCTTCATAAAAACATGGATGAACTTTGAACTTGGAGGGCATTATGCTAAATTCAGTAAGTCAAAAAGAGAAAAACAAATACTATATGTTTTCACTTATATGTGGAATCTCATGAAGCTGAACTTGTGGAAACAGTATAGAATGGTGACGGCCAGCAGAGGGGGTTGGGAGGAAGAGGGAGGTGTTGGGCAATGGGCACAAACTTCCAGCCATAAGATGAACAAATTTGGAGGATATAAGGTTTGGAAATGTGATTAATATGAACAATTCTATATTACATACTTAAAAGTTTTTAATAGAATAAATCTTACATGTTATCACCACATGCATGAAATAAAATAAGGAAATTATATGAGGGGATGGAACTGTTAGTTAACCTTATGTGGTAATCACTTGACAATACATACATGTATCAAATCATCATATTTTACACCTCAAATGTATGTGTGTTATGTGTCAATAGTATCTCAATAAAGCTGAGAAAATAAACCCACCAACACAGTAGCACTATCTAATCAACAGGCCTCATGCAGATTTCCTTCCAGTTGTTCCACTAATGACCTTTTAGGAAAAAAAGTTTAGTCCAGGCTCCAATTTGAAATTACATGGAGCTTTTATTTAGTTGTTATATCTCTTTATTCTCCTTTAATCTGGAAGCTCCATGTTATTTCTTTCATCACTCTGATATTTTTGAAGACTAGAGATGATTTATTTTTGTAGACTCTCCCTTAATTTAGGTTTGTTTAGGCTTGCTTCATGATAAGATTAATATTATGCATTTTTTTTACAGAAAGACCACAAAAACAAGGTTGTGTCTTTCTCACTACATTATATTAGGAAGTACAGACATCTATCTATCCCACTGCTTAAGATATTAACTGTGATCACTTAATTAAGGTGGTGTTTGCTAGTTTTTTCCTTTGTAAAGTTACTAATTATCTCCCTGCAATTAATCAGTATCTTGGGGGAAAATTCTTTGAGATTATGTAAATATCCCATTACTCCCAAAACATTAACCCACTACTTTTTTTGCATCCACAGATGATCTTTACCAAAAGTAATTAATGATATGCTACCAAATTGTGATTTTCTAATTCAACTTTGTCTTCTATTCATTGGCATGTAGAAAAAGAGCTTTTTCTCTACTATTTATTCATTTTTTTCATGTATTTATTTAAATCAGTTTGGGCTCATTGATCTCTTATTCTACAGGCTACTTTCATTATTTATTGTGATGCTCAAATTTACCCAGATTTGGCCAGTGGGAGCCAAGAGAAACAAATGTTCCTAAGGATTGAAAGAGAGGTGAAAGAGTACAATACTGATGAGCTGAGGAGCTTGAGAACAAAAGGAAATGGTACAAAGAACAGTTTTAGGCAAAAGAGAGAGAGAGGAAAGATAATTCATCCACTGCAGTCACAGAAAAGAAGGAAAGAAAAAATAGGTGGGTGATGGCACTACTCAGGAAATTGAGAAGGTTAGGACAACCTCATATTCTCTGGGAGTAGGATGATGCCCAATAAGAGCAGTGACAGTGCCAGAATGAATGGAGAGGAGGACAGCAGCACATAGGAGATTGATTGTCCTCGAAGAGGTCCTACTGTCCCCAAGCTGTAGATTTTTCTGGATGTTAGATCTGTTTGCTGCATCTCTGCTTCCTACCACCATCTGGCTCAACAGCCAAGTGGTAAAACAATTGCACTGATATAGTTACAATAATTTAGGTGAGTGAAATAAAATTATAAGGGGATAAGTAAGAGTAAAGTTTTTAAAACACCAGTATTTTGCCATGCATAATATGTACTTTTTTGACCATACATTTTAGGGAAAAATAAGGATGTACATTATACATGAGTAGTACTAATTCTGTATCTGTATAAATGTTTTTAATTCTTTTATTTATGCTTATGCATTAAAAATGTAACTCTAGAAACAATAACGATATCAGTATGCAAAATAGTATCCTGGAATATGATAATCAGTTTTGTTTCTAAATATTAATAAATAAGTAATTGAATTTAAAAAATTAAAATGAAAGACATTTTTCCTGAAAGTTTGGGTCAAAAATGTCAGTGCACATTATACAAAGCAAAATACAGTAATGTAATTATAGCAATAGGATCATGTCATCTACTCTGGCTAGGGAGGGTTGCAAAACCAAAGCAAGCTGCTGGTGAAGAAAAACTGAAGGCTCAAGGCCTTGGATTTCAAAGAAGTTTGAGGAGAGGCAGAGGGAAGGAATGGAAATGAGAGAGTTAAATAACAACAGTTAGGTTCAAAGAATGGAATGCTGGATTAAATGGAAGGATAACATTTCTAGGCAATAGCATGATCTCATTCAGTGACATGTCAAGTCTCACACCTGGTCTATCCAGTAAGAAAACAAGATGTGCCCCTCCATTGACTCAGATGTAGTACCTATCAAGGCTCTATCATGTGGAACTCTGCCAACAATCAGAAGGTGAGCAAAAAATGCCCATGAGCAGCAGTAAAAATAGATGAGAATTTACGAACCAGCCTCATCCCCTTCATGAGATCTTAGCTCCTGTCTCCCAAACAGGGAAATGATTCCCCTTATTCTATGTTATGTGTTATACACATTGTCTCACTTCTCATTCTCTGAATTCCAATTACCATTCACATGAAACAAAGATAGAAAAATACTGTAAAGAAAATATAGGAACCCCCAAAGTACACCAACATGGTATGATCAAATGAAAGGGCAAAGATCTCTCATTGTGCAGTAATGTCTGCCTGTAGGCATAACCACAACAAAAGTTACAACTAGACTACAACACAAATATCACCCAGAATCACCAGAAAATCAAGCTGTATGGAAGTCTGACAACCACAGCATTAAAAAGCCACATTCATCCAGACAGGTAAGAGGGGTGGAGACGCAGAGAGGTGTGGAGAAATTCAGAGAGGCCCAGGGACACAGAAAGGGCAGTCCCATATCCATGAATGGTGGATAAAAATTGGGAGGGATACATCAGGAGCGAGGGAGCCCAGCCACACACCAGACCACCCAGCCCAGGGTAACAGCGCCAGGAAGATAAATCCCCATAACTTCTGGCAATAAAAACCAGTGGAAGTTGGGCAGCAGAAGAAACTGCAGGATGCTCAGGTGTCTCCTCTTAAAGGTGCCACAACAGAATTAGGACTTATGCAGACTCATTCCCTCTGGACTTCAGTACCAAGGAAAAAGCTGGAAGGGCACCAGTGGCATATGAGGAGACATTGAGGTGACTGGCATCAGGGTGAGTGCCAGGAGACAACTTCCTCCTGGAAAAACCTCCAGAGGCCAGGCAGTGCCATTGCCCCCTCACTGAGCCCACCCCCACACAGAGCCAAAGAGGGGCAACATGGGGGGCCCTGCCCTGGTAATTACCTAAGGCTCTGCCCCATCCAACTTACACAAGTGCTTTTCTGCAATAGGCCACACTACTAAGACAGGGAGTCAAAACAGCTCTACCTAATACATAGAAACAAACACAGGGAGGCTGCCAATTGAGGAAACAAAGAAACATGGCCTAAAGGAAAGAACAGATTAAAACTCCAGAAAAAGAACTAAAAACAAATGGAGATAAATAATCTATCAGATGCAGTGTTCAAAATACTAGTTATATGGATGCTCAAGGAACTTAGTGAGGACTTCACCAGCATGAAAAAGGTCCAGTCAGAAACGAAAGATGCTCTAATTGAAATAAAGGACAATTTACAGGGAAACAACAGTAGGATGCATGAAATGGAAAATCAAATCAAACATCTGGACCATAAGGAAGCAAAAACAACAACCAATCAGAACAACAAGAAGAAAAAAAGAATTAAAAAATAAATGAGGATAGGCTAAGAAGCCTCTGGGGCATCTTCAAACATACCAACATCCAAATCATAGAGATGCCAGAAGTAGAAGAGAAAGCAAGAAATTGAAAACTTATTTGGAAAAATAATGAAGGAAAACTTCCTCAATTTGGTCAAAGAACTATACATACAAGTCCAGGAAGCACAGAAAGTCACAAACAAGATGGACCCAAAGAGAACCACATCAAGACACATGATAATTAAAATGCCAAAGAGTAAAGAGAAAGAGAAAACCTTAAAAATAACAACAGTAAAGCAGAGAGTTACCTAGCAAGGAATTCCCATAAGACAGTCAGCTGATTTCTCAAGACAAACTTTGCAGGCTACAAGGGTTTGGCAAGAAGTATTCAAAGTGATGAAAAACAAGGACCTATACAACCTAAATTACTCTGTCCAGCAAAGCTAGCATTTAGACTTGAGGGGCAGATAAAATGCTCCCAGACAAGGTAAAGCTAAAGAAGTTCATCATTACCAAGCCATTATTCTATGAAATGTGAAAGGGACTTATTTAAGAAAAAAAAAACAAGAAGATCAAAACTATGAACAATAAAATGGCAAGAAATTCACAACAATCGAATCTAAAAAACAAACTAAGCAAACAAGTAGAACAGAAACAGAATCATAATCAATGAAGAACACTTGAAGAGCTATCAGCAGGGAGGGTACAGTGGGGAGAATGGTGGAAAAGGTATAGGGAATAAGAAGTATAAATGGTAGGTACAAAACAGACAGGGGATGCTAAGAACAGCATAGGAAATGCTGTAGCCAAAGAACTTATATTCATGGCCCATGGACATGAACTAAGGGAGGAGACTGCTGGAGGGAATAGGGTGTCCTAGGTGGAGGGAGGTAAAGGGGGAAAAATTGGGACAACTATAATATCATAATTAATAAAAATATATTTTTTAAAAGTATCCACGATAGGAAAATTCCAAGATAATCAAGAACTTTAACATATTTCTGTTAATATTTTTTACCCAAAACATATTAATAAGTTTGGTATATACAAATTCAGTCTAAATATTTTATTAGGGGTAATTGTATACAAGATGGCAAAAAAACATGACTTTGTTTACAGCTTTGATATTTTTGAAATTGCAAACTCTATTTTTTTATAATTCTTCAGGAAAACTATTAATAGATATCAAAATATATATGATGAGGTATTATATCAATAGATAATATATCATATTAATAGATGATTCATCATAACATAATAGATGATAGGATATTAGATCAATAGGCCTATTTCCTTGTCAAGAACAAGGTTAAGTCCTTGATGCATTGATTCAATGGTTGATCTTAGTAAAAGATGCAGAATCAAAAATAGTGTTGAGAGGATTTTTACTAAGTCTTTCAGAAAACAGCCTGCCAAGGCCTTTGTAAAAAAGAAGAATGAAAGCAAAATTATAATTTACTATAGTTTAATTTTTCTATTCCTTCAAATTAATTAAAAGATAAGAAACCATGAATGATTTGGGCTCAAAGAGGCAGTTACAGGTCATTTGGTATGCTACATCCACATTCTGTTTACCAGAATAGCAGTTCCGCCCTTTTCTCCTTCACAAAACTATAGAGCCCTTTAAAATGCAGAAGCACGGAAACTCTTGTGCACAAACCAGGTATTATGCAGTATCTTCCCTGGAGTTCTTTTAGTTCACCCCATTTTTGTATTGCATTTTTAATATTCGAGACCTGGCTTTTATAATGATCAGTATAAATTTGCCAAGCTAGAGCACAGAATAGTTTTCAACTATGGAGAAACATCAATGAACCAAAAAAAACCTCATTTCATGTGTGTGCCAAATGTCACAGAATACCAGGCAGGCTACTGGATTATTAACTGAGAGGTTTCGAGAGAAAGAGAATAGTGGTCATACCAGCCAGATCCAAAAGTTCCTTTGAGGAAGCTGCTTGACAAGGTGAAAAGCCTCAGCTAAAACAAAGGTTTCACTCCCCTGATGCTGGAACAATTCCTCCGTTCAGAAATGTCAGTAATTAACAACTAAATCAACTGCTCTAGTGTACAGTGGTGGAGACTGCTTAAGTGCACAGAAAAGGTAGATGTGTTTTTCACACTTAAATGAATTACTTCAGTGTTAAACAAACATAACCATTGATATTGTATAGGATTTTATATTTGATTTTCATTTACGAGGCATTTCAGAGGTGAGGGGGACATGTGTGTACGCACTACATATTTTAATAGATATCATGATACCATTTAAAGCTAATTTTCTAAGCCTCAGATTTAATGTTAGCATTTTTAAGGAAATTATCATGACTGATGAAATTTCCAGGCCAGAAAGCAGTTGGCTGGTTCATCTACAGGAAGCTGTCTTAGAGCAACACCTAGTGGCTTCTTGGACTCTTCAGAGGAACTGCCCAGGATCGGGAAGGAGCAGTTAAAAATGCTTCCTTTCAAGAAATTTTAAAATGTACACATTTTGGATAATATACACTCTTTGTTTTTCTGTGCCTGTTTAAAGTTGTGTTGAATTTCTACTTGATACAACTTGGACCCAAAATGCTGACATCTATTAATCAATCTGTTCATTGATTCTGTCACATGGTTAAAAAGAGTCTTCTTGGTCTTAATAACCAAAGAAGGCCTAGGTATTTTCCACAAAGACATGACACTGTAGCCAGAAATAAGTCCACAAAAAGCCACTGGTGAAGAGAGGCTAACTAAAAATTTCAAATAACATGCACAACTGTTACAGAAAGATTTAGTAGACTTTTTTTTAAATCATCGAAGGTTAATATGAGGTTAATATGAACCAAAATGTTATTCTATGAGGGTCTTTGGAAATTATTGGGCTTGTTTTATGTACTTTGCAGGAGGATTCAGAAATAAGCTTTATAATTTTGTGACAATCTATTACTCCTCTGAATTTGGTGCAAGATAAAAATTCTTTTTTTTTTTTTTGTCAGTCATGCTACTGAAATCCCTTCACCTCTTCCAATAACCTAATCATAAATTGGGAAAACTCTACTGAAATCATTTGCAATGTCTGTGGAGGTCTGCAAGATCACAATCTTCAAACTGATTCAAGAAATGTTGACATTTATACCATTCCCTGGTCATGTTATAATCATTGTCAGCAGCAGGAATTTGTGAGGTTTTTATTTTATGTTCTTGTCAAACTCTTTGTCACAAAAATGAAACTGAAAAAGTTTAATGCTTTATGTGCTTGCTGAGAGATAATAATTACCCCAGTTTCTCTGACCTCCTTGGTCTTTCAAAATTTAGTGGCTGGTTAGTTCTCCTCACTCCTTTTTGCAGCCTTAGCAGCCTGAGAAGTCAATCATCAACCAATCAAAATGCAGAGTATAAAAATGGTTCAGAGCATTCTCTCCTGCTAGAAACCAGGCTTGGGGAACATCTCTGATCTCTCTACAGGCAGGAGGGTTATGTTACATATTTAAACCTTTCTCAATGACACTTCTAATATAATAGAGAGCAAACAACATTAGCACATCTATCAAAAATGTTATAATATTTTATGATCTTCCTAATCAAAATATCTGATGTTAAAACCAGAGATTTTTTCAAACAAGTTACAAATTGTATATCACTAAATTCACTCTATAGTGACTTATAATTTGTGATCCAGCCAAAGGAGTTTTCTATCTCTCTTCATTTACTCACAGTTGTTTACCTAAAATGTCCATGCCAGAATCATGGATTTAGCATTTGGATAAACGGAGCAACTGGGAAGGGACAGACTGAACTTCACTTCAGCATGGGCTAATGGAGGGCGCTACGCACATCGAAAAGTTCTTACAAAAATATTTTATACCTCCTGACAACATTATTCTGTTCTCTTTAAATTCAGAGAAGTATTTTTTGGTTTTACTAAGGCCATTCTTCCATCAGAACTGGATTACAGGTCAATGCCCTTTGCTTCCTACCTACACCCGCCATTGCACTGATTCAAGGGCATCTTTTGAATATTCTAATAGCCCAATTTCCAGGCTAAAATTGGTGTGTAAATTCTACATTAGTCCATCAAAAATCCATTAAAAACCATTTTCAGAAGCATAGCAAAAAATGTAAATTTCCATTAATTCTTTTGTTAAGTAGGATGAGTCATTATTTCAACTACATAAAGACAAAAATCAAGATTTTGTTTTCACAGTTGATTACACTGCAAGTGTCATTCATCCTGCTGCTGCCTGTTTGCCTTCTACTTTCTGTCCAAGATGCACTGCTCATATACCAATATGATTTTAGGTATAGTTACTGTATGAAAGCATTTTGACTGTAATGTAAGTCTAAAAAGCAAACGATACGAGTTTCCATCCTACATGCTATTGCCTAGAAATAGCACATTTTACCCTAGCATTTTCATTTATGTATACCTCAGCATATGATGTGTAACTTTTTGAAAAGGTGTCAATACAGTTGCAATGTTAATTTTTTTATTCTATGCAAACTACTTAAAATTAACTTCAATATTTGGTTACACTACAAGACAATGTTCTAAGATTAATTCCTTATATTCTGGAACAATATGTATATATTGAGAGAACTAAGCCTGTTTAAAAAGCTCCAAATGGGCTTAGCATTCTACATTTAGAGGCCGTAGTAAAATGGCCAAAAGAAGCACTAAATGCCCTAAAAAACATCTATTGAATTCATACTCTCCAGGCAATGCTTTCTAAAATGTAGAATTTCATCAGTTCCGAATCGAAAATATTGATCTTCTTGTCATGTTGAATAGACTCCAAAAGTAGTTTAAGCAACAATTGACCCTGCGTGCAGTACCAACAGTCTTTAGGGCATCAGCTGAAGCAGCTCCAGATTTCCAAGATAACCAAAATTGTCTCTGTTGTGAAAAACAGCAAAGCAGCTCCCAATAGACTGAAATGCTCAAGAAGTTTTTTGTAATTATGGCTAAGAGAAATGAGATTTACTGGAAGCTGCATTTACATCAGTGTGGCTGTGTCTTTCCTCACAATTCCTCAGGCTTTCCAAAAATGAATTCCATTCACTTTTCATGATTCTATTTGCTTCCTTTTTTCTCTCTGAATACCAGCCACTAAATTTAAGCCATATTACAAAAGTCAACTATGAAATTTTTTGTTAGTGATGAATCTATTTCCACTACTGACTTGTAATTTTTTTGCCAAATATTTTACACTCCACTCATCAAAAAGACACAGCTATGTGCTAGAATTCACATGCTGCAGACATCGATGAAATGCAGAGGTGAGATTCAAGAGAGAACTGGGATAGCAGTAATGAGCAAAGAAGCATTCCCTCATGAAGAAGGCTGTTCCACATGAGCTACGCAAGAGATGTGAGTGGAATGCTTAATGCACATTGCATGTCAATAAACATTATCTAAAAACATAAACCACACACTGTTACGTTCCTTTATATTAATAACCTCACATTCCTCTCTGTCTGCTCTGGGCCAGTTTCCTTACTCTGTTCTTTCTGCGCCTTATGAAGGGATGTGCCTGTTCTCCAGTTGAGCTACTTGGGTGCACAATGGAAGAGGAGAAACAATGCAGTCAGTCTGCAGCTAATACGTATGACTGCTGATCTGCCTAAGGGAAGCAACATCTCGCCCTGCAATTAATTACCTCCCCTGGATCCTCCTTCAGCTTCTCTGACTCCCAGGACAAGTGTCTGGGCTTAAGTCTATGACAAAAGGCCCTGGCTTCTGCAAGATATGCTCGTCACGAGGTCAAAGGCAACAAGAACAAGTGGGGTTTGAGTTCATTGCTGTGGAGTTCATTGCAGCTTGGGTTTGTGTGTTCCAGCCTCCTTGTGATCATCCCTTCCAAACTGCCCACCTGGTAGACCTCAAGCCCAAGCCCAGATGGGGAGACAGCAGCCTTAGAGAGACTGTGGGGACAAGCCCCACAATTTCATAAGCCAGTTCCCACTAACAGAAAACCCCAAACAACACTATTTTTAAATGCATATATAGTGTCATATATAATATATGTATATATGTTGTATATATACATACAATTATATTCTACTTTCATGGTTAAACCTTGACTGACACAGAATTTAGTTCAAAGAAAGTAAGTGTTTAACAAACCTCATCCAGATAATGGGTATTTGTTGTTGAATATTTCAGTGACATACAAATTTTGGACTAATTTTGGGTTCAGGCTGAATAGGAGTCCTGACTGGCTCTTCTCACATTAACTGAGATCACAGGAGTCATGATGCAGCTGTGATACAAGCACTAGAGCACTAATGTTTGAAAATAGGTGATTTTTAAAAGAAGAGGAGGCTCTGCAGAATGCCCAAGCTCAGAATGCTAATCTCACCTACAAGGACAATGACTGATCAGAAATGAACAGTGGGCCCACTCTTTTGATACTAAAAATCAGTTTAAAAAAATTCATTTGATGAATCTTCTACTCTGAGCTCTTTCGGTACCTTATATAGATTCTCTTTGACTTACAATAGAGTTAAATTCCCATAAACCCACGGTAAATTGAAAAAATAGTAAGTGAAAATGCATTTAATACACCTAACCTAACATAGCTTAGCATAATCTACCTTGAATGTGCTCAAAACACATACTTTAGCTTACAGATTGATATCATGTTACACAAGTCTATTTTATAACAAAGTGTTGAATATCTCATGTAATTTACTGACTACTCTACTGAAAGCAAAAAACAAAATGGTTATACAAATACTCACCATTAATGTACACAGCTGAAAGCACCCTGGCACACAGAGGGGCATTTGGTAGACATGGTGGTATGCAAAAACACAAAACACAATATCCAAAAAACACTGGCAATATAGCACACTGTAGAGTACCAGTTATTAACCCTGTGATCACATGGCTGACTGGGAGCTGCAGTTCACTGATACTGCCCAGCATTACAAGAGTGGATTGTAGCACACAGCACTAGTCTGGGAAAAAGTCACAATTCAAAACTGGAAGTATGGTTTGTACTGAGCTCATACTGCTTCCTCACTATCATGAACAATCATAAAAGTTGAACTATTTTAAGTCAGGGACCATCTGTATAGTAATTTGGTTGTAAATATTACAAGACGAAGCAAAAGTTACCACCTAGTAAAAAGTTACAAAAAAACATACAAAGAGGAAAATCTATATTGTCAACACACCACTTTAAATAAAAGTAATTATTATTTTTCCTTCAGCTCAAAGCAGATTGGTTCATTTTATTAAACATCAGTTAGGGACAATGGTTTGGTTGCAACCAAAAGGCAGTCACTCGCCACTAAATCACAATGATGTTTCACATCTTACCAGAGGCAGCCATAGTTTTTCCTGTACCTGTCCTTTTCCCTAGAATTTATAATTTGGCGGTGTTTCTTCTGGCACTCTGTATCTTAAACTCAGTAGCAATTATTCTTCTCTGTTTTATAATTTATTTCAAAAATTAAATTTTCTAACTGTTAGTTTTACACAAGTTAAACAGAAAACAATTTTATTCAATATGGCTCCAGCCCAGATAAATTCTGTGAACACCGTATTTTGAGAACTTCACTATTCTCATTAGGCCATCTATAAACTAAATTGAGTAAGGCATATTTCAAAAAAAAATGCCTCCCTCCTCAAATTTAATTTTCTCTTTCTTGTTTGGAACACATCTTGTTGCATCACAGATAAAATTCATTTTAGAATGCATCTAATTCATAAGTATGCAGCTAGCTGTCTATTCAAAGATCTTTCCATCTTATTCCTTATTAGATTATTATACCTACAGATGCTTTTGGTGATACCACTATAAAATGACTTTTCTCTAATCCACAATGCTGCTGTTATCCTAATTAAAAAGAAAATATGGGGAATTAAAGTTTACTTTGTCTCTGATACACTAACAATCAATCAAGTTTGTCTCCTTTTTGGCCACTTTATTAGAATTTTATATCAATATGGCTACACTGAAGCTGAGTTTATTATTTTATATTTCACTTTTTTCATTAGTCAATTTTATTACAAATATATCTTTCTGACATTTCTGTAATAAAGAATGCCCTACCTGGACTGTAGTTTATCCAAATTCAAACTAGATCATTGTTCAGTTTTACATTGCTTGGCACAGCCTCTGCATTATTAAATTACAGCATTTTTTTTTACTAACATACTTAGCATTTATGCTGCAAAAGTTCATACTGTTCTTTTTATGAAAAAGAAATTATTTTTCAATGTCAGCCAACAACAAAAGTAAAAAATGCAAAAGCCTTTTTAAAAGGAAAGAGAAAGAAGTAGTGATATTATTAAAGACAAGGATGAAATGTGAGTCATTATCTAGTCATTTTGATGGGAGGGCATTGGTATCCAAAGATAATAAAACTAGGAAACACAGCAAGCATTAGACTTCAACATTCTCATATATCTTACCTCTACTTTATTTTTAATAACAGTTGGGACACAATCTGATATTTTTTAAGTCTAAGTTAAAAGAACTCAACATTTTTATTCATGCTGCAATGCTTGTCTCTACCTAAGAAGGGAAATGTGGATCTTCTGTTATTAAAAAATGGAATCTTTTTGTGAGGATGGGAGTACCCTGTCTTCATTGTGTCCCAGCCATGTAGGCTTTAGGTAAAATCCAGCAGGATGTCCAGCCAGGAGATGGAATTCTGGGAATTTACCATGCCTACTCCACAGAGTTGGTCTACATGAACCTCTTTTCCTTTTGAGAGGCAGGGCCTTAGCCGATGTTAAACATTACAGCCTTAGAGTCTTTGTAGTCTCTTTTATTAAGATGCCTAGTGTACCTGATTAGATTAGCACATTTATTCTAAAAAAAAAAAAATCTCAACCCTGATAAATAAAACCCAAATATATCAAATAATAATAATATCCTGTACATCAGGCATTTTGAGGAATACATAATATAGAAGATATATAAATTGCCTTTATGCTAAATTTAAGGAAATAAAACATGCATTTTTTTGACTTTGGCTCTCCTATCAGTTGAAAACACAGCAAGTTTTATTTTTATAATTGTTGTAAGAATAAAGAAAAAGGTAATTACTATAGAAAAAACAAGTAGCAATGTGGGAAATAAGCAATGAAGAAATTCAAAGACTGGAAAATAAATTGGCTTGAGATAATTAAGAAAGGCTTAATAGCATTGAAGCGTGAATTGCATCTATGAATGTGGTAAAACTGAGATTAGTAGAAAGGGATTGGTAGGGTTTTCTAGGAAAGCGGAAGAACATAGATAAAGATATGGTGGTAGGGAACTTCAAAATTTCAGGAGTATAGAACTAGCAAAGTTATGGTTTGCTCATGTTACAGTTCAGTAAAGATTTTCCTGCTCAGTATCTTTCCTCCACATGATTCAGTTATCTAGTCATTGATTTTGGACTACTACTGTCATCCAAGGCCTCAGAGTGTTCTCTTTCAGTCAACAGAAGGAAAAAAAGAGTCTATCTAAGATACACCCACTTCTCAAGCACCTTGGCCTATAACAAACACAGAACACTTTTACTCACACACGGCACTCTAAGTACTAACTAATGGTCATGTCTGGATTTAAGAAGACACTAGGAAATTTAGCTCCTGCCCAGACTATCACTTCTCAGTGACAACTCTAGGTTTTAAAGGAGAAACATGCATTTGGATAGACTGTTCTCTATCTCTTTCACATCAAGCCTGCCAAGAAGTACAGAAAGAAAACTGTTCATCTTTTGTAGTCAGCCAAATGGGAGAGTTTCTTAAAGGTGCTACAACAGGCTGGCACACACAGAGCTGGAAAATAAGTCAGGGAATGAAATAATCAAACAAGCATTTAAAAGGGGAAAATGGTGGCAGTATCCAACAGGGGAGCAAGTAGAATAAGTGTTTTACAGTACAAATAGGAAGGCTGGCAGAAAGTATAGAGAACCCTGGTAAGATCTGAGATACATTCCTAAGTAAGAAACAAAGTTGGTGTATGATTAGAATGGGGTAGAAGGTGGAGGATGGAAAGGAGGCAGACAAAGGAAAGCAGAAAGGGAAAGAAAATGTTGAACCTATTCCAGCTTATATGATGATACCCCTAAGGACAAGTAATTTAAGAGAGAAGGTGAGTCCCGTAACATGCTCAAATGCTCCATGGGAGCATCGACATGTAGCTGTCTAGTTGGTGGCCACACAGGGCAAGATGAAGATGAGAAAGGATCAGGGGAGGGGACCTCATTTCCTGACTCTTAGCACTGTGCAATTTTTTCTAGACTCCTACAGTATCTAAAAGAAGCAAATGAACTATTTCATGACATCGCAAATCCATTCATTTTGCCTGTCTACAGAATCAATAGCAATTGCCACAGCCAAATTGATCTGGCTGCAACTCACATCAATTCTTAGAAGACTGAAAGGAATGGACTGGCCATGCCACAGGCCAGGCATTTCACAATCCTCAGACATGCCCTGTTCTGTCTCAAGAGTTATTAGGCCAACGGAAGAGGAATTCAAGGTCACTACCTGTTCATTTCTTCAGGTTCTAATATCACATTTATTTTTTTCTTTTAGTCACCACAACTACCAAGTAACTTGGTGTGAAAATTAAGAATCAATCTTTTTCCTTTTTCAATAAGTCAAACCAATAGTATTTGAGCATTTTCTACATACAGTGCTCCATCTTGGATAAAGTAAAATTTGTTAAATTTGACATTAAATTTTACATGGAGGATATTCTGATAGCAAGAAGAGAAGAATATCAACACACAATTAGTCTGCTACTCCATTCAAGTCCCTTTCAGTCCTATTACAAGGAAGAAATTAATATAACAAGTATGTCCTCTATGCGAAGTGCAGCTCTAGTGTTCTGTCATTTGCATCTCAGAACAGCCCAGCATAAGCATTACAGCTCCATTACAAAGGAGCTTAATAATTTACCCAAAGTGTTATACTTACTAAGTGACAGAGGTGGCAACTAAAGTTTTGGTGTGCCCCAAAGCTGAGGGCATTATAGCTTCTCGGCCTTTTGGCTAAGATCAAGTGAGGGCATTATGACACTACAAAGCCTTTCCTGTGGATCCAATTAGTCCTGTTAAAGCAACCATGTAAAAAGCCAATTCCTGCAGCCATAGGACCAAGACTCTCAAACCAGCACCTGGCACTCCTTTTCTGCTGACAGAGAGAATTGAGTCAATAGAACAACAAGCATCTCCCTGAACATGTATTCATACTAAGGTGGAAATGAGTGATTATTTTGAAGCCTGACTATAGTAAAGGACAAGAAAATAAACTCCAGTTTACTCTGGGTTCATCAGTTTTATCTGTGAAGCAGCTTTAAATTTGCCAAATACAGCAGGATGTGTCCTTGACAAGGCAGAAAAATATACAGCCATCTGCTTAAGAAGGCAAATCTACTGTGAGGGCCATGCCAGTCTGTGACCCATAAGGACATTTCTCTATGTTCTTCCACAGAGAAGCTGGATGCAGAGGACACAGCAGACCTCTGTAGGGTGGTGTCCCAAAGCCTAGACAGAACACTGCAGTCTCTCTGAAATGGCCTCAGCGGTCTGTGCCCTCCAAATGAATTACTTATGAGTGCCAATCCAGGGCTGCCTAGCTAGTGTGGACTCTGATCACCCATCCAAATGCATTTAGGCAAACAGGTCCCAGATCTAAAGTCAGCATAGACAGAGATTAAGGAAAAGCTGAAGAGGAAGGAAGTGTCAGAGTATTTTAGAATGTGGCCATGGAGAAAGAACGTATTTTACCTTGCAAGCTGAAATATCCATGGGCTGTGGAAGATCAAGGAAAATAAAAATAATGTTGTAATTGCAAGGGCATCACGGAGAGAAGAATCATGCCATTTCAGAATCATGCCTGAAACAAATAACAGAATGAGCTCCATCAGCCTCTCTATAAGTCTTTGCTATGCTCCCTCCCCCAGCACACACTCCAAGTCAAATAGCAGATCATTTCTTTCCCAAAACGCACTGGAATGTGTACCTTCTCTTTGTATTACATTCCTTCAACACCGTAAAGTAAACTGTACTATGGAGTGTTTTAATTTCTATCATCTTTGGAAAGTCATGCTAATAAGACATTTAGTGAAAACAGTAGTTACCCAGTGAGTGGCAATAATCTTTTATGATTGCCGCTATGAAAACTACGAACAAACATGTTGACCTTGAAAGTTCCTGTCTTACTGTGAGTGCAAGAACAATGACACAAATATTCATTTAGATGAATGCTCACCATGCTTGGCTTATCATTTTGATTTTGAGCTACCCACATTTCAATTTTCCTAGTTATGCTCAGAAACTATGATTTTTGATGGAAAGCAAGAGAAGGATACTGTTGCCATGGTAGCAAAAACATTTTTTTTCTCCCTCAAAAATAGTATGTCAGATCAGACCAAAAAAAATAATGCTAACTACATTTGTGGAGAAAATTAATTGTATATACAACTTCTTGCAATTGTATCAAGTGCTGTTTATATATCTTTACATCTTAATGTGCAAGGATGACTTGCAACAGGCTTACTGGCTGAAGTACAGGTTGCTTCACTCTGCTTTGAGCAGGCGGTCCGACATGCAGAATATATCGTTTAAATCCATGAGTGAATAAGAGTTGAAATTTACAGTTGTATAAAACAACATTAAACATAAGTTTCTACAAACTGCCTTAGCTAAATACAGCTAATTTTTAAAACAACAGACAAGCAACCACAACAATTAACAACAACAAAAACAATGGCTGTTATCCTTTCAAATTCCTCTGCCTTGTCATTCAAATGAGACACAGAATGCATTGCTTTTTTCAGGACTGGCTGAATCACTCAAACTAATGTACCAACCTGTGCTATTCACATTCCCTAATGCATTTCATTTTAGTAATATTACTTTTGCAGCTATTACATTGGCTCCCTGAAAAATAAAAGCCCTAAAATTTTCCTGCATTCAATGAGCTGTTGACATTTTTTTAATAAGAGAACACAACACTAATGTTGCTGTCTTAATTCTGCAAATTACTTTCCCGCCAAATTCAGTACAGAACCAACGTTACACAAGAGCAATCCGTTAGATTCACGGTCACCCCTCCAGCTGTTGTTACAGCTCCTGCATTTCCCATCCTCAGCGAATTTCCTCCTTTATGTACTAAGATGAATGTCAGTGTCAGGTCTTTAGAGAAGCGGGTGATCTTTTCACTGCATATTCGAAAATGTGTTCTTACTTCTTATTTCTACTCCATGACAGACATTCTAATTCAGAAATGTTCGTTTTTCACACAAATGTCCTTGAGAAAATCAGCCCAAGATGAGTTTTAATGTAATCATCGCTTATAAATTATCATATTGTAAATGGGCTTATTTAAAATATTCCTAACTGTATTATTTATTCCTCCTATGTTCATTTCATCAATATATTCCCAGTTTTATCCCACAGCCAGCTTATTCTGTGAGATATATTCTCAAATAAACATTTATTTTGAACAAAGGATGAACAAATTGGTGAGTGTATTACAGGCACCAATTATATTACTCTTTCCTGAGAGAACTAAAAAGCACCATCATTACAGCTTAGCTTGGCATAAGAAAGACTCCTCTCTGATCAGTGATTTTCTTCAGCACCAACACAGTGCATCGCTACCTTTCCCCTTTGTGATTATTACTAATTGGTTTTAGATATATGAAGAAACCAGAATGATCTTTGGAGAATAAACTCATTAGGTCTACCCCAAACGTCCCCCCGCCCCCCGCCTCGACCCTATAGTTTCCTCTTGGCAAAATAAATAAATAAATAAATAAATAAATAAATAAAGCTATATTTTGGTTCTCTGAAGAATAGTCAAGGTAAAAGGAGGTCTGGTTACTTCCAGGTTGGAACCAGAGACAATAAGGGAAAGTCAAGGGCAGCAGTCTCCTGTAGCAGGGAGCTTTCTCAAAATGATACTCCCAGAGCTTCCTAGGAGTAGCACAGACTGCATCTCTAAAGATCACTCTGTCTTTTGCAAGTCCTTCTCTGCTTTCCCTCATCTTCATGATGCATACATTCATTGTTGGTAATTGTACTTTGGAGTGTGATTTAAAGACTGTGTTTCAGCCAGAGTTTAAAAGCAGCGTAGGCTCCAAGCCCATTCCATCTTTGGCCTCATCTGTGAATGCTGTCAATAGCCATGCCAACGAAGATGCAAATGGTTGGGAACAATAGGCTACTGTACCCTTCTTCTGCCCGCCTCTGTCTAGTATTCACATTGATTATTTTTAATGTGTCATAGAGAATACATTAGACTGAACTGGGTACCAGTTGCTGTTAAGATGCCTTGAAGAGGAGGAATTATTTCTACAAAAATTCTAGGGGATAAAAATAAATGATCAAAAATAAAGTATGTCCAGAAAATCAGTCCTGTAGAAAATACTTATACATTTTCTAAAATCAAAACATTATATATTATCACAAAGGCCAACCTGACAAATTGCACCATAACCAAACTATGCCTGCTTCTATATTAACTGTGACAATGGTAATCAATTTAGTTTTGAAAATAACCATTTTTCCAAGTGCTTGTAGTGAGTTAGAAATTCATGTCATGAACAAAGCAGATGAGAATGAAGCAGTACTTAGGGCTAAGACGGTTCAAATGTCCAATCAGGTTCCTCTTTCCAGTGTCTTTACATACTTTATCTCATTTTCATTTTTGAAAAAAAATATGAAGATGATACGACAGAAGCTAAACAGTAAACAACCACATAGAGGACAGCCAGTACATCACCAGGTGAAAATGTGGCCATCTAAATTAGCATCAAAAACCAGACTTCTACCATTAACTTCCCACAGCTGGCCTGGGCACCTGTGATTCTCATCCTGTCCTTTACCGCCGACCACAGGAACTATCCAATGCCCCTACTCTCTTTTCTTGTCTTCTCTAGTTGTTTCTCCTTTGCCTAACCTTGCCTCACAGCAAGAAAAATATTGCATTTTCTTTCTTCCTTCTTCTATGTACATTTCAGGGAAGCATTTTTTATTCAACTTTTTGGAAAAAATTATTTTTCCCCAACCCTATTTGCTCACCTCCCTCCCATTTGCTCCTCAAATTTCTAAATTGGTTTCTTCCCTGCCTCCAACACTTGCCAGAAACTGCTCTCAATATATCAAAATTCAAATCCAATGACCTCTTTTTGGATGTCTTACTGGACCTCTGTACAGAATCTTACATTTATTTTCAGGCAACTCGGTGTTTGTTTGCTTTTTTATTTCTGCACTATTCCAAACTTTGCCCTCCTGCTTCTCTGAACATCTCTTCTCCATTTCATTTTCAGGCAATTCCTTCTCTGCCAATACTTAAACATTGGAATTCATGAGTATCACCATTAGCCCTCTTTTCTCCTCACTCTACACCATTCCCTAGTGTAATATCATCTGCTCCATGATGTCGACAACTACTGATGATTTTCAGGTCAGTATCTCTCTCCACAGCCTGAATTTCTAACATGTATTGACATATTGCTGAATCTGTGGTAACAGTCACATGAGTGTCATGCAGATACGTTAAACTCACTAGATCTCAACTAAACTCATTATTTTGCTACCCAAACCTGCCCCTTCTGCACATCATATCTTGTTATCCTCTATCCAGCTGCCAAAGCGAGAATTTGTAGCATAAAACTCAACTCCTTTCTCCCTCAATTTATATATCCAATTAATCACCAGTGACAGAAAGTAGGCATTAAAAACTTATAAGCTATTTGATACTACTGCAACATGAGGCATTTCATTTCCTAGTTATTCATTTTTATTATTTTTTAAACAGTGATCTAACTAGGTTACAATTTTTTAAAAAAACTGATCCTTTGGCATGGATCATTTGAAAATCACTGATGTAAACCACTTAGGTCATCTTAACTTGATGTCCTTGAGAATACCAATAAAAAAATGGACACTCACTCAAGAAAATAATTAACATATATATTACAATACAAAATCATGCATATAATATAGAAAGTTCATGGATTCTTGAAAACCTACTCAAACCCCTCTAGAGTTTCAGGAGTTCCAAATTCAGAAATCTTAATCCAAGTTGGCAAAGTCTGGAACTACCTTGTCAATAACCTCCTCTGTTTATTTACTGTAATAAAGGCTCCAGATGAGCATTAAGACCTGGGAACTCCTAGCAAGAATTCAGCACACATATAATTCTTGAGCTCAGAACCAAAGATCAGGCCTATTGAGCTAGGACTGTCAAGATTTTATGTGATTTTTAAGTTTCTTCAGGTGAAATACGACTATTAACTAGTAAATAATAGAAGAGTGGAGCCATAACCTAACTATTCCTTCTGTGGATTATTAAGGTTTGAGACACAGACCCATGGTTTACGAGGCAAGAGCTGGCACAACTTTTCTGATGGGTGATGTGTCTGTAATGCTAGGGAAATAGGGAATCAATCTCTTCCAATAGGAAGTAGTAGACTAAGGTTCATCCTATTTGATGGCACATAAAGCAGACCATTTCTCTGTCTTTATATACTTGACCTCACTCCAAATAAGGATTTATGCAGGTCATATAAACATATACAATCTTTTTTAAATACAGTGTTTAAGCCAGAGACCAGTGAAAATAAAGTTGGAAAGAACACATGTTCTCTGAGGGCACTGTTCCCTACTGCCTGTCACGGTACAGGTAGTAAACACTCAAGATAAAGGCAGGGATGCCATCAGCACCCAGATAGCACATGTGACTACTGGAAGACTGCAGCTCCTTGCACTTCTCTGCCACTGAAGCCAAGGGATAATCATGTTGGATTAGTGTTTCCTTCAACCATAGACAGGAACTTCCAGTTCCTGAGGGGAGTCACTGCTTTCCTCCTGCAGATCACCTAAAGGAGATCTGCACCTGCACCCTGTGGTAACTAAGCTTCTATAATCAAGGACATGACATCAAGGTCAGAAAATTGCTTCTTACAAAGCCCCTTGGGGCAAACTGAGTGCATCATATCAAAGCACACTTCTGCAAACCTGATTCCAAAAGGACCAAAGAAATGCCCTTTGGTACACACTCCTTGGTGGTTTGGCTTAATCCAGATACAAAAGTTGCGCATCTAGTGCAGCTGTTTGCAGGCAAAGGTCTGCCACCTATGTTTAGAAAGAGATTTCTTAGAACATAGTTACTTCATTTGTTTACACTTTGTCAGTGGCTGCTTTCAAAGGTTGAGTCATTACAACCAAGACCATTCAGGCCACAAAATCTAAAATTATTTATTATCTGGCCTTTTATGGAAAAAGGTTGCCTGACCTTGGTCTAGTGGAATATATGGACTGCCATCATTAGTTTTCTAAAACTAAGCTGGAAAGCTCAGAGTCGCAGGCCGCATTATCAGGAAGTATCTGCAGAACAGATGTATTGTTGGGTTAGGGCAGATCCACCGAACTGAAGACCACAGGTAGTGTTGAGGATCTCTGCCCCAGGCCAGCCATGGATGTTTATCCTTTCACTCTATGTAAATCCCTGAATAAACTTGTAGTTTAAAAAGCTTCGGGTAGGTGTTTAACTCTCCCAATTAAATGTCTAGTCCATATTTCTCTCTTACACTATAGAATTAAACCCAAGTGACCGAGGGACCTGAAGTTGTAGAATAAAAGACTTTGCGGAGAAATGGAGTCCAACGGTCAGAGAAGAATGTAAACAGTTCTGACAGGAAGAACTTGAGGTGATTAATTAGATGTGTCACTAGAACTCCATGATTTACTAAACATTGGTTGAACTTCACAGAGTCAAGGTAAACACAAACAAAGAGTGAAATTGTTGATATTTTTACAGCAGTCTGCCTTAGTTAAGGTAACACACAAACCCCAATATCTCAGCAGTTCAACACATGAGAAGTGTATTTCTCACCTACAGTCCAATACAGATGTTCTTGCTCAGCAAAGAACTTTTCTACTTGTAGCAATTTAGGGACCAGGCTCTTTCTACAGCACAGAGGCGCATAAGTGAGAGGTTCCTTGGGTCAGGGCTGGAAATGGCTCACTTCCCATGAATGACCACATCCATTTGCAAGGGAGTCTGGAAAATGCAGCATTGCTCGAAACCCAGGCTATAAGCAGTTAGCCCAGCTTTTTCATACCCATTGTCAAAATTTGAAACCTAAATCTCATTCTCTCTGCTGATCTAAAAGATGCAAGCAATTTTCCAGGGATTAAATCGAGAAACATCTCTGGAAAGCTTACAAATATTATTAGAAGATGCAGGAATAAAGTTCTACTCTACTGACTCTAGACATTTTACCTAAAAATGTTGCCATGTGTATACCAACCCCATCTCCCAGTTGGACAACTCAGAATATGCCTTCTTTCATACTTTAACCTGGCATTTATTTAGCTGCAGACTTTATCTCTTCTAGCGCATTCTAGTGATGTTGCTAGATATGCTGCTAGTGAATCAAAGTGAAAAACTGTGAGTCTCGACAATTAAGCCCTGAGGTCACTGCAACCATCTCTTTTCTGCTGTCTAAGACTTACAGACCCTGCCAGCTTAATAGAGATGCTCTTTGATCTGGCTCTTGTGCTCTTTGTAATTAATCGATGTTTAATGCCTCAACAAGGTCCTTAAGCTGATTACTGCAGCCTTATCTTCTAGTGTCAGGATATCTGTTTATTTAAACTGAACAAAATGTTCAGACCTTTCTGATGGAAGGGCAAGGCCTGCTGTAAGGCCAAAGATACATTAGGAAACAGGACACAAAAGTGTATCACTATGGCGGGCTGGATACCTTTATATGGTGCTGGGTAGACCCTAGCACGCTGACATGAGACCTACAGCAGCCTAATAACATTAGAACAGTAAGTACACTGCTCTAGCCCTCTCTAACCTGAAAGATTTCTTTTTTCATAAGGACTCTATTGACCACTGAATTGTGGACTCACCTCCAAAAGGAAAGCAGGAGGCACCTGTGACCTGAGTCCGCTCATTCATCCATATCCTTATCTCATATATCCTTTGCTTATTATTTCAGTAAAAAAAACCTGAGTGGAAACAATTTAAATTGAGTCCACTTTGTAATTCTCACCAACCTTCCAACCCAACCCAAACTTTCTGGGGCTGGCCGCTTGGCTCAGGTTCCTTATATACTCAGCTCTAACATCTATCACAAGCTCTTCACCAACAATTGGCTAGATTTTTTCTCCTGGGATGTCCTCAACAAGTTGCGCTTGACAACTTCTGCCCCATGTTACTACCTATTAGAACTTAATTAATGATGCTATCATTTTTATAGTTACCTGATGTTAGAATAAGAGTCCTGTGTTATTCTTCCCTGTCCTTGGTCTCCTTACATTCCAGCAACTACTCCACTACACACTCCCTCTCTCAGAATGCCAAATTGCAAACAGTCAAATTAACTAGAACTAAGTAGATTCAGAGTTCATCAGTGATGTTGGGTAACTCCATGGCGTACCCAGAAGGGCCAGAGAATGAGATCAGAGAACAAGGAACAATGCTCCAAACTGTGCTGCTGCACCTGCTACCTGTCCTAGCAGGATGCAACTGCCCCCAACTCAGGGCACAGTCACAACAGCTCACATCACAGGCACCAAAAAATGCTGGACCCAGCTGTGTTCTCAAAAAAGAACTATTGCTCCCATGTGACCTCTCTGGGAAATGGGTACAGATTACTCAACTACTGCTTCTACTGCCACCACCACCCTTACCTGAATGGATTCTGCACCATCCTCATCTCTCCATATCACTACTGTTCAGTTTAATGTCTTGGGTGGGTGGATCTGATTTGTGCAGCTCAGTTTCTATTTCTGAGCTACAAAGAACATTAGAAACACAAGGAAAAAGGTTTAGTCACTGGATGTTTAAGGCAGGTTCTAGGTTTTTATTGTATCCCCTCTTTGTCTTCTAAACCTCACTTTTTTAGAAACCACTGTAGCAACTCAGCTCTGACTCATAAAATAGAAGCAATGTTTTTTTCTTCTGCATCTCTTCCTTTTTATCTGGATATGAGGCTGGTTCTTGGTAGGGCCTTGGTCACATATATGTTATTCACAGCCATCTCAGTTCTAAATAGCACAGGATCTGGCAACTAGGAGTGAGGATTCTGAGTTAGGTCACTGAGGACCTGGAATCTGATGGCCTTTAAAATGCTCTGGTGAGACATTTGGTCACACTCATCAGCCACTGGATGCAGAATGCAGAGCAGGCAGCACCCAATACACTATTAGAACACATGAAGGGAGATTCTCCATAATGTTGGCAACTGCTGACTCCTTGATGTTTTCAGCCATGTCCTAAAAGAGAGGAATAAATCAGAGAACAGGTACCAGTTGGCAAAGACAGAATGAGGGAAATATCACTTGTTAAAGGAGGGGCTTTCTGCCTGAAGTCTGCAATCTAGCTCCATTAAGAGTCTCACAATGCCAAGTCCTGCATGTTTGAAAAAAACAAGTCTTCTATACCCTGAACTCTAATTGTTCATAAGCACTGACTAGAAAGGGGTAGGCCTCAGTAGAAAATATGTTTGTGGCACCAAAGCTTTCTCAAGCATTACAAAAGATGGCATCACTAGAAGTGAGAAGGACCCTGGCTCCATGGTTGCATTGTTAAGGTGCTACATTTCCCTGCACCCAGGACTTTCAGATTTCTTACTATGTGAAACAAAAAAGTTGCTGATAAAGAGCCAACAAGAAGGATGAATGTACATAAGCCAACTAACAAATGATTCCTCATGTACTGCATTTCATTTGATTCCAGATGCTTTACCCTGGACTCTGGATCTCTGCAATGGGCTTGGCACTAACCATTCAATTCTCCTGACCTCTTCTGTGGCCCATAAACTGTATCGCTCTTGTAGGTGTAGCAGATCCTCAGCTCCCTAGCACAATACCTGACACACAGGAGTTCATCTGTACATGTTTGTTGTAGATGGAACATGAAAAATAAAATATAGATTGGTCAAAGAACAAGAAAATCACATATCAGCCCCATATGAAAAGTCCAACTATATGAAGCTCAATATTACCAAGTCTGGTAATATTTCTGGACTTTGGGCTTTTTTACTTTGGAATAATAATCTATTTACTGCCCTTGATAGAAGGTATGTGTGAAAGTCCTCTCAGATTTATAAAACATTGTAAAGGGTATCATTTTGGTTATCCTTGTAGAATTGTATAGAGAACCAAATTAGACTGACACATAAAATAACAGTAATTGAGAAAACATTACCATCTACATAAACCCACTAATGGGTAGATTATCCAGAAAGAATATGGAAAGGTATGAGAAACATAATCACCATTTAATTTACATTATTAGGACATGACCAGAAAATAGTACTTCAGGAGGCAGAAATAACTATCTGCTACTTATTGTGTCATAACATAGTATTTACTCTGTAATTACACAGTCGATATTTACTTGGTGATTATATAGCTTTTCACATGGTTGCTTGAACCCAATAAAATAAAGGAAAAGTGTTTACCTTGATTTTCCCCCAGAGATAGATTGGACAAAGATAAACTTTCTTCAAGATCTTCCTTATTGGTTTATTTAACCCTGATAATTGCTAATATTTTGAATTCATATGTAGTTTTTGTGACATAAGCTTTGATTTGTGAACTTCAGATTTTAATATCAACCCCTAGGACAAAGGTACCCCTTTGTTCCCCTTTGTTTGAAATACCCTCCAATCTGCCTATACTCCAATGCACAGGGAGGTATTTTTCAAGGTGAATAATATTGCTTACACTTTTAAGCTTGCCATAACATGATTGAAGATAAAGACCAAATTATGTGAGACTGCCTCCAAATCCCAAATCCCAAAATTCTGAAAAGACTACTAATATATATTTGTGGTTCTCTAGAGCTGTCTTATAGATTGTGGGAAAAAATGCTTTAAAGTCTTCTGTTTATATTTTTCAGTTTTGTATTGTAAAACATGCTTTGTACATTCACTGGAGGTTTAGGAAGGTATGTAGGGACCATCATTTACTTTCAGAACATGAAAAGGTCTACCTAGTTAAAAAAACAAAGTTGCTTCAGATAAACTCCTTAGTATCCAAAATGTTTCCCATCTGAACTGTGCCATCATTCCCAATTTATGGCAAATTTATTGTTTTGTAGGTACAGTGAAATTTACTGCTCTTATATTTAGGATGTGATCTGTTCAACCTAAGGCATTTTAAGAATTTTAGAACTGATGCAACTAAATTTGGATAAACAGAGTTGGAAGAAATCTATGCCAGGGAGAGAAGTTCAGACTATAAGGAAAGAAAATACTGTAAAGCTTCTGAGCACATAAGAAAAAAGAGATAGGCTAAGAAGCCTCTGGGACAACTTTAATTATACCAACATTCAAACCATAGGGGTGCCAGAAGGAGAAGAGAAAGAGCAAGAAATTGAAAACTTATTTGAAAAAATAATGAAAGAAAACTTCCCTAATTTGATGAAGGAAATAGACATGCAAGTCCAGCAAAAACAGAGAGTCCCAAACAAGATGAACCCAAAGAGGCCCACACCAAGACACATCATAATTAAAATGCCAAAGTTTAAGACAAAGAGAAATTCTTAAAAGCAGCAAAAGAAAAGCAGTTAGTTCCCTACAAAGGAGTTCCCATAAGACTGTCAGCTGAATTCTCAAAACAAACTTTGCAGGCTAGAGGGACTAGCAAGAAGTATTCAAAGTGATGAAAACCAAGGACCTGCACAACCTAGATTAATCTATCCAGCAAAGCTTTCATTTAGAATTGAAGGGCAGATAAAGTGCTTCCCAGATAAGGTAAAGTTAAAGGAGTTCATCATCAGCAAGCCCTTACTATTTGAAATGTTAAAAAGATGTATCTAAGAAAAGGAAGAATATCAAAACTATGAACAGTAAAATGGCAATAAATTAACAACTATCAACAATTGAATCTAAAAAACAAACTAAGCAAACAAGCAGAACAGAAACAGAATCATGGTCAATGAAGAACATTTGAAGGGTTATCAGCTGGGAGAGGAAAGGAGGAAAATGGGGAAAGGGACAGGGATTAAGAAGTACAATTGGTAGGTACAAAATAGACAGAGGAATGTTAAGAACAGTATAGGAAATGGTGTAGCCAAAGAATTTATATGCATGACCCACAGACATGAACTAAGGGGAGGACTGATGGAGGGAATGGGGGGTATCAGGTGGAGGTATTATATTTTATTTTATATTTTATTATAAAATATATTTTATTTTATTATATTTTATTATAATAAAATAAAAATATATTTTAAAAAACCCAGCTTTCATACTCAGTAGACTTAAATATGAAGAAAAAAAGATTTAATTACTTAAGTTTAATCTGGCATATTATTAGATATTGCTATACTTAATGAATCTAAATATTTCATGATCACCCTAATTATTTCCATTTATGAGATGGGTAGGGTAAAACCACCAAATTTTGATTGAGAAATACAACTAATGTTATGTATGATGACTTTCTTTGTTATTGAAATGAGAGCAAATACCATATACACCACTCATGACAAATAACAGTATTTCCTCCTTACATAAAAAAAAGAGCAAATTGATATTAGCTTCAGAGCTATGTCTATTTTCCATGAGACTTACTTAAGATATATAACATAAAAGGCTGAAAAGTTGTTCCTAAACCAATACCCACCACAATAAACAGCAGAACTAAAGATACATGGCAGCAATGTACAACCTGAGTCCCTGTAGTCCTTTATCACTAACACTCCATATATCTTCAAAAAAGAAGGCCAAGTAAGAAAAGCTGTGTGTGTGCACATGCTCAGTGCCCGTGCACACATGCCCAAACATGGGCACACCTGTGGTGGGGGAAAGGAAGAAGGACAAGGGTAGAAAAGCATACGTAGTTTTACGTATGAACAAGTGCATGAGGAAACAATTATATTTTTACAGAAATGTTAAGAAAAGCATGATGATTTTCAGAACATTTATTGTATTAATAACTTTTACCATATACAAGTTTGCTATCAGAGGAATCCATTAGATAACATACCAATTACCTAGCAGACTCTGCCGTAGTAGACTCAATGTTTATTATTTCATTCATTCACTCATTCAACAAATATTTCTTTGGCAACTACTATGGACCAAGTACTGTCCTACTAAATGGAAATCTGAAATCTGAAAAACTTTGTCACTGGGAATTCTTAGAGAAGAAAAAGGAAATGTTAACAGACCTCAAATACAGATTTGCAAAAGACCCAGAAGTTTGTAAGTATTTTTCATACCTGTATATGATGAGTGTCAAGTACTTAATGTTAAACTTTGACTCTGTGAAAGCATGTCTATGCAGAGTTAAAATTTCACAGCACAGACACAGAGGATTCTAGAGCTCAGACTTGACCCAGTACTAGCGGAAGGAGTGTCTATTCTGGAGGAGAAAACATTTAGTATGAAACCACTGAAGAGAGTTCTCAAGATCAATATCCGTGGCCTTTTCTTGAAGTTCAGGTACTTTGGATTGCTGGTTAAAATATCAATTTGCTTGTGGTAGCAGGTAACAGAAATGGAGGTGTTGATTGGAAGTCCTTGAGGCAGATACTGGCCAGCAGTGTCCATTGACACTGCAGATGCTCAAGATACGAGAAAAATACACACAGACAACTAAGTCCTGTGGAAGAATAGGAATGGCATGGCCACTCTCTCTAGTGGAGAGCACCCTGTCTTCCCGCCTGAGCAGGCTTTTATTAAGAATACAGATACAGTTTGTTGATTACAGTCTGTCAAGGAAGATCAAAAGGAATAGGTAACTTTCAAAGGGCTGACAGAGCTCATGCTGAGATTTTGGGGTTTTATCACTTAAAAGGCTACAGGACCTAAAAGCTAGTTTTGTGTCCTGCCCGTGCCTTCATATTCTAATTCAAGAGCATCCTCCAGTAAGCAGGTCTCACAGGATCTTGCATATTCTATGCCCCAGGTCTAATTACCCCAGGGTTCCACCAACTCTGGTCTGGACTGCACTACCCATTATTTCTGCAGGCCTGAGTCAGGCAGAGGAGACAAACGCAGCCAGGAGACTTGTATTTTTCACAGCCAGAATAAGGACTCGGGCTTTGTCAAAGCCAAGGGGACAGGGGTTGATGTTGATCACCCTCTTATTTCCAAAGCCCCCTGAGTCTCTTCCCTGGGGCCTCCACGTGATCATGCCTGTCTTAAATGATTCCCCCTTGGGGAATCTTACCTGTCATTGGCTAACTGATCAAGCATTGGGGGCCAGGCAAGGAGCAGAAGCAGCTCTCCTGCCAGGGAGATAAGCTTGTCTCCTTAGTGGCTTCTGGTCCGGAGGTCTCTCCCTCAGCCTTAGCCATGGGGGTTACAGCTTCCTGAGACCAGGCAAGGTGGACCCGAACAAGTCCTCTTTACCAGAAATATCTCTTCCACCTAGTTATGAGGCACCTAAAATCTGAAATCATACTATAAGAGATGTTTTGCTTCGGGAGAGAAATCATCTCTTCAAGCATCCCTTGGACACTTCTAGTATGGTGCTTCTTATACATAGTTTGTCTTTCTTTGAAAGATGTGAGCATATTTTGCTTTCTACTCCATAACTTCAGCACCTAGCACATTACAAGCATATAGAAAGCACTCAGATATTTATATTGAGAATAAATGAATTTTCAATTCCTAAGGGTGAAACTCTTTGCCACATGGCAGGGATCTTCCCATAAATTGCCCAAACAATATGAATAATATAACCTGACACATCCCCATCCTAGTAAAGAGCTATGGACATTCTTGCTAGCAGCACCAAACTGCTTTCAGGAAAGAGCATCAGATCTGTCCAGGCACTCAAAAAAATTTGTCATTAAAGCCCTAGAGTCTAACAATACAAAACATGAAAAATATTACCTTTTCCTAGAGAAGTTGAGTATAGGTATTATCAATCATCTATTTGCACTATAAAACAATTAATTGTCTGACTCACTGTGAACTTTCATGGGCCCCAGGAATTTTAGCTACCAAATGCATCCCAGATCATTAGATCAATTCACCTGTGAAATGAAACAGTTTGCTCAGAAGGCCTTCATCAAGATTAAGAAAGAGTCAAAGAATTTAAAATATATCATCCATCTCCTTATTTTGTGAAAATTGGGGCATCTATTTAAAAGGGAATTTCTTGGTCTAGATCCTAAAACCAGCTTTAAAACAGTCATTATTCAATTAAATCTAACAAATAAATTTTTTTCCTATCAGGTACCACACAAATCATACAACTAAGAGTCTCCATTTTAAATTACCTAACATAAAAGAGTTATTTTCTACTGTTGTGGGTGATAATTCAAGAAAACAAGAGTTCGAGAACTTCTGGTCTCAGAGAAAATAAGACAAATTGACAAGAAAGAGTTAAATGAGGTAAAAAATATAAAAGAAGTACCAACCAAATATTGTATCAATCACATCTCTTCAGGATACTTCCTGACATTTTAAAAGACATTTAAGAAGAGAAGTGAGAATAATTATTTTGTTAAAGAGAAAATACAGGAACAGTAAAGGCTTAAAACAAAAGAGCTCTGGCTGCCCCACTCCCTGCTCTCACACCACAGGGCAGCGACTTTCCATTCTTTGGGCTACACTGTAATATCGACCTACCTATTTCTAAATAATAAGAATAGATTGTGTTCTGGTTTACCAACCTTAGATAACAATTCCCTTTGTGGTAAATTAGGATCGAGCTCTATACCACCACCACATTTTCCTTTCCAAATTTTCCCTGATAGTTCTTTCATCACATTTTAAGTCAATCATCAGTGTTCACTGATGAGCAATATTAGATGTACTGTGCTTAAATTTCCTTGCTTGCACAACTTAAATTTTTTTCTTAAGCACACAATTGTCTTGTTTTTTATTAACTCAGTTTTCAATGTCTCTGTCTCTAATCATTGCCAAATATTCTAATTTATCTGAGAAAATGCCTCTGAATTTTGTTTCCCACATGGTTCTTTGTGTATAGTTCATTTAGTCTTTCATATTAGATCACATAGCTGTTCTATTCTCTCCCTTCCCAAATATTACCTTTCTGTTTCCAGAACTCCTCTATCTTCCTCTGGTCTGCTGTGGTTACTCTCAAGAACGACTCAACAGCCATCCTAGGACTTTCTTTTGTATATTCCTAAGCTCTTTCCACTGTTTCTTGTACCTCATGTCTTCTTTTTTGGTGAAGAAAATCCTCCAGTACCTTTCTGAGACAGAGAGTATCAGAATTACAGTTGTGGAGCTGGCATGTATGAGAATATCTTCATCCTACCCTCACCCGTAATTGATAGTTTGCTCCCACCTGGAATTCAAGGTTGTAAATCAGCACCAGTACAACAATCAACAATCTTCCTATGTTAAATTCCCTGTATTTGAAAGTCCTGGACTTGTTTCCATTTTCCAGGCTGGATTTCGACTAAGATCAATTCTGTATACTTCTTTTTGGCTTTTCCCCAATGAAAAGTAATATTTTCACTGAAATCTTTCAACAAAAGCAGGAAATTTGGTGCCCAGAAAACTGCCAGCCTCTATGGGGTACTCGAAAACTACGTATATTTTAAATGAAGGAAGTGTTGAAGCATTTATCCATAGCAACAAGTCATTTACAACACAGTTACACACAGTTACAAATATCATAACTGTGATAAAACTTAGAATTTTACCAGGCTCCACAGAAATTTTTAAAGTTTTATAAAAGACCCAGGGTAACTAGTATAAAGTCATTAAAACCAAAATAAAAAATCAAATTTAAAAAATGAATAAATAAAAATAGGTAAAGGGCTCAAATGACCTGTGTATAAATGAATTCGTTTCTGAAGGTCATTTCATTCCATTAATTTGGGTACCAGCTTCAAGTTATTTTTTAAGGTTTATTTTATCTATAAAATACATGCTTTCATTAAATGCATCATTACTTTTATGACCCTTGTAATCAATCTCCTTTTACCCCTTCTAAACATGAGAAACAAATAAGACAGACACAAACATTTATATTGATGAGCTTTAAAAAATTTTGTGGGAGGAGATGGCTTAAGGGAAAATAAATTGAAGATAGCTTATGATAAAATCTACATTCAGGGCAGAATGTAAATGACTAAGGATTCTGAGAGTATTTCACAGCTCAGAAAAAACAATCTAAAGTAAAATGGACTCAGAACAGGGTTTGCATAAAATAAAAAAAGATGAATAATTAAGGCCTACTTCAAGACACTAAACACTTTTCAAAAAGAAAATTATGATCATGGAGCTTTTCTTTCTCTTTAAGTGTAGGGATTTTGTAAAGCACTAAAACAGAGATTATAATGCAAAGGCTATCTAGTTGCACCTGCCTCAGTTGGCTGTTTTCTTTGGACACATACAAAGAGTTTCTTATTGCAATTTGTTGGGTTTTTTCATTTGAATTTGTTGCCAACTTTTAAAAAATCAGGCCATTTCACATAACCATCTGGAATTCTGAGATCTGTCAAAAATTCCTGCAGTGTCACGATCAGCTCTACCTGAACAGGGATGCCCCTTAGCCAAGCACAGGCTCTGGGCAGACCCATCACTTCTCGGGGCTTCTATTCACCCACCTTTTGCTTGGCCCACTGGTGTTTGTATTTGTGCACACTGCAGGGGGAAAAAATCTCATTTCATTTTCTGCTCATTTGAAATGTTTTCAGTTCCTACGATGGTATCCTTGGGTCAGAGATGTAACGGTTGGCGATTGCAAGCTCAGGTTGAAGAATCAGCTGAGTAATGAACTTTCCAGTTTTAACTCTTTCTCCAAACACAAGGCCTCCTCTGGCCACTTTGGCATGTGTGCAAGGAGCGCTGCTGCAGCTCTGGGCCTCAGGCAGCAGAGAAAACCCTTACTCTGCATCACCAAGATGCATGTCCTGGATTCTCAGGGTCTTAGTTCTCTGTCAGCTGTAAGGAAGCACTTCTGTCTTTGCAGGGCACTACCCAAGTAGCTTCTAGAGAAGGACTGTGTTATTAGTTGCATGAATTTCATCAAATTTTCAAAGCAGACCTGGCTCGTATTGCTCTTTTGAGTGCCAGCCTGCAAACAAAAGGGTTGCCAGTTTGATTCCCAGTCAGGGCACATGCCTGGGTTATGGGCCAGGTCCCCAGTAGGGGGCATATGAGAGGCAAGCACACATTGATGTTTCTCTCCCTTTCTCCTTCCCTTCCTCTCTCTCTAAAAATAAATAAAATCTTCAAAAAAATATTCAAAGCAAGTTGAAAATATTAAGTGTTACTAACTCTCTTTATCACATACCAACTGCCTTTTAAAAAAGAAGACATGTGATAATTTTCTTTTCTTCTGAGAGTCACTGATCCCAGTATTCATTAGGACAAATCCTTGACATTGTGAACAAACCTTCTTCAAAGCTAAAGACTAACTCTTATAACAGCCCCATTTATTTCTGCATTAATTGGTAGGTATTTGACTTTAAAAATTGGCTTTGAAATCACATAGACATTGAATCTTTTAATGGCTTAATGGCATTAAAGCCTATAATTTACAATCTCACAACGCTTTTGTCTCCTGTGGTCCCATTTTTACCTCCTTTGATTCTACAGTTTTATAATGATAAGCATTGTAAAAATATCCAGGCAGCTAAAGAGATACTTCTTGCGTCCATATCTAGGTGTAGAAGGGAAAGGATGCTGCCCATTAGAAATGCAGCAGAGCCCACTGCTGTTGATTTATGGCTGTGGAGAACATAACTTTTCTCATTTTCCTTATTCAATTTGGATAACAACCCAGTTGCTATGTGAAATAACTTGATTTTCCCCATTGATGTGCAATTCTATAAAACCATCATTTGGCATACTGACTGATGATTGGATAAATTTGCTCAGCTTTAACTATGAATCATTTAAATTACCTTTTGCATAAAGGTTTGCATTCACTTTGGAGCAGCCATTAGAGAATTATTTTAAGTACTGTTTTTTTATATGGCATTGTCTCAATTTCTACATTGGACATATTTTTCCCTTCCAAGATTACTGATACTATTAATTGTCTTTCTCCTTTTACTTTACTCAAGTGCAACAAAGCACGCCTTCCAAACTGAAAAGATAGAAGTTAGGGAAAGGGGAGAGTACAGAAATGAAACCCATCTACTCCCCCTGCAAACCTGAGCTATAACATCTCCTCCGCAATAAAGCTACTTCCCTCCAGGACCTGGACATCCCATCTTCTAGGCTGTGGTTCAACAGACAAGATCAGGAATGAACTGGGCTTTTTATAAAATTGTATCTCCAACAACACCCAAAGCCTAGAAATCCATATGCTAAGCACCAGAAGAAATCCTGACAATTGGTTTCTAATTTACCAAGAAAAGTCTGGGTCTCTTCAATATTACACCAGAAGGAGTAGAGGGCAAGGTCCAAACTCAGGAAGATCGAGAAAGCCACAGGGCCAGATGCTCAATAGATACACATCTACACCAGAGGTCCTTCTCTGGAATCCTATCTGCCAGAAATCCCTCACCAGTAGTCACTTCTTTTAGTTAAACAGAGAAGCACATGCATTATCTCTAGGAGACTGCCACAAAACAAGGATATATTACCTGGAAAGGTAAGAAGAATGGCATTCTGTTAACTGCTTATGAATGACTTGGATGTTAGAGTGTCCAAGAAGTAGCCACTGATCACATATGGCTATTAAGTACTTAAAATGTGGTTGACCCAAACTGAGATTCACTATTAAATGTAAATAACCCTCTATATGTTAATATATATCAAAGAAGTAATATTAAAATGTCAGCCATTTTTACCATGTTATTATTACAATCAAAACATTTGGAATACTACCCTGGCTGGTGTGGCTCAGTGGATTGAGTGCCAGCCTGCAAACCAAAGGGTTATGGGTTCAATTCCCAGTTAGGGCACGTGCCTAGGTTGCAGGCCAGGTCCCCAGTAGGGGGTGGGTAAGAAACAACCACACTTCAGTGTTTCTCTCCCTTTGTTTCTCGCTCCCTCCTCCTCTCTGTAAAAAAAAAAAAAAAAATCAGAATACTTTTTCAGAGATGTAGTTTCATGATTTTTGGCACCTACTTCACAGAATATCTCTTTCAGAAAAGTTAACATTGATAAAGTTCTCTGAGATATATAAATAATTAGGTTATCAGGTGCTCCCCATTTCTCCATATTAACTATCTGCATGTGATTCAGATATTCACCTACCAAATACTTAATATTCACCAAATACTTAATCACCCCAGATGTTCTTAGTACTGATATATCTGGACAAAGAAAGGGGGTGATATACACCAAACAAAGCCTAGCCAAAGTGTTTATAGGTTCAGCTGGCAGTTGAAAGAAGATTTAAATAAGCATTCCAAACTCACAGAAGCATCCTTATTTGTTAGCATTCTTCTAAATTAGCACTCTTGAGATTTGCCAATCATACATAAGAATTCTTTGGGTTTTTTGCCTTTCCAGAATGGCCTCTAGGTTGAATTTATTCCAGGCATCCATATGCTCAAAACATATGGAAAAGAGGGGGGGGGGAGGAACATTTTTCCAAAGGATTTTTATGTTTTATTTCTAAATGAAACAATTTCTTGTTATAGGACATTTTTCTATGTTTTCTCCTTTTGACTAGAAAAAAAGTTAATTTCTGAAATTTTTATTCTAGTAATGTTCATAGTGAAAGAAGGTGATATATGAAAAACAGAAACTCAATTATCTCCTTTTTAAGTCAATGTCCTACAAGAACTTGAATTCTAAATATAAAAATAGGACAAGTCAAAAATATTGCTTTAAACAAGAATAACTAGTTATAGCTACAAAGTAAGGGAAAATTTTCCCTAAGACCATTACTCCTTCAATTAGCCTTTTTCTACCCCTGTTCTCCACCCCTTCCCCAATTAATGCTTTCATAGATTCCTTTTTTCTTTCCCCATTCCCCCTTACAAAGTCTCCAAGATCTCATCCTGGCCCAACCCTATATGTGTTACAGAAGCGAAGGCTGCCAAACTTCCTCCAAGGAGAGGTCTCGAACTCTTGTCTAAGAGGAATATTTTAGGAAAAGATGTGTCAAATAGTCAGTTGGCTACAAGAAAAGCCTTCTGCATGCCTGTCCTACCTCCCCAAATCATTCAATGTGTCCACATACTGATAACCCTATGAACACAACACTCTGACATGCAGTCACATTTCATTCAATCAGTTTCATAAGGGTACATGATTATGACCATAATCACATAGTTAGAAGATGACACGAGCATTTATGAATTTGGATTGCATAATGTTTTAATGCCAGAGACTTAGAGGACATAACTACAAGACTTGATGTACATAATCATTTCAAGAAACCCTGAAGGGAGACCCAAGGTGGCGGAGGAGTAAGTAGAAGCCACACTAACCTCCTGCCAGAACCAATCTGGAATTACAACTTAATTGTAGAGAAATCATCTGTAATAACCAGTGGAACAATTGCTGGAGAGAAGCCTTATAACCACACACAGATGGCAGAAACTGCTTTACCACAATGTGACTGGCATGGAGTACAGAGGAGATGTGACAGGGCTGGCTGGGCTCCCAAGGGTGACAGCTGAAGTGCTGGAGGGAAATTCAGCAGCCAAAGGGATCCTTCTGAGAAGTGTGGGGTCTAAACCCCAAGCTGGCCTCCCCAGCCTATAGCAACAGAACCCAGAAAGGAACTCAGACAACACCTAGCTGTGAAAAGTGGCAGGATTTCCGTCTGCCAAGGAGAGACAGCTAGAGTCACAGAGAGCCTTTTAAAAGGCCAACGCATAAAATTTCATTTGCAGCCACTTACCCTGTACTCTGGGAAAGGAAAGCAGAATGGACTAGAGATGCTGGGGGTGAGTCTGGGAATAGAGGCATTGGGGAGAGTACTGAGGGAGCAGCTGCCAGGATCCCTGTGTAGAATCATCTTCCCTTACTGCAGGAGCCATCTTGCTCAGGCAGACCCCTTCCCTCCAAGTGGCATCAGCCTGAGGGGAAGCAAAAGTCCCACCCCCAGGAGGGATTCTGCCCTGCCCTGTGGTGCTCAAGTCTGAGTGCTGACTACAGATTGACTAGATTAACAAACTAAAGGAGACAGCCACAGACCTTGGATCTGTGGCTCACTGATAGCCTCAAACAGGCTGTCTAGAGCCAGACTGGGACACCATCTGACATCACCGAAGTGGATCCAGAAAGAAAACACAGTGAAACAAATTCCACCATGGTTTTCTTCATGATTTGCATTATTTTCTCTTCTGTGTAGCTTTTTAACATTCATTTCTTGTCCTTCAAGTTTGTGCCTATTAAGTCACTAGTTTTTATATTATGGTTTATTTCAAATCTCAGATTTTGCTCTTCCCTTCTATTACTCCATTTTACCTTCTTCTTTCCTATTCTTATTTTTGTTTTAAATTTTATTTTCTCTCTTGCTGCAACTTGTCTCCATTCTACACTCTATTTCCTCCTGCTCCAGCCTCTCAAAATCTTTTTTTCCTCATTAGTCATCTCATATTCTTTTTCCTGTTCTTTAAATATCCTTATTCTCTCTCCACATTTATCCATCTTTGCTCATCTGTTCTGGACATGGTGGTGGTGGTTGCATTTCTCCAATTTTATTCCTAGATCTTCACTACTTTTGTATTTCAAATATCAAATTTTACCATTCCACTCTCCTACTCCATTTTGTCTTCTTCCTGCCCTTTCTCCCTTTTTTTCTATTAAATTTTAATTTTCCCTGTCTTAGCCTGGTTTTTATTCCTCAATTTTGGTGTTCCTTCTCCATCTATCATATCAAAATCACTTCTCTTTCTTCTACACATCTCTTAAGCATTTCTTTCTCCCCCACCTCTTATTACCCTCCCATCTATATTAATATTTGCTCATTGTTATTGATAGTGCTGTGGTGGGTCTTTTTCTCCAATTTGGCTACTATTGTTTTTTCTTCTCTCACTACTTTTTTATGTTTATTTATTTTATTTTATTTTTTTAAACTAATAGTATATGCTTCCCTTCTCATATTCCATTCCACCTTCTTCCCTCCCTTTTTTATTTACAATGTAAATTTTTCTTCCTTTCTCTCTTCGACTTGTCCCTGTTCCCTACTCTTACTATTGCTCTTCCACCTACCCTCTCAAAATCACTTTTCTTTCAGTTAGTCATCTCATATTCATTTTTCCTTTCTTATAATAGTCTTAATCTCTTTACATCTGTATTAATACTGGTTCATTTGCTGTTAATAATGTGATTGTGGGTGGGGGTTAATTTTGCAGGTGTTGGTTTGTTTCCTGGGCTGTTTAGTTTTCTTCTGGCAGCACCCGTACAACAGCATATGAGATGTGGTGGGTGGAGTGACTCTCAGTCAGCCAACTGGAGGGAAGGACCCAACAAAGAATGACCCAATAAAAACCAAAACCCAATTACAACCAGAGAGCCCATATAAATGACATAAAAGGCATCCCAAGAGCAACAAGTTAAGGAGATCAAAGAGGCTGTACCACTGAATCCCACAGGTCTTCTACCACAAAGACAGGGAGTCAAAGGAGATCAATCTAAGAAGCAGAAACAAACAAGAAAAGTCACCTAAAATGGGAAGACAAAGAACTCCCAGTAGAAAGGAAAGGAGGAATCCCCAGCAAGAGTGCTAAATGAATGAAGTTTGCTGGTAGCAAACTACCAGATACTGAGTTCAAAATAATGGTTATAAGGAAGATCAATGAGCTCAGTGAGAACTACAAAGAACTCCAGGGAAGCTACAAGGAACTTACTGCAAACTACACCAGCATGAAAAAGGACATAGAAACTATCAATAAGATCCAGGAGGAAATGAAGCACATAATATCTGAAATAAAGAACACACTAGAAGGAATTAAAAGCAGGCTAGATGAAGCAGAGGATTGACTCAGTGGGCTGGAGAACAAGGTAGAAAAAAATTCCAAACAGAACAACAAAGCAAAACAAAAAAAAAAGACCCTAAAAGAATGAATAGGGTTTAAGGGAGCTTCAGGACAACATGAAATGTAATAATATCCATATAATAGGGATAGCAGAAGGAGAAGAAGAGGAGCAAAGGATAGAAAACCTATTTGAAAAGTTTATAGCAGAAAACTTCCCTAATTTGATGAGAGAAAGTCACGAAAGACCAGGAAGCACAGAAGTTCCCAATCAAGAGAGATTCACATAGGGCCACTCTGAGACATATCATAATTAAAATGGCTAAATTCAGAGACAAAGAGAGAATCTGAAACAAAGGAGTAACAGTTAGTAACATACAAGGGAGCTCCAATAAGGCTACGATGATTACTCAGAAGAAACCCTACAAGCCAAAAGGGAATGGCAAGAAATAGTGCAAATAATGAATAGCAAAGTCCTGCAACCAAGAGTACTATACCCAGAAAGGTTCTCATTTAAAGTCGAAGGCAAAATGAGGAGTTTCCCAGACAACAACAACAACAAAAAGGCTAAAAGAATACATTTCCACCAAAGCAGCACTGCAAGAAATACTAAAGGAACTGCTATAAGAAAAAGAGAAATGGGAGGACAGGAACACAGGTATAGAGGGGAAAAAATGGCAATAAATAAGTACCTATCAATAGTAACCTTAAATGTAAATGGAGTAAATACTACAATCAAAAGACATAGGGAAGCTGAATAGATAAGAAAACAGGACCTGCATATAAGCTGCCTACAAGAGGCTCAGCTCAGAACAAAAAACCTACACAGACTGAAAATAAAGGGATGGAAAAAATATTCCAAGTAAACAGACAAGAAAAATAAAAGCTGGGATAGCAATACTTATAGCAGACAAAATAGATTTCAAAACAAAGGCCATAAAATGACACACAGAAGGACACTCCATAATACTCAAGGCAAGAATACCATCAAAAGGACATAAACATTGTAAACATATATGTACCCAACATAGGAGCATCCAAATATATAAGAAAAATCTTGAAGGACTTCAAGAAAGATATAGACAGCAACTCATTCATAGTAGGAGATTTTAACACCCCACCATCAACAATGAATTGATCTTCCAAACAAAGAATCAACAAGGATATTTTGGCATTAGATCAAATGAAATTAACTGAGATATACAGAACCTTTCACCCCAAAGAAACAAAATATATATTCTTTTCAAATGCACATGGAAAATTTTCAAAGATAGATCACATAGTAAAACACAAAAGAAGCCTCAACAAAATCAAGGAAACTGAAATCATATCAAGCACTTTTCAAGTCATAATGGCTTGAAACTAGAAACCAGCTTCAAGAAAAAAACTCAAAAACATTCAAATTCATGGAGACTGAATAACATGCTATTAAAAAATAAATGTGTTAATAATGAGATCAAGGAAGAAATCAAAAAGTTTCTGGAAACAAATGAAAATTAACATACAACAGCCCCAAACCTATGGGACAGAGTGAAGGCAGTTCTGAGGGGAAAGGTCATAGCAATAAAGGATTACCTGAAAAAGATACAAGATTTTCAAATAAACAACCTAACCCAACATCTACAAAAACTAGAGGAACAACAACAAATAAAACCCAGATCAAGTAGAAGGAAGGAAATAACCAAGATCAGAGCAGAATGAAATGACATAGAGACTAAAAGAACAATTCAAAGGATCAATAAATTCAGGAGCTGGTTCTTTGAACATATAAACAAAATCGACAAGCCTTTAACCAGACTCTCAAGAAAAAAGAGAGAGGGCCCAAGTAGATAAAATCAAAAACAAAAGAGAAATTACAACCAATGCTACAGAAATACAAAGGATTATAAGAAATTACTACAAACAATTATATGCCAAGAAATTTGGGTACAATACAACAACCTGGGTAAAATAGACAAATTTCTAGAAAGATATAATCTTCCAAAAGTGAATCAAGAAGAAGCAGAAAGCCTAGATATACTGATAACAACTAGTAAAATTGAAGTAGTAATAAAAAAAATCTCCTGGCACACATAAGCCCTGAACCAGATGGTTTCACAGTCAAATTTTACCAAACATTTAGGGAAGAGCTAACTGCTATCCTTTTCAAACTATTCCAAAAAATTCAAGAACAGGGGAGACTCCCAAACTTATTTTATGAGGCCAATATTACCCTAATTCCAAAACCGGGTAAAGATATAACAAGGAAAGAAAACTAAAGACCAATATTGCTGATGAACATAGATGATAAAATCTTCAACAAAATATTGGCAAACCACATTCAGCAATACATTAAAAAGATCATACAACATGATCACATGGGATTCATCTCAGTGATACAAGGATGGTATAATATTCATAAGTCAATAAACATAATACATCATATAAACAATAAATGAAAATAAAAAACCACATGATCCTATCAATGATGCTGAAAACATATTTGATAAACTACAGCACTCATTTATGATAAAAGAAAAAATCCTCAGCAAAGTAGGAATAGAGGGAGCATACCTCAATATAATCAAGACCATATACGAGAGACCTACAGCCAAGATCATACTCAAAGGGCAAAAACTGAAAGCTTTCCCACTAAAATCAGGAACAAGACAAGGGTGTCCACTTTCACCACTTTTATTCAACATTGCATTGGAAGTTCTAGCCACAGTGATCAAACAAGATAAAGAAATTAAAAGCATACAAATTGGAAAGGAGGAGATAAAATTGTCATTATTTGCAGATGGCATGATAGTATACATAGAAAACTCTATAGACTCCTCCAAAAAACCATTTGACCTAATAAGTGAATTTGGCAAAACAACAGGATTCAAAGTTGATATTCAGAAATGGAAGGTGTTTTGTACACCAACAATGAAATATCAGAAAGAGAAACCAGGGGAAAAAATCCCAATTACTGTAGCAACAAGAAAATTAAAGTACCTACGAATAAACTTAACCAAGGAGGCAAAAGACTTGTATTCGGACAACTACTCAACACTGAAGAAAGAAATCAAGGAAGACACAAACAAATGAAAACATATACAGTGTTCATGGATTGGAAGAATTAAGATCATTAAAATGTCTGTACTACCCAAAGCAATCTATAGCTTTAACACAATCCATATCAAAATACCAATAACATATTTCACAGATCTAGAAAAAACATCTTAAAAATTTATATAGAACCAAACAAAATCCCAAATAGCCTCAGCAATCTTGAAAAAGAAGAAAAAAGTAGGAGAAAAACAATGCCTTATATCAAGTTATATTACAAGATCACTGTAATTTAAATAGTCTGGTACTGACATAAGTACAGACACACAGATAAATGGAACATAATAGAGAGCCCAGAAAAAAGCAGCCTCTCTATGGTCAATTAATATTTGACAAAGGTAGCCAGAACATGAAATGGAGTAAAAATAGCCTCTTCAGCAAATGGTGTTGGAAGACCTGGAATGGTACATGCAAAAAATCAAACTAGACCACCAACTTATATCACATACCAGAATAAACTAAAAGTGGGTAAAAGATTTAAACATAAGCCATGTACCATAAAAGTCCTAATGGAAAAGATAAGCAGTAAAATTTCAGATATCCCACATAGCAATATTTTCACCAATATATCCTCTAGGACAAGGGAAATAAAGGAAAGACTAAACAAATGTGACTCATTAAATTAAAAAGCTTCTGCATGACTAAAGAAAACATCATCAAAATGAAAAGGAAACTAACCATATAGGAAAACATATTTGCCAATGATACTTCGGGCAAGAGTTTGATATCCAAAATATATATCAATACCAGAAAGACAAACAATCCAATTAAAAATGGGCAGAGGACCTGAACAGACACTTCTCCAAGAAGGACATACGGAGGGCACATAGACATATGAAAGGATGCTCAACATCACTAGCTATCAGAGAGATGCAAATTAAAACACAATGAGATACCACCTCACACCAGTCAGAATGGTCATCATTAACAAATCAATGAAGAAGAAGTACTGGTGAGGATGTGGAGAAAAGGGAACCCTAGTGCAGTGTTGGTAGGAGTGTAGACTGGTGCAGCCACTATAGAAAACAGTATGGAATTTCCTCAAAAAACTAAAATTGGAACTGACTTTTGACCCAGTGATTCCACTGCTGGGATTATACCTTAAGAACCCAAAACACCAATTTGAAAGAACCTACATAGCCTAATGTTCATAGTAGCATTATTTCCAATAGCCAAGTGCTAGTACCCATCAGTAAATGAATGGATGATAAAACTATGGTACATTTACACAAAGGAATTATAAGTAGTAGGAAAAAAAGAAGGAACTCCTACCTTTCACAGCATGGATGAAACTGGAGACTATTATGCTAAGTGAAATAAGCCAGGTGGCAACAAATATCAACTGTATGATCTTACCTATAAGAAGAACTTAATGAATAAAACAAACAAAGGAGCAAAAGAGAACCAGAGGCTTGGAAACAAGGAACAGACTGACATCGACCAGAGGGGAGGGGGGAAAGGGGATAAAGGAGAAAAAAGAAGGAAGAGTCTAATCAATTAATAGGTATAAGTGACCCACGGATATGGACAGCAAGGTGCAGACTGACTGTGGGAGCAAGGGGTGGGCAGGGCAGGGGAGAACAATGGGAGAAAACTGAGACAAATGTTAACAGATCAACAATAAAAAAGAAGTTTTCAAACTGAAAAAAAGAAAAGAAAAGAAATACTGGAATTAAGCCTGTTTAGAGAAGTCAGGGTGAATTCTACTATTACTGCTGAAAAACTTCATTCTATAACAAATATAAAACCCTGGTTTCTGCTTTTTCCTAAATCTCAGTAAGTACCTACAATGTTCATGATGGAAGATAGTCACTCCACCCTCAGGTTAATGTGGGACTTACATGTGAGTGTCAGTTTGGCTCAGTTGTATCCTTCAAATATGTTTATTTATTTACTTCTTCAACATTCAAATCTCTTAAAATAAAAGCAGAAATGAAGGCAGAATTTGAGTAGTATTCACAATTAGATAATTTAGGATGGAAAAATAGTTTACACATAAAATAGTCAAATGAACTTTTATATAGCTGAACCCATTCACTTTACATGTCATCAGTAGATTGAACATTCCCCAAATAATGGATATCCAAGGCAAGTATTCTTTTTTTTTTTTAATGTACAGATGGAACCAAAGATTTCAAATTCCATTAAGGGGACAAATATTGTATTATGGTAATATATGATTAGGATACATAATCTAAATAATTCTGAATACACAGTCTCTGTCTTTGGTTTTAAGACCTGAATGACCCTGGAGTTATTTTCATAATTCTTTTCTTTGCCCAAATACCTTAAATATAAGGAAATCAATCAAGGAGGATACTCTATAAGAAAATTTTAGGTGCTATACAACCAGCAGAAAAAAACAGCAAGGCAAAAATATGTAATAAAGAAAGCAACAGCAATAGAAAAATATCGTTAGTCCAAGGAATACCTGGAAACTCACATTATTTAGAAATTCACCATGTTCTAATTTGACTTCCAAGAACAGCAGTAGTTAACAGGATAACCAGTGGTCTAGTTTAAAGGACAAAAATCAAACCCTAATACAATCCTGGATAATTAAGGATCACTAAAAATCTTTCTCTCTCTCTCTCTCTCTCTCTCTCTCTCTCTCTCTCTCTCTCTCTCTCCCCCTCTCTCTCACACACACACACTAAAGCTCCACAGAACAAACATAACATACATACATATGTTTATCAGAAAAGAAACCATATTCTCTCCTTCCTGTTGTTCTCTTGCTGTACTTAACAGGATCACTCGCTTAGTTGTTTTAAGAAACCTTTCATAGACTTTGCCAACAGCAGTTATATAAGAAAAAAACTGGTATGATAACTCTCAAATCTGAAAAGGGTAAAATTCTAGGCCACTTTCCCACAGGATTGTTGTTCTTAGGCACTGCTTCTTGGTTATTTGATTAAACTAGGAGGCAGAAAAGCACCCCATGCAGCACTTAGTGTTGCCCTCCTCCCGCATCCACGGATATGCCAAGTTCCTGAACAATTGATTCAGAACCAATTTGTGGTGAACAAATGGTCTCCAGCTACTTAGAGTGGAAAGATCTCTCTATGCACTTTTGTCTAGACAGTCTCGACTACAGGAATATAATGTGTTTGCTGGCCCTCCAGTGATTTATTAAATGCCAAATCCATAGAGCACAGGCACTAAAGCTTAAGAAATGGAAAAATAGCTTACCCAGTGGACTTGTAATGACTTATTAAGATTATGTTGGCAGCAAGACATATACAGTATCAATAAATAATAGCGATCTATCAAATAACTTTGGTTGAAATGGTAATGTTTAGAAATATCCCATTTAAGGTGGGTGAAATGTACCCACTGGGAACTGGTGGCATGGAAAAATGTTCTCGTGCACTGATGTGAAAGAATCTCAGGCCCACTACAGCAATACTGCTTGGAGTTTCAGTTATCTTTAAAAAATAAAAGTAAAGGTAAACCCTCAACTGAAACCCAGCTTCAAAAAAGAAAGACACAGACGAAAATCTGCACCCCCTAAAAACTATGGCTTTTTACTATGAAAAGCCAGTACATTTTCTTCATTTTTATTTCACAAGTATATAATCAGATGTTTATCAATATTCATAGTATTCCTTTTTATGTTTTCTTTGATAATCCTATTAAAAATACTCTGATGAATTCCCTAACCAATGTTAAATGCTAGTAGACATTTCAAAGAATTATGATGAGATAAAAGATAATGGAAAAAAGAGGTTTCATGTTAAAAACAAAAACCATATTTGAAAATAAAAATATATTTGCCAGATGTTTGCTAAATAAAAATTTTTATATCATCAGTTTTAAGGTATGGTGTTGCTAGGTATTTATCAGTTAAGTTCAGCTATACAACAATGAAAAATTTAACTGTTTCTTTGCAAACCACGACATATACTTTAAAAAGGCATATTACATGTGAAACTGATCAGTACAGTATTTTCAAAATACAGATTATTCATAAAGTTATTAACTATTATGAGTCTAATTTATAATACTGTGAAAAGCACTATTGCTGAGAAAATAGATATTTATTCACTTTCTTTGGAAGATGTTATTCAGAAATAATCTAAAAACCCATTAATCTTTAGGAAAAAAAATGTTCTTTTTGAGCAACTTGGTACAGCTAAAGCAATTTTCTCAAAAATAATGTATGATTGATTTCCCCAAATTGTTCTTTTCAATATTTAAACATTCATTATACCCCAAAATTGTAATGAGATATTTGACAGCTATAAGATGAATATTATTTCTCTGAAGTCCTTCAGATTTTCCTCACAGAAGAAAAAGGGCAAGCTGTCAGAGTGTTCCCCACTCTCTCAGTCCCTGGCGCCCCGCCCCATCAGAGCCACACTGGGAGCACACACCCCACCCAGAGGAGCTGGCCCCACAGGCTTCACTGAGTGTGGGCTAGGTGGCAGGCACTTCAAGAATCGTTATTTTTTTTCTTGCTATTCCTAAAAGAAAACACTTAAGAGGTGATATTCACTGAGGTTCAGTACATTTCCTAAGTTCACATTGATTATAGGGGGAACCAAAACTCAAAACTACACCAGACTGCAAGGTCTTTGTAGCTTTTGTCACTCCTTTACCACAAATTTAAATTTGACCAAAGTCAGAGTTTTTAAAATAGGAAAACTATGCCATTTGCATAACTTTAAATATAAATGGTCACAACTAATATTTGGCTGTCTTTTTCTGCTTTTGACAAAGTTAGCATTAGGCAACAACCAGTGTAGTTTAATTTTTAGGACTTTACATTTTAAATTTAAATTGGGTTTAACTTTCAAACAAGGGATGGTGTGTGTAGTGACAAGTAAAAATGTAACTTGTGTTCCAAAATATTTTGGAATTGTATGAGGAATCATTTCAGTATCATATTTTTTAAGTGAAGTCTTCTCACAGTGTTAAATATTAAGAAAAATATGTAACTTGATAATTTAATGTAAAAGTTCACATTTTTGGTGGAAATTGGTTCCAAATATTAATCATTGGTTGATTACATTTGAACTTTTCCCCCAAACTTGCCTGGAGGCTGAGATATCCACCAAGAATCCAGAACACTGAACCTAGACCCATGCAGGGCCACACAGATGGTTGTAAAATTTCAGACACCTGGGGTAGAAGGAAGCCCGTCTCCAGACAACATTTAGTTCTCACCAGCTACATTGCTAGAAAGCAATATGAAAAGGTTTCAAAATAATTCCCAGCATATGATCTTATTCTTGGCCAAAAGAAAAATCAGGTACGAGGACAGAATAAATTCATCTCCACATGTGCAAATTCTCAATCCATTTACCTTCGAGACATACTTTCTCATGAGTTGGCACCAAAGTGGGGGAGTAAACAAAGATAAGGACAAGGAATCCCTCACAGGAAAACAGTGGTACAGGTCCCAAGGGCTAAGGTTCCCCAGTTTGCTGGCCATGTAGTTCCAGGGAGCAATCCCATGAGACTAGAGCAGGACAGAAGTCTCCAGGAGAAATTTCTATTGAACATATTGAGACAAGAATTACATGACTGGGGATATGTGAGGCTAAATGAGTGGTAGATCCGAGGAACATCAGGCATACATAAAACCAACTGTCAATCTAAGGAAACAAACAGAAATGGGAAGAAAAAGTAATGATATTTTATATGCTCTGTAGCTCAGTTTTGATTAGTATTTGCAAACTCCTTAGAATGTAAACATTAAAAAGTGATCAAGTCAAAATTAAGATGTAACCAAATCTAAAGCTTGGGGTAAAAGGTATTCATGTATGTATGTGGTTCAAAGGTTAAGGGTTGCAAGACTTAAACAGAAATATAGGATACCCTGTTATATTTCAACTTCAGATAAATAGCTAATAATTCTTCGTGTAAGTATGTCTCAAATATTGTATGGATAGGGGTAGAGAGAAAAAAAACAGCTATATCTTCATCTGCCATAGTAAGAGTCAAAACTAAAAAAATTAGTAACTAGCATTATGAATCAAATGTGCAAGTACTACAATATTTGAAAACTGTTGCCTCTGGAGAGCATGAAATTATGAGAAAGAAGGTGAGGTGGAACTGTTTTGTATACCAAGTATACACACAGAATTGGATTAAAATACAAAATGAGTTGTTTAAATAGATCTGTAGCAAACAGGACAAAATTATGTACTTTTTAAAAGTAGGGTACGTAGGTGTTTGTTATATTATTCTTAATCATTTTTTGCTTGGGAACAATCAGAACTATCTAGGAAAATTTCAAAAAATATTTAAAAACCATTGATTTTTTCTATATTATTGGATTTCTTGGGATTATGTAATGAAAATGATGGAGCCATTTGGAGTCATGTGTTTTGTTCATTCATTCAACAAATATGTGTTGTGTACCTATTATGTCGGGGAAGCAGATTAAGTCATAGAAAATCAATCTGCTAATGACAAATATAGAAAAAGCAACTCAACAACCAATTGTCTAAGTTTCAGTCCATCAAGTCAGTTCACCACATAGTAAGTTACACTTCCCAGTCTTCAGGGGTCTTCCCAGCTTATCCATTGTTGAGCACAGAACTGGTCTAGGAGCTCCTTGAGAGTGCACACTCACATTCATGGTTCTTGAAGGAATTCTTCCTAGTCTACAATAGTGTCTAGAACAGTATCTCAGGAGAAGCTCAGAAAATATTTGTTGAAGGAGTAAATAAAAATGGATCAATGAATGAATAAATGACTATGATTAAACTGTTTTATAAGCTCTGACTGTAATAAAAGGCTTCCTCAAAAGGGGAAAGAATAGAGTTAGACCAAGTAAGGGGCTATTGAATTAATCTTTATTTGTGTAATTGCCATTTAAATGACACAGGTATGATCCCAGTGAAAAGAAAGGGGACACAAGGGACCTCTGAAGACAGGCCCATAGAAAATGGTTTGAAGAAACAAACAACAGAACTTGATGATAAAGTAGAAGAAAGAAAAAAACCAAAAAAATCAAAGATGTGATTCAGAAATCACTTAGCCCAGGAGTCCGGAAAACAGGAGGCCCCACTAAGAGAAACAGAAATGTGGAGGAAAAGCCAGTCTTAAGGGAAGTTAAAAATGCAGGGTTTAGCATGTTCATTTATCTACCATCCTTGTGGACCAGAGACCATCATGCCTGAGGGCATCTCACATTTTTAAAAATGAATGTGAAAAGACAGGCAGTATCTGCTTTTTGTCACCTAAAATATCATCAGTTTGATTTCCTGAAAGTCTCTTTCACACAACTCTATTTGACCTCCTTCCTCCTTCACCAGCTCATTTAGCAGGTGCAGCCATCCCTTTCAGGGGTTGTGGAGACCAGTTCAGCCTAGCCCAGCCCTTGGTAAATCAGGATTCCGCTCTGCTGGGTGGGGGGTGCCACCTAGTGGACAAAGAATGTCATTTCCGCTTAGGCTGTACACAGGAGAACGTGAGATGGGGGGACAAAGAAAGGGGAGGGGGAACACTCTGCTTTTCCTTCCAGTTTCCAGGTGTGCTGTGGCAAAAACCCAAAACTCTCCTTGTCTAAATATGAGAGCCTATCTAGTCACAATGCTAAGAAATGAAGTACAATGTCTGCTTTTTAATGTGTTCTTAGCAAGTGATACAAATGCAGTTTAGTGGAGAGAACAGTGAAATCAGTGTAGCTCTATTTTGTTTCACTTTTCATTGTTTTTCATATTTGATGGAGAAATGTTACTTGTAGCCATAAATACAATTTGGCTATGTTCATATCATTCAGGCAAAGGTTTAAAAATGCCAAACTTGTGAACATCCCACATAAATGGGTCACGTTCCTTAACCACCTTAAAGTCACTCCCTTCATTTGCTCTCCTATCTACCCCTGACTCATTCGGGGAAAAAGCATTAAGCTGTTTTGATGCCCATGGCACAGTCATCTCTTTTTCTCAGAATGTTAGAACATTATGTCAACGCTTTACAGCTATTTATTATATGCATGTCTTATCTCTCTGGCTAAGCTGTAAGCTTCTTGAGGCAGAATCCATTTCCAACTTACGCATTCAAAACTCCAAACAGCCGATTAGCAAACAGTGTTTCTAACATCAGGGAGTCAAGGCCTCCTTTCAGAATCTCAGGCAAATGGTGGGCTTCCTGGCCAGAAAATAGGTGATCTGCACATACATGCAAAGCTTTACACATACTCTGGGGGACTTAGTGCCTCTTGAGGCCTATTAACATGTCAGTCCAGTTAAGAAATTCTGATCTAAATGAACTTCAGGAACACAGCCCATTCATAAGGTGGACAAAACGCAGAAATACAGAGTAAAGCTTTTATAGAAACTGAATTCCCCTTTATTATCAAATATCCACCAGAAAAAAATATCTGCTTCTGCATAATGAGATTAGTAAGAGGCACAGTTGAAATTCCTTAAAATTGGGGGAATGAATGAAATGTAGAAATGGTCATACAAGGGTCCAGATAAACAAGACCCCAGGATCCCCAGGTTTTTAGGGGCCCCTGGTATCCTAGCTTTTTACCTAAGTATAAAAAGAAAATATTTCCATATGTATTTAGCAGTATTAGAATTTTCCACAGCTAACATTCTCTCTCTCTCTTTCTCTCTACCTGACACACACAATCTAAGTGGCAAAAATGTCCAAAACACAAAAATAGATTTCTTACCCTGAAAACCTTCCCCTGGGTCAGTTTGGATGGTAACCTCTTGTTTTCACCTTTACGTCCCCCAGAACCTTCTTCTCAGTCTAAGAGCACTGATGACCTGCTCCCAGCTTTGGATCCCTCCTCCCTTCCATACAAAGGACTAGACTGGAAAACTCGGTGATATCTTGACCAGATGCACAGATCACTATGGACTGACAGGGCCCTCTCCAGCGAGGTAAGCAAAGCTATCCAGACACTTCTCAAAGTTCACATCAGCATGTCAATAACCACAGACCCCTTGTTACCCACCCTGCATAATGGTTCCTCCCTTGCTTATGAAAATAGAAGTGTCTTCTTGCCACAGTAAATTTTTATCTTCCACAGTGATTTTCAATAAAGCTTTTAAAATATGTCTCTTTTCATAGCATGGTCCACATGCAAACATTTCATCAGAAGTTAGGCAAATAAAGTTTTGAGAGTTTACAGCAATAAGAAATTAATACAAACCTTACTTAGCAGTTCTTGCATGTAGAGGAGAGAGAAGATACTGAGAAAACATAAAGTTCAGAGCCCATGCCTCAGTGTGGTTCTGAAAAACCAATGCATATTACACTGCAGATCATTCAGCCTTGGGCAAGTACATTGTAGAGGGACCTCAATTTTTACCTCTGATAAGAGGTTTGGACCAAATCGATGTCAGCACTGATGCTGTTGGGTAGACAGTCACCTCAAGAAACAGGTAAAACGAAGATTAGAAGATTACAAAGGTGGCCGAAAGGAGAGGCACTGACTGGCTGATAAGTGTTAGATGGATAAACCAGAGTATCATGCACTCCTAACATCACCCTGAGCAGGGACGATAGTCAAGATCAGCTGCGGCCAGCGTGACACTGGCACGAACATCGTGGAACAATGTCCTACCCCTCCTAGCAGTCGCAGGCCCATGTGAGGAGCTGAGATATGTGACCAAAGTTCGGTTCAGAAAGGAATGACTAGCAAGAGGCCTCAAAGAAAACAATGTGTAAGAAATGCAGATTCTTCCAGCCTCAATATGACTGCAGGACCGTGTATTAAGCTAAGAGTGGGATCTCAACTTGGGACTATTGACACTGTGGGCTGGAAAATTCTTTGCAGTGGGGTCTGTCTGGTGCCACTGTGGGATGTTCAGCAGGCCCCCGACCTCTCTCCACTAGATGCAGTTGTACTCCCCCCACGCTCAGCTGTGACAACCAAAATGTCTCCCAAAATTGCCAAATGTCCCTAGGGGCATTGTTGAGAACCACTGTTTTACGAATATTTTTTATGACCACCAGATTAAAAGAAAGAATGCCCAGATTTTTCATGACATCTTTCCCTACATTTCCCTCCTAAGCTTGACCACTTGGGCATGCCTCTGTTCTCTTAACCCTGACCTCAATTTGTTGCCTAATGCTTTGGCCTTGGCATTTCAAACTATCCTTTGCCTCTAGCTTCCACCAACTAGGATTTAATGCACTGTGGGCAAGTGCTACATCAACACCATCTTCTCTGAGCCTCAGATCCTCCCTTTCCTTCCCCAGGGCACAGCATTGTCTCCCGAGGCCTCAGCCACCCAGTACCCAGAACCCAACCCGGGACTGAGATTCTGACAAGGGCCGTTGAAGGGATAAAACTGTTCTCTCTTATTCCTGAGGACCCCAGAGGCTGACAAAATTGTTCATCCCTTTCCTAACCATCTGCTAGGAGCTAGAGCAATGAGGAACCTCTTACCTGACAAGGTGCTAGAGCAAAACCCCCAGGGATAGGACCCAAGTGCTCCCCTCTTCTTCCAAACACCCAAAGGCCCAACTTGCTTCGACCTCTCCACCCAGAAGGACTATATCCAGCTCTCAATCTGTAATTTTCTTGTTTGTGGGTTGACTTTGCCAATCATACCCTCAGAAACTTCTCTGACTCACAGGAACAGGGCTTTTCCTTGAAAGAGTACCAACTACATGGCATACTGTTCTTTTTAAAGGAATTTTGAGTGATGATGCAAGTTTATTTATTCAAAGAGTCTTTCTTATGAGGCACGTTTGCTAAAGTTTCAAATAAACACACTTCACATTATAAAAATGCAGTCCTGGCTGGTGTGGCTCAGTGGATTGAGCACTGGACTGCAAACCAAAGGGTTGCAGGTTTGATGTGCCCTGCCCAGTCAGAGCACATGCCTGGGCAGGGCACATGTGGGCCAGGTCCCCAGTAGGGGGCATGTGAGAGGCAACCAGACATTGATGTTTCTCTCCCTTTTCCTTTTTCTTTCCTTTCCTCTTCCTTTTTCTTTCCTGTCCTCTCTCTCTAAAAATAAATAGAAATCTAAACAAAAATAAATTAAAAATGCAGCCACACTGTGATTTACTTAACCAGATTCTTGAACTCAGACTTTCTTAATCTCACTTCTTAATCCCCACTCCATCAAAACAGTTCTCTCCCACTTCTCCCACCTGTACCACTGATGGCGTCACACTGAGATTACATAACTTCTCTTGGCTTCAGTTTCTACATCAATTGAAAAGACACTAATTATTTTCACTTCTTTTTCAGATAGATCTTTAGGTATTAACAAAGTAGAATATTAAAAATGCAATAAATTTCCCCCAAATATTTTCATTCTCTGGCTGGCTAACTAACAGGCCTTTAATTCAATACTGCAGTATACTTTATCCCATGCAGGTTCATAAACTGGTCAAAGAACTTTAATAGAACAATGACCTTCTTATAAACCAGAAGTGTCGACAATGAAAAAGACTGACACATGAATGAGGACTTCTCCATTGATGAATCTATTCAAGGGAACAGTAGGTGACAAATGTCAGGTAGGGAAGGGATGGCCAGGGTTCTGGTGAAAGTAACTCTGAAGTCTTTTGTGAGTGCTCAATTCTAATGACTTTCCTTTGGCCATCAACGATGGTCCCTAATCTAGAATGGCCAATTTGTTTACACTGGAAGGCTACTCTTCTAAACTGGATGTTTTTATTATATTATGATATTCTCTTTATCAATGGAAGTGAGAGCTATTCTTAGCATTAATTTTTTGTCCTATATGTAGAAGACTACAGAAAAAAAAACCCTAGTACAATAATTAAATAGAGTAAGCCCTACTTTCAAATCCTTCCCAAGAACAAGTGTTAGAGACTTTCTGTCCCATGACTGTGGGGAACAAGGCTTTCTGTGACAGGGTTCCTCAGAGACACCAGAGACATTGATAAAGAGGTGTCTACAGAGGCAGCTTCCATAGAAATCAGTGAAACTTAGGGCACTGAAAAACAATTCTGTTTCAAATTTTTCAATTTTCAAAATCATTTTCTTTTCCCAACAAAATCAAAAAGACTTGGCTTTCAAAAGTATTATTCGTGTTATAAATCTCCTCTGTGAAAGTCTGCAACAAATCTACTGCTCTGCAGGGAAACAGGAGTACTTAGAACAGGGTAATGGAAGGGTCATGTACAAGAAAGCACAGATTACAATTCCATTGCTGGGACTATCCCCTAAGAATCTTGAAACACCAATTCAGAAGAACTCATGAACCCCAATGTTCATTGCAACATTATTTACAATAGCCAAGTGCTGGAAACAGCCTAAGCGCCCATCAGTAAATGAGGGGATGAGAAAGCTATGGTACATTTACAAAATGGAATACTCCACAACAGAAAGAAAGAAGGAGCTCCTACCCTTTGCAACAGCATGGATGGAACTGGAAAGTATTATGTTAAGTGAAATAAGCCAGGCAATGAAAAACAAATTCCATATGATCTCACCTATAAGTGGAACCTAGTCAACAAAACAAAGAAGCAAGCAAAATAGAACCAGAGACATGGAAATAAAGAACAAACTGACAGTGACAGGGAGGAAGTGGAGAGGGGGTAATGGAGGAAAGGAGGGAAAGGGTCAAGTCAAGGAACATGTATAAAGGACCCATGGACAAAAGCAACAGTGGAGGAGGGAGGATTGAATGTGGAAGGTCAGAGGGGTAGATAGGGCAGAGGAGAGTAATGGGAGAAAAATGGGAACAACTGTAATTGAAAGTACAAAGTAGCCTTGCAAGATACGTTGCTGCATGGAATTACATTGAGAGAATTCTACTAATGGCACAGGACTGTTATTCAAAGAAGAGTTTGGCATTCAAAGAGAAAGAGCAAACTGATGTGATGTCCACCCTCTTTGTAAGAATGGCTCCACTTCAGGAGGTAGGTCAGGTCAGAAACAACCAGAGAGGCCGCAGATGGCTGTCTTCTAAGTGTTAGAATTATTGTTGCATTTTTAAAATCATAAACTATATTTTGAAAATAAAAATGCTAATTCCATAATTAATAAAATGTTTATGTAGTTATGCAGTCTTTCACCAGACCTTTAAGTATTAAATTTTTTTCATCCTATTATCAAACTACAATGATAAGCTGATAAAATGCTCTGTGGAATTGTGCATTCTTTTATCTGTCCTTCCCTGGCCTTCAGTTTACTGACATACTTTTTGTCTCTCAATGGTTCAATTACATGTGGAAAGACTTCCAATAACACACTTGTGTTATAGCATATTAGAATTAAATGAGGGGAAAAACTTTTCATTATGTAGTTTTATTTTTCTTCATTTGTACATTCATTTGACAACACTGACTCACGCTGCCGTGTGTTCTCTTCAGCCCCAAATATTTTATCACCCAGAGCTCCATCCAAGAAGCCACATAATTAAAAGGATAGTTTGCTTTCCTAGTGTTTTATAGACATAGCAGAATTTCCACTCATTCTATTTTTATAAAGCTGAATATAAAAGCTATACTTTGTGAATGAACTAATTCTTGCAATTCCAGTACCAAGTCTGACATATGTGTTAACAAATACCAAAATTGAATGAAAATCGTGAGTCAGACAAATCCATCATATATGAAGTTAACCATTATAAATGAAAACAAAACCCAATGTAGCTGATGGTATGAAAAATTATTCTCACTTTATTTATATACACACACACCAGTTAAAGTCATGGAAGAGTTTAGCTAAAAATATAATTCATTTCAAACAACCATTTTTCTCACCGTAAACTGAAACCTTATTCTGAGTAAGATTAAAAGGAGAACTAAATTTTAAAGGAAGAAAATCAGAGAGTTTCTTTGATACTGGAAATAGTCCATCCCTGTTCTGAAATAGTTTTGCCCTTATGACTCCGCTCCCAAGGTAGGCTTTTCTGGCATAAGTAGATTTAGCTTTATTTCTGGAACAAGTAGTCTTTCTTCATAAGTGTCACACTGAGCTGGGCTGATTTAGCTTTCTGTCTTTTTTATACCAGCCTTAGCAAGTTTCAAAATATATGGCCATTCAAAGCAAGTTGTATTGCAAGCTTTTCTCATTTGTTTTCACATATCAAAAAGTTAGAGGAACTATGTAAAGCCAGAGTTCTTCAAGGAACACTGAGTCAAGGTCATAATTTACTGGTTAATGGTGGGATTTTTCACAAAGAACATGCACAAATTCCCAATCAAGGAATTAGTCCAGAACTTGTAGATTAGGAAATTTTCACTACAACTGAAAATAGATGAACCACATTGCTCTCTGAGAAAGGAAGTAAGAGGATAAGAACCATATAGATCCAAAAATCTACAAGTCAATGCATTCCTTGAAGATTTTAAATACGCTGTTTTTGCAAGGAGATTTCAAGTTATCTACTAGTAAAGGAAGAAGTTAATGTTAAGATCACTACCAAGCAAATTCTCTTAGTTCATGAGCATTTTAAGTTTTCCTTCCTGACGTGAGGTTGTGTATGGCTGTGTCTAGGTTTTATATCCACGTTTGTGTATCTGCATGATGCCAAGTTCTTTTTCACAAAGGCTCTGATGTCGCTCATGACATTCTGTGGTGGAGATTTATTCTCTGACCTTATGCTTTAGAAAGGGCAGCCTGAAATACTCAAGAAATTGGGGGCCTTAGTGGATTATGCTATGAGTTATATCCCCTTCCCAGAGGAAGTATTATCAACCAAAAGCAGAGGCCAAATGAGGGTCCCTCTGGATTGTGAATACCCTTTGCAGAAGAGCCATCCAAGCAGGATGCTGGTTTGGAATTCAGTGTGAGCCTAAGATGGTGATCACGATACACTGAGAGTGCTTTGGCAACTTCCCATTTTTCTGTGCAAACCTCGTGATACCTCCAACAACACTGATTCTAAAAAGGCACACATATAAAATTCACAATTTCTGCCAAACATCACAGCATTCCTTGTTTATCTTTTAAAATATTACAAGCCAAGAAAATTCTCCCTCAAATGTTCCAAATTACATTCAAACTAAATTTTAAGATCTTTTTCATGTTTAAAATGTTTTGACATTCTGACTATATATGTATATACATGTGTGTATGTATATCATGTTATTTATGTACAAAACTGATTTTCAAATGGTGTACAGCATTTTTAAAACATGCAGTACCTGACAATTCAGTCAGGGGCACTGACCTTTTTTCCCTTAGATTGCCAAACTGGAAAAATGACAACAGCCAACACAACAGTAGCCATCTGGTGTGAATGAATTAAAATTATACCAAATTTTTGTCAGATTGGCAAAAGACATACTTTTTTAGCTGTGCCACAGAACATTGGTAATTAGTTTATGTATATCATGAAATGAAAAAGGTTGAAAATCACTGATGTACATGTGAGTTTGATTAAAAAATAGGACCCATACTTAGCACACTTAGTACTAACTGACTGAGGCTAATAGGAATTGGACAATATTTATTTTTTTCATTCTTTACCTATGTAGAATTTTGTGATAATTTATATAAAAAAATTCATCATTTAATTGTTCTGGCACTGTGGCTCCTTTAATAGTTATCTAAAAAGTAGTTACTGAGCACCATGTACTAGCTAATACTCCAGGTACTGGAGGTACTGGGCTTTGCAAAGTAAGGATCTTAAAACTTTCTGGCAAACATAATCAGTGTTTGGGGTTACAAGGAATAATCCAAATTATACATTCAACCCTAAATCAGTATGATTTTGTGTCACTCTATTCTCACTTCTTTGATTTCCACAAGCCTCTGCATTCTCATTCTCTGAAGAGGGCTGATCACAAGTGAAAATCACCAGCTCCTCCTTGGTAGTGTGTGTTCCTCAGCACTCTTAACATTATTCTAGATGTCCTCATCGACCTTGACCAAAGCTCACTGTCACTGCTCCCTAACGGAGTGCTAAGTACCCAGATCTATCTCTGTCCCAGCCCCTCTGCTGAGCTTAAGACCTAGACATCCAATTCTGCTCCTGTACAGAAAGCTCACCCTATGTGGTCTGAAACTAAACTGACCACTTGCCCCACATATCTGACTCTCCTCCAGACGAGCTTGTGTCTCATTGAATGGCAACACCAGCAGTACAGTGTAGCCTCCCCTCCCCTCCCCCTCCCCCTCCCCCTCCCCCTCCCCTCCTTTCCCCTCCCCTCTCCTCCTCTTGCCTTCTCTCCCTCCCTCTCCCTCCCTCTCTCTCTCTCTCTCTCTCTCTCTCTCTCTCTCTCTCTCTCTCTCTCTCTCTCTCTCATACACACATACAAATACACACTCATTTACTACGTCTTCAGTTTTGATGATGGGAACTTTAATTGTAAGTAGAGAAGATATTATTCTGGACTCATTATCTAACTGGTAGGAGCCTGGAGTCAGAACTGTCTTTAATTCTATGATACCATCAAATGTAAGATCCATGTCCAATCTCCATCTTGGAAACATTAAATTGCAGGAGAGGACATGTGCTATTTAGAATCAGGACATACTGTGTTTCTTCTTTTTTTGTTCTCCAGGCTGATGCCCTGTGATAGCTTTATGTTTTATTGACTTTCTGTATTTTTTAAAACATACAGGTGAGTGAAGGTCCGTGTTATTTCAGAATATTTTGTTTTCCCATTTTCACTAGTTGAGTATAGGACTTATATGACTGGTCTGCTGATGGCATAGGTAAGAACACAAATAATACCATTACAGTCAGGACAAGAGTAAAGACTGAATATCTTTGGAAAATTCTGTAACATTAGGTGCTGAAAGTTCACAATTAGGTGCTGAAAGGTCAGACATTCAAGAATGAATTTAGAACACAGATCTCTCCTACTTGCTTTTTAAAATAAAGACTTGACTACTTATTACAAATATAGGTTATTCTAATGAAGGGAAGAGCACTTGAAACAAACTGGATATGAGAGGCAGCATACAGAGCAATAAAAGTTGGATGCTATTTTTAATATTAAAATTGGAGACATGGTTAAGCTTTGATCAAAAAATAATCCATTTGATTTATGCTGCAGATAAAAATGTTCTCATATGTCATAGCTAATATCATAGTTGAATAAAAATATGAACTAGACAACTGTCTTATCTTCCTTCCCCCAGGATTTCAGAGGCCCACAGAAAACCACAAAGGAAGAGCCTACTGACATTAGCAAGTTTTGCTTCTTAAATCTGTACCAAATCTTCCCTGCTTGTTTACCTCTCTAATAGCTGATGCTGAAGTCTAAATTTTGGTCATTTATCTATCACCTGCAGTCTGTTATAGCCTTATAGCTGGTCTCCTTGCCTCTGATCGCTCTTCTTTTAAATAAGTTCTCCACATTTGGCATTTATCATCACAAACTGTAAGTATATATATGTATTTGCTTACTTCTCTACTATCTCTACATTAAATACTTGTTCTTAAAATTCCATGAGAGTCTATCTATCATTTAGTAATGTTAAAAAGCTTGAGATATTATTATTATAGAATGGATAAATGAATGACAGTATCAACATGGCCTTTCTTAGAGTCAAACCTTGTTTTTTGGCAAGGATATTGGGCAAGGCCCTGTAGCTCTGTATTTTCATCTATACTACTACGTCAGAGTTATTAGGAGGATTCACAAAACAAAATTAATACATTTAAACCATTTAAAACAGTGTCTTTTACATTGTAAAACTCAATTAAGTACAAATATTTTAATTTATTATAATCATCATTATAATGTTAGTATTATCATCATCATGATCATCATTATTGTTACCTAACTCTCCCCTTAAAATAGGTTCCTCTTGCTTACAGTTCAAAACCTGTGGCAAAGTATATCAAAGACAACATGATCGGTGCTGTGAACTGAATTGTGTCTCTCTCAAATTCAAATGTTTAGGCCCTCATCTCCATTGTGATTATATTTGGAGACAGCCCTTTACGAAGTAATTAAGGTTAACTGAGGTCACAGGATAGAGAAAAAAAGAGTTCCTCTTTCTTCTCTCTCTCTCTCCCCACCCTTACGTGCAGGCACCAAAGAAAGGTCACCTGAGGACACAGCCATCAGTCTGAGCTAATAAAACTGAGGTTATGAATGAGTGAGCACACCCCACCCTCCTGCTTTACCAAACCATCTCCACCCTGCAATTCTTCCTCTCACCTCCATGCCTTGGTGAAAACGTCTTTCCCTTCTTTACTGGCTATTCAATTCATACACATTGTTCAAGAACACATTCAGGAATTTCCTGTTCCAACAAGACTAACTGAGCTTACCCTAGTCTACATTAGTGGCAGCTTCTCGGTGCTGCAAGTTGCCCTGTGTTACGGTTCATCAAAGCACCGATGACTACGGACACCACTAAGCTCACAGTAAGTGCTCTTCAAATAGATGTTTAATAAATATGTCACTCAAATGTCATCTGGGATAACCTTGATTTTCTGCTGATAGACTGACATCACAGTGATGCACAAAAATTTTAAATAAAATATCAGACACTCCTATCACTAAAGTCCATCAGGCCATCTTTTCCAGTTGCTTGACCATTGTTTCCCCTTCAGATGAAGGAGAACCTTCTCTCTTTTACTTGTCAATCCCTACCACCAACAGCTGTACCATCACCACCACCAAATTTCTGTTATTGCAAATGCAAAGCATCTTAGCTAACCCATTTTTCTTCACTTTTATTCAACCTTTAAGATTTCACATTCCATTTGAAGGGAATTTCACAAAGAAAAACTTATAATGGGTTTCTCTCACTATTAGGAATTTGTAGAAGTACTGCTTACAAAACAATTGTTTAAACCTCACTGCCTATGAATGATGAAGACTGGCAGCTAAATACAGCTTCAACAGTGCCAGCTGAAAGGGCTTTGTCTCCAGGGAAGGCAAAGCCCTATGGGGCTAAATGCTACTGGGTGTCAAGAAAACAGAACAAGAACTTTCAAAGACTTCAGTAAATGGTGTGTGTGTGCGTGTGCATGTGGGTGAGAGAGAGAAAGCAGGGGAAGAAAGAAGGGGAGGGGAGGGGAGGGAAGAGGAGGAAGAAAATTAACATGAAGGAGACTGAAGAAGGAAGACAGCATGCAGCATGAGAAGGGTCAAGGAGACTCCAACTCTATTGCTCGGGCACCTGCAACCAGACAAACCCATCTGCTTATTTCTTGCCCAGATCTTCCACTTGATCCAAAATGTGAAATAAACTGGAAAATTTTACATTATAAACACAACTATAACATATTATGTTATAGACATAGCTGAAGTATTTCTCTAAGCCGGAGGAAAGAAAGAAAACTAAGAAGCAACTATTGAAGGGCCAGGAAGATATATTGAAAGTATTTACATTACAAACTGTATTTATCTAAACAACCAGACCAAGAACAACCTTGATGTGCATCTTTTCTTTCCAGTTCTTCTGTGAGCTCCTTCTAAACATCCTTAGTTTTCTTCATTCTCTTCATGATCTCATTCACAATATAAGAATAAGAAGGACTTGGTGTAGTTACAAGAATAATAGAATGTTTCCCAACATTTTAATACTATACATAATGGAAGCCCAATACAACCAAGTTTTTTAATATGGATGGAGATTATATACACACAGATACACACACACACACATGCACACATATATATATATAACATTGTGGACCCCACCTTATTTTACCCATCCTTCATTTTAATAACAAAAAAGTATGATTTTTTTCAATGTTAAAATAAACATATTTTCCTGGGAAATCTTTCTACACATATGAATCCATATATTCTTCAAAGAAATAACAGCTATGACTCAGGGCCATGAAAGAAGCTTTCTATAATAAATTACAATGATTAGTGCTTCTAGACAAAGTGCTTTAGCTCCTGTAGCAAATTCATCCCAGCTCCTTTCATTAATCAGACTGCTTACCTGACTTTATCATTAGTGCCAGGCCTTTCCACTTGGTGCCTGAACCAATTAATACATAATTTAAATCAGAGGAATGTTTAAAAGTCTATCAGAGTACCCTGTAGTGACTGGGATAAAAGAACCTAAGTACATCATCCTGGATTAATTCTCTAAGTTTGTTTGTAAAAGTAGCTGATTATTACTGACAGTAACTTTTCTAAAGCAAAAGCTACCTTTTTTCTTATTCCATAGTCCTTTTGGTATGCAACAGATAGTTTTATCTAGAAAATTAAATAACATGTATCCATGGAATAAAAAATATCTTACTATACCCATATCCACATTGCCTGAAAATTTTTTCTTGAGTTTTTCAAGCAGCCTCTCAATAGTCATAGTAACAGAATAAAACTTGCAAAGATCCCAAAATGTACAAAATGATAAGTCAAACTGACTAAACTATTACTAACTCACTTTTACTGATTTCATGAATGGAGAGGTGAATGGCAAAGACCTCCAGTCATCATTTTCCTCATGACTTGCAGGTGTGTCCAGAAGATCATCTATATAGGCGCCAGTGACAAGCTACTTGTCAGGAATGAAGATGAAAACAAAGGGCTTTGTTTAAAATGTGTCAGGCCCTGTCAACTGCTGATAATAGAATCTTTGATCATCCTTATTCTAGTTCTTATTGTAACCAAACTGCCACTAATAGCTATTTTGAACCTTACAACCACATTAACATGGTTGTCCCAGACTGGGTATAGACATCAGTATATGTGGCAATCTTCTTTAAAATAAAATCCTGACTCTTCATGCTAAAACAAAACTATTCCACACATTACTTGTTGTTACCCAACAGCCATATGAATCATGGACCCCAATACACATACACAAAGTTCATTGTGAAGAACCTCAATTTTGTTCACTTTTTGCTGATCATGTACCTGGACTTCTTCCAGCCTTTAGGGGTGATCATGAGGAAGGATAAAGCTTAATTAATACATACCAGTCATAACAATTTCTTTCTCCTTGCCACCGGTTGACTTCAAAATACAACTCTAGCAAAAGTAATATGAAGGGGCCCTAGACTAGTGGCTTAGTTGGTTGGAGCATTGTCCCACACACCAAAAGGCTGCGGGTTCAGTTGCTAGTCAGGGCACATACCTAGCCTGTGGTTTCGATCCCTGGTCAGGGCTCATTTGGGAGGCAACTGATGCATGTTTCTCGCTCACATCAATGTCTCTCTCTCCCTCTCTTACTCTCTCTCCCTCCCTCCCTCCCATCTTCCTCTCTCTCTAAAGTCAGTAAACATATCCTCAGTTGAGGATTAAAAACAAAAAAAAGGAACATGAAAGGAATATGTTGGGAGAGTCCTGGAAAAAAATTTTCCTTACTTTAAAAACAAGGCATGTCAAAGAAAACAATTCTTCTTTATGCCTCTGGAGTTCGTAGCCATGCTGGAAGCTGCTGCAGCAATCCTGAAACAACAAGAGCCAAGTCTGAGGACAAGTGCCAACATGCTGAGGACAGCAGAACAGAAACACGGCAAATCTGGGTTTGTGATGATGTTACTGAGCTGCTCAGTTGTCTGACCTTGAAACCACTTTGCCTTGGGGCTTCCACTTACATACAATAAAAATGTATTTATTCTTTAAACCGTTTTTATAACAAATTTATTATTTGCTATTGAAAACATTTCATCTGATAATAACTACCAAGGTTCTATGCTCACTATTTCTCAAAGACACTATATTTCCAGAGGAAAAAAAAAGATCTATACAAACATAAATAAGAATAAGCCAGTCTGACCAAAATGAAGGTATAGGCAGATATGCTTTGTTTTCTCACACAACCAAAAGAAGTATAACAACCAGTTTAAAAAGAAAAAACAACCAGAACTTCCACAAAATCAAACTGTATGGAAGTCTGACAAGCAAGGAGTTAAAGAAGAAATATTCATCCAGACTGGTAGGAGAGGCAGAGACAGGCATCTAAAGTGGGCAAGATGCACGGGAAGGTAGTGGCTGGTGGACCAGGTGGGCAAGGCAGCAATTGGTGGACTTGGTGGTCCCACATTCACATGGGGATAATCTGAGAGGAACAAGTGATGAATGAGGCAGACCATGCAACCCAGGGGTCCAGTGCTGGGAAATAAAGCCTCAATACCTCTGGCTGTAAAAAACCTGTGGGGGTTACAATAGTGGAAGAAATTAACAATCTCACAGGAGAGTTGGTAGGAGGGGCCCATGGGGTCCTAGAATATATACAAGCCCACCCATCTGGGAATCAGCACCAGGACAGCACCTTGAAGGGTGTAATTCACTTGTGGGTAGCAGGGGAAGTGACTGAAAGCTGAGCAAGAGTTGAGCAAGTAGCATTGTTCCCTCTCTTACCCCTCCCCCGCATACAGAGCCACAACTCCGTGAAGTGGGTTGCCTATCCCTGATGGATGCTGAAGGCTCCACCCCTTAAAACATAATGGGTGCCCCAAGACAAAGAAATATGGCCCAAATGAAAGAACAAATCAAAATTCCCAAAAAAGAACTAAGTGACGAGGAGATAGCCAACCTATCATATGTAGAGTTCAAAACACTGGTAATCGGGATGCTCACAGAAATGATTGAGTATGGCCACAAAATAAAGAAAGAAGTGAAGGCTATACAAAGTGAAAAAAGGAATCTATACAGGGAACCAATAGTGAAAGGAAGGAAACTTGGAAGCAAATCAATGATTTGGAACAAAAGGAAGAAATAAACATTCAACCAGAACAGAATAAAGAAACAAGAATTTAAAAAAAATGAGAAGAGGCTTAGGAACCTCTGGGACAACTTTAAATATTCCAACATCTGATTCATAGGAATGCCAGAAGGAGAAGAGGAAGAGCAAGAAATTGAAAACTTATTTGAAAAAATAATGAAAGAAAACTTCCTTAACTGGGCAAATGAAATAGATATACAAGTCCAGGAAGCACAGAGTCTCCAACAAGATGAACCCAAAGAGGACTACACCAAGACACATTATAATTAAAATGCCAAAGTTTAAAGATAGAAAATCTTAAAAGCAGCAAGAGAAAAGCAGAGAGTTATACACAAAGAAGTTCCCATAAAACTATCAGCTGATTTCTCAAAAATAAACTTTACAGGCGAGAAGGAGCTGGAAAGAAATATTCAAAGTCATGAGAAGCAAGGACCTACAAAAGATCACTCTCTCCAGCAAAGCTATCATTTGCAATGAAAGGGCAGATAAAATGCTTCCCAGACAAGGTGAAGTTAAAGGAGTTCATCATCACCAAACCCTTATTATATGAAATGTTAAAGGGACTTATCTAAGAAAAAGAAAAAGATCAAAACTGTGAATACTAAAATGACAACAAACTCACAACTATCAACAACTGAACCTAAAGAAACAAAAAGAAACAAAAAAACTAAGCAAACAACTAGAACAGGAACAGAATCACAGAAAGAGATATCATAGTGAGGGTTATCCACAGGTATGGGGAAAAGGGAGAATAGGGGAAAAGGCACAGGGAATAAGAAGGATAATTGGTAGGTACAAAATAGACAGGGGGAGGTTAAGAACAGTATAGGAAATGGAGAAACCAAATAACTTATATGTATGGCCCAAGGACATGAACTAAGGTTGGGGGATGGGGAACGCTGGAGGGAATGGGAGTACCAGAAGGAGGGAGATAAAGAAGAGAAAAAACAGGACAACTGTAATAGCATAATGAATAAAATACACTTAAAATAAATAAAAGGTGAATTTGTTTAAAAGAGAAAAAAAGAATAGGCCAAAGTATAAATTAAACCAAATAAACAGAACAGTCTCACACCCTTACTCTTTTAGCTAAATATTCTACTTGTCCTTGTAATTTTATGTCAAGACATTGGAATGCTCTTCGGTACTTGCATAGTTAGTAACAATCAGAATTCACTCACACTGCACAGTACAACACAAAGGTTAAATGTCAGACTCCATATTTAGGTACACAGGGATTAGGTCCTATATGTGCCCCTCTGTAGCTATGTTAATTGGACAAACAACATAATCCCCTCAAACTCAAGTTCTACATTGGGAATGACAGAGTGGGAATAATGATAGCACTTATTTCTCTACATTAATGCTGGCAAGATAGCTATTTCATGTACCGGGCTCAGTGCTTAGTGTATAATAATGATTCAGTAAATACTGGCTACCAAAAAAGTAAAAAACAGTAATTATGCAAATACACACCAAATTATGAAGAAATAAGAGTTTAGGTCTTTAACATATTAAAACTATCAACCTACAAAGCACAAGCATATAATTTTATACTTGTAATACTATTCATAAGCAAGAAAAATCAAAGAAACTCCAGAAGGGCTTGTGAAAAAATTTCAACCTCAGTTTTCCTCTCAAAGGAGTAAGATTAGACTTAATTAAATGAAAATTACTCAGATAACAGTATGCTAGCTTTGTTTACTGGTATTATGTTCTATCATAAAAAATAACATTGCAGTGTATTGAAAACCTATTGTGTAACATAATTTAGTATATGGGGAAAAAGCACATTCTGCAGCTTTATTTAAATACATGAATCAAAGAAATTATTAAAAATACTCAAATGTTCAAAGAATGGCTTTGTTTTTCACTCTGGTGGTACACTTTCATTGTTTACTAGAAACAAAGATAGATATTATAATGCCAAAAATTAATTTTTAATGAAAAAGAGAAACATTTCTAACATTTAATGAAATATATTTGCCTAAATCTACTCAGAGTTAGAAGGAAAAACAGTCTTTCCAATTATTAAAACTCTACACAATGACTGTAGATTGTTCATGATAGAGATACATATGTCAGGTAATAGCTAATCAGGAAAATGCAATGAAATGTTAGTTAAGTGGACTTTGATTTAGACTTATATTGTTAAGACTAATTTTTTTCTTTTTTAAAAATATTTTGCCCCAATAATACCTTAAATCATTCAGCAAATATTTATTGCACACTATCAGATGTCAGACCATGGACTAGGCATCCAGGCACTATGGATGAATGAAGCATGGTCCTGCCTCAAACTCATCACAGTCCACTTAGAAAGACATCTGATATGTGCTACAACATGGATGTGCTCAAAATGCCATAGAAGAGACAGCAATTAAAATGAATTTAAGATTATTTCAATTCTACCAATAATGAAACCTACAATCAAAGTCAAAATAATTACTCTACCTAATGATTATATGTACAAACTGAAATGAACACTAATGCATGAATAAGCCATAAACTAGCATCTGAGGTCTGTGTATATAACTCTCTCACCAAACTCTGAGGCCATTCCACACATCTATTTAATTCTCCCAGTGCCTGGTCTGGTGCCTTACTTATAAAAGGCATTCAAGTCCTTTGAATGGATTCTGCGTAACATTCCAAAGGCTCGTTTGTTTCTGTTTCTGCATCAAATTATTAAAATAAATATACAGATCAGATGTTTTAATGAAATAATACAAATTCAAATAATAGAACTTCATCCTACAGAATATAACAACAGATGAAGAAAAAAACATGAAATAGTGATTGATAATGATAGTAAAATATTTCGATTTTGAAAAATCTGATGTATTCAGTGTTTTCTTCCCATTTCACTTTGGCAAACAGAAACCTGAATGTAATTTAATAGAATGTATCTTTATATTTTTCGAGGGGAATAATCTCCTAACTCTCACCCAACTTTTTACTATTACAACTTCATCTAGTAGAGACAAAAGAATATCTGGATACATTATAATCTAGGTTGTTTAAAAACTCCATTTTTGTCAAACAGACCAATATGCATTTTTACTTTCATTACTTTCCCCTTACTTCATCCCCAGAGAAGAAATAAATATTATGTGAAGAGGATCTAAAGACAACCCACAGGAATGAAGAGAACAGGGGGGTAGACAGCCTGCTATTCCACGCCCTGTCTGAAAGTCCAGTTTCCGAACCTGGTAGTGGTGAAATGGCTGAAAGAGTTTTGAAGGAACAAGCAGGCAGTTCCTGTTATAGTCAAATTTTAATCAAGCTCTTTCTTCAATGGAGTCACCTTGGTATGTTTGGACCTCACTTTTTCTTTCCTTATTAATGCAGTGTGGCAATTTATAACATCTTCCACAGTTATCAGTATAGGAAAAAATATATCTGCAAATCTTCTCAAAGATAAGTTTGTGATGCTTAAGTTACACATTTAATTCCCCAGGCCAAAAAAAAAAAGAACAAGGACAATCTTATTACTTGACATGTTTGGGATGAAATTATCAAAAGAAAATAGATTCTGATTAAGAAGTATAATAAATAAACACATACATATATCAATATAGCCATACAAGAGGATTCAACTCCTGAATCTTCTCCAAGAAATTCCCAGGTCTTCATATCTAGCATTCCTGGTCATATCAAATATGCTGATCAAGGTATCTTGTACATTGTTACACTGAGGTATCATTAATAGAAAATATTATACAGTACATGCACCTAGCAGTAAGAGGGTAGAGCATCTACAGAGGTCCAAAAATAATGGAAGAATTTAGCCTAAAAATGTATTCCTCCTTTCATATAAGGCTAATGGGGTACAACTGCCCTTGACTCCAAGATTAACTCTCCACCTTTTCAAATTACACCTTTATTTTTTTCCTGTTCTCTGCCCCCAAAAACTTCTGGTTGCTCTGGAATTGGTTCACTTCTGCTTTTGAAGAAATCACTATAGGCCCACTACAACTGTTAATGGTTGACTCTCCTGTCCTATTCAGCCAAATGACCTACCTAAGAATGGGCAAGGTCATAGTACCTACAGTTAAGGGAAAGGGAGCCTAACCTCTTCGACAGTCAGTTGCCTTGTGTTGTCTTTACTCTTCTACCTTCCAGTGTCTATACAGACTATGCAGCACATCCCTCCTTCATAATTTGTTGCATATAGATATGATAATAATCATCTCTGTTAGTAAGCAAAGATGTCAAAACATCTTGGACAACCTGGGTAGCTCTTTCACTATATTTTTTTTTTGAAAAAAATTCAAATCCTCTCAAAAATGGTGAAATCAAAGACAGCTTGAATGCCCCTGCTGAAGTATCTCAACGTTGGTTTCAACATACATGATTAGCTTCAGTAAGACTAACCTGTGACTTTTTAATCCAAAATTTCTGATAGCTCCATCATCTTCATTCTTGCTTCAGTTTCTTGTGCATAGAAGTAAACACTTTTAATGGCATTTCACAGAGACGCTGTAAGCCATGCACGTCACTGCAGAGGAGGCGATAACAATGAGAAGACAAAGGCCATGCATTTGTGAGTCAGTCAGAGTCACCCAAAGAATGAAGAACCCCATCACAATAGAAGAAATGGATGTTGTGACTCATTTGCAACTCTTCTCAACAAAGTAGCTTCCTATTCACTCATACTCTATACTCTTCTATGAGAAGAAATAATAAAATATAAATCATATTACACAGTTACTCATTTTTATAAATCTAAAAGGTACCTAGTACATTTTAGAACACTTTGGAGCACTTATTTTGTTGTGCCTTTCCTTCTAAAACATACTGGCAATTGTGATGCTAGCAGTCTTGTCACTCAAATCTGTTCATGTAAGTAGGAAAATAACTTAAAGTATAAATTGTCACTGCATTAGCCATCACATTTACATGTCTGCTCAATTCACTAATGGCCATAAAAGCCAATCTTATCTTTAAAGGCCAAAATGTAAAATAATTAACTTGTTGTTGTTGTTAACTCCTTTGAATGAGCAGCTTTATTTTATTGGAATTTTTAAAATCAATTCAGCACCATTCAGTCTTGAATGACAGCCTATTAACAAGGCAAGGAAGGAACAGTTGAGTTTTCACTTAAAGATTTCCATAACTAAAATGAGCATCTTGCCAACCACAAAGAAGGGCATCTGAGAAAGCAAACCTAAGCCTCCCGGGTGCACTGCAACTGCTCTGGCTTATTTTGGTAAGGAAAAACTCCTACTTCCTATTTCCTTAACTCAAAAATGAATCCCTCCTGTGGAAAAAAAAAAAACTTGATGTACAAAGTAGGACAGGATGGTTTAACTGCAACAATAACTATTTTAACTCACCATAAATTCAAAGTAAGCCTATTTTGTTCACCTTAAATCCTATAGATGTTATAACTTCCTTTCTGGCTGTCTTAAAAGTAAGAGAAAAAGAAAGATAAGAAAACTCATCCTCCTCTAAATTCTAAAAATTATTCTCTGACTTGAGACTGAATACTGGCTTGCAGAATTATGCACTGGCCCAGTCAACACATGGGGATGCCTGGTAGGAAGGTAAACACCTCTCTTGTTCACCCTTAACTGGCTCTGGGTTATAGAGAAGGGATGAGACCCTATTCTCCTGAAAGCTCTTTACCAACATTTCCCTCCACCACTGAGTCCATATTCAATACATATGAGAGGGCCACATAAGCAAGTTAAAACTTACATTAATGCCAAAGAGAATAGTCAAAGGAATATCACATCAAGAGAATGAAAAGAGAAGCCACAGACTGGCACTGTTATCAAAAAATATATAGATAGATATCAACAATAAGACAAACAAGAGAACAACCCAATTCTTTAAATGCCCCAAAGACCTTAACAGACACCTCATCACAGAAGATATATAGATGGCAAATAAGCATATGAAAAGATCTCCACATCATATGTCAAAAGGTAATTTCAAATTAAAAAACGAGAAACTAGTACACACCTGTTAAAATGGCAAAAAGCCAGAACACTGACAGCACCAAGGGCTGAGATGGAACAGGAACTCTCACTCATCACTGGTGGGAATGAGAAATGGCATGACTGCTTTGGGAGACAGTTTAGCAGTTTCTTAGAAAATTAAACATATTCGTACTATACAATCTGGCAATCATGCTCTTTGGTGTTTACCCAGAAGAGATGAGAATTTAAATCAACACAAAAACCAGTACATGCATGTTTATAGCAGCTTTATTCATAATTGCCCAAACTTGGAAGCAACCAAGATGCCCTCCAGGAGGTGAAAGGGTAAATAAGCTGTGGTCCATCTAGACAATGGAACAATATTCAGTGCTCAAAAGAAATGAGCTATCAAGCCTTGAAAAATAGGAAAGAAATTTAAATGCATATTACTAAGTGAAAAAGCCAATGTGAAAGGCTACATAGTGTATCATTTGAACTATAAGACATTCTGGAAAAGGGAAAACTAAAAGATCTCTGGTTGACAGGGATTGAAAGGAAAGGAGGGGATGGCAGGATGAATAAGAAGAACACTGAAGATTTTTAGGGCAGTGAAAATATTCTGTAGCATACTATAATGATGGAGACATGCCACTATACATTTGTCCAAACCCATAGAATGGACAGTGACTAAAAGTGGATACTAATGTAAACTACGGACTTGGAGTGACTATGATGTGTCCATGCAGGTTCATCAGTCTTAACAAAAGCATCACTCTGTTGGAGGACGTTCACAATGCAGAGTCTAGGCATGTGTGGGGCAAGGAATGAAGGAAATCCCTGTATCTTCCTCTCAATTTTATTGTACATCTAAAGCTGTCCCTTCCCCAAAAAAGTCCTTTAAAAAATCATACAAAAGTAAAGAAAACCTGCAACTCTATTTTTGAGGTTTTATTGCTATGAATAATTATAGCATAGGAAATATCTATCTAGCATTCTGTCTTGATCACTTTTCTCTCTGCATTAAGTTATTTAAATGAACATTATCTCTGGCATAATTTTTAAACTGTGAGCCATGCATTTGACAGCTCTTAACCTTCAGATGCCATCACTCCACAACCGAGACCTTGGATGGCCAGGACACCTCCAGTTTACTTACTTTCTTCACTGTGATCTTACTGCTGCTCTGTGGGAAAATGTCACCCTCCGCTGTATTAGCACAGTAATAACCTTTTCTTGCATTCCAAGTGAAGGTAAGTTATGATAAATAATGTCAACCTTAATGTTCTGGTATTTTACTCTAAATCACAGAGAAACCAAGTGTAAAATGTTTTGCCTCATTTTCTTACATTCTCATTAGTAGGCAGAGAAATGTTGAGAGCTAGGGCAATTTTTACAAACTATCTAGAGTGCACACCTTCAGTTTATAGAAATAGAAACTGAAGCACAAAGAGAGCAAATGACTTGTTCTAGGTTGCTCATATCATTAGTGACAAAAGCAAGCTGCTAGAGTGGTGCCTTTCCCCTTCCACCCTCATGTACTTGGCTTATGATATAATTGGATGAAAGCAATCTTATGATTGAAGAAAGCCCATGGTGTAACTAGTACCTTTAGATTCTCAGAACCTTCAGTGTTGAGAGAGACAATGTTAAAAAAAATTCACATTTGAAGAAACCAAAGTGTAGTTTAGCCCAAACACTGATGCCAACAGACCTGCATTCCAGGGCAAGAAGGCCCTAGTCATTTGCCATCTCTTTGCTCCCAGACTCTTTGTTTACTCAAAGGCACCTTGGTGGCAAGTGACAAAAAACCCATTCAAGGTGATTGAACAGATAAAAGGGGAATTTATTGACTTTTATAACTGAAAAGCCAAATGTTATCTTCAGGCATGGCTGAATCTAGGAGTCAAAATAATGTCATGAGGCACTTCTCTTTATTCCTCCCACTAGAACACAGCTAAAAGACCCAGTTGTTACACAGGAAACAAAAGTAAGAAGACTCTGAGAGTAGGAAAGGAGAAGACAGATTGTCTAGGGGCCTTTGGAGCCAAGGAATGATACAGTGGTGAGTTCCCTGGGATTTCTTTTTGCCTTGCATATCCCAGACTTGGGGTGGAGAAACCAGGAACACAGAAACACCAATGGTGGAGAAAAGAATTTCCCACCCAAACCGTGTCCTTAGCCAAAGGACCGGGAAAGTGAAGCCTAGTAAGACAGTAAATGTTTAGACAATAGCCCTACTCCAGCCAAAGAGCTTAGAAAAAACAGCAACCTCACCCACAGCGTGTTGGCAGGACTAAGTGAGGAGCTCTCCTTCCACCCTTGCCAGGCTGTAATGATGCCCGACCCCTGCCTGAGTGGTGTCAGAGTAGGCTGAGTAGGGAGTTAGGACTCTCACCCTCATTGGGCAGCAAAAAGGTTCCTCTCCTGTGTTGTCATTGGAGACCACATGGGGAGCCTGGACTCCAAACCCCAGCTGGTAGTAAGGAGGCAACCCTCAGGCAGCAGGGAGGCCCCACCATACAGAGTCAATGCAATCCAAGTGGGGAGAAGTAATAAAGCAGCCCTCCTCCACGCTAGGTTACACAGTGCTGGCCTTTTGTGGAACCTGAATGCCCACACCCCCATGACAGTACACGAGGACTCCCTAATTCTTTCCCCCACCCAGGGCGTCAAGGAAAACCAAGCAGGGACACCTCACTTGGCAGGAAAGCAGCAGTGACCCCTTCCACCCACTTCCCCTGCTGGCATGATGTCAGAGGAGGCCTTCTAAAATACAAGATTTAAATTAAGATCCAGAGTCTCATAACACAATATCCCAAATGTCCAGGATACAGTAAAAAACCACTCATCATACTGAGAACTGGGGAAACCTCCACTTAAATGAGGAAAGGCAACCCACAGATGCCACACAACTTAAATGGCACAGAAGCTGGAATTCTTTCACAAGGACCCTTCAAGTAACCATCATAAAATTGTTTCAGTGAGAAACTACAAACACTTTTGAAACATGAAAAAAATAGAAATTCTCAGCAAAGAAATAAGTATCTCCAACAAAGAGACAGAATTTATAAAGAAGAACCCAATAGAAATTTTCGACTGAAAAATACATACTCAAAATTTTAAAGCTCAGTGGATAGGCTCAACAGCTGAACAAAGATAACAGAAAAAAAATCAGTGAATTTAAGATGGGACAATAGAAATTACCCATTCTGAAAAACAGAAAATAGAGAAAATATTTTTAAAAAGAAAAAGGACAGAGCCTCTGGAAGCTGTGAAATTACAACAACAAAAATCTAGTGCTGAAGTTCAAAAGTCACGTTCCCTCTAGTCAAGTTCCTTAGAACCCTGGTCATAGTATGTAGGGGTTGTCTCTTCATGTGTCTTTCTCTTTCCTAGACTCTATGCTCTAGGAAGACACAGATTATGGTTCTCAACTCCTCACCCTAGCCCCCAATACAGAGTTGTGCACATAGCGAGTGGTCACTATATATTAAGTGAATGTGTGGACTCTCTTCTGTATTTTGCATGCATTATGCCCTATAATCATGAAGCTTTAAATCAAGATTCAAATTCTGAAAACTTTTACTTTATTCTTGCAGATAAAGTCAGAGTGTCAAACTCTTTTGAAAATCTATCCATAACCAAATAAACTTGTAAAAATGGTAAAACAATTTTGCTCCCAAGGAAATATTTTACTTGAATGAAATTCAATTTTAAAATGATACTTTGAAATGAATACTTCAGTTCCAGAGTACTGAAGGGCTTCTGAGTTTTTGATATACAATGATGTCATTAAATAGCATACAAGGTTATGAAAGCATTTTTATGAAGAAATGGGCTCTTTATTCAATTTCTCATTTAGAGCATGCAATAAAAGTCAATTCATATTGTGAATTTTCATAGGCACATTGGAAAATCTATGAAGCAATTTCATGTTTTATAGATTCAAGAAACTATAGTTCAAAGATATCTCATTTATTATCTTTTTTGCACTTGCTTTATTAACTATCTATATCAAAAAATATTAAAAATTTCAAAACAGAACTAGATTCAGTGAGAGTTGTTTTGAGGAGAAATATGAAGCAAATTCTACCAAGCCAACCCTGTTAGTTTTTAGAAGGGGCCCATGTTAAAATTTGACTGTTCCGAAGAGAAGACCCAATACCCAGTCTCCCCAAAGAGCTCAGAAGCCTTAATATATTTACTGTGACCTGACCTGAGTTTTATCAGATCTATAGAACTGAGAGGCTTCATCCTGATGACTCACACATCTCAAACTCGTAAGTGAAATTGTACTACCTAATGTTCAAAGCAGACATTTCTTTCTATTGACCAGAATGCTCATGTCCTCCACTCTACTCATTCTGTTGCTAGTATCACTAAAACAGTGGGAGAAAACAATTAGCAAAATTACGTGTGTGTGTGTGCATGTACATACAATCACACGACAAACAGTCTCCAATTTAACTATGGTTGGACTTATGGTTTTTCTACATTATAATGGTGTAAAAGCATTCACAGGAAGAGCTACTTTTAAAGTTGAATTTTGATATTTTCCTGGGCTAGTGATATACATTATGATAATTTCTCCTGATGCTGGACAGAGGGAGCAAATCACAAGGATAAACAGACTTTACAGTGTATTGTGTCAGATGGCTTTGCTAAGCTGTGGGCTAATGTAAGTGTTTTGAGGTAAATTGGCTAAACTATGATGTTCAGTAGATTAAATACTTCTTCAATTTACAATATTTTCCATTTGCATTGGATTTTTCAGGATATAACCCCATCATAAATCGAGGAGCATCTGTACTGTGATTCTAGTAAAAATTTCCACTTGTCCCTTTTGCACTTCTGACTTAAGCTGACCTTTGTGTCTTGTATCAGTACATCCTGGACCTTCATTCATTCCCTTGCTCCCTCTCCTCAGGTTTCCTCTGCCTGGACAGGACCCTCAACCACAAGGTCTCTGCATCCCTCAAGCCAACATCATCTACATAACTTTCCCCTTCCATGTTCTTTTAACCTCTTCCTCCTCTCCATGTTCCACACCTACAAGTGATGAAACTTTCACTGCCAGTTCTGGGCATGTATACCATCTCTTGCATTCCCTGACGTCCTTCCTATTTACACCTTTACATAGTCTCTTTAAAAATATAGCATCCTTGGGTCATCTGAATTTAAGTGTGCTATCTCTTTTCTGTTGGGACCCTGACTGACAGATACAACAGAAGAAGATGGCTAATCTCAAAAGACATGTGGACTGTAAGACTTCAGAAGTGATCGCAAACTCACAACAGAGCACCTCTCTTGTGGTGCACCCACCCCACTCTCAACCCTCTTTAGAATATTGCTAAAAAGACACTGTCAACTTCCAGTTCTTGGGATGTCCCTTTTCTATGAGCTTTGCTGACCTTCCTCTCCCTACACAGGTTTGTTTACAGTGTCATCCTCCATGAAAGGTGCAGTATAGATTATTACCTTTCTGACACGGCATTATAATCATTTTTCCCAAGTCTTGCCTCTCTGACATTTCCCATGTTATCATATGGATTGTGAGGTGTTTCTAAATTCTTCAGTCTAAAAATAAAACCTATTAATTAACTATCACAGGCAACTGATTACTTTCATATTTTTATGGATTTTACTAGATTAATAAAATATTAATCTTATTTTCCTTACTTTAAATTTTAAAGAAAACAAGAAACCACCAATGGATGCATAAATAAGTGGAACAACAAATTGATGTGTCTCACTCTCTCTCTCTTTCCCCTTCCCCCTTTTTCTCTCTCTAAAATCAGTAAATAACAAAATATTTTAATTTTTAAAGGAAGACCATTACTACTCCACACACTACAAATAAAAACTTAAAACCTAAAAAATCATATTCTAATTAAAATCCAATGAAATTAATATTCTCCTCATTAGGAAAAAGGAATTTGACAATTAAGACATAAGATTATAAATGTCTTTCCTTTACAATCATGGCTTTTCACAAAACAGAAAAGCCTCCTGCATAATTGGAAAAAGAATTCCACCTATGTGTGCAATCTCAAGGAATTACAATGTTCACTCAAGGAATTACAATGTTCAAAAAAGATTAGACCCAATGCTTAGGGTTCTTTTCAGAAATATACAGAGAAAAACTAGGTAAAATTCAGAATTCCTGTAGTTGAATTTTTCCTACAAAGATATAATTCCTTGTTAAGAGAGTAACCACACATATTTCTGATTATAAATCATTTGATTCAGATCAAGGGCCAAATGAAATATTGAATTCTAACTATAAATAAAGAACTCATCTTGTTAATAAATTCTGCTCGTTTAACATTTGCTTTTCTTTGTACAATTAGGACTACTTTTTTCCACCCCTGAGACTTTTGTGGGTTATAACTGTTTGAAACCTTTCCTTCTTCAGAGGAACCAGTCCCTTAAGGTCTCCAAGTGTACCGTGACCTAAAGATGCTCCAGATTTTCCTTCAACTTTGACTTTCTTCCAAGAAAGCTGAGCCTTTTTCTGCTGTGCCTTGTACCTACTGTGTTTTTTGGACTGTAAGACACACTCCCCTTCCCCACAAATTTTGGAGGAAAAGTGGGGTGCATCTTATAGTCCAAATGTAGCCTACCTGGCTCACTGGTGGTGGGGGGGCAGTGCAGTGGTGGAGCAGGGTCACAGGTTAGTAAATATTTTACCACATTTTTCGCTTCAAATTTTTTTTCCCTATTTTCCTCCTCTAAAACCTAGGTGTGTCTTATGGTCCTAAGTGCATCTTATAGTTCTAAAAAATATGGTACTTGGTTCTAAACATCTTTAAAATATAGAAACATTAGCCCTGGCTGGTGTTGCTCAGTGGATTGAGTGCCAGCCTGTGAATCAAGAGGTCACCGGTTCAATTCCCAATCAGGGCACATGCCTGGGTTGCAGGCCAGGTCCCTAGTGGGTGGCGCCTAAGAGGCAACCCCACGCTGATGTTTCTCTCCCTCCCTTTCTCCCTCCCCCACTCTAAAAATAAATAAATTTTTTAAAAATAAATAAAACATAGAAATGGTAACTAGGAATCTAGCAATTAAGTGACCTAAATGTGCAGAAATTCATTAATACACCATAATTACCAAATAATTGAATGCAGAAACAAATAAAGAAGCTTCAGTCCGTTAAGTCATTTTCCAACAGAAATATTTACCACTTCAACAAAAGGAGCTGGTATTTTTTTTCTTTTCTTTCTTTTCTTTCTTTCTTTCCTTTCTTTCTTTCTTTCTTTCTTTCTTTCTTTCTTTCTTTCTTTCTTTCTTCATTCTTCTCTCTCTCTCTCTCTCTCTCTCTCTCTCTCTCTCTCTCTCTCTCTCTCTCTCTCTCTCTCTCTCTCTCTCTTTCTTTCTTTCTTTTTGCCACAGCCAAATATCAGTGACACTTAGGAAAAAAATAATCCCTACTCTATAAGGCAGTTATGTTACCATACAGTTTACAACATTAAGATTTATTTTTGCTTCAGGCAAAGTTAAGATTAAAGAGAGGATGTCACTTACAGCACACAGGCTCATAAAACACTAAGCCATTACTATGACCTTAATATGGAGCTCAGGATTTAAGACATCAATATTGCTTTATAATAGTCTCATATTCATTTAAAATTCAGTTGTAGTTTGTCATAGTTCTATTTCCCATTTTCATTTAAACTACCTTGAACTTTGGTTGCACAAAATAATTTTTTTATTTCTTTACTAACTGTGTACTTTAAAAATTCACAGGATCCAAAGGTGAAAGAATTTACAATATCAAGACCCATCCACCTCATTTTCTAGCTTGTGATCTTGTTCAGTAGCTTTGCAGTGAGTTAAGGGACTGCCATGTGTACTAATATCAGATGTTATAATAACAAGAGGATATCATGAAAAATTACTTGGTAATTTTTTTAATTATATTATTCTGTCTCAAAGTTTACTAACTACATGTTTCTCCAAAAATCACAGCTCTGCCACATATTGTGCAAGCTGAGGATAATTTCTTAAACAGTCAAAGGTTCAGTTTCTCATCTGTAAAATGGGTCTTTGTGATGACTACAGAAGTAAAATAACATATACAAAATAGCACACAGTTTAGTTCACTCTTACCCCCTCCCTCCATTCTATATGGGGATCTCTAGACACTGAGCCAAAATTCAATAATAAAGACTTATTATAATAGGAAAAAGAACATATATACTCAGTACCAGTATAAATATTACAAAGAAATTAGTTTTTTTCTTCATGCTTGAAGACACTTTATACATTTTTATATCTTAACTTATACAGACACAACTCCTTTCCGTATTAACTACATTTTATTAATTTGAAAATTTTCAAATGTCCTTGAGCAGATCATTTCCTGTCTCTAGGACTCAACTTATCTATCACATGGTTGTGGGGTGGGGGGCAAGGGGCGGGGGCTGAACTAGATCATCTCTAAAATGTGCTTCATTTGAAATTATACTAAGACTAAGTTTCTGGAAAAACTATGAGGGAGATATCCCTATAGTCCCGGATATAAACCATTAAGAGTATTTCTGAATTAACTAAAGAGAAGGCTGCTGTAACAAAGAAACTCAAAAACAGAAAGGCTAAAATAAGACTCAGGTTCCCTTCCCACTCAGGTAACTGTTCAGCTACTCTGGACTACAAGGCAGCTTTGCTCCCCAAGATCATTTGAGAGCTCTGGTGATTGTGTTCATCTACCATCCTCTGGGCTGGTTTCTCCAGGGGAACTTTTTGCCAGCATTCCTTTGGGTATATGTATATTTTTTTCCAAATCCTGAATTCTGAGAAAAATCAGTTGAGAAGTTAGTAAAACAAGAAAAAGCATAAGTTTTCTCAAGAGAATAAGATGTTTCAACATAACATACATCATTGGCTCAAAGGATTCCAAAGGAAAGCGGTTACTACTCAATCAGTGTTGTCGGTCGTTGTCATCCTGTCATAAGTGTGTGTTCCTGGCCCTGCCTGCTGCTAATGGTGAGTCATTCTCACAAATAAAATAAGTGTCAGTTAGTTTGTATGCACAGAATACTTTTATAAATCTTACAAATGGTGTTATAAAAGTTTTGGAAGTAAAATAAGTCCTTAAATTGGCAATTTCAACACATGATTTAACATGAAGCTCATGTTACATTAATTCAGTTCCACTCATATAATGTCTGCCGGAATTTCCCATTGTTTGAAGATTCCTTATAGGCTAAAGTTCTTCAAAAACATGTTAATAGAAGAAATGCAACGAGATGACATAAACATTGTGAAATACTCCACCATTAAATCAGAAACTGATCTAAAATATAAATTATAAAAAGCTATTTGATTCCAAAGTAACACAAAAATCAGGGCAAGCAGACCAAATATTTCCATTACTAAGAAAAGGCTATAGCTTACGTAAAGAAACATGTACCCTAACAACCAACTTGAAGATGCTTTTGGACACACTCCCAACAATCCAAGTAATGCCAACACAAATGAAAGAAAATGGTTTACAAGTGCATTATTTGTTACGAAATAGAGAGCATGACTATCAGATAGGTCCATTAATGCTTCATATATTTTAAAGTACCATTTTAAGAATGATAATTTCTAAATATTAAATATTCATGGTACCACCTTTTTAAAATGATTATCATTCAGAGTTTATATTGTGTTAATATTCCTTTCTAATGCTTTCTGTTATCAAATGTCAATATCAGGTAAAGCTTTTTCTTTTCTTTTTTCCTAAGATTTTATTTATTTATTTTTACAGAGAGGAGAAGGGAGAGAGAAAGAGAGGGAGAGAAAAATCAATGTGTGGATGCCTCTCACACACCCCCCAGTGGGGACCCAGCCCCACAACCTAGGCATGCCACCCAACTGGGAATCAAACTGCTGACCCTTTGATTCACAGGCCAACACTCAATCCACTAAGCCACACCAGCCAGGGCAGGTAAAGCTATTTCTATATGAAGTATATAATCTTGGCATGATATATTGGTTTATATTTGTCATTATATCACTTTTAACAGAAAAGCTCTGAAACTTTTGGTATAGCCCTATTATAGAAAATATATTCATTATTTATTACTGTGATCACTAATTATATTTAAAAATACACAAAGTATACTTAAAAATACAGAATAACTTGTGACTTATGAAATTCTCAAGAATTCCTAAGAAACTGGTTTCTCATTCTGAACCTCAAAGGTGGGAAATTTGAAAACATTACCAATTGTCCTCATTTGCAAATTGAAGTTGGAAATGAGTTATGTCCAGATTCCAACACACATGAATGAAAAAGCAAGTTCATTTTGGCAATTGGGACAGAAGCTGCGCATATATCCTTTTATCCCCTTTAAATGAGAACATAGTCTCATGGCTACTTCCAGCCTCAAGGAAGCTGGGAAATGTCTCTAGCCAGGATGCTGAGAGCCCAGGAAGAACCAGGACAGATTTGTGAAGCTACAGTAGTCTGCCACATGTCCAAATGTTTTCCATTTAGATCCTCTGTCATGCTTTAAAATGTAAATGTAGGCCCTGACCAGTGTGGCTTAGTTGGCTAGGCAATGTACCTCAAAGTGAAGAATTACTGGTTCAGTTCCTGGTCAGGGCACATGCCTAGGTTGTGGGTTCAGTCCAGGTTGAGGAGTATGTGAGAAGGCCACCAACCAATGTTTCTTTCTCACATTGATGTTTTTTTCCCTCTCTTTCTCTCTCCCTTCCCCTCTTTCTAAAGAACAAATAAATATATCTTTTTTAAAAAGTAAATTTAGGTACTAGAATATTATATTTTTATATATACAGTTAACTCAAACATTGTTTTCTTTTTGTTGTAATAGAACTTAGTTGAGAGATGTCTAAAAAGTGACATGATACATATTTTAAAATACAAAGAATATTGAAAGACAATCCAGAGTCATAACTGTAATAGCCATAATGAGAAATAGTGTAACTTTGGACGTGAAGATGAAAATAAGAACGACTGAGAAAATATGAGGCAATATTACAAGTTAACACATCCCTCCAGCATAATGAAAAGGAAAAAGTAGCTTCTGCATCTTGTCCAGAAATTTTAAACTATTTCTATATAAAATGCCTGTGTTTATAATGCTCAGATAGATACAAATTGTGTATGGGTCATTGTTCAGGTCAGGTTGCCACTTTAGACACTAGAGTCTCCCTGAATAATCAAGTAGGGATCAAGACAGGTGTTCACCTCTTACCTTTCCTGCAGGGGCTCTGTGGGTAAATGGCCCAAAGCCTCACCAAAGAAGACTGAACCCAGAGTAAGAATCAAAAATCATATTCACTTATGTCTTTGTTCACTAAGCACTAGTTTACAGAAATGGAAGGAAAGAAGGAAGGAAGGAAGGAAGGAAGGAAGGAAGGAAGGAAGGAAGGAAGGAAGGAAGGAAGGAAGGAAGGAAGGAAGGAAGGAACTACACATAGTGTGTGATATCAATTTCCTGCTCATCCTTGCCAAAAAACAAACAAACAAACAAACTGGTGAAAGTCATTGTTTAAGTATGGCTGCAAGAAAAGTCTGTTAGAATTGGCCATGAATTAATTTCTTCACTCCTCTATGGATCCGGCGCTGTGTTTGTCCATCACTGGCCTAGGCTGATACTGACTTCTCTGTGTATGTTCCAAGTTACCTTGAATGCCAGGTCTCTGCCACAACATTGCTAAGGACCAGAGAACTCACTCAGATGCTGCCTGCTTCACTTTTTCACTCAGGGATGGCCTGAGAGGACCCCAGTGACATGCCACCTGACTCTGTCTGAGGTTTTCTATATTCTCAGCTACTACAAGAATGTTTTCTTAGTTAGACTTAAGTAAGCCCCTATGGGACACAAATGTGATAATACTGATACATCTTAGGACTTAGTAATAAATATTGTTAGTTATCTTTCTTGCAATGCTAGTCTTATCTCTGTTTTCAAAGCATTTTTTAGTAATAGCATTTTACCAAGAGCCCAATCTAATATAAAAGGGCATTCAGCCAGAGTCTACACAAGATAGTACTTGAAATATTTAGTCAATGTTTTCTTTAGTTTTTGCATCCCTGTACACATATAGCATGCATCTGCAAAAGCAGTCTAAGGTAATGACAGTGAACGCCTGCATGTGTACAGTACTTCCTGCAGCTACATAGCCATTAATTCTCTTTACAAAGCTCTACTTCAGTGGATTGGCCACTTTTGTCAATAAATGTCATTCAGTGTTTACTTAATTCAGAAGCAAGTGCTAAAACCTTAATGGGGAGCAGTCCAGGAATTTAAAACACTACAGAACAAATACCTTACCACATCACCAAAATTTGGGGAAAACACTGTCTCTATTTTGTGATGTTAATAATTTCGCTGCACTTTCTGCTCTTCAGAGGCTGCTGCAGAGATCCTACCCTGAGGTTGACCAGCTGGCTTTAGGCTGCATAAGAATCTATACCTCCATTATTTGGATGAAAAATTGGGAATGTTGACAGCATTTAACACTCTTCAAATAATTTTTAATCAGTTTTGCACTGATTCGTTATTTCAAGAAAAAATGATAATCCTAAATATTACATTATTCCCAGACAATTTAAAGGAAGCAGTAAAGCAGTGTAGAGACAGAAGAATGAGGAACCCTCTGTTGCATTCTGAGAGCTGTCACCAGGTGACATTTGGTCTGTCATTTAACCTCTCCAGACTGCTACTTCTCATCTATCACATGAAGGGCTCAGACTAGATAATGACTCAGCTGCCATTATACGATTCCAGACATAAAGAACCTTTCGAAAACAAATCAAGTAGAACTACAGCTATGATGGAAGGCCATCTATCCTGTTCTGAGAGTATGAATCCAGTTGGAGAGGTTTCAGGACCCAGCTGGATGAACGTGAAAGAACCACTTGTCTTCATCTCACAGGTTGGTTGGGAGGATTCAACATATAACTTACGTCAAACACTTAGCCTAATGCATGGTACATGTGACTAATTCAATGATTAACTGTTATTAATACTTTACATTTGTAATAATCAGTGTAGAATCTGAATAGTATACTAGATTCTTATATTTCAATGTAATAATAATAAAGAGAGGTTAACATAACCCACAGTTTATCAAAATCTGAGGGGAGAGGAAAGGTCCAAAGACTGAGGCCTGTGGTACTGCCTTAAATGGAGGCTGAGAGAACTGGAAATGAGGTATGCAAAGCCTTCAAATATAGACACATTAAACACATTAACTGCTAGCTCACAGTCCATTGATAGGGGTTGGCACTTTTTTCAATAATTGAAACCTAGTTTTCTTGGGTCCCTGCAAATAACTATATTTGCAGTACATACACTATCATACTCTAAGATTTTCTTTCTTAGATTTTATGCTGAGTTACTTGGCTAAAAGAAATTCAATATAAAAAGGAAATAATACAAAACTATCAGAGGGCAAAATAGTATACTATCAAAAAATAGTTGTATTTGATCCCTTTTTTTCAAAGCATCCCCCAGAGAAACTTAATTCAAATACGTTTGGACTTATGCATGAATTGAAAGCTTGCAAAGGAAAGTACACGTGACCATTTTAAACAGAAGATAAAGATTTATTAAGATTGAGGGAAAAGGTAAAGAAATGCATATATTTTTTATTACAAATACTTTAAGTAATTTTATTGTGTTATTACAGTTGTCTCAATTTTTCTGCCTTTGCCTCCCTCTGCCCGATACCACCCTTCCCTTCAGCAAATCCCTCCTTAGCTCATGTCCCTCAGTCATGCATGTAAGTTCTTTGGCTACTCCATTTCCTATACTGTTCTTAATATCCTCATCTGTTTTGTACCTACCAATTATGCTTTATAATCCCTGCATCTTTCCCCCCATTCTCCCCATCCGCCTTCCCAGCTGATTACTCTCCAAATGATCCCATACCTATGATTATGTTCCTGTTCTGATTGTTTTCTTTCTTTGTTTGTTTGTTTGTTTGTTTGAGATTCAGTTGTTGGTAGTTGTGCATTTGTTGTCTTTTTAATGTTCATAGTTTTGATCTTCTTTTCCTTAAATAAGTCCCTTGAACATTTCTTACATAAATGGCTTGGTAGTGAACTCCTTTAGCTTTACCTTGTCTGTGAAGCACTTTATCTGCCCTTCAATTCTAAATGATAGCTTTGCTTAATACAGTAATCTAGGTTGTTGGTCTTTGCTTTTCATCCCTTTGAACACTTCTTGCCAGTCCCTTCTTGCCTGAAAAGTTTCTTTTTGAGAATGGGTACTCCTTTGTAAGTAAGTCTCTGCTTTTCTCTTGCTGCTTTTAAGATTCTCTATCTTTAACCTTTGATATTTTAATTATGATGTGTCTTGGTGTGGGCCTCTTTGGGTCTATCTTGCTTGGGACTCTCTGTGCTTCCTGGACTTGCATATCTATTTTCTTCACCAAATTAGGGAAGTTTTCTTTCATTATTTTTTCAAATAAGTTTTCAATTTCTTGTTCTTCCTCTTCTTCTGGCATCCCTATGATTCAGATGGTGGTATGTTTAGAGATGTCACAGAGTCTTATTATACTATGCTCATTTTGTTTTGTTTTGTTTTGTTTTGAACTCTTGTTTCTTCTTTCTGTTTTGGTTGAATGCTTATTTCTTCCTTATGTTACAAAATATTGATTTGAATCCTGGTTCAAATCAACCCTTCATTGTTAATTCCCTGTAGATTTGTCTGTATTTCACTTAGTGTAACCTTCATTTTTTCCTTTATGTTGTTGCTGTACTCAATGAGTTCTTTGAGCACCCTGATCATCAGTGCTTTAAACTCTACATCTGATAGCTTGGCTACTTTCATTTTGCTTAGTTCTCTTGGAGGAGGTGGGGCTTGTACTATTCTTTCATTTGGGCCATATTTCTTTGTTTCCTTAGTTTGGCAGCCTCCCTGCATTTGCTTCTGTGTATTAGGTAGAGCTTCTTTGACTCCCTATCTTAGTAGTGTGGCCTATTATAGAAAAGGCACCTGTAAACTGTGTGTGGTGGAGCCTTAGTTACTCACCAGGGTGGCTCACTGCTTCACCACTTTGTGGCTCTGTGTTGAGGGAAAGGCTCAGAGAGGGGACTGTACTGCTGCCTGGCTTCTAGAGGTTTGTCCAGCACTTACCCCATTTCCAGCCACTTCATCCACTCCCCATATGTAACTGGCACCCTTCCAGTTGTTGCCCTGGTGTTGAATCCCAGAATGGGTAGGTTTGTGTGTGTTTTAGGACCATGAGGCCCTTTAAGCAGAGTTTCCTAAAAACCCAAGAATTTCTTCCACTGCCCCATTTGTTTTTACAGCCAGACATTATGGGGATTTATCTTCTGGTGCTGGAACCCTGGGCTATACAGTGTGGCCTGGGGTGGAATTTTTCACTCCCAAGGTATCCTTCCCCGTTTTTATCCACCACACATGAATGTGGGACTGCCCATGCCCCTTCTGTTGCTGCCGCTGCCTCTCCACACCACACCGCGTCTCACTGCATCTCCTCACCTCTCTGCCCTGTCTCCATGTCTCCACCCCTCCTACCAGTCTGGATGAATGTGGCTTCTTTAAATCCTTGGTTGTTGCACTTCCATACAGTTTGATTTTCTGACACTTCAAGATGTTATTTGTTTTGAGATTTAGTTGTAATTCTTTTTGCGGTTGTGCAAGGAGCCGAAGCATGTCTACCTACACCTCCTCTTGACCTGGCAGCTTCATTACAAATATTGAAAGATAGCCAACTTCTTTACTGAATATAATACATGTAGTTTCCCAACACAGCCATTTCACATTTGTTGTGGAGAAAGAAAGCAATTTTTTCAGCTTCTGGTAGTACACAAGGACTGGAATAATAAGCTAACTTTGCAATGCAGTTTAATACTGTCCTCACATATAAGGAACATACTTTCCATGATGATAATCATACTCTCCTCTCCCACTTTAAAAAGTCAGTTCTAGATATTACTGATACAGTAACCCCCTGCTGTCGTGACTTTACATATCTAAAGCTCCCCTTTGACTTTGTATCACCTTCAAAATCAAAATTGAATTTCTTGCCTACAATGTCAGCATTGTTTATTGTGGTGCTTCTAGAAATTGCTCTTCCATGGTTCCTCCACATGAGGTTTCACTCAAATTCAGTCTTCTTTCTTGCTTCCCTCTTCCCTTTCCAACCTCCAGGAATTTCCTCTTCCTTTCCTCCTACACTTTTCCCTTCTGCCCTGTATATCTGAATGTAGGGTGCCTATTCATCTCAAAAATTGCTTCCTTCCAAATCTTTGTGTCTCTCACCTTTCATCAAATACAAAATTTTCCAAGCTCTAAATTTGTCCCTTGAAAATATATTTCATGAGAAAAAATCTTTCCTAACAGCTTTCTTAGTATACTCCCATATTTTGTGATTTTTTTAAAACAGGACACAAGTGGATGATTTTTAAGTTAACCCTGTGCTTATACCTGATTTATGGGTAATACCTACCTCACTCTAATATTCAGTCAAAATATGTAATTGGCCCCAGTAGCAGTCGGTCAATTAATATTTATTAAATTAAGCCCTGATTGAGGCACTGATAATCAAGCAATAGATAAAAGTATCTGCATTCTTGGAATTTACATTCCAACAGAGAGAAAGAGACAAATGTAATCAAGAACATCAAAAACAACAACTAAAAGCATCATTTTAGATAATGCTTCAAAATACTTGTAAAAATGATTTTGACCATCCCCATTTTCCTAAGGCCCTCAAAATATTCTAAAAGGAAAACATCCCAAAAGTGCTGATCATACTTTATTTATAAATAGTACATTCAGAAATCTTAATGAATATGTTAACCCACTGCAATATCATACTCAACTATACCATTTTGGTAGCAACATAAATCCTGTGGAGGATCTGCAGCATGATGCTATTTTAGTGCCACCCAGAAGCATTCCTGCACTCAGCCCAAGATCCACTTTTTCTCTTGCCTTAAAAGTTAACTAAAAGCTCAAGATTGAGGTCAGCCACTGTCATTGACCTTAAGTTGCAGCCAAGGCAAGTGTAGCTTCACATGTAGTCAAAGATAACATTATCGAAGAGCCTACCATGGACATTCCTCAGAATTTCCATAATTACCTTCACTGCTTGGTCTAGATCTCTGTTATAAGGAAACTGAAGCCTGAGCAAAGAGTGCCGCCTATGCATTTACAGTTGTTTTCTTGGAGTATTGTACTTCAGGGGAAAAATATGAGAACTATTTCAGGAATATCAACAATACTACCAATGAAAGAAGTATTTTTTAAAAGCTTACATGTAAACTTAAGCTTTATAGATGTTATGTAAGGAGTTTTGCATGAAGAGGTTTTAGTCACATATGTGTAAGAAAAAGCTCAGTATTAAAAGCAATATAGTGTTGTATTTTATCCAGCAGTAAATGAAATAAAGAATGTGGTACAGATATTATTTAAAAATTGGCAGCTAAAATTTGCCAATTGCATAATAATTGAATTTTACCTTTCACTGATATGCAAACAAATAAGCTAAATTCAACAAAAAGTCACTTTCATCAAATTTATATAAGATTAATGAAAGCAAAGGTAATATTTTCAATTAAATATTTAAAGCTTTTATCTCCTCTTCTACCTATCTTTATTTATTTCCTAAGATTTCAAGAAGAAATTGATTTTTAAAAAACCAACATTCCACCAGGGTCCTCTGGCAAAATTCAATTTTAATAATGATTCATAATTATTAAGAACATAATTTATCTTTTTAAAGAGAGTATGTAGAGTCTTCTAATCTGGGCAAAACCATTTGTGCCTCAGGGGTCTAGAATTTACTTCCCTCAGCAAGATAATTAAGCTACAAAAAGTCTTCTCCTATTTTCCTTAAAACTATAGGAAATTACCCTAGATTTTTTTCAATAGTAAATGCATGTTCTGTGTGAAAATTTTATGCACCATGTTTTGGTGGGAGATTCCACCCTCCCCACTTTTTGGCATTTCCATCAGCTACATCATTATACCCTGCAACAACCATGTGAAGTGGTCATTATTACATCAAAGTCCAAGATAAGAAAACTGAAGACAAAGTTCAGGTGATGTACCCAAGGTCACAAAGATTTCACATAGGGCTGGGACCTCAATTTATTGCCTCAGCACCAAATTCTTTTCACTTTGACTCTGAGAAAAATCTTAGGCAGTGTCAGCTGAGCTGGGGAACAAGGCCAGAAAAATAGAGAGCAGGAAATAAAATAAGAACAGACACAAGAAGGAAAATCAATGAGGATTCTTTAGAGACTCTGTCCATAGGAATCCCCAGTGGTCAGCTAAAGTCGCAATTAAAGATAAGCTCAACAAGCAAGCCTGTGGTCACAAGACAATGAAGAGATCAAAGGCCAGGACCCTTACCATCTGGGACTCTTGCTGCAATCAGGGGGCTCCCTGGTCAATAGCAGAGGCACTGGGCATGGTCTGTTCACAGAGGAGGGGTGACAAGGAGGGAGAACACTTTAGTAAGTTGCATATGCATCCTATAGGTAGGGCGTGGAGAAGCCTGACAGGGGCAATGTCTCCCCAGCGGGAGATTTATAGTCTTCTTCTTTCACAAAGTACAATTTTCCAGGTTTTTTATTTCCTTTCTTTATGTTATATTTAATATAGGAGATGAATTGAAAAGTACCAGTGGTTTTCTTTGTGGATGCACTTAAGACATCAATGTAAGAAATGTACAGTTTTGTAGCTAGTTCAAGCTGAAAAAAAAAAAGTACGATAATGTCAAACATGTTACTTTTGTTCAAATTTTTGAATATTTGAAAATGATACGTTATGCTCTAGAAATTTAATAGTCATAAGATTTTAAGAAAAGTTCAAACCAAAGAGTCCTTAAGAGTAACTATCGCTAAAGAAGGGGTGTCAAACCCATTTTCACTGGGGGCCACATCAGCCCAACGGTTGCCTTCAAAGGGCCGAATGTAATTTTAGGACTGTGTAAATGTAACTACCCCTTAACAGTTAAGTGAGAGCTCAGTGCTACTGCTGGTAGAAACAAGGTGTCTGGCTGGATAAAACAAGATGGAGGGCCCGATTCAGCCTGCGGGCCTTGTGTTTGCCACCTGTGCACTAAAGGAAAAGAATATTGAATTGTTTTTGAATAGATCTTTTGATTTTTTTTTAATTTGCATGTTCACTTTTTATTTTGGAAAGTTTATGGAAAACATACACCAAAGAAGAAAGAACAGCATAATAAACTTCCATGTAGACACCCTTGTGCTGTACCAATTATTAACTCTTGGTTTTATTTATAATACACTCAGTGCTCCAAACTCCAGATTATTAAAGCAAATCTCAGAGTATCATTTTGTCTGTAAATATTTCAGTATATACTTCTAAATATCTTTACCCAATACATTAGCACCTTAAAAATTTATAGTAACTATTTAATATCCTAAGACATTTGGTTGTTCTTCAAATTTTTCCAACTGATTTATATTTTTAATGTGTTTTAATTAAGATTCCAGTAAATTCTATACATGGTGATTGGTCAGTAGATCTTTTATATCTTTTAATCTAGGTCCTACTCTCTTTCTTTTTTCCTTCTTGAAATGTATTTGTTAATCAAGCCACAGAGTTCTCCAAAATTTGGATCTTGCTGATTGCTTCCCCATGGTGTTGTTTTACATGCCCCCGACCCCTGCATTTCCTGCAAAATGGTGGTTGAATCAGATGTTCTGTTTCACATATTCCATATTTACTGGTAGAAAGCCCATCTCTCTGTGTTCAAGCCTTCCCACTTGCTATTGGGATGACTCATTCATCTGAATGAACTTGGCTCATTCATTTATGGAGCAACATTGAGTATTTGCTGCACACACCCCAGTACCAAGTACCCAGTTGCACACATCCCAGTGCCAAATGGCCAGTTGCAAAGATGACTGTGGCATTGAAGGAAGGTGTTTATAAGCTAGAACTATGCTTACAAACTATGCAAAACTTCCTTTTACAAATACAAGATAATTTTCTAGCAATGATTGAGCTGACAAAATACAACAAGTATTTTGTCTTAATAAAACCTTATTTAGACCCTATGAGAGAAGTATTATCCTCCTTCAACAGGTGAGGAAACTGCAGTTTAGAGAGGTTACATAATTTTCTCTATATCATGAGTCAGTGATGGAACAGGGATTTGAACTTGGCTATATGGCTTCTGGGCCCATCTACCTAATCATTAGGTAATACTGTCTTTCCAGGCCCCTGAGGCTTCTGCCCCAGCCTCTCAGTGACAGAAAAATAGCAATTCTCTGGCTAACTGGTAAGTCTCCTCAGGCTGTTTATTTTCATGCAATCTTTTGAATCAATTTAACTGTGATGAGTGGTGACCAACAATGTGATTATGCAAAGATCTAAAATAAAATTTGCATCCATGTCATGAAGTGTAAGAATAGACTTTGTAATCATACCAGACTGGTTTTTGAATCTTATAATTCAACAATATGATACATTTCACTTCAGGATTTTTGACCCACAGTGTTCCCTTTCTTAACTCTATCTCCTCTGCTCCAGAAGCTATACTCTTAAAAACCAACATTTTTGACTTGCATAAGCCAAGTATTTGGAATTCAAAAGCTAAGGCCAAAGAAAGCCAAAAACACTAGATTCTCTCAAGAGTTGGTGGAGAGCCAGTTTATTCTGCTCTAAAGGGCAAGGCTGTGCCTCGAGTATATGGGGTCCCAGGCAAATAAATTTTTGCAATGCCTCTGCCTATATAAAGGTATTATTTTGAAAATACTTTACAAAATTCATGGGTTCGTGTGAAGTATAGCAATTTCCCAATAAAGATTTCTAATAATCAGTATATAAGGGGTACTTCTATATTTGTTTATAGTCTAATCAATGTAATAAAGATTTTTTTCATTCTCTGTTTGACATGAAAGTCACCTAAAATCGGCATGTCAGCACCACCTTGGCAATTCCATAAAAAAAAAAAAAATACCATGCCAGCCAGCAGGAGCCATCCTTCTACCAGGCTGCCCTCTTGGGGCTAGCCCAGTCATGGGCTGGGGACAACTTCATAGGCTGGAGTCCCAGAGTCCCTTAACTGAACCCATTAGCAGCAGAGAGGGTCAAAGAGTTCCCCAAGGGGTACGTGAGGCCAGGACCCATATGGGTTCTACTCTAGTTTCATGGTGCCCACTCAGATAACACTGAGGACCCTCGCTGGGCCCTGGCTCCAGGAGAAGACATTGAAATGTTACCAGGAGGTACCCACAGCATGGTGTGCCAGCTAAGGCACAGGTCCTACAGGTCCTGCCTGCCCCCATAGAAAGTTAGTACTGGTGAAGTCTCGTCCAGTCTGCAGGAAGGGAAAACGAAAGCAGGCTTGACTAGAGAGTGAAGCCACTTGGGACCCCAGATTCTGAAGACTGCTAGCCTAATTACCCCTTTTTCACATGGGATCGTGGTTGTGTGGAAGGGAAATCGCCTATACTTGAAAGGAACTGAAGAAAACCAACTCAAGATCTTCTTCCAAAGTTGGAACAGTAGTAACATACACCCAATTAGGACCTTGAGTAATTACTACCCAGAATTTTTTGGATGTTCTTATCGCACCCCCCCCACAACAAAAAATGGGGATTATAATAGTTGCTTCCAGGAATTGCTGTAAGGATTAATGAGGTAATATAGGATATATCTTTTGCTCATGTCAGGCACTGAATGCTAACAGTCATTAAAAATATTTTCTTTTTCTTTTTTTTTAACCAAAGGACTTTTTTAAGATTTTATTTAATTATTTTTAGAGAGGGAGGGGAGGGAGAGAGAAAGAGAGAAAGAGAGAAACATCAATGTGCGGTTGCTGGGGGCCATGGCCTGCAACCCAGGCAGGTGCCCTGACTGGGAATTGAACCTGCGACACTGGTTCACAGCCCACTCTCGATCCACTGAGCTACGCCAGCCAGGGTGTTTTTTCTAATTATTTAATAACCACAAAGTGGGTATCAAGTATAAGAAGCAGCAAAAGAAATAGAAGAAAAGCAACTTCTCCAATACTCAGGAATTTATCATTTCACTGGGGCAATAATAGCATGAATGAATGAAACCATTAAGAACCACTTCAGTATGAATCTATTGAGAAGGGGGAATGGGAATGAATTAAAGAAACAGAAAAGGCACAAAGGTGATTGCATTTAATAGGGAAGGCATTCTACAGCAGGATAGCTTTTGAGTGCAACATGTTAACATGGGGAGAACCCACAATGGTAGAGAGAAGGCAAAGCCCTTGCAGAGGATAAGACCTCAGACTGACTTACACTGTTGGGTATGGCTTTCTTGATGAAAAGTGAGATCCCAAACACCACCAACACAGGTTTAGTAATGCTTTTCTGTTGTAACGATGTTAGAAGCAAACCCCAAAACAGGTCAGAATGCTGAAGTGTATTTCATACCTTGCAAATAAACACAGCAAGAATTTTTCAACACTGGTCGTTTAAAAATAAAGTCCTGCTGGCTTTCATACCTGAGGAGGGAGAGCATGTGAGTTTCCTAATTTAATCAAGATACAAATATATCCATACTGAGTTTATAAAACATTGATGCCTCAGGTGAAAATGATGCCAAAACAACCAATAGAGGTGTGAATATCAGGTAAATCAATTGCTTGGCACCATGAAGACTGTTAAGGTCTTTTAGGCTAAACAGAAATAGAGAGAGAGAGAGATTTGGCTACCATAAATGAAGAATCACAGCCTGGAAGAAAGGAAAATAATGTCCACACAGCTAGCAGTTCACCTTGCACACAGCTCACTGAGGTTAGTAGGCCTCTAAACACGTAGTAGGCACTCTGGCAACCCAACAGGAGCTTCAGTTGACATTCCCTCCTAAGGGGCATCCATCACTGATGACCCAAGAGCTCTGCACAATGCTGTTTAAATAATATTTAACAAAGGACCCTGATTTGAGGCTTTTGTTCATTTCTTTTGTATAAAAAATTCCCTTCAAGGCCAATTTCAAGCTACCAGTGTATTGTCACTGAAGACAGAGGTGGGGAGAGAGAGTGCCTGAGCTTTCAGAGAACCACTGCCAGTGACTCACAGACTCTGACCCAGCCCCTCAGCTCTCCCATTCAGCAGACTAACTTCTCGCTGCTGTACTGTCTTCTTTCTACTCCATGCTTTCTTCTTCCTGCTTTATTTTTGTGAACTTTCCTGCCACCAGCTATATGTTTCACTGTTCAAACTCTCCAAGAGAGGAAGTTTGATTGAATTAGCCATTCCCCAGCCAGTAAGGAGGACGCCACATGGTTCAAGTTCTCTGGTCAGACTCGAATCCATCAACTATGATTGTGTTAAGTGGCCGATGCCCTGCCAACAAAGAGAGGAATTTGTCCTGGAAGACACAAGAACTTTTTGGAAGGGGGTGATCTAATATGGCAGGCACCTTGAAAGGGCTCTTCAGGACTTTATAACATAAGCAACTAAGCACCTGATTGGTGTCAGACCACCTGCTTTGGTATCATTTGGAAATACCTTCACCTAGACTCCATCTCTGATGGCTGGCCCAGTTTCACATCGATCAGTGCCACTCCAGAGGTGGAAGCACCTTGGTGAACTTCCAAGAACTGCAAATGGGAGAGAGGAGAACTGACCAAGATCTAGTCAATAATTACTTTGTCTTTTTCTGTGACCTTGAACAATCGCACTTAAACTTGCTGAATCTAAGTCCTTACTTAGAAATGAGAAAGTTGTTCCTGCCTTACCAAATCCTAAAAGATGTTTCACTGGAGTGGAAAGGAGGAGAGCAGAGGGAATTTAAATTTATTTTAAAGCAAAGTTAAACTTTTTCTTTTTTTTTTCCAAGCATGTGGGTCTTAAGTGTGAAACTGGAGCTACTCTGGTTGAAAGAGATGGAAGCAGGGAAAAGGAGCCAGCACCCATCCTGTGCCTGCCCATCCCGTGCCTCTCCTTCCTGCACGCTCTGCCTTCCCCCAGTCTGGGGAACATGGAGGGCCTCAGAGCATGGCTATAAAATGACTAGTCGAGACGAGTATGAGGTATTTTGATGTCTGGAGTTTTTCCTTGTGTCAATTTGGAACAAAAGTATTTCCCTACAAAAACATTCAGTAATCCTAAAAACAACAGAAAAAGTATCTCTGGAAAATTTTGTGAGAAAAGTAAACTGAGAAGCATTTTATTTGTGTGGGGGGGGGGCGCACGCTTTGTTTTTATTTTTTTATTTTTAAAATATATTTTATTGATTTTGCTATTACAGTTGTCCCATTTTCTCCCCTTTATTCCCCTCTGCCCTGCACCCCCCTCCCACATGCATTCCCCCACTTCAGTTCATGTCCCTGGGTCATACATATAAGCTCTTTGGCTTCTACATTTCCCATACTATTCTTGCCCTCCCCCTGTCTATTTTCCACCTACCATCTATGCTACTTATTCTCTGTACCTTTTCCCCCTCCCTCCCTCCTCCTACTCCTTTGCTAATAACCCTCCATGTGATCTCCATTTCTGTGTTCTGCTCCCGTTCTAGTTGTTTGCTTAGTTTGCTTTTGTTTTTGTTTTAGGTGTGGTTGTTAATAACTGTGAGTTTGTTGTCATTTTACAGTTCATATTTTTTATCTTCTTTTTCTTAGATAAGTCCCTTTAACATTTCATATAATAAGGGCTTGGTGATGATGAACTCCTTTAACTTGACATTATTTGGGAAGCACTTTATCTGCCCTCCCGTTCTAAATGAAATCTTTGCTGGATAGAGTAAGCTTGGATGTAGGTCCTTGCCTTTCATGACTTTAAATACTTCTTTCCAACCCCTTCTTGCCTATAAGGTCTCTTTTGAGAAATCACCTGACAGTCTAATGAGAACTCCTTTGTAAGCAATGGTCTCCTTTTCTCTTGCTGATTTTTTAAGATTCTCTCCTTCATTTTAATCTTGGGTAATGTAATTATGATGTGCCTTGGTCTGTTCCTCCTTGGGTCAACTTGTTTGGAACTCTCTGAGCTTCCTGGACTTCCTAGAAGTCTATTTCCTTTGCCAGACTGGGGAAGTTCTTCTTCATTATTTGTTCAAATAAGTTTTCAAGTTGTTGCTCTTCCTCTTCTCCTTCTGGCACCCCTATGATTCAGATGTTGGAATATTTAAAGATGTCCTGGAGTTTCCTAAGCCTATCCATATTTTTTTTTGAATTCTTGTTTCTTCATTCTGTTCTGGTTAAATGTTTCTTCCACATCATTGATCTGAGTCCCAGTTTCCTTCCCATCACTGTTGGTTCCTTGTACATTTTCCTTTATTTCACTTAACATAGCCTTCATTTTTTCATCTAATTTGCAACCATAGTCAACCAATTCTGTGAGCATCCTGATTACCAGTGTTTTGAACTGTACATCTGATAGATTGGCTATCTCTTTGTCACTTAGTTACATTTTTTCTAGAGCTTTGATCTGTTCTTTCATTTGGACCATTTTTTTTTGTCTTGACTCACGTGTTATGTAGTAAGGGGCAGAGCCTTAAGTGTTCACCAGGGTGGGGCAACCAAGGTCACTGCTTTGTAACACTGTATGTGGGGGAGGGGCCTGAGAGGGAACAATGCCACTTGTTCCACTCTCTGCTAGTTGCTAGAGCTAACTCATGAATGGCCCTTATTTGTACAAATGACACAGTTAAGTATGTATAATTGTTGTTACTGAAGGGAAAAAGAGAGAAATAAGTCAATTTTATCCAACCCTCTATCCTAGTTTGCCTCCTTTATTTCTATTTATTACAACTCATACACACACTTTGATCTGAATTAGAATGAGCAGAAAGAAAGCCAAATATGCAAAAGTGATTTTATTACTGCTGTTGTTAGTACTATCATTAACATTATTATGTTAGCCTCCAAAACCATTTTCTTGACCTTATTTATGTTTTGGATATTATCAGATAGATAAATACCAAAGGATGCTTTAAATGTTTAAAAAAAACTTTTGAGTTGTTGGCTTTCTTTACAGTGAAATGTCAGTTTCAAATCTTTCTATTCCTATTGAAGGTATAAGTCTAATCAAAGTGAAGGTTGTAAAGAAAACAGATATAAAAATAATGTTATTTTATATTAATAATAAAAAAGAACAGTCACACTATAACCTTTTACAGTCTTCTTTAATCAAATGAGAAGTAGATCAACAATGTTCTATCAATAATAATTTCTACAAACATGGAAGTCACAGTTAATTTGGGCATCTACCAGCCCTATGTCAAATAGTTATCATATCAGTCAGAGTCCAAATAGAAAATGGAATTATTTATGCTGCTATGACCATTAGGGTGCATAGGTTCTTTTGAACTGGTGTTTCAGGATTCATAGGGTATAACCCCAACAGTGGTATTGCTGGGTCAAAAGGCAGTTCTGTTTTTAGTTTCCTGAGGAAAATCCATACTGTTTTCCACAGTGGCTGCACTAATCTGCATTCCCACCAACAGTGCACTAGGGTTCCCTTTACTCCACAACCTCTCCAACACTTGTTTGTTGATTTGTTTATAGCAGCACAATTCATAATATCCAAGTGCTGGAAGCAACCTAAGTGCCCATCAGTAAATGAGTGGATCAAAAAACTGTGGCACATTTACACGATAAAATACTATGCAGCAGAAAAAAAAGAAGAAGCTCCTACCCTTCACAACAGCATGGATGGATTTGGAGAGCATTATGCTAAATGAAACAAGCCAGGTGGTGAAAGACAAATACCATATGATCTCACCTATAAGTGGACAAAACAAACAAGCAAGCAAAATACAACCAGAGGCACTGAAATAAAGAGCAATCTGACAGTAACCAGAGAGGAGGGGGGAGAGAGATAATAGGGAGTATTGGGGGGCCCATCAAGGAACATGTAAGGACATATGGACAAAGTCAAAGGGGATGGGTTCAAGGGAGGGAGGTGGGGATAGGGGAACAGGGGGCATGGTGGGGTGAAAATGGAGACAACTGTACTTGAACAACAATAAAAAAAAAGAAAGGAAAGAAAATGGAATGGTTTTTTAAAGTCCAGGAAGGATTATTCACAAAAATACTAATTACAAAAGTAGTAGCATGAGTAGGGTATGCAGGAACAACCGGGGATAACGCAGAAACCCAGGACTGGCTGCAGGAGAGCCCTCACCATGCCTGGGACTAGAGGGATGGGGTGAGGATGAGGCTGCATGTGCCCGGGAAGGAAAAAGAAGTCCACAGTCCAGTTCTGTTCGAGAGAAACAGAATGAGGCCCACAACTGTCATTTAATTTTTTCTAGTAGTCATATTTTTTTAAAAAATCAGACAAGTGAAATTAATTTTAATAATATATCTTATTTAATCCAATATGTTATTTCAAAATTTAAGAGAAACATCATTAATGAGATATTTTACACTCTAGTCTTTGAAATCCAGTATGTATTTTATACTTACAGCATATCTCAATTTGGACTTGCTGTATTTCAAGTACTCAGTAGCCACATGTGGTTAGTGGCTACTGTGCTGGAAAGCACAAGGATAGAGTACAGACTGCCTTCATCTCCTGCTGGGATAGGGATAGCAGGAGGAGGGACATTGGCCAAACCAAACCAGAAGCCAGAGGCAGAGAAGTCCACTGATATAGCTCAGGAAGTCTTAACAGAAAAACTTCCATTACCTTTAGCCATCACGTTGACTGATAGATATTGCTAAGATAAAAATGCAGAGGCACAGATGTAGAGAGGTGTGTTCATTGATTTTATCTAGTATTGTGTTAACTGCACCTACCCAGTATGACAAACATTCCTTGAAGTGCTAAGAATGAGGACACGGGAGTGTGGATATGCCAACCAGGCAATGTTCCATGAAACTATTTACTTGGGATGATTTGGGCAAGAATATGCTGACACCAGAATTTACTCAACCTATTAAGCATCCCCCATGGATGACCCAGGCACTGTGCCTAATTAATGACAGTCTTGAACACTAAACTGAAAGGAAACTACATTGAGCCTACTTAGCCTATTAAAATTGTTATCCACAAAAAAAGATGTAAGAGAAAGGGGAAACTGAAAAGTTGTTTCCTAAACAAAGTTCTTATTTTGTTTTATTAAATCTGGTAAGTGTTATAATTATATGAAATATTCATGAGCCTCTCTAATTTAACAAAAAAAAACCCTATCATTTTAGCATCAAAAGAAGCACATAGGTATATGGAAAGAATGGGCTTGGATTCAAACCATCTGAATTTTCCCTATTAATAATGCACTATGAAAAGTTGAACATAATAACTTTGAGTCTCAGGCTCCTCATCTATTAATTGAAAATATAAGACTACATATGTCCATATATTATGTATCCAGTGCTTCCATTTGTTCAACAATTTGATAAGCATCTACTACATGCCAGACACTGATCTAGGTATACCCAGACAAGCAAGATATAAGCCTTACCCCAAGTTTAGCAGGAAATACAGATGTATTAATCCCAAGTCTGCTCATAAGCCTGGGTCAGTTGCTGAACATGCTTATTTTATTAGTCTACCAATAAGCTCCCTTGTGTTATTTTCTCTTTAATACATTTTATCTTTTTCTTTTTAATCCTTATAGCTCTAATTGCTTTGCTTGTCTTGCTTCATTGTCAAAGACCTCCAATACAAGCTAAATATCAGCAATGATAGCCTAATTCTTTGTCTTGACCTCAACATAAATAGAAATCATTCTAAAATCTCACTATTAACTATGCTTACTCTAGGTATTTTACATATATGCTTTAGCAGGAAAAGGTAGCTCCTTTTGATTCTTCGTGTGCTAAAAAAATTTGTCATGAATAAATTTTGAATTTTTCCAAATGCTCTTTCTGCAGCTAACTAGCACCAAGAACTGTGAAGGGTGTAAGATTTTTGCCTTAATTGCAGGTTCACAAGTTTGCCTGCCACAGTGTTGTGGATGGTGGCAGAAGACATGGAACTTCAGGGTCAGAGTCAAAAGACTTTTTTACCCATTGCACAGTGAGCAGCATGAATATCAATACATTTCTGTCAGGTCCTCTTGCCCCCAAGTCTCATGGGAAAATCTCAGATGGACCTGCGTGGATGCCTGCACAGGCAGTAGGATGCATTATTACAAGAGAAACTCTGAGCTTGGGGGACCCAAATCTTAAAATGCCTGCCCTCTCCTCCGGAGGGAGACATTATCTTTATTAGACTGTGTAGTAAACACGCCTGCCTTTTGCTCCAGAGGAAGACACTATTTTATTTTCCAAGACTGTTCACTTCACAAACATGCTTAGAAAATTTTCCCAAACCAAGGTCAATCAAGTCTGTTTGCAAAATGTGTAAAAATATGAGAGCTTTGTCCCGACAATTTTTCTAACATGGTGTATAAAAACATCAATACATACTCTAGAGTTCAAAAACCTTTCATTCCTTGAGAAATTCTACTTTATTATGATATGATTTTTATACATTTCTGAAATATTATTTTTCATTTTTTTATTTTTATGTTTTGTTCATACCTAATTTAAAAAGAATTGAAACTGTAATTTACATTTCTTTTACTGTCCTTGTTCAGTTTTGGTATCAAAGATATACTAGCCTTTTCAAAATAAGTCAGGTAGGATTATTTCTTCTTCTACTCACTGAATGAGTACATATAAAACAAAAACTTCCATTATTTAAAGATTAGGTAAAATTAGCCTAGAAAATCACCTTGACTTTGTGTCTTTGGGGAAAAGAAAACTGGATTAGTAATTCCATTTCTTTAGTAGTTATCCATTTAATTATCCTTGTGTTCACTCTGGCAATGTAGTTTTCTCAATAATCTCCATATCTTTTATTTTCAAATATATCTGCACAAAGTTGTTCATAGTATTCATTTATGATTTTAAAAATATTCTAGTTGTAGTTATATCATCCATTTAATATATGCCTATATAACCCATATATTTTTATATTTTCTCATTCAAAAGAATCTCATGTTTGTTCAGGACTTTTTCTTTTTTCTCAATCAGTCTTGGTAGGAGTTTGTTGTAGAATTAATTCCCTCAAATTACTTTACTAGTTTTATGTTGTCCTTTTTTGGTGTCTTTAAAAATTTTTACTTCACTAATTTTTCTCTGATCTTTATTATCTTTTTAATAGTTTTATGTTCACTTACAGTTTTATATTCACTTATTGTTTTTATTCTGCCAGTTTCTGGGACAAAACATGAATCATTTATTTTCATAATTTCTTTTTTTTAAGAAAGTTACCTCTACATACTGTTTTACCTGCATCTCACAAGTTTTGATATAAGGAGGGGACACACACACACACACACATACACACACACACACAAACAGAATTATCTTCTGGAGGTTAGTCCAGGTTTCCCTCACTAGGTGAGTGTTCTAGGAACCCATCTGCATCAGTGCACCAGCTGGTGTTGTTACGCATTCAGCTTCAGTGAATTTTTTTTGAAGACTCTTTCAACATTTTTGCCCATTTCATGATGGATGATTTATGAGTGCACCTGCCCACACCATGCTGAGGGTTCAGCAGCTTTTGATAGAAAACATCATGGCCCTGTGCCCCCCGCCCCATTCACCCAATCTCACCCAAGCAACTTTTTTTGTTTCCCCAGAAGAAAAATGTCCACAAAGGGAAATGTTTTGTAGATGTGGAAGAGGTGAAACAAAAAATGGCAGAAGCACCTAAGGTATCAAATTCTACAAGTTCAAAATTGTTTTGAGGAGTGGAAAAAATGTCTCAATAGGTATATTGAATCAAATGAAGAGTATTTTAAAGGTGACTGAAGTTTAAACATTTATGAATAAATACACAATTTTTTATAAATAAATCCTGGGGTTTTGGGGTCCCCCCTCTTAGAGTAGCTTTATTTTTGTACAGCTTTTGCACTGTTTTCCTCCTTAACCCATAAATGATATAGGGTCATTGTTGAAGATGATATAGATATATAGCTACAGAAGTACATGTGGTATTTATAGAGCAGTAGAGATAGAGATACAGAGATTATTGATTTTACTTTCCAATGCTTCCATAACTTTACGGAATTTTATATCCTTAATCTATCATTTTCATTATGATTGAGGGTTTATTGGTTATTCCTTTAGTTCTTCCTTTATATAATTTGAGAATGTTTTGTTCTATACACACATATATTGATTGTTATGACATCTTGGTAGATTGTTTCTTTTTAAAATTATTTGGTAGTGTTTCTCTTTATATGTATCATTTTACTCTAAATTCTATTTCATTGGAGGACCTCAGCTTGCTTTAATTTGTGTTTTTGCACATTAAATCTTCTGCCATCCCTGCAGTCTCAACTTTTCAGTATCATATTGCTTCTGGTATTCCTCTTGGATGCAGGGCAGGCAGACCGAGTTTTATAACCAACCTGACCAGCCTGATAATCCAACTTCCAACAGATGAGTTTGATCAATGACATTATTGTGACATGGCATTAATAATGTACTTAGACGTACTTCCACTACCTGATTTTTTTTCTTTTTGGTTCCTTCTGTTCATGTAAAAGCTATAGTTTGCATTGCTATTATTTTGGTGATTTACTTTAGCATATTAAGATTCAAATGCAGCTAAAAACTTTTCTTGCAAGATCTTGAATTATGAAGTACTTCAAGCCTACTCAAAATTAAAACAATGAGTATAGTACATTGTAAACCCTTGAACAGCTCCATAACTTATTTTTATATAGAGCTCCACAAACTTTTTAAACAAAGCACTTTTTTTAAAGATTTTATTTATTTCTTTAGAGAGAGAGAAAGGGAGGCAGAGAGAGGGAGAGAAACATCAGTGTGTGGTTGCCTCTCATGTGCTCCCTACTGGGGACCTGGCCTGAAACTCAGGCAGGTGCCGTGACTGGGAATCGAATCAGTGACCCTTTGGTTCACAGGCCAGCATTCAATCCACTGAGCCACACCAGCCAGGGCAGAAAGCATTTTTTGTAATCAATATTTAATTAAATGTTCCAAGCTATTTCATTAATTTCTGCGTTCATTCTCATTTCTCATAGCCCACATCTTCCCTCTGTGTTAACTTTTACCTGCCATAGAAAAGAAATTTTAGTGAATGTGAATGAGAAATTCTCTTACTCTCTATGCATCTCAAATTCTCTTTATTTTGACCTCAGTTTTCCATGGTTTTTGTGTATATAATCCTAAGTTTATTTACATCATCTCTCAGCATTTTAGGATTCCACTCTATTCTCTCTGGCATCTACTGTGACAGAGTTATATGTTGCTGTTTGTCTAATTGTTATAAATTTGCAGATAATTTGTATATTTTCTTTGATAACTTTTAAGCTTTTACTTTATTCTTAATGACCATTATGATTAAAAGTGAATTTATTAATATTTATATAGTTTATACTCAGAGTATGAGTGACAACATTAAATTCAAAAAATTTTATTAACAATTATTTTCACATATTGATTCTGTAGCATTTCTTCCATTATTTCTCTTTGTAACACATGTTAAATAAATATTGGAACTTCTCAATTAATCTTTCATATATATTAACTACCCTTCTATATTTTTTCTTTGTGTTTGCTGAATGATGAATGAATACTTCAGTTCTATCTTCAAGTTCACTATTTGCTTTTTGCCTATGCCCCTCCTAGAGCCCATCCAATGTATTGCATTTTTATTTCATTGGCTGTATTTTTATTTCCAAGACATCTGATAGGATCTACCACTGCATTATTTTATTTCTCTCCATTTTGTCTTACACATTTCTGTTCACTAAATAATCATCCCAAGTCTTTCTCAGGCTTCTCTAAAAGTAATTAATCAGAACATGAGTTTATGTTCTGATCATTTGTTCATTTGGTTTTGCTTGTTTTTATGTTGGCTGTCTTCCTCAGCATCAGATATTTTTTCATGAGCCTTAGAATTTTGGCTCATAGATTAATTCTTAGCACAAGTTTTTAAAATGATATTTCCCTTTCTTCCTACCATGCTTATTCCTCCATGTCTAGAGGACATGCAGCCAATTCATTCAGCCACTCCTGAACTAGTTCTGAGGGCAGTGACAGCCATGATGTATGGTTATCACCACACAGTGCACTTACCTCACAACAGCTTTTGTGAGGTGCAAGTCTTGATCAAGTGCCACTTCAATGCTCTTCCTCTTGGATACCATAATGCAATTGCTATTCACTCTTGATTTCTCTCCGAAAAACACTGTTCTATAAGGGCAAGAACCCTGGCCATCTGGTTTAGTGTTATATAATGGGCACCAAGAGCAATGCTTGAAACAAAGTAACCTTCATTAAATAGTTACTGAATGAAAGAAACAAAGCATCATTGAATAATGTGTCTGATGGTTTTGCCATTGAACCATTTTCTCAGGATCCATGTGGTTAAATTTGAAATTCTATGGGTCATGATTTTCCTAGACAGCAGATACTTACTTCTAAAAAGTGATTTAGTAAGCACTTGGCTGCTAGTTCAATCATTACTTCTCTACTTATGAGTTATTTTTCACATTGGTGCATCTGATAGGGCCAGCGGCTATGAAACTTGGCAAGGGAAAGGCATAATGCCTCCTATTCTGCATTTTGTTCCATTGGTGTAATTGCTATGAAAATTGTAGTTTAAACCTGCTCCTAGTTATTGTAATTCCCTTTTTGAAACCCAAAGATGAGGATTGTAATTCTACACAAAGATCTTTCCATTTCTTTCTGAACACAAACCAACTAAAATTAGCTCCAAAATGGAATCGTTGTGAGCATATTAATTTCCTGTCAATACCACCTGACAATCTTAGAATCATTTCAACCTCCTCACTAGTAGCTCTGGGGAAGAACATCGTTTCACTGTATACCTATAGCCTAGGAAAGATTATATTAAAGTAGCATGTAAAGACACGAAACAACATTTCTTGATGTTTATAAAGTATTCTAATTTTATTTATATATACATTACTTTCAAGACCTGTAATAATTACTAAAATGACAAATAAATACATACATGTGCCCTTTTTACCCGTAGGAAAGTTGTTTGTGTTTTGTGTTGTTTTCTGTCAGGTTTAGTAGTAATTTTTATCCCAATACTTATGCTAAGATTGGTTTTTAAAGAAAGCTTAATTTTTATCAGACATCCTTCTTTAACAAAGACACTACTCATCATTTAAGTATTTAGATGATGACACAAAAACACTTTCTACTAAAAGACCCTAAAACCTTTGAGGCACTAAAAAATTTCACCCTATTTCTGCCTTTTTATATACATATAGGTGATCAAGAATTTTTTGTTTCTGAGGTATTTGATTATTTTTCCAAATTTATCACATGCCTGGTCTGTTAATTATACATAAAAAGGTCACAGAAATGGTTTCCTCCAAACACCATGGCCATCTCTACAGTGCACCCTTCACTGCACACAGAGACCAGCTTAGTATACGATTTGTGTTCTCAGACCTTAGCTCACCTGAGTCTTACAGATGGCATATACATACATAATGCCATATGCGGTTCCCATTTCTATCTGAGTTATTTGCTAATTGTTTGAGATTTTTTACTACTTGCCCATATTTTTACAATCAAAGCCAGTCACAGTCCTTATTGGTTACAAATTAGATTAATGGGAGTAAACTCTGATCAGGAAAAGGAGCTAAAAACACTTATCAACATCTTTCAGAAGTTGTACCTTTAAGCAATTGTACATGGGAAGTCATTCAACTTCACACATTCAGTATGATCACATAAAAAATTATAATAACAATGTGAATAATGTTTACTGCAATTATGGATTATGAAACATTCAAAATTCTCAGCAGTTGTACATTTAGATTTCAACACTATAAGAAATAGATAATATTTAAGTAAAGCATTTCATTGATTAAAGTATATTTAATGCTAAAATGTTGAAGGAAACAAAAGAGAAAAGGTCATATACAAAAAACACTAACTACCTAGGTAACAACATATTGCCTACGAAGTATATGAAGAATTTGAATGCTAATCACACTTTTAAGTGTCATCCTATGATAACAAACACATCATTATAACTCAAAGTAATTCACTTTTACACAAATAACTGAACGCCTACTATATGCACAGTGAAACAGAAAGTATTTTCTGCTTTGGGTAACTCACAACTAGTGGGAAATAAAACCTAATTCCAATATAGTAGATACATTTTTATAAATAAATCCTCAATTCTATGTAGTAATAAAAGATGCACCTGCCTCTGTAAGTTATACTTATGCATAAGTAATCTTTTTATATAAATTAATAAAAAGCCTCCATTCCAATTAGGTACTAATGTAAAACAGTCACACACTTCCCATCTGCCATCCCATTTGCTAATATGTACAGGAAGAGGACAATTAACTGTTGAGTGCCACAAACTGAACATTCTGCTTTGCAAAATAAGTGATATGAAATGTTTATAAAATATTTTGATTTGAAAGGAAAACCAGGTTATAAGCTTTTTTTTTCCATGTTAACGTAACATGAAGTAACTGGCTTCATAACTCACAAATTATACTCTTCTGGGTCTAATATTTTCCATCCTAAGGAGGTCTCCTAAGTTGTCTCCTATGTTTCCAAATTTCAAAAATGAATCATCACCCACTCCAAAAAAGTTCATGTAACATGGTGACATTAATGACTACCACGAGTCTCTTATGCAGGCAGCATTAGCTAACACCCCCATAAGTAAAATGGGTGTGTGCCATTCCTTTCTTTTTCCAAAGGAAGTTCGTATCAGATACAGCAGAGAAGAATAAAGTAGGCAGGGCACTGTTTGCCCCGATGCCCACCACCATGCAAAGTAAGGCTGAGCGGGGCTTCCTCGCAGCATGGCTGTCTCTGCCACCTCAGAAATTCACAGCAACTATCCCGCCCACCTCACAGCCAAGCTGCTTCATGGGCTCTCTAGCTCATTAGAAATTATTTTATTTACTTTGTGTAGGGCCTACAATGTACCTACAACAAGCAACCTTCATTTTGCATCTGAAGGTTTAAAAAGTCCTTCCTTTAATATAACCTAACCACCACATGCAACACCTCAAATACTCCCCAACAAGATAACAACCTAATGTCAAGTTTAGCAACCACGTCCAAAGATGAATTCGCCAGGTCACTTCCTTCCAGTCTAAAAACTTCAATTTCTAGGAGATATCTTTTTCTCTCTATGTCTCTTGTGAAATGATCCACACCTATTTGTTGTCATTCTGTCACCTATAGACTAAATGGCCACTTAACCACTGTCACCACACTGAATATACAGTCATGAAAGGACACTAATGAGTTGACCACAAAACTTGTATTAGAAAAGGGAAAAAGGAAAGGACCAGAATGGGAAAGAGGGGAGAGTAGTGATTTTCAGCTTTTCAAACACCCATGCAGTGAATGGGATGAAAAAGAAAAAGAACCTGAAGGGTAGAGGCAGAACCTCTTTCATCTCTGCAAATGAACACCAGGCTGGAGCTGGAACTTAGTTAGGTCTTCCCTCTTCTGCATCCTGCTCTGCTCTCCTCCTGTCTTCAACCAGCACCGCACAGGACCATGGTCTGGTGGGACAAGCCAACCTTCCTTCCCAATAGACTGAGACCATGGTGGCTCAATTAAAGTTGCAGTACTTTATTTTTAGCAAAATGCAGGAGGCACTGTTTCTCCTTGCTAATATGAAAATAAATAAGCTGGTTAACAACATAGTCCTTATCTCTATGTTGTGCCTTAATGGCACACAGAGTCCAGGAGTCAAGAATATTCAGGGAACTATCATAAGAGGGATCCTTATAAAATTCTGATGGGGCTTACAGTTCGTACCATGAGCTGGGTGGTGAGGATTCCCAAGAGGAAAAGCTTCCTATCCTCTGGTCTAGATTCAGACAACTAACTAGATATATAATAACTCATTCATTTATAAGTCCTGCCAGTGATACCTCTTCACTCTCTCAAATCCATCCCATCCTCTCCACCTCTACTGCCACAGCTTTAGTTCAGCTCTTCCTCCCTTCTCACCTGGGTAATTTCTAACAGCCTCAGCCCTGCACTTACCACAGAGCCTTGGGAGTGATGTTTTACCTATGCATCTATGACAATAGTTCATAAGCTCCCTGAGGGCAGGCATCATGCCTCACATGACTTTTTCTGCTAACACATTGTAAACTGCTTGGAACATATTAGATAGGCAAAGAATTTTTTTGTAGAATGAACACATCTCTCAGCTTGTCTCCTTCTCATCAATCTCTCCTCTCTAATGTAGCCTCCACAGTGCTACAAAAATAACCTTACCAAAACAAAAGCTGACTACACAGGCACCTGGCTAAAGCCCTTCTATGACACCTAAAAGCTCTCAGGATGATGTTCACATGTTCATGCCTATCACTCATCTCTGCTAGTCCCCCTGCCCTGAGGGAAATCTCAGGCTCCATCCTTACACAGCTGTCCCCTGGTGCCCCGTGCTCTCACGCCCACCTGCAAGTCTGTTCAGTAAGTTCCCTCTTCCCAGGATGACATTCCTACCTTGATTTTCTGAACTAATGTCTTCATCCTTCAGAATTCAGATCAAGTGTCACTCTCCCCAGGAAGAATGCCCTAACTCTTCAGCCTGGACTAGATGCATCTCTGGGCTTTCAAAACATTCCAGGCTTACTTTTAGCCTGGTTTTATCACACTGAATGGTAATTTTCTATCTATTTATACATCTCTTAGAATGAGTGCTCTTGAAGACTTGGAGGTGACTTATGCATGCATGAAATGCATGCTTGAATTTTCACTACCTGGCACAATATTTGGATATATCAGTTGTTCAATACATGAACAAATAAACATAGAAATAAATGAATCATGCTTTGCATGGCTTGACATTTCTACATCTACCATCACATTTGATTCTCACTTTAGTCTCGTGAAATTAAATGTACAAATTCCAGAGTTCCCATTACAAAAGAAGATAGGAAGGGAATCTTCCACAAGACTATACCACCTGTAATTTAAGGATCTAAATTTCAAATCCAGAGCCCTCTAGCTTCAAATGAAGTGCTCATGATACCAATATTCAAAGATGCTTAGCACCTCATCCGCACAGAAATTTAGCCATCTCCTGGGCCAAATTGCCTGAAACTCACTTCGTGCTCTATGAAGTACTTGATGATTAACTTCAGCCTACCTGGATTACTGTGACTTTCTTCTTCATGCGTGTGGAGTCAGCACTGTTGGCTCTGCCAGTAAATGGTCAGCTCAGATGTTTGCAGCACCATACAAAGGAAAGCAGGATTATAAGTTTAGACTGTGTCTATGAAGCTAGGATACATTCATTCACCCAATACTACACACATCTTCTTAACCCATGCCAACTTCCTAGCAAAGTAAGTATGCTTGGTCAACAGAGACTGACTGAGATGATGAGAATTGATCCTAGCAGATGCAGAAACTTGTTAATTGAACACCACATTCTAAAGCAAGTAAAAAAAAATTAAGCAATCTAGAAGCTAATAACTCTGCATTTCTTACTAACAAAATAGGAAAAGGAAGAAAATTCCTCAGATTTTGAACTTATTTGCTTGTTGAACTTCATTTTTTAATTCTAATTTTCTTTTTATTGAATGCTTATCATTCTTTTTTATTGTTAGTGCATTTTTCCCATTACCATTTAACCCTCTTATACTCACCTCCACCCTAAAATCACCATACTGTTGTCCATGTCCATGAGTCCTTTTTGCTCGATTCCTCCACCCACTAACACACCTCCCCTTAGCTGTCATCCTGCTGTCTACCTATAAGTGTGTCTCTATTTTGCTTATTAGTTCAGTTTGTTCATTAGATTTCACATATGAGTAAAATCATAAGGTATTTGTATTTCTCTGACTGGCTTATTTCACTTAGCCTGTTTTCCAGGTCCATCCACACTGTTGCAAAGAATAAAATTTTCTTCTTTTTTATAACTGAATAGTATCCCATTGTGTAAATATCCCGTAGTTGTTTCAGCCACTCATCTACTGGTGGACACTTAGCCTGCTGCATCTTGGTGATTGTAAATAATGCTACAACAAACATAGGGGTGCTGAAGTTTTTTTCGAAGATTTAGTGTATGGGTTTTTTTGGATATATTTCCAGAAGTGGGATCACTGGGTCAAAAGGCATATTCACTTTTAATTTTCTGAGGTATCTCCATACTTCTTTCCATAGTAGCTGCCCCAGTCTGCGTTCCCACAAACAGTGCAAAAAGTTCCTTTTTCTCCACACCCTCACCAACATTTCTTTGTGCTGAAACTTCTAACATCTGTTCATTACTGTTTCAAAGAATGTTAAAAATATTATAGTGCTTTTTAGTCCTCAATACCACCTGCCAATACCATTTTTCCTCTCTCTTTGCTTAAATTTCTGTAAACTAGTGAGAGTATATACACTGAATTTACTGGTTATTTTAAAGAAAATTCTAAAACATGTTCAAAATAAAACCTAGAGTAATAACAGCTCCTATTTATAGAGCACCTAGTCAGTACTGGGTACTGCGGTAGGGGCAAAATATGTGTCCACTCATTTACAAACTCAAAAAGAAGTAGTATTCAGCTCCTTTAAAGACGGGACAATTAATGGCTGAGAGGTTGTGGGGCTTTCCCAATACCCCCAGTCTGCTAATTAAAAGAACTGAGACTTTGAACAAGTATTTCTAATTTTACAGACCATGCTGTATGCCCCTAAATCACTACAGAGTGCTCATCAAATATTTTTGTGTAAATAAGTCAGTTCCACTGTACCTGTTTTTACCTTAAGATGTTGAAGCTATTCATAAAAATGAAACTTCCTAACACTAAACCAGACTTGACTGTCTAAAATACCTTGTAAAGGAATGTACTTTAGGGTTTAATCACATCACTTTCCCCTCAGTGGCCAGTGCAACCCCAAATGTTTAATTATGCTACTAGTTTCATACCTAATCAATCTTTTTCATTAAAATCCAGTGAAGCAGACAACTCAGATAATTACTGCAGAATCATCTTAATTAAAAATTTTAGCTTCTAATTAAGAGTCATTGTTTTTCTTATCAGGAAACAGTTAGGATTCATGACAGGGTGGCCCTGTTCATTAATTTTTTAGCCTTTTTGGGGGGTTGGACAAAGCATACGATACTCCTGAGTCTGCCTATACAAGCATTTGTGTTTACACACACACATATGCTTCAGCATATTTGGGAGTGTTTTAACTGCATCAAAGGAAAAAATTAATAAGAAGCCCAGAACCTATGGAAAATCAGTGAAATCCTTGATCTAGCATTTATGTCCCAGCTAATTACCAAATGTTCAAAAGTGAATTATTTATACCTTAATTCTAGTCAAATACATAATTATATTCACAACTGAACAAAGGCAACCTTAAAACTTTTTATCCCAAGTTATGAATTTAAACAAAGACTGATGAACATCCACTCAAATCTTGGCAACACAAAGAAATAATTATTTCCCTAGACTCCCATTTCTGGAAAATTTCCTTTTACCGTGAGAATCATGCACATAGGACTCAGAAGTCAGTCACAGCCTCCCCAGCGTGCAGGAAAGTCCATCCATTCAGATGGCAAACACAGCCAGGACCCGCATCCCTGGGGAAGGGCGGCTTCATCCCTCACTGCAGGTGCACCACTGCCTCCGAGTGTGCGTGTGTTGGCACATAATCCATAGCCAAACACGGCAAATGCTTTACACCACTATCCCCTGCCTTCACAGTAATAGATCTTTTTTTCAAATCTCACAATCATGATTCATTAATCCATTACTCTATTAAACTTGGTCACAAATTTAAAAGAGTACCAAAGGTAGCCATGGAGAGTGGGAGACAGAAAAGCTAATCAAGTTCCCCAGCTCTCCCCTAAAATACCCCCAAGGTCCAAGTAACATATCTGATCAGCTATTCCTGAGTATCTATGTTAGAAAACCTGGTGGAAGGGCAAAAACAGCAGCATTAGAGAGGGGGAGAAGTAAAAATCCTAGAAGAATAAAACCCATTCATTGGAATTGGCTTAGGCTAGTTTAAATGTTATGCATTTAAACCCCCACTGAAAAGTTGCTATGTGGAAATATTTGGAAGCCAAATGGTTTCCATCAGCTACGAGAATGACCAGCGTGACCACTCGCAAAATCAATGTTGACACAAGCAGTACAAAATATTTTAAGCTTAAGTGGAAAAATCCCGTTCCATGTTTCCACACTAACAGCTGAAAGAAGAGGGAACAGGGGGCTGAGGGGTAGGGAGGGAGGCCACAAATGAAGTTCAAGTCATCATCTGCAACACAGGTTTTAAAACTGTCCTCTGAAGAAGGCAGGCGCAGGAATCTGGGGCAGTGATGAGCTGCCTCCCCAACAACGAAGTGCTTTCTTTTGCTCTCTACAGCTTCCACTGCGCCCCCACCCCAGGAACAGTGGGCACTGCAGCTTTCTCACGAAGTGAGCAAGTACTCAGACTTACTCTAGGACACAGGATGGTCTTCTGTTCAGCATCTTCCTAAATGACTTCAAAAATCATTTCAAAATGGAAAGGGGACAAGGGATGGGGGTAAAAATTAACCTTTAGTCAAAGAAGTCCTGAGAGTAATTACTGCTCTCAGTATGGGAAAACAAAAGGTGGTAGAACAGAGTTACAGTCTAGGGTGTCTGTTTGTTTCCCCCAAAAGTTACCAAACACACCTTATTACATTATGTTAGGCTCCCTGTCTATGAGGCATCATTCCTCAGACATAAAACAAACAAAAAGCATAGGTTTAAATATGCATGCAAGCCAGACTTCCAAGTGAACGCCAACATCCCTATTTGTACGCAAATTCAAAGGTGCATTTTCTTCTGGAAACAATTTATACATAGTTCCAGATGTTTTTCCTTTCAGAAAGCAGCAATCTCTGCTTAGCATCCATTTTTCCAGTGGAAGTGATGGGTACCTTAAATCCTGTCTGCCGCACCGTGGCTCAAGATTATTACAGCCAATACCTCACCCGGACCTGTACTGTATATTGATGCTGAAAGAACCCGTTCAGATAAATTACTGACTGGCAGCAGATGAGCTGATAAGGAGAAGATCATTATTTTGCAAAATGGTCAATGCAGGGTGCTATAAAATAAAAATACAACCAAGGGATGCTTCACAGACGCAGCACATTTTACAGCAAAGGGGTTGATGAATAATGAGCCTCCAGAGGCCCTGCATTCTTCTTCCCCTGCACCCACTGTGACATGCAGGACGATGTGATGCCGCTGGAAAGATCCAGCCACCAGGGTTAATTGGCTTATAAATTCTTTAGGCAGCAGAATACTGATGGCTTGATAAACAGATTATTAAAATTAAAGGATACAAGAGGCATAAACAAGGGAGATCCTCAGAGAGGTGTTGAGGTTTCTCATCCCTACCTCAGCTTCTAGGAAAGAGTAAGGATAACTATCCTGAGAGCCGCTGTTTCTTGAGTCGTTTCTGTGCTCTAAGCACTGGGTTTACATACCGTGATGGTCATTTTTTGTGTGTCAGTTTGACTGGATTACAGGGTACCCAAATATCTGGTTAAACATTATTTCTGTGAAAGGGTCTTCTTTTTCTAAGGAGGGAACGTATTACTAATAATAAGCCAAAGGAAGCTAGGCTTCAGGGATCAGCCCTAGAACTTCTCTTACATATTCACTGCATTTGATGATCTCATTCAGTTTTGCAGACTTAATACCATGTGCACCCCAAGACTTCCCAAAATACCTCTCTTGTTCAAATTCTATACCCGACTATCTACTCAACACACCCACGTGGATGTGCAGCAGCTCCTCTGACTCTAAAGCTGAGCTCCTGACTCCCTGTCCTCCCTCCTGCTCCTCTCACAGTCTTCCCTGCCCCCTTTTAATAGCAAATCTCTCCTTCTAGTTGTTCAGGCCAAAACCTTCGAATTACCCTTGACTTCCTTCTTACTTTGACAGCCTACATCCAATCCATCAGTAAATCCTGTCAGCATTCCTTTCAAAATGTATCCAGAACCCTATACCTCCTCATTTCCCCCACCACCCTCACCCTTCTCTGTTCCAAGCCACAATCATTTCTCTCCTGGGATTTGCAGTGGCCTACTATATGGTCATCCTCCTCTCACCCTTTACCCTGATGGCACCTTCTCAACAAAGCAGTCAGCATGGTTTTGATAAAACATAAGTGTAGCACATGCAATGGTGCACCAGCCAGATCCCCCCTGAGATACTGAGATACTTGCTACCCCAGCAACTGGGAGTGTTGGCTGTCAGTGGCTTCCATTTGGGTATCCTTCTTGGAATTGCTTCATCCAAAAAGAGTTGTCTCACTAATGTTTTGACCTTCCTGTAGGATGTAAGCAATGTGGAAGTACAAAAGCATCACTCCATTTCCTCAATTCGAGCCAACTCTAAAGGGCCATGCCAGCTCCAGGACTCCCTGTGGGTCAGCTGAGGACTCTGGAGCAACTGGGTCACATTTTAGCTGCTCCATCTGCCCAGTCAGGCTCCCCAGCTCCCTCACAGGTGTAGCTTCTGAGAACATTTCTACATACAGCTATACCTCTCAGGGCCTGTTCCCAGGAGAACTCTAATTAACACACTAAGTCAGATCACATCACTCCTCTGGTCAAAACCTTCCAATAACTCTCATTCATTATAAAAGTCAATGTCCTCATAATGACCCAAAAGTCATAAATGAAATGGTTCCTATTGCCTAATCTCTGACTGCTCTTGTCCCTGCCACACAGTCCTTCCATTGGCTGTTCCCTTTTTCTGGATTGCTCTTCCTTCACATATCCACAGTTACTCATTCACCTCCTTCAAGTCTTTGCTCAAATGCCACTTTCCTAGAGAAGACTTTCCTGACCACCCTATGGCACTTGAATGCCTTGCACTCCTTCCTCCATACCCTTCTTTGTTTTCCTCCACAGCACTCACCCTGCCTACCATACAATATTTACTGTGTGTGCTATCTTGCTCATCTCACTGTAAGCATTTTGTGTGTGGGGGGGTGGGGGGGGAACGACCCAGGGATGTCTCTTTCATTCACATGCTTTGAACAGTGCCTGGTGCATAGCAGGTCCTTAAAATACTTGTTGAATGAATGAATGAGTGCCAACTGTGTGTCAGACACTTCCCCTGGCATATTTAAATATATTGTCTTATTTAATATATATAATAACCTGAGAGAGAAGTGTTATGATAACCATTTTTTCAACTGAGAAAATGGAGACTCAGATAATCAGACCAGAATATCACATTCCCAATAAGTGATAAGAGCCCAGATGTAAACCCGCATTGGTCTAAACTCAAAGCTGTATTCTTTCCACTATCCTCAGTATTCAGACACAACTTTGAGCTCATAAGGTGACCAGCTGACTTGCTCACAGAACCTGCCTACCACAGGTACAGTACTCTCTTCCCAAACTTATCTACCTCAACTGAAAAAAACAATTCTAAGAAAGAGGTGGACAGATTGAGAGAGACAGAAACCATCATCTGTTTTATAAAATGTCCATGTGTTCACTGTTAAACACAGACTCTCTACAAAATGTTTTAAATCCCTAGCTTTGTATTAATTACCAATGGATGTGCCCACAAGGAATTAATTAGCATGTAGGTAACCACTTGCCCACACAGGAACCTTACCAAAATCTAATTACATTGTTAGTAGTATTTGAACCAGTAGGGGGCGGGCAAGGGGTGTATGTGTTGATAGATAACAAAAGTCTGGGTTTTATATCTCAGTTCATGGAAAAAAATAACTCACTCTGTCTTCTACTTAGCAAAAAAAACTTCATGAAGGAAGCAGTGTTACAAGAGCTTTCTGAATTCCAGAGAAGAGGAAGTTTGGCAAGTTGACACTATGGTCTTATCCAGTGCTCAACACCCATTAACTTCAGAGAGAGCTTCTAGTCTGGATCAGCTGGGCAGGGTGCAATGCAAATGGGAAATGAGCCTGACCCCACCACAAAAACCTTTAGCTCCACACACATGTGGTCTGATGGAATCCACTGACATAAAAGGAAGGTGAGAAAGCTCTAAATTGGCTTTTACCATCTAAGGATGTTCACACACAAAGCATGCATTGTACCCGCTAATGAAAGACATGTGCTAGAGTGGTTACACATTGCAACCGAATGAGAACTAATGACATGAAACAGCCACAGTGCCTCTAGACTGACCCCTGTAAAACCTCAGACCTGACTTGTAACAGGCAGCGCTAAACCAATTTATCACCGAATTATGCATCATTTAATAAAAACCGGTGTGACTCAGCCTGCCATGAATGCTAAATAGAGCTGGAGGAAATGGCCTCCAAAGTCCCCTCCTCCTTTTGCCAAGCTCATCTTTAACCCTTCAGTGACTGATGTAATGGCTGAAGTAGAAGTCTAAACTTTATAATAAACTATACTAAATAACCTTTGGTAGTTTGACCTTGTGTTCTTTGGGGTCACTTACTTGAAAATTACTACTCTGGCAAAGGTAACTCCTATTTCTTTGATTCAATGGAGTGTGACTTAAGTGAAAAGAAAGAGACTCTCTTTTTTGAACCACTGCTGGCATCTTGAAATTAAATTTCCTTAGGCCAAAAACAAGTGTTGATTTCACGAGTGTCATTTTCAGTCATCATAAAAATGTATTTTAATTTAAATGAAAATAAATCCTATAGACTGTTAAACTCTGCCCATAGTTTTACATTTTCCAGGGAAAACAAAATCCCCCTAACTCCATCATTGTCATAGAAACAGAAAAATCAACACATCACAGGAAAATGTTTCAATAGCAGTGAATCATGCAGGGCTGAGTATAGGGACATTCACATCAATTTATAGACCATTGGAGATAAATTATTTAGCAAAAATTTAGATGAAATCAAGGAAATCATAGCGATTTTTACCATCAGTCCCATACAATAGCTTTTTTTGTAAGAGCCGAAAACAGCTAGATGTGGTTTGGGAAAGTTAAGCAACTTCCCAAACTCTACCCTATTTTATTTCTCTTTCCAGTATACAGTCATTTTTTAGGAGAACAAATTCATAGCACTGTAGAAATGTGAGGGGCCTTGAAATTTTATTAAAAATTTTTTTCTTGACAACACACCAAGGATCATGTTTCTCTTTAACTGAACCAAAAAAAAAGTGGATGAAGCCAAAATGCATTTATTCTTACGTTCAGCAACAATAGATTGTGCTGAAGACCGAAGCACTTCCAATGCTGCTTCATCCGGGGAGACGCTCTATTAAAAAATCTGCCCACTGCGCTTTTGCATTTCATTCTCTCTTTTTCTTCCACCAGGGTAATGAAAGCACCAAGAGTCTCTGAAATATTGGATCAAGAAAATCGAAAGGAGCGTTCACAGCCCAGAAAACTGTTACTAATCATTAAGGGTTTGTCATCATCTTTTTATGAACCTTTATTTTTCTTGAACTACTTTATTATGTAAGACATTTTAGCCCAGGAAAAATATCTGGGATGAGAGACAGAGACTTTTCTAAGCACTTTACATGTATAACTCAATTTGTATTCACAACGACTTTATGATGAATGTCCTAATGTTATTTCCATCTTATAGCTGAAGAAATCCGGGCAAGGAGAGGTGCAGTAATTGACTCAAGGTCAATAGCTGTAAGTGGTAGAGACCAGGCTCACATCAAGGCAGACGTACTGCAGAACCCATGCACTTACTCACGCCATACTGTCTCCAGAAAGGCAGTGAGGAAAACCTGAAGCTTTTGTTTTAACAATGCACCAAACAGAAATCCTTTAGTCTCTGCACTCTTAGGTCCAAAGAGGCGAGGTTACACATTTCAGTGCATTTCTCTCGAGTGAAATAATGTGGGTCCTAAATTCATTCCAGAATTTTGTACAAAATATGATGTACTTTTTCCTAGGATAAAGGTAATTTATTCCTATTAAGAAGATAAACACTTAATAATGAGAAGAGCCAGGGTAAGAAGCTCAATCTTTCAGCTTCACTACTTTCAGGGTTTAGTATCACGTTTCAAAATTACCAAATCTGAAAGTCTTGAAGCAGATGACCCCAGAACAGGTTTGGACTATTTCCATCCCAACCATATTTGGGAGGCAAGCAAGAGACAACTTTGAAAGAAACCAGAAAATAAAAACAATGCATGTTTTGTTTTGTTCAGTTTTTGCAAAAATTGAGTGAATCCTGAGCTACTAATTTTAAAATCCAAAACAGCAAAAAGGAAACAAAATTAATCAAGCAACCACATGCTTCCTTTCTCACCACTCCTCACTGCACCATGTGATTCACCCCAAATTTCCCCTGTGTTGATTTCCATTAGACATTATTTAAAAGGACTTATGCACATCTTTTAAGCATTTTGATTGTTTAAATGGAAATCAATATCTCTAGAGACTCTTGAGAAATCTAAAGGGAAAAAAGTCTAAAATCGATTTCTAAAAATAAGTATTTATAGGAAACTCCAGAGTGGAATAACTAAGTCAAGTCCACCAAACAAGTAGAAAGTTGATCAACTTCTATAGCCAATATTCTTTTCTTTGAATACTTTGCCATCTACTATAACAAAGAATAAAAACATGTGCATGCATGCATGGGCTCACACTAACGTCCTTCCTTCTCTTCTATTATACACAGTGAAGAAGATTCAGATTTGTTTTTTTCCCTTTTGAAAGGATTTGTCTTTGGCAGGAGAGAGCAAGAATCCTATTGAAGGCTGTGAATCCTGAGGGAAGTAGGTGGGTGTCTAGTCTCTTGGCTTCTGTTTGGTGTCTGCAGATGACCTGGAAGTACAACTGGAGAGAACCATTTCTCTCCAAGGGGCTAGAGGCTTGCAGCAGTCTGTTCTGTATTTCACCTTCTTCAGCCCAAGTATGGTGTTCTGCACTTGGCAGGAGATTGATTACTGTTGACTGATGTATATTGTCTGGCAGTGTTAGAGGGAAATTTGAAAGTTAATGAACAATTTAATTCCCTAGAGGATGTCTGAATCATCTGGAGAATTTTGGTAGTATAGACATGACAGCCTTTGAATACAACCATGATAAAAGTAATTTCAAATAACATTAAGGGTAGCTTTAAGCTGTTTCTTATCACACAAATCTCTTTAGAAGGAATCTTGACAATGATCAGCAGTGATACATTATGGGTGGCATGCCAATAGAAGCCCAAATGTGAGATATCATCCGTGAGCTAATGTTTCTCTGATAGGCATGATTTAAAGATAGACTATTACGGCATTCAAGCACCCATAAAGATCCACTTTATGAAATATTATTATTATTGAATTATGAGTGTGGCAGTAGGCTCCAGGTTTTTACATGTGCTCTAAAGCTATCATTGAAATATTTCAGATAATGTAAAAGCATGTACCTGTGTAAACACTAATAATAATACTGAGGTTGAGCAGAAAGTTAAAAAAAAAAAAAGATAAAGCCGAAGTGTGTGTGGGGGCTCTGGTAATTGAAAGAGTCAATGGCTATATGATTCCAGAAAATAGTCTGCCTCAAGAAGGAGAGTGATTGTCCTGCATTTATATAGCAACTAACCAACACTAAGCAGACTTCCCTTTGCATATTATTGGTGCCAGCCCGATGAGGCAGAAAATTGTATCGTGTCATTTAATTTCCCAATCTTTGTTTTCATTGTATTAATCTTCTGGCTTTGCTTCACTTTATAATTTGAAGGCTCAGCAAGAAGCAAACCAAATGGAAATTCAGCTTACTTTCGTGTCTCGCTGTGTGTGTTTGGCGCAGTTTCCAAAAGTTTAATTCTTCGTAATACTGCCCATGAATAATAATAGGCTACTTCTGCATACAGACTTATTAGTGTTTGTTAAAGGTTGCCTTAAAGTTTCTGGGAAATGTGCCCAAAAATCAGTCACCAAAACATGATTAACAAATTGGTTACAGAAGGAGAAGAGATAATTTTTTTAAACAGAAGTATATCATCCTGTCGAGAAATAAGAACTAAAGCCCTCAAAAACTCAGTTAACCTAAATGAGACTGTCTTGCTCTCTTTTTTACTTTCTTTCTTCTTTCCTTTCCTCCCTTGTCTTCTTTCCTTCCTTCTTTTCTATTATTCCAGTAAAGAAAAAAAAGGAAGTAAATATGACACAGTGAAGAAGATTCAGATTCCAGTGAATTACACATGAAGTTAGTATCTTGGAACAGAAATAAAAGGCATCCAGCATGGGAGCCAACAGTGCAGTGCAGAGCTTTGAATTGTTTGGCCTTGGAATCAGCCCAAATTGGCTTCATGTCCTGCCATTTCTACTTGACAGCTATGTGCCTCTTGGTGAGCTATTTAACTCTGTGAGCTTCACTCCCTCATCTGTAAAACAGAGAATCAGTAAGGAGTGTCTGGCAGAGTTGTTAGGAGGAGTAAATATAAAATGCATGTCACCACCTTGTTCTGTGCCTGGCACCTTGGACGCTCCCAACAACAGGCATGTGACAATGCTGTACAGTCTGTTTGCTGTCACTGCCTCTATTGTCAATGTGTGCTCAACAATAAGCAAATGAAGAGGTGTCAAAATTAACCAGATCCCTTACCACAGTAACTCTGGTGTTTGCATTTGAGATTGGGCTTTGGACATGGACTTTTCTTTTCCTCCTGACTTGTGTTATTTGTAATGATTGCAGGCCTGTAATAGATAACTGACCACAAAACTGGAATATAGCTATCACATAACTTTTTCATTATTTCCACATCACCAAAAATATTGAACTATTGATCCTTCTGTGTTTGTGGGCCCATCTAACATGTGGTTAATAATAAAGCATAAATAGTAAAGAAATACCAGAGAATCAAGGAAGAATCTGTGAAATCATGCTGCAATGAACAGCAGGCCAGTTAGCTTCCTAAATCTCACAATTGCTAAGTCCCTCTTCAAGATAACATTTTAAATCCAGGGGAGTGTCACAAACAAGGGTCAGAAGAAAAGAAATGTAAAAAGAAATTCACTACACTCTTCAAATAAAAATAAAGGTCATCAGAAACTCCCTTTCTGATTAAAACTGTCTAGTTCTTTACTGATCCCCAATCTCTTTCACAGATCTCTATCCATGTGACACAGCAGCCTGCAGAATAAGTAGGGCTGGTATTATTGTCTCCATTTCAAAGATGAGAAGAACTGAGGATGTAGAATGTTATGTGACATGTCAAAAAGTAAATAACTGCAAGCAGATTTGAGGTTTGAATCAAGGTCATCTGCTTCCAAGCTGTGTTTTTCATACCTTCATGTTGGTGTTGAACACTTCACAACTTAAAACTCCTGCCATCTCTATTCTGAGGGAAATATAGTGGTTCAAGGAACAGCCTCAGTATCCATAGAAATGGACCAGTCAGGGCTACTTCTTAGGGAACATCAACCTTCACTTCAGTGTTTGTGTTTAAGTAATATATCACTTTGAGAAGAGATATGGGAGAAATCTTGTTTACTTTTGTTAACTTTCCTTTCAAAAAGGCAGCATCACACTTTTTTATTTTTACTTCAAAAGAGAGGAAACTTTTTTTACCCTTATTTCCTTGGATTCCTATCATGCTGTTTGTACCAACCAACCCATTACAAATTGTACAAATGACATTTCTCTGGCCCTGGCTGGTGTGGCTCAGTGGATTGAGTGCCGGCCTGTGAACCACAGAGTCACCAGTTCAGTTCCCAGTCAGGGCACACATGTGAGTTGCAGGCCAGGTCCCCTGTAGGGGGTGAGTGAGGGGCAACCACACCTTGATGTTTCTCTCCCTCCCTTCCCCTCTCTCTAAAAATAAATACATACATAAAATCTTTTTTTAAAATGACATTTCTCCCTCACCTGAGCTTCCCAGGAGTCCATAAGTAGCAACTAAAAGTCCTAGGCTTCCTGTGACTTAGACTTCACTTTTCCAAGAATCCCTGAAAACAATGTCAAATTATAAGACTTTCCACTCCTAGTCAGCTCAAAATACCTGCTAAGTTTGTTACTATACATTCTTCTCAAAGTGAGTCATCACTGTTATAAAATGAATTGGCCTTATATAAATGTCAATTCTGGGTTATATTTGTCAAGAAACTCAACCTGTTTCTGATACCTTGTTTGAAATCAGAGGATGGATGAGCTTCTGTCATACGGTATGACATGGTATAAATTTATCGAGCCTATTTTTTGCCTAACAGTAGAGGTGCCTTAGGAATTTAATTATCAGCACTTTGTGCAAACTGACAAGCCACTTCTCAGTTTCATGAATGCCATCCCAGATAGTTAGTCATGAAGTTAATACAGAAAAGGAGAAGATATGCATGTATCATCAGGACAAGCAAATTATTTTAAAAAATCATTATGAGCTCTATAGCTAATATCCGAGGTTGTTATTTAATGCTATGGCCAATTGTCTTTCCAAAAATTTTTCCCAAGATTTTTTAACTGTTAAGGTATCTTTTTATTAGCTCAATTCATTTCCTATTAGTCTTGGAATTTAACAAGGCTTCATGGCAAAGCAGGTCTGGAAGAGATCTTATTAACTTTCCCTCAGGGTAATAAGTCCCATATGGAAGAAAGAAAGAAATCCAACTCCCAAAAGACACAAGTCATTAGAGTCAATGGAGGGGTAATGTGAGTTTTAATAGGAGGCCTATTGCAATTCTCAGCACCCATAAAGTTGGTGCCACACTGAGCATCTATTTAAATATAATCAGACTGGTTCCTTTGTTATCCTCCTCTAAAGAAAAAGTAACATCTATCTCTCTCCAGTCTCATATTTTTCTCAGAGAATTATATAATGTCTGTCATTTTTTTCTTATAAATAAACAAGAAAATCATGCTGTCTTTCTTGAATATTTTGCACCAGTTAAGAGAAAACCTTTATTCAGTTGCTCATCAGAAAATGAGTTCAAATTTGTAATTAAGGTAAGTGACTGTAGCTATGTGAATAGTAGCAACATATAACTGACATTTTATATAACTTTATAACAGGTATGCATGCATGTTTTTCATAAAAATATGTTTCCACCATAGATACTGCTAAATATTCATACTTCATCTATAGCCTTCCCTGAAAAGCACCAAACCTAGGAAGAAAAAATTGACAACACAATTCAAACAGTCAATTTGGGAAACTAAGAATGATTTCCAATTTCCATCACTGAAATTGCATGAGAAAATAAAGACTGTCATTGGGAAGGGTTTTTGGGGGTAAAAATATAGGAAATGAAAAGTTGTATCAGGAATGGTAGGACAAATGATAGTTTAGAATTTAAAAGACCTGGGCTTAGACCCTAGCTCTATCTCTGACCACAAGAATGACTTTGGCCAAGTCATTTCATTCTTAACAGCTTTCATTTCCTTGTCTGTATAATGAGATGCTAGACATGAACAGGGACAGAAAGTATATTTCACCTCAAATCCCATTAATAGTAATCTGGTAGTGGCAGCCCAGAAGACAGTGAGTATTTCAATTCTCAGATTGAATTCAGGCTCAGCAGAAAAGAGTATTGTGCTCAACTAGTAATGTCTGCTGTGGAAGGAGAATGTGAGGACCTGTGCAGCACACATTTAGCATCACCAGGTTAAATGATCTAAAAAAAATTCTCTTTCAATTCTAACGTTCTATAGTTCTATTAGCTATAACATAGAAGATATTTTTTTTTCTCATCCATGATTCTTACTCACCACAAATGATTAAATGTCCATCTCAACTCGTAGCAAAACAATCCAAGCCACTACGGAAACCCTGAACAGGATGATGCCCAACTTGACAAAAGAGAGGCTCAAAATAAATAAAGTATATAAGGAAAGTTGGGCACAGAAGGCCTGAAGACCGTCAATGAGTCTGAGACATTTCTAGATGGAAAAGAGCACAGTTACTCCTACTCACCCTCCCTCACAGATGAACAGGTACTTAATTAAATCTGTAGAACAAGAGAATTGTTTAAGTTGGTGAAGGTTTCACTGGAAGTGATTCATTTCCCCCAAATCCAATGACATAGCAATATGCATTGCTCATAATGTATAAAGCCGGGATAATGCAGATTAAAGTAGCTGCATTATCCAAGGTTTACCAATAAGCTGATTTGCAAGACAGCAATATTTCATATCATGTGCTGTAATATTATTTATCAATGTTTAATAAGCACTTCATAAGTTTTGGCAAACAAATGAAAAATGGATTACCATAGAGGGATGATGAAATATTTATAATGCACAATACCTACTATTATACTGTAGCTGTTCAAGAAATCTTAATAGTGAACTGAATGGAAATATAATACTGTAATAGATATGGAAGTGTTCAATTGGCCATTTGTAATGAAATAGGAACATGTTTTTAAAAAGTAAATACATTTGTAATGGTTTTTAATTAGCTACAACTATATATGATCCAACTATTCATTATGAACAATGTGCAGATAGTATGATAATTTATAATTAAAATGGCAGCCTTAGAAAAAAAACTTCAGAATCCTTACATGTATTACTAACTTTCAATAATTAAATCTGCATCATTACTTTCAAAAATTTCTTTCACTTTCACTTTCTTTCACTAAAGAAATATTAACTATATTTCTTTAACAAGTGGTCCTTATATGCAATTAGTGGTACTGTTTTGTATTTTTTAATTATCAATTTTACCTCTGTTTTTGCTCATGTTAAGACTTTCTTTATAGCAAATGGATCCAAAACAATACAACATTACACAAACACACACCAGGAAAGAATTATTCTCTAAAATTAAGACAATTGTATAGACTCATCAAGTTTTCCAGTATCCCCATACTGTTCAGTACAATGACCATAGCTGTAACTCAAACAGCCTTCCGTTCCTTCACCCACTTCATGCCTTTGCTTAACACTCTGCAATGGCTTCCCAGTTGCCATAGGAAACAGACAACCGTAGCTACCGGATCTACACAGCTTGACAAAGCTCCTACCCACACTTGCAGCCCCATACCTCACCCCTCCATGCTGGCTCTGTAAGCTCCAGCTGCACCTGCCTTCTTTCAAGGCCTCAAAATAAGTCCATTTAGTTGTTGTCTCAGATGCTTCACATATATTTCCTCTGCCTGAAACACCTCTCCCGCCCTACCAGCTCCATTCTTTCTTTCTTTTTAAAGAGTTTTTTCAAATTTTTATTTATTGATTGATTTTAGAGAGAGATGCAGTGGGGAAGGGGAGACACAGAAAGAGAGAGAGAGAGAGAGAGAAACATTAATTTGTTGTTCCACTTATTTGTGTATTCATTGGTTGCTTCTTGTATATGCCCAGACCAGGGACTGAACCCACCATCTTGGTCTGTCAGGACAATGTTCTAACCAACTGAGTTACCTGGTCAGGGCGAGCCCCATTTTTTCTTTAAAGCTCTGCTCATCATCACTTCCCACAGGCTGAGTCGGGCTCTCCAACTGTAGCATTCTCTATTTCTTTAAGCACATGCCATAGTCATAACTAAGTAATTAGCAGTATCTGCAAGTTGTTTCACCTCTCTTTTACTAGAATGCAAACTCCATAAGTGTAAGGACTGTGTATCTTTTATGACCTAGTTATTTCTATCCCTGGGATAGTGTCTTTCATATAAAAATGCTCAAAGAATATTAAATTAATGAGTAAATAAAAGCCCACTCACAGACATTGTGTCAGTTACCAAGAAGGATAAACAAGGTAAAGCTCAAAATTATTTCATTAAATCTGAATTTGGTTTGCCCATACTGGTGTGTCTCAGTGGGTTGGGTGTTGTTCCAAAAAGTGAAAGGTTGCTGGTTCAAATCCCAGTCAGGACACATGCCTGGGTTGTGGGCCAGGAGCCCAGTAGGGGGAATGTGGGAGGCAGCCAATAGGTGTTGCACATCAGTGTTTCTCTCCCTTCCTTCCCCTTTCTCTAAAAATGAAAAAATAAAATCTTTTTTTAAACTCTGAATTTGGTTTGATAAAGGCTGTTATAATATAATCAGAATATGATTCGCAATTTCAATTATTTGTTTTAGGTCTGTAAAGTGCTCCAGCTAGCAAACTGCAACTCAGAACCTATGGCATTTTCACCTAAATCATTCATTTGCTAACACTCCTGCTTCAAACTCTGCTATTGATATGAGAGCCTGATTCAGAATCTGGCCTATTTTCTCTGTCTTTGACTCTATCAATAGCTAGAATTCTATTCTCTAAAGGTAAGTCCTCTTAATACTAGAGAAATATTCTTGAATACTTTACCTCTGCTTTGCACTGAGTAAAGTAACAAAACAAAAATTAGCACAACAAAAATTATAGGACTGTATCAGTCAGGAGTCTCCAGAGAAATGGAACCAATAGATCCTTTAATCTATAAAGAGAGATTGAGCAATATTGAGAGGAAGGGAGGGAAGGAGGGATTAACTTGAAGAAATTGGCTTATTTATCTTGAGGTCAGTTGACCCTTCAACTGTGGGAGATGGCGAGTGTGAAATTTATAGGGCAGGCCCACAGGCTAGAAATTTAGACAAAATTTCTATGATATAGTCTTGAGACAAAATTCCTGTTCTCCAGAAAACTTTAAGGCCTTCATTGATTGGATATAGCCACTCATATTATTGAGGATAATTGAGTACCTCCTTTACTTTAAGTAACTGATTGTGAATGTAAATCACATCTATAAAATACCTTTATAGTAATATCTAGATTAGAGTTTGACCAAACAAACAACTGGTAGCTCCATGAATTGACTACATGATTTGCTTTGGCAAATGAGACATATGTTCATTCTGAGACAAATTATTCAGTGTGACTTTGTGGTTTGATTTAGTTCAGCTTGGCTGTTCCCCACTGTCATGGGAAAGGGGTTGTTCCACATAGGGGCTTCTCCTTTATTTTAGACCCCAGAATTAAGACACCTTGTGGACCAGACTAAAATCTAACCACCAGCCTGGATGAGAGCTGAGACACGAGGTAAAGCCAAGTCACTGACCCAGAGCACCACCATAACATGAGGAAAAATAAACCCTTACTTATTTCATAAACTGCTGTGATTTAAAGATTTGAGATGTTTGTTACACAGAAAAATTACTAGCAAAAGCTGACTAACATTTTTGTGAAGCCTGCCACACTTTGATAGTATATGGCATTGCATCCAATCCATTTATACCACCATTAATAAATAGATATTAGCTGTAGTGAGACTGATTCTTACCTGAACAGATACACAGCATGGTCTCTGTCACAGAGGTTTTGTTTTATGAAACACCATATCAGTAGAGCTACTTAAAATATATTTAGGACTAGCATGTTTTAGTCAATCTTCTGAGCTCAGCATATGGGACACAGCTTCCCACTTTGGAGGCCAATAGACTAGTATTGCAAACTATGCATGTCAATGTATAGAATAACGGGAGTTTGACCTTAAATTTTACCTCATAAATTCTGGCTATGCCCCTCTGCTAACTGACACAAAGAGATCTGATGAGATCACTGAGGAACAGTCAGGAGGAGCCCGTAAGAGGAGGTTGCCTGAAGCAATGGTAACCAATCTAGGATTGGATTGGCTGAGAAGCTGAAGGCCTCCAGAGTGCATGGAATTATATGCCAGAATATTTAAAATAAAAGGAGGGCCAAGACTGGCTCTCCAGCTCTCTTCCTTGAGGATGCTTGGAAGATCATGCTACAGCTGCCTGCAGATGTTAGTTTGGATGGTAGAAGGAACTTAGGGCAGAGCCTAGGATCAGGCTGACCTGGCAGAGGTGGCAGAGTTATTCTTCTTTGGGTGTTCTAGAGGGGATGGACTCTGAGGCAGAAGCCTACCATTCTTCTAAAATTGTATAGCTTTTGTATTTTATGTTGTCGAAGTTTATAAACTAATCCTACAGATATAAGATAATAAAAAAACTAATGGGAAATGACAGGAGAACTCAGGAGTTGAAGATTTTAGCCTTAATTGACAGGCTTAAGTGATTAAAGTTGTGACTAAAGAGTTAAAAAATTTAGCCTTCATTGATAGGCCTAAGCGACTAATGCATGTGGAAAGCTGTTATTCCAAAGTTGTGTAGCTTTCGAATAAAGACTCCTGTCCTTTATCACCAAACTTTTGCCTCCAGAATTTTGCCTGGAGGATGGCAGCAGGCAGCAGGACCTCATTTGCTGTTCTGCAACATAACAAAAGCCTTCTTCCCATGCCTCAGGACTTGACTTATTACTACTTCCTTTTATTGGTTCCTGAGAAAGACCCACTCCCTTAAAACTAACATCCGTTTACCCATCTTTTTACCTAAAAAAGAGAAACAGCTTTGTTAAGGGAACATAACTGAATAAGTATAACATGATCATGACCTAGAATTCCATCTACCATGATAAAATCCTCAACAACATATTGGCAACCTGGATCCAGTAATACATTAAATACATCATACACCACTAACAAGTGCGATTTATCCCAGAAAAGAGGGATAAACATAATGCATGACATAAACAAAATGAAAGACAATAATCACATGATCATATCAATAGATGCTGAAAAAGCATTTGACAAAATCCAGCAGTTATTTATGAAAAAAACACTCAGTGAAGTGGGAATATAGGGAGCATACTTCAACATAATAAAGGCCATATACAAGAAACCTACTGCCAACATCATACTCAATGGGCAAAAACTAAAAGTGCCTCCTTTAAGATCAGGAACTAGACAATGGGCCCACTTTTACCACTCTTATTCAACATAGTGTTGGAAGTTCTAGCCACAGTGATTAGACAAGAAAAAAAAATAACAGGCATCCAAATTGGAAAGGAGGAAGTAAAACTGTCATTATTCACAAACAACATGATAGTGTACATAGAAAACCCTACAAGCTCCACCAAAAAACTACTTACCTAGACTTCTGGCCAACATGGAGGTATAGGTAGGCACACTGTGCCTCCTTGCACAACCAAAAGAAGGACAACAACAATTTAAACACAAAAAAACAACCAGAACTGATGAAAAATTGAACTACATGGAAATCCAACAACCAAAGAGTTAAAGAAGAAACACCCACCCAGGCCTATAGGACAGGCAGAGATGGGCAATCAAGCAGAGAGGACTCATGGCAAAATGGTGGTGGAGGACCAGGGTGGGCAAGGCTGCAGCTGGCCGCACGGCAGTAACTGGTGGAGTGGGCAGTCCCACATTTGAGTGCGGATAAACTAGAAGGAACACCTGGAAAGTGAGACAGACCTGACAACCCAGGGTTCCAGTGCAGGGAAATACAGCCTCAGACCACCAACGGAAAAAACCTTGGGGGTTGAGGTCCAGTGGAAGAAATTCCCAGCCTCACAGGACAGTTCATTGGAGAGATCCACAGGGTCCTAAAATGTACACGTACCCACACACACAGGAATCATCACCAGAAGGGCCCACTTTGCTTGTGGGTAGCACAGGAAGTGACTAAAATCCAGCAGAGAGCAGAGAAAGCACCATCGTTCCCTCTCAACCCCTTCCCCACATACAGTGTCACAAAGCAGTGACCTGGGTTGCCCCACACCAGTGAATAACTAAGGCCTCCCCTTATACATAGCAGGTACACCAAGACCAAAAAAAAAAAAATGGCTCAAATGAAAGAAGAGATCAAAGCTCCAGAAAAAATACAACTAAGCAACAAAGACATAGCCAACTTATCAGATGCAGAGTTCAAAACACTGGTAATCAGGATGCTCACAGAATTGGTTGACTATGGTTGCAAATTAGATGAAAAAATGAAGGCTATGCTAAGTGAAATAAAGGAAAATGTACAAGGAACCAAATGTAGAGTGACAGGAAGGAAACAGGGACTCTAATCAATGGTGTGAACCAGAAAAAAGAAAGAAACATTTGACCAGAACAGAATGAAGAAACAAGAATTCAAAAAAATGAGGAGAGGCTTAGGAACTTCCAGGACACCTTTAAACATTCCAACATCTGAATCATAGGGGTGCAAGAAGGAGAAGAGGAAGAGCAACAAATTGAAAACTTATTTGAACAAATAATGAAGAAGAACTTCCCCAATCTGGCAAAGGAAATAGATTTCTAGGAAGTTCAGGAAGCTCAGAGAGTCCCAAAGAAGTTGGACCCAAGGAGGGACACACCAAGGCACATCATAATTACATTACCCACGATTAAATATAAGGAGAGAATCTTAGAAGCAGCAAGAGAAAAGAAGATAGTTACCTACAAAGGAGTTCTCATTAGACTGTCAGCTGATTTCTCAAAAGAGACCTTACAGGCAAGAAGGGGCTGGAAAGAAGAATTCCAAGTCATGAAAGGCAAGAACTTACATCCAAGATTATTCTATCCAGCAAAGCTATCATTTAGAATGGAAGGGCAGATAAAGTGCTTCCCAGATAAGGTCAAGTTAAAGGAGTTCATCATCACCAAGCCCTTATTATATGAAATGTTAAAGGGATTTATCTAAGAAAAAGAAGATTAAAAATATGTATAGTAAAATGACATCAAACTCACAATTATTAACAACCACACCTAAAACAAAACAAAAGGAAACTAAACAAACAACTAGAACAGGAACAGAACCACAGAAATGGAGATCACATGAGGGTTATCAACAGGGGAGTGGGAGGAGGAGGAAGGGGGAAAAGGTACAGAGAATAAGTAGGTATAAAATAGACAGGGGAGGTTAAGAATAGTATAGAAAATGTAGAAGCCAAAAAACTTGTATGTATGACACATGGACATGAACTAAAGGGGGGAATGTGGGTGGGAGGGGGTGTGCACAGTGGAGGGGAATAAGGGAGGAAATGGGACAACTGTAATAGCATAATCACTAAAATATATTAAAAATAAAAAATTACTTGACCTAATAAGTGAATTTGGCAAAGTAGCCAGATACAAAGTCAATATTCAGAAATTGATGGCATTCTTATACATCAACAATGAATTATCAGAAAGAGAAGCTAAGAAAAAAATTCTATTTACTATAGAAACAATAAAAATAATGTACCTAGAAATAAACTTAAGCAAGGTTATGAAAGACCTATACTCGGGAACTACAGAACACTGAAGAAAGAAATTGAGGAAGAAACAAATAAATGGAACCATATACCACGTTCATGGATTGGAAGAATTAGCATCATTAAAATGCTCAAAGTACCCAAAGCAATCTATAGATTCCATGCAATTCCTATTAAAATACTAACAGCATACTTCACAGATCTAGAACAAATATCTCCAAATTTATATGAAACCAAAAAAGACCCTGAATAGCCTCAGCAATCCTGAGAAAGAAAAATAAGTATGGAAGGATCACAACACCTGATATTAAACTAATTTACACTTGTCTTACAAGGCCATTGTAATCAAGATAGTCTGGTACTGGCATATGAACAGACACATAGCCCTGGCTGGTGTGGCACAGTGGATTGAGTTCTGGTCTGCAAACCAAAGGATCACCAGTTCAATTCCCAGTCAGAGCACACATCTAGGTTGCAGCCAGGTCCCCAATAGGGGCTGCATGATAGGCAACCACACATTGATATTTCCCTCTCTTTCTCCCTCCCTTCCCCTCTGTCTAAAAATAAATAAATAAAATCTTTAAAAAAGAACAGACATATAGATCAATGGAACAGAACAGAGAGCCCAGAAATAAACTCATGCCTCTATGGTCAATTAATATTCAACAAAAGGGACACAAGCATACAATGGAGTAAAAACTGTCTCTCTAATAAAAGTGCTGGGAGAACTGGACTGGCACATGCAAAAAAATGAAACAGACCACTAGCTTATACCACACACTAGGAATGAACTCAAAATGGATAAAGGACATATATAAGTCATGATACCATAAAAGTACTAATGGAAAACATAGGCAGTGAAATTTCAGACATCCCATGCAGCAGTATTTTTTCAATACATCTCCTAGGGCAAGGGAAATAAAGGAAAAAATAAACAAATGGGACTACATCAAATTAAAAAGTTTCTGTTCAGCTAGTTTCTGTACCATCAAAATGAAAAAGAAACCAACCATATGGGAGAACATATTTACCAATGATACATGGGACAAGTGTTCTTTAATATATAAAGAAATCACAGGACTCAGCACCAAGAAGACAAATAACCCAATTAAAAAATGGGCAAAGGACCTGAACAGATACTTCTCCAAAGAGGACATACAGAGGGCCCATAGACATATGTAAAAAAGCTCAACATCACTAGCCATCAGAGAGATGCAAATTAAAACCACAATAAGATACCATTTCACACCTGTCAAAATGGCTATCATTAATAAATCAACAAACAACAAGTGCTGACAGTGGTGTGGAGAAAAGGCAACTCTGGTTCATTGTTGGTGGGAATGCAGACTGGTACAGTCATTGTGGAAATCAATATGGAATTTCCTCAAAAAATTAAAAATGGAACTGCCTTATAACCCAGCAATTCTACTGCTGGGAATATACCCTAAGAATCTTAAAGCACCAATTCAAAAGAATTTATTCACCCCTATATCATAGCAGTTCTATTTACAATAGTCAATTCTGGAAACAGCCCAAGTACCCATCAGTAGATGAGTGGATTAAAAAACTGTGGTACATTTACACAATGGAATCCTGCACAGCAGAAAGAAAAAAAAGAAGTCCTGCCTTTTGCTACAGCATGGATGGAACTGGAGACTAGTATGCTAAGTGAAGTAAGCAATCAGTGAAAGACAAATACCGTATGACCTCACTTATACCTGGAATCTATTCAACAAAATAAACCAGTGAGAGGAATAGAACCAGAGACATGGAGACATGGAACAGGCTGATAGCTGTAGAAGGAGAAATGGTGGAAGGAAAGGGAAGGGACTAGTCAAGAAACATTTATGAATGATGCATGGATATGGAGAACAAAAAGGGGATTGACTATGGGCTAGAGGGGTGGGCTGGGTGAATGGGGAGTCAAAGGGGAAAAAATTGGGACAACTGTAATAAAATAAACAATTAAAGATAAGAGAAAAAATAGAATCCCATCTACATAACTGAATAAATATAATATAGTTATGATTTAGAATCCCATCTTTCCTTCTAGTCATTAAGTCCTGTGAAATTCAAATCTAAATGGCTCTTTCCACCATTCCAAGTTGTCCATCACTGGTCCCAGCCAACCTCTGTAGCCTTATCTCCCCCCACACCCAGCATGAGCATTACCTCTGGTCACATTACTCACTGCTTCCCAACTGTGCTGATTGTGCTGTTTGTGAAAAAGTTTGTGTCTCTCAGCTTCATTCTCCCTTCTTAGCTTGGCTTTCTGGTGCTGAAACTGTGCTCTCTGCAAATCACATTTTTCTTTTGCCAGCTGGGCTCTGCCAGTCAGAATGTCAGAGTTAAGGGGCATCACGAGAAAGGACTGGAAAAGGAAAAGGATCTTGCTCATTCCTATTTGCTCCCTGGTCTGTCAGCATCAGGAAGAGTTTTTGCCCTGGAGGGGGCAATTTAGTTGGTGCTAGTTGCAGTTCTGGTTTGCGGGGATTTTGTTTTTGTTTTTCAGGCTCCTAGTCAGCCTTATCATGCCCCCTCAGGGATACCAGGGCCAGTCCCTCATCTGAGGTTTGAGTCTTATCTTCTTGGGATCACTCCTTCAAACTTCCAAATTCTAGTACCCCAACTTCTCTTTGTTCTACCCTAGAAATGATTGCTGCTTCTTGTGGCCACTCGCTCTGTGACACCTCTTCCTCCCCTCAAGCCTTTTCAGCTCTCTAATCCCTAGTTAGTAATACTTTATATTAGATTTCTTCATGCTAAATAAATAAATAAAAAGTTTTATCTCATAACTGGATCCCAGCTGATGCACCCTAATATAGCACTTTTATTCTTAACTTTTTATTTGGTTTTGGTCTTGCTTTTATTCTGTGTTTTCCCCTCAAATCAAATAAATGGTTACCCCTCCTCTCATCTTCCAGGCTATGACTCTAGTCATGGATCCTTGATGAAGACTTCTGCCCCAAGTGTTTTCTCCCTCTGAACCCCAACAGTATCATTATTATGAGAAGAAACACCATCTCTGGATTTTAGTGTGGAGAACTGGGAAGAGACATTGACTAGGGCTCAGAAAGTTTGTGGTTCAGGAACAACTTGGCTCCTCACTAGCCCTGTGATTTTGGGTCTTACTGGGATTCAGATTTCTCAACTATAAAAATGGAGAGTTGGATTAATTTCTCTCCTCTCGAAGCCCTTATAACTCCACTCTTTCAGAAATCTGAATCCTAAGTTTCTCATTAGTAAAGCCTATCTTTCCAAGAACTGTTAACTCCCTCAAGACCAAAATCTTTGCCTCAAACTACCTCCCATCTTTACTATGCCTGGCACAGTTTTGTGGGGCTGAGCACACAGTAGGGGCTCCCTAAGTCCTTTCTTTAAAATCTCAGAATTTATTGAAAATGTTTGTGAAACAGAGGTTGCAAATTGGTAGTCTAGGAACCAAAGGCTGCCCACAGATATGACTTATTTGGCCCCATGATGAATTTTTATTAAATAGTTGCCATGAACTGGAAGATTTTATGTACAAATACAAATAGTTCAGACTTCACAGATGAGAAAATCTGTGATGAGCAGGTAAAGGAAATTATGCAATGTCAAGGATTCCATCAGGAGTAAAATGGTCACTCAAATATGGATGTCTCTTTTCATTTTTAGGGTCCTGAGCTGCCTTGCCTCTGTAAAATCACACCATGAAGTGGGAGTGGGGAAACAAGTGCTATAAGAAAGGAAAGCTTATATCTTGAACCTGAGTTGCCTTTGTCATTTGCCGAATCCTCTCATTAATCATTGATGTACAGCAGGTGTTAAAGCTCCACATGATGAGACTGGCCTTAAAACTTCTTCAATGTAATGTTATTTTCAAGTAATTATAAATGATCAACATTTCATTTCATTTGTATTGACATTCATAATTCACAGAAATCACTGTGATTGATTTTGAAGAAAAGTGATACCAAGGTATTTGTTCTCTGTAATGTAAAATTAATAGCAGATGCATGAAGGAGGGAAATTTTTTCCTGCTGTCTTCATAGTTAACAAAAATCTTGGACTCTACTACCTGTGTTTCTATACTGCCCCCTTATAACTCTAATTCCCTACAGCATTTAAAAGCGGTGTCTACTCTTAAAGCTTTCTTCTGTTGCTTTCTGCTTTGAAGTAATAATAGCAGCCACCATTTACTGAGTACTTACTATGTACCATGTACCAGATTAAGTGCTTGATAAGTTCTATCTTGATTAACATGTGAGAGAAGATTTGAAAGTAATATTATCCTCATATGTCAGGGAAAAACAGCTGAGGTTCAAGAAGATAAACAGATTGCCACCAATGACACTACTAGTGTCTGGTGGCACGGGTGTTCCTGAATTACACCTTCTCTCTTGATTTTCTTCTTCCTCTGTTTCCTCCCTCACAGGTTCCTGTCCCTCCATAGGACCCCAATATGTTGATGTTTCCCAGGCTTCCACATTCACCCATGTCATTGACCAATATAATATGCCATATTATATAATATAATAAACGTGCATGTCCAGCCCAGACCTTTCTCCTAAACTCGTCAGCACACAGTTGTGGTTAAAAGTGGGATATGGCACTCAGTGACAGCATCTACTGCTTACCAGCTTATATGGCCCCAAGCAAAGGACTTAATCTTTCCAGACTTTATTTTCTCATCTAGAAATAACACCTAAGGGTTAATTGAGAGAATACATTTAAAGCAACTAGCACTTCATACATATTCAATAAATATTAGCTGCTGTTGTTATTGTTATTATGATTTCAAACTGTCATCAGGAGTCCAAGAGCCCTTCAGACACAACCTGTCTACAACAAAGACTTCCTTTCTTCTAACAAGCCTGCTCTTCCTCTCCATTCTTTTTCATGGTGAATGGTGCTGCCACTCTTCATCCATGGGCTCATGTCAGTAAATCTCAGTAACTCCTGCTCCTAATATACGCACTGTCCTAGGAGTGGGAAATGTTTAGCTAACCTCTAGAATCTATCACCCATACTTGTATAAGAGGGGTCTCTTTCTACGTTTCAAATCTGTTCACATCTGCCCACCTCATTTAAACTCATTCAGAGGATCACCATGAACACCTTGGAATAAGGTCCAAATGTCTCAGCAGGGCACACACAACCCTTTCATATCCAGTCTCTGCTGACTCTCCTGCCTCAGTTCCCACCTCCTCCATTCCCCAAAGAGACAAAATTACTACTGCTGTCCTGAGCAGACACGAATCTTTCATATTTTAGTGTGCTAGCAAATGCAGTTTCCAGGAACGAAAAGTACCCTCCTAGCTGACTCCTTTCTGTCTTTCTAAATGCTACTCATGCCCCTTTCTTCCTAAGTCTTTGATGGCTTCTGAGGTCTGCATTTGACGCCTCCTCCTGGTGGCACTGGCAGCCTGCCCTTGCCTCTCCCTCAGCCCTTTCACAGAGGACTCTCGATCTTACTGCTCAGTTTGCTGCTCTGTCTCACATCCTGGACTCTGAGAGTCCTGACTTGAGTCTACCAGCTCTGCGACCTGGCACTGGGGACGGTATCTGAAAGGCACTGGACAAGTTGAAGTCTGACAGGAAGCCAAGTTCTAGGATGAAAAGCATGCTGATGGCACAAGTACAAATCTGTCTGTACAGACACAAAATTGTAGTGCTGAGAACAACTCTGCAAGTCTAATCAAATCCTTTTAATTTGCACATGAGAGCCAGAGAGTTTGGGAAGGTTAAGTGACTCATTCAAGTTCATACAGCTGTTCACACAGTCCAGGCTCATCCCAAAACACCAGTTTAGGAAAGGTAGGTGAAATGAACCTAGGGCTCAAACTAGAACACAATCACCCTCTGAGTTCACATAAATAAAATATTTATTTAGTGATAATCTGTCATGGGACAGAAAGGGTTTTGGACAATTTGGAGAAATACTTACGAGAAAATGAGACTTTAGTTTTCTCACAACCAGTGAAATCCTACAATGCAGAAAGATGGAGATTGTGAAGTAGGGCACGCTGTGAAAGCTGAAAGAGGCTCCAGTACCTACCAAGGTTGGAATTTAAAGCCCTGCTACAGGACCTGGTGCATTTTCTGGGAGTGGATCACTAATGTGCCTGCAAACTAGTTGGCAGCCAACACAGGCAGGTAGGAAGAATTTATTCTTGTGTCACAGTGTAAGATAAAAACAAACCAGTGTGAAATAATGTCTTTAAAATAATCCTGAGTTTTATTATGCCATTTTGTATAGTATTACTCAATGAAGGCCTAAAGCCTAAAAAGGTGAAGCTCAGCAAAATTTGGGAATTGAGTGGAAGGCAAAATGGCATGGGCAATATACACATTTCTCTATACAAAACAAGCTCGGAGCTCCATGAGGGCAAGCAGCCCATGTCCTGTTCATTGTTGTATTCCTTCGAGCACTGTCCACCAGAGCAGGGAGGCACACTGGCTCATATGTTCAACCAAAAAGCAAATGAATGAATCTATGAATCTATATAAACAGTTCACAGCCCCGTCAGTCAAGTGAGATAAGTAAAATGTGAGAAGTTACAGATTTTCAAGGCAGAACCAGGCTTTTGCCTGGGATCCCAGCAGACATCAGTTCCAGGCTCTACATTGGTATGCAAAGAATTTGAACAACAGTTTCAGAAGAAACATTTCAAGTATGCAGTTAATACTAAATTGGAAGAGACAGCAAATAATGAGAAACAAAGTAGCCAGATAAAAGGGTTTTAGATATTTCAAGTACCTACCCAGCTAATAAATGCAAATGAAGTTCAGTGTAGATAAGCACGGAATTATGAGTCTGGAAGCAAAGAACAAAAAGGAGAACTATCTGCTAATGGAAATGAGCTGCACAGCGCTGACCAGGAATGAGATCTGGGGAATTACTGCAGGAGAAATCCCTCAAGCTTTCAACCCACTTTGCTGCAATGGAAAAGCAGCACAGTGATGAGCTATATTAAACCACAATACATGACTATCAAGTCACACTCCACACTGAAGGAAAATGAAACCAGAGCAAGGAAAGAATAAGGTTTTGTTTTGTTTTTTTAATTTAAACTCTCATTCTGTTTAGGGCAAGACCATCCTCGGTTTTTTAAAAAATTTCAACCTTAAGCAATTGCCTTCTATAGATTTATTAGAATGTGGTTTTTTGTGATTTGTTTTTATTCTCTGTCATTTTCCATGCAGTCCCATAATTATTCAAGGGTCCCTAAAATACAGCCATCACACTTGATGGCTGGAGACATCACTGTGAAAATCAGAAGACACTTGGATTGCAAAGGTTGAATGTCCCCTCTGCCAAAGCCTTACATTTTCTTTTTTGCTGGTCCCAAAGAAAGAATCATACATTTATATAGCTTTTAAGGCTAGAAATACACCTTTATGAGCCTCCTAATTATAGCAGCTAATAATAGGACCACGTTACAGTTGAACTTCTCAGATTCAGAGGGCCAGTGATGTCAGCTGACGACAGTAGAATCTACTCGAGAACTATTTGAACCAAACAAACTCAACACACATTTGAAGGAGGCAGATGTGATGGAAGGAGAACTTAAAGACTTCCCTGGCCAAAAACAGGTCCCCCTATTCCTGGTTTGGTTCCTGAAATTCCATATTCTGTCATTCAACAAGTATTTCTTGAGTGCCTACCATGGACTAGGTAACATTCCAAACATGAATTGGTGTAACAGTAAACAAAAGAAATTGTTTCTTGCCTCTTTCTTCACTCCTTGCCTTCATTAAGCTTGAATTCTAGTGAAAGGGGACAAAACAATAAACACAGAAATGAGGTGAATACTCTCAAGTAATGGGAAGTGCTAGGAAGGTAATGAACTGGATGATGTGGTGGAAACCCAGAGAGGAGTATGGAGACTATTAAGGAGGACAGTTCAGAAAGACCATTCTGAGGAAGTGACATTTAAGGACTTGAAGTCTTGAAGAATGAGGAGCCCTTAGGGAAATTCCACAACAAAATACAATTATGGCCTGGATAAGTGGAGACATTTAAAAAGTATAATTTACTAACATATCATTCTGAATTAATTTCTCAGATGTTTTTATATCTGATCACTTTGTAGAACTGTGTAAAAAATAAGGAACAGAGAATACAGATGATATTTAATATAGAAGGATACAATGGGTTGGGAATGCAGGATTCAGACCTAACAAGCAGGTCCTCTGTCTTGGTGAAGGAGAAAATAAGGAAAAATGTTTACTAAGAGGGTTATAAAACTAAAGGAGTAGAAAGACTTTCAACACAATAACAGAGCATGCTCCACTAGGTTTACCCACATTCCTTCCAGCAATAACCTTACTTCAGAACAGCATGTTCTTCACCTAATCAGTGACTTCTTCATAGATAAAAACGTACATCAACTGATAGCTGCTCAATCTGCTTTTGAAATAGGAAACACCTTAGTATACACTGGGGGCAGCTCTAAAATGACCCTCTATGACGCCTGCTCCTGGTATTCATGCCCTTATGTAATCCTCCTTCCTCCCTGTGGGTTGGACCTAGAAACTTGCTTCTGTGAGTGGAATACAGAAAAAGGGATGAGATGTCACTCTGAGACTAAGCTGCAAAGAGACCATGGCGTCCATTTGGCATGCCCTTTCTTATTCACTCACTGTGACAGACATCAGAGGCCATGCTGTGAGCTACTTTACAGAGAGGCCCATGGAGCAAGAAACTGAAGAACTGAATCCTGCCAACAACCACATAAGTGAGTTTGGAAACAGATCCTCTCCCAGTTGATCCTTCAGATGAGGCTGCATTCCCAGCCAGCATTTTAACTGCAGCCTTGTGAGAAAAACTGGGGATGAAGCTAAGCCATGTTGGGATTTCTGACCCACAGAGACCAAAAGAACAGATGCTTGTTGGTTTAAGTAGCTAAGTTTTGAAGTAATGGATAACTAGTATAGACCAGCAATGTTCAACCTTTTTCATCTCATGGCACACATAAACTAATTACGAAAATTTTTCCACACACGAAGAAATATATTTTTTCCAATCTGACTGCCCTCCTCAAATGGTATAATTTTGATTCATTTACTTCATTCACACCAGGGGACTATTGTTATGTTGGCTGTTGTCATTTTTTTATTTGACAATCTAAGGGAAAAGAGGTCACGTTCTGGCTGGTGTGGTTCAGTGGACTAAACACCAGCCTGCAAACCAAAGGGTTGCCGGTTCAATTCCCAGTTGGAGCACATGCCTGGGTTGCAGGCCAGGTCCCCAGCAGCGGGTGCATGAGAAGCAACCACACATCGATGTTTCTCTCCTTCTCTTTCTCCCTCCTTTCCCCTATGTCTAAAAATAAATAAATAAAATCTTTAAAAATAAATAAATAAAATTATCTTTAAAAAAAAGAAGGTCAGTGCCCCTGACTAAATAATTAGATAGGGCATGTTTTAAAAATTCTTGGGGCATTCTGATATAGATGCCAAAAATATCTTTCAAATTGTTACCTGCCTCTTGTTGACATTTTCTTTCATTTTAATTGTATATTTTTCCATTACCATTTATCCCCCATATACTCTCCTCCCCGCCCCACTGGAATCACCACACTGTTGTCCATGTCCATGAGTCCTCTTTCCTTATTGCTCAATCCGTCTACCCCCTAGCCCCACCCTCATAGATGTCATCCTGCTCTCTATCTATGAGTCTGCTCTATTTTGCATGTTCAGTTTTTTCATTAGATTCCACATATGAGTGAAGTTATGTGGTATTTGTCTTTCTCTGAGTGACTTATTTCACTAAGCATAATGTTCTCCAGGTCCATCCATGCTATTATTGCAAAGGCTAATATCAAACTATATTATAAGGCCTTAGTAATAAAAACAGCATGTTACTGACATAAAAACAGACACATAGATCAATGGAACAGAATAGAGAGCCCAGAAATAAACCCACACCTTTATAGTCAATAAATATTTGACAGAGGAAGCAAGCACATACAATGGGCTAAAGATAGTTTATTCAATGAACACTCTTGGGAAAATTAGATATGTGCAGAAAAATGAAACTAGACCACCTTCTTTTTTTTTATTGTTGTCCAAATACAGTTGTCTCCATTTCTCCCCTACCACTCCCCCTTGCCTCACCCATCCCCACCTCCTACCCTCCATCCTACCTGCTTTGGCTTTCTCCATGTGTCTTTTATACATGTTCCTCAACGACGTTTCTCTTTATTTCCCCCATTACTCCCTACCCCCTCCCATCTGGTTACTATTAGTTTGTTCTTTATTTCAATGTCTGTAGTTATATTTTGCTTGCTTGTTTGTTCTGTTGATTATGTTCCATTTATAGGTGGGATCATATGGTATTTCTTTGACCACCTGGCTTATTTCGCTTAGCATAATGCTCTCCAGATCCATCCACGCTGTTGTGAAGGGTAGGAGCTCCTTCTTTCTTTCTGCTGCATAGTATTCCACTGTGTAAATGTACCACAGTTTTTTGATCCACTCATTTAATGATGGGCACTTAGGTTGCTTCCAGCACTTGGCTATTGTAAATAGTGCTGCTATGAACATTGGGCTGCATGGGTTCTTTCGGATTGGTGTTTCAGGATTCTTAAGGTATAATTCCAGCAATGTAATTGGCAGGTCAAAAGGCAGTTCCAGTTTTAGTTTTCTGAGGAAATTCCATACTGTTTTCCATAGTGGCTATACCAGTCTGCATTCCCACCAGCAGTGTACTAGGGTTCCCTTTTCTCTACAGCCATGCCATCACATATTGTTTGTTGATTTGTTTATGATGGCCGTTCTGACTAGTGTGAAGTGGCATCTCAATGTGGTTTTAATTTGCATCTCTCTGATGGCTAGTGAGGTTGAACATTCTTTCATATGTCTCTGGATCCTCTGTATGTCCTTTTTGGAGAAGTGTCTGCCCAGGTCCTTTGCTCATTTTTAATTGGGTTGTTTGTCTCCCTAGAGTGGAGTTATGTGAGTTCTTTATATATTTTAGATATCAAAACCTTGTCTGATGTATAATTTGCAAATATATTTTCCCATATGGTTCGTTCCCTTTTCATTTTGCTGATGTTTTCTTGAACCATGCAGAAGTTTTTTTTATTTTGATGAAATCTGTTTATTGTTTCCTTTATGTCCCTTGCTCTAAGGGACATAGACCACCTTCTTATACCACACACAAGAATTAAATTCAAAATGGATTAAAGGCTTAAATATTAGACCCCAAACCATAAAAATCCTAGGAGAAAACTTAAGTGGTAAAACCTCAGACATTGCTTGTAGCAATATTTTATCTGATATATCTTCTCAGGCAAGGGGAACAAAAGAAAAAATAAACCAATGGGACAACATGAGACACTTTCTGCTTTCATGCAACCCTGCTTAAATAGTAAAATTCTGTCTTCCCATGCCTCCTCCAGCCTGTGCTGAAGGGGCTGGGATGAGGCTGCATACAAAGGTAGCAAGTTAAAGGACAATAATAACAGCCATTAAATTCTATTTTATTCTTAATATAATCCCACAATAACATCCCGTGGGATATTAACAAACCCCAGGAAGTTGTCTGTTGTCTGTAATTTTAATTATTTGCTCAACCAGTCAGAACGTGATGATTTTCTTTCCTGGGGTTAATTTGAAGCATCCCTAAGCTCAGGGATGCAGCATCCGCTCCACCTAACCAGCAGAAGCACATCACCAGCCCTCCACCAAATGGCGATATTGCAGCAACTCTCCCTCAGCAACTCTTTCCTGGTAGCCCCCTGAGGTTCCCAGCTTGACTCCACCACTCACAGAGGCAAATAAAATGTGATAAACTACCAACTAATACCAGCAAAGAAAATTAAATCAATTAACATTTTGTAATTCAAAGTGAATTACTTCCAGATTAAACACCATTGCTTCTCTAATATAAACTCAAGTTTATGTAGGGTGAGCCAAAAAGGAGCTCTTATTATATCAAAATGAGTAACACCTCCTTGCTTATCTTTCAAAAGCTAAGGGATTTCTCCGCAACACTGTACAAGGTTGTTTCTATAATCCCAAAATAAATACAATGCTAATCAAAAGAGACAGCCCCTATATAGCACTGCCACTGGCTATTAGCAACAAGGCACTACACAGTAGGTCTTCTTGACCACAGCAACCAGTGACAGCAGGCTTTGCAAATTTAAAGAGGCAGTCCTGGAGTATGGAGAACTTCCAAATATAAAGGCGAAAATACATTTAAATGACCTTGGAAAGCATTCCTCCCTTGCCCTGTGGCCTCACCATGAGGGAGACCAGTTCAACAGAACCAGTTCAAAAGAAAGATGCCTAAGAGAACTCCCCTACCTCGAGCTCTTTGTTTTAATCTCTCCACAACCCTGGCCTACATAAAAATCAATGCATATGCCAACCTTTCATCATCAACAGTTCTTTTAAATGGGCTTCCTTTTCAGGAATAGCCATAGAACTGAGGCCAAACTCTCTGCTCTGGCACCACCAATGCCAAGTAAGGATACCTGAATTAGAATTTGGCCCTAAAAACACGGATCCTCCCAGCCACCCTGAAAATTTATCTTCATAAATGGAACTTTATAGAAAGCTGTGGGGAAATATGCTTTTCCTGCAAACTTCTCCTTGATATTCAGGGTGGGACAAAAGTAGGTTTATCATTGTGAGTATACACAAACACAGAGTGTACTCTTGTATTATTATTTATTAATTATTGCTTTATTTTCCACACAAACGATTATAAACCTGCTTTTGCCTTATCCTGCATTTCATGTACAAAGGAGGAAATCTAATTTCAATTTTAAGGTTTCCTTTCCCAGATTGAATAAAGGTCCAGGCCCCTACATACATTTTAATCTATGCCCCTTACATCTGCACAGATAACCCTCACTCTCATCTTCCTGTGTATCATTTGCAGCACTTATCTTCTAAATCTCTCCTTTATTGAAAGTCACAACATGTCTCCTAGGGTTAAAGTTTGGGAAGGACTTTATACGTGTATGTATTTAAGCTCCACTTTAATATTAATATTGTTAGATAGCATTCACTCTGCTGAGAAAAGATGAGAGCAAAGCCTCATCCTTTGAAGCCCCAGCGACCGCACCTTCTCTGACTCTCCAGCACAGGAAGTCAGGAGGTCTTTAAAGAGAGAAATTCATCTGTCCTGTGCTATTCTACTGAGCCTAGTACACAGGTGTGTATGGGAACAAAACATCTGAAAAGCCAGCAATCCAAGGTGTCATGTCTGTATCAAGCATGAGGAGCACAAAAGGGCAAAGTGGGACAAAGGCAATGGCCCTCTAAAATGCACTCATGTTGCTAAGCTACCAAATAAACTAAAACAACAGGAGGGTTGATGTAACATCGTTTTATGGAGAAAATTAATTACACTATTTCCCCCGCACATCTTTGTATCTATCTTTTTTCTCATCAGATTGCTAGTTGTACTTTTTATGCCCTCTTTATGAACAAAAACTATTCTTTCATCTAAACTGGAAGTATCTTCCACAATGTACAAAATTCAATATGTTCACAAGGAAAATCTTATGAGACAGTCATTGAATTTAAAGATTGTAGGATAAAAGGATAGTTATAGAAAGTTCCTTATATCCTAACCCCTGACCTGTTAAGAAAAGTGAAATGGCATTCTTTTGAAAGAAATATCCATGGAAATAACGAATATATGTCAGAATAATCAATTCTGTACACCCAAATTAAGATGTTGAATGTTTTAATGTTTTCACCCTTATAAAATTATTTAACACTCTTCATTAACTTTCCCTGAAAAGCTCCCCCAAATATATCTACATTAGACTGACAAATTTATTAAAGGTATAATTTTATTATGTTCTCAATAAAATAATCCTGTACTTTAAATAAAAATGACCTCAAAATCAGTCCTGGATAGGAGGGAAACCTTGTGAAATCCAAATAACGTCTATAGGTTAATAGTATTGTACTAATGTTAATCTTTTAGTTCAATACATGTGCCATGGTCAGGTCAGGTGTTACCATTAGAGGAAGCAGGGTTAAGGGTACACAGAAACTCTGTACTATCTTTACAAGTCTTCTGTAAATTTAAAATTACTTCAAAATAAAAGATTTTCTTAAAAAAAAATTATCCTTTGAATTTCAATTTAAAATATGCAACTGGAGAGGAAAAACTTCTAACATTTTATTTGGAGTCTATTCATAAACACGCAATTAACAGAGAACATGTGTTCCCAATTGACTTCTGACATTAAGCCTATTTTATAGTTCCAGAGACCACACTAAGGCAAAGGGGTTATGGCTCTAACAAGAGCACAACATATTTGTATTCTCACTCAAGCCACAGCTTTTCAAAGTCTCTGTAAATCAACATCTATTTTCAATCCCAGAAAAGTAGAGGAAGCAGTTATTTCTAGAATAAATTTCTCCAAGCCAGTAAAAAATCACTTTAAAAAGCTCATATTATGAAAAATCTGTTTTCACAGACAAAGCAGAGTATTGGACTTGTCTATGTTCATTATCTACATGGAAATATTACATATAGAACCAATGTCTATCTTAACTCATGAAAATTGTGAAGCCTTTGTGACTGGCAGACATGTTATGTAAACCTTAATAAATAGTGAAATCCCATTATAACAAAGTGTAATGGTGTCAACATGTCTGGCCCCCGCACCACTGTCAACTCAAACCCACTGTAGAAATTACTCTTCCCAGCAAAAAATCAAAGAACCCATAACCCACTTCTCCACTTTAGCACAAAGGTAAACAAGAGAATGACTTGGGTGCAAATAGAAAAATGCACGACTGGGAAAATAGGCAGAAAAGTTATATTTAAATAATAAAAGATATGAATGGTTTGCAGTAAATCAGAGCAAGCAACCCACAAAAGCAATACAGATAATAAAGTCACAAGAAATCACATCTTTTCTTTGAATAACTGCAGATACAATAAAAATCTTCTGCAGTTAGTAACCAGAGTTCTGATAACAGGAGAGTCTTGATTCTGACACAAATGAATAACACAAGAAGAGAGGAGCATAGGGAGAAGAGAATGTGGAGAACACAAACACCTAACAAACAGAAGAAATGGGAACCAGAACAGAATGGCAACAATTCCCATGGGGATCAGAGATACCAAATTATGTGTCATCCATTCCTAGTCAGGAGGGGCCAGAAAAGAATAGCTGTGCGCCCTGGCATGCCATCTGATATTTTTGTTTAATATAACTGCATTTATACTGCAATAGTATGATAAAGTGTATGCAACTCACATTCCACAGGATGGTTCAATCATTTTCAATACTTTTATTGTCTTAAATCTGAGTTAAAGAAACTCTCCAAGTCTTCGTAATCTTGCCTGGCCACCTGATGGAGTGACCACACTGACATCAGTATTCTCTCTGTGCCTGAGGGGCCCAAAAGAACAGGCAGTAATAGGCTGACCAGCCACCCAACCCCCAAGGCAGAAGGCTACTCCACCACGTCAGGTTTCAGGGTGCTACAAACTAAACATCATTTGGCTGCCTTACATTTAAAATGAAGTAGCAACTGTCACCCGGCTCATAGGAACATAATAAAATGTTCATTTTTTAAAACAGAACTTTTGGGATTTATCCATGTTAAGGACTACTGCTTTATTATCATGGTTAATAATATTGAATATATGTTACAGATGTTATTTAATATAAAATTTCAGAACCAAAAAGGACTCTGTTGAAAGTTCTAAAAAATGTATATACATATATATGTGTGCATGTGTGCATATATATTCATATAAAATGTATATATCAGCCTTTATACCTGTTTACCAAACCATTTTCCAGAATTTTAAAAAAATTTTGCTCTATAGTTCTTCGAAGTTTGAAGTGCTGCATATTATCTTAGTTTTAAATACTCAAATACAAAAACCGCAAAGCTCTCAGTTGTACCACACACTGAATCAGTGAGAGACAGAACAAGGAACAGCTTTCAAAACTCTGCAATAATTCCACAGTTCATAAAAGTTGTATAGTTTATTAAGATTTCAACATAAATAATTTAATATTGGTAAATATTATTTTTAAATCCATTAAATCATAGCTGTGCTACATTTATAGACTATATAGTCCATTACACAGGTCCCTGTTATTTCTGAGCATGTACTGAATAAAATGAACATTTGTATCATTTCCTTCTCACTTTCATGACTTGAGGTTAATTGTAAGCTTCTAAAACCAATCCAGGCTCCACATGAACTAGCTTCAAATGAGAGGTCAGCAATGAAACAAGCAAGTGTTTTTAGCTAGAGGTCTGGTTTCAATGAATAAGTATAAAAACACTCAAACCTTTAATTTCTTGTAACTTTTTTTAAACCAAATGATTTAGTAAAGGCATTTTGCCTGATTTCCTAAAAGGAATATAAGTGCTTAGAAAATCAGACTATAATAAAACTGGGGAATATTTTAGTGAAATCATTAGACTATTCCAGAGTAAATGTCACACTTGCCCCAAATATCTCCACATGTTTCCAGCCCGCGAAGGACAGCCCCAATGAGAGGAGGAAGTGGAAGAACAAAAGACATCCAAGCAGTGGACTCCTGAGCTTCCCCAGCTCTCCAGCACTCCTCACTGTTCCTCAGCTAATGCTCCCTGAGTGCCTAGCTCTTGGCACCGGGCTACAAAGAAAGATATAGAACCTTCCCTCCTGGAGTTAACAACAAACCAAATACTGGATTTACCTTTCTAATAATGGTTAAGGAGAAGAATTTGAGAAGGCAGCGCTGGCCCAGACAGAATTACAAATACATTTTTCATGAGGGAAGGAGAGGAATAATTACAACAATGACAAAAACAAATCAGCTTCTGTTTGAAGAAATCAATCTGTGTTAGAAAGTATTTCACATGTGTAGTCCATTCAATTTTCACAGCTGGTGCAGCTGTGGGATATACATTTTGGTAGACTAGAAAACTGAAGCTCAGGCTCAGAGAGTAAAGGGACTCAAACTGCCTTCCATGGATGGTTTCCCCTGTGGTGAACCCAATGGGGTTCATTCACACTCCCTCACCACAAAGTGAGTGGAGTTTGCTGAGCAGCCTTCATGGTGAGTGCAACGTAGCCCATCCCCGGGAAACTCCCCCACGAACAGGACTTCCCTCCTTCAATAACCTGGATAGTGTAAGATTAGGCATCTCTTCCCTCGGCTGGGGGGTGGGACCCCATCCCACAGTCCTAGAGATCCAAGCAAAGCAGAAGAATCTCTTACAAATGTACTTTGTCAAAAAGAAGCCAGGTAAAATTATTTCTAAGAGTGATATTGCATTATAAAATAATTGCATAATAAAATAAAAAGGAGAGAGAGAGCATGGTACTAGCACATTTGCTCTCTTTCATTAAATATTTTCTTCAAGGAAAATTAACCAAATTATTCAGGCTGAAACAGCTGCCTGGATCTACCATCACATACTGAAACAAGAACTGAACTTTCTCCCACCGCCTCCTTCAAATTTGCAGCACTGGAGGAGACTGGGAGGTAACTGAATAACCTTTGGGTTTTTCTCTCCTAAAACTGTCATGCTACACACACCTCTGCAGTGTGTCTGTCTTCTCCTTATCGAAAGCAGTTCTATAAAATCGAAATACAGTGTAAAAGAGGACCTCAAGCGAGGCTCTGTGGTTCGGCTATAAAGAGGCAGCGGTGCAGTTCCACCCCCCAGCCAGCGGCCGCTGGCCGAGAGCGGCGCAGGACCGCAATGCAGTGAAGGGGAGCAGTAAATGAAAGGAGGCGGGGGAGGGCGAGAGCGAGGCTGCAATTTCCTTGTGTGCGCTGAGCCTGAGCATTTTCTATTTCAACTGAATATGAAGAATCATGGCCTTGTTTTCAGGACTTAAGAAAAAGGAGACAGTTTAAAACCAAATGCCTGCTGTCTGCTACGGCAGTTCCAGTGGCAGGCTGTAATTTGTCGGGGAGAGATAGTGGAAATGCGGTTATGTTTGTATAATCCATGGGCTGTTTATCAGCGAGGTAAAGCCCAAAGATACAGGTAGCAGCAAATCTTTCAGTCTAGGGGGAAAAAAAATCTTTCAACTCGTTAAAAAAGAAAAGAAAGAAAGAAATCCCCACCATTTTAATATAAAATGCGGTTTCGTGTCATTTCTTCATGGGTAATTCTGAAGCAAAAGGAAGAAGTTAGTGAAGAGAAAGAATCTGGGGGACAATAGGCAGGTTTACACCACATATAGAACATGTATGTGTTTTTCTTAAAAAGAGATATTTCCATTCATGTCCTGACATACTTTTAGCCTGTAATTTGGAGGTAAATACCACAAACCACAGCTCTGAACAGATCATTCCTTTGATAATAGGATTTCAGCAACCAGAAACCTTCTTTGCGGGGCGGGCGGGCGGGGGGGGAAGGGATGTGGTAATCAATGCAGGCAATAATGTGTTCCCTTGTTTCTTGTTGTTCTTGTCTTTTCTGAAACAATCAAATCCTCAGTAAAACCTCATCCTTCTCTGAAAATATTCAACAAGCATTCACTTGTTTTGTACCATTGTGAGAAATAATATACACAGATAAAAAGGTAATCAGCTCCTTAAGAATCATGTAAAGCAAACTCTGAAAATTGCTTCTTTATTCATGTATCGGTATTTACTTCCAAGTTCCCGTTTTCTAAGCTGCACATTTTACTCTGAGATATAATCTTGCTTCATCTTTCCAATGTCAGTGTATCAGTCTTCGATTGAATCAACAACGATGAACATAGAGCTTATTTAGTAGTAAACAGAAGATACATCCATAGACTACAAAAACCTCATGTAAATACATCTCAGAATACAGGACCACTAAAGTTCCATTTCAGAATATCTTGCAACCATACTGCATAGCACTAAAGAGACTGGAATGAAATGACATTTCAGACCAGAGTTTCCCTGCATGGCTTCCACCGATGCTGAGCAGTGTCTGCATTGTTTAAATGAAAAGAGGAAAACACATAAATCATGAACTTTTTCTCCCGCTTAAACGTCCCCTACTAGTATTTCTTTCTCTGTAACCTCAAGTGAACTTTGAAAATTAATTCAGCCATCAGCATCCAGCCATACAAATAGCAGACTCTTGTAGCTTTTTATCTTCTGATTCTTTGAGGGAATACTTGCTCCCTGGACTCACACAGTCCAATTTTGCCAAGCTCCTAAAGCTTGGCATTGGTGTGTTTCTCCTTCCCGGGGTCCTTTGTCGGGATTCAATGCAGCAATCCCATAAGGAACATCACAGAGCAACTCACACATACAGTGCTCATTAAACTATGAGTTGTTTTCGGTATCATAATGAGTGATTTTCTAGTTATTTTCTCTAGACCAGAATTTATCATTCAGTAGGTTGTAACACACCCAGAGAAGAATTGCAACAAAAGAAATTGCATGATTTTTAGGGGACCTGCACTCAAATTTGGGGTTTACCAACTAACAAACTTGTGACCTTGGGTAAGTTACTTGAACTCACTGAACTTCCGTTTACTTATCTGTACAATGCAGATGGTAACGCGTAGTTCATAGGTTCAGTCTCAGGACTGCTGACTCCTAGGGGCGACATGGCAGGCAGGTACAGGAGCAAATACCAGTGTTGTTAACAACTGTGTAACCTAGGCATTCTTCCTCTCTCTCCATCTCAATTTCCTCATCTGATTTTCCTCTCTCAATCATGTGAATATACCTAATACAGCTGTTGCGAGGGTTGAATGAGCCATAAAGAACTTCCAGAAGAGTGTCTGGAAGGCAGCAAGTGTCAGCTATAAAGATAGTTGCCATGTTTCCATTTAGCAATGAGATTTGTTGAGCAACAGCTGTGTGTCTGTCACTGTACTAGTCACTGAGGCTACAAAAACACATGACTCTGGCACTCATGAAATTTAGAGTCTGGTGGGGAGAGAAATATTAATCCAATAATCACACAGGTACCAATATTCTTACAAACTGAGGTGCATGCTTTGAAGAAAGAGCACTGTTTGTGCTTTGAAGGAAAGCACAAACAGTGGAGTCTTCACTGGAAAGAGGCATTTGACCTGAGAGTGGAACAATGAGAAGTTGATTAGGCAACAAGGACTAGGGAGATGGGTCCAGGGAAAAGGACCTGCCTGTCCAGGGCCTCAAGGGAGCATGTTACACCAGAGGAAATGACTGGACTTTGGAAAAGGGGAAGGAAACATAGTAGAAACTGAGTCTGCCATAGTATGCAAGTGCCACACCATGCAGGGTCCAGAGACCAGAGTGAAGCTTTAGGATTTTATCCCAAAAGATTAGGAAACTTTTCAGGAAGTTAAGCACTGGGAGGCAAGAGCAAAGGGTGTTGGTAGTGATGTAATCAGATCTGCATCTTGAGAAGATCTTCCTGATTGATAGGACTTGGATATAGGCAAAAGTATTCAGGAGACCAGTGAGGAGACTAAGGTAGATGGGACTAGAGCTAATGATGGAGATGGAATCAAATGGAAAAATTATAGTGAATTTAGGGTACAGTCTGTGAAAAGTATACAATAGCAGTCCCCTTTCCTTTGCTTATCATTGCCAGCATGTTTTCTTCACCTGAACTAAAGGCACAGCTAGAGACAGATATGTGTTATCATACCACAGAGTGGGATGTGACCCAAAACATAGTCTGGGTCAGAAAAATGTGTAGGATGACAGCTGAGGCAAGCACTCCTGCGAGAGTGTCCACATGGGTTCTCCAGCCCAACCCCAGCCCAGCCAGAGGAGAGGGCCACCTGTCTGTCACCCAGAAGTTCTGGGAACCCAAGGAACTCTAGGCCACAGCTGCTTTCTGCTCCTGTTGCTGCCTCTTTGCTAGTGGGAAAAGGAAATCAGCACCGAATCACCTAAGATCTACTTCTAGGTTTATATCAGTGATCAACTGAAATAATATCTATCAATCTTTTACATTATTTATATCTACTTTTCACTAAAAACACTGCATAACTTATGGACATTACGTGGTTGGTCTTCTTCTCCTCATAGAGAACAGATCAAGTATTGGTGTTGGCTCCAGTCATTCTGATATATCCTGTGAAATACTGTTTCTAACCCTGACCCTCTAGATGAGATTCATTTTCTTTTGAGCTATGCTAACTGGTGGCATCATCTACTTTAAACTGACTTTTATAAACACAGATCTCACTCAACAAGAATAAAACATTTATTGAGCATGTCCTACATGCCATGCCTATGTCAGGTGCAAGAGACCGACAGATTAAGTGGCCCATCTGCAAGGTCAAGGATCAACCGTCTATTGGGGAAGACAGATATGAACAAATTAATCACAACACAACATGGACCTGCTAAAATGAGGACAGGAATAAATTGTGGAAAACCAGATCTGTATATAATTACTTTCTGTGTGGGGCGGCACATAAAATCTCTATAGAATTTGTTGCAAAACACAATAAAAATTAGATAGCCTTTAGCTTAACAACTTCCTTCTGGCATTTTGTTCTTACCCTTTAACTTCATTACAATTGCCTAGAAGTTCCTGTACTCCATTATTAATGGAAATGTTTCCCCTCATTATCCAGCAACTCTGTCACATAGACAATTCTGTTCTGGAAGATGTTTGAGGACTTCTTTAGCTGATAAAAGTGTTAGCCTTTTGCAGACTAAGGCAGTCACTGCCGAGCACGGCTCTCAAGGACTGTGATTACTTAGGAAATAGGAGCATCTGTTTTACATGTGTATGCAGTATAGCCCAGCAACCTACTATTTGAAACAGTAAAATTTTATTATCATTAAGAGATTAAAGAATAATAATCCTTGTAATTATGCTTCTAAAACAGTCAAATCTCAATTGTTCAAGCTCCCAAAGAATAGAATGTCTCTCTCTCTCTCTCTCTCTCTCTCTCTCTCTCTCTCTCTCTCACACACACACACACACACACACACACACACACACACAACCACCTTTGGAGCCCAAGACCAATACTTTAAAAACAAAAGAGGCAGCTACCTGCAAAGAACACTTGAGGACAGTGGAAAAACTATCTGCCCCAAAATATTGGTTGGCCAAAAAGACCATTACATTTTTTTTCCTGTGGGATGGCTCTAGTAGTGTTTTGTTGTCTTTTACTTCATTTGAAACAATTTTGTTAGACTGTATTGTGACAACTGTCATAGTAGGGTGCATTTTTAAAAAACTTAAGATTAGTGAATTATTGTGCAGCCATTTTAATATTGAAGATGGAAGAAAATATGCAACATTTTCAATGTATTATGCTTTACTACTTCAAGAAAGGTAAAAATATAACTGAAATGCAAAAAAAGATTTGTTCAGTGTATGGAGAAGGTGCTATAGACTGATCAAACGTGTCAAAGTGGTTTGCAAAGTTTCTTGGTACTATTGACATTTGGGCCAAAAATTCTTTGCTGTGGGGTTGTCTTATGCATTGGAAGATGTTTAGCAGCACCTCTGGCCTCTACCCACTAGAAGCCAGTAGCAGGAGATAGGGCCAACCCAATACCTTCCTCACTGACTAGACTATTTGGCTGTTAGTGGGAACGTATCCTACATTCTCTGAGAAAGAAATGAATCAAATTTAAGAACACAAGAATTGGAGAACTTGTGGTATAAACAGATTAGTAACTCATACTCTGGCTTCTTTGGCAAGATGTCTTTCTTTCATCCTATCACTCTCCACAACCTAAAGAACAGCATCTAGTGGCTTTACCCAAGCATTTAAGGTCGAATACCAACCTACATTTGCCAACTTGTACCTCACCTTCCTCATACCAAATGAGCAAAATCACTGACCTCAGTTCATGCTTTCCTCCCTCCATCCAAGTGAAGCTTGAGGCAGGCAGAAGTTGTGCTAGAAGTAGCTACAAAATCAGCTCTGTTACTCAAAGGATATATCAGCACCATTCAGTGAGTTCCAAAGTCCCAAACTGTATTACTATTTATCACATTAACAAATGAACCAAACAGTTATCTCAGAAATAAACAGCTAGAAGTAGACAGCTGACACTAGGTAATGAACTAAAACAACAGGTAGTCTCAGGGACATAGATTCTGTGCCCTCAGAGGCACTATTGGGAGGATCAGGCTTTAATCTGAAAATGACAAGTTAATCAAAGGTCTGGTTAACAAAACCTTCGTTACCAAATGAAAGATAAGGGCATGATAATAACAATAATAATAGCTGGCATTTATTTGTACTTGCATGTTTTACATGTTTGATTCATTTAGTCCTCACAGGAGCCCTCTGAGGTAAGTAAGGTTTATTATGCCCACATTACGGGTGAGAAAAATGAGGTCAGAGGTTGAGTAACTTGGTCAAATTCCCAGAGTGCCTAAGTAGTAGAATCAGAATTTGACCTCAGGCTATCTAATTCTAGAATCTATGCTCATAACTCAGCCAGGGAAGGAAATGTCAGAGTATAAGTAGAACTATATATGTGAAATGGATCTTAATGCTTCAGGTTGTCAGTAGTAAAATATTTACTAATTTAACAGTCAAGAAAAGGCAGCTATTTTCTATCATGGCTAAATTATTTGCTTTATCCAACCAAAATGCAAAGGATAAAAAAAAACCTTTCTACCAAATATATCTTTCAATGCAGGAAAGATGAGCAATGCCTTGTCCCAAATTATAGTAAAATTTAAAAGAACTGGATCAAAATTTTCTTCAACAGTCTAAATGAAATATACACAACCTGACCTATGTGGTTTACTATCAATTTATACCATTTTGCAAATGTCTTAATCTGAAGCAAGTATTTTTCATAAGAATTTTCACTGAAAGAAAACATTTAATCTTATAACACTTTATATTTCCCTTAATAATTCTAAAAATGAGTCGTAATAATTGACTTATAAAGTAAAAATTTCAATAGCTTATTTCTAAGTTACACAATGGAATAATATGCATCTATTGAAAGTTACCTTTATGAATAGTTTGTAGAGATTAAAAAGTCAGATACAATAATGTTAAGTAAAAATGACAAAATTTATTTTTAATTATGAATACATAGCTGGGAATGCATATTCATAGGGAGTAGGCTAGCAAAAATGTTCATGTTAATAAAATGGTTGTCTTTAAGTGGTGGCATATTAGAATTTTTTCTTTATGCTCTTATGTATTTCCATTTTTGTGGGATAAACATCTTTACATTGTAATAAAAGAAAGTAAACGCTTAAAGTAAATACGAACAAGAAAGTCATTAACAACCCAAGTTCTGTTTCTACACTCAGCTCTTTTAAGGAACATTTTACCATCTAGTTAAGAAAATTCTCTTTGAACCACACACCAGACGTAAATTTGCCTTTATGAGGCCTTTCAGCATTTTATAGACAACCACTAATCCAGAATAATAAAGAAAATCAGGCATTCTTTCTCTGGGGGGAAAAACACTTTCTCTTTAATTTAGAAGAAATAAAATGGGCTTTGGACTGCATTTCAATCCTGGTTCAAATACTTCAGCAAATTAGTTAAGCTCTCTGAGCCTTAGTTTTCCCACATGTAAAAAAAAGTTGCTATTAGAATTAAATTCAACAGCATCAGTCAAGTGGCTAGTTCAAATGACTGTACCCCCACTAGCAACAACTGCAGCTGCAATGTTAGCTTCCTTTTCTCACTTGGCTTTTCGACCTGGTACTGCATTCATAATTGGGAGGAAACACACAAGTAAATTTCACATAAGAACTGTATTTCAGATTCATCTGAAATACCAGTGGTTCCAAATGAGGGACAAAAAATATTCAATACTATTTTACAGTCAACATGTGTATTGTTCTTGTCAACATAGAATGAGTCCAGTTCTTAATTAGCATTCCACATTTTTTAAATGTTGATTTTAGACACATTTTTAATAAAATAATGTGTGTTAAATTTACTCACCTTGTTTATTTTCTTTGTGTCTGATTTTCCTTCTTTCTGTCTTTATTTCTTATATTATTTTGGATACATGGAGAATATAATAGTTATAAAATGCTAAGTATTTACTCATAGCTGGATAATATATCAGGTAGCATTTAATCTATAATAATAAAATATGTTATAATCCACAAATGTAAAGAAATATCACAGAAAAATTTTCTTCTGTTTAGTGTAAATGACTATTAGAATGGGTTAGAATCCTCATGCAATATTTAAAACAGGCATTTTCTCCTTGGGAACATTTACACAATCTCTCTCTTCTCTCCTGAGCTTCAAAGTTTCCTTAACACCATTCTAGTTCTTCATAATATAGCGATTTTAACCAGGTTTTAGAGAGTGTACAGACCTCCCTCCCTAGTATCAGGGACAGAACAAATATAAAGTTCAATTAGGTGAGCATAGCTGAGATTTTACCATGTCATTTCTTTTTTAAAACGTTTATTTATTTTTAGAGAGAGGGGAAAGGAGGGAGAAAGCAAGGGAGAGAAACGTCAGTGTGTGGTTGCCTCTTGTGCGCCCCCTACTGGGGACTTGGCCTACAACCCAGGTATGTGTCCTGACTGGGAATCAAACCAGCAACCCTTTGTGTCACAGGCCAGTATTCAATCCACTGAGCTACACCAGCCAGGGCCACTGTATGTCATTTATATAAGCATTCATTATTCTTATATTTGTGGAGTTGATGATTCCTTTCTCTTTGCCTTGCTAATTCCCACTTTTTCTTCCCAGATATTATATTTAAAAGCACCTATTCTGGGGAGAGTTTCTGATAACTTCCAACTCCCACCCTTCCCCCAAACTCACCACCTCAGATGAGATTGGGGGCTCTAATTATATTCTCTCACTATGTACTAGATTTTTACTTTATAGCACTATTACAACAGTAACTAAATTATTATTAGCATACCCTCTGCTTCATATCTGTCTGTATGAGTAGACTGTAACTTCCATGGGACAAAGATGTCTCTGTCTTGTTCATCTTTGTACGCCAGTCTCTCCTGTGGTATCTGATCTATAAAATTACTCAATAAATAATTACTGAGCCTTTATTTGCTGCCAGCAGAAATATCTGGATTTATGCTTTCAAGTCAGAGTAAAACAGCCTGAATCTCAAAGGTCCATTTATAATCAAAATGTATTCATTGTATAGTTTAGTAAAATATGTCAGGGAACCATTTTTCAGCTTCTAATAACTACCTGCACGAATATAAGCAAAGTTTGGCTGTCATTCACACAAGGTATTTGTGTGTCTAAAGGATATACAACTACAGTTAACAGGAAAACATGCTTTCTAAATCCAAATATGCATTGGCTATTGCTTTATCAAATTATTTTTTTCTTGAATATTATGAGATTGTTAGAATGTCTGCCTTCAGACATAGCAAGGGCTATTTCTGATTGTTTTCAGAAAGGCCATACCCAATGAGGATAGAGTACATTATGAGGCTTGGACAAAATTAAAATCAGAGGAATTTTAGTTAGGGTGCTTGGAAAGAATATAAAATAGAAATTTGTCTTGTGAACCAGGGTCAGATCCTCCATGTTACCCTGAACCTCATTACCATAAACAAGCCCAGATAGCCAATAAGATCAGTTTTATGGAGCACCGTGACTTTTTTCAGCTGATAGAATGTTCACTGTGGAATCGCCTCAAGGTTTATACATTACTTTAATCACAGGATAATTCAGGTTACTCTACTTGACTTCTGAAGTCATGATAAACTGCTTCTTTCTGGGACACAAACCAGGCATGGTGTCAAGTGGACAGCTTAAACTCCTGCTGTGTGCTAAAAAGGAAATAATGAGAACAGAAGAGTGGAAAGCAAAGCTTGAAGCCCTCATTGTAACAGGCACCAAACAATTAACCATAAGCAACACCAAAGGTTTTGAAATAATAATGTAGGCTTTTTCCTAACATTATTCAACAAATACTGTAGACCAGGCACTGAGCATGATTTCAGTGATTAAGACAGACACAGTGTGTGCCTTCAATGAATTCACAAAACGTCTTCCAAAATGGCAAATAGCGGCGCTGGTTTCTAAAGAGTATCAGTAAATGTCCTTCATTCAATTATCATTAATGAAATGCTATGCCACTAAGTGTACTAGTCACTTAGAAGCCTTTCCAAGAGTTGAATCAGACTTTGGGGTCACAAAGGACTATAATACAAGTGACAAATGAGTGACCCAAATGATCAAGGCTATAAAAAGGGAGGTGCACTCAGGTTGCCAAATAGAGAGATGCTCGGGTCAGAGGTAGGACTGGAGCCACCTTTGAAAGAGTGGAGACCTGAAGAAGAGGGAAGAGGACCTTGAAGACATGGAGGAAGGTACAAAGAAAATACAGAAGCAGGAGCGCCAATGGCATCCAAGAGAAGTCAGTAGGTGAGTCTGAAACAGAGAGAACCAGCAATGAAGCAATGAAAGATGGAACTGGAAAGGTAAGCAGACTCCTCAAATACTTTATACTTAATACTATGAAGTCCTGAACATTCACAAGAGAAGGTTGAAGAAATCCTTGCATTAGAAAGACTAATCTAGTAGTAGTTCCTCAATCTGGTTTAAAAAAAAATGCTGACAGCTAGCTTAAGTAGAATCACCTGGAGAATTTTATGAATAATATAGATCTCAGGTCCCTCATTCCTAGAAAGTTAGAGTATAACTAAATATATCCTAGAAATTTAGAGTATATGTATTATAGATACATCCATTATATATAGTATATATAAATATTATACATATATATTTTCAAACTACTTCCTTAAGTGAGTTCCTATGTGATTCTGAGGCATAGCCAAGTTTGAGAAACACTGCCAGAAAAGACAGGGTGGGGGTGGGGGGAACAAGCCTGTGACTCTGCTGGCTTAGGGAAAGCAACGAAGGCCAGGCCTTGGGAGAGTTCGGTCTGGCCTGACCTAACCTAAAGATAGTCAGACTTCTCAGCCTAAGTCATGACCATAAGGTCTAACTGACATCTAGAAATATTTGTGGGGACTTTTGACCCCTAAAAGTACATTACTCTTACATTGCTATTCTCACTGTTTAGAATAAATGGGTTATTATGCAAGGACTCTAAATGCATCAAAAACTATGTCTGCACATCTTGACTCCATCTGTTTTCTCCTAACCCCACCCCATGAGAAGAAGGCAAATTCTTCAAAGGCAGAGAATTTACTCCCTCCTCTATCCCAGCCCTGCCAATGGCCTTAGCACACACTGGGCAAGCAATCTTTTTTCATTTGTTTGTTTTTTTTTAAATAAATGCAAAAATGAATGAAGAAAAACCAGTCTTTTTGATCACTGAACAAAGCACTTGACACCCCAAGATCTTTAGGAACCATATCTAAATACCCATTCTGCAGGTGAAAACCAGAAAAAAATCAGTTATGTCCACCATGGATATTAAATGGTTCAGTAGCAGGGGTGTCCAACCTGTAGCCCACAGGCTGAATGCATCCACGAATGGCTATGAATGTTGCCCAAGACAAAACTGTAAATTTACTTAAAACATTATGAGATTTTTTGTGTGATTACATGTCACAATGTATTTAACGGGTGGCCCAAGACAACTCTTCTTCTTCCAGTGTGGCACAGAGATGCCAGAAGGTTGGACACCTCTGTGAGAGAGTTCCATGACAGGGAAAAGACCTGGGGGAAACTTTGAAGGAAACGTTGAGGCAGGGCACAGAGGCCGCAAGAACAGCAAAATCCTTGTAGTAGGCTGATTTCAGCCTGATTTTAAAGATTTTATGTATTTATTTTTAGAGAGACGGGAGGAAGGGAGAAAGAGAGGGAGAGAAACATCCATGTGTGAGAGAAACATCAGTGTGTGGTTACCTTTCTTGCGACCCCAGTTGGGGACCTGGCCCTCAGCCCAGGCAAATGCCCTGACCTGGAATCAAACCAGTGACCTTTCAGTTCCCAGGCTGACATTCAATCCACTGAGCCACACAAGCCAGGGCCAGCCTGATTTTAAAGCATCTGCCATCTGTAGACATCAGGATTTTCTGGGGATGCAAAATTTACCTTTTAAGTCTACAAGAGAATTATTACTGGGGCATGCAGGGATTCCTTCTCTTCCCATTTCAGAGTTCTAAAATTTGAGAGACCATCTTTAAATGCCCAGGGTTTGGTATTTCAAAGTTGGTAGACTTTACATATTTGCTTTTCTGATAATGATGGCTATATAATCAATTATTATTCCTTTAATACAGACTTTTTAAATCATCTTAACTTAGCATAATTAGTCAAAATCACTATGTTATAAAGTTACCTGCCTAGCCCCTTCATTAATCTTTTTAAAATAGGGAAACTGAGCCCCAGAAAGTTGATGCTGTGGGTCTCAATGGTCCATCAGTTTCAGAGCCAACACTGCAACTGAAGTCTCTATATTCAAGAATAAATTCTACAATGTGACATTGCCTCTCTCAAAATAAAAGAAAACAAAACCTATGGCTTAGTGTATTTTAAGCCCAGTGCTTTTTATCGCATAGGTATTTTTCCTTCAGGAAAGTAATCAAGATGAGGCAACCTCATGAGAAACTGGTTTTAGATTTTTGTGGCTAAGGTTCCTAATTTTAAATAATTTGACTTTACCAAATGAGATTAATTTAATTGTCCTTGAGACAGGTAAGAGGGGAAAACATAAAATATAAAAATATAGTATGCTTAGTTTCTCCAACAGTTTTTCATAGTGAGCTTTTGGTGGGGAGTGGCATCTGTTCTTTCCAGTAGGAGTATTTTTATTACTGAAGTTGTTTAAACTTGATGAAGCATGATAACAGTGGAAAGCAAAAAACCTGGTTTTACTATTTTAAAATTCTCTACAGACAATACAGCCCCTGGCTCACTGCACCTGAAGACGTTGGCTGCCACCACGGCCCTTGATAGGTCACTGTGGTAGGCGTGCTTAGAGATAGCCCAGTGACACAAATCACTGCCACGAACATCTCCACAACCGGTATTAATAATATTGGAGACACATCAGAAAACATTTTAGATCTTGCCAAAAGGTATAAAAAAAGGGGGAAACAATAAACTCAAAGCAGTCCAAAGTGTACCCGGATGATACAGTAGATGAGGGAGTTCTGAGTGTGTGGCACAGCAAGTTCCACAGACTGGATAAAAGATCGCGCTGGGGACAGCTCTTCAGCCTCCTGAGTCCGAAGGACTCGGCAGTGCAGCTTCTGCATTAAGATCATGCTCTGGTTTGCCCTCACCATCTGTTCATCAACATATTCATCCTTAGTGGACAGGTTAATGTAAAAAAAGAAAAGTGTGAATGGAAATACTACAGAATAAATTTGATGAAGCTGAGAAAACAGTCTAAATGTGACATGGAGGAAAGGTCCCACACACCACACCAGCCTCTTGCATTTCTGGTCGGGATACCTGCCCCGGCCATCCATTCCTTCAAAAGCCCAACCTGTGTGGACTCCTGCGTAGGGGCTCTGTGACCTGGTATACTACTCAACTTCCTCACTCACGGTTCACACTATGACCCTCATCTGAGGTACACAGCAATTTCTACAAATAGGGAGACTGGTTTTAGGCAACACAGTCCTCCATCCCACTGTCAAGGACTCCTCAGTCCTTGAACTCTGGTTCATGGCCAGAACATTTATGTCAACACTAAATACTATGTCCACCTCCCAGAGTCAAAATGCACTTTAGGCTATAGGATGTCGTGTGTTGAAGAAACACATTTAACTTTGTTTTATCAGGTGTTTCTGCAAAATCAGCAAAGCACAGAATCCTTTTTCCCCAGAGCACCTGTTAGCATGAATGTATCTGTGGCCCAGCATTGTGCATTCAGATCCAAGAGAAATTAGGGAATTCACCTTCCTCTTAAATGTAATTTCTTAAACAAAAGAGTTCCATGCAAAGCAAGTACTTACATTTGGTTGTATGAATAAAGAAATCATTTGAGTTGTAGAATTCCAAAATGTAAAGACCAGACTAAATCATAGCCAAATTTGGAAGTAGAAACCCTTTGTTTCATTACTGGCAATCATTCACATATTAAATTTAATAACAGTAGAATAATATTGAATAGTTCATTGTTGGTACTCTGCATGTATATATACATACAAAGCCTGTGAGCATTCAATTGTTCACTTCAATTCCCCAACCCCAAGAATTATCTTTCTTTTTATGGTTATGAATTATGAAAAGGTTAAAAAGCAATTTTACATTTTTTTGGTTCTTGATTTATGTCAATGAAAGTTTTTTTATTATAACTGAATTAAGAGTATCTCCATTTTACCAAAAATGTTACACACACCCTGGCCAGGTGGCTCAGTTGATTAGAACATCATCCACACACAAAAAGGTCACAGGTTCAGTTCTCATCAGGGCACATACCTTGGTTGCCAGTTCAATCCCTGGTTAGGGTGTGTGCAAAAGGCAGCTGACTCATGTTTCTCTCTCATTTCTCTCTCTCTCTCTCTTCCTCTCTTCCTCTCCCCACCCTTCTCTCTTCCTCTTTTTAAAACCAATAAATGTATCCTCAGGTGAGAATTAAAATATACATATATAAAAAATTGTTTAAATGCTATACATTTTTTCAAATATATGCAATCATTTAACAGGAAGTTTTAAAGTTTTGAAAATGTGTGAGTATCAATTTAATTAATGTGCTACTTAACACACTTCTAACTACCTGTTAGTCTGACACTACATTTAGCAAATGTTATCTCCAAGGCCAATTAGAGTTTTTCATCTCAGCAGGGTGTGAGAAGTGATGGATTATTGTTGCCATGTATGAGGAAAACTTCACATTCATTACTATCAATTTACAGCCTATTTTTTCTGGCATCTCTAATTTTTTTGTCATATTCTTTCCTTTACTTTCCATAACAATCTCCGTTCGTGAACTTTCTCCACTTGGGAACTGTTAGTTACAAGATGCCCTGAATCAAATGTCATTAACTGATACAACATTCATCTTCTTTCAGGGCTAAAAAAAAAAAAATCACCAAATAATGATTAGAGAAAGAGGAGTTTTAAATATCCTAACCATACATCTCAATCCCATATTGATTTAAGTGATTAATTTTTCTATGATGACACATCATGACCAATCAAATATAATATTTACAAGGTACATTAATCATAGTTTTTAGTTCTCTTATAGGTATGATGGATAGTGAATGTTTTATGGATCAATAAACTGGCAAAAAAAAAGTATTTAGAACTAAAAAAAAAAAAACAGGAGAAGACATATGACCTGCTCAACTTTTATATGGTTTTAAAATTTCAAAAGTCTCTTAATTATAATTTTATTTTAGTTTACTTTTAAGAGTTTCTTTTACCTCCTTGTTTTTATCATGTGGAGCAACAGAAAACATGTTTAAGACATGGAGCTACATCTGTACTTGAATGGGATGTCCAACTGCAAATGGTAACTAGTATGTGATTTAGCCAAAGAAAACAATATTTTAAGTAGGACTGTACAAAATGATCTGTGTATGTTTTGGTCCCTTGGAAAACAAACAGTTAAGATTTAAAGATTAAACCTAGAGTACAGCAGGAAAAAAATGGGTTACAATTTTGCTAAGTAGAGCAGAGATATTGTGACAATAAGGTTTCCTCTCACAATTTTGAATCATCATATTTCTTTTTGTTGTTTTTTACTCTTCAGCCTCATTCACACATTTATATCATTAGCTTATGGATAACTGATTAAAATTTATGTAATTTTGTTGCCCCTGTCATCTTGTATACTTTAGTTCCATTTTTTTAATCTTTCTCTTCTTGGGACCCAGGAATCATGTATGTTTAGTTTCAGGGGGGCTTCCAGACTCTAAGCTTACCCCTATTTCCAATGTGGAAATTGCATACATTGGGGCAGTGGCTGCTCCTTCTCTGGAGCATATTTTCCAACAACAGAATTCTGAGCAGTAGTCCTTTCATCTTGTATTGTACAGGAGTGGATCTTCTACACAAGCAGAGCTGGACAGAGAACCTAAAGGTAAGTATAGGATCATATCATTTGTTTTCCTGCACACCTGGACTGCTACAGATGAGCATAACCACGTGAAAAACAAGCATCACGGTGAAAGGTGATACAGGACCGATCTCCTATTCATGATACATGTGGCTCCTGAGTTCCCAGAGTCCAGGCTGATCCGCCCAGTAGGCAGGCTGGGAAATGGTGTCTGCTGCCTGTCTGCAGACGATGCCCAAGGACTCACCCATGGACACTGCACCTGACCTTCGGAAATATACTATTGGAAACTTCCCTAAATTCACAATATTACTTCTCATAGTTTTGCATTTCATTGCTTTTCTCTGAGAGTTTTAACTAAGAGATGCTCCAGTTTACTCAGAAAACAGCCCAGTGCTGGAGAAAGAAGAATCTGAAAATTCTCTGATAGCCCCAATGATATCCTGAATATGGGAGTCATTTATAAAAGCACCCTTCTATAACATTAGAGAAGGCAGCTTGAAAACACTGTTTTATGATATCAGCTTTTCATGCAGGATCTGAAAAAGAAAGGTAAGACCAAAAGATAAGACACAGCCCCTGCTCTCAAGGAACCTAGAGTCTAGTGGAAGAAGTAGACAAAGGAAGCAAGTACTTTGGAATAGAAGCAGCAGTGCCATGGTTTATAAACTAATGAAAAACTGTTAATGTTTAATGTCTAAGCAATTATTCTGCCTATGGAAGTCAGGGCAGATCCCAGAGAGGAAGTGAATTCAAACTAAGTGTTAAAGAATTAGTAACAGTTTCCAGGAGAAGAGGAAATCTGTCCCCAAAAGAAGGAAGAGTGTATGCAAAAGCACCAACATGCAGGAATCTGGCATATACTAGGAATATAAAAAGGTCCCTGAGACAATAGTGGCGGGCGGGGGGGGGCGGACTGAGGATTAAAACAGTGGCAGGAGATGAAAGTGGAGCAAACAGAGGTGAAGCTCCTTGTAGTAAACATAAGTTCTCTACCTATTATTGGGCCTTTTGAGGGAGTACTCCTGGTTGGGGGAGGCTGTGGACAAATGAGCCAGGCCTGGCCAATCAAAGTACTTCATACACTGGATCCAACAGCAGGTTCGTAGGTAGATGAACAACCCAAGCTGGGCCCATCAAAATCCTTGACCCAGCAAGCAACAGGTACAATCAGAATGCTCCTCAGAACTATTAGCAGGTCCAGTCTTGTGTGTGTGACTTACCCAGTCACAAAGCTCCTATGCTCAGAAAGACTTGGTTTAAATGCTCTGCTGTTGCCATTCTGAAATTCTTAATTTTATCTTTGAGCTTGTATTTCATAAGTCCAATGAGACAATAAGGCATGCACACAGCTGAGGAAATGCACAATCCACTTGCGATGCAGCACTTATGATACTTATGAGCACAGCATTCCAGTGGACCCACATCGTGTGTGAGGCAGTTCCAGGAGACTCAGAGTACAAGGTAAGCATGTTACACCTAAGACGGAATAAATGGAGGTGCTGACAGCTCCAAGAGGCTATGCTGCCCATCTGAACCAGAACTTGCTCCCAATACAAAAAGAAGTCGATGGAATTTTAAGAAACAGGACCAAATAACTTCATCCTATCTTTTCTTACTTGCGTTACTTCCTTTATTAGCAAACTCACTGAAATTGGTGACATAGAAGGAAAGGCAAGATAGGGCAACCCACAGTTTCTTTTCCTTTTAATCCGTAAGCTGAAGAGCATTGGTAGAATGTGAGTATTACAAGAGGTGAAATTAAAAACAAGTTGAGTTTGTTTTGTCCATTTCCAGGGTTCTCCTAAGAACAAAATACAAATGCATGTATGAAATGTAAAGTGTGCAATTTCAGAGCTTCCATATATGAGTTCTGTGATCATATATTTGCATTGAAAACTGGCAATGCACAATATAAACCATAAGATTACTGCTCATAACTTAAAGTCTTAGTTTTTCTTTACTTAGAAAGATATTAATTAAGAAATTAAAAAAAAACACCATGGCAAGAGAATACAGAAGAAAGGAAAGCACTTTAAATTTTAGCACCTTTAATGAACACTCTCTCCTGGTTTTTGAACAAGAAGTTCCACAAATTGCACAGCCAGCCTGGTTATCAGGAAAGATGTGCATTTCTTCTAGGATCCTGAGTTAGAAGGACAATGTTAGCTGGACTGCATGTGACTATCTTCCCTTGTCAGGAAGATGAAATCACTGTAGCAAGAGAATTGAAGCCAGAAAGCAGATTAACAAAGCTGAGAGAGAAACAGAAAAGAAAGGACACACACCGTCCTTTGAGCACCTGGACACAGCCAGACCCAAAGTCCAGGACACACCTAACACATGTTATGTAAGTCTACAAATCCTTTTGCTATTTTGGGAGTGAGAGGCCTTCGATAATTGGAGTATGGACTAATATAGCCTTGTATGCTAAACATATAATTCTTAAATTCATATGCCTCGAAGTTGATAAACAAAGGCTTCAGAGTGCCAAGAAGAAAGGTGATCTGGATTATTTTTTAAATTAGTTTTATCATTTCAAATGATGAAACATTTATGAAAGGTATACATAATATCTGTAAAAGGTAGAAAAATACTAATGAAAATGAATATGCATGTATTTGCCACCCAATTTAAAAATATCAGTGCCTTTGATGGCACTATAAGAACTTCCCCAATTCCACCTCTGACCATCCCTAGCCACTATGAACCTTGTTGTTAACCTTCTCTTGGTCTTTCATACGATTTGGTAGCTTCTTCTGGTGAACCGTAGAAGAGGAACTGAAGGAGGCTGTTCTGAAGGCCAGGAGACAGCACAAGTCTGAGCTCGGCTGATCATCATTCATGAGTACAGATAAATTTATAAAATTACATTTTTTCACATGTAAGTAGGCAAATGAATTTGCTTCCCTGCCCCTTTTTTTTGTCATGGTCAACCATTCAAACAGAGCAAGAGTAAAACCCTCGCTATGCCCTGACCCAGTTATTCAAGCACAGAAATGAGCTTTGGTCTTAGGCTAGGGGCACAAAGGGTACTGGGACTTCTACCTCACCAGTGACAGGAGGCAGGAAGGGAAGAAAGGGACAAACATTCCATGTTTCAGGCTATGTTATCCTCTCCCAAAATGTAAAAAGTCTGTATACACAGCACAATGCTTCTCATGGCTTTTCATAAGACCGTCTTCTCCCTCTATCAAATTTATTTTAAATGAATCAGAGGAAGAAAAGAAGAAATAGCCCAGGAAAATAATCCCTAATTGTAAAACTTTGCACAGAATGGTACTTAATTGGAAGTAAGCAGGAATTGAGTTTCCTGGTGTAAGGGGAACCTTCCTTTTACGGCCTCACATTCCTGATGGCTCACAAAACAAGAGCTTCTGCTCTTGCTGTACAAACACTGTAGCTATATGGATCTTACTCATGGGCTTCTAGTAAGAGGAGCGATTTTTCTACGTTTTTTGTGCTGAGAGCCTGATGTTCATTGGTCCACTTTTCACTGTTAGGTGGATCATTGAGTTCCAGGCCACTGTACATGAGTGGCCTCTCTCACTCAGGGTCTCTGAGCCCAGTGGGTGTGAGTTGTACCACACTCCTTCAAGAAGATGGCAGGGGAAATGTACCTCTCTGCAGGCCCAACTCATCCCCCATGAAGGTCACACTAGCTAAACTTGTAGGGCAAGGAAGTAGGAAGTCTATTTTGGCTCCACCTCTAAGCCATACTCTCAAATTTTATCCATAAATAAATTCCCTACATCTTTTCTGTTTTATTCTCAGTGTCCATTTTCTATGTCTGTTCCTCAAGTTCAGAACTCAGAGGGGAAATGGCACCAACCAACTTGCTCCTTTAAACCCCAACACCCTACACCCTTTAAATTATATAATTTAGTTAACTATTTATGAGACTGCTTTGTAAATCATAGACATCTTCGCTCCTTATGAAGAAAATTAAATGGTACAACAGTATATAACACAATTCTGCAGAGTAGGAAAAAGATACATAAACTCCTACTATGAAAATAATTTACTCTCTCACTCATAAAGTCTTCAATAAAACAATATAATGTTTTGCCCTCTTGTTTTGCTATAAGCCATAGCCTCCCTCGAATACAGACTCAGAATTTGTAATGCTTCCCAGACTCCATGCAACAATCTCCAAATACTCAAATCAGCAAAACAAATTTACCCATGAGCAGCCTAGAAGCTGCCAGCATCAATTAAAAATAAGTGGTGTAAAACAAATTGATGAAAGATCATTTTGATGCAACACCATTTCAACTTATATAATGCTCCATCTCTAAAAATAAGCAGACCTGAATAACAACAACAAAAAATCCCTAAGAAACAAACAAACATTTGTTCCATTCGATAAAAGCAAATTGCTTTTATGTTATCCAAAAGGGTTCAGTCAAACGGAAATATTGGTGTTAAACCACAACATTTGAATATTTTGGCAGAAGGGCTTTTAAACCATTTCTTTACATGATTTAAAAAATGGCGCTACCACTAGAAAATAACAGAACAGAAAATTTTTCAACATACAATTGAGGTTCCATAAAATGTAAACATTATAAAACCAGTTTTATCATACTGCCAAAAATTTATATGGGACTTATACCTCAATGCTCTTGAAATTATATATATTTCAAGGATGGGTTTTAAAGTAACATAAGATGACTGCAAATCCTACAAAACACGATTTTCCATAAAATAAAAACTGTTGTTTCCCAATAAATGAGGAAAAGCTATTTCTAAATAAATCATCAAAAATCCTTATATACTCAACAGTACATTTTAGGGCCAATTTCCCAACCCCACCCCCAGTTCAAGTTTCATTTCATTAATTCCTATTATGATTGTTCCAAATCTCCATATTTCAGTGTCCTCCTCCTAACTCACAGTGAGGAGCTTGTGATACCAAGACAAATAGTCTCTCATCTTCCCTTGTCTCCTCCCCCAAATTTCTATTGTCACACTGTGGAAAGCCGCTTTGCGTGGTGTGGGCCCAGCTCTCACTGGGAGATGCACAGTACCCACGCCCATGGATAGGTTTTCCTGTGGGGAATCAGGCCTGCAATGTACCTAGGCCGCTATGAGTCTTGCTTTTTGCTAAAACTCCCTCACCCTGAATTAAGGACATTTACTGAAGAGCAACTTCCTAAAATCCATGCTAAACCTTTCAAGGATGAGTGTAACTGGTCCAACTACTTTTGCCTTTTCATTTGCAAATACCCCTCTTCTGTGATGTGATTACCAGCATCCTCTCCTTTGTTTTCTGTATAAGGTAACTACCTAAAGAGGGCCTGTGCATAGTTAATGAGGATCTTCTTGTAATGTGCCCAGTAAGACAATAAAAGCTCATTGGAGTGAGGGCCAAGGTTTTTGCTCCCCTGGAGAGAAAAGACATGCCATCCCTTTTCCTCCACAGGACTCGGTAGTCCGTGTGAATTTGTCTCATATTTAACCCATAATGACGTGCACCCCACGAGCCAGGGTCCGCATCACACACATCCTCCTTTCCCTCCCCACTTTTGGGTTCTTCCTATTCCAGACCAATCCTAAGAAGCCCTTCCTTTACTCCACCTCCCCACTACCTGCTCTTATTCCCTGATGCCCCGTCCCCCCATGACAGCATCAACACAGGCTTCTCCCTGCCCTCCTACAATGGTGCTCAGGGCTGCTCCTTTCCTTTCTCTGGAAAACCACCCAACAGATGTTTGGATCAAATCCAAGCCCCAAATTCACTTGCCTAGAGAGTCCAGGAACGTCATGCAAATGGGAGAAATGAGCTGGGTAGAAAGGATAACCATTGAAATGTGGACTGAGGGGTAAATCTGGGGAAAGCATATTATTTCTAAGGTGGACAACTGTGGGGGGGTTCTGCCCACAGGACCCCCTGGCCACCATGGATGAGAATAAGTCTACCAAGACATGATCTGCTTGGGGAGGAAAGGTGGACGATCTCTCAAAGGAGAAGGTCCAGGAACCTGTTCCTCAATGGGCTTTTATTGGGTTCATTTGCACAGGAATACAGGTAAAGCTCATCAATCATTGTGAGGCAGTAAGGATCAAAAAATAGATAACATACAAAGAACTACAAAGGCTTATTCTGACTCAGGATCAGTTAGCTAAAGGGCTATAAAACTTTGGGAAACAAATGCATTTCCTGCTTGGACCCTTATTAGAAAATCAATAGCATTCTTAGCAAGGCAGGTTTCACAGGATTTTATGTATTCTTTCTTAGGCCTGCTCACGCCAGGGAACCTGCCCTTTCCAGCACAGGGCTGCATCACCCTCTGTCATTATTTCAGGCTTAAGTCAGATAGGGGAAGTAAGGCAGTCAAGAGATTAGGAGACTTCTTCAAGACAAAATGAGGACTCAGGCTATGTCAAAGCCAAGGGATGAGGGTCCATCACCCCCTTTTTCTATAGTGCCCCAAGTCCTTTCCTGGGGACCCCTTCATGACCATGCCTGTCTTAGGCCGTCCCTCCCTTGAGGAATCTTACCTGTCACTGGTTAACTGGCCAGGCCCAGGGCCAAGCAGGGTGCAGTCAAGGGGGCAGAGGCAGCGCCCCTGCCAGGGAAATAAGCTTTTTTCCTAGTGGCTTAAGGTCCAAGGTCTCTCACTCTCCTTAGCCATGGGGGTTACAGCTTCTGAAACCAGGCAGGGCAGTTCCCAACAGACAACCAATTGTTACCAAGAGGAGTGAAGCCCAGGTGTTGTCAGATCTTCCAGTTTCTTCATGAGAAACCAAACTTACGTTTCATATAAAACCTCCCTATTTTTAAATGTTAAAAATTATTTGTTAATCTTTAAATGCTACGAAAGACACAATGTAAAAGTCGAGCACATTTGTGAGACACATGCACAGCCAGCCTGCTGCTTCCACCCACACTCGCCACCTCTGTGTCCTCAGTATCATGTTCTTCACTTGCTTTGCAGCCTGGTTCCTACCACACCACTATACCAAAACAGAGTGAAAAACTCTCTGGCTTCTCCTCAGTCCTTGCCATCCACCCCTAAGTTGTCACAGCATTTGGCACCGGTGACTGATACTGATGACCAATTCATGCTCCTGGAAGTCCCCTCTTTTGTGTCCATGACATGGGGTTTTCCTGGTTCTCTTCTTCCCTGACTAACTGTTCCTTCTCCAGACCCTCTTCTTCCTCTGCGCCTCCTGCATCTTTCTAAGAGGACAGTGTGGGAAGGTTCCTATTGGAGAACACCTAGACAAACTGCCCAAGGTCAGTTTTCTGAAGGACAATATCACTTAAGGGAAGCATCAACTGTGTTTCCCACACAAATGGGGATGTTTGGCGGTGTGTCAGATCTTCGGACGTACATTAAAATCAACTGGGAGTGGGGGGATTTAATTGGTCTGGGTTGTAACCTGGCCTTAGAATTGTTTTAAAAGATCCCCAAGTGATTCTAATGTGCGGCAAAGTTGAATTACTACCTGATGACTAAGTAACGGGGCTTCTCAAAATTGGTGAGTCTCACTGAGGGCAAATTGCTGTGTTCAGGGTCTGCCAACCCTGAACCAGTATGGCTTCGCATATGCATTCAACAAAACTATCTGAGTGCTAAGGTGTGCCCTGCACCATGGGCCTAAAGGAAGGCAATGGAACGGGCTGAGCCAGCACAGGTTGCTGCACATCCTCTCTCAGCTCGGGTCTTACACAATCTGAGCAAAGTTTTCTATGAAAGTAAGAGTGTTTGTTTCACTGGAATATAGTTTGTAGAAACTTCTGTTACACCAAGACTTTTCCTTTGGCTTAGGTATGGAAAACTTCCAAGTCTGCTATCTCTCTAATTCCGCATTCCCTTATAACCTGTACTTCGGCATTCCACCTGCCTGGTGGACATCGACACTTTTCTCCTCCTCCTCCCTATTTCTCATTATTGTGTTTCCATTCTCCTGCCCATTGGAGTGTGAAATCTTGACAGAATCCTTGACTCCTCCCTCCAGCTTCTCCTTTACGTCTAATATTGACTCTTCTCTCACACTGTTCTGCCATCTGGCTGTGCCTCCCCATTCCCACTGCCAACGTAAGACACCGCTACTTCATGCCTGGCCTGTGGCAATGGTCCTCGGTGCCCTCACTGCTCCCAGCCTCTTCCTCCTCCACCAGTCCATTGTACTCTACAATGGTGTTTCCTCCTTCTCACAAACCCTTGTAGCACCTTGCAGGAACAGGCTTAGACAGGCCTACAACCTGGGTCTGCTGAGCTGTAAAGAAAGACTCAAAGGTGTGCTGAGCTTGGGGTAGAACAGTCTCTTACACTTGGAGAACAGGCAGAGTCAAGCCAAAGTCTACTACACAGTGAAGTAGGTGGCCAGGAAGCTATAAAGTCCCCCAAGAACACAAAGGGGAGTCTCGCTCCTGGCCAAATTCCCACCCACAGAAGCAGATTCAGCAGCAACATTGCTCACTATAGGAACTATAGGAGACTCATGCCTCCACTTGGGAAGATGTTAATCAGTCTCCTCCTTTAGTAGTTCCTTGCAAACAGGTATGTTTCCAGATCTTTTGCCACTGAAGAAGTTTTTACTCTCTTGCTGCGTCTATCTGTATCTTTTTATATTCCACCTCATGCTCACAACGTGACGGCCCCACAGAGCTCCAGTTCAAAAACTAGGATCCAGCCTCCTTGAGGCTACCATTCCAAGCTCTTCCCAATCTCGCTTCATTAGTCCTCTCGGCCTTGTCTCCCACTACACCCATATTCCTCTCCTGGACTCTGGTCCTAAAGGGCTGTTTGCAACATTCACTGAGGCCCAAAAGAATCTGAATTACTGAAGTGTCCTATCCAAAAAAAGGTATGGCCTTTCATATTTTCCACTTATTGAACTATAAAATCCCAACATTTCTGAAGCTAAAACTCTACCATAATATGCAATGTTGGAAATAATAATATGTTATTCTTGTTGATTTTAATAAGTTCTGCCATTTCTCACTTTAACATTATGACTATAATTTTATAAAACACAATAGTGTTTGACAACTTGCTTTGCTTATGTTATCGCTCTCTTTTTAAAAATAGTCTACCTACTTTTTTAGAGAGAGGGGAAGGGAGAGAGAAAGAGAGGGAGGGAAACACCAATGTGTGGTTGCCACACGCATGCCTCCTACTGGGGACCCAGCCTGCAACCCAGGCTTATGCCCTGACTGGGAATCAAATAGGCAACCCTTTGCTTCACAGTCTGACACTCAATCCACTGAGCCACACCAGCCAGGGCTATGTTATCTCTCTAATCCATACAACAATCCTGTGAAGGTTTACAAATGAGAAAACACATACAGATATTGTTTTGATTTTCCAAGGTCACTATTTATAGGAGGCACAGACAGTTTCCAAACCCACATCTCCTGATTTTAAAATCCCATTAATATTCTACTACCCAGTCTTGCTTTATTTACTAATGTAAATCTCTATGTTATTCACCAAAACTCACAGACAATAAAAACTGATATAGTAAATTACCTATACTTGAGAATTTCAATGCAAAAGCTATGCTTTCTTGATACTGTTCTGACTCTTTAAGATCAGTAATAAAGACTATATGCCTCTCTATAGATGAGTGACATTAGAAACCAACCAAAATTGTCCACAGATGGAGAAATGAAAGCTTTACAAAGGCGCCAACATAAAACAAAACTGATAGTAATGAAAAGGTAGAAAGATAAACAACATTTCAGCAATTACACTTCTGCACAGAAAGCTGTCTGTCATCGAACATGGGCCTCTTTATGTTGTTATGCAAATAATCTAACTGCACCGTTTACCTGCTATAGTGCTGCAGAGCTCAAAGGAGCAAAGCATCATTTCTTCATTGTCATTTGCCAGGATTCCAACAGTAGAAAGGATTGAGATTGTATAAAACTAGAAGAATCTACTCTGTTCTAATACTGGTGAAGATAAATGTGTGGTCCTGGAAAAACTGTTAGCAGCCAGATGGTACATGGGGCTGGGAACAGCTGAGGCGGCTGACGGAGGCGGAGGTGAGCTCCCAGGGCCTGTCTCATGGCACACTGCTGGGGCAGCCCAAGTGGCTCAACTTATAAGTAGCCAGATAAGAATATTTTTCAGGAATTAAAATTTTACTCACTTTTAAAAAGAAATGTCTTGCAACTCTTCTACTCAACTATCTCACTTCTAGGAATAACCTAAGAAGACATCCTCACGTGTGCATATACACACAAATTCACTCACTCGTGTGTGATGACAGTGTTGTAGTTGAAACTGAGGTGGGTGGCTGAGGGAAGACAGGAGGGGCTGAAGGAAATTTAAGTTGTACTGTATCTGTATGTGCCTTTGGACTTTTGTCCAAAGAACATCTATTACCTCTGAAAGGATTAACTGATCTAACATGACTTTTTAAAATCATACTTCAAGCACTGGCTGGCGTAGCTCAGTGGATTGAGCGCGGGCTGCGAACCAAAGTGTCACAGGTTCAATTCCCAGTCAGGGTACATACCTGGGTTGCAGGCCATGACCCCCAGCAACCGCACATTGATGTTTCTCTCTCTCTTTCCTTCTCCCTCCCTTCCCTCTCTAGAAATGAATAAATAAAATCTTTAAAAAAAATTAAAAAAAATAAAATCATACTTCAAATACACATACCCTATAAAACAGAAATTTCTCTTTTAAAAGTTTTTACAAATAAACATCAAAAAGTCTGTACAAGAATATTTGGTGCAGAATGTTTGTGACACAGAAGATTCCATGCAATCTACGGCCCCGTCAATGGGAGAACGGCACAATCAATGCCAGAACATCTATTAGTTGTGAATTCTGCAGCCGTGTAAAAAATAATACATCCACACGTAAATAATCTGCAAAACAGGTTTTTTAAGATAGCAAAGTGAAGACCAACATGTATAGTTTGTTACCACTTTTTGTAAAAGGTAGAGAATATGTAAATATAGAGATACAGATAAACACACAGACAGATATAGATATTCCTGCATACACTTTAAGACTTTCTAAAAGAACAACAAGGAAACTGGTACCAGTGGTTCAGAGCTGGTAGAGTTTTCTGAGAGACTGATGGTTTGGGGTGTATATCCTTCTTTGTTTTTAATTTTCAGTCTTTGTATGCATTAATTTTTTCAAGTAAAAAAAGGTTTTAAAATAATCAGTGCATCACCACAATGACACACAAAAACACCTACATCAGCTATCTGTATTAATCAACCTTGTTATTTATTCATAAATCTAAGCAGACAATCAAGCAAAAGAGAAGAACCAAAATGAACAAAGAGAATAGCCGACCCGATATGAAAAACAGCTATGGTATTCTCAGAGACATCTGAGATGCTATTGCAGCTTCCCCACCCCCCAAAGGGAAATGGAATACAAACTGTTCCTGGAAACTAAAAGGCATGATCAATACATATTTTAAAATCACATATGTCATACAATCAAAACAAGATGAGAAAATATGAAAGAAAAATTGATACACAGAAGATGAATCCTCAAAAACACAGATTTAGCATATAAAAGTTCCAGAAAGTAAAAATTTTTTAAAAACCCTAGAGATAAAATAATCAAATAAATGAGGAAAATTTTGCAGAGCTGAAGAAAGAATCTTCACACTGAGAGCCCCAGTGAGAGCCAAGCAAAGACAGGAACAAATCCCTATGAAATGTAAGAACCCCCAAAATAAAACCACAACAACAACAATAAAAATTTCTTTCTCTTTTTTTCTTTTTTTTCCCCACTGTGCCTGGCTCATAGCATTTTTTCAATGTTTTTATTTTTTTCCCATTGCCATTTAGTACCCTAATACTCCCCTCCCCAGCCCTCACACTCACCACACTATTGTCCACGTCCATGAATGCTTTTTCCTTTTTGCTCAATCCCTCCACCCACTATGCTCCCCTAAGTGAAATAAGCCAGTCAGAGAAGGAGAAATAGCATATGATTTCACTCATATGTGGAATCTAATGAACAAATTGAACCAACAAAATTGAGACAGACTCATAGATAGAGAGCAGGATGACAGCTAAAACAAGTTTCTTACATAAAAATGGAAACAGAATAGCATCAGATTTATCACGTTATACTACATGCAAGAAGGTAGACAAATAACAGCCTCAAATTGAAAGGAAATAATTTGGAACCTTAAATTCAATACCCAGGAATCCTATTAAATGTGAAAGTAAGATATATACTTTCAGACATCAAAAAAGAAAAAAAAAAAACCTAAGAAAGTTTATTTCCCTTATGCCCATCATGGTACCCTTGTACCTAGTAGGATTAATTCATATTAAAGAAATATTATGATTAAGCAGCTGGACAACCATAAGATATGATGTTTTATATAAAAAGAAAAAAGAAAAAAGCAATCAGAAGTGTCAGGAGAAAAAAATAAATATAGAAAAGAATGTGGTCTAAATAAAAAGAAGCATGATTTTTAAGCCAGAGGGGTGCTTAAGGCTCCCTCATCTCAGCCAGCCACCAGGTCTGCCCTCACTACCATTCTTCCCATTTTTCATGATTATTTTAGTACTAGAAAAAACAGAACTTCAAGCTTTCCACACATTCCTCCCCTTCAAAGAGACTGCTGCCCCAATCCCATCCTATATAAACATTCAGAAACCATCATTACTGCTTAGAGTCTCTTGGGACTGACAAGCAATTAACCCAATTTACATAATTCATTATACACACATGGGTGATAAAGTAAAGGGGTCTAAGTTTTTTATTATTTATAAGATTTTCTCATTTTAAGTGGAGGGATAAGGAGTTATGGGCCAAGCCATGCAACACAGTTACAGTGTAAAGAATAAGAATAGTCAATCACAGATCATAAATGTTCTTGCCACAAAAAAAGGTAATTATGTGAGGTGATAGAAATGTTAACTAACCTTTTTGATCATTTCACCATATATGTTTATATCAAATCATCATGTCATGTACCTTAAACTTACAGCATCTTTTATGTCAATTATATCTCAATAAAACCAAAAAATAAATATATGCAATTCAGTCAAAGTGTTTAAAAAATAATCGAGAGGGAAGGTGGCAGTGTGGTAGGAGGGAGCAGATTCCACTTTCCCCTACAATGGAAGAAAAACCTAGCGAATTTACCGAGGAACAGAGCAAACAGCCAACAGTACCTCAGCATATATGAAAACAGGAGATCAAAAATTGCAGTGGACATTGAAAAACCAGATGGTAAGGAGAGTGCTTCAGGACAATAAGGGCCCAGGGATCAGTGCAGGGACCAGGGAGGCTGCGGCCCTGGGCCTGGCGCTCACCGGATCTGACACACAGCTATTGGGAGAGAGCTGGGTCACCCGCTCCCTCCCCAGCCAAACAAGGATTGAGCAGCAGGGGAGAGGCCTGGTTGCTTGAAGGCGCAAAGAGGGGAGTGAGGACTGAGTGGCAAATACACAGGGACTGTGAGCACCCACGCTTAGCCCAGGGAAGAGTGCACGCCTGAGCCCGGACGACCAAGGGTGGCCTGGCCAGGTGCCCACGCCCCCAACCCTGGGGCAGTGTGCTTTCTGGAAGACCGGAGCCCACACCCATAAACCTGGGGAGGATGAGCGTGCTCCTCAGGAGCCCTGGAGCTCACATCCCTGGACCCAGAGAAGGCACACACTCAGCAGGAGACCAGGAGCTCGCACCCGTTAACCTGGGGAGAGCGTGCTTGGAAGGGCGCGGATCCCACATCCAGAGCCCTGCAGAGGCACGGGGCTGGCTCTGGGGAGAGTACACTCGGCTGGCTGAGGTTCTGTACCAGAAGGGAGAAAAGCAAAACCAATCGCAGCTCAGCCTGCTGCAGCTAGCAAGACCAGAAAACCTGGTTTGGCCAGTTTCAAACCAACAAGAGGTATTTTATTGTTTGTTTGTTTGTTTGATTTTTTTGGGGGGGGCGGTTAAAGTAATTTTTTACTTTTTAATTTTTATTATTTTTATATCTCCCAATTCCTTTTGCTTCTCTTTCCTTCTTTCTAGTTTTATTCCTTTTTCCTTTCCAATTTTATCTCTTCTTCCTTCCTCCTTCTGTTTTTTCTTTTCTTTTTCTTCTCTTTTCCTTTTTCTTTTTTCTTTCTAAATACCCACAAGTGACACAAAAAAACCTGAAACTGTGAAAAGACCAGAGCTGAACCCAAACAGGGGGCATACCAACAGCTGAGACAGCGGGACACATTTCACTTTACTATTACAGAGAACCTGCAAGTTATTGTATATTTGTATTATTATTTTTTTTCATTATTCTTACATCTTTAAATAGTAATTTTGTATTCCTCCTCTTTCTGTATAGTCTTCTTTGCTTGCCTGGTTATATTGTATTGTTTGACAGGTCCCCCGTTATCTCATTCATACTGTATTGCTAATTTACTGTCCTTCACCTCATTTGTGTTCCTTTAGTACACTATTCAAGGTTCTATACTCCCTATTCTTGTTATCTAGATCTCATAGATTCTGTCAAATGACTGTTGCTCTAATATTATTGTAAATAATAGCTGTTCCATACAATTGTAAATACTTCACAACACCCGTCCCAGATCTTAGCCCACTTCATGGTTTCCTGAACTCTATTACTGTAGTGGTTAACTCTATTCTCTCACACACTACACCTATTTACTATCCTTTCCTCTCATCTTACCTCAGAATCTGACCTCCCACAATCTCACTGCTTTCTAGATCCAACTCACAATCCTTCCCTCCCTAACAAGAGTCTTATCTTCTTTCCATCCTTTCTAACAAGTGGCCAGCTGGGTGGAATATCACAGTTGACACTATACATAGCCAAAGGATCTCCTATCTCTTCTCTTCTGGCTGCTACTGTAAATATCATAGAATAGTCACTTGCTGTCTTAAACCATTTTGCCTTACCCCTCCAGCTAATCACAAAAAAGAGTAGATGGAAGCTGAGAACACCAGGATACCCGAAAGAGACTGCACCACTGAATCTCACAGGTATTCTACCACAGATGTTCACACCATAAACCTAGGGAGCCAGGACAGATCAATTTAAGAAGCTAAGGCTAACAAGAAGAGTCTCACAAACAATGGGAAGACAAAGTAACAATCCCCAAATGAAGGGAAAGGAGGAAACCTCATAAAGAATACTAAATGAAATAGAGGCAACTCAACTATCAGATATTGAGTTCAAAGCAATGATTATCAGGAAGCTTAATGAGCTCACAATGAGCTACCAGAAACTACAGGGAAACTACAATGAACTCACTGCAAACTATATCAACATGAAAAAGGAAATAGAAACTATCAACAAGGGCCAAGAGGAAATGAAGAATACAATATCTGAATGGAAGAACACAGTAGAAGGAATCAAAAGCAGGATCGATAAAGTAGAAGATCAGATCAGCAAGCTAGAGGACACAAAAAAATACCTAGAAAGAGCAAGAAAATGAAAAGAGGCTCAGAAAGAATGAAGAGGGATTAAGAGAAATGCAAGACAATATAAAACATAATAATATCTGTATAATAGGGATACCAGAAGGAGAAGAAGAGCAAGGGATAGAAACCTATTTGAAAAAGTAATGATGGAAAACTTCCCTAATTTGATGAGAGAAAAAGTCACACAAATCCAGGAAACACAGAGTCCCAATCGAGAGGAACCCAAAGAGGCCCACTTCAAGACATATAATTAAAATGACAAAATACCAAGACAAAAAGAGAATCTTAAAAGCAGCAAGGCAGAAATAGGAAGTAACATACAAGGGAGCCCCGATAAAGTTAGCAGCTGACTTCTCAATGGAAACACTCCAAGCCAGAAGAGAATGGCAAGAAATATTCCAAGTACTGAGACCCAGAGGCCTGCAACCAAGGCTACTTTACCCAGCAAGGCTCTCAATCAAGATAGAAGGTCAAATAAGAAGCTTCCCAGACAAAAGAAGCCTAAAAGAATACATCTCCACCAAACCAGCTCTGCAAGAGATGCTAAAGGGACTGCTTTAAGGAAAGGAAGAAAAAAAGAGAGAGAGAGAGAAAGGAACACATGTACATAAAAGACAATGAATAAGTACCTATCAATAATAACCTTAAATGTAAATGGATTAAATGCTCCAATCAAAAGACATAGAATAGCTGAATGGATAAGAAAGCATGACCCACACATATGCTGCCTACAAGAGACCCACCTCAGCATAAAAGATCTACACAGACTGAAAGGAAGAGCTGGAAACAATTTTTCCAAGCAAATGGACAGAAAAAAAAAAAAGCTGGGGTAGCAATACTCATATCAGACAAAATACACTTCAAAAAAAGGGCCATAAAGAGAGACCCAGTAGGTCACTTCATAATACTCAAGGGAAGAATCCACCAAGAAGACATAAACATTGTAAATATATATGCACCCAACATAAGAGCACCCAAATACATAAAGAACATCTTAGAGGACTTCAAGAAAGACATTGACAGCAACACAATTATAGTAGGGGATTTTAACACGCCACTGTCAAAAATGGACAGATCTTCCAAACAAAATATCAACAAAGATATTGTGGCATTGAACAATGCCCTAGATGAAATGAACTTAACTGATATATATAGAGCCCTCCATCCCAAAGAAGCTAAATACACATTCTTTTCAAATGAACATGGAACATTTTCAAAGATAGACCACATGATAGGACACAAAACAAGCCTCAACAAATTCAAGAAAATTGAAATCATACCAAGCATTTTCTTGGATCACAAGGGACTGAAACTAGAAACCAACTCCAAGAAAAAAAACCAAAACACTTAAAATCATAGAGATTGAATAGCATGCTATTAAACAATAAATGGGTCAAGAATGATATTAGGGAAGAAATCAAAAAGTTTCTGGAAACAAATGAAAATGAACTCACAACAACCCAAAACTTATGGGACACCGCAAAGGCAGTCCTGAGAGGGAAGTTCATAGTGATACAGGCCTACCTAAAAAAGATAGAAACATTTCAAACAAACAACCTAGCCCTACATCTATAAGAACTCGAGGAACAACAAAGACAGCCCAGAGCAAGTAGAAGGAAGGAAATTACCAAGGTCAGAGCAGAATTAAATGACATAGAAACTAAAAGCACAATTCTAAGGATCAATGAATCCAGAAGCTGGTTCTTTGAAAAGACAAACAAAATCGACAAGCCTTTAAGCAGACTCATCAAGAAAAAAAAAAGAAAAAAGACCAAAATAAACACAATCAGAAATGAAAGAGGAGAGATTACAACTGATACCACAGAAATACAAAGGATTGTAAGAAATTACTACAAAGAACTGCATGCCAAGAAATTTGAAAACCTAGGTGAAATGGACAAATTTCTAGAAAAACATAATCTTCCAAAACTCAATGAAGAAGAAGCAAAAAGCCTGAACAGACCAATAACAGCAGATGAAATTGAAGTAGTAATCAAAAAACTCCCAACACACAAAAGCCCTGGACCAGATGGTTTCACAGGAGAATTCTACAAAGCATTTAAGGAAGAGCTAACCCCTATCCTTCACAGACTATTCCAAAAATCCAAAATGATGGAAGACTCCCAAACTCTTTTTATGCAGCCATCATCATCCTAATCCGAAAACCAGATAAAGACACAACAAAGAAAGAAAACTTCAGGCCAATATCACTGATGAACATAGACGCTAAAATCCTCAATAAAATGTTCACAAATTGCATCCAACAATACATTAAAAAGATTGTACACCATGACCGAGTGGGATTCATCCCAGGGATGCAAGGATGGTTTAATATTCTCAAATCTGTAAATGTAACACATCACATAAACAAAAGCAAAGACAAAAATCACATAATCATATCAATAGATGCAGAAAAAGCATTTGATAAGGTACAGCACCCATTTATGATAAAAACAGTCAGCAAAGTGGGAATAGAAGAAGCATTCCTCAACATAAGAAAGGCCATATATGAGAGACCTACAGCCAACAACATACTCAATGGGCAAAAACTAAAATCTTTTCCACTAAGATCAGGAACAAGACAAGGTTGTCCACTTTCACCACTTCTATTCAATATAGTATTGGAAATTTTAGCCACAGCAATCAGACAAGAAAAGGAAATAAAAGGCATCCAAATTGGAAAGGAGGAAACAAAACTGTCACTGTTTGCAGATGACATGATACTGTACATAGAAAATCTTATAGACTCAGCCAAAAAACTGCTTGACCTAATAAATAAATTTGGCAAAACAGCGGGATACAAAGTCAATATCCAGAAATCAAAGGCATTTTTGTACACCAACAATGAAACAGCAGAAGTAGAAATCAAGAAAAAAAAAACTCACTTGACATAGCAAAAAGGAAAATAAAATACCTAGGAATAAACTTAACCAAGGAGGTAAAAGATCTCTATTCAGAAAACAGAACACTGAAGAAAGAAATCAGGAAAGACACAAACAAATGGAAATATATACCATGTTCATGGATCAGAAGAATTAACATCATTAAAATGTCCATATTACCCAAAGCAATTTACAGATTCAATGAAATACCTATTAAAGTACCAATGGCTTATTTCACAGACATAGAACAAACACTTCAAAAATTTATATGGAACCATAAATGACCCCAAATAGCTGCTGAAGTTTTGAGAAAGAGAAAAGTAGGAGGGATCACAATACTTGATACTAACCTGTATTACAAGGCCACTGTAATCAAAACAGCCTGGTACTGGCATAAAAACAGGCAAATGGATGAATGGAACAGAACAGAGAGCTCAGAAATAAACCCAAGTCTCTATGGTCAATTAATGTTTGACAAAGGGGGCAGCAACATAAAATGGAGTACAAATAGCTTCTTCAACAAATGGTGTTGGGAGAACTGGACAGCTATGTGCAAAAAAATGAAACTTGAGCACCAACTTAAACCATACACAAAAATAAATTCAAGGTGGATAAAAGATTTAAATAAACTGTGACACCATTGAAGTCCTAGAGGAGAACATAGGCAGGAAAATCTCAGATATTTCACGCTGCAACATTTTTACTGATATGTCCCGTACAGCAAGGGACATAAAGGAAAGAATAAACAAATGGGATCTCACCAAAATAAAAAGCTTCTGCACGGCTAAGGAAAACACTATTAAAATAAAAAGAGAAGCAACTGTATGGGAAAACATATTTGCCAATGATACCTCAGACAAGGGTTTAATCTCAAAAATATATAAAGAACTACACAACTCCACTCTAAGAAGACAAGCAACCCAATTAAAAAATGGGCAAAGGACTTGAACAGACACTTCTCCAAAGAGGACACACAGAGGATCCAGAGACACATGAAAAGATGCTCGATATCGCTAGCAGAGAGATGCAAATTAAAACCACAATGAGATACCACTTTACACCAATCAGAATGGCCATCATAAACAAAGTAACAAACAACAGGTGTTGGAGAAGTTATGGAGAAAAGGGAACCCTAGGGCGCTGTTGGTGGGATTGCAGACTGGTACAACCACTATGGAAAAAAGTATGGAATTTTCTAAGAAAACTAAAAATGGATCTGCCTTTTGACCCAGCAATTCCACTTCTGGGATTATATCCTAAGAACCCTGAAACACCAATCCAAAAGAACCTATGCACCCCAATGTTCATAGCAGCACAATTTACAATAGCCAAGTGCTGGAAGCAACCTAGGTGCCCATCAGTAAATGAATGGATCAAAAAACTATGGTACATTTACACAATGGAATTCTATGAAGCAGAAAGAAAGAAGGAGCTCCTACCCTTTGCAACAGTATGGATGGAACTGGAGACCATTATGCTAAGTGAAATAAGCCAGACAGTGAAAGAGAAATACCATATGATCTCACCTTTAACAGGATCCTAAACAACAAAACAAACAAACAAGCAAAATATAACCAAAGACACTGAAATAGAGAACAGGCTAACAGTGACCAGAGGGGAGAGGGGATGGAATTTCAGGGGAATTTCTGGGGAAAGGGGGAAGGGTTTACAGGAACAAATATAAAGGACAACTGGACAAAAACTAGGGGGGGTGGAAATGGGACGGAGGTGGGCTGGGATGGGAGTAAAGGACACAAAGCTGTACTTGAACAATGATTAAAATAAAATTTTAAAAAAGTAATCAATGACATTCCAGTCTTTAATGTACTTTAATAAGTTATGAATTTTATTTCTACATTTTGAAAGTATTTAACATTTTCACATTTCTCATATAGGCATATACCGCATACCAAAATCTCTTTTGGAAGTATGTTTCTGTTTACCAACTTCAAACAAGCCTCAGGATAGTACATATCCTGTTATTAAGATAACACCAAATGCATCCTTTTATCTGAATCCTTTTGATAAACTCTGTGTTCAGATATTTTGCAGAAGGCTACTCAACTTAAAATAGAAATTCTCTTTTAGAGATAGTTAAAGAAAGATTTGAGAGAAAGAAGGTTAACCTCTCTTTTGTGGGTCACAGCACAAATGTGCTTGAGCCTTAAAACCACAGCTAAACTTTTAATCACTGACTTGAGTTTTTTTCCTTTTTTTTCTTTTCCTCAAAGTGTCTAAGTTGAGTTCCTTTTGGCACATTGGTTTATAAACACATGAACCCACATATGGAAAATTCATTTGATAATTCCTCCCAATCCCTCCATACTAAATATTGAATTTTGGCTAGAGGTGCAAAAACATTGTTACCCATATAAGACACCAAAATCCAGCCCACTCCTCCCCTTTGCTAAAAGGGTGACTGTGTTACAGGGGTGTCTCATCTCCTCTTCATACGCTGGTGCTCTGGAAAGGTGGTGGGGAGGGGCGGGGCACTCCAAATGTCCTGGTTTTCTGTTTCTGTTGCCAGGGATTAGTCTGGACTTGGGCATGTGGTATAATTCTGGGCACAGTGATGTGTAGGAAATCTTGGAAAGGCTTTTCTTACTAACAGTAAAAAATGATAGCTGGGGGTAAGCTTGCTGGGCTGCCGGATGTCACTGTGTCTACAATGATTCCCAGGGCTGTGGGAGCTGTATTGCAATGGGGGCTGGTGAGGGGAGGCAGGGAACTAAGTCAACAGATTCAGGAGAGCAGAACAGAAAGATGCAAAGAACTTAAAAGTTCTTGCTCTTATTGAGCAATGAATCAACCACTCTAGAGAGGCTCCACATTTGGACTTCCCTTTAGGTGAAATAATAAATGTTCCCTGTTGTTCAAAGCACTTTGCATTGAGGTTTCCTCTTACTTAGCAGAAACACACATCCAAACTGGTACATAATGGATAAGTTCTGTTATCTCCCTTTCTTCCTCCACCCAGCCAACATTTTAAATATTTTGCATATAATTTACTTGGTTTTAACATTATTACATAGGTAGACTTTACCCTTCTTCAGTAATAAATTTACATTTATCCTCATCTTTTATACTTTACCTTGGCAATCTACTTGAAGAAACTGAACCTTATCAAAGGTATCTGGTTAGCACAGCCAAGGGCAATCGTTACACCCCTGAGGTCACAGAACTGGCAGCAGGAGACCACAGCAGTTTTTGTTAGTCCAACAAACCCATTCTGACCAAAGGCACCTTTCCCCTCTTAAACAGAAAGTAAGAAGAAAGAAAAGAAAAAAAAAATGAGTTATATGTGGAAGTGTTCTAATTCTTATTTGAAGAAAAATTTTTTCATAGACTTTTATTACAGCAACTTCTTGGACCCTGACTGTTTGGCTTTCACAGCTTAATTTCTTAGCTTTGAGTTAATATTATTCCTTTAATCTCACTAATCCCCCAAGGAAGATAAACATAATGGTGAACTTCATATAAGGAATGTTCGATTAAATTTTGAAATGATTAAATTGTATACATAAAAATAAAATACAAATCCACATTGAATTTAAATAACTTCCTCCTCAAATTCCTGAATTTTAAGCCATTTTTTCCATCAATTCTACCTCCAAATGTCTCTCTATGTGAGTTTTATCAAAATAAGCATCAGAATTCATAAAATCAATCAGAGCAGTTGAAAGGCCCATGTTAATTACAAATCATAGCACAAGTCAAGGTTAATTACAATTAGGTTTTAAATATTTGGGGAGTATGCTAAGTTCCTTTAGAACACATTTTTACAAAACTAAATGCTTATATATGAAAGATACAATAAATAATGTGTCTACTACAGATGTGGACATGGGGGGAAAGAAGCAGTACCCAGCAGTATTTAAAAATTACATATTCATCTTAAAAGTAACAGAAATAAGCAGTTTGAATGTAAATTATTCTCGGGACTTTTTAGCTCTTAAAAGGAAATGTAAAGGCCATAATCTCTTAAGCACGTCTGGGCCCTAACAATTTTTAAAATTCTGAGATAGAGTTAAAATGCCAACATTCATTTCTAAAGTTTGCAGCCAGTCTTGTCATAGAGTCAAGTGCAGTGTTCTAAGTGGACTTCTCCAGAACAAAGCCTTAAGTTTAAATCAAAGGCAACTTATACTTTTAGTTGCTTTCTAGTGCCTTATAAGGAAAAACATTGGAGATGGGGTTACAACTTTTAGAAGCAGCTATGAGGATGTGACAGAACAATCTTAACCAGCCTGGAAAAAGAGCATGGAATTTCTAAAACCCAAACCCACATGGCTCTTAGAAAGATTGTATTCAGGTATTTGCTTAGACATTTACTGACTCTTTTCAAGCAGATAGTTCTTAACAAAGTTGATTTTTCTGTTTTTCTAGAGTACAACAGATTAGAAGCAGAAAGTTGAAACAGAGAAATGGATATTAGAGACATTCAAGACCCATATGACAAACATTTATAAAGCATCTACCAGACTCAGGAGACATCAATGGCTAAGACAAACAAGATCCTAGCCCTGAAGGAGCCCCATGATCCAACTGGCGACAGAAACATGCAGACAAGTAGTCATAATGGTAATGGAGGTAACTAATACAGAGAAAAAATACTAAGAAGTAGATACCACTGTATTAACAACCAGTGAGCAATGAAACTCACAATCATAATCCCAAGTCATAAGAAAAAGGTCAAAATTTACTTCATATACATTTAGAAAGTTAGAGAAAACACCATATTTTATAAACATTATTATAGAATTATTTTATTACCTAAATGTTTAAAGCTTACAGAGAAATGTTTTTATGTATTAAAAACATGTATTTCCCTGAATAGGAAGACTCTATATTCTCAGGTCAGTTCTTCCCAAGTTGATATACAGATTCACAATGCAATTCCAATCAAAATCCCAGCAAGTTATTTTGCATGTCAACAAACATATAAAGTTCATATGAAAAGACAGAAGACCCAGAACTACCAACACAATAGTGAAGAAAAATAAAGTCTGAAGACTGACACCAGCTGGCTTTAAGACACACTGTAAAGCTACAATAATTATCAAGACAGTGTGGCACTGGTAAAAGAGTAGACAAAGGGATTCATGAAACAGAATAGGGACTCCGAAAACAGACCCACACAAATACAGTCAATGAATCTTTTACAAGGAACAAAGGCAAATTCAACGGGGAAAGGGTAGTCTTTTAAATAAATAGCGTTGTAACAAATGGACATCCACATGTAAAAAAAAATATCTAAACACTGGCCTTACATCGTTTACAAAAACTAACTCAAGCAAAGACTAAATGTAAAATTCAAAACATGAAACTTCTAGAAGATAACATAGGAGAAACTCTATGTGCCTGGGATTTGGTGATGAGTTTTTACACTGAACATCTAAAGTATAATCCAAAAAGGAAAAAGTGATACATTGACTTTAAGGAATAAAATACTTCTACTCTGCAAAAAAATAATGTTACAAGAAAAAAAAAAGCCACAGACTGGAATAAAATACTTGGAAAACATGTCTGATGCAGGACTTATACCCAAAATACACAAAGAATTCTTAAAACTCAAAATAACAAAACAACCCAGTTATAAAATGGTCAAGTGATCAAACTAGATACCTAACTAAAGAAAATATACAGATGGCAAATAAGCATATAAAAAGATGTCCGATGTCATATATTATTAGAGAACTGCAAATTAAGCATCAATGGGATACTGTTACCTACTTATTAAAAAGGCAAAAATACAAGAAAACAGTATCACATGCTGGCATGGATGGAGAACAACAGAAACTCTCATTCATTGCTGGTGAGAATGCAAATAGTACAGCCACATTAGAAGACAATTTGGCAGTTTCTCACAAAACTAAACATAGTTTTATCATATAATCCAATAATCACACTCCTAGGTATTTGCCAACATTAGTTTTAAAAAACTTACATCCACACAAAAACCAACCCACAACTGTTGATAGCAGTTTTATTCATATTTTTCCAAAACTGGAAGCAAAGAAGACATCCTTGAAAAAGTGAATGAATAAGATGGAACATCCATACAATGGAATATTATTCAGCAATAAAAAGAAATGAGCTAGCAAGCCATAACAAGAATATAAAAGACATAAAAGAAACTTAAATACATATTGCTTAGTAAAAGGAAACCATCTGAAAAGGCCACATACTATATGATTATAACTATGTGATTATATGACACTCTGGAAAAGCCAAAACTATAGTGATAAAAAAAAAAAAAGACCAGTAGCTGCCAAGAGCTCACAAAAAGGAGTGAGACAGGGATAAATAAGTGGAACACAGGATTTTTAAGGCAGTGAAACTATTCTGTAGGATACGATAGTGATGGATACAAAGCATTTGTCAAAACCCATAGGACTGTGGAACACCACAAGCTACCCTTAATGTAAGCTATGGACTTCAGTGAACAATAATGTACCAACTAGGGTATGGACCTCAGTGAACCATACAGTATCACTATTGGCTCACCTATAACAAGTATACCACACTAATACAAAATGTCAATAAGAAGGGAAACTGTGAGCAGGGGAGAGGAGTGTATGGAAACTCTGTACTATCTGCCCAATTTTCTGTAAACTTAAACCACTTTTAAAAAGTCTATTAATTTTTTTAATTTGTGTGTGTGTGTGTGTGTGTGTGTGTGTGTGTGTGTGTATGTAAGGCTCTTTTTCCCCAAATGCCAAATAACCAAGCTCTATTTGAATAAGCATGTGTTGCTCACAGTCAAGTTTTTATCTACACTAAACTGACTTTTTATGAATTGTCAGTCACTTTTAGATATGCTCAAATAATGAGCACATAAATTATGAGTAGGCCCTGGGCAGGGTTTTGAAACGTATGGTCTTCAAACTACCTGCACCAAAATCATTTGGATGCTTGTTAAAAATCATATGCCTACTAAATCAGAACCTCAAGGGGAGGGCAATCTGCATTTTTAACAAGTTCCCTGGGGATTGTGATACACGACAAGTGTGGAAAGCACTACCATTAATAGGGATAAGGATACTTAAGAAATACTCCTATTTTACTGCTTATAAAAAGCAAACAATTAAAACACACCAGCTGCCCAGTAATTGAGAACAGGTTTCCCTTCATCTCCCTGGCACAAGATGACAATCAGTGACTCATTTGCAGGTTTCAGAATTCCAGCCATAAGGACTAAATTCTCCAGAAGCACGTTATCATATAACACTGTGGCTTTTTTTTAAGTGCTGGTTTTTCAAGAAAGAAATAACTAGACTAGAATGATGCTTATTGTCCTTTTGTAGGCTTTTTTTTAAGTTGAAGACTCATGAATCATAGTTTTAATAAAGGGCTAAAAAGAAGCTTTTTGATGCTTTATCACTTATTATTCCCCAAATTGAATAAATATTTTTAATAAAATCTTGGATGACATTGCCAATTCCTTTTATTCCCCCAAGAAAATTAATTTCTATTAAATAATTTCGCTCTTGCCCTTTTCGGGAAGATGTAATTTCACTGTGTCTGCACCAAAGCAGGTCACAGAGTCAGAACACGGGCAATGCTTCAAAGCAATCATGCAGAGGGCCGGACCAATCCGAGCTGTTGTCATTTCCTTTGGACTGTCCACCTTGCCCTTTTGTGACCTTGGCAATCCACCTTTAGGCTGCATAGTATTATTATTACCCCAATTTATCCAGTGGTCAAACTTCAAGCAATCTTAGCCCTTCTGAACACAGCAGAGAAATGTGTCTTTCAAATCATTGCCTCACCTTTCTGCATCCTTTCACTCCCCCACCAATGTTTTATCTCAAGTGAACATAATATGATGTTAGTCATTTATACTTACAATCTAAGGCAGTGCAGCTCAGACTTGAGTATGCACCATAGCAAACCAGACAACTTGTTAAAACACAGATTGCTGGGCCCCTCAAACCCCCAGAGTTTCCGAGTTAGTGGGTCTGGGAGGAGGCTGGAGAACTCACATTTCTAATGGTTCACCAGTTGATGCTGCTAGCCCAGGAAACACTTTGAGAACTAACACCAGGTCATCTGTTCCCTTTCTCCCAGTGTTTGTTTCTGATAATGTTGTGTCAGGTGCTATAATCTATGTAAATTGTTCCTTGTTCCAAGGCTCATCAAAGTGAGAATCTGAATTAACAACCCCTAGATGGTATATTAGAAATAATACAAACTGTCAACTCCTTTCCCAAAAAGGGGCATGAAACAAAAATCTCCAGTTAACCCATGAGAACTCTGGCCTTTCACTTGTCAAACAAATCTGAACTAGGCAGCTTGCTCATCCGTCCTCCCCCTAAGTACTTTCACTCAGTTTTGGATTGCCTGTCTTGCCATTTTAGCCCATCTCTTAAACTTGGACCCGCGGGGAACCCACGCCCCTCAGCACCCAGCCAAACCCAGCCTGCCTTTCCCATCTCTAGTCACGGGTCCTCTCCATCTCAGCGCCCTGAGGACCCGAGGATGGGCAGCACAACTCCTTGCAGGGCTCCCAGGCTTCTAGGTGTGTGAGAAATCTCTGACATGGGGCCTCTTGGCTGCCTCCAGGAGCATGATTTGGAGAAAGATGTTTACTCTCTTTTAAAGGGAACTAGAAGAACTCCAGACCAGAGGTAAGGCAAGGGCCACACTGGGAATTGGGTATAAAAGGGCCCCCTCAATCCATGGCAGGAGAAAAGTAGTTTTCACACATAGAAGTATACTGTGGAAGAAATATCAAGTCCTACCTTCTTTAATTTTTCCTGATCTTTTCTGTAAGTGAAGTGCCAACCAAAATGGTCTCTCACCTTCATATAAGAGTGGCACTCTCTGCTGAAAGATGTTGTACAAGGAAGCTCAAGATTAAATCCAGAGAAAACCAAGGAACAAGAAAGGTGGGTTACTATGCCAGCATAGGGCAGCAGACCACATGACCAGAGGGACCTGTTGACAAGCAGCAAGTCCAGATCTGTAATTACTGGTAACTATGGGGACTCTGAAGGGAGCGTTCTGGACTATTAGTATTGCTTCCATGTAGTTATTCCTCATGGCTGGACTACTAATAAGGAATTGTCAGCATTGTATAAGGGAAGAGCACAGGATTTGGAGTCTGAAAACTGGATTCTAGCATTTTCTAGCTGTTAGTTAGACTTGTCAACAGCCCAGAGCCTCCATGTTCCTATCAGTGGAATGGAGAGAAAAATAATAAAATTAATAACAATCACCTGTGGCTCACCAAATTCACAGGCTTATTGTGGGGCCAATACATAAAAGGAAAAACTCTACATGCACCAACATTAGCTATTTCCCAGTTTGTGGATGCAAAACAAAAGAAGTGTGGTAGCCCCAAAAGGCCACCTCAACTTTTCATTCCACAGGTTTCGATGCCTGAGAATTCTTTAACTTTGTCACAGTTGTAGAAAGATATTTTGGGCACTGGCCTGCAGAGATAGAGGGGATTTCTAGAGTGGGAGTCCCCTCGGGGAGGCAACAAATCCCACTTAGCAATTTATGGCACAGACCACTTCCCCTCAATCCTAGGTACTTCAGTGAGGCTGGCAAAGGAGAAGCCAGGAGCCACAGTGCAGAAAATTAAGGGGAAAAGATTTAAGAGAAAGACCAAACTGAGGGCTTTCTCTCCTAAACAATCACTGGAAAATTGCAGAACCAGTCTGCCCCAGGAAACCTCGGGGAAAATATTACTTTGATTGTGTGACTGCACCTTTCACAGAGCACACAGGAGCACTACTGGGGCACTGCAAAGCAGAAGCTGAGGGATCCAGTCGTTATGGTATGCTTTTAGGGGATTGCTATGCTTAGCTAATGTTGAAAGAAGCACAAAATTTAAATGCCAAAGTTAAAATCACAAATTCTGAACTAAACTACAAGACAGAGTTCCAGATGATTTCATTCTATTTTTATGTGACAGGCTATTAATTGCAATCACTGCACAGAATTTTTCATTTTAGGACAGCTAAGGTTTCTCTTGCCTCCAAGTCCCAATGAATATTGTCCTCTCTGCTGGAGAAATTTCTCTAACTAACCTTCCTGTCATTTGCCTCACGGGCTTGTTTAAATTGACACTGGAGAGTTAATTTACACCTTTTTTTTTTTTTACAAAAACAATTGCTGATGAAGGTACCAAATGATCTATCCCATTTGAATTAAGAGTATAAATTCTGCTATGGATTATATAAATGGGAACCCTCAAGGGGGAGATGAACTAGGAAATTTTTTCTAGCAATTAAATTATTTTCTCAACATATCCACGCTGATTACTTTTACATCTCCTTCTATAAACCTCTCCTTCTCTTCCTTAAAACCCAGCTAACAAAGAAATCACTATAAATAGTGCTTTTGTATGGAAACAAAAGAATCACTACTGAATTCTCCTATAAGGAAGTTATTAATGTAGGTGACTGAATTAGAACAGTCTCCAAAACAAGCATGTCTTTTCTGAACCTTAGAACAGGACCAGGGACCATTTTAATCACAGCACATATGTATTAGAATTTCTTAAAAGTAAGGTATATTTAAAACCAATAGTTTTCTTTTGAATACATGTGGTATTACGCTATTTACTGACACTGTTTGTTGCCCACCTTCCAGAAACATGGTGAGAACATACTTTCCCTTCTCTATGAAATTAGGTGGAGCCAAGTATACCACTTTGACCAATGAAATGCAAGAGGGAATGCACACATCAATTCCTGGCAGAAGACTATATAAGACCCAGCATCTGATGGTACAGTCCCTTGCCCAAATGCAGTGTCCCTCTATGTAGCCTGGGTTGAGTGGGGAAATCATGATTCAAATGAGGCAAAAATGGACACATGGTACACAGGACTGATGGAAAATAAATCTTTGCTGTTTTAAGCCACTGAGATTTTGGGGTTATTTACAACACAGTAAAAAACAGACTATCCTGATGCCATATCAGAAAACTTTGCCTCTCAACACCCTAGGACCCTGGATGAAGTCAGAGAAGGGGTTGCCCAGCAAAAACACAGAAGCATTTAGTTCTCAAAAAATAGTAGGAAACTAGAAAACGCTAGGCTTTCAACACTGAGACAGTCCAGGCTCAAAATCTGAACCTCACACTTAAAACCCTTGATTACACTGATAAATTCTTAAATTCTTTCAGCCTCAGTTTCCTCTGCCATAAAAGGAGGATAATAATGTTTCTTAAATGAGAACCTACATGCAAAACACCTCTCATAGAGCAAATTTTCAATATGGATTAGTAATAGCTGCCATTATTGTTGCTTGTTCTTATAGAAAAGAGTCAGAAAATGGGCAGTGCAAGAGCAGACTAAACATTTCCACTTGTTCATCTTTTAAAATTTCACATTAAGCACTGCCACTTATATTTTCTAGTTAAGCAATCCCTGTACAGGAAATATAAATTTTATTAATACCAGTACTGGCATCTTATGAATGCACGAAATAATGAATATATAGGTTTTAAGTACACAGCAAGTCATGATAGAGATGAATTTATTTACTCAATTTACAAATTTGTGACCTTGTTGTAACCTTGAAACTTTTATGCAAAAAAAAAAAAGGCAATTAATGCCAATTTGTAAAGTACATGAAACTAGCAACGAAGTGGTGGCATAGATTAATAACAATACAAGAAGAATGAGAATGCCTTTTAAAGCAACATCTGTCCCTTTCTCATTAAGCATGTTCTAAAAGGTAAGGTATATTTCTGACTCTAAAAATTAAAATTTCTCACCTCAATCAATCTGGTACTGTGCATTGAGATATATTGCCTTCCTCCACAAGCTCTAAAATATTTCATAAACCCTAGGGTAACCAGAGATGAATTTCTTAATAAAAATTCAATTTGTAGGGTTTAGATATTATTTACTTCTTGATTGGAGGGCAATAAGTGAGCCCTACCCAACATGGCTACATAGCTTTTTCCTCTGGCAATGGGAGTAAATTGATTGGATCTTTTCATGGAATAACACATGGGTTGATCCAAATTTTTTCCTCTCACATCTCACATATCACCTTGCTATTTATTTTCTGTCAAAAATAATCCAAGTGCACCAGCCACCAGGCAAAACATAGATTTTATCTAAGAATGTTCATCTTTGTTTAGTAAATGATTCTGTCTGTAACAGGTTCCTTCTGCTCACCAAATCCACATAAAAAATTAAAAAAAAAAAAAACATAACTCAGCCTTGTCCATTTGTTTCACCTTAGTCAAAAATTTGCTGACACAAGCACTTCCTTCTCATTTGTACTAAGAACTCCTTTCCTATTTTGCCGTTAGGAGAGCTATTAGCTCTCCTCAGTAATCACTCAGGACTTAATTATAAGCCCAGCACCAGAAGACACACGTTTCCTAGGCACAGCTGCATCCGTCACACAGCCGTCGGTTACATGGGCCCATTGGAGGCCCCAACTCTTTGGACAGCCATGTTTCATGACGCACTGGCAAGACGAGACGGACCATATGGGCACAGTAACACAGGACTTTCAGAGCCTAAAGGAAAATAAATCCTATTATTTTCTCCCTGACTTCATCAGTTCAGGTCATAAATACTTGGACAGAGTCCCCCTTTCTCATGAGGGAGTCATTGCTGAGAATGGTGAGCAGGAACATGTGGCTCCGCAGTGTCATTCCCAGGAAGCTGTGCCCGTGAATGACCTCTCTGACCAACTGTTAATTGTTCTGCTAAACTTAAACTAAAACCCTTAAATCCCATAGCACCTTCTAGGAGAATTTCATGCAGCACCCATAAGCCAAATAATGTAGGTAGGGTATTTCAAAGTTAAAAGCTGCCTTTGCTTCTCTCTCGGGCTGGGGCAGAGGACACAGTAAAGGAGACATCTAGTTGAAACTGCCCAGGAGCCTCCAAATGCTTCAGGCTGAAAGTCACAGAGCACGATTTGGAAATTGTCTGGGTAGTCTGCATTTCCTCTGGGCCACATCCTAGGAATCTGGTTGTAATCACGGTTGTTAATGATCAGAACCGGACTCTGGCTGATGATGTATGAACTGGTATGAGGATGTGGGTTCTTGTGTGCACATGTACACAGTTCACTGACTTTACTCTCAAATTCCCACACTGTGCTCATCAAAATGGTATAGGAGCTGTCCCAGAGATGAATATCCATCCAAAACAGTTACAAGATAGGCCAAAGAGACTGCAGCCAGAGAAAGGAATGCCAACGTGACAGATGTTTGACTGTTGTTAAGTTCAGAAAAGCAAAGAAAATGAGAAACAGAAGCATGAAGCTGAGGTTAGAAAGGCTTCTTTCCTGAAGGCCTAGACCACAACGGCAGCTGCTCAGAAAGCACAAGTTGCCTTAAAGGCACCTCTGAGAAGATAATCAACAGAGGCCTTTACCCCAAATGTTAAAGATCAGAAAGCTGCAGACATCTTGGTCCTAGCTTAGAACATCATAGGTCAGAGAGACCTGGTTTAAAAACTTCTGGTAAAAAGTAATGGTAATATATTTTGAGAACATGCAATCCGAATAAACTTGTGCCTCCTTCTGCTTCAGAACAAGCATCACTGGAGATCTATTTTGTAAAACAAACAAACAAAAGCTTAACTGGATCATTACTGAAGATTGTCATTAAGGAGGCTAGTTGGGGGCAAGAGGTACAAATCACAATACACAACACACAGTAACACTTTCTAAAAATCCTCTTCATTCACCTCTGTCCCCATGTCCTACTTCTTGGCACCACTGCTCCTGTTCTCTTTCTCTGTCTCTTAAAATATTTCAGCATCAGTAAGCTCTACATCTCACTAACCTGTCAGCATCTTTCCTTTATTACTCAGAGTTTCAGGCTCTTTCTTATGATTGGTCATCAATCCTCTGGGGCTTCTCTAGTTTTTTATTCCAACTATTTTTCCCAACTAGATCTGGTAGTTCTGCAAAGAAGAATCCCAGCTGCTGACAAGACAGAAGGGGAAAAGGTTCATATAAATTGCCTTTGGAATATTTGTTTCTCACTGTCCACACACACACTGGTATAGAACTTACATAGCACACTTACAGGCTACATGGAGAAGCTAAAGTCATTAAAATGTTCACCAATGAACTGATTTTGTTTACCCTACACCCCTCACAAACTCCTCTATCCAATCCTGTGCTCTCAGAGGTCAGCATTTGAGTTAGCATCTGGCTGTATTCATTTCAGATTACTACACCCCGAGTGCATTCAAACACCATGAGTTTACTCTCTTACAGTTCTAGAAGTGAGAGTCTGAAATGAGCCTTGAGGGATAAGGCTTGTTTCTTCTGCAGGTTTCAAAATGGTGTCCATTCCTTGCTTCTTCTAACTTCTAGAGGCAGCAGGTTTTTCTTGGCTGGTGGCTGCATCTCTGCAATCTCCTCCTTCCGTCATCACCTCTACTACTCATGCTGACCTCCTGCCTTCCTCTTACAAAGACCTTTGTGATTACTTTATACCCACCCAAATAATCCAGGATAAGATCGTGAGAGCCTTACCTTAATTATATCAGCAGAGTCCCTTTTGCCACAGGAGGTAGTATTCACAAATTCCATGGATTAGGATGTGAATGTCATGAGGTGGGTTGGGGGCATTATTCACAATATCAAGATACCACAAACTTAATAAAATCAGTACAAATTTCAATGTAAGACAACTGCAAAGTGAAATTGCCAGGCTTGCAAAAGATGAATGAATTCATGAAGTCAATAAAAGTTATAGGTGAGAACTGCGAGGATTATGAGCAAAACAATTGACAAATGATGACTCAGCAGAGACAGAACTACTTACAATTGAGGACACAGAAAATCAGCATGGATAATAGCTGGCTACAGCAAAGAAAATAAATTATTTAAATACCACCTGTTTAAGAGAGAATCTTAGAAAAACTGATGAAGCCCTCAAATTTTTGCTATGATTAAAATGTGAAATAAATGATATTATATATAATGATAAAACTGTCTTGAGAAAATTTTTTTACCAAAATGAATCAATCTTAATTAATGTCTCATTCAACCTTTTATCATTGTAATTATGTTCATTTTATTTCAGTAAGACTTATTTTCATAGTTTTTAGTTTTATTTTTCAAGGAAAATAAACAATTTAAACCTTTTTTCATTACTCACTATAAAGTTTTGGTCCCTATTCTAAGTAGATTCATTTTAAATAGCTAGTAAAAGTTAGCCTTAGAGAAAAGGCAGGAGTGAGAGAAACCTCCCATGGAGACGGAAGGAGCTCCAAAGTGCAGGCAAGAGGTCTGAGGCCATGAAGCCGCTGAGCAGGAAAAGCTGAGAAGCGTGAGGTGGTGGCCACCTGAGTCAGAGCCCGTCTCCTATGTGGGTTAAAGACTTTCTGCTTCTTACAGACTGAAACTTCAGCGGTAGGGGAAAATTTTCATTAGTGTGATAAACTTCACTCTATAAAGTGATCCTCAAAATCAAGTGTCACAATGGGAAAGTATTTCACATTTCTGAAGGAGAAGGAAAAACACCATTTATTGAGTGCCTCCAAAGTGCCAAATAGGATAAGGTATATTCTCTCTAATCCTCTTCAAATTAAGTATCATCCACCATTTATTGAAGAAGCTGCATTTCTACAAAAGTTGAATAATTTTCCTGAGATCTCACAGATAAGAAGAGCAAGTCCGGAGAGAACTGGAGTCTTCCTCGCCCCAAAGCTACTTCTACTGCACCATGTTTTAGAAAGACTGCATGCCACCACTGGTGCACCCTTGGGCTCCAGAATCTGCCTCTCCCTGTCACAAAGGGATAGATACACTGCATGTCGTACGACATAAAGATCAAGAATGTAAAGGAGAACATCCAGTCTCGGCCCTTTTCAAGACTTGCCATATTCAACTTTGATGACTAAGGATGTTTGGAACCTCTCAGATCTCCACTTGCTGTATAAAGTGAGAATATTATTAATACTGGCCCTCATACAGTTGTTGACTTCAAAAAAACTCACCTTAAAATTCAGATGAATAGTTAGTAAGACTCAGTATTAAAGATATCCATGTCATGCTATCCTAAAAACACAACAGGGACATTTGGAATGAAACAAGTTAATTCTAAAGTTAATACATAAAAACAAACTTGCAATAATAGTCAAGAATATTCTGAGAAAGGAGACCAATGTGAAGGTAAGCCCAACCAGAGTAGAAGGGATTTTATAAATGTGTACAGTTAAAGCAGTAAGGTATTATGCCCGAAAGGATGGAACAACAGAGCAGAACAAAGAGTCCAAAAATGGACTCAAACACAAACAAGAATTTAAGATATGATAAAATTGTCCTTCTAAATCTGTAGGTAAAAGATGAACTGTCCAAGGATGTTGTCAAAACAATTGAGTAGCCACCTGTGGAAAAATATATATTTATTTTGTACCTTTCACAAAAGTAAATTATGGATGGGTAAGGGATTTTGACACAGAAAATGAAACTTATAATTGCTCAAAGAAAACATGAGAGAAATGTACAATCTTACATTACAATGGTCTTAATAGTACTTTAAAACTTTAATATAAAAATAAGGAATTTTACTATATAACGACTTTTAATTTCTGCTTGAAAAGAAATAACAAAGTGGAGAAAATAGCACACTGTTCTTTCTGTTCTTCTTGTACCTCTAAGGGTATCTTCATTTGGTATTCCTTCTGCCTGAAAATGTTCTTTCCCTTGCTTGCAAATAACAAATAGGACAAAATATTTGCAATACATATAAGGATTCCAACAAATCAATAAAAAAAATCAACAACTCAAAAGCAAAAAATGGGCAAAAACAGTAAATCAAAGAAAAGGTAACACAAATGACTTTCCAAAATGTTAGAAGATACTCAACCTTACTTAAAATAAGTGAATCTCCAATAACACTGTGATCCCAGTTTTTAACTGCCAGATTAGAGAAAAACCAAAATTTGATTATATATTACATTGGAGAGATGAAACAATTACTTTCATACAGTGTTGGTGGGAATGTAAGTAAAACAACCCCTTTTTAAAGAAATTTGGGAGTATCAAAAATATAAACACACATTTTTAACACATAAATTATACTTAAATCAAAATTAAATACCTATGAAGATATACACATACATATTCTAATCTTAATACATCCTATACAAATACCCTCATATGTAAATGAAGTATGAAAATATGCAAAGTGAAATTAAAATGTAACTTTTTGTATTAGAAAACAATGAAATAAAAATCAAATACCCTTCAACTGAGGATCAGTTAAGGGATACCACACAACCATGAAATACCCTGCAGGTGTTAAAAGGAGTGAAATATGGCATGCCACCACCATGTGAGTGTTTTAAGGGATATATGAATAGTTACCTATGTACATTATAGAATCAAGGATGGATGAAAACTTGAATCGTTATAACATGTTCATATATTATCTATTCAAGAAATTAAGAAAACAATGTTCAAGCAAGGACTTGAAACATTTGGGCAATTATGTGATTTACTGTTGTGGGCACCACTGAGCTTTGTTGCTGACATAGATAATGAAGAACTGACTGTATATAGTCTCTTATTGTTTACTGAGCACTGAATTCAGTGAAGTCTAAAATTCAATAGGAGAGAGCATGATGCAATGCAAAAGCATATGGACTTAAAAGACCCGGGTTCAGTTTCGAGCTCTATGTCTTAAAAGGTGCAGGATGTGGAAAAAGGCACCTACAGTTTGAATTCATTTTCTCTACTATCAGTAGGGACAAATACTATGGGTGTGTCTTATGAGGGTCCAATTGCAGATAAAAAAACCTGAAAGTGACAGGTAAGCTTAAAGTGACATAAATGTGCTAGTTAATATCTAATGAATAAGTATCTTAATATTTTCCTTTTTTTATTATATCTACATGAGAAGATGGATGTTAACTGAACCTCTTGTAGCAATCATTTCACAAACTGTGTAAATCAAACTATTGTGCTGCATGCCTTTAGCTTAGTAGTGCTAGATGTCGATTGTTTTTCAATAAAGCTTGAAAATAAATAATATCTGAGAATTTAGTGCCATATAAACTAAAAGTGACATAAACAAGCTAGTTAATATACAATTAATTTTTAAGACTTAGGAAACACAGTGGCCTGCGAAGAAGACAATACTCTGGAAAATGTTGATGAGACCACATGACAATGAGGATTGAATAGATGTTCAATGTACTCAATTAGAGGGAGTTGTTCACACCTTTTGTCCAAAGAGTGGTGAAGGTGGAGGGGAGTGGTGTGTGTGTGTGTGTATTGGGGTGGCGGTGGAAACGATGTATTTTTTCTTTTTAATTTGAACCCCAACCAAGAAGTTATTCTTCCTCATCAAAGAATGCATCTGCCCTGGCAGATGCTGAGCACACAGAGATACAAACCAGAGGCAGCTGCCACAGAGCAGAGCTCACTGAATGCAGAGAACTCACGTGCCATACAGGTGGGCCAGAAGCATTTTGTCAAGTAAACTTAAAAGTCTTATTTCCATAGAATTGTTAAAGACATTATTTAAAAATTAAATTTGACTAACCACAAATAAAAATTAGAAAAATGTGCAGATAATACTAAGGACCCTAATATAAGTAAAAGATAATTAATGTGCATGAAACAAGAATGAAAAGAATGATGGGCAGAGTGCCAAAAGAAGGAATCAGAGGAATCTGCATGTGAGAATTTTAACACATGTTTTCGAACTGTCTGACACTCCTGTCACTAAAAGGTGAGTTGTAGGCTTCCTCCCCTTGAATCTGGGTTGATCTCAGTGACTGGTTCATCAGCAGCTTATGGTGACAGCGACACTATGTGACTTTCATAGTCACAGGACCTATGAAGTCATAGAGGGCCCCATGCTCGGAAAGATTCCATGCTCCTCTGTCTCAATCTTCAAATTCTTAATAATCTTTGAACAAGGGTCCCACACTTTCATTTTGCACTGGGCCCCACACATTATGTAGCTAGTCCTGCTTCTGAGCCTGGATCCTAAAAGGGTTGTGTGTCTCCTGAGATGGGCCCTCACACTGCTGAAACTCTCTGCAGCTCCAGCCTCTCTGACGGGGTCTGCAGGGCTAAGGGACAAAGACCACTGTTCATCCTGAGCCAGACTCTCAACTTGTACTAGTTCTGATTCCACAAACAACTCCAGGGGGAGGGTTTGACTGCCCCACTGCAGCAGTTGGGAAAGGAAGCACAGAGTAAGGAAGCAACTTTATAAAAGTGGCGTCTACTGAGTGCTGAGCATATGCGGGCTCTGCTGCGTGCCCCACATGCATCACCCCACTAAATGCTCATGCCACGCTCTAGAGGAGGGAAGAACGTCATCACTGTTTTACAGCACAGGCACCTTGTTTCAGAGAGCTCTGGAAACTTGCTAGGGTCACAGAGAGGCCTTGAGGGTGCAGAGGAGCTGATTTAGCACTCTGCTCAGAGCCTCTGCCATGGCAGCTCCAAAGGCCAGCCTTGGCCACATAGCACCTGTTGCCTCTTTGTGAAGCTCCTTCTTTAGGGGAGGGAGGCAGTGACCTTGACATCACGGGTATGGTCTTTGGAGGGGGGCAGGGGACACACCTCCCTCAAACCCCCTGGCCCTCTTATAAAATTATTGAAATGTGGGGGCATTACAGGTCAGGAGATTCATGAAGCTTATTTGAAAACAGATATCATAAAACTTCAGTGGGTTCATTTTGTGCCCCTCAAGGGCCCCCGGCATGGAGTGTGCTCTTCAGACTAACTGTAGCAGATAGCATAAGATTTAACAGTGGCCTGGGGAAAACTCTCTGGAAACACACAGGCACCTCCTGCCTCTACATGCATGAAATGGCTTCGTGCGTCCACAGACCTGAGCACTGTTTGGTTCTACTTCTCTCAGACGAGCAAGGCAGCACCTCTTCAAACAAAAGCAATCAGCTATACTGTGCAGGCTGGTCCCTGTCGCCACTACAAGGGCAATGTGGATCAACACAGGACCTAAGCATCTCCTGTCTCTTAGGCTTAGAGTCTCAAGTTTTTTATAAGTCTCGGAACTGATTATGCTGTCAGTTCCTACGGTTAGCGACATCACCCCATCAAACCCTCTTCTCCATGTTCTCGATGAGGTCTTACACCATCTATTCCCAATCATGGCTTCTTGCTCATTGTGTAAATTGCATTTATCACTCTAAAAGGACTTGAAACATCTTGACTATTTTCTCTTATGTGGAACATGAAATGCATTGATTTCTGTTGCTACAGCCCTAGCTATTGTTTATTATCTGTCAGTTCTAGTTTATTTAGAAGTTGCCTCTACAGAACCTAGCAGTCTAAAAGTAGCTCAGAGAAAAAGAGATTCAAAAGCCTTATTTCATTCACATGTTGACATTTGCCATCCAATTCTACTCAGCACGTTTCTGGTGGAAAGACCCCTGGCATCCGAGGGCTCTGCCTCCTTCAACGGCCAACAGACAAGCCCTCTAAAGGCCTCCAGTTGCTGGAACAGAACAGAGTTGTCGTTTCTTGAGGTCAAACTCAGAACTTCCCGTTACTGCTGCCACCATCTCGAATGTGGTCACACAGCGAAGCCACGTGTGCTTCAGTTCCCAGGACTGCCATCAAGTCAGGAATACGCTCATCCCCAGGTCGGTCCTGGGGAACTATCTGCCTCAGAGAAGCATAGGCAGGTCTGGGACACAAAGGCGGACCTTGGAGACAGAGATGTGGTGCTGGCAAAGTCGCTTAATTTTTCTTGAAGGGTAGTTTTCTTCTCTGTACACGGTGATAATAATAGCTCAGTTGCAGGGTTCATGTTACAATTAGAAATAATGTCTGAGAAAAATCTTACTTTCATGCTTAACAAATAGAAAGTCCTCAGTATGCAGTTGCTGTTACTGTTATGAAAAGAAACCGGCATAACACCTTTCTTTAAAATGTTAGTTTTATTTTTAACAAATATGCATGTGTAAACATGCATATTTTTTAATGGTCAGGTGGGGCCATCAGTCTTGTTACAAAAACACTACCCCTTGGGTATGCATAATTTTTTTAATGAAATGTATTTCTTTTTAATTTTAATTTCAATTATAGTTTACTTTCAATATTATTTTGTACTGGCTTCAGGTGTACAGCATAGTGATTAGACAATCACTATGTCTACCTTACAAAGTGTTTCCCCCGATACTTCCAGTACTCAAATGGCACCATAGTTTTTACAATATTATTGACTATATTCTTTTTTTTTAAAGATTTTATTTATTTATTTTTAGGGAGGGAAGAGAGAGAGAGAGAGCCAGAGAGAGAGAGAAACATCAATGTGCGGTTGCTGGGGGTTATGGCCTGCAACCCAGGAATGTACCCTGGCTGGGAATGGAACCTGGGACACTTTGGTTCCCAGTCCGAGCTCAATCCACTGAGCTACGCCAGCCAGGTATTGACTACATTCTTTACACTGTACTTTACATCTCAGTGACTATTTCACAACTACCAATTTGTACTTCATAGGGCTTTCTCCTGGGCCCCCAGCCCCACACCCTCTGGCAACTGCCAGTCTGCTATCTGTGTCTATGAGTCTGTTTCAATTTTGTTCTACTCAACAAGCAACACTAAACTGTTCCCCAAATTGGCTGGATCTGTTTACACTCCCACAAGTTCATGGGCTCTTTGATTTTGGAAACTCTTGTCCTGGAAAAATTTTTAAATTATGCTTTGGTCTACATCCTTCCTTGTATCTTCAACTTCATATTCCTGACTTTCCACTGAATTTTTATTTCTTCTCTCCGTATTTTATTTTCCTAGTTCTCTTATTGTTTTCTGAACGTTACTTTTGTATAGCCACTATTTTTGTCTATGGCTGCAATATCTTCTTTCAGCCCTCTGACTATATTAATAACTTTCTTTGGTCATATTTTCTTCTTCTGATTGCCTTCCTACTGCCTATTCCCTCCAAGGTGCTTTTTTAAGGCTGTTTCTGTGTCTGTCTGCCTTATCGGATACTTTTTTCAAATGTCTGAAGACCCCTTGTTATCTGCCTCTATTTAAAAGTGTTGCACTGAGAAATTTACTAGAAGCTCTGTGTGCAACGGTGAGGTCTGGCGGCGTTGTTCTTTTGTGTAATCATCAGTCTAGGCTGTTTCATTGGCAAACATTCAATATCAAAAGATAAAGGTCTTTTCTCCTGGGCTGGTCAAATTTTTCAGAGAAGACTCTTTCAATTTCCTGCAAATACTCCACATTTTGCTGTGCATAATGCACACCCACATTTTTGGCCCAAATTTTCAGGAAAAAAAATCTTTTAATTGTTTAATTCAATTTTTTATTTATTTATACTTACAAACAAAACCATTTATCATATTCCAAGGTATTATTTTGTATGTGGATATCGTTATTGCTTTCTAGAGTTACACTTTTAACATCTAAGCATAAATGAAAGAACTAAAAACATTTATATAGATAAGGAATTAGTATCATGTATAATGAGCATCTTTATTTCTCCATCAAAAATTTGGGCAAAACAAGTGTGCATTATACACAGCAAAATACGGTAGGTTCAGCCTGACTCCACACTCTGGGACCAGTAGGAGAAGACATGGAGGTGAGTGGAGTCACGACTGTGAGTGTGTGAACATTCACTTATCTCCCCATTTTTAGTATAAATAATGCCTCACAAATAAACCTCCAGTGTTTTGCCAAGGTTGTGGAGAGTGGGAGAGAAGATCTTAAGATCTGTTTGTATGTTAATTAGGAAGAGATAGTTTATTTCTCTCTCTCAAAAAAAAAAGTTCAGAAGTAGACAGATGGTCCTGGATGTAGACACTTTGCTTGGTGAGATAATCCAAAGATCTAAGTGTATTCTATTTGTTGCCTCCTTCTCCCAGGAGATCCTCTTCATTTCCATGGTTAAGGCTAACTCATCACACGATATCTACACCCCAACCCACAGGAAGAGAGGAGAGAGAAATTGAAGGGCAATTAGCTTTCTTTCTAAGGACCCCATCTAGCACATCACATTAGCGAGACTTACTTGTGTAGCCCTATCTCCCCACAAGACAGACAGAAATACAACTGCCAGCAGGGCAGCACATGCTCAGCTAAAACTCAGTGATGAGGGGGTTCTGTTCCAAAAGGAAGAAAGGGAGACTGGACTTGGGAGTAGTAGCTCTCTCTGCCACAGCTTCTCAGACAGATTTTTAAGCAGTCCTCCTGTTCTTGGCCCCTCCACTACTTCCCCTTTTAGAAGAACCTGCGACACCAATTCTGTGGCTTTCTTGGGGTTTTTCACTGCTAATCAAATCACTCCTTTACTTTGCCAGCTCTGGGTCAGGGTTCAGATTTCTCAAATCTGCTTTGCTACCTTGCAACCAATCCATCTGCTCTCCAGCTTCCAGGGGTTCATGGCTGATGTCTTCGCCTTATCTCCTTTTCCTTGAAGATTTATTCATTGTTAAAGAAACCTTTCATTCTTATTTTAGTAGGGAGGAATTTAGCAGGGGTGTGGTGATTAAATATGTGTGTTCAGCCATTTTAAACAATTCCTGTTTCACCAGTGCTGACTTTCAATTGGGATCAAAAGTGACAGGCATCTGGTTTTAGTCTTTCTTTGGTCATTTATTCATTCTATAAGCATCTATTATGTGTTCATTACATGGAGTCATTGTGATAGACATTGGAGAGACAATGGTTTCATCAACCTCATAGCCAAAAGCAGAAGCTGATAATAAACAGATTAAGAGGTAAACATAAATTAAAATTTAAGAAATATGAAATAAAGAAGACAAACATTATACTGGAATAGAAAATAAAGAGGTAAATGCAAGGCACATATGCTAAACTTGTCTTGTTTGAGGAACTAAAAAGACTACTATGACTTTATGGCTTCTTATCTTTATATCTTCTTACCCTCTGAATTCTAAATAGTTTCATAAATTTTTTCTTGTTTTTCCTTCTCCACTTATAGTATTATCATGAATAGAACATTACACTTTGACTCAAAAGACAGGGTTCAAATTTCCAACTCTGCTATTTTCCAGCTATGAGACCATTATTTAACTTCTCAGAACTTAATTTTTATCAGTTGAAAAGTGAAAAATTATTGACCCAGCAATTCCACTGCTAGGGTTATATCCTAAAAACCCTGAAACACCAATCCAAAAGAACCTATGCACCCCAATGTTCATAGCAGCACAATTTACAATAGCCCAATGCTGGAAGCAACCTAAGTGGCCATCAGTAAATGAGTGGCTCAAAAATCTATGGTACATTTACACAATGGAATACTACACAGCAGAGAGAAAGGGGCTCCTACCCTTTGTGACAGCATGGATGGAACTGGAGAGCATTATGCTAAGTGAAATAAGCCAGGCAGTGAGAGACAAATACCACATGATCTCACCTTTAACTGGAACCTAATCAACAAAAGAAAAAAGCAAGCGAAATATAAGCAGAGACATTGAAATTAAGAACAATCTAACAGTAACTGGAGGGGAGGTGGGAGGAGATAATGGGGGGAAGGGTTTGCAGGAACAACTATAAAGGACACATGGACAAAACCAAGGGGGAAGGTGGAAGCAAGGGAGGGAGGTGGGTTTGGTGGCAGGGGACAGGAGTGGTAGGGGGTAAATGCAGACAACTGTAATTGAACAACAATAAAACAAATTTAAAAAATAAATAAATAAAAAGAAAAAGAAAAGTGAAAAATCATTAAAAACTTATAGTGAGAATCAAATAGATAATTCATGTGGAAGTGCCTGGCATATAGTGGATAAACAGAAATTGTTGAAAGTAAATCTGAATATTGAATATATTCTCAGATAACATTCAGCTTGGATTCTCCCCCAAACAGGCAATAGACTCATGAATTAGTTTTCTAACTCAGATAATGAGAAAAAATATGTAGATGTTACAAACATCTTAGATGAAATCAAATTGCCTAGGTCAGGACCCTAGCTCCCCTGCTTAGAATTATATCTGATGGTGACATCCAGACCATGTTGTGCAAGACATCTGTTTCAGGGGTAGAATACAACATATGTTAACTTGCTACCTTCCCATAGCCTATTACAGAACCTCAGTTAATGAACTATCTAGTATGTTTTGAGTAATTCTCTCTCTTTTTTTGTAGTGTGTATGGACTCTTGGAAGGCATAAGCTCCAAAAGTTTGGATTTGAAGTACTCTGGTTTATTTTTCCATTACTTAATGTCTTGAATATCATGAAACGCCCCTAGTGGTATTATTTAAACTTACTTCAACAAACTTTTATCATTCACTTCATAGACACACCATACTGTCTTAATGTGCTGGGAGGAATACTAACAACTTCCTAATATTTGTGGTCTAAAATATAGGGTCCTGCCCTGGCTGATGTGACTCAGTGACATGAACTGCAAACCACAGGGTCGCCAGTTTGATTCCCACTTGGAGCACATGCTGGGTTGTGGGCCCGGCCCCCAGTAGGGGTTACTTGAGAGGCAACCACACAGTGATGTATCTCTTCCTCTCTGTCTCCCTCCTTTCCCCTCTCTAAAAATAAATAAATGAAATCTTTAAAAAAGGGGGGTATTATTTGTGCCAGACCTTGTATAATAAAATATAGATTACTCCAAAGTCTTTTTTTCAGTGATTCAGAGGGCACTTTATGATCTTACAACATCTCAGAGAAGCCATTATGAACACCAGTTATAATTCTATTTAGACCTGCTTATAAGGAAAGGGTGAATAAGGGTATAAGACACAAAACATTGGAAAAATTGACTTGATCTCTTTTCTGTGCTTCCACAGCACTCTGTTCTGCAGGGAACCTAGAAATCTGTGTTGTAGTACTCCAAGTGCAAATGACCCCACCCCAGATTCTAAAGTGTTCAGTGGCCAGATCTGTGCCCTGTCTGTTTTTGCATGCTTAGTACCTGAAATCAGGTGAGGCCTGCAACATACACTCAACAAATGTGGGCATTGGATGGATGGATGAATATCTAATAACTTTCTCTTTCTAATTATTGCCCTAGGAAACATGCAGTGGTGAATGTTGAAATTAAAGACACTCTACATTCTAGTAGCACAATGAAGCTTAGCATTTGCTCTGCACATAGTGATGCTCCCATTCCTACAGCAGCATCTGTGAGTGTGAATACAGAGTTAATATCAGGCCTGGCTGAGGCAGGCCTGCCTGAGAATGACCTAGGCTCCCACTGCCCTGTTTCCTTGGAAACAGTAGAGTTAAGATAAATAGGGAATAGTTGTCTTTCTCTCTGTATTGTGTGAAACAAAAACCTGCTTTGGGGGATCTGTGAGTTGGCATGCAGACTGCAGGCTTGATGAAAACCATATAGGGGACTGGCAGAGGAAGGGGACTGCGGCCCCTCTGTGACAAGGTTACCTGCACACTGTGGCTCTCACACCTCGACATGCAGGAGGGAGTGGTCAGAAAAATGCTGGACTAGGGTAGCTGCTGGGCCTCCTCACCAGTTGATGATGCTGTATCTCCTTGCTGTCTCCCTCCGTGTTTTCTTCTAGAAAGCTCAATAAGAGTAGTATCTGATTTAAGCCCATCTGTCTCCAAGTCTGACTTGCCAACTTAGACTCATAACAGCAGCTAGGCTAAGTCAGTAATCTTCATACCTGACCTTGCTGCTCCCAAATGTCACTCTTAGCACAGAGAAGAGAGAGTTTAAAAAAGAGAGGGCGGGTAGGGGGGAGAGAGAAAAGGAAAATCTCCAATACTTTGTTCCCAAGGATGGAAAAGAAATTGTTTGTAAATTTGGGAATGCTATGAACCCCAGGCAAAACCCAAACTGGCTCCCAAGAGGTCAGAACCCTTGGGCCAGCAAGATCAGAATGGACGGGATTAAAATTAATCCAAGTAACAATGTCTGAAGCAGGCACTGCACAATTTAAACTGCAGCACTAGAGAAAGGCCATTTGGGAAAGGAAGTACAAAAGAGAAAAAGCAGGATGAGGGTAATTTGATGACTAGGAAAAGGTCAAAGAGGCATATTCACTGAAGGTCCCACTGGATCAGTGAAACAAGAGGGAATAAAAGCATATGCATGTTCACTGAAATTAAAAATTCTTTTAGGTTGTCCTCTCTGCTAAATTCTTATCGCTTGAAAGCGGTTTTAAATTCCTGAAAGCAACTCTTTCCCTCTGTGTGAATGTATAGCCACTTTAAGATGGGAGTTTGGTATGTGCCTTCAGCTAGAAAAAGAGTTTTAAGATGGTTTAATATCCCTTGCAGGCATATGTAATTTTTTCAAGCACCAAACAAAGAGAGTCCATAAACTAATGAAGCCAAAAGAGACCACATAGGTGACAAAAGCCACGCAAAGCACCTGGCTCCGAGTCCTTGGAACTCACATCCACTAGGCTGATCATTTTTACTATCATTCATTCATTATCATTCTTTTATTTAATGTAGTGAGAGCCCACTGCGAGCAAATAAAATTGGCCCTAAATTTTTTCACTTCCTTTATTCCATGTGCTTTGTTCCAAAGAGAAGTGCACTATAGGTCATTACTCTTCCATATATTTAAAAACATTTAAAAAGCATTCATGGATCTATCTAAGAAATAATGATAGTTTCAGTTACCTCAACATAAAATAAAGGTAGATGTGAAATGACAGATCTTCCTCCAATGAAAGCATAAGTACAATATATTCAAAGTAGTCAATACATACTAATCTTGTGTTAAGTAAAATTGCTTATACTCCTATAGTCCTTTATATACCTAGGCATTTTGCATAAATTCTCTCACTTGATAATCTCAATAACCCTGTGATGTAGTAAGGTGGATATTAGTATCACTATTCACTTCTTTTGGAAACAGAAAATGGTTTGAAGATGTCCAGAGAAACACAGAAAGCTGTTAAATGGACTTAAACTAAAGCCCAGATATTCTGACTCCTAGCATTATACTCTATCTATTACAGAACTTAATAAAATTAATGCAAATTTTTTCAATTACTTCTACAAGGCTTTAAAGTTAGTAAAAACAAGTAAAAGTTGTTAAAATCTCCCTCAGTAATCAGTAATTCATCTGTAAGCTATTAATTTGAAAATTCAAGCTTTTGTAAAAAATTCAAGCCATTTCTGTGAAGCTACTGGGTGAGGAACTTATCCTACTTCTTTTTTATTTCCCAGGAGGACTTATTAGACAAATACAAGTTCAAAAATTCAAATAGCTCAAGCACCAGTTCAAAAAAAATTGACTCCAGCAATTCAAATACTTTAATTTACTCAGAATAAAAAAATGCTTAAAAATCAAAATTGGGAACCACTTCCATTGGTTCTCATTCTAACAGTTCACCAAGCTCCATATTTTGTTTCAGAATGGATCTAGTGGGCATTTCAACCCACCGAGGTAATCTTCAGATTTGCTTTAAATTCTACTGGAAGATTCATACTTTTATAGTTGGGAAAGGAAATTAATAACTTCTGTAAAGGATAGAAAAAAGTATTTATATTAGGATTTAGGGGCAGGCGCTTTGCAATTAAAAAATACCATTTAAACATTCTACTTAAATCCAACCAAACTGGAGTGTCAGCGCAATTCTATTCGTTAATTTTGACATGATTTACTGAGTGTAATCCCCTTAAGTCAGAAGCTGACCTCAACAGCATTCAAGCTTCCTGAGGGATCAAAAGGAATAATAAGAAACATGTTACTACTGTAAAATAAGCAAGTCTGGGTTGTGTGCAGGTTTGCTCCTGTGTTGTCAAGTAGACAAGCATGCAGCAAATACTCAGCAATAACAAAATAAATGTCCAGAGACCTTTTTCCAACCAACAAGCCGACAACTCAGCAACTTCAAACAGAGTTTGTTTTTTTTTTTTCCCCTTCAGAGCCAATTCTCTTGCAGTGTTGGCTGATAAAGCAGTATTAATCTCCTGCTTTAAATCAAGTTTCTGTCACTGGGTTCCATTAATCTCCACCACCACCACCACCGCCACCACACACCCGTTATCAAGTGTCTCCATGGCAGGAAATTATATTTCTAAATTGAATTTTGTTCTTTTTCGATGTAGTAAGAAATATTTTCCAGACTACTAATAGGATGCATAAAGATTGTGACTCTGACAATACTGTTAGATAAATAAAAGCTATAAATTAAAACTACCTTCATTCTCTAGCCAGCATAATAGCAAAATAGAAAGCATTGATTAACCTGAAAAGAGTAATCAAATAAAAGATTTTAAATGAAAAGTAAGGTAGCAGATGGTTAACTTTTTAATTTACCTTTTTATAGCAAGTGCCCATAAAGGCAAAAAGAAAAAAAATCAATCCAATGAGTCTCTTTGTGCTAATAAAACACATATTGATTCTTAGTGCATATGCTTACTCTACAAGATGCTTAAACTTGGTCTACCACTGGTAATGGAAGCAGATATTGTTTACGAGCACTTCAGTGGAAACAAATTTACAGGAAAGAAATGTCTTTGGGCTAGATTTACTATGCAAGAACAAGAACTTATACCTATAAGCAACAACAAGATTTCATTCTATGGACAGAGATCCACTCACAGTAAACCAAGACATTTCAGCCAAAAGTCAGTTCAGCACCTGAAAGGGCCTTCAAAATTACCCATCGCCTTTTTTTGTCACTGAACAATGTAAAATTTAGATTTTTTTCCATTGACATAAGTTGCTCTGTTACACCTCCATTAATGCAGGTCTGGGTTCTCTGAGAGTAGCAATTTGGGAAAAATCTCTTCAACATGTTATTGAAAGCGTGGTCCCAAGGTGGTCCATTACAAGCTTCCTATATTTAAAGAAACATTGCATGCAAGAAGCTTTACACCATGCATCAAGGTAAGAAGCTTGTAGAACACATAACTCATTCTTTCTGTATCAAGATGTTTGAAAGATAAACAGGATCTGACAATTGTGCAAAGAAATGGTAGGGGAAGTTTTCCAGATAGCAAGGAAATGAATGAATACCAGAACTCCTGCTACTCTAACCGATAGCTCTTAGCCTGAATAGATGAGACATGTGGATCAAATCACTATTACCCCTTCAACTTCACATTCAGAGTATTTCAAACAGAATGATCATGGCACTTAAACCACTGTTACATATACTGACTTCATCAATTTAAGTATTTTGAAGCATCAATTGATTAAACACATAAAAGATATTTATAATGATTAGAAGAAGAATAATTTAAAGTCATATACCTTCAAATTTATAAAAGTAAAACTAAGAATATGATAACTATGAATACCTTTAAAATAACAAATATTACTCAAAACTAGAAAGCAAGTTGAAATTGAATAAATTACTTTCAGAGGAGAAAGAAATACAGCATCCTCTTTTTTTATAAATAAAAGCAAGTAGTAAGTGGGAAGTCAGCATTTGAAAAGCATACAATCTCCTACTTTACCCTTGGAACAGATCTTAACTATAAGCAAGAGAAACTGCAGCATCCCAAAGTAGGGGTCATACGCTAAATTCTTTGAGAGTAACCAACTGGGGATGGAACATTTGGGAAACTATGAAGCTTATTTCTTTTGTTATTATCATCATTTAACATAATTTTGACAAGAGAACAGACAATAATCTGCTCCTGGCAGGAATGGCAGCAAAAGAAAACAACAGTCATTATTTTCCTATACACTGCAGTTTGACAATGAATTTTGCATAAACAACATCACCATATGTTTAGCCTCTGGACCCACTTTTTATCAGAAAAGCCATCTCAGCAAGTGTGATGTACATTTCAAGCATTTACACCATGCTCCATTTAATGCCATTTGGTGGGGCTCCACATGGAATTAATTTGTGATCCTGAAAGCTAGTTTAGGACAGTCTCAATTTTAAGCTAAGTCCGTCTGTCAAAATGTTGCCTCACACATGAGATGTACATTCTAGTGGCTAATTTTCAGAAGCATCTCATAGCCACCTACTGGTATATAAAATATATACTTCAACTGCTATTCATTAAGGAGAAAAAATCTATATTGCCTAAACGAAAGAAAAATGCAGAAGTCACAAAGGGTACAAAAGCACCTGGATCTTTCAGAAGAGAGATGCCTATACCGCATTTATTAGAGCTCTCGAATATCAGGCATTCTCCCATGCTGAAAATTCAAGATTTTCACCTTTGCTATTAAATGGTCCCATTTTAAGAGGATCATCTTACTTGGCAAAACATATTTAGACATCCAGTTGTGTTGGTTCAAAGGCTTCTAATTCTAAATGTTTATAGGTAGAAAAGGGAAAGGTTAGGAACCTACTTCCCCTTGCCTTTTCCTGAGATCTGAAACAGACTGATCCACCACACACCAGAAAATCAGGATGTAACCAACCACAGGTTTCATTCTTCCACCATGAGACAGTTTCACAGGAAGGAAACTAAGGACTCTGGAAATCATCTGGAAAGAGGCTGAAGTATTTCAGGGAACAGAATATACAACCAGCTCTTTTTTTTAATATAGAAGTAAAATCCCCAAATCAGCCAAGGAGAAAAAGATCACAAGAAACAGTCTATCTCTATTGCCCCAGAAAATGGCACCCATTCTACATTTTTAAAATGTGAGTATCTCAGGTCCCTTCCCCGTATGGCTTTAAATACATTGAGAGCTTTGTTTTGAGTGATAGTGCTGGATTCTCTATGGGCAAGTTTCCCAGGCCATTCTCCTTGAGTGTCAAATTGCCCAGGACGCTTCTTTATGAGAGCCCCACTTTCAAAAGATACCAATCCTTAACACTTGAGCTGGATAGGACACAGAGGCTTGATTTTAAAGCATTTCATCAAGTTCTAACTGAATATAAGGGAAAACTCCCAGAGCTAACATAAAGTGTCTTTGAAGATCCAACTTTATAAATGGCTAGTTAATCGAGTGTGAAAGCTTAAGGAGGGAAGAAAGTTCAGTGACATGACTTCTTAATATCTATCTGGTTCCCAATAGCCAATATTTATATTAAAAGGCTGAGGCTAATAACATTTTTCTTGTCTGTGTCAGTCTTAAGAGCTAGTAAGACCTACAATCTCCTATAATTCCTTTAACTAAGCTCTTGAACAACATCACCAATGTACAGCATCCTGAAGACAGAGCAGGATGAAAGCAAACTAAAAGAGCAGGGACTCCAACCTTAACAGAGTTTTAAGAGTTTTGCATTCATCCTGGGCTTGTGTAGCTCACTGGATTGAGCACCAGACTGTGTACCAAAGGGTCACCAGTTTGATTCCCAGTCAAGGCACATGCCTGGGTTGTGGGCCAGGTCTCCAGTAGAGGGTGCATGAGAGACAACCACACACTGATGTTTCTCTCCCCCTCTTTCTCCTTCCCTTCCCCTCTCTCTAAAAATAAATAAATACAATCTTTTAAAAAAGAGTTTTGCATTCATTGTTGCCATTTAAAATTACAGATGTATTCCATAAATATCCAAATTTCCAGCTTTTTTTTTTAAGTTGGAAGTTCCAACATCACTGAGCCCTCATTCCAGTCTGGCAGTAACTGATTGGCACTGAGTAGCTGCTGCTTAATCCCTGGGCTGGATAATCTAGAAAATCCTTCCAGGAACAAAATTCTGAGTATCTCAAGAATATTGTAGTAAATTTGATTTTAAACTTTTCATTCAAATAGAACTAACAAAATCAAATTCCTAACTGTGACGCTCAGAACACTTCTCTGAAGTTAAAGCAAAGTCCAGAATTGTGATTATTGAAAATGACAGGTTGTTTCCTCTTGTTCCGAGGAGGATTACCTTGGCAACAACATATCGTCAGTAGGGTAAAACTAGCCTGTCTCAATCAGGATCTGATCCCAACTCATATTCCCTATCAGTGGGTGAATGGTCCAATGCTTGGTGAATTCTGCTTCACAATGATAGTAAGAACCGACATAAAAGGATAATAAAGCAAACTCCCTATGAACACGTGGCCACCACAGCCAGTTATCCCTATGGTAACTTTTCTGACACCTCCCACTTAAAACCCAAAAGGTCAGAAGGATCGGTCTGTATCCACACACTAGAAATGAAGACCAAGCAAGCAAGCCCTTCTGCTTCATGGAATGTTTCTGTCCTTCCTGAGCTCATTTTAGGACCCCTGCACTATCATTTGACAGATGTGCCCTCCCAGTCCTGGGCAGCAGCCTGTTGACCTGCAGTGCCCATGTGCTTTCGGAAGGAGGGGTGGTAGAAAGGGGTGGTGACTCTTAGTGACACTCCATCACATCAAAGAGGGATGAGGCACCAACTCCCTCCAGGTTCATCTGCTCCAGATACATGACCTTGAACTACAGCCTCTGGAAGACCTTTTCCAGGACTATACAGGTCTTACAGTCAAGTTTCTGAACCTCACTCCTAAAGCTCCCCACATACCACCCCTTGGAACAGAGGGAAGAGGGGGCTAGAAGTGGAGCAAGGAGTGGGAAGTGCTGACCAAGGTTGACCAGTGGCCCCCGAGCTGTCCAGGTCTGTGGTTCCGAAGAGGAAGGGGCTGCCCAGCACATGAAGCCTATACACACAGTGCCTGACCCAGAAGCCAATGAACACACGACCTGACTGACCACAGTCCTGTCCAGCAGTGGCCCCCGCCCCCCAGGCTGGCTAAGCCTAGGCAGACATCACTGCACAGCCTGGGCTACATCATCACAGACTGTAGCGTGTGTGTGCCCTCCTGATTACCATGACGGCAGGGAGCATTGCCTACCACAGCTCACCAACTTTCATTCTCTTCTTCCTCTCTCTGTGCAGCAGCCACCAGCTGGCCACACTCTGCTCACCTTTCATCCTGCTCTACAGGCTGGTGTTATGTGGCCTGCACTATATGTGGGCTATGGACCTGCATCCCCAGCTGCCCACCACTCTGGGTTCCACCAGCCGGCACCACCTGGGGTGGCAGGCAGCACACCCTCTAGCCTGCCTGGACCTCAGTGCCATGTTTCTATACACTTTGACCTTCTGGCTGCTGCTACACCAATTTGTTAAGGAGAAGCTGCTGAAGAAGGCAAAGGTCCCCGCTGCACTGATAGAGGTCATGGTGGCAGACACACAACCCACACAGACGCAGACACTGCTCTGGAGACTGAGGGAGCCAGTCACAGGTGTACACGCCAGGTACTAGATCTATGTGTGTGCTGACATGTCCCTGGCAGTCAGCTTCACTGGCAGCCTCATCCTGTACAAGACTATCGAGATGTTCCTCTTGCTGCTCTGCCTCACCCGCTTCCAGATCTACTGCAGCCTGTGGAGGAAGCTGTTCAAGGTGTTCTGGTGGCCGGTGATGGCCTACACCATGCCGGGGCTCAGTGCCACCTATACCTTCCAGGTCCAGCACATTCCCACTTACTCGCACATTCTGATGCGCTACACTGATGAGAGCTGGGGGCCCTGGGCCTGGAGCAGTTCGGAGTGTCTGAGCTCTTGCCCAGCATCTTCATTCTGGGCACTTCCTGCTCACCTGCATCCTGCAGTTGCACTACTTCTGCCAGCTCTTCATGCCTCACCAACCTGGGGCACGCACCCCATCCCTGCCCCTGCCCAGTGCCACTCACTTCCCACTCTGGGCTCACCGGCAGTACTGTGGGGAGTAAAACCCCACTGCTATGGCAGCAGGAGGAGAAAGAGGGCCCCAGAGATGATGGGCTGAGCACAGCTGGCCCATGCCAGGCCACACAGGTCCCAGAAGCCACAGTCAACAAGTGGGGCCTAGTGGCAGAGAGGCTGCTAGACCTGGCTGCTGGCTTCTGGGACACCCTTCCTTTCATACGCAGCGGTTCATGCAGCATCTGTTGGAGCCACACATCTTCAGAATGGATGTCATGTATACTATCTGGGTGCCCTCAAACAGGGTGTGGGTGGTGAACCACCTGCTGGCCCTGCTGTGAACCTTCCCTCCACATTCCCCCCATGGCCTCTTGTCTATCCACCCTGTGGACCTGCATCATTGTGTGCAAGATGCTCTACCAGCTCAAGATCATCAGCCTCAGAGTACTCCAGCCACTCAATGAGCCCTTCCTAACAACACCAACCAGCAGAAGATGGAGATACACCAGTCCTTGCTGTATTAGAGTCCCATCAACTGGTTTAGGGTAAAGAAGAGCTTCTTGAACCTGGGTTACATCCAGAACCACCTACAGATCCTGCTGCTGCTGGTGTTCATGGCCATGGTGTACCATTGCCAAGAGTACCACTGCCCAAACAGCACCTGCTGGCCCCACTGCCCGCCCAGACCAGTACTGACAACACTGCCTGCAGTTGGAACAAGAGCTGCTCAGCTGTTTCAAGTTCTTCCACAATTTGGGCTAGAGATCTTCTTCCTGATAGTTAGGAATATGACTAGGCAGCACATGAACTTAATCATCCTACACAGCTGCTGGCTGGTGGCCATCCTCACCCACTAATGTTGTGGGCCATCCCTTACCTCTGGCCCATCTACTGCCTCCTCTAGTGCTCTTCCTGCTGTACCAGTACCTGCTGAGCCTGGGCATCAGCCCTGCCCTGTGCATGGACTGCCCTTGGCACCAGAACCAAACCATCCTCAGGAACTCCATATTCATCAAGTGGTTGTACCTGCCTGACTTCTTCAGGGCCCCCAACTCCACCAACCTCATCAGTGACTTCCTCCACTCCTCTGAGCCTTTCAGTGGTGGCAGGTGTTCTCTGCCACACATACTGAAGGGAGGCACCGTGTGGCTGTCATCAACACCAGTTGCCTGGAGTATGGGGAGTGGGGGAGCCCAACCCTATGCCCAGCTTCATCAGTGCAGATCCTACCTTGAAATGCTGAAGGTGGACATCATTCTCTACCTCTTCTAAAAGGTGCCAGTGGTGGTATTCGTCAAAGGAGCCACCCATATCAGCATCTTCAGCTGGGCTTCTTGCTGGCCTGCTTCTACCTGCTGCTCTTTGGCACAACCCTGCTGCAGAAGCACACGTGTACCCACCTCACACAGTGGGGCTGCTGCATTCTCTACAACATCGCCATCATCATCTTTAAAAACATGTTCCTGCTCCTGTCCTACATCTTCATAGAATAAATACAGAGCAACTTCTAGTGAGCCATCCAGTTTTTCAGCCTCGTGTGCACAGTCAAAGGCTGCTATGACCTCAAGGAGATTCTAGGCCAGGACCAGGACTGCCTGCTGCTGAATGAGGAGCCAACATCCTCCCCGACAGCATCTGCTTCCTGTTCCTGCTGCTACAACCTGTCTTCCTCAGCTGTGACTTCCTGCACATCGGAGCCAAACTCCAGGCCTCTAACCTTCAGGCCGTCAGGCACTTGGCTCTATACAACGGTGTCAACCTCAAAGGCATCCACCTCCTCCAGAAAAACAGAGAGGTCGCAGTCCAGCTGAAAAGACAGATGGAGCTTATCTGTGCCAAACCGGAGCAGCACAGGCAGGGCCTCCAACAACCCTTGGACCCCAGCCAGGAGCCAGGGCCCAGAAGTCCAAGGGGCTCCTCCCGCCACAGAGACTGTGGTGGTGGCCCTGGCTGCACCACACCACAGTCATCCACTCCAGGGGAGATCTCCCATTCGAGTCCAACAGTGATGCGGAGGTGGAAGTCCAGCCTGAGGACCCCAGGACGTCCACAGTGAGAGCCTTCCAGATGGCATGGCATACCATATAGCATGGGTGCGCAACACGCAGATGGTGCCAAGGCCGCAGTGGTGGCATGAGCCAGGCTGAACCAGGAAGTGGACCAGCGAAGGGCTGGGAGAACCAAGGGGTTCTGATCAGAGCCCTGCGCCACAGCAAGTGCTGAGCCTGCGCAATCCCTCCCAAGGGGCAGACGTTGTGCCGATCGCTGCCTCGCCCCTCGAGATCTTCTCAGGGTGGGAGGGGCACCGGAGCAGAGGGTGCTGGACCCTCAGCGAAGCGAGGCTGTGATGCTAGGTCCCGCCCAGGCCCAACAGGCGCTGAGCACAGCCTCCAGTGGGCTGAGACCAAGGAGTCAGGTGGGCACCCGCTGTCATACCCTTAGCAGCAGCAGCCCGGAGATGGTCCCTGAGCCCAGTGGCCTTCAGGTGCTTCCCCAGCTTTCAGTATTTCAGACTCCACCGGCAAGGGGTTGAGGTCCTTCTGCTGTGGCAGAGGGGGAATGTGAGTAGGCTAGTCGCCCTGTCGGCTGCCTGGGGCCCCCACTAGCCATGAGTGACCGACTACTGTTAGAGCAAACCTTGCTCTGCCTCTTCTCTACGGGAGTGAGAGCACTGCTCCATCCAGTGCCAGGCTGCCTTGTTGTCCTGGGTGGCTCTGATGTGACCATGCAGTGGGCAGAGAGGTGTTCTGTCCAGGTGGCTGGCCTTGTGGCCATCTTTGCTGTCATCTATGTGTTTGGAGTCTTCCCCTGGCACTGCTTCCTGGCCCTCGGTGTTCTGCTGGACAGACTACCAATAAATACTTGGGTTTCTTTTGGGTGATAAAACGGTCTAAATTTAGAACATTGGGATGGTTGCACAACTTAACAAATACACTAAGAGATGGACATGGTAGCAATGCTTTTCTGAAAAAAAGTGCTACAAATTCTCTAAAATTAAAACTGTATAACCAATGCCTTCTGTAGTCTGTCCAAGAAAGGATTATCCTCTCAGAGGGCTTATACTCCTAAGAAAGAAGAGTGAGGCCCATTAAGCCTGGCATCTCATCTCCTCCACTTTGAACATCCCAGGCAGTCCCCAGGTTCAAAGAGATCAAGGAGACTAACTCTCAAAGGCAGCTGTGGTGAAAGGGAGGGTGTGTATGAGACATCCCTCCTACTCGTACTACTTTCAATACTCTGTTTGCTGATCTATCAGAGACAGGTCAGCTTAATATCATCTCAACCTTCATTTTATCTACAGCTCAGGCGGGCTGGAAAGACAGTTTCAGGCATTAGGCTTAAATTTCACTTAAATCAGATATTCATTTCTTTAAAAGATTATTTAAACTTTAGCATACTTCTATTTCAGTCCCCTTGATGCTATTGCTTCTTCTATTAAATTCCTGGGCCCATTCCAAAGGGAGGAAGAAGGAGATACCTGCATTCCAAAACACTTTCCATTGTTCAGCTCAGAAGACAAATCCTTTCTACTCCAGTTCTAATGGTGGTCGGTGTTTATGAGCGTGGAGCAGAGTAGTACCTCAAACATGGTTACCAACTTAGCAATACTTTGGGCACAGATGAAGTTGCCATTAAAAGCAGTGTACTGTTGCCCTGACTGGTGTGGCTCACGGGGACGAGTGTCTTCTCACAAACTGAGAGGTCACCGCTTAAGTTTCCAGTCAGAACATATGCCTCCGCTTTGGTTGAGGTCCCTGGTTGGGGGTGTGCAAGAGGCAACTGATCGATGTTTCTCTGGCACATTGATGTTTCTCTCCTTCTCTTTCTCCCTCCCTTCCCCTCTCTCTAAAAACAAACAAATAAAATCTTAAAAAAAAAAAAAGCAATGTACTTGTTCCTCCCTCACACATGCCTGGGGTCACTTTTGTTTGTTACATTGTTTCATGTTATTACAAAGCCATGCCCCGGAGTATTGCAAAACTCAGTTTTCTCTTCACTACATTCCATGTAATTTTCACATCAAGGTGTTTCTATAGACTGGACAGAGTTAGAGTTCAGCTTCTTCTAGCCAAAGTGTTTAAATTTGACTAGACAGCAGCAATTGCTTTTTAATCTAAGCAAACCGATCTGTCAAAGGCAATCAGCTCAGGGAAGTCACTCCAGGAGGATCCTAATAATCCCAATGAACCACACTGCCCTATATGAAACTCAGCTGCTGAACTCTTGACATAGCGCGTCACAAGTACTTAGAGGAATAAGTACATACAGCTGAACTCTGTGTCAACACACAAACTCTAGCCTCTTGTGCTTAAGTTAATGATCACTGCATTTGGTCTGGTGGAAGCAGCACACTGTTGCGTGTGGTGGTGTCAATCCATGTTTAATTGATGTTACATCAACTGGGCTTCATGTCATGTAACCCGCTGCCCTCACAAGCATTTCTCAACAAATCAAGTGTACTTGAGTCCTCCAAATGTAAATAAGGGTTTGGTGTTGTTTTTTAATCACATCCTGTCTTTCAAACAAGGGTTCTCAAACTCTTAATAATGCCAGTGTGGGGCTCTCTAGTTAGCAAGATCTTTAAGTCCCTTATCTTGTTTAATTATTGCCACAACAACACTGAGAGGTCATTTACAGTAAATCCCAGAACTGAGACTCAACACTAGATTTCAGGGTTTCAGATTTTCAGGTCTTCCCAATACTGTAAATCTTGTTATTGGAGCTTATAGCCTTGTCTTAAGATTCCACGGGTTAGTGCAGTAGCATGTGATAGCAGTGTTGAGAGTCCTGCCCCTGAGTGAGGCAGCACCGTCAGAGAATCCCTGCCACACTTCAACCCTTTAGGTAAGGAAACAGAGATCACATAGGAAGTCAGCAACAATGGGCAGGGTATGGTGGAATGCAGGGCTGAAAATTCTCCCTAAGTGATGGAACAAGTGTTCTTTGAGAAAGACTTCCTCCTATTAACCGCTGGAAGAGAAATAATAACACACACAATTCCATCAATGGGCAATGGAAAGAGTAGATTGTAAGGAGAAGGTAAGTGTGAAAAAACAATAATAACAGTAATAATGATAGCTAATGTATATTAAGCACTTAATATTTCCACCATTCTAAGTGCTTTATGTGTATTCATTTATGAAAGTCTCATCACAACCCTGGAAACAGGTACCGTTGTTCTGATGAGAGAACTGAGGCAACAGGAGGTTTGATGAGCTCACCTGTGACCTTAGAGCTAATGAATATAGAGCCCAGATTCCAACCTCGGCAAACTGATGTGCTCTGACTACTGGGTGGCAGTGATGATAAATTTGGAGACCTCCTGAATTACTAGGAATTTTATTAGCTCTTTCTGACTTAAAAACAACAAATATGTCCATTCCAAGCAGTATTGCAGCCTAGATAGTCTGATTGACCCTCCCATTGAAAACTCCCCAAATTGATGCCTAAAATTAAATGGAAGAAACCTTTTTAAAACAGGCTAATAAGCTGACAAGTAGGAAAGGAAAGCTGATGTACTTAAAATTACATGAAAAAGTGGACCCAAAGTCGAGGGCTTGACCGAGCTGAGAGTCTAACGGGAGACCTCATGACCCATAGACCCACTTTGTACATCAGAAATAAGAAAAACTAATTTCTCAATCCCTAGTGTTAGTGGAGAAGAAAAACAATCTCACCTAAGAATTCAAAACCACAAAAGAGACCTTCATTTGAGTTTCTAGTACAAATTCACAGCACTAGGATGGTACCAAAGAAACTTTAGGTTAAGAACATGGTAAATGATTCCGCATTGGTAGTACGCTTAGATGCCTGGCAGAATCAGAAGCAACCCCACCCTACAGGGGCTAAAAGCTTAAAATCAATTCTCCAAGAATTCCCACAGATAAACTACCAAGGAATAAAAGCTCTGTGTAAAATGTAACAAAACACGTAAGCAAATCACCATTTGTGCTTCAGTATAGAATATAGAACCAGTAGAAACTACAGTCATAAGAATCAGACCAGAATCATAAGAATCAGACACCAGACAGTGCAATTATGCAATAGAGAGTGACGGGTGTAATCTGGTAGTGTTTTCTTCAGCTGTACCACTTATTTCTTGCTCTCTGGACCAGGGCTTCTCTGATGTCAGGATGCCTTCAGAAACCAAGTAGGCACTCAGCATGCGTACCTGGAAGTACAGAGAAGTTGCCATCCCTGGGGCAACTACACCTTTGACTGATAGTGTAATAATAAATGCCCTCATCTTTCTCTCTTTTGGTGGACAGTTCTGAGATACCACCTCTTTTAAAGTTCCTGATGGAACTGAGTCCCAGTTGCCCACAGTGGAGATCCACCCATAGGGCACCCTTGCGTTGTCCCTCCCTCTTTCCTTATTCTACTTTCTGCAATCTTCCACTCCTGTTCACTGGGTCCAGTTCCCACAGTAAGCTGCTTGCCAGGGAATTTAAAATATAAATAAGGAATAAAAGATTAAAACATGAAAAGAAATATTTGGACAAAGGAACCAAGAACTTCCTAGAACTTCTAGGAAGAAAAAAAAGTAATTTTAATTTAAAATTTAAAAGATGATAAAACAGAAGATACAGCATAAGAAAGAATAAACTAGAAAGTATATCAGAGTATTTTGCATAATGCAGAACAAAGACACAAGATTAAGGAAAATATGGAAGAGATTGTAAACTGGAAATATCTAAAAAAATCAAGTTGGAATTCCTAAGGACGAAATAGGGAAAATTTGGAAAGACAATATTCAAAGAAATAATGGTTGAATTTTCTAGGTTAAATGATTTAAATCTTCAAATTCAGAAAGTCCTAAATTGTAAAAGATGAACACATAGAAAAATAAAAGCCATAATTTAATGTTTTAATAAATAGTAATACATGGAAATACATACAAAATATGAATTATTACATAAATCTAAATGGAAAAATAAACCTGTTTAAAGTGATTGGATAAAAATAAATAAAATCCACTTACAAGTTGCTTTAGAAAGAAGCCTGTGACATAATGACAACAAATAGTGAAATTACATGCATGAAAAACATATATACAGTGCAGGTAACCAAAAGAAAGCTAATGTTACTGTATTAATATAGACTTTAAGGCAAAAGGGACTGAGATAAGCTACATAATGAGAAAAGGTTAATTTGCCAGATATAAAAATTCTAAACTAAATTCTAAATAATATAGCTTAAAACTATATGAAGCAAATCTTTTAAAAGAATTACAAGAAGAAATACATACACATACCAGAGGAGATGAAGATTTTAACACACCGTAGTGGTTGATAGCTCCAAACTCAAGCAGAAAATTATCAGTAAGGATATAAAAGATTTGAACAGCACAGTTAATAAGCTTTACCTAGTGTATACACATATATAACATTGTACTCAAAGAGTGGGGAAGTATGTCAAGCAGAGACAGTAATTTACAAGAACTAAATACATTCTGGGCCATAAAACAAGATTCACCTGATTTTAAATGATTGATATCATACAGATTTTGTTCTTTGCCATATGTTCATTGAAGAATGAAGCACAAATGGCCAAAAATTATAAAAATGATGCCTGACTTTTTAGTAATAAAGAAAATGAAAGTCAGAATCACACTGAGATACAATTTCACACAAACCATATTGGTGAGATTTTTGAAATCTGACAGGCATAAGTGTTGACAAGAATCTAGAGTGACCACATTTCTTACAGTCCCACTGCCTGAGGGAATCCTAATCAGTATCTGCACTTTGGAAAACAATCAGGATCATCTAGCACAGTTGGAGGTGTGCATTCCCTGTGACCCAGCAATTGCACTGGAGAAATTTTGGCACATATGACGATGAATGAGAATATTCATAGCAGCACTGCTTTAATGAGAAAAACTGTAAACAATCCAAATGTCTACCCTAAACAAAGCCACAATAAACAAATAATAAAGTTCCCCTATGGACATGTGTCAAATTCCTCTGAGAAATATGAAGCATGGGCTGACTGAGTCATAGGTACACATTTAATTTTACTAAGGCTTTCCAGAATTATTTCCAGGATAACTCTACCAGTTAGAAGGGCTCAAGAGTTCTCACATCCTAACTAAAGTGTGGTATTTTCTGATTTTTAATATTTGCTATTCTGATGTGGACCAAATTTTTATTTTAATTTGTCTCTTTTGTTGTGTATATCTTCATATACTTTTTAGCCAGACAGACTAAACTAACCATATCCTTTGCCCATTTTTCTACTGGGATTCCTGTCTTTTTCTTGCTGAAATGCAGGCATTGTGTTGCATATTCTCTATGTCAATCCCTGGTTAGGCATTTTGGATAACTGTTCCTAATCTGTAACCTGTCTGTTAGTTTCCTCTATGCTGTCCTTCAAATCAAGAACTTCTTAATTTTGTAGTAAGCAATTTTTCACCTTAAAGTTTGTGCTTCTTGGGTCCTATTCAAGTTTTCCCTCACCTCACTCTCAGGCCATAAGTCCTTTAAAAAGTTTTAACATTTCATCTGAAAATGTTGTTTTACAGTCTTTTGAGAGATTATTTCTTAGATACTTTATAGCTTTAGCAGCTATCATAGATAGTACCTGATGTCCAATTAAATTTTTGCTTGGTTAATACCAATAAAGAAAAATGCTATCACTCTTATCTCCCAGTAGTTCTAATGGTTGTTCTGTTAAATCCACTCATTTCTTATTTACATAACCATAATATCTGAAAGGATTTGCAATTTTATTTCTTTCTCTCCAATCCCAGTTAAGTCTTCTTTTCTGTCCCACCCTTGGCCAAACCTTAAGTAGCGATGAATATTCTTGTCTTGGGGCAGACCTTACAGGGAATGCACATTTCCCCACAAACACGATATTTGCTGTAGAATTATTGGTGTATTATTTTTATCAAGTCAAGGAAGCTCTTTAAAATTTTGAATTTTCACTGGTGATCAGAAAGCTCACGGAATTGGTTGATTTTGGGTGCAATTTAGATGAAAGGATGCAGGTTACCATAAAAGAGATGCAGGAAGATACGCAGAGGAGAGCCAATAGTGAAAGGAAGGAATCTGAGTCTTAAAAGAATACAGTGGACCAGAAGGAAGATAGAATCAACCAAGCAAGAAAGCATGATGAAATAAGAATTCAAAAAATCGAGGAAAAGCTGAAGAGATCCAGGACACCTTTAAATGTTCCAACATCCGAATTATAGGGGTACCAGAATGGGAAGGGGGAAAGCAACAAATTGAGCACGTATTTGAACAAATAATAAAGGAGAACTTCCCCAATCTGGCAAAGGGAACAGTCTTCCAAGAAATCCAAGAAGCTCAGAGAGCCCCAAAGAAGTTGGACCCAAGAAGAAACACACCAAGGCACATCATAATTACATTAGCCAAGGTAAAAACGAAGGAGAGAATCCTAGAAGCAGCAAGAGATAAGGGGACAGTAACCAATAAAGGAGTTCCCATCAGACTGTCAGCTGATTTCTCCAAAAGAGACCTTACAGGCAAGAAGGGGCTGGAAAGAAATATTCCAAGTCATGAAAGACAAGGACCTACATCCCAGATTGCTCTATCCAGCAAAGCTCTCATTTAGAACGGAAGGGAAGATAAAGTGCTTTTCAGATAAGGTCAAGTTAAAGGAGTTCATCATCACCAAGCCCTTATTTTATGAAATGCTAAAGGGACTTATCTAAGAAAAGAAGATAAAGAAAAGACATGTATAGTAAAAGGACAGCAAACTCACAATTATTAACAACCACACCTAAAGCAAAACGAAAAGAAACTAAGTAAACAACTAGAACAGAAACAGAACCACAGAAATGGAGGGCACATGGAGGGCTAGCAGCAGGGGGGTGGGAGGAGGAGAGAGGGGGAAAAGTTATAGAGAATAAGTAGATAGAATGTAGGTTGAAAATAGATAGGGGGAGGGCAAGAATAGTACGGGAAATGTAGAAGCTAAAGAACTCATAAGTATGACACATGAACATGAACTAAAGGGGGGGAATGTGAGTGGGAGAGGGGGTACAGGGTGGAGGGGAGAGAAGGGGGGAAATGGGACAACTGTAATAGCATAATCAATAAAATATATTTTTAAAAATTTTTGAATTTTATGACAGTTTTTATCATCAATAGGAGTTGAATTTTATCAGGGTTTTATTTCTACCTTTACTGATATAATCATGATTTTTTCTTATTCCAATAATGTTCTGTCTACAATTGTTAAGGTAAAAAATGTGTGTAGTTTTAAGACATTAAGTTTGTGGTAATTTGTTACAGCAGCAAAAAAAAGAAACTAACAGAGTATGTAATAATTTTACATCTTCTTTATAAACTGTAACATGCAGAGGTTAAGAAACTTGTCCAACATCACGCAGCTGAGGAGTCTGGCTCCTAGCTACAAACCTGTGTGTGTGGTTTCCAGATCTCTTCATAGGCAATTGCAAAGGCTTTACCCCACCCACACACCCAAGGTGCCATACACACACAGGCAACACACTGCAGTCTCTAAAGCAGTTGCAATCAACAGTTCAGGCTTCCCTGGCCAGTTACGCTCTGAATATTTGCATTCCCAGCCCCGATGCTTTCATCCCTAGGTCTCTTTAGGTGAGGCTTTGGGCAGAGATCTTCAAGCATCTCTGCTGAGACCTCCTCATGAGGGGAAGATGGAGAAAACTTGAAAATAGTTTGTCTCACTCTGACTTTTTCTGTTGGGGACTGCCCTGCCTGGTTTCAGAAGCTGTAACCGCCCCCATGGCTAAGGCTGACTGGGCGACCTTTGGACCAGAAGCCACTAAGAAGACAAAGCTTATCTTCCTGGCAGGGGCGCCACTTCTGCTCCTTTTTCTTCACCCTGCCTGGCCCCCAATGCTTCATCGGTTAGCCAATGACAGGTAAGAGTCCCCAAGGGGGAACAACCTAAGACAGGCACAATCACATGGAGGCCCTCAGGGGAGCTATGGAGAAAGGGGGTGATGGGCCCTCACCCCTCGACTTTGACAAAGCCTGAGTCCTCATTCTGTCTGCAAGAAGTCTCCTAATCTCTTGGCTGCCTTACTTCCCCAGCCTGACTTAAGCCTGAAATAATGACAGAGGGCGGTGCAGCCCAGTGTTGGAAAGGGTGGGTTCCCTGGGCAATCAGGCCTAGGAAAGAATATGTAAAATCCTGTGAAACCTGTTTTGTTTAGAAAGCTCTCAATTAAATAAGGGTCTTAGCAATAAGTGAGTTTGTTCCTCAAAGTTTTATAGCTCTTTAGCTATCTGACCCTAACTCAAAATAGACCCTCAGAGTTCTGTTATCTATTGTTTGATCCTTACTACCTGACAATGATTAAAGAGCTTTACCTGTATTCCTGTGCAAACAAAGCCAATAAAAGCCCATTGAGGAAAAGGCTGTTGGCCCTTCTCCTTTGAGAGATCGGCCACCTTTCCTCCCCATGCAGATCATGTCTTGGTAGACTTATTCTCATCCATGGCGGCTGGGGCGGGGGGGGGGGAGACCTGCAGGCGGAGCCCCCCCCACATTTTTCCAGTTCATTTCCATTCCTAACCCAACTCCTTTACCCTTCCGCACAACTGTGGAGGTCCTAGAAACGCTGGAACCTTTAGTTGGCAGTTTCCTGAACACTGAGACAATCCCCACATCTCTGCTGATATACCTGATCCTGGATCAGTGCACCTTCCATGGGGAAATGGAACAGGGGCAGTCGGTACTCTCTCCTATTTCAGACTATTCACTTATAGCATCACCACAGGTGACTAAAGGCTTCTTTCATTTTTCGCTTGTTGCATTAGTCAACTTCTCCAACACCTGACACACCTGATAGCTCAACTTGTTTTCTCCCAGCTCAGCTGAGCTCCTGACAGCTAATAGTGGAAAAGCTGGAAATCAAACCCAGGCAGGCTAATTCTATATCTGCACTCCAACCACAATGCTTTCCTGCCTTTTTCTGTGGTACACCATGGCAGTCCAAGGACGGCAACCAGGTCAGACCAGATCAGGGCAGCAGAAGCAGACGAAGACGTATTAGACAAGTGAACTCGGCAGGAGCCTGGATGTAGAAGATGAGAGAATGGAAGTATAAAGGATGACTTCTGGTTTGCATCTTAGAACAACAAGGTAGATAGATGGTGGTCCTCACTTACTGAGATGGGAAATTGGGAAGGGTGACAGGTGGCAGGAAGACCATGGGGAAACAAGAGATCCTCTCTGGACATATGTATGGTTTGAGATTCTTAATAACCATCCAAACCACATAAAGAATTTTGGAATATGAGAATAGCCATTTTACTTTTTTCTGTATTCCTAGATATTAGAAAAAGAGAAATACTATATAATACTGTACAGATACAACTTAAGCACTTCTACCCACTCCTACAATAAACTTTTCAAAAAGAATCAGATATTGCCACTCTTCTGAGAAAATTGGAGAGCTTCCATCAAATATGGCTGGTATGTGAACAGTCTCCAAATGGAAACTATCAGAATTCTCAAGCAATGACCAGAACTAGGACTAAGCAAGCTAATAACTCAGTCATTTTTAACCTTTTCATTTATTTGTTCAATCAACAGGTTGGCCAACTTACTAGTTTTGAAATCTAGAGGACAATTTAATAATTCAATTAGGCCAAATATTGGAAGCAGCATTGGACACACAATTTCCATTAAAACTGTCTTCCTCATATCCTAATGCATTTCTATAGCTGGCTTTCATCCTTAATCATTTGCTACACTGCACAATTTTAAAACCCGCTTCAAATATGCCTTCCATTTAACTAACTGAATTTTCTTTCCTTTGCAGGTAGGGGCTGGGTCACAGTCCCTAAACCTGTGTTGAATACATAAAAGGTATTTAAGGGAATTTGTTGAATTGATTTGAAGACTTCTCCACTAACTGTATATCCAGCACCACATAGGACTACTTCCCCGCTGCACTTCATTCACGTGATTGAAGCTAGAAACTTGAGACTTGATCCACTCACAGAAGTATACGATAATAGTCATATTGTTTATGGTTTTAATGGTTTTGCAACTTTGATGCACAACATATTTCCAACCAAGCACCAAGCATGCTTAAAATTGAACATTTTTATAAAGACAATAAAAGTTAATGACTACCCATGATCTATGATCTGACAATGCATCTGTTCTTTTTCATTTTGAGATGATAAAATACCCACCCCAGCTTACTGTTGCACAGTGGGAAAGAGAAATCCAGTCCTATTAATCACGCTTAACTATCAGTTTATTAAGTTATAGTTTCCCAAAAGGCTTATCTTACATGACTGTTAATAGGCTGCAGGTGTTTTTCTGAGAGTCTTTTTATAATGCAGTTATGTCATAAAGAGACAGCATGGCGTAAAAGAAAACCTAGTGGACTAAGAATCAGAAAATCTAGGTTCTAAATTCTAGTTTAGTTAAGGAGCCCTGAACCTTAAGGAAGGTATTGCGCCTCACTGGTCTCCAGTTTTCTGATCTGTAAAATGAAAGGACGATCACAAATTAGATATATAAATATGTGCCATGCTGCAGCAGAACAATAGGCAGTTATCCATAGCCTAGGACCTAAGAATTTCACAAAGGACATTTTAAGAGAAATCTGGCCACATTAAATTAGCTTAAACCAAACTGTAAAATTGGGATTTCTGTTACTATTGTTAACCTTAAATGTAAATTCTGTTGACGAACAACTGTGGAAGTGCACAAGAGCAGAGCAGCACATTTCACATGAAAAAAAATCCTGACTACTGGTTTATACTGATACGCCTAAGTTGTGAAAATAACCAAAATTTCAGTATTAGCTAAACACTCGCTCACAGAGATAGCTGTTATACTTGCATTGTCCAAAGGACAAAAGGTTGCACTCCAAAAGCTTGTATGTCCATTTTGGGGAAACTTTATGGAGTCGGTGTGTTTCTAGTTTCACCATAAGCGCATAAGCAACCCTTGATGTAGCTAAACTATGTAACATACATGTTTCAGTTCTGGGTTCTGAGAAGGGGGCTTGTATCACATAACAAACCCCATTCTCCTCCCCCGTTCCTACCCCGTTCTTGGGAAAACTGGTTAATGAAAGTAACCAATTATTAAAACTAATTTACTCTTGCCACACCCTTCTACCTCCCCTTTCTAACCCTTCTCCACCTTAACAGTGCACACAGCCCTGGTGGTGCTGCTGGCACCAGCCTACGCAGCCCCACCTACCAAAAAGGGTCCCATGCTCCCACGGCCCTTTCTGAGCCGCCCAACAGCAGTCCCACAACCACAGGGCAGCTGGTGAACATTTGGACAAATACCCTGGAAAACGTAGCCACTCCTTGACTACAGTGTTAAAAGAGGCCACCTGTTGTTTACAAAAGCAAAAATATTAGAAATCTAAGTGTTAAAAAAGTTTTGGACAACAGTGTGCTGATTACTGGTGGGAGGTGGGTATAAGGGGACTAAATGGTAACGGAAAAAATACAATGCAGATTAAATTTTTTAAAAATTTTAGAGGCACAGTCAAGTAAATTATGATATATACACACAACAGACTATGCCACCATTTAAACAAATATTTACAAACAAGGTGTAATGATGTGGGAAATGTTTGAAAGATAACACTGAATAAGGAAGGTACCAAATGCTATGTTCTTTACAAACTCAACTATGGAGAAAATGCATTGAGAAAGACTAGAAGGAAAGGTATTGCTGGTGAGTAGAATTAGAACTTACTGCTTTTTTCTAGTTAGTACACAAATTCATGCTTACCACATTTTCCCATATTAAATAAGTACTTCTGTTATTTGGGGAGAAAAAGGAAAATTGGGAGAAAGTATAAATTCAAATAAATCTCTAATTAGAATTTTAGAGCCATAAACAGTGCTAAGTATCAGGCAATGTGGAAATGGACATTTGTGGGCAAGGGAGCATTCCTTTGTTCACTTTGTTTGCAACGAAATTTAACTGGGGACTGACTTTTCACCTCATTATAAAATAAGACCTGTAAGTATGAAAATATTCCTCATCAACACTGCTACTGCATTTTATAGATTCAATATTATTTATGGCTGATCCTTGTTTCCCTTGAGTAAAGATACTGGGTGTTCCTTTATACAATAGAGGATAACACAAACTTGTGATTTTGACGAACGGATACAGCTTATATAGTGAAAAAAACTTTATCCCATTTTATACTTTCTGAGATGCAGCAATGGTCTGTGGCCAAAAAATTTTTCTTGAATACAACCCTATGTATTTTGTATTTATACACTAATCACTCTACCACACCTTATTTCACCTAACACATCTCAGAAATATTTGCATATCAGCACATATAGATCCACACCATTCTTATAAATGCTAACTAATATTCGATTGCATGGATGTAACACAATTTATTGGTTACCCCTCACTGATAGACATTGAAATTATTTCCAGTTTTTCTCTATGACAAAGATGGCTGCAGTGACATTCTTGTACAGATGTCTCTATGTACATGAATTAAGTATGCCATTGGGTAAAGTCTTGGAAGTAGAATTGTTGAGTCAGAGCATACGTACATTTTTAAAATATGACACTGCCAAACTGCCTTCCAAAGTATTTGTACCAATTAACACTCCAAGGGAACATTTCTGATCAACAAAGATTTTAAAAAGCAAACTCCAATGCCATCAATGCCAGAAAGGTAACGTAAATTCGTGGGGCAGGCTAGGGTGAGAAGATGGCAAACTGAAGGGCGCAGTCCGTCATTGAAAGAAGCAGCTTCTACTCAAGCCCAGCCCACTGAAAACACCTTCTCAGAACACTATGCTCAGTGTTGTTAGATTGTTTGATTTCTCAAAAGCCAAACTCTGGACTTCTGCATAAAACCTCCAGATTTTTAAATTGACAGCTCATTAAAATTTCAGACTTGGCGTAACTTAACAAAAAAGCCATGTGTGGAAAGGGAGTGCTGGTACACAACCTTGGGCGCTGCCTGGTAAAATCTGAAAGCAGCCCATATACCCAAAGGGCCAGCCAGGGCAGACGAGAACAGGGGCAGACCCTCCAGACTAGACTGATAGGTGGCAATTTTAACCAGCACCTACTTATGAGGCTTGTCATGGGCAGCTGCGAGGTAAGTAGATCTTTGCATCCACCTGCCAAATCCTGCAAGTTTAGAGAGCCTGTAACCCAGCTCAATTACATATACCTTATAGATGCTCTTTACACAGTGCTCTCTCTCAAGGCTGTGTCCTTGCAAATGGCTCACAATGTGGGAATGGTGGGTAGAATGTGCATTCTAAGAACAGGGAAGGGGGTGAGGAGCCTCTGACTGCACAGGTCCAACTCTAAGGCCAACTGGTGGTGGAGCCCTCTTTTTTACCTCCTCCAACAGGGAATAATCTGTTGGACTCCACCTTGTAAACCTGTGCTTTAAAATTTCCTGCCCCCCCCCCCCCGCCACACTAATAAAGACTGCCATGGCAACAGGCTGGATTCAACACACTGTTTTAAAACTGGGATTTCCTTAGATTACATTTTATTTTGTTGAAGAACCAGAAAATGGACTTAATTAACTACGCGGTCATTATCCACTCAAACTATTTGGGTGACTTAATAACCTCTTGCCCCTCTTGCCCGGAGGTTTTCATTAATCAGTTTTCTACAATACGCTCCAGTGACTTATATTTTTATTCCTTTTAGAGCGTTATGTTTCTGTTTTCTTCCTTATGTGGAACTACCACGTATTTTAAGACTTAAGTCATTTTCCTCTTAGTATAATCTTCTTTTCCCCCGAAGGGAAAGTAAAGCTCTAATCATTTTTCTATGCTATCTTCCATTCAATATATCCATCTACTTATAGAAGAAATTGTGGAATAAATTAGAAAGACTTGCTACCTCTTGTTTAATTAGTACTCTTAATCCATGTAAAATCTTTTCATATTAACTACATTCCTATAGTTTAAAAAATAAATGCAATGTAAAAGAGTAACCCCTGAAATTACTACATCTGTATCAAAAAATATTCATATTCATGGATAAAGTACCATGAGATTTTTAATGTTTAATTATTTCTTACACATAAATACTTGCAAAAGGGCCAATCTGACAAAGCAAGTGGATTGTTATTTATAGACAGAAGTTAATGTTTGTAAACATGAAAATTATAAGCAATGTAATATTAAAGTCATTTATTAATACTTATTTAAAAAGACAGAAGTCAATGACCTCTACAATTAAATTTTGAAAACCAAAATTTAAAAATTATTAGTTTCATTTACTATAAATAAAACATACCACTCTTAATTTTAGAGCTAAAAATAATTTTTAAAGAATTCCCACTTTTTAAATGTAATCTGTTGAGATGTTTTCTTTTTTCTTTTTTTATTTATTTTTAATTGAATTTATTGGAGTGAGATTGGTTAATAAAATTCTATAGGTTTCAGGTATATAATTTTATAATACATCAACCCCCAGTCAAATCTCCTTTCATCAGCATTTATACCCCATACTATCTTTTACCTCTCCCCACCTGCCTTTCTCTCTGGAAATCACCATGCTGTTGTCTGTATCTAAGAACTTTTTTTCCCTTAATCCCTAATGAACACAATAAACTAACAAACAAAACAGAAACAGACTCACAGAGAGAGAACAGACTGACAGCTGTCAGAGGGGAGGGAGGTTGTGGGGCAGAATGAAAAAAGTGAAGGGATTAAGGAGATATCTTTGTAATATAAAAAAAACCCACAATAATAATAAGACCAAAAAAACACATATCAGAGAAGCTTTATAACTTAGCAAAGCTTTCAATATATATATATCTATATACATATATACAGTATATATTTGTCTGCACTGATGTATACATTGTCTGTATTTGTCAGTGACAAACTTACTGGCTGCTCAAGTGAAAAAATAAAGCACGGATATGCCATTAGATAGTCTACTTCTAGTCCCTGCCCCGCCCCCCCCCACCCATGCAAGGTCCTTAACATTACAAATTCCTCCTTTGGTATTTCCAAATATGTGCATATTCCTACTTCCCACCTAAAAGGTATGCTTGAACTACCCAAGTGAGTCTTTTCAAAATAAAAACTGATTAGATCACCCTAAATTTAAAAATTAATGCTCAGTTTTAGGCATATGTTACTGGAACTCAACCTCTTAATCATAAAAAGCAATTTAAGAAAAAATTACATATTTAAATTGTAATCTGCACATCAGATTACTTCTTTAAATGTGTCATCAAAACTCACAGATAAAATAAAAATATGATAAAATACATTTTACTTTTACCTAAAATATAAATTAAGGCATAAGAAAAACTTTGAGACTGTAATATATATGGAAAACTGAACATGAAGGAAGCAAATAATTCATAGTATAAGCTTTAATATATAAATTAGATATCATTTCATCAGCTGTGTTAGTCACATTAGTTTAAACTTTACATTATATATTAAAAAATAAAAAGCTAAAAAACATCATTGCAATATAGATTCAATATGGGAAAATACATATTTTGTAGCTTTATACACAATCTAAATCAATCCATTCTATTCAATAGTGTTCCAAAATATAAACAGCACTTTACATGCAAAAGAACATACCAGTTTGGAAGTCCTAATATATTTTAATATACATGAAAATAAAGAGAAAACATCCTTTCAACAAGACAGTAGTAACATAGCAGAGGTGGAATGTAAAATAAAATTTTGCCCTAACACAATCTTGGATAAGATTAAAGAAATATCAGTAAGGGCAGTTTCTACAACTTTCAATTAGCATTTTTAAAAACGAACACTACTGTGATTTTCTAATTGTATCACCAACTGAGAAAACATACAAGGGAAAAGGGGGGAGGACAAAACCTGATCCTTTATGAATTTTAAACATCAGCCCTGCCTACGGCTGCATTTAGGCTGCTTTTCCGCTGACAGTTCCCTAAATTACCCCTGCCACTCTGAATTGTCAGTAGTCAGATGAGCTTTCCAGACTTCGTTACGCCATTGTGTAACCATAGCTGCCACAATGCAGTGCCACCAGAAGTCTGTCCTTGAGTATTTCTTTACTTGGGTATTCAGGTAACTTGAGCATGTTGATGCTTTAAAAGAAAAATACACCACCATTAAATAGGAAATCTATGAAATTTCTAATTGTTTTGTCTAGCAGTGACAACTTCAAAAATTAACATAAAGTCATCCATTCAAATTTGCATTCAAATGGGAAAACCCTGAAGTAGTATTTAAAAAGAACAAAAACTAAAATTCTGCTGCACTGCAGTTTCCTTTAGCATGCAAATGCAGTAAAAGAAAGTAAGTTCCTTTTGGCCAAAAATATATAAGAGTGATTTAGTTTGAAATAATGGTGTAACTCAGTGATACTATAACAATTTAACTTTAGTGACAGTTGAGCTACATTCAATTAAACTATAGGTAGTTTCCTCAAACATATTCCCTACCAAAACAGGGGGAAGCAAGGAACTATGCAGCTGTTTATTCATCAGTGATTCTAAAATACTGACAGCGATCACTGTTGACATTTTCCTCTCCTTGCACCAATATAATCGTTAGACTTTTGATCATTCAAAATTAATCAAAATTTAAAATGCATTTAAATAAAAAAAATTAACATACCATGTGCTTGAAGTCGGTAGAAGATTTGAAGTATATGGAACAGCAGCGATTGTAAAATTTTGCAATCCACTTCCACCCATGATATTAGCAAATCCACCATGTGGGACCCTGGAACTAACAGTTCATGTCTTAGTAAGTTGTAATCAAGAGAGGTAAATCTTTGTCATAGATGTATTTTAAATTATAAGTTAGGGTAAGAATGTATTCAACTCTAGATCACTGACAAAATAACATTTTTGAATCTACAACACACTCTAACTCATTATTAAAAGTCACCCTGGGGCCAGTTACCAAGCTTCATGGAGCTTTCTATAAGCTATACCCCTCCACATCTCTATAAGCTATACTATGCTTTCAATTGGCCACAGAACATGGCTCTACTATTGCATTCACCATACTGAATATGCAATGATTTCGTGTCTCTCCCTTCTAAACTGGGACAGATTTGTGGGCCCAAGTATGTTATATTTGTATTTGCATCCCTGGGGTTAGCAAAACAACTAGCATCTAATAGACATTCATTAAATATTTGCTGAATAAATGAATGTTTGCTTGATTAAGGCAACAAAGGCCTTTACATGTAACCCAAATAATTTCCCTGTTTGAAAAGTATCTAGAGTCAAAGGGATTTTGTTTTGTTTTTCACATTGAAAAAACTAGAAAATTCTTTGCATTTCTCTTCCCTGAGATTCACAATATCAATATAAATTTTTTTAAATGTTACTCAACATAATGAAACCACAGAAAGGCCAACACAATAAATACATAAACACCACTAGGAAATTTAGTCTTGGGTACATGGCTGTGAAAGATGTAATTATAACTTCTGAAATTCTACTGTTTCAATTTGAAAAAAATTAGTATTTCAAATTAGCCTCTGCATATCCATCATGATTAAACAAACTGATCCTGGAATACATTTTTTTTGTTTTTAAAATGAGATGCTGTAGTGCTTTTTGGATAAATTAGAATGATGGTAAACATTTAACATACAGGTATTAAAGGCATCCTCAAAAGCAGTAGACTCTCTTAATAGTAAAACTGTCTTCCAACATGATTCATAGTACAAAGCATAATTCAGTTCATTTTAAAAAAACCACTGAAATCTGAATAACCAGACCAATCATGAAAAAGAACAAGCTCGTAGGGCTCATAGTTTCTGATTTCAAAACTTAAACTACAAAGCTACAATGATCAAAACTGTGGTACTAGCCCTGGCTGGTGTAGCTCAGTGGATTGAGCGCAGGCTGCGAACCAGAGTGTTGCAGGTTCGATTCCCAGTCAGGGTACATATCTGGGTTGCAGGCCATGACCCCCAGCAACCACACATTGATGTTTCTCTCTCTCTCTCTCTTTCCCCCTCCCTTCCCTCTCTAAAAAATAAATAAAATCTTAAAAAAAAAAAAAAAGACATCCTTTAAAAAAAAAAAACTGGTACTGGCATAAAGACATATAGACCAATGGAACAGAACAGAGAAACCAAAAATAAACTCACATATATGGTCAAATGATTTTCAAGGAGTATGCTAATAAGCACATTTAATGGGGGAAAGTCAGTCTTTCAATGAACTGCAGTGGGAAAACTCGATATCCACCACAAAAAAATAAATAAATAAACGTGGACCTTACCTAATAACACCATTTACAAAAATTAACTCAAAATAAATCAAAGACCTACACTTCAGAGACATAAATACAAAATTCTTTTAAGAAGATATAGGGCACAGGTGGCAAACACAAGGCCTGCAGGCCGATCCGACCCTCCACCTTGTTGTATCCAGCCTGGTACCTTGTTTCTACCCAGTGGCAGTGCCAAGCTCCTTGCCCCTAGTTAAGGAGTAGTTACATTTACACAGTCCTAAAATTACATTCAGCCCTTTGAAGGCAACCTCAAGGCTGATGTGGCCACCGATGAAAATGAGTTTGACACCCCTGATATAAGGGAAAAGCTTCATGACACTGGATTTAGCAATGATTTCTTGCATATGACACCAAAAGCACAAAAGACAGAATAGATAAACTGGACTTCATCAAAATTAAAAACTTATACACCAAAGGATACCAGGAACAGAGGGAAAAAGTAACACACAAAATGGGTAAAAATATTTTCAAATCCTAAATCATAAGGAATTGATATCCAAAAATATACAGAATTCCAGCTCAAACAACAACAACAAAATACAATAAAAACTAGGGAAAGGACTTGAATAGATACTTCTCAAAAAAAGATACACAATGGTCTATAAAGATGAAAAGATGCTAAATCAAATCATTTGTCATAGGGAAATGCAAATCAAAACCACAATGAGATAACCACTTCAGGCACATTAGGATTACTATTAATAAAACAAAAGACAAAAATCCACCAATCATCTCCCCAAAAAAGAAAGAAAACAACAATAGAAAGGAAATACAGAAAGTGGAACTCATGTGCATTGTTGGTCAGGATGTAAAGTGGTACAGCCACTGTGGAAAACCACCTGGCAGTCTCTCAAACAAACGGAACACAGAATTATAGTGTATGTCCCAAAGAACTAAAAGCAGAGAATCAAAGAGATATGTGAACATCCATGTTCATCACAGCACCACTCACAACAGCAAAAAGGTGGAAGCAACCCAAGTGACCATCCATGGATGGAGAGATAAGCAAAAGGTGGTGTATGCACACAATGGAATACTATTTAGCCTTTAAAAGGAAGACAATTCTGGCATTTGCAACAATATGCATGAACCTTGAGAACATCATGATAAGTGAAGTAAGCCCATCAGAAAATGACAAATAATTCCACTTACATGAAGTTCCTAGTCAAATTCATAGAGAGAGACAGAAGAATGGTGGTAGGCAGGGGCTGCAGGAGAAGGGATGGACAGCTAGTGTTTAATGGGGACTGTTTCAACTGAGGAAGATAACAACGTTTGGGAGTTGGATGGTGGTGATGGCTGCACAATGTAAATGCACTTACTGTCACAGAACTGTTTCCAAAGGTAAATGTTATGTATTTTACAGTTCATACTATAAAAGTTGTTGAAAATGAACCAAAACTTTCTACTTGAAATCACGGATATGTATACATTCACAGGAACAAACACAGCAATCTACTATAAATGAATCTCTAAAGATGGCAGGCAGTTTTCTCTTCTAGCTGGGAAACAGTTTGGTTGCTATTAAATGTTTTCTTGACTAAATGCCCAAGCTTACCTTAGAGTCTAAGTGAATACTGAAGGTATGTCTGAATCTTACTAATAAAATGCTAATGCATGAGCAATCCCTACTTAGGGCAAAATAATATCTAAAGATCTGAATATGTAAATTGAAATAAAATTCTACACTAGTTAATCTATGCATATTAACCTTTGCCTAAAAAAATCACAAAGGCACCCCAAAATGAAAAAGGACAAAAAAACCAAGGTGTTCTCAATTGCTTATAGAGGCAGCATTTAAAAACAAGGGCACCACTTTATCAGGACAGGCTGAGACGATGGGCCTTGACACTGCTTCTTACACAAATTATAACAAAGTATTTCAATATCAGGATAATCAGTCTAATGTCTTCATATAGCTAAATTTTGAAAAGCTTAAAAAAAAGATTTCCCAATTTTAATATCTGAATTGAAATTATTCTGTAAACTGACATTCACAAACTGTCCCTGAAACCATACTCCTCCTTTTCTAAACTACAAATATGACTGGGCTCCATACTTGAATAATCCATGATCCTTATGCTAAGACCATAGCTCATCAAACTTAACCATGTATGAGAAAAATAGTCTGGCTGAATATTATGAAACCTGGGTTATACAAGGTAAAATTACAGTTGATAAAAATAATACACAACTACACTGTTGGTGGGAAGGCAGACTGGTGCAGCCACTGTGGAAAACAGTATAGAATTTCCTCAAAAAACTAAAAATGGAACTGCCTTTTGACCTGGCAATTACACTGCTGGGATTATACCCTAAGAATCCTGAAACACCAATTCAAAAGAACCTATGCACCCCCAAGTTCATAGTAGAACCATTTACAATAGCCAAATGCTAGAAACAGCTTAAGTGCCCATCAGAGTGGATAAAAAAACTGTGGTACATTTACACGATTGAATACTGTGCAGCGGAAAGAAGGAAGGAGCTCCTACCCTTTGTGACAGCATGGATGGAACCGGAGAGCATTATGCTAAGTGAAGTAAGCCAGGCAGTGAAAAACAAATACTATGTGATCTCACCTATAAGTGGAACCTAATCGACAAAACAAAGAAGCAAGCAAAATAGAACCAGAGACATGGAAATAAAGAACAAATTGATAGTAACCAGAGGGGAGGGGTAAGGGGGATACTGGGGGAAAGAAGTGGAAGGGTCCAGTCAACAGACATGTATAAAGGACCCATGGACAAAGACAAGGAGGGGGGTGAGGGGCGGTGGCAGAGGATAGCATATGGGAGGTGGGGGGTGGGTAGGGCAGGGGAGAGTAATGGGGGAAAAATTGGGAAAACTGTACTTGAACAACAATAAAAAAACTTCTTTTTAAATAACGTACAATTGTCCCTTGATATCTGCAAGGGATTGGTTCCTGTATCCCCTGATGTTACCAAAATCCACTAATGCCCAAGTCCCTTATTTAAATTGATGTAGTATTTGTATATAAACTACACACATCTTCCCATATACTTTGAATCTCTAGATTGCTCATAACACCTAATACAATGTAAATGCTAAATAAAGTTATACTGTACTGTTGAGGAAATAATGACAAAAAAAAGTCCATACATCTTCAGTACAGACACAACCAGCAGCCACCGTAGCCTAATTACATAGAACATATCAGCAACAATGTAACATTTTTTCAAGAATTTTCCATCCAAAGAGGTTTGAATCTATAGATAAAATCAAGTAAAACTTTCATTATTCTTAAGGGAATATGAAACAAAAGAGTAACACATTTAAGACAGTCTTATAGACCACGAAAATATTGTCACTACCATAAAAATATTTAGAAATTATTTTTATACTTATTCTATAATTGAACACATTTAACTTTTTAGTAAGACTGCACTAACTTATACTAATACATGGAGAAAGAAATTTCAGTATCTAAATTTAAACCAATGGATAACCAGAGTTTTCCAAAAACTGCTAAAGAAAAGAAAAACACACACTTTAGGTTTAGAATGGCAAACGCTATACCTGGAGTAATGACTGCTGGGAGGTCTCATGTAGAAGGAAAGTTAAGGTTTTAAAGAACTTAAGACTACTGTTTGAATTCAAAACAAGGACTCAATGTACAGTAAGTACTGAAAGGTAGGTTCCTCAACATGAGCGAAAGCTCAGTTGCGTTGCTTCCCCTCAGATTCCTTGGCTCATACTCTGTACCCACATCCTTCCACCTCAGTTTAAATGGATTCACACTCTATACGTCCTAACCAGTCAAAGAAGCAGCAGCGTGTTTTTCAGCACTGTTAACAATGACTACAGTACTGACACAAGAGTGGCACTGTGTGTTACTAAGCCAAGTGATTTTTGATTCTACAAGAGTAGCAATTTTACAGACATTTCTGGTACCAAAGAACATGAATAATTTTTCCCCTGCATTTTAAAGACTCACACTAACTAAATCACAGGGTAAAGGGTGGGGAAATACAATGCACTAGATGGTGTTTAGGTATAAACCACTAGAAGAATAATGAAAGAGCACTACCTCAGACAATAAACCAAAGTAAGTCCAGTCAGTTTAAAATTGGAATGTAAAAACAGACCCTGTAAAAAGTTACAGAAAAAAAATGTAGGTAAACATATCTATAAAATCTTGAATACAGGAAAAGATTTATAAACACCATAAAGGAAAATATAATCAACTTGCAACATCATTTAGGACTTGTATTTTATAAATTTTATGAATTAAATTTATAATTTAAATTACATGAAACTGTAACTTAATGAAGTTAAAAGGCAAGTGATAAATTGGGAAAAAGTTCTTTATATATGTCCCTGTACTTAAAAAAAACATTTTAAACTGATTTTTTTTAAATGACAGCAGAATAATAAACAGAAAACAAAGACGGGCAATTCAAACCACTCAAAAATTTATATAAATAAAAAGTTATATGAAAATAAAAATGATTATATCTTGCATTGACAGAATAAAAGGAATAGGCCCTCTCATTCCCTGCTGATGTGAATACCAATATCTTTCTGAGGGGTAAATGAGCAATATGTGTTAAGGCTGTAAAAAATATATATAATTTTGTATCCAAAGATTTCTCTTCTATGAATTTAGCCTATGTAAATAATGTAGAATATTGACCTGACTGGTATGTAGCACAAAAATTCCTTATTTCTTCAGCATTATTCATAAATAGGAAAACTTAGCATAAAGACCAACATCAGTGAAAGAAAGTCATAAATTGAAGAGCTGGTAGCCTTTTAAAACATTAGATCTATAAATGGAATAAGTTTTAATGATATATTGCAAAATTCAAGTTATAAAACAGGGATAATGTTTTTAAAAAGTAAAAATTTAGTCTTGGCTGGGTAGTTCAGTGGGTTGGAGCATCGTCCCCTGAACCAAAAGCTTACAGGTCTGATACTCAAGCCAGGTACAGGAGGCAAACGAATTATATTTCGCTCTCATATGTCTCTCTCTCTCTCTCTCATATGTCTCTCTCTCTCTCTCTCCCCCCTCTCTCTCCCCCCTCTCTCTCTCCCCCCCTCTCTCCCCCCCTCCCTCTCTCCCCCCTCTCCCTCTCTCCCTCCTCTCTCTCTCTCTCTCTCTCTGTCTCTCTCTCTCTCCCCCTATTGAGTCAGGCAAAAAGTTCCTTAGTTTTTTTCCGTAAGATGTGTCTAGTAGCATTCAGTTGTCTTAAACTTCATTTGAAATAATTTCATTAGATTGTATTGTGACAGCTGTCATATCAGTGTGCATTTTTTAAAAAACTTATCAAAATTGATAAATTTTTGTATAGCTATCTTAATATTGAAAATGGAAGAAAATAAGCAACATTTCCGGCACATTATGCTTTATTTTTTCAAGAAGGGTAAAAACGCAACTGAAATGCAAAAAAAAAAGATTTGTGCAGTGTATGGAGAAGGTGTTGTGACTGATCAAACGTGTCAAAAGTGGTTTGCAAAATTTTGTGCTGGAGACTTCTCACTGGATGATGCTCCATGGTCAGGATGACCAGTTGAAGTTGATAGTGATCAAACTGAGACATTAACTAAGAACAATCAACACTATACCAAGCAGGAGACAGCCAACATACTCAAAATATCCACATCAATGAAGTTACTGGTGAAAATGAAAAATATGTCTTCTATTTTATGGAAAAAAGCATATGGACTTTTAGGCCAGTCCAATATCTCTTTCTCTATCTCTCCCCCCTCTTTCTCTAAAAATCAATGAACATATCTTTGGGTGAGGATTTTAAAAAAAATGTAAAACTGTATATATATGAGAAGCATTCTGGAAGAATAACCAAAATTTTAATAGTGATTATTTTCAGTGATTTTTAAAATTGGAATTGTCTAACCTTCCTACACAGAAAATACAATTTTTAATTATTTTTATTACTCAATTCTCTAGGTATTTCTTGGCATGTTGTGTGTGTGTGTGTTGTCATCTAGCAATATTAAAAATTTGGCTACTACCATTGACCAACCTTCAGAAAGATTACCAAATTATAAAATACAGTATATAGGCTAATAACCCGAGTTGCAACAGTTTATTTTTTTCATACATTAAATAAGCATTTATTTAGCATTATGTTTTATTTTAAATGCCTAAATAAATCTTTGCTTAGTATCAAAAAAGTGGGGCCCTGACCTGTGTGGCTCAGTTGGTTGGAGCTTCATCCCATACACCAAAAGGTCCCAGGTTCAATTTCCGGTCAGGGCACATGCCTAGGTGATGGATTCAGTCACTGGTGGGGTGCATACGGTAAGCACCTGATCAATGTTTCTCTCTCACATCGATGTTTCTCTACCTCTTTCTCCCTCCCTCTCTCTAAAAATCAATAAGCATATCCTTGGATAAGGATTAAAAAAAAGTAGAAAGGGAGGGAAGAAACTGACAATTCAGAGTAATAATTCATTTTGGTTGTTTATCTCTAAGCCACTAGGAATGGAATACATTAAATTCTTTTCATATTATCATAAAAACACTTCTTACCTGCCAGTAACAAACTGCAAGAGAAGAACTCTCTCCTCTGGAGTAATATCTTCTACAACTTCCCAGAACCACTAACAACAACAAAAAAGACTTAGCTCATATTTCAGAGCAATCATAGACTTAATACCAGAGAAATATGCAGCATTCATAAAGCATATTTTATTCTAAGAAACTCATTTATCAAAAATGATTTCATACAAAGCTTTCATAGGCAATTCCCATGAGAAGAATTTAGGGAAAAACTTTGTTAATTAATGTAAGTTTTCATCCAATAGTGCTGAAAAGCTTACAAAATTAAATGGCAAAACTTAACTTCATTCTAAGCTCTAGAGAAATTTTACCTGAATAACTGGATCTTCTCTTTCATAGCCACTTGTGTATTCTGTATTTTTTATCCAATCATTCACATCAATTTCTGGCATGCCAGAAAGCAGTAGCTCCTTTGGGGAAACAGAAAAATATTTCATTAATCATCTTTGGGGAAAAAAATAAACTATTACATTTAAAGAGTAAATGTGCCTTAATTAGAAACTAATTCCATGTAAAACTGATTTATTTTTGTGACAGTTTCTGCAAGTCATCAGTAACAAGTACTATTATACATGGGAGAGAATCCTTGGTAATGATAATCTCAAACACTGTAAGATGTGGAGGTGTGTCTACATTGATACAATTTAATTACAATATAAGACAATACTTTTTTTATATATAAACATTTATGCAACAACAGTCTACATGTACAATAATTTTATGAATATTATCTTTGTTTATTTTTATTTTATGAACTTGGTAAATTGTATAAAGGGACCATACTCTCAACAGGAGAGTGACAACACAGACCCAAATAAATCCTGGGTTAAGCAAAGGAAAGGATCATCAAGTAACCCTAATCATTAGGAAAAAGAAAGTAATATAATGAAAATAATTATATTTAAAAAACACACACATTCAGGCCTTTGAAGAACCATTCTGGAATAATTTAGATCCTCTAATGTCTACGTTTCCCAAGGTGAGAAAACCCCCCAAAATTTCCCTAATAACATTTAGCAGCCACCTTTTTCCCAGGAAGATCATCAAATAAACAAAATAGCAATCAGATAACTAAAAAATTAAATTAAGAATGGCAACAGTATTTAGCACTATGTTTTCCAAAAGAAAAGAAAACTTGCAAAAGAGCTTGTCCACATCTCTAAACCAGTCCATTTCTCACAGTCAGTTGAGGCAATAACTAGCTTGCACTTCACTAAAACACTGACAAGCTGGAATATCAGGATTTGTTACTATAGAGACAAATATAACATGGTTCAAAATCAGGTTCCCTACAGCAACTACTCACGATCTGTATCAGACTAGTATAGAGTGTACTTTGAAGGTTAACATCAGGTGGTGTCTGAAAACTCTTGGGTGTTGCTGAGACCTGATCGAGCAGTCTGCAAGGTATCTCTTTTCCAATTTATCTAAGGCTGGATTTTCTCCATATAGTTCAACCAAAAAGATATCACAACAGATAATGTGCAAAAGCAAATATAAGTTCCCAATTGTCTTTCATTAAGCTAGACATTAAAGAAACTTGCAAAAATGTAAAACAATGCCACTGTTCCATTATTTTTATTTCATTCTGGAAAAATGCAGTTTTCATTTTTAAAATGTTATTTATGTTAAAAGGTAATGAATTGTTTATTTGAATCAATATAGTATTTTATACTTGTATTTTAATTTCAAATACAGCAAATATCAATTAATATAACTCACATAAACAAAAAGGCTTTTGTTGTAGGGGGGTCCTAAGACCAAAAAGTTTGAGAACTGCTAGTATTTTGGTTCTTGCCATGCTACTACTACATAAAATAATTTTACTAGATAAGGCATGCTGGTTAGGGTCCATTTACCACCCACAAATACATTCTCCATTTTTCTTTGCACTGCTCTGTTCCTTGGGAGCTGATGCTGGCAAACTAGCTCTCTTGTCTGCTGGCTTGAGGTTGGGTTTCCCCACTGAGAACAGGCAAAAGTCTGGAGGTGAGAGTATTTTCTGCTCCCTCCCTGCTTTAGCACATCTCTTCAGCAGTCATGTCCCCTCATCACAGGGCTCCTCACAGTAATTCCTCCACTTGTCTCTTCGGTGCCAGAGGTGATAAAGCCTTTCCACTGTTACTAGTCTCTGGATGCCTCACCAAATCTTGTATATTCTCAACACTGCCCTCACCTCTGTAATAATTTCTGTGTCAAAATGTCTTTATTTGAACCATCTGGAGAATTCTGTTTTGTAGCTGGACCCTGATACAGACCTGTCAAAAGGGAATAAGAATGAATTTTACATGTTTCTTACAATCTGAGTTTAATCTTCTTCCCTTCTAAGCTAGAGTAAGCTTTTAATAATATTAAGATGCTCTCACTGTTAATAATTATGAATAAAAATGACTGAGGCTTTATTCTCAAGAAACTTGAACTATTTCATGAATATCATGTTATAACTTTTTATGAAGAGGATGAAAGATCTTTATTATCCTATTTAACACTTCTCTTCCCAAACAATCCTACCCTCTGAATCAGCTCAACTTAGTTTTAAAGCTAGAGTCTAAGACACACTAGGAGTCCGGACCTAACTTCTAATAAATGTGAAAGACAAAGAAATAAAGCTTTTAGAAGAAAACGAAAAATACCTTCATGACCTTGGAATAAGAAACAGTTTCTTAAACAGGACATAAAAAGCTACATCCATTACAAATAAATAAATAAACTGAACTGTGTTAAGACTGAAAAATTTTATTCCCCAGAACACTACAGTAAAAGATATTCGCAATATGTATATCTAACAAAGACCCCTATTGAATCCTACAAATCAGTAACAACCACCACAACAAAAACAGAGAACACAATAAAAAAACAAACAAATTACTTGAACAAGCACTTCAAAATCAGAGAACACAAATGGCTAATAAAACATATCAAATACACTCAACTTCATTAATCATAAGGGAAATGCAAATTAAAATCATGACGAAATACCACTACTGATCTATGAGAATGGTTAAAATGAAAAAAAGAAATTACTAAATGCTTATGAAGAATGGGAACACCCAGAGCTCTCACATCTGTTGGTGAGAGTGTAAGCTGACACACCACTTCAGAAAACTACTGGCCAGTTGTACACTAAGAGAATAAATGTACACCCTATCTGCCAGCAATTCTACTCCAAGATATATAACTGACAGAATGCATTCTTATTTCCCCCAAAGACTGTACTAGAATGTTTATAGCAGCACTATTTCAAATAGCCCAAAACTAAAAGGTACCTACCAAATGTTCATCAGGAGTAAAAACGACAAAAAGTACACTGACACAACGAACCACCATACAGCAATGAAAATGAACAAATTATACTGCATGCAACAACACTTATGATTCTCACAAACAAAACGCTGAGCTGAAGAAGTCAGATATATTCAAGGTGATTATTTCATTTATATTAAATTCAAAAACAGGCAACCTAATCTATGATATTGTAAGTTAGGAGAGTGGCTAGCCATGACTGGGAATAGTAAGTGAAAGGGGACATATGAGGGACATCTGGGGTGCTAGAATTTCAGTTTCTTGATTTAGATGCTCATTTCATGGGTGTAGGCAGCTTGTGAAAATTCATCAAACTATACATTTATGATGCATGTACTTCTCTATGTATATTGTAATTCAGTAAGTTTCACAAGACTTACCAGTGTCAGTAAATTATGAGGCAAAGTTTTTGTTAACTATTTATGTTACTATTGGTTTTTTACTCCACAGGTCCAAGAAATAAAGTAATGAATTTTCTGTTTAACAGTTCATAAGTACTCCTCCATTTTAAATGTTAAAAATAATTTTTACGGTTATGCAAAAACCAGACAAGTCTATGTTAAACAAAACCATTAATCCTAAACCTAAAAACAGAACCAAAAAACTCAAAACTAGTATTTAATGAAACTAAGTCATAAGGGACCACTAAATCAAAGAGCAAATTCCGTCCACTACTATACTAAGATACACTGTTAAGTAACAAAATGAAAAAACTGGTATATGTGTGAAAGTAAATGTACACACCATTGTACTTCTTCATATATTAAAATGAAAGGCATAGGGTAAAACTAATTTTATGAAACAGAATAAAAAACCAAAGGATACTTTCTATTAATCCAAACTTTACTATTCTAAATTATACTTTTTAAAAACTATATTTATTTTGGAGAGCAAACCCTTGTCTGAGGTATCATTGGCAAATAAGTTTTCCCATACAGTTGGTTCTTTTTATTTTAATACTGTTTTCTTTAGCTGTGCAGAAGCTTTTTATTTTGGTGAGATCCCATTTGTTTATTTTTTCCTTCATGTCCCTTACTTACTCTAGGGGACATATCAGTAAAAATGTTGCAGCATGAAATATCTGAGATTTTCCTGCCTATGTTATCTTCTAGGACTTTAATGGTGTCACGACTTATATTTAAATCTTTTATCCACCTTGAGTTTATTTTTGTGTATGGTTTAAGTTGGTGCTCGAGTTTCTTTTGTTTTGCACATAGCTGTCCAGTTCTCCCAACACCATTTGTTGAAGAGGCTATTTGTACTCCATTTTATGTTGCTGCCCCATTTGTCAAATATTAATTCACCATAGAAACTTGGGTTTATTTCTGGGCTCTCTGTTCTGTTCCACTGTCCATGTGCCTGTTTTTATGCCAGTACCAGGCTGTTTTGATTACAGTGACCTTGTTATACAGTTTGGTATCAGGTATTGTGATCCCTCCTACTTTGCTCTTCTTTCTCAAAATTGCAGCAATATTCGGGGGTCATTTATGGTTCCATATAAATTTTTGAAGTGTTTGTTCTATGTCTGTGAAATATGCCATTGGTACCTTAATAGGTATTGAACTGAATGTGTAAATTGCTTTGGGTAGTATGGACATTTTGATGATGTTAATTCTTCCAATCCATGAACACGGTATACGTTTCCATTTGTTTGTGTCTTCCTGGATTTCTTTCTTCAGTGTTGTGTAGTTTTTTTGCATACAGGTCTTTTACCTCCTTGGTTATGTTTATTCCTAGGTATTTTATTTTTCTTTTTGCTATATCAAATGGGATTTTTTTCTTGATTTCTGCTTCTGCTGTTTCATTGTTGGTATACAAAAATGCCTTTGACATGACTCCTCTCTAAGAAGACAAATAACCCAATTAAAAAATGGGCAAAGGACCTGAACAGATACTTCTCCAAGGAGGATACACAGAGGATCCAGAAACACATGAAAAGATATTCAATATCGCTAGCTATCAGAGAGATGCAAATTAAAACCACAATGAGATACCACTTCACACCAGTCAGAATGGCCATCATAAACACAGCACAAACAACAAGTGTTGGAGAGGTTGTGGAGACAAGGGGACCCCTGGGGCACTGTTGGTGGGATTGCAGACTGGTACAACCACTATGGAAAACAGTTTAGAACTTTCTAAGAAAACTCAAAATGGATCTGCCTTTTAACCCAGCAATTCCACTGCTGGGACTATATCCTAAGAACCCTGAAACACCAATCCAAAAGCACCTATGCACCCCAATATTCATAGCAGCACAATTTACAATAGCCAAGTATTGGAAGCAACCTAGGTGCCCATCAGTAAATGAATGGATCAAAAAACTGTGGTACTTTTACACAATGGAATTCTATGTAGCAGAAAGAAAGAAGGAGCTCCTACCCTTTGCAACAGCATGGATGGAACTGGAAAGCAATAAGCTAAGTGAAATAAGCCAGGTGGTAAAAGACAAACACCATACGATCTCACCTTTAACAGGAACCTAAACAACAAAACAAACAAGCAAAATATAACCAAAGACACTGAAATAGAGAACAGGCTAACAGTGACCAGAGCAGAGAGGGGAGAGAACTTCAAGGGAAAAGGGGAAGGGTTTGCAGGAACAAGTATAAAGGACACATGGAAAATAACAATGGTGGGGGTGGAAATGGGAGGGAGGTTGGGAGGACTGGGGAGGGTGAGCTGGGATGGGAGTAAAAGACAGAAAACTATACTTGAACGACAATTAAAATAAAATAAAAAATAAAAATTTTAAATTAAAAAATAAAAACTATACTGTATTTAAAATACTACTGTGTTTTATTAAGGAGTTAGAAACTCATAGGGTTTAAAAAAATTATTACCAAAAATAAAAGAGAAAAAGGAAATAAGGGAAAATGCAAACATAGATTATATAAAACTAGAAATCCCACCAGATCACAGTAAAAGGCAGGCAAATTAACGAAGTATAACAAAATATTCATTAGGGACCGGAGCCCAGCAAAACAGTGGACTCCACAGAGGTCTGAAATGAAAGATTATAAAATTATGTATGTGATGAAATAAGAAGCTGGAAAAGATGACCCAAATACAACAAGGAAAACCCTATTAATCAATTCTTCTTTTCAAAAGTCCAAGAAGTTTGTATCAATATCCTCTTTACCACAGATAGCCAAATAAAAAATTCAGAAATAATGGAAATTTTGCTTTTGGAAGACTGGCTTTCAGCATCTCCCATGTACAGTGCTTCAGAAGTAACACTCCACTTTTGTTTGTCACCACTGCACTCCCTTTCGCGTTAAGGAACTGCTAACCTGGTGACTAAGTTTAAAAGAGGAACAAACACAAGTGTTGCAACAAGTTTCTAAACATGAACACTAAACCATAAATCTTACACATTATCCCATTCATCATAGTATTCCAAAACTATTTCTGAATTACATCATCTGGAATTTTGTACTACTGTGTAACGACAAAGGAGCTGACGTTCTTCCTTACCAACTCAAATTCATCAAACAGTTGTATGAGGGAAGGTGGAATGAACATATGAAAGCCCTGTAAAAAGGCATTGATCTGAGGTTGAATGGCTCTTGTCATTCGAAGTTCAGTAACAAGCTGGACATACTCCGCCTATTAAAAAAAAAAAAACAGCTTCTGTGATGACTTTTAATTTCACGTACTTAAGATAATGTTGATATAATCATTTCTCACTTAAGAGGTGAAGTTTAGAATTAATTTGGCAAGAATATCCATTCCCTAAACTGTTTAGGCCAAACTCCTAATCGCCCATGATTTCTCTTACATCCTGTATCAGCAAGTGCTACCAGATCTACTTCCAAAAAATTATCCTCAGTCTGGCCTTACCTCATCACTTCCACTTTTAACACCCTGGTCCAAGTCATCATCATCTCACCTAAATCACTGCAACATCTGGTGTCCCTGTTTCCATTTTAACTCTGTACTGCTCTTTCTCCACACCACAGAGTGATTTTTTAAATATAATTTAGATCACATAACTTTCCCGCTCAAAACCCTACACTACCTTCCCATGACACTTAGAATAAAATCCGAATTCCCTTCCTAGCCTCTCTGCCTTGCTTTCTCACTCATTTCCTTCCATTCTCCCCTTGCTCACTAACTGTATTGCCCAAGCACAAGCTTGTTCAGGCCTCAGTGTCTTTATACATCCTGATGCCTCTGACTGAAAAGTCTCATTAGGATGTCATCTCTCTGCAGGGAGGGTCCCTGTCTGGTTTACCAGCATACATCCTCAGCTCCTAAAAACAGTGATGACCACTTTGTAAGTGTTCAAAAACTGTGTGGTAAATGCATACATTCAACAAGTTCATTTAATACATACTTAGAACTTGATAAAATGGCTCGTTTAACTGTAGCTGATTTGATTCTGAGTTAAGGTAAGCTACTTTTACTCTTTTTATTTTAAAATACATCATCATCGTCATAGGAAATAGTGTCACTGAAAAATTTGACTGGTAATAAAAAACACATTTTGGCTCAGACCAGAATAAATTATCATATATATTCTATCAATTATTATCATTTATCTACTTTAAATTACATCTAAGTGAAACTTTGTGACTTAAAAACAGTATGTCGTATGTAATTCTCACTTCCCAGGAACAAATGCTCTAAACATAAAGGGGACAAAGCCTGTTTTAGGACCTTCCCTTTACTTTTATTTACTTACTTATTTAATCATTGGCACTTACCTGATGCTATGTTCCCCACCTCCCAAAAACCCACAGGTGCTGAGCCAGCAAGTTAGATTTGACTTCTGGCTATGAATTCTCCTTATATCCCAGAGCTACAGAAGTGTCACAGTGAATTCCTCACAGCTCTCCCCAAACCCCATGTGGCTCCTTGTACAAGCTGGCACAGGGAAAGCTACTATCCCTGTCATTGAATCTATTCCTATCCCCAAATCCTACTCCCTACCACCCAAAGGCTTTTCTCCACCGTATAGGAATTAATCAGTGACTACAAGTTACATACAGACAGTTACTAGATGGGGACAGAAATGGGTGCCCAACAATCAAATAGAAACATAAAGCTAAAATTCCAGGGTCCAATGAGGAAATAATATATAATAACACACTTCTAAGTGATAACCAGCAGTGATTTCCACATTAGTACATGATTATACTGAAATTTATGTGTGCTCTGAAACTGCTTACTGAACACTACAATTCTTTTTGCCCCAATCAACCATTAATTATATGTTTAAGGTGCTATATAAGATATTATTTTTCCTTAACAAAAATAGCTTTTTCTCAAGAGGTTTTGCTTTTATAATCTTAAGGCACTATTCAATAGTCATTGCTCAAGACCTTAATAAATTATGAAGTATGAAAGTAAAAGATTTTAAATTGAAGAACACTTAACCTATTTTAATTTGCCATTGCAGTCTATCTTATTAGACTAGTACAAATTCTCTTTTTTGTCAGTTAATTACTATTTTTTACTCATACATTTGATTTTCAGAAATTAACTTTCACAAGTATACTAATCTTTGCTCACGTTCCCTTCTCTTCCATCGAACATTATTTTCCACATTTACTTCTGTAACTCTGGTTCACAGTTATTGGAAATCAGTTAGTAAAAATCAATTCTTTCAGATACCAGTGTCCATATTAAGTTAATTTAAATGTGAATGGATCTTGGTCTAAATTATTTCTCAGTAAAGCAATAAAACCCTAGCCATCATAAATAGCCCTGAGAGTAGTAAAATAAGAGTTTTCAGGTAGTGAAAAATAACTGTGTTTAACAGTTAAAATCTACAGAAAACAGAAAAAAATCTAAATCCAAAAGCTTCTAAAATAATGTTGCTCTGCCTCCTTATACAGTACATCCTCAAACAGAAAAACACACATGAACATTTTCTTGACAATACTGTATAATCAGTACTACGAAAGGCCACTATTATTATGCACTAACATTTTGACTGTTCACAAAGCGCTATGGAGATGCACTGGCTGCATTCCCTCTGCCTACGCAAGCAGTCAGTGTCTCACCTCCACACGTATGCCCTGCACATCTACATCAAAAATCTTACATGCCTTAAACAGTGGATATACAGATGATAATCAGTCTACAAAACACTGGCATAAAGAACTGTACAATCAAACATTAAATATGAACCAAACCTAAAATCTCACTCTTTTCTAAGGTATTAAAAGAGATGATATAGCCCTGGCTGGCGTAGCTCAGTGGATTGAGCGCAGGCTGAGAACCAAAGTGTCGCAGGTTCAATTCCCAGTCAGGGCACGGCCCTCAGCAACTGCACATTGTTGTTTCTCTCTCTCTCTCTCTTTCTCCCTCCCTTCCCTCTCTAAAAAAGTAAATAAATAAAATCTTTAAAAAAAGAGAGAGAGATGATATAACTTAAGGGAGGTGGGGTAGTATCTTTCATCCCCTAACACATGGATATTTGCTCCTACCTGAGTTTTGTTGTTAATTCTTTGAGGGCATAAAATAATACCAGATGCCACAGACTTAAGTTGAAGAATTAACTATATACAAAATTCTGAGTTAGTACTTGTACTGAATAGTTATGTCAACATATATAGTTTTCGACTTAGAAAGCCTCAGTGTGGAGATAAGAATAACAGCAAAAACCTAGCAACTCTTTTAGCTGAACTTCTGAGCCTCATAACTGATACAACAAAGGCAAAAAAAAAGTAACTAAGAAGGAAAAAATAACATTAAGATTAATGAGATGCAACTTCTGACACTATGCTCCAGATAAATTACAGGTTTAGTTATAGAAATGTTTTAAAATATTAAAACATTTTCTGAATGTGTATAATGACTAATATCACTACTCAGAAATGTTCCTTAAAATTCCAACTTATTTGGACCTAAATTATGTCTTTTGATGAAGGACAGTGGTGATGTTGAAAACTTGACACATCTTTTGAAGCTATTTTTCTTCTTTTTCATTCTTTGTAGAAAAATATCTAACTAAACCATATTTATATAAATAATAAATTCTTATAGTAAAAACAAGATGTCCCTTTCCCCTCCTCTAAGTATACCGATAAACTTGTCTATATTTATAAAACTGTCTGGAGTTTTTTTTAGCAATTTATAGTTTAAATAGCATTAATTTTGACATAATTCAGTGAACTGTTTGAATATAAATTTTTGGTAATAAAAGCTTCCTTCCTTGGTTTATCAACTTAATTGTTACTGCTCTGTTATGGAACAATTATCACTGAAAACTTCTGTCCCTAGAACTCAAAAGAATAACAGGTTTCTTTTGTAGGGATAAGTAGATAAAAAAAAAAGAAGACATGTTCTTACAATATAGTATTTTTCAATAATTTTTTCTTGATGAGTATATTCTTATTTTCAAGGTCACAGATTAGTTACAAACATTAATAGTCTGGTAAAAATCATATTACTTTAGTTTCCTTGAAGAAAATTTAGTTATTGAAAATAGTGATTCTTCAGATAACCATTTCATGGATTTGGTAAAATTTTAGAATATACTTACTAAAATGCAAAGAAAAGTATGTTCTCTTTTTAGACAGAGAGATATTAAAGATAATTTAAAAGCATAAATGCACATATCTCCATGAAAAAAAAAAGATAATTTAAAATCCAATATAATAATGCACACACTCAATATGGAGAAGCTCCGAGCTAAACTGTTTTAAAAGTTTTCCAAGTAATGAAAAGATTTCTTATAGTACACTTTTCTGTAGATAAAATAAGGAATCCACCACTATATATACAAACTTATATTTTGTGCCTCTATGTGCACCAGAAGTGTTTGTGTGTGAAATAAATCAAATGAATGTAGCAATAAAATACAAGGTATTAACCATATAAAAATGAAGTGGAGGAAAACATGCTAAATATTTATTTGCAACCTTGTTCATATTCATTGACTTAGTAAATAAGAGGCCTAGCAGTTACACAATCATACAGACCTTGATTTAAACTGAGGATCCACCACTTACTAATCTTGAGCCCTTAAGACAGTTATTTAACTTCTAAAGAAATACATAGTGTCACTCTAGTCAATGTGGCTCAGTTGGTTGGAGCGTAGACCCATTACTGAAGGGTTGAGTGTCGGACTCCCAGTCAGGGAATATGCCTAGGTTGCGGTTCGATCCCCAGTCCGGACGCATGCAGGAGGCAGCTGGTCAGTGTTTCTCTCTTACATCAATGTTTCTCTCCCTCCCTTCCTCTCTCCCTTCCTCTCTCTCTAAAAAGCAATGGAAAAATGTCCTCGGGTGAGGAAAAAAACAAGAAATATATAGTGTCATAGTTACAAACTCAGGCTTGAAATTTATAGTCTGCCTGTGTTCAAATACTAGCTCCAACACTTACTAATCATGTGATTTGGAGGAAAGCTACTTAAATTCTTTATGCTTCAGTTTCTTGACTTGTAGGAAAAAATATCTACACTTCACATAAAGTATCTTGAACAGTGCCTAACACATTATAAGCACTTAAATGTCAGATGCTTTTAATATTAAAGTTGTTTCCACAATCAATAAGTAGAAATAACTATCTCAAAAGCCTGTTATAATAAATGAGAAACACACAAAAAACACATCTTAAGTACATGAAATACATACATAGTACTCAATAGACAGTAGCGGTTATCATCACCAGAAACCAGACTGATGGTAATGAGACTGATGAAGAGCAGGATGGCAACACCAGCCATCGTTCTGGGGGCCAATCCACAGTCATCTTCGAGTTGTTCTTTTCACCTTCCCAAACAACCAATTACTAAGGTCTATAAATTCTGTATCCTTGAAAGCTATCTCACTTTCTCCATCCCCGCTGTCACTGTCTTATAAAATCCCCCCTGCTTGCTCCACAGACCAATGCCACAACATCCTATCAGCTGACCTGACTCCAGTATTGTCCCATTTCAATCCATTCCCCACACTCCGAGCTGAGTTTACGTTTTCCTTAAAAAACAGAAATTCAATCATGTCACTCCCCTCTATGGCATCTGCAATCACCCCAACAGCCTTCAATAATTTTCTAATTTCTAATTGTGAATTAAAGTCTTTCAGATTTGGCCATTTTCTACCTCCCTCACCTCATCTTTTTCCACTCACTCACCTTGCAATCTAAGCAGATCCACAAGAGAAGAGAAGAGATCCACAAGAGAAGAGAAGAGATCCACAAGTCTCTTCTCTCTGTGTTTCCCCAAACATATGCTCAATCACCCCTGTGACTTCCTGTAAGCACAGAACACTTCCTTCTACCCGTCCTTACTCCTAACTGACCACTTAGTGATTCTCCTCTGTTCAATTTCCATGCCACCTCCTCCATTCCCTGATATCCTGTCTCATCCCACCCCCATGTTTCCCCTCCCAGCCAGAATGAACTTGATGATTAGTATTGTAAAAGTGTTGCTAACACTTAAATGCAAGTAGTTTACTCTTCATTTCTAGCTGTTAGCTATAACTGAAGATTTAAGGGGGGAAAAAAGTCACTTTTAACTCCAGATTTCTACAATTTCAGTTTTTCATCAAGAATTTAAAAGTGAAATTAAAAGTAAAAAAGTGAAAGCAAAACAAAATAAAGATTAAAAAAATACTTAAATGTAAATATTTAGCTCCTGGTAATTCAGCCATTTTCAAAAATGAAGCCAAGGTTTTTTTGTCAGATTTTAAAACAAATCATTGACACATACAAAATTAAATTTAGAAAAGCAATATACTTCAAATGTAAAACCAATATATTGTCTTCTGCCTTACATCACTTATATTTTTTAATGTACTGCTTTTTAAACAAAGGTATTTTCATCTGTTTGGTTTCACTCTGTAATTACCAAAGCCTTTCAATAAAACTGAGGAATAAATGCCTCCCCCATGTGGAGATCAGCTTACATAGGCTTTCTCTTACTAACTAGCTTGGCAAGTAATTTAAGCTTCAAAATGCCTATAAATTTTGAAGTTGAACTCCAAACGTGACAATTATCATTTGATACCTATAAAGGTAAGTAGATAAAAGGCTGACCCTAAAGTAACAAAAGTTCATGACAAAAATGTATGTTAAAAAAAACACCTCTAAAGGACATGGTTTGAAACTTTTATTTGTAAATTAAATACTTTAACAATTTTAAAGTATTGTGAGTGATAAATTTAAGCTGTTGGTATGTTTCTAAAGATTTGAGTATTTAACAATCCGGATGTTTATTAAATGACATTAAATGTTTAAGCATCAACAATTAGATATAAAATCAAACTTGGCTCTTACTGATAATATTAGAAAATGAAGAAGTTCAATTTATTATGAAAAATGTTTATATCAGAAAAATGAAAGCTGAGAAGAATTAATATATTAGTGATTGAGATCCTGCTTTTACTTGTTACTAAAACTATTGAAAAAGATTAGCCTGTAATCAACCAAGCAATTAGTTAAGATAGCTAAATAAAAATGTATTAAACTTAGAAACTAAAGTTTCAAGCTCTTTAATATTACAAAAGTATTCTAGTTTCAGACTAGAATCAAGATGAAGTGTATGCCTTCAATGTGAGTATATTCTCATTTGTTATTATTTTTTCTGTATCTTCCTTCTTTCTAGATTTCAATAAAAGACTAACTGTAAAAGAATAAAATATGAATTTTTAAAAATCTAAACAAATATCACATCATAGTGGAAAGGAAGCTCTCCAGTAGGAGGAATAGGTATGAATACCTATCGTGCAATTGTTACTTGGGGCTTTCCACCGTGTTACCTAAAGCATATCTGAGAGGAGTGACAAAGCCACTCATCAGACACAGCGTTTCACAGACAGGAATCACGTTTGAGGTTTCCTCACGAAAAGCAATCCCTTGTTTATAAGGAAGGAGGAGTCTATGACTTCACTGCCCTTAATTGAGTATACATCTCCAGAGTAAAATAAAGTAACATATCACTATAAGGTTGGGCAATCTAAAAATTAGAAGAATTTGAAAATATTTTTATTCACTAGCAAGCTAATATAGATTTTAAAAATTAATTTAAGTACTTTACTGTTTTAATTTGTAGAGCATAATATGCTTCATTATATTAAAAGTCAAGTAAGGTCTTCCTCAACATGATCAATTTTATAAATAGTACACGGAACATTAGATTTGCAACGAGGAGACCTGGGTTTTGGTGCTTGCTTTAGGCTTCAGTATCCTCACGTGTAAAATGAGAGGGTAGACTAAAACATTTCCAAGTATAAATGTGGAAAAACTTGTTCCTGATTTTATGTGCCAAAGATAAACTTCATGCTTGTTTATATGTACAGTATCTAAGTTTCAAAAAGTAAAATATGTAGCTTAATCTAGGTCTCCAATACCCTGTAAACATCTGAAATTAAAAGCCTATTTTATCAAAAAAAACTATCCAATAACAAAATAATGTTTGTAATGTGCTTTTAGGTTTATATAATGTTAGTAAAAATTCTCTGTAGGAGGCATTATCATCTCAGTTTTACAGACTAGAAAACTGAGGCTCAGCGAGTTTAGCTAAAACAATGGCCAATTCTTTTGGCCTAAAAAAAAAAAAAAATCAGTATTTTACTAAATTGCTAGTCTAAAAAGGTTCCAGGAACATTATTTTTTATAGTTAGATGATTCTGAAGCTGTCTTGGAACTACAATCCAACTAAAGGAAAGAAAAAAGGTTTTAATTTTATTAACCATAAGTCTGATATGTGATGGTTTAGTTAATTTAAATATTTTATCTTTTATAAAATGTTATTAAACTCTAACAGTAAAAGCTTTTTTAGTTAGTGCCAGGAGACTTTAGAATATCAGAGTCAAATTACAAACAATGGCTAAGGTAAAAATTCAAATACTTACTTTGTTATTTTGTGTCACCAGAATACTTTCACCCCCAGGTTTCAAAGGCACCTCTTCCATTGCTCCAAAAACATCAGTCTCAACAGAAAAAGTTAGTTCTAGACCTAGATCACTAATATCATTATCTAAAATCCACTGTAAATTTTTGGCATATTCTGGATCAATAGATGCCACATCTTGGTAATTTACAGGAATACCTATAAATGTAAACATACAGCAGTCATATTTTAATGTTTTTGCCTTTCCTTATCTGTTTAATGGTAAAATACTGCCCTCTACAGATACTGTGCAAAACTGCAAAATATAATCAAATTCACAGCATGATTTAAATGGATGCTAATTCCTGAATCTGAAGGTCTGTCAATTTAAGATTACATTTCTTCCACATTTTTACAATGGAATCTTTCTTTGAAATAGCTACTCAAGAAATTATAAACTTCAAAAAGTACCAATTCTCTTATTATATTCGTATCAATATGCATTCTTAGCATAAATACACACACACTAAAATAAAAAAAAATTGTAGCAAAAGAGTAGATTTCCCACCCTCCTCAGGCCCCCATTTAAATGCCTTACATATACAGATAGTTTCTAATGAAAATAATAATGATCTTGTCCAAAATGCCATTACTTACCAAATTAGATTTCCCTAAAAACTTTAAGAAAAACACTTTAAGTAAATGTCTATGGAAATAATCTTACAGCCATACCAAGAATGTGCTTGTAGAATGATCTTGTGAAGTAAATGTTGACTAGCTGCCTGTGGTTCAATGCTAATCCCAAGATCTGTCCAGCAAACCGGAAATAGTTCAGGTGATCGGGATTTACATAGGAGTTGCTATTAGGCTGAAAAGTTGTTCCTATTAAAATACAAAATAATTTACTTAAAAAACCTATAAGCAGAAGAGAGATCATTTTAATGCAGATAAATCAGTTCATACAAAACTTCAGCAAAACTGAAGCTACCTATAAACTTCCACAGGAATGCTCTTTGTGGACTATATAATTGGCAGTGGAACTTGAGGTACAAAAGATGACCATTAACTCACACACGTGTCACAGCAAGTCTTTGTACAGAGAAAATTTTAGAATACTTTTAACTGTACTTTTAACTGTTGTAATTGGAAGATTTGTCAGAGAGGCCCCGGAAATAATATATTAAAAGATCTCTCTCTCTCTCTCACACACACACACACACACACACTCTCACACACACGCAGTGCTGTCATAAGCAGTATGGGGAAATAGCTACTGGGCTGTGAATTCAGGCATTCTACTGTCCTTCAGGCCCAGAACAGTAAATATTTACTACTTTTTGCTTCTTACAGAACAGAGCACTACAAGAGAATATCTAAAAATTTTAAATGTACAACTGTTCTTAAGTGACAGATCAAATCAATGAACTTGATACCGTTTAACAATTATCAGAAAATCACCAAAGTCCACAAGTCAACCAATTCATCCTCATGGCAAATAATCAATTAAGTACAATACCACTGAGGTGTAAAAGTAAAAATGGCAAGGGCAATAGTTATCAATTACTGTCACAATCTACAGCAATGGAGTATATGACTCCACTTATATGAAAAAAGTCTGGAAACAGATAGTGGTGATGGTTATACAACATTGTAAATGTAGTTACTGCCACTGAATTATAACACTTTAATATGGTTAAAATGGTCAATTTTACTTTATCACAATAAAAACATCTCAAAGAGCTCTGGCTGGTGTGGCTCAATGGATTGAGCACCCACCTGAAAACTAAAAGGTCACCAGTTCGATTCCCAGTCAGGGCACATGCCCAGGTTGCAAGACAGGTCCCCAGTTGGGGGCTTGCAAGAAGCAATCAATCAACATCTTTCACACTGATGTTCTATCTCTTTCTCCCTTCCCCTGTCTCTAAAAATAAGTAAAATCTTTAAAAAATTAAAAAATAACAAAGTCTCAAAGAAATCTAGTGCAATGGATAAATCTAATACCAAAATCTCAACTTTAAATAACCCTCCCTCCCTCCCTACTCTTTTGTGATAATCACTAACTTCTCTCATCATTCAACAAATATTTATTGAGTTCATGCTACTTACTACTCTTCTAGGCACCCGGGCTAAAAGAAAGAATAACTGATAAATCTAATGAAATGGCATCCAAGAAAAATAAAGGAAAAATAAAGAAGTACTGGAGAGTGAAATGTTTGGTCATTTAGTATATATATTTTGACAATAATTCCCTTTATTCTTCATTGGTCTTTGATTTATTAGAATCGGCACTGGACTAAATTGCCATGACAAATTTACTTAGATATAAGGTACAAATTTGGAAGCTTATGGATGAATGATTTAGAAGAGCCACATAAAGCTATTTATTCACCTTTTGAGAATCATTCCCAGTCATAATGTAAGACTGGATATTAAAAGTCAAAGCAAAGTTCTGTGAGATGAAGAAAAACTTCAAAGATAAACCTACCATAATTTCAAAAAATATAGTATTCTGAGAATAATCACAAATATCTTTTACCTATTAAAAATAGTGAGTGCTTAGGGTAACTGATGAACCAGCAAAGACTTTTGATAACTCAACTTTACCCCCAGGGCTGTGTATAATTCCTTCCCTAAGTACTTCTGGGAAGCCTGGGTTAGTAAAAAGAATAGATATGGAGACATAAAAAAAATGAAACAAATAGGAAAAATATTCAGGGAACAAATAATAGTTTTTAACTTGAAAACTAGTAAAAACAATATAAATTTTATGTTATGTTTTAAGTGCAAAATAAGAGTAACTGTAATATTCCCAGCTATTTTCATCACTTCAGAAAAACTGTATTTCACAGAACAGTAACAATAACATCTAATAGTTATGTCCGCTTTCTATGTGCCAGGTACTAGGCCAATCATTTTTTACACAACAGCCAATTGATTCTCACTCACTACATTATAAAACATTGGTCGTCACCATTTCAAATCAGCAAATTGAGATCCAGAAAGGTTACATTTACTGACCCAAGATCATAGCATGAGGAGAGGCAGAGCCATCATTCACATCAGTGTAACAACAAAGGCCAAACAGCCACTATACTACATCACTTCTCAAATGTATCTTAATTTAGAGAAATTATTATAGAAGTTAGATCTAATTAAACATTTCCCACATTTAGAAACTGTTAGTTCTTAAATGTAATTCTCTTCATGTCAACTACACATAAGAATGATTTCATGTAGATCAGGGGTGTCAAAGTCATTTGCACCAGGGGCCACATGAGCCTCAAGGTTGTCTTCAAAGAGCTGAACGTAATTTTAGGACTAAAATAAATGTAACAACTCCTTAACTAGGGGGCAAGGAGCTGGGCACTGCTGCCAGTGAGAAACAAGGCACCGGGCCAGATAAAACAAAGTGGAGGGCCGGACTCGGCCCTCAGGTCTTATGTTTGCCATCAGTGACCTAGATTTTAATGTGTTAATACTATGACCCTAAAGAAAATACTCACATAGCTTACACACAGGACAACTCACAATCTTTATAGTCTATGTGCTTCAGTATATGCTTTGCTATAAATTTGTAGCATAAGGAAGTACCTCATCTAATGACTTTACATCAAATCTGTTTTTCAGGTATGGAATTAACTAGACTCAGAATAAAGGGCTGTAAAGAAAAGAAAGAAATCTAAAATACAATGTTTTAATGCTAAATCTTACATCAAAAACTAGGCCTAACTAACTAAACTCAGTGTCCCATCAATCTTGTCAAATTCAACAAATCCATTTCATAGCAAAGAGTTAAAGGTAACAGGGTGTAAGCTGGCAGTCCCATATTCCTAAATAATTTCAAATATACCAGGCATATCTGAGGAGCCCGTCACACAGATAAACATCCACAGCTACCTAGCATCACTGCAGCCCACCCCTGCTTGCCTCTCCCAGAATCGTTCTTCTTATTCAAAGGAGATTTGCTGCTCATTTGGTTGGATGCAATCAGGAACTACAATTAATGAAGCACTCTTATTCTTATTTTAAAAATTTAAACACTGGGAAAGAAAACATTTTCAGGAAATAAAAGCAACGGTACACAGCATTTAGAAACTGAAATCCTACCTTCCCTTGGATGTCTCTATTAAGTTACAAAACTCTCCACTATACCTCACACCAATAAGGCAGTATTAACCAATTCCATTTAGCCTACAATATAAAATTACAATTCTGTAGGTCAACAGCACCATTTCAACAGAGGTTTTCATCTGTAATATATGGTTAAATTAGAGCTTTTAAAAAACAATGTAATCTTAATTGTATTTCTTTTCCATTACCATTTAGTCCCCTTATACTTCCCTCCCCCCAGCAGTAAGAGCTTTTTAGTTGTAAGGTCTTGATATTTCAAAAAGACTGAAAACTAAGTTACTATTCATAAACAGACTTTAAGTTAAGATTTGACACCATATCTCTAGACTGTCTTTTTATGAACAATAAATTTTGAGACCTGGAAGCTCAAATAGGCCTAGCAAATTTTAATTTCTCCAAATAAGGCTTTACATTATTTTTAAGTCCATCTACTATCACTATTTCACTAAAGGAAATTTTAATTCAAGAAAGGTAGACTAAAGGACAATCCTTAAAGTAAATAAATTTAGTTTTAGTTTACAAATGACTAATGAAAAGTTTCTTGGGTACCAGCACTAGTATCCAAGACAAGCATCTGAGAATCAAGTGTTTAAAGGAAAGTCTGGTAGACTGAGTCAGTCTCCACTCATAATTGTGTTAACGTAGACAAACATTCTGAATTTCAGTTGTCTCTTCTATCAAATGGGAATACTCCACCTATTTCATAGGGCTACTATGAGAATCAATGAATAAAATACACTGAAGTAGTATGAAAATGTGAGAAGCCACAGAAAAAGTCATCTAAACTGTACAACTTACCGTCAGCTGACTGGGTAAACAGTGCATAATCAGGATTGACTATCTCATTAGACAGAATATCAAACCACTCACGCACAACACCTTGACCCTGAGTTCAAGAAAATAAAATTAAGTATCAAAGGAAGTATATAAAATGGGGACATTTTTTATAAATAATAAAATTAAAATCATATTAAATTTCTTCCATTATTGATTAAATATCAAATTTTATTCAGGTGCATTCCAACCTTTTACATGCAGTGATATTCACAGCACTTATCTCATACCCACCATGCCTTCTTCTCCATGGAACCGCACAGCAATTCCCTGCTTTAGCTTTGCACAGTTTGCTTTTGACACAACTTCACAGCTACTCCTAAAAATAGAATCTAAATATGTAGCATTGATTAATTTCACATATTAAAACTTACAATAATTAGTATTTTGTGCCTCACATACACGTCCATTTTCTCTGTTACACATACCTCTGTGGACCAGCAGGATATCACTTTCATTCACTGGCCTGTGCACCATGTCTGAATCTGGTTGTCCTGAGTGCAAATGCTCGTAGAACCACTCACAGCGATCTTTAAATGGCTACCCCAACAAATAACGGTATAATATGTTAGCAGTATTCCAGTCACCTCTTAAATTTACTAACTAGCATGCTAAATGCCCCTTCTACAAATAATCACCCTCAGACATTTGTTTATAATAAGAGGTTCTAGATAATGTCCTGCCATTTCAGCAACTACTCACAAAAAGGCAGAGCTCAGCTGAAATACTTTGACTATCTAGGGAGTGTGTTTTTTAAAATTCCCTACATTTTCAACAGAGAAGACTTTATAAATTAAAAGGTTATATCCAAGAACTTAATGTCATATGTATAGTTAAACACACTTACTCTCAATTTCTTTTGACCCTAACAAGGCTTATAAAAATAAAACTTTTTTCAGAAAAATTATGTCACATGTTCCATTTAATTTTTCATGAAAATAACCTTTTCACCTAAATTTACTTAGTTTTATCTTTTGAATATATGCAGCAACCAAAACAGAATTTGTAAGCTTCTTCTTTCCTTCCTCCTTCCCTTCTTCCACCCTAAGAATTAAAGAATAAGATCTCTTAAGCAGAAATGTCTCTACATATTGTTAATTTGCCAGATATGCAAATGCAGGTGATTTGCAATTTTTTTATGATTATTCAGAAAGAACTGCTGAATACCCAGCATGTGCCAACACTGCAGGTAACCTAAGAGCTGTAAACATCTCAATTTGCTAAAAACTGTTTAATACAGTTAAAGAGATGAGACTAGCATGAGAATAATACCATACATAAACAATATTAAGTTCTACACAATGAAGTGCAAATTACAGTATATTAAGAATTTAGAGGAATTAAGAATACTCTCAGAACTTGAGTTTTTCCACCTGTAAAATAGGGAAAATACTTCTAGGGCTTTTGAGAATTAAGTAAAACAATGCAAATATAGAGCATAATAATTATAATAATAAATTAGCTAATGTTTATTAAAGCACCTATAAGCCAGGTACCATTCGAAGCACTTTATATGCATTTTCACATATCCTTACAACATTCTGAGGAAAGAGACTCTTATTACACCCATTTCACAGAAGAAAAAATGTAACACCACGGTTAACTTTTAGAAATACTCAACACCCAGAATGCTCAATAAAGAGGTATTGCTCTTATTATCACTCATAACGATGTTAAAATTATTGTGAATACATATTTAAAATGACAGTAAACATCCTTGCCATTATCAGATATTAAATATTAAACTACTGATATATCCTTTATCTGTAAAATGTGAACCAAGAAATAAAAGTGGCAATTTTTAAAAGTAATTCAAAAGGAACATTAAACGGTACAAAATGCTAGTAAAAGCTAGTAAGATGTGTGTAAGATCAAAACATCCACATACATATACACACACCTGAAGCCAAAAGGCAGATTTTTATGTGTAAACTTTCTGAGCACCTGCACTTCCATAAAATAATTCACAAAACAAGACTGTTACAGCAATACAAAATGTTTCTCCCTTTAACTAGAGGCCACCTGAAAACCACCAACAGAACAAGAAGTCAATCCCTAAGAAGATACTCTAATTGGTATTTTTGTTTTTAATTGGTATTTTTTTCCTTTGGAACAGCCTCCGAGTTACAAAAAAATTTTCTTCTTTCCCTTTCTTTCTTTTTCTTTCTTTCTCTCTCTCTCTCTCTCTCTCTCTCTCTCTCTCTCTCTCTCTCTCTCTTTATTTATTTATTTATTTATTTATTTTGAGAGAGAGGGGGAGGGAGGGAGAAAGAAGAGAAATATCAATGTGTGGTTGCCAGTCACTTGGCCCCCACTGGGAACCTGTCCCACAACCCAGGCATGTGCCCTGGCTGGGAGTCGAACTGGCGACCCTTTGGTTTGCAGCCCACACTCAATCCACTGAACTACACCAGCCAGGGTGTAGATTTCTAAATATAGTAGAATACAAAGTATTTCTTCTCCCTGGCGTTAATGTAAGTTGCCAACAAGATGTCCAGTTATCCCTAAACCTTCAGTGTGTAGTTCCTACAAATAAGAGAATTCTTCTACATAACCAGAAAACAACCATCAAAGTCAGAAAATTAACACGGATGCATTACTATACCTAATCCTTAGACCCAATGCAAGTTTTGCCAGTTTCCTAACAATGTCCTTTATTTATAGCACAATGACTCGTGAATTGTATTTAGTTGTCTGTCTCATTTTGGTACGAGTTCTTCAGTGTTTTCTTAATTTTCATGACCTCAATATTTTTAAAGATTGCAGGTCAGTGTTTTGTTAGAATGTCCCAATTGGAGTTAAGTCTGATGTTTTCTCCTGATTAAATTTAGTGTGTGCATCTTTGGCAGGAATATTAAAGAAGCGATACCATATTCTTTCTCCATGCATCTTATCAGCTGGCATGCCGATATTGTCTGCTTTGATCACTGCCAAATGTATCCACTTTAAAGTTCTTTTGCTTCTAAATCTTTGTAATCAGTAAGTATTCCACACAGAGATAGTTTGAAATAATAAATATATAACACACATCATCAAACTTTCCATTTATTCATTATTTTCAATATAGACTCATAATTTAATTTCATTTATAGTATTTTATCATTATTATTTATTTTGAGGTGAGATTGTTTCAGATTTGTCTAGTGGACTCATTCAAACTGGTTCTGGGTCATTTTTAGTATAACATAATTATTTAAACAACTTTCCTGCACAATAAGAAGGCCAGGCTCATCTGTACTTTCCCTGACCTGGCCCTACAGTTAGCCATTTCTCCAGTGAGTCGGGTTTTTTGAGAATGCTATTTAAAGACCAAGAACTGAGTGCCAAGATTGCTATACCTATCTACATTAAAAAGTAAGTTCACACTGCTATCTCCAATTACAATCCAACAATGCATGGTTCATTCTATGTTCCTCTGTCTTATAACTCCTTTCTCCAACAATGAGAAACAGCTTCCGTAATCTTTACTTATTTGATCAACCTGTATATAACCATTGTATATACCTGTATATATCCCATGAGTGCTAGCATGAATGCTTCATTGCATGGATACCCTCCACCATACTTGGGCTTTGTCAACCTACTCTGAGCAACTGTCACTACCCGCCTCATGGGACATCCTCCACATGCCACCTCAACTCACACTGTCTGTGCTGAGCCCCTCTTCTACAGACACCCTCCTTTCCACGCCCAAGCTCCAAACCCCACAATGGAACAACATAATGCTTGTGGATACTTCCCTCACCCTGGTCAAAAAGGTACATATGGTGGAGAGCTGATGCAGATGCTTTTGGACTGAATTTTTTGGGAAGGGAAGAGAAAAAGGAAGTGAAAAGCAGAGCCAGTATTAAAAAAAAGCAAACTATCCCTTTCAAAAACTGAGCTTCTTTCACCCATAATCTCATTTGCACTAGAATGAAGTCACAATGTAGGTTAAAAAAATAAACTTGAGAACCAGACAAACTTTTAAATTCTGGTTCTCCCACTTAGTAGCTGAATGACTTAACTTACTTAACCTCTTCAGCTTCAGTAACAGTATCCAGTTCACATGATTTCTGTGGCAATAAAATAATCCACATAAAGCATTCAATAAATGTAACTTATTATTAGTATGTTCTCTTTTACATTATAATGATGAAATAGATGTCAAAGGGTACCTATGTACTTGTGTATAGTTTTATAAGATTAGTTCTTAGCTTTCTTTAACTGCTGAAAGAATCAGTGTCCCTAAAGACATTTTAAAGCTTACATTTTAAATACTTACAGTATTTATCCTATGACTACTATCCAAACCATAGCCTACAGTCTATCCTACACTTCTGACAACAGTTTCCTAGAATTTTGCCAGGATCATGTCATTCTCCTAAAGCAGAGTGAGCAGTGGCTCCTGTCACCCTGGCAAACAAAGATTCTTTAATCTGGCAATCAAGGCTTAAGGCACAATGACCCAAATCTGCCTTTCCAGAATTATATCACATTCTTCACTTACTCAAAATTTCTGCTTCAACCACTGTAGTTTTATACACTTTTCTACCTACATGTTCATATCTTGGCTAGAATGTTCATCTTCCCCATTTACTCTCATCAACATTTTGCATGTTTTTCAAGGTCCAGTGTAAAATCTACCTCCTCTTTGAAATTTCCCTTGACTATAGCACCCAGAAACAAGTGCTTTATCCTATAAACTTCTACAGAGCTAGGTAATATTATAATTACTATCTTATAGGTACATTAATCATCTCCCCTGCTAGACTGAATTAAGATCCTGTTGGAAAAAGGATATATTTCTTCTACCTCTAAAACAACTGCCATAAATTGAACAGATAATGCCAGTCACTGCTTAAAACTTACTCTTTACAAGAGTTTTACAAGGTTTATCTCTATTTTACAAAAGAAACCAAAACTCAAGGATGCTGGAAATATGCTCAAAGTCACATAGTTGTTAAGTAGAAAGTTTTTCCTAACATGTTTCATGCAAAATGAAATATGTGGAATGAACCCTGGCAGGGGGAAGGTTCTCAGGTCAAAGTTTAGAGGGCTAACAAAGTTTAATCACTGTATTTAGAAAAGGGCTTCTCAAAATCTTTAACAAGGTACTGATAAACTTTATAAATCTCCAACAGGGCATATTTCCCAAGTGTATTTAGGGGTAAAATCCTTGTCTCAAGGACCACTCATTCCAGGAGATGTGGCAACGTGTTCTGTTGTCCTTGAACAGCCTTTGTACATAGCAGGACCTCAATACACACTTCTTGAAGAAAAAAATTACTCCTCATACTAAAGTAACATGCTAACATAACTCTATATTCTAAAAGAATAAAGTAATTTCACTCTTATTATAGCAGGAAGTGTTGTGTATAATAATTACTTCATTAAACAGTACTCAAATTTAGAAAGTTTTCCTTAGACAGACTAGAAATAAGATTAAGAGAAATTTCTACCTGTGCTTTTATGATGTGCATGAATCTTGACATCAACTCAGGACATTCAAGGAGGAAGTGAAAGTGATCAAATATAATTTTGGGATTTCTAAAAGAAAAACACACTTTGTTTAAGTGGACAGGAAGGATTAAGTGGCATTAACTGAAATACATAGACACTAAAACAGGAGAAGAATACACCTACTATACTTTCACTCATCATGAAGCATTTTTTGAATAGTTTAACAGAAGTAACATTTTTTTCTGTTGAGATGAAAACTATAAGAAAAAACTATAAGGGCAGTCTATGAATCTAAGAAAGCCTTACCTGTTAACAAAGCATTTTAAGACTTCATCGTGTTTGCATACAAATTCAATGAAACGGGGTGAAGTCATTCTGTGAAGGATAAAAAAAAATCAGAATTATAGACAAAAGTTGGTGATATAGCAAATTTGAAAACTCTGTATTGAACTGGACTGGCTCCTAGGCAAAAAAATATTGGGGTTTGGATCATTTTTACAAATTTAAGAAATTAAGCATTCCTGGTCAATCTATAAGATGAAAAAATACATAAGTTTCATTAACAGATAATATTGATATAAACAAATGACATTTTGAAAAACTTAAAATGTTAAGCATCTCTGGTCTATACATTTCAAATACATAATAAAGTGATCCTTACACAAAGTGGCATTCACCATTCTACATGCTAATAACTTACACAATGTTTAGCAAATGTTTTGAACTAATTTTAGATCAGTACAATGACTATCCTAACAAGATCAGAATAGAACCTAAAAAGCAACAAATTACTATTTGTATTTACTGAAATTACAAAAAAGAAGCATTTTTTCATCTATCAGAGAAATAATAAGCATGCAGTGTAAGCCTTCACAGTTGGGTTTTTCTCTTTTTTATAATACAAGTGCCTGATTTAAGTTTTGGTTGCCCAGGCTTCTGCTTCAAAGAGGCATACACTTCAAAGATGGCTATCTTTAATAAACACATTGCCAGCCACCCAACTAGATAAGAGCCAGGCCACCTCCCCCTACTGAGGCTCCCTTGTTTTAGAGATCTTGATTGATTTCAATAACTGACCACTTATGCTACTTGTTTTTTCCCTCTTCCCACACTTTAAATTCCCACTCTTATGTTTTAAATTCACCAATAAAGGGTGAGCACCAGAAACCGCCCCCCATCTTCGACCCCCCAAAAAGCAGGATGCCTGGCCCATGCCCACACCATGTGAGCGCTAGCTGTCTCAGGGGCCATGCTCTCACTCTTGCTCTCTCCCAGCGACCTCGCTGTGTGGCCCCAGGTGTGCCATGTAATTTCCAGACCTTGTAAGTAATAAACCTTTTTTTTTTTTTTTCAAAGTTTCCTGATGGTTATTGCTGAAGGGCGCCTTGCAATCATAATAAGAACCACAAGGGCTGGTCTAGCCACAAGATTGGTTATTGATAGGCTGAGACCTGCACACAAAACAAAGCAGAAACCTTCTTACCCTGGAGGCATCTGACAAGAACAGCACATGTAAAAAGCTTGAATGACAGCACTTAGCCGGTTAGCTGTCATAGAAATAACATCCTGACAGTCTGCACTGGCTTCCTGTTTCCCTCCTGGAGCATCTGGTTTAGATTCCCTGGTGCCAGTGGATAGATTTTCATAGCTCCCAGGTCCTGGAGGTTGAAATGGAGGAATGGAAGTACCATCTTGATCTTGGCCTTTTTGTTTTAGTAAAATAGAAGTGATATCCGTTGAGTCCTTTTTGTTTTTCATCAGTTCTGTAGCTATTAAAACTAGCCATTCATCTAATGAGTGCCAAAGCAACTCAAGGGGCTAAGAGAAAAAGAAAAGATTTTTTTAAATATCATTCTGAAACTCCAGCCAAATAAATAATAAAAGAGAAAATTTACTCTACATGCTTCTATTTTCCCAAGTTAATGTGACAGCAGTGACTATAGGTAATTAACAAAAAGATATGAATGCCATATAAATGACAATTTATTCATTTATAATGAAAACTTAATTTGTATTTATGCATTCCTTGGAATAAAAAGGAAAAACTAAAACCTAACAAAAAATGTATGAGCAATTTTCTTTTAAACATTTTCAAATATTTCATTTTAAACCATTTATTATACACACATATATATAATCCCCTTAACCTTTAGTGTATTAAAGTGCAAACAATTTTCAATTATAGGTCTTTTTTTCAATTAAAAAAATGAGAATTATTAGGGTTTTCCTAAAGAGTCTAATAAACAGCTTAGTTTACTGTACTCTTTTCTTTACATCTAATTTCCTAAAATTTTGAAAATTTATGACAAGAAAATTTAATTATGATATGACATTTAAATATACATACACATATACACATACATGCACATATAGGTATACACATGCTCACCAACACACATACAAAATCATCTCTATTAAACGGTAACTATAAAATACTGACTAGCAAATTCTCAATTCCAAGTAGAGATTAACAGCTTAAAAAAAAAAAGATGGGGAGTAATTAAATTGTTTATTTCTACACTATATAAAATATCCCTTTTGACAGGAATAAAATGTCTTTGGTAAATTAACAGCAAGTAACATTTTATTTTTTAAATATTATGTAACCTCAAATGCTACAACAGGACTAAGTACTATAGACGATGAAACATATACATCATCTCTAACAATGAGCATTTTTACGCAAGCAGAAATATAAATGCCCAGCTATTATTAAATGATCTGCTACTGGAAATCTAATGTACAGCAGCATGACTATAGTTATCAATACTACATCATATAATTGAAAGTTGCTGTGACAGTAAAGCTTTAACGTTCTTACCATAACAAAAACAAAATAGTAATTATGTGAGGTGAAGGATGTATTAACTAACCTTATTGTAGTAAACATTTTGCAATAAACATTTTGCAATATATACATGTTGCAAATATATACTTTTTTATATAAAAAAGTAATATATACTTTTATCTTAAAGTTATACAATATTTATGTCAATTAAATAAGAACCCACTAGAACATTTTTATTTCCTAAATAAAAGTGAACAACTGGCAAGGGGTAATGGTTAAATGGTCCTTCATTCCTACACTATTTTAAATGTTCCTATTGAGAATGATTAACTTTCTGCAAATGAATATAAAAGTTAGCCTTACTTTTTTATTCTTATATGATCACAGAATGCTACAAACTAGATCATGTACTTTGGAAAGACCTACCCTTACATTACTTCAACTAGAAAAAATAATCTTACTTTTAAAGACCACTATGAGAAGAGATTATACAACCATATTTGGAACCTTAGACAGTGTTTACATAACCTATTTTGCCAGAAAATTCATTCCAATTATCTAACAAATCCCTCTGCTACATTTTTAGCCCTTCTTCTGGTGTCCACAACATTCTCTTTCTGAGAATATTTGGCTTAATAAGTTTACAAACAATTAAATCACTCCTGAGTCTTCACTTAAAACATTAAACTAAAAAGCAGAAAACAAAACAAAATGAAAACCCCACTACCATCACCAAAAACCTAATGCACTCACTCAACAAATGTTTAATTAGCACATACTAGGTAAGCAGGTAAGCAAAGACAGAAACTAATTATACCTTTTCTGAGACTGAAATTAGTGCCTCTCCACCACAAGACGATTTTTTCCATGATTAGGCAGAGAGCATGGAAGATTCAGGGTTCCTGAGCTGCTTGTAGGAGGGGGCAAAACAACTGGCTACTATGAACATTGAGATGATACCTTCACTGAAAATGTGTTAATTCTAATCATGACTCAAGTTTGAGCTGACAGTTGCATTTCATGAGCAAAACATTAAACCTGCTGTAAAAGATGAAAAAGAACTTTTTATATCAGCAAAACTATTCAGCTTTCCATGAGAAAATCAAATTCCAAAATAGAAAGAACAGGTGGTAGTGATGTAATCCTGCTTGATACTAAAGAAAAAAGGAATAACTGGTCTCCAAATGAGAAGGGCTAAAACCTAGAAAATCAACACACTGGATGGAAATGAGCCTAAGGCAGGAACTGATACCTGCTCCTCGTGCAGACTAGAGAACTGGGCATGAACCTGTTAACAATCTTGTTTCTCAAAACTGACAATGGGCAAAACTGAAAGGCAAATTTTGAATAATCCAGAAATATCTAAAAATAAACTAGCCCTGACTGGTGTGGCTCAGTGGATTGAGTGCTGGCCTGCAAACCAAAGAGTCACTAGTTCGATTCCCAGTCAGGGCACATGCCTGGGTTGCGGGCCAGGTCCCCAGCAAGAGATGTGCAAGAGACAACCACACATTGATGTTTTTATCCCTCTTTCTCCCTTTCTTCCTCTTTGTCTAAAAAAAAAAAAAGTAAATAAAAGTAAAAATAAACTAGAAAGTTTTCAATACAGGAACACAGCACAAATTTAAAAGAGAATTAGCAAAAAAAGAGAAGTAGTAAGTCATTCCTTCTTAAGCCCTTAGGCATCCCTTAGGCCCTTCTTTTCTCTCTTTCCCACCTTTTTTCCTTCACTCACACAGGCAGTAAAACAAAATCCCAACCTTGAGGTATTTTTACCTAGGGAGTTGTCCCTTTGAAGATCTGTTCAGAAAATTCATTCCTCAACAACCAAAAAGATACTGTGACAATAACTTAAATTTTTAATTGTGATAAGCAGCCACAGACAAAAATTATTATAATAAATTTTTAAAAATAAAACTAAATCATTGCAAACCATATCTATGATGCTTTCTATATCCACAAATAATAAAACCATTAGGTAAGACACAAAGCACTGCACATATCAACTGCTACTGAAAAAATGAGTCAATGACAATGGAAAACATGAGCTGACTTCTTACCACTGTGAAAATACTACTTCATTTCATATTATTTAGTGATTTCACCACAGAATTAAATTCTACCTATAGCAACAATGATGACAATCACAGACAATTTTCAAAACATTTCAAGCTATATTTCAAAGCGGTAACATATAATCCCAAGCCTGTTGAAAACTTAAAGGTTTTTCAAGATCTATGTGCCAAACTGAGCACAAATTTGACGAGAAGCATTACAAACTTAAGTTCATTAACAGAATCTTGAAATCCTGTTTAACTATTCTCAACTTGATAATGTCAAATGCCACAACCAAAAACCTAAGATCTTATAGTTACAAGTTTCTCAATCTTCCTTGGCTTCCAAATTTTCCCAATAATACTTCAATAAAACTGTTAATAGTCATAGCTTACTATTCATAAAAACAGCACATCAAGATTCAGGAATCCTCAATTGTCTTTCCCATGCTCACCCTGCTTCGAAACCTGAACTATCTCCATCTCCTTCAGGTTCTCAGAAGTTCCCAAGGCACTAGATAAAAATCTCTTAACATTGAAAAAAAGCTAGGTGTTCAGATTAATTTATTTAATTTTTTATAAAGATTTTTTTTAATTTTTTAAGGATTTTACTCATTTATTTTTTAGAGAAGGAAGGGAGGGAGAAAGAGAGAGAAACATCAATGTGCGGTTGCTGGGGGCCATGGCCTACAACCCAGGCATGTGGCCCTGACTGGGAATCGAACCTGTGATGCTTTGGTTCGCAGCCCGAGCTCAATCCACTGAGCTACGCCAGCCAGGTTTTTTTTAAAGATTTTATTTATTTACTTTTAGACAGAGGGGAAGGGAGAGAGAAAGAGAAGGAGAGAAAGATCAATGTGTGGTTGCCTCTTGCACACCTCAGGCATGTGCCCTGACTGGGAATCGAACCGGTGACCTTTTGGTTCACAGGCCAGTGCTCAATCCACCGAAACACACCAGCCAGGGCTGTTCCGATTAATTTAAAGAACTCCTAAGATAAATGAGAAAACTAATAACAGGATGTTAGATAATTTCACCTACTAAAAACACATGGCCTATAAACCTACTCATATTAATGGAAAACCCATTAGTTCATCTTAACAGAGTGACATGTTGGAGTACCTAGTTAATGAAATGAAAAGTAGAGATTAATTGCTACCTTAAACAAAATGTGGTAAAAATTAAAACGATATTTCCAATCTAACATCACTATAACTCAGCAATATGTTTAATATTTTCACAACTGGGATCGTCCCACAATGAACAGAAGACCTTATATACACATATGACAATGTAATTTCTATTTTTATCCTGTAAGTGGGAAGGCAGATCATTCTGCCATCCTCTAAAGACTCCACACTTAATTCATAAAATTAGATAGGAAGAGACTAATAAATCCCTTAAGAACAAAACTGTTTTAAAAAATTAGCTAAGTTTTTTAATAAAAATGTTTTAAAGTGACAGATCAAAATTTAAGAGAAAATAAGTGCTGAGAGGCAAAAGCAGTTGTCAATAACAGAAAAAAATAATGCCTTAAAAAAGAAATAAAAATACTAACAAATGAAATAAAAGTATATATACAAATGATATGTGACAATCAAAATAGAGTCTGAATCCCATAAAAGAAAACCTAAAAGCAAAACAGTGATATTCTTTTCTACTCAGTCATATCTGTATTGACTGGGTAGGTAGGAAACTAACATAAGCATTAAATGGATATAGAGAGGCTACTTAGCACATACTTATTTTCTGACATCATTAGTAAAGAGGTGGCACATTTTAGCAAAATTTTAACAAAAAAAAAAAGAATATAAATAATGGTGACCACACCTATACCTGATTTGATTTTTTTGTTAATCATTATAAATAAGTAGAAAGGATGAGTAGAAAAACCAAATCGGGGTAGATTGAGTAACTAACAGTAGGAGCCACACCACAACATGTTAAGAACTCCTCTGTGTAATGTGAATGTTTGAACAATGAAACTCATTTAAAACAACACAGAAAAAACAATGGATCAATAATTTAGATTAGAAGTTTACAAAGACTGTAAGTTATCATTCCTAACTAATGTTCAAGGAAGTGGTATGTGAAAAGCCAAAATTTGAAATACAAGAAGATGCATATCTTCCTTCTTCCAGGAGATGGCACAATAGGGGAAGAGAAAAGAAGGGAGGAAAAAAAAAAAAAAGACTGAAAAGTCTTTCCTACATTGATGACAGAAAGAGAAAACTCAAACAGATGCAGGGATTCTTATACATAGCTTCCAAAAGTGTATCATACCTATTCTAAGCATAAAGAATCTACTAGTGTTGAAATGCTTGCAAACCATTTATTTATTAAGTGTCTCCCAAAAATTTTCCATGTAAGAATCATTTAACATAGCTCATTAATTTAACTTTAATTTTTTACAGACAGTAAAGCTGTCTGTCAATCATAACTAGTTTAGGAGGAAGTGGCACATAAAAGCAATTATATCACTTTTTGGATAGATAACCTGTATTAATACTCAAAAGACTATTTAAAGAAATGTCTTTATGAACCCAAAAGCAAATTTTATACTATAAAAATTTCTTTAATTACCTTTAAAAAAATAACATGGAAAAAAATTATTAAATTACACATTTGTCCCAAATCTGAGTTATATGAAAATATAATGCTATAAAAAAGCATTAGTAATAGAATTACAGCCACATCCATTTTGTTTACTTTATAAAATTATAATTTAGCATGAATAGCAACCCTGCCTTGGGTTTTATATGGAATTATTATTCCAGGGATTCCATCCACAAATATGCTTGTATACGAGAAGCAAAATACATATCTCAATGATTTTTCCTTGAAGTGATACCAGGAGTTAACTGTTGGTAAACCCATTATCTGAAAGTAACCTTATTTTAAAAATATATACATGGATACACACAAAATATATACATGATAATAAATCTAAATAAAACTGAGTATTTTCTTTCCTTCTAAATAAGTATTTTTTAAAAAGCATGGCAGCTGCATATTGCCACCTTAAAAACCTATAAGCCAATAAAAAGTAAATTTAGATTTAAACATTAAATATCTTACCATCAGAATAAAACACTAATGGAATTAAAATTTTACTTGAAAGAGAAATATAAAAGCTCACCAATTAGGACTTGCTGTTGATTAAACAGAGATGAAAGGAGGAAGGTGTGTGCCTAACTTTGAAAGTGATATGGGTATGAACCGAACTTACGTCCTGTGTATGAGGTTTCTGATTAATGAATGCATGCTTTGTCAAATTCATCTCTTTTACGTCTATCTTCATAACAACGTCATATACTTTTCTGACCTTGAACACCTGGCTTCTTGGAGTTTTATTCCCGTTGTAGCCCATGTCGATTCCATTACTGGGAGAGGATGGACCAATTCGAAAGACATGACAAAATATCCTCACAATCCTTAAAAGGCTTTTCATTTGAGCATCATAATTACTAGACAGGCTGAAAATAAAAATATGAACAGATTAGATGTAATAAAGCAAATTATATCTTAAAATACTTTATTTTAAAACATTTCATCAACTGTCCACCTGTTTTATAATATAACAAGTAAAATTCCTTTCCCATTGTGATAGAGAACACTACATTTTAACAGGAAGTTATCAAACATATAAGGTCTGTCCAGAAAAAGTCCAGCCATTATTAATATAATGAGAACAGTTCACTCCACATCAATGTAACCTGGCAGCCAAGGCAAGTGGACTGTAATGCACATGTGTGAACAATGACTACTTTACTGTACTAGTCAGTGGGGGCAGTAGGTGCCACTGAGTGAGCATGTGTACTATGTGGCCATCGCATTCAAAATGAATGAGCAGTAAAGCAACAAATCTGCATCAAATTTTGCAGAATTAAGCTTGAACATTTCTCCACGGAAACTATTCAGATAACTCAGAAGGCTGCAACTATGGGCAACTGGTGATTGGCAGCTTCATCACAACAACATGCCCGTTCATGCCTGTGCAGAGTTTTTTTGGTGAAACATCAAATCACCCAGGTGACTCAGCCCCGCTACAGCCTTTTCCCAAAACTAAAATCACCTTTCAAAGGGAAGCAATTTCAGATCAGTGATGAGATTCAGGAAAATACAACAGGGCAGCTGATGGCAATTGGGAGACTGTGTGAAGTGCCAAAGTACCTACTTTGAAGGGGAATTAGGTGTCATTGTTCTATATACAATGTTTCTGGTATCTTCTTCAATAAATATCTCTATTTTTCATAATATGTGGCTGGATAACTTCTGGAAAGACCTTGTATATTACTTGGATTACATATAAATAAATTACCAATTTTAAGACACCAGAATGTAACCAATGACCAAAGCATAAAATATGAAGAAAATCACCATTGTAGAAAGTAGGTTTCTTGAGATGCCAGCTACAAGGCAGTCTTCAACTTTCACTTCCAAAAGTTTATTCGCATATTAAACTGATTCTTTAGAACTCTGAGAACATTTCACAGAGAAACAATGGTAGAAATGATGGCCTTATGTTCTTAGGCCAACCCATAGTTCAATTGTACAGGCTGATGTGCCCACTATTCAATCCATAACTTCAGTTCCTCTCCCCACCCCAGAATAATAACCAATTTTTCACATATAGAACATTCACAAATTGAATAGCCTTAAAGTTACTACCTCTATTAGGGTGGTTCTCTATATAATGGGTTGTCTTATGAGTCTACATAAATATAAGAAACATATCACACTATTAAAAAAAAGATTCAAATCCAATCAACACTAATCCATATTGACTATAATATAAACTTTCTTTGACAAATCACAAAGCCCTTCAGAATCCCACAGTGCCTGGGGATTGGTCATCATCATAAATATCAATCATTACTCTTCCACAGAGAAACTATAGAGGACAGGCTAAATTTGTATTGGATCTAATGTTTGATATTTTTAAACATTTTATTGGTGGTGTTGTTTAGGGAGTGGTTTTATTTCAAAATCTCTAACATCAGTTATCTTCTGTTACAAAGGCTGCACAAAATCAGAGTAAAGAGTAGCATACACTTTTGGGCAGAATGGTATGATTTTTTATTTTATTTTATTTTAGTCATTGTTCAAGTACAGTTTTCTGCCTTTTATTCCCATTCCAGCCCACCCACCCACCCCTCCCCACCTGCCTCCCATTTCCACCCCCCCCCCCCTAGTTTTTGTCCATTTGTCCTTTAAATTTGTTCCTGTAAATCCTTCCCATTTTCCCCTGAAATTCCCTCTTCTCTCCCCTCTGGTCACTGTCAGACTGTCCTCTATTTCAGTGTCTTTGACTATATTTTGCTTGTTTGTTTGTTTTGTTGTTTAGGATCCTGTTAAAGGTGAGATCATATGGTATTTGTCTTTCACTGCCTGGCTTATTTCACTTGGCACATTGCTTTCCAGCTCCATCCATGCTGTTGCAAAGGGTAGAAGCTCCTTCTTTCTTTCTGCTGCATAGAATTCCATTGTGTAAATGTACCATAGTTTTTTGATCCATTCATTTACTGATAGGCACCTAGGTTGCTTCCAGCACTTAGCTATCGTAAATTGTGCTGCTATGAACATTGGGGTGCAAAGGTTCTTTTGGATTGGTGTTTCAGGGTTCTTAGGATATAGTCCCAGCAGTGAAATTGCTGGGTCAAAAGGTAGATCCATTTTTAGTTTTCTCAGGAAGTTCCACATTGTTTTCCATAGTGGTTGTACCAGTCTGCAGTCCCACCAACAGTGCACCAGGGTCCCCTTTTCTCCACAACCTCTCCAACACTTGTTGTTTGTTGCAATGTTTATGATGGCCATTCTGACCAGTGTAAAGTGGTATCTCATTGTAGTTTTAATTTGCATCTCTCTGATAGCTAGCAATATGGAACACCTTTTCCTATGTCTCTGGAATGGTATGATTATCTTTGTACAAATTTAGTTATCAAAGTGTATCCTCTCTTCCCCTTAGTGTACTTTATCCAGGTCATTAAAATTTTCCTCTATGATACTTTAGGTATCTTTTAACATTAAAAAAAAACAACCCAAGGATTAGTAATATAGAAATAGCAAATACCTACTTCTAAGTATTTCCGTTTGGTGAGTGACAAATTAGAAGTTATTTCCTAGCCCTGGCTGGCGTAGCTCAGTGGATTGAGTGCAGGATGCCAACCAAAGTGTCGCAGGTTCAATTCTCAGTCAGGGTACATGCCTATGTTGCAGGCCACGGCCCCCAGCAACCGCACATTGATGTTTCTTTCTCTCTCTCTCCCTCCCTTCCCTCTCTAAAAATAAATAAATAAAATCTTAAAAAAAAAAACCATGGTAAATAATGTCCCTGGAACTTTGCCATTGTAGTCTTTTATTAAAAAAAAAAGAAGTTATTTCCTATCCCTCTAAATTGACATGGCAGTCAAAATTTCCTGTCATTTTCATGTCAATATTCATGTTGTTTTTAACTCTAAGAATTGTTAAATTGTAAAAAACTGCCAATAAAAATGAGCTGTCAGTTTTAAGTGTTAGTGAAATATTACTGCTACTGACTGGGACATCTACAGCACATTAGGAAAATTTTTTGTTTTAGTAACTTTAAATAAAGTGTGTACAGAATCATTAGTTTTGGTTGAACTAATTTTTACATATTTGACTTTACTAAATATTTTTTAATTTTATATCATAAAACTGTTCAGACATAATAGAAAGGTTGTCTGGTTGACACTATTTCCTTTTTCTATTGTGTTGCAGATCTTCAAAAAATTAAGTACAATGACTCAAATTCTTCTCCACAAGAAAGGTGTGATTTGATTTTCCCCTGCAAAGTTACAACATACATAAATATTTTTTTAAGTACCTGATCTGGAGTTACCTTACAGTAAGAAATATTTCCTTACAATAGAATTTTAAAATCATCAGCTATTAATAGAGCCTAATAATTTTATATTACTTTACCCAGTTTAAGCTTCAAGCCGATGGGTTGGTTTAAAAAAAAAAAACCAATGTCATTTTTCACTTTCCAACCAGTGAAATATCTCTTTTGTATTATGCAAAAAGATTATAAAAATTCAAACCTTACCATATCCTTCCCAGTTGATCATAAAATAATTTCTTTCCAAGCTACCAGGTCTGAATACAAAAGTTCAAAAATCAGTTTCCTAGTGCAAAACCCTGTCAATGTACCTCTCATTTGGTTTTTACATGAGAGTGCACCTCCATTCAATCAGTGTCTTACTTAGCAAAGGCTACAACTTCTCTGTTCATTTGCATATTGTCAACTATCTTTACCTTCAATTTTAAATCTACAGAAAGAAAACTCAATGAAAATGTGCAAAAATGCCCTCAATAAATATTTATTATCTTTATCAAATATTCCTAGATTCAGTTACACAAAAGGCTATTCATTTTTTCCAACAGTGTGCTAAATACCATCTCAATTGTCACTAAATTAATATATATAAATCAGTTTTTTTCTTAATTAAAATTTCTGTTAAAGCAAATGGCCAAAACTACATCACATTGTGGTTTGAGAAACATAAAATGATTCACAAATAAATGAACAAAAGAAAGACAATCTGCAAAAATACCATTAAACATAATACTAAATGACAACTGTAATTTAAAAATTTAAAAAATAAGTTTAAATACCATTAAACATAATTTGGAAGGCTGAAATAATTTGTATTTGAGAATCTCTTAAGAATCTATCTTGGCAGCTGTCAGATAACAGAAAATATATCTAATGGTCTCTGCTCCTAGTTCCTGGCACAGAGCTCCTAAAACCCTTATAATTTTCTGAAGTGATTAGAGTACTAGGAGCATCTTTTGTTCTAATATTTGGTCTTTGGTGTCAATTTGTAACACAGAGTCCTAAATCCCTTGGAATTTCCTGGGTGATAGCAGTGTCTCTTGTTCTTCTGAGGTAATTCTGGGTAGGCTCCGAGATGGAGGCTGGTTACCAAAAAGACCAAGCTATGATTGAAGGTTAGAACTTTCAGACACATCCCCCATTCTCTAGCAGGAAGAGAGGGGCTGGAAATGGTGTTAATGATCAACATGCCTACACGATAAAGCCTCCATAAAGAGCCCAAAAATATAGGACTCAGGGAGCTTCTGGGCTGGTGAACACATCCACGAACCAGGATGGTGATGTATCCCAACTCTGTGGGGAAAAAAGCTCTCCAGGACCATCCCAGACCTTGCCCAAAGTATCTCTATCTGGCTCTTCTTCAGTATCCTTTATCATACCCTTTAATAAATTGGTAACTATGTTCCCCTGAATTTTGTGAGCTATTCCAGGAAATAATCAAATCCGAGGGGGAAGAGGTTATCAGAACCTCCACTCTATAGTCAAGTCGGACAGAAGTTATGGGTAATCTGGATACCTACTACTTTGGGATTGACATCTGAAGGGGGGAGAGTCTCGTAGGACTAAGCCCTTAATCTGTGGGATCTGATGCTATCTTCATGTAGAGAGTGTCTGAATTAATTTAAATTGTAAGACACCCAGATGGTGTTGGAAATTGCTCGATATAGGGAATAAAAGTCCACGTATCTGGTGTCAGAGTGTTGTTTGAGTGTGGTAGTGATATGAGAGTAAAGGACAAACACAGAAAACTGCGTTTTTTCAAAACAGTAACAATATAATAAATTCTAACAATACTAAAAACCAATACTCACTATTGATCCCAACAAAGTGGTTTATACAGGCCAAAGAAGGCCATAATAACAGATTCTGGAACAGTAGCACGGTAGTGGCAAGACAGTACAGTTTAGCAAAATAACTTTAAGACCTGTACTGGCTATAGATTCCTTTTTCCTAATCTGTTTCTCCTGTTCCACTCATCTCCTATGCTGCTTTTTTTTTCTTCTGTTAAAATGTATTTTTTAATTATATTTTATTCATTATGCTATTAGTTATCCCAACTTTTCTCCTTTGCCCCCCTCAACCCAGCACTCCCCAGATAATCCCCCACCATTGTTCATGATCATGTGACAAGCATGTACGCTCTCTGGCTACTCCCTTTCATATACTGTACTTTACATCCCCATAGCTATTCTGTAACTACCTATTAGTACTTCTTAATCCCCTCACACCTTTACCTATTCCCCCATACCACCTCTCCCATCTGGCAAACATCAAAACACTCTCTGTACCTATGATTCTGTCTCTGTTCTTGTTTGCTTAGTTTGGTTTTTAAGTTCAACTATTGATAGATAAGTATTTTTTGCCATTTTATTGTTCATAGTTTTGATCTCTTTTTCTTAAAGAAGTTCATTTAACATTTTATGTAACAATGGTTTGGTGATGGTGAATTCCTTTAGTTTTTTCTTGTCTGGGAAGCTCTTTATCTGCCCTTTGATTCTGAATGATACCTTTGCTGGTTAGAGCAAGCTTGGCTGTACGTCCCTACTCTTCATGACTTTGAGTATTTCTTGCCAATCCCTTCTAGCCTGAAAAGTTTCTTTGGAGAAATAGGCTGATAGTTTTATGGGAACTCCCCTGTAGGTAACTAACTGCTTACCTCTTGATGCTTTTAAGATTCTCTTTTTAGCCCTGGCTGGTGTGGCTCAGTGGATTGAGTGCCGGCCTGGGAACCAAAAGGTCACCAGTTCGATTCCTAGTCAGGGCACATGCCTGGGTTGCAGGCCAGGTTCCCAGTAGGGGGCGCACAAGAGGCAACCACACATTGATGTGTCTCTCTTTCTCCTTCCCTTCCTCTCTCTCTAAAAATAAATAAATAAAAATCTTTTTAAAAAATAAGTTTTAGGCAGATGGTAAAGGGCAACTTGGAAAAGTTATTATACTTGCCGAGGCACACAATAAATAGTAATGTCTGGCTTTACACCTGAGTGTGGTATAAATGCTTTCATTTAGTATGTCTAAATCTCAGAAAGTCCACATTAAATAAATGGATTAGTGGAAATAACTAAATAAAAAGTGTGCATTATTTTGAGGTGGAATTCAACGACTCTTACAGAGTCTAAAGTAGTCTCAGTCTATATGTGGATTAATAGAAATAACTAAATAAAAGGAAAGCATTATGTCAAGGTGGAATTCAATGACTCTTAGAGTCGAAAGTAGTTTTCAGTAGTAGTTTTAAAACTACTGACAAAATATTTAAATGGCTAAAAGAATAAAAGAAGGTGACATTGGCACCATGAAGTATAAAGGACTTGGCAAAGACTCTTCTAAGTAAATGATACAGAATGTAATTCTGGTCTGAAGTATATGAAAAGTCTGAAGGTAGACAGGAAAAAAAAGGGCTAACATAATAGATTTGATAGTGTGGCTGTTTTATACAACAGAAACAGCACAAAGTTAGAAGGAAGAAGTCCAGTCGCAACTCACAGAAGTAAGAGAAGACCATGATCTATTAATACTGTCAATGTATTAAGAACAGAAATAAAAAGACTATTACAAGATGGAAAAAATCCAAATTAAAAGTGGGCCAAATCTGAAGCTACAAAGTAACACATTAACCATTTCTAAATGGCTGTTTATTCCTAATTGAAGTGACTAACCACATACAAAGAAACATAGTTGCAAGGAGATGTAATATATTAATGCAAATATTATAAAGGCATTAACTGCATGGACTTAGAGATGAGCTATTAAAACCATGTAATTTTTTGAAAGAATAAAAAAATTGAAAAGAGGGAGAGCTCAAGGAGAAAATTTTATTATGAATCATTAGGGGTTACTGATAGATAGAACTAATAAGCAGCTTATACCCAGTTCTGTACATTAGTGACCAAGATTCCTAAACTAATATCTTGACTCCTCTTTAGACATATTTTACTTACATGATTGTTCCAAATAATCATTTTATAAACTTCTAGACACATATGCCCAAACTAGTCTCTAGTTTTAGCCTCTTTAGGGAAACTAAAGTCTCCTCACCTGAGGAACAAATGTGATTGTACTGATCCTTTAAAACAAAAATACAATGACGTGTTGGCAAATTTTTAGAATCTCTTACCACTGGCAAAAGGTATACAACAAAATAAACTCTTCCCAGAAAAGCCTAAAAGAGACAAAGCTAAGAGATACTGCTACCTGTTGATCTGTTTATATTTTAAAACACTTACCTAAGCAGTTTATGACCATTTGTTGTGGCAACTTCAGCAAGGCTTGTTAAAATCTTCAAGTACTGGCTTTCACTTTGCTGAGACAAATGTTCTAGAACTTGCCGTAACTAAATATTTTACAAATTAAAAATGTGATTATAAAATAATCCATTAAACTTTATCAAAAAATTAAGTACCAATAAGTATCCCAAAGCCAATTAGATGAAATCAAACCCTTTACAGTCATTTTGCCTTGCATAAATTCAAAACCTAATATAGAGAATAAAATGATATATAATCTTTGTTCAAAGTCACCAAGGAAGCAAAAAAATATATAATTAAAACAGATATCACCAAGATTATTTATAGAAATTTAATTCTAAAATTTAAGGAAAATTTAAATGCTATTATTCTAAATACAGAATGCAGTAAACTAGTGAGTATTGATCATAACATGATATCTGTTAAGAAAGACCAGACACCCAGAAAAAAGAAGACTGATAGGGACAAGTATTAGCACAAAGTTTATTAATTATTATATAATTCATAACTTATCCTATAATGCAAATAAGCAAATTTAGCATTATATTATTATAAATAGTAAGTCATAATAAATTTATTGTATTATAAATATTTGTACTGTTATAGTATATTTATAAATATTATACTATTATTATAGTATTACAAATGTTGCAATACTTACAATAAAATTAATTATAAATATCACAATATGTATAATAATAAAATGAAGAACACATTTGTAAGCTGACATATCTGCTAAGCATGCATAAAGCTTGTTCTTTTATAAGCTGCTAGCACAATTACATTACCATGTTTTCTCGGAGATCTTCATTTTGTGTCATTTGAATAATCGTCTGGAAAAGCCTAGGGTGATACTGAATTAATACTTCACAGGTCTCTCCATATCCACCCTAATAAAAAATATTTAAAATTATCTAGGTTTAAAAATGAAGTTCCTAAAGGAAAACTTGTAGGCCCCACAGGTCAGGCGTGTAGTCCCACAATAGTGCCCCCACTTTGGAAGTCAATCAACAATCCAGGCCACCCATACTTCTGACTAACCAGAAGAAAGTCAGGAGTTCCCACAACCCCTCCTTGAGTTTGATAATTTGCTAGAGGAGCTCACAGAACTCAGGGAATCCCTTTACTACTACCTGTTCATTATAAAGGATGCAACTCTGGAACAGCCAATGGAAAGGATTCTTAGGCAACATATGTAGGAAGGAGCACAGAGCTTTGTGCCCTCTCTGAGCATGCCACCCTCCAAGCACTTTGACATACCCACCAACCCAGAACTGAGAAACTCACTTTTTTGGACTTTTAAGGAAGCTCCGTGATATAAGCATGATTGGTTAAATTATTGGTCATCAGTGACTGAACTCAAGCTGGAGCCTCTTCCCCCAGGAGTAGGGGAAGAGGGTGCCCTCTTAACCACAGGGTTGGCTCCTCTGGCAAGCAGCCCACATCTTGAAGCTATCTGGGGGCTTTCAGCCACTAGTCATCTCATTAATATACAAAAGGATAGTCTTACACTCTGGAGATTCCAAGGGTCTTAGAAGTTCTTGTGTCATAAACTGGGATAAAAACCAATACATATTTCTTAGATCACAGTTCTTTTGAAGAACATATTCCTCATAGAATAAAAATCTTTGAACCCACCCTCTCACTTGAAAAGAAAAGTGATTTTACCAGTCTGTTTCTATGATAAAGTAAGGGCCTAAGAAAATATTTAACAACATACCTGTACACATAAATCCAGAGGGGTTATTCCATTTTTATCTGGCAGATATTTGGCTCCTCGTAATAGAAGAATCTGTGCTGTGTCTCTCTGACCATGACTGTACAGAAATAGAACAAAATTGAAAATACAATCATTTTAATTTCAAGTTCTTCTCTAAGAATGGACAGTTAATATGAAATGAACAGAGGATGAACAATTTTTAAAAAGTGAGGGGAAGATCTGAACTACATTTTCAACAATCAGGAAAACATTCTCAATGTTAAGTCATACTTTCACTGTGTAGATAAGAAAATGACTTACTAAATCTTAGACTTGAACTTGGAACACATACAATAAATCATAACATTTTTTAAGTAAGTAGCTGCTACTTAGGCTTATGCTTTATTTTTTTTCTTCCAGTCACTTTTTTCTTAGCTCTAACCAGAGCTTCTTCCTACCACACAAATCCGAAAGACCTCATTACTCAAAATAAGAGTATATTTTGTGGCACTTTAATACTTGGAAAAAAATTAAAATGAAAAGAAATATCAAAGTAAGAGAATGGGGGAAGGGTTAGGGTTGGTTAGCCAAAAATACCATCTAGCTTCCAATCTTCATTTTATCAACCCACTCTGTCTGACTTCTGCTGACAACTATTCAACCTGACCTAGAATGGATAACTCTTTATCCACATGCCCCATTCTCTCCAGTTACTACTCTCTTTCTAATAGGAGCAAAATTAGAAACTACAATATTTTCAGCTAGAAGGCAGTTTATTTGGGGGTAACTTCAATGAGATAATCTGATCTTAGATACAGGAAATAGAAAACAAATTTACAGTTCAGGGACATTAAAGCTTTCAGCTAATTTTATGAAATGCCCAAGGAAGTCATACAGTTTGAAAGAGTATCTGATAAAAAATTTTATTTTGTAGATGAGAAAAGTTACTACCTCAAACACGGGTAAAACTAGAACTCAGATCTCTGGTCTTCTAGGCCAATAGTCTTTGCACAATACCATTACCTAAAAAGAAATGCCATTTCACAAAAAGAAAGACTACACAGATTTCTCTGAACCTTAGAAAAAAACTATTTATTCCTTTTTTACAAAATGACACTGTGTAAAGTATAATTTATAACCAACTGGTATTAAAGATTAAAAAAACAGGATCCTACTATAAATCTGGTGGCAGATAATAATAGTTATATCACTCTCTTGATATTTTATTGTAATACTGATTACCCTCCTTAATACAAGTAGTAATAGGCCCAAACTAACTTAAGAACAATATCTAAAACACTAAGCTGTACACACAAAACACAAAATAATTTTTTAAATGAACTATATCTAATTTACTCCAGAAAAAGCAAATTAAAAAACCATGTTTTTAATATATTCACATGTGCAATCTTTCCAATTGAACTGTAAACTTTTTGACAATACACTTGTTCCATAGCACTAAACATGGTAGTTGGTTTAGAACACATACTCAATACAACTGGTGAAATATATTACAAGTTTTAACTTTAGATACCATTCACAAATGGCATTTAAATAGAAGCTGTATTACAGAAAATTACAAGAGATTTCAATCTTAATTTATTTGAGGATCTATAGATGACTAGCATAATGTTTAGTTCTTTGTACAAAGCCTGATTTAATCGTAACATTGTTATAAAATAAGCATTCACTCCATTTTTCAGTTGAGAAAACCATAACCAAAGAATATAATGGAGTTGCTCAGTCAAAAGTTACATAGCACAGCAGAATTTAAACCTAGATCAGTCTGATGTCAAAGTCTTTCATTTATATTATATTGTTCTACCAAGATGAATAAACATATGGTTTACCCTCAAGCAATAAACAATTTAGTAGTCATGAAAGTATGATATCAGGTGCAAAGGGAAATATGCTTTGAGAACAATCCGGGGGTATCACACACTATGCACACAGATCACCATATACAAATGAGACACTGTTCAATATATGTGGTTTTTAGAAAGTCTCAAAGTAGGACTTCCGGCCAAGATGGAGGCATAGGTAGACACATTATGCCTCCTCGCACAACTAAAAGGAGGACAACAATAATTTAAAAACAAAAAACAACCAGAACTGACAGAAAATGGAACTGTATGGAATTCTGACAACCAAGGAGTTAAAGAAGACACATTCATCCAGACTGGTAGGAGGGGCGGAGACAGGCAGCTGGGTGGAGAGGACTCGCAGCAAGGTGGCAGGCAGCTGGCAAACCGGGTGGTCCCACACTGGCGTGCAGATAAACCGGGAGGAACAACTGGGGAGCGAGACAGACCTGGCCACCCAGGGCCCCAGTGCAGAGAAATAAAGCCTCAAATCTGACTGAAAACACCTGTGGGGGTTGAGGCACCAGAGGAAGAAACTCTCAGCCTCACAGGAGATCTGTTGAAGAGACCCACAGGGTCCTAGACCGTACACAACCCCACTCACCCAGGAATCAGCACCAGAAGGGCCCAATTTGCTTGTAGGTAGTAGAGGAAGTGACTGAAAATTGGCAGAGAGCGGAGCAAGTGGCATTGTTCCCTCTTGGACCCCTCCCCCACATACAGTGTCACAACACAGTGACCTGCATTACCCCGCCCTGGTGAATGCCTAAGGCTCTGCCTTTTATATGTAACAGGCACACTGAGACAAAAAAGGAATGGCCCAAATAAAAGAAGAGATCAAAGCTCCAGAAAAAATACAACTAAGTGATGAAGAGATAGCCAACCTATCAGATGTACAGTTCAAAACACTGGTTATCAGGATGCTCCAGGAATTCACTGGGTACTTCAACAGCATAAAAAAGACCCAGACAGCAATGAAGGTTGCATTATGTGAAATAAAGAAAAATCTACAGGGAACCAACAGTGACAGGAAGGAAACCAGGACTCAAATCAATGGTTTGGACCAAAAGGAAGAAAGAAACATTCAGCCAGAACAGAATGAAGGAACAAGAATTCAAAAAATTGAGGAGAGAATTAGGAACCTCCAGGAAAATTTGAAGTGTTCCAACATCCAAATCATAGGGGTGCCAGAGGAGAAGAGGATGAGCAAGAAATTGAAAACTTATTTGAACAAATAATGAAAGAGAACTTCCCCAATCTGGCAAAGGAAATAGACTTTCAGGAAGTCCAGGAAGCCCAGAGAGTCCCAAAGAAGTTGGACCCAAAGAGCAACACACCTAGGCATATCATAATTACATCAGACAAGATCAAAGATAAGAAGAGAATCTTAAAAGCAGCAAGAGAAAAGGAGAGAGTTACATACAAAGAAGTTCCCATAAGATTATCAGCTGATTTCTTGAAAGAAATCTTGCAGGCAAGAAGGGGCTGGAAAGAAGTATTTAAAGTCATGAAAGGCAAGGACCTACAACTTATTTTTTTATATTGATTGAGATATACCCCCTTCAAGAATATGCCAATGTACTTTTGGGAAACTAAGAAGTTAGCAAAGATTCAACTATTAAGAAACCTGTAGTACATCTAAAACACTTCTGAATTCTCAAGCACTTTCAGTCTTCTAACTTCAGGCTCGTTCAGTGATACAATTTGAAAACTTGTCTAAAGTGCACATAGTATATACACTCCAATATTTTTAGGAAACAAAAGCTTATGAAACAAAAACACCATATTTTTCCAATGGTCCTTCCCTATTCTATACGTTTACAGTTTTGAGTCTATGGGCTGTTTAAACCCAATTTATTTAATTCTGTTGCCTCACAAGGCAGATAAAAGCATTTCCACTTCATAAAGAAACAATGCTTCAGAGGTCAAGAAACCTGACTAAATGTTCAAAGCTTTGGGCTGCTTTCAAAACTTAAGCACTTTCTCCTATACATCTCAATACCTTTTGAATTTAATTCAAAATAAAAAAAGTTTTGATAGTTGATTCTTAAATAAGATACACGATAATACACCTAGTAATACATCTTAACCAGTAAAATCTTGCATTAAATTTAACTTTTTAATCCTCAAGCCCTATAATTTGTCTGCAGGGTCAAGCACTTTTAATTCCCACATTCCTTTCCCTTTTGTTTATCAGAGACCACATACAGATAATAACCATATCTTTAATGTATAAGAATACCTAGAAAACACAAATATTATTAAAAGACTGCTTATAAATGAACCATATTCCATATCTATTATCCTACTCTAATATGATGAATTTATTTTCCAGTTTCAATTTTCATCAGATTTGCTTAATGGTGTTTGTTCAAAGAGACCCAATGTTGCTAGATTAAAACTTAATGATGGGGGCCCTAGCCAAGTAGCTCAGTTTGTTACAGCATTATCCCAATACACCAAGGTTGCGGGTATAATCCCTGGTCAGGGCACATACAAGAATCAACCAATGAATACATAAGTAAGTGGAATAACAAATCAATGGTTTTCTCTTTCTCTAAAATCAATTTTTTAAAAAACTTAATGATGGGAATATAATACTAACAGAAAATACTTCTAAAACTTTTTTTACCATATCCCTATGCTTACACTAACTATATGAATATACCAGTACTATACAGTACTGATATACTTGTATTTTTCTATTAGATATGGCATTATTTTATAAAAGATATTTCTCAAACATGTAATTATAGTGACTGATTCATTCAAAAACATTTATTAAGCATTTCAGCAGAAAGCACTGTACTGCACATTGACTGTGGTGAATAAAATTTGGTCTAGTAGGGGAGACATACTATAAACAAATAAATAAACAATTACAAAATATAAAATACTGTGAAGGAATTGCTCATAATGCTTTAGTAGAAAATCTGGGAAGAGGCCCTGGCTGGTGTGGCTCAGTGGATTGAGAGCCTGCCTGGGAACCAAAGGGTTGCCAGTTTGATTCCCAGTCAGGGCACAAGCCTGGGTTTTGGGCCAGGTCCCCAGCTGGGAGCCCACGAGACCACACATTGATGTTTCTGTCCCTCTCTTTCTCCCTCCCATCCCCTCTCTCTAAAAATAAATAAAGAAAATCTTTAAAACAATAAAAAAGAAAATTTGGGGAGAGGCAAGGAGTCAGCCACATAAACAGCCTAGGGAAGCATATTTTGGGCAAAACAAACAGCATGTAGAAAAGAAAAGCCTGATGGAAAGAGTTGGCTGTGTCTGGGGAACTCAAAGAACACCAATGTGGCTGAAGAACAGTGAGTCAAGCCAGAGTTCAACCACACAGGTCTCACAGGTGAATGCAGAGTTTGGATTTTATTTTAAATGCAACAAAGAGGCACGGAAAAGTTTTAAATACACGGTTTAAAGACAAGGGAACAAGACCGATTCATTTCTTTAAAAGATCACTTTGGCAGCCGAGGAAAGAACAGATGGAAGGGAAGCAGAGGAATCAGGAAGACCAATTAAGAGACTACTGCAGTACTCTAGAGAGAGGTAACAACTTTAACCAAAGAGGTTTCAGTGAGTCAGAGAGAATGAAGAGATTCAAAATGTATTCTGAAAGTGGAATTTATAGAACTGACTAATAATTTCCAAGTTAAGGGACAGAGGAATAGAAAGAGAAAAAACAATGATCTAGTTTCTGGTTTAAACTGGAAGGATACAGGCTCCAATGGCTGAGCTGGGAAAAACTGAAGGAGGTTTAAAAAGGAAAATCAGAAAGCTGTGTTTTGGACACGTTAACATCAATATTCCAAGAGACTTGCAAGCGATGGTATAAATCAGACAGGTGGGCATTCAAATCTGAAGCTTCAAAGGAAGGTCTTATCTAGAGATAACCCCTCAGGATGGGATATAATTTCACACAATCAAATATTATTATTCATAAATTCAGGATACTATGGAAAAAACTAGTTATCTAGCCAAGCAACCAAATAATAATTTTAGAAACTGACTGAATTCAGATAAGATCTAAAGTTTAGAGCTCCAAAGTCCTTGTACTCTAATTCAAGGTTGTCCAATGATGATTTGCATCAGTGTAATCAAAGTAACATCAGAATTCCTAAAGAGAAGCTAAACAAGAAGAAAAGTAGGTGCTGTGTTTTTTGGACCATAACATGCATCTAGGTTTTAGAGGAAAATAGGAAAAAAAAAATTTGGAGCAAAAAATGTGGTAAAATATTTAATAATATAAATAGCATAATATTTCACCAATGTGAATGTAAATAGAACTCAACAGCAGCATTAGCAACCATTATTCCTCGCAAATGGGGGGTGGGGGGTGCGTCTTATAGTCTGAAAAATATAGTGTTTCAGTCTAAAACAAATCTCCAATAAAATGATATAAAACAGGAAAAAGGACCAAGAAAAAGAACAGCTTTCAGAAAAGCTCTTCTTATAATATTTGGATTTAAAAATATTAGAGCTTTTTAGAAAAGCTCTAATATTATGAACTGTTGCTAATTGCAAACAATTTTAACATAACATTGTATGCGTGTGTGTGTGTGTGTGTGTGTATCTATGTGTGGGAGGGTGTATGTTTATAAGTATTATATTGTTATCTCCACAAGGACTGGGCTGTATTTATTACTGTATCTCTAATGCCTATAATAATGGAAAACAGTGAGTGCTAGCTAAATGTCTGCATATTGCATAAATGAATCAATGAACAAAATGTATGCCTTAAGAAAATGAACCAGGACCAAGTGCAAAACTAACTTAATACGTAATTTAATGTTTTTTTTTAAGTTACAAATCCAGAGAAAGCAAAGACATGGCTCTAGACCAAGACATACTTTAATATCTTATCTCACTGGAACTGATCTGGTACTTAAGTTAAACTATGGAAATTATTGTATTATGTGTTCTCTTATTACTTAATAAGTAATTAATCTAAAATTAAATATTCAAATCAAAAGTTCCATTTATACCATATAAAGACAATATAATAGAAAATACTTTTCCTCACGCAGTTAACAACCATAATGCCATATCTTAAAAGACAGCTCAGTATTAATGAGAAAACAAGAGAGCCTTAGAAAATATACAGAAATGTTTGTGCCTGGAAATACAGTACATACACAACATTCTTTAATGACAGCATCTGGAAATATAAAATATCATACCTGCAAGCAAAGTACAATGGAGTGGCTCCTGATACATTTGGCCTGTTAATATCAGCACCACTGTCTAACAAGCATTGCACTGTCTGGGGAGAAAAGAAACAATTAAAAATAAAGCCAGAAAAGTCAAACAAAGACAAAATTATCACAATTTTTATCCATATAAAGAAAGTTCTTGCCACAACTTGAAGCTGTAAGGAATGAGTAGGAACATGACAATTATAATGGCTGAACAAATTCAGTTTTTGGTAAGCTCTCTTGAGTCTCTCAGGCCCTATACAATATATAAGGAATTATCAATGTAATATAAACTGTGTTAACCTGGGAAGGCTCTAGAAAGTTGGCACACAGAGCTATCACGGACGTTAAATTTGGCTAGTACATGCCTGGCCAGGTGCCTCACTTTGTTGGAACATTGTCCTACCCACCGAAAGATTGCAGATCTCATTTCTGGTCAGTCAGGGTGAGTACAGGAGGCAACTGATCGATGTTTCTCTCTTACATTGATGTTTCTCTCCACCCCACCTCCCAATTCAATAAACATATCCTCAGGTGAGAATTTTTTTTTAAAGTAATCTTAATTTTAAAAAACATTGGCACCCTGGCTTGTGTGGCTCAGTGAATTGAGCACCAGCCTACCAACCAAAGGGACAATGGTTCGATTCCCAGTCAGGACACATGCCTGGGTTGTAGGCCAGGTCCCCAGTCAGGTGAACATAAGAGGGAACCACACATTGATGTTTTTCTCTTTCTCCCTTCCTTCCCCTCTCTCTAAAAATAAATAAATAAAATCTTAAAAAAAAAAGTTAAAAAATTTGGCTGGCACAAATGAAAAACTAAATTTTATTTTATATTTAATCTAAGTTTAAACAGCTATTCACAGCTAGTAAATTTAACGGTACTGTTCTAAATATTTGAATTTAAAATACAAATTTTGCCTCTAAAAAGAAAAAATATGTACCACAGCTATAACTCTCTCAAAGTCAAAGAAAAAATATGTACCACAGCTATAACTCTCTCAAAGTCAAAGAACATAATTATTAAAGTACAAAATGTTAAAAAGTTAAGAATACTTTTGCTATAACAGCAGCCAATACTGACTCAGTTTTTCTGACCATCATTCCTGTTTTCTCATGTCCCCTAAGCTTTCCTTCTGCAACCGTCAATTACTAACAAAAAGTAAGCTAATCTAAAATCTTAAGAATACATATCTGATGATTAAGGGTTGAGCAAGGCTTGCCTGAAAACCTAAGAAGGAGGATCTTTTCTGGTTTTATTCCTATGACCCTAATTTTAATTTCTCCTGAAAAAGAAAATGTGTAAAAACATAGTTTTGGGAATCAGGCTGTTTAGTATTATTTCTGGATTGAACACACATGTTCATTTTTCTTGCTGTTCTAGAACTTGGTGCAATGGCAATAAAATAATCATGCTATAAAAACCCACAAGGAAGAACAGGAAAGAATACAACAGCATACTAGGTAAGTAAATCAGTTTGGGAATTGGCAAGCAAGTAGAGAAACAGAAACTGACGTAGCAGATCAAAGAAAATTAAAGTCTAAGTGCCTATAAACAGGGATTCCAACAACAAATCATCGATGCTTACTACAGAACACAAAAAATACAGTAGCCGATACTACCAAGTACATTGGAAGATAGGAACAGTTACATATAGCTAAAAACAGGAGTAGTTGAAAACCTATAAAAGAAACAATTGGATCTTCTCCCAGAACCCCTCTTTCCCAACCCATACAGTTAGCTACTAATGTACCTTACACTGTCTCAGGAAGGAGGTTTATTCTTTGGACAAAGTGAACAGGAAGGGTCTAGGCTGGCAGACAAGAAATACACCTGACTCAGCAGTAAACAACATTTACCTAACTATATATACAACTAATATTATCTAAGCAAAACTTGTGGTATAATTAATTTTAGAAATGGGGGAAGAGAGTATGGGAAGAGGATTTAAATTAGTTAAATCCTCACACACCATAACAAGAACTGATTTGCTGCTATCTAAAAGTTATGAACTGAGAAAAAGCAGCAGAAGCATGTTATTTGGAAATAGATACAAGAAAAGCAAGAAGAATTGAATATTGTTGCCTGGTGATCATGACTTGACAAAGAAGAATGATGGTTTAAGGGGCTATTATTTTTTATTACAAAGGTTTTAATAAAAATATTTTAAGATACACTATTCATATATTTCTTCTATTCCAAGAGAAATTCTAAGATCTATATAATCTATGTAATAGAAAGAATCAAACAATGAATATATAAATAACTGGAACAGTAAGTCAATGTCTGTCTCTCTCCCCCTCTCCCTCCCTCCCATCTAAAATCAATTTTTATAAAAAACAGGGACACTCAGAAATAGAACGAGAATGCCAGAAATAAATTGGTTGAAATGATACAGCATTTAACTAGTCCATTCCTTCCATCATTCAACAAAAATTTCAATGTCTATTATGAGCTAGGGACTACTCTAGATGCTTACAGCAATTAACAAAAGGGACAAAACTCTCTGCCTTTATGAAGCTTACATTCTAGTGGGAAAGGAATACCAAGAGACAAAAGAAATAAAGTATCTAGTGCACTAGATGGTAATAAAGTCTATCCAGAAAAAATGATAGAATTTGAATGACAGATTTGAATTCAATTTGTTTTAGCATATTTCTCTCCTCTAAACTCCTATACAAAATACTTGTGAAAACTGCATTATGTCTTATTTTATGGCTTTTCATTTACTTGCAAAAATCAAGCTCTGCAGCTTACAATTTAGTAAATATAAATGTAAAAGTATACCAACATAAATAATTGTGGCTGATAGCTGATTACTTCTTTTTTCCAAGTTATCACAACACAATTTTAAGAACAACAGTGAACTGATATCATTTTATATGCCTCATTTAGATCACCAAAATATGATTTTAAAATAATTCAGAATTTGAAATTCCCTCCTCCCCTTAAAATATAATTATCCTCATATTTCTAGATAATCTACAATGGGGGATGGGGGTCTTCTTCCTTATGGAATAAGAAAGTGCCAGGAAGGAAACTTGAAGAAAAAGCATTGAAAGGGGATTTTCATATAGGCTGGAAAAAATCCTTAAGAAACAACGCATTTTCATCAGATTTCATGACCTTTCAAATGATAAAACAATATCTTGAGTAGAAAACTAATGTGCAAAGCTGATGTTTGGGTCAATCACAAAAGTCATTTAATTGAAGGCAGTGACTAACAAAGACCACCTGTGCCCAATACACTGATAAATTACAAAGTAAGAAATCCAAGGCAGCTCCACTTTATCAATGCCAAGTCTCTAAACAATGCTGATCAAAGTAAAAAGGAATAGATATTCAATATTAAAACTACAGGTAAAAATCTATTATTATGTTATCATATGCTAAAAGACCAAACAACAAAAAAATTTGTTTTAATTTTTTTAAAAGTAATTCTGTTTATTAATCAATGTCACCCCAATAAATTTAATTAAATTTTAAAAGTTCTGCTCTGATGACATGATTTAATGGCAATGCACAAATAAGCACTAAGAAAAATGGCCAACTCAGTAATCAGTGACTGGTTTGCATGTCTTCTCTAAAAATCTGTCCACATAAAACTATAGAGACTTTGAACTCTTATGTAATATCTAGCAAAAAAAATCAATATTATCTATTCATATGAGAAAAAACAGAGTAAGAGAACTTTCTATTTTTTCCCACATTTCCCAAAAGTGATAAATGAGAAATCTAACATTAGAATAAATAAAATTACTCAAAACCTAAAAATACAAAAAATATATAATGTTAGTCTATCTTTTCTGCCTCGAGGCTGATCCATCAATGTTTTCACAAAGCTTTAAATGTATGTCTGTCCTATAATCTCTGGATGAAAAGCTTGGAAGCTGACTAAAGATATCAAGAGAGCTGACTGAACATAGGTGAGTGACCACTGTTCCTTAACAAGCCTACGAATTTCAGCGAAAAAAAAAATGTAGTCAGTTCTATCAAAGATAGTCTATAATACCAGTGTCAAAGGACTGCTTTTACATTTCAGGAACTTAAATCTACTCTACGCAGGGTTCAGCTATCATTTTATATGTTTGCAAAGCTTCATATTCAGTATATAAATTTAGCAATATAAAATTTATTCTGATAAAAATAAAATTTATTTATAAGCAAATTGAAATTTGTCCATAAAATAATTCTGCTGTGTACTCTAACTTACATAAATTAAGACTGAACCACCTCATAGTTCTCTAGGGTTTCTCAATCCAAGTTATTCCAGAGAAACATTAAGCAACTATTTGTGGCAATTCAACACATTAATAAATTTTAACTAATTACAACGAAAAAAGTTACCAAAAAGTAAGTTCAATTTATGGCCAAAAAAATCAGAGTCAATTACACATATGCAGAATAATGTTAAGTTTCACTACTCTTTCTAAAAATGTGTTTAAAACTCAAACAACACATTAGGCCTAACTTACTGCACAAGAGTAAACGAATTAAGGATCCAGATAATCCTCTCTATATTGCCTTGTAGAATCACATTATCCATATTAATAATGACTGTTAACAGCACTCATACTATTATTGCTTTTAAGTGTCTTCCAACATGTTTACAACATTTTTCCTAATTATGTAATCAGTAAAGAATATATACCTTAGGAGGCACATAAGCCAGGGAAAGAAAAAGTTGTCAAAGATTATATAATAAGCCAGCTGAATAATCAAACTCTGAAATGACTTGTTAAAATTAATATCCAAAAACAAGTCATAATTTTAATATTGTACAGCTAATAACAACTGACCTAAGGACAGTTATAAAGAATTACATTATTAAGGAGTTATGATCTTTTCTTTCACCTGATCATTTACAAATAGGAATAGTTTAAAATCACAGTGCTATTATGTTGCATCTATATGAAATCATAACAACTTCTTAGTTACAACAAAAATGAGCATACCAAATCTTTTAACTTTAAAAAACAGTAATGTAAATCTGGAAAACATTTCTTGTCATTAGAGCAAAAATATAGTATTCAATTACAAATTCATTATTTTTTTCAATTACAGGGAGTAGGCTCTAATTCTAATTTCACTCCTAACAGTGTGATCATGGATGAGTCATCTGATTTCCAATTCTGTAACGCTGAATGCTCCACCTCTAAAAATCTACACTTAGTTATTAGGAGTGTCAATTCAAAGCAAAAAAATACTTTTAATATAGTGGTTAAAACATAATTTCAGTTGCAAGTGACAAAACCACAATTTTAAATAAATAAAGTAGGTGGAGGAGGGATTATCACGCATCCTTGAGACTTTCCCTAACATTAGACAGTATATTTCAGAGAATTTCTTTATCATAGCTGTCTCTTTAATTTGAAAAGCAATGATATTTTTATAAATGTTTTCTAAATAGTTTTCTTTCCCTCTTTGAAGTTTTATATTACATTTTTTAAAAATTACATAAGCAATATGCAAGCTTTTCAGCTTAAATATAAACTAAAAACTTGAAAACCATGTCTACACCGACACCAGTTTTGAATACCTTTTAATGATTTTATGCAAGAACTGGCTACTTTAAGATCATGGAAAGGCCATTTTCACTTGCCACTAAAATAAGTCACTATGATACCTGACAAAATATTTTAGATGCAGTACTCAGCTTATGAAAAGATATACAAAGGGTTAAAAAAATCAATAATCCCTATCCTACAACAAATTATCATATCTCATAACCCAATAAATCATATCTAACTAAAGATAAAAGGGTATGCTTATCTACTGACATCTGAAACAGCCCAGAAATACATGAATAATTATGAAACACATGTAACATCAGCACCTATCAACACAGATTTTTAGAGGTACAATTCACAGATACAATTTAAAGGTACAAATTTTTGAAAATTCCTTTTTGCCCTAATTGAAGGATTAAAGATGAATAAAATGATTTAGAAAATGGTCAGTTTTAAACATTATCTGTATATGATCCTTGCAGATAACTATAATTGAACAACTATGACAGAATGGAATGTCACTCACTAATACAATCAACCCCAAGTCAACATGGTTTTTTGTACACTTCCTCCTCTACTATATCTGCAAAATCTCACCCTGTAAAACTCATCACCACAGTGAAGTCAGGCTCCCTATAAATCTTCTGAGAATACAATTCTTCAAAGGCATTTGGCTATGAGGAATTCTCCCTTACTTTACCACACCTGCTTTAGGTTGCAAACCATATGGAATATATTATACTTATACTAACTACCTTTCAATAACTTCAGAAGGCAATTCTAAATTTCTAATGCAGCCTGTAATGCACATGTTTTGAAATAAGAGTTCCTATGTAATTCTTGCTTCTTCACTGATTCAAGGCAACTAAAATTAGCTTTTGTAGATCACTTCTAATCTGAATTCCAACTTTTCCTACACCAGTTTCTGGGCACACAGGTAGGTTTTGCAATCTTAGTAAATGACACTCCACTTACTGTTATAGCAAAACAGTGTTTTTATCAAAGCAAGTGCTTTTCTGTCCTGTGAGAGCTAACAGGAGAACTGACTCTCTAATAAGCATGAGCTGCTTAAAAACCTGGGCCACTCAAAATTAAAATATTTCAGGTAGACTTTTTTTCATATGGAATACTTTTAAAATATAATAGTGTAGACTCTAAGAAAGTAAAAAATAATGAGAAGGAATATACCTTGAAAACATTGGGTTAGTTTTCAGATGATAAAAAACAAAAAACTTAAAATGAACAGTGATGTTCAGAAGAAATTCCCAGAAGAAAAAAAAACAATCCCATATCCTTTTTATTCAACTCTTATTAAACATAAGACAATGTCAACCTTGGCCTCACTATCTTAAAGAAGTAAAATATTCTGTGAATTGAGGTCATACATAAAGCATCTAATCATGTAGGATCCTACATTCTGAACCCATAGGAAAAAAGTGTTTGCAGAGATGGATATCCAAGATTTCACTAAGAATTCTCTCAACAAAAAGGTAACACTCAGATAGTATACAAAAAATAAATTTAAAAAAATTATGTATCTTTGTAGTTGGTGGTGGTGGCTTTTTGTTTTGGGTTGGTCTTTGCTGTTAACGTTATGATTAGAAAGTAAATAAATAAAATCTATTATGAACAATAGTAAATGTGAAAAAAAATGAAAGTAACCAGGAAATCACAGGAAATTATAGCAAAGCAGAAATTCATCTAAAATCTTATGTTTACAACTTTTATATAAAGTAGCAAAGTCTCCTAATGAGAGAGAAAACTAGAAGCAATTTTAAAAGCCAAATGTTTGTACATGGGAATAAGAGAAAAGTATGGTTATAGAACAAATGCATAATTTCAGAAATCTAAAGTCAGAAAGAAAACTACGGTCACTCTAGTCCTTGTATCATATTCCAAAGCAGCAAATAGGATAATACAAGTTAACTATTTAAGAAATGCTGGTATTCACTTTTTTTACTATTTAATTCCAATAACTGAGGCTTAGAAGTAAAAAATAAAATATGAACTAGTTGATAAAACTGAGAAGAAAACATAATTGTTAAAGTTATATATGAACATACTACATTAAAATTTTAATATATTCAGCTATTAAAAATCTACAAATCAGAAATAAAACTGAAATCCAAGTTATAAATATTTTAAACAGATTTAAAGCACTATTTTCTATTCCTTTTTTCTACATAAAATATATAAATCAGAAGACTATGATAAAGAAAATGTAATAACAAGATTTTGCTATAATGCTTCATGTTCCCAGTTATGCACAGTAAAAATCTTCTCACAGATTCAAACTTTTAAAAAATAAACACATGCAACTTAAAATTCTCACAGCTGAATTTACCGTCTTGTGACCATTCTGGCAGGCCACATGCAGTGCTGTCTGCCCCATGGCATCCTCAACATCAACATCACTGACGTGTTGTACAAGGTCATGGAGTAGCTCCGTCCGCCCATTCACAGCCAGCCAGTGTATCTGTGCAGCCATTCAGTTACTTAACATTTATGCAAGAGTTTTTCATATAAAAACAACAGATAAATAATGCTATTATTTCCCAAACTGTGAGCATAATATACACACTGAAGACTAAAATTAAAAATGTAAGTCTATATTTTTTCCAGAATTTTTATATGGGAAAAGATGCATCAAGATGTATGTTAGTTATATCACCATGTATTTCAAAATCAAGCACTTTATGGTTCAAATCCTGGACTCGATGCATATCTTATCTCTTGAAAAAAGGTAGTGAATATTTTTCTCTTCCCAGAAGCAAACATGAGTTAAAAAGTAATTAATAAAGTAGGTATCATATTCTTTACTTTTTGTACTTTACAATTAACACATGTACAAGTAATAAAACATATAGGGAGGATAAAAAACTACCAAACACCAATAAGTCTATCACTCAAAGATAATCAATGTTAAAATTTTGGACTATGTAAACCATGTATTTTTATTTGACTTTTTTCCAATTAAAAAATATATCATGATGATTAAGGACATGCACTCAGTGACAAGACATACGATGTCTACGGGCAAGAGGAGTGGACTACCTCAAGACACAAGGTACCTTCAGTGAGGACAGCAAAGGGTGTCCACAGAAACCAGCCATCTGGCTGATACAGATTGTTTTGTCTGATGTTGTGAACCGGCCTATCTCCACTAGTCCTGTATACTGTCCAAAGCAATTTTTTTCTATGAACAACCCTTGTTAAACAAATCAAAATACTTAAAATCTCAGCAGAGGGAACTTAAAACCACTTTGTGGAAACATCAACCTGGGCAGCAAGAGAAAAACAGACATGTAAAATTTTGTTGTTTCCAGTCTGTATATGAAAAAATAAATCAAAAGGAAAAAAGTAACTAAATATATTAGTTGATCCTTCAACATAAGCCTCACCTTTCATTTTAAAGGTTTCCATGGAATTTAGTTATTTTATCTTTCAGCCATATGCTAACTTTTTTTCTCTTGCCAACATGTGTAAAAAGGGAAGTCAATTAAAACTGCAAAAAATGTGGTATTCCTCCGTAACTGAAGTCATAAAATGTTCTGTGGTGCTAATCAAAGTTTCCTCTTGCTGATACTGAATAAATTTTTGAAAAATATATATATCTGTATCACAAAAACTTGTTTTAAAATGGCAGCTTGAACACATGCATCAGATCTATTTCTTCCCCAAACACCACTGAAATGACAGTAAAGAGTACTTCATCTTAAAGGATAAACTCAATATGGTAAAGAAAAGAATACAACAGCAACCAATTTTAGAAACTGGAAGCTTTTGACTTATCAAAACCAAAAGCTGAATCCTGCAGTAGTGAAAGCCAAGGATGGTGATTCCTAAAACAGAACTCCCCAAAGACCTAAGAATCATCAGTTATCACCTCCTGAAACAGAAGTGAATGTGGGACTAAAACCAGATCAGCTGACAGATTTGATAAGATTTAGATCCTTAGGTCCCCAACCCTTCCCTACTCTGCATAGCTAAGAAATGTCCCTCCTTAATCTGAGAGAACACAAGAGGCTTAAAAATAAAAATGTCTACATAAAAGACACTGAGACAAGAACAACACACTGAAAAAGGAAGATGATGTGCAAGTTTACACACTGAATACTGAAATCCCAAAACATTCTCCTATACCCAGCATCCAGAAGGCTAACCAGTTCAAGAGTAAATGCCTAAGAAAAATTACATCAGAGAGAATCCTAAAGGCAGATCACCCTACACTGAAGCCCACAGTGCACAAACCTCAGTCATTCAGAGCTTTCAAATAGCTTTTTCCTGTCCCACCAAACACCTGACAATTGCAGCTAATCTAAAAGATAAAATACAAAATAAACTAAAAGCAAAAAGTACAGAAGAAAAGGTACCATGAATATGCAAGAAAAAAACCTTGAAAAGGAAAAACTACATTTAATATTCTCAGAGACAGAACATGGTGACTACATCCTTAAAACAAGAACATGATAAAAAAAATTTTTAAGTGGACAGTTCCAAAAAAACTCTCAAAAATTAATAATGTGATTAGAGACATGCAAACTCAAAAGATTTAGCAGATAATATTGAAAAAGTCTCCCAGAAAGCATAAAAAGACAGAGAAAAGGAAAAACAAGAGAAAAGGTAAGAAGACTAAAACGCTAGGCCAAGAGATCTAATATTCAAACAATAGGAATTCAAAAAGGAGAGAGCAGGGAAAACAGGGGAGAGGAAATCATCAAAGAAATCATTTATGAAAATTTCTCATGAGCTCCCATTACATGAGTTTCCAGGTTGACAAAATGTCAGTATTATCCAGCCAAATGGATAAAATTAATCCAGACCAGGACATATAATTATGAAATTTTAGCACTCTAAAAACAAAGTAAATTCTAAGTTTCTAGAGAGAGAAAAAAAAAACAGGTTTCATAAAAAGAATCATAATCAAAATCACACCAAACTTCAAAGCCAAAAGCCAGAAGAAGAAAAAGCAATGCTTTTAAAATCCTAAGGGAAAACATTGTCAAGACTAGAATTCATTGTCACTTCAAATGTCAGACAAACTCAAAGATTCAAGTAATATTCAGTCATGCTAAGTACCAACAAATTTGCCTCCTATACATTCTTTCTCAGTTAATTACTAGAAATTGTACTCCAGCAAAGTGACAGAATAGTTACTAGAAAATACAGATATAGAACCTATATAATAAAGAACCCCAAAACCCAAGAGAAAGGCAAAAGGAATCTCTAGGACGATGGTGACATTCCAAAAAGTGTGAAGTAGGCTTAGAAATCAACCAATCTGGCCTAGAGAGAACAGCAGTCTCCATGAGACTCCTTCAAAACTAATCAAGGTACTGGCCCTAACCGGGGTGGCTCAATGGGATAAGCATCTTTGGAAAGGTCACCCCATGGCACTCAGGGTCAGGGCACTTGCCTGGGTTGCAGGCCTGGTCCCCTGAGGGCATGTGAGAGGCAAACAATTGATGTTTCTCTCCCACATCAATGCTTCTATTTCTCTTTCCCCCTCCTTTCCCTTCTCTCTAAAAATAAATAAATAAAATCTTTAAAAAAGAGAGAAGGAAAAAGGTGCTGAATACATATTATGAGGGTACAAAGCTTAGGCAAAGTTTGCTAACAAAGTAATAAGTACTTAGAAAACTTGAAAAAAAATTTAAGCTACAATAAGGCAAGAAACAGAAATAAAAGGCATACAGATTGGAACTGAAAACTATCTCTGTTTGCATATAACAAAAAATCCCATGGAATGTACAAAATCTCCTAGAAATCATAAGTGAGGTTAGCAAGTTCACGACCAAAACTCAAAAAGCAAACACATTTCTACCTACTATAGAAATGATGCAGAAAACATGCAAAAACCAAAATTAAAATCATAATACCATTTACAACTGCTCCAAAGAAAATGAAATACTTAGATATACACTTAAAAGATGTACAAGATCTAAATTGCTAAAGAGTACAAAATGCTGAGGACAGAAATCTAAGACCTAACTAAATAGCAAGATCTACTGAGTTTATAGATTGGAAGATTCAACACAGTAAAGATGTCAACTCTCCCCAAGTTTAATGCAGTTTCAATAAAAATCCCAGTTAGAATTTTTTGTCATAGACAAGCTTATTCTAAAATGTACATGAAAAGACAAAGGAATCAGAATAGCTACCATAATCTTACCAAAATAAAAAGTAGGAGGAATTACTCTACCTGATATTAAGGCTTACTGCATAGCTACAATAACCAAGACAGTGTAGTATTAGCAAAAGGACAGACACACAGATCAGTGGAACAGAACTGAGGACCCGGAAGTGAGGCTACACAAATATGCCCAACAGGTTTTTGAGAAAGATGCAAAACCACTTTCATGCAGGACGGGTAGCCTTTTCAACTAACAATGTTAGAGTAATTGGACTTCGTAGGCACAAAAAATGAACCCTGACTTAAGTGTCACATCTTATACTGATATGAGTTCGAAACAGATCATAAGACTCAGATGTAAAATGTACAATTATAAAACTTTTTGAAAAACGATAGGAGAAAATCTTCAGGATCTACAGCTAGATGGAGTTCTTTTCCATAAAAGGAAAAACTGTATATTGGACTTCATCCAAATTTAAAACTTTTGCACTATAAAAAAAAAACCCTGTCAAGTTTGAAAAGGCAAACTAAAGATTTGGAGAAAATATCTGTAAAGGACTAATCTTTGACAAAGAACTGCTATCTTCAATATATAAAGAATTGCCACAACTCAACAGTTAAAAAATCCAATTATATATAAATGGGACAAATGACATGAACTATCATTTTACATAAAAGGATGAAAAAATGGTAAAAAAAAGTACAGGAAAACATGCTTAACATTAGCAATTAGGCAAATGCAAGTTAAAACCACAATAGGTATCACTATATACCTACAGTAATAATAACTAAAAAACAGTAACAACACCAAATGCTGGTGAGGATGCCAAAAAACGAGATTCCTAGTGGGGCTTTAAAATGATACAGCCACTCTGGAAAAGTTAGGCAGCTCGTTTGAAAATTAAACATAAAACTGTCATACAACCCAGCAACTGCATTTCTGGGCATTTATTCCAGAGAAATGAACATTTTTATATTCACACAAAAGCCTGTACACTAGTGTTTGTGTTTATAGCAGCTTTATTCACAATGGCTCCAAACAGGAAAGAACTCAGATGTCCTTCAATAGGTGATGGTTAAACAAACAGTGGTATACTGTTTGTATACTAGTCCTTATATACAAGGAATACTAGTCAGTAAAGTAAAAGAACGAAGTATTTATACGCACAAAAATCTGAATCAATCTCCAGGGAATCTAATGAGCACACAACAGCCAATCCCAAAAGGTTCTATGCGGTATGATTACATTTTTATAATATTCTTGAACTGAAGCAGATTAGTGGTTGCCAGGGATTGGACATGGAATTAAGGGGAAGAAAGGTGTGGTTAGAAAAGAAAAACAGCACACCACTGTAGAATTAGAAACGTCTGGAATATTGACTATGGTAATAGACACATGGACCTACACAGGTAATAAAACTGTATACAACTTAATATACATACATACAAGTAAAACTGTATACAAGTAAACAAGTAAAACTAGGGAAATGAGTAAGATTGAATCAATGTCAATATCCTGGTCATGATATTATATTATACTATGGTTCTGTAAAATGTGATCATTGAGAAACTGGGTAAAATGTAAAGGTGATTTTTTCTGTATCATATATTACAATTGCATATGAATCTACAACTATCTCCATTTTTTACGTGTGATTATTAACTACATGGAAAACAAAATGCATTGTAAGAAAAGTAACTATAGAAAACAACTTAGCCTAACTATGAATAGTTTCAATAAAGTCAAAAATTAAAACACTGAAAAATGATGTCACTAAAATTATGACTATATTTGTAAAGTTATGAGGGAAATGTGCTTGTACATGATGGAATATAAGGAAGAGAGAATGAAAAAAGAGAGCAATAATCTTATCTTCCAGAAAGTCAATAGCTGATGCCTATTGAATTGAAAAACTCAAAAAGGAGAAATATTAGCATGTTATTCAGGTACAGGAAAACGAAGTTTTTAAATCCATTAAAAATATTTGAAAGGAGTTGACTATGAAAGGAGAATTTTGAGGGTTGGAAGATCAAGAGAATGTTTTATTTTGTTGGGGAACAAGGGTATCATAAGGTATTTGTATATTTGTTTGAGGTAAAATGACATACAGCATGTCACACAATTCACCTACTTAAAGTATACAATCCATTGGTTTTTACAATACTCAGAGTTGTACAATCATCAACAAAAACATGTACCCATTAGTAGTCACTGCCCATTTCCTGAGACAGATAAAATACAGACATAGATATAAATATGCAGATAGATAAAAGTACACCTTAACTTTGTCACCTGCATGAAATCAGTCACCACTGACTTCAGTATTTCTTACTGATGTTCTTTTTGCTTTGTTCTCACAGAACTTTCTCTTAGAGGCAGTGAGTTCTTTGATAGTAGCTGGGAGATGGTATTAGTCACAATCCAAATAGATATTCCATCACTCCTATTGCATAATTTTATAATTGTGCTGAATTCAGAACAAAGCATCTTTTCAGCATCCCAGCTTCCTTTATCCAATGGGGTCAATGAGCCCAACTGTCTAATTAATTCCACCACAGTGGTCTGGGGCAAGGCAGGAACATCCTTGGCAGTCAGAACAGTACCCAAGAAAAGCAAGCACACCACCCAATCAGGGCCACAGGAGAGAACACTGAGGCTGATCCCAGGCAGAAAGAGAGTAGACACTGTTTTTCTATAACAAGCCTTGTAGAACCAAATGACTCTTTAAATATATGCATAAATAATTTTTAAATAAAAATTTGACTTTTAAAAGTTTTCTACTTCACTTCCCTTAAAGTTCAAGAAGGGAAGAAATTAGCAGATAAAAACTTAAGTGATAAAACAATTATATTAATATTGGACATCTTATCTTGCCTATATCAGATAGTGCCCTAAGGATAGATCTGTATCAGTTCCATAGTTTTATAACCCTCTGTGATATCTAGCATATCACTAAGCAACAGGAAGATATTCAAAATACTTTTTCTTTATAAAGTAGATGGTGTTATATATATATATATATGTATATATATATATATATATGTATATATATATATATATATGTATATATATATGTATATATATAATGGTATCTGAATTACCACAGGAATTGTGGATTCTACACAATCATGACTGAGCTTATTCTTTAATAAGTCATGAAAAGAAGGATACAAATCTTAAGGACACTTTTTTTTTTTAATGCTCTAGTGCACCTGCTAAGTTCCCCCACTACCAAAAAAAATTTTTTTAATAAGAAAGGTCTAGAAAACTGACATGGAAAGTAAATACTTAATATTCTCCTTTATTCAAAATTACAAGATTCAAAATCTACAAATATTACCAAAGGAAGGTAAAAACTTTTTTTCTGCTTTACTGAGATATGACTGAAGAATAAAATCATAAAATATTTAAAGTATACAATGTGATGATTGGATATACATTGTGAAAGGATTCCCACCATCCAGTTAACTAACAGATCATCATATATACCTTACAAATAGTCCGGTTAAATTTAATAAATAAAACTTAACCTCTTCTGTCATGACTTCGGAATAATTTCTCAGTAATCACAAAATTCCGTTTTATCTCTACTTCTAAAATGAATAATACTTCATTAAATACTGACAATGTAATGAAAATTTTTTATTTCAACAATCTCTTCAGAAATATCCCATACCATTTCCCTATAATATCTGTGTAGGTAAAAAATTAAAAATAAACTTTTTTGGAAAAAAAGTAACATGGCAAAATCAATAAAAATATTACTTTTAATAAAACACATTCTTCTGAAATAATATAGGCCAAAATATTAGCAGTGATTATCTCTGAGTGCAGGAAATACAGGTGAGTGGTCATTCCCTTTGTTACTTTTTTTTCCCCTTTCTGCCTAGCAACACAATTTTCCTATAATGTACACATGAGAAGAATTTAAAAGGACATAATGAGAAACAATTCTCCTATAATGAACTCATCATACACCTTAGGGGAGATACTCCTACAAAGTCCTTTAAAAGTCGATGACAAAAGCTGAGAAAATGAGACCTCAAAACAAATGAAATGTCACAAACTGAAATAGGAGGAAAAAGGAGAAATTTAGTAAACCATGGCTTTTCTTAATAAATATAGCTGAGAATTATATCTCAAGTCATTCCGGATCTTCTTAACTATCACAAATAAGTAACTTGCAGAAACATGGGTATTATTCATTCCATTACTATCACTTTGAATATTATTTTCTAAAACATACTTTAAGAATCTCATGAAATTCTTAGCACTTACTGCTGTAAGGCCTTCATTATTACAAATGTTGACATCAGCACTGTATTCTAATAATTTACTCATGCATTTCTTCTGCCTGAAAAGAGACAGTCATAAATAACTGATAAAATGACAATTATTTTGCTGAAATATTAACTATACTCAATACTTTTTAATGACAAGTACCAATCTATATCTGCAATATTTAAATAAACACTATGACATGTGAAGTAATATACAAAATGGTTTCTATGACTCAAAGATAATAAGATAAAGAAAAAGCACAATAGTATTTTTATGTCATTGGGACAAATTCATCATTTGAAATGCCAAGATTTGCTCTGGCCAGTGTGGCTCAGTGGACTGAGCGCCAGCCTACAAACTGAAAGGTCACAGGTTCAATTCCCGGTCAGGGCACATGCCTGGATTGCGGGCTAGGTCACTGGGGTCATTGGGGACATGTGAGAGACAACTGATCGATGTATCTCTCACACCTTAATGTTTCTCTCCCTCTCTTTCTTCTTCCCTTCCCCTCTCTCTAAAAATAAAAATTAAAAAAAAAAAAAAGCCAAACCCTGGCTGGTGTGGCTCAGGAATTGAGCACCGGCCTGCAAACCAAGGTGTGGAAGGTTTGATTCTTGATAAGGGCACATGCGTGGCTTGTGGGCTGGGTCCCCAGTGGGGGACATACAAGAGGCAACCACACATTGATGTTTCTCTCCCTCCCTTCCCCTCTGTCTAAAAATAAAGAAATAAAATCTAAAAAAAAAAAAAATACCCTAACATGAATCATAGGAACATATATACAAAATTAATACAATGTATCCTCCTACCCACTCAATTTTTTCAAATTATGTTTAGTGGAAAAATACACATAACATAAAATTTAGCACCTTTATTTTATTGATTTTTAGAGAGAAAGAAACATTGATTTCTTGTTCCATTTATTCATGCTTTCATTGGTTGATTCTCTTTGTTTAAGATTTTATTTATTTTTATAGAGAGGGGAAAGGAAGGAGAAAGAAAGGGAGAGAAACGTCAATGTGCGGTTGCCTCTCATGTGCCCCCACCAGGAACCAGGCCCACAACCCAAGCATGTGCCCCAACAGGGAATGAATCAGCAACTCTTTGGTTCACAGTCCAGCACTCAGTCCACTGAGCCACATCAGCCAGGGCTCATTGGTTGATTCTTATATATGCCCTGACCACAGATTGGACCCACAACTTTGGCACCCAGCACTAATGGGTAATGCTAAAGCAGGGCACCTGACAATGATAGCTGAGGGAACAAAACAAAAAACCCCAAGAAACAAGCCCTGGCTGGCGTAGCTCAGTGGATTGAGCACGGGCTGGGAACCAAAGTGTCCCAGGTTCGATTCCCAGCAGGGTACATTCCTGGGTTGCAGGCCATAACCCCCAGCAAACGCACATTGATGTTTCTCTCTCTCTCTCTCTCTCTCTCTCTCTCTCTCTCTCTCTCTCTCTCTCGCCCCCCCTCTAAAAATAAATAAATAAAATCTTAAAAAAAAAAAAACAAGAAACAAATGGACCAGCAAAAGAGGCAAAATTCCCGTATGACTTATGCTTCAGTCTACACAAATATGAACTCATAAAAAAATTAAAGTAAAAAGCTATTTCTGAAAACATAAGAAGCTACAGGAAATAACAGGTACTCAAATGGCTTAGCAAACATTTACTGAGCACCTCTAAGTTGTACAAGACACCCATTCAATAAACACACCCATGTGTCCTTCTTGAGACAGAGTACTGAGATTATTTTTCTATGCATAACTTTTTCAAAGACCTTTGTCACTATCCTACCAACACTTGGAATGAGGTATCTAGATCTGAGATTAATTCAGCAAGGAAATTAATAATTTACTCTATGACATTGGGGTGAAACCCTAAAACATACCTAATGTGGCCAATTATTATAAAAACAATTTTTTAATCAGCTGCTGTTACCAATTAGCAAAGTGCATAACTAAACCAGTGCATATGCTAAATCAGGAAATGGGGAAGACCAGACAGGGTCAAAGGACTACTATGCCTTTCCCAGTCCAATTTACACATCACTAAGGTTCTTATGTTTTTTGGTTTTACTTTAATCCTTGTATACAAATTTGTCTTCGACTTATACAGTAGAAAATTTTAGCCCCATATCCGTATCTAGAATCTTAGTTCAAACAGAAAACAAAAATATTTTCAAGAGTAATCAAAAGAAGAGACACATAGAAACAACCTTGCATAAAGAAGTTTTATAGCATCAAAAAAATGTTTCTCAAACTCAGAATAAAAAACTACTTATTTTCATTTTGAACATAAACATTTTTGTCTGGTTTCTTGGTCCAACAGAATTTTAAGAAGTAAAAACACAGTGATAAAGGCAGACATGGAGATGTAACATCTAATATTTTTGACAAAAAAGAAGAGAGAAATCATAAAAAGTATATTAGGATTTAAAATAGCATACCATAACATAATGATGTTCATAATGATGACCAGAGTTATCAGGAAAAGGCAAAAATATATTTACATTTTGGAAATACTACTTTCTTTCATAATGGGGAAAAACTGATTTAATTAAAAAATTAAAAGGAGGGCTAACAAGCACATTATTTATTGAGAAATATTTTGTCACAACTAAAATGAGAAGTAGTTTTGGCACTGAAAGGAGTAAGCTACCTTTATGAAGAGAGCTTATTCTATCTAGTACAGCTCATTCTCAAATAATTACTATACATAAACAGGATATAATATTTACTCTGTATTTAGTTCCATTAATAAAACTAACTAAGTAAGCAATTGGGAAAATATGCCATGGAGTAAGATGTGGATAAAGATTAGCAAGAAAAAAACACCAAAACTTAGATGAAAATTATGTTTTTCAGAAAATTAAATGTCATTATAATACAAGTAAAAATGAACTTCAAATATATTTTCAAAAACAAAGATATCAGCAATTAATTTCATAAATTATTAAATATGATAGTTACTTAAAAATTGAATATGACCCAAGACCCTCTTTCCAAGAATGATATTAGGGAAAAAAATTAAATCAAGATAAAGTGCCCTGAATACTGATAATACAACTTAATCTACTTAAGGAAACAAATATTTACCCATTTCTAGCTGCCAAATGAAGAGGAGTACAGCCTGAAATATCTTGGTAGTTAGGATTTGCTCCTTTCTTTAATAGCAGAACCAAGCATTCCACAGATCCACAACTAAAACAGTATTAAAAACAGGTCAGATACATTCCACAAACAGCCAAGTTGACATAGCTTAATTAAAGAACAACAATCTCTATTAAATACACTATTTTAAAGCCCATATTAACCTAAAGTTGAAGTTAACTTCTGTCACAAATAAAAAATGTCCTCTACTTTAAGATACTATAAAGCAAATGACCATGTGCAGTTAGCATATAAAATCTCATACTGGTTGATTAAAAAAAATTTTTTTGATGAATGAACCCTCTTAAATACATCTAGGAAAGACAATCCCTGTGCCTAAACTACTCTGATCTGACCTAGAACAAGCTAAGACAGGAGATACAAGACTTGAGTCCAATGCAAGGTGAACAATTCATATAGAAAAAAAATGCCAGCATAGCACACTATGCCCTAACCATATACAGAACTACTTAGCAGTCCTTGTCTCCTCCCGTAACTACTGTGGGCCAACACTGACTCAAAGCAGCCTACTACTGATCATTACTCTAGACCAGAGTTTAATCCAAAATCTCTTTGACCTTACTTTGCGGCAATGTGAAGCAAGCTTCTTTTCACACGTCCAAATGCATAGTTAACATCAAACTTCGAATTTGATAGTAGTTCAGAAACAGATCTGACACAAAAGAAAATTAAAGTGTTGATATGTTTTAAAAAAGAGTTTTAAAAAACACATAGCTAAACTTAGTAGCTCTTTAGTTACTCTTACCAATTAATTTACCAATTAATTATTCAAAAGATTCTGTCTGGCATAAGCTAAAAAAACAGGTATTGTTCTTTAAGTGAAGCATGGCAGCCAGCACAGTATCATCCAAACCCCAACTGCCCTGACCGATAAATTAGAGCCGAAGATTTCCTCGTCTGCACCATGTCACCTGCTCTGAGGATACCAAAGTAGGCTCCAGCTCCCCGTAGATTCTTGAGGAACAAAGGGAGTAAGGCTGGCTGCTTCCCTTGCAGAAAGCTGAGCCCAGCTATATTAATCTTGACCAAATAAAAAAAAATCAGAGACAAAAAAAGTTTTAATTATTATCAGACAGGAATTTTAAAGCAAAAAACTTATTTCAAAATAGTTTCTCTTCACTTTCTTCTTATTTGCACCAAACTACCCAATGGCTAACCACAGCACAGCTGTCTACTAGAAATGTATACATTTCACCCCATAATCACATAATTGTATCTTTTTACTTTATTTTTATGATCAACACAATTATAGATGTCCCCCTTTTCCCCTCTTTGCCCACCTTCACCCAGCCCCAACCAACCAAATACTTGACTTAATATCTATATATTTTAAAAAAATCTCTTGCCATAGGAGGTTGAAAAATCTTGTTTCCTAATTCACATACAGAAAATTATAATAGGTTAAATAACATGCCCCCAGACAACATCTATGTCCAAAATGTCCAACATGTGTGTATGTACATGCAACACTCAGATAAACTTACATTTCTCAAAAAAGTATAAATTTGTGAAATAGGAACTCACCTGTGTTGATCAGCCATAACCATTGGCATTAATGTATAAACAGCAGTTTCATTATCTGATAAAAAAAAAAAGAATTCCTTTATCTCTTACTTCTTCCAAAGGGCAATACCTAAGACTATTTTAGAGTTTTCTTAACTCCACGTAAAAAGTAGAAGGGGTGAAAGAAGGTTAAGAACAGTGCAAAATATCAGAAATATTATGAAATTTGCAATAATGCAGAATTTCTTATCCCCTCTAATACATATCCCCTCTACAACACCATAAAACTGCTTAGCTTTTAGATCTGAGGGGAAAATTAGAGCCCTAATATTTTCTGCAGCTTTAACAACTAAAATTTCTTTTAGTTCCAAAAAGGTGGTTATTGACTTTGTGTTTTATCATAGTTACATGTACTTTGGGGGATAAGTGTATATGGCCCTGGCTGGTGTGGCTCAGTGGATTGAATACTGGCCTGTGAACCAAAAGGTCACCTGTTCAATTCCCAGTCAGAGCACATGCCTGGGTTGCAGGCCAGGTCCCTAGCTGAGGGCGTGTGAGAGGCAACCACACATCAATGTTTCTCTCCATCTCTTTCTCCCTCTTTGCCCATCTCTCTAGAAGTAAATAAATAACATCCTGTAAAAAATAAGTACATATGGATATTAAAGCTATATAAACTAACAATATTTTTAAAATTTAATATACAGCACTGGCTGGTATGGCTCAGTGGATTGAGCACCAGCCTGCAAACCAAAGGGTCACTGGTTGAGCAGGGCACATGCCTGGGTTGAGGGCCAGGTCCCCAGTTGGGGTGGGAAGTGCACATGGGATGCAACCACACATTGGTGTTTCTCTCCCTTTCTCTCTCCCTTCCCTTCTCTCTAAAAATAAATAAATAAATCTTTTTAAAAAGTTTAAAAACTAAAATTAAATTAAAAATACATAGTACTTGTTTCTTGCCAATATTATAACAAAAAATATTTTAGAAGTAGCCCTGGCTGGCGTAGCTCAGTGGATTGAGCACGGGCTGGGAACCAAAGTGTCCCAGGTTCGATTCCCAGCCAGGGTACATTCCTGGGTTGCAGGCCATAACCCCCAGCAACCGCACATTGATGTTTCTCTCTCTCTCTCTCTCTCTCTCTCTCTCTCTCTCTCTCTCTCTCCCTTCCCTCCCTAAAAATAAAATAAATAAATAAAAATCTTTAAAATATATATATATATATATATATTTTAGAAGCTTTTATAAAACAGCATTAAAGTTTTAGTTTTACTTACAAATTTTAACTACTCACACATTTTCATTTATATTTCATAGCATAAATTCATACCAACATGATACAAAAGAGAAAGTTATATGTCAATAACATCTATAATGCCATATCATACTTATGTAAGTTTCAGTTAGTGTTTTAATTTATTGTTATGTATTACTAACAGTCATTTCTCAGTTCAATGCATTTTAGAGGTTTATGTTTTTTTAAGTACGTTATTTACAAACAAATAACCCTGACAACTCCCACTTAGCCCTTAAAAACTTTATTTTTTAATCCTCAATTGAGGGTATGCTCATTGATTTTAGAGAGAGAGAAAAGGAGGGGAGAGGAGAGGGAAGGGAAGGAAAGAGAAAGGAAGGGAAGGAGAGAAGGGAGATGAGAAAGAAACCTCAACTGGTTGCCTCTCGTAGGTCCCCTGATGGTGGATTGAATCTGTAACCTTTTGGTACACGGGAGTGACACTCTTACCAAATGAACCACCAGGTCAGGGCCAGCCATTAAAAAGTTAATACCAAAGCTAACATTAATGAGTTAAATTTTGAGGAAAAGAATAAATATATAGTATAGAAGTATCTCCCCAAAATATTAATGACAGAGGAAAATATCTAAATTTATGGTGGAGACCCAGAGGATATCACCTAATCAAGTGATACAGGGTAGTAACATCACCAGAAATAATACACATTGATATCAGATAGCCCCTGATACGATCCATTGAGAAGGGCAACATCACTTTTGCAATATTCTTGCCAAAAATGCATAACTTTAATCATAAGAAAGAAAACACCAAACTCAAATTAAGGGGAATTCCACAAAATATCTAAACAGTACTCTTACAAATTCTCAAGGCTATTAAGCCCTAGCCAGACTGCTCAGTTGGTTGGAGTGTCATCCTGTACAACAAAAAGTTGAGGGTTCAACTCCCAGTCGGGGCACATACCTAGGTTGCAGGTTTGATCCCCAGTCAGGGCACACAAGAGAAGTAACTGGTTGAGAAATAATTGATCACTGTTTCTCTCTCACGCTGATGTTTCTCTCTCCCTTCCTCTTTCTCTGAAACCAATAAAAATATATCCTCAGGTGAGGATTTTTTTTTAAAGTCTCAAGGCCATTAAATATAAGGGAAAAGTGAAGAATTATCAGTTTAGGGCCTGGCTGGCATAGCTCAGTGGATTGAGCTCGGGCTGCGAACCAAAGCACCACAGGTTCGATTCCCAGTCAGAGCACATGCTTGGGTTGCAGGCCACAGCCCCCAACAACCACACATTGATGTTTCTCTCTCTCTCTCTCCCTCCCTTCCCTCTCTAAAAATAAATAAATAAAATTTAAAAAAAAAAGAATTATCAGTTTAGGGGAGGCTAAAGAAACATGAAAACTAAATGCAATACGGTATCCTGAATGAGCTCATAAAGTAGAAAAAGGGCATTTGTGAGAAAACTTGTTAAATTCTAATAACTCTCTAATGTAGTTAATGGTATTATAGCAACATTAATTCCTAAATTTTCATAACTGTAGTACAGTTGTAGAAGATGTGAACTTCAGGGGACATTAGCTTTACAGGAACTCTGCACTATTTATGCAACTTTTCTTTAAGTCTAAAATCAGTTAAAACAAAACATTAAAAATAAAAACAACAGCCCTGGCTGGCATAGCTCAGTGGCTTGAGCTCGGGCTGAGAACCAAGCATCGCAGGCTCGATTTCCAATCAGGGCACATGCCTAGGTTGCAGACCATGGCCCCCAGCAACCACACCACTGATGTTTCTCTCTCTCTTTCTCTCTCTCTCTCTCTCTCTCTCTCTCTCTCTCTCTCTCTCTCCCTTCCTTCCCTCTCTAAAAATAAATAAAATCTTTAAAACAAACAAACACATAAATAAATAAAAACAAAGGAGAAGGAGCAGCTGCAGCTCCAGGTAGAAGAGACAGGAAACCAAATCAGAACAGGAGCTGGCTGGGCACTATGGGTGGAATCACCAAGATCCACGTTCTGCAGCAGTAGGCCGGTGATGCAGAGGTGAGAGTCAAGCACCTCCAGCCGGAAGTGGAGGGAGGAAGGAGGGCCCAGGGACAGGCTAAGGCTGAGATAGCACCCCTGAAGCATATCCAGCTGGTTGAAGTGGAGGTGGACTGCACTCAGAGGCACCTGGCCACTACCCTGCAAAAGCTGGAGGAAGCTGAGAAAGCTGCTGATGAGAACGAGAAAGCTATGAAGGTTATTGAAAACTGAGCTTTAAAAGATGAACATGGAACTTCTGGAAATCCAACTCAAAGAAGCTAAGCACACTGCAGAAGGGGCAGATAGGAAGTATGAAGAGGTGGCTCATAAGTTGATGATTACTGAGGGAGACTTAGAATGCACAGAGGAATGAGCTGAGCTGGCAGGGTCCGGTTGCCGAGGTGGATGAGATCAGACTGATCGCCCAGAACCAAAAGTACTGCTAAAGAAAAGTACTCTCAAAAAGAAGACAAATATGAGAAAGAGATCAAGACTCTTACTGATAAGTCCAAAGAAGCAGAGACCCAAGCTGAGTTTGTAGAGAGATCATCAGTAGCCAAGGTGGAAAAGACAACTGATGATTTGGAAGATAAACTGAAATGCACCAAAGAGGAACACCTCTGTACAAAAGGATGCTGTACCAAACTCTGCTAGATCAGAATGAGATATGACACCCGTCTCACCCAGCCGCTGCACCCTGACCCTGACTCCGCCTGAGGCCCGCCTACCAGAAGCTGACCTTTAAACTGAGGGCTGATCCTTAACTGAAAGGTTGCTTTCTCCTTTCATTTCATCCCCTACCCCCAACCCCTACCCCAAAGTCTTTTTTGCTAAACTGCCTCTGCCTCTCCCCCAGAGATTCTGGTTGGACTACAAGCTGAGTACCTTTGGAAACAACATTTAAGGGAATGTGAGCACATTACAGTGTCTTTAAAGTATGTGGTGATACACACATTTTGTAACTACCTTTTTTGTTGTTGTAGCAACCATTTTTAAAGCATTTCAAGTAATTCCACAGTTCTCAAGTAGCAGTCTAATCCCTTTCTCCCTTTTAAAAGATAACTTTTTAGCTTAATCCGTATTGCCCTCTCCACAGAAGAGGGGAAAAGGTATGGGCCTACATTACTGAGAGCCAAACAGAACCCAGAGAAAGCCTTCACTAGGTGGAATCATTGCTTTGTACAGAGTACCAATCAAACCAGAAAGGTTGTTCCAGGAGTTAGCCAAAAAAAGTGATGTTCTGGTGAGACCTCTCTGATACCAGATCCTGACCCATTTCTACCCTTCTCAATGGTTCACAAAATGGATTGTGTGCCCCTTATGTTGAAGCAATCAGTTATTTGCTCTCATGCCTCCTCAAAAGAAAATGATGTTTTTGCCACTGATTAAACCATATGAAACTCATCTCATCTCACTCTGCTAGGACTGAAGCTGCTATCTCTAAAACTGCCCTCTCATTGTGCTTTGTACCAGTTAGTGCTGGAGAAATCTTGAATAGTTTATGTTCAAATTGTTTATAATTTTTATATTATTTTGAAACTTTGCTTCTTTGGGGTTAGGGTGCACTGGCCACCCCATCTGATTATGAAAGCTCTCTACAATCTGGGCTTGGCAGTATGCCAATCTTTAAAAGTTTCTTTCCTTAGCCAGTACCCCCCTTTTTGGTAAGGTCCCCCCTTTTGTGAGTTCTGTTAGGTGTGCATCCTGTAGTTTATTGGCTTAAAATGTACTCTCCTTTGGTGTGGTATCTTTGGGGACCAACTGGGAGAAAGAGAAACCAACAGTGCAACTATTTTGATACTGAAAATTGACAAATGTTTTCAAAATACACATTCAGTCCCTCAAAAACAACAACAAAAGAGGGAAACTTGTTATCATTAAAAGAAACTCACTGCTAATCAACACTCACAAGTTTAGTATGCAAATACAACTCCTTTGCTATAAAAATAAAATACCAAAGAATCCTAGTAATTAAGTCAACATGTTTTAAGCTATTATCTTAAAAGCATGTTCTAAACACTTCACATGAATCATTTCTTTTATCCTCGCAAGCCCCCATCATGTAGGTAATATTATTATCCCCATTTTATAAATGAGAAAACTGAAGCACTAAACAAGCTGGCTGATAGTGACGTTAAATGATTCCACAGCCCCATAATAAAAATCTTACAGTGTACCAGTATGCAGTACAGACAGTAACCAAAGATCTAAAATATGAAACTTATTCTTCACATAATTGCAATACATTATAATGTTTTGTTATCTTCTATACAGTTTTTGTTGTTGTTGTTATTATTGTTGTTATTTTAGTGTTGAATGTAACTACTAAATTGTTCCCATCATCTAAAACTAAATCACCACCAGGAATTGAAAAACATTAACTAAGCTTCCCTGGGCATGGTAACATTTTTCTTCTTGATTTTTTTTAAATTAAATTGATTGGGATGACATTGGTTAATAAAATTATATAGGTTTCAAGTGTACAAGTCTATGATTCATCATCCAAAGTCAAATCTCCAAGTGCACAATTCTATGATACCACCCAAGGTCAAATCTTCTGTCACCACACATTTGACCCCCTTTACCCTTTACTGCTACATCCCCTACTCTCCCCTTCCTTCTGGTAAATACCATACTGTTGCCTGTGTCTATGAGTTATTTTTCTTGTTTGTTCATTTGTTGCTTTCCATTTTACATCCCACATATGAGTGTGATATCATACGGTTCTTGACTTTTTCTGTCTAACTTATTTCAGTTAGCATATTTTCAAGATCCATCCATACTGTCACAAATGACAGTATTTCACCTTTTCTTATGGCTGAGTAGTATTTCATTGTATCTGTGTACATCTTGGTTATCCAATCTATCCAGGGACACTTTTGTTGTTTCCATGTCTTGGTCACTGAATAATACTGCAATGAACATAGGCATGCCTATACCTATGTGAATAAATGTCTTCAAATTTTTCAGGTAGATACCCAGAAGAAGGGTTGCTGGGTCATAAGGCAACTATATCCTTAATTTTTTGAAGAATCTCCATACTGTTTTTAATTTTGACTGTACTAATTTAAATTCTCACCAGCAATGAGTGAGGGTTCCTTTTTCTCCACAACCTCTCCAACAGCTGTTATTCCTTGTCTTGCTGATAATGGCCATGTTAACAAGTGTGAGGTAGCATCTCATTGTAGTTTTGATTTGCATTTCCCTAACAGCTAGTGAAGTTGAGTATCTTTTCATGTATCTATTGGACACTTGTATGTCTTCTTGGGAAAAGTGTCTGTTCAGGTCCTCTGTCTATTTTTTATTTGGATTGTTTCTTCATTTGTTTTTCTTTCCTTTTGATGTTGAGTTATATGAGTTCTTTATATATTTTGGATATTAACCCCTTGTGGGGGATGATGTTTGCAAATATCTTCTCCCATTCCATTGGCTACCTTTTTGTTTTGTTGGCGGTTTCTTTTGCTTTGCAGAAGCCTTCAGTTTTATATAGTCCCATTAATTTATCTTTGCTTTCACTAACACTCTGTATCTCATATAATACATTCCAATAAAACTCTGAACTTCTAAACCATGACAATTTCAATGAAGTAACTCCACAATCAACAGTTATAAACAGGAAATACTTTTATTTGTGAATTGAAACTTATAAATCAAGATAGTACATAATTTTTAGTGAGCATAAGTGAGCATCATAAGGTTCACACAGGTTTTATTTATCAAGTGTTTATTTAGATAATATTTAGATGTAGATCTTTTTAAGTCAAATCTAACTTTGTTAAAATATAGCTCACACACATTAAAAGGTAGGAAGAAATAAGGAGAATCACAGTGATAGAGCTAGAAAGAGACTATCCAATAAATACTTTACTAAAAACAGAATATAACTTGTCAAGTGCTTCTTTCTCTATGCTCATAAACACACTGAGTACTAGACATATAACTTAAGTGTTCAGTGATAAGAGAAGTTTAATCTCTCACTTAACCAGATATGTTGGCCATTTTCATTAATGAAGTTTCACAACTCAACAACTAAAAGGAAAACCTTAAGAAAACATTTATATGTTATATATGTAACTACTCATCAAATCATAATATGGGAGTGATTGTTTTAAAATACTGATAGCTATCCTAATCATCATTCAAATATAGGTTAAAATAGGCTCAAGTCCTATTATTTTATTATACAAGCTACATTCACTGCAATGCAATAGGTAAGACCTTTTCCACATAAGCAAACAATATAAATCAACTTTTAAAGGCCATTGAGAATCCACATCCCTAAAGTAAGTTCTTTCCTGTCACTTCCTCTCTTATGAGAATATTCCTATGTCAGCCCGCACAGGACAGGACCCAACAACTTCCACCACCTCCATTACTTAGTAACAATACTCAGGTTTTCATCAAACGAAGGAAATATAAATGTGTCATCTCAGTATCCAATTCAGGAAATCAAGTATCTACAGGTTAATCCTATGTGACAATTTTAGAGTAAAGATGATTAAAAACTTTCCAATCTTAATGAATTCCAGTTAGATGCTTATTAACCAATGAATTCTAGCAAAGCAAAATAAATATCTCATTAGTTCCTAAATTTAGAGAGATCTTAGAAGTCCTGTTCGCTCTTCAAAATGCAAACAGAACCTGGAATTTTATTAGAATGGGATACATAAACACACACACACAAAAGAGCCAATCTCACAGAATTCAGAGTCATCAGAAATTAAGGACAAAAATAAATTAAAGGAACAAGATGAGCACAGACTCATTAAACCAAAGAAAAACAAATGTAAGCAAAATGCCACTTTTGCTGAACAACATAGGGAAAAGTTTTATTTTTAGTTACTCTAGTTTCTAGGGCCTCTCAATGTGTTGAGTGGAACCTTCCAAAGAGTAAGTTAAGAAGCGGATACTCACAATTTTAAAAATGTTGATATAATTAGATCTATAATTCTTGTATGTATTAATCCTAAGAAAATATTTATGGAGACAGACAAAGACTTTAAAAAGTACCAGCTTCACCTCATAAAATCTATCTTAACAAAATTAGACTCTATATTTGTTACATATATCCTATGAAATCCTACAAAGTCATTTAACATATTTAAAGATACCAAAAAAAGTGGTTTCTAAAAGCAGATATGCAGTAATTTTGTAGAGAAAGAAAAACAATAGAAGGAACTGAAGAAAATATTAAGTTTGTTTATTACTAGGTAAATAACAGAATTTTTAATCTTTCTTTTCAAAATTTTTACAATGAAAGTACATTACTACTTTTAAAACCCAGAAACATTAATCAAATTCTAAATCACATTTATATTAAAAACTTTGGGATTTAAATTAGGCAATACAAATTACTGTCAATAAACCTACACATGCAGTCTTCATCTACCTATATCAATAACATGACTGAAAAAGGAGTGAGAGCAGATCTTAAGAAATAAACTCAAAGGTGGAAGTTTGAAAGAAAACAGAAAAAGTTGAAGCTGGAGTTCTAGTTACTACATATCAGGATTATCTTGAGTCAACTACCTCATACTAGCAAAGAATCAAATACAAAATTATTGAGTAACAGAGGCCACAAATCATCCCTATTCTGAATCGTAAGTAGAGACTAGAGAAAACTTTTTCAAGAAAATTATCACTAAAATATCCATACCCGCATTTCTTTGATGACTCCCTCCGAAGGTCTCCATCCCTAATTTACAGATCACTTTTCTAGCAGCAATTCAAATAAAGTTTTGAAAAAATGAAATAAGATAAAGTAATGCAATGCATTTAAAAAATTAGCCACCATAATTGCCTAACCCTTTCCTCACATACATAAACGAAGCCTGAGAGGCTGACTGCCATCTCCCACTGCCACTAAAATGTCTGAATTCATGAGGCTGCAAACAAAACAGCTTACTTTCTCACCTCTGTTATTAGTAGTATTTCACCTGTCCTGAAGGAACCCTGCCAGGCACACCGAACTAAAATTCCTGAACTGCGGGGATCACGCCCTGTTCCTTTGTAGAAGCTCCCCCGCCCCCACCCACGTCTGACAAAATAATGAAAGCAGGCAAGCACATTAAAGAAAAGTGTATATACGAGTCTGTAAACACACAGTATTTTAAGCATACAAGTTTGCCATTTGACACCCTCTTATTTATCTATTGTGAAAATACAATAGAGCTCTGCGCCAAGGTACCCCCCACCGCCCCTCCGCGACCGGTTACGAACCCGGCCAGGGCGAAGCTCGCCTGAGCTCCGCCTCTCGTCGCCTCCATGCCCCGCAACTGTGGGTGAGCTAGGGAAGCTCACCTGAGCTCAGCCTCCCGTCTCTCCCACCCATTCATCCACACCTGGGGAGCGAACAAACATCACCTAAACTGCGCCTCCTGTCGCCTCCCTCACCTTCCACAAAACCGGTCCCTAGTGCCAAAAAAGGTTGGGGACTCCTGCTCTACTATTTGTGTGTGTGTGGGGGGGGGGGCTGCTTAATCTCCACCCCACCCTCCCGCAGCCTAAAGTACATATTATTATTTCTGGAGCATCTTCCCAGCCCCAGCAAGCAGCAACTGTAAAATGGCCCACAACTGTGATGTTTCCGGATCCCGAGTTTCCGCCACCTGTCCGGAGAGATTTCAGTCTATTCTGCTTCTTCCACCGACAAAACCCACACTGCTCTGGCCACTCCTGCAAATTCCCACCTGCGGAAGCGGGAGCAGAGGACGAGGGCTCGGGAAAGTGAATGTGGGCATTTTGTCAGCTTTCTGTTACTTTTCCCACCGAACTCAGGGGGCCCGAACTCCACCCCCGCGCCATTCCCCCCGATCCCAGCTCCGGGCCGCACGGCCCCGCTCACCGTCGGGCAGCTCCACGGTGCGAGCTCGACGCAGCGAGCGAGTCAGGCGGTTGAGTTGCTCCATCGCTCTCTCCATCCTCGGCGTGCCCCCGCGCCACACTAGCCGCGCTGGCGGCCTCCGCGCCCGGCGCCCTACATTCCGCCCTGACGTATCCTGCGGTCGGAAGTGCCGGCTGGCCCGGCCAGCGCCTGAGGCTTCGAGGACTGCTCAGTGTCTCGTTCTCTGTCTGGGTTTAGGAGATTGCCAAACAGACCACCGAAAGAACACCCGCCACCTTTGCCTCTCGCGCTCTTCCGGCGCCGCGGCTCCTCCCTCTTGACCTCGCACGGCCTTCTGGGAATCGTAGTCCCGAGCCCGCCTATCCTAGCGGAGCCACGCGAGTTCTACACCGGTATTAACTCTCACTTTCGCAGTGCCCAAGCCCGGGTAGGGCAGTGTGTGAGGAAAACAATGCCAACTCTGGGCGTACCCTCAAATTCCTGGAGAGACTTTTTGGGTGTCAACACGCCCTGTCTTGTGGTCTTCCAGAGTTGAGCGGGAGCCCTTGACTTTCAATTCTATCACTCTCCTGTATAGCAGATTGGGGATTTGCACAGTTCTTAAAAACCATCATCCTGGTTTTGGTGCATTTGTTTTTCAGCTACATAAATTGTTGAAATATTATACTATTTTCATATAGCAAATTTAAAGAATAATAAAGTCAAACAAATGCAAATGCAGAATACACATTTTTCTCCATTGCGAGTGACTTAACTGTAGCTTAATTATTTGTCTCTCCTGCTGGGTGACTTCATAAGGATAGGACCCCACTCTGGCTTGTCTTGTGCCTTGTATTTTGGTGCTTAGCACAGCACCTGACGCAAAGTTGAAACTTTTGGGGAAGATCTGAGTGATGAATATTTTAATTTACTCAGTACAATGCTGAAGTGTCAAGGTGATAACAGATACCAGTGGGAAATCTAAAAACTCTGACTTTTTAAGTCTAAAACAACTTCAAAATACAAACAAAATGTGAAAGAAAATTAGTGAGGGAGATCATATTTGCCACCTCTACTCAAAAGTTGAGCACAAGCCAATATAAAAAGAGAAATTAGAGCAGCTGACACATGAAAGAATTAATCCACGCAGGTGAATATGAACCTGGCTAACAGCACTGACAATGAAAAAGTAAGGGGAGAATTTTCCTTTCTTGGATATAACCAATGCCAAGATGATGCCAGAGTAAAAGAGAAAGAAAGAACGTGGATTTTTACATCTTATTCCTCAGAAAAGCAAAGTTATTTTTCCAATGAATGGGCACAATAATGCTGATAATGTATGTTGGCTAGTCCAGAAAGAAAGATAGTCTCACCTACCCATCCAGGAAATTCAGGGGCAGATAGTGGCTGGCATGGATTTTCCATGCCCATGCCATCCTAAATCAGTCCCAATCTGCAGCTATTGGTCACTTGTGCCAGTGGTGCAACAGGCTCAGGATAGATACTCTAACCAGCGGGTTTAGATGAGACCCAAACCAGTCTGGCAATGAGGTGGAGAGGTCAAAGCTTCCAAGGAATGCCAAATGCTATGGCTCAATGTAGATCATGCACAACCCTTGGTGTCTAAGACTAAGATGAAATAATATGGGCATAGTGTGGAAAATGTTTACCTTTCCAGACAACATATAAGCTTAATATATGGGACAAAATTAATCCTGAGAAAATCTAACTGCAGTAATTTTTTTCTATTTTTCTTGAGTCCTGAGATAAAACACTCCAAATACTGAAGACATACACATTAAAAATTCATATCTCTATGAATTCAAAGCACTATAGATATCAATTCTCTTCCCTGCACATCAACCATGGGAAGTACATGCCAACTGCAGTTCTTCCCATGGATATAAATTGCAAGACACCAGAACTTCTCAGGAGTAGATTATTGCAAGCCTACATGAAATTCAGGGTTGAAATGTATTAATTTTGGGGAGAGATGTAAATTATGGGATTTCCATAAATTATAAAAATTGTGATTGGGTAAAGTAGGAGCTTTTGGCTACAACTAAAATAATTTTGACATTTCAAACTTTCATATATGCTAACATTGAAAGTAGTGCTATGTTTTCTAAAGTGAGGCCTTGGAATATAGAGACAGACAACATCAAAAATGAGATGCAGACTGAGAATTTTTTAAAATTTTAAACTGTTAAAGCATTTGTAGAAGTCTCTGATTTCCATAATAAATGACTGAAATCAGTGATTAGTCCTATGAAAGAGTTTCCTAAATTGTGCAGGAAGTTTAATGACCTTAGTGATCACCTGAGGGAGCTGAAAGATCATGATTCCTACCTAAAATAACAGTGTTAAGGAAACTAGTATCATTGAACTTGTGTATATTTAAAACCATTTTTATTTGTATTGATTTTTGCCCACTTCAGTAAAATTCTGCTTTTCTTAAAACATTCATCTTGGATTAGGTAAAAGATGTAGCTGAGTTCAATCCATCATCAGTAACTCATTTCCAAATTCAATTCAAACAAATATTTACAAGCAAGGAGCAAAATGGAAATACAATAAAGAATAAGATATTTTTACTCTCAAGGAGTTCAACTGCTAGAGAGAAAGTTAAGACATGTACAAACATAAAAATAACACATAGAAAACTGTGGAGAGTCCTTCAAGTTATGCAAAAACAACAACAACAACATGGTCTTGGGAGGGAGACATGTCATTATGGGGGTGGGTAGAATCAAGGAAAATTTCATGCCTGAAAGGAGGTCAAGTTAACACAGGGTGAACAGAAACAAGCAAGACAATCTGATTAATAGAAAATAATAACAGTTGATGCCTGTTAAGCATTAATACCTGATTCAGTGGAGGCTTATGATTAATTGGATAATTAAGGCTAACTAACATGTGTTAGTCAGATTTCAGTTAGCCTTGAATGCCATGCCTAGGTGCTTGAAGCCTGTTCCTCAAGCAGAGAGGAGCAACAAAATGAAATGGTATTAAAAGAGAGTGGCAACAGCTGAATGAATTAGGAGGCCACTGCAATTATTCAGGTGAGTGAAACAAAACACTCTATCAAGGTGGGAGTGAAGAAAAAAAGATGGATGTGAGCACTGTGGATTGATAGGATGCAGAATCTAGATTTTAGATGGGTAAGAGTTAAAAATGACTCCGAAAATAGTGGTAGGCAGAGTAAGTTCTTATGAGGAAGAAACACTTGTTCAAAAGTTTTTAAACTTGTTAATAAATTTTCATGGAGGAAGACAATTATTTTAAATGCAAGTCATCCATTTCTTATAAAGCTAGGCCAGAGGCATTCAAATTTAGTTTTACATGCATTTGAGTCTGTCTGTCCTCCACTTTGGTACAGTGGATTTATTAAAAAACACATATTATCATGTTTTTCACTACTTATGTGCACATGCTGTGTCTCTAACTCCAAATCATTAGATTCACAGAGTCTGAAGAATATTATCAAGACTGAGTCAGGAGTATGGGATGATCTTATGCTAAATACATTTAATAAATCTATCTGTCTTAATGAGTATTGTTTTTCTGCATCAATGTCAGTGTGGGTTAATTTACATAAAATCACTTTCAACTGCCTATGAATTGATTTGTTCACCTTAAAACAACTAGTGCAGCAAAAAGGTAAAAGGTATGATTTTGCAAAGTAGAGTGGTTTAGGACTACACATTGAAGACATGCTGACACTGACACTAGAAAACTGGGATTTATTCAGAATATCTGGTTTCAAGTTTCCTTGTCTGCAAACTGAGATTTATTAATCAGGACTTTTTCCATTGCAAGTGATACAAATTTGACTTCAGCTAGCTTACATTAACTATAAATTTATTAATATAATAGGATGATTCATGGATCCCAAAGGAGGAAGCACCATAAGACTCTCTCTGGTTTCCTGTCAGAGTTCTCTTTCTAAAGAACTTGAAACATTTACTTCCCACCTTAGAAACTATGCAGCATCAGCATTCTTCCTAATTTAAAAACTAAACTCCTAAGTATGCTATTTAAAGCCTGACAGTCTGTCCTCAAACAACCTTCTCAATCTTATTTTAATAACTGCCTGCATTTATTGAGCCCTTACTGCAACCAGGATTTGTCTTAGAGGCAAACAAACTGGCGTTAGAATTTCTGGGTCTACCCCAACTAATCACATGCTTGAAAACTTCCGTAAGCCCTGGAAGCCTCCATTTTCAGCATTGGCAAAATGGGAGCAATTACAGTGTCAAAGAGCAAATATTATTTCAATGGGCCATTCTTGATGGCCCATTCTTAGACTGGAGTGCAGGGTCAAATTGTTTAAATAGGCTGCTCTCTTAGGAACCAGGTGCTTGGGTTATGTATGCAGTTCCCCAAAATGTAGGAGTCAAGAGACACAAAATAACTTGGCCAAAACAGAGAATGTAGATTTATTCAACTCCAAAAGTTTGTGTCTGGGAAATAATATCCTTTATGTCTATTCTTCCAAAATGTTGTTAAAGTTTTTGCTTCTTTTGTTTGAATCCTTCCTCAATTTAGTACTACCAGACTCCCGGAAATTCTCAATTATTATCTTAGTACTTGTTGCTTTTAGACAAAAGGTAATCTGAACTAACAGCAGTTGCTGTTCCCTCCACCCTCCACAATAGCCACCATGGAACTCTGTGCCACCTCACCACTCTCTTGATCCTGATTGGTCATTTGGGAAGGATCGGGAATACTTCCCCACGCTGAGCTTTGGAGATGGTAGATTTCATGTTATCAAGGGAGGAGCAGTCTCCTTACAGCTTTATTGTACCTGGACACGTATCACAGCTCCAAAGTCCTTACTTAACTTCACTGAATTAACCATTGACTTCTGTGTCTTTGCAACCTGCTTCCTACCTACTCCTACAGTCCCAGTTTAACCTCTACGTTTCAATATTTGCGGCACTGATTCTTTAAATTAAATCTATGAATAAGTATGCCTATAGCATTCATAAAGACAGGGCTTGACTTGGTATGAAAATCAGGGCCCAAAAAACCCCAGTAAAGATGGTTGGATCTATCTTTTAAAACTTGACAGTTACCATGTTTTGCTGCGTATAATGCGTGCCCATGTTTTTGGCCCAAATTTCAGGAAAACAAACTTTTCATTTTAATTTTTAATTCAAGTATTTATTTGTTTATATTTAGATATATGTTTTGTGTTATAAAGGAATTTTAGCATTTATTTTTGAACATATGAATATTGTTATTGCTTTCTATGGTTACATTTTTAATGCATAGGCATAAATAAAAGAATTGAAAACATTTATGTAAATATAGAACTAGTACTATCAATGTATAATGTGCATCCTAATTTCCTCTCAAACTTTTGGGCAAGAAGTGTGCATTATACATGGTAAAATGCAGGTACCTAAAATATGGATACCTAAGAATGCAAGTATACAGACTTAGAAATAGAATGTAGAAAACCTTTGATGCTTAATGGCATTTTCTCAGCTGAACACTAACTCAGTTGGAGATGGCTGATTTCTATTTGTCTTCCTAAATAATCTGTACAGAATATTTAGTTTTCGTGTTCTATCTCTCTCTGAATTTCAACACAATAGATTCAGTTACACTTTTTGGGTCATTATGGAGAGAGGCTTGGTGGGGATGGGGGCAAAAGGCCGATGAAAGGGGAAGCTGGTGCTCTAGAAGTGCAGCCATCTAGGCTAAGAAATAGTGGGAATGGGGGAGACCACCTAAACTCCTGAGCCCAGACCCAGTGATGCTTTGAAGAGCTTTATGTCAGCAGATTATGTTGCCCTGAGCACCTCATTTCTGGAAGAAACTGTTCCCAGGAGCATTGAAGGTGGGAAGGGGTTTGATTCTCACACATGGTCATGTACTGCTTAAACTGATGCTCAGAATATTGCCACTAGACTGGCACTTGGGCAGAGTGGAGCTGCACAACTATTTTATTCTGAACAGCTTTGTATAATTGGGTTGACTATAACTTTAAACATTTTTTGCAAGATATCATCAGACTGTAAGAAATAGCCTTTCATCCTTCTGACATCTATCTACTTCTCCAAATCCCTACTTCATCATGTGTTCAACAGGTGGAACAAGTGTAGAGCCTTGTGCTTCACACTCACAGAGGTACTGAGAAAAATAAGGTGCTGTCCTTGTCTATGAGAAAATAACAAGTGAGAGCTGGTGATAAAGATGGGGGAGATGTAAAATCCTTGATGGAAAACAGATTAAGACATGCACATTTTAATTCACTGAACACATATTTATTGTGTATCTATTGCATTTCAGGTGCTTTTCTAGGTATTGGGGACATGACACTAAACAAAACAGACAATATACTCATCCTTGTGGGTTTACATTTAAATAGAAAAAATTAAAATACAAATATTAAAATAAATAATATAATATAAGTTGGCGGGGGGAGCAGAAGGATCCACAAGTACAAATCGTGAAGTGGGAAAGAGTTTGGAGTGTCTGGGAGATAGCACAAAGCCTAGTGCAATTAAAGTGGAGTGAGCTTGGGGGAAGTACTAAGACATAAGATCAAAAAAATATAGGGGTAGGTAGACTGTAATCTGATGAACCACCAAATGGTTTGAAACGAATAGAATGATGTAATCTAATGTATATTTTTCAAAAGTACTTCCCTAACTACTGAGTAGACAGCAAACTGTAGGAGATATAGAAGTTCAGGATAAGAGGTCAGTTAGGAGGTTGTAGCAACAGTTCTGTAGAGGTATGGTGGTGGCTTAAACCAGAATTGTTTCTGTGAAGATGGTGAGATATAATGGTTTTTGAGAATTTGCTGGTGGGTAGGATGAGGGATTTGAAAGAAAGAGAGCAGCCAAGAGTCTAAGATTTAGAGCTAAGGATTTTGTCCTGATTTACTATATGACTGGAGTTACCATTTACTGATATGGAGGACAATGGAGAAGGAGCTGGTTGGGGCAGGGGGGAATCAGGAGTCTTTTAACTTTCAGATACTTATTAGACATCTAAGAGAAAATGTCAAGTAGAAGGTTGGGCCTATAAGTCTGGCATTGAGGAAAGAGGTTGAGGCTAGACATACTACATTTCTTTTTTTTTTTAAGGTCTTTTTTTAACTATTTTTTTAAGGTTTTTATTTATTTATTTATTTTTAGAGAGAGAAGGGAGGGAGATAGAGAGAGAGAGAAACATCAATGTGTGGTTGCTGGGGGTTATGGCCTGCAACTCAGGAATGTACCCTGGCTGGCGACACTTCGGTTCACAGCCCCCACTCAATCCACTGAGCTACGCCAGCCAGGGCGACATATTACATTTCTCATTATGTTACAGGGTTCAGCCAAGAGCGGGGACCCCAAATAGGCATTTGAAATGGGGTCCGGAACTTAAGGTGTCCAGGAGATTTTAAGATGTCTCCATCCCCCCCACCCAGGGTGTGGGTTGGGGGAAGGGACAAATAGAGCAGGGCCATTGAGAGCTGTTTTGCATAGCAACAGCCTTGCAGCTACCCTCTGGCGTGGTCACTTAACATATCTATAGCCTTTAGCTGGTCACTTAGATATGTTAAATAGCTGTGATCATCTCTGAGCCAGGGGAATGGAAGTAACTTCCCCACCAAGACGTGACTGGGGGCAGATCCCCCAAGCTACAGCGCCTGTGCCTGCATGGGAGCTCGGAGAAGATTGGCTCCAGGACCTGAGGCCACACCTGCCCAGATTCAAGATGGCAGCCCAGTAAACCTGGAAGGATACGAGTTCTGGCATGTGAAGCCGAGTGTGGGAGGAGTCGGAAATGAGGCTGCAGAGGAAGATTGGCCACGGGGATTTAAAACCCAGACTTGGCGGCCATGGGAGAGAGAAAACCATGTGGCTGTGGAGGTGCAGAGAGGATCACGGCCATTGAGAGGAGGAAGAACCGTGCTGCTTTAGGAGAGAGAACCACGCGGCCTGGACAGAGCAGGGACCCCCACAGCTTTAGAAGGGGAACCACCACCCGGTTTTAGCAGAGATCCCGGCGACTCAGCAGAGGGTGCCGGGAACCCAGGGAGGTCTCCCAGTCGAGATGGAGTATTAACGGGAAGAACCAGAGGACTGCCTGAGCCGTGGACTTCTATTTCCTTTCCTGAGATACGGTACTCTGGACTGGGCAAAGGGGGAAGGAAGGAAGGACTGTGTCTATTTGTGGGTGTTTTTAGGGACTTTAGGATTTTTGGTAAAGACATTAGGTCACTACTTTAAGTTAGTATAGCATTAAATAAACATTTCCTTTCCTTTTCACGAATCTCTGTCATTGAGAGACGTCTTTCCTCTGGCAGTGGACATAACAGACCCGGGGCCTTCTTTCAATAATAGTATATTGTCCCAAGGCCCCCCTTGGCTCCCCTTGTCTGTTCTGTAACAATTACATTACATTACGTATCTCATCAGCACAGGGTAGTATTAAAACCGTAAACTGGATGAGACCCCTTAGGGAATACCATCAACACTAACAGATAGGAAAGTGTGGATGAATCTAGCAAAGTAGTGCGAGTTGGGAGACCAGAAGCCACCTGAAGAATGTGTTTAAAACACCCCTGAGAATCAGAAGTAAGAAGACTGAAAATTGCCTCTTGAATTTCTTAGATGTCATTTATGTCTTTGATAAGTACGGTTTCAGTGGAGTAATAAGTATAAAACCTGATTGAAATGGGTTTAAATGAAAGAGCTTTCCTATATTGCTGAAGATAGTATTAATCAGTGTAACTCATTTGGACAGTTTGACAGTGGCTATCAAAATGCAAATGTACACGTTTGACTCAGCAATTCAACTTGGAATTTATTCTGTGGACACGCTTGAATATGTGCAAAATAACATATGTAAAGTTAATTTTTTGAATTGTAGTGAAATTTGCATATGAGAATTTTACCACCTTAACCATTTTTAAGTGCACAGTTTGGTGGAATTAAGAACATTCACATTGTGGTGAACCATCACCACCATCCGTCTCCAGAATATTTTTTATCTTACAAAACTGAAACTCTGTATCCATTAAATACTAATTCCCCATTTCCACTCTCCCCCACCCCACAACTACTGCTCTACCTTTTGTCTCTATGACAGAGAAGTATTGTAAGTTTTTTTTAACTACCACCTATATAAATTAATACTGTTAAATTAATTAAACTGAGGTGGCTGTAATGCCCTGTCAGCCTACATAACCAAAACAAACACTAAGCCTGTAAATGCCCGAAGGTTAAGAAATCAAAGCCTAAGGACAATCAATCACAAAAGCCAACCAGGCTTTTCCAAATAAGGTAACCACAAAAGCTACAGGTAATCCAATAATGTCCTTGTTTGCTTCGGTGTCTTCTCTATAAAAGCGTTGATCCTGTTAGTAAACTGCTTCTAACCATTTCCAGTTGGATGCTGCCCAATTAAAATATTTTCCTTAAATAAACTTTTTAAAAAGATTTTATTTATTTACTTTTTGAGAGAGGGGGAAGGTGGGAGAAAGCAAGGGGAACAATCATGTGCAAGAGAAACATCAATCGGTCGCCTCTCCCATGCCCCCAGCTAAGGACCTGGCCGGCAACCCAGGTGTGTGTGCTGACTGGGAATCGAAGAGGCAATCTTTTGGCCCACAGGCTGGCATTCAATCCACTGAGCTGCACCAGCCAGGGCTATTTTGGTCAAATAAAATCTTAAAAAATTTAATATGCCTCAGGTTATCTTTAAACAATACTCATCTGACTCCTTGTCATATGCTAGATCTTTCACTCTGTTTCTTTTTTCTCCTTATATTTATTTCTACCTGATACATATACAGTTGCTTATCTGTCTCCACCACTGGAATGTATACTCCCTGAGGGCAAGGACCTCTGTCTATTTTTGCACATTGCTATATCCTCAGAACTTAGCACAGTACTTGGCAAGTATAGGAGCACAGAATCAGCATGAGTGAAGTTCAGGAAGAAAAGCACTCCTGTTCTAACTTCCTGGTGAATGGATCAGATCCTGTCCCTGAGGATGTGCATTCTCCTAGTGCTGAGCTCTTAGTTTTTTTTGCTCTGGTTTCTCTCCAACTATCAGTCCACTACCACCACAACATTTCTCTTAAGTTTTGATGCAGTTTGATTCAATTTCTTATCTTGTGCCACCATTTCAAATTCTGAATCCCTTTGTCCTTCCCCTCTGACCTCCAGACCAGTGATATCCCCAAAATACATGAATGTATTGACTATTTCTTCCTCTCTCTCCATGTTTATTAACATTACCCTGAACATACATACAAAGTTTCTGGAGTGGAATCAGATAATTATTATTCACTTTAAAGCAAATAACCACCCTATGATCCTGTATGGCCCAATTATTTCCCCTGGGGTGATACAACAAAAACCAAACATTATTTTACAAAAATTGGGCTTGTATTGTAGAAGAGGAATGTCTTCCCACAAAAGAACCTGGATATTTATACAAAAAAAAAAAAAAAGAGTCAGCTGTCTCCTTCCTAATGAAAGTCTCCTTGGAGATGGGATGGAGAGGATCCAGAATTCTCATGTAAAGAAATCTGTCAGGGTAGGGGGAGGTTAAGAATAATATGGGAAATGGAGAAGCCAAAGAACTTACATGTATGACCCATGGACATGAACTAAGGTGGGGGAATCATGGTGGGAGGCAGGGTAGAGGGCAGAGGGAAATAAAGGGGAGAAAAAATGGAACAACTGTAATAGCATAATCAATAAAATATATATATATATTTTAAAGAAATTTGTCAGGGGAAAGATAAGACCTTCACAACTCAGGGATGTGTCCAAGGTCTGGGCTGCTGTGCTCCCACCACTATGCCCCCAACTGTAAAGAGATTTACTCTGAGGTCAATTGTTGGGAACTGCCCTGCCTGGTATCAGAAGCTGTAACCCCCGCCTAGGCTAAGGCTAAGGGAGCGCCCTTGGAACCGTAAGCCAGCAAGGAGACAAAAGCCTATCTCCCTGGCAGGAGCGCTGCTTCTGCTGCTTCATTCATAACTGAACCCCAAAGCTTGGTCAGTTAGCCAAAGATGGGTAAGATTCCCCAAGGGGGGAATGACCTAACACAGACATGATCACGTGGGAGGCCCCCAAGAAAGGACTTTGGGGGCTACAGCAAAAGGGGGTGATGGACCTTCCCTCTTCGGCTTTGACATAGCCAGCCTGAAACAATGACAGGGTGGTGCAGCTCTGTGCTGAAAAGGGTGGGTTCCCCGGGTGATCAGGCCTAAGAAAGAACATGTAAATTCCTGTGAAACCTTTTTTGTTTAGAATGCTCTCAGTTGAATGATAAGGGTCCAAGGAAGAAGTTAGTTTATTCCTTAAAGTCTTACAGCTCTTTGACCCTGACTCAAAATAGGCCCTCAGACTTCCTTGTTATCTATTATTTAATCCTTACTTCCTAGCAATGAGTAATGAGCTTTTACCTGAATTCTTATTCAAACGAAACCAATAAAAAGCCTCTCCAGAGGGGGAAGGAGGTGCTCTCCCCACCAGGGAGGGTGGCCAAGCGGCGTGCTCCCCACGTGAGGAGTGGCCATGGCGCCCTCCAGGAGAGAGGGTGGCCAAGGCGCTCCCCACATGAGGAGTGGGCCTGCTGTTCCTATTCCCCCACAGGACCTGGTTGTCTCTGTGTATGTTTTTCTCATGTGTTGACAAACATCCACAGCCGAGATGGATACTGCTGGCCAGTATCCATCCACAGTCAATCTCTCTGGAAGTCTCTCATTATCTAATTAGTCATAAGTTACCTTTTAGGCTTGCTGGAACCAAGTTTCAGTAACATTTATTTAGAAAGCTCTAGCTGTGTGGAAACATATCCACCTTGGATATTTACTATAGTATTTTCTCTACAGCCTCACACCATCTTATCCTCCATGTTTGCTAGTATTCGTCAAAGACTTAAATCACAAGCATCAGTAACTCACTCTAATTTAAGCTGAAGAGCAGTCACTAGGAAGCACAGAGGCAGGCTTGGAAACCAGGGCAGCAGCCAGGGTTACCACCAGGATCACTCTACAGAAAGAGTCTGATCTGACTGCTGCTGAGTGTTAGGCATCACAGTCACAGGGCTGCAATCAGTGGCAGCTGCTGACAGCAAACACTGGGTACCACGGCACAGCTTCTACTACTGCGACTGCCATCACAGAAATGAATTAGAGTACCCATTCTTTATACCATTGATTTCCAGTTTAAATTTTGGGAGAATCTAATTGGTTGAGCCTAGGAGATGTGCTTCTGTCTTAGTTGCAATGGGAGCTAGTAAGTGTGGGGCCCTGACTATCACTGAGACTTATATTATGGAGAGTTGCCCCTTCTCAAAAAAAGAAAGTTCTGGTGCTGGGTAGCCACACAAACAACAAATGTCTGCTGTCCTGCTATGCTACCTGTATTTCTTAACACATTTTTTATCTACCTCCATCCAAATGCATAAGCAAGAAATCATGGCATCATCTTTTAATTGTTCACTCTATACCCAGTAGGCCTCACAGATCTGTTGCTCCACCTCCACTTAAGGATTTCTTCTCCCCACCCTGGCTTTATTGAGACATAATAAATATGCAATGTAACAAAAATACAATATAATAATACAATGATTTCATGTATGTAAATATTGCAAAATAAGTACAGTAAGTTTAATTACAAATGTTTTTTTCTTGTCCTGAGAACTTTTAAGATACAATCTCTTAGCAACTTTCAACCATACAATATGGTGTTGTTAACTATAGTCACCATGCTGTACATTATATCCCCAAAGCTTATTTCTCTTGTAACTAGAAGTTTGTACCTGTTAATAACCTTCACCATCTCCTATACCCCCAGCCAACTCCCCTTAAGCATTTCTTGTATCTATCCTTTTATCTCTATTCCCATTGCCATGGCCACAGTTGGGCCTTCATCATTTCCTCTTGCATATTCTCCTTGGATATTTGCTATAGTATCCTAGGTGGTTCCCCGGTGCCAGTTCTCAGAGCTTGCAATCAATCTTCCAAACTGCTATTACACAATTGTCTTTCTAATATCTGATTGTATCATTCCCAGACTTACAGTCTGTCAAATGGTCTTCATCTCATTCAGAATTAAGTAGAGATTATTGAAATGGCATATAGGGCACTTCTAAAGCCCCATTTCAAGTTTCATCTTCTTTTTATATTATGCTATATGAACCCTTCCCTCCAACTGATCTCAAATATGTAGTGCTTTCGTGCACATCACACTGGAATGAGGTGTTGTTGCCTTCCCCTGGAATGTCCTTCTAACTTCACTCACTTGCTTAACTGCTATTTATTCTTAAGTCTCAGCGCATTCCGCCCCCTAGATGAGTTAGAGGCCCACCCTCTGTAATCCCATAGGTTATTCTATACACATATATTACAGCTTATTCACTATGTGTTAAGTTATTTTACTGTTTGTCTCCCTCACTAAATGATTTCTTTGAGGTAGGATCTTGCTATCTCTACCCCTTCATTGCCTTGAGTCTTTAATACATATTTGCTGATGGGATACAAAGCATCACTGGAGGCAGAAAAGAAATTTCCACTGGACAAATGAAACTGAGACCTGACCAGATTAGATGAGTTTTCCTAAACTATCTAATTTTTGCCATAGTTAATTATGGCAACACTAAAATGAGAATTCTTAATTCCTAACTCAGTACTCTCTCCTCTTTATCAAAACTCCTCTTCTACAAGGCACATTGCCTCTTATGAAAATCTCACTGCAAATTTTATTCTGAAAATTTTCTCCTACAAATGGATGGGTCACATATGTTTTTAAATAGAAAATTTTTCAAAGGTACTGCCCCAGTGGCAACCCAGTAGCACCTCAGGAAAACGTTATCCGATTTTATCAACTTCATATACATAGAAATTCTGTTAAAAAGTATTTAAAAGTCAATTCCTCATAACACAGTCAGCTGACCTGCTTCAGTGATGGTTGAGGTGATGGCACTTACATGAAGGCAAAAATCTGGGTTTGGACACAAATACTATATGATGTCATATGTGGAATCTAAGAAAGACATGCTCAGAGAAATAGAGAGTGGACTGGTGGTTGTGAGTGGCTAGGGGTGGGAGAACTGGGGAGATATTAGGCAAAAGATAGAAACATTCAGTTATACAATTAATGAGTTTGGGGATCTAATGTAAAGCATGCTAATTATAGCTAATAATACTGTATCACATACATGAATGTTGCTGAGAGTAGATATTACATGTTTACACCACAAAAGGAAATGAAAACTATGTGACAGGATGGATGTGGTAGCTAATACTATGGTGGTAATCACTTTGCAATTTATAAATGCATTAAATCAACACATTGTATACCTTAAACATAAACAATGTTATGTGTCAATTACATCTGAACAAAACTGGAAAAAAATAAAGAAAACAGCTAATGGGGGGGGGATCTGAATTTTAAGGAAGCAAGTAAAGTTTTAAGACATTGACATGTCAATAATATGAGGTCACTTTGTGCTATGACCCTTGTTAATCAAATCAGAGGATTGTTTATATCCCTGCAAGTGCTTAGCTACTATAATTGCAATAACTGCTCAATGAAAGTGAAAGAGAAAAACTGACAGGCAGCCATGAGTTCATGGATGACCCAGAACAAAGTTGTCAGACTCTGCATGTGAGGCTGTAATTATAGGACCCAAGCAGAACCCACCATGACTGGAAGTCTAATTGTCGCTCAGTACCAGAGGTCTGGGAAAATTAGAGAAGTATTTCCAAATCACTATTGCCAGTATTTTATAGCCTCAGTTCAACCAATTATCGTAACTACCCATGCTGTGGTAATAGTAGGCCATAAATATTTTCTTTTATCTTTGAAATTTTACCCTTTGTTTTGTTTTCTACACCAGAAGCTAGAAGCTTGTTATTAGAATAATGAGACAACAAATTTAGTCTTACAATGAAATAGGTATTATAAATAAAAGAGTGAATTTATATTTAATGACTTTCACTATATTTCAAATATAGTTAAGTTTAAAATTCAATTGGCAGAAAGACATTATACAATATAATGTATATGTGTATAATAAAACTACATATTTATACATTTACACATCAATATTAAATCATTTTTAAAAAGTCTACAAGGATAATACCCATTAAGGACCTGATAATGGTGTCATTTGATGAGGGACATTATATGGAGAGACAAAAAGTTAAGATAACATGCAGCAATTTATACTTCATGTGTCTCTGTATTTTTTAAAGGGCTTACCAAAAAAATAATAATAATAACACCCAAGTTGATCTTGCTAGTAAGATCAAGCATATACTTGTGAATTCATAGAGCAGGATTATGCTAGTAAACAAGCATATACTTGTGAATTCATAGAGCAGGATTTGACCCAGGCTAGATAGAATTTCCTATGCCCTTAAAAGCTCTGTTACTATTACCTAATTATATTACATTCATGTTTATATAAAAGAGCCCAGAAATAATTTTAATATGTATCTGATATTTTATTATATAGATGTAGTGTAACTTTATTCGTAAGTTTTTATTTTCTTTGCAACTATTTAAAACAACTTAAAAAAAGTTTTTGTTATGGAGTTTTCCAAACATAAACAGAAATAGAGGAAATACACAAGGGAAGGCAAACGTAGGCTTATTATTGTGAGTACATGAAACACAGAGTTTATTCTTGTATTATTTATTAATTTTTGTATTATTTTCCATATGAACAACTACAAACCTACTTTTACCTACCCCTTTATGTAAGGACCCCTTAGTATCCATAACCCAGCTTCATTCTATGGCCATACTTGTTTGCCTAAAATGAAAACCTTATTTTTTTCTCTACTCATATAACTTCTTCCTTATTGTAATCATCTTTATCTAAAGATAAAGAGAGTTTATGAATACCTAGATTCTAATCCATTCACTATTCTCAACAACTTTAATTAAACTTTAAAATAATTTTTTATTATTAGAGGATTATTTTTCAGAGTTTCATAACTATCTGGGGCAAACTTATTTAAAATATAAATCACAACTTCCAGCCAAGATGGAGGCACAGGTAGACATATTGTGCCTCCTCGCACAAGCAAAAGAAGGACAACAATAAATGTAAAAACAAAAAACAACCAGAACTGACAGAAAATCTAACTGTATGGAATTCTGACAACCAAGGAGTTAAAGCAGAAATATTCATCCAGACAGGTAAGAGGGACAGAGATGGGCAGTGGGTGGAGAGAACTTGTGGTAAGGAGGTGGCTGGTGGACCCCGCGAGGTGACGGCTGGTGGACTGGGTGGTCCCACATTCACATGCAGATAAACAGGGAGGAACAACTGGGAAGTGAGACAGACCACAAAACCCAGGGTTCCAGTGTGGGGAAATAAAGCCTCAAACCTCTGACTGAAAACACCTATGGGGGTTGAAGTAGCAGGAGAAACTCCCAGCCTCACAGGAAAGTTCATTGTAGAGACCAACGGGGTCCTAGAATGTACACAAACCCACCCACTCAGGAATCAGCACCAGAAGGGACCAATTTGCTTGTGGGTAGTGGAGAAAGTGACTGAAAACTGGCAGAGAGTGGAGCAAGCAACACTGTTCTTTCTTGGACCCCTCCCCATGTACATTGTCACAACACAACGATTTGGGTTGCCCTGACCTGGTGAACACCTAAGGCTCTGCTCCTTACTATGTAACAGTTGCACTGAGACAAAAAAAAAAAAAAGGCCCAAATGAAAGAACAGATCAAAGCTCCAGAAAAAATACAACTAAGTGATGAAGAGATAGTCAACCTATCAGATGCACAGTTCAAAACACTGGTAATCAGGATGCTCACAGAACTAATTGAGCTCAGTTGCAAAATGAAGGAACAAATGAAGGCTACCCAAAGTGAAATAAAGCAAAATATACAGGGAACCAACAGTGACAGGAAAGAAACCAGGACTCAAATCAACAGTTTGGACCAGAAGGAAGAAGGTTACATTCAACCAGAACAGAATGAAGTAGCAAGAATTCCAGAAAAAAATGAGAAGAGGCTTAGGAAATCCAGGACATCTTTAAATATTCCAACATCTGAATCATAGGGGTGCCAGAAGGAGAAGAGGAAGAGCAAGAAATTGAAAACTTATTTGAACAAATAATGAAGGACAACTTCCCAAATCTGGCAAAGGAAATAGACTTTCAGGAAGTCCAGGAAGCTCTGCGAGTCCCAAAGAAGTTGGACCCGAGGAGAAGTACATCAAGGCACATCATAATTACATTACCCAAGATTAAAGATAAGGAGAGAATCTTAAATGCAGCAAGGGAAAAGGAGACAGTTACCTACAAAGGAGTGCCCATAGACTGTCAGCTGATTTCCCAAAAGAAATCTTGCAGTCAAGAAGAGGCTGGAAAGAAGTATTTGAAGTCATGAAAGGCAAGGACCAACATCTAAGATTATGTTATCCAGCAAAGCTAACCTTTAAAATGGAAAGGCAGATAAAGTGCTTCCCAGATAAGGTCAAGTTAAAGGAGTTCATAATTACCAAGCCCATATTATATGAAATGTTAAAGGGACTTATCTAAGAAAAAGATTAAAAATATGAACAGTAAAATGGCAACAAACTCACAGCTATTAACAACCAAACCTAAAACAAAAACAAACTAAGCAAACAACTAAAACAGGAACAGAATCACAGAAATGGAGATCACACGGAGGGTTATCAGTGAGGAGTGGGAGGGGAGAGCGGGGGGAAAAGTACAGAGAATCAGTAGCATAAATGGTAGGTACAAAATAGACAGGGCAGGCATTAAGAATCGTATAGGAAATATAGAAGCCAAAGAACTTATATGTGCGACCCATGGACATAAACTAAAGAGGGGAAATCCCAGTGGGAGGGGGTGTGCATGGTGGAGGGGAATAAAGGGGGGAAATGGGACAACTGTAATAGCATAATCAATAAAATGTATTTTAAAAAATAAAATCTAACTCCCCTAAAATTTTCTATCTCCATGACAATTCAAAAATATAAAAATCCTGTGCAAATAACTACAATGATAATTATGTTTTAAACTATTAGTGTGCATTGATAGAAAGTTAAAGAGTTGGATAAAATACAGAGAATCAGAAAAGAAAATACTGTTTTCTTTCTGTTTTGTTGTATGGATACAGCCTTTTGCTGTATTTTCTTTCAAGCCACGGTCTTTGGTTTTAAACGTCTTTTGGTCAAACAAAAATAAACTCAGGTGGAAGATACAAGCCCAGTTGACTATTTTAGTTCCTTTACATAGCATCTTCCTGGAGGTGCTTCAAATTTAAAATAGCATTCTTGTCCAGTGCATGACAGAGTGAAACTCAGAGGCCAAGACTATTAATTAGTCTGGAGAGCAAAGAGGAGTGTAACCACAGGTTGTTTCAGAACAATGGAGTTTCAGGACCATGGACAGCAATATGCATGCGCACCTCCCTTATTACCCCCATTGTGGATAGTTTGCTCCTACAGAAAGGCATCTGTTACTGTGTATCAAGAGTGGCACTAAAGTGAAGACTCAGACTTGGTTCAAAGGCCAACAGCAGAGGCCAATCTAGCATGCTCAGGCAGAGGGATGGTAGACGTCTTCAAATCCAAACACAGATAGCCAGGAATCACTCTCAGAGGAAGGAAAAGTCAAATCTGAGGACAAAAAGGAAGGAATGACCTGAATAAAATAAACAATGGAAGATATTCAGACATGAGAACTAGACATGAGAACTAGAAACAGCATTTTCACGTACAGAAGCAGGCGGGCATGTCCATACAACAGTGCAACTAGAATAAGTTCTTCCTGCCTTTTTATCTGAATTCAGTTCAATTTGATTCAAATCCACAAGGTCTCAAGGAATGCCAATAAAAGTGAGATAATAGTTTTAAGCAGTAACCCTGGTGTGGACAGATAAGAGCTAACAGATTTGCACTCCCCACAGGCATGAACAAGATTGAATGATTGTTATTGATTACAACTGTGACCTAGGTAGGTCTTCCTGAGTCCTCGTGGTCTTTACGTTTGGAAGCAGATACCTTAATTCACTAACAATTATTTTGCACCAATTGGGGAGGGGGGAGATAAAACAGAATGAAAGAAAAGTGAGGTTGGGGAAGGAAAAATTGATGAGTAGAGGTGTGATTTTTTCCACCCTCATTTTAGTTACTTTATTTCAACATTATTTTAATCTCTCAAGAAAAAAAATTACTTTACGTAGACCTCTTTTAGGAAGAAAACCACAAGTGTGTGTGTGTGTGTGTATATACACATGTGCAGATAAGTCATATAAGTTGAGGATAACTTTTGTCTTGACTTTATTCAAAATAGATAAAAAAAGTGTCAATACAATTAGGAGAGATCAACAAGTAAGCACAGTATATAGAGACAAGTGTTTTTTCTTTCATTCAAGAAGAAAACTGTCTCTTACTTAAACATAAGAGAATACTTATACTCTATTTTTAACTATTTTAAATAAAAGACAGTTTCATTAGAATAAACAAACCAAGAATACACTGTACAGTGGGTAAGATTCTTAACATCAGAAGCTCCTTCATCAGAGATAGACAATACTGCCAACTTAGTAGGAAAAAAAGCTGTGAACAGAAATTCAACAGTTTGGCAAATAAGCCAGTAAAAGTAGTAGAGGACCATATGCCCACTTTGTTTTGCTGCATCACTCTTGTAACTATTGTGAATGCAAACGTTGTCTGGCCCTAACTCAAGTCTCTTCATTAACCTCTGTAATGAGTGTGGTACGATGTGACTGACTACATGCATGTCCTCAATGCTCTGTGTGTCCTTTTTCCAGATTTGTTCTTTGCTGGTTAGAGGATACCTTCCTGTACACAACACTCATTCTCTGTTCAAAGATATAGAAGAAACTACTATAGATGGTGGGAGCAAAAGTAGGTTTACAGATGTTCATTTGGAAAATAATACAGTAATTAGTAAATAATAATACAAGAATAAACTCTGTACTTTGTGTACTCACAATTGTAAACTTACTTTTGCCCTACCCTGCTAAATATACTTCTGCTAAAATCATCTCTAGGTTTTGCCTAATATCTAGCAATATCAAGGGACAAGTCTGGACCATAATAATTTTTCCTCAGCAGATGCTATGATTGGGGACTTTGAGTCAACTCCTAGATTAGGGGTTGGCAATTTTTTTTCTGCAAAGGGCCAGATTTTTAGGCCTTTGTGGGCCAGAAAATATTTACCATCACATATTCTCCTTTGTATTTTTAAAATTTTAAAGTAACAATTTAAAAATGTAAAAAAACATTCTTAGTTTAAACAAACCATGAGTCATATTTGACCCCTAAGATATAGTCTGCCAACTCCTTCAAGGAAAAAGTTGGAAGAAGATTAGAGTTGCTTGGCCTAAAGAAAGTAATGAAATGAGGGCACCTCAGTAAAATTAGGGAAATATGCATATAAGTAACATTTTAAAGATGTAACACTCTTTTTTTCCCAAAGGAATGATATGGCTATGCAACCTGTTTTTTCTTTGACAACTAAAATTAATCTGTCCCTTGGAAAAGGACATGAGTTGTCCATTCCACATGAACAGTGATGTTTATAGGAGTAAACTGATGAGGAAGACTGCTGACACACTCAAGTGGAGTATTTACTACCATCCTTGATTTTTTCCACTAATATCAGAGCTGTTTAAGCAACAAGTTGAGAGAGACTTTCCTTCTATATTATGTGGAGGAAATCTGTATGTGTATGTCTCTGTGCATTTGTACATAGGAAATAGACAAAGTATATGTGTGTTTACATATGTGATCATGAATATGTAATATATATGTTTTTTACATAAGGGAGCCAGTGGAGTAAAATTGGATGAGTAGGATTGGTTATTACACAGCCAGCCTGTTAACTAGCTTTGTTCAATTATTTCCTTCTACCTGCATAAGGTCCTGAGCATACCCGAACACGGAGCAAAGAGGTCTCTAGCATCACTTATAGAGCAGTGCTCGCGTCTGGAGTGAAGCACTCCAGGCAGCTCTGCACTGCCTGACAGTGACTGCCGAGGTACACCTTACCTACTTCCATTTAATCAATTGGTTGCTCCTCTGAGGAGTACGTTTTTTATAAATACATATTTCGATTAAGCTTATTGTCAAGGAGGTGACAGGGCCTGCTACAAATGAATCCCATATGTGCTAATTACCTTACAGAGCACAGAAGATATAGAGATTAGGGTAATGACTTGGATGGATGAACAAATAGGTCAACTAGAGATGAGTGAACTGATTTGTCTAATATTAGAACTGAGCCCTACAAACTCCCTGCGTGAACTAAATCATTCAATTGCTTCTGTAGCTTTAGAATTTGAAGTATAGTTTTAAGCCTTTAGAGTTTTAAATTTTCATGCATTTGCTAGGTTTCTGCTTGTGGAAAATTATGAATATATAAGAACACACACTCTAACAAAACTGCATTCCTGGTGGTTAATGATGTGTCAAAACATTCTTTACCATCCTCAAAGCTTCCATAATTTACCTAATATCTGTGATAGAAAGACTCTGCATGAGAAAATCCTCAGCACTGCATGGGCTGCAGTCATGAACATATATCAAAATGTAACATAATGATATTCCTTCATAATAGTTATCAGCAGATTGGACTTTAAAATTTGAGTATATAAAATAAGGTGGTAAGTTAAGAAGCCAACACAGAGGCTTTGCTGATCTAGGAGTCAAGAGACACAAACCCTTAGTTCATCCCTGCCTTTAGGAACTTTGTGAAGTTAAGATATTAAGCCCTCAGTGCCTTATTGTTCTCTTTTTATAAAACTGACTTCACATGCAAGTGTCCATGCATCAGTTAATGCTAAAGTTGTAAAGAAGGAGAAGGAAACGTTACTTTATTTTGCATTTCTTCCTGCCTTTCAAATACACTCTTCTCAATGTTTATCCCACGAAAAGAAAGATACTAGATTCAGTGATAGAATGAGAAGGATGATTTGTCAAATTAAAAAAGAAAAAGAAAAAAGCTAAGCTATTGGGTAATGTGTTCTGATTTAACACTTGTCTTAATTTCCTTAGGCATTCAAGAACTGTCTCTACATGTTCTAACCAGACATATCATTTCTGTGATGACAACTTGGTCAGAGAGTTTAAATAACAACAGTTTTACCGCTGTAGGAAAAACAGGTTACTCATGTGATAGGATGTAGTGAGCCCCTACTGAGTCAAAATCAGTATTTAGATATAACTAGACTGACTTCTAACTATTTTATTTTCCTTTGTCCCCTGCCATCTCCCACTCTTCACACCCTTCCCAACCACTTACTCGAGGCCAAAGATGGAGAACATAGTATGTTCTGTGGCTGAACTCCATTGATTCCCATTGGGACTCTCTATAAAGAAAAGTTACAAAATGAATTCCAAGGAACATTTTAAGTGACTTCTGGAAGCCAAAGGTACACAGCTCAATATAAGTGAGAAAAAGGGGCACTCCCTACAGGTCTTCTCACAGCATAGCATGAGTTGGCATCACCGACAACAGCTTCAGAAAATGCATTGGTGCTTCAGCACTTCCAGATTGGGCAACTCTGAAAGCAATAAAAAATGGTACCTTCAACCCTGGTTGGTGTAGCTCAGTGGATTGGGCATGGGCTGCCAACCAAAGGGTTGCCAGTTCAATTCCCAGTCAGGGAACATGCCTGGGTTGCGGGCCAGGTCCCCAATAAAGGCCACAGGAGAGGCAACCATACACTGATGTTTCTCTCCGTCTCTCTAAAAATAAATAAAATCTTGTTTTAAAAAATACACATTTAAAAATGGTACCTTCAATAAGTTCAATCAGATGAGGACAGCAAAGGCAGCCACCACTTTCAGGCAGAAAATTAACCAGGTGACCAGATTTCCAGCACAAGAGGGCTTCCTTGCAAGACATGCCTTGGGAATTTAGGGGGAGATTGGAGGTCCTGTGATAGTAGATGAGGGCAGAAATATTAAAATTTGATTGCTCACTTTTTTAACTCCATTTGTATCCACAGACTGGGACTGGTGAAGACTGACAAATTCAGCCTATATGGAATTTCTGGTAAAATCCAGATTCCAAATATTATCCTCACCATGTTCATAAACAATGTGATTGCATAAATTTGATCTTCAAACTATATGCCTGCTTTTGGGCAGAAATATAGTTACCACATTCATGTGTTATAATGAGAGAGGTGATGGAAATAAGCCTCACTAAAAGAAAGAAATCATTTCCACTGATTGTTGAAATTCCACTAAAAATAATGTAGTCTTTTTTCTTGGGAAACGTTCTTTGAGAGCAGATTTGTTCCTTTATCAGGTGAAAAGGGGTGGAAAGGGGGTAGTGAAGAAGTGAAAATGATAAGAAACAATGAGGGCAAAGTCTCACAGTCTTAACTAATGTTGTTCCTCTGGCTGGAAGGCAGGAAAAAATGGTCCTTTCAGTCTCTGCTTCAGTCTCCACCACCCCAGCATCTCTCTGAGCAGCTTCTAGTTATACTGGTGTGTCAGATATGGAGAAAGGATCACTGGGTTTAGGAATAGAACACCTAGTTTTAGACCCATCTCTCTAACTAGCTAACAAAGGCTCTTGGGCAGGGGGTAGGAAATGGCCATGATTTATATAGTATTTGCCAATTTCTGTGATGTAAATATTCACATAATGACCAATTTCACAATACAAGCATGATGTCAGTGAATGTGGGATTGTGAAGAGATTCAAAATGGCACACGATCATGTAATATTGCCACCATACAGACACAAATAGATGTAAATAACTTCAAGGACACAGATGATAATAATATGTAGTAAAATAATTGGGAAATGAGTTCTATCTTACCTTTGTGTGTGTGTGTATGTGTGTGTGTGTGTTCTTAACAGCTAAATCTTATTGAATTATCACTGTGGGTCAGAATCTGCTTTTTTTTCTAATTGAGGTAAAATTGACATACAATAAACAACACATATTTGAAGTGTACAATTTTTGACACATGTATTCACCCATGAGACCATCATCGAAATCACCAAGGTGAATATATCCATCACTGCAGAAAGTTTCCCTATGACCTTTTGTAATCCCCCTCCTGCCTATCCATCCCCATCCTCATTCTATCTCCCAGGCAACTACTGATCTGCTTTCTGTCACTAGATTAATTTGGATTTTCTATTACTTTGTATAAGTAGAGTCATACTACATGTATGCTCCTGTTATCTCACTTCTTTAGCAGCCTATTATTTGAGATCCATGTTGTTGTATATATACAATAGTCTATTCCTTTTTATTACCAAGTAAATTCCATTTCATGAATATACTGTAATTTGTTTATTCACTCACTTATTAATTTATGTTTGGGTTATTTCTCAAAGTTTACTGATGCTCTTTTTATTTTTTGTTTTGTTTTGTTTTTTGTTTTTAATTCTTTTTCTCTTTGGGTGTCACTGCAGATAGTTTCTACTGCTATGTATTCAAATTCACCAGTCTTTTCTTCTGCGCTGTCTAGTCTTTTGTTAATCCATTCTAGTATTTTTTTTTCATCTCATTGTAGTTATCATCTCTAGAAATTCTATATGGATTTTTAAAACATCTTCCATGTTTCCATTGTACTTAGATGTTGAACACATGGAATATAATTAACCAGTTTTTACTATCTTTTTCTGCTAATTATAACATCTGTATCTGTTCTAAGCTGGTTTTAATCTATTAATTTTTCTTCTTATAGTTTCCATTTTCCTGCTTCTTTGCATTCTTGTTATCTTGGATTGGATATTGTGAACTTTACTTTGTTGAGTACTGCATATTTTTGTACTCCTCTAAACTTTCTTGGGCCTTTTCTGTGATGTAGTTAAGTTACTTGAACAGTTTGATCCTTTTGGTTCTCAATTTTAAGAATTTTTAAGGTTGACCTGAGCAATAATATTTAATCCAGGTTAATTATTCCCCACTATTGAGGCAAGACCCTTCTCAGTATTTTACCCAAGTTATAAGTTTTTCCAGTTGTGGGAACAGGCACTGTTTCAGATCGTGTGTGAGCACAGAGTACTTTTTCCTTTAATCCTTTCAACAGTTCTTTCTCTGGTCTCAAGTGATTTCCTTATATGCACATGCTGATCAGTGCTCTGCAGAATACTCCAGGGAGACCCTAGACAGAACTTTGAAGTGTTTTATCTCTATAGCTCTCTCCTCTCTGGTACTTTGTCCTGAGAACAGTGGTTGCCCTGGTCTTTCTGGACTCTTAACACTATCTCCACATTTCAGGGAGTCCTTAGCTCTGCTTACATTCTCCCTCTGCTCAATGGCCAAGAGCCTTTCTCAAGGCAGTAAGCTGGGGGCAACTGTAGCATCTCATCTCTCAGGGATCACTCTTTTGTAACCAAATGTCCAGTGTCTAGAAAATTGTTGTTTAGTACACTTTACCTGAGTTTTACAATTTTTTTCAGGTGGAAAAATAAATTCAGTCCCTGTTATTTTATCTTGGCTGGAAGGACAAGTAATTACTTTTATTTTTAGCATAATTTATTTCATCATAAGTTTACACAATTAAATTTTTAACAATGGCTGCATAAATGAACTCACTCACAAAATTCCTAAAAATTTTACAAGTAACTCACAAAAAACAGTAAAAGCTGCCTCTAGCACCCCTCTACTTGAGTTTCACTTTCTACATCTATTGGACAAAGAGGCAATGTTCAAAGCAATGTTCAAAGCAATGTAAGATTACTTCCAGTTTATCAAGTCCAAATTCCCCTGCTTTAGGAAGAATTGCTTTGACCAGATTTACTCAATAATTTTTAAAAATTAAGCAAATAAAATGATTAAATCCCTCAGGATTCAGACTCATAATTCAACCTATTGTACTACTCTCTCCTCTTTATTTAACAAAGTCTCCTGTCTCTATGCAGGCCAGTTCAAGCCTTTGTCATCTCTAGACATTACTGCCACTGGTGTTTCTGCTTTTAGTCTTGTTCCTCTTCAATTCTACTCTCTGTGCATCAGGAGAACCATCTCTCTAAAACCACAGATTTGATCAGCTGTTTCCATTATCTGCAGGATAAAGTCTAAACACCTTAGGATTATATATAAGGCCTTTGCAATAAATATAACATAATAAATTATTCCCACAATCTTGGCAGTATGACATATCCATACCCATGCAGTCACTCATGGAGTCACAGGATGCTTTCTCACCCTTTGACTTTCAACTTGGCCATGTGTTTGCCTTGACCAATAGGCTGTTAGGAACGTGACATGAACAGAGGCTTGAAAGGAATTTCATTAGTTGGGCTTATGCTTCTGCCATCACTATCAGACCATACTCTGGTAGCCTAAATCCTTACAGCCAGAGCTCAAAATGAGCTATGTGGGCTCCACCCACAGCCTGAAACAGAGTTTCCTAGCCACCCTAGCCTAGATGAGCCCAACTGCAGTCTACCTGAAGACCAATGAGCATCAAAATAAATGCTAGTTGTTGTAGGCCACAGAGATTTCTGTGGTTGTTTATAGTGCAGCAAAAGTTGATGGCCACAATAATCTTTTACTCCTTATGCCTGCTTTCACAATAACCCACAAGACAGCTTTACTTGTATTGTATGGATGGCATAAATGATATTTAGTGAGCTTATGTTGCTTGCTTAAAGTTTACATAGTATGTGTAGTGGATGTGATTTTTGAGTTCAGATTTGTTCTTCCCAACTATATGCCTTGCTTTCATACTGCTCCCCCAATTTCTCCTAGTTTTTGCTTTAGCAATCTAAAATACCACTCACATTTCTAGCCTTTGCACATACTGTATTGTACTAGGCATATGATTGCTCTCCTATAGATATTTATTGAATGGTTAATAAATAAATGATTGTTTACAGTGTCTTTGTTTCATCACCTGGATAATTCATGAATATTCTTCAAAACCTGGTTTAGAGACCACTCGTATGTGAAGTTTTTCTTCCTCTCTCCAATCATTTTCTTTGTGTGTTGTAATCTTTACCATAGTCCCAACATTACACCTATCATACTAAATTGCTATTATTTCATGATATATTTGTTTATCTTACCATAAAATTTCTCAATAATTCATTTTGTGTCCCTAGGATTAGTCTGGGAATAGTAAATGCCTAATAAGTGTATGTTTTCATTTAAGCATTCTTTGTGATCACCAAAATTATACTAGGGACCTAAGCTTCCAGGAAATCCCAATGCATGTAATCATCATTACAACCCAGTGACATCATCCACGCTTTTAAGCAAACACTAAAGAAAAACTTAAAATTAGCAAGTTTTGTTCTGGCTGGTGTAGTTCAGTTGGTTGGAGCATTGTCTAGTAACAGAAAGGTTGTGGCTTTGATTCTCAGTCAGGGCACATACCTAGGTTGTGGGTTCAATTCCCAGACCGAGCATGTATGATACCCAGTTTGAGTACATACAGTAGGTGACCAGTTGATGTTTCTCACATCAGCATTCTCTCTCTCCCCCCTTTCCGACTGCATTCCTTTCTTTCTCTCTAAAAGCAAAGAAAAAAAAATGTCCTTGGGTGAGAAAATAATTTTTTTTAATTAGCAAGTTTCAAGGGGGTTAGGAAATCCTTACCTGTACCCTAAGACCTCATACCTTTATTCCGCACACCTCTGAAAATTATTGCATATAGCAGGATGTTATGACGGAAAAGCACTACATTTATGAATGACATAATGGCAGGGAGAAGTAATATCAAGGTTCAGAATGAATTTTATTAATCAAAGTAATAAGAGATTTTTTCTCTTTTTAAAGATTTTATTTATTTATTTTTAGATAGTGGAAGGGAGGGAGAAAGAGAGGGAAACATCAATGTGTCATTGCCTCTCATGCACCCTCTACTGGGGACCTGGTTCACAACCCAGGCATGTGCCCTAGACTGGGAATTGAACTGGTGACCCTTTGGTTCACAGGCCTGTACTCAATCCACTGAGCTATACCAGCCTAAAGTAATAGAGTTTGATAAAGAGAAATAAAATTACTTTAAGTTTCGAAGTCAGTACTTTTTTGTAATTTAATCTTTATTGTATTTTTTATATTACCTTTTAGTACCCTTATACACCCTCCCCTAAGCAATCACCACACTGTTAAGTACTTTTTACATTTTTTACATTTTTAAAAATTTTATTTGATTGATTATAGTATTACAGTTATCCTGATTACCCCCCTTTGCCCCCCTTCACCCAGCACTCCCCATTTCTTCAGGCAATCCCCCACCATTTTTCATGTCCGTGGGTCATGCATATAAATTCTTTGGTTACTCCACTTCTTATACTGTAATTTACAGCCCCATGGCTATTCTGTAACTATTTGTATTTCTTAGTCCCCTCACCTCCTCATCCATTCCCCCACACTACCTTCCCATCTGGCAAACATCAAAATGTTCCCTGTAGCCATGATTCTGTCTTTGTTCTTCTTGTTTGCTTAGTTTGGTTTTTAGATTCAGTTGTTGATAGATATGTATCTTTTGCCATTTTATTGTTCATAGTTTTTTCTTCTTTTTCTTAAATAAGTTTATTTGACATTTTGTAAAACAATGGTTTAGTGATGATAAACTCCTTTAGTTTTTTCCTGTCTGGGAAGCTCTTTATCTGCCCTTTGATTCTGAATGATATCTTTGCTGGGTAGGGAGAGCTTGAGTATAAGTCCCTGCTCTTCACGACTTTGAATATTTCTTGCCAATCCCCTCTAGCTTGCAAAGTTTCTTTTGAGAACTCAGCTCATAGTCTTATGGGAACTCCCCTATAGGTAACTACTTCTTTTCTTTTGCTGCTTTTAAGATTCTCTCTTTATCTTCAGCCTTTGGCATTTTAATTACGATGTGTCTTGGAGTGGGCCTCTTTGCATCCATCTTGTTTGGGATTCTCTCTGTTTCCTGGATTGCATGTCTGTTTCCTTCACAAAATTAAGGAAGTTTTATTTCACTATTTTTTCAAACAGATTTCCAGTTTCTTGCTCTTTCTCTTCTCCTTCTGGCACCCCGATGATGCAAATATTGGACCTCTTGAAGTTGTCCCAAAGACTGCTTATATTTTCCTTACATTTGGGGGTTCTTTTTCTTCTTGTTCTGATTAGTTGTTTTTTGCTTCCTTATTTTCCAAATCATTGATTTGATTCTCAGCTTCATCCACTTTACTGTTGTTTTCCTATAAATTGTTCTTTAATTAGTGTGTCCTTCATTTCTGACTGGATCTTTTTTATACTGCTGAGGTCCTCACTAAGTTCCTTGAGCATTCTTATAACCAGTGTTTCGAGCTCTGCACCTGATAGACTGCTAAACTATTTAGTTTAGTTCTTTTTGGGGAGTTTTGATCTGTTCTTTCATTTGGGTCACATTTCTTTGTCTCTTCATTTTGGCAGTCTTCCTGTGTTTGTTAGTGTGTATTAGGTAGAGCTGCTTTGACTCTGTGTCTTGGTATTGTGGCCTAATGCCCAATAGGGTCCAGTGGCACTGCCTCCCCTATCACCCAAGCTGGATACTTGAGATGCACCCTTCATAGGGACTGAGTACACCCTCCTCTTGTAGTTGGGCCTTGGTTGCTGTTGGCAGATCAATGGGATGGATTTACCCAGGCCAATCAGCTGCAGGGATTGGCTGTGACCACTTTCCATCAACTCCACCCTCCATGGAGGATTATTATGCAGGGGTAGTGTGGTAGCACTCTGATGTGGTCTGTAGCTGTTCACTGAGTCCACTAGGATTTCCCAGGTGGTACAAGCCAAGGTTAGCTCCCACCAGTGTTTTGCCCGGGGCCACCCTGACTGAGCTATAAAGCAATCTGACGGGTTGCTACTTGTGCTGGGTTTGGAGATTCCCAGGTGAAGCCAATCTGTGAATCTAGGCTGACTGCTGCTAGTGCCATGCCTAGGGCTCATTGAGGCCAGATACTGACTGTTTGATAGGATTTAGTAAATTGTGAAGCAGGAGCTAAGATTAGCCATTCATATGCAAAAGTAGCTTGGGTGGGCCTGTAAACTGGGTGGAGTACAGTCTTTGGGGATTTCCCTGGCTGACTGAATGTTGTTAGCCAGGTTGATGGAGTCTCAGATATGGCACCAACTTGCCAGCTCTGTTGGGGGAAGGTTTAGAAAAGGGACAATGGTCTCTACTCACCTTGACGACAAACACTTCAGTTCCTCCCTGTATGCCACTGGTGCCTTTCAAGCTGCTACCCTGGTGCTGGAACTCAGAGGCAGTGAGTCTGAGAAGGTGAGTCCATATGTGGGTTCCTTAAGAGGAACTCTTAGGGGCTCCACAAGTTTCTTCCTCCAACTTAGTCCTCACTGGATTTTGCAGCCAGAAGTTTTGGGGATTTACCTTCCTGGCACTGGAACCTGGGCTAGGGGGCTTGGTGTGGGGCTGGAACTCCTTGCTCCTGAGATACCCCACCCAAATTTTTATCCACTACAGGTAGGTTCGGGACTAGCCTGTTCTGCATCAGTGCCTCTCCTACCATTCTGGATGAATGTAGTTTCTTTAATTCCATGGTTCTCAGACTTCCATTCAACTCGATTTCTGATGCTTCTGAATTATGGTTGTTTTATATCTTACTTGTAATTTTGATGTAGTTGTGCAAAGAAGTGAGCCATGTTTGCCTATGCCACCATCTTGACTGGAAATCTGAAGTCAGTACTTTTTAAACCTCTTAAAATGGAGCTTGCAGAAAAGATTACCTGGCTTAGTCTTTATCAAAGAACAGCAAGAGCCACTTGATGTCAGCACTTATGAACTGTAACCTTGACAATGTCTCTGATGTTGGTTTTCAAGGTTATGATCTATGACGAAAAAGGTTATGATCTATGACAAAACAAATCAGAAACCATATAAGATGTTTGCTTGAAATACATAAAATTATCTAGAAAATAATAAACTCAAGCATAGTGGCAATTCTTGTAATAAGAATAAAAATCTCATTTTAAGTGACCATTTTACAAGCCCTAGAGATTCATGAACTGGAATTTTGCCAAATCAGGAGTAGGACAAAAATTCTACATGTATGAATTTTCCATGGGCAATACCCTATTATCTCAAGAATCAAATAAGTGGACTTTAAATATATGTATTTGGGATTTTCTTCAGGTCATGAGAGCAAGATGTTGTTCACAAAAGAACCTCACATTATAGTCCTGCACATGTGCCTTCCTATGTAGTTTCTTGCCACATACCCAACTAGTGTCTTCAATTTCTCCTTTTATATATATGCCATAGAATCACTAAATTCCCTAGTACTTCTTTTTTGAAGTATATTAAACAAAACAAATCAAAATCAGTGCACTAATAGGCTTCATAAAATACAGAAGTTTTTTTCTTTTTCTTTTTCCTAGAACACAAAACTCCCTCTTGGGCTGCTTCTAAATAGCAACATAAAGATGCTCCAAAAGCACAGAGGATGCCAAAGGGGTGTTCACTGGGCAGAGTCTGTGAGCTTCTTACTGAGAATAATGCAAATCTAATTGGCTGCCTAACGAATCATTATTAAGCTCTCTGGAGTTGAAGGAGGAATGTACACATTTGCCTCAGCTAACTGTCATTTGATCAGCCTGAAATAAAATAATAGAATTTATTAGGCCATTAAATAGATATTTTCATAGGTAGCCTGAGAACCCTTCCATATCTGTGGTTCTATAATGAAGCTAATTAAATAGCCCTTATTTCTTGCACCTCCAGAACTTAGTTTTAAGAAAATGCAAATGGTCTCTATTCTTATTCAAAAATAAAAACATGGTAAAATCAGATCACAGAATTAACGTTTCTACTGAGCATGGCATATGAGAGAAGTAAAGAACAAATACAGCTTTCCATTTTCCTCCACTTTGAATTTTTGTTTGCATGCTCTGAGAATTTTGTCCTAAACTATTATAGTCAAATTATTATTATACACTGATTCTCTTTAAAGAATTATAAGATTTATATTCTGCTCTCTAACCATAATTGTCAGTTATTTAATGTAATTTGTTTAAATTTGTTCATTGTATATCACTTGTCCTTTCTACATAACTTAATCATTTATTTTTATTTATCTTTTTAAAATGAGAAAAAATTCTTGAAGTGCTTTTGTTTATTTGTTTTACTAAAGATTACATGGAGGATTAAATGAAAAGTTAGGGTTATTTGACACTGTCTTTTTTTGTTTTATGGAGTTAATATTTTCTTGAATCTTGAGAATCAAAGCAATTGTGTAAAATTTTATTCTTCTGAAGTGTGCTCTTCATCTATAATTTACATTATTTGTTTCATTTTGTTCCAGCATTTTTGTAGAGGTCCCATTTGGGTGTTTATTACTGTTTGTCAAAATAAAAATAGTGTGGTGGAATCATCTAATGCCTTATTCATTTGGGGGAATATTTGAATCCTTACCTTAGAATATGGACTACAGGTTTCATTTTAGTGTTATTATTCTATTGTATAATCAGTCCTCTACTTGCCTAAGGAGACGGACCAAACCTGTTGCCATAGATAGCCACACTGTTAGGCTTTGTATTATCAATTGCCCACCTCTGTCCAATTATGCAAAATTATGAAAAAATTTTTACTGTCCTATTCAGTGGGATGTCCTAAAGTGCTGACTTATTCTTTAAAGTGAGTCCCACAATTTTGTGAAAAATCAGATTACTGTGACACTCATAGTTTGTTAACTGTTTTTTTTAATTAATTTTCCTTCCTTTCCTTCCTCCCTACCTTCCTCCCTCCTTCCCTTCTTCCTTCCTTCCTTCCTCTCTTTTTGAGTGGGTCCACTTAACTATTTCCCTTTCTAGCCATCTTTGTTCCTCTGCTGCAAATTTGATTCTTAACATAGAATCCCCATTCCCTTACCATACAGAGCTCTTTCACTCTGATTAAGAATCAAGAATAGAAAATTCCCTAAATGATAGCTGGTAGCCACAGGATCTACTACAGCTGACCATGTACATTGGGAAAATAGGCTCCAGGACTTGGTCTTTGCCTTTCTTGCTGCTTCCCCATTCTTTTAGTCTTGCATCTTCAAAATGGAAGCACAGTGGGTACTTTATTACCTTGACTTCCAATAACACTACAAATGACCTCTAGTAGGGGAAAGCTTTGGAAAAACATATACCAAACTCTTAACTCTGAGAATTTGGCTTGTTACATTATATATTCTATCATGTTCTAATTTTTTCAGTAAGCTTATTTCATTTTAGTACTTTTTAAGGGTATTTACAAATTACTTTTTAATATTGTGGCAAATAAATTTTAGTACACTGAAAATTTAAAAGTGAAATAAGAAAATCCTTTGTAGAAAAAAATGAATGCAATTTATAATTAAAGTTGCAGAAATGAAAAATTTTCCAAATAAATATAAATATACTAGAACAAGTACATAGACTGAGGAAGGGCACTAATTATATTGAAATGCAATGAAAATTATATTCAATATAATCTAAATATCAAATTGGAAAAAAATAAGGAAAGAGGGTCTACAGCTTCTTATTGAATTGACTGACTTCAGAAATGTTAACATACTTGATGATGCTAGAAGTGCTCCTGCATTTATAGATGGATTCTAACAAATTTTCCCAATTATCATGGAAACTATTCTAGTTCAGTAGACAAGAGACAGCAATTATAAGCCTTGGAAACAACCTCCCAGGTATTTCTATGAGATGGTGATTGTATTATAGATGTTCTCGTGTACACACATAGATATTATAACTTGAACCAAATAATTTCCTCATGATGCACTAATTATTATTCAAACCTCTTCCAAGTCATCTGTTTAGCTAAATAGGGGTGCCTGTGTTCCAAGTCCTTGAGGACCCCTGAAGAAAACTGAGTCTAATAATTGGAGCATCTCACACCACTCTGAGTTAACTCTTTATTTTGTGGCTGCCTCAATTTGTTCTGCAGATACAACATCACTATAGCAAAATGTGTTGTTAGATAAATCAGTTCTATGAATCAATATCAAAGATAATATTTTAGTTGTAATCTTGATTTTTATTGGTTATGTGAAGCCCAGCCCCAGCTGTCTCATGTTCATGTATTCTATTATTATCCAAACAACCCCTGGGAATCATACCATCCCCTACCTCTATGTCCCATGTGGTTCTGTGAAATGAGACCTGGCTTGAGCCTCTACCCACTGTCAGTACCAGGACTCCCAAGCCCATTCCCTTGGCTAGTTCATATGGCTCATGCTCTTCCTCAGTAGTCATTGCAGGATTCTGTTCTTTGGCAATGCTTTGTGGGATGCTGCTTTCACTGTCGTCCGGTGCTGGTACATTTCTTTGCATCTGCAGCCACAGTGTGTTTCTGGCCTTTGTTGTACTGACCCCACAGTGAAAGAGACAGATGTGATAAACTGTTATTTTTTAAATTCCCTTTTGGCCTCCAATATAACACTTAGTAGAAAATGATTTCTTACACTACTGAAAAGTCCCCTTTCTAAGGGCAGGCACCAAATGTATCTGGGAAATCTCATAATTGTTTTATTACAGTGTTGTCAAATACACCAGGAAGCAGCTGAGATGTCCCTGGCTCTGTTTTCCTAAAAACCTTAATTCAGAATCACAGAAGCCTGGCATTGGGGCCTGGACATCAGCATTTCTAAGAGTTACTTTGTGACTTCTTGAATCATGTATTAATTCCCATTGGATAATTTAACATAATTAATTCACATAGTTAATCATGACTTATTGAATCTCTTCAAGCAAGGTGAACCTAGTAAGAATCTGCATGGCATCATTTTATTTCTGTTAACTGTATATTATCACTGGGAAAGAAGGTATAGACTTCAGGCAGTTGTCAGAAGTGCTTGTCCACAATTATTCTATCAAGCCTAAAACCGGGCCCCTGGGACTAAGGCTTACTAAATTTTACTTCGGTCCCCATTTTGTAGACTGGGTCCTGCAGAAGTAAGGCCTGCTTCAGTGTGGTTGGTAGGGTAATAATATGGGTGTAATAATTTATAGTTTTAATTTGAACATTTCACCTAAAATGTCATATGGTATGCTTGAGTGTGATTTGTTATATTACAGAATTACATGCTTATGATTTTGTAATAAAAGATTTTGTAATAAGATGGGGCATTATTTGTGCTAGAGTTATAGTTATATACATACACAGATATTTAGTGTGTATATATATTTTAAACATGTCCCAATCACACATACCAACCCCTATACCCAAATTAAAACTATCTTCTATAAACATGGTTGGAAGCTACTATTTGTCTTTGTTACCACTCCTTGGGCTTGATGTTTGAAGCAGTAATTCTAGGTAAGTGGGTCAGTCCAAGGTCTAGATTTGGTAAGGAGTATTAGGAAGCTTGAGTGGTTGTTGATACAAGCCCTACTCTTCAATCTACCTTTCTTGCTTTAATCTCCATCTGTCTTGCTTCTCTCTATATACCTTAATTGGTTCAGAACTGAGAAAAGAAAAAGGGAGTATTATTCAATGTTTCATCAAGCCACCAGAAATTAGTGACAACCCCAAGGAATAGCAAGAGAAGAAGAAACATTGGTGTACAATAAGAAAGTAGAAAAGAGGCTAAAATAAGGAAGCAAAATAAAAAGAAGGATATATTTTTAAAATAACTACAGTGATAAGAGTAGCTTTAACAATTGCTTTTTGTTCCATTCTGAACAATCAATTGAGGAAGAAACTAGGAAGATACTAAGGTCCAGAGTGTTGACCTTTTTCCTTAGGTGAAGAAGATGGGCATGAAGAAGACTAGCAAAGTGTTCTCTATGTTCCCTAAATACCATTCCCTACTCCCCAACCCTGTAAGTGACTCAGAACAAATTTGCCTATCCTGGAAATTCTTCCCCAAGAGTCCTGGTTAGAAAGCAAAGTGAAAAATTATTTTCAAAAATGTTTAGTCCAGGTATACACATAATTAGCTAAGTGGGTACTTACTTATATATCTGTAGCACACTATCCCAGAAGAGGGATTACTGGCCATAGAGTATATTTATCCTTTGAATGTTTCCCCAAATTGCCCTCTCTAAACCTTGTACCCCTTTTGCAGCCCCAAAGGAGTATATGAAAGTAACAATTTACCCATAGCCTTGCCAACAGAATGTGTCATCAAACTTTAGGATTTTTGCCAATTTCACAGGTGAGCACAAGTTTGTCATTTTTATGAATTTAAGCTTTTTCCCCATTTTTCATTATTCTCTTCTATATGTTAGGGAGAGTTAAACAGATAACTTATAATTTGGATGATAGGGCTTGCTTCATATTAATTTCAATAAGCATACAGTAGTCTAAAAGAAGCATTTGTGACTGATCTTTTTTTTTACTATAATAAATGAGAAAAAAACACCTAACTATGTGGATCTATTCAGTTCTCTGCAGTCACTTCATTTTTCAGTTCTAACTGACAGATTATTAGTTGAATTGTGCCCCTCCCAAGGATGTTGGAATCCTAACCTCCAGTACCTGAGAATGTGACCTTATTTGGAAATAGGGTCTTTACAGATGATCAAGTTTATATGAAGTCATTAGGTTGAGCTCTAGAAAACAAATACTATTACTTTCTTATTTTAAACTCTATTTTAAAAATGGTTTAATGGCAGGAGAATAAATGTAATATGTAAAGATTTAGTTTTTTAATATTATAACATTTAATACTTCTAATTCATAAGTAAAACGACATGATGTCTGGGATTTACTTTCATATACAAGGTCTGTCTAGAAAAAGTCCAGCCATTGTTAATGAGAACTATTTGCGCTACATTGATGTATACTGGCAGTAAAGGAGAACGGACTGGAATGTGCATGCGTGAACAATGACGACTTTACTGTACCAGCCAGTGGGGACAGTAGATGCCATTGAGTGAGCATGTGTACTGTGTGGCCGTCACATTAAAAATGACTGAGTAGAGCAACAAATCTGCATCAAATTGCACATGAAGCTTGAACATTCATTCCTCCATGGGAACTATTTGGATGATTCAGAAGGGCACAGCTATGGGCAACTGGTGATTGGTAGCTTCAAAAGAACAACGTGCCTGCTCATGCACCATGTCTCATGCTGAGTTTTTTGGCAAGGCATCAAATTACCCAGGTTGCTCAGTCCCCCTGCAGCCCAGATTTGGCACCCTGTGACTTCTGGCTTTTCCCCAAACTAAAATCACCTTTGAAAGGGAAGAGATTTCAGACTGTCAATGGGATTCATGAAAATCCAATGGGGCAACTGATGGCAATTGGGAGAACTGTGTGTGTTGGGAACCGCCCTGCCTGGTATCAGAAGCTGTAACCCCCACCTAGGCTAAGGCTAAGGGAGCGCCCTTGGAACCATAAGCCAGCAAGGAGACAAAAGCTTATCTCCTTGGCAGGAGCACTGCTTTTGCTGCTTCATTCATAACTGAACCCCAAAGCTTGGTCAGTTAGCCAAAGACAGGTAAGATTCCCCAAGGGGGGAACGACCTAACACAGGCACGATCACATGAGAGGCCCCCAAAAGAAGGACTTTGGGGACTACAGCAAAAGGGGGTGATGGACCCTCGCTCCTCGGCTTTGACATAGCCTGAGTTCTCAGCGTCTGGGAGAAAATCTCCTTATCTCTTGGTTGCCTTAGTTCCCTTGCTCCACCTAAGCCTGAAACAATGACAGGGTGGTGCAGCTCTGTGCTGAAAAGGGTGGATTCCCAGGGTGATCAGGCCTAAGAAAGAACATGTAAATTACTGTGAAACCTTCTTTGTTTAGAATGAGAAAGGTCCAAGGAGGAAGTTAGTTTGTTCCTCAAAGTCTTACAGCTCTTTGACCCTGATTCAAAATAGACCCACAGAGTTCCTTGTTATCTATTGTTCCTTACTTCCTTGTAATGAGTAATAGTACCTGAATTATTATGCAAAACGAACCCAATAAAAGCAGGTTTGGACGGTAAATCAGCGTGCTCCCCACTAGAGGGGGTGGCCATTCCGCCTACTTCTCCACAGAAACTAGTCTGTCTCTGTGCATGTTTTTTCTCGCGTTTCATCGAGCCATCCGCAGCGTTCCGTGATCACTGCTGTCCGGTGACCCACGCATCATGTGTGAGATCTCAAGGTGCCTACTTTGAATGCAGACTGAGGAGTCATTGTCCTATGTACTATGTTTTTGTATCTTCAATAAATGTTTCTATTTTTCATATTACATGTCTGGATACCTTCTGGACAGACCTTGTACTTTGGTCAAAAAAAAAGGGTGGGAGATAAATAACACACTGCATGCTATATTTTCCAAATGTCTTGTTAATTACTTGCTTAAAAAATAACCATGGTGCATTCTCATGCACCAATTAAAAAGCAAAATATCTTTCACACACACTATGTGCCCAGCACTGTTGTGGGCACTGGAGGCACTGAGAAGAATAAGATAGATCTTGTTCTTTCAAGGAGTCATTATCAGATATAATCTTAGGAGTAAATTATCGCCATGGTCCCAGGTAAAAAGATACATTTTTAGAAATAAATTGCTGAGAGCCATATATAAATGATAAATTCATTTTCCTTTAACTTTCTCTTGTGGCTTTTCATTCACTTTTAATTATGCCAATTTTATTCTTTGGTAAGTGCTTAGCCTATCAAGGTTCATTCTCTCCCCATCCTGGCACCTAATATAAAGTAATACAGTAAGTATTACAGTGCCACGTTTTTCATTTTTCTCACAGCAACATGATGCCATAATGATAATTAGTTTGAAATCAAAAAGGAAAATGGCCTATTGATTATTTGGGATACCAACTCAAGGTTATATTTTAATCTGTTTTAATTGTTTTCTATTTACAATACTCAAGACTTTAAACAAGTAATATATCAATATATCGTAAGTCTTATAAAGCACCTGACATAGTTATTAAAAAAAACAGAAATTTCATTCTGTAAGAGCATTGATTATAAACTCCACTCATAAATAAAATATTACTATAATGCTTTTAAGTCAAAGCATATCATATTTCAGATGGTGATATATAATTAATTGCTGTTTTTCATTTTTTGTGATCAATGTCTGCATCTTTTTTCATTAAATTATAAATGGTATCATAACATAAAGTATGTAGCATTATAACAAATCAATTGCAATTGATTTATACAATGGCTATAACTAAGAATTTGATGTGAACAAATTCTCTGTACTACTCAACGAGTAATATAAATACTTTACATACTCACCAATGAAAAGGCATCTTTAAAGTCAGTCACACTCTACACAGGCTCAATGGAAAGTCAGGCAATCATCTAGGAATGGACCAAAGGTAACCAACGGGGAAAGTTCTTAGGGGGTCACAGTGGGATTTTGTTTCTGATAAATTTGATTCCACTCATCTCACCCCCAAACCAGAAGTGTTTTTTTCTAGACCATGGTTATCCCTGACAGATGAACTGGTTTCCTAATCTAATCTAGGAATTGGAAAGAAGCATATGGTCATCATTATACAGTAATGATTTAGAGATTTGTCTTTTAGGAATAAATTATCCAGCTAACTGACCTTTATTAGTAATGTTCAAAGTTTTCCACTTATAATTTGTTGTTATACCATATATAAGGTGTACACATATACTAAACATTTATTTTGAACATAACTGGTTTTTATTTTGCTGAAATATTTAATCCCTTAATCAGTTACACCAAATAGTCCATATTTGTTTGATCAAACCAGATCACAGATTACAAGGCTGTTTGATTTTGTAACTGGTCACATGATAGTTGACCAGGACTATTTGGTTCTGAGTGAATAAAAAGAAACTTTGAGTGACAAGAATAAACTACAAAGGCATTAGGAGAGAAGGCAGTGCCATTTTGGGGAGATAATACCAAAACAACAGAGTTAGGTATGCACATATCACAGTATTTTTGGCCAGATATTTTGGCACTTTGAGAGGTAATGTATGTGTTCAATTTGAGGTTGAGTATTTTATTGTTTAGGAAAGTACAATGTAGAATACAGCTGATAGTAGGTTCTCCACACTTCTGATACTATCTACGATGCTCACTGTATTCTGAGATACATTACTAATTATAACTTTGAATTGCACAATTAGGAATTTACCATCTGTAGGTACCAGCAGAGCGTTTGTTAGTTAAGGAGAAAAAGAGCCGGTACCTTCTTACAGTTTCACTCCTGCCTCCCTCGAGGTGCCACCTGGAGACCACCAAATGAGATTTCTCCAGGATCCTGTGCTGGCGCTGCAGGACCAAGCGACAGGCCCTGACAGTCGCAGCCTCCGCGAGAACAGCCCCATTCTGCTTTGCGCGAGAACGCGCCTTCAGGTCGGAAGAAGGCAGCGCGCTTCCTGAGAGCTGTTGGGGAAAGCTCCGCCACAGCCGTGCGCGCCCACAGAGCCCGAGAATGAATGGAAAGTTCAATCTCGCGCGCTCGGTGTGAGCAGCCAATGACGCGGCCCAGAGCTGCAGCGGGCAGGTGTGCGCGTGCCGCCGCCTGACGCAGGGCTCGAGTCGAGCAGCCCGTGCCACCGCGGCTTCCCGAGGCCCCCAGCCGGCCCGGCCCGCTCCTTCCTATTCCCAGCCACCCGCCAGGCAGCAGCGGCGGAGCTGCGGCCACAGCGGATTCTGCGTCCACCAGCCGAGCACCGCCCTCCCTCCCCGACCCCTCCGCGCCGGCCGGGACCCCTTGCGGGCTCACAATGTGCTGACCCTCCCGGCCCCGCCGGGCACACCCCAGGTCTCCGGAGCTCCCTCAGGAAGTGACAGCCTTCAGGCCCTTTTCTCCACCCGGTCCCCCGGACTGAACGCCACACGCGTAGTCACACGCTGTCCCCCGCTTACACCCGGGCTGGCGACGCGACCATGAGGCCCCGGAGGTAAGCAGCGCGCTCCGCGGCTGTGCGAGTGCGGCCAGGTGTGCGTGCGGTGCGGGCGGCTCGCTGCCCCTGGTCTGGCACGTGAGCAACGTCGAGCGGAGCTCGGTGCCAAGGGGCAGGAAGAAAGGAGGAGGTGCGAGCGCCGGTTAGGTTAGGGAGAAGAACGAAGCAAGCTAGGGAAGTGACATGTCTCGCAGCAAGTTGCTGTTCGTAAGCAGGACCCCACGTCCTTCCTTCACCAACCCTTTTTTAATGCCCTCTTGTTGTCACTGAGATGCAGGCGGTCGATGTACTTCCGGGTTCACACCTTTCTCAACCCCGCTCCGCGCCGCTGGGTTGGCGCTTGTTGCAAGCGAGGTGTTGCTCATTGCCCAGCTGCCCAGTGTCACTGCTGCGGTCTCCGCTGGTCAGCCAGATTGGGCTGTGAGCTATAGTGCTGGGCGGGGAGGGGTGCAGGCGACTCGGGGCACTATGGTGAGACACAGGGTCTTGGTGGCGGGTCTGCACGGCTGGTGCAGGCGCCTCGCACAGGCGGGGCCTCGTCGCCAGGGGGCGTCCGCACCTGCCCTTCACATTTTCCGCAAACGGAGCTGCTTTGTAGCCTGCAGGAATCGGAGATCGGTTTTTGCTTCGGTGTCGGTGATGTGAATTCATGAATTAAAGTTAAGGATTTGTGAAGGACGGAGAAAAATGCACTTGGATTTAGGTTGCTTTTGAAAACGACCAAAGAGGAAATGATACATTTGCAGAAGCATTAACTACTGACTGGAACACTGGATGCGGGTGCATTACGAGGATTTGTACTACAAAAACTTTTTTTTTAATTGCACGTTGGTAGACATTGAGTGTTTTCGAGTAACATCTTGCAGTATGTATATAATGTCCTCATTGCGGAAATTTCTTAAATGTAAGTAATAGTAAGTCCGCCATTTTGAATTGGTTCATGTAACACAGACTGAAATCTTAGGTTCCTGTGTTTCCTTGAGTTCCTTTTTGTTCCTTTTGTAAATTTGTTTTCATCCATAGGTTTTTTAGGTTACCAGGTATTGTTACTGTTCATAGAACTAAATTATCCAGTGAAGATTTTTATACCTACAATTGCTAATGCAAGGGGAAAATAAATTATGCTTGTGTTTATTGTTTTTATTTCTTGGCCATAAATACTGCGGAAGTTAAAAGTACACATAACTAATATTAGAAAATGTAAAACATTTTACATTTCTAATGTAAATGTTTACAAAACATTGTTGGCAAAGTGTGACATTAAGTGAATTTTACCCTGATTAAAAAAATTCTTGTGTCATTTTTGTGTAGATTATTACTATATTTAGCTAGGTGGTAATACAAATGCATCTTTTGGTAAAACGAATTTTTAAGTTCAAGAAACACTGAAAAACATCACAATTTAATTTTATAAAGATTTCAGGCAAACTGTAACATTTGAAATTGAACTATTCAAAATTTGAAAGTATAAATCTGGTATAAATGACACATTTTTCATGTGAATCTGTTATTTGACATATTTTTTTCTGCTGTGGTTTTGTACAGTTTGATAGGAGTCATAAATTAACAACAGAATATGTAATAATCAGTATTCAGTTTTGAATTATAATTAGATCCTTGGCCATATGGGGACAATTCTTGCTTCCCACACTCTATCTCTGAATGTATGAAATAGGACAATCCAGTGTGTCTAAATTTCCTAAAGAGCTTTAGCAATTAAACTGACACAGGCCTCTTTCTAGTCTTTGGAGGGGAGGTAAAGGTACCTCAAAGAATAAAATACTTTATTTGACTTTGCCATTTTATAAATAGGATCAACTAATCATTGCTTGTTAATAAAATGTCAAATAAATGTTAATACGAATTTAAGGATCTGAATCAATTTGTAATGCAAACTAATTAGAGCTGTTTATAGGTACTTTGCAATAATAGATCTGGAACCAAATGATTCAAAGATAAATTCTCATCCTTGTTAAACTTTTTAATGTCTTATTATATGTCTGTGCCAAACTTCTTTCAGAAACAATGAAAAATTTGTTGTGAAATTAATCAGGATTTAAATAAATCCAGGTTATGGGGGGAAAGACCGTCAACTACACTTCTTTGTAAGTGAAGGAGGTTGAATTTTAGTATAGTAGTGCTCAGAGTTAGTCCAGAGTGACTTAAAGTATGTTGCACATGTAAATTCTAAAAAACCACCAGAAATTTAATGAATATAGTGGATTTAAGAGTTTTTTCCCATTCTGAAGAAAGAGAAGATTAAACCGATCTTACCTGTCATAGTTTGATAATGATTGATATCTGATCATGTCTCTTTTTTCAGTATTTGTAACACTGCTATCATAATTTATAAACTATGATTAAGGGAAAAATAAGTTATTAAATAAAACATAATAATAGCTTTCAGGTATAGCATCAATGTTTCTTTAAAATAATCAAAGTGTTATTCATAAGTATCAAATTTGTAGACTAAATGATCTTTAAACATTTAAGCTATACTTCAGCTGATTAAAAAAGGGAAGCAGAGATTCATAGATGCATTAGTTTAGAAGTAATAAAGGCTGTTGAGTATAAAAGGGACATTACAAATTTTTGGTCAGTTAAAGATTTTTCTTATTTGGCAATTTTTAGTAGAATCTTATTTTCTTTTAAAACTTTATAGCCCATAAGTGTCCAAGTTTTTATATTTAAATGCTTGAGAACATGTACCTGATTTTTTTGCCTTTAAAGGAACATTTTCTTTACCAATAAATACTGTTTTCTGTGACCCACGAGGTAAAGAATTTCTAGCTTTCCAAGTAGAACAATGAAAAAAAATTCTTTATATTAAAAGATTAAGATTGATTTACATAAACATATCTAGGAATATGTAAAATATAAAATTACATTGATTTGAGAAACTTGCCCACTAGATACATGTATACTGATTTGGATTTATCTGACAGTCACTCTGGGAAGTCGCTGACCATAGTGCTGAACCAAGACAGCCATATTGGTCATTGCTAAATCTGACTGAAAACCACACAGAAATTGCATAGAGGTTCAAGTACTATCCTCACTGTAAGAAATATATACATATACTTTATATATACCTTTTAATGTAGTCTTTTTACCCAGCTTCATTGGAATCAACCAGAAATTGTAATAGAGAAATTTTACCCTTAACTGTATAACATTAATTTTGAATGTCAGTATAATCAATAAGATCAATGCTAGAGGTTTTCTCTTTCTTCGAAAGCTGCCACTTGCAAAGGAAGACAAGATTATAAAACCAATTTAAGCAACTAATGAATTCTCAAAAAAAGTACAATTTTAGCTGATACTGCAGTAAAGTTGTGTATGAATTTGATACCTGGAATTTTTGATTCAAGTTCATAGTCTGGCACTATCCATACCATCATCAAGACATGTGTTATCAAATTAATCAATTTAGAAATAAGTCATGAAATAAATTCTACTTGGAAACAACAATATAAAAGCAAGTTTATAAATAGAAAAATATATATTTTTACATTATAATGATCTTGAGTTAGTTCTTTGGGGAAATTTTCTATTGTTTGAACCAGGACAGACACCAGGCTGTCACTGCTTATGATATTACTGTGTTTTACATTGTGTGAATTGAACACTGATATGAAATCACTATAGAAATTACTTGAAAAGGAATGTGTAATACATTTTAATATTTCAGTAAAAAGTATCATTTGTACTATTTTAGATGTAGAACTTGACAATTTTTCTAAAAATAGAATGGGTTGATATGCAGGATCATCAAATTAAGGGTCAGAGGTGACCACCCAGGACAAAGGGCATGCAGCTCATTTTCAAGCAATCAGTTTCCAGTTTTTTCATGGCTGAACAAAAGCTTAATTATATAGAAAAAAAGGACATAGTGTTGTATGACCAGTTGTAATGGTGGAAAAACACGTTTTAAATTTTCTAAATACTTTCAAATCTGTATTTCTTTTACAAACAGTAGAAATGCAAGAGCCAAAATGCTACTTTTATATTTTTCAGATATTTCTTTTAGGTAATATTTTTTTAGATTCTATAAAAATATTTCAACTAAAATATTCTATACTGTATAGGTATAAAACAGACATACTTTTTTGTAGATTAAATATTTTAGAAAAACTAAATGGGTTTTTTTTGCACTAATCTCTTGGTATAATCTTTGCCAGTGAAATTCCTATTGTTTTTATTTAATATTATGTTTATTATACCATTAGATCACTGGCCATGGCATAAAGATGAGCAGCCTCTAAAACATCTCTTGATGTTTATTATGTTAAATAGAGATATTCAGGTTTACATGAAATCTTTTGTTTTTGTTACCATACCAAAAAGCTGTGATACAGTTTTTAGCTTCAAGTTGTGGAGGACATTAAAAATATATGTTATTAGCTTTTTAAACAGAAATTTTACTATTATTTGAATTCTGTAATTTAAAACCACTTTTTTCTTTAATTTTATGTGACCTTAATGAAATCAGCTGTGGGCTTTATTGTATAAAACTGTTGTTTTATAGTGTAGGAAATACAAACTATTTGCATTAACAAAACCAACTGTGCTGTTGCTCAGTTGTGCTACAACTTTCACATTCACAAATTAAAGAATTGTGTTTACAGTTAAGAATTGTGCCATACTCAGTGCCTTAATCAGTCTAGACAATATGTCAATTGACTTAAATTAATATTCACTGAAATTTATTTTCTAGAATAAATTATTTTTAGTGCACTTTTTTGAAGAGAATGCTAGAGCTGCCTATATCTTATGCAAAACCAGTAAAATTTCAATTTCACAGTGGTAGAGAAAGTTACCATCTCTGGATTTAGCAGTACTAGAAATATTAGCCTCTAATTTAAAGTTAAGTGTTTATATAGTGTAAGTAATGAAAAATTAATGTATTAAGATGTAATTCATAAATATAAAAATGCAGTATCTTTGTAAATATAAATTTCTTTATCTCAAGAAAATGTTCAAAATATTTAAACAAATACAAAATTTCCTGTCTTAACATTCCAGTACTCATTATTTTTCATCTGTATAAAGTTACATGTAAATATTTTTCTTTAAAGATAGTTTTTTAAAAATTGAACCTGTATAAACTTGATGGTACAAGATTTCCACTTGCAAGGGGGACACCCCAGAAACCCAGAATTTATTAATAAAAATCGTGTATTTATTCTTACATGCTTAAACTCCAGTCTCCTTCAAAGTACTCTCCATTTGATGGAATACACCTATCAAGACATTTTTTCTACTACTCAGAATAGTTTCTGAGATCATCGGTTTTGATGCCTTTTAGTGCTTCTGCCATTTTTTGTTTTAACTCTTCCACATTGGCAAAACATTTCCCTTTGAGGGTTTTTTTCATTGCAGGGGTGTCACTTGGAGAGAGATTGGGTGAATAGGGAGGGTGAGGCATGGGGGGTCATGCCATTTTTGTTTAAAAACTGCTAAACTCTCAGTGCAGGCTGGACAGGTGAGCTCTAAATCATCTATCATGAAATGGGCAAATGCACCAAAAAAGCTTTTTAAAAAAATCACTAAAACCAAATGCATCCTCTCACAACAACACCAGCTGGTATACTGATACAGATGGGTACCTAGAACACTCACCTAGGGGGGGAAGCCCGTACTACAAGGGGCCTGCCCTCCAGGAGATAATTCTGGGGTTTTGGGGGTCCCCCTTCATATATATAAAATTACAGGAGAATGTTCAGTTGAATTGAAAAATAATTCATCACAATTTTGCCTATGTAGCACTTGATTTGTCAGTTGACTAATTTGCAAAAAATAATTAGATCGAAGGTTTTTTTTAAAAGATTTTACTTATTTATTTTTAAAGAGAGGAGAAGGGAGGGAGAAAGGGAGAGAAACATCAATGTGTGATTGCCTCTTGCATATCTCCCACTGGGGACCTGGCCCACAACCCAGGCATGTGCCCTGACTGGGAATCGAACTAGCAACCCTTTGGTTTGCAGGCCAGCACTGAATCCACAGATACATAGTAAATGTTTCTTCAGAGGACAGTGTTAGAAAACATTCAATATTAAAAACTTCAACATTTAATATTTTTATTTGATGTATGTTTATGTTATATTTGTTATAGTAAATCTAAATAAGTATTGCGGTTTAGGTTTCAGTCTGGTGTTTGTGTAGGATGTTTGCTATATGGTTTGAAGTCATTTAAAAACTTCTCCCCAACTATTTTTCTAGTAAAGAACAGTCACATTGCTGTCTACTTCACTTTTCAAAACAAATATTTATTTCAATGATAGTTGAGTCATATTGTAAATAGACTATAATTTTTGTTATAAACCATAAATATTTTTCTAAACTATAATGTTTTATACTTACATTATTTTAGAAAATACCAGTACTAAGAAACAAAAAAAAAATTGTTTTCTTAAGTATTTTTTAAATGTTGAAAAATTATAGAGATGAGAATAACTAATGAAATAATTTTCCTTTTATTTTGGCAAATATTCTTGATTGCTAAATTATTTTGAGAACTAAAAGTAACTTGAAAAACACAAAGATTAAATCAATACAAATAAAATTCTTTTGGCTTAAAAAAGTAACTTGCATATTATTAATTTTAGGAGGGAAAACTTACATGATGTAAATTGAACTGAAATAAAATTCTGAGTAATATGGTAGTATTGCTATTACTCAATTTTCTGGGCTTAATAGCTTAATTGTCAATTTTTTAAAAAGTGACTGTATAATGTGCAATAATAATAATTTTCCTTTACATTGCATAGTTACAATAGTGGATTAACACCAATATGTAAAGTACTTGAGAAGAATATTGTATGTTTTAATAGGAGGAAGTATGAAGTATAAAAGTATTTGTAACAGTGTTTATAAACTAGGTAATTTTATAGCAGAAGTACACATGTTTAGCTAAAATTATTGAAATCATTTTGTATGCACATATTTTATGTATGCAATAGTCAAAGGACTAATTTTCTATCATATTCTCTTTATGAAAAGGTGGTCGTTAAGGAAAATTTTTAAAAATATATGTATTTATTTATTTATTTTAGAGAACAAGGAAAGGTAAGACATTGATATGTTGTTCCACTTATTTATACATTCATTGATTGATTCTTGTGTGTTCCCTGACCAGGGATCAAACCTGCATCCTGCTGTATCAGGATGATGCTCTAACTGACTGAGCTTCTCTGCCAGGGCTGAAGAAAATTTTGTATACAAATTAATTTATTTCATAAAAGCATTCTAGAGATGGTCAAGCTAGGTTTGGAAATTCATTAAGTCATTGATTTAAAAATTGTGTATTAAACACTAAAGAATGCCCAGATTAAAATGATGAGCTGAATATATACAATTCCTGCCACCATACAGCATAGAGTGAACTTGGGAAGAGAACATCATCTTGGGCTATTACAGTCAATTACAGTACAGTATCACATGGTGGAAGCATTGGTACTCAGTGTGCAACAATAAGAAAAAGAGATCAAAGTGGAGATTTAAATGATGAACAGAGATTATTCTAGTGAAGGATCAGAGAAGTATATTCTAGGATATCACAACTTTAATTAGTTTTTAATATTTACCCCCAAATATAGTATTAAATAAATATACCTGTGTATAAAATTATAAATAGCTGTTTTTGATTATTCATGTATTTAAGGAATAATTTTAATTCCTTATTGTTATTTCAAATAGTCACCTATATTGAGCATATGAATATTTAATATTGTAAATATTTTATATAGCATTTACCTCCCTCATTCCTTTTTTTTTCTACATCTTTAGAATATGTTGGTTTGAACTTTTTTGTAAATATAAGCAGAGAAGATTAAGCATGGGCTGTGGGCTATTAGAACACAAAAATGGGCTAGGGTTTTGCTGAAATTATGTGTAATGCCTAACAAAAGCAAATGTGCAAAATAAAACAATGTAGTCTTACTGTAAAGGAAAGCTCTATTTAATAAGTTTTAATAGTGAATTTTGGTAACATTAGGATCTGTCATCTTCTATCTTTTAGTGGTCAGTGCAGGATAACTGGAGGATTTAATGTACAGAGTTTCACATACCCTTTGTTCACATTCTTCCTCTAGTCTTCAAATGTTACTCAATGGGACTGTCATCCTTTATAAGAAGAATCTTGGGTCAACATTCATTAGAACTCTGCACTTGGAAAACCATCTGTTTAGTTTTGAAAAGAAAATTAGATTGCAACCTAAAGAATTTGCACATAATGGCTTATTTTGTGTGAGTTGATATAGTAGATATAAAACTTAGTTAAGGAACAAAGGTAACCCTGGGTGGTAGTAGGTAACTGGATGTGTGTTCAAACAAATTATTTTCCAGTCCTTAATAACTCTTACCTAAAGATAAAAATGATAATCCAGTGGCCACTGGCAGTTTCTCTTCCAATTGCTATACTTCACTACTGGGTGACCTCTTCATTACAAGTTTTATTGTGTTGTGACATCTGCCAGCAGATCTTTTAGAAAAGTCAGTGCTTACTCGTGTTGTAAACAAGAACTGTTTTTCCTTTTAAAAATCAGGGTTAATACATAATAAGAACCTTTAATTAAATATACTTAATGGTTAAATGAATTACCATTAAAGTAAATTTTTATTTTTGCAAAGAGTATATGAATGTAACAGAGAGCTCTAGTATCAATGGTGTAGGTACCACAATTAGATTCTCATGATTTATCTTTTAAAATATATTTGAAGAGAATAGTTAGGTAAGTTCATCAAGAAGCACAATATTGTGGATTAGCTTGATTCTTAATTGTGTTTTTAAAATAGAATGGAATTATTGAATTACAGTGCAATAAGTGGTTTTTTAATTTAATTTCATTGTTCTTGAAATCAGGATCTTTGACTACATCTTAATGATTTTGTTTAAAAGGCTTTTTTAAATCAGTGTCCTTTAATAGGAATGAAAGGCAAGTTTATGGCAATTGGTTATCTAATTTTGCTAGGTGAGTCTTAAATTTGACTTCACAGAGTCAAAACCTGGGCATTTTATTGCTTTCTAATGATCCACTAAGCTGAAGAAGAGGTAATTAAAAAGGCTATTAATGTAGTACTAACTTGAACTTTCTGGTTCTAGGTTCTTCAGAAGATGATGAGGTCATTCAACCAGGTTTCATCAGCCCCAGGTTAGTCTTTTTTTTTTTATAAATTAAATATTTTACTTGATGAACATTTGAAAAGATCTCTAAAGGTATATGAGGAAATTTGGCAACTTTCAGGAATTCACTTTGGCTAGATGGGTACCGTATCCTATTGGATTCTAGATCATCCTGTCTATAAACTGTTGCTCCCACCTGAATACATAGATGAAATCTTCTAATTAACCCTTTTTCCTCTTGATTTTAGTAGTATTGGGTTTTGTGATTCTTTTTTCTATAACTCAGGGAAAATTGATAGATATTTACATGTTTATGTAGCTGAATGAAGAGTATTTGTAGTTTGTTCCGTTTTTAAATACCCATAGCAAAATAGGCACTCACAAATATAGGTTGAATTAATTTAAAAATAGAGACTTGGTGCTATTTTCAAATAATTTATCATAACATGAATATCACAATGTATTAGACATTTTTCAGAGAATTAGGGAATTTTGCTACTTTAAAGAAGCTCCATTTATTTGGATTTTCATGAACTTGTATCATGTTTGTTCATTATACTACAAAAATGAGTCATTTGAACTTTTAACATTTTAAACCTAGTATATGTATTTTCCTTTATGTAGATGTACTATAAAACCTAGATTTTTGATAAGTATTTTCTTAAGTTACCGACATTCACTTAAAACTTACAACACTATTGTCAGTAACAGTTTTATTTGATAATGTAATACTCTGGCTTATACTTTGATGAATTTAATACTTTGGCTCTAGTCTTAACTGATACTACTATGAAAGCATTTAAAAGCTGTGATAGGACAGGGTTTATGAACATTAAATGCAAGTAAAAAGATGTTATTCTGTCATTAAACTTATCAAATTCAGGATTATAGATAGCAACATGAAAATAATAGGGATCAAAAAGTTGAATGAGGAAACTGTTGATAGGCATTGCCATTTCACTTTCCTTTTTTTCTAGAAGGATTCTAGTGAATCCTTTAACATGGAGATGATGCTCTAATGAGTATCATGAAAAAGAAGATACTGAAAAGATGCTACAATATTTTAATTTACTAACTAGTTTCTGATTACTGTTTGTGGCTTTTTTGTGGGGACAAACTGGAGACAGTCCAGATACCTTTTTCTTTTCTGTTGGGAAATAATGTTAACACCAATGTGTTAAGTGACTGTAATAAAGTTTCATGTCTGTGTTTCCTTGTGAGTAAAAAGGGGTTGTTCAGGAGAGGTTCCACTTTCACCAAAAAGAAAGGTTATTTCCAGGGATTACATTTAAGATGAAATATTTGGACTTCAGCTGGTCCAGTCTCCTCCTTTGCAGATGAGGTAACTGTGGCCCAGAGAAGCTTAGTGATTAATAAAGTCAGCAAGTGGGGCTAGAACTCTGGCTTCTAGTTTCTAGCTGGATGCTCTTTCTCCACAGATTTGCTTCTCACACAGGCATCTTTAAAGCCTGAAGATTTCTTTCCACTTCCCTCATCTTTTACTCCCCCACTGTTCTTTTTCTTTCCATTTTCCATCCACCTGCCCCCTTCTCCCAAATAAATCCAAAGTGAAAATACTAAAATAAATACGTCGGAAACAGCCCATACTTATTTCATTTTGATGAGATTAAGTTATTAAGATTTCTTTTGATGAGATTAAGTTATAAAGAACCAGCTATCATTGCTTTGGAGGGGAATTACATGTTTATACTATATAGTATTATTTCTATAGATTTAATATTTACTACAAAAAGATCTTCAAATTATGAAGCATACATATTTGACTCATGCAGGTGAAAAATACTCATTTTTCAAATAAAATGAAGTTTTGTGCAATTTGGGGCAAAGTAATGTAGTGCTTGTGAGAAAATGATTTTTTAACCCATTTCTGTTCTGATTAAAATCATTTAAGGAAGTATTTGTTAAACACAGTTCAGAAAATATTTGGGAATTAAAATAAAAATTTTTATTTTTCCTTTTAACTGGGGGAGTATGGTAATAAAACAGGATTGTTATTTCAGTTTTTTGAAGAAACTTTCTATAAAATGATGCTTTTAAAATGTCTTTCTTCTGATTTAATTTTTGTTGCTCTAAATACTTTGCTGAAACATAACTGATCCAAAAAAAGGAAATGTTTGCAAATCTTTGTTCTTTTTTTAAGTATGAAAGCAATTTGTAAAATGTAAAATATATGCTAATAAGTTCTTGTGTTTTCATAATTTAATTAAACCTGGGGAAATGTGTTAAGATATTTAAGGAAAAAATTTACAGAGATTTACAAGCGGTGTAAAGTTTCTCAAATTGGAACAATTGGGTTAATCCAAAGCATTTTGTTTCTAGATAAGGAAATTAAATGAGAACGGAATTTTGCTTTTTTAAAACAAAAACAAAATGTCTCCGTATTCTCAAGTGCCTTTATTATAAGACCAAGGCACCCAGCAGAGTACTCCTTTCATGGGATTCCGTATTGTAAGAATTTCAAGCAAGTTATTTGCCAAGTAGTTTGCTGAAACCGCAGTGGGAGGGATCGGGAACAGTTTGCCCGAGGTGCCGCTTTTGGGTTGGAAACCTCATTGGGGAGGCCAAAGTGGGTTCCCTAAAATCATCTCCAGCCGCCCCCCACCCCACCCCCTTCCCGGAGGAGTGCTTTCTCTGACCCTCCGAAGGCGCACAGCGATGTTTTCGTGGCTGCCCTAAAGTACCGGCGCCAGCAGTCTGAAGACCTCTCCATTTTAGGCGAGGCCTGGTGGGGGGAAGGGGGTAGTGGTCATTTTTTCCAGTTGGTAGTTCTCCCAATTCCTTCCCCCTTGACTTCACTTCTCTTAGATTTCCGAGACTCTTGACATCTCATAGATGAAGAGATCAAATTATAAATGTTATGTCTGGAGACGCAGGTAGACCGCGCCAAGTGTTGTCTTCCGTAGTGGTGAAGGAAAGGGTTTTTTCCTTTGTTTGGTTTTCTGGGGTGGGAGTGGTAGGGAGGACAAACGTAAAAATCCGTTAATTAGTGAGAAATCATTAGCCGCCTTAGGAATGGCTCCACTTGTAGAGAGGAGGTGGTGATGTGCTGAATAAGGGAAAGGTGACGAGAAGGGAGAGGAAGTGCCGGGCCGGAGGTGGAGGGAAAGGGGAGAGCCGCTGGCTGGGGGTCTTGGCGACCTCGGGGCTCGGACTGTGCGTGAAACTACAGGGCTGAGAAGGCAGCGCTGGGGCTGCAGACCCCGGCCTCATTTGCCAGGAGGAGAACCCGGGTGGAGTCGCTCGCTGCAGTGGCACAGCCCCTCCTCCTAGTTTTAGGAAGAACCAAAGCATTGTTTCTGCTTTGATAGAAGTCACTCATTGCTTATAGAAAAACAAGGACGGTGGGCTCTGGCATTTCTTTTGGCTCCTTGCATTGTACTGTTGGGATTAAAAACAAAATCGGCTGAGAGTGCGTGCACTTTGCTTTTTTTCATGGAGAAGCCTTAGATTGTGATAACCAGTGGGCATATATGATCGGTTATTTCCTTGATTTTTATCCCCAGTGCGTTAATGATCTTTGTAGCTACTTGAAGTCATTTTATAGATATTTTGAAAGAACTATGATAAATTAACCTACTGAAATATTTGGCTTTCACAAGTATAAAACATGCGTTTTGAGTCAAGCACAGGTCTTCTGGCACTAAAAACAAGTAGGAAATGAGAAAAAAATTAAAACCAGGAGACTTCGGGAAGGTGACAAATTGGAAAGCATTCTAGGAGATTCATAGGGCCATTTTATGTGAAAGAAGCACTCTGAGCTTAAAGAGATTATGTTCAGTTTTATAAAAGGGTTTTAGACTCAAAAGGTGGGGATTGGAGGACAAAAAAGATGAACCTATGTAAAAGACAGTGTCGTATCCCTGAAATTGTGATATTTTGTTTCTCCTGTCTGCTTCCCTCACTTTTTTCCTCAACTTTCTTCCCTCCTCTTCCCTCTTTTCCCTTCTCTCCCCAGTTCTTTCACCTCCCCCCAGGTATGTAAATGCAGTTGCTTTAAATTCTTTGTGAATGAATGTTAGAGGATTTCTCAGAGTTCCCGGTTAGAAAAAGCCTTCTACACAACTTGAAAGGCTGATGTCCCCCTCAGGAAATGAATGAGTCGATAACCTCTGACACCAGTGACCAGTCCAGTGAACCTTACCTTAATTCCACTAATACTGGAGGCAAGACTGAACCACACCATTTTATGCAGTTCAGTTATGGCATTTCACAGTTTTAATCGGTGTTACAGGTTTGAATTTCATAAAATGTAACAGTAAACAAGGATTCAGAATCCATCTATATATTGTTTTTGATTTTATTAAACATTTTTGTAATTAAAACAAACTTGCAGATAATATCATTTACTATAAATGTGTGTCACTGACAAAATTAAACTACTGGTCTGCATTTTATGACAGTTTTACATAAATAACAGCTTTCTCCTTCAATTTACATGAATACTTTCCTAGATTATTTCTCTGTTAACCAGATGTTGATGTTTAAAGTAATTCTTTCATTTAAAATATTTTAAGAAGCCACATAACTTATTTTAGTATTTTTTACTTTGTATTCTGTGAGAAGTTTAACATGAAGTGCCATTGTTAAAGTTACTTCATTATAGGTCAGTGTAATCAGTTGATTTCTGTTAAAATAATGCCTAGTAAATATTTTGTTAGCAAGTAATTTTTTGAGAGGTTTGAGCTTTTGGTACTCTTTCTAAATCATTTTGGTTTTCACAGTTTTTCTTTTCTACCATGCTTATTCCCTCTAAAGTAAATGAGAAAACTTTGCCCCCTTTCCTGAGAAACAACAAAATAGACAAAAAATTTTCTAAATTCATCAATCTTGTTTGAAGCCTTTTACCACAAGCATCTGAAAGTAGCACACACTTACCTACATTCACTTATTTCAGATCTGAACCAAGTAGTATAAATTTATATTTAGTTGTTTAGCATGGGGAGGAGGTATACATAGGTGCTGTATGTGGATATTCAAAAGCTCTTGAATTCAAGATCCCTACAATTTAGTTTGTGTGCAAGTGTTAGGAGTGCTAAGAGTTAGTGTGGACCTGTTTGGAGACACCGGAGGGGATTGCCGGTTTGGTGGGGGAGGGTTCACTCAACTCGGTAGCCGTGCCTAAGGGAAGTGGTATCTGTACAGTTTCCCAGTAAACTGCTTGTTTAAGAAAATGGGGGTGGGGTGGGGGAAAGTGGTGGTGCGTTTAAGTGTTTCAAAAACTGGTTATGTTTTTTAAAGGAACTAAGGCATTTCTAGTTGATCTATATAACATTTAGTGTAGTATTCGATGAGGGTGGTGATATTGGTGTCTCTATCTAGTAGTCTGCAATCATTTGAACTGATCTGAAAGGTAAAGGGAAAGCATTTTAAAACAGGGTGGGCCAGGGACGGCGGTAGGAGCCTAATCCGTTATTAAATTTTCGTTTATTCTACTTTTCTACCCACTGGTAGTTGACTTTTAAAATGTAGGGGTCCAGTCAACATTATATAAATTTACCTTTTTTCCTCCCACTTGCCTCTCTTTCTTCGCCCCTCCCCCCACCAGCGCCTGCTTTTTCTCCCCCACCTCTTTCTCTGGCTCTGCAGCCGCCTCTGCTGGCGGCTCCTCTTCACCTCCCCTGCCCGGCGTACCCCTCCCCCTCCCTGCCCTACGTTGTCTTGCTCTTGGGGAACAATCGCCACTGATTGAGGTTCACTCTATGTTAGGCTGAAAAACTGGGCTGTTATTTAGGAAGTCATTAATCACATCTCCTCCCCCGGAAAAGAGGTGGTGGAGAAACCTGTGAAGTACGATTTCTTACCAACCTCTTCCAAAATGTTCCGAAATTATAATCCTAAATATGATTTGACTACACGAAGGTGGTAGAGATTTTTTCAGTAGGATTTATTTTACATTTGAAAAATTTTAGGGTAGAATCAGGTAATTGTGTGCTTTTGTCTTATTGTAGGTGTATAACATCATTATCTAAACTTTCATGGGGATTTCATTAGATTTAATTAGATCTTTTGTAAATTATGTATTTTCCTTTTAAAACTGAATAAATACGAGATTTGCGTCCAAAGCAGGTTTATTGGTATTGAGTAGATGAATTCTTACGGGAAAAAAGCCGTAACCTCAGTTGCTTTATTTAAATGGCTTTTTCTCCTAAATGAGATTATGTGGACTGGCTTGTGTGTAAGGCACGCGTGTGCACATATATGACTGTGCCGTTTTTCTAAACGATTCACAAGAACCCTCCATTGTGTTTAAGTAAAAGCACAAAGTCAGCATTCTGATTTATCGTAAAGAAGCGTCCCAAATTGTCTTTAAGATAACATGTTTGAGTTTTTCGTGTTCATTCATAAATTATTTTGATGTCAGCATAGATGAAATGGCGATTGGTTATCTCTTCCTCTTGCCGGCCCCTTAAGGATCCGAGGTGAAATTAGTAGCAAGAAAGCATGTAATTGACAAAGTCACGTGTGCTCAGGGAGCCAGAAACTGGAGAGAGAAGAGAAAAAAATCAAAAGAGGGAAAGCACATTAGACCATGCGAGCTAAATTTGTGATCGCACAAAATCAAGATGTTAGATTGATGCAGAAGATCACTCCGTTGCAAAGGGAAAGTTTTCATCTCACGAGTTTGGAGCAGACAGCCCGTGGGGCAACATGGCCGAAGGTTAATTTTCTTTTCTATTGTTTTACTGTGATTTTCTCTCTTCCTTTCTCTTCCCCCTCCCCCTCTCCCATCCTTCTTTGCCTGTCCCCCCTTCCCGGTTTTACCCCAATACTGGGCATTACCCGCACCCCCCATCGCACAAGGGGGCTTTCGGCAACCTATTGTTACAGATCTCCAAAAATGTTTTGTACCGCCCACACTGATTCACAACTTGAAAAGCTTTCAGGGGGCTATTGTTTGAATTGTTTGAGTGTGATTAAGCGCAGTTTCAGTTAGAGAGCCAAGAAAACTTTTATACACCTGCCCCCTCCCCCATCCCAACTTTAATCTAAAGTTATGGGGGAGGGGAACGCACAGCGCAGACAACCCTGGGTTCGCTGCGGCATGTGCGTTAAAGTAGTTCTAACCTTCGCAATTTCTTTCCTCCTCGTGCCTGCCAGAGAGAAGAGTTTTGAGGAAAAATTCTCTATGTAAATGGGATCAGTGTTAAATCAGCAATATGCAAGTAAAGTATCTCATGCTGTACTGTAATGTGCGAGTGAAAATATGGAGTTAAATGAAAAAGTACACGTGTGTACGGAACCGTGGAAGTGGATGTGATCGATAGAACAGTGTGGCTCCCCCTCCCCCCTTTCCTTTTAACCCTTTCCATTAAATATTTTCTGTAGAAGAAAAGGACTCAACCATTTAATCGCGTTTTAGTATTTCCTTCTCTCCCCGACTTCCCCACCCCCACTCCCTGAGCTCTCAAGCAGTTTTTACCCCCTCTTTCCATGAACTGTATGGCAATACAGACTGACTTTTTTTTTTGTCCCGTTCTCCTCAGGCGGGGCAAGCAAAGGTGGTGGAGAAGAGCCCGGGAAGCTGCCGGAGCAGGCAGAGGAGGAATCCCAGGTTTTGCATGGAACTGGCCACTGTAAGTGGTTCAATGTGCGAATGGGATTTGGATTCATCTCCATGATAAACCGAGAGGGAAGTCCCTTGGATATTCCAGTCGATGTATTCGTACACCAAGTAAGCCAAACTTTTCCACCCTCTTCACTTTTTTCCACATGGAGGAGTTCATCAGTAGTTTTGTCAATGGCTGTATAATAATGTGCCCTTAGGTATATTGAAAGACAGAAATCTTTCTTACAGTCTCGAGTTAATACAGTTTTTAGGGTATGTGGGTGGGCCCCTTCCTGGGTATTTTTCTTAAAGAGAAAATTAAATCTTTGAAATTTTACTGCTTTGGTGATGGTTGACGGTATAGCAAGTTCCCTCCCTTCATTCCACAGCGAAATTGCAGTGGTATAGCTTCCGGTGTTATCGGTTACAATGTATTCTGTCACTGACGCCTAGTGAATCAGTAGATGAATGAAGAAACAGTGATCGTTTTAGTTTAAAAAAAAAAAAAAACTCAACACACGGTTGCTGTTAAATCTGTAGGTTCCTGTGTTTTAGACACCTCTAGTCAGTAGTCAGTAACTTTCCCTGTTATTTCATCTCTGCGGGCCCGGGAGTCATTTGTAGATTTAAGTCAAAATAATTTGATTTTACAGTAAAATAAAGCAGAACACTGTTGGCCGAGTATGGATTTGAAGAAATGCAAGAGTGGATGCTTAGTAATCAAACATTTTAGAAATGTGCGTCATGTAGGGCATACGTCCAAGAATACTGTCTCTTTAAGAGACTGAACTCAAAAAAACATGTGGCCAGAGGCGGCTCTAGCTTGTGTGTTTAAAATGTGCTAGTCTGCTACTTGGGGGTAAATTTCCACCATTGCTTATAGTGTGTTGTAATTTTTTAAGATGCTTAATACCAAACAGAATGTTATTGGTTCTCATTTTTAAAATTTTACACAGAAATAAATTAATACCTCATCCCCTTTTAATCCACTCCTCTCTATTGCTTGATCTCTTTATAGTAAAAAAAGATATTTAGAGTTTGCAAGTTTGATCTTTTCATCAAAGAAGTTAAAGAACTATAAATTGTCTGTAATTAACTCTGAGACAGAAGTAAAGGGATTTAAGAGTAAAGGGGTTTACTTTGTCCTGACATCTAAGTTAAAAAGAACTGAATGGCTATCAATACTGCTGGTTGACAGACCTGGATACATACAGGAAATACGTAGTCTGCATGAAAATTATGTATTGTATTTGATACTATGTTTCATGTTCCTGGTAATATTTACAATCTCCTTTTCCCCCAAGGAATATCATCTCCAAATTAACTATATAAACAATAGAAACATATGAAACCATTCTGTTTTGATCTGTTGTCCTGTGGTGCTTGGTAGCTTCCTGACCTTGCTGTGTGGTGTGTGTTTTCCTTTCCTAAAGGCCTGGCCATCATTATTGGCTGTTTATATGTGGAAGGATCAGCATAATCTGTGAATTGAAACAGTTTAAATATGTAACTAGACATCAGCAGACAGGCTACTGAATTTTATGCCTCCTACTTTATATTGCAAAATGAAGCCACATTTTCTGCTTTTTTTCTCCCTAGACTGAATGACTGAAATCATTGACAGATTCAGTTCTGTCAGGCTCTGGCTTTCCCCACTTTGAACCTTCTTTAGGTTGTTAAATTGTCCTTTACGATCTCATAAATTTGTTTTATAGATGAATGAAAAAAATAGCTCTTTTCTCCTTTGATCACACCTTGTTATAATTTTGTTTTCTATTTTACCCTTAATATATTCAAATTTTAGACATCTTGTTACTCTGTTTAAAACCACAAGACATCCAAATTTAAGCTGTATAATGCTTATATGTTGATCATTCCTATATCTACTAAATTCAGAAATTATGCTGCTGAAAAAGTTTTATAGATAGCAGTTTCTAGTGTATAATTGATTAAGACTTGCTTTAATCTTCTGTTACACATTATGTGTTTACTAAAGAACAATGTTAAAATGACATGTGATAAAAATGCTCTTTAAATATGTGTATTTGTATTCTTCCTAGATACATTCTTAGGAAGAAGTATGTAAAAAGTCAATAAAACTTAAGTATTAGTATTTTTGTGATGTAAAAAAGACAGTGGTAATCTTTAACTTTAAAATTAGAAAGTGATTTTTAGGGGGTTTCGTATTTGTTTTTTTCAACATATCTGTCTTTTTTTAGGGAAAAATCACTTAGGTATTATCACTTGCTTTATTTATTTATTTTTTTTGCTTCTTGACTGTGATACCTGATTTTTTCTTATGTTGGGGCTTGAGATAAATTGCATATAAATTATATGAATGACTGTTTGGAAGGCAGGAATCCTACTAATTTTAGCCCAGCAACTACAAGTCAGACGGTCATAAGATGTGTATAGGTATCATGTGAGCATCCCTTTTGCTTATACAATCAGGTTGCAACTCAGGACAATTTTATAAATGCCTTTTAAATGTTCTTAATTATTTTTGGTACCATTTTTACTGTATGAGCATTTTTTAAAGCATACTAGGTTTTATGAATAATTATAAATTAGATTTTCCCTCCATTATGTGTGTACACTCTTTTGTTATGAAAAATAGGCATGGCTATTTAGGAATTTCATATGTTCTCCTGAGAGAACATATCTACCCATTATTTTAAATATATAACACAGGTGTTTTCTGAGTGTTCAGAAATATATGTGTCATTGGATTTTTTTAAGTATTCAGAAACATGTTTTTCATAGTATATAGTTGGTAAATAAAAATAAATTATTTTAGTTTCTTAAAAATAACATTTAAAAGTTAATGCCAAGTCACCCAGAATGTACTTTTTCTTTTGAAAATATTGACTGCAAAGAACTGTACCTCAAAAACAGTTCAGCTGATAGAAATTTATATGTATTTTTTAAAGTAGATTTATATATTGTTATATGAAACTATTTAAAATTCGTTGGCAATAATAACATCAAACTTCTAGTTTTTCTAATATCACCAGCTCATCAGAAAGAAACACATGACTTAGGTGCTGTACTTTACCTATCCCTAGACTGTTTGGTAAATGCAGTGAGATTCTGCTCTTTGAAGATAGTGTATGACCACTGGTGGTTTAAAATAATAGTCTCATTTGACTTTCTAATGTTAACTTGTGATTTAAATGATCTTATTTATATGGACTATTAATGAATATATCTATATATTCTGAAACATTGATAGTGTTCAATAATGAACATTTTACTTTTGCAAACTTATCAGAAATATAATTTGTGAATTTTGTCACAGTGCAGTCTTTGAGGTGATCCTTATAATATTTAATATTTGACAATTTTGATGATTAAGTTTGTCAGTAAGATAAATTTGTAGGAATTTCTTACCTAAGAATTCAATGAGAAAAGATTTGTTGTTTCAATTGCAGGACAGGTATACATGGTTAATACAGATTTGTAAGTCTAGGTTAGGTTCCTACTAAGGTAATTTCATCAATTAGAATATAGCTATTTGTAAGTGCTAATAATATTCCTGTCAGTTTACTGTTACTAATAAATTTTTAAAAATTGCACTCATAGTTAGATTGTGGGCTTACATGTTTAAATGACCTGGAAAGATCTCTGGCAACTTTCTGAAATATTGTAAGCTTTTAATAGTGCTTAAGTATTTGATGGTATTTTAGATCAATTTCATGGTAATTAAATATGAGGTCTTTTCTGGAAAAGGGCAGTATTCCCCAATAACTACCTGTTGATATTTGTTATCCTGTAAGGTTTTCTTACATATAGTTTAACATTTATTTCCAGTCATTATCTCACCTCATAAGACAAAAGGGTCATTTGAAATTTATTTTGTTTAGGGGAAGAATTGAATCCATTCTTCCTATTGCCTTCTCTTAAGCTTATTTGCATAGCCATATTTCTTCACTTGTTGGGTTATATTTGGAATTCTTGGATTTTTAACATACAGTACTTTTTTCACAATTTATGTAAGAATTTATTTCAAAGACAGAATAATTCATAATGATTGTAATTTAGCTACATTACTCAATAGACTTAAATATATTTTTACTAATTTGGTTTTGAATTCTTCATTTACCTTTATAGTACTGATGTTTTCTCTTTATGCTCTGTATTTCTGACTAGTAGTTTGATCTTTATGGAGGCTACAAATGTATACATTACAAAGATTTTTATATTTTTAATGTTCTTTTTAATTACTTTGCTTAGAAAACATCTCAAAGAGTAATGGAAATAGAAGAAGTAAGAATGATTATTGTAACTGAGATCAATTTAAAGCATTTTATTGATAGTATAAGATATGAAAATATTTGAGGGTGAATATATATGAAAATTTTAAGTATTATACATATTTCAGTTGACATCATAAAGTTCATATCAATGTTTTAATATTATAATTTATGAAAACATTTAAAGATTTATTTAAGTATATTGATATTTAAGGATTTTTCATAGTATCTCATCACTAATTTATTACCTATATCTAATTTTGTCATAGGCATGAAAACATTTTCACATGCACAATAGATGTGATTATTATTTAAACAAAGAAAAATCTTAGAAATTTTAAAATGTAATCATGTAATAGTTAAAGCTTATTTGTTAGTAAATTATGCATTTTAATATTTTAAAAATAGTTCTTAAACCTACCAAATTTTCATATTTGCCCAGTTGACCAATTTGGAAGAATCCCTAATCAAATACCTTAAATTTAACCACACTTACAGGCATTTAAATAAAAGTTTTATACAACTTTGTTTTATAAAAGATATTGAATACTTTCTGTCTGATTTTCAAATGCTGGTCTATTTCCCCTTTTTGTGTACTTCTAAAAAGATGTTATTCTCACTCAATTTAAACATGAAATGGGAATTGGGTGCATATTTAAGACAGTCTTCCTTCCTCCTGCAGATTATTGATATAACTCTTAAATACTTTACTCTTTTTTATTTTTCAGTATTCTTTTATTCTTATTAGATCATTCACAATAACTGAAGGCAATTCAGCATAACATCTCTAAGGTTAAAGATGTATCTTTGACTCATTTCGGAGTTCTTGTGTTTCATAAGGAGTTAAAAACTTTGTAACCTCCACTCAATATGGTAGATTAAAGTGTGTCCTTCATTGTAAATTTTGTTACTTTGGTGTAGCATGGAACCCTTATTATATGAATGTGATTGGATTATTCTTGTTGATTAATTATGTAAAATTGAGGATAGTTTTATGTACTTTAACTGAGTAGTTTTTTTGATTATGTGATTGATATAAAAGTTACTAGTTGAAAATATGGGGTATTTTTATTTCTGAACTAAGGTATAACCTAAACAAATAAAGTGATATTTCTAATTAATTAAACTGGAAATTTAAACTTGATATGGAGTTAAATATGAAATAAATAAGTTAGTTATTCTATTCCTCATACCTTGAAATATTTCTGAATAAGTTTTAAGTGACTAGGAGTTCAGCCTGTTCATTATATTGTTGCTATAGGTTATAGCATTGTTAATGAGAAAATTAAAAGATTTTTATTTTTCTCTAAAATAATTTGATTATATTGTAACATCTTCTAATATCAGAAGAGTTGATAACAATAATATATTCAAGAAAATAAATTGCAAAACAGGGGGATACATTTAGAAATGATCTTTTTAGTGAGCTGCCAAAGAATACATCATGATTAATCTTATCTTCTATCTAGCAACAAATAGAAGATAATCTGATGATTTCTCCCCCACTTCATCCCTCAATATCTAAGTAATTTGGAAATGCCATCTAAAATAAGATTTATAAGTAATTGATAGATTTAGTCTTAAATTTCTTTCTACAATCAGCTGTAAATAGGAGTAATCATACCTCACTTTTCAGTTTGTTGTAAAGAGTAAAGATATTATACAAACTGCCTAGCAAGTGTGTGTTGGATAAATGAACTAAAATGGAAATTAGTCTTTGTCACAATAAAATCATGGTTATCTTCAATGGCATATATTCATCATAGAAAATTAATTGGTATCTTTTATGTGCTCTCCTTAGAAATGAGCAAAATACGTTGTATAATATTAATAGCTTAATTTCTATTTCGGTGAACTACAAAGCTTTTTATTATGATTGTATGGTATTTGATATTGTTTAATGCATCAGAATATAAAATGAGGCTTAGAAATATTTTTGTCACATAGATATTTTTAATAGTTTGCTGTCCCATGAGATTTTACCTGTGTATTCAGGTGTACATACCCAGTTTGTTCATTTTTCAGTGTAAGTTAAGGAAACACTGTTTTAAGTAGACCTGCTGTGATAATTTAATGTCTATTGCTGAATTAATAATTAATTAATCCTGGTGAGCTAATATATAATGGCATAGGATCTGGTCAAATAGATCAATATTCAAATCCTAGTTTATTATATGTCTGGAGGGGAAATAAGTTACTTTGTCAGTGTCTCAGTATGCTGTGTATGAAGGGACAAAAATGTTTCATATTGTAGAGGGTTATTATGAGGATTAGATGTTATTACACACATAAAGCCTTCAACACAGAGTGGAAGATAGTAAAGGCACACTCATGTATGTTGTACATAGTTATTACAAAGCAGTAGTAGTGTGGTGGAGTGAAGGAAACAAAGATTGGAAATGCAAATTTGGGTTTGGCTCTGGGGCTTGCTTGATTACTTACTATTGGCTGTTCACTTCCTCAGAATTTCACTGTGCTTATGGGTAAAATTTTGTCAATAATATCTTTCCTACCTATATTTAAGGGTTAGGGTATGGATTAATTGATGTAATATACATAAAAATAACTTTGAAATTATAACAAGCCCAGGTTTCAGTTTTAATTTCATTTTGGGCACTATATTTTTACTAATACTTTAATCATGTAAAAAGTCATTGTCAGAATTTTTAAAAGGTAGTAAATAAGCCCATGTCATTTATTTTATTTTTTGCCTTAGCTTTATTGAGATACAATTTACTTGAGATATATTGATATATCTCAATATATAATCAAGATATAATATTGAGATATATTAGGATAAAATTCACAAAATTTAAGTATTCAATTAGGTGAGTTTGACAAATTGTATAACTATTACCATAATCATGGTATAGAACATTAAATCATCCCAGAAAGTTCCCTTGTGTCCATTTGTAGTCACCTTTAAAGAGAAGAGGCTCAGTTCTACTATATGATTATTGGTATGTTATATTACTGGTTAACTAACCTGGTTCCTTTGAACATCTTGTTAGATATAGGCTGCAATCTAGTATCCTTTATCAAATCCAGTTCACATTTATTTTCATGTGTTTTGCTGGTTTCTCTTTAGTTACTTCTGCTTGGAAATTATCTTTACATGAGTAGTTTGTGTGTTTGTGAAAGTGAGATTAATTAGTATGGGTTTCACTAATCTTCAGTCTTAATTTCATTTATTCTTATGGTGTTTTCCATCAAGTATAAACTCACTGCGTACCTAAAGGGAGGATTTCAGTTTGTTTGTTTGTTTGTTTGTTTGTTTGTTTGTTGCATCACTAGAAGTCATGCTTACTGATTTTAGAGAGAAGGGAAGGTGGGGACAGAGAAAGAGAGAGAGAAACACTGTTCATTTGCCTCCCATAGACATCCTAGTTGGAGACTGAATCTGCAACCTAGGCATATGCCCTCACCTGGAATCAAACCCAAGACCTTTCAGTTTACAAGGATGACTCCAACCAACTGAGCGGCACCAGCCCCAGCAGATTTCATCTTACTGATATTTATGTTTCTTTTGGGAAATATAATGACTTTCTGTCTTAAATGAATTTTTGTATAAACATTCTTAGAGGTGTAAATCAACAAGATGACTTATTCTCGTATAAAAGTATTACCTTTTCATTTATTCAACTTCTTTTTATCGATCACATACTAAGTGTAAAATGTTTTATGATAGATTTAAGAGTTCTGTTCTCTCGTTTGCTATATATTTCTGTTTTGTTCCTTTTAGCAAACTTTTTAATAAAAAATTTTCAATTCTCATTCTTTTCATACCAGTTATAAAAGTACATTTTTCCCATGTACTATTAAGTTTCTTTTGACAAAGTCTAATTATATAACCTCTACACATTTAGTTTGGGGATAACTATGAATTTTAAAAATGTTAGTTTTTAAATTTTGAGCTAAATATAGTGATTTCTCATCAGTTTTAACATTGTTTTCAGATTCTGTGCATAGAAACTATCATTACCAGTGCTTAGAATCCTATCATTTTATTTTTTACTTAAATACTTAATTTTTTACCAGCTGCTTAAACCTTTTGTTATGAGTCCACTTTTAAAAATCAAAACCCACTTATATTTATTACTTTTGTCGATCTTAAAGTTGGCCTCTATTTCAAAATCTTGTAAGTTTAATTTGATAATAACGAAGATTTTTGTTCAGTTTTATTGTGCTGTATTATATAAAGACTGTGTCAAATTTAAAATTAAGTTTATTTTGGCCATGTTTGTTCATGATCATTTCTTAAACTTTGCAAGCAATTCCCTAGGCCATTACTTATATCTTTTCCGATATTAGAATGCCTAAGTTATTTTTAACAGTTTTCCATTCAAATGAATTATTTTTATCCTTAGTTGAGTCTGTAACAGAAGGCTCATAACACTCATTATATGTATCCCTTAAATGCTTAGTATATTGTTGATATCTTTTAAAGCTTGGAATGAATTCTGTCTGCTTTTTTCTGAGGGTTTGATTTTAATAATACATGATTTTCCTTATAGTATGGAGACACTTGTGCTTGGAAACTAATTCCTCTTTTTAACAACTCCTGTAAATAGATTAAATGATATTAGAGACACATACCTAACACAATTCAGTATGTTATGTTTAAAAAGATAAATGAACAAATCTTTCTTTAATTTTACCAAGAAAAACAGCTTCCCTTTTTAGGATTGATTAAACTATGAACCAGAAATTTAATCACAGTATTGATCTCATTTTATTTTTAGCTCTCTAATTAAAATTTTTAGTTCAATACTAAATCTAAGGACAGTTGGATTTGCATGTTTGCCCCTTTCACTGTTTCTTCCCCCATACCATTGAAGATATTTGAATGGTGAGGAATTTGCGCCCTTTGGCTCAGGTTGCAGACCCACTTGATCAAGCCAGAGAAGCTGAGGTCAGAACTATTCATTGCTTATCTTTTCCTTGGGCCACTTGTAAATCCTGCCTTTCTGCTCTGAAAAACAAAACAAAACAAAACAAAAAACCCAAAACTCTTTATATTATGTTTATAATAAAGCCTGGAGTATAAAAAAAATGGCTGGTACTTGATTCTGACTCCATGTGGGTTAATTTCACTATTTTTACAAGTTTTTCATTGCAGCTTGTTTGATGTGTACAATTTTATTTCAATATATGTTATTTCATAAATATTGTAAAAGAATCCTGTTGGTGATGAATATATCTCAGATTGAGATTTTACATCTTTGAGATGTAGTGATCACTTTAAGTAAATTGAATTAGTTAATTTGAATCGGGCCTATAAAAAAACCACAAAGTATTTTGTTTTGATGTGCTTAATTTCCAACATTTATGCTGACACTAAAAACTTGTCTGAATCAATTATACCACAAGTTTACGAATTGTATCAATAATGGTATAAAGAGTTTAAATATAAACCCAGGTTTAAACAAACACAAAACACTTTGTTCTTATCGCAGCATCCTTTAAAAGTATACAGCTCCAGCTCTGGTTCAGGACCTCAGGACCACCCATCACCCTGGTCATTGGATACTATTTATTCAAGAAGCTTGTGAAGTGTCTGTGTGCCAGTGGGGGGATGGTGTGTGTATCTGTGTAGGATATCATAGTTAGGTGATTTTACCCCAACAAAAGCAGTAACGTTGCTTTTGAACTGAATTATGTCCTAGTAGCATTTTCTAGTTCTAAAATCTAACTTCATTTAAATACTTGTTATTTTTTGTAAGCACTGGTTGCAGTTTTTACATTTTTGATGCTTTCAGAAGACTAAAGTAGGCCCCCATTAAGATTAACCTCAATCCATTACAGCTTTTGGCTTGCAGGCCCCACCCATTGGCCTTGGATAGCTAATACCGAGCTTTTGTTTCTTCCTGTAAGAAAGGAAAGAAAACTGTTCTTTCTCTTTCATTGTGTAAGTCATGTGACTTCCCTTTTAGTTACAGATAGTGCTGAATGAAGTGAATCTCAAAATGAATAAGCTATCAAAGTTTTATGTTTATATGAAATATTTATTGAAATCTGCCTCGATTCATTCTTTTTTATGCATTAAAATATGTTTTGAACCACTATACTAATTTTACATCCATACTGTTGTTTTTCTAGGAAGCCTACAAAAGTTTACTTAAATAGGTTTTTTAAATAATACTGATCTTTTTATCTACATCATGAGAGTTTCTCAGTGTACTTATTTTTCTTATCAGTTATCTTTTAGTATCATTTGAGGTTTCTGAACCACAGCTTATTTCTCAGAATTCAGTGTAAAGAAAGTAGGGGTAGTGGTTGGGATGATTTTAGCAAGGAAAAATTGCTGGTAGGGAGAAAAGAAAAATGTTTAAAACTGCATACAATGTTTAAAAAATGTTTAAAAATGTTATAAAACTGCATACAAATATAGGAAGGAATTAATTGAATATATATATATTTTTGCTCTTTTGTGTCACCTCTCTATAATAAGCAGTGTAGCTAGTTACTAGGGAAAAACTGCTCTCCAGCTCTTAGAATATTTGTATCAAACTAATATTTTGTTATGATATTAGATACCATGAGGATAAGTGATATTTAGTCCTAATTTCATGATGTAAACATAATTTACTATTACATATTTAATCTTTAAACTTATTATACTTTTTGTTAGCTATTTTTCCGAACATTTGAATTCTCTTTTAATGAACAGTATAACTGCCCCCATATAGTAAGTAAAATGTTTGAAACAACAGTAGTTTTAAAAGAAGTATCTTCTCAATGATTTTTCTGTGTTTTTTGGAGGCACATTTTCATGCAAGTAAGTACTTTTACAAGACTTCTAAGAATAATACTACTATTAAATTTAATATGCATTTCTCAGGGGGAAGCGTCAGCACAGTATTTTTTAAAATACTATGTTTCAATAAAATGTTCCAGACGATTGCTACATAAAAAAGCTTTGTTCCTTACATTTTCATAGCTTTATAGATCTTAAAGGGCAGTGATATTTAATCCTATGATTTTGCTTGTATCAATCCAAAATGACTTGGTTAATTTGGTTTGTAAAGATAAAAATATTTGTTGAGATATATAGAAAAGCTAGTTAAGTTTCTGTTAATAATAGTGGGTTATCAACTTTTCAGTAATTAGGATCTGGTAATGAAACTTGTAATGTGCTGGTTCACGTTTTCATTGACATTAAAATTTATAGTGAGTGATTTATTTTACATGTGCTTTACAGTTGAACATATCACCTTCAGTTTAATTAATTAATTAACTTAAATATTTAATTGACATTTTATTTACTGTTTATTTTTGTCACTAAAATTTTGCTTTGGGGAAAGGTTTAGGATACTAAACCTTTGAAATATGTGATACTCCATTTACCATTTGGATAGCAAGGTATTTAGTAATGGCAATTATTGTTGAAATAAGCCATTTAGAATCTTAGTGTTATTGTGAGTTTAAAATAAAAAGATTAAGAAATGTAAACCTAATTTTTATAAATTGGTACCAGGTGTTTTTGTGTACCACATCATTTTTCCTCTAACAAAATTTGATACTAAAAATGAAAAGTTGAGATTTTTTTTCTTTTATAAATTCTTCCTGCGAAAGATTTCTTTAATTTATATGCATAAAAGTAGTTTTTAAAATGAATTTATATGGCTTTAAGTATCTTCACATTTAGTCAAACATTCAAGTCTCATTTGTGGGAGTAACACCATTTGGGATATTGCTACTTGTTTTCATGTGATTTATTTGTACATACATAGTTGATGAATGGTTGGTTTTCTGGGTTTTCTTTCTCCTAAAATAAACTTCATAACAATGGGAGATAAATTTTCAAGTCATAGAAATATGGAAGGGCCAAGTAAAGATGGACATTTGTCTCAGTACATAGTCCTTAGTTTCAGGTTGTGTATTTATTTTTTTAAGATAACATGATATTAAAACATTTAACCAATAATGTTTGGGAAATTGTCTTATTGGGTACTGACCACAGTGCTCACTGTTACACCTTTAATATTTTTGAAGATAGCCAGAATTTCCAGTGAGATTCAATGTTCAGCATATATTCCACTACCCAAATTTACAGAATTCAAACAATTTTTGGAAAAATCTCGAAGACAAGGGATAATGTTGTCTGTGTGAGAGCTTAATAGAATGGAGTTCATTATTTCAACTTATATTTTTTCAGTTTTTAACTGTAAATTGAAAAAAGGAATTACCCAAGTTATTAAAACATTAAGCTGTTTCCAAATTGTTCCCTGCCCTAATATTACCATTTGATCTGCCACCAGGAATCATTAGGAACTCTAAGAGGTCCCGCTGTTTAGTCTCCTCCTCCCTTTCTCCTCCCTTTCTCCTCCCTCCCCCACTCACTTTTGGAAGGAAGCCTGAGGCCCTAGCTTCAGAGATATTGGGAAGAAGCAGTCATTCAGCAGAAAGTGTCTTGTCTTCAGCAGAAGTGAGTCATCCCTTAGAGAAGAATGTAGTTGAGAAGAGATTAATATATGTGAAGATATTAGAGTTTTTCAAATTTATTCTTAATTAATTTAGAATATTTTTGTAAACCTGGATATTGTTGTCATTATGAAAAAAGTCTACTTTTAGTGTTAGCAAAGTCAAATCCAGCCCTTCACTTTTCCCTCTTAGCTTAGCTTTGGTTAAATCTTTTATACTTTTTCTAAAGGCTCTTGTCAGTGATTTTTTTAATGCTGAAGAACAGAGTGTGTTCTGAACAAAAGTAATGGGACAGGTTAGGCAGTTTTAACATTTCTAAACAATGACTGATATTTGTAGTACCTAAATTTCCAAAGAAAGTATATATGAAATATTTCACTCTCCATCATTTGTCATCTTTATAAAGATAATCTTTTTGTGTCTAACATTTTTGCATAGAGGCTTTTAAAACTACAAACTTACTCATATAAAATAGGCTAACAGTGAAAATAAGTTGATATTGTTGGGTCCAAAAATGTTTTAATAATTTATTTCCTTAGAGAGACTGTCATGAAATCACTTTTATTTGTTTACTTGGTTGGTTGGTTTCAGGATGAGTAAGAAAATGCAGATTCCCTAGAGAGATCATCATGAAATTATTTTTTATTTGGTTGGTTGGTTGGTTGGTTTCAGGATGAGTAAGAAAATGGGGCAAACACTATGAACTGAAGGGCCCAAGTTACTTCCATTGTGTTCTGGCTATTTTTGGTAGCATATCTTCTTAAAGGGCAGTCTCTTCCCTTAGCTCCACATGCATTTGTTCAGGTCTCTTATATGGTTGACTCTAATTTGAAAAACTAGGGTAGAATGATCACAGAATCTTACAATTAGCTTTAAGAGGGTTTTAGAAGTCATGGTTTATATCTGCAAAATAATAATGTGAATATAACATAATACTTACATTTTATGGAATGAACCAAAGATACTTTGAAATTTTTTAATGTTACTTAAGTAAAGGGCAAATATAAAAATGTAACAAGTATATTTAAGAGAATATAAGAATGGTAAGTGCAAGTAATCTTTTGACAGAACAGCTTTAAAAATAGTTATAGTCACAAACTATATAATCACATACTATATTTCTTTGTATTGGTCCAATGCCTCACCAGATCAAGGAACATTTATATTTGTTTTGTTTTAGCGGCGTACTGATACTAGATTGTCACTGTTACCATTCCCTGGGTAGAGACCCCAGTTTGCCACTATTTGATCCTATCTCCCAGTCATCTCAAGGCTCTAGGGTAAATTCTCCTCTACTAAGGCTTTTGTTCTGCACTTAAATTCACTTTCAGAAATCCATGCCATCTTTCAGAATCCAGCCCCAAATTCAAGTCCTTCATTCCCTAAAGTCTTTCCTCATTATTCTAGTTAGAATTGCTTAATTCCTTTTTATAAACTCCCGAACTCTTTATAAATGGATCACTTGAGTTTTATATTCTCTGCAATATATAGGCACATGCTTTTTGTATAATTTCTACTCAAAAACACTTTTAAAACAATGATACAAGTATAATACAGTAGAGCTTTTTTTTCCATCTGCCATTAGATTAAACATATGGATTATAGGAAACTAGCTGGATTTATATTGTTGAAGAGAGCATTTGTGAACTCTTCTTGCTCTTGTTTATAAAACCCTAGTGTTCAGCTAATATTTAGTTTCTCTTTAATGTTACTATTATGTGTTCATTATGCATTCAGTATTATACGATAGACTGTTTGTGGGCCCAGAACACTTTTAGGCTTCTGGGGTTTTGTTTGTTTGTTTGTTTGTTTTTATAACAGAAAAGATGTTGGTTTCTGTACTATGTTTATTACCTCACTTTACTGCTAAGTCTAAAGTAAACTGCAGTTTATTAGAAGGGAAGGGCTTATCTCTCTAATTCTCTTAAGGACAGAGAACATTGACATGAATGTTCCATAAATGTTTTAAGTGGCAATATCATTAAGGATATGAGATGGCAGTAAATGTAAATAGTGGAGAACGTGGCATGACATGGACCTGGGTTTGAATCCCAGCTCCACTGTTTGAATTTTGCCACATTACCTTAGATAGCAATACTATTTTTCTGAAGTTGTAAGTATTTGAGTTAATGTATTTTTAGTGTCTAACCTAGTGCCTGAAAAGGGAATAGAGGGTATCCTTACTGTCATTTTCTGTTTGTTTTGTAGATTTTTTAAAAATGTAGATGTGCTACAGTTAATATAATGCAGAGAAGGATCTCTGATACAAGGGTGACGGGGTAAGATGTAGCAGGTAAATGAGACCCACCACACAATATGAAACTTAATGAAGAAAAAGGTAGACTATATGCATCTTACTTAGTTAATTAACAAAAGTCAAGAGCATAATAGTTCCCCAAGTATAGGATGAAGGTAGTCTTTCTTGGTATCTGTGTGGTTGAAAAAGGTCTGAGGTTTTTGTAGTAGATACTGGTGGTTGCATACCCAGCATTCATTTCTTCCTTTTTTCTTATCAAAACCCCTATTCTTTCCTTCATGTGTCCACCTCTGTCTCCCTATGTTCCTGGGAAAGATGACTCTGTCTCTAACATAAGGAGTTGTTCCTATCAATTTAAGGCAGCGATTTCCAGCTTTTTTCATCTCATGGCACACAAACTAATTACTAAAATTCTTCAAAACACCAAAAAATATATTTTTGCCACTGACAAAAAATAGGTATAATTTTAATTCATTCACACTGGACAGCTATTGTCATGTTGGCTGTTTTCACTTTTTTTTAATTTGACAATCTAAGGGAAAAGAGGTCAGTGCTTCTGACTAAATAGTCAGGTATTGCATGTTTTAAAAATTCTTGTGGCACACTGGTTGAAAATTGCTGGTCTGAGCATATAGCATTATCCGTGCAGCTATTGTAAGTTAGCTACTGAGTCTTAAGGGAACACTTATTTACATTTTACTGTTAACAGACTCCCTGTTGTTCTTCTACATCTGTGATTCTTACTGTCTCTCTGCCTCCCCCCCCCCCCTTGGGCAGAACTTCCAGCAATAAGCATTCCTTTTTTATATGTCCTGATTTCCAGTCTAGAGGACCTGCCTCTTACCTTTCCCATCTCAAGCTTTTTCTACTGAATTAGCTTATTTGGTGTCATTTAGTGTCATTTCTGACTCATGGCTCTTCTCCATCCTTCATGTACAAACAATAATTAAGTTTATGTATAATCTCAAAATGCCACATACATTCCTATCATCTGTATTTGAGATATTAATGATCAGAACAGAGTCTTGATTGGCTCCCCTAGAGTCTGTACTTAGAACTGGGACGAGAAATTTAGGCAATCAGATAAGAAACCTTTGTAATTAAAGACTGGCCTATGATAATAATTTGATGTTAGGGCCTTCGAGGGGTGAGCTTCTGCAGGTAGATCACCTTCTAAAAGGAATCTGGTGGCAGTCAGTCTCCATTAAGACTTAGCTCCATCAATTTATTCAACAAATAATTATTGAACACCTAGTACATGATTTTTCTATATTCTGTCTCCACTGTAAAAAAATGGGAACACAGACTAACAATATTCAGTGTAAAATATAACATCTTTAATTTTTAAATGTCACAGGAATATTTGAACTCTCAAAATCAATCTTAGGAGAATTTGAACATAAGCATAAAAGAAGGTACTTTAATTGAAGGGCATGGGAAAAAGTAAAAATAATATTTATGAGATGATGACTCTAAGTCTCAATCCCAGAACATTCTAAAAATTATACTTTGAGGTACGTGTAGTACCACTGTTAATAAAGACAAGAAGTCATTAATGAGCCACAGAATTTCTTAACCTCAGCACTTTGGGTCAGGTTAGACTTTTTAGGCCAGATAATTCTTTGCCGTGAGGGGTTATTCTCTGCTTTATAGAATACGTAGCAATATTCCTGATCTCTGTCCACTAGATTCCAGCAGCACACCTCCCCATTTGTGACAACCAGAACTGTCTCCCAGCATTGCTAAATGTCCCCTTTGGGGACAAATGCCCCCATTTGAGAACCTTTAATGACTATGATAAGTATCTACCAAATATGTAATACTTTATGGTTATTATTTATAATCCTTTGTTTAGACAGAAGTATGGTCTAAAATGATTTTAGAGGGCCTGAACATTTGGGATAAGAAATTACCAATTAGTTCATATTTTAAGTAGCAATATGAACTGAAAGCTAAATATGAAACATTTTAACATTTTTATTTTCAGAATCTTTTGTATTGTGTTATTCAGATTGTAAGTGTAATACATGTTGCTTATAGGAAATTTAGACAAAGAAGAATGTAAAGACAATAAGAAAAAGTCACTCATTACCCACCCTCCCAGAGATAACCACTGCTTACCTTTTAGAATATTTTCTTCTCTTTGTAACTTAAAAACAAAAGCTGGTTTTGAATCATTTAATTTTTATGTTATTTGCCTAAACATTTAGGGGAAAATAACTTTCAATTCCCTTTCAAATTATTTCCAATTATTAATTAGAGGAGTTTCAAATTAATTAAATTATAATAGGAGAAATAGCATTTTATAAGTTAATTTTGAAGTTGGGAAAAGAAAGTATAGAGAAACACATATATGCTATGCACTGGGTGACAGATTTTAAATAATGTTTGTTGAAGTGCATTTTTTGAAATAAGAATAAACCTAACATCCTATATTATTTCTTATTTTAATCTCAGTTTCACAAGTGTGAATATGTGACACATTTTGAAAATGTAAATCCTTTGGGAAATTTTGTCATCTAGGAAACTTGGAAGAAACATAAGTAGTATACATGTCTTTATTTTCACATGCAAATATAAAAAGAACTGCTATATGTATTTGTATAAAAATTTAGGAGGTCATTAAATCTTTAGCTAGCTCTTTAGTTTTATAGGCAAGTTAGTAATCTTATAGGCAAGATTTTTTTCTTTTAGCTGAAATGGAATTCAGTTCTAATTATATAGAGGTGACCTTCACTTCTAAAATACATTATTTAAAATTCTGTTATACAGTTGTCTTAAAATCAAATGCTGTGGAATATTAAAATGTGTGAGTTTATACAAGTTTTGATGAATCTATATATAAGCATGTATACTGTTTACATAAATATGTATACTGAAGCATATTAAGTAACTTGTCAGTGTCATTTACAATTAAACAGAAGGTGAATTTTTATTTCTTTGAGAAAGGAAGATCTTTGGTCAAAGAGCAAAGAGAAAAAGCATTTTGGGCAGGGAAATGATGCAGGTATTAAAAGGCAGAAGTAGTACTTTGCATTTGAAAATTTTATGGACATCGGGAGTTTCTAGGAGTCCCTTTCAACTTTAAATTCCCAAATTGTTTTCAGAGTTGCACAAATGTATATAATTCTTTTTATGTCCAGATCTTATCCTGACCTAAATTTAAGTGGCATATATACTTCAGGTTCTGTCTTGCATTATAGAAATTAAAAATCTCTATTAAAAAGGCACAATTTTTGTTTAATATGAAAAGAAACTCTTTAAATGCCCCTATCTCAACAGTGATTAATTCATTACCTGCTCACCTAATGTTTTAGTTGTCACCCAGATATCTTCTCTATTCTCTCTGAGCTTCTCTCTGCACTCAAACCGAATTAACCTTTTCATACCATCTCCACTTATGTTGTTGGCCATCCTACTCATTTACTCAACACAAAGAGTAGGGGCAGCTCATCTCTAACCTGCTACTAATTTTATTCCTACCATACATTGAAAAGTATGCCTATTGCTATCATTTTATGCTATATATTTCACGCTATAAATTTTCTCTTGTCTCCTGGTTGTTTGGCCAATTCTTAATATAATACTAACAAGAGCTGAGGTTGGAAACCACAATAGATTCTGGAACATCTTATTTAACTAGCAAAAATATAGCATCACAAAGGATGCAGGACATATCCGTCAACACTATAAAGTCACCTTAGCCTTTGTTTCCTTTGTGCAATTATTTTCCATCTTTTCTAAAACAGTGCTATTTTAAATTTTTTACTCATTTTTCTCCTCTCACCACTTTGTGTATGTTTTTCTCCTCTTTCTCAGCTTCCACCCCCACTCCCTCTTCCTGGTGTAAAGAGTTTCTGTAGGAAATTGATAATGGGTGTCTTTCTGCTTCAAAGTCTTTAACACATGGAGCTGGCTGCTAAGAGAAATTGACCAGGTTCCTGTGATGTTGTCAGTTTTTCTGATTAATCAATTTTCCTTTACTGCAGAAGCTGCTTTTAACAAAAGAAAACTAGCTTGAAGTTTCAATCATTTACCCATTTCTGCCAAGGTTGTATCTGTTCTTCAGTTGCTATCACTTCACCTTTTTATGACAAACTTTTAATTCTTTGCTTTCATTTACCTCATTTTGTACCAGAGAATGAAGAGCCAATTTAATGAATTTATATCTCCTCAATGATACCAGCTAATTCTAACACTTGTGCAGTTTAATTTATAAATCTGCTTCCTATTCAGAAGGCAAGGACTGCAGATCAAAATGAGTGTATTTCTTTTCTCATTCTTGTTGACTTTTCTATAAAAAGCAAGGCAAAGCAATTACAAAGCACTTAGGAGGAAATCATGCTGCCATAGAAACTAATGCAATGAGATCCAGAAAGGCTAGGGAGAATTACTATATTGCTTTTTTTAAAGCAGGGATATATCTTTAAATATGTCATATACTGTTATGCTTAGATACAAAGTTAAAAGAATTTGTCTTTAGGTCATGGACAAGTTTGATCAGTCAAGTTAGTCCAGAATAAGGGTGTAAGATCTGATGAGAAAATTTACAAAATGGCCAGAATGTGTTGGAATATCCCTTAGGCATTATTACATAAAAGTGTTTGCACCTTGGGGTATTATATATAGACAGGATTATCATAGGAAGGAGTTAATTTGATTACCTTAGGCTCAGTAGTGAAATTGAATGATGGCTAATGCTTGTAAGCATGTTTTGCCAACAAGTGCTACTCTGGTATATTAGTAAGTGTTCCTTGAGAGGAAAAAAAGCCCCTTTTTAGTAAGTTTGAGAAATTCATGGTTATACAAAACTCAATCTGTTTCTTCATTTAGTATATGACTTCTCATTGCTATATTATACTATAGTATGCTATCAGTCTCCATGACAGGGATATAGTATATAGTATTTTCCATAAAGTACTGGCTCATGGGACATAGTTCTATGGTAGCAAGCACTGAGAAGTTCTTAGCTGATGGCCAGTAATCTGTGTATTAATCAATTTTAACTTCTTAACTCTTTAGCTCATAATTTATCATTAAGTTAAAGGTCTTTAATTTTTTAACTTTAATTCAAAACATATTCTAAACATTTTTAGTAATATATTTTTATTTTACAAAGCCAGAGACACAAATGATCTTCGACACATATAGAAAGGTTGGGAGCAGGGTTGTTCATCATATAAAATACCCTAACAGAACTAAAATCATGTGAGTATTCAGAAAATATCATCCGTGCACATTGGCATCTTAAAAGGAGAGTGAAGACAGCTCAAGATTGGTAAATGGTGGTAGTGGTAGTGGTGGTCGTGGTATAGTATAAGGAAGCTGAAATTTGCCCAGGGTGGTTTCTGTGTCAGGAAAAAAAAGGATAAGTGATACACATTTGTCTTCGCTAGCAGCTTCTGGGAATGGCCTATGGCTTGTAGCACCTGGCGGACTTTTTCCTCCCCTCCCCTCCTCTACCCTCCCCTCTTTCCTCTGCCCCCTGCCCCCTCCCTCCTTCTCTCTTTTCTCCCCTCCCCCCCTCCCTCCTTCCTCCTTCCCTCTCCTCCTCTCCCTTCTCCTCTCCCCTCCCCTTTCTGTAGAGAAATTTGCTTGAAGGCAGCTACCCCAGTTACTCAGCAGGACAATATGAGCCTGGCAAATTGTGGTATCCTGGAGCATTGATTCCAAGCGTTTTTTTAATTTGTGAAATTTCTGATTAGTTGCAGACCAAATATATTTGTACAAATGCTTTCCTCAGTTTATATACTTGTCATGGTCCAGTAATGAACAGCACTGGTTCTCAGACCAACCAGCACTATTACTAGAGAAAGTATCACCACCTCTCTGCTGCTCCAAACTTGGAAATGTCTCATCACTTACAACTGTCTAGAATTCTTCCCACTGAAAACTAAATTTTTATTCCACAAGAAGAGAAAAATCATTTAAAGATATAAAATCTGTATCACATTATAATTCTGGTAATTTGTGGATCAGTAAACATGTAAAAAAAACTGGGAATTTGGTAAATGCTTAATAATTGGCTTTACAAAAGCAAGCCAATGTTATAAATTTCACTTTTATAAAGAATGTAGATCACAATTTACAAATAATAATACATATACAATACTCTATTATAAATTCCCTGTAACAAATTGATTCCCACAGATTGTATTTGTTGATTTTTTTTCTGAATTTTTACATCTGTAGCTAAACTGTGCTTATAATTAATGAACAAGTGTAGTTCTTATATGAATGTTGAATGATTCTTTAAATACTAATGACTACCGCAAAAGTAAAACAAGAAAGGCAAAGATGTATGTCAGAACTTTATTGTGACTGCTGTGCTGAATTGGATAATAGATTTTTGAATTCTGTAAGACTATTTCCTCAATTTTTGTGCTATTTACAATGTAACAGCTATAGACAGGATGCACTGTTAAATTTATCTACATTATTAACATTTTAACCATGACTTCCATCAGTGTCTAGATAATCAACGAAGGAATAAATAAAGCCTTATTGCACTTGCCAGTTTCCTTGGGGTAAATTCTTGCACCAGGGCCAGTTTCAAGTGATCAATGCCATAGAGATGAATGTGGATTTCAGGAGAAATAGACTGTGACATGCCATCATGTAGTAATTCCACTATATAGATTCAACAGCTGTAACCTCAAGAACATAGGTAATAGTGAAATGTAGTAAAATAATTAAGTAATGACTTATTTTTTACTATTTTTCATTTTTCTTTATTTGTATCATTTATAATTTAACTTTTCATCATAGCTGTGTTTAACAACTATCTCATGGATTATAATTATAAATTCAGAAGTCATCATATTTAGATATTAGTAGAAGTGAGGTAGAGAGCATCATAAAAAAAGAAAATGTAGAGTGGGAAGGATCCAGGAACAAAATTTGGGGAAGTACCTGTAAATAAAAGAGATTCATGATATATCTACAGCTGTCTTGTAGTGCTTTAAAGAGACAAATATTTAGATCCTTAAGGGCTTATCTTTTTAATGGGATTAAGGAGCAAATGTGTATGTGCCTGTAATAGAAAAAAAAGAACATGTAAGTAAATGCATGAATGTGATATGAACAGTAAAAATACATACTGAAACTAAAAATAGCTTGGTTTTAGATAATAGAGACTTTTTAGATGTGTTTTGGGCAAGATTAAAATAAATAAAAATATTATATAAATATATGAGGTCTGTCCAAAAGGTATCCAGCCATGTAATATGAAAAATAGAGACACTTATTGAAGAAGATACAAGAAACATTGTACATAGGACAATGACACCTCAGTCCCCTTCCAAGTAGGCACCTTGGGACCTTACACAGTTCTCCTAATTGCCATCAGCTGCCCTGTTGTGTTTTCCTGAATCTCATTGATCACCTGAAATCTTTTCCTTTTCAAAGGTGATTTTAGTTTTGGGAAAAGCCAGGAAGTCACAGGGTGCCAAATCTGGGCTTTAGCAGGACTGAGTCACCTGGGTGATTTGATGTTTTGCTAAAAAACTCTGCAAGAGATGTGATGCATGAGCAGGTGTCTTGTGATGAAGCTGCCATTCACCAGTTGCCCATAGCTGCTGCCTTCTGAAACATCTGAATAGTTTCTAGGGATGAATGTTCAAGCTTAACACAAAATTTGATGCAGATTTGTTGCTGTACTTGCTCAATCATTTTGAATGTATCAGCCACACAGTACAAACACAAATGGTCACTCATTGGCATCTACTGCCCCCACTGACTAATACAGTGAAGTCATTGTTTATGCATGTACATTCCAGTCCACTCTCCTTGGCTGCCAGGTTACATAGACATGTGCAAAATGTTCTCATTATGTTAACAATGGCTGGGCTTTTTCTGGACAGACCTTGTATATACTATATATAGTGTGTATATATATAATACGTGTATAAATAAAATGCCATCAGGAACACACTTGAATCAAACAAAATTGGATTTACTAACATGTGACAGTGAGGCACAGGGCACATCATGTGGAACCTTCCCGTTTTTCAGTGAGGGGGTGTTAAAAAGGATTTATAGGATTTAGGTTTATGTTAGATGATATAAGGGGGAGATCAAGGAAGCAGGGGTTTGCCCTGGATTGGATGCTGTCAAGAAGCAGGAATAATTCTGTGATTGGGTGTCTTCATAACTCGTGTTTAGAAGGCAGAAAGAACATAATAGTGTCAAACTGGGATTGGTAAAGAAGCAGACATATTAACCAGAAAAGGAGAGTTGTTTGGCCATTTTTTGGTTTGGACAATGTTCTTGTTTTTGTTTGTTAAGATAAAGTTCCACAGTGGGCCTTGTCTGACGTTGGTATTCTCTGAAATTGTTTATATTCAAAATAAAATGGTATGTTATAAACACTCTGCTATAGCTCTGAGTGCCAAGTCTAATGATGACAAGCTAGACCCCAGCTGCAATGGCCACCATTGTCTTCCTCTCTTTCTCACACTGATAGGGAAGAGGTTCGGAAAAGATGGCAGAAATGAATGTCGAGTGTCCTTAGGAAGTACTTGAGTGTGTCTGTAGTTGGAATGCAGTAATAAGAGTATTTGAAGGAGGTGGAAAGCTAAGTAGAGGCCAGATGGTGAATGGTTTTAAATGATCAACTTTGAATATACTTCAGGTAGAGCCGGGTTTTTGTTACTTTTTACAATTGGTTTGAGAGAGAAACATCAGTTTGTTATTCCACTTATTTATGTATTGATTGGTTGTTTCTTGATTACTTATGTCCTGACCAGAGATTGAACCCACAACCTTGGTGTATCGGACATGACCAAACTGAGCTACTCAGCCAGGGCCTCAGGTAGATTCCTGAACTAGGTTATGATATGGTAAAATTAATGCTTGTGGACCGTACAACTACCTTTTAAGATTATTAAAATATAAAACTGATTTTAACAAACATTACCTTGCCTATAACTCAAAATAACTATTTTATCTTAATGTATTTGTTCATATACTTTTTAATATTATTTTATATTCTGAACTTCAAAAAATTTTGCTTAATGTGTACCATACACTTTATTCTGTGTTTTTACCTTGTTTGAAGAGGATTATTCTGATAGTTGTCTGTGAGAAAATCAATTTTCTCAGAAAGGAAAAAGCACTAAAGGCAGTAATATGAAGGAAATGGGAAATTTGGAAGAGGAAGAATTTACAAGTCTCTATTAGTGATAATAAGATGGTGTAAAGGGCATGGCTGGGTAGCTCAGTTAGTTAGAGCATGGTCCTGATACACCACGTTGTGGGTTTGATCTCCGGTCAGGGCCCATACTGAGAACCAACCAATGAACGCATAAATAAGTGGAGCAAAAGTCAGTGTTTCTCTCTCTCTCTTTCATAATCAATAAATAAAGATTATTTTAAAAAGATGCCATAAAGGAAGAGAATAATTAAAATCCAACTCCTTGACAGTGGTAAAGTTGAACTATATATATGTACATAGTTTCTCATTTGGACACAATATTATAATACAGTATTAACAAAAGTATGTAACACCCACCACCAATATTTTTACAGGATATTCTAAAAGTTGTAATATACACCTGATAAAATGATAACATGTTTTCAGGTTGAAAGCTTTGCTATTTAATGACAATGGTAGAAAATAATGATGAGAGTAGAATTTACTAGGGGTAAAAAGCTAATACTCATATTGAAATCAGAATTTATAATCTGCATTTGGCTGAGTTCACAACTGACAAAAATTATTCTGAGAGCATTAGTGGAAGCTGACACTTCTGAGTTTAAGATGCCTACTACCCCATTAGTGTTGGTGGTATTCATTGGAAGAAGCACTAGCCTTTCATCCTTAATTTATTCCCCTGTGCCTTTTTGGTAAGGTTGTCTTCCTTAGGTGACTTTTTAAAATTCTGTTTTATTTATACATGGTAATAATGTGAGAAAACTCTTCCATTATTAGAGAAGATTGATTGTTGAAAGATAGTTTTAAACCTTTGTATATTATAAGTGCTTTTGTTCTCTACCTAATCTGTTTTAATTGTATATAATAGTTTTAGGTATTTGTAATGCAAATCAAATCATAGTATAAGTGAATATTAAAATTAACACACCTAATTACTGGCATAATTTTAAGTACTAAATGTTACAAAATTCCATAAGGAAAAAACTACAGATGGTTCGAGGTCATTTTAATACATTTGAACTATCATATAATTGAAGTCCTGAGTCTGTATTTCATTCATAAAGCATAAAGTTCAACTAAAATAGATGTAAAATTTATTTATATTTTATCATTTCATTTAGATTTTTCAGTGTTAAAGAGGGAGCATATTTAACAATGAACATACCCCTAAATAATTCAGGATTAGATGATTTACTTCATCTAACTTTTTACTCTTAGTATAGTAGTTTAATTTATTGGTTAAATATAGGCAATAGTAATGAAGTTATTATTTGTGATTTAAATTTTTTGACCTTCACCATTTATATTTAACTGCTGTTTTTATCCCCAGATGCCAGCTATGTCATGTTACAACAGCACATATAAAAAATTTATTTCTTCTTGCCAATGCATTTCCTCTTAGAATTCAACATCATTAATCATTCACTAATGTTGACACTTAAAGTCAATTTTATATTTAGATAACCTATTGTTTATAAAAGTAAAGATGGATGTTCAATGGCCAAATTTTTTTTTAGATATATTTTAATTTCATAAAGTACAGTTTTCTTTATACATTGAAGTCTTGTACATGTAAACAAAGTGAGTAAATTATGTATGAAATAAATACATATGTATCTGCAAAATAGAGTAAACCAGAATTTTTAATATTGAGTATGAACATGGATATTTTACCTATTACTATATTTTATCATTAATTGGATTTAAATAGCTTATAAAAACTTCTTAGGAATTTGAAAGGCAAAATTCAAAGAAAATTATTTACAACACATACACAAAGGGTTAATATATCCTTTCAGTGGAAAGAAGTCTTGTGAATTAGTAAGAAAAATCAAACATCCTTGTAGAAAATGGGAAAATGGCAGGAACATAGAAATTCACAAAAGTGTAAATATAGAAACAAAAGAAATGTAAGTTTAAAACAGCATTTGCAGATGAAAGTTTGTCAGAGTTACTGTTATCATTTTAATGATACCTAATGTTGGTGAAGTTGCAAAGAAATGGGCAGTCTCATACAGGTACCTTTGGCAGAGATATATTCTGATACAGGTTTCTACAGTATAATTTGGCAATGCATATCAAAGCCTGTAAATAAGATAAATGTACACAAAGATTTTTGTTATAGCATTTTTACTTTATCTTTTTATTGTTAGTTGTCTCCATTTTCCCCAAACCACCTCCTCACCCCCGCCGTCCCATCCCTACCTCCCACCCTTGATCCTACCCCCGTTTGGCTTTGTCCATGTGTCCTTTATACATGTTCCTTGATGGCCCTTCCCCTATTTTCCCCCATTATCCCCTCCCCCCTTCGCTCTGGTTATTGCCAGTTTGTTCTTTATTTCAATGTCTCTGGTTATACTTTTGCTTGCTTGATTGTTTTGTTGATTAGGTTACACTTATAGGTGAGATCATTTTTATAATAAAGAAATGTCATCATTAGGTTATTAGATAAATTATGGACATCCATGTAATGTAATACCATGTAACCAATTTTTTAAATGATGTTATCAAACTTAGATTATTAAACTATATTCAGAAGTGACCTTGATTTCCTTAGAAGTACTTTGAGAAGCACTGGAGAGGGGGTGGCTGAGAAAAACTCCATTCTGCTTCAACCTGAGCAGCTTTATCTCTGCAGTGGGTCCTCACTTAATGTTGTCAGTAGTTTCTTGGAAACTGTGACTTCAAGTGAAATGATGTATAATGAAACCAATTTTACTATGGGCTAATTGATATAAACAAGAATTAAATTTCTCTGGCATATTTCTGATCACGAAAACATCAACTTTAAAGTAAGGCCCAAAACACTTCAAAAAATGCATTGAAATAAATGTGAGCTGTACATACATTTTAAAAAGACTAATGAAAACAAGTAGGATGATTATTTACCAACCCACTTATTCCAGTTCAGCGTCATTGGCTAGAGCCAACCAATCCTGGCAGCTCAGGGCACAAAGTGGGCCCCAGTCCTGGACAGGACACCCTTCCTTCACAGAGCCACTCACCCACACCCACACCCACACCCACACTCAGACTGGGACATTGTAGACACACCAGTTCATCTCACATGCGCATCTTTGGGATGTGGGAGGAAACCAGAGTACCTAGAGAAAATCCTCGCAGACGTGGGGTGGACGTGCAAACATTCCATACAGACAGTGGCCCCAGCCAGGAATCGATTTTTTGTTTCTTCACACGGATGTTATAATGGAATGACCTTATTCAAGGACCTGGTGTATTTGTCTTTTATACAGAAGTTTGAAATACAAGTTTGCCTGGTAAAAGGGTAGGAGACAGATACATATGGCTGCTCCAAACATGTCCTTAAAGAGTGGTCAGTGCAATGGAAAGATATTTGTGTTATCATGCTGAATGAAAAATATGAAATATAAAACATTGATAGATCTCAGTAGTAGGATGTTAATGTTTAAATTGATTTTTTAAGTTCTATATACATCTGTCTGTATGCATATGAAAAAATGAAAGTTATGGATAGTAGTAACAAAAATAGTAAAAAAAATGGTAACAGGAGTGTGATGGAATTTCAGGTGATTTTTACCCTCTTTTTCTAAAATATGTGTTTTATAAAATAAACAGGTACTATTTGTGATAAGGAAAAAAGCAATAGCAATCCCTTATAAATACTTTTAAAAGGTTATCAAGTTTACATGCAGAGTGCCCTTTTAATGTTTGTGTGGTCTAAGTATAGAGTTTACTGTATGTCAGTTGACATACTCACCTGATTCTTGAAACAACGCTACATAGTTAGTGTTACAGTGGACCCTTGAACAGCACAAGTTTGAACTGTGTGGGTATGTTTTTTCAATAAATACTGAAATGTATTTTCCTTAGGATTTTCTTAACATTTTCTTTAGTCTAGCTTACTTTATTGTAAGAATACATTATATAATTCATATAACATACAAGATATGTGTTAACCAAATACTTGTGGTAAGTCTTCTGGTCAACAGTAGGCAATTAAATTTTGGAGAGTTAAAAGTTGTATGTGGATTTTAGACTGTAGGGAGTTGGTCCCCCTAGCCTTCAGTTTCTTCAAGAGTCAACTGTATTATATACAAAGAATTTAAATAACATGGCTAAGGTCACGTGGCTGATTAAAACTACCTTGATACATTGCTTCTTGTTTTCAGAAAATTCCATCTCCTTGAACCCCAATTCATATTACTAATTCTGTTAAATATCAGAAATAGTTTACAAATGGTAGATGTGAAGACATACAAGTAGTTGAGATGTTTGTATATGTTTTATGTTTTGTTTGTATTTTTGGTTTTTTATTTGATCCTTCTAGGTAGACATTTTTGACATATTGCTACTATTGCTTCACTTATTGCCACTGTCACATGCATATAAGAGAGAAGAGGATCTTCTTGCCTATTCTTATTAAAACATTGCAGAAAACTGTATGTGGTAGCCTTGGCCCTGTGTTACCATGTTAGTTTTTAAGCAAGGTGAGCACCACACTTATTGGGATATGCATGGTGTCTACATGCCATGCCTCTGGAACACGTGTAAATCATTTGTCCTGGGAACATACGCAGTCATGATTTCTTTATTCTTGAAGATAGCATTGTTTTGATATTGTTTCCTGATCCAGACTTCCCATTGTCAGCAAGATTTACGCTCAACTTATGGCAGTAGCAGATTGTGTTGAGATGCTCCCATATTCTCTTATCTGTGGCTCTGTGGGCCTTCTCAGAGTTAAGTGAAAAGGCTAGGAGAGGTGTGAGTGCATTTAGAAACCAGTAATCCCTATGTATGTGCCTTTCTTTATTATTGTTCGATTACAGTTGTCCCAATTCTCCCCCCTACCCTGCCCACCCCATCCCAGTCAATTCCCCCTATTGTCCGTACCCATGCATCCTTTATACATGTTCCTTGACTAGACCTTTCCTCTTCTTTCACCCAGTTGCTCCCTTCCCCCTTGCCTCTGGCACTGTCATGTTCCTTGTTTCCATGCCTCTAGCTCTATTTTGCTCTTTTGTTTATTTTTTCAACAGAAGATAGTTTATTTCTAAAATACTGTTTAGAGTTGATGAGTGCCAGAAAAAAATTATCAGGACTCTAAAGAAAAAGGTACATGTGTAAGAAAAAGGAAGAAGTATTAACAAGGGTAATGAAGTGTGCTCAGTGAATAGATGGAGAAGTCAGGAGGAAAATAAGTGTTGGAGAACTGTGCTAATGAAAATATCACAGACATTGAAATAGCATTACTGAAAGATGATGAGCTAATTAAGAAAATATTATAATATCACTATGAATAAAATTAGCCCTTTCCAAGTTTTTTCTTGATATTAAAAATCCATATCTCTAGCTGAAAGTTATTTTCCTTAGCAAGTATTTAAATATTAGAGAAAGGGGAAAAGAGATAAAATATATAGCACAGTCATAAGTTAATGAAAATCTTGATTAATATTACATCTATTTCTTTTCTATTTGGTTATTTGGAAGAATTTATAATAATGTAAAAATTGTAATGTGGCATAGCTGGGACATTGCCTTACATATATCCAGGGAAAGAATTAGAGGGGAGTTGTATACCTTTTTTTCATGTCTGGAAAGAGCCCTTGGGACTTTGTGACCCTTCTGTGATCATTGGAGCAGGCCAGGCATTTAAAGAAATCCTCTGATTTTTTAGGAGTGTTTTTCCATTTCTTTGCCCAATATAGCACCAGCCATAAAGATTTTCTTCCATGTCACATAATATCCCGCTGTCTGGTACATAGATTTGAAGATGAAGATGGTCAGGTAGTCATGCAGTTAATATTAAAAACATTTCAAAATGTTATGATATGTCATAGTTATTACCTATGTTAATTCATTTACATTAGTAGGACTGAGCAGTATAGAAATATGATCTGCTTTTAAACCTTCTTTGCAAAGTACCTCTGAGATCTTCATGTCATAACTCTAAGACTGCACTGTTCAAAATGGAAGTGATTAGCCTGTGTGGTAATTTTAATTTAAATTAATAAAAAATTTGGCTTTTCAGTTGCATTAACATATTTCTAGGGCTCAGTAGCCACATGTGGCCAGTTAGTAGCTACCATCTTAGCATAAATACAGAACATTTCTGTCATTCATCACATTCTTTTGGTAAACACTCCTGTAGAGGATATATCTTTTGAGGAGCCCATTGATGCTGTCTTATCCATGCCTTTCAAAATGTAAGTTTATTGAAGAGAAACCATCATGTTTTTCAAATTGTGCAAATGCTGTTCTTGTATTTTGACAGTATTTTATGACAGATTTGCCCATTAGCTTTTTGAGAAAAGCTGCATTTAAGTGCATCAGTAGTAGAGATTTACTGTGTTAAACTGTAAAATACTATAAAGTTGGGCTTGTGGGAAATAGGTACTAAAAAAAAATTAACCTAGAAGACAGGAAACTTGATCTCATCCAACTTTGTCGTTAACTGCTGGTGATAAGATTTTGAGCATTTGCTTTCCCAAAGTTAGTTTGGAATTCAGTTTCTTGATCTCTAAATTGTAGGTTTAAAATGAAAAACTTTTAGATGTTTCTTATTATAATAGTTAATTGGGGAACTTTTGTTCTTTAGATACAACTTTTATAAAAGAGCTGTAGTTTGGAGTGGAAGAGGTAATCCAAAGAGAAAGAGAAGGTATTGATGAAGCTGATAAGGGAACCCTGCCTTTATTCATAGTTATTTTAAGACAGATCAGTTAGCTGTACAGACACTAACCCACTGCCCAGGAATAGGAGAAGGACTCTGTTCATCTAAAGTTGTAGCAGCTTATCATAAATAATGCTTTCATCGTGTTCAATCCTTCTGCATAAAAACCTTCATTAGCATTGGAGTCAGGAAGATCTGGAATAGATAGCATTTCCTCAGATCATTAGTTGTGTAACCTTGATTAAGTTACATGGCCTATCTTGCTGCAGTTTCCTGTTGAAAGGATAAAGTGAAGAGATATCATTTCCTGGAGCTTGTAGCCACTTCAGAAAGACACGTTATTATAATAATAGGTAGGACCAACAGTCATTGAGGTGTATCAGGTATTACAAAAATGGAAAGAAAGGCTTCTTAACCGAATCTAGCCAAGGCAGAGAGGGAGTAGTGGTATTCTGGGCAGGATGAGAAGGATGTGCAGATGCTGGCATGCAAGGTATGTAGCTAAAGCACAGAGGAGTGGAAGAGTTAAGGATGGATATACTAGCAGAGACTAAGAGGTATGTACTACAAAGTTTAAACTTCATGCTTCAATGTGCTGTGGGAACACATTGAAAACTGAGCAGATCTGTACCTCAATATGTTCACTCTAGCAGCAATGTGGAGAGTGGATTAAAAGCAGAGACCAGTAGGAAGCTGTGTTCCAGTTTAACTGAAAAATGATGAAGATTTGTATTAGGAAGATGGAAGAAAGAGAGCAGATTCTACACACGTTAAGGAAGTAAAATCAGTATTAATTGAACTTGGTTACTAGTTGATGTGGGGTTGAGGGAGAAGAAGGTTTCTGTCTCAGACATCAGGATGATCACTTTTGACTGGGTAAGGAGCACATTTAGAAGTGACTAGTGAGTTAATAGTGTGATATGTAGGATGGTATACTTTGAAGCCTGGCTGCACTGCCTGGTTTAAAACTCTGGCTTTGCTGTTTATTAGCTTTGTGACCCTGAACATGTTACTTAGTCTTTTCATGCCTTGATTTCCTTCATTAGCTTAATTTACACATGAGTTAATATGTATAAAATGCTTAAAATAGTTCCTGACAAGTACTATATATGTTAATTATTAGTATAGATATGAGTTACATTTTAGATGTCATGGGGGAGAATCATGTTAGATGAGGCTGGAGCATACATGTAGAAAAGTCTACACTGGAGAGACTATAATGGAAGTTACTATACAAGTAGTAGTTGAAACTAAGGGAATACAGCAAATACCCCAGGGAAAGCAGCGATAGTGAGAAGGCCAAGCCAGAACATCAGGAAAGAAGGATAATTTAAAAGTCAAGAAAGATGAACGTAAGGGTTGCCAGAGGCATAAGGAAGTAACCAGAGGCATGAGAAAGAAAATTAGGCAATAGGGTTCCAGATACCAAGGATCATGAGGGAGTGGTTAATGTCAAATGCCTTAAAGCTGACAAATATGATAAAGACTGACTAGTCCACTGGATCTCCACGCAAAGGGTCACAGGGTGACCTTAATACATTTCTCTAGAGTTTAGACAGAGGTCACTTTACCAAGGACCGAGGAATAAATTGTTGAGGAGGCAGTGGAGATGGTGAGTTTAGATCTCTTTTTGTCTCTGATTTTGTTTTTTAAGTTTAATTTTGCCAAATTAGTAATAGTTAAACAATCAAATAGTTCTATAAGGCTTAGAAAGGAAAAAGGAAAATTAATCCTATGGTCCTTTCCTCCCCATAATATGTTTGTTTGTTTTTTATGCAGGAAACCAAATAAAAATTATCTAGTTATTTCTTCTGGTATTTGCTGATGTGTTCTATATGGCTATTTCTTTTTCTCCACAGGTATTATCTATAGACTTTCTACAGCAGAAGATAAAGACCTAGTTCTTGACCCCTTCACTCATTATTTTTTAAAAAATTAGCACATTTTGACTGACTAAATCAAATCACAGTACACAGTGATTGCTTTTCTTTTTTTTTAAACAGTTTTTAGAGTTAATTGCTTTTTGAAAGACATTTATCTGACATATTCTAGTGTTGATGCTTTTTTTTCCTTTTTTAAAAAAGATGTTATTTATATTTAGCGAGAGGGGAATCAGGCAGGGGAGGAGAAAGAGAGGAAGAGAAACGTCTGTGTGAGAGAGGAGCTTTGATTGGTTGCCTCTAGTACATGCCCCACCCAGGGACTAAACCCACAACCCAGGCTTATGCCCTGTCTGGGTATCAAACTGGTGACCTTTTCCTTTCCTGGACAGTGACCAAGCAACTGGGCCACATTGGTCAGGGCTAGAGTTAGTTTTTTTTTTTTTCTTCTTACTTTCTAGGTTTGTATCATTAATATGTCTCCAAAATCTTCAACAGAACTGGAACTTACTCAGTACTTTCAGACATCTCACGTCATCTGCCAGTTGTTTTCTCCCTTGGACTCTTGCTCCAATCTAAACTCTATTCTAAGCCTGGTCAGTGTGGCATAGTCCTGCAAACTGAAAAGTGGAAGGTTTGATTCCTGGTCAGGGCACAGGCCTGGGTTATAGATTTGGTTTCCAGTTGGTGCAAGTGCAACCTATTGATGTTTCTCTTTTGCATTGATGTTTCTCTCCTCTCTTTCTCCCTCCCTTCCTGTTTTTCTAGAATCAATAAAAGAAAAAAATAAATAAAATGTTCTCTATGGGCCAGTTGAGTAGTTATTGTCCAGTGCTTTCCTTTACTCTTATCTTGGGAATTTCCTTTACCTCTTTACTATTTCTGGATCTCATGTCTTCATCTTGGTTTTTCTCCCCTCTTTTAATGGAATACATCCTTAAATTGCTTTCTAAGAAGGAATACTAAGGAGCTAAAGTTTTCAACACTATGTATCTAGTAGTTTGGCTGGGTATAGAATTCATGTGGCAATAACTTATCTCCCAGAATTTTGAAAATATTTATTATCTTCTAGTGTCTGTAATTGCTGTTGAGAAGTCAGGTACCATTTTGTTTCTCATTCTTTTTTATAGGACCCCACCTTTGTTTTTCTTTCTTCTGAGAAGCTTTTAGATCCCTCCCCTGACCCCTCAAGCCCAACCTGGGTTGTGATGTGTGCAGGGTTTTTAATTACCTTTTTTAATGACTTGAATCCTTTTAATGAGGAAAAATATTTTTTGTACTTGAAACTATCTTCAATAAAGTCCTCTCCTCCTTTCTTATTTCCTTCTTCTTGCTACTTTTTTAGGTAGATGACGTATTTTATTTTAAGCTTTTCACTCTTATTTACTATTTTTTTCTTTGTGCTCTTTTTGGACTATCTAATCATTTTTACAATGCTTCTGTTGAGTTTTTAGTTTCTCTAATAATGTATGCAATGTCCAAGAGATCTTTTTTTGTTTTCAGGAGTGTCCCAAATTTGTTTTATAAGTACAATGTAATCTTCTCTGTTTGAGGATGTTAATTGTGAATTTTTAAGATACCTTTTCCCAACATTGCCTTGTTTCCACCAGATGTTTGTTTGTTTGTTTGTTTGTTTACTTGTTTTGCTTTCTTTACATTGAAATGCCTGGTCATTTCTTGGCAGTCCATTTTTTAGGGTGACAAGGACATTTTGTTTTGTTTTGTTTTTTAAGATTTTATTTATTTATTTTTTTAGGGATAGGGGAAGGGAAGGAGAAAGAGAGGGAGAGACAGATCAGTGTGTGGTTGGCCTTCACGTGCCCCCAACTAGGGATCTGGCCTGCAACCCAGGCATGTGCCCTGACTGGGAATCGAACTGGCACCCTTGCAGGCCTGCACTCAATCCACTGAGCCACACCAGCCAGGGTGGATATTTTGTTATGTGATAGTTTTACACATGCTTTGACACCAAAAATCCACAATGGTATGGATTGCCATCCATGATGCCATAACGCCAAAATTTTAGGTTTTTGTTATCCACAACTCACTTCTAGATTTCCATTTTGGTACAACTCGGGACAGCCTAGGTTATGTTTTGCTAACAAACAACCTCACATTTTCGATGGCTACACAGTGACAGTTCTGTCTCTCTCACACTACATGTACAGTGTGGTCTGCAGTCCAACAGAGGCTCCATCATGAAACATTCTTCCATGGTTGTGGAAAGGAGGATAAGGCAGATTGTGCAGTGGCTCTTAAAGCTTCTATTCCAAAATATCCAAGCCACTTCCACTCATACTTCATTGCCCAAAGCAAATTATGTGGGCATCCCTAATTTAAAAGACAATAGTGAAGCACAACTTGCTATTTTCCCTGAAGAAGAAAGTAACCAGAATATGTGTAATAGCCATAATGGCTACCACAATGGCATTCCACTTTTGCATGTTCTATGATTGCGTTATGCTTTTGCTCTTAATGGATTTTACAACACATGTGTCTTCTAAGAGTGAGATGTCTAAGCTCCCTACCAGCTTCAACTTCTGTTATTATATGATTTGAAAACTGCCACTCACCCTTGACAGCTTGCTCAAAATTTGTGTTCAGTAAATGTAGTGAAAATAAAGATATTATTCCATAAACTGTAGGAGCTATTAATCTCAATAGCAGTTTCTTTATAAAAGAAAAGACACAAATTCAGAAGCTTGAAAGAATTGTAGGACATTTTTGATTCTATGTTGAATTACTGATAATATTTAACAATTGCTCATTCCCTTAAATTATAAATGTCCAATTTTGAGGTCTTAAATGACCAGATTCCTGAGCTGACTTAAATATTCTTTGTTGGTTGGAAATAAACATGTGTATTTTATTTTAGTTTTTACAGTTTTTATTGTTGTTCAAATACCGTTGTCTCCATTTCTTCCCTACTACTCCCCCCCACCCCAGCCATCCCCACCTCCCACCCTCGATCCTACCCCCCTTTGGTTTTGTCTATGTGTCCTTTATAAATGTTCCTGAAAACCCTTCCCCCTTTATCCCCTCCCACTTCCCCTCTGGTTACTGTCAGTTTGTTCTTAATTTCACTGTCTCTGGTTATATTTTATTTGCTTGTTGTTTTGTTGATTAGGTTCCACTTACAGGTGAGATCATATGGTGAAAATAAACATGTATGTTTTAAAATGTCTTTTTAATCATGTTATTCTATACTGTCATTTAAAAAATGTCAATACCTTTGTGTCATATAAAGCTTTATTTCTATTTTATATTAGTTCTAGTTATAAAATTTTCATTCAAAGTTTTATATTCAAACTTTGTTTTAATTTTACCATTGACATCACATAAGCTTAGTAACATTGTAACACTACACTGCTAAATTAGTAAGCATTTCCTCTGCCAATGTGTTTTTCCCTCATATTCAATTTAGTAGGTTATTTTTAATTATATAATTTTGTTTTCCAAACCACTAAATTTTGTCTTGCCATTCACTAAGTTGGGCACTTTACACTAAAAATAAATTAACAGCTTTATTATGATTCCATATTTGAAAATGACACTGTCTCTTGACAGCAACCATATGAACATTTTGCTGAATTTCATTATTTGAAGCTCATATATGTTGGACAATTTTTATTTTTCACAAAGAATACCACAATAATGTCATAATACTTGCTTGCCTTTGAATAATGATTTCATTGAAAGTTTTGGGCACTATTTGCATAGTGGATACAGTGGAAGAATTTGTTATTGTTAGTATAATGTAACTTGTTCTGTCTTCAGGTTAACAACTTGACACATTTTTTTAATGCTTTGCTTTTAATAAAGAAATAGAAAACTTTTTCTAGTTTTTAAAGGTAGTTATTTTCATTTCACACACTCTCAAGTTATTGAAGAAATCTCAAGTTATGATAACAAAGCATGTTATATGTTCATTTGTTAATAAACAATTGCATTATGTGTCTAAGTCTTGCCATTTTTGTGTATATCACGTGCTCTAGTAGCAACTATGCTCTTTTTAAAACGTGTTATTTTTTAGAGAGAGGGGAAGGGAGAGAGAAAGAGAGGGAGAGAAACATCAATGTGAAAGAGAAACTTTGATTGGTTGCCTTTAGTGTGTACCCTACCCCATCCAGGGACTGAACCCGTAACTTACACATGTGCCCTGACTGGGAATCGAACCAGTGACTTTTCGTTTTTCAGGATGACACCCCACCAACTGAGCCACACCGATCAGGGTATAACTGCACTCCTTTGACTTTTTTGTGAGTGGCCATGAACAAGCCAGAAATTTTAATGAAAGCAATACAGAGCTGTATGTAGTATTACAAATCAAAAGCACAAGTTTTAATACATGCACTGAAAGATACTAACTATACAAACTATTGTGAGATCTGCAAACAAAATATGTGCAACCCTAGTGGTACCAAGTAATATGTTAAGGATTCCACTGATGTAAGTTAGAGTGTAATATAACTGCTTTGTGTTACAGATTTTAAGATGTGTTAAAAATATATTTAAAAATAGAAATTCACATCAGTTGTAGATCACTGAAGCATTTCTTTGAACTTCAGAGTTTTAAAAATAGCACAGTTTAAAAATCACTCTTTGAAAGGGCTTCAGATGGGAGTGAGGAGGGAAGGCTGTGGAAATCTGAGGTTTTTTGTTTGTTTGTTGGTATACAGTCAAAAAGATAAGTGTGGAATTTTTGTCATTATTTGTGCAGCTGGAGAAGTTCCTCCTTTTTCCCTTCGCTTTAAAGGGAAAGTGGACACACTTCTCATTGATTCATCTTTCCTATTACCTGCCCCCATCAATGATCATTATAACATGGATGAATATCATAATGTTCTCAAAGCCAAATCAGCTTCACACGTAGGGCAGAAACTGCATTGCAGGAAAGTATCAAGTGTAACTCCTCTTAGAAAATGTGCTGTAAAGGAGAACAGGATCTCTGGATCTCCGTTCTCTTTAGTTTCTTGATCTTTGCTCCCATGAGTTCTCTCAATCATCTTCTTGCTGCCATTCAAATTCAGGTATCAGCCCAGCAGCTGAGAGTGGACAGTCTGAAAAACAATTCTGCAAATTCACTCCAAAGTGCTTATATTCACTTATTCTCTTTCATGCCTGTCAATGTGTATTACTTCTTTTTTAAAATCTGTTTTTCAATTACAGTTGACATACAATATTGACATACAGGTGTACGACAATAGTGATTAGACATTTATATACCTTACAAACTGAATACCTCATCTGACATCATACACTGTTTTTTTAAATTGCCAATTTGTACTACTTAATACCTTTCACCTTTTCACCCATTCTCCCAAACCCTCCCAATCTGGCGACCATCAATTTTTTCTTTATGTCTATGAATTTGTTTCTGTTTTGTTTGTTCTTTTATTTTGTTCTTCACATTCCACATATAAGTGAAATTTTATGGTATTTGTCTTTCTCCTATACACATCACTGCATAATACCCTCTAGGTCCATCCATGTTGTAGCAGATAGCAAGATTTCATTACTTTCTTATGGCTGAGCAATAAATAGCCCATTGTAGTACTTCTTAGTCACACATCTCTGTCTCTCCCCCTCCTCTCTGTCCCCCATTCACCTTCTCTGGTTTTTTCCATTATACAGGAAACATGTGATGTCAGATTGTAAGTCACTAGAATATGATTTTCTAAACTTCACTGCTAATGTCCAGTATAGTGCCATGTACACACTGGTCTTACTAAAATTTTATAAATATAATAATAATTTTAATACCAAATTACTTCTTTTTTAAAATTTAAATTTAAACATACCAGGATATATCTCGCCTAGAAAATATCTCCATGTCAAAGATATATTTTCCAATATTTTAAAATGAAAAATTTAAAATAAAGAATTTGAATTTTAGCAATAAACACCATTATACCCAACATCTAAATTATAGAATTAATGTTTCCCTATGCATGTTTTCTCAGATAACTCTACATCTGTTACCCCTCTGTGGACCCATTAATCTATCTTTTTGATGTATTTCAGAAGTTGTAGACATCAATAGTCTCCCCTAAATCTTTCAGTGTGAATATCAGTAACTTGAGTTTAGTAACTTTTTTAAGTAAAATCGATACAATGAAATGCACAAATTGTTAAAAGTGTGCATTCAAGAACTTTGACAAATGTCTGCACTTTTGAACCTGAACTCCTCTCACAACATAGAACATTATCACCACTTCAGAAAGATCCCTCATGTCCCTCATCCGTCAGTCCACACAGGCACTCACCCATAGGCAACAACTATTCTAGTTTTTTCCTGTCCTAGATTAGTTTTGTCTGATCTAAAAATTCAAGTAAATGGAATCACACAGCATGTGCTCAATTTTGTATAAAGCAACCTCCACATTAATACCGTTGGGTCTCTCGCTCAGCTTGCTGCGTGTCTTGTGAGTGAGGCTCTGATCTCCTCTGTTCCACACTGTTTTGGAACATTGTTTTTCCTTTCAGAGTAAAAGGCCAGCATGCCTACTCTTACTTATCTGTCTTACCTGTTTGTTTTCAAAACCATGTCTTTTGATATGAAGATGTTAATTTTGATGAAATTTGATTATGTTACTGCTTCTTGTGTCCTCAGAAATCTTTGCCTCTCCTCAAGTCTCAAAGCTATTTTTCTATATTTTCCACTAAAAGCTTTATATTTTTCATATTTTGACTAGATCTGTGATCCATGTCAAATTAATTTCTGTTCTTGAGATGGAGTAGGGATTGAAGTTCGTTTTTGAATAAAGATTTCAAATAATTTTAGTACCATTTTATTGAAAAGACATTTTTTCTTTCATTGGCTTGCTTTGGCACCTTTGCCAGAGGTCAGATGACTACATAAGCATTAGTTGACTTCTGGTCTCTATTCTGTTACTTTGATGTATTCATTGATTCATTCACCAGAACTTTTCTTGCTTACAATAGCTGTATACTAAATTTTGTAGTGAGATAGTGTAAGTCCTAGAGCTTAGTTCTTTCTTTATAGTATTGTTTTGTATACTACAGATAGTTTTAATTTCTATGTAAATTCTAGAATCAACTTCTCATTTTGTACAAAAACTTGATGGAATTACTGTTGGAATTTTGTTGAATTTATAAACCAAACTGGGGAGAATTTATACCTTAATATTATACCAACCAATTCATGAACATGGTATATTACCCTATGTATTTAATCTTTAAATTCCTCTCAATGATGTTTTGTAGTTTTCACTGTAGAGCTCTTTTATTTAATAACTTCTCATGTAAGTGGTGTTTTTAAATTTTTACATGAAACTGAATTCACTTACAGTTCTCATGGTTGTATTTAAGTTTCTTTAAGGTATTCTATCTACACAACTATTCATGTTATCTATAAATAGAGACAGGTTTACTTCTTTTTCAATATTTCTGATTCTCAGCACCCTGTCCTCCTCTTTTGCTGTGGCTAGGATCTTTAGCACATTGTTGAATAGGGATGATGAGACTGAGCATTTGTGCCTTATTTCCAACATGAGGAATGTTCAGTATTTAATCAAGTTTGATTTAGCTTTAGGTTTTTCACATATGACATTTAGTGGACTGAGAGTATTTACTTCTATTCCTAGTTGGCTGAAAGTTTTAGTTGAATTTTACTTCATTTTATTTTCAGTTATTTTATGTCTCATGCCATTTCAGTCTTATTTTTCAAGGGATTGTCTGTTTCTTCTAAGTTATTAGGGGTTTTTTTTCAATCTTTTATTCATAATCCTTTATTATCCTTTTAATATCTGTAGGGTTGTAGTAATAGGCCCTATTTGATTTCTGATTTTGATAACTTGTGGTTTTTTAAAAAAATTTTAATTGTTATTCTATTACAGTTGTCCCAATTTTTCCACCTTTGCCCTCCTCCACCTATCCCACCTCCCTCCTCACCCCCCCCACTTGTGTTTTTTTTCTTTTGTTTGACTACCTAGGAGTTCATCAATTTTGTTGAAAGCACTGACTTTCTACTTTCTTAGTTTTCTCTCCCTCTCTCCCTCTCTCCCTCTCTCTCTCTCTCTCTCTCTCTCTCTCTCTCTTATTCGTTGATTTATGCTCTTATTCTTTTCTTCCATTCACTATCTTCAGGTTTGTTTTGCTTTTCTTTTTTCTCTAGCTTCATATGGTATTGATACATGACCTCTGTTTTTCTTAATATAACTATTTAAACATGCACATTTTCCTTTATGGATGGTTTTAGCTACATATAACAAATTTTGATATGCTCTATTTTTCATCATTAATAAAAAAATTTTTTTAAAAATTCCCTGTGATTTCTTCTTTGTCAGGTTAATCAAAGTACATTTTTAAATTATAAATATTTGTAATAATTTACCTATTTATCTTCTTGGTATTAGTTTCTATTTTAATTCTGTTTTGATAAGAGACCATATTTTGTCAAATCTTCTGAAATGTATTGAGACTTTCTTTTTTTTTCTTTTTTCTTTTTTAAATATATTTTATTGATGATACTATTACAGTTGTCCCATTTTCCCCCCTTCACTCCCCTCCACCCTGTACACCCTCTCCCACCCATATCCCCCCTTTAGTCATGTCTATGTGTCATAATTATAAGTTCTTTAGCTTCTACATTTCTCATACTATTCTTACCCCCCCGTCTATTTTCTACCTACAATCTACACTACTTATTCTCTGTACCTTTTCTCCCTCTCTCCTCCTCCCACTCCCCTGTTGCTAACCCTCCATGTGATCTCCATTTCTGTGGTTCTGTTCCTGTTCTAGTTGTTTGCTTAGTTTCTTTTGGTTTTGCTTTAGGTGTGGTTGGTTAATAATTGTGAGTTTGCTGTCCTTTTACTATAGATGTTTTTTTCTTTATCTTCTTTTTCTTAGATAAGTCCCTTTAACATTTCATAAAATAAGGGCTTGGTGATGATGAACTCCTTTAACTTGACCTTATCTGAGAAGCACTTTATCTGCCCTTCCATTCTAAATGAAAGCTTTGCTGGAGAGAGTAATCTGGGATGCAGGTCCTCGCCTTTCATGACTTGGAATACTTCTTTCCAGCCCCTTCTTGCCTGCAAGGTCTCTTTTGAGAAATCAGCTGACAGTCTGATGGGAACTCCTTTGTAGGTTACTGTCCCCTTATCTCTTGCTGCTTCTAGGATTCTCTCCTTCATTTTTACTTTGGCTAATGTAATTATGATGTGCCTTGGTGTGTTTCTTCTTGGGTACAACTTCTTTGGGACTCTCTGAGCTTCCTGGATTTCCTGGAAGTCTATTTCCCTTTGCCAGATTGGGGAAGTTCTCCTTTATTATTTGTTCAAATATGTTTTCAATCTGTTGCTTTACTTCTTCCCCTTCTGGTACCCCTATAATTTGGATGTTGGAACGTTTAAAGATGTCCTGGAGGTTCCTAAGCTTCTTCTAATTTTTTGAATTCTTATTTCTCCATTCTTTTCTGTTTGGTTGTTTCTTTCTTCCTTCTGGTCCACTCTATTGTTTTGAGTCCCAGTTTCCTTCTCATCACTGTTGGTTCCCTGTGCATTTTCCTTCATTTCTTTTGTGGTAACCTGCATTTTTTTCATCTAATTTGCGACCAAAATCAACCAATTCTGTGGGCTTCCTGATCACCAGTGTTTTGAACTGTGCATCTGATAGGTTAGCTATCTCTTGGTCGCTCAAAGGATGAGTTCTGGGGCACTGATTTGTTCTTCTATTTGAGCCATCTCTCTCTCTCTCTCCATTTTTGTTTTTTTTTTTTTTGGTCTGGTTGCTTGTATTACAGTGAGGGGCGGAGCCTTAGGTGTTCACCAGGGCTGGGCACCCCAGTTGCTAGATTGTGATGTATGTGAGGGCGGGGTCGGGAGGGAACAATGGCGGTAGCTCCTTACTTGTGGGACCTCAGTCCCTTCCCTGGGATCCTGGGTTGTGGGCTCTGCCCTGCTCCACAATCGCCACCTCACTGGGTCTTCCAGCTGCCGCTTGCGTACTCAGGGTCCACCTGCTGCGATCTTGTGTGCCCCAGATGTCTTACGCATTCCCGGTTGCCTTATGTGCCCAATTCCCCGTTTTCCACACTGTGACCCGTGCCCAGCTGCTCGTCTCTGCCCCTCCTACCGGTCTGGAGGAACGGGTCTACTTCAACTTCTTGGCTGTCCGACTTCCATTCAGACAAATTTTCTGTCAGTTCTGGGTGTTATTCTGCCTCTAAATTGTTGTTGTTCCCATCTTGGTTGTGCATGGAGGTATGGTGCGTCCACCTATGCCTCCATCTTGGCCGGAAGTCCGAGACTTTCTTTTATAGCCCATCTTACAGTTTATTTTGGTGAATAAACCATGTAGAATTGCAAGGAGTTATATTTTACGGTTGCTGGGCATTTAATATATATGTCAATTAAAGCAGAGTGATTGATAGAATTTTTAAAGATCTTATGTCCTATGTGATTTTTTTCTAGTGTTATCAACTGATGAGGGTGGTATATAAAAAAATCTTCCCAACTATTTCAACTGCGATCAGGATTTATTAACTTTTTTTCATATATTATTCTGTCAGTTGTTGACTTGGGCATCTCGAAGCTATGTTACTAGGCACATACACATTCATCAATCTTGTGTCTTAATGAGGTTTTTTATTTTACTGTGAAATGCCCTTCTTTATTTCTAATAATACTTTGTTTTGAAGTCTGCTTTTACTGAATCTTGTCAATATAACTGTAGCCTTTTTCTTGCTTATGTTAATGGTAAACCATCTTATTTTCAATTTCCATCTTTATAGTTAAAAGAGCTCTCTTATAAATACCACATGGTCAGATCTTGCATTTTATTTGTAATGTTAAGTTTACGCTTAATGTATTTATTTATATAGTTTGATTTACCACTTTGTTATTTTTTGTCTATGCCATTGGGTTCTTTTATAGTTCCTCTTTTCTTCCATTTTTGCCTTCTATGTTAATATATTTTTGAAATTCCATTTTAATTCATCCACTGGGTTTTAATTTGAAAAAATTTTTTGTTTGCCATACCCAAGGTTATTTAGATTTTTTAAAATGTTATCTCTAGGAGTTTTACAGTTTTGCATTGTAAAATTAGGCCTGTGATTCATTCTGAGATAATTTTTGTAAAAGGTGGAAGGACGGTGGCTATGTTTGGCCTCATTGAAATGTTGTTACAGCACCATTGAGATGTTGAGGTATATTTTATAAGTAAGGTCTACTTTAAATATCTTTCAATTTGATGAAACATGAATATCTAAAAAGCTTTGATTTGACAGGGATTTAGTTTTTTAAATTTTAGCCATTATCTATTAAGTGTTTTTTATTTTCATAAAGAAGCAATAAAATAAGATGTCCTACCATAAAAGGATTGATTTCCTAAAGGTCAATATATCAGCTAAAAATTTTTACAGAAAAAAAATTTTAAAAGTTAAGGGATAAAAGATGAACATGAATTGAGTCAGAAGGTCTACTGGAGGCCTGTAGTTTGAAAATTGTAAAGCTTAAAATTGTGATTAGTTGTGGAGGGAAAATTGATATATCCTGGAGAACATTACACTTGGCATCATGGTGTACAAAGGCTTTTGGTGAGAAAGATCTGCTTTGAGTCCTGGCTCTGCTATTCATCAGGTATGACCTTGGGTCTCTGCATGTTCTTGTCTAACAGAAAGCAACAAGTACTGTTTTCCTTGATCTCCACCACCCTGATTCTCCCCCTCTGCCTCAAAATGATATTGAGCACCCTTGTTTCAAAGATGAATTTAGGCATGGGGATATATATATATAAAATTAAGATATTTTCTTTTCAGAAAGTTTGTAGCCTTATAGGAAATACACATGTTATACTACAGTATAAGTGTTATAATAGTCTTGCTTGCCATGTATAATGGAACTCTGGAAAAGGAGTACCTTTATTTGCTCTAGAATGTCATGAAAGGCTTTAAAGATGAGATCATGTTTAAACTGAAACTCAGTAATGGCAGACAAGGGTAGAGATAAGTGTAGTGAAAGCAGTCAGCATGGTGCCTGCTGATAAATAGGTTCCTGATACCTGCTTGTTTTCTCCTACTGGTCCCACACTTATGTCAACAGGGAGAGGAGCAGACTGGATACTTATAAAAAATAATATTAACTATTTACTGACTTGCTATTCAGTGTGCTATACACTGTTCTTGGCATTTTACATCAGTTATTTGGAATCTAACAGCTACTATACTTTAATATTTTTTTAATTCCTAGAAGATTATTGGCAGTTGATAGATAAGGGTTAAAGGTTTTTCTTAACATGTCTATAGCCATTCAGTTTGAGGTTTTAAGTAGCAGGATCAGGATTCAAACACAGGATTCCAATTCAGCTCTAAATTTTGTGTGCTTTCCATTATGCCTTTTAAAATGCCATTCTAGTACTTTTGCCCATTTTAGTGTGTTCTTCCCACATTTGAAGTACAGGACAGATGGAGGGACTTACTTAAAGGGTTTCTTCAATTTCAAGGAAAATATTTCAGGATAGGTAAAAAAAGTCTCATTGTTTTTGACCCTATTCATATGGAATTTAATGATTTGACTGGGGTTAAACTGGATTTTAGCTATTTTAGTAAAACTTCCTAAACATTGACTTCTACAATGACAGCACATTTTTTTAGCTTCTGTTTTCTTAAAGGATTTGAGTTAAGAACTAAAATGTTGCTTTTCTTCAGTGAATTGGGAAATATTAAAAATATGTAAAAGGAAATCCCCTTACACTTTAGCATTGACAAAAAAAAAGCAGTGCTACTCATTTATTTCCATCTAGGTCCACATAGGGTTAGGGTTAGGGTCAGAATTTTTTTAAAAATCTTATAACAAGGACAAAGTTCTGAGTTATATAACAAAAAGAGAGTGACTTATTCAACAGTGAGCAGTTTTCCATTAATTGTACAGACAAGGCTAGATCCCAGATCTCCTGAGTCTGGTCATAGTTCTACTGTGTGTGTGCCTCAGGCTTAATGATCCCTTGAGTATGTTGGTGTGTAGGTCAAAAGCATATAGTCCTGTCCTGACTGGTGTGGCTCAGTTGGTTGAGTGTCATCCCACAAAGCGAAAGGTCACCAGTTCGATTCTTGGTCAGGTCACACGCCTGGGTTGTGGGTTTGTTCCCCGGCCGGTCAGGTTGCAACTGATCCTTGTTCCTGTCCCTCTCTTTCTCCCTTCCTTCCCCCCTCTCTCTCTAAAATTAAATAAATAAAATCTTTTTTAAAAAAGCATATATTCCTTAAGAGTGTTAACCATTACTCATGCATATTATGTGATATCTCTACCACTGCATATTGTGTAATAATTAACTCCCCTTCATTAATTGTAAATTTGTCACTGATACCTTAGAAAAAATTAGTCTTTGCCTCATAAAAACATTAAAAAGAAATGAAATATATTTGAATTTTCATTAAGTTTTTTCAGCTTCTCAGCCTATTAAAATTATCTGTTATTGCAGAAATATGTGTTTTTCTAACATGTCACCCAGCTTTCTTGGACTGAAATTCTAATGTAATTTACTTTTTAATTATATTTTCAGTATACTTCCTAGTAATGGAGAGAAACACTTAAATTTATCGTTGTTACAATGAGAGAAAGTCAACTATCAGGATACTAGTTAACTTGTTCAAGAAATGGTGGTAAAAAAAAAAAAAGGCCAAATTTTGAGTTTTAGAGTTGTCTTCCCACTGACTGTGTTAAGTGATCCTTCTGTGCCGAAGCTGTTGAAGTAGTCTTACAAAGATGTTTGTGTTACTTTGACACACCTATTCGTTTTAACAATAAACTGTTACATGGGGTGTTAGGGCATTGGTGACACAGGTTGTGGAAGAATTCACAAAGGGAAGAAAATGCAAACAGCAAAGTTTTATTTTATGTTCCCAAGAGGGAAAAGGACTGGGTGGGGAGATATGCACCAGCCCTGAGGGGCTTTGAGCTTTTGTGAGGTGGCTAGGGTGGTTGTAGAGCAGGATGTTTCAGTGGGTCTTGTACAGGCTGCAGCTTGTCTCGATGTTATCTTTGGGTGCAGGGTCCTGTTGCTGTGGTCTGGTCTGTCCTCTTTCATAAGTCACTGTGCTCTGGTATGTCCTGTTTCATAAGTAGGTTCCTGTAGCCTCTGAGCCTTCAGGGCGCTTCCAGTAATTCTTCAGTCCTGAGGATAAAGGCTCATAAAACAATTAGGGTCAGTCATGCTTTATTGGGTTTGGCTAGCTCTGGCAAAGAGAGCCTGAAAAGAGGACTTTTGTCCTATTAAGGGGCAAGTAATTTACAGCAAGTGATATGTATGACTCCTAAAGTGTTTTGCAAAACCAATTCCTCCTCTCGTTTTTTTTAGTGTAGTTTTAACAATCTTGCTAAGACTATGACAGCACCCTGTAACAAGTATGCCCACATACATTCCTTTCCACACAGACACACATTATTGCCAAAGAAACTATATTTTTAAAATACAGATTTGATCTTGCTACTTCTAAAAGTGTCACAGGTGGGTGCAGGTAACCAGGTTCTTAGTGATCTCAGACAAAGAATTGAACTGAACACAAAGCGAGTTAATAGCAGAAAGAGAGAGCAGATTTATTAAGCAATAGTACACTCCACAGAACATGGGAGTGGGCCATATCCGAGCAGAGATTGACCCTCAGTGGCCGGAGGGATTCTGTTCTATAGGATGGATATTTCCTGGCTAGTTTTGGTGGGCTTTTATTGTGTGCATGTGCAAGCAGCTATATTACTTTTAAGCTACTGCATATGTAGTCTCCCATGATTTTCCTTCCTTGGCCACCAGGGCAGGGGGGTCCCACAATGCTAATTTATTATAATGCTGTTATAATAAAGCAGGGGTCATATAGCATCTGCGCAGGTGCAGTCATGATTCATTGTGATTCAGCGCTTTTCCAGAAGTGGAACAAGCACTCTTAGAACAGGGTCTCTGTCCTGTATCAATGTCCTTGGTCATAGTCCTGAGGCACCTCAGGAGTTTCCTCCTTCTTGAGGAACGGGTCTTAGAGCACAGTTTCTGTTTTGTACTAATGTCTTTTGTCTTAGCCCTGGGATGACTCTGGAGTTTACTCCCTTGTCACTGTCTCCTGCCTCAACAGCAAAAACAGTATCATTAGGTCTTCATTTTAGACAGAATGAAACTATGATGTCAGTCAACTTTATTTTAGACAGAATAAAATTAAGATGCCAATCAACAATTTCCATCATCTGGCTCTAACTTATATTTTCCAGCCTCATTTTTGGTTACCCCTTCACAGTAATACACTTAACTAAACTACTTGCTATCCCCAAACATCCTGCTGCACAAGCATATAGTTAAACCATTAGCTCAGTATGTATTACTACTTTCAGTCTCCATTAGTCTTGTCCTGCCTTCATGCACGCAAAACTACACCTCACGTGTGAAAGCCTCCATACTGCCTTCTGCCCAGGCTAGGCCTCTCCTTGGTGTTCCCTTTAGCTCTGGGAAATTTTCTTACAGTACTCATTTAATAATTTTTCTTCATGTTCTTTTCTGTATTCTCTCTTCCAGGAATGCTAGTTAAAGTTGGATATTTATTCTTTTGTACTCATCCTCTACTTACTATCTTTTCTGTCTTATCTAACATATATTACTTTGGTTGGGGTGGAGGATCTGTTTATCTATGTTCTGAGAGATTTTCTAACCTTTTACTTCTAACCCACTTAATTTTAACAATCATTTTTAACTTTCTAAGAGTGATTTTTAAAGATTCTTTGGTTGTTTTTGTCCTTGTTTTTATTGATGTCATATTGTCTCAACTATCTCTGAAGATAGTATTTGGATGGTATGCAAAATTTTTGTTCCCGCATTTATCTTGGCTTTTCTTCATTATGCTGCATATTTTGTGAATCTTAGTTGACCCTTTGGATGTATGAATGAGGGGTAAGAATGAGGGATAGGAATGATTTGAAATTTAATGGGTGGGAGCCAGCTCTTGGGCCAGCAGCCTCCTAATTGTTAGAATGAATAGGGGTTTGTGTGTGGGATCCAGTATTTCACCAGTTGCCCAGTTATCTCCTTCAGTCTCTTAGAGAAGGGCCCCACATTATTTGCCTTAGACTATGAATGGTCTCACCTACAACCTACAGAAAGGTATTGTATATTTTTGAGATTGGAAAGTAACTGGGTAAGATGAACTCAGAGAGAATATGCAGGTGTGGAAGACACTAGAATAGGGAGAAGACTTGAAATGTTAATGAAGAAACTGTCACACTTACCCAAGTAGGAGAAAGTTAGAACTTGAATTAGGGTGTTAATAACCCAATGAAATAGTTGGGGTGGATGAAAGAAATTATGAAGATAATAGAATGTACAAGGTTCAATAGATGGTTTGTATAAAGCTAAGGACTGGAACCATTGTGACCAAAAATGAAGATACATTTAATAAAAATTGTTAAGTCAAGGAGAGAAGTTGATTTTTGTGAAGAAATATAATAAGCCTTAGCCAAGTAGCTCAGTTAGAGCATGGTCCTGACACAGCAAGGTTGCGGGTTAGATCCCCGGCCAAGGCACATACAAGAATCAACCAATGAATGTATAAATAAGTGGAACAACAAATTGATGTTTCTCTCTCTCTTTTCCTTTCTCTGTCTAAAATCCATCAGTAAAAAAAAAAAAATTTAAAGAAATATAGCAAGCTAATTCCTCTCCATCTTTCAACTAATCTTTCCCACCAATGTAGCAGCATTTTTGATATAATAGAATATGCTGTATAAATCATCTTTTTCTTGCAATGCCATTATATATCTTCATTCACAAACCATGCAGCATAATGAATAGCTAGGGATATTATTTTGTGTAATGTATTATACATCTAAATGCCTTATATAGTAATTTGGGGAAGGATGAGTATATGATAGAATTTTAAAAGTGTTCTTTCAGATTATCACAAAGAATATACAGAATTCAGTGGTCCATAGAAATGTAAATGTACATAGTAATGGAAATGTACAGGGTCCGGCAGAAGTAAGGCCTGCTTGAGTGTGGTTGGTAGGTTAATAATATGTGTGTAATAATTTATAGTTTTAATTTGAACATTTCACCTAAAATGTCATATGGTATGCTTGAGTGTGGTATTGTTATGTTATAGGAGGATTACATGCTTATTATTTTGTAATAAGAAAGGTGCATTATTTGTGCTGGACCCTGTACTTTAGATTTGGAAGATCCTATCTAAATTATCAATTATAAGTTTACTTATAAATGATACTTATCAAAAATTGTAATAATGGAAAATGAAATCAAATTAAGTTGGTGATAATGCCTCTGGACACCAGAAATGAGGAGGAAATAAGTAAGTGATGGAGTTTTTACTGCAGAAATGAAACATATGAACATATGATAACTCTAAACTTGTTCCATTCTCTTAATTACAGTAGTTGACCTGTGCTCCACTTCATCTGATTTCCTAATCTGCACTTTCTTGAGTGGGGAGTGAGAGAGGGAATGAAAACAAAGGCACTCCTTACAATTAGTAAGGAGAAAGCTTAGGGGGGAAAATCGAAGATTTGGAAATGTTAAAAAAAGCTTTAAAACAATAATTGTTATTTTAAAGCATGTAGGCAGTTGTGGTTCGTGTTTTCTTCTGATTTCTTCATAGCATCAGACAGCAGAAATGGTACTGCCAGTTGCATACTTCCGCATGAAGGATTTCGCAGTGTCAGATGACCTGCACTAAACAGGTTAAAAACCCTGTTTTCATGTATCATATTACTTTCACAATGAATAGTCTCCTTTTGCATTGAATTTTGAAGTGTTGTTTTTATTTGTTCCAAGTAATTATTTGGTTATATGTAATTATTTAACTGCCTTTTTTTTGAACCATGGACTTGGGAGGGCTAAAGATTTTCTGGTTCAGTATTTCTTTAAATACACCAGTCATCTGTGCTTATAAAGAAAGGACTCTGGCATCAATTATGTTGGGAAATTGCTAGGTTAAACACAGTTAAATAAGATTTTTATTTCAGTGGTGGTAGGGGAGGGTAGGGCATCTCAGAAACTTTAATAAGACAACTAAGAGAAAACAATACATAGTATATAGCATTTCACAAACTTAGAAGGGGGTGACCCCCCCCTCCAAAACAGACTTATCTTCTGGAGGGCAGGCACCTTATGATACAGGCTTCCCCTGCTAGGTGAGTGTTCTAGGAACCCATCTGTATCAGTACACCAACTGGTGTTGTTGTGAGAGGCTGTGTTCAGCTTCAGTGAATTTTTTTTTGAAGACTCTTTCAATGCATTTGCCCATTTCATGATGGGTGATTTACAAACAAACCTGCCCCATACTCCCTATTCACCAGATCTTGCCATGAGTGACTTTTTTTGTGTCTCCCTGGATGAAAAAAGTGCTCAAAGGGAAACTTTTTGCCAACGTGGAAGAGGTGAAACCAAAAATGGTAGAAGCACTGAAAGGCATCAAAATGAACGAGTTCAGAAACTGTTCTGAGTAGTGGAAAAAATTTCTCAATAGGTGTATTGCATCAAATGGAGAGTACTTTGAAGATGACTGAAGTTTAAACACATAAGAATAAATGTACAATTTTTTATAAATAAATCCCAGGTTTATTTGGTCTCCGTTCATGTTTGACTACAAAATGCTTTCTTAATAGAGCCTTTTTTGGAACCACTGTTCCTCAGAACACATGTGGGGAAATTCAAGTCCCTTAAATTGACAGATGAGTAGAAAAGAGATGAAATGACTCATTTAAAGCTGCATACCCATTTACTTAAAGAACTGAACTTGAACCAAGTTTTTCTACCATATTTTATTTTGCTCCCTTTGTCCTCGAATTCAAAAAAGTCTATTAATACTACCTAATGTTCCAAAATAAATCTGTAAAATATATTCAAGGGGCTTGGGGAAATAAACTAATGATTTAAAATTATTTTTAGTATATTTTTAATTGGCACATTTACTTTGACAAAGAGAGTAAGATCCAAAGAGGCAGCTCATATTTGTTACCAAGTTACACTTTGGTAATCAGGAAACTTTTTTGCAAAAATCAACAATCTTTCGTAGAGAGCAGAAGGAAAGCTAGTGGGGGGGGGTTGTTAAGGGGATGGAGGGATCGAACAAAAAGGAAAAAGGACTCATGGACATGGACAACAGTGTGGTGATTGCTGGAGGGAGAAGGGTATAAGGGGACTAAATGGTAATGGAAAAAATACAATAAAGATTAAATTTAAAAAGTAAAAAGAAAATATATGCCTACCCACAAATCAACAATCTTCAAGTTATAAAAATCTATTTCCTTTCAAATTATAAAAAGCTCACACAGTACAATCATGTGTATTGAGTGCAATCATGTGAAAGTGGGAAGGATTCCCACTTTCCCAGAAAATGACTGTTTATGATTTGTTGTCTGTTCTTCCAGACCCCATCTCTACATAACAAACATGTAACTTTTAAAAACTTCTTGACATAAATGACATTATGGTAAATACACTTTTCTTGAACCTTAATTTTTAAAATCAACAATGGTACATGTTTATCTTCCCAGATCTACATGTAGATCTTCTTTTAATACCTTGAAAATGTTATACTCTGTAGCTCGACTATAATTTATTCAGTTTACCAATGATGGACATTAGAATAGTTGCAATTTGTTTTACAAGACAGTGCTGTGGTAAATTTTGATATAGGGTTTTTTTGAACCTCTGTATATATCTGTAAGAGAGTCATTGAAGTGGAATTACTGTGTCAGAGAATATGAACATTGAAATTTTTGTAAGCATTGCCAAATTGTCTTTAAAACATAGTATTAGTTTACAATGACAGCATTGTAACAGGAAACTTTAAAATGGTATAACCTTCTCTGAACTTAAACAAACTAAAAAGGACCTTATACTTAGTAATGGAAAACAAAGAATATATTGTATGTTAATCTTAAAATGATAAGAGTTAATTTATAAAGCATTGATAATCATGATGTCTCTTTCTCTCCCCCTCTCTTCCCTGCTCTTTACAGAGCAAATTATTCATGGAAGGATTTAGAAGCCTAAAAGAAGGAGAACCAGTGGAATTCACATTTAAAAAATCTTCCAAAGGCCTTGAATCAATACGGGTAACAGGACCTGGTGGGACCCCCTGTTTAGGAAGTGAAAGAAGACCCAAAGGGAAGACACTACAAAAAAGAAAACCAAAGGGAGATAGGTAGGTAATCATTTAAATTTTTTAGTTTATGAGTTTATTGTATTTGGGAAAGACTTTTGAAAATGTATATTATTATGTTATCAGACCTTATATATAGTCTAGCAAAATTAAAATGCTACCACTCTGTAGCTGAATGGAATTTATCAGCAATATAGGCTACCTGGCAATTTGAACTGTCTGCGAAAACACTGAACTGAGGACTCAGTATTGAGCACTGAATAGGAATTGTCCTATTAGCATTTTCATGAGACTATTGTGAGACCACAAATAAGGTTGGAGTTTTCAACGGACAGCAATGCCTTTCTGTACATCCCCACGCATCACCTGATTTTTCAACTGAAAATGCACTTTTTAATAGATAACTCATATAGAAAATTCAAGTAATATAAATAAACTAAAGAAATATAAACAAACTAAAGAAGTTAGGAGAAAACCCACTTGAAATCCTAACTAGAGGTGGCAATCAAATTTTTATGCAATTTTTTCAAACTTGTGTTTCTTTTTTACTTAACAGTGTATCAAGGAACATTTCATGTCAATTATTAGCACCTGCCCAGATTCCCACCGTGGGAATGCTCTTAATTTAAGCATGGTTATGTTTATGGATAATTAGGTTATTTCTGGTCTTTTGAATTTATCAATGATACCGGAGTGAATCTTTATACGTACATTTTTGGAAAATGGGTCATTTGGAGTCTGGTTTATTTTTTGTTATTGGTTCGTATAATTCCCTTATATACAGGATCTGGCAGAAGTAATACCTACTTGAGTGTGGTTGGTAGGGTAGTGATATGGGTATAGTAATTTATTGTTTTAATTTGAATATTTCACCTAAAATGTCAGGTGGTGTGCTTAAGTGTGATATTGTTATGTTACAGAACTATATGCTTGTGATATTGTTATAAAAGAGTTTGTAATTAAAAAAGAGGCGTTGTTTGTGCCAGGCCCTGTATATGTTTAGTACTAACCCCTTATCAGATATATGATTTCAAATCAATTTGTTAATGGTTTACTTTGCTGTGCCAGAAGCTTTTCAGTTTGATATATTTCACTTAGTGGTTTTTTTTTCCTTTGGTGTGTTTGCTTCTGTGGTCAAATAAAAAAAAAAAAATCAATGCCAAAGCTGTGTCAAGGAGTTTACCTCTTATGTTTTCTTCTTGAAGTTTTATGGTTTTGGGTCTTACATTTAAGTCACTTATACATTCTGAGTTGGTATTTGTATATAGTGTAAGATAGTGGTTCAATTTCATTCTTTTGCTTGTGGCAGTCTAGTTTTCCAGCAAATTTATTGAAGAGACCAACCTTTCTCTATTATATATTTTTTGCTCCTTTGTTGTAAGTTAATTGACCATATGTGTGTGTGTTTATTTTTGATCTCTCTACTGTTCCACTGATCTGTGTATCTGTTTTATGCCAATACCATACTGTTTTAATTACTGTACTTCTGTAATACAGTTTGAAATCAGGAAGCATGATGCCTCCAGCTTTGTTTTCATCAAATTGCTTTGGATACCTGAAGTCTTTTGTGGTTCCATAAAAAATTTAGGATACTATTTTTGTGGAAAATGCCATTGGAATTTTGATAGTAATTGCATTGAATCCGTAGATCACTTTTGTGGTATGGACATTTTAACAATATTAATTCATCTAATCTATGAGCATGAAATATCTTTCCATTTATTTGTTTTTTCTTCAACTTTGTTCATCAGTGTCTCGGTATATACATTTTTTGCCTTTTTTTAAACAGTTGCTTTTGCAGTTTCACCTTTTTTAAAAAAATAGATTTTATTTATTTATTTTTAGAGAGGGGAGGGAGAAAGAGAGGGAAACATCAGTGTGAGGTTGCCTCTCAAGCGCCCCCTACTGGGAACCTGGCCAGCAACCCAGGTATGTGCCCTAGACTGGGAATGGAACCCTCAATCCTTTGGTTCCCAGGCGGGCACTCAGTCCACTGATCCACACCAGCCAGGGCTCAGTTTTTCACCCTTTTTTGTTAAATTTATTCCTAGGTATTATATTGTTTTTGATACATTTGTAAATGGGATTTTCTTAATTTCTCTCTCTGTTAGTTTGTGTTCGTGTATAGAAACCAACTGATTTTTAAGTATTAATTTTTGTATCCTCCAAATTTACTGAATTCATTTATTAGTTCTAACAGTTTTTATTGAGTCTTTGGAGGTTTCTGTATATAATATCATGTCATCTGCAAATAGAGACAATTTTACTTCTTCCTTTCCAGTTTAGATATCTTTTTTTTCTTTTTCCTATATAACTGGCCTAGCTAGGACTTCTAGTACAATGTTGAATAAAAGTGGTGAGAGTAGGCTTCTTTGTTTTGTTTCTGATCTCAGAGGAACAGCTAAAATCTCTTGTGTGAAGTGAGCTGTGGGCTTGTCATATATGATTCTCAGGTTGAGGCACATTCCCTCTGTACCCACTTTATTGAGAATTCTTATCATAAATTGATGTTGTCACAAGTATTTTTTGTATCTGTTGAGATGATTATATGGTTTTATCCTTCATTTTGTTAATGTGGTATATATCACATTAATTGATTTGCAGATGTTGAACCATCCTTGTATCTCTGGAATAAATCCCACTTGATCATGGTGTATGATGATCCTTTTATTGTATTGTTGAATTTAGTTTGCTAATATTTTGTTGAGGATTTTGCATTCCAGTTTGTCAGGGATATTGACCTTTAATTTTTTTCTTGTTATGTCCTTGCTGGTTTTGCTGTCAGGGTAACAAAACATTGGCTTCGTAAAGTGAATTTGGAAATGTTGCCTTGTCTTGTATTTTTTGGAAGACTTTGAGAGGATTGGTATTAATTCTTCACAGTTTTGGTAGAACTCACCAATGAAACCATGTGGTGCTGGACTTTGTTGAGACATTTTTGACTACTGATTCAATCTTATTAGTAATTGGTGATTTTCTATTCATGATAGGTTGATAAGTTGTATGTTTTTAGGAACTTGTCCATTTATTTTAGGTTGTCCGATTTGTTGGTATATAATTCTTCATAGTAGTTGTTACAATTCTTTGTATTTCTGTTGTGCCAGCTTCCTTGCTGTGTAATTTCCTTATTGTGTAATGTTTCCTTTAATTTCTAATTTTATTTATTCAGTTCCTTTCTTTTTCTTAGTAAGTCTAGTTAAAAGTTTGTCTATTTTGTATATCTTTTTACAGTACTAGTTTTTAGTTTCTTTGGTCTTGTCTATTGTCTTTTTAGTCAATTTCACTTCTTTCACCCTGATCTTTGTTATTTCCTTCCTTCTAGTAACTTTGGGCTTAGTATGTAGCCTTTTGAAAATGACTTTCTTCACTCAGCATAATGGCTTTGAAATTCATCAAAGCTGTTCAGTATATTAGTAGTTTATTCCTTTTTAATTGCTTAGTAGTATTCCATTATTTGGATATAAATGGATAATTTATCTGTTGAAGGGCAGGCATTTGGGCATTTGCAGTTAGGTGATTATAAATAGAGCTACCACAAACATTTGGGTACCACTTTTCATGCAACATAAGTCTTTATTCATCTCAGAGTAGGATTGATGGATAATATGGTCATAGGTATATATTTCACTTTATGAGAAGCTGCCAGCATTTTTTCCAGAGTGATTATACTGTTTTGAAGTCCCACCAACAATATATGAGATTTCTAACCTGCTATACATCATTGACAGCATTTGGTATTGACAGTATTTTTTTATTTTAACTATTCTAATAGGTAGATATCTTATCATGGCTTTAATTTTTATTTCCCTAATAGCTATCAATCTGAGCTTCTTTTTATGTTTTTGTGTCATCTTATTACTTCGATGAAGTGTCTGTTCATGCCTTTTGCCCATTACTGGATTATTTGGTTTCTTATTGTTGCATTTTGAGAGTTCTGTATATAATTATAGGTAGAAGTCCTATGTCAAATATATGATTTACAAGTTTTTTTAAAATTTGTGGCTTGTCTTTGCAATATCTGAAGCATCTCTCACAGGAGAGAAGTTTTAAATTTTGATAAAGACATTTATGAATTTTTTTTTAAGAGAGGGAGAGAAACATCAATGTATGGTTGCTTCTCATACACCCCATACTGGGAACCTGGCCTGTAACCCAGGCATGTGCTCTGACTGGGAACCGAACCAGTGACCCTTTGGTTCACAGGCTGGTGCTCAATCCACAGAGCCATACCAGCTGGAGCTATCAACATTTTATATATATATGTTGCTTTTTTAAAGAAATCTTTGCTTAACCCTAGATCACTGAAATTTTTCTCCCCATGTTTTCTTCTTGTAGTTTTATAGTTTTACATTTTACCTTTATATCTACAATCTAGTTAGAGTTTGCTTTTGTATATAAGGCATAAAGTTTTAGGTTGAAGTTCATTTTACTTTTGTCTGTGAATAGTGTGAATTGTTCAAATGCTATCTGTTGGAAAGAGTATCTTTTCTCTTGAAATACTTTTAAATGAGAAAGTCTAATCTGATTTCTGGTATTTTAAGTTCAGAAATTAAATACTTAAGTTTTTATTATATGCAACTAAAACATTTTACAAATTCAAAATTTGGTTCCATTGCTCAAGAGAACTTAGTTTTTCAATTCTACTATACATGCAATTCTTTTTTTTTTTAGTCTTTTTTTTAAGATTTTATCTATTTATTTTTAGAGAGGGAAGGGAAGGAGAAAGAGAGAGAGAGAAACATCAATGTGCGGTTGGTGGGGGCCATGGCCTGCAACCCAGGCATGTGCCCTGACTGGGAATCGAACCTGCAATGCTTTGGTTTGCAGCCCTCTCTGAATCCACTGAGCTACGCCAGCCAGGGCTACTATACATGCAACTCTAATACTTACATAATAGAACACATTTTGTGAAGATTTATGTCTTTGTGGCAAGAAATATAAAATAATTTTAAAGACTTTACCTTAATTTTGTGTAAACTGTTTACAAAAGTAAGTGGGATTATTTTTAACTCTGACTCAAAATGGTACTGAATTTAGTGTTCAGTTACCAGTGTCCAGTTACTCAATAGCAAGTGTCATCTTGTTTTATTTTAAATCTTCAGCATTTAGTCCTGACCAGTGTGGTTCAGTTGGTTGGGCATCATCCCACAGAGTGGCAGGTTGCCAGTTGGATTCCTAGTTAGGGCACATGCCTAGGTTACCTTTTAGGTTGGGTGTGCAGGAGAGACGATTGATTGGCAACCCGATCAATGTTTCTCTCTCACATTGATGTTTTTCTCCCTTTCTTTCTCTCTCTTCCCCTCTCTCTAAAAAAACACAAATATTTAAAAAATTAAATTCTCCACATTTAAAATATTTTCTTAAAATTTCAGAGGAGCCCTGACTGGTATGGCTCAGTGGTGGGCATCAAACCACAAACCAAAAGCTCGCCAGTTGGATTCCTGGTCTGGGCACATGCCTGGGTTATGTGCCAGGTCCCTAGTTGGGGGCAAGCAAGAGGCAACCGATTGATGTTTCTAACGCTCATTGATGTCTCTCTTTTTCCCTCCCTTCCCCTCTCTGTAAAAATAAATAAAATCTTTAAAAAAATTTTTTAAATGAGCCTGGCCTGTGTGGCTCAGTGGATTGGTCATCAGAAAAGTTGTGGTTTGATTCCTGGTCAGGGCACATGCCTGCTTGGTGGGTTTGGTCCCCATTTGGGGCACATGCAGGAGGCAACATATTGATGTTTCTCTCACACATAGATGTTTTATTTTTTTCTCTCTCCCTTCTGCTCTTCCTGGAATCCATTTTTTTAAAAATTTAAAACAAATTTCAAATGAACTAATTTTAGATTTATTTTTGTTTAATTCTTTCTTATGTTCATTATCAAAGAGTAAAGAGATTGAGTGACACCTATAAAGCTCTTTATAGTAAAAGATGTTAATAAAAAGATTTTGAACTTTTATTCTCAAAAACTGGCTTACACTTATATTTTTATCCTTTAATAAACTACAATTTACTATGAGGAAAAAGAAGTATTTTTTTTTAACAGAAGGAAGTTGTGGAGGAAGGTAGTAGAATGATTATTCTTTGCCACTGTTGATTTTTAGTATTTATATAAAAATAATTATATAACATAATTAAATATTTTATATAAGATTTTAGTTTATATGAACAAATACATGTATTTATAATAAAGCAGTGTGCTAAAACAAATCATTTGGAAATCTTTATGTAGGTTAAATTATTCTAATTCTTAATAATTAAGGAATAAAAATACATGTAATTTTTAAAAATCATTTGACATACTTGAGTAATGTTAGTTGTATATATTTGCTATATACATATAGTTTCAGATTTTAAATTGTTTATGGTTTCTTTCTTTACCTCCTTTTTTATTCTAACTTTTTTCTTGGGTAGTGACTGTCTTCTTTGTTCTCTCTAACCTTCCACATCTTTTGACCCAGCTACACAATCCAAGTGCTATTCATACTAATGCAAGTTTACTTTCAACAATGTTGAGATTTTTAAAAAAATATTTAGAAAATGATACCATAGTTCTGCTTTCATTCCATTTCAGTCAGTATTTTATTTGCATCACTGCATTAGCACATGAGTAAGCTTTTGAATTTTCTACATGAGTTGATGTAATGTATTTTGTTTAGAGAAAAAGGTAATTGTTATATAGTTCAGTATTAGTGCTTTTGGCTTCGAAGTCTAGGAAATTCCTTTCACTTGATCATATTAGAAAGTCTTGTTCATTTATCATTTTTTAAATGACCTTCATTTAGATGTAAAATTGATTATGAAATTTGACATTCCTTTTAGCCCAATATTAAATGATACGACAGTGACACAATATGATATACTTAACAGTGTATGGTCAGAACAGAAGCTTAATATGTATATCTAATTTATTCTCAGTTCAGATGAGTTAACTTGCCCTCTTCTTAAATGGAAGTAAAGATGTATGACAGTTACGTTATTTTTACAGGACAGTGATTTGTGGTTTCACAATTCTTTAATTTGAAAAAAGGTTTGGAAGCCACAGGATATTGTTCTTTATTAAAGCACTATGTATTTTCATGTGTTTATTTAAAAATATTTATTGAATGCCCTCATTTACCTAAAGTAAGCTCAAAACTTGTGGTTACCCTCCTCTACCCCCTCCCCACCCACATCTACAGCAGTATAACCTTTTCCATTCATTATTTCTGTGGTATAATTTGAAGTTTTTCAGATTCTTTATTGTTGGGAATTCTAATTATTTAATATGTGTATGTGTGTATAAAATCTACATAGAGTTCCTTAAAATAATAAATAAATACTTAGGTTTATGATAAGATTATATTAAGGGTATCTATTTCATGTTAAAAGTTTTTTCAATTGTTTTATTTTCATATTTATTATATGCTAAAACCTGATACCAAAAGAAAAATAAAAATGCTCCTTAAGTGGTAGAGATATTTGAAAATGTAAATCAACAAATTCCAATAAATAACTGTTTCACCCTGATACTTGTGTGATTAGATTTAGGAATTTGCTGTTTAGTAGGTTCCTATTGTGGAAGAAAAATCTCTCAGGCATGAATTGATAGTCCAGATCCTTTGAGGTCTGTCTATTCTGACCTATGACCCCTATTCTTACAAGGTCAACATCTGAGGGCAGGAGATTAAGGCAGTTTAAAGACCGGAATGGTAAATGGAATGGAAAAATTAGCCAGCACATTTTGGGTGCAAAACATCAAAGTCATCAAATAGTTTGCTTATTTTAAACCTGGCTTATGGGTATAACAAGCTAATTTTACTGTGTTTGTTGGAATCAGAAAAACTTAGTAACCATAATTCACTTCAAGAACCTATATAATAACAAATTTTAACTGTATCATAAGAATTAAGTTCATAAAGTTTAACTTCAAAATATCTGGAAATGCAAAAATAATTTGTCACAGTGTCATTGTGTCCTGTTTGGATCCTTAATTTAAATTTAAATTAGGAAAACATTTACCTTAGATTTTACTATGGAATATTTTAATTTATAAGCAATGTTAAATAATAATATATGCACCTATATCAGCTGATAATTTCAGGTGGCTAAGGATTTAGTTGTAATTCTATGCTGTTGACCTTTAAGAAAAATCTATTTTTAAAAGTTAGAGGTAGAAAGTAGAAGAAAGTAAATTGATTAAGCAGGGACACTTTGTTCTTTTTTTTTTTACTTTGTCTTTCTGAGATTTTGCTCTTTTAATTTTACTTCTTTACCTCTAAAAATGTTCCTTATGCCTTTAATTATATGCTTTTCATTGTAATTTCACCATATAGACCAGCAGGTATCCCTTCTTAGTTCCTATTTTTGATCCCTTCTAAGCAATTCCCTCCCCAGCACCCTGTATTTTACATTTGTTTGTATCCTGGACAGCTGTGAATTTGCATCTTCTGCTTCTTACTAATGACTGGCAAGAGCTGGAGTTGAATAACTGAACTGTTGCATCCAAGTTTCCATTCATCCATACAGTGACTAAGGAAATTAGTAAAACCAATAGAATTCCCAAGTCTCCTTAATTCTTTCTTCTGCATTTTTTAATCTACTTCAATTTTACTTTATTATAGATATAATTTTAGGGTGGTTTTCTAAGTCCTTTCTTCTTGTGATTATTTGTCCAGAGACCTCTTAATGAGGCGATTATAGTTGTTTCCTTCATTCACATTATCTTAGCAGATGCTCTCCCTGCTGTGACCTCTCTTCATACTTGGCAGGCAATGTGCCGTTCTCACCACGCTCTGCAAGACACTGTGTGGGGCTGAGCTTCATTCAGCGCTGCATAGGTCTCCCAAGGTGCCTGATGGGAATGGTCAGAAGCTGAGGGGCAAATAATCAAAATTTTAGGTTGATTTTCTGATTGCTGTCTTATTCTGGGCATAATAAATAGTAAAATAATGCCTGAAGAAAAAAAATACATATGTTCCAGAAAAAACTCTAACAATATTTCAAGTAGAAATTGTATGTTTAAAAATGACTTTGCATACCTTTCTTCCTCTAGACTCTGATCTTGGTGAAAATGAGATCAAAGCCCTGGCTGGCGTAGTTCAGTGGATTGAGTTCAGGCTGCGAACCAAAGTGTTGCAGGTTCGACTCCCAGTCAGGGTACATGCCTGGGTTGCAGGCCATGACTTCCAGCAACTGCACATTGATGTTTCTCTCTCTCTCTCTCTTTCTCCCTCCCTTCCCTCTCTAAAAATAAATAAATAAAATCTTAAAAAAAAAGAAAATGAGATCAAATATTTATTGGATGGTTTTCATTCAAGGGATTATGAGAATTGGATAACATTTAGAAATTTTGAGTTGCTTTCAAGAAAGGAAGTTAATTTAGCTTTTAATATTAAGTATGTATGTTTTTAATGAATATATGACATTGTTTGGCATATCACTTTTAAACTCTAAAAACAAATTCTTATGTTTATATCCATTGTGATGTTCCGTCTGTTCCTGTGTGAATAGAATAAGAGCTGATCAAAATAAAAACTAATCAAAAGAAAATTTCCATATTTACCCTGTTAAATCCCTCCATTAAAATATGAGTCTTATGCCCCAAGCCCAATTAATAATCTTGGGAATCACAAAGTTGTTAGCTTCCAGCTAGCCTTTTTTATTCTCCAATAATTAAAAAGCACAAGTCAATTCTGTCCTGAGGAATCTGAAGAGCCTATGTAGAGGATCTTATAAATTTACACTGAAATTTTAATTTTTTGAAATTTGGTTAAATTAAACAGACTAAGTTAGAACTTGAACTATTCTCATAAAAAGATTTTTCTTTTTGTTGGTATAAATAGGATTGCCATACTTATAATTTATAATACATGTAATTATATATAAATTACAATCTGTTTGCACTTACCAGTAAGAAGTAGTAATTTAAAAGTAGACTTCATTTTTGTATAATCAGATTCACAATCAATAAGTTTCCCTATAAAGTAATATTGTTAACATACACAGTTTCAAATAATGAAGGGCTGTTTTTAAAGTTTAGGTCCTTTGGATATAATCAGAGAACAGATTTTAAATTAGAAAATGTTTATTAAAGGGAAAAATACTCTTGTGCTCATCTTTAAAGAAAAGCTAGAGCAAGTCAAGTAAGAATTCAAGAATTTGGTCTCTAAAAGTTTGCTTTAAGTTTTGTCTTATCTGTTGCAGATCATTTTAAATACAGAGATTAATAAGGAACAAAGTCAAATGTTTTCCTTCTTTTTGAGAGGAAGAGTTATTATATGTAGTTCAGTGGCTATAGAAAATGTTTAGAATCTCTAGAAATGTTAAAATGTACATAAGCCATTCCATGAAGGCTAGAAATAGTAGCTATGCCTTTTATAATTATTTTTAAATTTCTCAGTTTTTCAGGAATCTTATACTGAGGACAACTGGGTTTCATAGCTGTCCTCATTAATTGGGAAAGCAAGATATGATCATAGTTAGACATCTTAATTGCTTTGTGCTAAATTTAGACCAAGGGCTCTTTATACTTAGTCTGCCTCCTCCCTGGCCATTCTACATGGTTACAAATAAAACCAGTCCTACCTTCTTAGTAACCATTCTACACTATACAAATAAAAGCCAGGGGGAGGGTAGCGATTTTTCTTTTTTTTACAGGATCATTGTGTGGAACTGCTAAGTCAGTTCCTGCTTTTTTCTACCTTGCTGACTCCAGACTCTGTTTTCTGATTTAAGTATTTGCTCTTAGTGCCTTCCATTTTAGTAGCCCATTTAAAGAGTCCCCTCTTGGGTTTATTACTGATAGTACTAGAGGTACTACCAATGCAATAAGAAAAGAAAATAAAATATCTAAGGATTGGAAAAAAAGAAACAAAATGCTTTGTTATTTACAGCAATATGATTTTATATCATTGTTATCTACAGGTAAATTATTAGAATTTGGAATAAAAGAATTTAACAAGATTGCCGGTTAAAAGCTTAATACACAGGAATTGAACTAATAAGGACAACGAAATATCAGGAATGTAAGAACAATCATATACCACAGGATCACAATTAGAAACTGTAATTTCAAAGGAAGGTTCACTTTACATTTGGAACATAAGTCATAATGTACTGTACCTAGGAATAAATCTAACAAACTATGAAAGAGTTTTATGGATAGATAAGTGTATCTGTCAATTCTTATATTGATAAGTGTATCTATCAATACTTGTATTGATAGATATAAAAGCAGACCTGAATAAATAAAGACAGATATTTTTGTCAATGAATGCTAAGACTCAATGTTTTAAAGAAGGTAATTCCCCATATATTAATCTACAAATTTGGTGTAATTCTATTCAGAATTCTCATAAAGTTAATTCTGAAATTGATTTGGAAGCTCATAGGGCCAATAATCAACACAGTTTTGTAGATGAAAACCAAAGTGTGGGGCTCTTATGGCCTGATATCAATATTTATTATATAACTATGTAAGTATATGTAATAAGTGAGGTAATTAAGATTGTATAATTAAAGATTTTAAAAAGTATAATTAAGATTGTAAATGGTCCTGGAAATATGTCTATCCATTGAGAAAAGGTAAAAATGGAATCTCTACCTCATACCATATTTAAAGACCTAAAAGTATAAAGCAAAACTTTACAACTCTATTAGAACATCATTGTGACCTTAAGTCTAGAAAAGATTTTTTTTTAAAGAGGACACAAAAAGCACAACCAAAAGGGATATGATTAAATTGACTACTTTAGGTCTATTTAAAACTTCAGTCAAGAAAATAAACCTACTCTAAGTATTATGAGTATTGGGTATTTAGATCTTATACAAATGTAGGAACTGCTGAAGAAGGGAAGAGTCAGTGGATAAGAAAAGTAGTTACTAACAAGTCTTCAGAATCTCTGTACTAGATAAACAAACCAGAGCTTTCAGGGAATTCTAAAAAGCCAATCCCATCTGGATATTGCAGGGGACCTGGGGAGAGGGAGCCCCTAAGGAGGTCTATGGAAACTGCCGCCTCCTGGTAGCCACAGCCTCCACAGGTGTGCACACAAGGGGCTGGTGGCACAGTGCTGCTGGTTAGCAGGCCAGTAGCTGGGCACAGAGCTCCAGAGAGAAAGAACAAGCTGGGATTGCTGGGCTTATCTGTGTGTGTTACTGTGTCTGACCACAGTGACTCCCCATGAATCACTGCTTCCGCTTCATTTTTGCCTTCCAAATCATGTACAAGTTTGTCTTTTGACTGACTAACCCAAAGTCATTCAGAGAAAGGGATTCTAAGAAGCAGAGTTACCAGCCATGACCAAAGAAACAGAAAACAGTCCATCACTAACAATATAAACAAGTAAGAAAATAAGGTACAGAGTGGGAAAAGATATTTGCAATGCATGTAGTTGATAAAGAATTAATATCCAAAATATATAAAGGACTACAAATCAAAAAGAAGTAAAAACCTAATAGCAAAGCTAGCAAATATGGAACAATTTATAAAAGAGAAAAATAAATATTCAATAAACCAAAAGATGCACAGCATTACTAATTTAGATGAGATACCATTTCACTCCTGTTGAAGTAGCAGACATTTCAAAGTCTGACCATTACCAGGTGTTGTAAAGAATGTCATACAATTGTGATGGAATTCTTAATTGATACAAAACTTTAGTGAACAGTCTGGCAATACCTGGTAGAATCAGAATGTTCATATCCTTTGATTCCACTTCTAGGTGGATTTCCCAGAGCAGTGTTTTTCGAACTGTGGGTTGGCACACACTAGTGGCTTTTAATACTGATTCGTGGGTTATGACCAATGTTACTGTTGCTTTTTAAAGAAGTTAAATACAATAAAAATTATCAGTTCATCTGTAATAAGAGTAACTATTGTTTCCTAAACTTTTGGATTGTGCTGTATTTGTGCATATGAGTCCTAAATAATAATAAAAAATGTTTTCTTAGCATGTCTCACAGTCACATGTACAGAAATTGTGCAAAAAATGGTTATTGTAGCATTGTTGGTAATAGCAAAAAATGGAAAAACCTCAATGTCTATTAATAAGAGAACGATTATGGAGTGATAATGAACAAGTTATTATAGTTATCAGTGTAGATAATTTTTTAAAATACTGTATTTTTAGAGAGGGGAAAGGAGGGGGAAAGAGAGGGAGAGAAACATCAATGTGTGGTTGCCTCTCGTGCACCCCTTACTGGGGACCTGGCCTGCAACCCGGCCATGTGCCCTGAGTGGGAATCAAACTGGCAACCCTTTGGTTTGTGCTCAGTGCTCAATCCACTGAGCCACACCAGCCAGGGCTCAATGTAGATAATTTTTAAAGCCCTCTGTGATATTGAATAATAAAGTAATTTACAAATGATCTATACAATATTATTCCATCTTTATGAAGTTTTAAAAACCATCAAGAAATATTATGTATTGTCTATGGACACTTACACATGTAGTAAAAATAAAAAGACATGATAAAGTATGAAATTATCATATTGCTTAGTCTGAAGAGGCAGAAAAGGACATTGGAGGAGTATATGGGCAATGTTGACCCATTTTTTTCAAGTTAGCGCATGTCCTTCAATGAGGTATTTACATAGATTCCATACCTTCCTTATGATGTTTATTCTTAGGTATTACAACTTTTTATAATATTGGGAATGACTTTTTATCCTTTTGTTTTAACTGGTTATTGATGTCACAGAGAAAAGCGGTGGGCTTGGGGGATAATTTTTGTCTCTTCTTCAATAGTAATACCTATTATTTTGTTTTCATTTCTTAAGCAGTGGACTTGAATTTTCTAAACAATGTTAAATAATGCTGGTGACAGCAAGCATTTTGTCCTCGTATTTAATGAAAATATCCTAAATATTTCAAATTTAGTCTATTTGCTGTTGTTTTTCAGCATATAGTAATCACGGTTAATTGTTTCCTTTCTCTTCTTTTTTGCTCAGTTTTATTGTGGATGGCTACAGGATTTTATCAAGTCTTTTCAGCATCTTTTAAAATAATTATGTAGTTTTCTACTTCTGTTTATTGATAAAATGAATTATAACTATAGATTTTCTAAGGTTGAACTACTCTTATATTTTGGGGGGAAACCCTTCTTAGTCATGGTATGTTCACAATATATTCAGGTTTATATTTACTGGTCATATATGAACTTGGACTTCTTTATGTTTTACTCATATTTTATTTTTAAGGTTATTTTAGCTTCATGTATTAAGTAGTTTTGTGTCTCTGTGTTGTAATTTAAAATAGTGGTCTCTGAAGTGGAAGGTCTATTCCAGGGGATAGATGATAGATTCATTTACCTCATACACGGGGCTGGGGGGATTACAATTTGTTTTTATTTTATATACTTTATGCTTTTTGCTTTATAATGTGTAATAGTATGTATCTAATTTATAAATACAGAAATAAACATATTGGGATGGGTGTTCATAAATATTTTGCTAGTAAGTGTTCATGGCCAGTATATGCTCACAGCTTTAAAAGGTGATAGAACTGTTACAGAACATCTAAGCCATTTCTTTGTCTTCCGTAGTTTAAAAAATTACATTTCTAGAGCATTCTCTTCTTATCTATTAGTTTTTTTTTTACTTCCATTTCAGTCAAATATGATATATTTTGCTGGGAAATTTACTTCCTTTAGATTTTCTAATTTGTAGCAATAAGATTTCCTTATTTGTTTAGTCTCTTTCATATACATTTTACATTTTTATTTTCTATCTTTCTATTTAGGCTTCTCATTGATTTATCTTTTCAAATACTTAGTTTTTATCTACATTTCCTGGGGTTTTTGTTGATTTCCTACTTCTTTACTTTCAGATCTTACCTGTATAAAGTCTTCTACTTTTGTTAATTTTGTGTTTTTTTTCAGTTTTCTAAAATTAAATACTTAGCTTATTATCAGTCTTAGTTTTTGTAAATAATGATTTCAGATCATAGATAGTCCTTTAAGAAAGGCTTATTTAACCTTATTAAACAGGTTTTGGTATGAACTGCTAATTATTTTAATTATTCCTAGGTAAATTAAAATTTTAATTTTCAGTTTGCTTCAAGGGTTATTTAATTGTCATCCGATTGGGAATATAGTGGTCACTGATTTTTCAGGTGTAAGTGATATAAACCAATTCATAGTGGCTTAAGGCCGTTTATTCTCAAGTGTGGTCATTAGACTAGCATCAGTATCACCTGGGATCTTTTCAGAAATAAAAATTCTCAGGCTTCAGTCAGGCTTACCCCAGGGTGTGGATCCCAGCAGTCCGTTCTTTTTCTCTCTCTTTTTTTCTTTGTTAAACAGTCTATAGGTAATTTTGATGCCCTCTGAAGTTTGAGAACCACTGGCTTTAGGAAAAAAAGAAAATTTATTGACACACATAATTTATAACTCCAGGAATTAGAATAGTTTCAGATACATCTGGATTTGAGTGCTCAATTCAAGTGCCAAGAAGGCTAGAATTGCTAGCAGTTGTAACAAAAATCTAGAATTGATTTTACTGATCTAACCTATAAAGTGACACTTGGATTCCATTGACTTGAATCATTTGCCCACCCACAGCTTGAGCCAAGGAGTGAGGTAAGCCCCATCCAAACCCCAAGGATTAAAAGTAGGAGAAGGAGGACTCTCCCGAAAGAAAATCAAGGTGCTATTATGAAAAGAAATACTGAATGAAATAAGGCAGTGACAACTGATGTTCATAAAACAGTGCTGTTCACAATAGCCAGTCTGCAAACTGTTTCCGTTTTCCAACAACACAAGGAGCTTGTGTGATAAGGTAAATCAACATGCTACTTCCTTTGTCCAGAAAGTCTTGCTACAAAACAGCATCACCGCTTCTAAATATTCATTCTTTCATGTGTTTACACATTTTCTTTTCTTATTTGTTTACATAGTTTTAAATTTCTTTTTCTCCTTCTGGAACTCCTGTTAGTCAACTATTAATGCTCCTAAATTTGTCTTTAAAGTTTCATACCTTTTTTCTCAGCATTTCCATCCTGTCTTGCTTTTTGTTGTAAAATTATTCTTGAACTTACAGAATATTGAGTTATTAGGTGTGACTCTCTGTTATTACTATTTTTTTTTCAATTTAGTTTTAAAATCTGAAACCATGTTTTTAGTTCCAGAGAACCTTTTTTCCTATTCTAAACTAAATAGTTTGTTAAAATGCCCTTCAGGAAATTTCACTGGGAGCCATACCTTTTAAGTGTGTCTTTCTTCCTTACATTGCCCCTTTAAGTTACTGGGTTGTTGTTTTTTTTCTTTCTTCAAAATCTCCCAATTGTGGGTTTTCATCCCTTAACTAGAGTATAGAGCTGCCTTTTAGCATTTCTGGAGCAGAGGCAAATCCCTGAGCTCTGGAAGCTATAGTTTCTGCCCTTCTGATCTGGCAGTAAACAAACTATCAAACCAGGACCCTTCTGCTAGGAGAGATAGGAGCATGAAGGATGGATGGCTAAGGAGAGAACCTCTCTATCCTTCTCTGCTCACTAAAGAATATAGTCCATTTACCAAAGGAAAATCAATGAGACAAGACTTAGGAGTAAAGCTTAATAAGAAATATGCAGAACCTAAATAGAGAAAATTCAAACTATACATTATTAGCATGAAATAAAAGTTTAATAAATATAAACACATGTAAAGTCTATCCTGGGGTGTAGTGTGTCTCTTCTTTTAGTTTTATAATCTTTTTTTCCTAAATAGGGTTGATCTTGTATAAATTTGTAACCAGTCACCTTACTAACTTCTACTGATTTAATAAATTTTCAGTGCATTTATAGTTCTTAAGTTATAAAATATTTTACCTACAAATAATAATTTTGCCTCATCCATAGTAATTTTTGGCATACCTAATTTTGTTGCTGTTTTGTTTGGCAAGTTCTTTCATTGTGTTTCTGTGCTACCCATCTGATGATCAGATAAATATTGATCTATATTTTTCTGGTTCATTTCTTTAAACTCTGAAGTCCATCTAAAATGTAGTTTGTAACTTTATATAATATGAAACTTTATTCTGAATTTCTTCGTACTCAGCATCTCTTGTTTGAACTCTTTTCATTGATTTGTGAAGCCTCTTTTCTTTTATAATGATTTCTTCTCTATGATTGCTTTTAGTATTCATGTTCCAGGCCTCTCTAATTTTGCATTGTTTGCCCTGCCTTTTCTTCTACCAATAGTTTTAGTTTCTGTATATTTGTAATATAGTACCAACAAAGCAAATCTTTTTTTATTACTATTGTAAATTATTCTTGCAGCTATTTTCATTTATTTTTCTGGATGAACTTTAAAATCACTTTTTGAAATCTATCATTAGCAAGAGAATTCTATTGGTATTTTTAAAAGAATGCAAGTTATTTTTGAAATTCCTGTGGCACAGGAATTCCAGTTTTACAGTTGACTAATCTAATCATAGTTATAAACTGAAGTTGTTTCCCTATCTTGGCTACCATAAATTAATGCTGCAATTAATATAGGGCCACATCTATCTTTATGGATAAATGTCTTCAAAATTTTCGGGCAGATACCAAGGAGGATTGCTGGGTCGTGTGGTAGCTCTAGTCTTAATTTTTAGAGGAAATGTCACACTGTTTTCTGTAGTGACTGTACCAATTTATGTTTCCAGCAGTAGTGTATGAGGATTCCTTTTTCTCAGTATTTTCTCCAACACTTGTTTTGTTTGGGTTTTTTTTTTCTTACTGACAATAACCATTCTGACAGGTATGAGGTACTATCTCATTGTGGTTTTTATTTGCATTTCCCTAATAGTTAGTGAAGTTGAGCATCCTTTCATGTATCTGTTGGCCATTAGTATGTCCTCTTGGGAAAGGGTCTGCTGAGGTCCTCTGCCTGTGTCAAAAGACTTTTTTTTTTAAGTTTCAAAGGGGGTTGTATAATAAAGCAGTAGGCCATGAGACCTACTGAGTTCTTTTGATGTGTATAGTCAGTCCATGAGGACATGGTCTGATTTTCCTCATTCATTATTGTGTATGTAGCTCCAGTCACCCTGTATGGTATACACTAAATCATTAGTAAAGATTTCTTGAATAAAGTAGCTGTGACCTTGGGCAATTAACTGTCTATGCCCCTCAGTTACCTCATGTGTAAAATCATTCATCCCCCCAACTTTTGTTATGCACCTCTTGTGTGCCAGGCACTGTTGTAGGCACTGAGCATATAGCCAAAACGGGATATGTAAGGGTTTTGCCATTCTGGAGCGAACATTTTAACATCAGGCAGAGAAACAAAAATACAAACAAATGTATAATGTAAAGTCAGGTGGTGGTAACTGTTGTGAAGAAAAATACAGCAGCACAAGGAGCCAGGGGGAAATAGTAGGGTGGTTTTAGGTTTGATGGTCAGGATACAGCGGAGATGAGATCTGGGCAAAGACCTGAATGAAGAGATGGAACAAGCCTTGTGCAGCTCTTGGGGGAGTGATTTCTATTCAGACGGCAAATGCTATGCAGAGACTCTGAGGCAGTAATGAATTTAGCCTCTTTGAGGGGCTCCAGCTCGTCAGTATGACCAGAGTGACTGAGGGGAGAGGTGCGAGTTGAAGGCCAAGAAATTGGCAGGGCCCTGTTTGTAGAGCACTATGTAGGTGATAATTATTTATGCAGTTTGATATCATTCCTAGTGAAATGGATAGCACATGAAGGGTTTTGAAGAAAGGAGTGACATGAGCAATTTTTTTTTTTTTCCACTCTGACTGCTATGTGGAAAATAGACTTTGGCGAGGAAGAATAGAAGCAGAAAGACCAGTTTGGAGGCTGATGCAATAATGCAGGTAGATGAGAGGTGATGCTGGCCTGGACAGGGATGTGGACAAGGAAAGAAGTGGTCAGACTCTGGACATGATTTGAATATGACAACAAGAATTGCTGGTAGACTGGCTATGGAGTGTGAGGAAAAGAGGAATTGGGAGGACTAATTTCTGGTGTGAGCAGTTGGGTGAAGGGTGATGCAGTTCAGTGAGATGAGAGCAGCCAGAGTTGGAGAATCAAGAGTACTGTGTTGCATATATTAATTTTGAGTTGCCTGTGCAGCAGAGATGTATGATATATAGTTCAAGGTAGAGGTGGGGGCCAGTAACATACTGACAGGATTGAATCCCATGGGGATGGATGAGAGCCCTTTGAGGACTGAGAAAAATTTAGAGGTGGAAGTCACAAGATACAGCTAAGGAAAGAGTGGACAGAGAAGGCAAGTGAAGAGAGTTGTTCCTCACTAGCCATGCCTCAGAGAGAGAGAGATCTCGAAGAGAGGGATGAACTGTGTTAATAGGCCGATAAGCAGCCATCCAGTTTGGCAGGATGGAGGTCACACAGGGGTGTATCTGGTGTTTAGAGGTGAGAGAGTTAGTCAACAACTACTTCCTTATTTAGCAGAAAAATCACATTAATATTAATTTTTATATTTCTCCTAGGTAATCTTTTGTTTGTAATTTGGGAAAAAAGGAGAGATTGAAATCAAAGCAAAATATTATCATTTAAAAGGTTACTCACTGGGTTAGATGATTTTTCCAGATCCTCCATTCTTCAGATGTTTGGTGTTAATATTTAAAGTTTCTGAAATTATATATGTAATATACATAACATTTCATTTTAAAATAGCAGCTCTGCTTTACACAGTCACAATAACTAGACAACACATAGTCCTATTTTTAAAAAGAAGTCCTTTCTCCAAGTCTGTTTTCATCCTTCCAATAGTTGACCACTGTTCTTAGTTTCTTGTTTATGTTGTAGAGATTTTAAAATGTACATGTAATTAATTGTAAATTTTTATTCTTTTTTCCATGAAGGACAGCACACTGCAACATAATCTTTTGCCCTTTTACTGTTTATTTTTTAAAATAAATTTTACTTAGAGAGACAGTACATGACCATTATATAAAACTTCAAAATACACACAAGCCAAAAAAAGAAAAGGAGTATACTCCTTACCAGAGTAAGTACCAACATGAAAACTTTAGTATATAGTTTTCTGGATCGATCTTCTAGCCCAGTGTGTGTGGGGTGGGTGGGGGGTGTTTGTGTGTTTTCATATCTGTGTGTTTGCCAAAATGTACAGCTTTTTTAAAAAAATGTTTTTCTTTAATTGTTTAATTTTTATTGTTCAGTTAAAGTTTGCATTCAATACTATTTTGTATTAGTGGAAGGCAGTTTTGTTAGTTCTGCCCTAACAAAAAACGAGCCTGGTCCCCTAGGTTGACTGAAGATGCATAATCAATTTTCTTCCACATCAACCCCCACTCCTATTTCTCAGGTGAACACTATTTACCTCCCTCTACTCTCTCTTCCACTCTCTAAGTCAGTATTTCTCTAAGTGTGTTCCACCACCCACCCACTTGACAAGCAGCTACGGTGCTTGTTAAAAATGCAGATTCTCAGACTCCTCAGACCAAACCGACTCTCTAGGGTGCGGCTCTGGGACCTGCAACAAGATCACCGGGTGATCCGACAGTTTTTATAACCTGTGAATTTTTTAGCCAGTAATCTCCTTTCTTTTTATGTGTTATTATCTTATCTCAAACCTGAATATGTTCAGATTTCCCTCAAATAATCCAAAATGTTCTCCACAGCTGGTTTGTTCAACTCAGTATCCAAAAGTGGTCGACTTGTCAATTTCTCCTTCCAGATATGTCCATTTTTCTGTGCATATGTATGAATGAATTGAACCATTTCTCATTACTCAGCATCTTTCTCTATCCCTAAGAATAGAGTGTGACAAAAGTAGGTTTACAGTTGTTTGAAAGGAAAATAATACAATAAATAATAATACAAGAAGAAACTCTGTTTTGTGTACTCACAGCTATAAACCTACTTTGGCCCTGCCCTATATATTTTTGTCTCAAAGTGTATTTTCTCTATATTATTAATAAAACCAGCTTTCTTTTGGTTAATGTTTGTCTGATGTCTTAGGACTGCCACAACCAAATACCATAGACAGGGTGGCTTAAACAATTTATTTTCTCAGAGTTGTGGAAGCTTCAAGTCCAAGACTGAGGTGTCAGCAGGTTTGGTTTCTCCTGTGGCCTCTCTTCTTGGTTTGCAGGCTGTGCCTTCTTGCTCTACCCTCACATGGCCTTTTCTCCATCCTCTTCTTCTAAGGACACCAGTCATACTGAATTAGGATCCCACCCTATGAGTCATTTAACCTTAGTTACTTCTTTAAAGGCGCTATATTGAAATACATTAATGAGTAGGGCTTCAACATATGAAGGGGGTGGGGGCCCAAGTTCAGTTGCTGCTGGTCCATGACTCAGTCTGTTCACTTATTAGACCCCTAATATCATTTGCCCTCAGGGCAGTCATGCCTTAAAATTTGCTTATAGCTCACTGCTTCTTGCTGTAACTCTGCCTCCAGATTTATTTGGGGGGCCATTCCCCTTATTTTCTGAAAGCCTTGTAGTGTATTAAAAAATGTGGTTTTTTTCCCAAGTGTTCTGCACATAGTTGTCATACTGCTGGAAGCAGAAGTTCTTAACATTCTCTTCATCTATTTCTGATCCAGTTGCTTTTTAAGTCATCCATTGAGCTTTTAGTTTCAATTATTTATTTTTTCTGTTTCTAGGTATTCTATGTATTTTTTCAATTTGCTTGGTGATGTCTTAGAGTCTTTTGCTCCTGGCCATATTTTCAGTTCCTTCTTATTTATTTAACATAATAGTTCTTGACCAAGGTGGTACCATTACACAGCTGTTTGGAAATTTGTGGGGGAAATTTTGGTCTTTCATTTTCCATACAAGTGGTGGCATCTAGTGGGTGGAGGTTAGGGATACTGCTAGAAGTCTTATAAGGCAGGGGACAACTCCCCATAGAATCATCTGTCATAAAACGTCAAATGTATATGTCAGGTTTTTCTTACATTGTAGTTTTTCAAGGAATGTGTCCTTCTTACCTAATTTGTTGAATATTTTTGACATAAACTTATTCATAATACTCTTTTACATTCTTTCAATATCTGTAAGATAGGTAACAATATCCCCTCTTTTATTGCTGATATTGGTAATTTCTCCTGGGGTTGTTTTTTTACATTCAATATTACTTTTATTAGTTTCAAATGTACAGCTTAGTGGTTAGATGACCAGACTTTACAAAGTGTTTCCCCTTGATATTTTCAGTGTCCACCTAGTCTAATAGTTATTATAATATTAGTGGTTATACTTCCTATGCTACCAAAAAGTTGAAAATGGAACTCCCTTATGACCCAGTGATTCCATTTCTGGGTATATACTTGAGGAAACACAAAACAGAATCAAAAGAATATATGCACCACTGTGTTCATTACAGCATTATTTACGATAGCAAGCTATGAAAGCAACCCTTTGCCCATCAACAGAAGAATGGATTAAAAACTGGTGGTACATATATGCAATGGAATATTACTTTACTATAAAAGAGAATGAAGTCTTGCTATTTGTAATAGTATGGATGGACCTAGAAGCAGGGGTGTCTAACCTTTTGACATCTCTGGGCCACACTGGAAGGGAAAAAGTTGTCTTGAACTACACATTAAATACACAAACACTAATGAAAACTGATGAGCAAAAAAAAGGTGTTAAGTAAATTTATGATTTTGTGTTGGGCCTCATTCATAGCCATCCTGGGCTGCATGCAGCCCACAGGCAATGGGTTAGACACTCCTGAAGGGTATTAAGCTAAGTGAAATAAATAAAAAAAAGACAAATACCATTTGATCTTACACAGAGAATCTAAAGAACAAAATAAACAGACAAAATTGAAACAGACTTATAAATACAGAGAACAGACTGATAGTTGCCAGAGGGGAGGGGTGTTGGGGGGCTGGTGAATAAAGTGAAGGAATTAGGAAGTACAAATTGGTAGTAACAGAATAGTCATGTGGATGTGAAGTACAGCATAGGGAACAAACCGGTAGTCTTTCTCCTGTCTCATTTCTTGATCAGTCTTATTGAGAGTTTATTAATTTTAGCAATGTTTTCAAACCAGTTTTTGGCTTTGTTGACTTTCTCAATTGTTTGTTTTCTATTTCTTTGATATCTATCAATTATTTAATTCAGATAACTTACTTTGGGTTTGTTTTGCTCTTTTTCTAGCTTCTTAAAACTCAGACCACTAACTTTTTAAACATTTCGTTTCTAATATAAACATTTAAAGCTTTAAGTTTCTCCTGAGTACTTCTCTTACTGCATCCCACAAATTTTTAACATATTTTGTTTTCATTTTTATTACTCTTGTGATTTCTTTGACCTAAGTGTTATTTTAAAGTGTATTGTGCTATTTCTAAAATATTTTAGATTTTCGAAATGTCTTATGTATTTCTAAACTTGATTCCACTGTAATCAGAAAACATATACTATACAATTTTAACTTTTTGAAATTTCTTTAGACTTATTTTATGTTCCCAGGTATGTTCTGTCCTGGACAATGTTCCATGTTCACTTCAGAAGAATACGTATTTGCAGATAACTGAGTATATTGTTCTATTGGGTTGGTCAAAAAGTACATTTACATTTCTGCAAAAGACACTTTTCATTTTCATCAATAACTTTATTGATTTGTATATATTGAGTATGTCAGCTTTCTCCTGTGTGATATAACATTGATATCAATTAATGTCTTGATTTGATCGCTATCAACTTTAACTGGTTTGGAGCATTGTGCAGTGAGAAAACTCCAGCACGAAACTTTACAAACAACTTTTGACACATTCAAGCAGTCATAACACCTTCTCCATACACTGCACAAATCTTTTTTTGCATTTCAGTTGTGTTTTTAACTTTCTTGAAATAATAAAGCTTAATATGCCAAAAACGTTGCTTCTTTCTTCCATCTTCAATATTAAAATGGCTATATAAAAATTCACTAATTTTGATGTTTATTTTTTATTTTCTTTTTTTTAAGATTTTATTTATTTATTTTTAGAGAGGGGGAAAGGAAATAGAAAGAGAGGGAGAGAAACATCAGTGTGTGGTTGCCTCTCACACGCCCTCCCACCAGAGACTTGGCCCATAACCCACGCATGTGCCCTGACTGGGAATCGAACCAGCAACCCTTTGGTTCGCAGGCCCACACGCAGTCCACTGAGCTACACCAGCCAGGGCTGGTAAGTTTTGTTTTTTAAATGTAGGCTGATAAGAAAGCTGTCACATAATCTAACAAAATTGTTTTGAAGGAAGTTGCAGACAACTAAGCACCACTAGAGCGATCTAATGGAAAAAAACAAATGAACTTTTTGGCCAACCCAACATAATATCTGTTAGATAATTATGGTTGATAGTGTAGCTGACATATTTTATATTGTGTGTGTGTGTGTGTACTTGTTTTATCAATTACTGAGAAAAGAATATTAAAATCCAACCATGATTGTGGATCTATTTTTTCTTTGACTTCTGACAATATTTGCTTTCCTCCCTTTCGAAACTCAGTTAATAGCAGGTTCATTTCATTCATACTTGTATTTGGGAATATTAGGTTCTCTGATGGATGGACCCTCTGTGTTTCTGAAATTTCCCACATCTTTTGTAATATATTTCATTTTGAAGTATCTTTTGTCTGATACTTATATAGTCACACCAAGTTTTTTATGATTATTATATCCATGGTTTATTTTTTATTTCGTTTTTTTTAAAGATTTTATTTATTTATTTTTAGAGAGGGAAGGTAGAGAGACAGAGAGAGAGAGAGAGAAACATCAATGTGCGGTTGCTGGGGCTCGTGGCCTGCAACCCAGGCATGTACCCTGACTGGGAATCGAACCTGCGACACTTTGGTTCGCAGCCCGCGCTCAATCCACTGAGCTATGCCAGCCAGGGCTTAAACATCAATGTGGGGCTGCTGGAGGTCATGGCCTGCAGCCCATGCATGTACCCTGACTGGGAATTATTTCGTTTTAATTTTAGCATCTCTATGACTATAAAGTGTCTCATGTAGTCAAAATATAGTTAGGTTTTAATTTTTAAATGAAATCTGACAATCCCTGCCCTTTCATTGGAGCATTGAGACTATTTGTATTTCATTACTGATATAGTTAGACACAAGTCTTCCATTTTGCTACTTGTTTTCTCTTTTTCTCATTTGTTTTCTTTTGTTTCTCTTTTCTTTATTTTCTGATTTCTTTTTGGTTAATATTGTTTCATGTGCTAAAAAATGTAAGAATCTTACAAAAGTGTAATTAGTATAATTTCATTCACTACTGTTATCCTTTGTGCTATTGTGCTATGTATTTACTATATTTTAACTTATACATCCATAATTCATTGTTATTACTTTTGCTTTAAATTAGTATTTACCTCAGAACTAAGAATAGAAAATAGTGTTTTATGTTTATATATACATCTCATTTCAAGTTCTCTTCATTCCCTTGTGTACATCTAAGTTCCATGCAATTACATCTCCCTTTAACTTAAAGAGCCTTTTTTCTTCAGCATTTCTTTTTGTGAGAGTGCAGTTCATATATTCTTTCAGCAAGTTTTTTGTTCGTTCTTAGTACTGTGAAGGTGTTCTGTTGTCACCTGACCTTCATTATTTCTGAAAAGACATTAAGTGTTATTCATTTCTTTGTTTCATAGTATGACATGTCTTCCCCCCCCTTTATTTATTTGGGCTTTTAGTGTTTTATTTATAATGTGTCATGGCATGATTTTCTTTGATTTTATCATATTTGGGGTTCTATAAGCTTTTTCAATCTGTTGATACAGGATTTTTCCCATAAAACTTAGATAATGTTTGGCCTTTTTTCAAGCATTTTTCTGCACCATTCTCTCTCCTCCTGAGACTCCAACTGCATATACATTACACTATTTTATGCTGTTCCACATGTCATAGAGGCTCTGTTCATATTTTTCAGTCTTTTTAAAGTTCCTATTTTCTTGTAATCTGTCCTTAAATTCACTGCCTGTTTTCTCTGTGGTTTCTAATATGTTGTTATCCAATCAATAACTCTTCATTTTAGATATTATAACTTTTTGGTTGTAGAATTTTTAGATTATTTGTTTTTTATTGTTTATATTTTTCAGCAAAAATTCCCAACTGTTCATTCATTGTGTTCTTCTTTACATTGTTGAACATTTTTACTATTGCTGTCTTGAGTCCTTTTCTATATCAGTCATTTTGGGTCTCTTCAAGGTCTTCTCTATTGATTGCCTTTTTCCCTTGAGTATGGGTTTCCTGCTTTTTTACATATCTACTAATATTTTTTAAGTGTATGCAGAATGGCTGGTAGTTGTAGTTAGTCTGCTTTTGTATTTCCTTTACAAGATGTTGAGTCTTGTTCTGACTGGCAGTTGAACAACTGGGAGATTTTTATTCTGCTAGCCTTGTTTTAGTTTAGTGTGGTTGTATTTTTGGTTTTATGTTTAGTCCTGGGGTGTGACCCTTCCTCTAGGGTATGGTTCTTCCTTATTCATAAGGTATGAGCTTACTGAGATTTCAACTGAATGCCCAAGGTGCTGGACTTGGACTCCATTGTGGTCTCTCCACTCTGGCTGATGTCTCCCAGCACAGTGTGCCCTTGGGTACTTGTTTACTTCTTCAGCAAACCCGTCTCTTTTCTGTTTTCCACTCTCACTCTGTGTATAGGTGTGGATGGTTCTCTTTTGCACTGATCTCTTCTCTCCAGTAGTCTGTCCCACAAATTGCCTCATGAACCCTGAACTCAAATCTGTACCTCTTTGGCTCTCTGATACCACTGTACCGTGCTTGGGTTCCAACTTCTTGATCCCTAGTCCCTGAAGTCTACTCAGGCAGAAAGTCAGGTCAAATGTGCTTACTTTAAACATCCCCACCCCCATAAATCATTACAGATTTCCACTGCCTATTGTTCCATTCAGTGTCTGTAAACAGTTAGTTCATACACGTTTTCCAGTTCTGTAGTTGTTTACTGAAGAAGAGGAAGTATAATAACAGTAAGCCTGTCATGGTCAGAAGTCTACAGAACCTATGTATTCTTAATTTTCTTTGTAACACAGAGATAAAGAATGTATATTGTAAAAAATTACATGTAAAAATCATGTATTTTGGGATTACAAATTATTTTTCAGCCTTACTGTGGTAGTTTCCAGAAGTGCTTCCTTTTTAACTTCTTGTATATTTTTTTTTGTTTTTCAATCCATCATATATTCCCCATCAGCTATTAAACAGTGGTGGTTTCCAAGGTCTTTTTGTATGCTTCACACTGAAGTTATGTCTCAGTGTGTGGTGGAGCTAAAAGATGCATGATACATTTCCTATTATACTTCGTCACTATTGTCTACCAAATTGGATATTGCACTTTTGAAATAAGTCTAGCTCATTTGAAGAGTATTATATATTTTTATTTTTTAATATTGTTTTTAAATTTGTCTTGACATGTTATGCTCCTTCAATTAAGGTGATTTTCCTTTCACTTGTTGTATATAGGTACATTCATATTGATTATTCCTATATTCCCTTGTACCCCCTGTATTTTCCTGTGCCTGGTATGAAATGGTTTCTATGAAATCCAGATGTATTTATCATAAACAAGTACAAGCACTGACAATTTCATTATGTCTTTTAGTGTGGTTTTGTTACTGTATTTTTCATTGAAATATGTATTTCCCCTGCTCCTGCCACATATTATAGTTAAGTTATGTATATGTATAATAAATGCACACAGATGGGCAGAGGTAGGTTTACAGCTGTTCATATGGAAAAAGTCATGCAGGTTATGAATATTACAACAGTTTTATTAACTCAAAAGAATGTCACAAAGACAAAAAAAAGCCCTGGTTTTGCCCACTGTTGTGTGTGTGTGTATACATATCTGTATATATAAAACTTCTTACAGGATAGGAATAGGAGCATTACAAAAATATTTAGTATAAAAAGTAGGCATTGGCCTGATAATGTTAAGAACCATTGCTTTAAACATGTCAGCATTTACTTTTTCTGTAGTCTGTGTCTGATCAATCCAATACCTGAGGTCTTTGGGTCTGATTCTACTGGCTGTACTTTATGGTACCCTATTTTTTTATGTCTTTCATGATTTTTAACCACTTACATTTTTTGAATTTTTATCTATTGGTCTTCTTTGACTCCTGACTTGCTTGAAAGGTGCATTTTTTCCCCAAGGACTTTTGTGTGTGTGGGTGTGTTTGTTTTGTCTTGTGCCTGGAAGCACTTGTACCCAGTGAGAGCCATTAATAACAACCTCTCAGCTCATGCCACATCCACACTTGAACTGCAGAACCACACCATGCACAGTTTGGGCCGTGGTTATAAGTTATAAAGGGAGATTTGTTTTCTCTTCTTCCCATGTGGGGGATAGGAAAATTTTCATGCCATCCCTTTCTTCTGTCAAGTTTTTTGGTTTTGTTTTTCTCATTTATCTTTACATTTTGAGTGCAGTTTGTGAGAAGGGTTTCTAGCTCTACCAGGCAAGGTATCTTATTAGACTCCTAACTTCCAGACAGGTTCTACGCTTTGTTTCCTCCATCATCTCTTTTACAACATCAAAGCTTAAAGGCATTACTGGGCATTATCTCACAGGCATCTATAGATACCTCCAAGGTAGAGTTTGTTTCAGTGCCCTACTTTTACCACCTCAGTTTTCAACTTTCATTTTATTTTTCATTTCTAAGCTTTCCTTACATGCTTGCCTGATAAAAAGATGCATTTTCAAACGATGTTTTTAAAATATTTTCTCCAGGATTTTTCATTGTTTTTTAGTGGTATGATAAAAGTGTTTTCATATGCTACTTTCACGAGAATACAATTCATTGACTTTTTTTGTATGACTAATTTTTTTAAAAGCTTTTCATTTTTGCTCATATGAGTATTTAGAGTATTTGGTCATATTCTTCAGCCTATACTAGCAAAATATTTTTATTTCTAGGCATTGACTAGGATGATCAATTCAATGAGCTTGTTCATTTCTCTGCTTCTTATCCCCTTTCAGTCTGTGCCTTTAGCATTTGTCCACCTATTAAACTATATCAAGTGAAAGTACTGTTACAATTGTCCTTTTAGCAAAAATTTATTCTAAAAGAAACCAAAAGGACTTCTGGCCAAGATGATGGACACATAGGTAGACACACTGCGCCTCCTTGCACAACCAAAAGAAGGACAACAGCATATTTAAAAACAAAAAACAACCAGAACTGACAGAAAATCGAACCGTATGGAAGTCCAACAACCAATGAGTTAAAGAAGAAATATTCATCCAGACGGGTAGGAGAGGCAGAAATAGACAGCTGGGATAGAGAGAACTCACAGCAAAGCAGCAGCTGGCAGACTGGGTGTCCCACATTCCCATGTAGATAACTGGGAGGAACAACCAGGAGACAGACCACGCAACCCAAAGGCCCCAGCGCAGGGAAATAAAGCCTCAAACCTCTGACCGAAAACATCTGTGGGGGTTGAGGGAGCAGTGCGAGAGATTCCCAACTTCACAAGAGAGTTTGTTGGAGGGACCCACATGGGTCCTAGAACATACACAAACCCACCCACCTGGGAATCAGCACCAGAAGGGCCCAATTTGCTTGTGGGTTGTGGGGGAAGATACTGAAAACCAGCAGAGCGAGGAGCAAGTGGCATTGTTTCCTCTTGGACCCTTGCCCCACATACAGCATCACAACCCAGCAACATAGATTGCCCCACCCCAATGAACACCTAAGGCTCCGCCCCTTACTACTAACAGGCACACTGAGACAAAAAAAAAATGGCCCAAATGAAAGAACAAAGTTCCAGAAAAAATACAGCTAAGCAATGAAGAGATAGCCAACCTATCAGATGCATACTTCAAAACACTGGTAATCAGGATGCTCACAGAATTGGTTGAATGTGGTCACAAATTAGAGGAAAAATGAAGGCTATGAGAAGTGAAATAAAGGAAAATGTATAAGGAACCAACAATGACAGGAATGAAACTGGGACTCAAATCAATGGTTTGGAGCAGAAGGAAGAAAGTAACATTCAACCAGAACAGAATGAAGAAACAGGAATTCAAAAAATGAGAAGAGGCTTAGGAACCTCCAGGACATCTTTAAATGTTCCAACATCTGAATCATAGGGGTGCCAGAAGGAGAAGAGGAAGAGCGAGAAATTAAAAACTTATTTGAACAAATAATGAAGGACAACTTCCCCAATCCGGCAAAGGAAATAGACTTTCAGGAAGTCCAGGAAGCTTAGAGAGTCCCAAAGAAGTTGGACCCAAGGAGGAACACACCAAGGCACATCATAATTACATTACCCAAGATTAAAGATAAAGAGAGAATCTTACAAGCAGCAAGAGAAAAGGAGACAGTTACCTACAAAGGAGTTCCCATAATACTATCAGCTGATTTCTCAAATGCAACCTTGTAGGCAAGAAGGGGCTGGAAAGAAGGATTCCAAGTCAGGAAAGGCAAGGACCTACATTCAAGATTACTCTATCCAGCAAAGCTATCATTTAGAATGATTAAAGTGCTTCCCAGATAAGGTCAAGTTAAAGGAGTTCATCATCACCCAGCCCTTATTATGTGAAATGTTAAAGGGACTTATCTAAGAAAAAGAAGATAAAAAATATGACCAGTAAAATGACAACAAACTCACAGCTATTAACAACTGAACCTAAAAACAAAAACAAAACAAACTAAGCAAACAGCTAGAACAGGAACAGAATCACAGAAATGGAGATCACATGGAGGGTTATCAGGAGGGAAGTGGGAGGGGAAGCGAGGGGAAAAGGTACAGAGAATAAGTGGCATAAATGGTAGGTATAAAATAGACAGGGGGAGGTTAAGAATAGTATAGGAAATGTAGAAGCCAAAGAACTTACATGTACGACCCATGGACATGAACTAAAGGGGGGTAATGCGGGTGGGAAGGGGTATGCAGGGCAGAGGGGAATAAAGAGGGTAAAATGGGACAACTGTAATAACATAATCAATAAAATATATTTTAAAAAATTTCTAAAAAATATTGTATGATGCCATCCTCCCCAACTGGATAACAAATTTCCTTCTTGTCTTAGAAATATATTGTTCACTCTTTGATTCTTGAGTTTGAGAAAAATATGCATGTATCTCACATATTTACCTTATGTAAAGACTCATGATCTGAGTTACAGCTTATCCAATTAATTTCACCATCATGGTTAAGAGTCTGAGGTGTTGTTGTCTTTGTCTTTGTATTCTTATTCTTCTAACAATTGTGAAACATCTTCTGGCAATTTTCTTCTATTTGCCATTAAAGACAGAAAATGAAAAATTCTGAATTCTCAACTGTGTTTAATGCAAGATTAGAAAGAAAAAAGACTACAAAGAAATGCTGTCTTCTGAAGTTTTTTACATCTTCTTGGAAAAGCATACAATACTTGGGGCAATGCAGTATGGGAACTGATGTTGAAATAGTATTATCCAAACAACCTTTTCTCTCACCCTACCTGCCAGGGTATTTTTCAAGATTTGTTAGAAAAAAAAATAGAAGAATTATTCAGTGACTCTGTTTCTTTCGTCTTACTGAGAGAATAAACCAAATTCTTCATGTAAATTTCTACCAGTCAAAAATCAAAGGGTGACCAAAGGAGATGAAAACTCTATGGTTGAAATACTCAAGGAATTGGCTTTAAGACAAGCCAGTTTGGGCGGATACAATATGCACACATAAATTTGTTGATGTGTAGAATCCAGTCCTAATGGGTAACATTAAGAGTATTTGGATGCGTGTAAACAATCCTGTCTCTGTCCAGGGACCTATATGCTCTTCTCATACCTCCACCTTCAGTTTTTACCTCCATCCTTGGTTGACAGCTGTCTCTTTTTATATAAGTGGCCACATGTTCACATGTTAAAATGTTCAAATGGGGAAACAAGACTTCCTTAAGGGAGCAGTGATCAGAGAAAAGGTCTGCTGAATTCCTTAGCAGCATGACCATCAAGCTTTAGTCATATAAAAGTCTGGATGACATGAAGGGCAATTGCAGACAGTAAAGAGGAGTGGAGAAGTAGCCCCAAGGCCAAGAACACCTTACATGACTTTACCTTAACTTTAATTTTCAAAATCAGACCTGCGGAGAGGAGGTAATATCACAGTTTACGGAGTTACCCAAACATAGTAGCAATTTTCCTTGTTCAGTTGTCACCTACCTACCTACGTGGCGAACAATTTAAGAACTGCTGATTCTTGGTAAAGGGCAGTATAAAGTGAGTCACAGAAAGACCAGTTGGGCCGGGGGCAGTGGACATAGGTCATTTACTTCTCATCTGTACCTCATCATTTTCCTCTGTAGCACCTGGTGCTGGAATAGATCAAATTTATCGATCATTAGAGCCTTTCCTTGATGGTTTCAGCACATTAGTTTTAACTCCTTATGATTCCTGAGTAAGTATAGAGAAGGTTTGGCACAATCTCCTGTTGCCTCTTGCACATGAATTAATCCTGAGGGTCTATTTTAGACAGATGCTGCAAAACAGTGTGCCCTAGGACAACAGGTCCCTTATAAAAATTTTTATGCTATTCATATAAACTTTGTTTAGATGGAAAGTGTACACACAGTTCTCACTAATTCAGTAATATAGCAACAATTCAGTAGTAATATTAATTTGGTAGTATAACAATAAGGAGGCTTTTGACACTCAATGTTCATAAAAACTCATACTACCAACATTATTACTTTCATCAAAGATAACTCAGTCATGGTAACTTCCTTCAAAGCTTTGAATTACCCATTTGACTGAATAATAATAATAATGACAACTCATTTGGCTAAAACTAAGGTAGCATCATCTTTTAATCTGCCCTCTTTCACCTCCAGCTTGCGAACAGTTTGCACACCCAGAACTGCTGTCTAACCTTCTTCTGCACAGTTCCTCTGACATGCTACTAAAATTGATTCTTGACCTGTGTACAAGCTCTTCGAAATTTCTCATATTGTCTCTTCTTTTTGTGTTCTAACGGAGGAGTATATGTGATAAAATGTGAACTAGTCACATTTTAATTTTGCAGTTATCTGTATACCTAAGGTTTTTTTAATATCTAAGTAATTTTATTTATTATGTATATAAATTCTTTCATATACGGTTTAGATATTCACATTCACTTCTCCAGATAACAAACTATTGCTTCACATATAAAGTAATCATGACAAAATTCCTGTTTTAAAATTTGTTGTGCTTCTAGCCAAATGTTTATCAGTAGTAAAAAAAAAAATTTGAATGTGCCATCAAGAAAAAGATACCACCTTAGAATGACTTGTGAAATCATGCCAACCATAAAAATAAGGCTGTTTTACAGAGCCACAGTCTAAAAGAAATCATGTGATGAGCAAGAAAATTCCCCATAGAACTTGACACAAAAGCAGTCACGGAATTGTGTCTCGTCAGGCCCACCCAGTGCTTATTTACAGAGCCTGTCATACCCCTGGCACTGGCGAATGTGAAATGGTCTGGTGAAAAGCAAGTGGTGTAGAAGTTTTATCTTTTCAGCATCACTGCTATCATAGATAATTGAACCAACATTTTCAGATTGCATATTGTGATCTGATTCTTCCATCTAAGCAAACATCTAGTTTTGATTATGTCAGGATAAGTTAAATATTAAATGCCTTTCCTTTCCTTCATATTTGCTACCAGCACTAACCTTCTAAAAATACACTATACCTGAAGGTCAGTGTGACCAAAGATGGTAGATAAACTGACCTAGGTTTCAACAAGAATTGAAACCTGCAGTTTTGGGTAGTTACAACACTGCCACTTCAGAAATGCATGTGGCTTTTATCCAGTGCACATTGTCCTGACCTGCACATTCCTCCGGGTTGTGCTGAGATCATTGTCTGCTGCCTGTGAGACAGGTTCTGTTTCCCAACACACTTTTTGCTCCCAAGAAATTGGAAAGCATTAAGTTATCTATGTTAGTACATTTTTCTTCTTGTTTTTTCTACTTTTCCATTAGTCAGAACAGATTACCTGTCTGGGATGTTTTTTTGTCACTTAAATGTGAGATAACATTTCTATTTAAAAGACAGATTTAACTTTTGACCCAGAATTCATGGTACAAAGTGGGAAAGTCTCAACAAAGGTTTTTGTTCCATGAGAATTGCCATTAACTCTACCAACTACTTTTAAACATGATGGAATGAAATACAAAAATGTCTGGCTTATAATTGTACCTGATGGAAGTGTCGTTACATGAAAAAGACTCCCTTTGCCCCCATTTCTCCAATGATTTCTGGTCCCTTCCATGTCCTCGTTTTAACCTTCTGTGTGTTCCATCCCTACTTCTCCTGGTACCCTGCATCCCACTCATCACATATCCATCCCCCACATTTTCCATCTTCCCTTGTTTTTATGAGATGAAGAAAGGTTTATAAATAGAGCTATTACTGTATTTTAGTTGATTTTCAAGATACTCTGGTACATTTTTAGCTGGCATTACAATATAGATGTCAGTCTATGGCATTAATCAGAAAGTATCCAAGAACTAATAAACAAACATAAGACAATCCAAAAAGCAGTCAGAAGACATTGTCAAACAAGATAAAATATGTAACTATGTATCTTACCATTCAGCTAATGATTCACATACATTTCATTAGGATCTAGTACAAAGTTGTACATGTAGTAGATACTAAGTGCCTGTATTTTTCTGTTTTTCATTTGAATTTATGAAAATTATTGCATCAGTGTTATATAAGTAGTTGAATCCACTAACAGATAAGGTACTGAGATAATTTCTCATCATGGAACCAACCACATAATTCATGAAGTTAGAACAGTAGTTAGCAAGTTTAAAAAAAAACACACACACACCCCCACTCCTTGAACTCAGTACAGATCCCAGATAACTTTAGTAAATGATCCAAAAACTGAAGTTTGGAGGAGACAGACTATTCATTTCTACTGCCAGAAGTTCTAGAGTTTGAATGCACATTAGTTCCATGCCAGAACAGACTGGCTCTTGCTTGCTATGAGTAGAACTAGGCGATACAGAACTGTCCAAACATCTATCATTTACCATGCACCAGAAAGAACAGAATGGCAATTACAGTGACTAAATTTTGCTTTTTAAATATAACATTGCAAACTTACTCTGGAGGTTGTAGACCACCTGTTATGGACTTGCTTATGCTCTAAGTATAGAAGACAAGAGTGAGAAATAGTTACTTTATCAGTGGCACTCTTTTAGACAATATGTGATCTTAGTATTAGAGCTTTTAAAAATCCCATGGCTAGTAGATTTTATTAAAAGCAGAGATGTTATTATTGTATCTACCTACATAAGAAAGTAATTTTCTATTTCAAAGCCAACAGAATTTAGCTATTAGGAGAAATGTTTAAATGAGTATATCCATACTAAACAAGTGCAAATGCTTTTGAAAACTATTTTAGATAGAGGCAACAGAAGGTGGAGAATTAAAAGAGTTGTTATGGGAAATCAATAAAAGTTAATTGGTAATGATGGTTGAAGTTTAGAGAAAGCATCAATAGATTCAAGAGCTATAAATTATCACCCATTCTGATGACATGGGCGACTACACATTGAACCCATCTTTGATTGATGAACTAAGAATTGAATAATGGCCTCAGAAAAAGAAATCACTTCTGAAGCCAAACTCAGTAGATTTACAGTGTTTTCCTTCCAGAAATAAATAAGGATTGGTGATGGTAAAAGGTTGTGGGGTTTTGTGCTACCACAGTCAGAAATTTTAGGGAGTCATTTTTCTTTCCCAGTAAGGAAACGAAACATATATACCTTTCCTCTTTCCTTTCTTTCTGCCTTCCTTCCTCCTTTCCTTGCTGCCTCATTCCCTCCCTCTCTTCTTCCTTTCTTTTCCTTTTCCTTTTCCTTTTCGAGGCATCAGTGATCTGTTGAAACAGTATTTTGGGAGATGTATTTACTGGTTTGAACCAATTCTTCATGGCTGAGATTATACAGTAATCTCTCAGTAAGGTTGTTGGTGCAGAACCTGGGTTTGTACACAGCTGTGGTTCTTAAGGCGCTTCACACTCTAGTTTCCTGGGAAGCTTTGTTTGAGCAAAAAAGAAAAAGAACTTACAAACACAGACATCAATGTGGTGATTGTGGGGAGAGGCGTCGGGGGAGGTGGGAGAGGGCATAAGGAGGATAAATGGTAATGGAAAAAATACAATAAAAAGAAGTATTTTTTAAAAAGTACTGATGATGCCTAGAGCTCTGCCTTGGAGGTTCTGATTTAATTGGTCAGGAGTAAGACACAGGCATTAGTATTTTTAAAAAGCTTTTAAGATGATTCTAGAGCTATTTGGTATGCAGGTTCATTGTCGGATGACTAACATTAATAATGAACATCAAATTAAAAAATGGAAGTGAAGATTTATAATTGTTCTTTTTTCTTAAACAAATAATATATAGATTCTTGTTACTTAAAAAAGAAACCACTAAAATTTAGGAAGTAAAAATGAAATTCTCCTTTACCTTACTAACTCTTCACCAGATGTAACCACTGTTAATTTATGGTTTATCTTTCCAGTGGTTTTTCTTTGCATTTAAAAATGCATACAACTACTTATATATAGTGTTTTTGCAACAAATAAGATTATAATACATCTATGTATTATCCTGTGGTTTGTTTTTTTCACTTTTTAGGAGATCTTTCCAAATCAGTACAAATAGATCCACCTCATTTTTAAAATATTCTTTTACTTCACTCCTTTTAATGCCTGCAGTGTTTCTTGGTATGAATGTACTTTAATCTCTTTTTCATTTCCATATATTTACAACTTAGTGGTAAGGAATATGGACTCTGGTCCTAGGTGGTGTAGCTCAGTGGATTAAGCGCAGGCCTGCAAACCACAAAGGTCACAAGTTCCATCCCCAGTCAGGGCACATGCCTGGGTTGCAGGCCAGGTCCCCAGTAGGGGGTACAAGAGAAGCAACCACACATTGATGTTTCTCTCCCACTCTTTCTCCTTTCCCTCCCTTTTTTCTAAAAATAAATAAATAAAATCTTAAAAAAAAAGAATATGGACTCTGTAGCCAGACTACTGTATTTGATTATAAGCATTTATTATTGTTGTTAGCATTATCATTTAATTTTTCTATTTTTTGCCAATATGGACAATACTGTAGTTAATATCTTAGTACCAAAATCATTGTGCTTACTAGTGAATATTCCCACAGGGCTGATTGCTGGAGGTAGAGTTGCTAGGTCAGATGGTATGTGTATAAATATTTTGAAATATGTCAAATTGCCCTCCAAGAGAAGCGGTCTCAGTATGCATTTGTTCCAATGATAGAAAATCCAAATGTAATATTTATTTCAAGGCCTAACGAGACCATCTGCACACAGTGTGACTATACAGGCTGACTAAAGCGTCAGGTTGCTTTATTTTGACTGGGATTTAATTGAGTCAGTTTGCTAGCTCTGACTGTAGCATGTCAACCTGATGTTCTGATTTACAGTCATAAACAGGTGACTAAGGGGAATGGAAAATTATTTACTAATTTTTTAGACAAAATATTTTGACACAGAAAGTACGAGAAGGGTAGAAATAAAACTGGGCAGTGATAGTGACAAGTCTGGACCGGACTAGTTTCAACCTTTAATCTCACAGAGAGAAGTTCACTTCCCCACAGCGTGGTGACAGAGCAGAAACCCAAATCTGAAGAAAGATCTACTTCAAATTTGTGTGTGTGTGTTGATGTTTTACATTCAGGGCCCTATATATTTTTAGGCTGACATATAGTAAATTTACATCAATGTTGTCAGGTGTGATGTTTTTATGTAATTAAAATACAAGTGAAATTTATTATTTTCAATTACAATTTCCTTCTATAGAAACTGAATCTAAATATTTTCATCCGTACAAGTAGATATAGCAGTACTTCATAGGACTTGGGGGAGGACTAATTATACAACACATTCAAAACCTTTTATACGGTGTCTGGAACATAGTAAGCTCTCAATAAATTGAGCCTATTATAATTTCTGTTATTGTCATTTTAATTCTGTTAACATTATGTTCAGCCCTGTTGTGGTGTATAGGTTACTTTATTTTTAGCATTAAAGTAATTAAGGGGGATATGGAGTTCTGTATTTCGAAAGATACAAATAAATAATTTTTGTGTTATGTATGTATTTGTTCCATAAGAACCTTTTTAAAAGAACATGGACTCACCACTAATATTTTTGAAAACTGAATACTATTCTTACCACTGTACTTAGGAAGACTCTTAACAGTTTACTTAAGTGTTTTATTATTTAATTGGCTTATGGTCTTAGGAGTTTGGATGTAAGAAGGAGGAAATTAAAAGAAGCATAAATTCGCATAAAGAATAGGTTGCTTTGATAGAGGTCAGAGAACATGTGCACTGTCTTGAAAGGCATTTCCAGCTCTGTGATTCATCCAAGTTTTCTAACTCTCCCCTCGATATGTTGGAGCAGATTGTATGCTGTGGGCAAACTATACCCAAGTATAAATTTAGATTGTTTGGGAGATACCAGAACAAAATGGGGCATTCATCTGGAAGGTTGGTCTTAGAATCTTTCTCTCTTGCCCTCAGGAAATACAGAGTGGGCAGACTGCTTACAGAAGCTAAACTCTGGATCTTTCCTTTTCCTGATCTTTCTCGGGTTCTCTGATGGCATTTCTGCCCATCCACCTCCCACCACCATCAGACTTGGATCCAACGCTCCCCGTGTTTGGTTGATTGGCACACAATTGAATTAGATAACAAGTGTTCAGACACATTAGCATTGAAAACTATAGATTTGATGAAAATTATTAGTATTATTAGTTCTGGATTTTAGTAGGACTGTATCAAGATTAAAATGATAAACAATCTCTTTAGAGTCAGTTATCTTTTTCCCAAAGTAGTTTTCGAAATTCTTTCCAATGTGGCTTTCCTTTAGCCTCTCTGGCCTCCCATTGGGAAACTGCATTGATTTTTTTTTTCCTCTCCATTGATTTTTTTTTCCTCTCACTTTTCTTCTCCAGGTATTTTTATGTGCTCCTTTCCAATATTCACTCCTTCCCACCCTGTATCTTGCAATTTTTGTCCACTCCATGTTCTCTCCCTGATACTGCTTTACTTACTGTTCTTTTAATATATCATTTCTCTTGAAAAGCTTACAAATCATCATATTCTTATTCGTAATGCCTCCACCAAACTCCCCAAAATACAGATTTAAGTTTCCAAATTCTTATTAAACTAACACTTTACAAATACTTAGATGCACCTAAGTTACATTTTTATCCACTACATTTTTAGACAGGCAAATCTGGCTCTCATCTGTGTGTGGTATTACCCCTCTGGCCAATTTTTAAAAATCACTTTTGGGATCCAGGGGAAATACACAGTCGTTGAATTGTTTCATTTAAGCTATTGAGGTGTTTAAAAATCAGTGTTTCTATATGTCTATATAATCTAGTGGTCTTCAGTTGAGCTCAGTTCTGTTATTGCTGATATAAGTTACTTATTTGGTGTTCTACACTCCCAAAATGATAAGTTTTTCAAGGACTGTAGCAGATCTGAATTCTGATTTCCTAATCAGAGTTTCCATTTTTTATTATAGAATCCTGAAAACTTGGCTATATTTTGATCAACCTATTAATTAATGTACATTTTGGGGCTTAGTTTATAAAACTCATAATTACTTTTTTCATAATGTAATTAAATATTCCTAAAGATGTAAATCTAAAAGATTTGTTTTTATTTATTTGCAATTTTAGATGCTAATATAACAATTGTTGGCTTTCTTCTTTCATTTAAAAATTGTGATATTCTTTTTAAAAAGTGGCTCCAATATGATTATTTCCCATTTTAAACATCCTATAAAAAGTAATATAGAATTAGAATTCTATATTACTCTCTTTAGGATTAAAGAGAATAATAATTCTCTTTGGAATTAAAGTATAAAGTAATTCTGTGAAGAATTTGATAACCTAAGATAATTTGAACATTTTGTTTATTTTTATCTTTATGTTCAATATATGAGAAAATATCCTTTGTGCCACTGGTTCATCATTTTGTAAAGTACTTAACATTAGTTGGGTTATCAAAATACATACAGAGTATGGTTTATTTGTATATAGTCTTTTGCTTGTCAGTCTGTGCCCTTATACAGGGATGGGCAAAAGTATGTTTACAGATGTAATATAAATAAATAGTACAATAAATAATAACATAAGAATAAACTGTTTTGTGTATGTATACATATTTTCACCCACCCCTGTATTTTTTAAGCTTGTAGCTATACACATGCACACATGCCATTTTTATGTTCACACCACAGTGTAATTCATTCAAACTAACAAAAGTAACCCTATTTGGAGAGGTGTGGAGAGTGAGCCTGGGAGACTAGTGCCACATACAGCGTATGTGGAGCATGTGGTCTGGTAGCCTTTGTGAGCTGAAAGGTAACTGAACATTTCCATTTTGGTTATCAGTCCTTTGGGAAGGAAGGGGTTTCATAATGGTTTGTGATCTGCACTCTTAGTAAGAGTGATTGACATTGAATGATTAAATAGAGGAGAATAAATACCACTCTTTCCCTTTAAAGGCTGAGCATATATATACACTGAATGCAAATCTTTTCAGAGTGGAAGGCCGACTGGCCTAATGATGGCACATATCTGAAAAGATGGGGGGTGGGGGTGAATTAACTATCCAAGTCAAAATGCAAGGAAACCAAAATTATATAGTATCCTTAAAAATAACTTTTAAAACCCAAATGTAATGGTAAATGCACATGTAGAATATGATGGAAGACCCCATTTGTGAAAGCGGAATCCTGACATCAGGCCCATGGTAAATGAGTGGGCAGAATGATTCCCTAAATTGGATAACGCGTATATGCCACAGTGGCTGATGAAATTGATGTGTCCGTGGGAGAGCCTGCTCTATTACTGCAGCCTTTAACCCATTTTCCCTTTCTTTGAAAATGAGCTCCTAAGTGGATGTTATCCTCAAGAAAGTGAATTTAAGTCAAAGGAGATACTTTATAGATGGGCTAATTTAAGAATTCACTTACCTGTTATAGAAAAGAACTATACAGGAAAACGTTATTATAAGTAATATGGTTACTTTTGAAAGGTGGTATTTTTGAAAGATGCCCTTTTTAAGTATTATTTTGGAGACCTGAATTTCCAGCATTAGCGATTTTTATTCTTTAATTTTGCATTATCTTTTAAAACACATGGCTGAAACAATAGTGAAACTTCATTGTAGTTTTAGTTACAAAGTTTTATTTATTATATTAAGGCATGTAATTACACAATAAATAATTTAATTAGAAAAAGAACTGTCTTGGTTTTTCCCTTTAATTTTTGATAATATGTTATATTTTTCCCCTAGGTAAAATACTTGTTAATATCGCAAAGAATAAAAGCCCATCTTGTGAATTCATTATTCTAGCATCTATTAGGTACCACTAATAACTGGAGAGGCAGGCTATAGTTTTCCTAGTTTTTGCCAAGTAAAAATTTCACTCTTTATAACATATCCCAGAAAATAAAATACCAAGTATCCTACATATACTGCTCAGTAGATTAGTATTAGCTTACTAGCTTGTCTTTGAAATATATGGTAATGTAAGTTATTACTTACATTACTGCTGTTCTCACACACACAAATCTAATTACAATTATTTTGTTATAATATTCTTAAGCTGACTCTCACAATTACCACTTTTTTGCTCTTTCTTAAAACTTTGCGACCTACTGTTTGTGCTTTATAATGAGAATTATGGTGTCATCAATGTATTTGAAAATAAATGTAAAATAGAAAGTCCTTAAGATATTTCATTTAGATACAAATCAATAAGCAAATTCTATGCTCAAAAAGTAGAGTAAAAACATTTGTAATTATCAAATTTTATTTTCTCCACTTTATGCTGTTTTGTTGTTTTAATATAAAATTTTAGAAGAAAATCTGACTGAAATTGAGCATGCATCTTCCAAATAATTTAACTTGTTCAGCTTTTAGAAGCAAAATCAAATTTTCAAACATCTAATACAAAGCTATGCATACTTAAATACTAACTAAGGAGGGCTTTATGTTTATCTCAATTTAGAATAATTACCTGAGGAGAAAACAATTTCTTATAGAAAGTAAGGATAGTAGATTCTTTCCATCACTGAACTCTTCCAACCTTTTTAAATCCAACCTAAGTATTTAGAAGCTTTCTTTTATAGCATTCTTCTGGGTCAGATACTTACCGTATTGCTCCAGAATTACTTGGTAATTTGCCAGATATCATTCACCATAGACATCTGATTTTCACATATATCAAATTTCACTGCATTACTTAATCTGTACAAAGGAAAAATATTCTTCTAGTCGACTGGTTTCCATAGTCAATATAATTAATACTCAAAGAAATGTTAAACTGATAACATTTAAGTTGCTCTTTAACTTTTCCAGTTGCTGAGCACATTGCTGTATTATGTCAACAGTTGTATCTTTTAACTATCTTTTAAAGCTAGCTGGGGTTTTTGTTGTGGTGGTTGTTTAGCATTGGCTGCCCTCTAGTGGGCTAAACTGTTCTGTTACAATAACCTGTCAGGCCTTTCTAGATGGAAGTGATTCATTAGCTTTCATGTGTTACGTTGACTGGCGTGTTGAGGGCAGCTCGCTTTGTAACTTTGCTGGAGCGTTTTGGTGATGATGGCCTTTGAAGCTGCTGCCATGGTGAATTTCATTACATACTTATTAAGAAGGTACATTAAAATAAGGTGATCTCATTGACAGTGTGTGTCTTTTGGTATCTTTTTCAATACACAAAATAACGTTTGACACATACTCCCTACTTCTAAGCTGTTTTTGTTATTTTTGTTGCAGATGCTACAACTGTGGTGGCCTTGATCATCATGCTAAGGAATGTAGTCTACCTCCTCAGCCAAAGAAGTGCCATTACTGTCAGAGCATCACGCACATGGTGGCAAACTGCCCGCATAAAACTGTTGTGCAGCCGCCCGTCAGTTCTCAGGGAAGACAGGAAGCGGATTCGCAGCCATGCACGTCGGCTCTCCCACGGGAGGTGGTGGGAGGGCACAGCTGTGCATCACCCCCATTTCCTCAGGAGGCTAGGTCCGAGGTCTCAGAACGGCCCGGCAGGTCACCTCAAGAAGCTTCCTCCATGAAGTTGTCTGCAGCACCCGAAGAACAAAGCAAAAAGGGGCCTTCTGTTCAAAAAAGGAAAAAAACATAACCCTTCTTCTTAACGTATTGTTTTCTTTCCCCGGTTGGGAAGTCTACCTCATGCCAATACAGGGGAACAGTATTTCACAGACAGCAACTGACCTGGGGTTTTAACTACTGTTGAGGAACTGTGAATTTTTTTAAACAGACAAATCACTCTAAGCAAATTACATTTGAGCAGGGTGTCATGTTTTATGTAATCCAGAGAATGAGATACTATGTATACCTGTATGTGCATGTGTGAGAGGGGGAGAGCCTGAGTGCGGTGTGTGTGTGGAAGGATTTATATAGGGATGTAGACACACATATATAGAGTTTGTCTCTGTACATGTGTGTATAGAGATACAAGCACGCACCCTCCCTCCCAGAATTTGACAGCCCCAAGAACTAAACACTTGTGTGAAGCGTTTTAGATGGTGTCAGAAACAACCCCTGGAGTTTTTCTTGAAATACCACTCCCTTTACATCACACAGAAATAAAAACACGACTGTTACCTTTCGTGTAAACCAAAGGACACTTCAGATCTCAGAGCTGCCAATCACATGGTACTAAAGGTTTTTAAATAATTAGTCCCCCCAAGTTTGGGATTGCCTTTTTTCTTGTTATCTGTCCCGTGCCCCTGCCCCCTCTGAAGGCAGTACCTTAACTCCATCTGCCTCTGACTGCCATGAGTTTTTTGAATCCAGGAAGCATAACTCCAGAAAAGACAATGAATGTGTAGCTTCTGTGCCGATATTTCAATGTTTTTATTTCATATATTTTTATTGTAAATTAGATGCCTATTAAGAGAAAGGAATGGGAGAGGGCAATGTAAAAACATAGTGACTTGATTGCTTCCAGTGGTATTTTGTGACCGGCTTATTACCTTTTACCTGTTGTGAGGTTTTCTAGGGGACTGTGGCAGCAGCAGCTTCCCTGGACTAAATCAGTCCTTTTAACCATCACTTTGAGCAAGGGCTCTCCTTGTTTACTACTGAAGACCTTGGAGGAAAACTCCAGTTGTTTGGTATATATTTTGGTGGCTAGTTTTATTCCCCCTGGAGAGTTATCCAACTTGTTTCCAAAATAAACAAAACATCAGAGATACGAATAAAATGCCAGGGTTAAGGGTAAACTAAGTGGGTGCTCAGAATTGCCCAATATGTATGATCTTGGATATGTTGGAGGGTGTTTGGTGAGAGGCAACTAGAGTGATGAGCCTGAGGCAGAGGTACCAGAGCCTCTCCTACCAGAGAACTAGAAGGATTTTATACAATAAAATTGATCTCACATGAGTTCCCTTGGTTACTCATGCTAAAGTAATCTGTATGGTGGATCCAGGATGAACATGCAGTGATGGGGATAAAGACGCTTCTCAGGCTGGTCCTCAGTTATGTTAATTAATTGGTTAGGGAACATAGTATTGGTCCCTTTCAGGTTTCAGTCATGAAAAATTCATTTTGGTGTCACCCTGTTTATAGATGTTATGGGTATATTTCTGAAACATCTCCAAGAAGGTACCAATTCCTTGTAATGCTTAACATTGACAAATACAGTTTTGGTGTAAGCTCAGATAATCAAAAAAAGAAAGAGAAGAAAATCCAATGAGACCTATTCTAGTGAACAGTCTCCGCCCCACCCCCACTCGTCCTGCTGTAGGAGACGTGTGCAGCTGCTGCAGCGGCGGCAGGCCGGGCAGAAGGACACACGCCTGGGGCTGGGCCACCAGTCCTTTAGGGCTCAACTGGAATTCCACCGCAAAGTTTGTGAGCATCTCCGTGGCGCGCATACTGAAGGACCAGTGTGTAGTGATGCAACACTTACCTTTGACGATATTGAATGTGATATAGCTGTAGAGAAGTCCTTCCTCGCCTTATGTGAGGATTGTAAGCATATTTAAATTATGTAGACAAATCAAAGTGGCATTGCTTAAATTTTAGCAGGTATAATAAGCAGGTTAACAGTAAAAATGCAAAACATAATAAGTCACTTTGAAAGTTCAAACCAAAGTTCCTTGACCTTATAGAAATAAGTTATGGACTTGAGAATTGGACATGCCCTGTTTCCATGTTTAAAAGTTCAGAGCCGAAGTCATTTCTTTTTTTAAAGACATTTTATAACTGTGGACCTATGGGTGCAATTTAAAATCATTTTAAGCATCTAACCAGACTGAACTAAGACCACATACCAAACCTATCTTATGATTAAAAAGTCGGGGTTTATTTTTTATATAAGAATATTATCACTATTACATAATGTACTCAGGACAAAGAACTTTGCTCAGGGAACATACCATATGATGATGATGTTGTTTCTTTACAGAATAGTCTACAGTCCTGCTTACTCAAAACAAACCAAATAACTGACCTTTGTATAAGTATTATATGCTGGTGTTAGTAAACTACCTCTGTTTGACATAGATCAGAATTTCTGAATTTCAGGTAATAGTTCTCCTACTTTTCTTTCATGTGAAAATACTCTAAGGCAGAATTCCTGAACTCCTCGTATATGTGAATATCACTGATGTGAGCACAGTGTCCATTTACGTGGGTGAAATATAACTCTGTTTACAACAAAAGGCTACCTCGTAGTTGATGCATAGCACACCTTTATGCTGCTCCAGCCGCACAGTGGCTGATAATTCTCTGGTACAGAACCTTTTATACTATAGATAGCAATTCACAGCTGCATGTTTTTGACAAAAACTTGTGAATAATGAAGCATCTCATTTAGTTAGCAAAGTCTCCAAGGATTTCCTTAAATCTATCATGTACTTAGTTGAAAGAATTATGGGCACTCTTACACTTGAGCAAAGCAGAACACAGAAGCAATCTTGGAAATAGCTGATTTGCCCGGAGGTCAAGGCAGGAAGGGATAGCAGGAGGAGAGGTGTGTATGAGTTTATTCATGCTGGGCAAACAGTATAAAAGATGCCAATCTCCCTCATGTGTTTCTGTGCTGCCCTGAAGCCAAGCATATTGAAACATTATTGCCCTAGGCACACAACTTACTAGCACTGGCTTGCCAAGGAGTGGACGTAGAGTGGACGTGCACTGCCATTTCTAGATACTAAGGGATAAGGTCTGTGTGAAGCATCAGTTTACAGGGGTTACTCATGGGTTGGGCAGGAGGTCTGTGAATTACTTGCCCCTTGACCTCACCCCCCATGTCAACACAAACATAATTCCTAAGAAAGATGCTTTACCAATCTCAGCCCTGTGAGGTATTCGTTTGCTACATGGCAGATTATAGTGGAAACATTTTTATACTTGCATTTCTAGTCTTTACTAGACGACTTTGGGTGTATTTTTACAATGGAAAGATAGAACGATTTTTACCTGCTTATGATGACTTGGAAGTTTGGCGTGCAATGTAGGGGGAAAGATCAGGAAACATCATGTTGTTAATAAGCATCAATCCACCTACAAAACAGGATGTTTTTATTGCCGATTTTTAAAATACTCTTGCACCAGTGTGGCCCCAAGTTACTGCTAGTTGTATTTAGTTTGTGAATAGAAGCCCATAAGTGTTAATAGACTTTGTAACATTTATACAGGACATGGGAAATCTCATTAAGTCTTAAAGTTAATTTAAATTAATTTATCTGTTTTCTGTAAGAAATGTTTATCATAAAATATATATTGTGTATCTCCCCTTTGGTTATAAAAATTGGGAAAGTATGTACAAGTGCAGCTGCACTGACTTTAATTTTCTAGATGTCTTAATGAGATCTATTTGTTTTAGGGAAGAACAACGTGTTAAAAGCATCAAAGTCTGTCTTACATAGCTGTCATCAGCCTCTTTAAGATGTGGTGGTTGTGTGATCTGTGTCATAGTTCAGTTAGAGTGAGAAGTTCACCTATGAATCATTTTTAAATTTTATATGTGGAGCGAAGCTGCAAAGTTATGGCAAAGTACTGTACTGTGAGAAACTATTATGATGTTTAATACATCTGTGGCTTAACACTTGTGAGAGTTACCAGCTTGAAAATGATGGTGTTGACTACCTCTTGAATTACTTACATCTGTCAACCACTGGCACCAACCACCAAGCTGGCTTTAATAAGTATGTGTTGTTGGTTTTTTTGGTTTTTGTTCTTTTTTTTTTTGTATTCACAACCCTAACCATACTAGAGACCAAAGTGAACACTGATTTCTATATGTCTTTAATACAGTTTTATCTAGTGTTTTTAAATTATCCTGTGTAGTATTTAGATTGCCTCATTGTCCAATGTAACTCATGTTGTTTACAAGTGGAAATAAGTGAAACACTTGAACTGTATGTTTTTACAGGACAAAAAAGGAGATGTTGCAAATGGCGCTTCACTTGTGTACAGTCATTCCGACGGGCTCAAGTACTGCTGGCCTTTCTGCAGACTGTGGGGTTTATATTCTCATTTTATGCCTAATGTCTTATTCTATCAATGCCTAGTGTCTTATTCTGTCAACTATGGATATTTTGAGGTCTAAAGAAATTACGTGATTAAAAATAAAGCATATAACTTTGGCATTTATGATGAGTTTGGGAGTTTTTTCGTGATTTGTATGATTGCTCAATTCAATTAATGGGTAAAAGGCCATTTAGGCAGTATTCATGGATCTGAGCATAAATTAAGTAGTTTTAACATGTCTTCAGATAGACGTCCTTATAAATATGGGCCTTCCTTATGACGGTAGCGATGGTGAATGAATGCATGAAGGAGGAAAGATGGGTTCCGTCATCGTCACAACTTGTCCGGGTGTGGCCAGTGTGGATTGTGGGAGCTTGTCCATCAAAATGCTCCCTTCCTGTGTTCAGGAAAAGTCACCTGAAATGAGGATGTTCAGGACCTGTGGGAGGAGCCATTTTACAATTTTTCTACAGTTTTTTCTTATAAATGTAAAAGTATTTGAAAGGAACAATCAAAGCCAGGTTACACCAGTACCAATCCTGACAATGTGGGTGTGGATTTATCCAGCGACGTGTGTGGTGTCACTACACTGCAGGGAGACCCGTGAGACTTGAGCTCTGTGCGCGGACCAGCCCACCGCTGAACTCACGTTCTGTCAGCTCTGTTCAGTACCTGGAGGATGCAGTGTGTGGGTGTTCGGGCGTCTGCTAGGAGTCCTGTAGTTTTGTTAATTGTGGTAAAAATATATTTTCCCGTCTTAACCACTTTATATCACACTCCACAGTGTTCTGCATGCTCGAATTGTTGTGAAACATTAAATGACTCCCTTTTAGGGTGTGAAGGGCCTCCACCGTGGCTGCTCATGAGGGCACGGTTGCGTGAACACTTCAGCCACATTTTTAAAAATAATTATTATTTATAAGAGTAGCTATTGTAAAAGTAACATTGTACTTTACTGTACAGAATAGAGAGAACCTTAAAAAAATAACATTCATTCATAATCCCATCCCCTAGAAATAGTATTTCTTATTAGTTTCAGTTATGGAAAAAAGTTTTAAAAGACACATAAACTCATCACCTAGAAATAACCATTAACATTTCGTTAATTTTTTTCTGGTCTTTTTTCACTAAATTAGACAAATTTTTAAAATAAAGTTAGGTTATATATATTTTAAAACTACGCTTTTCCTCTCATAATGTTTTGTCACCCCTAAAAGTTGTTCAACATTTTTGATAAATGCACTAGTGGTTTGAGGAAGTGAGGCTCAAGAAAAATGAGCTTGATTTGGATGGGTTGAAAGTGACTTGGAGGCGGAAGAAACAGCATAAGCAGGTCAGAGTGGAGAATAAGCAGTGCACAATTCAGTCAGCAAAGAGACGAGTTTGGTGAGACAGTGTAAAAAACGTTTTGAATGCACTGGAGGTCAAGGTGAGGCGGCTAGGTGCTGGAGGGGCTACCAACTTCGAAAGACGGGGAGAGCACGATTGAGGGTCACCTTTACAGTTCTTGGCTCACAGTTCTTATTGCTGGTGTTTTGGTTTTGGGGTGGGATTGGGGCTCGTATTGGAACATTTAGACATTGTGATGGGTTCTAATGGGACTTGTGGAATCTTTGCCAGCAGGTTTTGGGAATAACTCTCTGGGATGATCTGGTGTCATCCTAGATGAAAATAGAATATTGGACAAATGGCATTCCAAGGGTCCTTCCAAACATTTTGTTCTGTCAGACTTTCCCTGGCAGTCCGGTACATCTCATCCATGCTGTGCAGGATTAACAACCAAAGGAAAGCGCAAGCTGGAGGAGACAGCTAGCACTGGCACACCTCCAGAAGGCTTCCGCCCCTCGGTATTTTCCAAATTTTCTACCATGAGAAAGTTCATTATGGGCATAATTAGATTTTACTATTACTGTTTTAAATAGATTATTTGGGGTTAGTGGCAGAAGCAAATTTAACACAGAACTAGTTAAAGTAGTATCTGGACTAGTTAATGAAAATATTTGTACAGAATTAATTTTATGAAGCAATAAGAGAAGTTGAAGAACTAATGTGGAAATAACTATAATGGCTTGAATAGGTGATCTGACAATCTAAATGAAAAAAGTGATCAATAGAACTTGAAATATCTGACCTGCCAGTAGTGAGGCCACACTTCTAAAGAAAAATGTGGAAAAGCAATAAGAATGTCAAAAGTAAATATGGCTTGATTTCCTTACACTCTGATTTTATGGCATTGTTGCTATTATAGTACAAGGGACAAGTCCAGTTTTCTCAATAAAAATGCAGAACAAACCATGACATCTGGGGTGTAATTACCCCAAGGTTGGAGTTAGTACTTCAAAGAATTTTTATAACCTAGAGCAGACAGGTAGCTACGGATGCTGAGCAGTTCAGAAATTAAACAGAAATCGAGGCCCCTGACCTTCAGGAAACAGCTCACATCTTCAAGAAACTTTGATTAATTTTAGAAACAAAGTACATGCATAGATCTTAAAGACAAGAAACTTTTTTAAGTGGAAGTTGTGTTGAGTAACATGCCTCATAGGCAGCCTCAGAAACATTTACCATTTCCAGAGCAACTAAAGCCACTTCAGAAAGAGTGTGTGTGAGACAGGGGCTGGGTGGTAGGGGGCTGGTTTCTAAACGGAGGATGACAAATTGTATTTGTACTCAATGCTAAAAGTGTCTTTCATCATTTCAAATGTTTCTAGAGAGCAAAGCAGACAAGAGAACCTCATAGAAAGAGTTTGTGAGAGAAAAAACCAATTTCATGAAAGTAACAAGAAAACAGGAGCGGGATCTATCACAAAATGATAAATTGTCACATAAGCAATGTTTTGATGGAGTAACCTGGCAAGACTAAGCTTCATATAAGGCTCTTACAAATGCTGGCACACAAGGCCCAGCAGACTAGTGCAAACCCAGTCAGTGCTCTGTGTACAGGAATCCGGGGCCTCCTATGATCCTGAACAGGACTCGCATTTGTTCTTTATTAGGAGGAAGAAAAGAAACCTTAATTGTTGCAAAAGCATATTGGACTATGTATATCTTAGTTGTCAAATTCAGCTATCATTTAAACACTGTTACTTCTTTCCCCTGGTGCAGCTGTCTGGAGAGGACAAATGTGACTAAATCAGCCTGTGGGCTTGCCAGTAAAACACAGTTATTTCTCAGCATTTATAAAAAATTTTGATCATCCTATTCAGTGATGGTCTAAAGGGTTCCATTAAAATACCCAAATTAAGTATCCTTCTTCCCCCAACCCCATAAATGCCATTTAGAAAACAACCCCCATCAGTCTTAGTCCATCTTCCAGAACTTTCTGTCTCTAATGGTTCTATCCTCTTTGTTTTCAAATGCATGCTTTGTATCCTTAAAAAGTAAGTGCTAAGGTCATACGAAGACACTATTAATGTACAGATCCAAAGGGCTGCTTTTTCCTGGCATTAGGGTCAAACTCTGGTCTGATCCCCTGCCTGTTTTATTGTGAGAGTCACTAGGATTCAAACCCACAGCGAGGTGCTGGGAGAGGGAGCCACCTTCAGGAGGAGAAGCAAAGAGCAGAATCCAACCGGGCTGCCATTTTAGCAAACAAGATGGGAAGCAAGACTATAAGAACATCACAATAACTTGGTTGAGGAAGCAACTTTATAATAATTGCAGTAATTTTGTCAACTCCTGTAGCTTTCCCACATTATAGCACATTATTTTTGTTATTTGATGAAATTTTCCCCATAATGAAATAAAATAGTAAACAAAATGGCATTTGGTATTTTTCATCTTGAAAATTTCCGAACTCTTACTTTTTCTAGTTGCTGCATAGATGGTGTGCAGGCTCCCTCCCGCTCGCTCCCATTTCAAACACGTGGTATGGGCCACGTTGCTGTTCCTTAAGCCTCTGCAATTTGGTCCCACCCATTTTGCTCCACTTAAAATTTTCTGTCCATAATTCTAGATACTTTTCATTGACCTGTCTTCCTGTTTATTAAGCTTCTGTTCTGTTGCTTTTCTGCTTGCCTCTCCCTCCCGTGCTCTCCGCAGTTGACCTGCTATCTGTTGAATACTTACTGTTAGTTATTATAATTTTTGGTCCTAAAGTTACTGACTTCTGTATCTTCTCCACTTGCCAGTTATTTTTAACAACCTTATATAATAATTGCAACATCTGAATCACCTGTGTATATATGTCTGCAGTTTGCCTTTGTTTCCGGTGAATTGGCTCTGTTTATAAACATGCTTCATGTTATTCGATTGGATGCTGGGCATTGCAGATGAATATTTGTAGAGGCTTTGGGTAATGTTGTCTTCTTCTAAGGAGAGTTGTTGAATTTTGGTAGGTAGGTATTGTGCTTGCTGGTTACCTTGTCTCATCCAGGGTGAGTCTATTTTAATTTTGACCCTTCCCTGGTGTGTGACCTGCACCCTTAGGGCAGATGCTTATTCCTAGATTCAGCTTTTCTGGGACCCAGACAAAAAGCCCAGGTGTTCACCAAGGTCCACCTTTCTCTCAAATTCCATCTCTGTCGGTCCAACACAGGTGGCTGAGGAGACTGTTACCTCCTTTAGCCTCGAATCCAAAGGGCAGAGGAGGGTGAGGTGCCTAGAGCAAGGGGCCATCCTGAAAGTGAGTACTGCTTTACACTTATGCCCCGGGCACCTCTCTTGCCTCACCCAGGTTGGGTCACTGCTTCAGCTGCTTTCTGCCGAGTCTGAAGCTTCAATGACTTGAAAGATGTCTATATGATACTTGAGGGGCCTCATTTTCCTTGAGCTCTCCTGTGGATCATATTATTCAAGAAATCCCATTTGTAGGTGTCATGTTCACCCACAGTGCTTCTTTTAAATTAAATTATGTCTTAATGGAACACTGCCCTCAATGAAACTGTCTCTAGGGCACAGGTGGCAAACACAAGGCCCGCAGGCCGAATCCTGCCCTCCACCTTGTTTTATCCGGCCCAACACCTTGTTTCTACCCGCCGGGAGCACCAAGCTCCTTGCCCCTAGTTAAGGAGTAGTTACACTTATACAGTCCTAAAATCACATTCAGCCCTTTGAGGGCAACCTCCAGGCCAATGTGGCGCTGGCGAAAATGAGTTTGACACCCCTGCTCTAGAATGTCCATAGAAGATAACCTAAATAACAAACACAATCCAAATAGCCTGCCCTAATGCAGTGCACTGCACAGCAGGTTTTCGGAAATGCAGACATTCCTTTTGGTGAAGATGAAGATCTGACTGTAGTTCAGTCAGACTGTAGTTCAATAATTCTGTGATTAAAGACACAATATGATGCAGTCCACCTGCCGCACGCTACCACCAGAGGGCACTCTTCACTTGCTCTCCGAAACAAACGTTTGACATCGCCTCCGCTGCCTTTTGGATTTCTGACCATTGAGTATGTTTGATAGACTTAACTAGAAAACATATGCAACCCTAAGAAGTGACTTCATGGGCTCTTGTGCAGAACACAGAGGCTGTGAATGTGGAGTGTGTGGTGCTGAAGAAGATACTGATATTGGTAACTTGGCTAGGACGAAGTATTTTATGAGTTTTTCTAGGTCTTGTAATAAGAAACCTCAAAACCGTAAACACCCATGTTGCACAAAATACTTATTTGCATTACTGTCCCATAAATTTCTCATCCAGTTGTCAAGCTATAAGAAATGTAAGACTTATAAAATTTTCATCTGAGATTTTATTACGCAAAACTCTGAGGTGGTGCCTCTCGCTCAGACATCCTCGCAGTTCTGCCTGTGTTCCCAGCATCCGCGAGGAAGCCGCGTTCCGGGAAAGCGCTCACACTCTCGTGCCCAGGGGCTGGGGGCTGAGATGGGAATTGTGTGACCACACGGAAGCAGATTAGTTACAGGTTCCCAGAGAAATTCCAGGTGTAACATAGCGAAGAGCTATTTCTTTTATCTTCAGCTTCTGTTTATGTGTCACTGGTTAATACAATTACAACTTTGACTTTTCTAGTGATTTCTAGTTTTACACGGGCTTTGAAATTTGGCTCTCGCAAAACCCTCTCAAGGTAAAGGGGGCAAGTATCAATATTCGCACCCAAAGGAAGAACAACCGGGCTCGGGGAGACAACCCCAACTGCACACGCAGGTCACGTGACCTTGCTTGGAGCTGAGGAGGACACCTCCGAATTCTGATTCTAATTATCCTCTTCTCCCAAACTTGGAACCAGCTTGCAAAGCTTCTTTCTGACTCTGTTATTTAAGAAGCACAGGGAGCCACACAGAGAGACTAAGGGGAGCTGATCTAAATCACACACCAACGGAGGTCAAAAGGTACAGACTTCCAGTTATGAGTAAGCTCCGGGATCCGATGTGCACCATGGTGACTGTGGTTAATAACACTGCACTGCATGTCAGTATTTGAAAGTTACTAAGAGAGGAGATCTTATAAGTTCTCATCCCAAGGAAAATCACTGTAGACATGCGTGGTGATGAATGTTGACTAAACTTGTGGTCATTTCTCTCTCTATATGTATACATATATCAGATCATTATGCTGTATGGTTCAAAGTAATATAATGTTATAGGTCAATTACATATGAATAAAAATAAATGTTCCAAGAATAAATGATACATGCAGGAAAAAATCACCGGCCAACAAGACTACCTACACTTGCTTTAACCTGAACGTTTCCATTTCCACCCCCCACTATTCTCGCTTCAAACCCCACTCTGTGCTCCCCCTGCTGCTCTGTGTTTCTTTCCTGCAGCAGAAGCAAGCCCAGGTGAGCGCTCGCCGGCAAAGTCTGTGCCAGCACAACGCTGGACCCAGATCACCCAGGATGCCTGCACAAATGACCATTTCTGACCTTCCTCTAGACCGGAGAACCTCAAATTTAATGTACTGAATCACCTTGGGAGCTTTTAAGACTCCAGAAGCCCCAGTGAATTACTGACTCCAGTGTGTAGCCAGGGTTGAGAATCACTGTTGCAGGTGTATTCAGTTCCTGGGGTGAGATTTTAACTAGTGTCCTAAGTGACTCTTATTAAAACACAGGTGGCAAACACAAGGCCCGAGGGCCAAATCCGGCCCTCCACCTTGTTTTATCTGGCCCAGCACCTTGTTTCCATCCAGCAGCAGCGCTGAGCTCTCGCTTAACTGTTGAGGAGTAGTTACATTTATACAGCCCTAAAATGACATTTGGCCCTTTGAAGGTAACCTCGAGGCTAATGTGGCCCCTGGTGAAAATGCATTTGACACCCCTGTAAAAGTTCCAGAACCACTCGCTTAGAGCCAAAAAACAAAATAACGACAAAAAAAATCAAAAAGAAAAACAAGTTCCTTTTAACTGAAAGACTCTGAATGAGAATACTTGGGTTCCAGTTTATCTTGAGTTTGATTTCCCGGCCAGTCTCCTCATCTGCTGACGAGGGAGAGTGGCGCCCTGGTGGCAGCGCGGACATTATCTGGGAACTGGGAAATCCAGCTTCCCAGCTCTACGCAGGATGTGCTGAATCAAACCCTGAGGTGAGACCCAGCTAGCTGGGTTTTAAGGGGCCCTCTGGTGATTCTCCTGATCGCCACTCAAGTTCATGAACTTCTGAACTAGTTAAAATTGACATACTCCATCTGCTTTGAAATTTGCTTCCCCCAAATCTCAATTGACAGACACCATTTTGAAAGGGCCAGAGGAAGGTTTTCAGCAAGCTGACTGCTTCTCAAAGAGAACTTCTGAGAAACCCTTATTGAATTCGAATGCTCAGGGATAAAAGGACCTCACACGGTTCTGGTGTTGATGATAACAGTAACATGACTCAAGCCAACACAGCATTTGCGAAGGACGGCACAGGATGGGACTGTCCTGGACAGGAAAGACAGCCAGAGGGGCCTGCAGCCTCCTTTCCAGCCTAGTGCTTTCTGGGGACACTCACTGAAGTCAGGATTGGCTCCTCCTCTGCCCCAGTCCAGCATGCGCAGAGTGTGGCCTGTGAGCCCTGGGCTCCCGCACCTTCAGCCGTGTCTGCTGTCAGCACAAGGGGTCAGTCTCCGTTCCCCGCCCTGCCTCTACCTGAGGTCCCGGCACTGACCCTCTGGCCCTTTACAAAGGCCGTGGTTGCCAAGATGCCAGAGCCTAAAGGATTTGAATTGACAGCCTAAGGAAAAAGGGAGATGAGAACTAATATTTACTGAGCACCAACTATGTGTTGGGAAAGGCTCTCATGTACACGTGGGGTCACAGTGGCTTTCAAAGGTTTAACAACTTGCTGAGCATCACATGATCAGAGACAGTGTTCAGAACAGCATCTATCTAACCTCAAAGCCAAGTTCAAGGAGAAAAATTCTGCTTCCTTTTCCGGTCGGTGATGTGGAGCTGCTTTGAGCTAGGAGGGTAGTGGAGGCGGACAACAGAGATAAGAAATCTGTTTGGAGCGACATGTAACTCGGCCCCCACATTTTCACATAAACAGATAGATCGTTTTAAAGGGCAATATCAGATTTTAATTTTTTTCTAAAAATATGCCTCTCTATATAAGTGCATGTACAAAAAATTAAAGTATTATGTTATTATTCTTACTCATAATACATATCGGTACTAGTAACAAGATTTCAGAGAGATCAGATGAGAACAACAAAAACAATGGAAGGCATCTTGAAAAAGGTTGGCTAGGTCCCCAAGATAACAGAAGCTATTGTAACCGAAAAGAATTCGGGGCGGATGAATATCTGGTGGTTCTGTTTTGCGTGCAGTATCGTCGGCCCCGTGGAGGGCTGGGCCTGAGGTTTGCTCCCCGTCTGAGCCCCTTCCAAGGGGTCACGTGGCTTCACCTCAGCCAGGCTCTGCACAAAGGGCTTAATTATATGTAACCATCAACAAACATGAGCAGTTTGGTGTTGTCAACATTTGCAAAAAAATATTCTTCCCTCAAGGCTGCTGTCCTCCAAAGCCGGTTTCCAATATAAGAACCGTGGTGTAGTGGTGGCGTGTCCACTTCCGGGGGGTGAGGTGGTTCAGCTCAGCTCAGGCCTCACTTGGTTCTGTTGGCCCGTCCTGAAAAAGGAGCCGGTGCGGACAATCCCGAGTCACGGTTCACGGTGCTCCCTTCTTCAGGGCGCAGCCCTGCTACGGTGAGTGTCCCGGTGTAACGAGCAGCTGTGACCGGCGAAGGGGGGTAGAAACCCAGAAAGGCTTGGCTGGAAACTGGAAAGAGGTGAAGCCTCTCTTGACGGAATGAAGCAGGGGGCTGGCAGGTCTTGAAGGCCCGTGGAGATGTCTTGGCCCCTGGTAAAGTGTCTCATGTCCTGGACCCAGGGATGTAGCAAGCAGAGAAGGCTGGTACAGATGATGTTAGAGCTGTGAAAAGGGCCCCAAAGTAGAATGGGGAAAGGCCTAAGAGTAGATTAAAAGCATGGTTGGAAAGAAATAGGTTTCTCAGTTGGGAGGTGGAACTAGGAAAATGCCCAGACCAAGCATGCTGTTGGATCCTGGTTGCTCATCTGCCAGCTTTGTGACCTTGGACCAGTCCCTCATCCTCTCTGCACATCCCTCCCAAAATGGGGATGCCAGTGCCTGTCCTGCTTCCTTCAGGCACTGTGCAGTGTTCAGATGTTCAGTGGGTGAGGGAGAGGGCTCTATCAAATTTAACAGTGATCTGAAGGAACTTTAGACTTAGGTGACATGGCTTATTGAATAAAAGAATTAATTCCTTTTCTGGTAGTATACGATGCTCCTTCCATTTGGGTCTAGTCTTGGGGCTGATTGGGGCAAGTAGCTGCTTGCTACTAAGAGCCGAGGGCTGGGCTCTCAATTTCCCATTCCAATACTTGGGACAGATGATGTAAGAACTGTGGGTCTCTTCAAGCATAGAAAGTTTGGCACTGCTCCTGCCCACCACAGAATAGACCCAGGGGAGATTTCCCGCTCACTTCATGTGACTTCTTGTGCTGCCGAACCTTAGGAAACTAGAAGAGAATGCTCAAAGCAGGTGGAATACAAAGTAGAAATCTATGCAGCCCCACAGTGAAACTCTGAAGGCATCTCAGTTGCTGTTTCCAGCCACCACTGCCTACACTGCCTCATGGCACCCTCTTTCCACAGCCAAAGGCTGCTGAGATGGCAGACCTTTGGAATTAAGTAGAACTGACCCAAGAGCCCTGCCTCTGCAGGTCTGCTGAGATGACCTAAACCAGAACGTCTCCCATAACCTCCGGGGGTAACTGAACCAACCCTAGCCTTCAGGTGTGGAGATAGAGCACACAACTACAGCAGGTCCTCAATAACATCAGTTTCTTCAGCGCTATTTCATTATAATACTGATGAGGTGCCGTATCTTAATTCCTGTTTATATCAATTAGCTTATGGTAGAACTGGTTTCCTTATATGTTGTTTCTCTTAAAGTCACAGAATCAATCAACAACATTGAGGACTTACCATATATGTGAGAAGAATAAAAAAATACACATATTTTCTAAGAAATTTATTTAATTACATGACAATGTATGAAGATATTTTAAACGATAAGGCTCTATTCAGACAAAATGTGAATTTATTATAAAGTGTTCTCAATGTAAATGGCACCTGAAAACAGAGTTCCCTGTATGTACTGTGACTGTATAAAGCATTCATAAAATCCTCATGTACTTTAAAACTGGGTTGCAATTATCACAGAAGAACCTGTAAATAGTACTTTTTTTAGCAGGTTCCTTAAGTGACACTCACCATTTGTCATTCTACGCAAGGCATTTAGGGTTCTGTGACAATCAAGACACAGCTACCTTCGGTGAGAAAATGTGTTGTCCCATGAGCATAACTGAAGCCATAATTGTGCCACAACCTCAAGCTCCCTACACAGTATCCTATCCTTCCAAACCCTTGGGAATCTGCATTGAGTAGGTGGGAATTCCTAGTCAATCTGGTTGAAGATAATTAGGAAAACAAGTTGGGAAACTAGGGTTGGAAAGAGGGAAGACAGGGGAAACCAAGGCATGGCAAGGTCAGAGGTTTCTATAGAGCAGCCTTAGAAATGACCAAGGAAATGATGAGAAAAAAATAACAGTGACTCCTTGAAGCTGCATGCTAGTGTCTGCAGAGAGGAGGGCAGCAGGACCCTGAAGGTTGGAACCAACCTGCATGCCCAAGTTCACGGCTGGGGCCACCACACACTAGGATAAAAGTCTTCACTGAAGGGTGAGTCATTACCTGGGTGCCTCAGGAACAGGGCGGAGTATGTAGGTTACACCAACTCTCCCCAAAGACTTTCCCAGCATTCAAGTGACTCTTCTGAGGGCCAAGATAGGGCCTGGGACACAAGAGTCAGCAGCTGCAAGTTATAAAACCAGAAAAGTTTCAGACGTGTGGATGGAGAACTGTACGAGAAGGTGACATCTCCTTCTCATGCGCACACTGTTGGCAGCAAAGCACTGATGCATCCAATTGCAACAAGGTGTAGCCAGGGGTGGGGGGCAAATAGGGATTTGTAATGGGGTCCAGAATTCAGGGTGTCCAGAAAATATTAAAAATATGGGATGTCCTCACTTCAGCAAGTCTGAACTGGGGGATGGGACACATGGAGCAGTGCCACTGAGAGTTGTTTTGCATAGCAACACTTTTGCAGATAACCTCTAGAATAGTCATTTGACATATCTATAACCTTTAACTGGTTTCATAGATATGTTAAATAGCTGTGGCCGTGCTTTAAGTCAGGGGGATGGGAGTGACTTCAACCCCTGATGTAACTGGGAGGGAAATCCCCCTGGTTACAGAGCCTGCATAAGAGCTTGGAGATGACTGGGTCCACACCACAGGGCCACAGCTGCCCAGACTTACTATGGCAGCCCAGTAAAACTGGAAAAATACGGGAATGCTGGCAGCTGTGGCCAATTGTGGGAAGAGTTGGAAATGGTGCAACAGAGGAAGATTGGTGCTGGGATTTAAACCCAGGCCTGGCAGCCATGCAGGGTCTTTTTGATACCACTCAGGTTGGGCAGAGATCCATGGACTTTTATTTCTTTTCTGAGACACGGTACCCCGGACTGGGCAGAGGGGAAAGAAAGGACTGTGCGTTTGCGGGTATTCTAAAGAACTTTGGGATCTCAATGAGACATTAAGTCATTACTCTTAAGTTTGTATAACTCTTTAAATAAATAATCCCTTTCCTTTTCATCAATCTCTGGCATTGAGAGACATCTTTCCATGGCAGTGGGCAGAGCAAACTTAGTACGGGGTGGGGGACCCCTGGAGCCAAGTGTGGGTCCATTGGTAATAGTATATCATTCACCCCACCCCGCTCTAATCTGTACTGTAACACAATAACTAAAGAGGAACTGAACCATAGGGAGGTACAGAAAAGATCCCAGAACGCAGAGGATGGTAACTACAAAATAATTATATAGCACCCATTACTACTAATTTAAGACATATAAACATCATTGAGAATCTATCTAGTGTCTGTGCTTTTATTTTATAAATATGAGGGCTTTCACAATACTATAAATGATACATACATTCTGGTATAAATGTCACACTCCAGAAGCATACAACAGATGATGTCACATTTGACCATAGCCTTTGGGTTATATATAGAATAATTTTTGCAGACCACTTTCTGAACCTTGGCCATGCAGCAAAATGAATACCGAAAAACACAGAAAGCATCTTATTGGTGGCTTTGGCAGCAAATGTGTTTTTGGTCTATGTATTCATGCCTCACACAAAGATATACTTGTTCATTTGTGTAAAGGAACTGAATGCCATTGAGAGGAGATCTTACACTGAGAACTTGTTTCTGTTTTCTTATCTGTGTCTCTGCTATCAAGTCTACGTGGGAGGGCCACTTGGTGGCCTTTTCTCTGAGTGTCACTGTCTCCCTTAGAGGTCTGTACTGAAAAATAATTTCGTGTTGCCCATTCCAGCTAAGAGGCTCCTTCAACATTCCTAATCTCGAGACCACAGCCGTCTTATCAGGGACACTGATGCACGTGCACACACACATTTTGTGAACACAGTAGATGACTTCGTATCGCCTAGTTCTAGCAGCGTGCCTGTAAAAATGTGTCCCCAGCACTACAGAGAATCACCTCCAAACACATCCAGGCTGGTCACAGAGCCGACTCGTTCTGCTGTCTGAGCTTAACAAAGTGAGACAAACCTGAAGAGGGGTCAGTAAGGAAATCCCAAGGTTCTGTGGGCCCACAGGACATGAAAAACGTGGCCTCAGGGGAGTCTAAAGTTTCTTTCTACTTAGGGGAGGGCATACTATCTAATTACTCCACAGAGCGATTTTGTAGTTATTCTTGTGCATGGGTAAGCTGAACGGTCTGCGTGACCTTACTCCAACAGAAAAGGGAGCAGTGTTAATGCCAGCACTATATAGTTAGACACGTGGTCTCGGCCACAGGAAGAGACAGTGCAACCGGATGCATCTTTGCAATCTGCGAGCCGAGGCCCAGTGGTTTGCCTTGGCTCCACTGCTCCGGAGTGAACCTCGAACGCAGCCTACCGTCGAGCCTCTCCGTCAATGAGCCGGTTTCTGATACAGGTGTTTGGAGCTGGGTTCCCAGTCTGTGGAAATTTTCTCAGTGAGGGACCGGGCATGTAAACTCGACTCAAGTGAAATTACTAAAACAATTAGTATAATAAAAAGAGGGCTGTAGGAAAATGAGGTGACTCTAGAGTAGCTTCTCTCACAGAAATGACAAGAGATGCTTCTTTTGGCTCAGCTCACCTGAAACTAGTTTCATCTGGAGCCTTTCTTAGCTGTTTAACATGAGAGGCCTAACTCGAAGCTGGTTCTAGTGGCTGAAACAAAAACCTCGGTGGGGAATGCTGCAGCATCGCCGATCTCGGTGGGCTTCACCCAACTCAGTGCCGCCGCTACACTGCCGGACTAATGGTTCAAACCGACTTTTCCTCTCCCACCAGCCAACACCACCGTTTCCTAAAACGTGGTTCTGGCAGCAAGAAGAGTGGAACCAAGGCCCTCACGGCACTGTGCAGGCTGTGCGCCCACGGCACGGTCCGCGGCCACCGTCCGCCCCCGCAGTGAGGTTCTCCTGCAGCTCACACGAGTTTCGGAGCCATCTACGGCTGGAGGACGACCTGAAACCTCCGAATCCCCACCAAAGAACGAAGCTGCCTTGTCAGTGGCCTCGCGCTGTGCCACTCGCTCGGTGCCTCACTCTCCTACCCTCCCCGCCCCAAGGAAAGTGTCTTCCTCCCGGGGACATATGGGACAGGGGGCACCCAACCCGGGTGAGTCTGACTGAAGGCTGACCCCCAAGTCCAGCACTGCTTCCAGCTGTCATCTTCCCAGTTTTTATGCTTCAGACCAATTTTTAAATAGATAATAGAAGGGTAATGCGAATAAAGTTGGGTTTTGTTCATTATTGAGCTATCCACACGATGCCCAAACAAGTCAGGTGATCTCGTGGAGTCATGTGTCTATCCTGGGAGAAAATAAACTCCAGTCAAATCACGTTTTTCCTTAAAATTTTCCACTTAAAAATTCAATTGAACAAAGCCTGAGATTCCCTGCTTTTTAATGTTACTTCAATTTCAATTTCAAACTGACATTGTTAACGCTATAAAATGCACAACACTATTGTGAAAAGGGCGCCGTGAAGAAGAGGAACCACAACTTGGAAAAATAAGTGAGAAAGCATTTGACAGAACACTAAGATTTTTTTAAAGTTAAAATGATAGTGTATCTAGAAAATACTGTGAAAATACATTATCTCAAAATAGAGCTGGTTTTCGTCCGAGGGCTCGGGAGAACGACCACTCAGAAAGCTGACCAACAGAAAGGAGAGCTGAAATACCCTTTCTGTTTTTGGCTCTCCCTCACTCTTCTGCCCTCACACTCTACCCGTCTGGATGTCCTAAAGCAGAATAATCTAAAAGTGGTGAAAAAGTGCTGGTATTTTCCAGGATCTCTTCAAGACAGTTTTTTTTCCCCTCTTGGTAACTTGACTCTTCTCTCCAATCAAGGCAACTCATGGACTTTAAATGTCTTTGGAGACTCGGGCTCAAAGACCTCGTCGTCATCTTCCACCCCTTCTTCTATTGGTTTCATCTTGGCCGAGGCTCGTTGGTGGGGGGATGGCACATCTGTCAGAGATACAGAAAGGAAAGCCATTCAGTGCACGGCCTGTCCTGAGCTGAGGCTGACGGGATGTGTCACCTCTCAACTCCAACTGGAAAATAAACCCCACTTGGGAATCTATCACTGGTGCCAGGAACGCAGTTTCCCTAACACTGTGTTTTCAATCCAGCATTTCAATAAAACAACCAAGTCAAGAAGCGATTCTCAGTCCTAAGAACAGAGGTGGACCAAATTCCCCTGCATGTGCTTGTATGGTGGGAGCTTCTCGAACACACGCAGTTCCCAGCGGGCTGCCCTAAAGTCTGTTTAGGACTCAGAAAGTTCCTCCATTAATATCATACATGGTGATTAGAGTCCCTAGAAAGTTGATTTAACGCCTAATTTCCCTAAAAGCTGGTTTTATTCTAAAACTATAGAACCTAACACCATCTGTGGCACCACCTAAGAGGCCAGGTCATACTGGCCCCTGTGCAGCCACTCCTGGACTGATGCAGAGATGGGGGCGGGGGGCAGGGGACACGCGGGACAGGCAGAGGGCCCAGCCAGGCAGGGGAAGAGCGGGTGGAGGAAATGCAATCCCCAGTAGCGACAAAGGCAAGAACATCCCAGGGCCTTTTAGGATGCCATTTAATCAAAGGAACCAAGTGATAAATGATCCATTCATCCAGCCCCTCATTTGTTCACACATCCACCAAAAGCTTATTGAGCATCTACCACATAATGGGCACCATGCCTGATGTAGAAAAAATATTGTCTAAAAGTAAGAAAACTTACTACAAATAGGTGCACAGACCCTTCAAGGTGCCTAATGAGCAGCTCACATGACATCATAAACATAAGTCCCATCCATACAGTTCCCACATTCGATGTCAGGATCTATCTTGTTGGGCCCGTCTGCCCCTCCCACACCTGTGCCACCTTCTTGCTGCCTGCTAGCAAGACAGAGTGGCATTCAGCAAATGCTGAACGCAGGTGGGTGTAAAGTTGATGGTGGGAGAATAATGGGTGAAATCTGACTCTTCAAGCACTTGCCGTACAGCAAAGGCAAGCAGTGGGATCCTATGAAGACAGGAAGCAGAATGGCTACAAGAAATTTATCCAGATCAACTGTTAATCCTTGGCAGGACTCAGCAGCAGCCAGTAGGGCTGGCCAGCCCTGAGAGCACTCAGCAAGGAGGGTGAGAGACCAGCAGCAGGTCGCATGGCGCAGGGGCGGGCAGTGTGCACAGCGGTCTAGACCAGAGGCTCAGGAAACAATCCCAGGGTTGCAGTCCCTGCTCTGCTGCCTCCTAGCTGTGTGACAGGTGCTGCATTACTCTCTCTATAGGCCTCAGCTGCCACATCTGGAGAAAAGAGATAGTCACAGGACCTGCTTCACAGGGTTGTTTGGAGGATTAAACAAGTAACCACATAATGTGCTTAGCAGAGTGCTGGGCACATAGAAAATATCACTAAATGGCCCTGGCCAGTGTGGCTCAGTTGGTTGGAGCGACGTCCCATACTTGAAGGGTTGTGGGTTCAATTCCAGGTCAGGGCACATGCCTAGGTTGTGGGTTTGATACCCAGTCCCGGTGTGCAAGATCCCCGGTCTGCTGAGAGCGATCCCAGGTCCAGGCCTGTTACAGGGGCAACCAGCTGATGTGTATTTCTCTCATCAGTGTTTCTCTCTCTCCCTTCCTCTCTTTCCAAAAACAAAAAAAAAATTTTTAAAGAAAATGTCACAAAATGTCATTTCTTATTGACTGTAGTAGCTGCCATACATCTGGGGAAATGCCACTACCAACAGCTGCATCTTCCAAAATAAAGGGCCACACTGTGCAGGCCTGGGCTGTGGTATTGCTTACATGTTTGGTGTGCCTGCACCGAAATTGTTCACTTTCAAACAATGACAGTCAATTAAAACACTGGGTTTCTTGAAGACAACTAGTGACGAACTGTAGAAAATAAGCCTCTATTAAAATGGTGCAAGAACTTAGTTCTATCGCAGAGCACAGCTTTGCAGAATCCACCCAGGCAAGGCCTGTGCATCCTTTTCCATGCAGGTGACACCAAACACACCAATCACAGCCTCCCAGTCACATGTGTACTCAAATACCAGTGAACACTAGCTGTGTAGCCTTGGGCAAGATGCTTCACTTCTCTGTGCCTTGATCTCCCCCTCTGTAAAACAGGAACAGTAATGATATTGTCTACTTTGTATGGCTGTCGAGGGGAACAAATGTCTTAACATTTGTAAAGTTCTTACTCAGGTTAGTGTGTGGGATAGGATAAACACTTTGAAATATTTGCACGTCAATCAATGAGTGTATTAATATGGTCTTGGCGGGCAATAAGTAAATACCTAGATAACTTGTTGAAGTTCATCAGCGCCCATGGGGATGGTGAAGGAAGGACACGTGACTAGCGCTTGAATAGGGGTTTGTGTTGCTCAGTCTTAACGGCCCTGAGTGCAGCATAGCTGTCTTTTTAAATAATAGCCATGCCCATCATCACATTTCCAGCCTCAAGTTATGATTTTTTAAAAGATTTTATTTATTTATTTTAGAGAGAGGGGAAGGGAGGGAGAAAGGGAGGCAGAGGAACATCAATGTGCAAGAGAAACATCAACTGGCTGCCTCTCACACACCCCCAACCGAGGACCTGGCCTGTAACCCAGGCATGCGCCCTGCCTGGGATCGAACTGGCGACCTTTCGGTTTGTAGGATGATGCCCAGCCCACTGAGCCACACCAGTCAGGGCCTCAAGTTACAATTGAGTCTCATAAAATATTAACTTAGGCTGAGTATTTGCAATCAGATACAACCCAGAACAACGAAAATGGCATGTCTAAGAGCACTGAACCAAATCAATAATGTAGAGAGCACTCAGAAATAGCTGTGTACTTAACATACCACGGAAACAAGTGTAGTTTATTTTGACTGAGGAAGTGGGACTGACTGACCTCCAGTTTTTAAACCCATCTGTCAAAGCAGGGGTGACAATCTACAGTATCCCAAGGCTGCTGTCCACAATGGGGCCAAAATGTTCTGACCCTCTCACTACCTCACTAATCGCCGCATTTTCCCACTGAGAGAAAATGAAGAGGGGGCCCAAAACAAGTGGAAATGGCCTAGTGAAAACTTGCCAGGAACATGCAATTCTCTGTGAAAGAACTTACTCTGTTCCCACTGTATTTGCCTGGGAAAGAAAGAGCTGGGGTGTTCACTATATAACATATAAGGCGAGTGTCATCCACGGCCCTGGAGTGGCATCCAAGAGTCTCCAGGTCCAGCCACCTTCAAGTCCAAGCTCTGGCAGACTCAACTGATCCACACATCCCACCCATCCTCCTTCTCTTCCCCTCTTGCTTTCCTCTCCACCTGGAATGGTCCTTTCACTCCCGCCTCTACTCACCAAGTTCTTACCCGTTCCTCAAGGTGGAGTTCAAACCTCACCTCCTGCATTTGCAGTCTTCCCTGACTCCTTCTGTGGGGAAATTCTATTCCCTTCTAGACAGCAGCAGCCCTTACACACTCTGTTGTGGTCATAAATATGTGCACCTCTCCCTTATTGGGGAACAAGCCTCCCCTCTCCTGCAGCCTCTTGGAAGTACCCCATACATAGCAGGTACTTGATGATTACTTAGTGCACAAAAAAAATGTGTCCTCCAAAACTGCATGGGGCCTTCAGAAAGCTGATGCTGAGCACGTGGGAGAGACACAGGGCCAGAACACTTGCTCCCTGCTGCGTCAAGCCCCACCCCCCCACCAGTGGGGCACCAGCAGCACTCGAGTGCAGGCAGGAAGCCATCACTGTGGAAAAGGACTGTTACCACTGTGTGCTGTATCATGTTCTGAGGCAAATCACTTTCGTGTCATTGGCTGACTTGATGGTTTTACAGCAAAGAGTACTGTCTGCCAAGCAAGGTGCGTCAGTACCGGCACCGGCCATACAAATCTCTGATTGATTACAAGGTGCTGGAGGGTGGCTGAAATGTTGGGGGAACAAAACCAAATCGGGCATAGGCTCTGACTCCTTTATTTGTCAGGAACTCAACACACTTTTCAGAGTCATTCATCACATTCATACAATTATTTCTACTTTATTCCCAGAAGCTAAACCTGCATGACCTGTGAAACAAACGAAGTGGGGCAGCTGCTGTGGGTGAATGCTTTCCCACCAGGGAGTGAACCGCTTTGAAACACATTCTGGAGGAAGGAGAAGCCAGGTGGCCCTAACAGCTCCGCAAGGCTGCACTGTTTTCTGCTAAAGCACTTTCATGTGGAGAGTGCCAGATCCACTTTCATTTCAGGCTTCATGGCTGGGTCAGAACCCACAAGTGCCCAGGCCCCAGTTCCCAAGCGACAGTGCCCATTGCTCTTTCCCCACCGGGCAGATGCACCTGAGCTTTGCGAAAGAAACGTGGCCTCACTGTAACCGCCAGGAGCGACCCAGCACCAGCTGGCTGCCTGACACCTTGATAGGAATCGTGGTCGCAGACAGTGCCCACACTTGGTACAACCTCGGTTAGCCTAGGTTAACCTCGATGCCTGCAGCACTGAGGGCCAAGTTGGACATTCACCTGGCCCCACCTGGGAATCTGCCACTGTCGTGGCCGGAGGAAAGGCAGGCTTCCAAGAGGAGCAAGGAGCTCACCTGGCCCCTGCACCTGGTGTTCTCCAACCTCAGCGAGAGCCCTGCCGGTTCTATGGAAAGACTCCGAGGCCATCACTATGCTGCTAGACATCATTATTTTGTCCACTAATAAATCCGAACCCAATGTGGAGTGTGCAGAGAGAGAGGCAGAGAGAGAATATTCTGCCTTGAGGGAACTACCTTACATTTCACAAGTTGAACATTAATACAGTCTTTCTGCAAGTCTGCCTGGTTTTTCATTAATTTTATGCACCAGCGTGTCATCAAACGTTTGCCCGGAAGGCTCAATGTCTTGCCTAGATGAGCGAGCATGAGGAGAGGAGAGGGGAAGAAACTGAGCTTACCTTCAGTTAAGTGCTTTTCAAACTCCCTTGCCCCCTCATGGACATTATTATGAGGCCATGACCTCTGTATAATATTGTTACTTTTCATTCACTTCAAATTCTAGAGACACAAATAGTTCCAAAAATTTTTCAGAAAACTGATTTTTATCCTTCTATTAAAACCAGTTTTACAGCTGGGAGAGAAAAGTGGTAAACTATTTCCTTTGGTACTTACTATAATCTAAAAGAGATAACTAGCATTATTATTATTTTTTTGCTATTAGCTATAACCATCTTCCAATTGGCTCAGGCTGCCAATTAACAGAGTTTATTATAAAAGTATGTAAAACAAAGAGTCTCAGACTGAACTGCAATCCAGACTTACCTGGTGTGAAACTGCTAAACAGTTACATGAAGGGTTATGGTTGCTTGGGGAGTGTGTCACATTACACCAGGTAGAAAGAAAATCTGCCCCAGAGACTGGCAGGTCCCTGCCACAGATATCAGTGCATCCAGGAGGCAAAGCCGGTGGAGCAGAATTTACTGTGAGCTGTACCCCCATTCCCGCGGGCTCAGGTAAGAAGGAACTGGAGCACCAGACAGCAGTTCGGAGGTTTAGAAAGAAAAACCACAAGCTCAAAAACACAGGCTCGAGCCAATGTGAAAGACTGAGGCTCAGAAGAGGCTGGAACCAAGCAGCGGATACCTCCACTCGTGCCAGAGCACAGGGGCGACCGCAGGTGGACGCCCACAGGGGCAGGTGGATCTGGGAGGCTGTCTGTCCTCACAGGCCTGTTCACACAGCAGCTAGTGTCAGACCCCAGCTGAAGGGGACAGAAGCTTGCTAGCTTTTGCAAAGTGCTAGTTGTCCACGGGCCTCTGTGGAGGGTGGGCTCAGGCTATCCCTCCTCCCCACGCCAGGCCCTTTTGTCTCCGTAAAATCCTGGGTCAAAGGACCACAAAAAGTCACAGAGATGTAAAGTAGAGCACGGGAAATATAGTCCATAATATTTTAACAACTATATGTGGTGTCAGATGGGTACTGGGCTCATCAGGGGATCACCTCGCAAATTATATACATGTCTAACCACTATGCTGTACACCTGAAACAACTAATATATTGAATGTCCACCAATCTTGGAGAGAGAGAGAGAGAGAGAGAGGGAGAGAGAGAATACCACAGGAAGCCTTTGATATGTGGACCGGGGAGACCTTACATAACAGTCAAAATTCTGATATGGAGTCATAAAAGATCAGACGAGATAAATTGCCTTTGACAGAATTCTGTCCTTCTTAAGCTTTTTTCTGTTTCAGTGTGCTTCTCATTATGAGGGCCCAAGAGCCTCTCCTAGCAGTCGAAGTAAACAGACATACTTGTTCTTAAACCCAGAGTGAAGGTCACCCCTGCTCTAGGGAATAAATAAGTGACATCAAGTTCAAGCTTCAGATAAATGCAGTACCATGATAGGAAGTCTGTCAAGTGACATTTCTCTCTGCTTCAGAAACACTTATTAAAAAGGAGTGACACTTCTGTAAACTATTCGATATAATGTCATACCCCCTGCCCCGTTTAACTTTGATGACATTTTCTTGATTCCTTTCAAGGTGTTCTTATTTTTATTATGCTTAGCCATCTGGCCAACTGCTTTAGCAAGTAATTAAAAATCTTACAAGGGTTCAGAGTTTTAATTATATTATACAGTTTTTGATGAATGGGGATGGGGAAGGATTTAATAGCTTCTTTGCTAGAAAGGACTATCGTCCCTTTTCCTGCCTTCGATTCTTTATACCATAAACTTTTTTAATTTAAAAAACTTAGTGAGTCATATTTTTAAATTAAGAAATTGACTGAGTTTGTTGATTAGTTTATTGATTAAACTAATAAGTTGAGTTTGGATCAAAGCTTTCTGAACAACAATGCTGAAGAATAGGCATGGCCTTTGCACCTAACTTCTCTTGGAGGGACTCACACCAGCAGCGAGGGCCTCAAGCAAAGGCATGTACAGACCAGGGAGAGGGTGAGGTTGCAGAAGTTAGGGGCTCCCACGAGAGGTTTTCTCTGGCCAGTGCCTGACTGCTCAGAGGGGTGGTGAGGGCTGGGGCTGCGCAGCAAGGGGTTTGAGCAGCCAAGGACTAGTGCCGGTTCTGCTGCCCCTTCCTGCCCCAGAAAGGAAGCTACAGGGCTGCGGAGACAATGGACAGGTTCGGAACAGGGAAGAGGGTTCCAGGGTGGCAGCCAAGAAACAGACCCAGAGAAGTACCAGCCCAGGGTGAGGCCGGAGGAGGGGAGGCGGTGAGAGGTTTCCTGCAAAAGGACGCACGGAACAGATGAGCTGAGAGAGTGAAGAGATGAGAAAATGCAAGGATAAGGAAAAAGTAAGGCAACTAGACAGACCCACAAAAACAGAAAGCAGTCTGAAAAGGCACGGTTCAAATAGGAAAGAACAACTCGGATTTTTATAAGAAATGACAGGACTTCATCTAAAAGAATGAGTAAGAAGCTAGGAGATTCTGGGGATATATTGAATAAGATGGCCCCACAGGCCAAACAAGGAAACAAATTTCAGGGGAAAAAGAAAGGCCAAAACACGGAGGAAACCACGGCACGATCTTTCCGTTGTGTACGAAAGCAGAACCCATCAGTGCCTGGCATTAGGAACGGCCTCCTCCGAGCAGAAGAGGAGTCATGACATTGGGACCAAAAAGAAAAATGCAGTCCTGGCCAACTGCTTGGTTGGGAAGAAGACATCATACCGTCAACATTTTTCATTTGCTTTAAATTCTGCAGAACCACCCACCGACAAAGGAAGACCCACTTACTGTTACCAAATGGGAATAGAGTATTAACACCACTGAACTGCACACTTAAAAATGGTTAAGATGGTAGATTTTATGTTATGTGCATTTTATAATAAATTTTAAAAACTGAAAAAAAGAAGAGAGAACAGAATGCATGTGCTATCAATCTTGACTATTTAAAAGTTAAAGAAGATCCCCGGAATGGCTTCAAGGTGGAAGGGGGAAGGAATAAGAAAGGTAGCGATGCCGACGTCCTCACCTTTACAAACGCCTCGAGTGGGAAAGGAGTGGGGGTTACTGTGTTATTCAACATCAGGAAGATACACAATAACAGAACAAAACCAGCGACATCCCTGTGCGGAGCAGAAGGGGAAGGAGAGTTACAAGTGCGCTAAGTCAGGTTAGTAGATAAAAGTCATGCGGTTCAGTGAATAAATAACAGCACATTATTCAACATTTTGGGACAAAAATTGTGCCAGTGTGATGGCTCCTAGGGAGCAATTAGGTTGGAGGGGTTAGTTCTTTTCACTGAAAGATTTTTTTATCTTTAATATATATGGGTGCATCCTACCTTGATAATTTTTTAAATTTTTTACTAAAAGATGAAAATGTATAACTGTATAAAATGCCGTGATGGTCATTTTACAGATGAGAAAATGCTGTGTGAGGATGCAGGCCCTCTGAAGGGTGGCCGAGGGCGGAGTTCTGGGGACAGCACAGCCCCTGGTGCCTGGGGAACCCAGGACCCAGCGGAGATGCATGTCACGTTCCTCAGCCCTGAAAGGGGACCATGCACCACACTCACGCCGCCAGTGGGGATGCAGAGTAGAGGAGAACAGGAAAGTGTCAGGGAAAACTCCAGCAGTGGTTAAACATCCCCAAACAAGTTCACGCCCACATGCAGGCCCGGGTATTTGTAAGGAAAACAGCAAAGCCAGAAATGAAAACAAGTGTCTGCACTTCTTTGTTGCAGGGCTAGCTGGAGCCTCAACCGTCACTTAATTGCCCTCCACTGCACTCCACTCATTCACAAAGTGGGGGGACCACTCTTCACCAGCCACCTGGGCGGATCTGAGAACTGTTCATGGGCTCTTCCTCCCTATTCGTGCTGCCCGATCACCCCTCCTCTCCACCTGCCCGCAATTCATGGACAGCTCATTGTTTGTGAGTGTACACTTGTTCACAGGGGGAATGGAATACAAACTGAGTTGAGCAGACTATTTCATGAAACTAGCTGTGAAACTAAGAATGCTGTGTTGTCTTTTTGTATCTTTCCAGGTTAGTAAACAGATTAGAGAGTTGAGAGGAGGTCCATCTGTCAGGTATGTTGCTGGTATTTGCAAACAAGAATGCTAACCAGATGTAGGCTAATTTGACTTAAAGCACATTTGTGCATATTTGACACAAAGCACATGAAATTAGTAGGCTGTCCAAACCATCTTGACCTTAATAACAAAAAGTACTTGAAAGTGTTTGTCGGTAAGAAATATCTCTCTAAATATTTCATAGTATCTTTTAAAATCATAAAAAATTTTAAGTACAATTAAGTATGATTAAGTCCAATCATAAAAATTTTAAGTACAATTTCTGGAAAAAAAAAGATGGTTTAAACTAACAAAACCTTCTAAAAATGAATTCCAGTGGAATATACTGCCCATATTGCCTCAGGATTTAAAAACCTAGTAAACCCAACAATAGGTTGACTCCAATGAACTAAAATAAAGTTCTGTAACTTTAAAGGGAAAACAATATGTCCTCCTTGTTGCCATGACAATGCCTGTGTTCAGCACCATTTACGAGATGGAACTACCAAGGCCAATAAAAATCTCTGTGTGTGTGTGTGTGTGTGTGTGTGTGTGTGTGAGACATACTCCATGTGGGGAGCTAAGCCTCCTGAGGAAGACAAGATGACAGGCACCCCGAGAAGCCCCTTGGCCCAGGAGCAGAGAGGGGACAGCTTGTGTCTTTCTCGCACGTCCTGAGCATCTTGTCCCTTCTTGTCTTCCTCTGACACGTCCAACCAGGAAACTCAAGTAAATGAAGCAAGCGAGACGAATGAAGTGAATTGGATGATGAGTGAGCTACCGAATAAATGGGTAGAAACCACTTTTTCTTAGATTATCTTGTCACCTCACTTTCATCCCTTTGAATAACAACCTGAGGTGGAATGCAGAAGCTAGGTGGCAGGGAGCAGGGATCTTGCTCTGAATGTAGCATCGCGAGCATGTAACAACAGAGCACGATGTCAGAAATGGGACCAGCAGAAATGGGATCATTGAAATAGTTCACCTGAAGTCCCCCCACCACCTTTTTCTGAACTGCATGTCTGTTAGACCGAACACACACTGTGTAATGTTCTGAAATATGTGTGAAGCACGATAGCCTGGTCAGGATATTTAAAACTGTGCCTTCACCAGGTTCTATGCAAGTCCCTAGACAGAAAATACAAGTAACATATATAAAATCAACACAATTTCAGAATGCAGGGAATTCTGCAGCCTCACTACTCAAAAGAGTAGTCCAGGGAGCAGGCACATGGGCGTCGCTTGGTCTTCGTTAACCCAGTGGACTCCTGGCCCCACCCACGTCTGCATTAGGATCTTTAACGGAATCTCCAAGAGATGCATATGCTCATTTATGTTTAAAAATCAGTGTTCTACAGGACAAACAAACAAACAAAAAACCCCCAAACAAAACAAAAACGCAGAAGCACTCACACAGAGAATCAGACAGAGATGAAAGTGAAGCTCAGAGAATGAAAGAAGCTTTGGAGACACACTCACTGGCCAACTGCAAGGGACACGCGCTGATCCTGATGTGAAAAAAATCATGACACGTGTTCGTGTGCATTTGAATGCTAAGTCTACTTCCTTATTTATGACTCCCCTTATTAGTAACTAAAGGGGATAATGTAAAAGTTGTTTAATTAGGAATGTATACAAAATAAATGTAATTTTTAGAGAGTAGCTTTGCTCGTAATTCTGTAAGAACTTGAGAGGCAATGTGAAAGCTAACCAAAAGCTGAAAGACTGGAGAATATGATTGGTTAATTTAAAAAAAATTGAATAGTTTAGTTTTTATTATATTTTTCAATTACCATTTATCCCCCTTGTACCCTCGCCTGCCTCCTCCTCTCTCCTCCCCATTGGTTAATTTTTAATGTTCCTATGTCGAACCCTCATACCAAGAATAAGAAAATTTCATTGAAATGCAAATTAACCAGTCTAGGAGACCCTATTTGCAGCACTACTTGGTCATGATGAAGGATGGGGGATGGTAGGTTTCTCCAAAGAAGCAGGTTGGAGAGGAAGGAAGTGACTGGGCAAGCACTACCTTCTCTCTGAGGGTAGGTGTACTCGTCCACAGTGCTGTTCCTCGCTAGCAGAGCTGTCAGGGCCACATGCAAGAACAGGTGTGAAAGTGACTTGTAAACTGTAAAGCGCTTAGTCAAATGTTATGTGCATTTTTTCTTTTTAAAACACAGAGACAACATCGTCTGACAGCCTGGGCTTTGGGATCAGACAGGATACCTCGGCTGGCATTCCAGCACCTCCCCCTGTGGCACTGGGACAAGTGGACAAGCACCTCATCTTTCCAATTTCCTCATCTTTCCAATTTCCTCATCTGTAAAGTGAAACAGTACTCACTGTGATAGGTTGTGTTACTGTCAAAATACCTGCTTTCCCTTCCTCATCAGGCCCCTCCCAGAGCAGCCCCTGCAGGAGGATTAAAAGTCCTTTCACAGATGGTGGTTCTGGACAAACGACTTCTCTGGTGCAGAGAACGTGAGCCACTTCGACGAGGGAGCTCTAAGAGCCATGGTGTGATTCTGCCACCACCGTCTTCCCTCTGCCACGCAGGAAGTGGCAGTGACCCAAACAGTGACTGCTCCTTTGGCGTCCCAGGGTGAGTTGGACGTGGGCCTGGAGCAGCATCCAGCATGCATGTGAGCCAGAAAAGCAGCCTCTTCGTCACAGCCAGAGACTCGGGGGACTGTCTGTTAGTGCCACATCTTCTAGCAACAACTAATTTACCCCCCTCTGTGCGGGATTACAGTGAGTATGCACTGTGATTATGCATAGAGAGCACCTGAAAAAATAAGAGCTGCGGTTGTCAATGGCCCTTTGTTCCCTTCCCCCATTCGCTTTCACAAAACTGATGCCGCTGCTGAGAGCAGCTGCCAGTCCGTCCCATTTGCACATCAGAAACTCGGGATAATAAAAGCTTAGTCACCAGTGTTAGGGACCCACCATTTACGAAGACTGAACACATGCTCAAAATGTGATTAATTTTGTTATTTCAGCCTAACAGCCCTAGGAGATTGATTCTGCATTCTGTTTTACAAGGAGTATAATTTGTAACATGGAAAAGTAGATGGCATATTGATAGGACTGGCAAAAGAAAAACGACAGCCTTCAGTAGTTCTGAGCTAAAACCTAAGCGAGAGAAACGAGAACCAGTTTTTAATGAATCACATGCGAGAGTGAACTAAGTAGTTCATAGTTAGTGTCAATGTTGTGCTCAAGTCCTAACGTCTTTCATGAAACTGCAGGAGTGAGGCCAAGAGACGCAGAAGGAAGACTGGTCACAGGGAGCAGGTACGGATGTGGACTGGCGGTGCAGTTCACACGCACAGTCAAAAGAAGCACATGTGTAGCTAGACACATTTATATTGATATGTAAGATCTTGCAAAATAAATCCGAGGCTAAATAATTAAATGAACAACTTAAGCAGGTTGTACAGCAAAGCCCTAGAGTCTCGGTAGACAAAGGAACAAGGGAACCAGAAGTGAACATGCGACCCTGTGTGGAAGGGCAGCGCACATCTGTGCAAACACCGAGCCCGCATTAGCCATGCAGGGAGTGGCCGATCGAACTCTGGTGTTGATGTGATTTAATACTGCAAGGAAGAGGGAAGAGAGCACAGGAGGAGTTGTGAGCAGACCCTGGTCTGTGCTGAGATATGACAGCTCCTACCAGATGAGAAAGGTCTTGTGGCTTCCTCCAAGTCACACAGCTAATCATTATTAAGGCAAGAGCCCTGGTCGGTACGGACAACATGAGTGACCGATCCACGGAACACCAGCAAACAGAGATTTCTCGAAGCAAGTAAAGTACAAATGTTAATCTTGAAAACATGTTTTAATTCTAATTAAACAACATACTCTACATAAGCTTTCCCCCTATAATGTTTCACCCCCCAAATATTTAGATTATACAATAAAATACTACAGAAAAACAAAACTGATTTTAAGTCAACAAATGCTGATACTATACACTGCCATTTCTCACGCTTCCTGAGCAAGACTGTAAAATGTAACAAAATCAAGAACTACAAACATAAGGTCTTCTATAGGAAAAATAATCACATACAATATTAACTGTAAGTTCCTTTTTGCTGACCTTTCTTAGTATGTAATCACTATTCAGGTAATGAAGATGGGCCCATCTGAAATGCTTATTGACCACCAAACTGTTTCAATATATTTGATATGCTAGTAGACTGCAGACTTTGGTGAACCTCAGTGATTTTCAAAATGTAGCTTTGGAATAAAATACAACCACTCCCAATTTCTCATTTGTGTTGCTCCTGAAATCTCCTTTCAGTCCACAAAGCATTCCTATGCCCAGCCTTGCTTTGGAAGCGTACACCAATTATGCGGCCTTGTCAAACTTTTGTTAATTCAAATCATGCAACAGTTAGAATCCTTATGCAATTTAAATGAGGCATCTAAAGTTACAAGATCATTTACATAACACTTAGCATTGCTGAATGTGTATCTACCTGGACACACAGTACCTGGACACACATTACCTGGATATCCAGGTACCTGGTAAATACCTGGATACACATAAATTACACTGGATTAACATACAATTGGAAATATAAGTAGTTTTTGGTTTCTGCAATAAGAGAGGTTTCTGCAATTTGTCCTTTTGCTATTGCACATGAATTTGTTTAGAGTTCTTTTACTATCATTCTTAGAATAATTCTTAAAATAATTCTAAGCACTTAATTCTTAAAATAATCTAGCTTCTCTCATTTTACTTACTAATCTTTAACAGTTGTGTCATCAGTGTGTTTGAAATGTCTTCAAACAATCTAAACTATGGAAGGATCTCGCAAAACTTGCCTCTCGGTGATGTGTGAGTGAGATGAGTCACAGGGCAGCTGATGGCCTCCTTCACCTTTCAGGGATATCCCATGACCTTGTCACCTGTTAATTCCTGGTGCCCGCACTAAAATAAGCAGCCAGCAGTAAAATGCCCAGCAGTTGCTTGCTAGCATTTTCAGCACACTGCTGGGTCTAAGCTTTCGCTAGAACTAAAATAATAAAAGCAACGAAGCTGAATATTCAGCAAACCATAAGCACTCTTTCACAGTATTCTGGTAAACCAGTATTTGAGAAAAGTACATGGCAAAAGAAGTGAACACTTTTGAAACAGAAAGAAGAGCTCTAAAGTTGGGTTTAGCTGATATGAAATACGGGGCGGGGGGAGCTAGAAAAAGTTTGATTATTTCTAATGATACCTCTAGGTTGCTAAATAGTTACTTGCAAAGTTCTTGTTGTGATCGAAGTTGTCATTGGTCTGTTTCCCGTGACATCCATTGGAATCCCAAAGTAGTATCAGTTTTGGGATAACTTACGAAGAGAGGACACGCTGGAGGGGCCCCGAAGAAACTGGTGTAAGCCGTCTTCGCTGTCGCTGGAGCTGGCGATGCTGTTCCTCATTTCCAGCATGGAGATCTGTGTGCAAAGGCTGAGCTGGTGCTCCAACTTCTTGGCCTTCTAAAAAGCAAAGTTTTGACATTTCTGACATCTATGGGACTTATGTCATATTCTCCCTATCAGTGGCATTTACTTTTCCTTGAAACAAAAGGCTACCTGGTGCATAGTAAGTGCCCAATAAATGTTAGCTATAATTTTTATTTTCTGATATTACTATAAACACATTATAATAAAATTAATATAATCAATAGCCTATTTATTCATCTAAAAATAAGAAGCACCAACCTAATTTAACAACCAGCTTAGAGAAGGCGACTTTAAAAGAGCACACCCCCATACTCCCAGTCCCTGGAGAGCAGTGCTTAAACCAGGAATGATGTTTGGCAAGTTCTCTTCTGTGATCATTTTAATTTCCTTCTAAGCAAAGGTGGGGAAAGGGATTTGAAATTATGAGTTGTTGAAGATCTACACAGCTCTGAAAAGCTAAACTGAATTGCTACAGGCCTCCATCCCATACCTCTGTCATCACTTGTGGACCTTCTGGAAGGTGACTGGCTGGGAGGACGTGCAGACCGGAAGACCCAGGGTTACAAAGCCAGCTTCCTGCCCACCAGGGTTTGCTGGCCTCTCTCAGTTGGCCCGCTCCCCACCGCCTCGCCTTCCCTGGCTTACTCGTCCCCGGCTCACATGACAGCTCACTAGCCATCTCCTGCAGAGTCCTCAGATGACCCTTTATGAAGAGGACAGCACCTCCTCCCCACCCATGGAGATCCCTGACATTCAGAGACACCTCATCAGGTAATGGCAAATATAATAGTTACAAAACATTTCCTCCCTCTTGAGAAATAATTCCCTGAAGGCTTTTCCACTTCATTTAACATATGACTGATTAATGAAAATTCATGGGGACCCCCCAAAATGGAAATTATTTATAAGAATTGTGTATTAATTCTTACATGTTTAAATTTCAGTCACTTTTAAAGTACTCTCTATTGAAACACATATCGAGATGCTTTTTCTACTGCTCAAAACAGTTCTTGAACTCATCGGTTTTGATGCCTTTTAGTGTGTCCACTGTTTTTTGTTTCACCTCTTCCACATCAGCAAAATGTTTCCCTTTGAGGACTTTTTCTCACCCAGGAAAGCAAAAAGAGGTTGCTCGGGGGCGAGATTGGGAGGGTGGGATATGGGGGTCATTCAATTTTGGGCCAAAAACTGCTGAACACTCAGCACCGTGTAGGCAGGTGGGCTTGTAAATCACCCATCATGAAATGGGCCAGCACACTGAAAGAAAAGAATCTTAAAAAAAAATCCACTGAAGCCAAACACAGCCTCTCGTAATACCACCAGCTGGTGCACTGCTACAGATGGGTTCCTAGAACACTCACCTAGAGGGGAAAGCCTGTACTACAAGGGCTCACCCTCCAGAAAATAATTCCAGTTTTTTTGAGGGGGTTTTCCCTCGTATATTGTACTAAGTGAGATATACTTCACCATACATATTTATTTAACAAAATAAACACACTCAGTAAAACACTTACTTTATCATTTAAGGTGGGATCATTCAATGAGTAGAGCTTATTTGTAATGTCTTTTCCTATAAGATACCTAAATATTTCATATAGGAAAGGCTCAGATTCCAGAAAGTAAGTTAATCTTTCTCTTGACCAGCATAAAAATCTGCAGTTATCGTCTGCAACAATGGTGACCTGATGAAGAAACACAAAGAAACAAGTACATCTTTGTACATGAATTATGACTATAGTAATTTGGGGGAGGAGAAGGGTAGAATAACTTAGTGGATAATATTATAGCAATGATTTGTCGTTTAAATGAGACCCATCTATAGGTTATAAGCTTCTATAACTATGTATAAAATTATGTTATAAACCAAACAACCTACAGATTAAATAGAAGCAAACTCGCAGAGTTCTGCAGTGGTTGTTTGCAAGGCCTGGTGACGGAGGAAGGGCCGCTGTGTCAGCAGCACTGCTGGGGAGTGCATTAGGCTGCTGTCCCAGCTGGATGTCGAATTTATGGCTACAGATTAAGACAGAGGTTTAAGAATACAGCTTCAAGCAAAATCAAAAACAACACTGCACCGACATGAGATTCATGAGGCCAAGTTATAGATGAAAGACTTTCTTCAGCCAGCTCTGCACACATACACTAGAGAAGAACAGGGACTCATGAATTGGCTGAGGGTCTAGGCCATGACTAACAAATATGGCTCTGGTACAATGGTGAATGAGAGAGCCAAGATCCTTGCCCTGTGAAGCTGACATTTTAATGAAAGAAGCTGATAATAAATGATAAAATATGACACCCTCAGGTGGCACTAAGTATTTTGGACAAATATAAAACAGGGAAAAGTGATAGAGAATCATGAGGGAATGACAGTTGCATGTAATGCCACTCATTTTATATATGTATTGTACATTTAAACATTTAAGGTGCTTTTATATCTATCACATAAATGGATCCTCAAAACTGCCATTAACATAAGATAGGTAATATTCCTTCCTATTTTTCAGATGCCAAATGAGATGTGCCAAAACACGTATTCATGAACACATGCTATTCAGTGGGGGAGTGAGCACTTCCAGCCCAGGCGTATCCTCCCACCAGGCCAAATCCTACCCACTGTGTCTAATATTCTCTGAGTTGATCAAAAACAGAGTAATCTGACCAAGTGACCACAAAGTGGGCTTAGAGTCCATTGAAAGTCCCTCAGACAAAGAACAGCTGAGTGCATATCATAAAGCCTATATTCCAGTGGAAGGAGCCATGATAAGTAAAAACATATAACAAAAAAGATAAGATTTATAGGATGAGACATGTAAGGTCAACTCCAGTCCCTAGGAGTTCCCAGAAACAGTAGGAGACGGGCAAGTGCAAGGCGCCTGAATGATATTCCATGGGAGTGGTTAGAGAAAGGTGAGCACTGGGTATTCTCGGCGGCCCAGCCCAGCCCTGCCCGTAAACGCTGAAGAAAGGCTTTGGAGAGTTGAGGTGCCTTCATTTTGCAAAGATTTTATCCATGACTTTGGAAAGTATAATTCATGTACAATGGGACAAGGAGTTCAAAAGCAGTTGGAAATCATCCAGGAGAAGAGAAGAAGAAATTGTATCCAGGTGATAATTAAGGCATTTAGAACTTCTTTTCAACCATTTTAATAACCTCATTTCCACTGAGGCAATACTTTTAATATGATACTATAATTTACTTAGCAAATCCGTTTCTTACTGATGGTTGAAAAAGTCTTTAAACATGTTTAAATTATTATTAAATTCAAACTTAATAACAGTATTCTAATAATAAGCTATCACAGTAATATGTGGGAGTAACTTACAAGTCCATAAGAGCAGGTACTTAGTTGGAAGTGGGTAGTTAATGATTTCCTGCCACAACAGTCTGGTAAAACATATTTTAATGAGGAATTTTTACAAGTCAATACTGGAACACTTAAAGCTCTGTAAAATAAATTTGCTTCTTGAGGTAGTAGGGTACCTCATCAGTGCCATATGTGACTTCTTGTGAAGAATCTCACTGAAGAAACAGAAGCAAACATGGCAATGGAAGATGTGAAACAATTTCTCTGAGGTCAAGTTCAACTCTGCAGTTGTAACAGGGTTTGCTGAGATTACCTCAAGGTTCTGGATCAGTCTCTCACTTTAGATTGTAGACCATTCTGCACCCTCACACAATAAGAAGACCATACACAGGAACGAGGGTGTCTGAAGGAACTGCTGAATGTGCTAGAACCAGAACCAGCAGTCTGACAGGATGACTGGTTGACTGTCCTCAGGGAAGAAGTTGTTATTTTCTCTATGTGTTGTACAACTTTTCACACAGCAGGAACGTGAAAATGTCCCAAAAGTGGCCTATTCCACTACTTCTCGCTGAGTTCTCATAAGCATGAAAATATAGCAGATGAAACTGGCAGATTAAACTGTTTCACTGCTTAACCAAAGGATGTATTTAATACTAATGTAAGGTTTAACTTAAACACCAGTTAAAACTTAGTGTTCATTTATTTTACAAGAGGTTGGACATCTGCCTCCAAGATATTCTTCTTGCTTTAAAGTCAGTAAGCTTTGATTTTTGAGCTTCAGAGCACAGAGTGTGCTCTCAACTATGAGAAAGCAACAGAAAAGAATGCAAGAGAAAAAGGTGTAAGTAGCAAATCTCACTGATATGAAAGAACTGTACAAAGAAGAAGAAACCGAACACAACAGACAACTTCTGTCTTTTATAATAATGATACTCAAGATTCTATTAACAGCTCTAAGTAGCAGCTTGGTCTGGAAGCACCGAAACGACTGTAAGCACCTAGGGAGCAGCCATCAGTTCAGAATCTGCTGTCTCCACTCCACCACTGTGGCTATTGTTACAGTTCCCACACGCACCTCAACGACATTTGCCATGCAGTCTCAAAGGACAGCTGGGGCCACCTGCCTTTCTTCCTCCCTTTCATCCTACTGTAAAATTCTTTAGTATCACCACCAAAGAATAAATTAAAAGAAACAAAAATTTAAAGGAAGTAGCTCCTGGTTAGAATACTTGTAACCGTTCAGAGTTAGAGGAAAATGAGGTGAGCGGGTAAAGAGCATGTGGGCGGAGCAGTCTGACCACCGATAATTCCAGGTGTCCTCTGCCATGCGCACAGGTAGTAAGAAGTTGGCTCTGGGAACACATGACATTTGTCATTTGGGAAGTTGCTTTAGAAAGAGGCAATATGCTCCTACACGGATGTGCAACAGTTATTTTTACTCTTGCATAACTGCCAAGGGGGACATTTTATAAACAAAACACAGTCTCTCTGGAGGGCTCACTCTGATGGAGTCTGCCCCAATTGTACAAAACACAGGTTTGATGATGCTGGGGTAATTGTTATCTACTCACCGATTAGGAAATGACACACTAGACTCTGTGCAGAGAAAGACAGGTGTTTAGAAAGGCTGAATACATATCCTTCACACAGCTATGGTACCACCATTTGGGTCATGCTGTGGAATCTTCATAGGAATTATCTGGAACTTTTATCAACTATCGAATCCTAATCCCTGGTCCCCAAGAAAGATAACTGCAACTAGTGGTAGGAATTCCTTTTTTGTTCACTTAATTGTAAACATAATAATTTGAAGTCCAGTAGAGGTAATAGTACATGTTATATCCCTGGCCTCTCAGGGACCACTTGCTTCTGGAAGTGAGGAAGGCTCAGTTCCCACCCTCTCTCCAAACCCCAGTCTCTTCAGGATCACAAGAGATGGAGCTGCTGTGTAAAAGCACTTGCTACTACACACAGAGAAATGGATGCAACAGACAAAAGTTGGGCTTTGGAAAAAGAAATTATAAGGAGGTCAGAGGACAGAAGGAGGGAGGAAAGAACTGGCTCTATTCTAGTTTGCAGATGGTGGTGATTAAGGAGACAACAGGAACGAGACAATAGGAACGTAAACCTCAGTGCACAGCTGACTCTGGTAAACACAAGATGAAAATCAGAGGAGCCGGGATACAGCGTTTGCCTTCTTCTGCAGCTTCAGCTCAACCAGCTTGGGAGCAGCACTGCACCCAGCTAGTGAACTTCTCTGAGACCTTCTAGTAAGTGTGCATCCCTTTAACAAGTTATGCTGTTTGTGGGAGCAGAGCTAAGCTGTGTGTCTGTAAAATGTCTTTTGGATCTCCATGCAGCATCCCAAATTGAACAGCATCTCAAAATGAGATAAAAATAATCTATCCTCGAGAATCACTGACTCTTCCTCCCTCAGGCAGTAACGTCCCCTTCTACCCCATTTCTAAACCTGTGGAGACAGGTTTACCCTCCTGCTCATATGCAACCCTGTTCAGAGGGTCTCCCCTTACTGCTGTGCATCTAGAGGCTGGGACTACAGGAAGCTGTCACCCACTTTCTTGGTGGCTTCCTTACGAAGAATGAGGAAAGTAGAATAGGAGGGCTGGGTACTTACAGAAAGAGTCACAACAAAGTGCCACATCACGGAGCAAGTTTTTTTAAGATACAAAAAAAAATTCACACCAAGTAGTCCATGTTCAAATTGTTATAACTATGAAAAACCTCATTCTTTGCCCTTAAATACATTCATTAAATATAAAAGAGTAAAGTGATTAGATTTTCATAATGATTAACAACACAAATTTCCTAAGGCAAAGCCCATTTTCTGTTTGTCCCCAGTAAAAGTAACTAGTTACATGTTTTAGGAACACTGATTATTCACAACTAACATTTTCCTTCTTTCTGTAATAAAAGCATTAGATGTTTTCCATGGAAAATTATAAAAATTCAAACAAGAAAAAAGAAAGAAAAAAGCGATCAAACTCAACAAACCAAATAACTGTGTTAACACTTGACCAAAAGCACTCGCCGAACAAATTAGGACAGGTCTTTCTGGACTTCTTTTTGTGTGCATATATACACTACTTAACGTCATAAAAATGAGATCATGCTATATATACCACACAGTAAACTTTTTTCAATAAATCGTAGTCATTTTCTCTATCCTTTGGGCTTTAATGAGACATGAACAAGTTTCAATCTTTGTAAAAATCATGCCAGATTTTAAAATCTTATCACAAGAAAAAATATAACTGTATGGTAATGAAATGTTAACTAGACTGATTGGGGTGTCATTTCACAATATATACAAATATTAGACTATTGTGTTGTATACCTGAAACAAATACAACGTTACACATCAAATATATCTCAATTTAGATGAGACCGGGTGCATTCTGGGTGGTATGGCCATAGACTCAAATAAACCTCAACTTAAAATAAATATATAAATAAAGTAAATAAATACATAAATACCAAAATAAAACCCATGCCAAAACATACCTGGAATTTTTCACCTTTGTGCATCTGAGTTGATCTAAATTCAGGAGAATCTATAAAGGCACAGGGGTAAATGTTATGCAGAAAATGTCCTCTATAGGAGACCTTCATTCTGATAACAGAAATTAATGTTAATAAGTTTATAATAGTTCACAAACAACATAACAATCCTCAAAATCCTCAAAATCTTATGGGCTTGTATTTTGTACTAACGTTTTAAAGACTCCATGCATGACTGACATAATTAAAAGTACTTCCTGAAGACAACTATTTATTTCAAAATCAATTTCGCCAACAGTACGACAGGTTCTGGTATCGAGCTAGTCAAGCGCCTTCCAATGGGTATCACTGCTATTATATCTACTTCAGTGATACCCCCTAACTCAGACACTTTCGAGACAGAAAGGGGGGTAGTAATTATTATGCCAGAACAATATACAATCTCTCCCTCTCCAGAAAACTGATACTCCTAGAAGTTATATTTGTGACATTAAAAAAATAATCACCTCTGAAACACAAACAAGTTTCTTGAACTTCAACGCCTAATTCAAACCTACTTCAATTTTGATTCATTAACTTCAAAAGATTTATTTACTAATTAGAGAGAGAGAAAGAGAATGATTTGCTGTTCCACCCATTTATACATTCATTGGTTGCCTCTTAGACATATGTGCTCTGAGGATCGAACCCACAGCCTTGGTGTATCTGGACTAAGCTGTAATCAGCTAAGCTACTTAGCTGGAGTCTGACTCATTAACTTTAAATAAAAGTCAAAGAAAATTAACAATGTTCACAATTGAAAATCCTGACACCAACAAGATCGAGAACAGCAAATTCTATATAACTAACATGTTGCTCTGTAGTGTTTCAAAATGCAGTCATAAAAGGAAAGTTCACCACCAACCAACTCTGGGACCACTTCCTCCATTATTGGGCAATATTCCCTTCCATTCATGTCTCACCCAGAGGCCATGAAAAGATCACTTACTTTCCCTTCAGGAGAATACTCAGGCGGTCATCAACTGAGGTTTTATCCTCTATAGCATAAGTCTGGCCCTTTTTCAAGGGTTGAATCATACAGAACTGCCCAGTTAATCTTCTGAACAAATCTGGAGGCACACGGAGCGGTTCAAACAATCGCCGGTAGATGCCATTGAGTTCCTTTTCAATCTTTACCTAAAATGCAGCAATGACAACAACTGTACTAATGCAGCAACACCAAAACACTGGCTTCTGTGGTCTAAGATTTAGAGAGTAAATTTGTAATACATACCGTCACCCTTCCATATCTCAGTCAATGGAATCTTACACAGAGGGCAAGTAGTGCTAGAAGTCTCGATGCTAAAAGGGCACTTCTGCAGTTAAATGGATCGGACAGCTCATGGGGGAGGTTTGCACTATTGATTCCATCTCTCCCCATGTGCTACAAAGCAACTGTGGAGGTTTTGAATGTTGTTACAGCATTCGCCTTCCCACTCTTAGTATTTTTTTATCATTAACACAAAATCTTTTCATTTTTAGGACAATACTGTTTTGCAGAAATTACACTAACTTTAAAACATTTAGCAAGAAAATAAACACACAAAATTGGAATCTACATGGAAACACATTTATGAAAATACATACATTAAGTGTTTCACCTACATGTAATGATCATTTAATGCACCAGTATAGCAAAACAAGCATCCACAGCTACAATCATTGCTTCTCATTTATTCTAGAGCAAAGTGCAAAGTGTAAAAGCATTTCAGGGTAGCAGCGTCATCCTAAGCTAAAACAGAATCTGTAGAATAGGGAACCACTAGTGAGAAACGCTGGCTACTGGAAGAAGGGAAAAGTGAAAAGGCTCAGTCGCCTCTGTTGTCAGACAATCGAGGCTCAGATCACATCCACCTTTGGCCCAGCATTAGTGTGGGAAAGCTGGACCACGTGTCAAACAGCTTTGGGGTTCAAGTGATCGTCAGTCCCAATGAAATCTATGGCAGTCACTCGATGAAGCCTAAAGACCCAGATGATGAGAGCTGCTCAGAGGTCAAGGCAGCCTTTGTAGTGTTCTTACTTGTCCTGCTGTTTCATTGTAACAAAGAACCAGCATTTATATATTTTTTAAAAGTAGGTTTATAGTCTGAGAAGACACAAAAGCTCAGATACTAAGTGATTTACTCACTTGACGCTACCATCACATCGGCCACTTCTAAACCTTATGTTCAAAACTTGGGACTGCAGCAAGTTTCAATATTCAGAAACAGTAATCGTCATTATTCCAGTCATCTACCTCCTTACTAGTAATGAGTATTTAAAATAACTCATTCACAAATAAGTCTCACTTCCAGTTTGTACACTAGCCAGCGTGGCACAGTAATGAATACATGAACTGAAAAATCTATTGACTCATATTCATACTCTGCTTATCCTGCAAGTCTTAGCTCAAGTCCCAATTCCTTCATGATGCACCCTTAATTCTTCTCTTCGAAAGCATCCACTCATCAAATGTGTTTTTTGAGCACGCACTATGTGCCAAGCATGGTTGATAGGAATAGGGTATAGAACAGTAAGTGTGGTAGATACTGTTATTCCCAACTATTTGCTGTTCCCACCCCCTGCAAGAGGATTATACATCCCTTTACCCCATCCTACCCCCCACATTATCAGGCGTGGCCATGTCGCTGGCTTTGGCCCATAAAATGTGAGCAGAATTGACATATGCCCCTTCTGAGCAGAAATTTGAAGAGACACTGGGTGTTTCTTCTTTGTTCTTGTCTTCTCTCTGCTGTGAGAATGCATGCCCAAACAGAAGCCACTGCCTCAGCAGACAGCCTGAAATGAAGACGACACATGGAACAGTCACAGCTGCCACACAGCTGCCAGTCCACACGTAAGGTGGGAGAGGGAAAAACCTGTTGCTGGTGTCTGTCACTGAGATTTCTGGTTGTTCATTATACAGCCTTTCTGGAGGCTGGCTGTATTTACAGCATAACATGGAGAAAACTAACACCCTAGGGAAAACAGACTGGGTTACAATCCAGTGGAACGCCTATCAGAATGCCTATCATATATCTATCATCTGTGTCATTCAAACTGTAATTTCCCATAAATTGCCTCATTTTCTAACAGTTTTCCCCACATGTCTGGCCTTGAATATAAGATTAGGGCAAGTATTGTATTTTTTACTTGATTGAATATTTGTGTGTGCTTTGGACAGTCAGTAAACTTATATGAAGCGATATCTAGGAGCCATGCATTTTCCTGTATTTTCCTATTTTATTTGTATCTTTTCATTTTTGGTATGACTGAGGAAACACAGCAAGATAAAACAGCGTTGAAAAGAAAAAGTTAAATCCTAGTGTTTTGATGACAACTCACCAAAAATGATGAAATCCTTAAATGAGTATTTTGGGCATAAGAAAAAAACACAATCATTACATTTGAAAGCCAGCACGAGGCCTGACTGGTGGCTGGGCTGGCTGGAGCTCGTTCCCTACACCAAAAGGCTGAGGGTTAGGCCCCCAGGCAGGGTGTGTAGGGGAGGCAACCAATCGGTGTTTCTCTCTCCCATCAGTGTTTTTTCCCCCTATCCCTCTACCTTCCTCTCTAAACATATTCTTGGGTGAGGATTAAAAAAAAAACTAGCATGAAAAATATTGCATGAGCTATTTGTAAATCGCTAGTGTGTTTATAGAAGTTGCCTATGAATAATTTTACAACTAGGCAAAGATATTTGCAAGTAACATCTGAATATCAACAGAGAAATAATGAAGTTATATGTCGAAAAAGAGAGTATTGTCACGTTGTTTCATGTCTAAACTGCCCTAATGATTTAAAAAAGTTTAAAAGCCTCATCTGTAGAGCACACTGCATGGTGTTCAAATGTTTCACTTTCAGGCATGTGTAAACAGACAGCCTCATCTGGAACGATATTAAAGGGACTGAAAATGTCAGATGCTCATTCTCAAGTCTGAACAAAGTACTCTAAAAGCTTTCCAGCTTTAAAATCTCTTCCTTACTAATTAACTTCAAGTAATTACCGGTCTCTTCTTGTACAAAAGATATGAAAGATGCAAAGTGTTGACGCTGAGGAACACAGCGTTCCAGACCATGACATCCAAGGCACATCGGTAGAGGGTGGCCCAGACGATGTAAAGGGAGCATCCTGTTGAAAAATTAAATCCGTTAGATGTTTAGAATAGCTTAATAAATCTGTAAATAAACCAAAAACATTCTAAAAATACCTAAGCCAAACATCCCATGAAGTTTCATTTTGTTTTTTGTCTGATTATGAAAAAAGAAAAACATGCTTCATTGCAGAACATTTGTAGGTAGAGAATCTTTTTAAAAGAGGAAAAAAATCCATAATTCTATCACTTAAAAAAACCAATATTGATATTTAATACTTCTTCACAGTCTTTATGCATTTTTACCTGATGGAAAAACTACTGTATATAATTTTAAAACCCATTCTTTTACTTATGGCAGCAATTTTCCCATTGTATTAAAAACTCTATGTGTATGTAGTTTTTAATGACTGTAACTGATTAAACTATAATTTATTCCACCATCTTCCTATTGGTGGACAGATGAGACTCGTTTGAGTTGTAATTTTTGATAGGTAGCCAAAACATCTTTATATGTAAAAATTGATGTGTTTTTGTGGCTCTTTGCTTTGGGTGGTTTACCTGACAGTGAGTCAAGGGAATGAACTTCATTGCTTCTGATGACATTGAAGAATCATTTTCCAAAAGGTTTTCTAACAATTCTCAATCCTACTAGTTGGGAATGCCAGCATCAAGTTGTCAGTACTGTAAAATTTGAAAACTCTTAATTTGATAGTGAGGAGTTTTGTATAATTATATTTTGCATTTCCAAGACTTTGGTGAGTTTGGACTATTTAACCCAAATCTTCTAACCATCCTAATTTTCACTTGGTGGTTATCCATTCATCTATGAGAATCTTACTAGTTTGTCTTATTGATTCTCTTACTCTAAATAAAATAGCAACAGCTTCTTTTGATTAATGGTGAGAGCATCAATATATATATTTAACTTAAAATAAAATTATCAATATGATACATATCAATGACACACACACATAAAAACTAACCTCATGTTTAAAAGTTATTGATTTGCAATTTTTTATTCCCTCAGACTAATCTGAGGCAGCTGAGTAACAGCATAAAACGTAAAACTTTAAATGTTCTTTAAATATTTCATAGAAAATTTTGAAAAAAAATTAAATATTATTATTTAAATGAGACAAGGTAACATAATGGAAAGGCCAAAGGGAAGTGAGAGGAGCTGAATTACAGGCCCAGTCAGGCCAGGGCCATAGTTTCTGGTGAGTCATTCGACATATCCAGGCCTCAGTTTCTTCATTATAAAGTATTGGGCGAAATGACCTCTTTAGTCCACTCCACCTCCAAAACTCAGTCTTCAAATTCATAATTAGCTTTTGATTTTTGTAGTGTGTATTATTATTTTTCCATTCAACACTCTGCTCCCTCTTCCTCGGCCATTCCATGTCATCATTCATATGTACAATAAGCTACTCTTCATTCTCTATAAACACGCTGAATTTCCCTCTCCTCTATGCCTTTACCTGGATACCACATACACTCACACTCAAAGAAATCCTCTTCATCTCCCAAAAGCAAGCTCCAATGTCATCTCCTCAGGGAAACTTTGCTCCACCACCCTTGCTAAACCTATCATTCTCCGTTGCTCCTTGACACGGGCCACACCTGTATCACATGTGACCACCCATCTGTTTTTCTCCAGCCCTCAGGAGTGTCTTCCTCAAGGATGGAGATTGTCTTCTTCAATCTTTGTCTGACATATTACAGGTGCTCAAAAATGCACGTGAATGAATGAATCATTAGGGAAATAATCACAGAGTAATTTGTCAAGAATTGTGGCCTCAAATAATAAATCTGATTGTTTTAGTCTTTCGATGTGAATCAATTTAATCTGCTTCATCAGGGTTACTGGGGCCCCCCAAAAAAGTTTTATTTAAACGCTTTCGTCTGGGTAATTTCAATTGCTCTTGCTCCTAATGTTGTTTTGCTGCCATATCAAGTGTATGCCTGTTCAAATAATAATATTTAAGATTATGTAGTACTTACTACGCATCAGGTTCCATTTTAAGTCAAATGTGCACACACACTCATTTAATACTCACAAGAACCCTAGATGGTGGTATTATTTTTACCCTATTTGACTATGGGGAAACTGAGGTATAGAAAGGTTAAATCTCTTGCTCCAGTTACACAGTTAGCAAGTGTTGGGACTAGGATTCAAATCACACACTCTGGCTCCAGAATCCACACTTCTACACACAAATGGATTTTCTGATATCTGGGGAATCTAAACAACATATGAAAAACACACAAAGGTTTATCTAAAGTAAGGCAGTGATATGGCATGTGAAGGCCTACATTCCAAGTTACCTGATATACTGCTAATTCAGTGACAAAGACATATTTTTGGTATGCTCCAGATCTGAGAAGGAATTCTCTAAAGCTCTCTGTACAAAACCTGTCTGATGCCAGCTACAGGAAAGTTGCATAAAATCTCAGTCAGGTATCTTACCTATAGCTAACATCCCCCTAAGAAGTATCATATGGAGCTGAAGAGTAGTTGGAATAATCAATCCGACTGCAAAAAAAACATTTGCTACATGAAAAACTAGATGATGTATCTCTCTCCAGTTTTCACAAGTGGTCTCATTGGAAGGCACAGGTATAATACTTGTTAACTCAGGTGTAAAACCTATTGCTGTTGATCCTGCCAATGGGCTGGACTCAGTGTAATTCATCTTGAAAATTCCTGTAAAAACAAACAATAGGACAATCATAAAAATGACAGCTGTATCTTATCACCCTGATAGATGTTATACCAACATTGTTTCTGCAGATAAACATTGGTAAATAGACTTCTCTGCGGCTAATGAGTTACCAGGGGTGTCAAACTCATTTTTACCAGGGGCCACATCAGCCTCAAGGTTGCCTTCAAAGGGCTGAACGTAATCTTAGGACTGTATAAATGTAACTACTCCTTAACTAGGGACAAGGAGCTTGGCGCTGCTGCCAGGTAGAAACAAGGTAGAGGGCCAGATTCAGCCCTCAGGCCTGGTGTTTGCCACCTGTGAGTTAGACAGACCCAGGTCCAAACCCCAGCTCTGTCACATATTGAATCTTTATCTGTTAAATAATGATAATAATACCTCATCTGACTTCATGATTAATATTTGTCTTTACGATTAAATGAAATAAAATACATAAAATATTTAGCAGAGCACACTATTCTCTGATATATGTGTGTGTATATATGTATATCTACATATCTGTAGTACTATTTATCTGTACATAAACATACATGATGGTGAGGGAGAACGGAAGGGTGGAATTAGCTAGTCTGAAAGATAAGCACTGATGTTCATAAACTACAACAATTACAGAGTTATTTAATATAGTTGCCCACCATATTTCCAATAGTGACACCAAATATAAAAACAGGAAGAATAACTGGAATAACTGACTTTTTGAAAAACTTAAAAAAACAAACCTCATATTTAAATATGAAGACAGGATATTTAGAAGGTTCTATTTTTATATTGTTGTGAATTCATTGTATCCTACATTTATATACATTCTACATTCACATGAATACATAATATATATATTACTGTAATCATTTATAGATATAAAGAAAGATATAACATTTACTCCTTCTTTTAGTGTCTAATTTAAATCTCTACTTTCTTTCCCATAAAAATTCTAGTTGGTTGCATCTGACAAATTGAGAAGTAATAAACTTCCATTTTACTTATGTGTAGGTCATAAATATACATTTAACTATTTAATATTAAAATCTATAAGAAATACATTTCAAAGAATATATATTTTACATAAAGTGGCACTACTTTCTGACCATAGCACCTGTCCTCCATCTCTGGTATTTAAAAAACTCTTTCTATACGTTTTATACAGTGTTAGAACAATTTTACTTAGTAAAGACATGTATTCAACACTGTAAGAAGCAATGGTATTAAATTTGAGGAACAAAAACTGTTTTTACTCATTTATACCTCTAGATAGACTTTAAAAACTTTTTCTACTTTTCTATTATTAATTATATAAATTGGTCCCTGACAAAAACTATGTATATTTACAGAATAGGTGAATTATCCTGGTTCAAGAAAAGAATTCCAAATGGGAACCAAAAATACCTTTAAATTTAATTTAAAATATGTATTTTTTCTAAATAAGGTCAATTAACCATACTTTTCCATTCATTTTTTTTTGTCATACTAAAGGTTTTTGATGGTAGGAATAATTGAAACAGGTTGGGCATTCTGAAAGGATGTTATTAGACAAATATGTAAGAATTCCACATCTCTTAAGGTGATTAAAAAAACATACACACACCAACTTACAAACTGTGAATGAAATGATAAAATTCATTAAAGATCTTTTTACATAATTCCAAAATAGCTCATAAATACAAGAGAAATCTTGTATTGACTTAGATATTGATTTTCTGCAAAAGTAAAGAAATCATAAAAATTCAACTACTTTCCAAATGTTTCAATCAATAAAAATACAAACCTATTGGGGTTGGGGGAGGAGCATCATTATTTTAATAACTCTACTTACACAAAGTTTGCTTTCAACGACCAAACCAGAATTAATCAAATAATTTCTGCAGGAGGGAGAATGATATTAAATGTCCTCTATCACTCATAAACTAATGTCAATGTCAGCCTATACATTAGCATCACATAGGCTAACAACAACTACCATTTCTATGGCATTTTAGAACGTGCTTTCACTTCCATTGTCCTATTTGTTCTTTTGACTACCCTATGTTCTCCGTGAGGTAGACCATAACGTAATCATCTGTGTAGCGATGCCAGAAGTGAAAGCCATAGGAAAGGGACACAAACAATGGGGAACACAGTTAGAAATCGCTTTTCAGTCTCCCCAAGCCTCAGCAATAAGGACAGAAGAATCCTACCCTTCCTGAATTGAGAGACTCAGTGTCTATACCACCAGCTCCAGAGAGACACCTTAGCCAGGGAAAATCTCTTCTGCCCCTTCTGTCTGCTTCTCTCTGGGAACAGAGGAGGCTGGGCCAGGTGGTCTCTGAAACCTCTTCAAGTTTTAATAGCCTGTGTCTCTCTAATACACATTTACATATACCCCCCCCCCCCAATCCACCTGATTACACTTGTATTGCCAACTAATTCACTGTAGTTCAGTTTCAGGCTTTTAAATGTTCTGCAAGGGGCACTAAAGTTACCAATTCCTGGTCCAAGAGAAATGACAGGGAAACTATAACTACTGACCCAAGAACAAAGGGAATAATAATACAAAGTTTTAAAAGGTGAGATCATCCTACAACATATTTTGATACACTATGCCTTATTAAAGATATACATATACATACAGTTTATGTTTACATTTCTATGTATTTTTAAATCATGTATTAATTAATATATTATATATCATTTATTTACTTGTATATTTATCTATTGTCTATTATTTGCCTATGTATCTTTATCTGTATGCCTATTTTGAAATGCCAGTTATCTACTGTCAATAAATATTGATAGGGTCTTGCCAGTTTCAGCTCCCTTTGAGCCGTATTAGTAGTGATAAAAGTGGTTTGCACTAAACTATCCTTACACAGAGAATGAGTGGGTCTAATGAGGAAGATTAGACTGGTAAATTGGTAAACGTTCAGATTAATTTTGATTAAATAGAGAAAACTTTGCTTTCTTCTATTAGTTTTCGGAGTCTAATTCCTACAACTACCTGTTTAGTAAAGTCCTGTTTATGTGTTGTTTTTCAAATAAGTATCTGCAGGGCTACATAGCTAAATGCTGAAACTAACCTCAACCTTTCAACAAACTACAAAAATGAAGATAACAGCAGTGAGCAGAAGTCGTACTAGTATACGTGTTCAGTTCATTCTGTAATTATAACTGAACCTTTGTACATCTTCGGAATCCCAAAGGGCATTTATGTCGTTGAGTCTTTTCTCACTTAAAAACAAGCAGTTTCTATGACCTGCCTGGACAACTGGTGTGTGTGTATGGGGGGGGAGGGGGAGCGGGGAGGGTAGTGGCGAGGATCTCGCGTTCCCTAGTCATCTCTGCCCCCAAAGGCCCCGCTCACCTGGTTCCTAAAAGAAGGAGGGTCAGTGTCCACTGTTCTCTTTGACCCGAAGCTCTCAGACCACGAGATGTGCACTGAGCGCGGTGTTCCACCTCACACCACCGCACACCGCCTCCGCGCAGGACCCGGCGGCCCTACTGGGGGAGAGGAGGAGCCGTAGTGGGTTCAGAGGCCGGGAACCCCCGGAGCCCAGCGGGAAGAGACAGGCCGAGGTCACCAAGGATATGCCCTCGGCAAAGCGCGGGAACGGGCACCCGATGAGACCTGAGCGCCGGGGGACGCTGGCGCTCCCAAACCGGAGCTGCGGAAGCTGACTCTCGAGGGTCTGTGGCCTCCGCGCCAACACCGCGGGAGAAGAGCCGCTTCCAAGGGCAGGGAACCCCGAGAGGGCGCGGCCCACCAGGAGAGGGCGGGGCCCGGCGGCGGCGGCGCGGAGACCGGGCAGCCGCCGCCTGGGACACAGAAGTTGCTCACAGTGGAGCAGGGATCCAAGTTTCGCTTCCCGATTTAGCCCCGGGAGCGCGAGGCGGCAAACAGCCGGCTCTCGGTGGCAGCTGCACCTCCTTCTCCTTACCTGGCTTGTCCCAGGCTCCGATCCTGGGCGGCGCTGACCAAAGTTTGGGGCAGCCACCAGCGGGGCGCAGGGACGCGGGTGCGACGGCTCCAAAGGCGCCCGATGCGAAAGACTCAGCAGATCGGTGGCTCCTCGGCTCGTAACGGATCCCCGCGCAGGCAGTAGCTTTGACTAAAATAGGCATCGCTACAACGGCGTCCAGGGCTGGGGCCTCACCGCGCACGCGCCCGGCGCCCCGACGTCCCCCGCCCCAGCGGGCGGAGCCCGGGGCTTCCACCCGGACTCCCCTCCAGGTTCCGCGAGCTGCACCGCCGGGTCCGCACACCCGTAATCACTTTGAAACACCCGCTTCTTTCTTTCCCCGTTTCCTCACGACTTCTCGATTCTGTCCTTGTTTGGGCATGAGTGGGGGGAGGGTGCGGGCAGCAACTTGGGACCAGCGGCGTCGGTCGCTCGTACTCGGGGGTGTAACTCGAGCCCTAGAGTCCCAGCAGGGAGACAGGTCAGGATAAGAAATGAGAACTGTGATCTGCTTTTCCCCTCGAAAGTCAAACGACTCACTCGCATAACTCCTTTCTGGGACAGTCGCCTGCTGCTCGGCACAAGCCGGGAAGGGCTGGGAGAGCACGCATCACGCATCTGAGCTTGGCGGCGGAGGCTGGAGGTTTGGTCCCCAGAAGCAGGACACCTCCCTGCCGGACTCCGCAGGGGCCGGAGCAAGGCAGCCCTGCTGCTGCTGCTGCTGCTGCGGTGGCCACTCAGGAGAGACTTTTGACACGAGCCACTGTATTGTTTTCAAAGGAAAGTATTTATTCGAAATTTGCATTCCAATGGCATTGCAGGACCCTCTATTAAAAGCAAAGCTCCACGAAATTTGCCACGTAAATTTGATATATTTGTGGCCTTAAATTGGAAAAGAAGATGTGAAAATATGCTGCAATCAATCTTTACTGTTTATAGAGGACAACTATTTAGGTAAGACATGCAGGGCAAATTAATGACAAGTCAGCTTGAGGGGAGGGATGGAGGACAAAAGAAGAAGGTTAGATGGGCGTTCTCAGTTCCCACACAAGGTCCCCTTATGGGATAAAATTTGTGCCTGTTATTAGAGTCTGAGGTCCCTGGTGAGTGCCAAACATTCTTGAAATATACAAGAGACTACAGGTACATTATAGTGTATCTAGGAGTGCCGAGTCTCACCTGTGAATGGTCGGTTCAGCATTGGGTTCAATCATAGGCTGGACAGACCAGGTTTGAATCCTGCCTCTGCTACCAGCTACATGTGTGACCTTGGGGAAGTTACTTAGCTTTTCTAATCCTCAGTTTCTTCTTTTGTTCTATGGGGCTGCTGCTGCTGCTGCTGCTGCTGCTGCTGCTGGTGACAACTGCAACTGTACCTCCTAGAATTATTTGAAGACTAATTATTATACACACACACACGGCTTAGAATGGTACACGATACATACATAGAAGGTCTATGTATATGAATATGTTATAAAGCTCCTCTAACATGTTTGAAATTTGCTCTAACTACATAAGATTAGTTTCCAAGGCCATTTCTTCAGAGTATTTCTTTCTTGATGCTCCACCAGCCATTTTGGTAGCTACCACTAAATACACTTTAGGATGCAGATGTAGTGATAAATGTACTCAAAGATTTTGCATGGATATTCATTGGAGTGTGACTTACGTAATGAATACTGGAAGTAATCTAAATTCTAACATTAGGGAACTAAGTAAATTATAGGACATCCAAACAATCTTGTTATAAGTAACTATTAAAAATAGTTTATATAAAGATAATAGACATAATAATGTCTATTAATTTTATAGAAGAGAGGTCAGCAAACTATGGCCCAAAAGTCCAGCCTACTGCTGAATTTTTTAGACTGTGAAATGTTTACATTTTAATGGTTTAAAAACTCAAAAGAAAAATAATATTTCATAACATGAAAATTATATAAAATTCAAGTTCAGAGACCATGAAGTTTAATGGGAACCAGCCACCTCATTCATTTACAGTTGCTTTTGTGCTACAAAGGCATCCTTGAGAGGTGGCAACGGAAACCACATGACCCTGCAAAGCCTTAGATATTTACTGTTTGGCTTTTTACTGACCCTGATACAGAGTGTACATTATACCAGATGCTGTGATAAGTGGTTTAAATTTATTAAGCTGCTGAATCTTCACAATGGACCCTACAAACAATCAGTTATTATTATTTTTATCTCCATTGTATAGATGGGAAACTGAGATAACAGAGAGGTGGAGTGGTCTGCTCAGGATCACACAGCTACTGAGAAGCTGAGCCAGGATGTGAACGAGGCGTCTAGTTCCCACACCTGGACTCTCATTCACTAGCTGCACAGTTTCTGCCACCTTCCAACTCTAGATGTAGTCTCCCACTGAAAGATGTAAAACAGAGGAAGGCAAGTTACAAGAGTGCGTAGAATATTTCAAATATCCAGAGTGGTGAACACTAAAATCTTACATTCCTTAACTTAAAGTGCTGAGATTTTAAGTGACTTTTCTTTTTTTCGCTCCCTCCTTCTACACAGCCCTCCCTCCCTCCCTTCCTTCCTCTTCTTTCAATTACTCTTGCTTCTTCTCTTGCTAAATTTTCTACAGTGATTATATGTTACTTTTATAATAATTTTTAAACATTTATTAAAACAGTAAAGCCCAGGTTTAACTCTTACAGACAGGAAAGCCAGACCCCAGAGGTTTGGTTATGGAGTCATACAAAAGATTGCATACTTTATCAGAAGAACACTGGATGCGATATGATAGAACTTGTGTCCTGACCTTTGATAGAGTCTGTGTTTTATGTTTCATAGACGCAGGGACCAAACTAATCCTAAACCCTTCACTACAACCCGTCTAAGAATTAAAAGCATAATTTTATAGTTAAATTTTTTATCAGTGACATGAATACGAGATCTATAAAATTGAAAAAAAAAGACTTCTAGACACAAAAATTTAGATTTGGAAATGTCTTAGGCTCCTTGGTCTACTACTGGCCATAGAAAGGGTCAGACTGAAAGATTCTCAACACTAAAGTGTGATACGAGGATGCAACTTGCACAGAAGGATAGAATGAAAAGGACACAAGGCATAAATAACAAAATACAGTGCAGCCAGTCTTCTCTGCAAAAACTCTGGCTAGTACATCTTAGATTTACATAAACAGTTATTTCTATCTTTATTTCTCTATGGGCATCCTCATCTGCTTTTACTATTTGGACGAAAACTTGGTGAGATATCAGATTTCAGAGAGAACAAGTTTTGTGAAAATAAGTCCTGAGGGAATCATTGATTTTGACAGTATATAGCATTATCTTTCTTATCTATATCCACTCATGGTTTACATCATTGCAAACTTTCTTTCAACTCTTGTTCCTAATTACATGGAGACTATAGCTTCTTTTGATATGGTCTCATAGCAGACAGTTCTGATCAAACGTGGATTATTAAAGTGATTTAATTAGATTCTTTCTGTACTAAGTTCCTCTCATTAACTATTACATTACTCTTTTCATTGAGCAGTTTGCCAAACATCCTTTGACTATTTTAAAATTTTTCTCTTTTTTAAAAAATGAATATACTTTGTTTTGTTAGAGCAGTTTTAGATTTACAGATGATTAAGTAGATAGTATGAAAGTTCCCTTTCTTCCCTGCTTACAGTTTCCCCTTGCATTAGGGTGATACATTGGTCACAAATGGAGAACAAATATTAGTGTGCTATAATTAACAGAGTTTGCATTAGGGTTATCTTTGAGTTCTCCCATCCTATGGGTTTTGCTGAATGTATAATGTCACATATCCACCTATGACATAGTAAGAAATATAGGTTTGGTCTCTTCTCTCAGTTCCTGACACAGAGCTCCTAGAACCTTTGTAGTTTCCTGAGTGATAGGGGTGCTGGAGGCATCTTTTTTTCTAACACTCAGTCTTTAACCCCCAATTCTTGCCACAGCCCTCCTGAAACCTTTATTACTTTCTGAGTGATGGGGGTGGTAAAATCATCCTACAGAGAGCTCCTAAATTGCTTGCAATTTGCTGGGTGATGGGAGTGTCTTTTGTTCTAATGACAGGAGCCTAGGTGAGTGCCAGGATAGCTTCAGGGTGGGTCCTGGTCACCAGAAAGACCAAGCCATGATTAGATGGTTGGAACTCTCAGCCCCGTTCTGTGTCCTCTGGAGAGGGGAGAGGGGCTGGAGACAGAGTTAGTAATTGATCACAATTATTTGACAGAGCTTCCATAAAAATCCCTAAACTAAGGGGTTCGGAGAGCTTCCGGGTTGGTAAAGACAAATAAGTGCTGGGAGGGTCATGCACTCCAACCGCACAGGGGCAGAAGCTCCTGCACCTTCTTCATACCTTTTCATCTGGCTGTGTGTTTGTATCCTTTGTTATATCTTTTATGATGTATTCCCTGGAGTTACATAAGTCATTATAGCAAATTATCCAATCTGAAGATCAGGTCACAGGAACCGCAATTTAAAGCCAGGTTGGGCATAAGTGTGAACCTGTGGACACACTACTTGTGACTGGCATCTGAAGTGGGGGCAGTCCTGTGGAATTGAGTCCTTAACTGGTGGGATCTGCACTAACTCTGGGTAGTTAGTGTCAGAATTGAATTGTAGGACACCTGTTCAGTGTCTGAAAAGCTGGAAAATTGGTTGGTGTGGGAAAAACACAAACACATTTGATGTCTGAAGTGTTGTGAGCAGAGACAGAATGTTCCTTTGGTGATGTCATGTACCTACCATTACTGTACCACACCGAATAGTGTCACTGCTCTAAAACTCCCCTGTGCTCCACACACTCATCCCTCTCCTCCCTCCCTTCCTGAATGCCTAGCAACCACTGATTCTTTTTAATGTATCCATAGTTTTGCCTTCTCCAAAATCTCACGTAGTTGGCATCATATAGAATATTGTCTTTTCAGAGTGGCTGCTTTCACCAAACAATATTCATTTAATGTCACTCCATGTCTTGTGTTTTGATAGCTCATTTTTTAAATCACTGAATAGTATTTCATAGTATGAATGTACCACAGTTTGTTTATCCATTTACCATAAAAAAAACCCCATCTTGATTTCTTCAAGTTTTGGGCAATTGTGAGTAAAGTTTCTATAAACATAAAAGCCACAAGTTTTTAAAAAATAAAAACCGTGTATTCAGGTTTTTGGGACATGTTTTCAACTCATTTGGATAAATAACAAAAAGTGCGATTGCTGGATCATATGGTCAAACTATGTTAGCTTTCTAAGAAACTGTCAAACTGTCTTCCAGAGTGGCTATTTCCCATTCCCATCAGCAAAGCAATGAATGATGGCTCCTATTGCTCCACATTCTTGCTAGCATTTGCTATGATCACTTATTTTAGTGTTAGCCATTTTAATAGGCATTTCTGCATTTAAAAAAATATTATTTATTTTTAGAGAGAGGGGAAGGGAGAGAGAGAGGGAGAGAAACATCAGTGTGCTGTTGCCTCTTGCACACCCCCTACTGGGGGCCTGGCCCACAACCCAGGCATGTGCCCTGACTGGGAATCAAACCAAAGACACTTTGGTTTGCAGGCTGGTGCTCAATCCACTAAGCCACACCAGCCAGGGCTATCTTGCCTTCTAAACTAACCCTGCAGTATACTGATTTTGAATTATAGAAATGTATACTTGAAACCTGTATGATTCTATTAACCAATATCATCCCAATAATTTAATTGAAAATTTGAAAATCATAACAATAGCAACACAACAGCAAAACTGACTCAGTTGATTAATTTGTTCAAAATAACTAAACATGTTATGCACTGAAGAGGTGTTTTATATTTTGGCTAAATAAAAACCAGGGAATGACATCTCAAAGCAAGGAGGTGTAATCTTTCACATCATCATTGCATTCGAGGCCTATGGTCTAAAAAAAGGTCTAACTAGTTCTTATACTACATTCAGGGAGAAGCTCTCTAAGAAAGTTGGATTACATTTCAGTCATTGAGCTCTTATCAAGGGGTTCATTCAATAACTCTTAAAAGAAATAAAACACAACTAAAATTTTAAAACATGACCTAGAACTTTAAGGGGATAGTGAATTATGAAGGCAAGTTGAAAGAATGGAGGCTTTGGAATTAGCACCTAGATTTGAACCATGGTTTTTACAGTGAGTTCAAATCATTTATCAAACTTTTCTGAGGCTCAATCACTTGTATGTTAAATTGGGAAAATAATTCTTAATTGACAGGATTATTTTGACTTTAGAAATTAGGTTTTATTTGTTTGTTTATTTGTTTGTTTGTTTTAGAGAGATATGAAGGGAGGGAGAGAGAGAGGGAGAGAAACATCAATGTGTGGCTGCCTCCCACATGACCCCCACTGGGGACATGGCCAACAACCCAGGTATGTGCCCTGACCAGCAATCAAACCAGCAACCCTTTGAATTTGCAGCCTGCACTCAATACACTGAGCTACCCCAGCCAGGGCTAGAGACTGTGTTTTTAAAAGTGCCTGGCATGCAGTTTTTTGTAGCTTAATTGTGCATCTCTTTTAACCCCTTATTACATTCTGCACATGGTACATAATTGGTGAAAACTCTCAGAATTTCAATCATCAAAATTCCCTAGTCTAATGAAATAGTTGAAATATTCTATGAACACATATAATAGTTCATAGAATAAGATGTATTTGCTTGTTTTAAGTAGATGGATTACAATATACACAAGACTGATATTTCAAACAAAATTTGTATATTGTAAGACTTTGGCATATGCTAAAATTTTCAGTGGTTTGGGATTTCCCTGGAGTAGCCAGAAATGAGATATTGGCTTTAAAATAAAACTCATGAAATATGCAATGGTATAGATTCTAGACACAAGGCACTTGACAGATCTGTTACAGTAATTCATCATCTTAGGGTTGGCAGAAGTATGCACAGAGTGACTGTAATGTCTAAAACTAGTGGTCTGACACTTGTTCTGCCCTCCTCATTTGTTTAAAATACTAACAATCATGAAGGAAGGCAATAGATGAAGCATTTAATAAAATTTCCTAATTTTAAGAAAACTGTTTCAAAGAGAAGAAATTTATTTACAAGTAACTAAGCATAACAGAATCTCTTTTTTAAGTGTCAAAAGAGGATCAAAGAAGTAGCTCTGAATTCACAATCAGTCTGGAAGAAGCTTCAGAGCTGGAGCTCAGGTTGGATCTGCAAAACAGAACTGGATCTTGGATTCAGGCAAGTTCCCCTGGAACTGCACATTCAAAAGCCTGGTACCAACCCCTGTCACTACCTCTCTTGTGTTTTATTCTAGAAATTCAAACCCTTGAATCTTGTCTGGGAATCCCAAGTTAAGCACCTCTACTTTTAGAGAAGAGAAAGTCAACAACCCTGAGGATGATTCTGTTAAAGGTATGGTTTTTTTTAAAAAAAATTAAATATATTTTATTCATTATGCTATTACAGTTGTTCCATTTTCCCCCTTCACTCCCCTCCACCCTGACCACCCCCTCCCACCCACATTCCCCCCCTTTAGTTCATGTCCATGTGTCATCAGTTCTTTAGCTTCTACATTTCCCACACTATTCCTGCCCTCCCCTGTCTATTTTCTACCTATTGTCCATGCTACTTATTCTCTATATCTTTTCCCCCTCTCTCCTCCTCTCACTTCCCTGTTGCTAACCCTCCAGGTGATCTCCATTTCTGTGGTTCCGCTCCTGTTCTATTTGTTTGCTTAGTTTGCTTTTGTTTTAGGTATGGTTATTACTAACTGTGAGTTTGATGTCTTTTTTTACTGTTCATATTTTTTATCTTCTTTTCCTCAGATAAGTCCCTTTAACATTTCATATAATAAGGGCTTGGTGATGATGAACACCTTTAACTTGGCCTTATCTGAGAAACACTTTATCTCTCCTTCCATTCTAAATGAAAGCTTTGCTGGATAGAACAATCTTGGATGTAGGTTCTTGCCTTTCAAGACTTGGAATGCTTCTTTCCAGCCCCTTCTTGCCTGCAAGGTCTCTTTTGAGAAATCAGCTGACATTCTGATGGGAACTCCTTTGTAGGTAACTGTCCCCTTATCTCTTGCTGCTTCTAGAATTCTCTCCTTCATTTTTACCTTGGGTAATGTAATTATGATGTGCCTTGATGTGTTCCTCCTTGGGTCCAACTTCTTTGGGACTCCCTGAGCTTCCTGGACTTCCTAGAAGTCTATTTCCCTTGCCATATTGGGGAAGTTCTCCTTTATTATTTGTTCAAATAACTTTTCCATTTGTTGTTTTTCCTCTTCCCCTTCTGGTACCCCTATAATTCGAATGTTGGAACACTTAAAGATGTCCTGGAGGTCCCTAAGCCTCTCCTTATTTTTTTGAGTTCTTGTTTCTTTATTCTTTTCTGTTTGGTTGTTCCTTTCCTCCTTCTGGTCCCTTCCATTGATTTGAAACCCAGTTTTCTTTCCATCACTTTTGGTTCCATGTGCATTTTCCCTTCATTTCTCTTATTGTAGTCTGCATTTGTTCATCTAATTTATGACCAAAGTCCACCAATTCTGTGAGCCATCCTGATCACCAGTGCTTTGAACTGTGCCTTGGATAGGTTAGCTATTTCTCGGTTGCTTTAAAAAAACTGGTTCTGGGGCTTTTAACTCTGAGCCATCTTTTTTATTTTATTTTATTTTTTTCCTTTGGTCTGGTCGAGCCTGTTATGAATGAGGGGCGGAGCCTTAGGTGTTCACCAGGGCAGGGCACCTTAGTCACTGGGTTGTGACGTTGATGTGGGAGTGGGGTCCGATAGGGAACAATGGTGCCTGCTCTGCTCTCTCTAGGACTTGAGTCCCCTTTGCCGCTTCCCACAAGCAAATTGGGGCCTTCTGGTGCTGCCTCCTGGGCGGGTGGGTTTGTGTACTTTCTCGGACTCTGTGGGTTTCCCCAGGGAGCCTCCTGTGAGGCTGAGAGAATCTCTCGGCCTCAACTTCCACAGGTGTTTTCAGTCGGTGCCTTTAGGCTTTGTGTCCTGGGGCTGGGTCCCTGGGTTGCACCGCCTGTGTCACTGCCCGTTTTTGCTTAGTTTATCTGTGTGCGAATGTGTGACTGTGGACAGCCAGCTGCCTTGCGCACCTCACTGGGTCTGCTTGTTGCCTCCCGTGCCCAGGGTCTGCCACTGGTCCGTCAGCTGCCCCTGCACTTCTGGGGTCCGCCAACTGCCGTCTGCGCCCTGCTTGCCTGCGTCTACCAGGCACCGATTTTTCCTACCGGGACCCCTGGACCCCTCTCCCCATCTCCCTAGGCCTCTGACTCTGCCCTTCCTTACTGGTCTGGATGTATGGTATTCAGACTTCCGTTCGGTTCATTTCTCTCTATTCTGGTTGGTTTTTGTTTGTAAATTCTTGTTGTCCTTAGTTTTGGTTGCTTGAGGAGGTACAGTGCGACCACCTATGCCTCCATCTTGGCCGGAAGTAAAAGGTATGGTTTTCTAAGAGTGTAAATAATTTCTTTACATGAAAGACTTGTGATTAGAAAGGAGAAGTTGTCAATGATAAAAAATAATTTTTGGCAATTCTTAATAACATGTATTCTGGTGGTATAGATAAGACTTTGATTGAGCCCTGGCTAGTGTGGCTCAGTGGATTGAGCACCCGCCTGCAAACCAAAAGGTCACCAGTTCGATTCGCAGTCAGGGCACATGCCTGAGTTGCGGGCCAGGTCCCCAGTTGGGGGCATGTGAGAGGCAATCGATCAATGAATGCATCTCTTACACATTGGTGTTTCTTCCCCTCTCTTTCTCCCTCCCTTCCCCTTTGTCTAAAATTAAATACATAAAATCTTTAAAAAATTTTTTTGATTGAAAGTCAAACCATGGAAGGACTTTTAATCTATACTTGGTCAAAGCACAACTTTCAATCATAGAGTTTCTACTGAGAAATAACATTCTCTTATGTAATTAATTCTCAAAAAGGGACAGTTTTGGAGGCAAATGTGAGGCCTGATAATAGCCAGCCTGGTAATTAACATCAGCTAGAAACAAAAACCCAAAGCAAAATACTATAAAGATGGAATAAAAAAAGTTGGGAATAATGAGGCTGCCATCCAGCATTAATTGATATTTAAAAACACTCAGAGTTCCCAGGAGAAAAGCATTATTTAAATGCAAATTTTTATTATTACTACTACTTAAATTGTAATAATAAATTTATGAAAATAAGACACCTTTCTAGTTTAATGCATATATAAAACCTAATAAAATATTTATGAGCCACATACCAGCAGTTTTATCTTTTGGCATAAAAGGTGGTGAAGAAGATGAAATTTTTTTTAGTCCAATACAAATATATTCAGTACAATTTAAAACTACACAAAGTGATTATGCTGATACTGGATTTGAAAACTACAGAGACCCTCACACACTTTGGAAAGATACGGATTTTGTAGTCATTGAGTCCCTTCAGAGTGTAGGAAGAAGAATGGAAATACCCTGGGTAGTGCATTTTCTGACAGAACACCACTTTGGTGTTCATGCCATATACAAAGCTATTCTTATGCAGTTTTACTGCATACTACAATTTAGGGATTTCTTAATATTTTTTTTTACATCAACTACACCACTTTAAGTTATCTGAAGAGAAGTGTAATGAATATATTATAAGCTTAGAAAATGGCATCTAAAAGCAACAGAGTGTTCCAATGTAAGTCCGGAAATCTTGCAGATGATTTCATATGACTGTTTAATGAATAAATAAAACTTCTAATACCTAGAAAATTGATGTTGAGTGGAAAAATTCTAGTAGTAGAAAATATTACTATTAATGACCATTATAAGATGCCATATCTTGAAATCATTAAAAATGCCATGGCATTTAGTACTTACATTATTAATGACAACTTGTTGTCAGTGTTTTAAAGTGATATTACAGAAATGTGATCCCCCAAAGCAGTCAGTTTCTGTCTATATTATGGCATTTATCACTTGCTGTCTTTTATATATTCATGTACAGGCTTATTTCTTCTGCTAGGTCAGAAGTTTCTAGAGGGTAGGAATTGTGTCCAATTTATCTTTCATATCTCCATAGTAACTAGCATGTGATTCACATATGTTTGAAACTCAGTAAATATTAATGGATGGAATAATTGAGTGCGTTTGCTTTCAAGTATAATTCTACAATAGAAGAAATAGTAAATATTTTTAATTGTGTTTTACAACTTAAATTAGTATAAATGAAGAAAATAACAGAAAAAATATATGCCAACATATTAATAGAAATTGTATTAGAATAATGAAACTATTATCTTTTTTCTGTCCCATATGGTCATATTATCATTCTAATAGAAGGAATAAATAACAACAAAATAACACTTAATATTCTACTATATTAAAAATCACTTTATTAGAGTTATGGTAACTGCTCTATCATAACAATGACACCGTACTCCCCTGCCTACCCCCAACTGGCCTCTGCTTCCACTTCCCATCTAGCTGACTAATGATAGAACAGGAAAAAGATGGAAAAGATAGATTTGGAAAAAGTGGGAAGAAATGATGGTTTAACCCTGAGTGCAGTGATTCATTCATTTAGAAACACTGAGTGGTTAGATGGGTGGGCAGTGCCTGAGTCAGGATGCAGCAGTGGGAAGAGGGCAGAGACCCCACTGTTGGAGGCAGAGGCAGGACCAGCCACACCCCACGACCTTCGGCCCAGATGCCCAGAGACCAAGTGGCCAAGCAACACTGCAGTTGATCCAGGGAAGAATCATAGAACAGAGAGAGGTCAAACTTTTCTGCTGCTCTGCCATGAAGCCTTGTAACCTTGACCCTGCATCCCTGCAGCAAGGAGTGAAACACAGAAAGACTGAGGGGTTCATTTTAAATGACTTTAAAATGGAAAGAAACTACCTTTAAGTTGTAGGATCAAGTGTTTTCTGCCATTATGGGGAAAAGAGTGTGAACCCAGGATGCAATCAATGACTGGTTAAAGAAAGATATGTTTACCATGTGTCTGATCCATTTCTCCTCGATTCATATCAGCTGCACATTTTATTCATTTTTTCCAAAATAATTTAACAAACAATTACCATTATACCAAGCACTAGACCAGGGGCTATTTTTGCATAGAAAAATATAATAGAAGTATGAAGATTGGCTTTAGATGAGGTCAGAAGAGCTCTCAAACAATACATTTTTGAGAAAAATAAAATACCAAGATCAATCTAAGCTAAATCAGCCTGCAGATTTTTAACTTAAAGAATGACCTTGGAACCTGAAAACCAATAACTGTGCCTTTTGAACAAGTGCTGCTCAAATGCCCTGCAACAATATCATGAAGAAAAATGTGTCTTTCAAAATCATTTGAAGAAATAATAGTTCTATACCATGCAGGAAAAGTACATTATTACAGTTCTTACATTTTAATTCATGATAAAACAGCCAATGGCATTGCATCATTGAAGTCAAATTGGGAGTGGATTCAGTGTTAAAATTCAGAGGCAGATTCAAGAACAGATGTGATTACTTTCTTTTTACTTGACAAATATTTACAAAGCAGCTACTGTGTGCCAAACACTGTTCCCAAACAATGGGTAAGATGTAGACCAGTGGGGAAAGTCCTTTTCTCAGAACAATAGATATTCTGCTGGTGCGCTGGCTAAACTTTCATCTCAGTTGAACCAACTCTATCCCACAGCAATACCCCTGATGAAACCCCTGCTGGTATCACACCAAAAAAATTATCTTTCTATCTTGGAGACCTCACTAGCTGCTATTTGAAAAAGCTTCAGTTTACAAAATTCAACTCTACATAAAATTTTTTTCCATCTTGAAAAAGAGAGAGAGAAACTACAAGGGGCATGGAATTAATTTACCTGTAATACAGGGGGCATGGAATTAATTTACCTGTAATACAATGTAGCGAGGTAGCACATCAAGCTTAGTGGCCTGAGATAAGGAAGGCTTCTCAGTGACATTCCTTGGGTGATCTCAAATGAGCCATGGAAATATCTGAAAGGAAAATGGGACAGACCCAAAATTTGAAGAACTTAATTAAACTGTATCCAAGAAGCTTGGATGTGCTCTTTCATTATATAAATACATAGCCATTTTAATAGTTCCACTAAATTACACATTTCACTTGTAAATGACATTTGAGCCCAGAAGAGTTGCTGAAGAAGAAAGGTTCATCTTTAGAGCCCATAGTATCATTAACAAATCCAGTAGATGTTTATTTAGCATTTTGGCTTTGAGCTTTTTTTCATTTGAGACTGGGGACATTTTAGTTCTCTTCAAGTCACTGAGGAACACCATGGTCAGTGTAGCATGAAAACTGCAAAGACACTGATTTGGAAGAACTGGCTTAAGTTGAGTGTCACTGTATTGTGACCGTTCAAGGCCAGACAGGTTCTGGAATTTGGCCAGAATGAATAATATGCACAGAGTCGTTGGGATGTCTGGCATGCCTTTATTCAAGGGAGGGCTCATGCTGCAAGCTGCAAGTCCCCCTTCATGTCTCTGTGTGTCACACTGCATGCCATCCATCCCCGTGCGTCCCTGGTGTCTCTCAATAGGAAGTCCCAACTCCCTTATATACTAAAATACAGACAAAACTGGCAGGGTGCCAGGATATTGTATAATACAGCAAAATTCTGCGCATGCGAGCCTACTCAATGTTATGGGAACCGTTTATCAGACCCAGTCTCAAGGCTACCTGAACATTACTTATGAGGCCCATTCAAGGTTATGGGAAACTGCTTCCCTTAGTTGCCCAGAAATCTGAGTGAGGAAGCCAGACTGCCTCTGTTTACCGTATAGTCACCATTTACTGTGATTCAACCTCTAATCTTCATCCATAAAGTGGAATTCTTCCAAGGAGCAAGTAAATGAAATCATGTGTAGGCACATGCTTTGTAAACTACAAAATATAAAATAGATGTAAGATATTGTCTTGTAATTATATATTTGGGGAGATAATTTTATATGTAATAATAATCTCATGTTAGATGATAAAACATTTTGAGTTATATTAAGTGGAGCTAAAATCCTACCATAAAATTATGTAAAAATATTTTTGGAATCTTATAAACAAAATAAAATTACACTTATTAAGATCCCCAAAGCTTGAATTGAAACAGAGTGAAGGTGCTAAGTGAAATAAGCCAATTGGAGAAAGAAAAGTACTATATGATTTCACTTAGGTGTGGAATCTAATGAACAAAATAAACTGACAAACAAAATAGAAACAGACTCATAGATACAGAGAGCAGACTGACAGCTGTCAGAGGGGAGGGGGGTTACAGGCACTGGGTGAAAAAGGTGAGGGGATTAAGTGAAAACAAACAAACAAACAAACAAACAAACAAACAAAAACTCATGGTCACAGGCAACAGTATGGTGATTACCAGGAGAAAAGAGGGGAGGGGGAGGTAGAAGAGGCTAAAGGGGGATAAATGGTGATGGAAGGAGACTTGACCTGGGGTGGTAAACACACAATACAATACACAGATGCTGTATTACAGAATTGTACACCTGAGACCTATACAATTTCTTTAACCAATGTTTACTCCAATAAATTCAATAAAATTTTTTTAAAAATAAAAGAAATAAAGGGAAAATTATAATTCAAGATACAGATAATCAGTTCTTAAGAAGAAAAAGAAAGTTCCCTGTCAATCTTTAACAGCTAGCAGTTTTTAAAACTACTCAAATTTAGCATAATAAAACTTCAAATTATGTTCAAATCACGCTGGTATTATATGCAAATGTACAACCCAGCACTAAAATGATGGTAATGCTCATGCTGAGCTAAGAGCTAAAGTAACTACTATTTCAGTCTTGCCACATCTTTTCATTACTGTAAGGTTTTTGGTCTTGAAGTAATGAAGTTCTATAAAATTAAATCTGTATTTTATTATAATTGGTCTATATGAAACTGATATCCATTTGTATTTTTATTGATATGTAGTGTTAAATTTTAATAGATTGAAGAAAATAATGGAATTAATTGGGCTGATTGGTTTACCTAATTCATAAAAAACTGCCTTTTACTAAAAAAAAATTATTAAGTTGGGAACACCATTTCTGAAGTTAATTTCTTGTATAATCATGTGCAATATAAAGGAACATGAAACACAGTTAGAAAGTGCAAACCAATGCCACATATATATTTGTGTCCTTGGTCAAACCACGAGTCTCAAGTATAATGTGTAATGTGTTGCTCTTATAACAACATTACTGTCTGCCCGGTATGTTTTTCTTATGGCTCTTGCTGGCTTAGCTAAGGGATTTCACTTTGTAACTGCTCTGTCAAATCAACTCTGTCATTCTGGTTCTGTGCAGTGTCACAACATGACACCCAGAGCTTATCCAGATGAGCAGAGAGCAAATGAATTTCCTGCTGCTCCTCTGTTGAAGAGGAGAGAAAATTCTTCACTCCGTAAGTGCTCAGAGAGCATCATACTATTTTTTTTACGGTAGATTAATCTCAGTACCATGCGTTCCTAGGAGTGCAGAATTCAGGGCACATCATGTTGCTCCCTTCTCATAGCTGGACAGTGATCAAATCAGGGTCAAAGGGCCGGCCCCCTGGGGGCACAGGAAGCCTTCAAATACCGAGGTGAAGTAAAGACTGTGCAAGGGGGCTTGCCTTGGTGGCTGGGTGGAGTTGTTTATGGGCTCCTTTTAAGCCACTCCTTTGACCCTTCAGTCTACTTCTCAGAGTCTTTCTTGACCATGAAATTTAGGACAGAAAAGCACACAGCAATCACCCCAATTCCTTCAAGTCCTAGGGAACACTCTTGGCCAGGGCTGGATTTGTAAGGCATGCAACCTGTACCATCACAAAGAACCTCAAGCTTACTAGAGCCCCACACTTGGTTTATACACTGCTGTTGTGGTCTTGAAATTCTTAATGCTTTTTGAACAAGGCACTCCATTTATTTATGGTTATACAGATCTTACATACAAAGCCATACAGCATTTTTAACACAAGAAAACAACCAGTTCCTCATCTTGCTGCATTTTTACCAGTAATAAACAAATCAAAGGAAATTAGGGCTGGAAACAATTAGGCAAAGATTAAAATGAATCCATTCTTTTTCAATTTTATTTAAGTATTGTTAGAGAGATGGGAAGGGATGGAGAGAAACATCAGTGGGTGAGAGGCATCAATCAGTTGCCTCTTGCATGTCCCTAAATGGGGCCTGGCCTGCAACCCAGGCATGTGCCTTGACAGGGAATCCAGCCAGTGACCTTTTGGTTTGCAGTCTGGTGCTCAGTCCACTGAGTCACACCAGCCAGGACAAAATGAATCCAATTTTCAATAGAAGTTAAATTTTAAGTGCACTGTGGTGTTGCACTTTAGGGGTTACTTTTCCAGGACATCAGTAGTCTCTTCTTACCATCTGGGTTATTTTGAGATAGTGACATGTGGTTTGCTGGACATTTCAAACCAAACATGCAGAGTAGATACACAGAGGTCACTATAGGATTTTGATTTTTTTTTTTTTAGTGAGAAAACTTGGGTGCAAACCCAGGAGTTGGATAATGGCATATGTGCTAATACAGAGGATGGTGCCAGCCCAACACCAGAGTGTGAAGGTGTCACAGCATCTCTCTACCTCCTTTGTCAGTGTGCCTCTGTCCTGTCCTGTTTGCACTCCTTCCTCCTCATCCTCAATGTGGTTTGATTTCTGGAAAGCTCGTATTTAAATTCTTCTCCCTCTTCCACAATGTGAACCAAAAACCTACATCCTATTTCTAAGTGGCTTCGTTCTCACTTGACTTTCTTTTTTTCTTTTTTCATTTTAAATATATTGTATTGATTATGCTATTACAGTTGTCCCATTTCCCCCCCTTTATTCCCCTCCACTTTGCAACCCCTCTCCAACCCACATCCCCCTCCCCCCACATCCCCCTCCCGTTAGTTCATGTCCATGAGTTGTACATATAAGTTCTTTCGCTTCTGCATGTCTTATACTATTCTTCACATCCCCCTGTCTATTTTATGCCTACTATTTATGCTTCTTATTCCCTGTACCTTTTCCCCCCATATCCTACCTCCCCTTCCCACTGATAACACTCCAGGTGATCTCCAGGTCAGTGATTCTGCTCCTGTTCTAGTTGTTTGCTTAGTTCATTTTTGTTTTTTAGGTTTGGCTGTTGATAGTTGTGAGTTTGTTATCATTTTACTGCTCATAGTTTTTGATCTTCTTCTTTTCCTTAGTTAAGTCCCTTTAACATTTTGTATAATAAGGGCTTGGTGATTATGAACTCTTTTAACTTGACCTTATCTGGGAAGCACTTTATCTGCCCTTCCATTCTAAAGGTTAGTTTTGCTGGATAGCGTAATCTTGGATGTTGGTCCTTGCCTTTCAAGACTTCAAACACTTCTTTCCAGCCTCTTCTTGCCTGTAAGGTTTCTTTTGAGAAATCAGCTGATAGTATTATGAGAACTGCTTTGTAGGTAACTGTTTCCTTTTCTCTTGCTGTTTATAAGATTCTCTCCTTATCTTTAATCTTGGGTAATTATGATGTGCCTTGGTGTGTGTTTCCTTGGGTTCAACTTCGTTGGGACGCTCTGGGCTTCCAGGACTTCCTGGAAGTGTATTTCCTTTGCCAGATTAGGGAAGTTCTCCTTCATTATTTTTTCAAATATTATTTCAATTTCTTGCTCTTCCTCTTCTCCTTCTGGCACCCCTCTGATTTGCACATTGGAACATTTAAAGTTGTCCTGGAGGTTCCTAAGCCTCTCCTCATTTTTGTGAATTCTTGTTTCTTCATTCTGTTCTGACTGAATGTTTATTTCTTCCTTCTGGTCCAAACCGTTGATTTGAGTCCTGGTTTCCTTCCTGTCACTGTTGTTTCCCTGTGCATTTTCCTTTAATTCACTTTTCATAGCCTTCACCCTTCTCTATTTTGCAACCATACTCAACCACTTCTGTGATCATCCTGATTACCAGTGTTTTGAACTGTGTATCTGATAGGTTGGCTATTTCTTTGTTGCTTAGCTTTGATCTATTCTTTCACTTGGGCCATTACTTTTTGTATTGGCACACCTGTTATATAGTAAGAGGCAGAGCCTTAGATATTCGCCAGGGTGGGGCAACCCCTGTCTGTGTTGTGGCATGTGGGGGAGGGGTCCAAGAGAGAACAATGCTGCTTGCTGGGCTCTCAGCCTGCTTTCAGCCACTTTCTCTGCTACCTACCAGCAAATTGGGTGCTTCTGGTGCTGATTCCTGGGTTGGTGGATTTGTATATGTTCTAGGTCCCTGTGTGTCTCTCCAAATGAACTGTCCTGTGAGGCTGGGGGTTTCTCCTACCACTGCAACCTCCACAGGTTTTTCCAGCCAGAGGTTTTGAGGCTTTATTTCCCCATACTGGAACCCTGGGTTGCATGGTCTGTCTCGCTTCCCAGTTGTTTCTCCTGATTTATCTGAATGCAAATGTGGGACCACCCGATCCGCCAGCCACCACCTCACTGGGTTCATGAGCCACCACCTTGCTGTGGGTTCTCTCCTCCTGGGCTACCCATCTCCACCCCTCCTACCTGTCTGGATTAATGTTTCTTCTTTAACTTCTTGGTTGTTAGACATTCATACAGTCTATTTTCTGGCAGTTTTGTTTGTTTTTTGTTTTTAAATTTGTTGTTGTCCTTCTTTTGGTTGTGGGAGGAGGCACAGCGTATCTATCTATGCCTCCATCTTGGCCAGAAGTCCCTCAGTTGACTTTCATGGTTACCAGAAAGCTATCTGGTAATTAACCCCTGTTAAACTATTAGCTGGTACTAATTTAATGTGTGGCTTCTACTTAGGGGGCTTTATTTTAATATTTAATACCACAAAGCCTTAAAGACTCAAATAAATGAATTTCCCCCAGAGCCCTTGTGAAGCCCTCTGACAGGCCGGTGAGTATTTCCTGAAGGACCTTCAATTGTACCAGGCAGAGTGGCCGTCATGTCTGCTTGTGAGAGCTGCCCTTGATGGCCACATGTGTCCAGGAGACAGAAAACCCCCTCCAGCTTTTCCTCTAGTTCTTGCCAAACTTGAATAGCTCAGTAGCTCGTCCAGATTAATGACTCAGACCTTGTCACATTGTACCACTTAGGGCAGAGGCCAACACACAGAAAAAGTAACCCACTTTATATAATCCCAATACTTCCCCATCCTCCTTGCTGACTTCGCTTCTTAGGTCACTGAGAAAATAGAAGTGGTTATGACCAAACTTTCATAAGTTCCCACCTCATCTTTCACTTACCAGCAACTGTCCTCCTGTGTATTCTGCCTTTTCTCCTTACTAATGATTCATTGTGCATGTTCCTATTTAAGGTGAAGGGATCCCATCATCACTCACCTGCTCAAGGTCATCACTCCAGCAATTCACCCCTTCTGATTCACTCCCATCAGTGTACCAATATGCCATTGTTTCTCTTATTTTTGAAACAACAACAAAAACATCCTCTCTCTTGACCTTATTCCCTGCTCATGCTGCTGTCCATTTCTATTTCCCTTCACATCAAAACTCCTTGAAAAACTTACCTATACTTGCTCCTACAAATTCTTTCCTGTCATTTCCCCTCAACCTACTTCACTCAAGTTTTTGTCCCCAAGGACTCCACTAAAATTGCTCCTATCAAGTTCACCAGAGATCTCCATTATGCTCAACCCAATGGTTTATCCTCAGACTTCAAATCACTTGTCAGCCGCATTGGAGACAGTCCATCACTCCCTTCTCCTTGAAACATATCTTCACTTGGTTTCAAGAACTCCCCACCTCTGATTTTCTTCCTACTTCACTAGTTGCTCCTTCTCAAGTCCTGCTGACTTTTCTGGTCTCTCTGTCCTCTTAACAATGGGAAACCCTAAGGAAAGATCCTGGGGCTATTTTTCTTCTGAGTCTACACTCACTCCCTTGGCCATCTCATCTCTCTCACAGCTTTAAATATCATCTCTTTGTGAAATGCTGCCCGACCTTTATCTCTAGCCCAGACCTTTCTCTTGAACTCTGAATTCATTGTTTACTTCAGTGTCTAGTTGGCATATCACACTCAACCCTGATCTTCCCTTCCAAGTCCACTCTTATCTTCCCTGCCCACCTCCCCCAGTCTATTCTCAGCAGGCTAGCTAACATGATTTTATTAAAGATTAGGTAGATCACGTCATTCTTCTATTTGAAACTCTCCAGTGGCTTCTGGTCGCTCTCAGAATAAAAGTCCCAGTTTTTACCAGGACTTATGAGGCCCCACCCAATTTTCCCCAAATCACATCTTTGCCTTCTTTCCCTGAGGGCACTCACTCTGCCCCAGCCATGCTGGCCTTCCAGATGCTCAGGCTCACCCCTCAGCTCCTGCTCTCCTCTCTGCCCAGATTGCCCTTTATCTGCTTGGATTGTTCCTTTCCTCTTTCAGGTTTTGTTCAAACATTACCTTCTGATTCAGGCCTTCCTTAACCATCCTATTAAAGGGTACTGCCCCTTCCTATCTATCTTCTCTCATTTATTGTTTTCCGTGGCACTGTCTCTTTCTAACTCTAGGTTTTTCTGATTTATTATCGGTCTTTTTCACCCCCAGTATGTAAGCTCTGTGAGGAATAGGAACTGTCAGTTACCTGATGTATCCCCACTGCCCAAATCAGCACCTGGACCCGTGGTAGGTGCTCAGTACACATTTGTCAAACTTAGGATGATATATCTTTCCACGAAAGAAAATGGCCTGTGTGCAATATTAAAAACAAAAACAAAACAGTTTTCCAAAAATAGGGATCGGATCTGTGACTGAGGGTCTCTTTCTAAAGCTCTTCTTTACAAAGCTGCCGGAATGGCTGGAAGGCAGACTCCCTTCTTTGTTTGGTGGGGGAGCATTCGCTAAGTGTCCCTCACACTCCAGTCAAACCACTCACACTTACTCTTTCAGCTGAGTGTGTGAGATGACTATGCAGTGCAACATTTTTACTATTTCTTTACGGGTATTCTTTTTACTCAGTAATTATTATGCATTTTTGTTTTTCATGAAATGCCTCTTTTAGAATATGTTACTGTAAAGATTAAGTTGATGAGTGATGTGTAGCAAGAGAACAGGCTTCAAGATTGGCATATTATCATCTCACGTTTATTCTGCTTTCTAGTCACATTAAGTAACTTCACATTTAAATAAATAGTTGCAACCCACCACAACAACCCATCTTGCTTTCATCAGAGGCTGTAGCAGAAGGTGAATTCTGGAAACGCGGATGTGTTGCCACATCAGTCCACTCTCCTGCTGAGAGTGCTCACTGGCTGCTTCTAGAGAAGCAACAGCTAACTTAATGGGGCAAGAGAACAGATTTGAATAAATCTGAGGAAATAGCTGAGAATGCACCATTTCATTCTCCCAGTTCTGATGCAGAAAAGGACAAACTGCCCATATTCATCCTCCCCCCATTTAGCCAAATGAGAAATACAGAAAAATTGGCAAAATTTATTCACAATGCAGAAGTGGAGATGAATAAAACAGTGGGCAATGGTGTCTTGCCTCTCAGTTTGATGTATAAAAATATGAGTGAACTCAATTTTCTTTATTTTGCTATTTAATTTTGGGGAAGGATGAAGAGAGTCTTTTTTTATAATTATAAAACTTCAGACTTTGATGTCATTTATCACAATATTTTTTGGAATTCTGAAAATGTCTTATCAGGGGTGACCTGGGCTTTTCAGGACTTGCAAGTTGATAGAAGTTGGGTAACCGAATATCGTAGTGGTATCTTTTTCCTATGTACACCCTGTCGTTCAAGGCATAGAGTTTATCTGCAATGTCACTGCCAATTAAAACTGAAAACAGGCGGGAGATGTAACGATGCTGAGCGAAGAGCAAATACAATTTCTTTCTCCTCCAAGACACATACCGGCAATCAGTTTCTGCTGTGAGGGTTACCTAAAAAAAATAAATAAGTAAAATCACGTATAAACAAAGATCAGGGGACAAGAAAAGTTCTGCCACAATTTTTGGTGCTCCAAATTTTAAATAAATTTTCCTTCTGCTTTTTTTTAAGGTTAAAAGATCCCACTGACCCCCAAAATTCATGACTATATATAAAATTTATACCATGAACAGCCACAACATTGTGCCCATCTCAAATTTATCTGTTTTCTAAGTTCCAATATCTATGTTTTGCATTTCACTGAAGCAAGAGCTCCTTATACTAAAATATAATAAAGTTGGCTAATGTTAGAGAAGTATTTCCAAGTCAGTACTGAGGACTGTGGACATTTAACCTAATCCAGTTTCAGTAGTACAAAATAGAATTTATTTACCTATTCTGCATATGTACATGAATTTGTATTTGTAAACACACAAACATATGGTACATGTATTAATCATATGGAAACAGAATACATTATAACAGATTGAACCTACTGAACTGATTATCCTTCAAAACTACCAGACATGGGCAGCAGAGCATAGATAGGAGGCTTAGCATTTTGTTGCAAACCATCAGCATTTTAAATTTTAAAAATCACTTATTTTGTAATAAGGGCAGATTTCTTTCTTGGTGTTTTTAAACCATCACAGCAGCAGTGTTTAGGGTACAGTCAAATCTCAATGAATTATATTTTTATTCCCATATTTGGAGTTAAGAAAAAAAAATCAAGACTATTTCTCATGAACTCCTTTATGTCATATGAAACTCATTCTTCTCCTGTTGCTGGACCTATAAAGTGACATTAACCAGCCAGAGTCAGGTGGCTTTGGGAAGTCATGCATGCTGCACGGTACATTCCAGAGTTAAATATAAATTATTCCGCTGCCACCTGCTGCTGTGTTTGTTTATCTGTTCGGAAGAGGCCAGGTTCACCGTGTGCGCCTGCTATCCCTTACCTGAAAAGTGCCTTCCTCCGTGGGTCTCAGTGAGTCCCATTCAGGAGAATCCAGGAACTGGAAGGGGAAAATGTAATGCAGAAACTCGCCATCCACTGTCACTCTGATCCTACCCAAACACAAAACATAGCATTTATGAGGAAGGAGAAAGCCAACACATAATTGGGGGCAAGGGGAGGGACAATATTTCAGGTCTCTGATGACCTTTGTGGCTATAAAAATTTTGAAGGGAAAAATACTAAATTCACACATGATAATAAGTGACAAATCTCCTCTAAGATTCATGTACTGATGTTCCTCACACAGGTAAAATTCTGGCATACTGGGCAGAATTCATCAGAAAATTCATCAAGCTGTCCATTTATGATGTGTGCCCATTTATGCATGTATATTACACGTCAATAAAAAGTTTCAGTGAACTCAGATTTAAATTAAGTAGAACACTGAAGAACAAAAGATTACCACGATAAATACCTCTGTAAATTAAATACTTAACCTTTAAAGAAAACATAAATAATCACATTGTTTCCTCCCCAAGTTTTCTGTTATATATAATATATACATAATATATATTATTTATTTATATAAAATTGACCATTGAACAACATAGGTTTGAACTGTGCAAGTCCACTTATATGCAATTTTTTCAACAAATGCTGTAAATACACTTTCTCTTTCTTACAGTTTTATTAATAACAGCTTTTCTCAAGCTTACTTAATAGAAAGAATACAGTATATAATGCATATAACATGCAAAATATGTGTTAACTGATTAAATGAAGGTTAAGGCTTTTGGTCAACAACAGGCTATTGGTAAAGTTTCTGGGGAGTCAAAATTTATACACGGAGGTCTGTGTGGAGGCCAGCGTCCCTACCTCTGTGTTGTTCAAGGGTCATCTATCTATCTATCTATCTATCCAAAATGAGGTACACCCACCTTGCTTCTAGCAAATGGGCAATTGCTAGAAATTACTGAAAGAGTTGATCATTACAAAATGTAATGTTCTCTATTACTTAAAAGAATGCCCCATGAGAATCTATTTAAAATATTTTGCATGCCAGCATAAGTATTATATTAATTCAAGCTGGCATCATTCTCATAACTTTCAGTAATTAGCTTGGAAGCTAATTACTTCCAAGTAACACATAGCATATCCAGATAAATCAATTCATACATTTGATTTCTAAGTAGAAATATCAAGGCTCTAGATTATTTCTTGCTTCAGGCAAATAATACCATGTACTCTGAATGCCTACATCCATGACTCGTGTGTCAGGGGCTTTCCCACAACACAGGGTGTTAAATTCACACAGGACTATGCTACCCTGAGATAGAAATGTAGCAGAAAGGAAGAGAAGCTAGTAGCTAGAAGAAAGACATTCAAGCACCAAGAGTACAAACCTTCCTGAGATAAGCAGAGAGAGTTTATCAATGGAAGTTTTCCCCTGCATGGCATAACAGTGCTCCTTTTCCAAAGTGACCACTTCAGAGCTCAGAGCAATCGTTCTGAAGACAGGCAAAGAGATCCCCAGAGGCTGGAAAAGGGAGCTATACAACAGCTGGAATTCTCGGGCAAAGGTTATGCTGTGCACTTGGTATGCAATATGAACAAATTGCATGAAGCAGATAATAAAGAGTACAAAGTTCCAGGAAAAGATGTCAGCTGCACAGATATCTACCCAAGCCCAGACAGCAGAGCAGAGAAAACCCAACCCCAGCAAACTGAAGACATAAAGTTGTCCGAAGAATCCACTGCCACCCATGAAACCTACTACAAATAAAATACTGGCAAGGTGATAAATGGCTCCTTCAGCCTCTTGCTTCCAGGTTGTGCAGACGGGGTGTTCATCGATCAGGTTCTTCCATAAAGTTAAATTTCTTTCCATGGCTGTATTATTGTCTGGTTCACTTTCCCGTTGATGTTAGATGATATCGAAGTGAGTAATTAAGTCCTTTGCTTCTCCATCATCCAAGTTTTGCTAAATCCACCCCAAACCAGAGAAAGCCTGGACACGAGTTGTGGTGATTAAGGGTGTGGAGTGTACGGATCTTGGAAAACTAAGAATCCCATGCTGCTTCTGTAAGTTCATCTGGGCTCCTGATTTAAATGTAGTCCACTAATATTTTGTGGTTTCCTGTGCAAAAACAAAACAAAACAAAACAAAAAGTATCTAATTAAACAAGGATAATTGAGATGTATATTTAATGAATCACCAACATTACTTATTCAAGGTAAACTCCTATTCTCAATAAAGTTGTAATATTTTAAGCACCAACACTATCAAGTGTTACATTTCTAGGATACAGAAGGTATATTTCTAGAGTACACTTATTAATAATAATAAATTATTAACAGACATTTTCATATTTGTTTAGGATTAAATAACTACATATTTTTCAAGAGAGTTAAATGCTATAATCAGCTAGTTTCCATAACAGTAGTTCAATATACTTCAGAATCACTTGGGACAGTGACTAAAAGTGCAGATTCATAGATTGTTTCTCAGACATACTGACTCAGAATCTTCTCTGGTTGCGGGGGGAGGGACTACATGTTGGAATTTAGGATGAGGTACCCACATGATTTTGTGCATCAACCCAAGGCCCTCCATGGCCCACCTTTTGAGAGGTACTATTTGACAATGTCTGAATCAGAGAGGCCAAGTACTTGATCCCAGACCACTGGGCGGTGACAGAGCAGAACGGCAGCACATGAACACGTGCGCTGGGTTCCGTCCTGCGGCCTCTCCTGGAAGATGTTTTAAATGAGGCACTTTACGGAGTCCTAATAAATAAGTAAACATAAGAAACACATAACCGAAGTCAGATCTTAAGAGCACATAGTACACTGTAAAAATATTTAGTGACTTAGATAAAAATTATTTGAGAGATATAAATTCAGTTCTACTTCACCATATTAGAGGCTATTTCAGATGAAAGGTTGCATCTTATAACTAAATAAATATTGAAATTCCTTCTACTTGCATATTTATTTACCAGATGGTCAAAATGTTACCAACTTGTTTCCCTACACATATATTCTCTACCCTTTCAGCCATATGGTACAAATGCTAATATGTGATCTGAGTCACATACTCAACCATGATGAAGAGCTGTAGGGTATGTGTCATTTACCACCAGTTTTCTCAACAATAAATGTTTCACTGTGAAGCATTCATTAGATTGATTTTTTTCTCACAATTAACATTCAAAACCCTTGAACCTGTATGCTATATTTAGTGTTATTTTTGAGACAGATTATTTCCAGAACACCTATTAATAAAATATCAGGTATCACAGATTTTGTTTCACAGAAAAAAATATACACACAGAGGCGAAAATGACTGAGCTGAAGTTTAAATAAAGGAACGGTGTAATCATCAGCAGAACTAGAAACGGAAGGAAAGATGCTGCTGCTGCTGAAGTTCCTGGTTTTTCTTCCTGGGTTGGGATCCCTTTCTCAGCAAGTATGGACTTTAAGAATGCTACCAGGTGAATCATTAAAAGAAGCAATAATAATGGTAATAATAATAATAATAATAATAATGACATAGACCTATAACTTACTGTGATATTGTTTTTACTCAACTTGCTTTCAAATACATTTCAAACATTCTGCCTCACTTGAATTATCGCCTCTTCCCGACACTCTGAGACCATGACATTCAGGGCAGACTGGCCCCCAAACATGTTTAACTTCTCATCTTTTAAATAAAACACAAAATTATATATGACTGGATATTCAAGGAAAATTTTTAAAAATACAATGGGTAGTGAGAACTGTGAAATACCAGACTGCAAATGTCAATCTCCCTGCTGTTCTACTTTTAAAACTAGGGTATTTTCTATTAATCACTTCCTCAGGGTACCAAACATAGCCTCTGCTAGTGGAGCGCTGAACTTTGGTTCAAACTTCCTTAAAAATTTATAATCCTTGACAAAATGTTAAAATGATCCTAATGGGGAAAGGCCATGTAAACTGTCTGTGGCAGTTCAAAAGGGAACTTATGGATATCTTGTCCCCTAAATATCTTGACTTGGGGGATGTACTGGGTTGCATACACTCAGAGTCTGACCCTTTATGGTCACGAGAGGCAATGTGCTTCAGGTCTTTCTTTCCCAGTCAGCTTCTGTCTCAGTAAGCTGCCACCAAGCCGTCTCCTATCCTTGACACTGTCTCACTGCCCTGCTTACATTACTCCACACCCAGCCTTTCTCCACTTGGTGTGTTTTCATTCAGTCACCAAAACAGATGCACTGTATTAGAAGAGGGAGGAAGTGACAGGGGCAGGTGAGGAGCATGAGTGTCCCTTTGGTATGTGCCAGCTGTGCTAGATGAATGTTGAACATGATTTATCAACCAAGTGTGAGAGGCTTGTAGGCCTTAAGTCATGTTTTTGGGTAAATAAACACTAGAATGCCAAAGAGACACAAAGGATATAGTAAGCAACGAAATCAATCTTCCCTACAAAAGAAGTTAGCACATGGTGATACAAATGATGGAGACAAGCATAAATGCAAATAAACACAATAATTCCAAGTACCACCCCTCCCCACCTTTTCTTTTTAAATTTTAAGACCCTGAGTAGTGATATAAAGGAATAAAGAAATGTAAAGGAAGGCATAAACTTGGTGGCAAACTGATGAAGATTAATTAGCTCAGAAATTGCATTGATCTATTCAGAACTTGTACATTACCTCATTGAATCACACTTATTGTCACGCAAGAGGCAGGATCCAAATCACTGTGCCCAGCTTATACATGAGAGAAGCAGGGCACAAGACAGTAAGCCGCTTGCTTCAGGTGAAAGAGGCAGTAAGTCCCCACAGCAGGTGGAAACTCATGTCCCGCTCTGCCAAGGCCCCCAGCAGCCAAGACCCCCTTTCAAGCCTGTCAATCTGGTATTAATGTGTTGGGAGACCAAAGTGGGATATTCTGCCAGGACTGGTTTGCCAGGAAAATAATGACCCCGACACTGGATATTTAAGACCTGCTATATACACTTGTACCATTCAATCTATAATGCTTATAATACTGCCAGGGACGAAGGCACAGAAAGCCACTCAAGGAATGATTTGCTCTATAATTATTTAACATCAACTAATTTCCTCTCTTAGAATCTGAAATTCTTAAGGGACAATGAGAAATGTTTTTGTATTTCTGACCCCTGGCACCCAATGGCTGTCAATTGAATACACTGGTGTAGAGGCTCTGGATTCCCAGACTCAACCCAATTTAATGGATGGCCTAACATCTTCTGTCACTTAGGGGAACAGAAGTGGGGAAGACCCCAACATCCAAGATACTTCAGTACAAAGACACTAAGAAAGTGAGACATCACTTATTGAAAGTGTCTGGCACAACTCCATATTCATAGGGGAATCCTTTTGTCTTCTTACAACCTTGAGCTCCTTAAGTAAAGCAGCTGAATTACTGACCTGATTAAAAACTTTGGTACCTGGTGGTATTGAGTTAGTTGTAGTTGCTAGACAACCTAAAAGTTCAAAATTCTATCAATATTCTTCTCATTAATTGGAATCAGATCTGAACTTTGTTATGTGTTCCATATGTGAAACAGTCATTTACCTAAAGTTGGCTTTTTGTACTGATCCTCAGGGAGATATACTTGCTCAGCAACTATGTGCCAGGCATCTTTAAAAAGTCATCTCCCTTAACCTTCACAATAACCCTATGAGGAAGGTACTAGTATATCCATCTTACAGATGAGAAAATAGAAGCTCAGCGAAGGTAAATAAATTGTTTCAGTTCACATCGTCAGTTCACATCGTTAAGATTGGAACTAAGATTCCAACCAGGTCTGCCTGACTGAAGTTCACAGTCTGAACCACTTCATTCTGCTTCCACAGTAGCTGGTTTGAGAAAACGCAGTTTCCTCCCTGCTACTTAGAGCAGCTCAGGAATGTTTATTCATCAGTGAAACAGGCAATGTTATCTACTCTGTCCACTCTAAAGGGTCCTGGAAGATTCAAATGAGAAAATACTAAAAACTCTTGGCAAAATTTTAAGTAAACATCAGTACCATAACTGTACTGTACTCGTTGCTTGAATGTGACAGAGCTGAGCCATTCAGAGAAGATAGTTTTAAAAACTATTTTTTTCCTCCCAGAGGACTACAACTGAAGACAGAAATACAAATGGTCACTTTTGGCTGCTGTCCATCTTTAATTTAATAAATTCTAAGTTTACTCATTCCTTTGGGGTGGTCTCTGTTATTCTTCCCTACCTTGTGTCCTGACCTCCTACTATTGGTAGGTATAGACCTATAACCAACCCACCCTTGAGTCTTTACTTTCCAAATGCCAAGAAGCCAGTTATTGGAAGCCACCAACCATCTTCTAAACCTTAGCTTAGACTTCAGAACTTCCCAGCAGGTCCTTAGATCACCTGCATCAGAATCACCTGGGTGGCCCGAGGTGGCTCCATCCTGGCACTCCTGAGCCAGGAAGGGACCCAGGAAGATGAATTTCTAATGAGCTCCCAGTTGACTCTTCTGCACACTGATGTTTGAGAGCCATTATTTTTATGTTGTTCTTGAGTGGTCTCTGAATTATCATTGCTTGTTTGCAGGGCCTCCGATTTGACCACTCCTGTTGACCACTGGGCTGTCTTTCCAGGCCGATCACTCAGTGCATTGCTCCTTGCTCTCTCGTGGTCTGTCCATGGCTGTGGTACCGGGGTTAGCATACCATACTGCTGTGCACATTACTACCGAAGAGAAGGTCTCTGGTCTAGCTGTACCCCTGAATATGTGATTTTTCTATTTCTAGACCTGTTTCCTCAACGGTAAGGTGAAAAAGTTGGACAAAATAACATGAGGTCCTTTTAGCCCTAGAATAACACGACTCTATGTGGAACAGAAGGTTCTTCCAAACGTGGGTCAACACGTGGAGTGGAGTGGCAGAACAGAATGAAGACTGCAGGTCTCCACAGCAGCTTTGTCACTGGGCCAGCTCCACAGGGGGTTGAATTAATTACTGAAGGCCTGTGTCGGGGCCCGGCACTGGCACCGTTTTCCCCAAACTTACCGGGGATTTTGGTGTGCAATCAGAGTTAAGGAGTATCGAACTAAAAGACAGGAAAGGGTTAGGGTTAGGGTGAGAGACATCAGAACATTCTATAGAGTAAAGGACCTAGATTTTAATCCTTATTTTTAGGGGTTGGAAAGGCACTTTTTCTCCTTGTGTATTCTCATTTCCATATTTCCTCAGGTAATGAGACATTTCCCTTCCTAACCACTCATTATTCCAAGAAAACTCAAGGTTTGTGGATATTTTGCACTAGCCTTTCCTTGACACAGTGGCCTGAAGTGGACCTTCTAGGCTCTGAGTTTTGTGGCCTTTATTATCTCTGTATGCTTCCATTATATATTATGTTATCTTGATGGATATAATGTATAATATATAAAATATATAATGTATGTTATATTATGCATATTATAATTATATATCATAACTTGATTATTCTCTCAGTTGTACATAAATAATTTTTTAAAGAAATGAACACAGTATGTGTATTTTTAAAATATCAGCTTCATTGATTGGTATGTAGATATACAGGGTGGGGCAAAAGTAGTTTTACAGTTGTGAGTACGTGAAACAGTTTTTATTCTTGTATTACTATTTATTAATATTGTATTGTTTTCCATAAAAACAACTATAAACCTACTTTTTCCCACCCTGTATATGCTCGGTATTCCCCTCTGTCTGGAACAGAGTGAGTCTTCGACAAATGTTCACTGACTGATAAGGACAGCAGTGCTCAGGTGGAAGCAGTGTTTGGAATAGCTTTGGGACAATCAGGTTAATAAGTCAGGAAGCCCAAGTGAGAGAGGACTGAATCAATGGTTTGGGTGTTGGATTTAAAAGAAAGGAAAGTTAGACTGCGAGGAAGAAGTCAAAGAGGAAGCGTCTCTATTGAGACAGAGGAACAAAGAAGGATGGAAGACCTTTTGGAATTGCAGGAGATCCCAGAGTTCAGAAAGAAATCAGAAGAAAGGGGGGCTCAGCTTTAGTCATGTTTAATCTGATGCCCTCAGTCTAAAATTCACAGCAGAAGGTAAGAAGCAGGATGGACACTTTTAACAGTCCCTGTTACACCGGACAACAATGAATACAGACTGGGGTCGGCAAGATTGTCTAGAAAGTGAGTACAGAGAGAAATGAGAGTCACCGCTAAGCGCTCATGCCCAGGAGCCTTTGGTGACACTGCAGAGCTGTGCTGTCCGACACGGGGGGCTGCCGTCGCCTGGGCTGTGAGGACCTGAAATGCGCCAGTCTGCACGAGGTGTGTTGGGCGTGATGGATTTTGAAGACTTAGTACAAAGATAAAGAATATGTCATGAATGATTTCTATGTTGATATGATAATGTTTTGGAAATACTGGGTTAAAGAAAATATTACTAAGGTTAATTTTGTCTATTTATTTCTTCTTATTTTTAAGTTCCTACTAGAAAAGTTAAAATTGCATATGTGGCTTGCATTTTATTTCTCTAGGACTGTGTTGGTCTAGAATCTTTCAAGGAGCACAGAGAGGAAATGAAAAGATTTGGCATGATGCTGTGCAAACAGTGCATATGTATAATGTATAAGTATATAAATGCAGAAGAATTATCTAAGATTAAGTTGATATAAAGGTAAATGATATTGGCTACAATATTCCTTTGTTCCCATCAGTCAGATGTTATCCAAAGCATAGATGTCACCATCTGGTGCCTGCCTACCGAGATGGCCAAGCCCATCATAGCTCTTGGCCTTTATCCTGCTTTTTCCTTTTGCCTTACAATTTCACTTTCCCGAGCAATTATATTACATGGTTTTTCTTTCTCAATTTCATCTTCTGATGATACCTCTTGGAATACATGGGAAATCCTAGACGGATAATCTCCTAAATTTTATACTGCAGATTGATTGTGCCTTTCTGGATTCCACGGGGTCCACACCTGCCTTGCTTTTCACACAACACATGAGTCTCTCCATGCACCACAAGGCTCCGAGGCCGGAGTGTGCCTCTGACCTGCCCATACCAATGAGAACCTGGCTCCTCCTGAGACTTGAGGAAATTAGAGAACGTGCCTACAGGCTGTGATTCTTGCATCTCAGCCAAAGTCACATTTGATCTCCAGCCATGCATGCTTTTTCACTTTCTCAAGTCTAAGATGGTCCCCAAGATTCCTGCCCCACTGGTGTGCACACCCTGTAATACCCTCCGCTTGAGTGTGCAGAACCTGTGAATAGGACAGATGCTGCCTTCATTAGGTAACATTGTAGGGCAAATGGTGGTGGAATTGTCACTCCTGTGATTATGTTATGTTAAGTTATGTAAGACTCCACTGTAGGACTGGAGAGGGACTGGAAATTAGAGAGACATATTCCTACTGACCTGGAAGAGAGCAAACACCGTACTGTGAACCTCCTATGGGGGCCACAAGGCAAGGAACTACAGGCAGTCTCTGTGAACTAAAAGAAGTCCCCAACCAATAGTTCCCAAGATAATGGGGAACATCAGCCCTACAACCACAGACAGCTGAATTCTGACAAGCACCTCAAAGCTTGGAAGAGGACCCTGGACTCCGAATGAGGAGCGCAGTGGCGTGGATGACTCCTGAATTGCAGGCTTGTGAGACCGGAGCTGCAGATCCACTTCAGCCATGTCTGGACTCCAGACCCACAAAAACTATGAGATAACAACCTGCTGTTTTCAGTGACTAAGTTTGTGGTAATTTGTTACAAAGTAAGAGAAAGTGAATATACACACTACACACGAGGCTTTCCATTAATCTAATAATCTACATCTTATAATGAATTTAAATACAGGTCTATGGAGAAGACACTCAATCCTTACTAGATTTAGATCAAGACAATTAGGTGAGAATGGTTCTTCAGTAGTATCTGGAAAACAAGACACTATGAGAGGCCCTAGGAATTTGGAGTACATTTAAATTCACTGTAGTTCCCAGGACCACTTCATAGTGTTTACTTGGCCCCAACACCCTTAAGCATTTAGACACATGGACAACTTCCAGAATAGTTTTATGTCATTTGTAACTAAGTTTGTGGTAATTTGCTACAAAGTTTGTTACCACAAACTTAGTCACTTAAAACAGCACCAATTTACTATCTTCGAAGTTCCTGGAATACTGTGTCTCCATGGTGGGCTCACAGCTTAGTCAGTTCCTTGTAAAACTGAGCCATGTGTACAGGGCAAAAACTTGACATTCAGACATATCCAGAGACTAACACGCAAAAGACAGCCCACAGGTACTCAAAACAAATGGCTCTGTAATTCTTGAATTGCGTGACCCTACCAAGTTCAGATGAGTTGAGTGATGGAAAATGCAATCTTCTTAATCCTCATATACCACTATTACTACTATGACCAGCATCAAATATTTACTGAGCATTTACTTACCATGTTTTTAAGAACCCTAAAATATTGTGTCATTTAAACCTTACAAATTTTTGAACTAGGTAGTTTTATTGTCCCCATTTTACAGATGAGAAAAACTGAGGTATAGGGAATAAAGTAGGTTGCCTAAGGATACACAAATGACAAAGCCCAGATTCACTGCCAGGCAGGCAGATGCAAGTACCTGCTCTCTTAACTACCATACCATACAGATTCATTTACAGTTTAAATCTAAACATGGATATACTAGAGTAAATCAATAGCATTCTTGTGTTCTTTCCTTTCAGATCATGATTCAATGAATTTAAATGTCCTCTTATGACATTACAATTTTTCAAGCAATAGAGGGATAAAAGGGTGGCTCCTATGTTGAATCATCGACACTCTATAATTCTTGATTTGAAAAAAAGAGCAGTAAACCTCTCTTTCTCATGGTTGTCATTTGATTGCTTTAAGTAAACAATCCACATGCTCGGCTTCAAGTTCTTCTGACTTCTCCATGCCCTAGAAACGGCTAAAGGGGCTAGCAGGACGCCGTTTACTCTGGATCAGCTGCTATTATGTCACAACCTCACCAGAGGTTCCTGATGAAACATGCCAGGAGAAATGGACTCAAGGACACATTGAACAGTCTTTCCTTGATATGAGTCAAGGGTGGACACCTTCATTTCCCTCTCCTCCAAGTGACCTACATTCAGCAAATTAACTCCCTTTTTCTGTGTTCATGATAGTTAAGGTTCTCATGTTCCTTCCTGGCAAACACATCTAACAAGTTCATGTGCACTAGCTAATTGTCTATAACTTTTCTAGTTTTTTTTTTCTAACTAAATAACCAGGTGGACCACACACCAGCGTCAGCAATGTTTGAAACCACCAAACCAGCCACTACTAAAGCTAAAAAGAACACTTCCACAGGGCGTGTTGATATCTTTAAGGCATTTATGTAGAGACGGAAGCTTTCTCTTTGATTATGAGAAAGATCACTCACTGGTGCTCAATCCACATGCTCAACAATCTCTTCGTTTCTTCTGTTTCTTTCAGCCTTGTTGCTATTGACTTTGCAGGACTTGAAGTTACTCCAGCCATAGATGTTTATTTTTGCAGCATTGCCTCTCCTGACCCACATTGTGGGTCACTCCCTTATTCCTGCAGCTCAGGAAACACCACGTATTCTCATAGCTCCTTAAAAATGTTTATCTCAAGTTTCTCTTCAGTATTGAAGCTTTCTCTTGTTATGTGCTATTTGGCACTTTTGAATCCAGATGTTTAGACATTCTTGGGATGCCGAATAACTGTTTTTGTATAGGAAAGTTCACAAGTGCCAAAGAACAGCAAAACACAGTCTTTCAGGATAACATGTGGTGAGCCAAGGTAGGTGGTAGATGTTTAAGGTGCGTGTACATTTGCTTCTTTGTTTATTCCTACATGGCTCCATCAGCTGACTGCAGTGTAATGTGTTCACCTGGTGTTTCTACTGAGTCAACAGTGCTAAGCAAGTGCAAAATTCACGTTATACTCAAACTGTTTCCTAATATTTCAGTTGCATTAGAATTATGCTTGTTTTAGAAACAAGCATTATAGCATAACTGACTGTATTATCAACTGGCTATTTGTTTTTCAAATAGCCAGGAAAATTTTATTAATATATGCAATAATTCAATAAGTCCCTGCCCTCATGGAGCTTGCATTTTAATGAAATTCAAATGGTGACACCAAGCCCAGTTTCAAATTGATGAGGTACAGTTTAAATAGCTAAAAATATTTCTTAGGTACAAATAAATGTAAGCTACCTAAAACATGTAAAGTCAGTTGTTGCATACTAAGTTTAAATAATTACTATATTTCGAACTACAGTCTAAAGTCTTAAAAATCAAAATACAAGTTTGTTATTTAGAACTTTGATCAAATATCAAAAACAAAGAAACCCAAAATATTTGAAGTGCCCCTGGAGTAGTAGCACATTGCATATTAATGCATTTGCCTCCTTCTATTTGTTTGTATGCAAAGAGAGGCATACGGAATGGTCTGCACTTAAGGTTAAGGATGGCTATTTGTGGATACTAGGATACCACTTTGACTTTTCAAGTGCATATCTGTGTTATTTGCATTCTTTATAATTTTATAAAACAATAAAGTGATTTCACATTAATTAAAAATTTTTTAAATGCAAAGATTTCAAAGAATATAATAAGAACCTATGAGCCCAACAACCAGAATTCACAAACATCAACATTCTCATATTCTTAGGTCTTTTTTATAATAAAAAATTCCAAAAAAATGGAAGATCACCATGGATGGTTCTCCAGTTCCATTCCACGCCCACCACTCCCCATATACAAATACTTGTGTTTACCCTTCCAGTCATAGAATAATTTTAAAAGTTTCAATTTAAAATGAAATGCAAGATTAGAAATGTATCTTATAATGTGTTCTTCTCAGAACCACACTTAATTATTTCTGATGAATATTTTTAAACATGCACAAAAACAGAGATGATATAATGCATAGTAAATCCCCACATACCCATTACCCAGATTCAACAATTATCAACATTTTGCCAGAGTTTCTTAAAACTAAAAGTAAAAACTGTAACCTGTTTATCTTACAGTTAGTTCAGTCAATAAACAAACACCTCCCAAGGAGGACAGGGAAAACTAGGATTGGCTGTGCTCGGACCATGTGCCAGGCACTCATCTTCCACACACTGGCCCAGTTAGGAGTCACAGCAACTCTGCCACCTAATTATTGTAGTGTTCTCAGCATTGTTCCGAGTGGAAAACAGGCTCGGAGAGATGAAGATTCTTCCATAGGCTTGGTCAGCTGCTTCTCTTTCATTAACTTAAACTCTCCCACCCCCCAATTTCAGAGTGCATGTGAGATTCACTAGGGGTTATTATTCTGATGTCTCACTTCGGGTCTCCAAAAATTACTCCCTGAATTCTCTGGGTTTCACGAGGATCCAGCATTACTACAGGGACTTTAAGTTAGAAACTTTTGGTTATTTCATTTAGAAAATACTTGTTACACCTTTCACTTTAAGACATTTTCCTTAGGTAAAGGAAATATTTCCCCCTATAAAAATCTTTAATGATTCAATATACTTTTGTAAATTCTTATATACTCTCTATAAGTCACAATCCCAGCTGACCAGTAACTTTAATTAGAAAAAATAATTTCAGTTGCAACTTGCAGGCTTGTAAACCGATCGCGGATATTTTCCAAAGCAATTTTGAAACTTCCTGACAGCTAAGTTGCTCACGTGTTGCTATGCTCATATACAATAGCATATGCTTCAATAACCACTCTTGGTCTTTCCTGCAGACTACTGCAAAGTAAGCAGACATGAATGCTCCGGTGTGTCAGCTCTGTTAGTCAGTCTTATGGTAAGAGGCATGGGATTTTGGTTTCCCATGACACATTTTTATTTAATAGCATAGAATATCACCATTTAGAAGTACAGGATACACAGTGATTCAGCTCTTTTGAGAGGCTGATTAGGTGAAAGAAACTCAACTGTTTCTCCCAGGATATGTGTATAAAAGTTTAGGATGATTAAAGTCTTATTCTTGAGTTCAATTAATGTTAGTATTCCAAAAGAATTTGGGATCGAAAAGAGACTTAAAATTCACCTGGGATCAGCAAGACCTCTTCATTTTGCAAATGTGGAAAGAGGTCCAATTTTCGTTTTGTTTATATTTTGTTTTCACGTAGTTCTTGTTTGGTGTTCTATTGCCATAAAGAAGAATGCCAAGTTACCGTACTGTCACACCAGGGGTATATACGTGCAACAGTCCCCAGTATCAAAAATAACAGAAAAGAAAAGAGCCACCAAACCTTAGTATGGACAGAGAGCAAAAATATTTTAAGGCAGCGACAAAACCCAACCAACTACAATGTGTAAGCCTGCAAATTCAAAATACTTTACTACAAGAGTTACAGTAAAAAGTTGGGAAGGAAGACTGTCACATTCTAAGAGTTGAGTAAATCAAATTAAATTATGTTCAAAAGTGGGCTTCTAATTCTACTTTTCCATTTATTATTGCATAGAATTTTTTTTTTTTACTTTTTGCAAATATCTCCTGGTTAAAACATTTCTTTTTGCCATAGCGCTATTACTGTATTTTGATTTTGTGTCTTTAATCTTTTCCTAAAATACAGACCCTTATACCTCTGTAACCGAGTTGGTGATGAGGTAATTCAGTGGTTTTCAAATTTCTTTCCCCCCTCCCTCCCTCCCTCCCTTATTTTGGCAGGGGGATCCCCAAATAGAGAAAAAGGGTCAGTGTCCCCTTTGATGAGGCAGCTTTCTCTTGCCCCAAATCAGAGCCCCCCTATCCTGGTCACGGCCATTACAGACGTGGGACAGGAAACTCCCAGTCACTGCACGACTTCCCCAAGGTGAAACATAAGGCTGTGGGGTCCCCTTGGACAAGCTTTTGTTGCTTGAAAATCCGGCCTTTTCTCTTCGGATTCCAAAAATGCCTGGGGCAAGAGCAGCGCCAACAAGATCTAGGGTGGTGGATTCGCTTCTAAGGACCGCTCCAGCCCCCCAGCCCCCCAGCCGCCGAGCTGCGCGTGGCGCCGCCCGGACTCTGGGCTCGCAGTTGGCCTGAGTGGGGCCCGGCGCCGGGCGGAGGTGCGGGCGGCGCGGAACCCAGGGCGGCGGAGCGCCGGCGCTCCCGGGGTCGGCGGCCTCGAGGTCCCGGTGTCGGGGCGGGGCCAGGGCCGAAGCCGCGCTGGCAAAGTTGTCCCACGCTGCGAGGTGCCCGGCTGCGAACAGCTCCGGGGAGACAGCGGCCGCTGCGGCCCCACGGTCCCCTTCTTACCTTTTCTTCCCCGGCCTTGCTCAGAGCTCCCGCCTCGTGCCCGTGCCCGCAGAAGTTTCCCAGCCCCGCGCGCTGGTCCCGGGTGGCCGGTGCGGAAGCCCCTAGCTCCGGGCTCCCGCGCTCCTCGCCGCCCACGGGCCGGCTCCCTCCCCGCGCCCGGGCTCGCGGTGACAGAAGGCAGCTCCGGAGCGGCGCAGCGGCGCAGACTGGGGCCGAGCAAGGACGCGCGGCGGGGAGGGCGGGGTGGCGGCCGCGGCGCTGGGCCTGGGCAGCGCAAACCCCAGGGAGCAAGCCGGGTGGCCACCGCTTTACAGGACTGCTGATAAATCCCTGAGGCCGCTGCGGACAAAGTTTGCAAAGACAGTTTTCGGAAGTGAACACTGCTCACAGTTATCAGATAAACCCGGTATTCGCTGTTACACTAGGTAAAGAGCGATGGAGATGACTACTGGATTGAAAAACTACTGTAAATCTTCCCTCACTCTCTTAATCTACCCTCCCCACCCCACCCTCACCACAGAGACACATCGTACACTAAATGAAATGCACGACCAGAGGGGTGTGGGAATATTGGATCTTTAGGACAGACAAAGGTTGATCTCTGGATTCAAATCAATGAACATCTCAAAAAAGCAATTGGATCAAGATTATAGACAATCACAGAAAATAACTTAAAGTGCAAAAAAAGCTCAAATCAGGAATAAACCAAATGCATGCAATTTAAGACAAACATCAAATGCATTTTTTCCTCCTATGAAATTCGTGAAGTTTTGTCTTGCTTGGTGGATTAAACTGCACGGTGGGTTGGTGAGGGCCAGGGAAGCACACAACTTCCTCAAGGATTTCCATCTCCTCCCTTCTCTCAACGTCCGTGCTTTCGTTCCATATAAACATGTTGGTGACAGCGATGCCAGGAACCAACATTTGTTGAGTAATCGATGTCTCCTTTGGTCCCCAGAATAACTGCAAAAGTCATTAATACAAGTGGTAAAATTAACCTCCCTTAAATGATGCTGGAACTGAGAACAAAACTACCCATATTCCTACATCCCATATGTGACTAGAAACTGCTTGACTCCAAGGCCTTTGATTACTCTTCATTCTAGGGATTTGCTCAGAAATGTTGGAAACACAGTTTATAGTGGATCTAATCCATGGTATATACATATAACTTTGTAGTGAGAAGGTCACAGTTTTTGACATTAGGTATACTCCAGGTTTAGATTTTACATTTTTATTTACTTTTAATTTATTTAATTTATTTATTTTTTATTTTATTATTTATTTCACACTACAATTTTTAAGGATTATATTCATGGTTAATTTTAACTAAAAAATTCAGAAGCAGCAAAGGTGTCTTTGTGTGACAGACAGACTCGAAGGTGGCTCCATGATTCCCACCACCTCCTGGTGTTCACACCTTTGTAGGATCCCCTACTCTGGAGTGCAGTTGGGACTTGTGACCTGCTTGTGAACAACAAATGCAGCAGGGTGATGGATGTCACTCCTGTGAAAACATTACATTAGAAAAGACTCTGTTGTGCTAGCAAACTCTCTCTAGAGACTGCCCTTTCTAGCTTGAAGAGGTGAGTGGCCACGTTCGGGAAGTCCACCTGGCAGGAACTGTGTGTAGGTGGCTTCTAGGAGCTGAAAGCAGCCTCTATCCAAGAGTCAGCAGAAAGCTGAGGTCTTCAGTCCTACAGACCCAAGGAAATGGACTCCATCAACCATCTAAGTGACCTTGGAAAAGGATTATTCCCCAGTCAAGCCTCCAGATGAGAATGCAAGCCAGAAGACACCTTAACTGGTTTGTGGAACGTTAAGCAGATGACCCAGTTTAAATGTGCTTTTGTAGGATCCTGACCCACTCAAACTGTGAGATGATAAATGTGTTATATTAAGCCATTAAGTTGGTGGTAACTAATACAGCTTGTACGTGCTGTTCAGATAATCAAGATATTAGTGTGCACAGTGTAGTTCTTTGATCAATTTTGTGTTAAATATTACTGCCCCATTGCCTTGATCTTCACTGCAGAGTCTCCAGACAACAAAAACTTTGGTAAAATGGTGCCCCACAGATAAGCCACGGGTCTGAGGCTCCCTGGGACTTCCAGCTGCATTTTTGCTTTAGCAATTATGAGCCCAAGATCCATAGTTTTCATCCCTTCAGGTTTTTTCAGTTGTTCTCTTAACTAAATCCCTGTAGTTGGACAAGATACAATCAACTCAGCTTGTACAAGTGAAGTTGCAACTGCACTGTGACAAACACTTAAGGTGAAGAACCAGAAGCAGGTTAAGTACTAATGCAAGTCCCATTTAATCTGCTTATCTTGGGAAAGCTTTAATTTGAGGCTTCCAGAGTCTTCCTTTTTTTCTTTCCCCTTGATTCCACTGGCTCCTCCTCTAGCTTCAACCTTGAGGTTCAGGGACTTGCTTGCTTAATTGCCCCTACTTCTAGATATGAACCCAGACTGGTTTGCTCAGCACCCCTCCCTCTTCCTTCCTCTCTTCCTCCCTCCTTCACCCCTCCTCCCTACTTCCTTTTTTCCCCTTCTTTCTCCTGTTCTTTCATTTTTTAGTTCCTGTAAAATTCTCTCTATCCCTATTTTCTTTTTATTATAATTTTTTCTTTTTTGACTTTAAATAACTTTTTATTTGTCAATTATAGTTGACATACAATATTATACTAGTTTCAGGTGTACATTCCAGTGATTAGACATATGACTTACTAAGTGATCACCCCAATAAATCTAGTGCCCATCTGACACCATACATAGTAATTACAGTATCATTGGCTATATTCTCTATGTTGTACTTTACATCCCCATGACTATTCTGTGACTGCCAATTTGTACTTCTTAATCCCTTCACTTTTTTCATGCATCCCCTCAGTGCTCCTCCCATCTGGGAACTGTCAAAATGTTCTCTGTATCTATGAGTCTGTTTCTGTTCTGCTTGTGTGTTTATTTTCTTTTTTTAGAAGTGAAATCATATGGCAGTTGTCTTCCTCTATCTGAACTATTTCACTCAGCACAACATCCTCTAGGTCCATCATGTTGTTGCAGATGGCAAGATTTCATTCTTTCTCATGGCTAAGTCATACTCCGTTGTATATATGCACCAGTTTTTCTTTGTCCATTCATCTCTTGATGGACACTTACATTGCTTCCACATCTTGGCTATTGTAAATAATGCTGCAATGAACATATAAATATATTTGTCTTTTCACTGTAGTATTTTGGGTTTCTTTGAATAAATACCCAGAAGTGGCATTGCTAGGTTCTTCTTCATCTCTTATTATTTAGCCTTTGTTTTAAAGTCTATTTTGTCTGCTACAAGTATTGTTGCCACACCTTTTATTTGTTTGTTTCCATTTTCATGAAACATCTCTTTCCATCCCTTTACTTTCAGCCATGTATGTCTTTCCATCTGAAGTGAGTCTCTTGAAGACAGTATATGTAAGTATCTTGTTTTGTTGTCCATTCAGCCTCCATATGTCTTTTGATTGGAGCATTTAATCTATTTACATTTAAAGTAATTGTTGATAAATGCATATTTATTGCCAATTTATTTTTCATATTTTATATCATTTTTCTTTTTTTTTAAAAAAGACCCTTTAATATTTCTTTTAATACTGGTTTGGTGGTGATGAACTCCTTTATCTTTTTCTTCTCTGTGAAGCTCTTTATCTGTCCTTCAATTCTAAATAATAACTTTGCTGTGTAAAGTAATCTTGATTATAGGTCCTTGCTTTTCATCACTTTGAATACTTCTTATTAATCCCTTCTGGCCTGCAAAGTTTCTGTTGATGAATCAGCTGATAGCCTTATGGGGACTCCCTTTTTAAAAATTTCTTCAATTATCGGTTACATTCAATATTATTTTGTATTAGTTTCAGGTGTACAGCATAGAGGTTGGGTAATCATATACTTCTCAAAGTGTTCCCCTTGATAGTTCCAGTATCAGTTGGAACCATATATAGTTATTACAATATTATTGACTACATTCTCTATGCCCTGCTTTACATGCCTATGTCTGTTTTGTAGCTATCAGTCTGTGCTTCTCGGTCCCTTCAGCTTTTCACCTGGTCACCCCCTCCCCTCCCCTCTGGTAACTATCAATCTGTTCTCTTTAGCTACAAATCTGTTTCTGTTTTGTTTGTTTATATTGTTCTTTAGATGCCACATATAAATGAAGTCATATGGTACTTGTCTTTCTCTGACTGGCTTATTTCACTTAGGATAACACCCTCTAGGTCCTTCTATGCTTTTGCAAATGGAAAGATTTTGTTCTTTTTGTGGCCAAGTAATATTCCATTGCACATATCAAGTTGTCCCAGAGGCTCCTTATACTACTCTCATTTTGGGGGGATTATTCTTATTCTTATTATTATTCTTTCTTTTTGCAGTTCTGATTGGGTATTTTCTGCTTCCTTATCTTCCAAATCTCTGATTTGATCTTCTGCTTCCTCTACTCTACAGTTGATTCCCTGTAATGTATTTTTCATCTCAGTTAATATATTCTTCATTTCTGACTGGTTCTTTTTTATGTTTTTTATCTTTTTATTGAAGTTCTCACTAAGTTTATGTACTCTTCCCCTAAGTTCACTGAGCATCCTTAAAGGCAGTGTTTTGAACTCTGCATCTGGTAGATTACCCTTCTCCATTTTGTTTAGTTCTTTTTCTGGAGTTTTATTCTGTTTGTCTATTGGAGACATGTTCCTTTCTTTGTTTCCCCATCTTAGCTGCCTTCCTGTGTTTGTCTCCATGTATTAGGCAGAACTGCTACATTCCAAAGCTTGGTAGAGTGGCCTAATATAGTAGGTGCCCTTCGAGGTCCAGTGGCACAGCCTCCTGATCGCCCAAGCTGGTGACTCCAGCTGTGTGGACTTTGTGTACCCTCTCATTGCAGTTGAGCCTTAATTTCTGTTGGGACCTCAATGGGAGGAATTTACACCTAGGCAAATCATCTGGAAGGACTGGCAGGAACTACTTGGAGGATTTGAGGTGCAGGGGCCAGTCTCACTGAGCATATGACTTAATTTCAGCAGAGCTCACTGGTTTTACCCTTTGAGTGTTGCTTGTGGAGGTGGTTGTGTGGTGGTGGTTCAGTGTGGTCTGAAGATATCCACTAGTTGCACTGGCTCTGGGGCCTCTGAAGAGGTGCTTACCAAGGTCAGCTGCCACTTGTGTTCTACCTGGGGCCACCTAGCAGGATCTACAGAGCAATCTGCAGATGACTGCTACTTGAACTGTACTTGGAGGTGCCCAGGAGAGGCCAAGTTGTGAACCAAGGCAAACTGCCACTAATTCCAGATGTGGGACCGCTTAGCAATAAGTATGGGGTTTGATGTGGCCACATATTGCTTGTTTGAGAGGTATTAGGAAAGTCTGAAGCATGAGCCAAGACAGGCCATTTGTATAGAAAAACCACACGAAACAGCTTGGGTTAAGATGGCAAGTTAGGTGGGGCAGGGTCTCAGGGAATCACCAGGTCAGGGTGAACTGTGTTAGTCAGGTTGATGGAGACTCGGACATGGTGCCCCCCTACCAGCTCTATGGGGAAAGGTCTCAGATACAGAACAATGGCCTCTGCCAGCACCTGTGTCTCAGAGAAAGCTGCCCTTCTAGCTCTTGCCCTGATATCAGATGGTTCCTTTCCTTATGTCTCTGTTGTCTTTTGAGCTGCTGTCCCAGTGCTGAAGCTCAGAGCAAGTGAGTGCAAGTAAGTCCATGGAGGAGAGGGGGCTTTTTCAGAGCAACTGCCTGTGACTCCAGAAGCCCTCCTCTCGTTCAGCTATAATCCTTGCTGGTTTTTCCAGCCAGAATGTATGGGGACTTCTCTTCCTGGCACTGGAACCCTGGACTAGAGGCCTGGTGTGGGGCTTGGACCTCTGCAGCTGAGATATCCCTCCCAATTTTCATCTGCCACACGTGGAAGTGGGACCAGTTCATTCTGTGTCTTTGCCCCTCCTACCAGTCTCGATGTGGCTTCTTCTTTATATCCTTAGTTGTAAGACTTCTGTTAAACTAGATTTCAGGCTGTTTCAAAGAGAAATTTCATTTCAGAGTGAAAGTTGTCAGAGCTGCTTCCAGAACTGAAAATGGCAATGTTTTTAGCTGGATAGAAACCCAGCAGGCCTTAGGGCAGCTGGGATTGGTCAGGGGACTAGGAAACCTTCTGAGATGCAGCCCAGCAGAGTAAGCCATCTTGATTAGCCCTCCATCAGCACCCAGGAAAAACCTCAGTCATTTCTATTGCTCTCTGAAACAAAAATATTAATTTTTTTAAACAATAATACCTATATTTTTATATCATCCAAGTATGCCACCGTTATTTTTACATAAATTTTGTTCTGAACAAGATCCAAATTCAAGGAATTTAGTATAAAGTTTAAATAATAGTTACATTTCAAATAGTAAGTAAAACTGATTGATATAAAAATTACAGTTAGAGCTAGACAATATTATGGAGCTGATTAAAGAAAGATAAACATTGATCAATGAACAAATGAGCAATAACTATGTGTGAAATAATCCTGTTTCACTGGTCAAGTAAAAAATAATTGTAGTCAATTATCTCTCTATAAAAATTAATTGCAAAATAAATAAAAGCGGGGAAAATGACAATAGTCTATAGTGTGGGGCAAAAGTAGATTTATAGATATTCGTATGACAAATAATACAATAATTAATCATAATACAAGAATAAACTGTTTACAGTTGTACTCACAACTGTAAACGTACTTTTGCCCTACCCTATATGTATGAAGTAGGCTATAAATGAAGAATAAACAATAATAAAGAAATGTATTTAAATGTTCACTTAGGAAATGAGAAAACTTAAATATATGAAAGTGCACAATTAAACTATTTTATAACATTATAACCACTCAAAGAGAATATTCTTCTTGTGCATCCCAGAAAGAGAGTGTTACTACACAAGTAGCCATAACTGGGAAACAACTCTTAATTTCTGGGATGTACCAGCAATTGTTTCTCTCAGAAAACTGGACAGAGTTTAGACTAGAATTACGACACAGTGCTAATCACTATCCAGTAGCAATTTCGACACTTGTGTCAAAGAGGTTCTAAGAAAGAATGTGAAGCTCAGCCTCTGAGGTCCAAGTCAGCATTTGTGAAGGGGCCTCACTCTGCTCAAACACTCAGCCAGTCCTTGAGACCAAGAACCCATGATTGGGTGCCACTGCCGCTTACAGAACCTGGGAGGAGCTGAGGTGGTTTTGGCTTGATTCATGGTAAGGTACAGAGACCAAAGTTGCCCGTTTTTCTCTGTGCTTTTCAAGTCACTGCATCAGTCACAAATTCATTCATTCAACAAACATTGATAACATACTGCCATGTGTCAGATGCAGTTCCGGGTACAAATGGACTGTGACCCAGAGCCCTCACTACGGCTCTGTGGTTCATTGCCATGGCATGACAGCAGTTTGAAACTGGCAGCTCATTGCAAAACCCAAGTTCCAAGGAAAATATACTCAGGAAAGAAAGCAGATTAGGCTTTAAATATATTCTGCCCACATCTTATAGCTTTAAACTTGACTCACATGTCTTGATATGGTTGCTTTAATGTATGGGAGTAGTGAGTGGGACATGTCTAATTTTCTGCCTTTTAGGTGATACTTGGAACTGAGTCACAAAGAGAAAATATTTTATATAAAAGTGTCTCACAATAGTGAGCCCTCTGTCAGGGCTTGTTTATGCTAAGATTTTAATTGAGGGATCACATTTTAAAATTCGGTAGTCCTAAAGAATTTTAAAATCACAAATTATCCCTGAAGGTCTGGAGGGGAGAATTAATCTTCAGAGTAAGTAAAGAAATGGAAAGTGGCTGAAAATATAGAAATACAAACCAACTAAAGTCAAGAGAAAACAAAAGGATGGAGGTTTAAAGTCCTTTTGTAAGGACTTTAAAATATTATTTTCCAACATTACACTACATTCCAGACACAATTCTATTAAGAAATTGTAGGTGAAAATTTTATTGTTTAGATGTGTTGGTACCTTTCATAAAGGTTAGTAGGATATTTGTAGCAGCATAATCTTTAACAGTCACAGACTGAAAGCAACAGAATTAAAAAGATCTATAGACCTTTACAGAAGGTCATCAAAATAAAGTACAGCTGAAGCACAAACTCAAAAGAGTTCTGCAGCTAGACTGATAATTTTGCCATTGATTGGCTTGGTGGGGAAGGGCGATGGGCCATTGTTGAATTTTCAGACTAGCAGAGCCTAGAGGGGCCTTACTGATCTAGAGGCTTATCACTCATGTTAATTTCTGTTAGTTCTTTTTAGGTTTTAACATTAACCATACCTCCAAGGCTATAATTAAGATGATAAGATGATCTTGCTGATTTTGATGTTCAGTGGCATTAGATTTTTTTTTTAAAGGAAGACATCTGACTCCTTAAAAATGCTGTACTGGATTGGAGCTGCGGGGAGAGTCAAGTATTTCCTGCCCAGGATTGCTTTCATTAGGGAAATGATGCACTGAAGCCCTTAACACAGCATCAGGCACACAAGCTATTTCATCATTATTACTGTTACTGTTGCCCATATCACAGAATACTTTTATATATCTGAATTTTATTAAAAAATACTTTGTATACTTTTCTATATTTTTCTTCTTTTAATATTAACTATATTGAATGTATAGTCAAAAATAAAGCAATTAAAAGAAAAAGAGCCCTTAAGAAAGAGCAAGTCCACAAGAAGGGATCCTGACATTATCGTGGACCAGAAATTTGGGTGAATTGGTTTCTTTTACAAGTTTATTTGTACAGAAGCAGTGGGCTATTCTCGTGGCCACAGGTAGGCGGCACTAGCTATCAGGGACATTACCCTGATTATGTCCTGATTAAACCTCTAGGCAGGTGCAGGGAGGAGGGGCAGGTATCGCTAAGTACACTCTGCACACTTCCTCCAGCCCGAGGGTAGGAGTGGACACTCTCACTGATGTCCTTGGGATTACACAAGCGAAAGTGGGAATATGTAAAGCCGGCACCCCTGGGGCCACCCGTCCAGCAGAAGTGCCTGTCGAACAGTCACTTTTCCTGGGAACCAAGTGCCTGGGCCTCATTTCTCCATCACTAAATGAGAGGAAGACAGTCATGTCTGGTCCTCTTCAGAGAGAAATTCCAGGAATCAGCTGAGCAGTATAGTATGTCAGGCTTCAGACAAAATCTGTCTGGCTTTGCTACATTTATTAGTGATGTCCTGGGTGGATTCTTAGAACCATGAGGTGAAAAGGAGTCTGGGAGGCCCCCGTCCCTCCTGTCTTGAAGGAGGGCTGCAACCAGGCCACACAACCACAGGGCTGACTCTTCCTGGCTTCCCCGTGTGACTTACTTATGACTCTAAAACCCAGTGGCATCAGTAATATCTTTCTGTCCCTCTCTAAATCTTCCCATTCTTCAACCAAATCTCTCCTGGGATTTCTTTCAAATGAGTTCCTTAGTCTTCTTTGGACTTCCTCCAACTTCTTTGTATTCAATTTAAGTTCAGGAGCTCTACACTCAACGTTTCCTCTAATAGATGATAAACAGTTTCAAGTGGAGTAAAAGACAGTCTGTATCCTCGGTGCCACATAAAAGTGATTCTAGGTAGAGGGAGTAGTTGTAGAGGGAAAATAGGGGCTTCCGTGTCCAAGGAAACTGAGATCAAAATTCCGCTCCAGAGTCTACCTGCTGGTGACCATGGGCAAGTCATTTCCTCTGCTTTGCTTCAGTCTTTCTCAGGGAACAAAGAAAATATGAAGGCTTCATAAGGTTATTGTGAGGAATAAATGTGACAGTATATATAAAGTGTTTGGTTTATGTTGTGTATGTCTTTCATACAAAATTGCCTTAAATACAAACCAATTACTTCATCTGGTATTCAATGGAAGAAATGTGATCTGTTCCAAAGCTGGAGGAAAAAAAAATGATAATGGATTTACTGAAAAACAGAACTGTTCTGTACTCTAAGAGATGTTCCAGAGTAATTTTAAACAATCTTTATTTTTTGCCTTAAGTGCTGACTTAAGATTTAACTTCCCTGGGTTAGAGTTTACCTTACAATATTATAGTTCTCAGCAGTTTACAAAGCAGTTCCAATAACTCAGTTTTTTAAGCTTAGTGATTTTGAAACCATTGCCCCAAAGATAAATCCCTTACCACTTACAGTCCTCAAGGGGATATTACTTGATTTAGAAATATCTCCTTCAATCCCAGAAATCCCTGTGAAATAGGAGGGGAGTAAAATCTGTGAGCAGTGTTTGAAGTCGTCAGTGCATGGGAGATAAAAGGCATATCCCCAGGTTTTTAAGGACAGAGTGAAAAATGTGTTGCAAATGAGACAATGTCCCTTAGATCTAATAACCAAAAAATAAAGAAAAAAATAAAACCTTAGGATGTTTCCACATGTTCATCAAGGTAAATAACAGGTAACAACTGTTTCTAATAGGCCAGGCACTGTTCTAAGCAGATTACATATGCTGAGGTATTTAATCTTCCCACAATGTTATGGGCATGTATTGTTTCCACGCTCACTTTCTGCATAAGGAAGCTCAGGCACAAAGAGCTGATTAAGCAATTTCCCCAAGGTTTTCTAGCACTTGCTAGAGCACAGGCTCCAAGTCAGGCAGCGGGTTCCAGAGAGGCCACACTTGTTGCCCATGCACCACGTCGCTTCTCTATTTGTGCCCCCAACTTGGGAACCGGTGCACTATAGTAGTTAAATGCACATATTTTGGTGTCTAAGAGATTCATCTTTTAATCCTGGGTCCACCACTTAGTGGAGAAGCAGGCGAGGGCAAGCGATTACCTTCCCTGCTTCCTTCATCCCAAACCCTGGCTGGTAATGAAACTGAGGTCTAAAAGATTAAGATACTTCAAATAGAAATCATGTTCTGTACCCAGACACTGAGTTGTTTTGCCACCTTCTGAGTCAGCTTGCTGTAGTCAAATCATCATGCGTTCAGAAAGCTTCCTGCACCTCAGCCGTCTCAGACGTATGAAGCGGTGGGGTTTTTAAAAAGTAATTACTAAGTATACGTGAATAAGGCAGTGTGAGTTATGGAGAAAATGAGTGCATTAACACTTCGAGTTAATGCTAATTCAAATGAGATAAATTCTTTCTATTTCCTCTGATGTGGTGCATACTCTTCATTATCACCTAAAGCATACTTTTTATAACCATCGAACAGCTAAGCAGCTACTAACAGCAGCTACCACTTATGGAGCACTGGTTTTGTGCTAGGAGTTCTACTGAAATTATCTCATTTAGTTTCTCAGTGAGGTTGATAGGTATCTCTACCCCTATTTGTGATGGGAAATTAAGGCATTGAGAGGTCTCCAGCAAACAGCTTTCGTTCACATGGAACTTAACATGGTAGAAGTGGTATTAAACTGAATCATTCAGATGCCCACATGACCATATTTGACCACAATCCTCTATAGCTTCCCCAAAAATAGATAAAGGCAAGGTTATGGTTATAGCTTTGGACCTGCTACATGACAGCTTTAAAGGCCAGTGCCTAATATCTATCTAATAACTGTTTTGTTACAAAATTTGCATAGTTGTTGGTCCCCCTAAATTCCCAAATTAATCTCTAATCTGGCAGATTCCATACTCTGATCATCTCTAAAAAAAACCCCTTCAAACTAAAAAAACAAGATTCTTTTTTATGACTCTCTCAAAAACTATTATGCAGACAAAAGGCAAATCAACTGACACCTTTCTTCAAATGTGGACAGAAGATTAGCTTTGATTAACTCAACCTCTGGCTCTGAGTTGTTTCACAGTAGCAAGGGCAAGACTCCTTGGCTGTGTTAATTGTCTTTGGATGAAATATCAAGTTTTATAGAAATCATCCCCAGATTGTTTTGTTTCTGGCACATTAATACAACTAATTTACTGGCAGACTGAGCAAGCCATTTTTGCAACAGAGCCAGGCTCCCTTTGATGAAACAGAACTGCCACAAGCTGTTCCCCGGAATCTGGGAATGGGGTGTATTAGTCTGTTTTATGCATGTTTTGATTTTGAATTCAGCTGGCTACCAACAAGTATGTGATTATAACAGATATTTAACACAGCAGAAAACCTAGTCTCAGGACATCAGTCTGGGTTCTTGCTGGTTTACCTTTCAAATATGGTTTCTTTCCTAAATTACCTAAAACATGAATTTCTTCCTTGTGTGGCCTGTTCACTAACCAAAATGAGTGACTGAGGGAAGAAAACACAAATGAACCAACCCATGGTGGAAGTAAGAGCCAAAGCAAACAATCTTAGCTTGAGCAGCTCCTATCTCCCCTGCCTCCAGGAGGCACATGCTCAAAGGGTCAGATCCGGTTGCCCTGTGTGTGTAGACAGCCAGTAGCACTTCTCTAGCTGACAAAACTGACAAAGGAGACCTACGTAGCAAAGATGGCTAAAAAGGGGTGGTAAGAGAGGTTGTCCCTTCCTCCAATTTTTCAAGAAGTACCAGTTCTCTATTGAGTTAAAAAAACAAACAAACAAAAAACTGCATCAACATGTTTGTATACATCACTGAACTGGTTCTGTGCTGGGGGCTGGGCTGCCCCAGCATGGTCTGGGACCTCCGGGCTCTTGACTCATGCAGGAAAGAATTCAAGAACGCGTCTGAGTGAGAGCAAAAGCAAGTTTTATTTAGGTAGAGAAAGAAAGAGGCCAGGACTCGAGTTTCCTGGTTGCAAGTCTCACAGGGCCACTGTGACAGAAGTGAAAGTACACATCCGAGTGGAAGTGAGCAAGCTCCCAGTGAGTTGTGTGCAGGGCCAGTCAGTTCTTGGGATTTTATGTTTCCAAAGGTGGCCTGTTTCTGAATTTGCTGCACCAAATTCTGGCTCCACCTCTGGTTGGGAGCGGGGCTCTTGTTCTTATTATGGTCTGTTTTGGAAATGTCAATGCATTTTTTCCCTTGGTGGGGTGTGGGGGGGTGCTTTCACTTGTGATGTTAGTTTTCATTAAAACAATGGCATAATGAGCACACTCCTTATAAAAGATCTACCACTAGGTAAACTACAAAGTATATACAGTACATTATTCTGATAAATTGGAATTATTGGTTTAAAGAGTAAATTGATCTGTAGGACTAGGGTGAGGAGGTCCTCTCTGGAAGCTATAATGACATTTCTGAGCTACATGGATGTGTTATTGGTTCCTGTGGACCAGGGTTGACTGAATTGTACACTTGTGTCTTAGAAGGAGCAGGAGAAATTTTCCAGAGTCAGGACCAGAGGGAATGAGAAGTGGAGCTGTCAGCTATAGGAAGGAAAGACTTAGACCTAGGGGCTTACATGTTGGGAACCGCCCTGACTGGTATCAGAAACTGAAACCCCCGCCTAGGCTAAGGCTAAGGGAATGCCCTTGGAACCGTGAGCCGGCAAGGAGACAAAAGCTTATCTTCCTGGCAGGAATGCTGTTTCTGCTGCTGAACCCCCAAAAAGCTTGGTCGGTTAGCCAAAGACGGGTAAGATTCCCCACGGGGAACAACCCAAGCCAGGCACGATCACTTTGGGAGGCCCCCCCAAAAGAAGGACTTGGGGGGCTGCAGCAAAAGGGGGTGATGGACCCTCACTCCTCGGCTTTGACAAAGTCTGAGTTCTCAGCGTCCGGAAGAAAATCTCCTTATCTCTCGGTGGCCTTAGTTCCCGCGCTCCACCTAAGCCTGAAACAATGACGGGGTAGTACAGCTCGGTACTGGGAAGTGCGGATTTCCCGGGGTGATCAGGCCTAAGAAAGAACATGTAAATTACTGTGAAACCTTCTCTGTTCAAGAATGCTCTCAGTTGAATGAAGAGGGTCTTAGGAGGAAGCTAGTTTGTTCCTCAGCCTTACAGCTCTTTGACCCCCAACTCAATAGACTGGCAGAGTTCTTTGTTTTCTATATTCCTTACTTCCCCTAATGAGTATTGTACGTTACCTGAGTTATTATGTAGCATGAGCCCAATAAAAGCAGGTATGGACTGTAAATCGCGCGCTCCCCACTAGGGGGTGGCCATTTCGTCCCCTACTTCCCCACAGAAACTAGTTTGTCTCTGTGCATGTGTTGTTATTTCTCGCGTGTTTATCGTCGAGCCATCCACAGCGTTCCGTGGTCACTGCTGGCCGGTGACCCACGCGCAACACTTACATGTATTAAAATGTAAAGTTGTCCTTAGGCTGGTCCTGGGTGTGAAACTCTTGAATAAATCCTACTTAAACCATGGAGTAAAACAAAGGCCTATCAGACAAATGAAAAGCCATATGAAAATTAATCTAAAACACGATATATAGACCACTTCCCAACTGTGGCTTTTAAAAATCCATCCAGTATGACTAGTTAGTCGGCCCCTTTGGGATTCATTCTAAAACCTCTTTTGTTTCTTGATCTGTACAGAAAAATGAATTTTAAATGACACTCTGACATGTTAAAACCACCAGTCTAAAGTTTAACTGAAATTATTCCATGCCCCTGTGAAGCATAATAATCCATTTTGTTTTATCTTGACTCTTGAAGGGCAGAATAGGCAGCATTTGTTTTTAGAGGACTCCCTTTATCTTTCCTCCCTTTAGAGGACTTCCCTTTATCTTGTCGGGAGGAAAGGGACAAGGGAGGTTGAGATTTGTAGTATTTCCAGCTAGTATGTGAGCACTTAAGAAGGTACCTTAAATTGGGTGAGGTCACAAACAAAACAATCCCCATTATATTGTGCCCCTTAGACATGATGTAGCTCCCTCCCAGGAGTTCAAGCCAAGTCCACCCTGGAGAGCTACTGAGACTCTGTCCCACCCAAATTATGGGCCTACCCAAGCTGTTAATAGCAACTTTTCCACATGAGTAGTTGATGTTTGCTCATGCTTCAGAACTTTCTAAATCCTCTCAAACAAGCAACAGCCAGACACAGTGAGCCTCCAGCCCCATACTTCTAGCTAAAGGGACCTTGATCCAACACTAGCAGCAATCAGATTCACAACATGGTTTTCCCTGGGAATCTCCAAGTCCAGCACAAGAAGCAGCCACCTCAGATTGCTTTATAGCTCAAGCAGGGTAACCCTGGGCAAAACACAGGTAGGGGCTGACCATGTCCTGCACCACTCAGGACACCCCAGAGCCTATGCACCCAGTGGATGGCTATAGACCACATTGGAGCACCACCATATCACCCCTGCACAGCTGATCCTCCACAGAGGGCAGAGGTTGGTGGTAAATGGTCATACCCAGTCGTTGCAGCTGACTGGCCTAAGTAAATCCCTCCCATTGACCTGCCATTAGCAACAAAGGCTCAACTACAAGAGGAGGTTGTACTCAGCTCACATGTAAGGCACACCTGGAGTACCCCACTTGGGTGATAGGGGAGGCTGTGCCACTGGACCCTACAGGACACCTACTACATTAGGCCATGCTACCAAGACAGAGAGTCATAGCACCTCTACCTAACATAGACACGAGCACAGGGAGGCTGCCAAAATGAAGAGAGAAAGAAACAACCCAAATGAAAGAACAGATCAAAACTCCAGAAAAAGAACTAAACAAAATGGAGGTAAGCAATCTATCAGATGCAGAGTTCAAAACTTGCTTGCTAAACTTAGTGAGGACCTCAACAGCATAAAAAAGATCTAATCAGTAATAAAGGATACAGTAATTAAAATAAAGAAAAATTTACAAGGAAATAAAAGTAGAGAGGATGAAGCCAAAAATCAAATCAATAACTTGGGACATAAGGAAGCAAAAAACAACCAATCAGAACAACAAAAAAAAAGAATCCCCCCCAAAATGACGACAGTGTAAGCAGTCTCTGTGACAACTTTAAGAGCTCCAACATTTGCATCATAGCAGTGTCAGAAGGAGAAGAGAAAGAGCAAGAAACTGGAAACCTATTTGAAAAAATAATGGAAGAAAACTTCCCTAATTTGGTGAAGGAAACAGAGATCAAGTCCAGGAAGCACAGGGAGTCCCAAACAAGATGAATGCAAAGAGGCCCACTCCAAGACATGTCATAACTAAAATGTCAAAGGTTAAAGATAAAGACAGACTCTTAAACACAGCAAGAGGAAAGCAGTTAGTTATCTACAGGGAAGTTCCCGTAAGACTGTCTGCTGATTTCTTCAAAGAAAATTTGCAGGCTAGAAAGGATTGGCAAGAAATATTCAAAGTCATGGAAAGTAGGGATCGATCCATAACTAGGATTGCTCTACCCAGCAAAGCTATCATTTAGAATCAAAAAGCAGATAAAGATCTTCCCAGACAAGTAAAAACTAAAGGAGTTGATTATCACCAAACCATTATTATTTGAAATGTTAAAGGGACTTATTTAAGAAAAAGAAGATCAATATTATGAACAATAAAATGGCAATAAATACATATCTATCAACAACTGAATCTAAAAAGAATCTAAGCAACAAGAAGAGAGACAGAATCATGGATACAGAGAGTGTTTTGATGGTTGCCAAATGGGAGGGGTCTGTGAGCAAATGAGTGAAGAGGTGAGGGGATAAACAAATATAAATAGGTAGTTACAGAATAGCCATGGGATGTAAAGTATAGGAAATGGAGTAGCCAACTAACTTATACACGCATAACCCATGAACGTGAACAATGGTGTGGGGATTGCCTGAGGGAGTGGGGTGTGCTAGGTAAAGGCGGACACAGGGGGCAAAATTGGGACAACTGTAATAGCATAATGAAAAGATAATTAAAAAACAGAAGTCTCTATTGGCTTATTATTTGATTGTTGTTGGATTCCTGTAACATGTGGTGTGTGATATGTTCAAGCAACTTAAGGGTGTGCCATTTCTTGAGGAAATCATCTTTTAGGGAAAAATGTAACACAAAATATGTAAAATAGATGTTCACAAATATTTACCAAACATCTAATAAATAAATACAACTGAAAAGAGAAAAATTATATATTTTTAAGTTCCATTCAAAGCAAAAAATATAGCCAATGGATCCTAATAATTCCCAAATTGACCCCAACATGTTCACCAGAAAGATACACAGAAATATTAATAGCAGCATTTTTCCATCAAAACCTGAAGGAAAAAAGAATCAATAAAGACTCACCAGTGGTAAGATAGATAAATAAATTGTGGAATACTACATATCAATGAGAATTAATAATCTGTAACCACATGCAACTATATAAATATACTTCATAAATATAATGTTGAATGAGAGAAGCTCAGTACAGTAACATATGAATGTGTGTGATTTCATTTATATGAAATGCAAAAACAGACAAAACTAATTTTGTGATGCTATTCAATGGTTGTTACCCTTGAGGTTAGGAAGAGGGATGACACAAGAAGACTTCTGGGGACCAAGTCATGTTCTGTTTCTTTATCTGAAAAGTTGTTACATAGGTGTGTTCATTTTACAAAAATCAATGGAACTGTACGCTTTTTGTGTGTACAGTGTCTGTATATATACTTGAATAAAATATATTATAAAAAATCTAAAATAAAATATGAAAAAACGTAAATTTAAGAAATAAAATGCCTACCTGATGTTGTTCTTGCATTCAAACAAACAAACAAACAAAAACTGTTTGTACTGACAAAGTGTTAACATAATGAAATTGAAGCTGTTTAATGACTTCTTCCTGAAAGCTTTAGGCCTTGACCCTGAGAAGAGGAAATAGGAACAACGGAAGTAGTTTGTCTTCTAAGTGCAGGAAAAGATGACTTCCCCCAACCAGGTTATACCACGGAGTTAGGAAGCACGCCTCGCATCAGGACATCAGAGGTCCGAGCTGGGTGTTAATCTTGCTCTTTAACAGTGGTTCATCCCCCTTTCACTCCAAGCCTGTTTCTTCATCTGCAGAGAGGGAGCACAGATGTACCACCCTGACCGGAACCTGGTAAGTGATCTTTTATTTTGATTATTCATAATATTATTAGAATATTGTTGAATGCCAACTTTGGTTCTAGTTCACCTTTATTTAATTTCACAATGGCTCCTCATCTGTGTGCAGCTACTTCCCTGGGAACTCTGAATCAATCTTCTGTTTCTACCACAAAGAAAAACCTAAGTGGCTTCCGGTCCCTGCCCTTGCTCTTTTTGTAAAATCTTTGCTACAACTTGAGGCATCGTGATGTTCCTGAGAAATGCGGTGGGTCTTTCCTTCTAGATCTGTGGTGTGCCTTGGGCTAAAGAATCCCAAATTCTCTAAGGAAGAATTACAACTCAGTTTACTTGTCTACACTTGTCAGTAAATTCCTGGATTCTTGGCAAGGAGACTGTTGGTTCTTCATTTTAAATTATGCCCTTATTTTAAATATGGGTTATGTCTTATTCTGTTGTTTGTCAGGATTCCTATATTCTTCATTTTAATCTCATTTTGTGCATCATAGGTTTCCATTCTGAGACGGAGATAAATCATATTATTCAAACCTGTATTGTTGGGTACATTAGTCACCCTCTTCTCTTCAATGGGCTTTTACATCTGTTCATTCCTTTCTCATACAAAATATGTGGCCCACTCCTATGTTCTATTTCTTTTTAAAATTTGATGTAAAATATAGTGTATTTTTCCCCATGATGTTGCCCTTGGTTGAAGACTTCTTAGAAATTATTTGAATTGGGGGACTTCATAATTTCTACTTTATATTATTTCTTTGTGTTTCATGGTATTGCATTTCCCCCCAAACCCCTCAAGGAAAGCTGAACCTGCCACGATCCCCTACTGGGTTCTCTCAAGCCTTGTGTCCCAGAGAGTAGGCAGGTCCTAAATTTCTTCAGAGCAGAGATGACCTGATTTCATTTATCAGGCAATCCCTGTGATTCGTTTGTTCTGATGAGATATACAGGGGAATCAATTTGGAAGGAAAAGTTTAAAAAACTGAACAAACTTTCATACTCTTAAGACAAGATGTTGAGAGAAACTTATTCTTCAAAAATAAATATCTTCCCTGAAGACTCAGTTATTCTGAAGTGAATTTAAATTGTGATTCTTTTTTTTTACTTTAAAATTAGAGTTAAGATAGAAACTATGAAGTCGTGTGTGGACATTCTGCTACTGACAGTTATGTTACTTTAGTCATAAGACAGCAGTGATGTAACCTAATGTTCTTTGCATTTTGGGTTTGTTTTGACAACAGCCTTTTTCGGTGTTTTTGAAAAGATAAGAGATTGCTGCAGTCCTTTTCCCCCCTAGGCAAGCATTTGGAGGCTATCATGATTTAAACAGTGAACTGTTTTCTCTCCGTAAAGGGAGCTCATGCTCCTTCCTAGCGGTCTGGTCTGCTACTCCCCTGAGTTTCAGCGTGGGCTCCCGTGGAAGTGGACTCTGAGACAGACAGAGATGGGAGAGCAGGAGTTAGATCAGGGTGTGGTTTTGGAATCACCTCCTGCAGATAAGAAGGAAACAAAGCAGCAAGGGGCTGAGAGAGATGTTGGACTGTGACAGTGGTATGTAGGTGCTAGCTTGCATGGGAATTGGCAAGTGCTATAACTCAGGGCTTTCCCCACCTCCCTACAGCCCACTTACAAGCCCATCTTTGGCTGCTGTGCAATCTCAAATAGGGTCTCCACTGAAGCTTTGAAGTGTTTGAAAACTGGGGTGGCCCTTCAGAGTTGTAGGATCTGTCGTGAGGGAGCTGGGCACCTATACCCCTGCATCATCAATCACTGGTTGTGGGCTTCCCTCAGAGGGGGCAAGATCTTGGGCAAACTCTCTTCAGCTGAAGCAATTACCAAAGAGGGCTGACCGCTGAAGGCTGTCTGTAGGCACCATCCTAGCCCCTGGGGTAGTAAGTCCTTCAAGAGAAGCTTGCCGCAAGTTCCCTATGGTCTCCCCATTTGCAGCTCTCTGAGCACCAGTGGCTCTGCTGGGTTGGGAGCAAGTGGCAGAGCAAAGCTCAAGTCTCAAGCTTGTGATTGGCCTTTAGCTTCATAGCCTGGCAGCTACAATAGGTAAAGGAGGCTTTTGGCCAAGTCAGAAGGATTCCCTGTTTTCCCTCCATCCCTTGAACTGAATATTTAAGAATTATGGATCATCACTGTCTTTTATTAAGCTATCCACCCCAAAGTCCTTTAATTCATCAGCTTCTTCATGCTCCGTTATGGCAGTGGTTCTCAACTGAAAACAGTTTTGCCCCTAAGGGGATATTTGACAATGCCTAAAGACATTTTTGGTTGTCACAACTATGGGAAAGGGTACTATTGACGTTTAGTGGGCAGAGGCGCTAAGCATCCTACAGTGAACACACAGAACACCCCTCACAACAAGGAAAGCTCCAGTCTAAAATACCAATAGTGCTGAAGATGAGAAACACTGGTCTGTGGCAATAACCACTGAATGGGCACTTCCTTCTCTTCTGATGACTACGGGGAAATAAGGAAAGGAACTCTTTTACCTCTGCAGGGTCTGGGAGTCAGAGTGTCCCTCACCCACATTCACCTCCCAATTCTTTAATCCTAGCTAAATTTTTATTGCCTTTTACCCTGACCAAGCCAAGTAATCAACCTTAGATTCCACCCTATTTCTCTGAACTCTACTGCCTGCAGCTATCTCCTTATCAGTTAGGATGCCATTGCAAGAAAAATAAACCACTTCACTTTGACTTAGAAATTTATTAAGAGAATGTGGGGCAATTCACATGACTACCAAGAGGGCTGGATTCTGCTATCCCCACTGTGAAATCAGGTAGCCCAATTCATCCAGATCCTAGCCATCCAAATTAAGCCACAAAGTTGGCCCAGTGGGGACACCGCCACCGGTAGGCCGAACATTGAATTGTATAGCCTGTGCCCTGGACAGAATGCTCCGTGCCTGGGGGCCAGGTGCTGCAGGAGAAAATTCCCTGCTGTTCCTGCTCCCTAGCATCCTGTTTCAAAGTCAGAGCTGGTACATGAAACTGCTGAGGCCCAAGTTGTTAACTGCCAATGATGCTGTGAGAGTGAGTGAGTACCTGGTGACTTCAGCTTGGATGGCAGGAGGTGGCCTTTGCCTGTAACCAAAACTTGCAAGGAAGGGAATTCCCCAGACACAGAAATCATTTAGATGCTGCAGAGCTAAACAGTAACAACTTTTAGGTGAGAAATGTGTTAATTCCTCCTAACATTTGCATGCATTTCATGCCATTTTATTGTAAACATCCCCAACAGTAAAAGCTTGGATGTGTATAGTTCTATATTTTTCTTGGTGTGTTACCTCAGTTAATTCATAGATTTCTGACTGTGTCAAAACTGCTATTTACTTTATCGCACAAATACACACACACTCATGCCATGATGTGATAGCCTGGTTGCTGTATTTATTTCCTCAGTATAAAAATAGGAGTATGTCCCCTAAAGATCTTATCTTGCCAAAACAAGCACTGCTGGAAATAGTTTCCGATTGAAATAAAGCTAGACAGCGTGACTCTTCATTTCTGTCTTTGATTAATTGTATGCTGGGCTTTTCTTTCATGAAAGACAAATTTACATGTGAAGCTGTACCAAGTCAGAAAAACAGAGACCCTTTTAAAGAGTTCTTTGTTTTAGTCTGACATTTCGCTATTTTTTTTTAAATTGTCACTTGATGGATCTTCCCATTCACCTTTTCTGACAACATGCAAGATGAACAGTTCCAACAATAGACGAGCTGTTGATACCCTGACGAGGATCAGCAGGAGTTCCTGGTTGCCTGTCTCACACTCAGCCAGCATTATCTGGAAGACTCAGAAACTGCCAGTATGGTAGAGCAAGTGTGATTATTTTTTAAGTGAATTGAATGAGGCATCCTGAAGGAGGGATCCAGAGTGTTAGGGTGGTCAGCGAGGAGGGCTGTGAAAGAATTCACAAAGGAAGAAAGTGCGGAGAGTAAAGCGTTTTTATTTTTCTTTCCCAAGGGAGGGCAAGGGCTAGTGTGCAGCTGTGCCCAGCACCGGCCGTGAGGGTCAGGGCTGTGAGTTTTTATGGGTAATGGGGTGGTTGTAGCACAGGATGCTCCAGTTAGGCTGCAGCTTGTTTCGAGGTCATCTTTGGGTGCAGGGTCCAGTAGGTCCATTTGAACTTTCACATGCAGATGAGAGGCAGCAGGTTTGCCTATCACTGTTGAGATGTCTGCATACATTAGTAAGAACCCAGTTTTACAAGTTAACATACCCAACCATAGGATTGCTTTTTCATTGTTGCTGAAGGTTTTCTTCCGTACTACCACTTAATATTCCAGTTTTATAGATGGAGAAACTGACTTATAGGAAAAGGAGATCACAGACTCAGAATGAAAAATCAAATGTTTCTTTTTTTTAAAGATTTTATTTATTTATTTTTAGAGAGGGAAGGGATGGAGAGAGAGAGAGAGAGAGAGAGAGAGAGAGAGAGAGCGAGGGAGAGAAACATCAATGTGCGGTTGCTGGGGGCTGTGGCCTGCAACCCAGGCATGTGCCCTGACTGGGAATCGAACCTGCGATGCTTTGGTTCGCAGCCCGCACTCAATCCACTGAGCTATGCCAGCCAGGGCTCACAAATCAAATATTTCTTAAAAAATAAAAAAAATATTTTCCACTTATAAAGACCAGTGAAGGAAAAAAGGAGGGGAATTCTTACCAGTCTGGAGTTAGAGATCCCAACCCCCAGTTTCTTAACTCATCTGAACTGCAGGCTTTCTTCATCTTCTTTTAAATCGACTCTTCATTTTAGAATAGTTTTAAATTTAGAGAAAAGTTGCAAAGATGGTGCAAACATTTCCTGTATATCCCACACCTAATTTCCCCATTGTTAACATCTTATACTAGTATGGTACATTTGCCATAATTAATGAGCCAATATCAATATATTATTATCAACTAAAGTCCACGTAGTTTGTCCAGATTTGCTGGGCCTTTTATTGAAATATAAATGACACATAACATTGTATTAGTTTCAGGTACACATGGAAGGATTCACTATCTGTACATATTGTGAAAGGATCACCATAACAAGTCTAGGTAACACTCATCACCACACAGAGGTAAAATTTTCTTTTCTTGTGATGAGAACTTTTAAGATCTACTCTCTTAGCAATTTTCAAATATGCAATGCAGTGTTGTTTACTATCGTCACGTGCTGTACATCACATCCCCATGACATGTTTAGTTTATAATGGGAAGTTTGTACCTTCAGACCACCTTCATCCATCTCACCCATCCCCCATTCACTGACTCTGGCCACCACCAAACTGTTCTCTGTTCTCTGTGTGTATGAGTGAGCTCATTTTTTTTCGGTCTTTTTTTTTTTTATATTGTTGAATTTGGTTTGCTAATATTTTGTTGAGGATTTTTGTATCTATATTGAGATATTGGCCTGTAATTTTCTTTTCTTGTAGTGCTTCTACAGAGTAATGCTGGTCTCATATGAGTTTGGAAGTGTTTGTTCCTCTTCTATTTATTGCAAAAGTTTGAAGAGGATTGATACTAATTCTTCTTTAAATGTTTGGTAGAATTTACCCCAAAAGCCATCTGGTCCTGACTTTAGCTTGTTGGGAGGTTTTTGTTAATGATTCAGTTTCCTTACTAGTGATCGATCTGTTCAGATTTCCTTTGTTTTTAATCTAGGGGTTTTGGGTTTTTTATTTTCCAGTTCCAGGATCCCATGCAGGATACCACATTACATTGAGTCATCATGTCTTCTTAGGCTCCTCTTGACTGTGACTGTTTCTCAGATTTTTCTTGGTTGTGATGGCCTTGACAGTTTTGAGAAGTAGCAGTTAGATATTTTATAGAATATTCATCAGTTGGGATTTGTCTGGAGTTTTTCTCATGAGTACAACATAAGATCTCCAAAAATTGACTGGAGTCAGAGGGAGGAGGGGCCTCCTGAGGCTGGGACATGGAGAAGCTTTCTCTCATTCCGATTCCCTAGCAAGGGAGGGGAAGTGTTTGTTAACAAACTTCAAAAGACCATTTGAAATGAAGATTGATGACTACCTTTGACAGTTTACGATGTTTATAGACATTCATAATCTACAGGGTTTACAGTACTCATGGGGGGGCATGATATAAAACATCTCATCATTGGTTGAGACTTAAAACTTTTAGAGCACGTGACCTGAAGTTCTGTGGATTGGGGAAGGGGTAGGGGAGTGGGGAGAGGGCCTGAGTCCCTGATCAGCAGAGACTCAGAGCAAAGTAGTGACTTGCTGTGGTGGAACTCTAATAATATGTAAGCAAAGATTTAACTTTGTGACATTCAAGTAAAATTTAATTAGACACATGGATTTTCAGATCTATAAAATGAGGTCAGCACTCAGGAAGCATGAAACACACAAAGGAAGTCTACAGGGATTTTCCTTTTTGGTGGGGGGAAGAAAGGAAACAAATATCAGGGCCTTATTCAATGGCTAGAGAGGTAAGGTCTAGTAGACCTTACAAAGAACAAATGTCCTTTACAAAGAACAAATGCAAAGATAAAAGGCAAAGTGGGTCAATATAAAAGCTACATCTACTTGTTTCCCTCTGTTCAGTAAGAAACACCCTGTTAAATTGTTGTTGATTCCCTGTGCATTGCTATCTATTACATTACTCATGAAAGATATTTTCCCTGGTAAACAGAAATAACCATTCCTGTGCAGAAGTTCTAATATCAAGAGATATTTTCAGTAAATGTAAAGTTGAAAGCCAGCCTTTCTTTGAAGAAGAAAAAAGAGAGCCTTTTACTATGAAGAATTAGAAATGAAATTGTGAAATTAATAGCTAAGTGAAGGATGTTGAAGAATCTGATTAGACAGTATGTGTGGATAGGTAGCCATTTTTACTCTTTGATAGTATAGCCCTAACCCTTTAAGGTTTTATAATTAAGGTAGATAAGAAAAATTTCGAATAATAATGTGAAATATCCTACCATGATGAACAAAATGAGCTTTCAGAGGTTTTGTAGGAAATTATTTAGGAAATGATTTACAGAGGACTTGGTACTGGGGAGAGATATCTTATTTAATTCACAGCAACCTATTCCCTTTCCCTCAAAGGCTGAAAGAAAGCTTCTTGCACTGATGTTATTAACCCGGTGAATGGCTTGACTAGATTTCTGGGTTTGTTATCACACCTCACAATAATTTAAGGAAAATCTACTAAAAATTTAAAGTTGTCTTCTTAACAGTTTCTATCCACAAAGCTGCAAAGTCCTGACAACTGAGCAGTGGGCATAGTTCAAACAGCTCTCTAAGGACAAAAGGGAACTTTTATATGTGCCAGATACTGTACTAGGCACTGTACATAGGTGATTTTGTTGAATCTTCTCAACAACTGTGTAATCTAGACATTATTATTCGTGTGATTTGGAAACTGGGCCACAGAGAGGTAGCTCCCTCAAAGTCACAGTTTATTAGTGGGAGAGTTGGGATTTGAACCTAGTTTCTGTCTGATGCCATGTTCTTTGAAAAAACATTTTCTCCTTGGCCTTTTGCAGTGTCATTTCAATGTCTCTAGGTATGGCTTTAAAAAATAGAAAACCCTGCTTGCACTTGATTTAAACATTGACTCTGTGGGTTAATGTGTTTTTTTTTTAATTTTAGGAAACTATCAGCCTTTGTTTCTTCCAATACTGCTCTGCTCCTTTCTCCTCTCCTTCTGTGACTCGAATTAAATGTACGCTAAACCTTCACATGTGGCTGAGAGCCAGACCAGACAGGGCTAGACTGTTTCCTTAGAACTATTTCCACCCCATTGAGTCTTCCTTCAGCTATGTATCTACTGTTTCCTTGATTTAAATTATTCTAATTTTATTTTTAGTTCTACAGTTTCTGCTTGGTTATTTCTCAAATCTGTAATATCACTTTTTAAATTTCCAGTTTCTTGCTAAAATTTCCATGGTTGCCCTTTCTCACCATGAACGTGAACTTGGTGAGCAAAATTAGATGATCATCTGTGTCTAAAAAGTTCCAGTATTCGGAGTTCCCAGGGGCCTCTTTATATTTTGTTTGTTTCTGATGGCTCTTATTCATTCTGTTTTATTTCTTCATATATGCCATTATTGTCTTATGTTTGCTGGGCATTGTATTTGAAAAAAATAGTATAAAACGAATTTGGACTTCAGATGGTGTTTTCTTCCTCTTGAAAGCTTTCTTTCTGCTAGTCCCTCAGGCTGCCGGTGCTCTGCTGACTGCACTCTGGAGCCTCACTTTCTCTGTCAGCCCTTAGGCTTCCCAGCCAGGGCCAGGGGGGCGGGGGAGGGGCAGCAGAGTCTAACCCCGGTAAGCACAAGGCTCTAATATTTCACACCACACCCCACCACCTCCCTGCTCTCACAAGGCCATCCTTTCTCTGCTTCTTCCAGTCTGAACATACAAGACTGAGGCTAGGAAAGGCTCTGTTTTCCTCTTCAGAATTTTGGCCTACTAAATCCTGTCATTTAGCTCCATGATGCTTTTAAAATTAAAATAAATTCATTCAGATTTTATAGTTGCCTTCAGGGAAAAAATTGGTACAAATGACATTATCTGCTATTTCCATCTATAAGTAACCTGTGCTCTTTTCATAATAACCTGTTTCTTTCTGGACCCATACCAGCAAACTATCCTTTACTGAAAAAGTTTATTTCTTTTTCATTTTTATTTATTATGAGAGGGAAAGAGGGGGAGAGAGAAAGGGAGAGAAACATCGACGTGAGAGAGAACATTGATTGGCTGCCTCTCGCATGCACCCTGCGTGGGGACTGAACCCACAACCCAACCATGTGCCCTGACCGGAAATCCAACTGGTGACCTTTAGCTTTGCAGGACGATGCCTGACCAACTGAGCCACACCAGTCAAGGCTACTAAAAAAATGTAAACCAAGCTAAAAAAAAATGTGAAGCTTGATTGCCACAGAGAACAGTGAGCACTAACTAAATGCCTGGCAGGCTGCCTGCTGCCCTGCAGTGTTCATTTGTCATTTCTCCCAGGATCCCCAGGTGACCCCCTTGCAGCCAACAGTTTGAGAAGCACTTAGCGTGCACACACTATAGCCTGATTATGTTATGTTCAGTTATTTGGAGAATTCATAATCCAGACCTGACTGGATTGCAGTTGCTAAGAATCACAGATACTACGTTCAGAAATGAACTGCCTCTGCCTTGGCCTCCCCTCTGCCTGGTGTTTCCTCTCCCAGACCTTTGCACAGTTTTCGCCTCACTTCCTCAGGTCTCTCCTCAGAGAGCCCTTTCTAGAGCGCCTCATCTAAAATGGCCTCTGCATCCTCTCTCCCCCAACCCTGCTATCTGTTTCTTCTTGTCACTTATTCGTTTCGTATATTTTCAAATATATGGGCTTAAATTTTTTTTATTGTCTGCTCTCTCCCCAGCTCCTGCAGTAGATGTGAGCCCAAAAGGAGCCAGGGATCTGTTTGCCTTGCTCACCACGTTATCGCTGAGTCTCTGCTTACTCAATTAAAATACGATGCCCTATTTTCTGTAAAATATAACAAGAGTGGCTTGGTAGCACAAATTTCTTTTCCAGAGAAGAAATTCAAGAAGGCTTGCTTATGATTTTGTACTATTTTTTCAGTTGAGATCTTTTTTGTATTTAAGTATATTTTAAACAGTGTCCTTATTGCAAACTTGTGGGTGATCTAAAAAATCAAATGAATAAATCTTTTGCAATTGTGCTTTTAACCGGTTAGCTGTTTTATTTTTACCCACTGTGATTCAATTCTTATCTATACGGATGAACTTAGGTTTTTAAGTTAGTTTCAGAGGTCTGCTGAACTAATTGACAAATACAGATGCCATATATCCGAGTTTCTCAGGGCTAGGGATTTTGGGTATTTTTTTCTTCATATTTTTGTTTTATTTCTTCTTTTGTTTTGGGTTTTAAGTATTTAAAACTTTAAACATTGCAAGTGATAAGAATATTCAATAATTTAACTTTAAAATAATTATATCAAAAGTCCAGTGTTCCTGAGGAACAGAAAAGGATCGTGCCTACTTGCAAAGGGTAAGAAATAAAACTTCAGATGGTGATGCTGAGATGGTTGCTTACTTGTCTTATTCAACAAGGCATGAAAATTGCTTACATGTAAAAAAAAAGCTCATCTGAGAAGGGAAATAAAGAATGGCTTTTCCAAAAATGAAATATTTTAATTCCATGTATATATACCATAATATTGAATATGACACTAACCCTAATCATCATAGCATATTCATTCTTTACTCAATTCTTTAAGCTTTTAAATGTTATTTTCTTATATCAGTTTAACCAAAATCATGGGCAGGCCAACCATCTGGATGTTTTCATAGTGATGACGCTAGGATGCATCTAGTCAGATTTCAGCAGCTAATTGTGAATAAAGCAGAAAATACAATTTCACTACATTATATTATGAGTCAAAAATGACTGGTCAAATAAATAAATTATGCCAATGAATAGCAACTCAGCAATTAAATTTACTTTTTTTATGCAAAAACACGGATGAATCTCAAAAATTTAAGCTGAACAAAAGGAGTCACATATGTGCTTATGTATGGTACCATTTATATGAAATTCTAGAAAAGACAAAAATAATCTATAGAGGTAGCAATTAGAGTAGTGGTTACCCAAGGCCAGAGATTTAGTCCCGACGAAGAGGGACTAAATGCAAAAGGGCACAAGGAATTTCTTTGGGTGGTGGAAACGTTTTATATTTAATTGTGGTGATGGTCACATGGTTGTATACATTTGTCAAACTCATCAAATATTATACCTGACCTAGATGCATTTTGTTATATGTAAATTACACCTTAACAAATCCATCTTCTCCAAACTTTTAATCCATGTACTTTGCTCATCGAAACAATTCCTACATTCATTCAATATAATGATTGTTGCGTTATCCGTTAAAAATGTTCTTATTTACTGTGTTTTAATGCTCCCAGTAATGATAATAATATTATTAGCCATGTTTTATTAAACTGCTATTCATGTTATTGAGTGAACATCTTCTTTAGGGTTGGCCTGATATGAGCACCCACACTTAAACATCTGCTCCTGAAGGGCTCCCAACAAAACTTTCTCACTGGTTTATTCTGATCTGCTAAGAAATAAGAGAGATGTGATGAGTGTCATAATTTTAATACATTATGAACTATTCAAATGTAGATGTAAATATGCATTAAAGGATTAAGACAGCCCTGACCAGTGTGGTTCAGTGGGTTGGGTGTCATCCCACTAAGTAAAAGTCCCCAGATCAATTCCTGGTCAGGGCACATGCCTGGGTAGCAGGCCAGGTCCCTGGCTGGGTGTGTGCGAGAGGCAACCAACAATGTTTCTCTCCCTCTCTTCCTCCCTCCCTTCCCCTCTCTCTAAAAAATAATGTAAATGCTGATTTCCATTATTAGTCTCTTAGGTTAGTTATTTTTACAAATAATACTTTACTGAACATAAATTTTTTTTCTTATTACAGCTAGGAATTAGAATCACATTAAAAAAATGAGACTAATAAGGGAAAAGTAGATAGAAAGAGCCCAAATGCATTTACTTATATCGTGAATCTCACAGTAAAAAAAATAAAGAATAAAATAAATGCAGCATTTCTGAGAAGTCTTGGAGATCACAATTCATGCTTGTCAGTTCTGTTGCTGCCAGTTAACAAGCCAGTCACTTTTTGCACTCAGATTGAGAAAGTCATTATTTTTCTTTGTTGGTTGTGATTCTACTGATGCTGGTGCTCTTATTATAGCAGACCCGTAACTCAGTTGGCTAGGATTGATTTGTTGACTCTGGGTCTTTACTGATAAGCTTTACTGACCTTTTGAGATTCACAGATCCTCATTACGGCAAGGCCCAAAGTGCTTCATGGAAAAAAATGTTCTGGCAGGGTCACAAGCATGTGACTGTGGACCACAGAGAGGTTGCTCTGCAGTGAGAGATTGTAATACATAAACCATTCCCTTGAAAAGCCCAGTGCAAAATATACACAGGTGTGTGTTTGTTTATTCTGCAGCAGGTAGCTGCCTGGTTCTGCATCCTGTGTAATCCAAGGACAATAAGGAGCTTGCCTTGAATTCTGCTAATGCCTGCATCAACACAGAAACCACTAAGTCTTATACATATCTGTGCTGACAAAGAGATCCTTTCCAGCTCTCATAGCAAAATTGAATTTCTGCATAAGAGAATTGTTTCCCATGGTAAGATATAATCTCTTAAATCTTTAACCATTGGTTTCTTATCATTAAATTTGGAGAATTATGTTTTGGGAATGTGAATGCATTAGAGAAGAAAATAATGTTATGAAACCCAGACAAGCAGCTTTTTGGGGAGATTCATAAAAAACACATCCATATTTTCTAGAAGAACAGGAAATGATGACATTCTCTGCAATAACTTCATCAGTTAGTTCATAAATTTCCTTGAGTGTCTGTGCATAGTATATAGCAGCCCATGTTCTGGACCATTAGGAGAAGAAACGCTGGAGGAGGCATTTTGTTCCCAAGGAATGTAAATTGTAATTAGTATTAAATGAGTAACATATAAGAACACAGTGTGTGTGTGTATTATACACATATATCCATATCTGTCTGTCTGTCTATCTACTGATAGATCTATCTACCTCTCATCCATCTATCTACATCATCATCTAACTTCTGTAGCTTAATACAAATATTAACTACAAGTGATGATTTTTTTTCACACTGAGAGAGAAATCTTTATTTGTGTGGCCATTACTAGTTAAACTAGCAGGGTGAAGCAGGGATTTTTATTTTTAAAGTTTTTAAAGTTGGATTTATTGGAGTTACATTGGTTAATAAAATGATATGGGTTTCAAATGTACAATTCTATGATACCTCATCTGTATAATGTATTGTGTGTTCACCATCCAAATTCCAGTCTCCTTCTGTCACCATTCATTCCCCGTTTACATTCTTCTACCTCCCCCTACCCCCATTTCCCTCAGGTAATCACCATAGTGTTCTATGATGATTAGATGATGATTATGATGATCTAATCGCCTGTGTCTATGAGGTTTTTTTTTTTAATTAATCATTTCACCTATTTCACCCAGTCCCTCAAGGCACCCCTTCCCTCTGACTGCTGTCAGTCTGTCCTTTATATCTATGAGTCTATTTCTATTTTATTTGTTTATTTTGTTCATTAAATTCCACATATAAGTGAGATCATATGGTATTTGTCTTTCTCTGACTGGCTTATTTCACTTACCATAATGGCCTCTAGGTCCATCCATGTTCTCATGAAAGGTAAGATTTCCTTCTTTTTTTACAGTTGAGTAGTATTTTATTGTGAAATGTACCACAGCCTTATTATCCATTTATCAACTGATTTGGTACTTGGGCTGCTTCCAAATCTTGGCCTTTGTAAATAGCACTGCAATGAAACATAGGGGTTCATATATTCTTTTGAATCAGTGTTTTGGGTTTCTTCAGATATATTCCCAGAAATGGAATTACTGATTTCTGAATATTAATTTTGTGTCCTGCTATTTTACTGCATTTATTTATTGGGTCTAGCCATCTGTTTTTGTGGAGTTTTTAGGGTTTTATATATATATAGTTTATATGGATTTCCTAGGGATGTTGTTAAAAGGTAGATTCCATTTTAGTAAGTCTGGGTGGGACCTGAGAGTCTGCATTTCTAATAACTCCCAGATGCCACTACCATTCCCTGAGCACGCTGCGGGGGCAGACCCGTGGGGTTATCCTTGTCTGCACTGTCAAAGCGGGGCCGCTGTTCCATTCAGGGGCTCACCTGCAGGAAGGGAAAAGCAGGGTGGTGGAGGCTTGTTTTATGACTCGGAGGTGACACATATCACTTCTGCTCATTTATCTTGGGCGAAATCTTAGTTATGTGCCACACGTTCTGCAAAGGTGCCTGGGAAATGTAATCTTGCTAGGCAGCCATGCACACAGCTACAATTTTGTTACTTTTAAAGAGCAGGGGACAGATGTTGACAGACAACTCCCAGTCCCTGCCACGGTACTCTATCTAAAGTCCCCTCATGCCTCCCAGAGACTCTGGTGGTCACCCAATCAGGTGAGGTGCACTCAGAAAAGTGTCCAGGATCCTTTCCAGGCCTGCACTTCACTGCACCCTTTCTTTCAGCACATTCTTGAAATACTGGGTTCCTGGAATTTCCTGAGTACAGAGGTGGCCTATTAAGGAGAGAATCTGAGAGTAGGCTTTCTCTTTCCACCTGCATGGCTTTGGAGGTGAACAAGATGGCCAGATTACACCTCTTCAAGATCTGGCTTGTTAATGCTTCCTGTTTTGGTGAGAATAAATTGATGTTTCAAACCCAGTGTCACATTATTCTAGCAAAGATAGTCTTCCTGGGCAAATCAACTGGGCTGTAGGTTTTCCTGTCTGATGAGTGAGATAAGGTAATAGACGAGTCCAGGCCATGGACAGCATACCCAGGCAGTCTGACAATGAACCATAACACAGTACATTTACAATAAATCCCCAGTTTATATGCAGACTGCCAGCAGCATTAGATGGTCAAATAGCCCAAGGGTATTGAACGAAAAACTTACTATTCATGAATGATAATATTTGCCCTTCTGTTTTTATTTACTTGATTGAAAAGTGTCGGGCTTATTCAAACTGAAGGAAATTTTCATTTCCTGATACTCTTCTCAATACCCCAGCAAATGAAATAGGATTAACTAAAAATGGAACGATGTTATCTGTTTTAGCCGAAAGGCTAGAAGGGCGAAGGATAATCTAGTAAGCATTCCGTGGCTGTTTTAATGTCTTTGATAAATGAATGTGTCGGGAGAGATGCTAAACTGCTCTCTGAAAAAAAATTAAATATGTATATTCTCCCCTGAAAACTCAGGCATAGGGAACAATGAGCCCTTAGTTGGATTTTCTCACCAGCATGGCATTTCTGTGCTGTCTTTCGTTAAAATGAAAAATTTCAAAGTAGGAAAATAACCCTGCAATCTTACTTCTGAAATCAAATAAACCTACCATGTCCTTCCATTAGCCCAAATATTTGCTTCCAATTACTGTGACCAGATTTCCTCATTTGTGCTTTTTAGAGGAACAATATTTATTTCTGGAGGAAAGCTGAGAATTGAATCATTTATATAGATGCTCAAGATTGTAGCAGCAGTCTAGAAAGGCAGAACAAATTCTCCCTGGATTCTGAGTCAAAAGCTGGAGCTCCAAATGCCAGCCACCTAGTTTTCAGTCATCCGGGTTGTGATGAAAGGAGTGATAACGAAGATGCTGATGGTGACAGTGACAATAGCTAGTTATCTCTGGAGTGCTTACTGAGATCGTGGCCCTGTTCAAGTGCTTTCCACATGTTAACTCATTTAATCCTCATAGAAGCTCTTTGAAGCAGGAAACATTATAATCCTCATTCTATAGTTGAGAAAAAATGAGGCACAGAGATGCTAAGTAACCCTGCTGAACTCAGACTGCGAGTGCAGCAGACACCTCTCACCCGAGACTTGTTTCTTCTTCCTGGGAGCACACCAGCTGACATTCCCCAGCCTCTTTTGCAGTAAGAGTGGCCAACGGACTAAATACCAGCAATGGAATGTGAGAGATGTGTGCCATTTCTAGACTAAAGCTTTTCAGCGACAGTAGTGTCACCTCCATGTTTTTTCACCTTCTGTCAGCTGGAGGAAGATGATGATGGGGCACTGGGCGTAGAGGGGTGGCAGAACCACAGGTGGAAGGAGCCGAGGTCCCTGCATCACTTCCAGCAATCAGGAACACCCTCCCTGGAGAATCACATAGATGAAAACAACTCCTACTCTGTCTGAACATCGCATCTTGGAGGGTCTGTTTGTTCCCACAGGATAGCCCGCTCCAACTGAGCTAACACCCCGGGCAGTGGTGGAATCTGGATTTGAATCCAAGCCCTCTGGCTGCATAGCCTGCCTTGGTTAATTCACTTAACCTCCTTCCTCATATGAAAAATGGGATTGAGTGTTACAACCTGTCTCTCCAGGCTTCAAAGCTGGCATCTTGAGATTTCCAGAAGAAGACTGAATTCTGTGTAGTTCCTGAGGCAATCTGGGCAAAGTAAGAAGTACCCTGGGCAAGGTGTTCTGCTTGGTTTTAGTTAATATTCTGCCCAGGATCGGAGCCTTGGCATAGGAGACTCTCTCTCTCTGGGGACCTTAGCCCTCAGCTGGGCTTCTACGGGCTCCATGATGTTCCTTCTGCCATTCACCATCTGCAGATGCCTTTGGGCCAGCCCAGCCCCTCCCTTCTCTGGAATGTGCATGTGGCTTTCCCTCAAGGAGGCTGCCCTATAACAGTGCCAGTTCTCCTAACTCCAGGTCCTCCCACTATAGCTTCTCCTCTCTTTCCAACCTGTCTACTGCTGAGATCCCAGTGTGACATAAGCCAACTCGCCCAACTTTTCACCCTATAGTATCTGCCCTGCCTACTTATGTTATTGTAAGGATGAATTTAGGTGTATGAAAGTGTGTTGCAAATGTATGGTATACAATGAGATATTATTAACATGTTTAAGTTTTTAATTTTCATGTGAAAGAGGAAATTTTACTTGGTTCAAAAAGATATTAGTTGAGAAAATGATCTCAAGTGTTTTTCAAACAATAGTTTTTAAAATTTGATTTTGCAGGTGAAATTAATCCAGACACGCTACTTGTTGTAAGAGAGTTTTAGAACTGGAGTGAAAAATGAAGGTGGCATTGGAGTATAGAAATAATTACCAAAGTTCACAACTGAGAAGTGTTAATAGCTGCAAATAACACATTTGCTAGCAATTCTTAATGGCAGAGACTGCTGCTTCCTTTGTGGCTTCTTTGTGCTGAATTATGGCATGGAAGCAAACTGTTAATTACAAAAGACTGAGATGAAGCCTTCTCAACGCTGACCTGTAACTCTTATTTGCTCATCTTTGGCAGAAGCCTTCCCAGCACATCACAAGCTCTGCCCATGGGGCTGGAAGTGTTTCTATAATATTCATTTCAGTTCATGAGGAGAAAGCTTTCTTCCAGATCCATTTATCCTCCCTGGTCGATGTTAAGGAATCAGGTGTCAGCTTCCAGGCAAAGCAGTTCAGAATAAATGAAATAGCAACACCAGAATGAAGAAGATGCTTTTATTTGCTTGAATAACTGGCCAACGCATTATATATTATATAATATATACCTGGTAAAGATATAATATTATGTATTTAAAGTCTTTTATTTTGGAATAATTTTAGACGTATAGAAAATCACAAATATAGAACACATAGTTCCTATATAGTTTTCAGCAACTTCCCCTGTAGTAACATCTTATATAACCATAATATATTATCACACTAAGAATGGAGTATTGGAATACTATGAACTCAACTACAGGTGTTATTCAGTTTACTACCTTTCCCACTACTACTCTTTTTCTGGTCCAGGGTCCTGTTGGAGACATCACATTGCATCATGTAGTTGTAATGTCCCTCTTCATCTCCTCTGCCTCCGGCAGTTTCTCAGCCTTGAAAATTACTGGTCAGGTATTTTGTATATTGTCCCTCAATTTTTGATTTGTTTGATGCTTTCTCATGACTAGACTGGGGTAAGAGGTTTGGAGGGCAAATGCTGCAGAGGCAAAGTGCCATTCTCGTCACATCATATCAAGGAGTATATGTGATGAACTTGACTTATCACTGGTGGTGTTAACCTCGGCCACCTGACCAAGGTAGTGTTTACCACATTGTCCACTCTGAAGTCACTTCTACCATTTGCCACAGTCAGTCCTTTGGAAGAAAGTCACTAAATTAAGGAAGGAAGAAAGAAGGTTAAGCACCACTTAGACAAGGGTGGAATATCTACATAAATTATTTGAAATTCTCTGTAAGGGGGATTTTTCTCTTCTCCACTATTTATTTCTTCAATCACTTATTTATATTAGCATGGGTCTCATGGATGTTTGTGTTATATTTCGGGTTATAATCCAATATTATGCTATTTATTTCATCGCTCAAATTGTTCCAGCTTTGTCCACTGGAAGCACTGTCATCCTCACTCTTGAGTCCCTTTGACATGTCCTGTCTTTTTAGTATTTATTTATTTGTTTGTTTGTTTGTTTGTTTGTTTGTTTTTGAGCATTTCCTTCCTTTATGGTGCTAAGAAATGTCCCCAGTTTATCCTGTATTCCCACAGCTCTACAATCAGCCACTTAGTTAAGAAGCCCTGATTCCTTTTATTGGAGAATCCTGCCTTATATTTAATACCACTCTGGAAGCTTCAGCAGTGTTCTCTGTACAGAAAGCTTTGGAACAAAGTGGGCCTACCTTAGGCCCAGACTGAGAATTAAAGGGCAATCGCATTGAGCGGCCCTACAGGGACTTCAGGACAGGATCCAAAAGATTTGTATTGTGTGTGAGGGGACAGGGGTACCTCTTTCTGGCTTTTCAGTTCATACTGAGAAATGTAAATCCTTTTGTTCAGTCTCTCAACAGGAATTGGGATGCTTAAATCAAGTATATCTAAAATGATTATGCCTTTGTGGCTATTACCTGTGATTATTAGTCTTCCAGAGTTCATCTTAATGCCTCTATTGCCAACAGTTGTTTCGGTTAGAAATCTCTTTTCTCAGTCATAAATTGTCATTGTAGATTGTGGTCTATGGATGTTGTAAACAAGGAATAGACTGGAGACGTCCTGTGCAGATTATGGATCAGAGAAATGTTGAGTAATAGTGAATTATCTGTCAGTAGCAGAGAGATGATATTGAAGAAAAATTGCTGACTGCTGCTAGTAAGTAAATGTCTTTGGTCAGAATGTTCCTTTAAAAATATTACTATTTCTGTGGCAGGACAACCTACTGATACTACTTTCCACTTTATTTGTACAGCTGTAGAAGATGCAAAGAATAAACAGTTAATATTGCCTGGTACTGTAATATAATAAAAAGTAGATGTTTGGTCTTTGTCCTCAGTTCTCACTGAGAGCTCTTAAACATCTTAGAATTTTGTGACAGGGATGATGGGAGGATCTTTAGTTATTTAAAATAAGCTCCTTCCAAGCATGCCAAAATGTATGCTAATAAACTGACTTCTGGAGGATTGAGGCTGCCACTCAATTAGAGGATTAGAACAGTCAGCCGCACCCTGACCCCTGGGGAGGGGAGAGAGATTGGAGAGTCATCTCTAATACCAAAGATTTAATCAGTCGTGCCTATATAACAAAGCCTACATAAAGCCCCTCAGTGATGGAGTTTGGAGAGCTTCCAGTTCAGTGCACATGTTCAGTGCCCAGAGGTTGACACACCCAACTCCACAGGGACCAAAGCTCCTGTGCTCAGGACCCTTCCTATGTGCGTGTGCATTTCGCTGTTCATCTGGATATCCTTTCTAAGAACAAACAAAATAAACCCTTAAATAGCAAGCAAAGTGTTTCCCTGAGTTCTGTGAGCTGTTATAGCAAATTACCAAACCTGAGGAGGAGGCAGTGGGAAGCCCTAATTTGTAGCCAGGTCGGTCAGAGGTACCAGAGACTTGCAATAGGCATGTGAAGAAGAGGCACTGCTCTCGTGAGGCTGGGCCCTTAACCTGTGGAGTATGATGCTAATTCCAGGTGGTTCGTGTCAGATCTGGATTAAATCTTAGAACACCCAGCTGGTGTCCAGAATGTTGGAGAATTGATTGATGTGGGTAAAAAACACACAACATATTTGGTGTCATAAGTGTTGTGAGTAGGGAAACAGTTGTTTTCTTTTATTCCCCCTTCTCCCTCTGTTTTTGAAAAACATTTTATATTTGGTTTTTTAGAGAGAGGAAAGGGAGGGAGAAACAGAGGGTGAGAAACACTGATGTGAGAGAGAAACATTGATTGGTTGCTTTGCCTCTCATTTGTGCCCAAGGATCTGAACCTGCAGCCCTGACATGCGTCCTGACTGAGAACTGAGCCTGTGACTTGTCCGTTTGCAGGATGACACCAGGCAACTGAGCCACACTACCTGGGGCACCCTTTGCTTTTTTTTTGATACATTTATATGCAAAGACACACATGAACCCACACCCTGAACTCCATTATCAGGTATTAGATCTTTGCTCTTGCATCTTGCATTCTGGGATCCATAGCTCCTGAAAGGAATGAACAGTTACCAGGAACTGGGCACCAAACTCTAAGGAGCAAAGATTTCAGCTAAGTGTCTGAAAAGGAGAGGGAGGGTGTACTCTGCAAGCAAGAAAGGGGCTGGAATGGAAGCTCTAGAACCTGCATTGTCCTGGAGTTGGGTGGACTTTGGGACAGGGGTGGGAGAGGGTGGATAGAATGTCCACATGTCAACTTGTGTACAGCAGGAAGGACAATGAGAGGGACACCACTGGAGAGAGCATGGGCCTCAGAAAAAGACTTAGTAGTGAAATAGCTGCAGCCACAGACCGGGAACATTTTTCAGGGCTCTTCTACAATTTCAGGGAGAACAAAGGACCTCAAAAATGACAACAGTATATATCAGCCACAGTGAATGATGGATGTGGAGCAGGCTCGTTTTGATTAGAAAGGGGGAAATTATGGCATCTGAACTGGAAGAATGGCTATCATGACTCACAGGACTCAGCTCATAGCTGTACTCACGGCAATGATTTACTGCAGCGAAAGTATGCCAAGCAGAGTCAGCAAAAGGAAAAACTGCATGGGGCAAGTCCAGCGAGACCAAGTACAAGCTTCCAAAGGTCTTCTCCAAGTGGAGCCACATAGGATGGGCTTAATTCTACCAACAATGAGATGCGACAGTGCATACGCAACTTTGCACACCAGAGAAGTTCATTAGAGACTCAGTGTCCAGGGCTTTCATTGGGGTCACCCTCTGCCAGGCAGATCCCCAAACTCCAAACCTCCAAAGGGAAAGTACATGTTCATTTGAGCAAATAGATTAGACACAGTGAGCCACTCTTAGTTGTTAATGATGGGAACCCTCCCAAAATTCAAGTTGCCAGACACTGCCAAGGGCCAACTTTGTAAACAGGCCTTTTGAAAGATAGCACCAGGCCTGCGAGGGTCAATTCTTATCCGCACAGCCTGGTTTGGATTCTCCATAGGTAGGAGCAGTTGATAGAACTTTTGTGCTATTCTCACTCCCCTTTAGAATATTTGGATACCATGGGTGGTTTTGAATGGCCCTTTGTCTTTTAGTTGTACCCTTGGGATTTTTAAATTACAGAGGTGACTGAGTGACAATACAAGAGGTGACTGCCATGGAAAGAGGAATTTATTACTGACAGAAAGGGTGGGGTGGGGGGAGGAGGCCACTCGGGGCTACAGGAGAAAGCACGAGGTCTGTTCAGGAGGCAGAAGGAGCAAAGAGAAAGCATGGCCCAGAGCCTTTCCTGCAGGAAAGGCAAGGCAGGGTAGGTTAGCTTGTTTGACTAATGTCAGTGGCCTCTGGGCTAAAGGGATGGTCTTGGGTTTTCTGGTCCTTGGCCCTGGGTTGGTTTAGGACAGGGGAAATATTTAGGGCTTGGTGTGTGAGAGTTAGATAAAGGAGGTAGTTGGGGATATGAACTTGGAAATGGTTGGTTTGTATGTGAAAAGATTTGCAGGTGAGTTATTATCTCCAGAAATTAGCTAGCCCTAGCAGGGACTTCCCACCAGTAAAGCCCTTAAGATGTCAAAACATTATCAAATTAAAAAGATTATCACTACACCCTTAATCCAAGTTCTTACTTGCACAACAACCATGCAGGCATTTCCAGTTAGCACTGTCCATCTCCATCTATCGGAGTGCTGCGAGTAGGCAGGTCCACTTTCGAACACCAAGAACATTGCTGGTACAATTGGGGACAACTGGGGTTTGTCATAGACTCTTAAGGGAAATGATTTATGAACATTTAAGGAAACATTTTAGGTGTATTTGAGAAAATGATTGGAAAGGGACAGAGGGATTCCAGCTAGATGGAAAGATCTATTTTATAAGAATGGATAGGTCATATGTAAATATTGGTTAAATATTTGGTTCCCACGAACCAGAGTATAGACTGAAATAAATCCAGTTGAATTAGGGTAAGGGGGAAAGAGAGTTTGTCACAGGTTGTTCTTAGATGTGAATTGAGAGACATCTGGGAGTTACTTTTTTGAGTTGGAACACGAAGTGTTCAACATCACATGTGAGAAAGAGGAGACTCATATCTGAGAGTGAGGGAATGAGAATGATTCATGGCAACTAGTGGTAGTTTGCACAGAGTAAGGTCAGTAAAGAAGACTGTAGGGAAACAAACCAAGAACAAATATGGGCTGGGTGAATAACAATAAGTAAAGGGAAGGAAATTCTCCAGTCTTAATAATATGAAGAAAGAACAACAAAAAGGCAGAAACAACCCAAGTGTCCATCGACAGATGAATGGGTAAACAAAATGTGGAGTGTGCGCGCGCGCGCACACACACACACACACACGCGCGCGCGCGCATGCGCGCACAAATGGAATATTATTCAGCCATGAAAAGCAATGAAATTCTGATACATACCACAACATGGATAAATCTTGCAGATACTGTGCTAAGTGAAATAAACCTAACAAAAAAGACAAATATTAATATTAAAGAGTGCTATTTATATGAGGTACTTAGAATACTCAAATTCATTAAGTGCTTACTATGGAGCTAGTGGGCAGGAGGGAGTGGGGAGATCTTGTGAATGGGTACAGAGTTTCTGTTTGAGATGATTAAAAAGTTTTGGTAATAAATAATGGTGACGCTTACAAAGCAATGTGAATATACTTGATGTCACTGAATTATACACTTAAAATGGTTAAAATGTAAATTTTAGGTTATATATATTTTACTATGACAAAAAAAGAAACACTTGAAGGGGGAAAGTGACTCCAAGATAGGTACGGAGAACAAGATGGGCAGTGGTAACTGAGAGATGTGGGAATTTATGATTGGTAGAGCTGCTACCAAGTGTCATACACTTTATATTCATAGGGACTTGTCAGCTTTCTCTAGTTAGACTGTCCCATTACCCTCATTGGGTACTGTATGAATGCATGGCTTGGGTCCAAGCGAGGTGGGAGAAAGTACTGATAGAACAATGCAACTTTATCAGTGCTGCTGAAAAATAAAATAAATGCCTTATGACAACGAATCAGATTGGTGTTTGTGTGTATAACGTAGAAAGACTGTTCATTTATGGTAGTAATAAAATCATGGGGTATAACTCTAAGAACCATGAATCAAAGGCTGGCCATTTTTGCGGACAGAGTGCTGGGTGGGGCGTCCAGATCTAGAGTGCTAGTTCTCTCTCTGCCGTAGCTAAGTCGCAGATCCTCCCTGAGTCTCCATTTCTTAAATGCCCTTCATTTCTATCCAAAAAGAAGGAAGCTATTCATGTTATTTCTATTTTTTAGTAGTTATCTTTAAAATGTTTAATTTATACTTGTTAATATTGTCCACAGCTGATCAGCATCAATTGATTCTGATCCAACTGAGAGCGAACCCATAAACTATCTTCATATCTTCATTATCGTAGAGTTTGCCTCCCACAAAGGCGTTGAAAGAGCCAGAAGCTCACTTTGCCAGCTCATCTTCCCCTGAGAACAGAAGCATGTGACAGAATTCTCACCCATAGGACTGAGAGGAAGTCTGCTGGGTGGGAAAACTTTCCTACCTAAAAACAAGGGACGTGGTGGAAGCAGTGTTGGTACTTCTTGCCTGTCACACTTCCTCAGTCAGATCTGTGTCTGCAGCAGCCATCCTGCAATCTTGAAGCCACAACTTGAAGAACCAAGTCCTCAGTCTTCTCTGAGGGTTCTTTTCAACATCCTGACCCTGAATACTGAAGTGTCTCAGGGCTCAGTTATCAGAAATATTCTCTATCTACATTCCCCAGGTATTTTTATTTAGTCATATTCCATTGCTACAATGGCGAATCTCAAATATCTCGACTCAGACTTCCAGCTCAGTGTTATCCAATTGCCCAGCAGGCCTCCGGGTCTAGATGTCTGAAGGGCATTTCAAATTTAACATCATTTAAAACTGTACTCTTTGTTTTCCTCTTAAAACTGCTTTTCCTCATTCCTTTTCTATCTCAGTAAATGGTCTGGCCAAAATGGTTTGCAAATATCTTAGATTCATCCTTGACTCTTTAAAAGAAATTGATATGGCACATTCAATCTATCAGAAAATGCCTCTTAGTTCTACTTCCATGCTACCATACTTATCCAAACCACTGTCGACTCTCACCCACATTATTGCAACAGATTTGAAGTCAGTTAAAGGTTGAATCTGGTTATGAGGAAATTGCTCACAGAAGTGCTCTTTTCTTGGACTAGGACTGTTCAGCTACAGAGGGCACTTAATTCAACAAGTAAATAACAGAATCAACTAGATGTAAAATCTCATTCCCAGCATAATCACATCAAGGATTTTTGATTGCTTTCTTTCCTGGCACTATTGTTCTCCTCACCTTCATGATTAAAGATGATTAATTGTAAATAAATGCAAGGCTTACTTCTCATTTTTCCCGAAGATGGCTTCTAATTCTAACCTTGCTTCCCCCCGACAGGCACGTGTCCTCCCATTTCTCTTCCTGCATACACGTGCTGCAAAGGGCGCTGCTGGAGGCTGTCTGGGTTTGACCTTGCTCTCTCCTACTTTTCACAAACCTGAGGGAATCTGAAATTGTAGGGAGCAGCAGGCAGCCATACCTGACCCTTGCTTGGCTGCTCACAGAGCTGAATATTGTGGCACTCATTAAATATTCAGCAATCTATCCCCAGCTTAAAACAAACAGAGGTGATCTTTTCAGACCGAATGGGTCTGCATTACAACTGAAGAATGACTTTCCCGCTTCATTAAACATTTAGGCTACTTCTTGGCGTGGTGCAGCTGCCCGTCATCGTGACAGCAGACGGAGTGCCATGGTGTAGACTCCCTTTAATGCGGGGAAACTTTTATCATATCTCATTGCTGATCTTTGCAAAGTTGACAGGGGCAGGGGTGGAAGCGTCAGGAAGATGACCGTGTACTCTAATTCCCAGAAAATTGGCACATGTTCTTAAGAAACAAGTGTTAGGGCTGTCCAATATCTAGAATGTTTGCCAATAGCATTATTACCATTATTTCAGTCTTGAAATGCGTTCCCTCTTGCTCTGTCATCTTGATGAAAGCATGAGAGATCTCAGAGAGCTTAGCGAAAACCTTCATACATTTGTGCTAATATCCATACTGATAATAACCTAAAAGACGCTAAAAGTGTAAGTTCTTCTGGTACTTTCATCTTGTTCCTTTGTATTTGGGGTTGTTTGGCCCTCCTAATTTTTACCATCATTATTTCAAGATTATTCTTTTGTCATATTAATTGTTTCAAGAGATCATCTATGATTTTGGTTGGGAACTGCTGCTTTCATAGAATATGTATGTTCAAACGTCCCCAAGTGCTGAGTGCCCTGGGAATTCAGAGAATCGGTGTTCCTATCAAACCAGCTCAGTGGTAACAAAAATAGTGACTACTGCATCTTGGTGAACTGCTTTAAAATTGTTCTCACAACTTTTTTTTTAAACCAAGACAACTGTATCTTCTTCCACCCTAAAAACCAATGAAAAGTTGAGATATTAAATACAAATTCATTTTGAATATAAGGTCTCAAATTATTTTGTTTTCCTTTCACCTTCGCTCTCTTCCACGAACCTTTTCTTGCATTGTAGCTTCTTCCTTATGATCCCATTGAACCAACTTTAAAAAAATCTTTGTGCATAAATCACATGCTACTCCATTTGCTGCTCAAACTCTGGGTTGGGGCTTTTTATTGCTTTTAGTTTGTCACAAAAGACATTTCTCTGCTTTGGCCTTATTCTGCTTTCTGCTGATTCTTAAATATCATTTAGTAAGGAAATTCTTAAGCTGACTCTGATCTCAGAAATTGTCTAGTCAAACTTTCTTATTTCATGGATGTGACTCTGAGGTCTAGACAGGTGACATGCACTTTCTGAGGACTTTCTCAAGTTCTTCTCAAGTTTCTCAACCTGTTTTCTACTCTCTGAGGTAAGATTTTTCTATGTGTCATCAGACCCCTGGCCTCCACTTGTTGTGACCATTCCAGGGTATACCTTCCTTCCCATCATGCATCTCCCCAGCGCCATCACTGCATTTGGGGGGAGGGGTGCGGAGCCTTGACTGCCATATCTTGTCATCTTCTGCTTTAGGTGAATTTATTAAACCAAGGAGAAAATGTACATAAACAATGCCCACTTCCTCTGATGGTAGTGGAAAGTAACGTTTTCCGAGTCTTTGTCCTCACATCATAGGCATAGGGCTGGCCACTAGGTTTTCTATCCTTGGCTCTCTGAACTTGTTCTTATGGACCACATACAACTCACACAATGTTGATGCTGAGAAAGTGCTCAGTTTAAGTTTTGTTCTGTTCCCTTCAGTTAATGTCCAAATATGCCATCTAGATTTTGTCCTTTCTACTTAAGTGTTGTGTCACAGATTTTTAAAAATATTTTTTCTATATATAAAGTATGTGGCAAGAATTTTTACTGGCTCAGTTCCTGTGCATACTTCCTTCTGGGATTTTGTTGAAGACATAACGCACTAGAACTGGGCCAGTAAAAACGTTTGCTTTGTAGTCTCTTCACATGCGCTGGGCTGTCAGATCCAAGTGGCAAACCAGAACAGTAATTTATTCCTTTGCATGGAGACACAGAATAATTGGACTCAGTGTCCCTTTCCCTGCACAGGGCTGGCTAACCCTTACATACCTGGCCTCTTCGCTCACCTTTATCTAGACTTTGGGCTGGACAACAGTTTCCTAAGCACATTGCTCCCTGCTGTCAGTTTATGGTACAATGGAGTACAATGCACTGGCCGCATTCCAGGCCCGGGGTTGTACCCTGGTCACTGAGATAGGGCTTTGCCAGCTCCTGGCCCATGATGTGAAATAAGGGACCCTTACGTGTTTAAGTGGATCTATTTTAATTTCCATGTTCCTATGAACATTTTCCCAATGAATGTTTGGGTTGCTTAGTCTAAATTTTGCTTGATTTCTCCCATTAAGATTTATTATTTCCCTCCAAAGCAGCCTTTTCTGGTTCTTTTTCCTCATCTGCTTCCTTAAGGGATTTATCAAATGCACAACAACTTCCGGAGGCAATATTTAACCATGTCAGTGGTCTTCTGTTTTGAGTGTTCTCCCTATTTGCTTTGACAATGAACCCTGGCCAGCTCACCCTGTTCACTGTGACCTCCCTTGGTCACTGCTCTCTGCAGACCCCTATCTGCCTTCCATCTGGATCAAATTTCTGGGGAAAGAGTGCGGGTCTCAAGTTTCACAGCACAAAAGCAACCTCAGCCTCCACTTATCTGGTTTCCAAAGCACATGTACATGCTCAAGCAGCAGCTCAGAACACCACGACGAATGGCAGCAGATTTCTGTGCCAGCCCCTACAGGCTATTCCTGGCTCCTGCCCCCCATTCAGCTTGTAACAAAGCTTGGCATAGAGACGGGCCATTCCGTCTGAGGGCTTTGCTACCACTTCATCCTCCTCTACTTGGTCAGAAACCAACAGACTCAAACCAAGATGGTTTGGCTCAAGGCAGTCATCAGGAGAACTCAGTCTCATGGAGGCCACTTCTGCACTGGTTGTAGAGCAACTGTCAGGGCATTTTCTAGCACATGACTCAGTGTCACCAAATGGGGTCACATGTGAGATGTGTTCTTTACCACCCACTGTGAGCACTTCCATAGCATTTTGTTTTCCATTATTTCACAGCTATTTATGCAGTTGCTCATCTCCCCTGTCTGCTCTCTCACTAGGCTGGAAATTCCTGGCCTGCAGACCCTGACTTACTCATCTCCACCTTACCTACAGCTTTGTCCCCTAGACGGAGCCAAATAAAATGTCTGCATAAGGAATTTTGCTAAATATTTCATAGAACTGTGATTGAGAATGTGCGAAACCTTTTATGGGTGGTGATGAACCATTAGGTGGCCAAAGACCTTTCTGCAGCTGCGAGTGGTTTGAGAATCCGAAGTTCTTACAGCATGGGTGTACCATCTTTTGAAATGGCATTTAAAGGAAAGGAGACTGCATGTTTGACTCAGTCGTCTTGGTATATACACATGACCAAAAGCAGGAGTTGACATGGTGAAGCAAAAAGCCACATGGCTTGCCTCATCCTCAACTGTCTCCTTTCTCTCCGTGTTCTCCCCAAGTTCCCAGTTTAAGCTACTCTTTTCAGGGGAGCTTTTCAGCTCTGTTCAATCAGGAGAGAGGAAATATGAGGCAGAGAGAGAAACTGTTAAGGAAGAGGTTTTTCTGAAGAAGGTGTATGTTCTTTGAAATAGATGAAAGAATGCATGGATTTACATTTTCTGGCCAGAAATATCTGCTTTGCCTAGGGGGAGGATTAGGAGTACCACTGCAGGAATGCAAAGAAAAACATTCGATATCCAGCCTTTGACACCCTGAGTAGGACTTCTGGGTCTTCAGAAAAGCATTTGTTTTAAAAGGCAAGCTTTGTGGAGAGAGGCAGTATCTTTATCGCTTATTAAAAGCCGTCCTGTGGACCACAGTGAAAGGCAGTGATAGAGAGAAAGCAAATGACATAGGGTATGTGGCGTGTGAGAAACAGGAAGGAAATGGAGGGAAGCTGGCAGTGAGACACATGCATTCTAACCACCCCTCTTTGAGATGACATCCAGGAGCCATGGTAAATAGGTGAAGACATAAGCACAGGACTTTGCACCCTGCACCCCTTCAGAGCTCTAGGAGGTTGGCAATATGTACTGGTTGGCACATGTGCCGTGGTGCATCCCTGAAGGAGAAGCTGGCTTGACTGATGGGCCTGAGGCAGTTCCCAGCTCTCCACAGCCTGCATGATGTGTGCAGAGAGCCAGAAGTAGCCCACTGAAGAAATTCAGAGATTCGGGGAGGACAGAGGACTACCTGGTTCCTGAGGTCAGGATGAAGAAGTGGCAGAGTGAGGGAACGTGGCCAGCACGCTGGAGCCAGGTGGTGGGTAACAGTATCCTAGTGGGCAGACAGACACATGGGCCTGTGGAGCATCCCTAGTCATCAGGGCAGGTCACAGAACAGACCTCCACTGCGTGGAGAGGCCTGGGCCCTGGAAGGAAGGTGGAGAAAAGACACCAGCTAGAGGAGAGACTGTCCTTATTAGGGAAGACAATTTTTCATGAAGTTATGTAAGAGCCCTTTGAGTAAAATAGTATTTTGTTGTTGTTGTTGCTAAAGAAGCTGCAGCTCCTGAAGTTGAGAGTGATTTACCCAAATTCGTCTAGGGCCTCCAGACTCAGGGCTAAACTCAGCATTCAGCTCCAGCAGTTCATCCAGGTACTTAACATCACTGTTTCTGCTCCTTGGATGACTCTTATGTTTTCTGGTTCCCACTTTTAGATGCGTTGTTTAACTTTGAAAGATGCCCAGAATTCTTCTAAGACACATGCTCCAATCCAGTAAAATGCAGTGATTTGGCACTGTGGTAATGACTCGATCAATTACTGTTCAATAAAAATGCTGTAGTAATCCCACACTAAAGCCCTGCAAGGACAGCAGTGGCCAGTGGACCACCCCCTGGGAGCCCTCCCATTTGGAGCTCATTAGATTTACATTTGAGAAACCAAACTCAACAGAAAGTAGTTAAACATAACAGAACATTGAATTTTCAAATGCATCACACTTTCCATTTTCCTTTGTTTTGCATATGGGCAATCTCGATAAAGATCTATATCGATACCTGTATTTTTCTCATTAAGTAACCAAAACAGAAAGTACTACCAAAAGAAACTTTACTCCTTAATCAAGATTTTGTCACAATTTAAATACCCATTTTTCCTTGAGAGTTAAAAAGTATATGTATCTGTCACAAGAAAAAACCAGCAAAGGAAGAGGTGGTGAAGGTGCTGGTGCTGGGCCTGAGAAGGGGATACCTCCGTTCCTGTGGTTCTGACTCCCAGCGGAGGATCTGGGGAACCAGGTAGCAACAGCCCATCACAGGTCAGTACATTAACCGGCTTCCAGTCCCCAGCTTCTCCTTGTGCCAGCATCTCCCTGCTCAGTTCAACTGCAAAACCAGGGTGGAGGGAGGTGCATGTTGAAAAAATCTGATTAAATGCCACTCCTCTTATTTCGTTGGGAGATAAAATGTGTTCATGTTATACATTTAAATTTCACTGGTGTAATATGTATTTTGTCTAGAAATTCCAAGCTGCCCTAACTGGTGTGGTTCAGTTGGTTGGGCATCATTCTGCAAAGCAAAAGGCCACGGCTGGTTCAATTCCCAGTCAGGGCACACACTTGGGTTGCGGGTTCCGTCCCCAGGTCAGGGTGCATGGAGAGGCAACTGATCGATGTCCTCACTGATTGATGTTTCTCTCACATCAATGCTTCTCTCCCTCTCTTTCTCCCTCCCTTCCCCTCTCCCTAAAAATAAAAATTAAAAAGAAAAAGAAGAAATACTAGGCTGAGTTACCATTGGGAATTATGCTGAAGCTTAAAGAAGTTGGACATAGGAGCTTTGGAATGTCTTGTCCTCTATACAAGTATAATGAACTTGACAAAAAATTGCTTGCTTTTCTGAAATTGTTTAATTTTTTATTTAAATTTGAACATGTCAGCAATGACTGAAAAGATGTATTTAGGACTGGAGCTGGCTGTATTTGTCTTTCAGACCTTGGGTGCCAGCGGGATGTGGAAGGTTTCCTGTGCTCCACAGCCAGGCACTCGGCCCCACCTGGGTTTTAAAACAAGGGGGCTGGAGCTTGGCAGGTGGCTTTGCTGGACACTGCAGTGGCTGGGATCTTTAAAACAGGATAATACGACTGCATGTCATGATTCCAAAAGGATTCTATCCATACCACTAGGGAGTTAAATTTAATGAGACTTAGGCAATTAAACAACCACCTTTCTCAAGAAAAATTACAATGTTCTTGTAATGTGTGCAAATTCAACACAAGTTAGAATACGCCAGGACTTCTCATTTTGTTGATTTTTCACTTAATGTAAATTTCAATAAATTTAGGTACATTTAATAACTATGACAGGATTGCAACATCATTACAGAAATCTGAAAACTAGAGAAAAGTTTTCCCATAGCTCTCCCTAAGAACTAATATCAGTTGGGTGTGTCTAACAGTGATTCCTCAGCTGACCCCCTATCTGAGTCACCTGCGAAGCTTGTTACTGTTAGGACCCCAGGTTCTCCTCTGAGTCAGAATCTCTGTGGGTAGGAACCTGTGGATTTACATTTTAAACAAGCTCCCAAGTTGATTCTGATTTGCAGCTGGGAGATGAACTTGTTCAGCTGCCCAGGGGATCTTTTTATCACCAGTTCATCCCAGGGGCCCAAGCCAGACTTTGCTGCTTTGATCCTCTCTGCCTAAGGGCAGTGGGAGGCCACTCAAGGCTCCAAGTGGGAGGTGACCTATCTTACTTGCTCTTCAAAGCTCATCTGGAGTAAGTGAGTAGATGGAATTTGAGAGGAGCAAGACTTGGAGTCAAGGAGACAAATCATGAAACGTGGTGGGGTTGGAGAGCGGAGGATGCAGCCAGGCATGTTTAGAAGGTAGAATTGGTAGAACCTGGTGATGAAAGAAATAGCAAGCCCTCTTCCCGGCTTAGGATAAACAGGTAAGGACTACTCGCTGAGAGAGGACTCCTGAGAACCTTGTTTGTATATATCTTGCATTGTAATTTGCCTAAAATACTTTTCCAAAAGATGGCATTTAAACATGTATTTAATTTAGGCAAAGTATAACTATCACTCTTTAAGAGGAAAAAGCAGTAACTTTACAGAAGTGGAAAAAATCGGGCAGATACCTCTTTAACTTAACTAAGTGATCCCAATTAATGTCACCAGAAATAAGACATTCATACCAGAATACCCCTGATACTATGCGCAACATCACAGTGGGGGTCTTTTTGCCAAAAAGGAATAACTTCATTTATGAGACAACATCACACAAACTAAAACTGAAGGACATTCTATGGAATAACTGGTCAGTCCCCTTCAAAGGTGTTCAGGCCATTGAAAGGCAGCAAAAAAAATGGAGGTGCCATCTCAGGCTGAAGGAATGAAGGAGGCATGACAACTAAATGCAGCGTGGGACTCGGGGCAGGAAAGAGACGTTCTGTGAGAAAGCTGACTGCATTTCAATGAAATGCCCTGTGAAGGGTAGTTCATAGTGCTGGATCAAGGTGCTTTCCAGGTTTTGATCATTGTTCTATGATTACGGGAAATGTTAACATGAGGGAAATCTGGGTGAAGGGCAGATGGGTTCCCTCTGTACAATTTTGGCAACATTCCTGTACAACTAAACTACGAAGTGAAAAAATTACAGGCAACATTTATTTTTGCAACATTTTTTGGAAAATATTAGTGAAAGATACTTTTGCTAAAAGGAATACAAGCTTCTGGGATAAAAAAAGAACTGATACTTGAAACGAGGTTTGTGTGAGGTGGCCAACGTATGTGTGAATTAGTTCTGCATCCCACGTGTCTTCCTTCTTCACCTGTTTGGGCTGATTCAAGCCGCATGTCCGCCACCTGGATCAGCCGCAGCTCTTGACATGGTGGGACTGCTGGGAGTAAGCTGTGTAACAGCAGGAGTGAGAGGCAGGCAAACTCCTCCTGCAGTATTTGTTCCCTAGTTCCCCTTTTGGAATCACCCCTTTCCTGCCTCCTGACTCTGGCCATCCTTTCCCTCACCGAGTAAACCTGAAACCCTGCTTCCCCCATGTTATCCGGCCCAGCCTTGCCATTCGCTGAGAAACAGCAAAGCCAGCTCAGGTGTTAGCAAACGAGGAAGCCCCTTCCAGCCATCTTCCCCTTGAAAACACGTTCACATTTAACAACCATCCTGGCTGAATTAGAGGGAATTTTGCTCTCGGAGGCAAGACCAGAGCAGTGGCAGAGCTGGGGTGTCCCCATTGTTCCTGGAGTCTCTCAGGTATGTGAGGCTTCTGGGGACTGAGGTGGCAGGGAACAAAGCATTCCGGAAAAGGCCAACTGCAGGGCCAATGTCCGAACGTCCTGGGGGAAAGTAATGTGGCGATATCTGTGTAAATGTCCGTCATTTGCCCCAGAATGAAGAATTGTTACATTTTGATGCTGCTTTTAATACTCTAACTTCTTGCTTTTAATACTCACCAAAGCCTTTAATATTCTTTGAAACCAGAGCACAGTGGAATAGTTACATTGTCAATTAAATGTAATTCACATTCCTAATTGCTCATCACCATTAAGGTAGTTTATGTGCAATTCCGAAGGTTATTTAGAATTAATAACTCTCATACATGGCCACCAAGACATTTTCTCTTGAATGGTGGAGAAAATGATGGCTTTATTAGTTACAGCCTTAAAGGGAGCTTGCTTACTTGCCTTTGTGTCCCCTGCCTGCGTGTCACTGCCTGGGCGGGCCTCAGCAGGGGGCCCGGCGCTCCTGAAAAGGGGTGGGGGTGGGAGCCTGTGAAGTGGGTTCAGGGCGTTATTTGCAGGTCGTGGTATCAGCAGTCTGCTGTGCTGCAGCAGACTCGATAGAGGGACAGCTGTCCCTGCCCCCCCCACCCCAAAGTGAACTCTGACATAAGAAACAGTGCTCAAAATAAATAGTCCTCTTCCTCCTTGCTTGAACCTGATAAGAAAAAAAAAAGAAGCTTTAATCTCAATTGTTGTCACCTGCTTTTTCTACTTGACATTACAATTCTCTAGGTGGCTATTCCTGGGTGGTGCACATCCAGAGATTCATTTGCTTTTTTTTCCTTTTTCTTTTACTGCTGGAGTTAATTTTGGCAACTTGTTGAGAAATAATTCACATACCATAAAACTCACCCCTATCACGTGTGCAATTCCTTTCTTGTAAACTCACTGAGTGGGCAACCGTTACTGTAATCCAGTTTAAGAACATTTCATCACCCTGGTCAGATCCCCAGTTAGTCCAGCCCCGTTTCCACTCCCAGCCCCAGGCAACCCCTTATCTATGTTCTGTCTTTATAGATTTGCCTTTTCTGGACATTCATATAAATGGAATCATACAGTATGTGGTCATCTGTCTGGCTTCCTTCACTTAGCATCATGTTTTTGAGGTTCATCCAGAGACAGTATGGTAGTTTGAGGTAGTAGGTCCGAATTATTTTTGTGATGGTGGGTTTCTGCCTCCTCAACTCCCAAGCTCCTTCAGGTTGCTAAGACCACCCGCTTTTTGAATGGTCCTCCTGCTTCTCCTCCTGTCCTCCTACAGTCAGTTTTCTGCATGGTTGCTGGGTCTGACCCTGTTCTCTTCCCGCTCAACACTCGAATGGCCTCACCTATACTGAGCCTCCCTGCCTTTGCTACTCTGTCCCACCATGTTCAGGTCAGAATTCCAATGTTACCTCCTTAAAGAGGCCCTCTCTGACCTCTTTGACTGAAATGTCAGATTGGCCAATAAGTTCATTCAGTTTTTTCCATAAGCTGGCGCTAGTAGCGCTTAGTCATCTTTAACTTCATTTAAGTCCATTTCGTTAGATTGTATTGTGACAGCTGTTATATCAGAGTGCATTTAAAAAACTCGTCAAAATTGGTGAAATTTTGTGTAGCCATTTTAATACTGGAAGATGGGAGAAAATATGCAACATTTTTACATAATACTTTATTATTTCAAGAAAGGGAAAAACACAACTGAAACACATAAAATGATTTGTGCAGTGTATGGAGAAGGTGCTGTGACTGGTTGAATGTGTCAAAAATGGTTTGTGGTTTGGTGCTGGAGATTTCTCGCTGGACACTTCTCCACAGTAGGGTAGGCCAGTTGAAGTTGATCGCAATCAAATCGAGACATTAACTGAGAATAATCAATGTTCTACCACGCAGGAGGTAGCTGACATACTCGAAATATCCAACTCAATCAAGTTATTGGTGAAAATGAAAAATTTGTCACTTAATTTACAGAAAACACCATGCTGACTTTTGGGCCAACCCAGTAACTGGAGCATTCTGTCATGATGCTTCTGTGGTGTTGGTTGTAGCTTCTCTTTCACTTCGGATTTTATGTGAGTTCTCTCTCCTTTTATTTTTGAAGAGTGGCTACAGATTTAACAATATTGTTTATCTTTTCACAGAACCAGCTTTTAAGTTTTATTGATCTTTTCTGTTTTACTCTCTACTTCATTTATTTTCTTGCCGATCTTTATTTCCCTCCTGCTCACTTTGGGCATTGTTTGTTCGTCTTTTTAGTACCTTTAAGTGCAAGTTCAGATCATTTATTTGAGGCTTTTCTTGTTTCTTGAGATAGGCCCATATCACTGTGAACTTTGAAAACTGCTTTTGCTGCATTTCATAGATGGTGGAACATTCTGTTTCTATCTTCATTTATCTCAAGATATTTTTATTTTTGTCTTGCATTCTTCATCAACCACTCATTGTTTAGTAGCACATTGTTTAGTCCCCACATGTTTGTATTTTTTTCCAGTTTTCTTTTTCTAGTTAATTTCTAGTTTTATACCTTTGTGGTCAGAAAAGATGCATGATATGATTTTAGTCTTGTTAAATATGTTGCAACTTGGTTTGTGGCCTAACATGAGATCTAGTCTGAAGAATGCTCCATGTACATTTGAAAAGAATGTGTATTCTACCATTTTTCACTGGAACATTCTATAAATATCCATTAAATGACACATTAGAGCCTTAAGGTCTATGTTTCCTTGTTGACAATTTGTCTGGATGATCTCTTCATTAATGTAAGTGGGGTGTTAACGTCCCTAGCTATTAGTGTATAACTGTCAGTCTCTCCCTTTATGTCTGTTAATATTTGCTTTATGTATTTAGGTGGTCCTATATTGGGTGTGTAGGTATTTACATGTGTTATGTCATCTTGTTAGAATGATTTCTTTATTATTATATAACATCTTCCTTTTTCTCTGGTCACAGTCTTTGTTTTGAAGTTTATTTAGTCTAATATAAGTATTGCTAGCCCAGATTTGTTTCATTTCCATTTGTAAGAAATATTTATTTTGCATATCTTCACTTTTAGTCTCCGTGTTTCTTTAGATCTGTAGTGAGTCTCTTGTAGGCAGCACTATAGCCGGCTCTTTTTTTTTTAAATTTCTTTTTTTTTAAGATTTCTATCATTTATTTTTAGAGAGAGGGGAAAGGAGGGAGAAAGAAAGGGACAGAAACATCAATGTGTGGTTGCCTCTTGCACATCCCCTACTGGGGACCTGGCCTGAAACCCAGGCATGTGCCCCAACTGGGAATTGAACCAGCAACCCTTTGGTTCTCAGGCCAACACTCAGTCCACTGAAGCATACCAGCCTGGCCATGGGTCTTGTTTTTTTAGTGTATCCAGCCACCCTATGTCTTTTGAATGGAGCACTGAGTTCATTTACATTTAAAGTAATTATTGATAGGTATGTATTTATTGCCATTCTATTCATTGTTTTCTGGTTGTTTTTGTAGTTCTTCTCTGTCCCCTTCTTTTTCTCTTATTCTCTTTGAGATTTGGTTACTTTTTTAGTGTTATGTTTGAATTCCTTTCTCTTTATTTTCTGTGTATCTATTATAGGTTCTTGGTTTGTAGTTACCCTGAGATTCATATATAACTTCCTGTGTATATGGCAGTTTTTTTTAAGTTGATGATCACTTAGGTTTAAATGCATTCTACAAGTACTATATTTTTACTCCACCCACTCCATGTTTCATATTTTTGATGTCATATTTTAAATCTTTTTTTTGGTATATGTATACCTTATTATTATAGATATAGATGATTTTATTACTTCTTTTAATCTTCATACTAGTTTTGTAAGTGGTTGATCCACAACCCTCATTATATGCTTGCCTTTGCCAGTGAGATTTTTCTTCCACATTTTTTCTTATTTCTAGTTTTGGACTTTTTCTTTTTCACTCAAAGACATTACTTTAGCATTTATTGTAATGCATGTAAGTGGTGATAAACTCTTTTAGCTTTTGCTTGTCTGGGAAACTTTACCTCTCCTTCAATTCTGAATGGTCACCTTGCTGGATAGAGTACTCCTGGTTGCAGCTTTTCTCCTTTCATTACTTTGAATACATCAAGCCACTTTCTTCTGGCCTGCCAACTCCCTCTGAAAATTCAGCTGATAGTCTTGTGGGAATTCTCTAGTACATTACTAGTTGTTTTCTCTTGCTATTTTTAAGATTCTTTGTTTTTAACTTTTGTTGTTATGATGTATATTGGTGTGGGTCTCTTTGGATTCATCTTATTTGGAAATTTTGTGCTTCCTGGACTTAGATGTCTATTTCCTTTGCCAGGTTAGGGAAGTTTTTCATCATTATTTCTTCAAATAGGTTTTCTGTCCCTTTCTTTCCCTCTTCTCCTTCTGAGACCCCTATAATGTGAATGTTAGTATGCTCGAAGTTGTCCCAGAGGTCCCTTAAACTCTCATTAATTTTTTTCTTTTTTCTCTTCTGACTGGGTGATTTCCATTACCTTGTTTTCCATGTTGCTGGTCTATTATTTTACATCAGCTAATCTGCTGTTGATTTCCTCTAGTATACAGGTATATATATTTCCATTTCATTTATTGTATTCTTCAGTTCTGATGGAGTTTTAAAAAATATTTTCTATTTCTTTGTACATGTTCTCACTGTGTGCATCCATACTTCTGCTGAGTCTGGTTGCATGCTTATGACCATTACTTTGAACTTTTTATCTAGGTTTCATTTAGTTGTTTCTAGGGTTTTGTCTTGTTCTTTTACTTGGAACATATTCCTCTGTCTCCTCCTTTTTCCCAGGACTCTGTGTTTCTATGTGTTACATAGATCAGCTACACTCATAGTGTTAAGAGTGGCCTGTAGGGGCTGAGTAACACAATTTCCTCTGGTAACCAGGGCCAGGTATTTTAGGGGTGTGTTCTGTGTGGGCTGCATGAACCTTCCTGTTCTGTTTTGGCCATGGCTGTTGTGGGTGCTCTGTAGGATGGGGCTGACCCCTGGTCCAGCTGTGAGGCCCAGCTCCAACTGCTGTGGTTGCACTGGTGGGTCCAACTGGCCCCTGGTGGTGAGGCCCATTCCCAATGGCTGCAGGCATGCTGGTGTGCAGGGCAGAGCCCCAGCTTTGCTGGCTGAGGGGTTTGGCTGTGACTGCTCCTGGCACGCTGGGATGTGGGGCAGGCCTCCAGTGTGAGTGGCTGAGAGGCCTGGCCTCACTGTTGTGTGTTGAGGGGCTGGTCCCTCAACCCTCTTTGGGGGTTGCTTTCATGCCATCCACCAGGTGTGGGGGGGGTTGGGGCACCACTTGGGAGGCTTGCTCAGTGCTAGGGGATAGGGTGCTGCTTTGGAGGCCTGCTGGTGCTGCTTCCTGGGTGCTGGGGATGTGCTGCTTTTGCAGAGTGGTTGTGCTGGGTGAGTCCTCAGGGAAATGCCAGGTAAAGCAAACAGCAGGTTAATGGAGAGTGCCAGACCTGGTGTCCACCAGGTGCTGGCTCAGTGGAAGGAGAGCAAAGCAAGGGAAGAACAATGCCCACCATTGCCTGTGTCCCCAGAGAGAGCACCAACAAATCCTTCTGACATGTCTCTTAAAATCAGTCAATATATCTCCTTCACATATGACATGGGTGCCTTTCAAACTCTTGTCTGTGCTGTGACTCAGAGCAAATGAATTTGTGCATGGGGTCTTTCAGCAAGGATTCTGTTTCCCAGAGCCCTCAACTCTCTGGGATATAAGCCTTACTGGTTTTCACAACTAGATATTAGGGGGCTCCTCTGCCTTGGGCAGGCTCCTGGGCTGGGAGCTTGATGTGGGTCCCAGATATCTCACTCTTTGTAGGAGGAGGCTATTGAAATGGTGACATCCCTCTTGGTTACTGGATGCTGTATCGCTGCCCCTCATACCCTCTTGAATGTGGCTTTTTCTTTATATCCTCCACTGCAGAGAATCTGTTCTGTGGGTGTTCAGGTTGTTCTCAGAGATAGTTGCTTTCTCTCTATATATATTAGGTTGGCCAAAAAGTTCATTTGGGTTTTTCCATATGATGGTGCTAGTAGTGTTTAGCTATCTTTCACTTCATTTAAAACCATTTTGTTAGATTGTATGATGACAGCTGTCATATCAGTGTGCATTTAAAAAATCTTATCAAAATTGGTGAATTTTGTGCAGCCATTTTAATATTGCAAATGGAAGAAGATATGCAACTGTTTTTGGCATATTGTGCTTTATTATATCAAGAAAGGTAAAAATGTAAAAAAAGATTTGTGTAGTGTATGGAGAAGGTGCTGTGATCAATCAAACAAGCCAAAAGAGGTTTGTAAAGTTTCTAGGTACTATCGGTTGTCACTTCGGTCAAATAGTTCTTTGCTATGGGGCTGTCTTATGTATTGGACGATATAGCAGCACTCCTGACCTCCAATAGCAGGAGATAGCGAACATACTCAAAATATCTAAAATATTATCTGGTGAAAATGAAAAAGGTGTCTTTTGAATACAGATGGCAGAGGAATAAGTGAAAGCTACACTAACCTCTTCCCAGGACCAATCTGTAATTACAACTAAATTGTAGAGAAATCATCTTAACTAACCAACTGAACACTAGCTGGAAAGAAGCCTTACAACCACGGATAGACAGAAGAAAACACTTTAGCACAATGGGACTGGAGGGAGTGCGGAGGAGATCCGAGATGGCTGGCTGGGCTCCCACAGGCAGCAGCTGAAGTTCTGGAGGAATATTTCAGCACCCAGGCAGTTCCCCCTGAGAAGTGTGGGATCTAAACCCTAAGCTGGCTCCCAGCCTACAGTACCAGAGCTGGAAAAGGAACCCAGATAACACCCAGCTGTGAAAAGCAGCAAGCATTCTGATGCCCAGGGAGAGACTGCTGGAGATGCAGAACCTTTTTAAAGGGCCAAAGCACAAAATTTCGCTTGCAGCCACTTACCCTGGGCTTTGGCAGAGGGAAGGCAGAGTGGACTAGAGAGGCTTGAGGTGTCTGGGGTTGGTGGCTTTGGGGAGAGAATTGAGGGAATAGCCACCAGGATCCCTGTGCTGAGTCATCCTCCCTTACTGCAGGAACTTCACCTCTCAGCCTGAATGACATCAGCCTGAAGGGAAGCAATAGACCAGTAGGGACCAGGTCTGCAACATAGGCATATGCCCTGACTGGGAATCAAACTGGTGACCCTTTGGTTCGCAGGCTGGCACTCAATCCACTGAGCCACACCATCCAAATTAAGCTTTTTTTAAGGCTAAGCTAATTCATACAAAATAGATAGTAATTCTTTTTGTCATGTCTGATGAAGCAAGACAAAGAAGAAACTTTTTTAAAAAAAAAGATTTTATTTATTTTTAGGGAGAGGGGAAAGGAGGGATAGGGTGGGAGAAATGGAAAGAAAAATCAATGCGAGAGATAGGTCAGTTGGTTGCCCCTCGCATGTCCCCCACTGGGGACCTGGCCTGCAACCCAGGCATGTGCCCTGACTGGGGATTGAACCAGTGACCTGTTGGTTTGCAGGCTGGCACTCAATCCACACCAGCCAGGGTGAAAATTTTCTTCTCATAAATTAGAACAGCTTTTCCCAAACTGATGTCCAAAGGGTTTCATAAGATGGTAAAACAAATGCCTTAAAACTCTTTCATAGACAATAGTTTGAGGAATAGTAGATTCTCCTCTTAAGGATTCAGGGTGGTTGTGAGGGGTCCAAACCCATTTTTTTAGCACAACTTTCTATTTCCAGAAATAGTCTGTGGTGGTGTGGGGGAATAGCCTGGGAAACGCTGGAATTCTTAGTGTAAGGTAAGTTTGGATAAATGTATCTGTCTGGATAGTTCATTCCTGTGTTCTCTCAGTGTTATATCTTAGTAGTCTGACTTCCAGTTATGTTTTGTGACCATGATGCTGTTGGTAGACAAATAGATGCATAATCTTTAGTTTCTGGTGCACTGATTTTTCAAAGGATGGATTGAAACCAAGAGCCCCAGATTAGGAGGTGGCTGAGTAGCTAACCTGTAAGACAGCAAACCACCTCTAATAGCTTCATCACCTATAAACCAAGGAACCGCAATTGATGCCCTCAACTGATTTCTGGGGCTAACATTCTAGGACTTCATTTTCGGAAATTAATTTGTGTGGAAAGGTCAACTGCTTACTCCCACAGAAAAGTGACATGATCCAGAACGACTGCACTTCTGGAGCTGCCCTCGACACAAAGGAAGCAGAAATAAAGCCTCCTGTGCTTAAATAACATTTATTGTTGCTGCCGAGGAGTCTTCATGAGAACAGTTCTCACATTTATTTGGAGATATATTGGTTGGTTATAGAAGCAAATTTCACTGAGCTGTTATATATGAAGTGTGCCTGACTATGAATCTTAATTCAGCAATCTAATATTCACAATGTGTTGGCTGCCATTTAGTTATTTACCCAAACATGCCTAAAAAAAAACAAACAAAAACAAACCAACCCAAAAGGCCAAGGGCTTGCTAAAAAGGAGAAGCCTAGAAAAGATAAAATCGATCCTGCAGCAGTTCTGTTTGACTGCAGTCTGTGCGTGCAGGAACGGTGCTCACGTGGGGAGTATTGTGCCCAGTGGTTTCTCGGTTTAACGGTGTGAAAGCCCTTGAGGTTTTCTGCGGCTGTCTGGAGGGAGTGGGAAAATCCATTTACTGAATCCAGTCAATGTTCAGGCACCGCGCTATGAATGCAAACATGTCTGAGACTTCTTCTATCACTTTGGCCGTGGGCTTCCCAGCCCCATGGCCCGCCTTAGTGTCTACGTGGATAAGCAGGGGGTTGGTTTGCTTCCGGCTACGGCCCAAGATGTACTGAAGGGTGGCAATGAACTTTAGGGAGTGAAGTGGGACCACACGGTCATCGTGGTCGGCAGTGAGGAGCAGCATGGATGGGTACTGGATGTCATCTGCATCTGGTAACTTCACATTATGTAACGGAGAATATCTGAAAGGCAAAGGCACTCTCATGATGCCAAGTATCAAAAGCTGAGTTGTTTTTTTCACTAGGATAATTAAGGAGGGCTGCTGGGCACAGTAACCTATGTGGTCAACCCGCCTAACATCACTTGCAATAAGGGCTGCAGCTAACTAGTACATGCATGACCACTGGGGATTGTGCTTACTCTGCTGTGTACAGCTTAACTGGCCAGGGCCACTGGAAATAGGGAACAGCTCTGTCATTTATTTGGCTCCTACTTGGGAGGACTATATTAGAAAGGAAACTCACAGGGCTGTTGAAATAACCCCACCTATATGCACATGTACTGTATTGAGTGTTTTCATAGTCTTTAGACTTATTTTTTCACTATTACTAAGTAGACTGATTTTCTTTCTAAAACACTAGTTGTGGATATAATAGGTGCAAGCCTTTCTTATGTTGAAGAACTTGAAATCAGCTTTCTACCCCTTTTAATATCTATAAAAACTTTGTTTCAGGCTCTGCTTGGCAGTCTTAGGGAGATCGCAGACCCTCTCTGGCCTACTTCCCAGTCGGTGCCCCTGGGGCGGTGCCAACCTCCTGCTGGCGCCAGCTGAGAGCAGCTGCCTCTGGCCAGTGGTGAATGAGTTCGAGCAGGAGCAGAGAAGGCGTCCGCTGCAGTGCAAGGTAAGTGGCCAGTAATGCTAACAAAAGAGGTTTCAGAGTAAAAGCACAGTTGACTTCAACAGTGATTGATAATAGTTAAGTGAGGGAAATCTCTAGACAGTTTGTCCTTATATTTCACTCAATATAGGTGTCATGGTTTTGAAAGGGTTCAGCATTAATGAATATAATCAAATATTTTAGTTGAATTTTATTTTGGAGGATAGTTGAAAACGGCAAAATTTCTACTCAGTTAAGCAAGTCAAGGCTAAACATTCTGGGGTTTAGTCTCCAATAAATAAGATGAGGTGGCAATGGGCTGGTCTTCTGACCTCATTTCAGAGTGGTTTTGGATCAGCCCTAGTGCTCCAGATAACAGTTCTGTGGGGAAACAAGTTTGGGAAACTCTGTCTGCTAATATAACCAACCCCCGCCCCCAGCCCCACAATTCACATACCACATGTGTACATCAAAGTCTCAGAAGTTCTGTAGGAAAAAAAATCCGTTAAGCTTTATTTATCCAGCTCTTTTCGGGGGGCTCTCATTAATATCCCAGGTGGTGCTTGTGGGACATACTCCAAGGGTAGAGGATTTGAGAAGCTTCTTGTGAGACCCCTTCTGGCTCTGGTGTGTGGGGCTGAGCTCTGCTTGTATTTGGGAGCAGCAGGTAAGAGGAAATGCACGATGGTGAGTGCTTGGTGGGCAAATTGACATCCAAAGCAGGAATATATAGGGGTAGGCAAAAGTATATTTACAGTTGTGATGCAAATAAAGCAATAATTAATAGGTAATGCAAGAATAAACTATGTTTCACATACAACTGTAAACCTATCTTTGTCCACCCCATACATCATAGACATCTTAAGAGAAAAAAAAATATTTAGAACTTTTTCTTTTTGGTTGTTTTCAAATTAATCTCAGAAGTATTGGGTTCCATCAAATATTTTACTGTCTTTGATATCACCTAATTCAGTATTTTCAGTTGAGTTTAAATGGGACTTATCCCCCTAAGCGGGTACTTTCTCTAAGTTAATTTGAACAATAGCTTCTTCAGACATTCAGCTTTTACCAGCATGTGTCCATGAGGCTGCCTGTGTGTTTAAAAGTAATAGGTTTACAAAGTAAAATCCTCTCCTTCTGGGCCACAGAACCGAATTTAGTAGTTTAAAATATCCAATTCCAAAAATTCTGTCATTTTAGCTGAACTTCTAATTGGAGAGAGCTAGCCATAAAAAGCACACAAAATGGAAGAAAAAATAAATCTGTAATGGACTGAAAAGACTGTGACACAGGTTTCTTGTGTTATTCCCAGGGCGACCCCTAAATCCCGCTGATAATCCCCCAGTGCCCACGTGCGGGAGGCAAAGAGCGTGAAGAGCAAAAAAGAATGAGGCTTGCAGTCTTGAGAACCTAAATATCTGCTCCTTTCTCATTCTTGCCAAAGTGGTTGAGGGATATGAAAGAGGGAAGCTGTTCCGTATTCCCATAATGTAACATGTAGTTTCAAATACATGTAGTTACGCTGAGAGCGCAAAATAAGTTTAACTGTATTTGCACGTATTTCCCTTCATTTCCATATTTCTTGATTTAAAAAAGGAAATCCCATATATATTGTTGTAAGGTATAATGCCACCTTTCAAAAAAGTGGTTTTTGATTGATGTACCATAAATTTAGTAAGGTTTCAAACACTGATTTCTTTTTTAAGTGTGAAACCAAACATCTTTATTTGCAGTTATCACTGGGGCCGTATATTGCTGCTTGTTTGTTGGCCGGCTCTCGCCGCTGTGTGGCCAGGTGCAAGGCCTTGATGACATCTTGCAGGGCTGAGAAGTGCTTGGGCCACTGGGCCGGGGCAGACTCCGCCTTGTGCACACAGGCCTGCAGGTCAGATCTGGCTGCGCAGTCATCCTGGAGAGCTCAGCGCAGCCTGGCCCTTGCTGCGTGATGGCCCTCTCCTCCAGCTCCCAGATCTGAGTGACGGCTTCTTGAAAGCTGGACATCTGGGCAGACAGTTCCTCTCCTTCCTTTTAGGTAACTTGCCTGTGATCAGGGACCTGTGAGAGCTGGTTTCTGTCTCTTGTTTACATTTGAGTTGGCTGCTCCCCACTGGGCCCACTGTGGGGGCTCAGCTCCTTGACCCTGTCTGCATATCTGAGTGTGTTTAAAGTACATCCACAGGCACTTATGCCTGGGGAGATCGGGGCAATCTCACAGGTCCTTGAGTTCTCCCCAGTAAAGCAGTCCCATAGCACGTGTGTCAGCCTGCTCTCACAGAACAGGTGTGAGTCCTGTTCTGTCCCAGGGCCCTGCGGCACTCCTTCAGAGCCAGGAGGCTTTTGCTGATTTCTGTGCCTTCCATGTGGGTCTGCTGGTCAGCACTGGAAGTTTCTGCACCCTGTTCATTCCCTACCAGATCCACCTAAGAGAACTTGTTATGCACTCTCCCTTTGGCTCGAAGAAGAATCTGGAAGCAGTCATGGGGGCGGGAAGAGTTGGAGGTGGCAAATGTCTGCCCATAGCTCCTGCAGGCACTGCCTATGTCAATCATCTTGATGACATTGCTGGCACAGCTAACCACATGCTCCTGCAGCCCCAGCACCTGCATCTGCTGCTTCCCGCCCTCCAGCACATGCAGCCTGGCCTTCTTGTTGAGCACAGAGTGTCACGTAGACTTCGGGCCTAGGTTCTGGTAGCAGGAGGAAGACAACCTGGCAGGCCATCTCATGGATCCCTTAGGATGCATTCTGGGCTTTTCCAGAGAGGCCTCTGCTTATAGTATGTGTCTTGCTACTTCCTGTCTGGCTATGCAAAACAGGTTGCTTTTCTGCTCTGGAAAATTGTGTGTGCCAGTGGTCTTGCTGTGAGCCAGTAGATGACTTCATTTGAAGCTGTTTCATCAAAGGCAAAGTTGAAGTAGAATGCCTGGTTCTCCAGATACTTTGTTCAAAGTTCATATTTAACCTATGCTTGTATACATTCAAGGACACATTTGCTAGGAACAGAAATCACATCAATTTCATTTCCTTCCTTCCTTCCTTCCTTCCTTCCTTCCTTCCTTCCTTTTCTCTCTCTCTCTCCTTTCTTTTTTCTTTCTCTCTTTTCTTTTCTTTTTTTAAGATTTTACTTTCAGAGGAAGGGAGGGAGAAAGGGAGAGAAACTGCAATGTACAAGAGAAACACTGATCTATTGATTGCCTCTCACATTCCCCCAACTGGGGACCCACCTACAAAGACCTGCCCATGACAGGAAATCAAAAGGCTGACCTTTCGGTTTGCAGGACAACGCCCAACCCCCTTGAGCCACAGCAGTCAGGGCTCACACCGATTTCTTTCTTGGCCAACTCTTATTTTTTCCAGTGGGTGTTTCCTAACACAAACACATATTCTGTGCTCTTCCTTAGCATCAGTCAATCCCAAGTAGCCCAAAATTCTTTAATCATCTGGGCAAACTCCAAGTTTGGAAAGCTGTTGTCATACTCCTGAGCTTGCTTTATTCTCATTTCAACATTCTGGGCCCTCTTCTCATTTCTTCTTCATTTTTTCCATTGCCTTCATTTCTTCCAAAGGGAATTTGCAGGTGTGGGAAGCTCCACCTCCACATCATCCTCCTGAGAGGTGATGCTAATCAATGAGAGACTGGGCATATGAGTGGAGCCCCTTTGGAGTGAGAATTTTGGACTTAAATGATCTGTGTACTCCTTTCTGCCAGGGCAGGATACCCTCCCTTGGGTGTGAAGGAAGAAGCTATAAGAGTCCTGGGTTGACTGTGGCCATTTTATCAAAACCAACCTCTTTGCTCTTTGTGGCATCTCCTTACATCCATTCCCCTGAAACAGAGGCTTTCTCCAAGTCCACACTTAATGGGCACTGTGAATTAAGCCTCACTCCTGACGGTTCTCCTAATGAAATGGTCATTAGACCTGCCAGAGCTGTGGTAGCTACTTAACCAAAAAAAGGAGACAGAATTGCAAGGTCCTGAAGAGCAGACATCTGGTCTGTCTCGTTCCCCGGATTCCACTAATCCCTCATTTCTTATGTCACAGTCCTGTGTGTCAGAATCTGGGTTAGCTAAGCATGGTTCTCTGCTCTAGACCTCTCCAGAATGAAATCAAGGCAACAGCTAGCTGGGTTCTGACTGGAAAATTCTGGGGAAAAACTATTTCTGGACTCATGTAGGTTGCTGGAAGAATCCAGTTCCATGAGGCCAAAGGACTAAGGTCCCCATTTCTTGATGGCTGTTATTCTCAGGTCCTAGAGGCCCCCTTCTTTCATGTTCAAAGCCAGCACTGGTGGGTCAAGTTCTCATGCTTCCAGTCTCTGTGACCTCCCTTTCTACTGCACCCTGACTCCAGCTGGAGGAAGTACTCTGCCTTTACGGGCCCACTTGGATAATCCCAGATACTTTCCTTATTTCAGTGTCAGATGATTAGTAACCTTAATTTAATCTGCAAAGTCCCTTCACAGCAGCACCTAAGATTGGTGTTAAGAGAAGGAGGGCACAGGAATCTGAGGGAGGAGGAGGACATTTAGAATTCTTTCACATCTCTGTAGTTTGTTTTCGTTAAAGACAAGATTGAAACAAGGAAGACAGGCAGGTATTTCCATCACGTCCCCTACTTTTGCAGTAAATTGATGCAAATAAGGGACATGGAGCAGAGCAAGGAGTCAAACACCATAATTCTGAACAATCAGTCAAAAGGATATCAAATTGTCAGCAACATATATGTCACTATTAATTAAAACCTTACTTGATAAGCCATTCAAAGTGGTGTTTGCTGTCTGAGCACCCGTAGTCGGTGGTCCAGGCATGGCCAATGGTGTATTTATGGAACTTTAGCATGTCCATTACTCCAACTTGGGCAATAACACAACCAAAGAGGTCAGGACGCTGATTTGCACAAGCAGCTAAAAACCAAGACAGAAAGAAAAGGGAGGCAGTTTATGATCAAATACCTAAATAAACTAACAAAACAACACTTGGATGCTTCCAGAACCTTGTTTGCCTTTTTTCTTAGAGTACAGGAAGAAACCATCATAAATCACCTGTCTAATGGTCCACAAACTTCCCCATTCCTTCTTCCAATATATCTGAGGGAAGAATATTCTCATCAGTAACAGAGATTTACTCCCCAAAATGAATCTCAATGTGGAGAAGGCTGTTGGAAAAACTGAAGGACTTTCAAAAAGCCTGTGCTTCCTCCTCCCATCCCTACTTGTTTTCACAGGTGATGAGGGAGGTTAAGAAACCTGTTTGGGACCTCAAAACAAGCCTGTGATATTGTGATATAATGTTGGTCTTTGTTCCTGGCACAGAACTCCGGAGTGTCTCTTATAATTCATAACTAGCCCCTTTCAACCATACCTGAGTTTTTGCTAATGAGGTAACTCTTGGTAGGCCCCTAGACAGCCTCAGGATGGTGATCAGTTGCCAGAGCAACCAACCATGTGATTAGAGTGTTGGAATTGTCAGGTCACCCCCACCCCACTGACTTCTGGGTAGACAGAGGGGCCAGCAGGGGTGCCCAACCTTTTGGCAACTCTGAGCCCACTGGAAGACAAAGAGTTGTCTTGGGCCACACATTAAATACACAAACACTAACGAAAGCCGATGAGCAAAAAAAAAAGGTTTTAAGTAAATTTACAATTTTGTGTTGGGCCACATTCATAGCCATCCTGGGCCACATGCAACCACCCCCGGCAGAGCCTGAAGCAATCACTAATGGCTAATGATTTAATCACTTGTGTCTACACAATAGAACCTCTATAGAACCTCTATAAAACTCCCTAAACAATGGAGTTCAGACAGCTTCCAGGCTGGTCAACATTTTCAGGTGCGGAAGGTGGTGTGCCCAGAGGGCATGGGAAATTGACACCTACCCATCCCCCCACACCCTACCCTATCTCTGTGTCTCTTCCATCTGTTCGGGTTCTATCCTTTATCACAAACTGGTAAATGCAAGAAAAGACTGTTTCTGAGTTCTAAGAGTTGTTTTAGCAAATTATTGAACCTGAGAAGGGGGTCCTTGGAACCCCCATGCACAGCCAATCAACAAGAAGTGTATGGGAAGCTCTGGATACGTGACTGGCATCTGAAGTGGAAGCAGTCTTGTGGGTCTGAGCCCTCCCTCTGTGGGGTCTGTGCTAACCCTGAGTAGCACCAGAACTGAAGGTGGTGTCGCAGAGTTGTTGGTTGGTATGAGGAGGTATTATGAGTAGAAATAGTTCAATTAGCCCAAGGCAGAATAGGGACTCAAACTCAGCTCAGGGCTCTAACCAGTACTGGCACACCTTCTAGTCCTGTTTATATAATGTTCTTCTCTGTATACTAAAGTTACTTAAATGGGTTTTTTTCTTGATAATTTACCAAATATTTATTGAACGTCTGCTATATGCCTGGCACCAGGCCTGGGGATAGGCCAGTGAGTATCTCAGTGACGAGGGTAAAGAAGCGAACAGGCAATGGCGTCACCGAGAAAACCCAGGTGTTACGAGAGTGGGGCCCAGGGCACCTAACCAGGTGAGGCAGTCAGCGAAGTCACATGGGTCAAGGGATCTGGCCTTTTTGTGCCTCTGGCAAAAAACACGGCTCCCAGCCCAATTCTGACTTCAGAGCTTGTTCATAATACTGAATCCTCAGTCCTGCCCTTGGAGACCCCCATTCTCTCAGCGGCGGGAAGCACAGGAATCTGTCCTTTGAATATACACTCAGAATCCTGATGGGGGCGCTCCATCTCTGCAGGTTCCTTAAGGGACCAGGCTTGTCAATAGACACAAATCAATCCTGAATATAACTCTGAAAATATGAGGGAGTTATTGGATGAACCAGTAAATTATAAAACAGTCTCCCACTGTTGGCATCAAATGGTATTTAATATCGCCTCCTATTAAATCTTAAGATTTTCGTTTAGTTCTTTTTCTTTTACACTTCATATGTAAACCATATGTAAATTCAGTGGTCTCCAATTGAAAGTCTACCCAGAATCTGACCACTTCTCACTACTTCTGTCACTGCACCCCTGTCCAAGCTGCCAGTGCAAGTCTCACCAGACAAGTCTCCTGCCTGACCTGCTTTTTTGCCCTTGACTTTCCTTCCATCTACACTATCACCATAATAGGATCAGTCTATGACCCTGTGGAAAAACAAGTCAAATTATGGTACTTCTCCTCTCAAAACTCCCCCAAAGGTTTCTCATTTCCCAGGAAGCTGGGTCCCCCAGTCTGGCTCTGCAGTCCTGCCTGGTTCAGCCCCTGCTGCCTTACCTCCCCTTGCTCACGGTGCCCGGCCGTGGGTGGGAGCCGCCTCAGCGCCGCTGCAGCCGTGTGCTGGCCTCAGGGCCTCTGCGGGCTGTCTGCCTGCTCAGACTAGACTGAAAGCTCCACGAAGGCAGAGGGGCTGTCTGTGTTGTTCATAAAAATTTTATCAACATATTTTCTAAATTTAAAGCAAATTATTTTGGATGTATATATTTTACCTCCAAGGGAAAATGTTCTATATTCTACTGGGGTGAATAAAGAGAAAGAACAGGAATCTAGGCTCTGGCATGACCCAGTGTCATCTCCACGGCACGGACACTGAGCACGTGTGCCGCCACCTGACTCCCTCCTCCAAACCCGTAAGCCGAAAGCCCTGAAAACTGTCACGTGTTTTAAGCTGAGCTTCTATATGCTGTTCTACATGTGTACAATGGCTCCTCATGTCCTAATGACATCGGATGTAAGACCCAGCAAGCAAAATTCAGGTCTACTATAAATGTTCATTACAACGTTCAGTGCTATTGAGAGAGAAAATGCAAACTAAAATGTCATTAACCACCAAAAACGTAGGTACTTAGAGGCAGAGCCACAGAGAAGTTGAGAGAGCAGAATCTAAAACCATGGCACTCAGCCCCGGCCCAGCATCACTGCTTCGGACTGTGGCACACGGGGCAAGCTGCTCGGCCTCTCAGTGCCCCAGGGGGTGCGTCCTCCTCAGTAAGAGGGGACAGCAGCAGGCTGCGTGCCTGTTCCCCAGGGTGCATGCATGTCAGGGTGCAGGCTGGGCCCAGCATCCAAGGCACTGCTCCTTACTTTGGGAACTGTTTCTGTGAGCTAGTTCATTACTATTATGCTGTGGATCCATTTTTTCATGTACCTCATTTTCCTCTGCCATTTCTCTCTCCCCACAGCATTTAGCATCACCGGGTGTAGTTATTCAGCAAATGTTTAATGATCGTCACATCTTACAAGTTCTGAGTAACACAATCAGGGGGCTTATCAGGCCCGGTACTATGCTGCCTGAACCCCTGAAACCTATGGCTCCAGTGTGTGGGGAGAGGGCCCCCCTCCCCAGCTTGGGGGAGACCTTCGGGCCAGTCTGAAAGAGCCCAGAGCAGGGAAGTCAGACGGCTCTCCAGGCCATCACAGGTCAATCTGAGGATGGGGCTCAGCTGGGTCTTTAGGCCCAAACAAAAATGGGTTTTGTTTTCTTTGTACCACTGCTTCCATCCATGAGCCAAATGACAGTGTATCCGAGAACCCCGAATGTTAACCAGTCAGTACAATGAATAAAATTCAGTTCTTACCCACTAAGAGGCCTCCATTTGAACCTCCGTTAATAGTCAGCCTCTTGGGAGACGTGTACCCTTCCTTGATAAGGTACTCTGCAGCACACTGGAAGTCATCGAAGCAGTTCTGTTTGTTGGCCAAGATGCCACCTTGGATGTGCCAAAGTGAAAGAGCGCTAATTAGCAACACAACACATTAGAAACACAGCAGCTTAACCTGAAGAAAATTCAACTGATGACAGGGCAGAGTTCCAACTACTGCTCGATCTGATTTAAACACAATGGGCAACACCACATTTAGAAAAATGCCTCCCTTTTTGTTATGTATTGTGAAAATCCATCATCAATTCCACAATTGCTAATCCATGTGGATTTGTATTTTTTCTAAGAACTCCTAGGACTTAAAAGGCAAATGCCCCACAGGGAAAATAGTTATGTCAGTGAACCATGGGAATGAAAAGAACCTGTACTTTGGAGAAGCTGAACTTAACACTGAAACAAGGCCCGGAGCAGTGCTGGAACCCCCTCGGAGTCCCACCAGCACACGACTACGGCCGCTGGGCCCTCCGGCCTCCCCCTCCCTGGGAAGGTGAAAGCGCTTCACAGAGGCGTGCTTCTCATCCCTCTCTGCCCCGGTCTGAAATGGGTAAGTTCTCCAATTTTGTTGTAAATAAGAATCAGGTGGAGAGGTCTTGAATGAAAAGGGTCTCAAACATGTCCCCAGGAAATCTGGGCTTTCTCCTCTAGAAGTCATTCCAATGTATAAAACCACACAAGGTGATTACTCAAAGAGAGGAAATCCACAGGTTTCTGGAATTTCTAAAAGTAAAAGCCAAATGGCCCAGGGCAAGCCCTCAAAGGCACAGATGCCTAAAATAACTGCCTATGAAGTGAAGCAAAGGCAGACAGACCTAATTAGATTTTTGAGATTAAACACATCTGCAGAAATTCAATTAAAGATGAAGCAGTGTTACTGAAGAAACTTTTTCATATCAAAACAAATGTTATTAAGATTTTAATAAGAAGTTACCGGTGAATTAGAACAGCTAGGATTACTTAGTTTCCAGGAATAATATCATTTTGGGTATATGACTATATTTTTTTAAAGAGCATTAAATTAGCAGAATAGAATTTAGCTTTATCAGTGTTCAGCATTCTAGGGTCTGACTGGAAAAGATCCGTTTCTGATCATTTCACTGCCTTAATTCAGAGAAAGTTTATAAATCAGTCTAAACACCGTCTACTTTTGGCCTCGGTCAAGCTCCCCAAAGCGTCTGGATAGTAACTGGTTCTATTTACAGAGAGATGAGAAAGGACGTGTTGGCCAGGACCAGGGGCACTCTGCCCTAGCAGAGCACAGCGGGCCCCTGGTGACCAGGGGGTCTTATAGAGAAGAATCCGGGCTCGTGGAGGGGAAGACCACAGGGGTCTGTGCAGGCGGCTGCACGTTTGGGCACGTCCCACATGTTCAGACTGGGGAAGCAGGCGAGCTAAGGGGTCCGGACTTTGCACGTGGATTTGGTATGTAAATCAAACATACGGTACACAGAGATTCTATTCTATTTATTCTCTTTTTATCGGTCATCTCTTAATATCACAATTTCACTGTATGATTTTAGTGCAACTAAATTCTAATATCAGGTCAGAGTTAAAATTATATAATGAATCCTATGCTGTTTCAAATACACTGACCACTGAGAAAGCCTTTGGGGATGACCGGGCAGGAGTCGCCCTCAGACGGCAGGCAGGCCCAGAGCCCACGTGTCGATCAGCAGCTCCTGCGAAGATGCTCCAATAGTTTGTCGTCTGCTGTCAGCCCCTGGGATGCCCGCTGGATGGACAGCAGTCAGGTCTAGGCCTTTCCTACATCTTGTCATCTGACAGGTATTTATAAAAAATCTCTTTACAGATCTGCCCTCATCTCTGCTGATGTGATCTGATGCAGAAAACCAGAGCCATTGGCCTCGGGGTTGGGAAGATAGAGAAGAACAAGTGGATGAAGGGTGGTCCCTGATATCCCTTCTGTGGTGCTGCTGACGACCGCCAAGCTCGAGCGGCTCCCTTTGTCCCAGTAGGCTTCCTTCTAAGTGATGGCTGATGGTGAGAGGGGAAGGGGCATGGAGCTGGTGGGTGTGAAGGTGCCATAATCCCCTCCACGGGACACGGGAATAAGGCAAGTAGAAATCATCTTCTTTAGGCTACTGGTGACTCTGAATTCCAGATACACAAAAGCCAGTGAGAGTGGGTGTGCTCCATACACAAATAAAAGGAAGAGACAGGACTCTATTATTCTTTAAAAAAGTTGTGACGGTCCGGAAATGAAGCTGAGCACAGAAGCAATAGTCGCAATGAACTAGAATGCATGCTTCAGGAGGCCAGAGATGGGGATGGACCCACTCAAACCAGAGAAGAGCAGTGACACAGGTGTGTGTCTGAAACCTGCGGGCGACAGTCACAGCAGCACTGCCAGGAGGACACCATTTCTCAGTGCTCTTGGGGGAATGACAGAAAACAAGCAAAAGGATGGCCACACTGAGGACAGGAAAGCTATGTTTTAGGTTGCTCTTTTCTTTTAAAAGAAAATGTCCTGTTTTGGATGCTGTTTTGAGATAGTCAAACAATGCCGAACAGTAAAGGCCAAGCTAACGGGAGACAGGACAAATACCAGAAAGGGCCGCCGAGACTCGCTTATGACAGTGACAGATAAAAACCTGCCCGATGCACGGCCAACAAAGCAAGTAATTCTGATTACGGTCTATAGTGAATGCCGCTGACAAGTAGGTACTTCATTAAACAGAATACAATGGAAAATAAAACGTGAAGAGGCTACGGGGGCAATAAATGGGGATGGAAGGAGACTTGACTTGGGAAGGTGAACACACAATACTATCTACAGATGACGCGTTATGTGATATTATTAACCAGTGTCGTCACCCCAATAATTCAATAAAAAAGTGAAAGAGCAGATGAAGTTGTTTTTGAAGGGGGAGTGGTGCCTGCAAGGTGTTTGAAAATATCCTTATTTTTCATTTTTTGGGGCAAAATGCTTTTTCTGCCCCTAGTTTCCTCAGCTCATTCAAACGTGGTTCTGACTACGCCGTCCTTGTTCCCACAGGGAATGCGCCTCACCTTTATGCCACGTCTCCCCGTATTCGCCGCCGCCTCTGATGTTGGCCACTGCGAGGACACCACCCATATGTCTCACAAAGATCAGCCTGGACACGCTGAGAAACAGTAAAACTAGTTAACCTTCCACGAGGCGCCTAGTAAGGACCATGGTATTTCCCTGCATCTCCCCCGCAAAAGAAAGTACCCCTGAAAAAACTCCATGTGTAATGTCATCTAAATTGGAGCCCACTATTTTTATATTACTTGATTAAAGTAGAAGTATATAACTTCTGATTAATACTTAACTGCAAGGCTCACACATGTTCATGAGTATTCAGCATACCTCATTTTACTATATTGGTAAATATTTCACTATACAAAGTGGGATTACCAAATTCATAATGCAAACAGAGAAAAAAAGAGGTCTTTATTTCCTACTGAATCTTTTAACAGCTATCTTGGCAAACCAAATACTGCCAGCCACGTGACCTGCTGGGAATGGCACTGGGCTCGTGGGAACATCCAGTAATAGCCCCTGCTTTGCTCCCAGTATCTCTTCTCCGTATTGCTCAAACTGAAAGTGGGAACTCTTTCTGAAACGTGGATTTTAAACAGTTTTGTAGAAACTTAGATGTTAAACTAGAGAACACACCGCCAGAGAGGTGGAGGAGGGGAAGGCCGCAGACCAGGAAATAAGAATGGCCAGCTCATGGCTGGAGGATGTTTCCCAGGAATAAACAGAAGAAACTACAGCACAGAGCGTCTAGGGAAAAAGAGTTAAGTCCTTTGGAAAATTTGGATTTTATGTTTTTCTCCTCTGATCCTAAAAAATGCTGAGTGACATTTATTTTTCTAGCTGCTGTTATTTAAATTTAAATTGTCTTTGAGAACTATCTCAGAAATTTTATCATTCTTCCTTTCAGTAACTGGGGAAACCATGGGCTTCTGTAACCTGGGAGGCTCTAGTTGGTACGAGTGCTGATTTCCAGGATCTCAAGGATGAAGAGAAAAGGAGAGCTGGGGTAGGCGGTGAGACTGGCCAAATGGATTTTCAATTGCTTGGTCTTTTCTTTGATATTGTTCACACACCTGTGATGGCCTATACTGAAACTATCAGCATACCCACTGGGTTCTGGGATGAAAATGTGAAAGGGCCCTTCCTTACTCATCTCCCGATTCCCAACAGAGCAGACTTAATAAATACTTCTTGCACAAATGAAGACAAGTGATGTTAACTATAGACCTCCTCAGGAATCAGTGTTGTCCTGATCATACACACCTGTGGGGACCCAGGGCATGGGGCTCAAGGCACAAGCCTCTGACTTGTTCATTGCATGAGGCACATATTCACTGGCCCTACACTTAGGCATCACTGTGACTTGAACCTGAAGCCTAAACTTCATCACTTTGAGAAGAGGGAAAAACAATGACACACTGTATTTTTTGTTGTAGGGATTCCATGAATCTAATGAACCAACAGCTATTGCCTTACATTCTTTAATAGTCACAGAGAATAAATATGGCTTCCGGTTTTACCACACAGACATGGATGCTCATGAAATTGAATCTCATCACCGGGAAATTCTGGTAAGAGACGGGAAGCTCGTCTGTGAGCTCAGGCTTTGCCTAGGGTGGTGCTTGGTATCGAGGAAGCACTCTAGAATGTAGAATGGCGATGTCACTGTACCATGAATGAAGAGTAACCACCAGCACACTCACATGATGATGCCTCACAAATCTTCTGAAAATACTACATGGATAGTATCCTACATGGATAGTATTTTCTGAAACGTGGATTTCTCTCCTTTACCAGCTACTCATTAAGTAAAGGACCAAAATCAAACTCTTTACCCAGATGTTCAAGACAGTTCACAATTTGGCTCTAAACCACTTGAAGGCAGGGATCGTGTTTCTTACTTCGTTAAATCCTAAATAATTAGCAGAATGGTCTACTCATAGCAAGTACTCGAAACAAAGTACCATTTTTATTATATTTAAATTTGGGACAGCTGATGGAATCTATCTGCATTTACGTCCTCATGGTCATCAGCCCATGAATTTCCACCCAAATACGAAAGACGAATCTGTGAATCAGATTCCACGGGAGGCACTGTTTAGAAGTTGGCTTAAAATTGACCTTCCTGGTAGGAAACTCCATGCTTTTAATAAAAATGCTCAAAGCAAATTCCACTTTATACTATGAATGGGATATTAAAATCAAGTTTGTAAATAACTGACAGGAGACATTTATATAAACAGTAGCAAATGTATAGATTTTTTTCTCCCTGAACATAAGTTATCAAGAAATAATCATGGAAACAGTATAAACAGTTTAAAATGAAGTAATAGCATACAAAGAAAGTATATTTACGGCTGAATATTAAGATAATCTACTTTTAGATTTGCCCTGCTGAAACAACATAACCATAATCTGGAAAAAAGCTTTCCTTCTGAAGAGAATACTAAGGCAGTGGGGTGGCAGCAAACGCCCAACACTGAAGGTAAGAGCTTCCTTTGTTCAAAACTCAATTGATATCAACCTTCTGTAGCCTGGCAGCCTCTGTGGCTTCAGCATCTAGGTCTCAAACAACCTATTCCACTGAAGACACAAGATTACCTTGTAATGATCCTGAAATTCCTGACCAAAAATGCATGTGGTAACACATAATCCTGCCTCTTTGTGAAAACGACAAGCAAGAAATATGTGATTAAATATATTAGAAAAACATGATGTAATAGACTATGCTCTGGTTCCCCTGCACGGCATGGAGGTGATCAACTACATGCTGAAGTGCCGGGCGTGTTCCATGCTTACCTGTAGTTGGGTGTGATGGATATGTTGAAGCCACCGTAGCCATATAAGAAAGCTGGATGAGAGCCATCCAATTTTATGCCCTTTTTATGCACAATAAACATTGGAATCTTTGTACCATCCTTGCTAGGGTAGAAAATCTAGAAGAAAAGAGAGAATAGTTAGTCAGCGCTTGTATGCTATTACATGGGAAGCGTACACAGGTAGGAATGTTCTCTTCAAGACGTGGAGCAGCACAGTGGAAGTCCAGGACCACTGGGGCTGTCTGGTAGTGGCGTGTCTTTTATGGAGAGAGTGTGGAGTAGTGAAAAGCACATGAGCCTGAAAATAGGGAGACTTGAGTGTGAATTCTTACTCCACAGCTGTCTAGCTAGGTGACCTTGGGCACACTATTATTCCCCCTCAGCCTCAGTTCTTCATCCCTAGAACTCAATTCTCCAGAGGCACACAAAACACACATTTGTTTTCCACGCTCAGCACTGGAAAAAGTCAGGTTTGGCCATCCTGCGAAACCATTTAATTAAGGGAGATTTCTAAGAAACAAATTTCATATTAAACTTTTTCTCTAAATGTTAAGATACTTGACTCGCCTTCATTTTTCTATGTACAATTGTTAAATTAATGTTAGCAATAATAAAACATATATTAGCTTAGAGAGTAGATGAGAAACAATGTAGAAACCCTATTATTCCATCCAGGTCAAAGATATTTCTCCAGTATTTTTAATTAAGGCTCATAAAACCTTCCCAAATCTGAGCAACCCCAGACAAATTCAGTCAACATTTCTATATTCAATACTTTATGGATAAAAGGAGTAAGAGAATGAGGATAAGAAAGAGAACATTAAATGCTTCAAACAATAAGCCATAGACTAAGCAATAAGCCACCAAAAGCTCATAATGGCTTCTTTTGGACAGAAAGTCTGTAGATAGCTTTCTCTTTGGCCAAATACAGTTTCTTTCCCCCAACTGACATCTGGAGAGTACTCTGCTCAGAAACGTCTTGCTGGCCTCATATGTTGCAGTCAAGGACATAAGCCTTTACCCTTAGTGTGACTTGCAGCTGTATTTTGTCCAAAGCTTTTCAGGTAGCAGTTCTATTGTAGAAAGATGCTCCAAAGTGCTTGGAAATAAATGGTGGGAGGAGGGGCCAGGGTGGAGGTGAAGTGGATTTGGAGAAGGCACAACAGGGCCACAGTCTGTGGCTGCAAGCCTGGCTTTGTGGGTTTGTGGAAACCCACCAAGAACAGTAGTACAAACAGCATCTGTTTCTGATTTGGAGAGCAATACTGACAAATGGATAAATTCGACAGTTTAAGAATCATGGAGAATACTCTACAGAGTTCAAAATCATCAGAGGAGCACGGTTTTATTTAAAGTTGGTTTAGTGGCAATTAGCAGTCTCTGATAAAGTGTAACTATGTGGGCGGTATGCCTAAATGCTGAGCAAGGGAACACATTACAACTGATTGGCTGGAGCTAGTGAGCTACAATCCAGGGCCTTCAACGCAGACCTGGGGAGGACTTGGAGTGCTCTAACCACAGCATCACAGTATTCTTCAGTGACTTTATCAACGAAATCGATGATTTGTCCAGCATCCGGACCTTCCACAGGCTTAAGTGCCTCAATGTCAGGACCTGTGCTTCCATCCTACCCATCCAAATATTTGCTGAGTCCGTACATCCCAGGTGCTGCACTAAACACTGGAGACAAAGATGAGCAAGACTTGGGTAGTTCCTTCCTTCAAAGTCTACAGAAGTAAACCAGTGGACACTATAAACACCCATCACCTTAGCTTTATCTTTGCCCTTAGAACTTCAAACTTTTCTGCAAGGAACTGGGATGTTCTGCTTGTGACACCATTTGTTCTTTCACCACCTCCTTCCTTATTCCTGGGGCACCTGCCTTTTTTTCTCAAACTCTTACTACGACATTCAGTCCCTTATACCCTGTCTGGCCGTCTGCCTCCCTTGGGCTTTCTTGCCCAGCTTGAAACTCTTGGCCAGAACTTTGAGTGTTATGAATGCCTAAAAATCTCGTAATTTTAGCCTAGCCTACTGGATTCCTTCCCCTCTGGGCTGCTGGGCACTCAGGAAATGCCAACTGATTTCATGTTAAATTGATGACACTTGAACTCCTGGCCTTTGAACTTAGCCTTGCATCTCCCTTGACCCCCAGAAGTTTTTCCTTGTTTTTAATTCCTATGTCTGTTTAAAATGTCTTCCTGGTACCTTTGTCCCTAAACCAATTCCAGAGTAGTTCTTTCCGGTGTTTTCTGTTTTCTTCCATTTCCAACACCACCCATCTGCATCCCCTACACTTCATATCCGGCTACCTACTAGGATTTCTTACAAAACCGCCTTTCTGCCAACCTCAGGTTGGACAAAGAAGGACCACTCAGCCTTGGTTCTTTTTCTTACCAACCCCATGACTACCTTACTCTTCCCATTACCACAGCGTTTTTTTGTATTCTCTTCCTTTCCTTGGCATACAAGCAGGCTCAAATTTCTCCTGTACTATTATATAATTAAGGAAAAGAGAGAAAAGGTTTGCATTTATATAAAGTACACATTATAAACTGTCAGAAATGACCCATCTTTATTACCAAGCATGCCATTCCAGAGACATGACCAGACAGAACGTGGTATTATCTGGAAGGGTGTTGGGCATGAGACCAAAGTCATGGGACAGGTGCCCAGCTGTCTTAACATCTAAACATGGTTTCAAATGATGGAATAAAAACATCTGCCTTTAAAGGCAAAAGTGGAGCAAGTAAACATAACAGATCGAGGGAACCCTACTGCTCTTCAAGAGAATGACACCAATTATGAAAGATCAGCTGTCCCTACTGAAATGAGTACTTTTCTTGAGAGGAACACATTTAGTAACAAATTCAATCTTGTTAGGACACTCAAAGATGTGCAACCATTTAAGCTCCTGAAAACAGTTTTCACCCTCACATTTGACCTAGCTCAGATTTGCTGCCGTCTGAGGCAAATGCCTGGACTTGCAGCATCACCAGCAACGGGATGTGCCCAGTTTGCGAAGGTAAGCTGCAAAGGGCACGGCCTTCAGAGAGAAGAATGCCCAGTGACAGCAAACTCCTGCCTAATTTTGGAGCCTGACAGGCAAAGGAGAAGATTCATAAAGGGTGCTGAGCTTCCCTTTTTATCAGAGTTGACTGAGGCCACTACTGTGGCCTGTGCTGAGTGAGGCAAATACATCTGACAAGGAGCAGAGCCGCTCAGAAGTCCTGTGGTCAACACAAGCTGGGAGCAAGACATTCCTTTGCCTGAAGAACTGAGCAGAAGGCCACCTCCATGCTCCCTTCTTCCTGTAAAACAAGCCGTATGTGGAGAACTTCCTAGAACTCCGAGCAGCACTGCAGATTTCTGTGCTGTGCTTGGGTCAGAAACACCAGTCAGGCAGCAGAAATTCTAATCCCGTCTATTTTCTAGGCATTTAATTCTGGAGGAGTAGGGAGGAGTTTAAAGTCACCTTTAGGCAGAAAATATAAAGGGAAATTTCCATTCCATTTTGGTTTACCTTTCAAAGGATGGCTGGTGAGTTCTGTAACACTGAAGATTTAAAAATTCCCACCGGGCACCTCATGCTGGCATCAAAACAGCAAAGTCAGCTTATTAAGAATCTATTTTAATTTTTGGTACATTTCATGAACACTAAGTGTCCTAAGTGCTATGCTGATAGTCCGCAGAAATGCATCAGCTCTCTAAGGCTTGTCCACCTGTTCTTTTGAATAATAAGCCTGTCCCCAGTCTCAAACCATGGAGCCAGAAGTGAAATAGAAAATGGAAGGTTCTGGACACTAGAAAGAAGGATGGTGGTAGAGTTACATCTGGATCTTGGGCTATAAGCACTTTGATGGGTTTATTTTAGAGGTATTCAGGCATTTTGAGGTAGAAAGACATTCAAGGCAATGATGAACAAATATGAATTGAGTGGAGAATATACAAGCTGTCTTCATTTCTAGTCTAATTTCTCTGGTCAATGCAAACACTGATTAGACATTTTCACTAAAGTGAAGGACCTACTACATGCAGAGGTCCAGGGAGAGTGGCACTGTTTTCTAACAGGTGTGTACCTAAGGGTGTGCTTGCAGAATGTATAAATTGCCCTGCGATAAGGCTCACTATGATGAGATTTAAACTGCATGTGGAATGCACCTGTGTTTGTTTTGCTCTTCATGAAAATAGCAGGATAAATCCATCATCAGGGGTTATGAGCTCTGCAATGTTTGTATTCAATAAGCACTTGCTGAATGAATAAATGAGTTAGAATGGCATATGAAACGCTATCTTCCTGATATCCAATACCTAAGCCAGCTTGCCCCAGTTCCTGAGGCTTAATGTCATCTTGGATGCCTCTCACACACCCGCTTCTCCCCGCCTGCCTACATGGCAGCCTTGACAACTAACAGGCCTCCTGCTTCCAGTCTGGGCACCCGTTACCAGATTACTCTCCCTGAGATCTTCCTTTTAATGTAAGCCACTCCCCTATTAAAAACATGCAACACCTCCCGATTCTCTACAAAACCAATTCCACATTTAGACCAGCAAGCTCTCCACTCTCTGCCTCCAACCTCTGTGCATCCCTCTCAAACTCAACTGTCCTCCCCACTGACATTGCCATTTCAAACTCCCAGACCCCCGCTCCCAATGTTGCATGCCTTTATAGACTAAAGCGCAACCAAGAAGAAAAAAAAATGAACTGGCTTTTAGGCATTCACTTGTTTGACCCCCTCCTACCCAATGCAGGCATCCCCAAAGCTCCATCTCAGGCAGGTTCAACCTGTGTGGTTATTTCTGGTACTGAGAAAGAACTTCACAGCAGCACAAATGGCTGCTCACTTCACTTTGCAGCCCCTCTAGTTGTTGGAAAGTTCTTCCTTTCCTGAAAATGTCAAAATAACTGAAAATATAGAAAACAAGTTAGCCGAGGCTCTAAAGACAGAACCTAGTGATAATAAATTCCTATATAAGCTAACTATTGACTAAAATTTCTATATACTTAAAAACAAATATTAAAATATTTGCCAGTTAGTTTTTGTATTTTTTTCTTTTTTAAAAAATATTTTATTTATTTATTTCTAGAGAGAGGAGAAGTAAGGAAGAAAGCGAGGGAGAGAAACATCAATGTGTGGTTGCCTCTCACGCACCACCTACTGGGGACCTGGCCTGCAACCCAGGCATGCACCCTGACTGGGAATTGAACTGGTGACCCTTTGGTTTGCAGGCCAGCACTCAATCCACTGAGCCACACCAGCCAGGGCAAGTTTCTATATTTTTCACAATAGAGATTTCCTTAGTCCTTATTTTGGTCAAAATATGTTATTTATTTTACTTGATTTGTTTAAAAGAGTAGTTCTTACCATGTAACAAGCACTATTCTAAGGGCTTTATAAATATTCCCTCATTTCAATCCACATACAAGGTCTGTACTATGAACACCCCCCATTTTTTGGAGGCGGTCACTCTGAACCAGAGAAGTAATTAGTCCGAGTCACAGATCTCCTAAGTAATGCAGTCAGGATTTGGACCTGGGCAGTCTGACTCCAGACTCCATGCACTCAGTCACCATGAACAAGGGATCAGCAACCCTCCAGGCCCTCCTCCAGGGGCCCCTCCTGATCCCTCCACAGCAGGTTGTGCCCTCATGCTTCTCCCTTCTGGGACTCTGCATCCATTTACTTCTGTACTTGGAATGGTACCCAAAGACAGTAAGCACCTGAAAACAAAAGCTGGGAAAGTGCATGAATAAAAGCTCTAACAGGACCCATTGCTCAATCAAACAGCATAAGAGTATTTTAAATGGCAGTTCATTTGAAAAAAATCCATACAAATAGAGCAACCTAGAGTCTGGCATCAAGATGCTTATAAGCTGAAGAGTAATAAAATACAAATTAACTCTAGTTGAGGGACTTCGAAGGCTACAGAAGCATGAATAAGGTCATAAATTTCCAACTTACTACTAATGAAAAATATTTGGCAGCTGACATTTTCCTTATGCACAGCTATTAATCTGTTCCAGCCACGCCACGGCAGAGGGCTCTATGGCTCTGTGATTGTTTAGTTTTGTAATTCACTGCCTGAGTCCCTACCTGCATCATAAAACCAGACAAGAATACTTGAAATCCATTCCAAATCCTCATTAACTCAAAACTATAGCAGACTGCTTATTTATTTTATTGCATTAGAAAAATAAAATCAATAACAAAAATGGTGAAAAGGCAAACTCTGGTCAGAATGTTCAGTAATGAAACAGAAAAAAAAACTGCACAGCCTTAAAATCGGTGGCTGGTAGTTATGCGCTGCTTCAAAGGGCAAACTAAAGAGACAGCTGCTAGTGAGGAGGAGAGAGCAGTGTGTGCGATGAAGCACCTCACAGCGGCAGGGGATGAAGGGAACTGCATACAGCGAGCATAGCCCTGCACTGGGGACAGCAATGACAAAAACCCGGGAACTAGGAAGCTGGCTAGGCTGTCCAGTTACCATTTGCTGTTTGTACAAGGGGAAACTGAGATATAGCAAAACACTCCGGGAAGCAAATGCACACAGTGTCTTATCACAGAAAAACAAATAACCACAATAATGAAAAGGTAAACTTGGAGGTAAAATTCTGAGACAAAGGCCAGTTTCTGTTGGACACATCTAATACTATTAATACGCTCTGGTCTATTTCTACCTAGAGTCTCTCAGACAACACAAATACAAATCACCAACATGAGGCCCTCAGATGAGCATGAGGCAAGAAAGAAACCCATCATAGAAGACCATGAATCACTTAAACAGCAATCAGCCATGAGCACCACAGTGCTTTTCGCTGGGCTCACTAGAAAATGTGGGACCAGGAGTGGACACATGCTGGCGAAGGCAGGTGCAGAGACGTGGTCAGGTAGAGGAGACAGCGCTACAGGCTCACAGGAGCATCATAAATAGCTAGTGGGGGGCAAGTCACTAAGGGGTAGAAAAGAGGAAGGGGAAAATTAAGGCAAATCAGGAATTTCAGAAATTCTGTTGCAAAGTACAAGCACAAATTCTTCCATGATTTGCAAAGCAAACCTGGATCTGTGAAATGTTTTATATTTGTGCAGTGGAATAAAGGTAGCACAAATGTTATCAGTGAAACTGTGTATAGTTTTTTCTCTTTTGGTGGCTATAAAATGCCCCCACCCACTCATTTACCACAGTGCTATCATGATAGAAAGATTTTGTCTACTTATTTTACAATGACAAAATAATATATTTTTAATTACACACACACTTTTTTTTTATTATCACCAGTCATCAAGGCAACGTAAAAGTAGTAAAACAAAATCAGAGTCTGAGAAAAATGACGGCTTCAGATGAATACCTGGGTCATGTTCATGGAAGATCTAGAACAGAATGTCAGGCTGTTCTGACAACAGATGGATGGCATCCAGGAAGATGGACGGGAACGTTCGATGATTATGAAGCATCTGGCTCTGTGTGCAGGAAAGCTGGCTGCAAAGCCAGTGCTGAGTATAAAACCTTTCACTTAGTGAATTTCATGTAAAATCTCTACTACCTAGGCATTCACACACAGGGCCCAGGGTTGTAAGAAGACCCCCCACTCCATAAGAGGTAGCTGGGCCCACTGGCTCCCCTCATGGCCTCTTCAGTCCATTGCTACCTGACCTCCGCTGGCTGCTCTCAAATGCTCATGGCCAATCCCAACACTGCACACCGTGTCCCCCGTGACTTCTCCATAACACCATGCCATCCTCCATGAACCTCTTCCTCTGGCTCCCATGACACAGGCCCCTCTCCCCCACTCCAACTAAATGACAGTGCTTCCTTAAGACTATACACACCGATGAGGTTTTCAAGCTAAGCCCACTGGTTCATCAACCATCACCCCACCAGCATTCATGATTCTCCCTGACCCCTGACCCTGATTCTCCGGGCACCTGGTAGACATCAGTGCATTTGGCGCAGGCCTTTTCAAGCTCCTCCTCCTAGAGAGGGTAAAAACTCACCCTATTTGGGCTCATAGCAGACCCTCAGGGTATGAACTGTCTCCTTTTTCAGGCTCATTTCCTGCCCGTGGGTTCCAGCCATGGTGCTTTGGTACAAGCTCTCCTCCCTCCAGCACTCTTCTCCCGTCTGCCCGAAGCTCCTTTCCCAGCAGCTGTGTCCAGGGCATGGTCTCAGATATTCATCCTCGTCTGGGTTCCCAAAGAACCTGTGACCCGCTTCCATACAGTTTCCCCACCACCAAACTGCTAAAAATATTTGATCACATTTCCCCGAGTAAACGTTATCCTTCCTTATATTTCCAGCACTGCCAAATCACAAGGTAGCAGCTTAATCAATGTTTGTGAAAGTTATACATATTTATTAAATGAGTAATCTTCTCACTTGAAAATTTCATTTTATTTAAATTATCATTAGTCAGTGTAACTATCATTGCCTGAAGCACCTGTGGAGGCACAGGGACTCCAGAACCTCACTCAGAGGAATGGCTTGGGAAGACATCACAAGGAACACAAATAATGCAGATGGCTAGAACCACGCATATAAATCAATAATACTGAGAAATGAAGAAGGAAAGGAAAATTAAATGCATAAAATAAGAAGCTCCTTTGGAAAATGTTAGAAGCTAAAAGCCAAAGGGAGAAAATTAAACTTTCAAAGTCTTAAAAAAGTAATAAATATCCAAAGTCATGATCACAGACTTTCATAAAATGTAAGGACTGGGTTAACTGAATTTACATGTTAATGGAAGTACTGTTTTCATAGGTCAATTTGTCCAAAAGGTTCTCAAACGTCTGTAAGTAGGCAACATGCAATACATGTGTGCTAGGAAAACATAAAAGAAATTTTTACTTTGATGCTCTAACAGGGAGGGGCAGTATAATTTCCTGCTTTGGTCAGACTATGATTCAAAATACTCTTAAAGTTTAAATGATGCAAAAAGTCCCACAGAGGTACAAATGGTAGCAAACATTCATTTTCTGACAATATTTGTTGGTTCTGAGTGGACAGGACCAATTACGATGGGACAGGAGAGGCAGATGGTCCAACATCGAACTTTTACAAACAGGAAATGTTCCCTTTTTATGGGTTTCTGGCAATCACGACATAACATCAGAATGTATCATTTATCACAGCCTATCTCTCTCAAGTACTTATATGTATCTATTCAGTGCTCTGGGGACACAGCAGTGGGCGAAACCACTTTCTAAAGAACAGGTGAACAAATGAAAGGATGGTGTCAGCTGGTGGTAAGTGCAATGGGCAGGCAGTGAAGCTGGCTGCAGGAGCAGGGTGGGAAGCACTGCTGTCTTACAGGGATGGGAAGGGAAGGGAAGGGATTCTGACCACTGCGGGGCTCAGAGGAAGTGAAGGAGTGGCAGAGAAAGGGAGCGGCAGTGTTGGGGTGTGGGGCTGCAAGCAAAGCAAGGGGGCCTGACTGACTGCAGGTGAGTGGCTGAGGGAATAGGACAGGGGCCTGACTGTGGGGTCTGTGGGCATCACTCCAAGCTGGTCAAACTAGCAGATTAATATAATCACAAGGCTTATGCGATTTATTAAGAAGCCACTTTATGCTATGAAACAATAGCAAATAGACACTTCCTTTTGACCACTGATCTCAGAACTGATGGTCCTGTCTGCTAATACCGCCCCCAGCCAGAAAGCCTGCCTGCTAATGTATCAGGAAGAAGATAAATCATTCTCCCAAACTGATAGCCGCATAAACTCTCAATCCTGTGGGGATATGTTTATTAGAGGCTGGACTTCACCACGGTCACCCCAAGGAGAGAGTGGCTAGATCACACTGACATTTTCCCACTGAGCAAAGAGTAGCATATGACAGGCACTCAAGCAGAAAGGGCCAGTCTCACCTCTACCACCAAACCAAATCTGCTCCTGGCCCTGCAGCGTGGGCAAGCCCTGAGCCATGGAGGAGAGTAGTCATGGAGGATCCCAGCTCTCCTGGAAGGGCTCCCGAAGGGGGAGAGAGAGGGAGGTGTCCTGAAGGGGTACGACAAAGAGGCAGGTGGTCGGGGAGGGGGTGGAGCGAGTGGGTGGACAAGTGGAGCATGGAGACTGGGCCAGTGCCCTAGTGGCCTGCAAGGCTGACCCCCACCAGCCCCTCCTCCCACAGACCCCTATGCATTGAGAACTTCCTGGACCGAATGTGCCCACGAAGGACTACTGGAGGCCCAGCCACAGGCAGAACTCCGAAAGGCCCAGTGGGAAGCAGGCCTGTAAGACAAGGCTGCTCAGATCAGCCTGCAGTTAATGTCCACTCAGGCCAAGCAGAAGCTCGCCGGGCAGTTCTATATTTAGTAAGAAGGGAAATAAGCATTGCCTAAAACACAGTGTGTTGAGAAACTCTCCTACAATTTTGAGTCCACCAGAGAAAATAATAAGATCCTTGGAGGAAAAAAGATGACTGACTATTCAATAGGTTTTCCAGAGCTGCTTGTATTTTTAAAGAAAATACTTGGAAAAATGAAAACTTAATAATAATGGAATGGATTTCACTGACAGAATTTTACCTACTGCAAAGGACAGGGCCAAGTACATGACAACCGCCCAGCTCCCCCAGGGTCTACTCTGCCTTCTGGTGGGGGCCGTGGGGGCAGTGAGGGGGGGGGAGGGCTGGTGGTATCAACAGGGCAAGTCCCACGTGCACTCTTCTCTCCCTCCAGCGAGGAGGATGGGCGCCACCAGCTGTCCACTCTGGAGCTGATCTGTCCTCAGGACATGGTGTAGACCAGTGATACGTGACTGGGGGTGGGGTGCGATGCCTCTAGACAAAAGAACTGTGGGCCACCATGGGATGTAAAATGCGTTCTGTGCTGCAAGGGCAGGCGAACCTTGGGTGGGGAGGCTCCCTAGGCTGGGCTCCACCCGATGTCTGGTAAACAGAGGTGCTTGATAAGTGCAATGGCCTAGCCTGTTCTGCATGATACAGAAAAGAGAGGCCAGGAAGAAACCCATTTGTAAGAACGGGAGGGAAAATTCAAATGCTCAATATTTGAGCATCTTCCCACCCCTACTCTGAATATACAACAAAAATGTATATATTTCAAAGTTTCAAAACTACTTTAAAAAAAATCCTTACCAGAGGATATGTTTATTGATTTTAGACAGAGAAGGAGGAAGAAGAGACAGGGAGAGAAAGAAACATCAAGGTGAGAGAGAAACACCGATCGTTCACGCCCTGACTGTGGATGGAACCTACAACGTAGCTGCGTGCCCTGACTGGGAATCGGACCTACAACTTTTTGGTGTATAGGACAACACTCCAACTTAGTCACCTGGCTCAAAACTACTTTTTGAAACTCAAAAAATTGTTACAAGAAAAAATAAGTAAGAAGACAGATAATTCAGAGCCTGAGACATCTCACAGAAGGAAAGTAAGGAGTTAGTACTTGGAATTGCAACTCTGAAGCACCTAGTCACTCTTGCACCCATGTTCTCTCTCTTCCCTCCCAGAATGGAGGAAACATCCCTCCTATGGAGGCCAGTCCCGCCACCAGGGCTTGGGATCCCCTCACCTTCCCAAGGACCTCAGCTTCTATGTTGGATCCCTTCCTGCTAGAACCAACCTGTCAACATTCCACTATAACCCAGTTTCTCCCACCTTAATAATACCTGCCACTAACCTCACACACCCCCTTGTGCCCCATGAAATTCAACTTCCCCAAAATCTGTCTATATTCATGGTTCTGCCTTTCCTTTTCCTCTCAGACCTTCCCCCGATCCTGAACTTACTGCCACAAAAGCTATGAAAGGCTCCATTTGTAAAATGTTTTATGAAGTTAAAGTCTGATTTTTTAGATTGCTATGTCTTCTTAGCACAGCTGTACAAGTTATTCTGCAGCTTGAAAACAACAAATTTGAAAAGTAATCTGCAATGAGAAAGATATAAGTCAGTTTTTAAAGGTCAGAGATGTTCAGTTAACCTACCAGAGATGACTTTTTTCTTAAAAAATTTTAAAAAGTTTTGAAATATAAGCTTTTCAGATGATAGCATTAATACAAGATTGTTGTAACTAGAAAAATAATACAATATGATAATGTTTGAAAGCAAAGCTAATCTGCCAACACCTCAACCCCAGTCACCCACAGCAAACCTGTGTTGTGAACACCATGCACACCTTCTCCTTTCTGTCTCAGGGTTCCCTGTTCACCCACCATCTGCCTTCACTGCGCCTCGAAAGTGCTCTTGTCAAGATCACCAAGGGACACACTTCGTCAAATCCAAGAACTCCTCTTCTGTCTCTATTGGTCCAGCCAAACACTCTGAGTGTCATCTGCCACTCCCTCCTTCTATTGCCTTTTCCTTCACTCCTCCACCCACTGGTCCATGGTTTGCTTTGCTGGTTTTCCTTGCACCTCCCTAATGCTTCTCAGGCCCCTTTGCTGGTTCTTCCTCCTCCCACTGACCCCTAGATGTCAGTCCTGGGCCCTCTCACTCTTTTCATGCTCCTCCTTGTGATTCTGTCTTTGCCCCTGGATTCAGCTACACACTTAGGCCAAACACTCCCACACTTTTCACCCCAACTCAGACCCCTCCTTGGACTGTAATACTCCAATATCCAACTCCTCTACCCAACTCGTGACACCCTCCTTAGTCCATCCCTGCAGAGGTGCCACCTCACTGCCCCGAGTCCCACCCCCAACGGAGTCCCCCGCACCATTCAGGCTTGCCTGCCACCCCAGCCCTTGGCCGGCATTCTCAGCTCACCTCTGCCGGGCTCTCCTTCCTCCTCTTCCATCCTGTGCCGCTCATTGTCTTTACTCCATTTTCAGTATTCAACCAAGTCCCAACTCCTGTACAGAGGCTTCTCTTCTTATTCCTGCCCTTGTGAACTCAGTCTGGAGCAAAAGACAGGGAACCTGTGTGTGTCCCCGTTTCGTACTATCCTGATGCCTCCACTTCACGGTACTTTACGTCATACTTATCCCATTACAACATTTCTAGTCTGCCTCTTACCCTTCGTGAGCCCAGGAGTAAACAGTAGATCCAGTCTACTTCTCTAAACCCAGAGGAAATGGAAACTTTTTCCTCCCTCCTTCATACCATCAAAGTTCGACATGTAACGGTTTAGCCCCCAGGGAGATAGTAGTATAATGGCAGTGCTAGGTCTATTTTTCCTCACCTCCATCTTCCGCGGACCATCAGTGTAATGCCAGGCAAAGGGGGGAGGAGAGGAGAAACTGTGTAGCAGAAAGAGACCCCACACTAAGCTCCTATGGTCTCTTATCTTTTGCTCAAAAAGACAGAGCAGGAGGCCAGAGACCGCTTGTCTAGTTGGCAGTCTACAGAAGGCGTACCCCGGACATAACCCTGGGCTTAGGGCTGACACCCTCAGAGAAAAGCTTGGAAAGATCACCCCAGCTCTCTCCTGCTGAGCCTTCTCAATGCGGAGGAGAGCTAAACAATTCTCAGATTCTCATTTCTAGACACCCTCCACATCCTATTCTTCATTTAACTTCACCTATTAAAAAGGCAAAAATACACAGACAGATGCTGGAATGGACGTAGTCCTCCAAGGGAAAGCAGTCAAGAAGGGCGTCGGCTTTGGGCACGGAGGTTACTTCCCACATCCTCTGCCCCAGAAACAGTTTTCCAATGTTTTCCAACAGTTTATTGGAAGTGCGGGGCCCGCGCTTCCAATAAACCTGGGACTGTTCTGAATTTGAGTTAGAAGCCTCCTGGCACCTTGAGTGGCATCAATGCTAATCCAAGTAAGATCTTGAAGTCCAACAGAAATGAAATGAAAAAGCAAAAACATAAACACAAGTTTTACTTCACTTCTGAGCATACTTTAAATGGAATTTCAAGCTGCAATATGGGGACAAACATTTAAGATTAGAATATTAATGTATGTATGTGTGTGTGTGTTCTTGTGTGTACGTATATGACATAAATAAATGGATAAGGTGGTGAGAATCTCTACTAACATGCAACAAGGGGGCTAAACTCATATTTATAAATTAAAAAATAAATTTATGGGTATCTATACTCTCCCCTCTCACACAGAGGGTATTTTTTATTATTTAATAGGTTCCATAAGAGCCTACCGTCACTAGATACATGAGGTAGAAACATATGGTACTTTTATTTAATTTAATCTTTACTGTATTTTTCCCATTACCATTTAGTCCCCTTACACTGCCCTCCCCACAGCAATCACCACACTGTTGTTCCCGAGTCCTTCTTCCTTTTTGCTCAGTCCCTCCACCCCCTAACCTACGCCCCCTCTAGCTGCCATCCTGCTCTCCATCTATGAGTCTATTGCCACTTTTCCTTGCTAGTTCAGTTTGTTCATTAGATTCCATATATGAGTGGAATCAATATGGTATTTGTCTTTCTCTGACTGGCTCAATTCACTTAACATAATGTGCTCCAGGTCCATCCACGCTGTCACGAAGGGTAAAGTTTTTCTTCCTTTTGTTTTATGGCCGAGTAGTATTCCACTGTGTAAATGTCCCATAGTTGTTTTATCCCCTCATCTACTGATGGACACTTGGGCTACTTCCATATCTTGCTTGGCAATTGTAAATACACTGCAATGAACATAGGGGTGCTTAAGCTTTTTTTGAATTAGTGCTTTGGGTTCCTTTGGATATATATCCACAAGTGGGACAACTGAGTCAAAATGCAGATCCATTTTTAATTTTTTTAGGTATCTCCATAACTGCTTTCCACAGTGGCTGCACCAGTTTACATTCCCACCAACAGTGCAAAAGGGTTTCCCTTTTTCCACATCTTCAGTGGCAGTGGTTTTTGATTTATCTGATAGCCATTCTGAGGGGTATGAGATGATATCTCACTGTGGTTTTAATTTGCATTTCCCTGATGATTAGTGATGTTGAGCATCTTTTCATATGTCTATGGGCCATCTGTACGTCCTCTTTGGAGAAGTGTCTGTTCATGCCCTTTGTCCATTTTGTAATCAAGTTGTTTGTTTTTTGGGCATCAAGTTTTGTAAGTTCTTTATACATTTTGGATATTAACCCCTTATTAGATGTATCGGTAACATGTTCTCCCATTCTGTGGGTTGTCTTATTTTGTTGATAATTTCCTTTGCTGTGCAAAAACTTTTTAGTTCGATGTAGTCCCATTTGTTTCTTTGTTCTTTTGCTTCCCTTGCCTGGGGAGATATATCTGACAAAATATTGCTACAAGCAATCTGAGATTTTGCTGCCTAAGTTTTCTTCTATGATTTTTATGGTTTCAGGTCTAACATTTGAATCTTTGATCCATTTTCAGTTTATTCCTGTGTGTGGTGTAAGAAGGTAGTCAAGGGTTTAATTTTTCTGCATGTATCTGTCCGATATTCCCAACATCATTTATTGAATAAACTATCTTTAGCCCATTGTATGTGCTTGCTTCCTCTCTTGAACATTGACTGGAAATGTGTAGGTTTATTTCTGGGATTTCTATTCTGTTCCCACTGATCTATCAGGTAGAGGCCTGTTTCCATGCCACTACCAGGTTGTTTTGAATACTATGGCCATATATGATAGTGTGATATTAGGTAGTGTGATTCCTCCAACTTTGTTCTTCTTTCTCAGTATCACTGTTGCTGTGTGGGGCCTTTTGTGGTTCCATATAAATTTTTGAGATATTTGTTCTAGTTCTGTGAAATATATCATTAGAATCTTGATAGGAATTGCATTTAACCTGTAGATTGCTTTGGGTGGCACGGACATTTTAATGATGTTGATTCTTCCTATCCACAAATACGGTATGCACTTCCACTTACTGTGTCTTCTTCAATTTCTTTCTTCAGTGTCTCAGAATTTTTTGAGTACAAGTGTTTTACATCCTTGGTTAGGTTTATTTCTAGGTATTTTATTCTTTTTGAAGAAATTGTGAATGGGATTGTTTTCTTAATTCCCCTTTCTGTTCATTCATTATTGGCAATAAGAATAAAACTAATTTCTCTATATTAAATTTGTATTCTGCTACTTTGCTGAATTCATTTATCAGTTCTAGTAGTTTCTTGGTGGAATAATTGGGGTTCTCTATGTATAAGATCATGTCATCTACACATAAAGGCAGTTTTACTTCTTCCATTACAATATGGATGCCTTTTATTTCTTCTTCTTGTTTGACTGCTATGGCAAGAACTTCCAATACTATGTGGAATAAGAGAGGTGAAAAAAGGACATACCTGTCTTGTTCCCAGTCTTAAGGGGAACACTTCTAGTTTCTGCCATTGAGAATGATGCTGGCAGTGAGTTTGTGATATATGTAATATATGCTTGATATGTTCCCTCTTTTACCACCTTGCTGAGAGTTTTTATCATAAATGGGTGCTAGATTTTATCAAATGCTTTTTCTTCATCTACTGATATGATCATGTGGTTTTTATCCTTCATTTTGCTTACGTGGTGAACCACATTCATTGGTTTGCAAATGTTCTACTGACCTTGCATTCCTAGAATAAATCTTGCTTGATCATGGTGGATGATCTTTTTGATGCACTGCTTTATTCAGTTCGCTAAAATTTTGTTGAGGATTTCAGTGTCTATGTTTATCAGGGATATTGGTCTATAATTTTATTTCTTTGTAGCTTTTATCTGGTTTTGGAATTAGGATAATGTTAGCCTCATAAAATTAGTCTGGGAGTCTTCCCTCCTCTTGAATTTTTATGAAATGGCTTGAGAAGGAAAGGTGTTAGTTATTCTTGGAATGTTTGGTAAAATTCACTCATGAAGCCATAGGTTCAAGGTTTTTGTGTGCCAAAAGTTTTTTGATTACTGTTTCAATTTCACTAGGTGCAATATGTTTATTCAGATTCTCTGATTCTTCTTTAGTTTTGGAAGATTGTATGTTTCTAGTTATTATCCATTTCATCCAGGTTGTCCAATTTGTTGGCATATAGTTGTTCATAATATTTTCTCAAAACCCTTAGTACTTTTTTGGTGTCAGTTGTTGTTTCTCCTCTTTCATTTCTGATTTTATTTATTGGAGTCCTTTCTCTTTTTTTCATGTGGGTCTGCTTAAAAGTCTGTCGATCTTGTTTATCTTTTCAAAGAACCAGCTGATGGATTCACCAATCATTTATATGATTTTTTTAGACTCTATTTCATTTATTTCTTTTTTGACCTTTATTATTTCCTTCCTTCTACTCAGTTTGAGCTTTATTTGTTGTTCTTTTTCAAGTTCCTTTAAATGTGAAATTAGATTATTTGAGTTTTTTCTTGGTTTTTTTTTTTTTTTGAGATAGGCTTGTAATGCTATGAATTTCTCACTTAGGGTTGCTCTCCCAGTTTCCCACAGATTTTGGATCATTATGTCCTCATTTTCATGTTTCAAGGTATTTAATTTCTTCCTGATCTCGTTGACCCATTCATTGTTTAAGATGTGCTATTTAGCTTTCATGGCTGCATGTTTTTCAGTGTTCTTGTGATTCATTTCTAGTTCCACAGCATTGTAGTCAGAGAAGATGCTTGGTATGACTTCAGTCTTCTTCAATTTACTGAGACATGTTTTGTGTCCTATCATGGAGTCTATCCTAGAAAACATTCCGTGTGTACTTGAAAAGTATGTATATTCTGCCGCTTTAGGGTGAAGTACTCTTAATACATCAAATAAGTCCATTTGATCTAGTGTGTCGTTTAAGGCCACTGTCTCTTTGTTGATTTTATCCCTGGAAGATCTATCCATGGAAGTCAATGGGGTGGTAAAATCCACTACTATGACTGTGTTTTAGTTGATTTATCTCTTTATGTCCACCAAGACTTGCTTTACACATTTAAGTGTTCCTGTGTTGGGCATGTAAATGTTTACTAGGGTTATATCCTCTTGTTGGATTGGTTCCTTTATCATTATGTAGTGTCCTTCTTTGCCTCTTACTATAGCCTTGGTTTTAAAATCTCTTTTGGCAGATATAAGTACTGCTAACCCAGATTTTTTTCTTTTACATTTGCGTGAAATATTTTTTCCCAACTCCTTACTTTTAGTCTGTATCTTTTGATCTGAGATGGGTCTCTTGTAGACAGCCTATATATGGATCTTGTGTTCTTATCCATTCAGCTACCCTCTGTCCTTTGGTTGGAGCATTTAAGCCATTTACATTTAAGGTAACTATTGATAGGTACATATGTAGTGCCATTTTAATGTCAGACTGTTTTCCTGTTTTGTTTTTTTTTTTTTCTCTTTTTCTCTTCCTCCTCCCCCTCCTTATTGAAGCAAGCCTTTTAACATTTGTTGTAGTAGTGGTCTGGTTCTAACAAATTCCTTTAGCTTTTTCCTGTCTTGGAAGCTCCTTATTTCTCCTTTGATTTTAAATGATAGCCTTGCTGGGTAGAGTAGCCTTGGTTGTAGGTCCTTGCTTTTCATTACTTTGAATACTTCACTCCACTCCCTTCTGGCCTCAGATGTTTCTGTTGGGTAATCAGATGAGAGTCTAATTACTGCTCCCTTGTAGGTAACTACCTGGTTGTAGGTAACTACCTGCTTTTCTCTTGCAGCTTTTAAGATTCTATTCTTGTCTTTAAACTTTGTCATTTCAATTATGATGTGTCTTGGCGTAGGCCTCTTTGAGTCCAACTTGTTTGGGACTCTCTGAGCTTCCTAGACTTGTGTGTCTTTTTCCTTTACCAAACTATTAAAGTTTTCAGTCATTATCCCTTCAAATACATTCTCGATCCCTTGCTCACCCTCTTCTCCTTCTGGTATTCCTATGATGCAGATGTTATTCTACTTCATGTTGTCCAAAATGTTTCTTAAGCTTTCCTCATTTTTTAAAAGTTCTTTTTTCTTTTTGTTGCTCTGCTTGGGTATTTTTGTCTGCCTTACCTTCCAAGTCACTGATGTGGTCCTCCACTTCATCTAACCTACTGCTTTTTCTTTGCAGTGTATTATTTATTTCAGATATTGCATTCTTTATTTCTGGCTGGTCCCTTTTTATAGTTTCTATGTCTTTTTTCATGTGGTTGAGAATTCTTTATCATTACTCTAAACTCTCTATTTGATAAATTGCTTACCTCCATTTCATCTAGTTCATCTTCTGGAGAATTCTTTTGACCTTTCATTTAGGGTTTCTTTGTCTTCCCATTTTGGCTACTTCTTTGTATTTTCCACCTTATATGTTAAACTAATCAGTGATATAGCCTCAAGCTATAATTAGCAGTCTGTCTTAAGCACCACAGGGTGAGGCAGAGTAATTACTGTGGGTGGGGTTATTGCTTTTCCTCAGGCTGATGCCACTTGGAGAGGAGTGCTCTGCCTGAGAAAGATGGCTTCTGCAGTAGGGGAATGACTCAGTGAAGGAATCCTGGGGGCTGTTCCTCTAGTTCTCTCCCCAGAGCCACCAAACCCAGACTCACCTCAAGCATTTCTAGTCTACTCTGTCCTCTCTCTGCCACAGCCCAGCGTCGTAAGTGGCTGCAAATGAAGTTTTGTACTTTGGCCCTTTAAGAGGCTCTCTGTGTCTCCAGTTGTCTCTCCCTGGCAGACAGAAACTGCAGCTTTTCATAGCTGGGTGTTATCTGGGTTCCTTTCAGGAACCCTCCGGCCGCTGAAATATCCCTCTGGAACTTCAGCTGCCACCATGGGAGCCCAGCCAGCACTCTTGTGTCTCCTCCACACTCCCTACCAGTCTGGTTGTGGTGAAGTGGTTTCTTCTGTCTGTCCTTGGTTATAAGGCTTCTCTCCAGCTAGTAGTCAGTTGGTTATTTGCGATGATTTCTCTACAATTTAGTTGCAATTCCAGGTTGGTCCTGGGAGGAGGTTAGTGTAGCTTTCACTTACTCCTCCACCATCTTGGATCTCCAAACACACTTTTAGAGGTAAGGCATCTTAAGGATTTAGAGGCCTTTTATTCTAACTTGTTTATTTTAGAGGTGAAATAAGTCCAAACCAAAAAGCAACTGAACTATAGAGAGTGCAAATAACTTATCCTGAGAATGAAATGTGCAGGATTAGCACAGCTCTGGAGTTCTACATTCTTGTCTTGGCTCGGTCAATGTTTGGGAACATTGATTGAGTTTTAATTTCCTCATTTGTAAAATGAGAGAGCTCAGCTAGATAAACGCCGATGTAATTGGAAGGCATATGACTTTGTCCAGAGCCTAAAACCATATTGGCAAAAAAAAATATACACTGAGGAAAAAGCATGAGAGGCAGCTATGAAATGAGGGACCTGCCCACCTCCTGAAAGGCTGATTCATACCATGCTTTCATTCCAGAAAGCAGGCCCCTCAAGGGTGACCTGTGTCCATTTCCTTTGTAGGTACATACAGGAGGGTGGTTAGAGTTGGTTATCCCAGGCAAGAATACTCAAGCACAGAATGAAACATCTGAAGAGCCAGCTGGACACTAAATTACATAGCTTTCTCATAATGCCAGAGGTCAAAATCACCCTTTATACTCATATCACACTTCTGCCAAAATTAAGACAAGAGTTCGGGAACTGGCTAAATTTAAAGCAGCTTTCTAATTGTAAGCACAGTGTCCCTCAAAAAGTTCTTTATGAAAATCTTCCCCCATTCATTCTTCACTAACATGTTTTGAAGATTTCTGAGAACATGGTGTTAGAGAAAACACTATCACTAGTTCAATAGCTCACCAAGGATGTGGATGAGTCAACATTCAAAAACCACATGCCACGTGCTCAGCAGAGTTCATGAGTATCAGAACACTAATCCTGTTCTGAGAACACGTTCTCCGAATGGGAAAGCCTGTATGCTACAATGACAGACTAGGCATCACCAAGGTTAGAAAAATCTATGTTAAGGAAAAACATTTCCACTCCTTTTACCCCTAGGCATCTTGGTAAACCCACAGAATCATCTAATTTTAACACTTCTGTTCATCTGCACAGCAAACCACTTTGGGATGTTCTTGATGTTTCAAAGGTATTATTTTGTACTATATTGACTTAAGTTTGTCTTTGCCTCATTAAATTGGCTCTTCCTTCTAAAAACTGTCTTTCATGAAATGTGGAAAACTGTTGTTAATGGAGTTTATTCACAGTATACTCAGTTCACTGTTCTTTTTCACGTCTGTAAGTTTTGTTTCATGTTGGGAGGAAAAATGCCAATCTCTCAGCTGGATGAACAAAAATGAGATACTGAGAAACCAAAAAGCTGCGTTTTTGCTACACATTTCTTCGTCATGCCACATTCCATCACAGCGCAAACACTATTCTTTCCACGGAGGTAACTGCCAAGGTCAACCCTGTATCACAGGAAACTGAGGGCATGAGTCCTTTCTTCTTGAATTTACTGTGAAATTATGAACTTACACTGCTACCAAAAGCAGAACCAGTCTCTGAGTGAAGGGTGGCAAAAAATCATTCAGGAGTCTTGGTGGGCCAGGAGGAGCTATGAAAGCACCCAGAGCCCATCCAGCTTCCACCTCTGCTGTGAAGACCTCCTCCCGGACCCGGCCAGCAGGGTCTCCCCAGTGCAGAGCAGACTGAGGCTTGCACCCTTCCCTCTGTCAGGGTGGGAATACCCTTGGGGTGTCTGACCTTTCAGATCTGTCTCAACCTTCCAGTCTGTCTACAAATTTCCAAAATTAACTTAGATAAATTAATATAAACTGTATGAAATTTCTCTATATTCAAACAGTACCACCCAGCATGGAATGTCATGTCATAAATATGTGTTGATGAACTAAATTTAACTAACATTTCCCTATTACTTCACTTTTGTTTAAAATAAAACATATTACTGATTATTAATGTAGACATATTTTTTCAGGTAAGTCACTTATTACTCAACCTGTTTAATTTCTAATGTTCAGTATTTCAACTTCTTTTTGAAGACAGGCACAGAGGTTCTAATCAAAACTACATGGTCATGCCATTCAAAATAGAAGGGAAAAGAAAAGATTAGTCATTTGTAGATTTGATAAACCTGTCCAAAACTAAATTCCTAATGTACCCCAGACTGGAAGAAAAATGAAGTGTTCCAGCATCTGACATTCAAAATTGTATTTCTGATACAGATCAATTTTCTACCCACAGCTGTAGTCAGGAATGGACAAAGGCTGTATCGGGAGTGGCCTTGTGTGTCTGTCAGCAAAATGCGATACCGTATCCCCCTCCCACCCCCGACCCAAGGCGCTCTGGGTCCCTGAGTGAGTGCAGATTACACAAAGAACAGCCCTCTGTGGCTTATGCAGCTGCAGTTTCTTTGACCCCTCCCTTCTTCTCTCTTTGGCTTAGTCTATCTCACCAGCTACACCACCAGGTAGTTGTGCACTGTCGTGACCGCCACAAACTGCACTGGCCAGCCATGCAGGGTCATCTGTGGTTGCAGTATTTGCTTCCAACAATGGTGCCTCTCACACTGCGAAAAGGAGTGGTGAACAGTCCAAGGATTGTCTTTTTAAATCACACATGAAGTGAATATAAACACTGGGGCCACGTGGAATCAAAAGCGGCATTACCCTAAAGTAACTGAAAACAAAAATAGAATATCTGTTTTCTATAGTGTTGCAGTTTCTAGTGCACAGCATCGGGATGCTCTCCCTTCAGGAACAGACCCCTTATAGAGCCCCTTCTACAGCGGTCGGTCACTGTAGGCGACACCACTGACAGCCTGACCAAAACGAAGAACATCTGTGACACTCACATTTCATGCCCGAGCTCTGCTGCACACACTTGAATCTCAGACAGTGCAAAATGGGTGTTGAGTGAAACAAGTCTACGGTGCCATGCACTTCAAAGGCACCTTTACACATGGGAGAATCCTGTTTTAATGACTCAGTGTGATATGCGCTGTGTGTAATCAACAGATACAAAATCTGCCATTGGCATCACAGAGGTGCTGCTCCGCCCACAGGCACAGCTCCCTTTTAAAACAAGGAGATGAAGAGCAGGGCGGGCAGATCTAAAACCAAGGTATTCTGCCCAGTTACCACCTCTTTAAATATTCACTGTGAATCTCTTCCCCCCTGCTGCTGCAGTACAAACAAAAGGTTGTAAGTATCTTTGTAGCTCCATGTCAGGGGAGTTTTCACTGTGAAGTGGAGAGTCAGGCAAAGGAATTCAGTGAATTTCCAATGACACAGGCAACGGGCCTTGCCCAAGTACATTTCCTCCCCAGTTTAACCTGGAAGTCTCAGGCTGCTGTGGGATCGGCTCAGAGACTTCCATTCCACACAAGCATGTGCTCAGCTGTAAAGTTTTATCTTTTCATTTACAACAGAAAACAACACATATTAGCTGGTATCTACTTTGTGTGTTACCTGTAAAGAATACTGGTATTATCAGACCCCCTAGCTATTTGATGGGAAGAACGAGTTTTGCAACCATCCTCACCGAGAAGAGTTAGTTGCTTGTGAGATGCTGCCTCCCTGACACTATTATTCCAGGTCCCCTTCTTCCCCAAACTGCACAGGTCACTGTACACCTGGGCAGTGCTGGTTTTGGGAAGATGGAAAAGAGGATTTTGTTTGTTAGTTTTTTACTATAAAACCTGAGGGACTGTGTACTAGAGATGAGGAGGACAAGACACAGGGGTCTCTTGTAGGCAACTTGGCCCAATTCTAGGGCAGCCAAGGCTGTACCTATGAGGGCAGAAGAGGGGATGGTCCCTGTGCCTGGGCATCCTGGCCACTGCAGACAGACCTACCCATACCCCCAAGGCTGGGGAGGCTCAGGCAATACCTGAATGTGGCCCTGAGATAGCCAAATGTTACAGTTGACAGGGGCAAATTTTGTATATCTGGAGAAAAGGGAAAACAGCAAAGAATGAAAGCCTAAAAGTGATTGCAACAGTCTGATACTGAATTAATAAACTGTGTAAGTACCAGACAGGGGCTACTGGCCCCCACAGGATCTCTCTTCAGGCAATGGCTCCCCCTGAAAATGAAAGAAGAAACAAGCCAAAGGCAACTAAAAGTCTATTGTATTTATTGCCAATACTGCCAGGAAAACATTCTATTTGACAGACACTTAATATAAATCATCTTGTATAATCCAACAGGAATCCTAAAAATAGATACTATTTCTATTTCACAGCTGAAAAAATTGTGGCAGAAAGGTTAAAGGACTTGCCCAATGTCACCCAACGAGGTTGTGCACGTCTCAGGCCTGACACAGCTTCATGACAAAGGCCCTATGCGGCTACTGAGAACATTCTGACTTTATAAATACTATTAATATATATCAGGGATCAGCACACTTGTTCCTAGAGGGCCCAACACTAAGTATTTTAGGCTTTGTGGGCCAGGCACTCCCTGTTGTGCCCACCCAGGTAAAGCGCTAAAGCAGCCGCAGGTACTACCTGAACAAACGGGTGTGGATGTTCTCCAATAACCTGGAGGCCAGTCTGCCAGCTCCCCAAACACATCAGGGACCTGGCAAGCTGCAGCTGGACCAGATCCTGCCCACCATTGCTTCTTGTAAACAGAGCTTTATTTTTTTATGATTGAGATCTAGCCCTCCATCTAGACTATTTCTAGACTGTGAAGAATAATTCACCACAATAAAATAATGCCCTAGTTTCACAGAAGCATTCTTGGGAGCATCCAGTGCTCTTTGTTCTAACCTTCCTCCATCCCTAAACTCCTAGTCTTTGGTCTGTGTGTCCCGCCCTCCAGGTGGGAGAGCCCTCATAAACACCTGGTACCTGACAGGTTACCTCTCACTGCAAGGGAGCAGAGACATTCTGTCCCATCAATCAGTAAGTGATTCAGTTTCTGGGAAACTCAGTACCTTTGGGGAGCTGGATAGATACAAACGGATTCTTAACCTAAGAGGATGGTGACCAGAGACTGAGCTTGTGGTGCCATGACAATTAATTAATTACTTCATTCCTTCTAATATTCTATGTAGTACCAACTCTGTGCCAGGCAGAAATACACATGAACTTCAGACTGAAAAGACTGACTCATAGCACTTGAGTAAATACTTTATATAGAACAAATCTGTGTTATTATTTATGACACCACAAGACTTGAGCTAGAACACAACCCACTCTCAAGCAAACAGACTAATACAGACAAACTGTGTTGCTTTGATAGCTACTGGGGGTAAGATCCCCCAGACAAGGGACTCTGGCATCCTGTCAGAGTGCGGCTCTGGGAGAACTTGTAAGCTCTGGGAGGGCCGGGACTGTGCCTGGCGCGATGCCCAGAAATAGCAGGGGCTCCAAGCACATCTGTCATCCATATTACTGTGGATTGCCTCCATAGCTTCCGACAGGCTGGGATGTGAATGGCCCCTGCCTGAAAGCCAGCTTTTCCAATTCACATTATCAAGAGCAAACACTCCTCCATACCTGGACTGTCTGGTAATTGGAAGCATCGATTCCTTTCACAGTCACCTCTCGGAAGACTTTTGGCTCTAGTTCCTCTTTGGTAAGATCACAGTGATAAATGATGCCTAGAAGGAAGCAGAAGTCTTAGTTTAGTCCACGAACTCACTAGATACAAGGGGAGCAAGGATCACCAAGCATAATCAGATGCCATAAGGAGTGAGAGCAGAGCATTGAGGACTATGAGAAGAGGTAAAAATCCTAACTGTGGAAACTTATCAGGTCTTTTCCACGCCATGTCATTCAGAAGTACAGGTAAAAAAACAACAACAACAAAAAAACCCCACAAAAACAAACGTGGGAAACTTCAAGTAGAGCCATTTTATCTGAGAGTCAATTAAGACAGAAAACTCAAATGAGCTGCCTAAAATCAACAGCCAGTCAGGGGTCTCCTGATGGCAATCTGAGGCTCTTGCTACCTACCCAATAGCCACGCCTTCATGGACATGGGAGAGCAGTCAGGGACCGCAGATGATCGGGGAGCCATTTTTGAATTACTTGTTTAAAAATCCTTACCTGGGATATGTTTGTGGATTTTAGAAAGACAGGAAGGGAGAGAAAGGAAGGAAGGAAGGGAGGGAGGGAGGGAATGAATCACTGATTGGTTGTCTCCCATATGTGCCCCAACCAAGGATCAAACTTGCAACCTAGGCCTATGCCCTGACCAAGAATTGAACCCGTGATCTTTCTGTATGTGGGATGATGCTCTACCCAACTGAGCCACCAGGTCAGGGCATCGCATTGCTTTTTACATTTTGATTATCCCTGTAATTCTGCACAACAGAAATTGAAAAATGTGCACCAAGATTTCCAGCTTATTTAACCATTAATTAAAATTCCATTTCCTGAAGTTAATGCTACTACACTTTAACATTTAAGAACTAAATCCAAGAAACAATAAGTAAGATGAGTCCTACTGTTTGAAAACAACACTGTTGTGGTTTATGAAACAGAATTAGTCATCCAGAGTGTCTGGAGCGCAAACAGCCCCGCCACGTAACACCTTAAACGTGTGCTGTCAAGTATGTGAAAAACCGATCTAGTGATCCCCATACTTGCTGGGAAACCAGAGATCACGTGTCTCACAGGGCACATTCTACTTGATTGATCTGGTATTGAAATGGTGGCTTGTTTTCTTTCTCAATGCCTCTATGTTCTTCACAAACAGTTGAGAAACAATACTCTGCCCCCACCCGCTGGCAAAGAGCAGTACACTTAGATTCCTTAACAGCAAGACTGCTAATCCCCAAGAATGTGATCTTAATTGTCACACTAACAAATTATTTCAGGCACTGTAACAGGCGTATGACTGACACTGATGGGGGGGGGTGGGATATGTAACCTGACTGTAGTCCTGACCTTCTCCACCAAGCCTACACGTAAAGTCTAACTTCAGTACTTCCAAACTACACTCTGGGCATATGGTGACCTTCTGTAGATGAACGTGATCCTGAGGCTGAAGGCCATCTTCAGATATATGTGAATTTTTGAAAAGCTTCTTGATCAGTTCCTGCCCCCTTCCACAAAATACACAAAAATCTGAATCTTTGAAGAAAGAAACCACATCCAACCTGACAATGAAGAATAGAGACAGCAGAGCAAGCACGTGCCATCTGAGCACCTGCCTCACCCTGGTGCCGCTGCTGCCTCTAGCACAGGGACGGACAGGGACTCCCAGCTCTGACCGTTATGGGCCAGTGAGCTGAGTCAGACAAGTCACCAAAGCCCTAGAATGCGAAATCCCTAGTGAAAGACAATGGATAAGAAACACACTCTAAGTGCCTATTTATCTAGAAAAAAACTGAGACAAATCCTCTAACAGTGGAATGAAGTAAATATACCACAGGGGCTCGCTACTGCCTGACCTCTACTCTCCTGTACTCTTAGAGGAGGCTGGGTTAATCCTGAAGGTAGAACTGCTTAATACGTGTGATCAATACTCTCTATTTACAGATCCATCTGGGTTAGGCCAGGTTAGCCATTTACCACTCACACTGTAATGTGAATCCTTATAATGTAATGATGCTTTGTGTCCTAATTTGGCTCCTGAAGCACAAAGGAAGGGGTAGTTTGGAGAAAACATCCTAGAATCATGAACCAGGGAGAACTGGTTAGGTGATCTCTAGGAAATCAACTTCAAAACTGAAGGATGAAAGAGAGAATTAGATCACAGAAGTCCCTTAAGGTGTCTGGACCTAGGAGACAGGCCTCTGATGAAAATAAGTGCTTTAATAAGGTTATTTTTGCAATAGGAAAGAGTTAGGGGTGATCAGCTGGGATGTTCCTGCTATAATCCAAAATAAATGCAAGGAGCTAAAAGAATGGGAGTTAGGAAGATGGGTAACTCTAGGAGAAACTGTGAAAGAAGTATCAGAGGGATGTGAAACAATGGATATGTAAAGAAAAGGCAAAAGAACTTTGCAAAAGATGACCCAGATACATACTGTTTTATCTGATTCTACGTTGAGTTTTAAGGTTTTTAAAAGAAAAAACCCCCAAAACTAAAACAAGTCTCTTAAAAACTTTTGTGTTCCTTGGTATTTACCAACAGGAGTTGAAAACTTATTCATGCCCCCACAAAAACCTGCTCGTGGATGTTTACAGCATCTTTACTCACGATTGCCAAAACTCAGAAGCAACTGTGAAGTCCTCAGTAGGTGAACGTGTAAATAAACAGTGCTCTGTCTGGACAATGAATATTATTTGGTGCTAAAAAGAAATGGGCTATCAAGTGATGAAAGAACATGAAGTAACCTTAAATGTGTATTATTAAGTGAAAGACGCCAATCTAAAAAGACTACATACTGTATGATTTCAATTACATGACGTTCTGGAAAAGAAAAAACTATAGAGAAAATAAAAAAAAATCGGTGGTTGCCAGGGGTTGGGTGGTGGGGGAGGGGTGAAAAAACGGGGTACAGAATTTTTAGGGCAGTGCAAATATTCTGTGGGACACTGTGATGATGGATACAAGACAGTATACATTTATCTAAACCCACAGAATGTGTATCACATGAACGAACCCTAAAGGTAAATTACGGACTTTGGGTGACGCTGCTGGGTCAATGTTAGTTCACTGGTTGTAACAACTTGAACACTCTGGAAGGGGGTAACCTTGACAATGGAGGAGCCTATGCACATATGGCAGCAGGGGTTACACGAGAAATCTCTCTCTCCACCTAGCCTTTAATTCTGCTGTGAACCTAAATCTGCTCTAAAAAATAGTCTGGATAGTTTTTTTGTTGTTTTTTTTTTTTGCCTTTTTCAAACAGCCGGGGAAGATTAGTTTCTCATCACTGTTTCCCAGAGCCATGCGCCTGGGGCTGCTGTACTGGATTAGGACAACATGCAAGTCTATCTGGAGCTAACCTTAGACAACCCTCCGAGGTTTCCTGAGTACAAAATTAATCGGCTCAACCACTAAGTGGTTGGAGCCGCAGGGAGTGAGAGCATTGCGCTCCAAACTGCCCTGGCTGCCTGTTTCCTCCCAGGGCATTTTGTGTGACTCAAGGTACAAATGTCCTAAGTGGCTTGGGCTCAAGGCACATCTTAATTATGTACCTCTATGGGGACAACCATCAGTTGTGGCATAAACCTGCCAGATGTATCACATGTCCGCAGCAGCTGGAGCTGCAGTTATTTTTGGCCCTGGGGCTTTCCTTATAATTTCGTATCTCTGTTGTTTACTGCAGCAGTGGACAGCTAACCTTTAGAGACCAGGGTGAGGAACCCTTTAAGGTGGTATGCATGCGTACGGATGTATATACACACACATGCTGACAATTCCTGCTTTCAAGAGACCTAATTTGATTATCTGATGACCATTTTTATACATGGACCAAAAGGCCTAGGTCTGGAAGTCTTGTTCTCTGGTTTTAGATATCAAATCGCATTAAAGAGAGAAAAAACAAAGATGGAGGCAAACTGACATACAAAGGAAAGAACAAAGCATTATGGTAACAAATTAAAGCTTGTTCAGAAGCAGCCTGGCAGTGCAGAACTAAGAACACACTTCTCTTTTCAAACTTCACAGCCACAGTCACGGGTAACATTTCATTGCTTGGCACACAACCCACCGCTTTCCACTGGGACAATGAGTCCTTTCTTGCCCAGGTAATGACGAGCTTGTTCCTGAAATAAATGGCCCACATGGGGTCACTCAAGGAGGTTTACAGGCCTTTGGTGACCCTGGCTTTTATTAAGAGCAGGTGAGTCACACCCTCTTCTGTTCTTCACATTGTCCTTTATCCATTTCAGTGGTTCAAGCTATGAGATTTTCCAGTGTAAAATTTCTACAACCAGTGTAACTGGAGCAACTAAACTATGAACGTTACCGTAGTGGGCGAGAATATCTGGAGGAAACTGGCTTTTCCGGGTTCCTGTCCATGGGCTTGCTGCTGCACCCCAGTCCCTGTGGGAGAGGGGTGAGGCGCAGGACTTCCCAACATGGGGTTCTTAACCTGTCAGTCACTGGCTCCCAGCCTGGTTTCCACGACTGGTGGGCACTTTTCCTAGCCTGCCAGCTCCTCTGAAGGGCACGGGGAAGGAAAAGCCTGCTGTGTGCCCCAGGTGCACCATCGGACCGACTCAGAGAGCGCTCTTCTGGTTTCAATATCCCTGATGGCAACCTGTCAGACGATCGGATTCCTGTGAATGGCTTGCCCTGTGACTCTGAGGCACACACACAGAATGCAGATGAGACATCACTGTCTTCTGGCCAAACCCCAGGAAGGAGACAGAGCTACTTCAGCCCGCCCAGCTCTCCCCGAGGTCTGCTTTATTTGCCAAGGACCACACTATTGCAACAAAAATGGGTAAGACAAAAAGGGCTATGGAGGAACTTGAAAAGCAAACAAGAAAACGTGCAGAAATTTTTTTCAGCCAGAGGGGTTTTAGGATAGGGTCTACTCGGGCAAGTGCAAACTACCAGCTGGACAGGTGCCTAGGACAGATGAGAGCATGCGCGTGGCTTCAGCTGTAACAGAACAATGTAGCCAAGTGGAGAAGGGTGAAAAACCAAAGCAAAGTGAGCACGACCAACTCAAAACGGCAGAATTTATTCTCAGTTTGTCCTAGAAAACAACTTCTACTGTCAGATGTGACTATTGATTTTTATTTTAAGCTTTTGTTGTCTGCACCACATGTGCCCTGGTACATGTAAACCAAGGCTGAATCTAAGGTCGTACTTGTTCATGTTAGTTTTTTAAGTCAATCTAGAGAACAACAGTTGGTCCTGTCCCCAGAACACAGGCTCAGGATACATGATTAACGACAGTGCACTTTAGGCGGCTGCATGTCCCTTTTTTCTGAGCATCTGTTTTACTGTTTTGTTTCCATGAAATGACTTGGCTATAATACAGCATATGTGATTTTCAATAACAGCATTATACTCCCATTTCCCAAAAGAAACCCAAACATTAGTCTGACTTTTTCTTTGTTTAATCCTCACCCGAGGATATGTTCATTGATTTTACAGAGAGAGGAAGGGAGAGAGAGAAGAGAGGGGAGAAAGAGAGAAATATCAATTGATTGCCCCCAGCACGTGTCTCAACCAGGGATCAAACCTGCCCCCTAGGTATGTGCCCCGATCAGGGATCCAACCCGCAACCCCTTAGTGCACGGGACGACACGCAAACCAACTGAGCCACGGGGCCAGGACTAGTCTGATTTTTAAACTGAACCACACTGGACTCTCACCTGGAGATAAGAAGGAAGTAAACTGGTAAAAGATTTCAGTGTCCTTCTTCTGACCGCTGTACCCCACAATGCTGCCAACCTCGAGTGGGAAGGTCTTCAGGAGAGTACCCGTGGCCAGGTCGTGAAGCTGCAGGATGTTCTTCACATCATGGAGGTAGCACAACACCAAAAAGTCAGACCTGACGCAAGCTACCCATTCTGAAAAGATAATAACAGATCAAGGCCAACGTCGTTCTGAAAAGGGACGGAAAGCACACTGATGACATCTCTGCTGTGCTCCGCAGCAATGAGGCCGCAAAGTGATTTAAAAATGCTTCCAATTATTCGTCTCGTTTCCAGCACATTCCTTTAATAAATGGTTATCATTGTTATGTCTAGAGGAAACAAAATATTCTCCACCTTGGGCCAGGAGCTTTTGATTATGTAGATAATATGTGTATTATAAATTACCCCGCCTATCTATTTTGGGCTCAGTGTCATGCCACAGAAGACACAAGACAGTCAAATCAAACCAGGTGGGGATCAAGTCTGGAGATGTAAGAAAATAAATGAAAGGCATTTCTCAAGAAGATTGCCCAGGACTTGGTGAAATGGGGAAATGGAAAGTAAGGTAGAGAGATGACCCCTCCTCCACTCCCAGGGCTGCAATGTCAGTAATGTTGCTGTTCTCCGGCAGAGCTGGGAGAGTGGGGCTGAGCAGGGGGACGGGGAAGGAGGAAACAGAGGGGCAGGCACAGAACACAACCCACTTCATTCTGGACAAGATTAGCCTGAGTCGGGGCCGGGCCTTCCGAAGGGAGAGATGCTGGCATGAATGGGAGCCGGGATGGGGCTGCAGCTAACAGCTCGAACGTGTGGACAGGAAGCAGCTCTTGGGTTTCATGGTGGGAAGTGTGGTTGTGGGATCCTGGACACTGCTTATTTTTTAAAACCCACAGAACTAGTAGTTCATGTTTAAAACATTATCAGTTTTCATCACAAGCAAGGCATCAGTCAGAGGGAAATGGGAGGATCCCCAGAGGCTTCGACCTCATTGGGTTGTTTGGACTACCACAGCAAACTTTCCCTCCAGTGAAGACATAAAGACGAACTTCTACAGCTGAAAGTCATTTGCTCATTTTCCAATACAATTTTCCTTTAAAAAGTTCCTCAATCGAATAATGTATTTCATGTGGCCTTAAAGTTTTAAAGAAAGTATGGGGGGAAAAACAGAAGTAAATTACTTCTGTCAAAGAATCATTAATCTGTATTAACTACAAGTACATCAGAATTATAAAATAGAGTGAATGAGAAAAGTGCAAGGTGATTTGTAGACTGTCATTAATAAAAGCTCTGACTTTACAGCTGTATTTTATGAGTCATCTCTAGTTTTTATTCTCAATAGGGCATTCTGTGCGAATGATATATAGCAAATTCAACTGGGCTTCTCTTTGAATTGATGAGCTCTAAGAAATATTGAACGTTTCCCCTTTCCAGTCTGAAGAACTTATAATCTTCCAGAAGGAAGGTTATAAAAATACATCACTGAACCTAATCTCTAAGCAGTGATTTGCATTTCGTTAGATCTACAAGTGAAAGAGGATATCACCTTAAGGCATAGTCAAGCCATTTTTGTGGCTTTAAAGGGCAGAAAAGTCACATGCCTTGGGAGAGTTATATTTCTGATAGCACCCTATTCAACAATCACTGATCCAACCTGACTTGCACTTGAAAAACAGCCAGGGCACCCTACATGAAGACTTATGCTACTGAAGTCTCACTTGGACCTGCCAACAGGAGGTCAAGTTATGTGGCACTGAGGAAGCACTCACTAATGTCCGGCTATTATCACCCTTAGGGGGGCCAGTCTGTCTGTCTCAATTTGGCCACAAGCCAAACTCACTACCAACCTGATTCCTCACATGAAGATGTTAAAGGAAATGGCCAGAACCCTGATCCCTGACCCATGGATCCATCATCCACATATAAATGAGGGCAGAGAGTGAATGGAAGATTCTGAAGAGACAAGGGGAAGGATTTCCTTGGAAAGAGCCCAGTCATGCTGTAAGCTCCGTTCCTGCTGGGGAGAGCCAGCCTGAGAGACCAAAAACTGGTGCCTAATACAAACCTGAGAGGCGGAAGGGACTGGGGCTAGGACATGTAGAAGGCAGGAGAAGGGTGTGCTAAATACTTCAGGGGAAGAGCACGGATGGGCTGCTGCCCTGGAGGCGCAGATGTGGGTTTTGCAGGAAAGAGCAAGCATGAGGTCATCTTGGTTCTGTGCAACAGAACTGCCCGGATGGCTGTGGAGACCTCAGTACAGAAGAGGGCTGAAGGGCACAGCCACATACCCAGGAGTGGGGGAGAACCTCAAGGAAAGATCCAGAGTAGTGCTTCCTCCTGGGCCAAGATACATGCAGAAGGAAGGGCCCAGAGGGACACCATGGGCGGCCTTCCCTCAGACAGTCAGCGTGACCATCTGCACACCTGTTCCCTCTACCCACCACAGGAGGCCAGCTTTACACACCCGCCAGGCCCAGAGCAGCGGCCCTGAGCCAGGGGAGAAAGAGCCCCTTACTTTCTAGGACATGAACGTGGGTCTGCTGGACTCTGGCAGCTGTGCGCTTACCTCAATGACAAACACGTGTAAGGACTGTTTCATCTGACACAGGAGCCCTTTGCAGATCTCAAAAGGATTTATTTTCCTGATTATATACCGTACACCTTCCCATTTTGGGATGGCCCTAGCTTTTATCCCTGTCGAACCCATTTGCAGAAGTTCACCTCCAACTAGTAAACCCTTCATTGGCTTGAAGATAAATGGATTCTCCTTTTGTGTAAAAAAAAATTCTCCTGTTGTAGTGAAATTAGTGAGTCTTATTTTAATCAAATCCAGCTTCCAGGCTATAAAGCAGCATGCCATTTTTGGAAAATCAGAGAAAATGAATAAAAGGGAACTTAAAGGCACCCCGAAATGACTGCTGCAGAGGTGAGAGTCTCAAGAAGTTAGTGGGGCTCAGTGCACACAGCAGCAACTGCAATGCATTTCAACTAAATCCGACATTAGTCTATTCTCTTTCTAGTACAAGGACTGTAAACCCACTCTTTAATCTACAATTGGTATAATACAGCCAATTTGGCTTTTAGCTTTTGAATAGCCAAAGGTTATTCAAAAGCTAAAAGCTATGGGTTTCAAATTCAAATGATTTAAAAAATTAAATGTGTGACTATTATCAAACAATAACTACATGAAGATAACTGATTTTTTTTTTTTAAAAGCACCACCTTTGAAAGTCTGGATTCATACCTTCACAGTTATTACAAAGATCCTGCATAATATTGCAGTAAATGCAAAGATGTCATACAGTACACACTAGGTTGAATTATTCAGATACTTCATGCCCTGAAGTCAAGAGGTCGAAGGTTCTTTACCTTGTCATCAGTCACCAGAGAATGAGAGATGTACCAATTTGCCGACATTCTCATGAAAAACAACAGCACCGTTTTCAGGCAGCATGCAGTCTTACCTAAGACATCTTTCTCGTGCTCAGGAACAAGCACTTTCCATTTAGACTCCTCAGGATCCATGAAGTCGATGTTGATCACGCGGTAGTTGGGAGAATGGCGATTTGTCTTGAACGTGAACACTGTCCCCTCGTTGGTCACGTAGTCATATTCCCCTTCAAAGTTGTCAATCAGTTTCACCCACTTCAAGATTCCTGGGGAGAGAACGAGCATCCCTGTCACCTCCCCAGGGTGTGAAACAGCATGGTTTGTGTGTAGGGAAGGGAGGGCAGGTCTTGTGCGTTTATAAAACACAAAGTGGACACAATATATGGAAGATGTAAGGTTTTAGAAAGAGTGAGGACAAGTGTGGGTAAATTTTAAGGTTCTAAAAACTGTGAAGAAACATTTTTTTCCTGAAAAACCTGGCAATGAGGGAGAGTGAAGGACCTCTCCTCTCAGCCCAGCATCCCACATAATCTGGTAAATCCTTCTCTACCTGAGAGTGATCCCAGATCTGAGCACCTCTCTCTACCTCTTCTGTCGTCGCACCGTTCCAAACGTTCATCATCTCCCTCTGGGTCTCTGTTAGTAGCCGGGGATGATCCCATCACTCTAGGGGACATTTGGAAATGTCTGCAGACATTTTGGTTGTCACAACTTGGAAGGTGAGAGGAAGGCTACTATTAGAATCCAGAGTGTGAAGGCCAGAGAGAATGCTAAATGTGTTTCAGCACACAGGACAGCTCCTGCAACGAAGGATTAGCCTGCCCTGGTCGGCAGCCTCATGTCCAGTCTTTCCACAGCCACTCTGGATCTTTTCAATATAGTGGACACTGCAAACCTGTAATATCCTGAATTGGTTGATGTTGGTGCCCTTCTTAAAAACATCCCATTACTCTTTGAATAAAATCCGAATTCCTTTTTGTGGTCTCCTTGGTCTTGCACGTTACAGTCTTGCCCACTTAGCCAACCTCAGCTTGCTCCGACCTACACTGCACCTCTGTCCTCCAGCACCATTAGCCTTTGTTAAGCTCCTTAAAACGTGCTTTAGGACCTCGTGACAGGGCGCTTCCTCTGCCTGACCCCTCTCCAAGGCCCAGGCCATTTCTTCATAGCACTTATCTCAAGATATATATTCATTTCTTGTTTAAGATTTGTCTTTTCTATTCATTATTTAATACTCAGCACCTACATACAGTAGCAGATAGTTCAAAGGTGCAAAATAAAATTGGAGTTGAATAAAAGAAGGAACAACTTTCTAGTCCTTTAGTGCTGAGATCTAGTCTGGAGATGGTCATCACTAAAAACATATTAAATGTGGCTCCCTATTTAGTTAAATGTCTATCACTGTTTAAATGGCTTGCTAAATGACACTTTTAATATTAAAAAAGAAGCCACCAGAAAGACACCCATTTCACAGTGTATCAGACATGGATGCTCAGATTACATTTCAAAAGTTTTATAAACAAAACTTCTATGATTCTAAAGTATTGAAAGGCAATGCCAGATGCTAGCTATTCTCCAATCAATCTCCTAGCTTCAATTTCACAGTGAAATTGCTACATTAATTTGGATAGTTCATTTATATTCCTTGAATCGTTCAAGGCAATTTTATATTCATTATCTCACTCATCTCTGTAGCATAATATTTTTGTGTAATTGGTTGTTGAACTAAATTTATCAAGAAAAATATAATCCCATGGTAAAAAAAAAGTGAGTTTTTTTGCTCAGACCAACTGGATTAAAATGTCAGCTCCAACACTCCTTAGTTGCGTGACCTGAGCAATCTCTATGCCCCTGGAGAAGCCCCATTTCCTCAACTGTGAACTAGAACTAGAACTGGCAGATTAAAAAATTACTGTAAAGTGACTACTAATACCCACTCCACAACAAAACCTCAACAAATATTTTTAAGTAAACAGAAATTAAAGCTAATAATAAGATAAACAGTTTTTTTAAATCTATAGCTTTCTTACCTGCTAGCAATGATCAGTTAGAAGAGATCTGTTAAAATGTCCCTCTATAATTGTGGAATAATCAGTTAGAAATACAATGGGGCAACGGAAGGGCTCATTTACAATAGAGGCAAAATTCATTAAATACTTAGGAATGCACTCAACATGAAATGGGGGTGCTATATGAAGAAAGCTCTAAGATTCTTCTAAGGATTTAAAACAAGAATCTTCCAAGGAGTCTTAAAAAACAACAACAAAACAAACCAAACCTGAATAACTAGAAACACATACCATAACCCTAGATGGCAAGACTCAATATTTCAAAGATGCAAATAATCCCAGGGGAAATCTACAAATTTAACACAGTTGCAGTCAAAATCCAAATGAGATTTTTAAGGAATTTGACAACATTATTCTAAAGTTCACAGAGAAAGAACAAGCACCTAGGATAATCAATCCATTTTTGACAGCAGAATGAGAAGGAACTTCTTGCACTATGATGCTCTGAAGAAGCCCCCCCGCTCCTCCTGGAGGAAATCACCACCCTGGATTTTATGGTGATCTTGCTGTTCTTTGTTCTTTTTCGGCCTTAAAATGCATCCTTAGACACTACTGTCAAATCTTACGGTTATTTTGAACTTCACATACAATGAGACCATACAATGTATTCTTTTGTATCTGACTTCTTTCACTTGATATCATGTTTATGAGATTTTCAACCTCTGGTGATTGTTACTTACTTTTGGTTAATTCCCCCTGTGCCCAAACAACATACTCTTTATGGTTTCAACCTTTTAAAATTAGCTCAGAAAAGCTTTATGGCCTATTTTTTTAAAATGTTTCTGTGTGTAACTAAAAAGAATGTGTATTTTGCAGCCTTTTGGTGTGATATGCGAAATATAGCTACTAAATAATTTGTTAATCACATTTTTCAAATCTATATATTTGATTTAGGGGGCCATTTTTCCCCTAGCAGTTCCAGAAAATATCTGTTAAAATGTCCCTCTATAATTGTGGATTTATCTATTTTTACTTGGATTTCTATCAGTTTTTGCCCTCTGTATGTCAAACCCATGCACAAAGTTAGATGCACACAAAGACAGAAGTACTGGATTTAAATAGAACTGAAGTGAGCCTTTTCTGGTTATGAACTTTTATCCCTAATGACGCTTTTTTACTTTAAAGTCTGTTTTGAGAATAAGACAGCTACATCATTTTCATGACAATAACTGGGGCCAGTTGTCCCCAATAGATTAGTTGGTCCCAGTAATGTGGCTTAAAGTTTCTAAAAAGATTTGCTCTTCTCCATGTCTCTTAACTACCCGTATGCTTTCCACCTCTTGGTGGGCTACATTCTAGGCCATTTCTTTACATCTGTATTTTATTAAATTAGTTCCCTCTTCAGCTATTTAATCTAGTCTTTAACCTAATAACTGAATATTTCAATGTTAATAATCATGACTTTATTTGCCGAAGTTATACTTAGTCCTCTTCCAAATCTGCTTGATCATTTTTTACAGCATCTAGTTTCTTGTTTTGCTGCCAAGCTTCTCGTTTATTTATTTATATTTTTTAATAAATATAAATAAGAGCTATATCACAGTAGTTTATTTTAAAATGGATGTGTAATGCACTAGTTTTACATTAGGAATCTGATAATTCCATACTGGTATTCCTGCTGGCTCTATTCCTCATGCTGGTGAATTTCTTCATTGGCTTCATAATATTTGACTGTGAACTGATCTGAAATGTTATCTGTGGGAATTCTTAGAAACATGAGTAGAGGTGGCACTGTTCCAGAGATTTGTGTTTGCCTCTTGGGAGGCAACGAAACTGGGTGCACTTTAAATTCCTGGTATGGGGATCTCTGGACCTCAGACGGACAATGAAGACAACCTGAACCACGTTAGGGTCAGTCTTTCTCGTATTTTAGGAGAACTGACATCCTGCTTCTCCTCTCCTTCACTAGTGACAGGCAGGTTTCCTTCCCACATGCTTCCTCCCCCTTCCTCCCCAGCTCTACCTCCTGTGGGTTTATTTCTCAGTCACCTGTACACTGAGGGTATCTCTCATTAGACTCTCTGCCATGGAGAACCAGAGGCTTTATCTGCCACCCGTCCTGTCCCACGTGGCCGAGAGAGGGAAGCTCAGCCTCCAGGGTCCAGCACAAGCTTTCAGGGACAATCCAGGATTCCTGTTTTCATTTTGTCTTTGGTTGCTAAGGTTTCTCTTCTTTTGTGCCAACTTAACAATATACTTAGGAAGATGCTTATAAAGTTTTTACAACATTTTAGTTGTTTCAATTGGGAGGCTATTCAGAATATACAATTGGACAAACTCCCTCACAGAGAAGTTCATACCATTAGTTTTGAAAGAAAATTAAGCTCTGTATTCAAGTTACAATTTTACTTTCAGTGACAAACTGCTAACCTGAAAAGCAGGTGACCACTCAAAGGTAACTTGCATCTTTGTTTACATAAAACAATGCTTTAAAAGGGAAAAATCCTAACACTACCCCTTATAAGAATAAGTAAAAAATTAGCTGGCAATGCATAATCTGTAGATACTCACAAATATATATTTGATTATATAACAAGAATGATAAAACATCATTTTCTGGACTATGACTTTTATAGACAGAACTTTGGTTCAGGGAAATGTCAGATCCCTTAAATGTCCCTGACAATAAAACACTTTGTGATGTGAAACCTTTATTCCTCAAAGAAACCACCTTAGGGTTTCTGCTTGAAAAGGTCTTGCAGTCACTGCAGTAGCATTTACTATGACCCTTTTCACCTCTGCAAAAAAGTCACTGAAATGTCCCCCAAAGCCCAAAACAAACACAGCAGAAACTTCCTTCAGTACCTCTGTATAATCCAGTGAGCAGGAAGACGTGGCACACTTATTTTAAATAGTCAAGTTCTACCGAACATAAAAAAAGCAAAAAGTCTATAGTCTTATCTGCCACCAAATTCTGAAGCATTAACCTTAGTCATAAGTATACAGTACAAGTTGTAAATTCATTCAGATTAGGGCAGGTGTTTGGACGGACACACATCCAGCTGGAAATCTGAAAACCAGCCCAGCGTGCAGGCCCCGCCTGGCCCATGTGTAAGCTGGGAGCTCACAAAACCCTGCGGCTTTCCGAAGCCCTCAGTCCAAGGGGCTTTGGGCCCGACCTAATTCAAGAGAAACGGCACTTCAGATGAACAATAGGGCTCATTCACTTTCACTACGCATAAGTTAGGACATAACTGATTTAAATGGGAACTAGAGGAATTACTTAAAAAAAAAAAAAAGGCATGGCTAAACCCCTGAACCATCTCATGATTGCTCACCTTTTCTGAAGTTTTGTCTGTAAGTGCTGTTTTTCACTCTGAAGCCCACAGAATTCAATGCCTAAACTTCTCTACATTGAGGTTAAAATTACTTTTTATAAACCTGCTTCTTGGCAGGGGCAGGGTCTGTTTACGGAGTGAGGGTTAGCTCCAAGTCAGCCGCCTCCTGCTCTCCCTGGAGCACAGTCGTTACTTTCACTGCTTTTTTGAAAACCAACACTATTACCTGTTTCAGAGAAAATGTTTTGGAGGCTCCCTAATAAGAGGAGCTAAAATGTGTTTTCATACTTCACAAAACACTAACGGCCTGACCTGTAAAGAGGATAAACAAATGCAAAGTGGGGTCCTGCTCTGAGATGGAGGGGACCAGAGGCGGCCGTTCCTCCTCATGGGACACCTTTCTTCCACGCCCCCCTGCCCCCCACCCCACACTGATGCTGAGAAAATGGGCTCGGGAGTTCAACCAACATGTGTCTGAGTCTTCAAGGGCACCAGGGAAGCTCCCTGGCTTCTCCAACCTCAGTTTCCTAGGGGTGTGTCCCTCATGTGTCCCTCAGAGGCTGCAGAGAAGACAAAGAAATATCTACGTTTGTAGCTCAGAATCTGGCACACATAAAGCTCAATAAGCAATATGTACAACTATGCCAAACAATCCCAGTGACAAATGAGGTGAGTCAGGAAGGTAAGAAAAGGAGCAGCCACCGGCTTGGCCTACAGCCCCTGTGGAAAGGCTGGCTATGGCCTCCAGTTTGTAACAAACATGCTCAAACACATAGCAAACGTGTAACTGTAAATGGCAGAAAGGAGGATCTCCCAAGAGAGGCAAAGGGTGACTGGAGGGAGGTCCTGTTCAGGGAACAGCCAGCAGCAAGATGGTCACCAAGTTGGAGAATAGGAAAACATGGTCAATGTCAGTGACAAAGGTGTCGGTTTTGTAGAGAACTCTTTTAACTCTCAAACTTCTAAGATTTTTTTCCCATCCTATATTTATGTAGTTTCGTTTTCCCTATATGCCGTATTTTTCTAGGACATTCAATAGTCACCTATAGGGGACTGATCTGCCTGGCAATGCAAATGTAGCCCAACCTCATTGGAAAGCCCGTAGGTACGTGGTGGCACACAGGACGCCAAACCCACAGATCAGTTCTCCTGTGGGAGACCAGGCCTGCATTATACCTAAGCTGCTTTGAGACTTGCTCTTGCTAAAACTCCCTCACCCTGAGTTGAGGCAGCAAATGCTTACTGCATATCTTTAAAGTAACTTCCTGGAGTCTGTGCTAATTCCCCCAAGGACAGAGTGTAACCAGACCAATCACTCTTTTTGTTCCCTTGCATCTGCAAAATTTTTTCCTTGTTAATCTGTAGGAGGTAATCAGTAATATCCTTTTCTTTGTTATCTGTAAAAGTAATCACCTAAAGCAAACCTAAGCATAATGAATGAGAACCTTCTTCGATGTACGCTGTTAGAAAGCCAGTAAAAGCTTGTCAAGGCAAGGGTGAGGCGCTCTCCCCTTGGGAGAGTGGCCATGACATCCCTTTTCCTTTGCAGGACTGTGGTGGTCCACATGAATTTTTCTTGTCTTATCAACAATGCCGAGGACACTGCTGGCCAGAGTGCTGGCTGCCAGCCACTTTTTTGGTATTTTCCATTTCAAAATACACAAGGTAAAAGGTTTTCTTGGCAAAAATGGTTTTCTGACAAAAAATGATAGAAAAGATAGAAAAGTACTGATAATTCCTCCTGCTTTTAAGGTAAAAAGATTAAAATCATAGCAGAAAGTCTTTAGTTAATCTAAAGGAGTATAAATTTCAGTCATATAAAATAAAAGATTTCATAACATTGGATTTAGTTTTCAGTTACCAGCTATTCAGGTTTAACTCATCTAATAGTTAACAAGCACATTTAGCATTGAAGTTAAGTGTTAATCTTCCCTGTAGTTTAAAAGGCAAAATAAAAATGGAAGAGCAGTAAGAAAATATCAAGAAAACATACTGGGCAGTAGTCACTAGCTGGGCATATATATAAGCCCCTGGATTTTCAATTGTCAACCTGCAAAACTGGACAGATTCCCCTACATTCTCCCACTAGAGGCGTGCCTATTTAGGGTTTCGTCAGTGAAGGGACTCTTCTGATTATGAATCTGTCTTTGCAGAGCACAAGTCAATACCAAGAACTGTGTTCCAAGCAGCTGTGGTACTGACGATAACCCTTGCTTCAGGGTGCAGTCCATCTATTTTACTACACTACCTAAAACCAAAGGCGGTGATTCCAAATACTCCCCGTTCAGTCAAGAAATGGTGAGGGGTGAGGATAAAAGAAAGAATGCTTGAAAAACTGCCATATGCCAGGAACCATGGTAAGTCCTTTTCTGTGCATTTTTGTAGTTTCACACAGTTCCTCATGAAGCAGATATTACTTCCCCTTCTGCAATCATGGACATATTAAGAGACAGAAAATAACTTGCCTATCCCCAGGGTCACAAGTTATTTAGTGATGGAGCAGAGATTAAAATTCCAATTCGATTTGAAAGTCTTATGGTTATTGTCCCAATATATTCAACTGTATTTAATAGGAATTTTTTAAAAATTTAACAATCACTCTCCCAATCTGCTATGTCTCTCCTGTTACAAACTAAATATATTTAGTCAATATCTTCAACAGTTAAATTGGCACACAGTACTTGTTTCTTTAAACAGTCATAATCATAATAGACCAGTAATCAGTTGAAACACACACACACACACACACACACACACACACACACACACAACCCCTGCCCCCAAAATCTTGTTCTGCACAACTGAGTTTTGAACCCACGGGTGGACTGGTACATATTTCATCTTTTTAGGACTGGCCAATCACTGCCACTCTCAAGAGCTTTCAGAATCCCAGGACCACCATTCGAAAGGATTAACTATGCTGGGGTTTATGTTATCCACAGATTTCATGCTAGTAGAGTGATGATTTAAAAAATATGACAGGTGCAGCGCTACACCCAGAATTTGGCGGCTACAACTGGAGAGGGCTCTCCAGGCTGACCCCAATGCATGAGCATGTAACTCAACAGCTTCAAATCCACTTCAAATTCTTATTTCTTATCTATAGATATTACATACTTTCTAAATACTGAGAATGAACTCCAAACACTGGTCAGCTTAGTAACCTTATGCAAAATAAAATCAGTTAGTATTTCAAGACTTGTTGGCTCCGTCCCTCCCCGTGTGGTTTCCTCTGAGCTCACTAGGATGGTCTGTTCGACCTGTCACCCTGGCTAGGCTAACGTCCCCAGTCAGTCAACCAAACACTATGCTGGGTGTTATTGTGAAGGTATCTGTAGTTGTGACTAAAGACCGTGATCAATTTACTCTAAGTAAGGGAGAATATTCTATACAGCCTGAGTGCATCTGATCCGATCAGTTGAAAAGTCTTCCAGCAGAGCAGAGAATTCCCCGAAGGAGAAGAAATTCTACTATGGACAGCAGCTTCAGCCTCCACCCAAGAGCGCCAGCCTGCCATACAGATTTCAGAGCTACCTAGCCAGCCCACAATCATGAAAGTGATTCCTTACAACAGATCTCTTTGTATCTATCTCCCACTGCTTAAACCTTGACAGATACTTTCACAAACCATCACTAGCTCACAGACACAAAATACCTAGGAGTGACTTTGACCAGAAACGTGTGGTTCCCACAGAGACCACCTAGGAAGCAGAGAAGACACTGGTCAAGTGACTCGAGGGAAGAGTGCGTTAGGAAGGCAGGCCAGGACCCGGCTCATTCAGGGACTAGGGTCTTCCAATCTGAACGCATCACAGCCACTTAGGGTTTCTTAAATGTGTCCCCTTTTCCTTCTGCGTGTTCGCTTATGGCTGTGCTGTCTAGAATTTTGTTTATGAGGGCCTGGCGCAGCTCTGCACTGTCTTCCTCCAGGAGTCCCAATCTGCAGGTGTCACACTCTCTTGTCTAACTCTTCACTAACGTGTGCAATGAAACAAACTGGGGGATACAAATTATACAAGGTGAAAGAAGAAAGAACCAAGAGGTCAGGAGGAAAACACAGAGGGTTCCTCAAATTCTGTTGGCACCAGTAAGTTTCATTCACAGTATCACTGTCCACTATTAGAGAGAACATAACAATAGCATACAAATATGTAGATAACACTTTCTTCTCTGTATTTAGAGTAAGTTAAGCAATTTGGTTTTTAATTTGCTAACTTATATTGTTTAATAATATGCCTACGTACTAGTTTAACTATATAAAACTGAAGTACTAACTAGAAAATGAAACCAGAACTCTCTGGAGAAAGACCACTGTGATTGGCATTTAGAAGGGAAGACCAAGCCCCTCCCACCACCTCAGCCACACGGGAACACTGACTGGGCAGGACAACAGCACAGCAGCAGCTGCTCCTGTTTCTTTCAGATTTGATCTTCCGAGGTTTGCTCAGTTCTATGTACACTTGGACTTGCAGCTTAAATGAACAATTCTAGGGTGGTAGTCTGCTGCTGTCAGAGAATGTGCACACTGATGTGGTTGATCCAACTTTTCTTTTTTTAGATTTCATTTATTTATTTTTAGAGAGAGAAGAAAGGAGGGAGAAAGAAAGGGAGAGAAACCTTGGTATGTGAAACATCGACTGGTCATCTCCCATACCTGCCCTGACCAGGGACCAAACCAACAACCCAGGCATGGGCCCTGACTGGGAATTGAACCAGTGACTCTTTGCTTTACAGGAGGATGCCCAACCAACTGAGCTACACCAATCAGGGCTGGTCCAATTTTCTTGAGATCAAAATGGATGTATCTTTTAAAAAAAAAACAGAAGAAAAAGTAGGTTTATTAAATATTTAACACTAGAGTAAAAGTTGTTGACTTCATCCTGCTGTATATATGAATGGTATTCCGCAATATCTAAGAATGTTAGGATGCAAATCTTACTCAGAGAAGTTTAAAAATGATGCAATGTGTTGGGAACCGCCTTGCCTGGTTTCAGAAGCTGTAACGCCCCCAGGGCTAAGGCTGAGTGAGCAACCTTCAGACCAGAAGCCACTAAGGAGACAAAGTTGATCTCCCTGGCAAGAGCTCCGCTTCTGCTCCTTTTTCCATTAGGTCCCCAATGCTTGATCCATTAGCCAATGATGGGTAAGATTCCCCAAGGGGGAAACAGCCTAAGACAGGCACAATCACGTGGGAGGCCCCCAGGGAAGGACTTGGGGGGCTATAGCAAAAGGGGGTGATGGGTCCTCACCCCTAGGCTTTAACATAGCTTGAGTCCTCATTCTGTCTGAAAGAAGTCTCCTAATCTCTTGGATGCCTTACTTCCCCAGCCTGACTTAAGCCTGAAACAATGCCTTAAGCATGAAACAATGCTGGTGGTAGGTGCAGCCCTGTGCTGGAAAGGGCAGGTTCCATAGGGTAATCAGGCCTAAGAAAGAATATGTAAAATCCTGTGAAACCTGCTTTGTTTACAATGCTCTCAATTAAATGATAAGGGTCCAAACAAGGAGTTTGTTCCTTAAAAGTTTTATGGCTCTTTAGCTATCAGACCCTGACTCAAAACAGGCCCCCAGAGTTCTTTGTATGTTATGTATTGTTTGAGCCTTACTGCCTGATAATGATTAATGAGCTTTACCTGTATTCTTGTGCAAAATGAACCCAATAAAAGCCCATTGAGGAAAAGGCTCTGGGCCCTTCTCTTTTAAGAGATTGGCCACCTTTCCTCCCCAAGCAGATCAAGTCTTGGTAGACTTATTCTCTTCCCTCGTGGGGAGAGAGGGGAGGGAGGGGGCCCTGAGGGCAGACCCCCCTACAGCAATGCCCAATCAAGTGTAGAGTTAGAAATCTCTGTCACAGTCTGAAATATATTTATTGCTTTTTAATGGAGCTTTCTAGAGTAAATATTTGTGGATGAAAGATAACTCACCCGTGATGCCATTGGATTCCTGCTGCAGGTCACAATACCAGAGTCGGTTTACGGGATCGCATCCCTCCCTTATCGATAGCAACACATAGCGACCATCATCTGACAACTATGAGGGAAATGAACACAATGCAGGGGGCTGATTAGAATGTATCTTTGGTGAGAATGCTGTTAAATATTAAGTAAAAAATAAAGGTTAAACTCAAAAGTTATCAGAAAAAAAGATGAACATTCATCCACTTTAACTTATTTTACTCATAATCACAGTTTAACAAAACAGTAAAATATTTAAGTACAAAATAATAGATATAACTGAATATCAAAAATGACTCAATGTGATGTTTTATTTAAATTCAGCCTGTTTTTTTTTAATAGCAGAAGACAGAGAGCAGATTTATTAAGTGATAGTTCATTCCACAGAATGTGGGAGTGGGTCAGCTCTGAGCAGAGACTGACCTCAGGGGCTAGAGGGATTCTATTCTTACAGGGTGGATCTTTCCTTGCTAGTTTTGGTGCGGTTTTATTGTGCATTTACAAGTTATATTACTTTAAAGCTACTGCGCATGTGGTCTCCATGACTTTCCTTGATTGGCCACCAGGGCAGGGGGGGCCCCACAATGCTAATTTATTATAATATTGTTATAATGAAGCAGGGGTCAGGTAGCATCTTCTGCACAGGTGCATTCACGAGCCACCATGATTAAGCACTTTTCTAGAAAGCAGGAACCACCTGTCTTAGAACAGGGTCTCTGTCCTGTATCGATGTCCTTTGTTCTAGCGCTAGGGATAAGAGTTTTTAAACCTGCAGAGTTTTTTCATTCCTAAGGAACCAGTCTTAGAAGAGAGTCTCGGCCTATTTCTTAACTGAAAATACACACAATCTGTCATTTTGGATATTACTATGCCTAATTTTAAAGTTTTGTCACAGGTTACATATTTTAAAAGTTGTCTTAAATGAGTAAAAATTAGCAAAATGGTCATGGATGCAAGGAAATTCACTTGTGGCTCATACTGGTCACATTAACAATTTCTACTGAAAAACTTTTTGTGCGTGTCTTTAGTCACCTCCACCGAGGTGGGAGAACAAAGGCCTGTCCTTCTGTGAATTTCTTGTACAGTGTCAAACAGGAGAATCTTAACTAGCAAAAGCAATCTTGATTAAAAAACTGCTGCAACAAACATTATGGTTTTGAGTTAAAATATAGATGGTATCAAACTATACATATATAGGTATCCTTTTGAAACTAATTTTTTATTCAACATAATTTAAAAAATTAATCCATGTTGATATATGCACATTTATTTCATTTACCTGCTGTACAGTATCCCATTCTAAGAGTATACCACAATTAACTGATCTATTTTCCCAGCAATAAACATTCAGATTATTTCCATTTTCTTCCTATTACAAGCAAAACTTTGGAAAAATTCTTGAGTATGCTTGTTGTGCCTTATGTATGTGTTTCCCTTACATAATTGTTTCTATATAAAAGTAGAATTGCTCAGTCGTAGGATATGCACAAATTCAACTCTATTAGATACTGCCAAATTAAGTGCTGTACCAACTCACTCTTCCATTTCAGCAGTGCATAACAGTTCCCATTTTTCCACATTCTACTGTGATAATTAATTTAATGTGTCAGCTTGGCTCTCATGTGCCAAATCTCAGTACCTAGGTATTTGGTCAAACATTATTCTGGATGTTTCTGTGGAGGTATTTTTTTTTGGATGAGATTAACATTCTCATTGGTGGACTTTGAATAAAAGTGACTACCCTCCATAACTGTAAGGGAATCTCACCCAATCAGTCAGAGGCCTACACAGAAAAAGACGAACTCCCAGAAGCTAGCAGAATTCTGCCAGGAGAGGGGCTCCAGCTGACACCCTCCCTGGGTGTCCAGCCTGCCAAGCTTTCCTGCAGGTTTGCAACTTGTCGAGCCTCCAAAGCACACTAGCCAACTTCTAAAAACTACATCTTTCTCTCTGTACATGTACACAGATCCTGTTGGTTCTGTTTCTCTGGAGAACCCTATCACACTTAACAACTGTCACCCGTTCTTTCAATAAAAATTTCCTAAGCAGCTATTACATTCAAGTCATTTTCTAGGTGTTAAAGATACATCACTGAACAAATCAAGAAAATAAGAAGTTACAGCCTATTGGAGGAGACGAACACATAAATATAGAGTTATGTGGAATATGCATAAAATGATAAAAGCCGTGGAGAACACGAACAGGTCTGGGTAAGGGAGGCGGAACGTGTGGAGAGGGTCTACAGTAGTCAGTGTGGCAGTCAAGTGCGGCCTCATCAGGAAGGTGTCTTTCCACTGTCTTCTCACTCACACTGTTGCAGATAAAAAGTCATTTATCTTTTTCTCCAAGATTTCCTGATCATCTTTGGTTTTCGGCAGGCTGATTATAATGGGCTTTGCTATAGTAGCCTGCTTGAGATAGGCTGAGTGTCTTGGATCCATGGGTATGTCTATCAAATTCATAACATCTGTGGCCATTTCTTCCTTATATACAGGGTGGAGCAAAAGTAGGTTTACAGTTGTGAGTACATAAAAGTTTATTCTTGTATTATTATTTAATAATTATTGCATTATTTTCCATATGAACAACAGTAAATCTACTTTTCCTCAACCTGTGTATTCTGTTGTGTCCCCTCATTCCTACGACTTCAAACATGTAATGCTGGATCGGTCCGTTTTGTTCCACCGTCAACAAGACTGTGTTCATTCTTTCCTCTTCTTGGTTTAGTTTCAGCTGTCTTGTCTTCGAATTCCCTGAAATTGTCTTTAATAGTATCTAAATGGCTGTTAAACCCATGAAGAGAATTTTTCAATTCGGATAGTTTAATCTTCACCTTTAGAATAATATTTGGTTTTTATATTTTTTCCTTTCTTCATTATAATAACACTTCTAAAATCCCTTTAGTCACTTCTAAAATCATTTTTATAATAGCTTTTAAAACATCCTGGTCTGCTAATTCTACTACCTGGCATTTCTGGATCTGTTTTATTCACTAATATTTCTGCTGGTTATGCCACAATTTTCTGCTTATTTTACACATAGTAATATTTTTATTGGATTCTGAAGAGTTTGAATGTTGTCTGGATTTTTCTTTCTTTACAAGTTCTGAGGCAGATAATTTGTTGCTAAATCAGCCTGATCCACCAAAGCCTTGTTTGCAGGCTTTGTTGGTAAGGCCTATAGTCCCGCTGCGGAGGCACGGCTCTCTGGGTTCTCTGCCAATTGCCCTGGCTATTCAAAAGGTCTTTCCACTTTGGTCAGAATGTCAGTTTCCCAGATTTGGTAAACTTTGGCAGTCATTGGCTTACAGCTTCCTGGTGGTTGTTCTTAGCTTGCACCATGGAGTCTCCTCCCACGCATGCACCTCTTAATAGTCGGATGAAGACGCAAGGGGATGCAAGGAAGATTTCTGGGATCTTAATTCCTTCTTTTGGTATTCTGCCCTGACCAGTGTGGCTCAGTTGGTTGGAGCATTGTCCCATGGACCAAGGGGTGGTGGGTTTCATTCCCAGTCAGGGCACATGTCTGGCTTGCGGGTTTGGTCCCTGGCCTGGGTGCATGTGAGAGGCAGTCAATCAATGCTTCTCTCTCACACTGATGTTTCTCTCCCCCCCTCTCTCCTTCCCTTCCTTTCTCTCTAAAATCAGTGGACATGTTTGGGTGAGGATAAAAGACAAAACAAAATAATACTTCAAATTTTTGTTCTCTATGCTTTAAATAAAGACAGAATCTTTAGAGCTAAGTGTTTAAAGTCATGCTACATCAATCATAAGTGATGCTCAATCGGTTGTAGTAATTCATCCAGCAGAAAGATAAGGCAGCAAAGTCACTGCAAAAACCACACCAAACTGCTGATGATGGCCGTTTCAAGCACATGCAACAAGTTTTTCTGTCTGTACTACATAGCAGCTTAGATTTAATCTAAGGCAGGAAGTCACAAGGCACATTGGTGTTGGCATGCCAGTGAAGTCGGCCTTTCTCACGCCCACTCCCCTCGGCATAACCCGAGATGCCCCGAAGCCAGTGACCGCATTTGCTGAGGTGGATGCGTAACTGAATTTTCAAACGCTCAAGGTCTCCGATCTCAGAACCGTTTATAAGTCACTACTGCCCCCAAATATAGAGATTAGAAATTACACCTTCTTCCAGCATAATTTAATCAATAACAATGCATACTGAGCCATGGCCTCACATTTAGACTATATTTCAAGGCAATTAAAAACAATGAATTTTGGAAATATTTGGGAGGGGAAGAGAAAAATTGTGTTGATGAGGACACCTGAATCTCATTAGAGAATTAAAAGTGAAGATTAAAAGAATTAAGAATGAATGGAATTAACAGAAGATGACTTTCCTGAAATCCAGATAAAGGGAACAGAGACAGGCAGGAAAGCTAAGGGCCCCATCAGGCCTCATGAAACAATATCAATTTCAGTCCACGAAATGCTGCTTTTGAAGGGGACACCCAATAACAACAGCTACCGTACTCATCTGCATTTATCAACAGGAAAAGCATAATGTATAGGGGTATCGGACTTTGCATTTTGTTTAAAGGAGCCACATTAATTCACTAAGAAATTTTAGTTGTGCATATTGTGATATTAAGTTGTGCTAAGATAGTAATACTTACCAAGGAAACCCTTGGTAGAACAGACATCATTCAATTAGTATTTTCTACTTTATTCTGTCAGGTTCACACGTGCTGGTCCAACAAACACATACAGTCCATGTGACTCAGCATATTCAAGGGTACAACCCCTACAAACCCAGGAGCCATGAAACCACAGAGTTTAGAGAGATAAGCACGACCAGAGCACACCTCAGGGAAACTTGACCCGAATAATATGTTTTTATGAAATGTCCAGTTAACGCCTAGTGTAGGTGTACTGGCACTTCATTCAGACCCTCAGGGTCTGCGTCCAGGGGCTTCATTTTCACAACGGGTCATCATCAGCTCTACCATCAGTTTATTTAAGACTTTTAAAACTATGAACCTACAGAAATAAGTGTGAAATGGAACTAATATGTTGATAATTGCAGTTTTCTCTAGTGAATAGGATCTTTGTTTTTATAAAAAAAGCTGGATTATTAATTGTTATTATTCGAATTATAAAAACTTTTAAGTCAATGAATTTGGCTATTGTCAGTCTCAATGTTATGTAATAAAAGCAGCCAGGCTCCCTAAATGACCTGAATAAGCTAGCTGTTGAGAACCGCCCCCATGGCTAAAGCTGAGTGAGCAACCTTCAGGACCATAAGCCACTAAGGAGACAAAGCTGATCTCCCTGGCAGGGGCACCAGCTTCTGCTCCTTTTTCTTGACCCTGCCTGGCCCCTAATGCTTGATCCATTAGCCAATGACGGGTAAGATTCCCCAAGGGGGAACGACCTAAGACAGGCACAATCACATGGAAGCCCCAGGGAAGGACTTGGGGGGCTATAGCAAAAGGGGGTGATGGACCCTCACCCCTAGGCTTTGACATAGCCTGAGTCCTCATTCTGTCTGAAAGAAGTCTCCTAATCTCTTGGATGCCTTACTTCCCCAGCCTGACTTAAGCCTGAAACAATGCCTTAAGCATGAAACAATGCTGGTGGTAGGTGCAGCCCTGTGCTGGAAAGGGCAGGTTCCATAGGGTAATCAGGCCTAAGAAAGAATATGTAAAATCCTGTGAAACCTGCTTTGTTTACAATGCTCTCAATTAAATGATAAGGGTCCAAACAAGGAGTTTGTTCCTTAAAGTTTTATGGCTCTTTAGCTATCAGACCCTGACTCAAAACAGGCCCCCAGAGTTCTTTGTATGTTATGTATTGTTTGAGCCTTACTGCCTGATAATGATTAATGAGCTTTACCTGTATTCTTGTGCAAAACAAACTCAATAAAAGCCCATTGAGGAAAAGGCTCTGGGCCCTTCTCCTTTGAGAGATTGGCCACCTTTCTCCCCAAGCAGATCAAGTCTTGGTAGACTTATTCTCTTCCGTGGTGGCTGGGGGTGGGGGGTCGGGGGGAGAAGGGGAATTGTGGGCAGAGCCCCCCCCACAGCTAGCTTTTCTTTGTGTATCTTTTCTTTAGAGAAAATTAACAGGAGATCACTTAATTAATGATTTAAACTCCCATTCATTTAACTATCTACAAACTTATTTGTTTTCCAAAGTGACAGAGCACATAATCAATATTTATATATACACAGAATATGTGGACTTTCCTCAAACATGTCATTCTCAAAGAAAGCCCATAAGGTATTTTATGCAAGAGCTACTGAACTGCACATTTACATGGTTTTGTGTTAATAACCAAAACTTCATGGACATGAAGAGTGTGTTTGTGTGTATGTGTATAAACTTAGAATCCAACAAGAGGGTGAAGAAAGTTTATTCATAATTTGAATCTATATGCATTTTTTCAAACTGAAGAAAGTATTTCTTTTATATATTACAATAAAAGAATTAATTGTGTGTGTAAAATAAGTATACTAAAAGGCAGTGAGACTTAAAATTGTCCAGGAAATGAAGAAAAGGAGTGAGTGGAAATGGATTTTAATAGCTTTGAGAGTTAACCTTCCCTGCTCTGAGAGGAACACGATAATCAATTTTGTTTCAGAGATGCTTTTGAATTCCTTTTGTAATAGCTGTTAATCATTATATCCCTTTAATAATAAGCATATCTGCAAAACTTAACTTAGAAAAACTGCTAAATGTCAAACTAATCACCCACAATGATGGCTTTTCTTTTATGGCACTTATTATGGGATTGTAATAAAAAGAGATAATGTCAGTAACAGAAGTACAGGGTAGTCATAAACACATGTGATGTGCCTTAACATAAACGTTTCTAATAGGCAGTCATTAAATCAAACATCCAGCTTTCCGAACACAGTATGGTACTACAGCAATGGAGGAAAAGAGAAATCAATCCAAACATGGTATGAACTGCTGTTTGGTATGGCAGAAACAGATACAGCAGAAATTTCCAGGAAAAGAAAAGATAACCCACTCAAAGTGAAATAAATAATGCAGGGGTTCTAGACTTGACACAGACACTACTGTTTCTAATCTACCTGGTTGCTTTTCTGGCAGATAAGCTTGTTATATAGGAATCCGCTGTTTGTTTTCTTTTCTCCCTTACTGGGCAATAGAGGGGTCAGGCGAGAAAGGGACCGATCAGCAAATCCTGCCTTACTGTTACAACAACCAACCCTCCCATCAGGGGCTGTTTCATATACACACAGAGAGCAGCACCGGCTTCTAGCTTTACTCACATCCAGGTCTTTAGTCTGGCTTCCTGACTTTTCTGCCTTCCCAAGCATGCTGCTGAGATTTTGCTGCGTGCTAATCAGCATGATGGATTTTATCACTTCATGCAGTGCTGATGAAAAAAAGGACACAGACAATGAGCCTTGGGCACACACAGTCCAGTTAGGAGTCCACCCCCGGGGCTAATCTAAAGACAACCACTCAGCCCCTCCTGTGCTGGAGAGAGGGAGTCAGTCTCCAGGAGCCACTGGAAAGTGCAGGACTTCCCGGGGACAACATAAGGAACCAATGGGTCCCCAGTAAGAACACCTGCTGGCAGCCACAGGCTCAATTGCTGAAGTTAAGGTCAAGAGGACAACAGTGTCTTTAAAATGACACATACACCAAACATGGGAGAAATTCTGTCATGAACCCCCAGACTCTTTGTATTATATGAAAATACTGGAATAGAATAGGTTACTAGACCAAACCATCTTCCACAAGGGCCAGTGCTTTGCTCTTTGCTGTTGAGCATCGCTGGGCACCAGCACAGCAGGGGATGCAAAGCCAGGGCTTACTAGGTATTTGGAGAATACATGCATGAACCGTGCTGACCAGGAAGAGGGCTGCTGAGCAATTACCACTCCAACTCAAAACTATCCAACGTGTAAGTGACAGGGAGGCCCAGTTCCCCGAGGAACATCTGGACCTTATTGGCCGTGTATATTCTGCAGGCAATGCTGGGTGCACTCTAGGCCAAGATGGTCTTTGCGGGCATGAACCTCAGCAGGGCAGGGAGAAAATTAACACTCATGAGTGCCTATGATGAGTCAGGCAATGATTTTACATGTTAATATATGTATAAGACAGATATATAAGTGTGTACATAAGTATGTATATGTTAACTCTAAGGGTCACATGTGAACGCATGAAAATGGCTTATGGAGAAACATAATGAATGTTAAGAACTAGGATTACTTCTTTACAAAAAGCCTCCCCCCGCCACCCCTTTGAAGAACTGGTTCTTGGCATAGGATTCAGCTTAGATAATCACAAAGAGGCTGGGTATCTTCTTCCTAATCTTTTCTACAGGGACTTGATACATTTTCAGAATCTTCACTCTAGAGCACCCTCTGCTGGGAAAAGTGCCTGGAAGTGCTTGATTTCTTTGTGATTTCTCCCCCCAGATGCTCTACAAACACTTTTAAACAAAAAGCGTTTCTTTTCCTTTTTGTCCAAGAGAATCTTCTAAATGACAGGTTCTATCCTTCCATAATCACTGCCCTGCAACTGAAGCCTCACAGTCGATGTTAAATAATAATTGATGTCATTGTTCTTCTAAGCCAAATGCTAAGTATCTGTTGTGTGTGACCCCCAGGGACATGAGGATGCTGCTGGGAGAGACTGAGAGCAGGGGGCTGGCAGGTGAGGAGGGTGATCACCGCCTGCACCTCCAGGATGGGGTAACCCAGGGCTGTGGCTTTCCCTGGATCAGGAGGCACCTACAAGGTAGCTGGGCTCCAGTCACCTCAAAGGTACCATGGAAAAGGATGGGGGCAGGGCTAGGACGTGGCAGAGAGCTAGCAATCTCAAGGGAATCCTCCTGAGAGCAGAAACTTTGAGGGACAATGCCAAAAGGTCGGCCAGAGAGTTTAGAGCCCACTTCAGGGAACGACAACGTACACAGGTTCCCAGGACGGAGGGGATCTCACTACAAAAGGAAGCCTAAGGGAGCTGGTGGACAGGGAACAGCCATGTGAGATCAACGAATGGCTCCCGATGAGCAAAAATCCTGTTCCCCTTCCCTGCCTCCGTCTCCCTGCTCAGCCACTGAAGAAAAAAACCAGGCTGAATACCTGAGGGAAGGTAAATGTGCATCTTGCCACTGCTCAGAATGGCCCCGCCTATAAAACATTATTTCCAAGCTCCAGTCACACCATCCCCAGAGTTTCCTCCTGCCCCTTCGTATTCCCTCCCTCCCAAGCCCCTCCCTCCCAATCCCCAAGCAAGCGCTGTCTGCCCTTGCCTCTGTAGACTAGTCTACATTTTCTAGAGTGTTATATAAATGGAATGAACCACTGTGTACTTTTTCTTTTCTGGCTTCTTCCACTGAGCATAAATAATTATTTTGAGATTCATCCATGTTGTTAGGCATATCAATAGTTCATTTCTTTTTATCACTGAGTATTATTCCATTGCAGATATACCACAATTTGTTCATTCATGTACTTTCTAGTGGATATTTGGGTTATGTCTAGTTTGGGGCTATCGTGAACAAGGCTGTTATGACTATTCATCCAAGGCTTAAAAAAAACAAACAAAAACAAAAACAAGGGGAAGGACAGAATAATCCTGCCCCATCTGCTCACCAGACTTGAGCTGGGGAGCGGGAAGAAGCATGTAAACTGGAGTTGATGTTTTAGTTTGGACTGCAATGAACCTTCAGTAACAGATCTAACACCCAAAAGTGTCCAGAAGGCCATGGGTTCCGCCAGGTGGAAGGTGCTCGTCCTGGGGAGAGATCTGTCCTAGGCAACAATGGACAAAGTAAAGCTGCTTCCAGGTTGGAATTTACAGACTTGCTCAAGGCAAGAAAGACCTGTCCAGTGCTGGAAAGCAGAGGAGGATCTGTGAAGGAGGCAGCACGAGGAGACAGCATCTAGGGCACACAGGGCAGTGAATCTGGATGGCAGCAGACAGAGAGGAGGGGGATGGCAGCAAGCCAGGGAAACTGACACACGCTCCAACACCCAGCCGGCCACCCACTGCCTCCAACCACATCCACCAAGGCCCGGCACTCCAGGTCCCCATGCTCTCAAACCCAGCAGCTGTGTTCTCTCACCCAGGAAGCCTGCTTCAGGGTTTCTGAGAGGCTGTGATAATCCTCCAATCAGCCTTCCAGAGCTGAAAAGCCCTGGAGGAAACAGACCCGGAGAGATGAAGCGATTTACCCAGCACTGCAGACAGGAGTAGAATAAGTTCTCCAGCTCCCTGTTCCAGGACACTGCCATCTCTGTAACATTGGCTCTCCATGCAGAGACATTGTTAAATGTATTCATGAAATACGAGGGTCAGAATGATGATCCTAAAGGGAACTACTTGAAATATAAAAGCCACAACTGCAACACACGCATTTGATGCCTGGTTATGGAAAGGACTACTGCTGTTCTCTAAGGTGCAGGTCACTAGAGAAAGGCTGTTAAGAGACTTCGCTTCTCTCCCAGGGAATGCCCCGAGTGCTCATCTGTGCAGAGTCGTGGGAGATTCTGGTCTAGGCAGTGACCAGCGCACCAGCTTCTTGGAGCCCCTGAGCTTTCTCACGCTTCCATGCCAGGTACAAGCCACTCCCACATCAGTATTTTTCTCATGGTCTAGGTTTTTCTGACCTGGACCTGGACCTGAACCATCAATTGAGGGTGGGCCTGAGGCTTCTAGAGGCTTAAACCTGCAGAACTATAGTCGTCACGTCCAGGTGAGAGTGTGCTCCTCTGTGCAGCAAGAGGTCCTCGCAGCTCAGAAAGATCACACGTGGCAGGACGAGGAAGGATGCAGACACTCACCTACGTCAGCCAGACCTGCCCAACCCACCCTGGAAACTGGTGGGGGGACGTCTGTCTAATAAGACGACCCAGGCAGCTGAAATAGAGCTTAGGGGAAGTCTCCACCCAGGCTGTGTTCACTAAGCTGGTTTTCTTACAGACTTTCTTTGCACTACTCACTATTTAGGATTCTGATCCAAATTTGTCCTTTTTTTTTTTTTTAAACAACTGCATTTATCATTTCTGTTCATTACAGCTGCATCTCTTCACTTACTGTCACTGTTTAAACAGCCACTGCTGTTGTTTTTATGTGACCTCTTCCTCCTGACTAGACACAAGAGGACATGGGGGTTAAGAGGATACAGAGGCCAGACATGCCCTGCAGGCAATGCCAGCCATGGACGTGCAAGTCAACCACCCTGTCCTGTCCATGCAATGGAATGATCACCGCTTCCCAGGGTTGTGGTAAAGATTACATAGACAAGTTATGGAGAGTGAACACCTACTGAATGAACAGTAGAAGGATTACTCAAACTATTTAAATCTGCTTTTCTTTTCAGTTGCCTAGTTAGCAGAATTGAATATACAGATGTTAAATGTAGATATGATGTATCGCCACTGTATTTTTAAAGACTGCTGCTCATAGCAGCATTATAATGCTGTGGAAATACTTCAAGTATCCATCAGTGAGTGACCGGCTGGGCAAAATGTGGTCTGTACATTGGTGAGGTATTCTTCAACTTTAAAAAAGAGGAATTCTGACATGTGCTATGACACGGACAGACCTTGACATCAGGCTAAGTGAAATAGACCCAAAAGGACAAATACTGCATGAGGACATTTATGAGGTGCCTAGAATAGTCACAGACACGGAGACAGAAAGTAGAATGGGGGTCACCAGGGACTGGAGAGGACGGATGGGGATGTATTGCTTAATGGGAACAGTTCCAGTTTTGCAAAATGAAAACAACTCTGGAGGTGGACAGTGCTGACGGCTGCACAACAATGTAAATGTGCTCATCGCCACTCTACACATAAAATGATTAAACTAGTAAATTTTATGTTATGTATATTTTAGCATGATTTAAAAAAAAGTATTAAACAAAAACTAGTTGCTTCCCCTAAATTCTAACAAAGAGATCTGAGCCACTAGAGCTGCACATGGATTCCACCGTTAAGCTGTTTTCTTTTAGATTAATTTGCAAAAATATACTTTCAGGCTTTATTATACTTTGATATTCAGGCTTTATTTTTAGTATTACTGTTACTGTATCAACCAAATAATTTTACTCTGATTAAAATAGGCCTGGTGCAACAAAACTATTAGCCCTGAAGCAAAAAATGCTTCAGGAAGTGTGTTTTTGATTTTATGATAAATCCAGAGGGAATAAAATTTGATTACTAAAATATGCTATGTTTATGTTTTCCACATCAACTCCCCTCCTCCAAAGAAAGAAGAAGCATACGACCTAATATTTTTGGGCTTTTTGGTATTGCTCTCCCTAACTGTTTCACTCAGATGAAAGTACAAATGCACATCATTTTATAAATAAACACATATTATCTGTAATAAGCAGAAGTCTTAGGTATGAAGAAAAGCAGAGCTAAGAAGAAAACTTAGTAGAAAAACATGCAAACGGAGCCAGAAAAGCCACTAGAAACAATGCGAGAGAAGTATGAGAACAGGAACTGCACGAGAAAAGCGTGCAAGGTGGGGAATTAGGTGGGAAAGAAAAAGCACAAAAAAGGGCACAGCTTTAGGCAATACAACGTAACTCCTATGAATTCACTTCTAACACATTGTATTAAAGTCTGGCGAAGTTTTTCTATAAAGGGCCGGGGAGTAGCTATTTTGAGCTCTGTGGGCCACGTGGCCCTCTGTGACAACCACGGAACTCTGCTGCAATAACTCAAATGTAGCTACAGACAATCTGTAAACAAGGGAGTGTGGCTGTTTCAACAAAACTTTATTTACACAAACAGGCAGCAGGCAGATCTGGGCTAAGGCAAGTGTGCCAACCCCTGGTTTAGAGAAATACAATAAATAAATAAAAGGACAATTTGGAATAAGGTGTATTAACGCAATGGCCCTACATACCATGGATTCCTATTCCACACCCCCATGAACCAGATCCGTGAGCAGCATTTCAAACGTCCCTTTCTTACAAAAGTTCTAATCGTCTCTCAGGGAAAAGCTAAGTGGCTCAATGAGCTAAAAAGTCCCTAGTGGATTCCTCATTCCCACTAAAAATGGGATAATAGCCTATCTATATTTCTTAGCACCCATCAGTGAGCTCACAGGAGTAAATTCCTACTCCAAGCACCCCTAAGTTCTTTCAGTTGATTATCAAGATACAGAATAAAATCTAGGCCAGTAACTTCAAAGACACAGCACTTCACTAGAGGTGGGTTGTAGTCAAGATCCCCAAGGAATGTAAGAACTACCTGTAAGATGGGAAGACAGCTCAAGGAGACATATTTTACTGTAGAAACAAGTAAACAATGTGCACGAAGAGCACACGGTGCACGAAGAGCACACGGTGTGAAAAAGGAAAATGGGCACCAGTCTCCCGACATTCTCGCTGGTGGATGAGAGGAAAGTTGGCAGGACAAGCTCCTCACCTCTGAGAGGCAGGGTCCCGAGTGTCACAACGTTCACGTTATGCTTTGAGTGATTCTGCACTTGTACACTTTTCATCAGAAGCATGCATAACTTTTAGTAGTAAAACGTTTACACTGCAATTGCAGTTAAAAGGTTCATCATCACCATTAGTAAGTGTCAATTCAAATGCCAGTATTTTTAACAAAAAGACCATTCTCTCAAAGGACTTTACCATTCATAAAGGTCATCACAAAACAAGGATATTTACACACACAATCCATCAGACACAGATTTTGGGTAAGATTTCGCCGTAGTACAGTACCTCAGCTCCACCCATCCATTTAGGCTCATCGGGAAACTTAGCACACAAAGCATCTTCTGACTGATCAGTCCCCAAGACATGGTAGCAGAGCTTTTGGTGGAGATTGCTGGATGTCTCCGTGCCTGAAGGAGTTAAAAAAATGTATACTGAAAAGCAGTTTGCAGCTCTAAGAGAATCTACTCCACCCATATGCACCACGCTAGAAACACAGTTATGAATCTGGCTGCAGGATATTAGGTTATTATACAAAAGTTAACCCCTCTCCTGTACACCACCAATGAACAAGTGGAATTTGAAACTAAAATCACCATACCATTTATATTAACACCCTTCCAACAGAACACTTAGGTATGAATCTAATAAAGTATGCACAAGATCTGTATGAGGAAAACTATAAAACTCTGGTGAAGGCAGTCAAAGAAGAGCTAAATAGACGGAGAGCACTACAAGTTCATGGACAGGAAGACTCAATATAGATCGTCAAGATGTCAGTTCTTCCTAACTTGATCTATAGAGTCAACGCAATCCCAACGGAATCCCAAAAAGTTATTTTATGGATATTGACAAGCAGATTCTAAAGTTTACTCATACGTGGACCTTAAATGCATACTACTAAGGGAAAGAAGTCAATCTGAAAAGGTTGGATACGCTTTGATTCCAACTGTAAGACGTTCTGGAAAAGGCAAAACTGTGGAGACAGTAAACAGATCAGGGGTTGCCAGGGACTAGGGGAAAGGGAGGGAGGGTAAAGAGGGGGAAGGCAGGATTATAAGGGCAGTGAAACTGCTCTGCATGATACTATGGTGGTGGACACAGATCTGCACACATTTGTTCAAACCCATGGAATACACAACACAGACTGAAATGAACTGTAAACTGTGGGTCTGGATCGGTTACGATGTGTCACTGTAGGCTCATCCACTGTCCACTCCGCTGGGGATGCTGACAATGGGGAGGGGCATGCATGTGGGGGACAGGGGATGTACGGGAAATCTCTGTGCCTTCCATTCTGCTGTGAACCTAAAACTGTTCTAAAAGCTATTTCTTAAAAAGTTAAGAATCAGTTGGGTATCATCCTGGAAGTAATTCACACATATCCGCTGATTTTTGAGGCTGTTATGACACTGAACTATTTTTTTTTTCATTCTGAAAACATACCAAGTTTTCAGGACAATGAAGAGAAAAAGTGAGGTAACACAACAATGTAAAAAAAAGCCTTAGAGTACTTGGTGACTTTCCAGGGGTTTTCCAGGAACACTGGTAAGAAGCGCACAGCCAGAATCGCTTTGCTTCTCCCATGCAGGCCTCCACCATGCAGTCTAAGGGCTGCAGAGGTTCTTGGCTACAGGGCAACAATAACACCTGGGTGGTGCTGGCTTTCCTCAGTTCCACTGGGTCACTATTGTTGCCACTGAAAGCTGAGGTTAACTACAAATCTTCATGTTTTTCACAAGTTAACTTAACAACATTGTTGTCTAACAAAAAATGACCAGGTACGTACTTTTTGATTTCCCAGACCTTGGGAAAACTCTAACCCACAGGCCGCTATTTCAGTGCACAGAGCACAAAGGTCTTTCTTTAGTCAACACCTTTGATTATAGAACCTCTTAGCTCCTCTTGTAGTTCACGGGTGAATTCAGAGACAGGTCCTGTAGCAGTCTAATCAAAAGGCAGCCGACGCTAAGCATAGCCAAAAAAGATGAAAAGTGTTACAGCCTTATTTCCAATTCAACTGGGGGGGGGGGGCAGGTAGACAGGAAAGGAAGCCACCTAAAGATTACAAAGATGCAGAAGGTATGACAGAGGACAGCATGGGCGGTAGAATGCACAGGAGTAGCTGTGCTTCTTGGCAGCCCCAGGTCCTGAAACAAGTAACTGAGACACTGCAACCCAACTCCAAATCTCTATCAAAGGGACTGTGAAACCCACCTGTAAAGACCATCCAAGACAACCTGAAGATGTTATGCCCCATGTGGAAATATGGAATGGAGTAAATAAGATGATGTTCAGGTAGAGACCTTCCTATCTGGGAAGACGAGGGGTGAGGGGGAAAGAAAGAGGGACCACTGAACACAATTGGATCTGTGTGCAACTGAAGAGAACAACAGGTGTGTATAGGAAGTTAACAAGGAGAAAAGTGTCAAGATAAATACAATCAACAGGGGACTTGCAACTTCTAATCAGGGGAAGAGATATGATTACTACAGTAGGAAAATTTTGTAATCACTCAACATCATTAAATAAAAAAATCCATTTCTCCATGATCCCCTTGAGAGACAGAACACATTTGTGAAGGGCTGAGTGCAGTAATGGCCTCAATTTTTCACAGTTCCCTGTATCTGTTTCACCGCCCTTCGAAGAGGGGAGGCCAGCAGAACTCCATGTGATAATATGACAGCAGCACGCCTAGGGATCCAGGAGGTTGTGCCTTTTGGCTCTCCCCACTGGAATCCTGCTGAGCTGCCGTGAGAGCTCTCCTGCTCAAGGATGAGAGACCACATGGAGCTGAGCCCAGGCCCCACACATGTGAAAGTCAAGGCAAGATTAGCCAACTGACCTGCAGCTGATCACAGGTACATGAACTCAGCTGAGCCTGGAAAAACAGCCTGGTGAGCCCATAGACTAGAGCAACAAAAACAGTCATTACTCTAAGCCAACAAGGTATGGGGTGACCTGTTATACAGCAAAGCTAACTGACACAACATCCTGGAGGAGGCTTGGCTCTGGACCAACAACCTCTGTTAGGGTTTAGCTTCGCTTTTAAAGTTATGTGAGTTACACTTCTATTTCATAACAAAGGTGTGCCTTCATCTGAAGTCTTTAACTTACCATCACTTTTCCCATTTTGTTGGGGGTAGGAGTTGTAGAACATTCCCTTCCCATCATGGGTCCAGGCCATACAGCTGAACTTGACCCTTTCAAGCACATCTGGAAGCTCTTTGGCACCATCAACTTTCATAAACTTGATCGTCACCCAGTCTGAGCCACTGGCACTCAGACCATAGGCAAAATATTCACCATCTTCACTGAATGCGTAGCCTATGGAACACGGGGGAAATCAAACAGTGATGGAGATGCCATTCCCAGCCCTGCTCACTGCCCTCTGCACTGCTGGACAAAACTCCCTGTCACATGTGGTGGCAGCATGTGGAGGGAGAAACTCTGAGGGCCGACCCAGGCCTTAGAGGCGTTTTGTCTGATGACCTTGGACAAGTCTCCATTTCTTCATCTGTGAAATGAAGCATTGGATTATATGACCACTAAGGTGCTTCCATTTTTTAAATTTCTATAATTCAATAGGCAGTTCAGTTAAAAGCAGAGCGTATCTCAGACTTTTAGCATATTTTATTTATATTCTAAAAAGAACAAGGGGGAGAAGAAATAAGGAGACTGCTTTTCCAGTAATGGCTGAATTATGACACATCATGTAACAGAATGAAATTGGAGCCATTAGGTAATTTTTGGAATGGATCCCAAACTATCTGAGCTCACTCTTTACAACCTCATTTTCTGGGCCACACTGGCCCTCAGGGATTATCGCCCACACTCTCTGACCCCCAGGAGCTCGGGCAGGTAAAGCCCGAGGGTCTGCAGCACAGGTCTCACGTGGCGCACATTCCAAAAGCAACCACGAGGAAAGAAAGCACCACCACCTGTGGTCTCCACCACCATGTGTGACAGACTCTTCAGGGCTGGGAGAGAACACTGTAACCAGCACAGAAGGTTTCCTGACGGAGATTCACGTGTGTACAGTATCTTTAATAATTATGAAGAACAATATATGTAGCATTTGGTACAGACCTAGACACCAGAGGTTTCTCCTTCTGTAATGTTTGCTGAACTTTACTAGGGGGTTGAAAATTATCCCCAGAAACCCAACTATTTTCAGAGGTTTCCTACTATTTTACATAAAACTTCTATCAATGGGAAATCTGTTTAAAATTTCAAAAAGCCTACTTATTAATCACTTATAATCCCTACAAAATATCCAGGCTTATGTATATAATGGCAGAAAAGCATATAAAAGATGGTTAGGAGAAATTACTCACTTTCCACTCTATATAACACTGTAGTGTTTCAATTATTTATATATAGTTAGAAATTTTTCAGGAAAAATTTAAATAAAACACTGTGATTTGAAATACATATATTTTAAAATGTACAATATCTACTACTGAAAGAATGTGAATGTTGACCCATATTGTTACTTCCCATAACACCAGAATCTAAAACTGAAGCCAGGTCCCATGTCTAATTTTCCTTTTCATCCATCAGCACCTGTACATGGCAAAAATCCCACTAAAAGTTACTAGAATGAAGTATCAGAGCAAGAGAGGAGACCCTGTTATAATGAAGTCTTTCTGGATGAGTTGCAGATAGACCGTCATTAAAACTAAATGAATTCCCATATGAGGTATATTATTAGGTGGAACCAGTGTATTGAGTTCATTTAACTCCAAGTTCCAATTCATGGAAGAATACACCCATAAACTGGCTGGCACCTGACTTTCAACACTAGCTGGTAAAGAATCATCATTTACACGCATGGCCTATCTGGGGAGAGGAGGAGGGGGAACCACTAACTAACTGAATGCCTTTATGAAAGGGTCTTTGCACAGGGTAATTCCCCTCTGATTACAGGGCTTCGGTGTTCCCACTGCTCCATTCTGTAGGATTGAACTAACGCCTGTGTTTTGTTTTGTTTTGTTTTTAAATAAAACAGAAGATGAAGATGAGCCAATTTCACTAAAAACATCTACAATGCTACCAAGATGTGCTTCTCACAGTATACAATTATTGAATCACAGAATAGCAAACTTCCTGACCCTAGAAGTAGTGCTATGGCACAAGCCTGGGGTAATCTACATTTGAGCCTGTGGAGAAGGTTATCTTAAGTGACATAGAGCAACTGCAGGTTAAACTTACTTATTCAGTTTTTAAACTTGTATCTTTAGGGGATAGTTGTCCAAGTTTTACAAGATTATATATTTTTTTACTTTTAATTCTAACATACTGATATTTATCTAAAATTTAAAACTCTCATCAGTCCCCCGCAGGAACTAAATCTCATAAATATTACTTCCTATTTTATTTTTATAGTTGAAACAATTTTTGTATAGCTTAAATTTCTTCTAGATGAGGATTAACTTTTTTCCAATCACAGACAGTTCTCAGGGATATTACAGGAAGTGATAACACCTCAGGACCCCAGGAGCCCTAGAAGCTAATTTGGGTACCGTGAGGCATTCTCCAGCCCTGCTTCCAGCCCTCAGAAGAACAGGCAGCTCCTTGTGTATTCTAAATACACTGAGCAAAAATAAGCTTTCCTGATTCTGTGTGTGCATCTGTTCTGCAATGCAGTCCATGTTCTGGCTGGTATTTCAGAGGGGAGGTGACCACACCAGCACAGAGAGAGCTTCATGTGAGGGCCCTGGGACTCCGGGGGCTTAGCTGGGGAGCACGCACCTCGAAGCGCCACTGTGCCATCATCGGAGAGGATGTTGGGGTCAAGGAACACTCTGGCTTCATCTTCTAAGGAATCCTGTACATACAGTACTCGTTGATTCTGCAAACCTGAATTGTAAAAATAGAAATACCTGGGGGGGCAGAGACAGTCTCTGTTTAGCTACAGTGTTTTCTACGTGTAGAACAAAAACAAATGCACACAAGCCAGAAGAGGAAAACCCACACAAACACACAGGGACACAACTGCAAACAGGCCATGCCTGGGCCATCAGGATGAGGGCGGACGGTCCTCCCATCTCCCTGGACCTAGTGTATTATCCCAATTGCTTTGCGTATTCAAATTCTGCATCTTAGACAAATAGAAACAAAGGCTTTTATTGGCTAGAATTAATACTAATATTCAAATAAAACAGTAGTTGTTTTTTTTTCTTTTCAATTGAGAAGAAAGCAGAGTTTCTAAAACGAAGTACAGGTTCCCTTCCCCAGCCAGACTGCTGGTGGAGGCTGGCAGACTGTTAGGCTTTGTGGGCCCAGGTCTCCATTGCCACGACATAGCTCTGCAATTGCACAAGTGCAGCCCTGGATAGCACAGAAGTGAACGCACACGGCTGTGTGCCACTTAAACTTTATTCACAAAGACAGGTGGTGGCAGGGTGTGGCATGAGGATTGGACTCTGCCGATCCTTGCTTGGGGAGACAGGGGCACCTAAGAAATTCTACAGTAAATTTTTGGTGGTACTTCCAAAGAGGGTTAAAAAACAACAAGAGAATGTTTACCTGAGTGTAAAAAGGAAAGGAACAAGAGAGGTGAATTACTAGACTCCACTTCAGGGACAATTTTCACTTTTGGATTAAAAAAATGTATCTAATAAAATATTTTCAAGTAGCATAAACCAAAGATAATCTGTTCTAGTGGCAAACAGACCCCCACGGCTGCCTGTAAGCCAGCCCACCCCCACGTTCCGCCCCGGAGAGCGGAACTCCTTAAGCCCTGGATGTATTCCTGGGGCCCATCTCTGCTAAATATCTTTTCTTCCTCCTTTTTTGATGATTATGTTCACTTTTTTAAATTTTATTTTTAATTATAGTTGATATCTACTAAATTCCTTAATGCTTAGTTTAAGAATTTGGACAATAGACTGGAAGATATTACTCTTTTATTTAATCACAGAAATAAATAGATTTTATAATGAGTTAATTTGATTAACTGGTAAGTTATTTAGAATTCGTTTTAAAATTTAAGGAGGCATTCAATCAGAAAAGTAAAATAAAATTAAATGAAAGCAACCCCACATACCGTTTTCCTTTCTTGAAGTGGCAGCTATACTTGGGATAGTCATACAGTTCAGTCATTCTCTCTTTGAATAAACCTCTGATAGGACACTGCTCGAGAAATGGCACCGTGATCTTGTTCTGGGCCTCCACAAAAGCCTGCAGAAAAAATTCCAGTGGTCAAAGCAATCAGATATAAATTTTTCCATGAGAAACGTTATACTTTACCATGTCCTAGAGAGGTCTAGCAATTCCACTTTGGGGAATGTATCGTCAGGAAACAAAAGCACTATGCTGAAGAGGTATCTGCACCCCCGGGTCCACGGCAGCATTGTCTGTGACAGCCAAGACTCGGAAGTGCCCTCAGTGCCCACTGATGGCTGGGTGAAGAAAATGTGACTTCCACATATAGACAACAGAGTACATTCAGCCACAAAAGGAGGGTGTGCTGCTGTTTGTGACAACACAAACAGTGCTGGACACAGTGGATGGACAGACCTTGACTGCATCATGCTAAGGGAAATAAGTCAGCGAGAAAGACCTCACTAATATGTGGAATCTTAAAAGAAACAACAACAAAACCCCCAAACACTCAGAGAGAAAGAGATCAGATTTGTGGCTAGGGGAGGTAAAGGTGGGGGGTGGCAGGGGAACAGGATACAGGGGGTCAAAGGCACACACTTCCAGTTATAAAATAAGCAAGCATCACGGAGCATTAAGGATGTGAGGACCAACGATGACTAGAGTTAACACCGCTGTGTGACATGCACGGGAGTTCTTAAGAGAGTAAATCCTGAGATTCCACCACAAAAAAATATTTTTCCTTGTTTCTATATCAGATGATAGTTATTAACTAAACTTAATACAGTAATGTTTTCACAATATATATGTAAGTGAAATCATTATGCGGTACACCTTAAACTTATACAATTTTGTATGCCAATTATATCTCAAATAAAACTGGAGTAGAAAGACTTCAAAATGTATCTGTGAATGTGTGTTTTCTCTCAGGAAATAATAATAACTAATATCTACATGTCATGAACTACATCAGGCAAGTGTTAACTCATTTGGAACTCATAATCAAAGGTTCTTTAATCTGGCCAACTTTATGGATAGGGAAACCGAGTCTCAGAGCAGTTAAAAAGGTGCCCAGCATCAGGCAGCCAGGAAATGGCCCGGCTGGCCCCTGTGCCCCTCTGCTCTGAACGTCCACACCACGCACACTCCACGCTGCTGCGCGGGCCACACCCAGCCAGCGGACTACGGGCACACTGCACCCACTGAGGCTCCGGGCTGCCGGGGCAGCAGCCGGTGATCCCAAACACCGTCAAGTTAAAGAAATACAAGTTAGAGATACCTAGGCCCTATTCTATCAATTTTGATATTGACTTACTACCTTTCTAAGAGCTGCTACCTTGTCAACTTCACAGAACTTCCCGAAAATTTGAAGCTAGAGAATAGTTTTAAAAATTGGAAAAGAGGTGGCATTGAATATTTACAACAAATGGCTTATATGAAGGGCAAGAGGCAGCTTGCAGGAAGCCAGAAGACCTGGCCACAAAGGCAGGGAAGGGTAGTTTTTACAACACATCAGTTGTAGCCAAGCATACCCTATGTATGACTAAGCAGTTAGAAAGTTACAAATTAGCTTTTGACTTTTAATTACAGAATTGACACATAGTTGCAAAGCCACTCAGATGCAGCATTTTGGAGATCACTAAGGGTGTGGGGGAGCATTACCTGATTTCAGGGGTGTGGGGGAAGGAAATGCCATGCTTACGTGGCAGACATGGAAATAGAGATATGCTGTATTGCAGTCACTGGTCAAGGTCATGCAGTGAATTAGCAATAGCTCTGAAGACAGAATTACTTTATTCTAGTCACTGCAACAGTGACTGAGGCAGATTCCATGTCCAATACTGGTTGTGGAGGGGAAGTAAACCCACTGGGAGAGAAGGCGGGGGGCCTGGATCTCCTGTGATTTCCTCCTGCTCAGGCTGGGCAGGACAGGCATCTCGAGGTGCTGGAGCACCAACAAGGATTTACTAAGAACCTGGTGTGCTTCTGCACTGGTTCTGGTGTTGCTGATGGAGGGGTGGCAAGTCCATGACCACCTCCCTGTCACTGTGGAGCTAACACCGTACTGGGGGAGACAAAACGCAAGCCAGAGGGATATAGAGAGTGGCTAGCCCTATGGACAAGTTCAGGGTCAGCGAGGAGAAGTGCTGCTACTCATAGTAGCACCCACAACTGTGCTGGCCCTGAATGACTCTCTACCAGCCCAGGATGAGATGAGCGGAAACTGAGAGGGAGAGCCATAAGCCATGTGACCCTGCTGAGATGTCTTTGTTACATTTCACAAAAATATTGATCCACATGTTTTGGAAATTTAAAAACCAGTGATCCACCACACATCCTGGGAAGCACTGGGAAGGAGGACACTTACCGGGCAGGAGCCAGATCACGGGGCACCTGCTGGGCAGCTATGAAGTTTGAATATGTGTTCTATGTGCAAGCAAGATATGATTAGTTAAGGAGATGAGTAGTTATACAATCTGGTTTGCTTTGGGTGAAAAAAAAACTTTAGGGGAGCAAAAGTGAAAAACAGGGAGGCCAGTTAGAAAGCTGGGGCAGTAGTCTGGTGGGAGAAGAGGCCACATGGAATGGCTGGTCTCTGAAAGGGACGGGAATGGCCATTATAATGGAGAGGGATGGAGAAAATGGGCTCCACGCATGTGAATGTGTGGGCTTGATGGCTATTTCCCAGAAAGGACTCACCAGGACATTCCAGCTACTTAGGGCTCCCACCCTGAGACCTTAGCACGCTGAGGGTCTTGGCTGGCCCCTCCCCTTCCATGGGTGGGCGCTCTGAGGAGGGCACTCCGCAGACTTCAGTTCTCCATCCTTCTGATGTGTGTGTGTGTGTGTGTGTGTGTAGGTGGCTGCATCTAGGCTTTATCCCAGCTCTAGGAAGACTGCAGAGGGTCTGAGAGCCATAGACTGATCAGTTTGTGTTCCTTGGAAAGGTGGAGTTGTGTTCTCTGATCACGTTTCTATCTGCTTTGCTTCTTTCAGATGTCTCACGGTATAATCTCAACTGCTGCAATGGAATCCATCTCAGGTTAACACAGACACATGGGCTCTTCACATTTAAAATGTTCCTAACACCGTAATGCCATGTATAACAATGCCACAAAATAACTAAATAATTCTAGGATTATTGCATTCAATTTTGTCACTTCCCACCCACAAATGTTACTCAATTACTTTTAACGTAGCAATATTTAAAGACTACGCCCTTTCAAGTCAAATACCTCAATGCAAAAGGAGTGTTCAAATTCCTTAAAGTCTGAAGTTCTTTCATAATACAAGTATACATCTTTACAATTGAGCAAATCCTTGTCACGAAGGAGCTTTGTGACATTTAGGGTTCCATAGAATGCCAATAAAATTTCTGATATTTTAACCAGAAAAATATCTTCTTGCTCCTTTATGGAAACTAGTCTGTTTCTTGGTTGAAAAATTAGAACACATTTGGGGGAAAGGAGGAAAGGTATGAGGATAAATGAAGAACCAGGAGGAATGAAAATCCTTGTTCCTCAGGCGTCTTGACACCGAAGTCACACTCCGGGATGTGCTACAGCAACTGAACCTGAAGGCCTGTCAACGACACCTGCAGCTAAGCCTCTGAAGAGGGTCAACGGTTTAGATTTTACAGCTATCGATGAATCTGAACATGTTTTCCTAAGAAGAGCTGTTCAAAACAAACAAACAAAAAACCCCTGCTCATATGTCATTTGCCTTCACTATGAGAAAGCTTCAAAGCGAAGGGAAGTTTCAGGTACACAGGACGAACGTGTCCCAGAGCCGCTGCACCACGTTGTGCGTGGAGCTAACGGCACTGTGTCGCACACACAGAACTGTAAGGGGGCAGAGAGCTGCTCAGCGTGAGAGCTGGACGGCCCTTTACCCCAGCTGTCTGCAGGAAGAATTTTCTAAGGTGTCCTAACATGTGCTGTATTTTAATCCACAAAATACCTCCAGTCCTTTTACAGGTACAGTTCTTACATATATGAATAAAAATGATGCACACTTACTCATTAAATCGATATAAATATGCACAAAATAGCATGATTACACAACACAGGATTAAAAAGCTAAATTAAGGATACAAATAAGCGCTCCAGGGGAACAAATGAAGGTGTGGGGTGGGCCAGGGAGGCCCTACAGTCGGAACGAGCAGGAGGAAGCTCCAGGCAGAAGACCCACGCAGGCACAGGTGTCGACCTCCAGTCTTCCTAAATACAATACCAATGAAAACTTGGGGTAGGGCTATTTGTACCCCACAGACTTTGAGGAGTTTCTGCTGAAAATTACAGATACGTGTGTGTTTATGCATGTGTGTGTGTTTGTGTGTGTGTAGGATGACCTTGTATAAGCAACTATCAGGGGGTTTTAGAGAAAGAAAGGCATTGGTGTCACAGCATAGCCTGGCACCTGGATGCCAGCCACACGAGAAGGGCTGCACGCACTCTGGTGGCCAGAGGGGGAAGTACACTTGGATCCCCTCCACTGGAAGTTAAGCAGAATCTGGAATCGACTTTCCAAAGGCAGGGATCACCCCATAAAAAAGAAGTCAAAAGGTGGCCAAACTCATCCCTGAGGATCCAGGGCCAGGAGGGCTAGCCAGTCACATTAAAAAAAACAAACAAGTGAACAAACAAACTTGGAGGCGGGTCATGCCAAACAGAAAATCATTGACAGATGCAGCTGCTTCAGGAAACATGCCTAGACACTGGGACTATAAACGGAATAGTGTACTTACTGAGACTATGTGAGGACTCTACACTTAAAAGAGGAAAGAATGCCCCTATTTTCCAGCACTCACTGAATATTTACAAAAATTAGCATATACCAGACAACAAAGGAATCCTTAAAGCCCAAGAAGCACTGTGACCACAAATGTCATTAACCTCAGCTAAGTGAGGTGCCTCTCTCCTCTTGTCCTCACAAACCCCCAACGCTGTCCCAAAGTGGAGAAATACCAAATTCAATCCGTGAGACCCCCAAATCCACTGGGCTTGTCTTTTAACATTAGAGCCCCGGAGTGGGTTCATTTCTTCCCTCGGAGAACATCTGTTCCCCGGTAAGGAGAGCTCCTCAGGAGCTCCCAGCTGCACGTCCTTAGCAGACCAGGTGGAGCCTGCCAGAAGCCCTCCCACGTCCCTTTCCACCTTCTTGCCTGTCCCCATCTGAGCACATCAGCACATCCCTGCCCTCCTGGGGCAAGTTACTATCGACCACAAGGAAGCAGAAACACACATTTTTGACCTGAGATTCAAGCTTCTTCCCAAATCTAGTCATTAGCAGAGAGCTCATTCAAAGCTGAAACGTCAGCCCCATCTAGCTCAGTTCTGCAGTGCACACACTCCTGACCAGAAACCTGGCAAGGAGAGAGGAGACCTGCGCCCCAAATCCAAACCTAACTTAAACCCCGATCATGAAGAAGTTAAACACAGACACATCTTCTCTTGAATAATTCTTGCATCAATGAGAGAATCCAAATTAGAACAGGAATATTTAGGAAAAAAGACAAGACCACTACAAATTAAAGTTCATCGGGGGCGTTCAGACTGGCGTGGCTCAGCTGGCTGGGCACCATCTTGCAAAGAGAAAGGTTGCTGGTTCCATTCCTGGTCAGGACACAGGCCTGAGTCACAGGTTAAGTCCCCAGTGGGGGCATACTTGAGAAGCAACAGAATATTTGTCTCCCTTTCTTTCTCCCTCCCTTCCCTTCTCTCTAAAAATAAAATGTAAATAAAATCTTTAAAATACAAACAAAATGAAGTTCATGGGGTGTGGTAAAAACACTCAAAGTTGACATGTGGGTTTTGGGTGACCTTTGGAAAGCCCCTCCCACTGAGTGTGGGGGATGGGACCTCCGCTGGCCAGCAGCACCCCCTGGCCCCGGGCCTGGGGCTGATCCTCACAGGACTAGGCTGGTAGCCGGTCTGGAGGCTTGTTAGCATGACTCCCACACAGGGGGTATGGACCTGGTCTGGTCCCACAGCGCTCGATTCCAAAGTGCAAAGTGCACTGGGCAGGCCATGTACTGAAGGACAGTGATCACACTGTGATTGATATGGTACGCCTGGCCCCAGTGAGGTGCTCAGTGTCACCCTCCCACAAAAACAAAAAACAAAGAAAAACAAAAGCTGGGTCCAGAAAGTGACAGTTATGCCGTAAGAAAGTTTGGGGTTCACCCTCTCTCTCAATCAGACTTTATCGTTCTGGGCACTGGTAAGTTGTACCACCATCTGCCACAGATGATGTTACTGATACCACTACAAGTATTCTAACTATGTTAACTCCTTTCTACATCTTTTATATAAGTAAGCCCTGTTCATTTTCATAAGCAGAGTGCTCGATTTGTATCTACAGGCAACAGTCAATAAAGTATTCATGAACCCAGGCTAAGGGAGCAGAATCCTTTGCAGGGACAGAGATGAACACTGGGAGCTACAAGTTATGTCCCTTGCTGCCCTTGTGAAACCCACAGAGAGCCAAGGCCCATCTTTCCTACCACACAGGAGAGGCTGATGGGAAATAATCAGAAAAAGCAGATGACATAAGAGACAAAGAGAGACGGGTACCCGGAAATATCACATACACTCCTGGCTCAGGCGGAACCTATAGGCACATGTACCCTGGTCATCAGTTCTGTGAGCCACTCAGCTCTTTTATATGATGAGCTCATGTGAGCTGGGTCCGGGCACCGGTCACCAGGAGTCCTGACTGACGCAGCTCTTCCAGGAGGCCCGCAGTGTGCGCGCAAGGTGAGGCTGGGTGCACATGCGCAGTCTGGGAGAGGGCTGACTGGGGAAGCCTCAAACAGTTGTTTTATCAGTAAATGAGATACAGTAAAATTAAACTAAGCATTCAAAAAAAGGTTTTAAAGTAACAATAGAAAAAATAATGAACTAGAGAAGCAAAGGAGTATAATTTCTAAGTGCTAGAAATTATGCTTTTTACAAAAGAGAAGAAAAAACCCCACACGTTCTACCAAAGCTCTAGCTAAACTAACCAAAAAGGAGAAAGAAGTTACAGGTAACTCAAAATTAGATACAATGAAGAATATAACCACAGACAGGGAGAGTAAAGTCTCTTATAATGAAGAAATATTACACATAACCCTGTGCTAATAAATTTTAAAACCCCAACAATACAGACCATTTTCTAGAAAATACAAATACCAAAGTGGTCCCAAAAGAAAAATGATTGGAACAGAGCAATAACCATGAAAGTAAGTGGAGGAAAAGAGCCCACAACTGAAATAAAAGAGTTTTTCCCAGACAGCTCTATAGACACGGTCTTTCAATTTTTAAGCAGAAAATTTCCATGCTATTTGAACTGTTCAATAATAAATACAATGACCAACACTTAGTAAGCACTCACTTGTATCTACCACTGCATTGCATCTTTCAAAAACACCACCACTTAATTTTCAGTACTACTATACAGTCGCCTCCAAATTTTACATCAGAAAACTGAAACCCAGCGAGGTTAAACAACACAACCAACATCCCACATGTGGCGAAACTGTAAAGCCAAGATTCAAAACTGTCTTTCTACTGTCTAAAGCTGCCCCTTTAATGACAATACACCATTGCCTTCCCATTAACAGGCTCCATAATCTCTAAGGGTTCTCATTAGTTTCTGGGGGAGACAGGTAGAGAGAAAACTGTGGAAGCACGGAGACAGTTTAGGAAGCGAGTGACCATCCAGCGCAGTGGCAATGCATGCCTGAACAAGGACGATGTCAGCAGAGATAAAAACAAAGAGAAAAGTATGAGTCAGAACTGGCACTCCAAAGAATTTTGTGTATGATTAGGGATCCAATTCAAACAGAGCACCATGCAACATTATATAGAAGAGTCCCAGACGCCTTCACTATGGCATATGCCTTGGTTTCCCCAAGGAGAAAAATTAGAGCCATAAACACCGCCCCCACCCCCGCCAATTCATAAAGACCCTGTAAACAGCAGTGAGGAGTCTACTAAAACTTCAGCTCCTTGAAAGTGGGCCAATAATAACCAAAGGTGTTATTATCTTTCCCTAATTGTGTCTAACTAAGCATTCTCTAGGGCAGTTTTCCCAAGCTTCCTGGACCTTAAGGATTAATTACCTGGCGAGGTGCGTGGGAGACAGAGACTCCTACTGAAGTCAGACGCCCCAGAAGTAGAGCTTGGAAATGTTTAACAAGTGCCTGGGTGACTTTTAGGGCAGATGCTTTCTCCCCTGGACATGGCAGAATGGGGTGGGGATGGGTGTTAGACAACTAGCGCAGAGGAGGAACGGAAAAGAAGAGCCTGGGAGAAGTCAGAGTTATCTGACTTCTTATCTTATTTCTTTAATTGTTAGTTCCTCCCAAACATACCACATCTGATATCAGCATTTCTGGTAAAGGAACTGTAGGAGATTGAAACCAACTCGGAGTAATGGCCTACAGGGAAAACATCAATGTTCGATGTGCACCAACCAGCACTTTAGCATTACATCAACCATTTAGGGTCTGCTTTTCTAAAAGGGAGCTTTCCCTGATTGTGAACAAATACAGCTGGATACCCAGCTTCCAGGTGAGACGTGGCTCGGCCACCGTTCACACTGACCTCCAGCAGCTCAGAGGCTCAGTGGCTTGCTCACCTCCAATCTCTGGTCCTCCCAAGCTGGAATGCAGTTAATTCCATGTCAGCGTGGGCCACATCTGTCTTGCTTATGACAGTGTACCCCTTCCTTCCTGCCCCCCTCCCATTTAACCTAATTCTCAGCACAGTGGGCACACAGGTAAACTTGGGGCTGGGAGAGAAAGGGAGGAAGCAAGCATATACGGAGAAGGGAGAGAGAAGGAAACCAGTGGACCTGTGGTATGTGGGGTGGCCAGCATCCATCCTCCTTCCCAGTGTCCTCCCTTCTCAGAGGGACGGCAGCTCCAGCAGTTGTCCTATGAACACAACCCAAAACTTTTCTTATCGCCAGCAGAACCAACCCAAGGAATGAGAAGTCTCTGGCCCATGGCAATCAACACCCCCTTGCTCGGGACACAGTCACTGGCACAAGGGACAGAGGGCTGAATGACTGGAGATCACTGAGGCCACTCGCAGTGCTGGGTGGAAAGTAGGAATTCCCGCCGTGGGGCCCTAGCAGTACTCGGTTCCTGCCTGATCCAAGCCTGGCCCCTTCAGCCCATCCCAGAAGAAGCTGGCCTTTCTGGCCTGCATGCCTACGTGCCCACCTCGGCCACTATCAGTTTCTACTGCTTGCCTCAAAAACCGAGTTGCAGGAGGCCAAGAAAAGGAGAGAGAAAAAGATAAGGCAGTACTTAGAAAAAGTTGACCCCATACCAGTAATACCCTCATACTTTTGACAACTGTCCCATCCACAGATCAAAAGAAAGTTGTTCCCTAAAAACATATTTCAACTATGGGTTTATGAGCATTCTGTTTACAAACTATAATAAGGCTAAACACTTCCATAGGAGGTGGTGAGACATTAAAGACCTCAGAAGTCCTGGAGACTGAGATAACATGTGGTAATATATTTACCCAAAGCCACTTCCACAAAGTCTCCCATTTCCACTAGAGGAGGGATGATGCAGTGGCAACTCTCAGTTCAGGTCCTTACATGAAACAGGAATGGGCGTTCACAGCTCTGCTGGTGGGGTTCAGAAGGCAGCAATTAAAAGTAACACTACCAAACAGCTTTAAGGTATTTTTGGCCTAGTTTAATCATCATTCCTGAGAACAATGAAACAAGGAGTTCCATTGAGTTAAAAAAAAAAATCAATGCTCAGAATGTCTTTTAAAAAAACTAGAATTCAAAAGGAAAATCCTGCTTAGTGTCATGAATTAAAATTGAGAGTCTTTACTGTTCGACCTCCGACGAAGCAATTGGGGGACTAGAGTCTGGCAGTCCCCACCTGGATACACTAAAGCAGGGGTGCCCAAGCTGCACCATCTGCGCCTGCCCAGGCCACTGCTGCAGATGGAAAATGAATTTCTACACGCATTTGCTCAGTTGGGCGTCATTACAACCTTGGAACTAGATGATTTGACTATGATTATTTTCATTTGATAGATGAAGAAAATGAGTCCAGGTTAAGGTAGCTTACTACGCTCACAGAACAAGAAAATGGAAGACCAAGGGCTATGTTTGCGTGTTCTGACTTGTAGTCCCATCTGGCAAGGACCTGGTTCCTCCATCTACCCGGCCTCCCGACAGAAGTAACATCACAGATGCTTGCAAAGCACACAGGGTGAAAGGACCATCCACAGAACAGACAATCACAATTTGTCTTCAAGTCTCCAAAGGACACCGTAAACCAAACCAGTCTTTTATACTTTTAATTAATGTATTCCCCAGTCCCACAGTAGGCTTGATCTGCTGTCTCTGGCTCAGAGACATTGAACTAGAACTTCATGGTGCTAGAAGTTCCGGGAGCAAGCTGTCTCCTGTTGCTTCTACAGCCTGAGGGCACAGTGGCCTCATGGAGAAACGCAACTGGACAAAGGAAGTCCGGTTCACCTGGCTCCCCACACCGGGCTCCCTGCACACCGGGCTCTGCTCCATGCTCGGGAAAGCCCTGTGCAGGGAGGTCTAGGCCACGCTGGCACCAGAGCAGAACAGAAACTCCTCACACTACACCCTTTCAGGGGCGATCTTACAGAATGCAAACAAAAGCAAGGAACAAACAAATGAAAAAACACACATTTCATTAGACCCTAGGCATAACTTAAAGCAGGTGTTGACCTCCCTAAACTTTGACCTCCATGACATTAGAATACCTTACAGGGAAATCCTAGGCTACCTTAATATCCTGGAGATGATCAGAAGTCCTTTAAGGTTTAAAATCCTTCCTACCAAGGAAGGAAACAGTGTGGGGACAGAGGAAGAGAAAGGCGACATTTCCAGGTTTCTTAGCCTGCAAGATGAGGATTTCTCCTCTCTACCTTCCCTAGCCCCTTATCAGCAGATGTAATGGACCACCCCTAACTATTCAGCCAAACCGGGATCTGGGAAGGGAGAGGAAACAACGTCTTTGAAAAAGAAGACCTATGTTGTGTATTCCTTTGATCCTTCCTGAAACAAACTGAAATTTTGCTTTTAAAGAAAGAATGAACATTTGTTTTTGGCTGATTCCTACTAGAGTTCTTCTCTTACAATCCACAAAAGAAACAGAGCTGTTGCTACTGTTTCCCCAGGGCAATTCTCAGGGAGAAAAAAAATTAGTCACCCTACATACAGACGCAGCTGATACTCGACCTGACCTTCGGTGCCCTTCTGTGCTAAAGCTCCTGGACAGTTTCTATGAAAGCCAGACTTGACAATTAGTTACAATTAAGGCAGCTATCTCCTGAAAAGTATACATTCTTCCTTTTTCTGTGTATCTCCCCTTTAGTAACTCAGTAACAAATTGTGGAATATTCGACTATGAAACTTAAGCCACAAAAGATAGTTAGGATTGGGAGACTCCTCAAGAGGTAGCAGGCACATTGCTTCTGTCTGGACCGTGGGCTGCAAACCATGCCAAGTGATGTAAAGAGAATCTATCACCATCAGGAAGCAAACGGTGTCCCACATTGGTCAGAGAATCCAGGAAAAATAAATACTCATGTAGTACTCCCAGAACGACCTGAGGGTCAGACTACTGACTGCCTTGGCGAAGAAAGCAAAGGAAGCAACTCCAAGAGCCTGAGAGTCGGCAGAGTAGTCTGCTGGCCAGTCTAGAGAAAAGTCTACGATTCTCCTAGACATGTGGTCCATCTGCACAGCGGTGAACACAGAACAGTTTTAAAGTCTCTGGATTTGGCCATTGGGCCACTGCTGACCATGAAGAGGAGGTTTTACATGGATGGGAGATGTTACTGGAAGATAGGGCGGCGGGGGGAGCGGAGGGCATGAATCTTCTAGCTACATTGAAGGACATGCAGAGTAGCTTGTAGACAGGCAGAGGGAAAGAGGGGGATGGCCTGGGGTAAGATCTGAAATAAGGTCTGAGCAGGGCACACCCAAAGGGGCCTGGAGACCAACTGGAAAAGGAAGAAAAGATCACAAAGAGCTAAGGCAGAGTGTAGGGTTTGGGGTGAGCTTATTCTGTTTGCCCCAGGAAACTAGAGGGAAATTTAGGACGTTAAAGATTAGAAAGTCAACTGCATGCATATTAACATCATAGACGGAGGATGAGGGCTCAGATTACCTCAGTGTCAAAACACTAGGATACAACAAGACACCACAAACTCCTCCTATAATCTGCAAAGGGCAAGCTGGGCACGCCTGCTCACTGGGAGGTATAGGCTAACTGCCTGCCTGCTGGGTCTGGCCTATCTACTCCTCAAATGGTTTTAATGATGGCAAACCTCCCCCTCCAGCACCTTGTGCTAAAACTTCTCACTTTACACCACTGAAATGTCTCTACAGCTCAGACACGTCAAGAGTATACAACACTTAGTAGGTAAAGTGGTTTGAAACAGACCTTTCCCTTAATCTTATTTTTGTTCTTTAGTTTTATACTTCCATCAAGATTCTCCTAGAATTGTTTTATGAGTAGTTTTTAAAGTTGTAATTATTTGGAGCACTCCAATCTTCCATCCTTCCCCCACTTAATATTCTGCCATAAGCACTTTTTCATCTTAGTAAGCAATTTGTATAGTGCAACATTTTGATTTTCTGCTGAAACACTACACTACTGCTGGAAATGGAGATCATTCCCAGTTTCTCACTACTGTAAGTAATGCCTGAAACTGGCCCCTTTCAAGATCTCCATAAGTCCAACATAACATTATTCCTCTCCCAGTAGACTTGAAATCTCTTCTTTTTCAAGCATTTGTTTTGTGATGTCGCTCTCAGACAGGTTTAATTTTTCATTATTGATGGCATATATGAGTACTACTGATGTTATATTTGCTTTGTATGCATTCACTTTATTGAACTCATTAATTCTAGTGATAGTACGTTTTCAGTTGTTTTCTAGATACACAATCATATAACCTACAGTTAGAAATGATTTTTTCTGCTGTCCAAATGTTGGTTATTTTTTTATTGCACTGGTCAAAGATTTGCAAACATACAAAAACAGTAGTGACACAGACATTGAAGCCTACTATTTAGATTGCTTTTTTGACTATCATCTTATTAAAGCACTATTATTCCAGGTTATAGTTTTAGATTTTCTTTCAATTCTTTTTAAATTTCTTTTTAATATTTACTAGGATAATTATATGACTTTATTTAATCTAGTAACATTAACTTATCCTTCAATCCCTGTGATAAACTCTTTTTAAAAAATCTGCTAATGTTAATTTTTGCCCTTTCCATCTATCTTCACAAGAAAGGTGGGCCCGTGCGTCTGTGGTCCGACACAGCAGCCACGGGCCGGCCGCTGCAGCTCCTGGCAGCTGGGGCTGTCCTGGACTGACATGGGCTGCACATGGGCAATGTATGGCACGTCTCACAACTTTGTTTGAAAAAAGGGATGTGACATATCTTAATGTTTTATATTAATTACATGTTGAGATGTTAATACTTTGAGTACACAGTTGACCCTTGAAGAACAAAGGTCTGTGCTGTGTGGTCCTCTTACCAGTGAACTTCCTTCAGTAAGTGTGCAGTCAGCCCTCTGTACCCCTGGTTTTGCATCCTCATTTCAACTAACCGTGGACTGAAGACAGCATTTCAGTCCACACTCTGGGATCTGCGGGCTGAGGGGGGCGGCGTGGGTGGTCCTAGAGCCAAGGCCCAGAGTTACTTGCAGATTTTGAGCTGTTTAGGGGTTGGCACCATTAACTCCTACGTTGTTCAAGGGTCAACGTTACCACATTAAATAAAATATATTACAATTATGTCCACCTGTTTCTTGTTACTTTTTAAAATGCAGCTACTAGGAAAATTTGAATTATACGTGTGGCTTGCATTATATGTCTACTCTGCAGCGTGGGCCTACTCTTTCCTCTTTACAAAGCATCTCTGTTACGTTTTCATATCAAGGTTGGGTTCACTTCTAAGAATCAATTACGTTAGGTAGGATCGCTTACAATCTGGAACATTTGCTATAGAACGTGTTTATATGGGCTTTGACAGCTTGAAAGGATTCATCCAGATTTAACTCCCCCACCCTTGTTTTTGAGAATTTTCTAAGTTACTAGTCTGCTCTGATATTCTTTTTTAAAGGATAAAGCTTTAAACGCCAGACACTGTCAGAACTGAATAACCCATATTAAGTATGAGGCTAAATCAAAGGACTGCTGAGAGCATTTCAGGTCTTAACTATGAAGAGCTGCCTACCAGTGTTCCTTACTTCCTGACTGGGTCTTACTGAAAATGCAACCAGCAGCTGTTTCTTTGTTTTGGAACCAATGTGAACACCCTTCTCTTTACATGAAGGTAGCTGTACCTTCACGTGCACATGAACAACTATGGCAGAAAACGCTCTTCTGCTCATCAGAAACACACTCCCTGCCTTTTCAGTCCGAGATGGAAATTCAGCTCACAAGATCCCAGACGACATAGCAGCCTTCCTCGGCAACAAGCCGGCTTAGAGGAGTGAGGGGGGTGGGTATGGAGGATGCTGAGGGAGGGCAAAAGCTCACACAAGCCCTCGACACCCGAGGTACACCATCTCAACTGGCTTGCGTGGGAGTGGGGCGGTGGGCGCGGGGTCCACGCAGGAGGACCTACAAAGTCCCACAGCACACACCGACACGAGTGTGCTCGTATGTCTACGGCTTGTATTCCCAAAGCTATTACACCCAGAGTCTTTCTTTCTTTTGTTATTTTTAACACCTCAAATCAAAAACCACCTGGGCTACTGGGTTCCAGTACTGGCTAGCCGAGTGACCTTGGACATGTTACTCAATCACTTAGGAACTCAATTTCTTCATTTGTAAGATGGGGAAAATACAAAGTTCTACTTTAGGGTCTGAGGATGAAATGAGATAGGGTAGGCCAAGCTGTCGGTAAAACGCCTGGCACAAAATAAGCATCCAATAAGTATACACCATGAAAATAACAGTGTGTACCCATTAGTTCCATCACATATTGACTGTAAAATCACTAATTAGCAAAGAGTCGTCTAATAATAAGTGGCTTGTCAACCATAGGACCAGCCATTATTAATTTAAGGATGGCAAAGTATGCATCCATTAACACAGACACCAAAGCTGGGCCGTTCTGGCATTGCTGAATCACTCAATCACCATCAAAGACTGAAGAAACACCGGAAGTACCCGATACTTCAAAGTAATCATCAAAGAGATGGTCCTTGGGGACGGTCTTCCAAGAGATACACAGAAAGTTCATTTCCCTACCCTGGTGCTTTCCATCACCACAGACTATGTAGCTGCCTGGAATTCTCCATTCCCAAACCCAATCCCTGTCTCAGCCTAGGCCATGCTGGATGACCAAGGTCGTCCGTGGCCAGTTCCAGGTGAGGAGGCAGCCCCACACCAGCTCCCTGCTCCTCCTAGCTTTACTTGTACAGGCACAGCCTTCACCTGTTCCTTAAGATACTCATCTGTTTCTCATTTGAGAATCTCTATCTACCACCTCTATACCCCAACGGTTCATGACAGAAAGATGAAAACCCAAATACTGATCATTCTCACCTAGAAAAGGGAGAGAAGGAGGATTATAGATAGAAGTAAAAACCATTATGAAGTCTCAAAATAGTGCTACTCTCCCTTCAAGGACAAAGGACAGGGGAGCAGTTTTAGGTGTTTCTACCATAAGAAGCCCTATCTACGTCCTCCCGCACCTTGTGGTCACTGCCACCACTAATGTCAGGTGCAGAGAGAGATGCAAGCAAGAACAGGTGAGGGTGGTGAAAAAAGAAAGCAGGTAAGGTAGTGCGTGGGCATGAAGGAAGAAGAAAGAGACAACGTGAGATTTACTTGAGCAGCAGCAACCTCTTCCTACCTCTATTTTTTCTCTTCCATAGATTATTGTGCCCAGCTCACCCAGCTCTTCCCCAAGGAGACAGTAGAATCTGTAACCCCACTGACCAGGAACCATGGAGCAGGTGATGGGCAGGGGCGGAATCCTAACCCCACTGCCAGGTCCGCATCAGGAGCAAATGCTTCCCTGGCAAATCTGAACTGCCTTGGAAATCTGAGTTCAGTTCTCCAGAGAACATTGGCTAGGGGCCGCAAATACAAGAGATGCTAAGACACAGGCTTTTCAGGGCCTGGAAAACCACTCAAAGTGCATTTAACATTTTTTTTTAAATGGTAAATGTACTCTGGGATTCTAAAGAGGCTCTAATAAACTTCTGGAACGGTGTGCATATGAAAACCATATACATAGTCTTATGTAAATACAGTTGTAAATAAGAGTCAAAGAACTTGAAGTGGACTGGAGAAACGCTAAGCCCTCACCCAGGCAAACTTACTTAACCACACACAGTGCATGTCAGTGATGAGTCCCAAATGACCAGACCTGGGAACTCCAAGGAAGAAAATATATCTGTGGGAAATAGCACTTTGAAGTAGCTTTATTAATGAAACAAGACTGCAGCTCTAAAGTCCTGTGTTTCTCCAAAAGAATGGGAAAGCTTTATCCTTTAAACAGAGTAGAAAATTGTCCCCTTCAGCCCTTTACTTCTATAAAATATAAGAAGATACTTATTAGTTTACTTATAATTTCATTATTGTTTCATTTTTTTATTGTTGTATTAAAAATTAGTATTTAGTCTAAGATCAGCTTTTAGTTTTCAAGACCTGATATTTGTTCAATAAGACTTTCTTTCCTTTGGGGGGGGGGGGGAACGTGTTAGGGAGTATTTTCTTTTACATGATTTTTCTCTAGATTTTCTTTTGGTCAAAATCAGTTTTCGTTCTAATATTTTCATTTCAAATAGTTGGTTCATCAGTGTCACTACAAACTGTAAACACTATTCAGAACAGTTACGTGATCTTCTCTGGGGCTAAAAATACTTTCACCTTCTCCCATGAATCACTTGACAGAAAGGGGCAGTGGTGACACGTACACTCCCCATCCCACCGCAGAGAACACAGGGAGGTACCAGGAAGGGACAGCCGTGGTGACCAACGTTAGTCACTGGCTTGGCGCTAGTCACTGAGGCTGCCTTGTCTGTAATTATAAGTCCCAATTACCTTTGTCTGCTCGCTGTCTGGGTCTTCGAGCCAAGTGTAAGGGTCAGGAATTTTATGCCCATGATAATCCTGTACCTGCAAAAGACAGAAATGTGTCATTAGAGAATCAGTGTTTAACCCCAATTAAATGATTGCTTTCTGAATGTGATGGAGGCATAGGAAAGGGACAGACAAAAACACCCCAATTGGCTCACTGGCAACATGTGTGCCCAAACTACCACATGAGCCAGAGTTGGCAGGTTCTCAAAGGTGTCAAGCCACCCTTAGTGAAAAGAATGTTTGCGCTGGAGCGGGAGGAGAGATGAAAGGTCAGAGTAGGAAACAGCGCCATCTGTACAACACAAAACAAAGGCCGGCCGCTGTGCTAAAGAAACCTGAAAATGTGCTGTCGGTGGCACAGTGCAGGACCACACCATGCAGTGGGACGGAAAAAGAGGCACGCACATGTGCTTATTTTCCTGTTCTGGTAAAGCTTACTAATGATTAGAAAATCTCCCTACGATACATGATATGATTGGGCTTGCCTTTAAGTCTCAACTGCCACAAAGAAAGTGACTAATGTGTAGTTATAATGATTCCAATTGGCATCAGCTGAAAAGGTGGACTTACATGCAATGAAAGAGCACTTCTAAACTGAAGCCTTGCTTCCTTTTTGTGTATTGTATGGAATGCTTTCTTTACCCTGACAGAAATAAAATTGCTTGGTGCAAGCAGGGCCTGGCTGAGGGGAGACCTTTGGGAGCTCCCCTGGGAGCTGATCATCAGAACTACCTGGGAGCTTAATGAAAAGCCCAAATTCCTGGGTCAGCCTCTGAGACTGACCGAGTCTAGACCAGCAATCTGGAGTCATCCCTCCCCCAAGTGCTTATGCTGAAAGAAATTGTGCAAAGGTAAAAATCATTACAAAACCTCTCCGTTTCGTGCCATCATGATTAAACCAGTCCACTGAAACCACACTGACAATGTTGTTCTGATTAAATCTCTGAACAACTCCAACATGCCGGCTTCTCATACACAACTGTCGGGAAGGACTACTACTACCTCCGATGAGTTTTTAATCTGTCTGCTTGCTCTATGCTACTACACCAGAAGGTAGAGGCTAATCCCTAAGGAAAGCAAACACTCTCCTGGAAAAGAGAAACCTGCTGTCTCTACTTCTGGTCAAAGTACCAGTGTGGCTGCTGCCAAGTAAGAGGCATCCCCCAAGCCTAAACCCTAGGCTATGTGCAAAGGGAGGGTCTGCCTCTGCTCTCTCCTGGTGCCAGGGAAGGGGACACCTGGGGAGATGCGTACCAGGAAGAATGGGCACGTCAGGTGGAACACTTGGCGGGGACTGACACACACAAGGGACATAAAACCAGGGCCTAAAACTTCCAACAAGTCTTCATAAAATTACTGATTTTCGGGGGGGGGGGGCAATTTTCAAACCTTACCTAAAGCCACTAAATTTTACCTGTCACAAGTGAATGTAAGTTTTTTATCTTCTCAAGTTTTTACATTTCACACACCTTGAAGTAGTTATAAATTATGTGTAAAATAACAACCTTCTTCTCCCTGTCGATAAGAAACCAGATAAAGAATCCTGTAAAGGATCTTCTGGTTCAACACTGGACTGGCAGGAACAAGGTTGGGCGACATGCTGAGCGAGGGCCACACTGAGTTCACAGCCACAGTTGGGATTAAAGACAATCCGCCAACAGCTTTCCCCCAAATAATCCTTGGAGGGGATAGACCAGGCACTTCAAACATGCTCCTAGGTTATGATGTTACTAAAATTTACCCCTATCCAGACTTAACTTTTCATATGGAAACAAAAAGATTAACTGGAAACCATGATAGTTTTATAACCAAGTAAATAAAGGTGTTGCCAACTGCTAGAACCAAAGCAATAAACCTTTACTGAATATCCACACTGTTGTGCTGGGTGTTTTAAAGGAACCTGGTAGGGGGCTTAATGATATTCCTATTTTACACATTACGGAATGCAATTCAGAGCAGTTAGTAAGAGTAAAGGCTGCAGATTTACTGTTCACTCAGAGGTCCCTGGGATCTAACCATTGTGCACAGATCACAGCCATAAGATCCCATCTGTCCTCACTGTCCCAAAGACAATCCCAGCAGCCAAGGGTCCCCTTCTCCTTTTTTCTTCTACAAGACCATGTCCTACCAAATGGAGTGGACGCAGAGCCACATCCTCTGAATTCAAGTTATGTAGTATCTAATTCTCTCATCTGATTTAAGTTTGCAAATCATTCCTCACCTTCCTGAGAGGCTCTAAAAAGAGAGCCCTGATAAGCCACTGTGACTATTCAATATTTTACTCACACAGTTCAACAACTCGCCTGTTACCTTCAGGATAAAGTGCAGACATGTACCCACAGCAGGCAGAGCCCATGAAACCTGGCCCCACTTTTTTTCTTTTCCAACTCTATCCAAGCGTGTCCACCCATGGATGCTGTGTTCACAAAGGCCTTCCTGCCATCCTACAAACACATGCAATTTCATGGCCTACGTAACTACGGTTTTATTTTAGTCAGAGAGCCAGGAATATTCTTTCTACCTTATCTAACTGGCCAACTTCTAGGCTCAACTTACATACTATCTCCTGCTACTGGTGGAAATTAATCCCATCCTCTTGTGTTCCCCACTCACCCTACACACTCTTCTAACCCCTGCCACAAGCATGAATTATCAACAGCAGCACTCTCAGGGGATGGCAATGGCATTACATAGGAAGTACCATGGTTTCCAAATTTCTGCTCACCAGAGCAGAAATCCACCAGAAAGGGTTGCATGATCCAACTCCACAGTTCAGCAGGAGACTGCCCAGCACATGGCAGAAAGATAATCAAGTGGGCGAGACAGAGAGCTACAGCAATGTCTAGTGCCTGCTGCAGAGAAATAAACCCATCTTAGAAATCAAGGCTATAATTTGAGCTAATGCTTAAGTCCATCCTAGGGTTTAGTAATCAGGACTCGTGTCCCAGGAGAAAAAAATACCCCATGTAGGCTACCAGGGCTGAGATAAGCACCCTGTGGGACCCACAGAGCAGAGTCCAAGCTGGGTCACAGTTATTTTCTCTGGGCCATGAGGCTTAGTGTTATCATGAGTTCTCTGGTGAGAAGGAACTGAAGAGTGTTAAAATCCATGGTACTGTATATATACCCTTTTGAGTTAATTATTCATAATCTGTTTAATGTCTTCATGAAATCCTCACTTAACCCTTTTAAGAACTCTTGAACATAAATAAATGAACTGCAGGATTCTGGAAACACAAATAGGGAAAAACAAAGCAAGAAACAATACCCCCTTTCCCCAAAACAAAACCAAACAAAACAAATCTGAAAGGGCACTGATCAAACCACATAGTGGGTAATTATTTATATTTTTGTCAATCCCCAAAACTCAAAGATCCTCTAGACCTGAACTGAGCTGCTCATATGTCTTCCCATTACTAAAGTCTGGCACACCGCAGGGCTAGACTGTCATGTGAATGAATGAAAGACAACATCCTTATCATAGAAGCAAGTAAGTAAGCCCTGTGGTTAGTTTGTAAGCCAGCCCTAATACTTCATACATGAGAAAGAAGGCTGATAACAAGCAAATGATCTGCCAAAGGGCATCCTACTAGTGAGTGACAAAGGCAGAACTAGCACTCAGGTCTTACTTGGTCTGTCCTTTCCATGCTGGCAGGATCACTTTACTCCCAAACACAAATGAAATAACCTTTTGAACCACAGGAATAGGGCTTCTTGGGCTGTTAGAGTAAATTTAATAAAGCAAAAGGTTGAACAGCCTTAGAAAACATGGTTACCATATGGCCAGTGGTCAAAGAAACCATGAATGCATCAGTGCCACTTGGAAGTCTCAATTTAAAACAATATGTCCTGCCCTGACTGGTGTGGCTCAGGGGGTAGGGCATTCTACAAACAGAGAGGTCAACAGTTTCAATTTTGGTCAGGGTCAGAGCACATGCCTGGGTTTCAGGACAGGTCCCCAGTTCAGAGAGTATGAGAGGCAACCGATTGGTGTTTATCTTCCTCTCTTTCTCCCTCCCTTCTTCTCTCTCTAAAAATAAATAAAATCTTTTAAAAAAATAAAAAGAAAAGTACATGTTCTTTATTGTAAAGGCCAGTACCCTTTAACCTAAAATGATATGTGCTTTAAAGTACAATCTGGCATAAATTAGGTCCAAGTAAGCAGAATAAAAATTATAACTGCACTATACAAAAATATTTTTTTCTAATTCTATTTTAAGTAACATGAGAAATTTGGTTATTTCTAAGGGAATCATGCCTACAACATTTGGATGCACTACAGTTCTTAAGATGCCAAATTTATTTTTATACACACAGAAAAAGCTGTTTGCCCACCAATTCCACCCATTGGATCTGAACAGTTATCCTGAGTTCATCTACAGTTTAGGTAAATGGTAGCTAACCTCTTTATGAGGCAAAACTTAAGATCGTCCTGAAAAAGGCCATTCCTTCTCTCTTATAAGGCCTCCTTTAGCACCCTATCAACTCCTTTTCTTGTTTAGAGAAACTTGGATCAGCACTGCCACACTTAGGGGTCACTGTTCACCTTTGGCGTTTCTCTGTCTCTGCATCCCCAAATGCCCAGCACCTGGCCTTGGGCAGAGTAGGCACTCAATACACGTTTTAAAATCGAATGAATGAACTTCAACTCTAAGGATTTTAAATGCGGAAGTTTAAAAAGTTTGCTTTGTATTTAAATTCTACATCACCTACACATACACACTCTTTCTCCTACCACCATATTTATGGCAAGAGTCTCCGCCAGTCAAAAAAGCAGTTAACACTTCCTACCTAGGCGTCTGCCCTTGACCCCATTGATGTTAGGCAACTGCCAAGCGGCTGCTGACCACAGGCTCCGCCGCCAGCCGGCGGACAGTGACGGCCACCGGAGACTCTGAGGCTCGGGAGGAGCCCCGCGACCCCCGGCCGTTTCTCGCAGACAAAGGCCGAGGGGGAGGGGAGGGACGCAGGGGGCAAGGGGCTGCGGGTGAGGCAGGGTCGGGGGAGAGGGCAGCCGGCTGGGCGCCGGCAGTTGTACTCACAGCAGACTCGTCGCGGTACACGTCGGGGTACTGGAAGGACAGCATGGCCGGAGCGAGCAGGGGGTCGCGTGGGGCGTGGGCTCCAAGAGCAGACGCGGGTGAGCTGGCCTGGCTGCGGGGCAAGGCTGGGGTGCGGGCAGGAGCTGTGCAGGCTACAGAATGAGAGAGGTTCTCGGGTGGGGCTAGCACGACAGGACCCGCAGGGCACCTCGGAGACGTCCGGGAAGCAGGAAGCAGCTGTCGCGAGTCCCGGAGCCCCTCCCCGGCGGGCGGGCCCAGCAGCGGCGAGAGGAAGCGGAGAGGGCGTCAGAGCGTGCGCCAGGCGGGCTCACAGCTCCCTCTGCAGGAGCGCGGGGCGTGGGACGTGCTGCCGGGACACGCCGGACCGCAGCGCTGGCAACGCCTTGCCCGCCGAGGCCGCGGAGCCGGCAGCCGAGCCACGCCTCCGGGACCCCTGCGTGGAGCCCAGGTCAAGTTACGCCTGCTGGGCTCAACCCGCCACCCCTGACCCGCTCTCCCCGACCCCCCGCCCCTGACCCCGGCCCCACCCGCCCGAACGGCGAGGCTTACTTATTAAGCGATTCCCCTGTCTTCCTGTTCAGGAGAGCCAAGAGCTTTAAAGTGGCCCACTTTCTACTGCCTGCGATTCTGGACTTGGAAGGGAAGGGATAATGGATCGTGAGGACCTAGAAGGGAACACATCTCTCTTCTCTTCAACACCCTGGTGGACACTGGAATATGAAGATGCTTTGAGTTGTTGGTCTGACAATGGATGAGCCCTTATTTGAGATTTACCAGTTAAGAAGGGACCAAGGTGGGAGCACTGGAAATCATCTAGGGTCTTTTGTTCATTCCGTCGGGTTTTTCTATCCTCTCCTGCCAACATGTTTGTCTAGTGAGCACCTACTATTGTCCCTGGAGTGGGGGGAAGGTATTAGATTAAGATGCTTGACCTCGATGCAATGACAATTTAATAATTACCTTTCTTCATCTCTTAGCTATTAGATGATATACGTGTTCTGCACTTGCTTCCTGGCCCATCTGGAGTGAGCTTTGTAGCCTGAGCTGTGGTGTGTGCTCAGTGTGTTTTGTACTCCTGCTTTCTTAAAAGTCCTGGGAGGAGTCATGGGTGTGAACAGAAAGCCCTTCACATCCCGAATTCTCAGTGCACATGGTATCTACTCAACTCTATGTCTCACCCCCTAATTCAGTGTTTCTGTTCATGGTGGGATGTTTTATAATCATGTTTTTGCATATGCCCCCAGACCCCCCTCCCTGAGCAGCCTGAGAATTCTCAGTTCTGGGGGAGCTCACCCTATTGATGCCAGAATTAGTGCAAACACAGGGACATAGCAGCTGCAGCTGACCCCAGTCCCCGGCCCAGGGGCTGCCAGGCATTGTCCTATGCTTCTGTCACTTTGGGGGCTCTTTAAAAGCAACCTGGTACACATGACCCTGCAAATTTTCTAATAAAAACAACAACAGCAACAACAACAATAATAAAGTCCTTACTGAGTGCTTCTTATATGGCAGGAAATTTTCTTCTTTAACTTTATGAGATAAAAACTAAAATCCCATTTTTACAGTTGAGAAAAAGACTTTCACTCAGGAGTTCATAAATTAAGCAAAAAAAAAAAAAAAGGAGAAATAGAGCTAAAATTCAAACCCAGATCACTCTAATGCCAGCACTCATTCTCAATGATCTTTCTCTTCCTACATAAGTAGGGGTACTCTATTATCTACAAGGACACCCATTAATATGTGGAACTTCCCTAGGACTTCATTTTAGTGGGAACTAAAGCAGACATTACGGGAATGTGGTATGCAAAGGACAAATCAAACTTCTGGGACTGTCCTCTGTTCCTCTCCATGGAGGGAGCTAGCTGGTGCCCAGCTCCTCTGGGCTCTGAAGCCAACGGTTTGTAATACATGGCACAGATAGTGTAATGGGCTACCAGCAATGTCTTCTGCGACTGCAGTGAGGTGGAGAGGAACATGAGCACCATTCTCCTCCCCTTGGACAGAGTGTACACTACTTATGCTTGCCACATACTTGTTATGTGTTTTCTGCTTTAATCCTCTTAGCAAAGTCCATTTTACAGAAAAGGTAAAGGATAAGTCCCTTTAACATTTCACTTTATAAAGCACAGGTAGCAAACACAAGGCCTGAAGGCCAAATCCAGCCCTCCACCTTGTTTTATCTGGCCTGGCACCCTGTTTCTACCCAGCGGCAGCATCAAGCTCTCACTTAACTGTTAAGGAGTAGTTCCATTTATACAATCCTAAAATTACATTCAGCCCTTTGAAGGCAACTATGAGGCTGTTGTACCCCTGGTGAAAATGAGTTTGACACCCCTGTTATAAAGGCTGGGGGATGATGAACTCCTTTAACTTGACGTTACCTGGGAAGCACTTTATCTGCCCTTCCATTCTGAATGATACCTTTGCTGGATAGAATAATCTTGGATGTAGGTCCTTGCCCTTATTAAATGAAATGTTAAAGGAACCTATCTAAGAAAAAGAAGAAGATAAAAAATATGAACAATAAAACGACAACAAACTCACAACTATTAACAACTGAACCTAAACAAAAGCATACTAAGCAAACAACTAGAACAGGAGGAACAGAATCACATAAATGGAAATTACACGGATGGTTATCAGCAGGATGGGGGAGGGGAGAGAATGAGGGAAAAGGTACAGGGAATGAGAAGCATAAATGGTAGGTGCAAAATAGACAGGGGGAGGTTAAGAATAGTGTAGAAAATGTAGGAGCCAAAGAACTTATAAGTATGACCCATGGACATGAACTAAAGGCAGTGAATGCTGGTGGGAGGGGGGGTGTGCAGGGTAGAGGGGAATAAAGGAGGGAAAATTGGGACAACTGGAATGGCATAATCAATAAAATAAATTAAAAAAGAAAAGGTAAAGGAATCTCAGCAACTTTAGAGGGATTTGTCTGAAGTCATCATACAGAGAAGGTAGAGTCAAGATTCAAATTCATCATTTAACCTCAAAGTCCATACTGTACCTTGTCCACCGAAAATGAAGAAAAGGGAAGTACTGGAACTATCTCAGAAATGGAAGTGCTACCTCCAGAATATATACCAGAGCACTCTTTGACCTCTGTCACTGCACACTACTTCAGGGGAATTATAGAAGTAATACCTGGTGAACTCATGCTCTAACCTAGAACAACCCATTCCTACAACACTAGGCCCTTGGGCAAATGGGGCTAGCAGAGACAGAAGGACCTCCAGGGAAGCCTGCAGCCTCCCTTCTAGTGCCTGACCTCAAGCACTGGACTGAGTTACCCAGAGTCATGCTGCTAAGGAGGCGGGCTAGTAATCATTTATTGCTTTTTGGCTGGTTCAATCCTATCTCAAGTTCTTGTCAAAGCATCACTTCCAACCACATATAGTCATCTCTGAGGATTTGTGGTGAGTGCACAAGGACACTTAGTCAGGAGAAGAGTGGCAGTTGAAATCCATCTCACTCTCCACTTACCATGCTGCACGCAGGCACTGGCTGCATTCACAAGGAGGAAGGTCTATCTTTATATTCTCACCAAGGTCCACTGCTAAGGGGCTGCATCTGCCCAGGGACCTGGCCCAGGGGAAGGATTTTTCTCTAGTTCACAAAAGAGTGCCATCTTTTTGGCACCCCTTAAAGACTGATGCCTTGGGTGCTGCCTAGATAATCCATCTGTGTTTTTAAAGATTTTATTTATTTATTTTTAGAGAAAGGGAAAGGGAGGGAGAAAAAGAGGGAGAGAAACATCAATGTGTGGTTGCCTCTCACATGCCCGCCCCCCACTAGGGACATGGCCCACAACCCAGGCATATGCTCTGACTGGGAATCAAACCAGCGACCCTTTGGTTCACAAGTCGGCACTCAATCCACTAAGCCACACCAGCGAGAGGGGGTTTTTTTTGTTTTTGTTTTTTTTTAAGATTTTATTTATTTATTTTTAGAGAGAAGGGAAGAAAGGGAGAGAAACGTCAAGAAACATCACTTGGTTGCCACTTGCACACCCCCAACCGGGAAACCTGGCCTGCAATGCAGGCCTGTGCCCTGGCCAGGAATCAAACTGGCAACCCTTGGGTTCACAGGCTGGTTCTCAGTCCACTGATCCACACCAGCCAGGGTGATAATTCATCTTTTTAATTTGACTCTGGTTTTCAGGTAGCTACTAATTGGTGAGTTCAGTCTTTTCTGACTACTATTCCTCAAAGATTTATATTCCTTTTTCCAGTGCAATTTTTAATAAAAAATTTTTATATATTCCTGTGTATCTGATACATGCACAGCATCATGAAGTATGAAATAGCACCAAGAATAAAAATGAGGTTCTCTTCTTGGCCCTGCCACTAATGGAGTCCTTACATCATCAGGATCTTTATCTATAACATGAGAGAATTAGATCAGATGGTCTCAAAGGATTGGAAGATTCTGATTCTAAGTGAGAACTAAAGTGGAAATGTAGGAGTTTCCAAACTAACTCTGGAATTAAGAATAAAATTGTCCTGGGGAAGTGCAGTTCATATCTTGTGAACAGATGGAGGTGAGAGTGGGCAGTGATAGTCAACTGAAGGGGCTTTCTCTCTAGTTTTCTTCTGTTTTCAAACAATCCATGAGGGTAGATTTGGCTAAGGGCACATCAATGGGCCTGTACTCTACCAAATTCATAGGTCTGACCTTTTCAAGAACTGTAGCTTTTTCTTTCTAATACCCTTTTCTTGATATAGGCATATGGTTAAAAGGATTGAATTGCAGGTGTGAAATCTGTCTCTATTTTCTCCTCCCCTTCTCAACTTAATGCCCAACTACATTAAATACTGGAATGAGATGATGGGGCCGAATTCAATCCAGATGAAAAATTTGGGCAGAGAAAGCAGATCAACAATCAATCTGGAGCATGTTTCTAGTTCAATTCATGGAACTTATCTATGATTTCTAATGAAGTTCTCAAATTCAGGGTGTTTCTGGATCTGGAGAGAGGAAACTCCCCCCGCCCCCCACACACATATAAAAATGAACTCATTTTATTTAACTAGAGAAGAAAATGGTCTATTCATCTCTTTTAAATTAGGAACTGAGAACTTAAAACTATTCTGTAAATATATGTGATAGAAAAATGTGCCAATTCAAAATGATTGGCTATAAAATTAGAAAGGAAAGTCAAGATTTAGAAGGAACAGAGCAGGAAGGAAGTAAGATAGTCAAAGCAAGATAGAGACAGCATCCCAGACTTGGTAATACCAAGAAAGATAAGGATAAGCATAAGGACATAATATGGACACAGACAGTAAACTCATAAAAACACATGTAGACAATCATAGTTGGACACAGATAATCTTTCATGGTCTTACGGTCTTTAGAACAATAATGTTAAAATTTAAGTTCTACTGGAATCTTTACAACTCTGGGATAATTAATTACATGACCTCTTTTTGGGAACTGCCCTGCCTGGTTTCAGAAGCTGTAACCCCCATGGCTAAGGCTGAGTGAGTGACCTTCAGTACCATAAGCCACTAAGGAGACAAAGCTTATCTCCCTGGCAGGAGCTCCACTTCTGCTCCATTTTCTGGACCCTGTCTGGCCCCCAATGCTTGATCAGTTAGCCAATGATGAGTAACATTCCCCAAGGGGGGAATGACCTAAGACAGGCATGGTCACAGGGGCCCCCAGGGAAGGACTTGGGGGGGGGCTATAGAAAAGGGGGTGATGGACCCTCACCCCTAGGCTTTAACATAGCTTGAGTCCTCATTCTGTCTGAAAGAAGTCTCCTAATCTCTTGGCTACCTTACTTCACCTGCCTGACTGCCTGAAACAATGACAGAGGGTGGTGCAGCCCTGTCCTGGAAAGGGCAGGTTCCATAGGGCAATCAGGACTAAGAAAGAATATGTAAAATCCTGTGAAACCTGCTTTGTTTATGATGCTCTCAATTAAATGATAAGGGTCAAAGCAAGAAATGAGTTTGTTCCTCAAAGTTTTATTGCTCTTTAGCTATCAGACCCTGACTCAAAATAGGCCCTCAGAGTTCCTTGTATGTTATCTATTGTTTGATCCTTACTGACTGACAATGATTAATGAGCTTTACCTGCATTTCTGTGCAAAATGAACCCAATAAAAGCCTTTTGAGGAGAAGGCTCTGGGCCCTTCTCCTTTGAGAGATTGGCCACTTTTCCTCCCCAAGCAGATCATGACTTGGTAGACTTATTCTCATCTGTGGTGGCTGGGGGCCCCTGCAGTTGGAGCCCCTCCCCCCACAACCTCTTGGTGTTTTTCTTATGAATTAGTCTAAATAGCACATCTGACATGCACACTCAAGGTTCCTTACCCTGCTCAATATCTCCAGTTTTGTCTGAAGTTCCTAAGTAGCAACCAGACTAATTTTCCATTTACTACTGCTTCCCTCATACAGTCTTCACACATATCATCTTGAATCAGTGAATTCCAATTCACCGTGCTGGTCTTATTTGACATGTATATTTTAACCATTTCACACACACAAAAACAAAAACCCCACAGTGTTGTATTATAGCCTCTAATAAGTAATGTGTGTTGGGAGGCAGTCATCTTCAGTCCATTCATTACCCTCTGTACTTTTGGAGACTCGATAAAACCTAAAGAGTTTGGTAGCTGGCTGCTTTAGGAGTTGCCCCAACCCCTAGGACAATTTGAAGTCTCTACACCTTCTCTTGCTGATAGCTCAAATCCCCAAAAGGGAGCTGACAGTTCCCAACTCTACACAGGCCTTAACAATTTCTTTTTCTTTTTCTTTTTGTGGGGCAGGGAGGGAGGAAGAAGTATCACTTTATTGTTTTTTATAGAAGTACTACATGTCTGGGCAAGAGGGCAGACTAGATAGGTCCTGCTAAAGAAAGAATTGTTAATGCATTGCTAGGCTCTCCGGGACACCTTCCTCATTCCCTCCACACAGACTGACCACTAAAAAATCTGAGTGAGGGTGGGAAGCAATTGGGTCACCAGGATAAAGAACACCTAGGAGCATCATTTTCATTGCATTCTATGTAAATGATACCCTCCGGAATTGTGCAATGTAGTTTCTCTGTACACATCCCAGAAAGATTGTCCTGAAAACAAATGACTCTGTCTGCATTGTATATCACAAGGGGCCATCCATGAAAGAAAGCATCCTCTAATGGAAGCCGGGGGATTTTCTACTGATTAAACCAACCATGATTTAATGCAATCACAGATCATGCAAGGAAATGATACTGACTTTTGGTCTGCTAGCACTCGGTAACATTTCCACACTTCTTTGATATCCTTTGTATTGCGAAAGGCTGTGAGCCTGTAAACTATATTTCCTAGTATAGTCAGCTGGTTTCGTGGTTAGGTCCTATCAATGGAAAAAAAACATGAAAAGGAAGAGGAGGAGTGAGACTACTTTTTTCTTTTGAGACTACTTTTTTCTTTCTGGCAATGGCAGGCACTGGCTGGTCATTGCAGGCAGTTGTAAAAGCAGCACAGATGGATCCACGGTGGAGAACCTTGTGCCCCCAAAGAGTCAGCAGCAAATGCAGCAATGTCAAAGAGACTATGGGCGCCCAGACTCTTGCAGCCACAGTGGGAGTGAAGCTGTGGACTTCTGGTGGAGTAGTGGCAGTAATTAGTGACAGTGGCACTGCTGCAACACCAGCAGCATTGTTCTCAAGGGGTCTGAATGACACCACTTCAGCTTTTGTTCCTTCCACCTTAGGAGAAAGAATGGCTGCTGACAGTCGCTCACCTTTATGTAACATCACCATTCCTTTTTTAATCTTCGGACATCACATTTGCATAACAAACTTCTTATATTAAATTCCCCCTCTTTGAAGTATCTACCCTGGCTCTTTTTTTTTCTACTTAGACATTCTTTTAGCCATGAATAAGAGTAAGGGAAAAATAGCAAGCAACATAAGTAGACCCTCTGAGGGTTTTAGATATTGGAAAGATCAGATGCATAATACAGAGTGCCAAGATATGAGTTATATCAAGAAAAAATTTCATTCTCCAAATAGTAAGCTACAGGAAAGTATAAAACTGACTAATTGGATTTGGAAAAAATATAACTTTTAGAAATGAAAAATAAATTGGTGAAATAAAAAGTCATGGATAGGTTAAGTATCAAATTAGAAAGTTAAAGAGAATTAATGAACTGAAAGGTAACTCTAAGGAAATACCACTAAATGCAACACTGAGAGACAAAGATAATAATAATAAGAAAGTAAAAGAGAGATATTAAATGTGAAAAAAGTAGAAAACATTTGGTCATCCCTATACATTAAGAAAACAAAATTCCACATACATTCATGAAAAAATCTCAAGGGCAAGTAGGAATAGAAGAGAACATCCTAAACTTGATTAAGGTAACAACAAAAACAAAAACAAAGACCAAAAAACTCAACCCTACCAAAACTATTTTAAATATGGAAACAGTGGAAGTATTCTCTGTGTGACCTAAAAAGAAGAATAAGCATGCTACTATCACCACTTCTACTGCATGTCACACTGGAGGATTAGAAAGGAGAAAATAAAACTGTCATCATTCATATATGATATAATTGTTTACTTAGAGAGCAAAACATCCGCCAAAAATTATTCAAACTAATGAGTTGCTCACTGGGGTTGGATATATGAACAACATGTAGAAGTAGATTACATTTCTAGATGCACCAACAAACAAGTCAAAAAATTAATTTCAAGTAACTCCTCTTATAGTGGCAATAAAAAGCATAAAGCATCTAGGAATAAATCTTAAAAGAGGTTCAAGATTGGACCATAGAAAATTAGAATATTTTCCTGAAAGACATGACAGAAAACCTAAATAAATCCATGTTCATGGATTGCTGTATTGTATTGAATTTAATATTGAAAAGATGCCAGATGCCTACAGGCTGATTAGTGGTACAATGCTAACACTGTTAAAATCTCAATACCTTTACTTCTTTTCTGGTGGAACGTGATGAGTTAATTCTGTATGGCAGAGTAAAAGGCTAAGAATTGTCAAAACACCAAGGAAGGAAGGCTTTTCCTATCAAGAATTAATATAAAGCTACAGTTAGTCAACAAGGTATGGTATATGAACATGGATAGAAAAATGGAATAGAATGGAATAGCCAAAAACAATTTCACAAACATAGGGAACATTGGTATTTTATATTAGTGGGGAATGGAGGAACTATTTAATAAATAAAGTCAGAATAAGTGTTTATCTTTATCTGTGACAAAAGAAGTAGAGTTGTTTACTTATCTCATATCATATCAAAATGAACTCCAAAATAAACCAAATAATAAAAATGCCCAAAAATAAACTCCAAAAAGATTACAACTTAAATTTCAAAAGCAGAACTTTAAGACTTAAACAAAACCACCCTTCTTTTCTTGGGTTAGGAAAAAATTTCTTAAACATGGCACACAAAAAGAACATTAATTTAACTATATTAAAATAAGGAACTTCTAGACATCAAAGAAGACTTTAAAGAAAGTGAAAAAACATGCATGGGTTTGGATTTATGGCAGGCCTCACCCTGGGTCTCTCAGAGAGCCCTATGCCAGAGTAAACTGCAGCCTTGAACCATTGCCTGGCCTCTTCCCATAGGCTACCAGCCATGAAGTGGGTTGCACAATGGAGAGAGAGAGAGAGAGAGAGAGAGAGAAAGAAGGGGTGGGGGGAGGAAAAGGCAATACATAAACTAAGAAAATATATTTGCTACACATAAAAATAACTTCCTTGTGGGCTGAAAAGTGAACAAACAACTCAATAAGAAAATGGAAAAGGACATAAATTGGCATTTACAGAAATGGAAACACATATGGTCAATAAACACTCAGAACTGAACAATAATAATAATAATTAGGGAAATGAAAATTACAATCACAATGAAGTTTCATTTTATACCTTTCAATTAACAAAACATAAAAAAGGACAGTACTAATTATAGGAGAGGTTGTAGATTCTTATATAATGCTGGTGATCCAACCCTATAAAAAACATCTAATAATATCTTAAAATGTAGAGTAAAGATTAATAGAACAACAAACAGGAAAAAGTCTACAATCATAACAGAACTTTTTAATATCAGCAATTAAAGAGCAATCAGTCAGTGAAAATATAGCAGAGGCTCCTGGTCAAGATGGCAACATAGGTAGACATGTCTCACTTCTTCACAAAATCACATCAAAATTACAACTAAAATATAGAACAACCATCATTCAGGAACACTAGAAGATGAGTTGAATGGAAGGCAACTGCAGTACTGAAGAAACCACATCCATCCAGACTAGTAGAAGGCTGTGGATGTGGAACAGGCTGGCCCCACACCCACATGGATAAAAATTTGGGAGGGATGTCTGAGGAGCAAGAAGTCCGAGACCCACACCAGGCTCCCCAGCCCAGGATTCCAGTGCCAGGAAGATAAATTTCCACAACTCCTGGCTGAGAAAATCAGCAAAGATTGAGTTGGTAAAGGAGGCTGCTGGACACCTAAGCAATTCCTCTTGGGGAACCCACACACAAACTCACCTACTCAGACTGGCTCCCTCTGAGCTCCAACACTGGGGTGGCAGCTTGAAGGGCACCAGCAATATACAGGGAGAGACTGAAGTGTCTGTCACTGGGATGAGAAGAGGCCATTGTCTCTTTACTGAGTCTTCCCTGTCCCCCAACAGATCCCATAGACTGGTGCCATATCTGAGATTCTGTCAACCTGGCTAACACTATGTGACCCACCTTGGAGATCCACAGAGGCTCTGTCCCACCCAATTTACAAGCCCACTCAAGCTGTTTTTCCATAAGCATGGCTGGTCTTGGCTACTAAATTCTATGAAACAAGCAATAGCTGGCTTCAGTGAACCACATTAGACTCATAACTTGGATTCTCCTGGGAATCTCCAAGTCCAGCACAAGTAGCAGCCATCTCAGATTGCTTTACAGATCAGGCTGGGTACCCTGGGCAAAACACAGGTAGGGGGCTGACTTTGGCCTGCACCACCTGGGAAACCCCAGGGCCAATGCACCCAGTGGACAGCTACAGACCATGTTGGAGTACTACCACCCTGCCCCTGTACAGTTGATCCTTCACAGAGGGCAGAGGTCTGTGGTAAGTGGTCACAGACAGTCACTGCAGCTGACTGGCCTGGGTAAATCACTGCCATTGATCTTCCAACAGCAACCAAAACTCAACTACAAGAAGAAGGTGTGCTCAGCCCACCCAAAAGGTGCATCTTGAGTATCCAGCCTGGATGATAAGGAAGGCTGTGCCACTGGACCCCTCAGGACACCTACTATACATTAGGCCAAACTACCAAGACATGGAGGAGTCAAAGCAGCTCTCCCTAATGCATAGAAACAGACACAGGGAGGCTGCCAAAATGAGGAGAAAAAGAAACATGGCCCAAATGAAAGAATAAATAAAACAGATAAAAACAGGGAAAAAGAGCTAAATGAAATGGAGATAAGCAATCTATGAGATGGAGAATTTAAAACACTGTTTATAAGGATGCTCAAGGAATTTAGTGAAGGCCTCAATGGCATAAAAAAGACTCAGTCAGAAACAAAGTTTACACTAATTGAAATGAAGAACAATTTACAGGGAAACAACAGTAGAATGGATGAAACCAAGAATCAAATCAATGATTTGGAACATAAGGAGGCAAAAAACTACCACTCAGAACAATAAGCAAAAAAAAGAATAAAAAAAATGAGGATAGTATAAACAGCTTCTGGGACAACTTGAAGAGGTATAACATGCACATCAGGGACATGCCAGAAGGAGAAGAGAGAGAGTGAGAAATTGGAAATCTATCTGAAAAAGTAGTGAAAGAAAACTTCCCAAATTTGGTGAAGGAAATAGACATGCAAGTCCAGAAAGTGCAGAGAGTCCCCGTTATGATGGATGCAAAGAGGTCCACTCCAAGACACAACATTATCAAAAGGCCAAAAGTTAAAGATAAAGAGAGATTCTTAAAAGCAAGAGAAGTTAGTTACCAGGAGATTATTAGATGTGAGGGGGGAGGGGAAGAATGGGTAAAGAGGTGAGGAGATTAAGAAGTACAAATAGGCAGTTACAGAATATCCATGTGGATGTAAAGTACTGTATAGGAAATGGAGTAGCCAAAGAACTTTTACACATGACCCACAGACATGAACAATGGTGGGGGGATTGCTTGAGGGAGTAGGGGGTGCTGGGTGGAGGGGGGCAAATTGGGAAAAATCAGGACAACTATAATAGCATAATTGATAAAATATAATTTAAAAAATACAGAAGAATTGAAAACAATGATTGACAAACTTGATTTACTATTTTATTTTCCCCCCAGAATGTAAGTTTTATGTTCATTGAAAGTTACTGAAAAGTGCTAAATTTTGTAACCTTTGAGATATGGTTAAGTTTTACAGAAATATTGGAGAGGAGAAAAGAGTTAGGGAAAAAACATCTGTTTTCACTAAAAATGTTACACACATTGAAGTCAGATAAGTGGACCAAATTATCTGATGTACTGATTCTATTCAGCACTACAAATTATACATCCTTTCTAGCACAAACAAACTATTTTAAAAACACCTAGACCAGATGGTGCCTCAAAAATCTGTAATGAATTAATATAGAATGTGTTTTCTGATTACAATGAAATTAAGGGGCATTTCTTAACTAGAAAAGCCCAACCTTTTTAGAAATTAAAAATCAGCTTCTAAATATCCATGGGACAAATAAAATATCACAAAATATTTAAGACTGGGCAATAATGGAAATAGTAGATAAAACAGAACTAAGAAAAAAATTTGTAGGCTTAAAATGCTTATATTGTGAAATTAGAAAAGCTGTAGATTAATGAGTAATACAGCTATTTTGTAAAATTAGAAGTGAACTGAAAAATAACTTTCATAAATCAGAAAAAGTTAAGAAAAAAGAAAAAATAATGCTATAAAATATATATTAAGATCATCTAAAGAGCCAAAATTTAAGTGTTTGGTAAGGTTGATAAAATTGATAAACCTCTGGTAAGATCAATAAAAAATAGAAAATGGAAAGATAAGCAAAATCAGGATGGGATAGTAGACAGAGTTATGGATGGTGCAGACAAAGAAGATATAAACAATTTTATGCAAATACATTTTAAATTTTATTATTATGGTCAAATTCTTAGAAAACTGCATCTTTTAAACACTACATAAAAAGAAAAAGAAAAGAAAAGTGTCTTTTATAACTATGAAATGAATTAGTAATAAAAAACATCCAGACCTGGATGATTTTAAGCCTACCAGAATATCCAAGGAGAAAGTAATCACTCACACAAAGTAGTCCAGAGTATAGATAAAGGAGGACTATCCCCCAATTCATTTATTAGGGTCACAACCTAGATATAAAAATCTGATTAGAATAGTATGAATAAAAGAAAATTATAATGGCTAATACAAAATTGTTAATGTAGACTCTAAAATATCAGCAATATATAAAAAGGAAAATCCATTATAGTCTAGTCAATTTTTCTCAGGAGTGCAAAGTTGATTTTCATTTAAAAAATCAATTAATATAATTTTCTAACTTTAGATAATAAATGAGAAAAAAGCATGTGATTAATTTTATAGAAACTTTTAATTAAAAATTTTAATTATTAATATTCAATAGCTATTCATGAGTTATGACTAAAGATCATATGACTATGCATGTACGTAATTTTTAAAAATTATGCATAAATGATTAGAATTAATAGAATTTAGGAACCTGCTGGTTGTAAAATGAGTATATAAAAACTGTGTTCTTATATATAATAAGTTATGCTAAAACAATTGCACATTAATGTTAAAAAATAAAATTGGACTTACAGCTATATCAAATATAGAAATAAAGTTTATGTAGATTAAAGGCCTAACTAAAAAGAAAGAACAATAAACATTTTAGATGATAAAACGTTAAAAAAATTCTCATAGTTTTAGGATGGGGAAGGATTTCTTAAACAGAAGCATCAACCACAAGAAAAATGGTGGCCCTGGCCAGGTGCCTCACTTGGTTGGAGTGTTGTCCTACACACCAAAAGGCTGCTGGCTCAGTTCCCAGTTAGGGCACATACCTAAGTTGTGGGTTTGATCTCTGCGGGGCACATACAGGAAGCAGTAAATCAATGTTTCTCTCTGACATAGATGTTTTCTCTCTCTTTCACTCTCCCTTCCTCTTTCTCTAAAATCAATAAAAAATATCCTCAAGTGAGGATTTAAAAAAATGATGATTTTGACTGCATTAAAATTAAGAATTTCTATTCATCAAAATACATCATAAAGACAGTGAAAACAGAAGTTCCAGTCAACATGGTGGAGCAGGTAAATGCTGTGCACACCTCCTCCCAAGACCCTTTCAAAATTACAACTAAATTATAGAAGACTCAACCTGGAGAACCATCTGAAGACTAGGTGAACAGAAGTCCTATAATTAAGGATATGAAGAAGGAGCCATGTAGAGATTGGCAGGAGGAGCAGAGAAGCCAAACAGGCTGGTCCTACGCCCACATGTGGCAGTTGCAAGTTCGGGGGGATATGTCAACAAGAGAGAGGAATGAGGGATCCCAGCCCCACATGAGGTTTCCCAGCTGAGAGTACCAATACCAAGAAGAGAGCCCCCACAACATCTGGTTGTGAAAATCAGTGGTTTCATCTCTCTGGGTGAGACTGAAAGGCTGCTGGAAACCTAGGTGTCCTCTTAAAAAGGCCCATGCACAGACTCACTTGCAGGCACTTACCCTGGGCTATGGCAAAGGTACTGCAGGTTGGGAAGTGTGAGAGACATACAGGGAGAAACTGAGTTGTGTAGCTTCAGCGCAGAGGGTGGAGGGACAGCCACCATTGTCCTGGCTGAGCCCTCCTCCAACACAGCTGACCATGAAGTGCCATCTTCCCTGTGTTGAGTCCTCTCCACATGGCCAAATATGAACCTACATTAGCATGGTGAACTCCACTTGCTCCAAAGTGATGACTCTGTGAGACCGTGCCTCCCGCCCCACAAATTCATGCACCACGTACTACCAGAGACTATTTCAACAGCAAGAAGTAGCCCCAGTCTGGGCTACAGTCTTTCTTAAAAAACTCTCAAAGGTTGTCAGGCCCCAGGCATGTGGCAGCTGGCCTCAGTGTGTCCTGTGCCTTTCACTGAATGGACACAGGTTCAGCACTGATGCAGAATCTGGGTCTGTATTAACCTACTGAGCACCACTGGCCCCACTGTGGGGACTCCTTGATATCCCACCTCACCCAAACCTCATACCTCCCGAGGCTCTTTTAGTGGTGGAACATTATAGGCAACTAACAATGCTGCAGTAGGACTTGGGGTGCTCTGCACATTTTGCCTAGCTGCCCCAGGTCTGGTACTGGTCACAGCTGTCCTTGGTTCACAGCATGACCCCTCCCATGCACCTCCAGGTCTAGCACAGGCAGTTACCAACTGTAGATCACTTTGTACCTACCACCAGGTAGCCTGGAGCCATTCACAGGCAGTGACTGACTTTGGCCTGAATAGTAGCACCTCTCAAGAGGCCCTAGAACTACCACACCTGGTGACTGGTTTCAGACCACAACAGAGCATGACTCATTAGCCCCACAATGGCACATTCAAAGGGTGGTCTTGGCAGGTACCAGAGGCTGCTGGGGTGAATCCCACTTCATGGCACCAACCCCAACACAGCAGTTTGTATGCTGTGGTTGTAACCAAGTCTCACAACCAGTCAGCCTGAGGGTCAATCCAACCGATGGACATGCCAACAGCATTCAAGACTCAAGTACAACAGGAGGGTACACAGAAGCCCACACAAGGGACTCTCCTGAAGCACCAGGCTCGGTTGGGGAAATTGTGCCACTGGACCCCTAAAGACACATACTATATAAAACCACCCTGCCAAGACTGGAAGATGTAGCAGATCTACCTAATAAATAGAAACAAACACAGAGAGACAGCCAAGCAAGGAGACAAAGAAACATATCCCAAATGAAAGAACAGGAGAAAACTCCAGAAAAAGATCTAAACAAAATTGAGGCAAGTAATCTATCAGATACAGAGTCCCAAACACTGGTTGAAAGAATGCTCAAGGAACTTAGTGAGAACTTAAGAGATAGTAAGAATGAAAAAGGAGCTAGAAACCATAACAAAGAACCAATCAGAAATGAAAAGTACAATAACTGAAACAATGAATACACTAGAAGGAATTAATAGATTGAATACAGAAGAGAATTTTATCAGCAATTTGAATGACAAGGTAGCAAAAAACACTCAATTAGAATAGCAAAAAGAAAAAAAGAATTTAAAAAATGAGGATAATGTAAGGAAACTCCAGGAAAACTTCAAGAGTACCAACACTTTCATCATAGGGGTACCAGAAAAAGAATAGAGGGAGCAAGGGATTGAAATGTTATTGGAGGATACAATGACTGACAACTACCCTAATCTAGCAAAGGAACAAGACATACAATTCCAGGAAGTGTAGAGTCTCAAACAATATGAACCCAAAGAGGCTCAAACCAAGACACATCATGATTAAAATGGCCAAGGTTAAAGACAAAGAAAGAATCTTAAAAGCAGCAACAGAAAGGCTGTTAGTTACCTACCAGCCTTTCCCATAAGAAAAAAGTTCCCATAAGATTGTCAGCTGATTTTTGAACAGAAACTTTTTAGGCCAGAAATTGACATGAAATATTCAAAATAATGAAAATTAAGACCACTCTACCAAGCAAGGTTATAATTTAAAATTGAAGGTGAAATAAAGAGCTCCCCAGATAAGAAAAAGCTAAAGAAGTTCATCACCACCAAACCAGTGTTATAAAAAATGTTAAAGGGACTTCTTTAAGAAGAAGAAGGGGGGACAAAAGAACATAAATATGAACAATAAAATGGCAAAAAAAAACCCCTAGGTACCTATCCATAATCATTTTAAATACAAATGGATTGTACGTTCTAAGAAAAAGATAGGGTAGATTAATAGATAAGAAAACAAAATTCATATATGTATATGTGTCTATAAGAGACCCACTGCAGACCAAAAGACACACATAGACTGAAAGTAAAAAATGGAAAAACATATTTCATGTAAAAGGAAACAAAAAAAGCTGGGGAAGCAAACTTATATCAGACAAAATAGACTTTAAAACAAAGCCTCTAACAAGAAACAAGAAAAAGAACATTTCATAATGATGAGGGGATCTGAAAAAGGATCAGTCCAATAGAGGATATAACCCTTGTAAACTTTTATGCACTCAAAATAGGAATGAATATATATGTAAAGCAAGTATTGATGGACATTAAGAGAGAGATCAATAGTAATAGGGTCCTGGTAGGGGACTTTAACACCCCATTTACATCAATGGATAGACCTTCCAGACAGAAGATCAATAAGGAAACAGTGCCCTTAAATGACAAATTGGACCAGATGGATTTAAATGATATTTTTAGAGCATTTCACCCCAAAGCAGCAAAATATAAATGTTAGGGCACAAAACGAGTCTCAAGACATTTAAGAAGATTGAAATTGTATCAAGTATCTTCTCCAAACACAATGGTATAAATCTAGAAATCAATTACAAGGAAAAAACCCCTGAAAAATACACAAACACAAAGTGGCTAAATAACATGCTACTAAACAATGAATGGATTAAGAAGATCAAATAAGAAATTGAAAGATACCTTGTTACAAATGAAAGCAAACATAATGACCCCAAAACTACGGGGCACAGCAAAATCGCTGTCCTAGGAGGAAAATTCATAGCAATACAGGCCTACCTCAAGAAACAAGAAAAATCTCAAATAAATAATCTAACCTTATACTTAAAGGAACTAGAAAAAGAACAACAAACAAAGCCCAAAGTGAGTAGAAGGAAGAAAACAATACATATTAGAGTAGAAATAAATGAACAAAAAATTACAAAGGATTGAGGAAACCAAAAGCTGGATCTTTAAAAAGATAAATAAAATTGATAAACCTTTAACTAGACTCATCAAGAAAAAAAGCAGAGAGGACTCAAATAAATAAAATCAAAAGAAAGAGAATTAACAATTGACACCACAGAAATACAAAGGATTTTAAGAAAATACCAGGAATAATTATGTGCCAGCGAATTGGACAATCTGGGAGAAATGGATAAATTCCTAGAAACATGCAATCTTCCAAGACTGAATCAAGAAGAAACATAAAATCTGAACAGGCTGATTACTACCAATGAAACTAAATCAGTGATCCAAAAGCTCTGGACTAGATGGATTAACAGGTAAATTTTAACAAACACTTAAAGAAGGATTAATACCTATCCTTCTTAAGCTATTCCAAAAAATTCAAGAGGAGGGATAGTTCCAAAGCTCATTTTATGAGGTCACAATTACCTTGATTTCAAAACCAGACAAAGACATTACAAAAAAGAAAAATTATAGGCCAATATCCCTGACGAATAAAGATGCAAAAATCCTCAATAAAATATTAGCAAATATGATTCAGCAATACATTTTAAAAATCATAATCCATGATCAAGTGGTATTTATTCCAGGAATGCAAGGTTGACACAATACCCACAAATCAATAAATGTGATACACCATATGAACAAAATGAAAAATAAAAATCATATAATCATATCAACAGATACAGAAAAAGCATTTGACAAAATTTAGCATATATTTATGATGAAAACTCTGTGCAAAGTGAGATACCTTAGCATAATAAAGACCATACATAACAGAACCACTGCTAACATCTTACTCAATGAGGAAAAGCTAAAAGAGTTTTCTTCAGATCAGGAACAAGACAAGGATATCTACTTTCATCACTGTTATTCAATATAATATTGAAAGCCCTACCCACAGAAATCAGACAAAAAGAAATGAAAGATATTCAAATTAGAATGGAAGAAGTAAAACTGTCATTTGCAGCTGACATAATACTGTATATAAAGAATCCTAAAGATTCTACCAAAAAACTATTAAAACTGCCCTGATTGATGTGGCTCAGTTAGCTGGATGTTGTCCTGCAAAGCAAAAGATTGCCGGTTTAATTCCAGGTAAGGGCACATGCCTGGGTTGCAGGTTTGGTCCTTGGTTGGGATGCATGTGAGAGGCAGCCAGTCAATGTTTCTCACACTGATGTTTCTCTCCTTTTCTTTCTCCCTCTCTTGCCCTCTTCCTAAGAAAATTATTATTACTACTGACAACTGAATTCAGTAATCAACAGGATACAAGACTGATATTCAGAAATAGGTTCCTTTTTTATATACCCATAATGAACTATCAGAAAGAGAAATTAAGAAAATAATCACAGCACAATTGCATCTAAAAATATATGAGGTCTGTTCAAAACAGTCTAGCTATTGTTAATATAACAAGAATAGTTCATGTGACATCGATGTAATCTGGCAGCCAAGGAGAGTGGACTGGAATGCACATACATGAACAATGATGACTTCATTGTACTAGTCAGTGGGGGTGGTGGACACCATTGAGTGAGCTTGTGTACTGTGTGGCTGTTGCATCCAAAATGACTAAGTAAGAAGAGCAGTGAATCTGCATCAAATTTTGCATTAATTTTGAATGTTCCTTCACAGAAACTATTTGGGTGATTCAGAAGGCGTTTGTGGACAGTGCAATGAGTGCAGCATAGATAAAAGTGTGGCACAAATGCTTCAAAGATGGTTGAGAATCTGTTGAAAGTGACCATCTTCTGGAAGGCCTACAACCAGCAGAACACCTGAGAATGTTGAATGTGTAGGGCTGCAATAAACAAAGATTTGTGACTGGCAGTGCAAGAATTAGAAGCTGATCTGAGGATTCCAAAAACTACTGCAGGACCTTTCATGAAATGTGTCATGGCAAAATTCATCCCATGGCTTCTGCCACTAGAGCAGAAAGAACATTGTGCTGCAGCTGCTAATGACTTGATTCAAACCACTACCAATGAACCAGAGTTCTTTAAAAAGATAATTGGAAATGAATTGTGGGACTGCGGCTGCATGTATGATCTGGAAACGAAGGCCCAGTCACCCCAATGGAAGCTACCTGGTTCTCTATGCCTGAAGAAGGCACAGCAAAGTAGCAGCAAGATCCAGATCATGTTAACTGTGTTTTTTGATTGGGAAGGTGTTGTCCATCATGAGTACACCCCTGCAGGCGAAAAAATTAATAAGGAGTACTACCTTAGTGTTCTTTGTTGGTTGAGAGATGCAATATAATGAAAATGGCTACAGCTATGAGCAACCGGTGATTGGCAGCTTTATCACTACAACATGCCCACTCACGCATCACATCTTTCACAGAGTATTTTTGGAGAAACATCAAATCACCCAGGTGACTCAGCTCCCCTACAGTCCAAATTTGGCACCCTGTGACTTCTGGCTTTTCCCCAAACTAAAATCACCTTTGAAAGGGAAAAGATTTCAGAATGTCAATGAAATTCAGAAAAAATGACAGGGCAGCTGGTGATGATTCCAAAAAAAGGATTGTGCAGAGTATTTTGAACAGTAAAAAGGATGCTGCAGGAACTGTGTGAGGTCCCAAAGTGCCTACTTTGAAGGGGACTGAGGTGTCACTGTTGTATGTACAATGTTTCTTGTATCTTGTATCTTCTGCAACAAAAGTCTCTATTTTTCATATTACATGGTGGGGTACTTTCTGGACAGGCCTCATATATGTAGAATGTAAAGCTTATGAACACAGAAAAATATTTTCCAAAAATTTCTTGTGATGCAATGTAATGGCAACTACCATAATATCATGTACTTTTGTGGTGATCAGTAGATTTTGTTTACTTAGATTGACATGTGTAATAGTTTGCAAATATTTTAAATTTTCAAGCTGTCTTAAATATGGAAGTGTATCTTAAAGTATTTCCATGAGGCATATTCTGAAATCTCCAAGATATCCCTGGATAGTGGAAAATATATATATAAGAGGAACATAAAGGGGAATGAGCCTAGGGAGATATCTACAATTGCATCAAGCAAGTTAACTCAAATGAACATTTCTGACAAAAAATATGTGCTTCTGACTTATGCAGTAAAAACAATTGCTCCATCTATTAAACTTTACCTAAATAATATATTTTTTAGAAGCACATGCTCTTCCTGATTTTGGATAACCTTTGTTTGAGAAATTGTTAACTATTCTTCTTCATCCAAATAAGTTATTTTGATAATTTCTGAATATGTTTTTCTGAAGCTTCTTCCCTGATGATGAGAATGAGGCTCAATATTTTTTGATATATGGAAACTTAATAGAACCTATGTAAAATTTTTGTACCATTGAAGGCAAAAACTGGTTAATATGTTTTAAAGCTTTTCTCTTTATTACAAGAGAACTACATGCACATATTGGAAAATTTATAATATATAGCTGAGCCAGTAAAATTAAATGAAAATTTTGCTAACAAAAAAAGAATGAAAATAAAAGTCTACATTAGGGAGGACAATATCTATAGCTCATATAAGTATTAAAACTTAGCATGCAGAATATATTTTAAATATTCTGAGAAATCAATAAAAAACATTTATCAGGACAGTAAAAAATGGACAAAATGTTTAAATAGGTTGTTCATAAAGGAGGTCCAAAGGTCCAATTAACACATGAAAGTGGCTTAACTTTACAAGTAATCAGGGAAATGCAAATTAAAGTCACAGTGTCACACTTCTAAAATGTGCTTTTCAGAAGTGCGGGCTCACTCCTGTTGGTTTCCTTATCTTCGCAGGGCAATCCTCTTTCTCTCATTTCCTAACAGGCTCTGGTTCAGGCTGACACCTGCCAAACTCTCCTAAGCCCCACTCATCAGGGTTTCCAAGTTCAACGCTCTGCCCTCTGCTGGCCTGACTGAGATTTGGTAGCTTCTCTTTCAAAGCACGCTGGGGTGGCTCTGACTAAGCGCTAGATTTCTAATGAGGGCTTTACCCTGCATCAGCTGCTTGACCAATTCCCATTGCCCTTGGGTCCCTTTACTTATCTCGTGAAGTTTCCAATTCACAGGAACTTGGAAATGCTTCTGCTATTGTACAGTGTCTGCAAATGTTATATGAGGCTTCCAAAAGAGAGACTTCTTAAGGCTGCCACCTGCTCGTGGTTTAACCTCTGCAGTGACATATTCTTCTAAGGCCAAGGTCTGAGGGCTTACTCTACTTTCTAAGCTACTATCCTTTCCTAGTCCTCCTTATGTTGTCCTACCTGTCACCTAAATCCTTACCATGGAGTTAGACACCTCTTCCCTGTGGTGCTAATACAAATCCTGGAAGTGTGCAGCAGTATCGTTCGCTTCCAGTTTATTCTGATCAAGATCATTCCCACAAAAACACATGTGTATGGCACTTCCCACTGCCATGAGCTGTCACCCTGTGTGCACAACCCAAGACTGTCTGCTTCCAATCTGTTATAGAAAGACTATACAAATATCTTTCAAAAATTATCTGCTATAAGGCAATCTTTCATCATAGTATAGGACCAACACAAAGGGTGTTACTGACAATTTAAGTGGAAACTCGAGATTTGCCATTGTAATTCAAAACCTTAACAAGAATAGGATTTTTTTTTAGCTTCTTCTCTCCTTTTGACATTCTTAGACTCAGTTCTTTGGAATCCATTCCCTTAGAATACTTGTGTGTGTGCATGTGTTTGAGTGTGTGTACACGTACACCTTTCCATCATTGAAATTGCTTCTCTCACAAGAGTCTAAGAGTTCCTGATCAGATTGTTATTCGCTGGCCTACAGGGTTTGACAACCCACTAAAAGCTTCTATACCTTCAGATGAACATCTTAGTCTCAATTCTAAACTTAACCTGATGTTGCTCTATTTACTTAAAATGGGTCTTTTGCGTCTATATCAGTTATCAAGAAATGTATTCCTCATCTACATTTAACTGTTATATTCTCTTTTTGGAATTTTTCCAATTATCACCCAAGAAAAATTTACTTATGCATAGGGTAGTATAGCTAGGAAAAATGGATAAAAGAGTCATTATTTTAGTATAAAATGCACATATTGAGTCAGACATCAAAACTTCACTCAGTTTTCCCTGAAATAATGAAACAAATCTTTCTCAAAGAAAACAGTCACTTAACAGATATGTATAGGCAACATCCACATATGAGGGATTGAATTAAATCATGAAATCATAAAAAGACACAAAATCATTTTCTTAATCATTACCTTAGATCATCATATTAGGATTTTGATAGCCTCTTTAAAAGTTAGTCTTTCATTTAATTAATATTTATTGAGTGTGTAACACATTCTAGGTACCATGTTAGTAAATGGAGATTCAGTTATGAGCATCACAAACACAGTTCGTGCTCTTGCGGAGCCTAGATTTTGGAGTGGAGACTAGTGCAGTAGGATCTGTAGGATAGGGTGCTGTGGGAGCACAGAGGCTACCTAATTCAGTCTTGGAGAGATAAAGAAGGGATCCCCAGGGTAGTAATGTTTAAGCTGCAACTGGAAGAACATGTAGGAATTAACCAGGTACAGACCAGGAGGTGGGGGTGAGGTGGGAGGTGAGGAATGTTTAAGGGAGCACCCTATACAAATGATGAGAGCTGAGGAACAGAGACGCATCTGAGGGATCATGGTGCTTCACTGTTTTTGGAGCACCCAGAGCGATGTGGAAATAAGGAGAGACGAAGCTGGAGAAGAAAACTGCTCCTATAATTATTGTTGTCAGGGAATGGGGAGAGTTGTGCATTGCTTTTATAATAAGTAGATTTAATACTGTGTGTCAGACAATGTCATCATGGGTGTGATAAAAACAGTAAGAGTCCAGATAGGCCGTGCTGCTATAACAACGAGATCTCACAAATTCAGTGCCTGAGAGGACAAGAAGTTTATTTCTTTCTTGCTTTGCAGGACCGTGTGGTTTCAAGTCAGTAGCTAGGGGTAATAAAGAGGAAAGTGGGCTCTGTTCCTGGTACAGACCCAGGATGGTTGCAGCTGAGCTGCCTTTGTCACCACCACAAAAGGGGAAAAGTGGATCTGCATGGGTGGTTATAATGGGCCAGGCCTAAAAGTAGCACAATGTGCTTTTCTCACAGTTCATTCGTCAGAACCCAGTCACGTGGCTACACTAGCTGCAAGGTATCTGGAAAATGGAGCCTAGCTGTACTCCAGGAAGAAGAGGATTTGGGGGAAGAACTGGCAGTCTCCACCATAGTGATGGAGGGAAGAGCTAGTGGACTTTCAACAGGACCATTGCTCACACTTTCCCCTCAAACCCCTTTGTCTGCTTGCCTCTGGTCATCTCATAGTCCCTGGCTTCTTTTGGTTTCCACATAGGTCCCCTTAGACTATTAATCTCCACTCTACCCACCAGTCTTTCCTCAACTACATTCAATACATGCATCAATCTTCTCTGACTCTCAGGACAACAGGATGTTTGCTTGCCCTGCTCGGCCTGTTTTAAGGAAAGAGTCCAGCCCTCCTGGTCAGTTGGAGTAACTAGAAATGCTGGTTGGTGAATCAGTGGGAGGCACTCTATGTCAGCAAGACACCCATTCCAAAGCAACACACACTGAATGCGTGCAAAGATGTAGTCACGCTCAGAACACAACATTGGCTCACTTGCCCTACTTCCTCAAGACTCAACTTTCAAAAAGAGTGGACACACCCAGACTGACCAGTGGGTCGTTAAAAACAGGGATGTCAACATGCTCTGATCTGAGTGCCAACAAAAATATCTCCTTTGTGCAGATGCTTTCTTCATATTACACTCAGGAAAGGCAAAGAAGTTTGACCTGTGTGGGTTGAAGAGCCACAGATTTCTCTCCTTGGGGCTTCTCAGGAGGTATGGAAAGAGGCGTGAGTGTTGTTTTAATGGGAGTTGGAGCTGCTACTTTCATAACTACTGATTAGTCCTATTCGCTGTTGGGAAACCCTGGGGCTCGACATCAAAGGCCTCATTGTTTGGTTATTTCTCTCTTTCATTGTGTCACCTTGGTAAGGTGTCCTTTCACTCAGCAATGTCTTCTGGGTCATTTTTCATAACGCTGAGAAGGTGTGGATGAAAGTAGTACAATGAAGATTTGGAGATACCTTTCCTTATTAAGAGTTTAAACTGACATTCAGCAGAGATGAGGAGGGATGAGAAATTTGTTGATGAAGAATTTGTTTTTATTTGTTTATGTTCTTGGGTATGTCTCATTTTTTGTACAGATTCAAGTATTTTAAAATCATATCTGTGCCTGTGATTCACAGAGACCTCTACTGGCATTATAAGTAAAACAGCTGCTATCTAGAAAAAGGGAATCTGGATGTTAGGGTTTTTATTGCTCTCTTCATTTAATATACAAGCCTCATGGAAATCCAGTCAAATAATTTTTCCTTAAGGCTAATTTAGGTATTACAGTGTATAACAGATTAGTATTTTGATATTATCCGTAAATATCACATAGTTATTATTGACCACCTGATTCTTAGCCATGTTCCAAATTGAGTTAGCTATATGAACATAATAACTCACAGCAATGTTCATCTCTTATTCTGTTAGTCTTTTTTAAAACCTTTCCAAGAAGCCCTCCTTCAATCACCTCCACTATTGTTTTTCTTTATATCTTACATTTGTTTCTTATTTATTCTAGCAAAGCCCCTGTATCAGTTAGGATAGGCCAACTAATGCTGTGACAACAAATAATCCCCAAATCTCTGGCTTAAATCACCAAGTATGTTTCCTCCTCATACTCCATGGACAGTATGGCTCAGCAGGGGGCTCTGTCCATGTGTAGATACCAAGGGACCTGATCCAGGCAGACAATTGGCTCCATACTAACATGAGCTCCATAATCATCACGTTGGGTCAAGTGAATTCAGTGAAACACACACTGGCTTTTCACATTCTATTGACAAAAGGACCACAGATGGTCACAATTAACTGCAGATCAATAAGAAACAAAGGATACGTTAAATTAGCAAACGTTGTCTATTTGAATAAGTCTTACAATCTTAAAGCACTTCCTTTTCTCAGGGAAGTAGGAAAAGTAGGTTAATATTTTTTCATTTTACATACAAGAAAACCAAGGCTTAGAGAGATGAATACATTTTAAGGTCAAACATGTTCCCTTTAGGGTACACTATCATGATGGCTAGGGATTTAAAAAAATTAGCTACAATTTTTCAGCAGCATATTTGTAAAGTTTTAATGAACAAGTGCCAATGCTGTAGCCTGGCATTCAGAGTGATAGAAAGTGAACAACATTTCTCTAGCTATGGTGCCCATCAGCAATCAGAAAACTCCAAGTCCTTTAAAGTCCCTCCTGCCAGCTATCCTAGGAGTCACGGGGGATATTTACCATGTGCTAATCAATCTGGTCAGCCAGGTGCCATGTGGTCTGTCCTTGTCCTGACTGCCTGGTGACTGTTCCTGCTAAGCCCTTGAAGCCTGTGTTGAAGAAACTCATGCTCCCTCCAGAGTAACAATGCACTTGTAAAATGGGTTGGGAACTCAGGGGAGCTGTCTCCTTTCACTTAGGAAGCCAGTGCCCAATGTGGGAAAAACTCTATTAGCTTTTACTGACTGTTTTGTTTTAGCTCTTTCTCTTTCAGTCTCAAACATGAGACTTTAGCCACTCTGTGATGCATACAGGATCTCCCTGTCCTCTTGTATCAGACCTGTAGGCCTCAGCTCTCCCTTCCCTTCCCTCCCCTCCCCTCCCCTCCCCTCCCCTCCCCTCCCCTCCCCTCCCCTCCCCTCCCCTTCCCTTCCCTTCCCTTCCCTTCCTTTCCCTTCCTTCTCTAATGATAAACTCTTTCCCAGAAAGCCCTTGGGTCACTCATGCAAACAGACACCTGGTGAGTCCATCTTACCCAACTTCCAGGCCAGGCATGCCCATACTTGTCTGACTGCCACATCCAATGGACCTACTTGCTACAATATTTTTGAGAGGAAGAGACTTGTTATTCCATATGGCAAAAAAAATATTGCTACTTAATGTCATGGATTTAAGTACATCAGTATTTCATGATTTGCTCAAAGAACATCATACATTTCAGATGTCTGGCCACCTAAACAGGTAATAGTAATTGGTGTAGGAAAATAAACACTGACCTCCACAGCCCAAACTTACATTTTAGTCTCGGATCTGTGTCCTGTGAACAACTTTGGGAAAGTAGTTTAGCCCCTCTGAGCCCTTTTATCATTCATAAAATAAAGGAAGGAGTATGGATGAATTTCTAAGGACTTTTTCAAGTATGAAATTTGTGATTTGTGGACAAGATTCACTACTTGCAATTGTTGTCAACAGGTGGCAGCAAAATCCCAGTCTTTAGTGAGTTAAGAAAAGAGGGCGCTACCTGCCTTTGATTTATCTTCAGAATTTTAGAGAACATTTTGTTAATTTTGTTCATCTTAAACATATGAGAAAATGAAAGCACTGCCTTTAAAGACTTTGTGATAGAAAGAAAATTTGTACAATGTTGTAAAATGAATTGAAAAGTATGGCTTTTATTTTTTCTATCTTATAACTTTATTTTATTTTATTTTTTATTGTTTTTTAAGTACAGTTGTCTCAATTCCCCCATTCCCCCCCTTCCTCTGCCCCACCCACCCCAACCTCCCACCCTCAATCTGACCACCCTTTGGCTTTGTTCATGGGTCCTTTATATATGTTCAATGTATATTAACTTTTTTCCAACATACTTACAAAAATGCCAAACTTATACAACATGCAAAAAGAAACTTCTGAAGTTGTTCATGCACACTCCTGTAGCTAAGTTAAAGATAAAAGATATAAAGGGCCCATTCTAAATATCACTTTATATGATAGTTTTAGTGTCCTAACCTTTAGCCAGGGCCACATTCCAAATAACCAGAAGACCTTGCTTTTTGTGACTTTGAATACTTCTTGCCAGCTCCTTCTTACCTGAAAAGTTTCTTTTGAGAAATCAGCTGATAGTCTTATGGGAACTCCCTTGTAGGTAACTCTCTGCCTTTCTCTTGCTGCTTTTAAGATTTTCTTTTTATCTTTTACCTTTGACATTTTAATTATGATGTGTCTTGGTGTGTTCCTCTTTGGATCCAACTTGTTTGGGACTCTCTGTGCTTCCTGGACTTGTATGCCCATTTCCTTTGCCAAATAGGGAAGTTTTCTTTCATTGTTTTTCAAATAAGTTTTCAATTTCTTTTCTTCCTCTTCTCCTTTTGGCATTCCTATGATTCAGATGTTGGCACGTTTGGGGATGTTCCAGAGTTGTCGTCGTCTTTTTTTTTTTTTTTTTTTAGTTCTTCTGTCTTCTTTCTGTTCTGGTTGAATATTTATTTATTCCTTATGTTCCAAATCATTGATTTGAATCCTGACTTCCTTCTCTTCACTATTGGTTCCCTGTAGATTTTTCTTTATTTTGCTTAGTGTAACCTTCATTTTTTCTTCATGTTGTTGCCATATTCAATGAGTTCTGTGAGCATCCTGATAACCAGTGTTTTGAACTCTGAATCTGATAGGCTGGCTATCTCTGAACTCTGTGTCAGATAGGTTGGCCTATCTCTCATAGGTTGGCTATCTCTGATAGGTGGGCTAACTCTGCATCTGATAGATTGGTTATCTCTGTTACCTATAGATTTTTCTTTATTTCACTTAGTGTAACCTTCATTTCTTCCTTTATGTTGTTGCCATACTCAGTGAGTCTTTGAGCATCCTGATCACCAGTGTTTTGAACTTTCCATGTGATAGGGTGGATATCTCTGTTTTGTTTGGTTCTTTTTCTGGGGTTTTGTTCTGTTCTTTCATTTGGGCCACATTTCTTTGTCTCCTCAGTTTGGTAGTCTTCCTGTGTTTGTTTCTGTGTATTAGGTAGAGCTACATTGACTCCATGTTAAAAGGCACCTGTAAATTGTGTGGAGTGGAGCCTTAGGTAATTGCCAAGGTGGGGCAACCCACTTCACCTCTCTGTGGCTGTGTGTGGGTGGAGGGCTTGGATTGGAGACTGTGCTGCTCCCTGTTTTCTGGGGGTTTGCCTGGCACTTGTCCCACTTCCAATCACTTCACCTACTGCCTGTATGAGACTGGTGCCCTTCCAGCTCTTGCCCTGGTATTGAATCCCAGAGTGGATAGGTTTGCATATGTTTTAAGACTATATGGGCCCTTTAACCAGAGTTCTCGGAAAATCTGGCAGTTTCTTTTACTGTCCCAACCCCCACTGGTTTTTATAGTCAAAAGTTATAGGGATTTATCTGCTTGGTGTTGGAAACCTGGGCTACATAGTCTGGCCTTGGGCTGGGATTGCTCACTCCCAAGATATCCCTCCCCATTTTTATCTACCACACATAAATGTGGGACCACACATGCCTATTCTGCTGCCACCTGCACCTCTCTGCACCACACTGCGTCTCCATTCCTCCTTGCCCCATCTCTGTGTCTCTGTCCCTCTTACCCACCTGGATAAATGTGGCTTCTTTAAATCCTTAGTTGTTGGACTTCCACACAACTCAATTTTATGAGAGTTCTGGGTTATATTTGTTTTGAAATTAATTGTAATTCTTTTTTATGCTTGTGCAAGGAGGCAAAGCATGTCTACCTATGCATCCATCTTGCCTGGAAAAGACTCTTGAAGATAGGAGCTTTATTGTAAGCTATCTCTGAAAGGAATTTGAAAGTTTAATAATGTGAATATTTAGATAGTATGTCACTCTTTTAAAATTGAAGGGAAGTTATATAAGCTACAGTCTTGAGCTCTTCCTGAATTACAGACTTGTACATTCAACTGCCTCCTTGACCTCTCTACTTAGATGTCAGAAAGCCTTAGTAAAGACAAAGAACTTTATATAAACACGAAACTTTAGGTTCCTTGATCAGGAGATTTAACTACATTATTTATTAGCAATGTTTGAATCTTTATAAAATTTTTTATATTAAAAAATACATGGGCATAGATAATAAGGGTGATTGACTATGGGAATAGGGGTGTGGGGTAGGATGAGAAATAGGGAAAAATTGGGAAAACTGTAACTGAACAACAATTAAAAAAAAAGAAAATGTTTTTGAGGTAAAAAACTAAAAACATACATTAGTTTAAAATCAGATATCACCAAGTCGACCATCAAGATTACAGAGCAACTAATAGATAGAGGAATACTAAAAAATATACAAGGAACAATCGTTGTTTGTTAGTTATAAGTACATGATTCATATAAAATTCTGAAAAATACTATTAGACTTTTATCAAAGTACACCCTTCTATAATGTCACAAATTCCTGTTTAACAGCTGAAGAAATTTAATGATGATAATATATGGGCACAAAGCCAAGTACTCTTCACACTTCACTTTTTTTTTGTACTTAAACTATTGCTTACCCTGATCCATGTGTCGTAATACTCTTACTCCTTCCAGAGAGGATATAGCTGCCCTGCTCCATGAGGTACCCACTAGCTCCATGTGGCTACTTAAATGTAAATTAAATGCAATGAAAATGTGCTTCCCCAGTCACGCTGGCCACATTTCAAGTGCTCAGTGTCTGGCTAGTGGCTACCATTTTGATGATACAGATAGAGTACATTTCCATTATCACAGGAAGTCCTATTGGACAGCACTGGCCTTGGATGTGGAACACCATGGCTCTCTATGTGTTTAGGTGTCATCTTTGTTATACATAATACCCAACTTTACAACTGGAAAAATATGAAATAGACATCAGGAGGAAATTACACACTTAAACTTTGAAGTTGGTCTCTTAGCTGATGATTTATCTTTGCATAGCAAAGTTGAAGTTAAATATTGTTTGGCTGGAGTATGCCACAAGAAACAAAATATCATGCTACCTTTGAAAGAAAATGTCTCTTGCTGAAATCTTTTTCTAAGGTAACTTTGCATTATTTCATACAGGATAATTTTTTTTCTTCTATTCTCTGTTGGACCCGATAAACCATGTCTAGCTTGCTGTAAGTGGACAGCTGTGCTGCCAAATAGAAAAGTGAGGCAGTAGCATGATAGATTACCCTTTGACCCACTTCATCTTGGACTGTCTTGGCTACCTGTATTCCAGAAGCCCAGCTGCAAGAAATTTAATCAGAACAGTTGCTGTAATATCTGGTATTGCTCTATGAGTGAAATCTTGTGAATGTGACTATTTAATTCTATTTTAGAATAGTTGTGGTGAGTCAGCCAACTCAAGGGAGCTACTTATTCTCTTTTAGAACCTGGAGTTGTGGAAACATGGTAAACTGAAGTATTTTCCCCACTGAAAATATCTACTACATTATTTTGTGTTGGCATGAAATTCTGGAAAAATATTTAAGAACACTATTTCCCCTGTTTATAGGTGAAAATAACTCAGAGAGAATTTCTCAGTAAGTGTCAAATGCATCTTTGCTGATGGCAAAACAGTTCTGATATTTCAAATGAAGGGCTAGTGTGTGTATCCCTGACAGAATCTTTGCACCCAGTACCTGAAACTGTGATTTTTTTTTATGATACCTAGTAATGGCTGGCTTTATAGTTAATTGGCTTGAAATTTTAGATTTAATAATAGAAAGTGATTCCAGCAACTCTAAATTATTACAACTTAGTATTCTGAGTCAAGAAACCTGACTTGTGTCTGACACAGATTCATTGGGCTCGCAGAGGTATTACATGTAGTAACCTTGCCTAAGCACTGGGATATCCACGTTCCATTGTTTGGGAAAGTAGGAGGGGTTTAGAAAGCTTGCTGGACATAAAACTTATGAAGGATTATCACAGCATACCTCCTGCATGTATTTTTTGATAACAATAAACTTATTAAAACAATCACTAACAGAGTGTTATCTATATGTTAAAAAAGGTAGCTACCAAAGAACTTCAGCTATCATAAGAGCCAAAGGAATCATGAACACCCAGACCTCTTCTCACTTTAAATATCAACTCTGATTCACACCTGGCTCAGTGTCAGCCCTAATCAGCACAGTCGTGTATGGCTGCGCTAGTTGTACAATAAGCAAACTGCGCAACCATGCAAAACAAACTAACTTCCATGAAGGCATTTTAATTACATCACCAGAGATACCTGGTCACTCCAAGAAGTGATTGGAGAATAAAGAAAATGTTCTTTCCCTGAAGTTGGTATCTAACTCACGTCTCTTTGAAGTCACCGAGGTGCAGCTTATGTGGCTGAAAGCTATGATAAGTGCTTTCTCTTTCTGAGATGTGCTAAGATATAAGTTGAAAACTTGCTCAGACTTTGAGCCAGCAGCAGTCTGCAATGCTTGCCTCCTCTGACACTACAGGGATTTAGAGCAGCTTTAAAACAAAGAATCAAGAAGTATTAATGACCTTTAAAGTACTATGTTCAGCCATGCTGATACCTAGATCACTTTAAATTTTAAGTTATTGGCCCTGGCTGCTGTGGCTCAGTGCATTGAGCACTGGCCTGTGAACCAAAAGGTCACTGGTTCAATTCACAGTCAGGGCACATGCCTGGGTTGTGGCCGGGTTCCCCAGTTGGGGGTGTGCGAGAGGCAACCAACTGATCAACATATTTCTCACACATTGATGTTTCTCTTCCTCTCTTTCTCCCTTCTTTCCCTTCTCTCTAAGGGAATAAATAATTAAAGTTTTAAGTTTTTTTAAGTTATTGGGGAATATTGGACAGTTTTACCAAATTTCTGGATGTGAGACTCATCTTTCTTTGGACTTAACCAATGAAAAGCAAAAGCAGAAGGCCAGCAGACTGGTAGACATTTGAGAATAAAATTTTGTGTGTTCAATAGGCATTTGGTTGTAGGGGATCTTTATAGTTTGGGGGCATGAAGTTGGGAGGCCTGGGTTACCTTTTGGCCCTGCCTATTAGTTCCTGTCTAGCTCATTCATAAAGTAAAGAGTTGGAGTGAGGGTATTCCCAAGATCTCATCCAATCTTCAGGTATAATTCTTTTTTGTTGTATTCAAATTTATTGAAAGGATATGGTATGAAAGAATATTTTGGGATTAACCCATAAAGACTGAGGTATATTTCTCAGAAAATAAAAACTTACATATTAAAAGAAATCTTCAATCTCTAACATTAGTATATTAAATTGCCCCTCCTTTATCCCTATGTTACTTACTTTTAAAAAATGAAATCTTTATTTTGGAATACTTTTAAAGTTACAGAATCTTTTTCATGAGGATATTATAGAGAATTCCCATGTATCTTGCACTCCATTTACCTTATTAACATCTTATATTATTATGGTACATTTGTCATAACCAATGAGCCAATTTCAATATGATAACATTAACTAAAGTTCATACTTCATTCAGATTTCTTTAGTTTTTACCTAATGTCTTTTTCTGTTCCAGGAAGGATCCCACCCACGATACTACATTACCTTTCCTTATATCACCTTAGGCAACTCTTGGTCGTGAGTTCCTCACACTTTCCTTGTTTTTGATGACCATGACAATTTTGTGGAGTACTGGTGAGGTGTTTTATAGGCTTTTCCTCTACGGAGATTTGTCTGATGTGTTTCTCATGATTAGACTAGAATTAGGGGATTTTAGGAGAAAGACCAGAGAGATAAAGCATCGTCTCTTCACATCGTCTTAAGGGTACATGCTGTCAGCAAGACACAGTTGTTGTTGATCTTGATCGCTGGGGTGTTTGTGGGATGTCTCCATTGTGAAGTTACCCTTCCTGCCTTTCCATTCTGCACTCTTTGAAAGAAAATCACTTTGCCTAGCTCACATTTAAGGGGTGGGAAGATTTAGCTCATTGTTAAGTCACCACAAGTTAAATTTTAGACTAAAACCTTCTCAGTGTTTAGCCACAATTCTGAGACTGGTAGGTGGGTTTAGCAACAGTCTTGTGAATTCTTACTAACCTGGAACAAAATTGCTGGAGGTGGGTGGGGGGAGGTGAAGAAGCAAAAGGCTATGATTTATCCTTCCTGAATATTTTAATAATTTTCCTCCTCTTACGGGGAGTTGTACTAACTCTCAAGAAGTGGAAAACAACATGATTCCCTGCCTCCCTTTTCCCCAAGGTTTAGTGAAAATAATCTATTGCTTTAAAGGTGGAGGGAAACATGCTTCTTTTTAATTGCTTTAGCAAAGATTGGGGGGATCTGAGTCCACCTAATTTTTATAAGTTGTAGCTATGGGAATGTTAATATTTACATTAAATGCTTTCTGTGCTTCAGCACCCTTAAAACTTCCTTTAGTGTCTCCCTCTCAGGAACAACACATTCCCAAAGTGTGAATGTTCATGCCTCAAACAAAACATTGTTCAACTATTATTTTATCGTATTTTTAAAGTTACAAATGTAATATATGATTTTATAATAGAAAACTAAAACAATCCAGAAGTACATAAAATATAAAAGTAGAAGGCTTCACTGGCTCTGCATATGGTAGAATTTACTCTGTTATTAAATGTTGAATTCTTTTTGGCTTTTAATCAAAGATCCTGGTGTCACTTTATAAAACTAATTCTACTATAACACAGTACACAGAAATTAAAACAGGAGAAGGTCTGTTTAAAATTTGGCTTGGGCTATTCATTTGTTATTTATTTAGCAAATATTTATTGAATGCCAATTATGTGCTAGGTGCTAGCAATATGTGGGGTTATAAATGAAATAAAAGCAAATTGCCCTTAAAGTTGCTCACCATCAAGAGAAAGGGGCAGACTCCCACAAACAACAGAGAAGGAAACCGATGTCTGCATGCTAGCCCAGTTGTCACACACAGAACTTAGAAAAATGAATTTTTGCTTTTTAAATAAGATTATGTCCTACTCACAACATACTTATTAGTTTACTTAGTTTATTGAATTTGGAACAATACTAAAAGCTCTTAAGCTAATTTTAAAAGTGGTGAGAACTGATTCTGTTTTAACTATATGAGACACTCTCGCTATTTTTCTGAAACACATGGTAAATGTTTTTTTTTTTTAAGATGATGAAAACAGATTTGTTTCCACTAGTCATGCAATGAAGAGAGGATGCTAAAGCTAACATCCTGGTATTTCCAAGCATATTGCATACACCATACTTAAAACCTTCGATGGCAAAAGAATTTCTATGGACTAAGTTTGGTGCCTACACTAACCTTCTAACATCCCTTTGTTTATAATGACATAGGATAATGCAGCCCTGGCAACAATCACCATTTGCTAAACGTGAGTTAATTTTATTGCAAATTACCTATGATTAAATCAGCTCTTATTTTATTTTATTTATTTTTGAAATATATAATCTCCATTATATATTTTTTCCATTACCATTTAGTTCCATCACATCCCCTTCCCCTCAGCAATCACCACACTGTTGTCCATGTCCATGAGTCCTTTTTCTTTTTTGCCCAATCCCTCTACCACTTAACCTCCGCCCACTCCACCCCTGGCTGTCATCTGTTCAGGAAATTATAAGAGACAAAAAAGAAAACCACCAAAGAATTTATATCCACTTATTTATAGACCCTTTCAACATATATAAAATTATTTAATGATTTTGGTCTTTTCTATTATGTAATTTTATGGGTTTTTAATTTATATTTTTCCATGTTTACCCATCACACATTATTTTCATGGTCATATAATATTCACAGCATTGATTTTTTTTATTATCTAATTAGCCTTTGTTGTTGGAAATTTAGATTATTTTCAGTTTTAATTAGCATATATAATGGTGCTGTAAACTTATCTCCTTATTTAGGGACACTTTCAATAATATGACTTTCTCCTCTTGCATTGTTTCCTTAAGATATGTTTCCAAAAATAGGGTATTACATTAGTTGCCATTGGATATGTGTTGTCAACTTGTTCTGCACAAAGCCTAAAATAATAAATGGACAAAACTCTTCTGAAGTCTTGCCAATACTATAATGATGAAATTTCATTAGTGTTGGCAAAAAAAAAGTAAAAGAAAAAGAAAAGAAAACCCTCAGATTTTTCATTTCTAGTTTTACTGGTAAGTCTTGGAGTTATTTGGAAATCTCTTTACTAATATAAGACACATGCCATCAATCCATAGATCGTACCCCTAATGCCAGGACGGCGTTCACAAGGAGTAGAAACCCAGTCCTTCCTTCCTCCCTCCCTCCCTCCCTCCCTTCCTTCCTCTCTCTCTCTCTCCTTCTCTCTCTCTCACTAAATCAGATTTTCTGGGTATATGTTTAAATACAATAAAATCATGTCAAAGAGATATCCGCACACCCATGTTCATTGCAGCACTATTTACAATAGCCAAGACATGGAAGCAACCTGGGTGTCTGTCAACAGATGATATAGATGGAGTACTATTCAGCCACAAAAAGAAGGGAGTCCTGTCATTTGCAACAACATGGATACTTGGATGAACCTTGAGGGCATCATGCTAAAGTGAAATAAGCCAGGCAGAGAAAGACAAATACTGTATGATCTTATTTACATGTGGAATCTTAAAAAAAACAAATTTATTGAAAAAGAGATCATATACATGGTTACCAGATGCGGGAAGAGGAGGGGAGGCCCTCCTCTTATGCCTCCTGGCATATGCCTCCTGGGAGGCATAGGATGAAGGTGGTAAAAAGGTTCAAACTTCCAGTTACAAGATAAAGAAGTACTAGGAACTTAATGTACCACATGATGACTATAGTTAACACTGCTATAAAGTATACTTAAAAGTTGCTCAGAGAGTAGATACTCAAGTTCTTATCACAAGGAAAAAAACATTTTTTACCTTTTATTTTTGCTTTTGTATCTATACAAGATGATGGATGTTAACTAAACTTATTATGAAAATGACTTTGCAACATATGTAAGTCAGGTCATTATGCTGTACGCCTTAAACTTACACAAGTGTTGTATGTCAAATATGTTTCAGTAAACTAAAAGAAAAAAATACATTAGATTCTGAACTGCTGAAACAGGAACAGGACTAACACAGATGAACGGAGAATAGTGAACACCAAAGTTGTCCTTCCTCAAATGGCCTTTGATTCCCTGGAAGTAGCCTGTAATTTTTTGGTTTTCTACAGGGAAGAGGAGAGGATGCCATCTTCCAGCTCTGGAGACCTTGCTTAATAAACAGAGTGACTGATCCTCTTACGGGGTCAATCTCCCACACGGTCTCCCTCTCCCCCAGGGAACACATGTATGGCCATTGATGTCACTCACAAAGAGAATCAAACTAACTCAAAGGGAAAAAGAGTTCCAGAGTATATAGTGAGCAAACAAATTGCTTATTAAACTATAAACAATATCAGCTCAGATTGCCTGGGAAATTCGGTTGCTACTAAAGTACAAGAAGGCCACTTTTTTCAGATGTAGCTTTCTAAAGAAAGTTCTGAAGTAAGTGCACTAGGTCTCAGAGTCTGAACTTAGACAATTATGTGAAATGAAGGACAAAGACGGGGTTATCAATAATAATAATTCATCAATGGGAGTGTGTTCTCTACCTTTCAGTGTGTCGTGAACCCTTCCAATGGCACCATTGTCTCCTTAGATGGCCAGGCAACCCCCCAGGAATCTTTGTTGCCTTCCTTGAAAAACATTTAAAACAAACAAGCCCCTTTCTCTTCCCATAGACAGTACAAGCAATATTAATGGTTATCTACCTGTGATAAGCACAACAGTCTCATTTTACCTGACTTGAAAGGGTCATCTGTACTGTCAAGCCCAATTAACTTGTCTTACCCTCACACAAAGAAGGAAGGTTACTGAAAGGCCACATCTTGCCTTATATCTTGGCTGCTCTGGTACAATGGCTTGATCAAAGGCCATCAAAGCATCAGGCCAATAAAGGCAGACCCTGCTTTTTTGGGATACTGGCATAGTGCCACTCATGGGAACCTCTGTGTTCCTATTGAAAGGCTCAGATGCCAAGACAGGATTTTATGCGTGCAGGTCTTCCCAGAGGTTGAGAGAGGCCCTGGGCCACTTCCCAACTTTATAACAGGGTTGTAAATAATTGTGGTATATTTTAAATGTTTATGGTTAATAAATTAATGCTTTTGATATAAAAGCAATGCAATATAATTGAGCTTCTCATATGATAATTGCTGGATTTATAAAAAAATATTGAATTTAAAGTAGTACACCATAGGTGGGATACCCATAACGAGACGAAAGCTTCATTTTGAACGATGAACATCTTCTGTCAGTAAAAGACTTCCTTTGGGAAAAAGAACCAAAAGTACATAGTTGAAGCCCTGGGTTAATGAGAAACCTGAGTCAATTACAAATCAATGGCTCCATTGGCATATGCCCTATATGTGCATATTTTAAGTTGGTCATAAAACCCAAGTTACTTTTCTGGTCCACATATCCTAGGTCAGTGCTAAAAATCCACTGGACACTCAAGTATCTGTTGGTATATTTGGTGCTGTTTTAATAGATTTCTAATGAAAGAGGAAAATAAACAAAAAAGCCATGTATTTATTCTTCTGTTTCTAGGGAAGCTCAACTCTAAGGCACCCTAGATGCTCAGCTACATGTGCATGCCAGTGTGGTCCTTGCTTCCATTAATGGTTCATTTTGATGTTTATAAATCTGAGTTTTTGAAGCAAAATTAAATGGGACTGGGATTATTTGATCTGGAAAAAAGGAGAATTTGGCAGGATTTCCAGATGTCCCATATGGATAGGGTTTTCTGGTAATTCTGTTTTTAGAAGAACAAACAAACACACACACGCACACATGCACACACATGCCATCGCTCACGTGCGCTTACACATACAATCATTGAGTCCAGATTAATCACTACAGGGCATTACTGTTAGCACAAGTCTTGTCAAAATATGTACCACATTATCCAGATTTAGATCTGGCAAACCTCCCAAGGATGAACATTGATAAGGGTCTTTAAGTATCTAAACATCTTCTGTATAAAGTTGAAAAATAGAATTTTTACATTTCCATTAAAGATATAAAAGAAAAGTGGATTTAAGCTAGGTTGCACCGGGCATGCATTCCAGACAGGAGAACTTTTAAACTTCAGAATGATTGCCATGAAAACTTGTGGATTTGTATCCTCTGGTGGAATGAGGATATTAAAAACCAAACCAGATAATTTTCTTTGATGTAAGTGGTTTGATCCTGACTCTGGTACAAAAGGGAAATGAATAAAGAAAAAACATTCAAGGTATAAAAGTAGGTTAATGTATAACTTAAAAATTAAATTGAACGTTCCTGAAACAGCTCTAATACCTTTTTTCTGGCTACTCCTGTCTGATGATACCAGCTCAACTGGATAAACTGATTGATGACTTGCATTTTAAAGGTACAACTGAATGTATCTATTTTCTTTAAATTGGTTCAGAGTTGGAGTTCTGTTGTCCTGAGGCATTTTGGAAACAAAGGTTGAATACTTAGGAAAGAAGTAAAGCCAACCAAGGACGAACCAGGGATTATCGTGAGCCGCTTCAGCTGGACTAAGGGGATAGTAAAGGGGCATGCTAGAGGACAACAGAACTTTGAACAGAAGCTCTTGGTACTGCTTGGAGTGTGAGATGGTGGTTCTTCTGAGCTGGAGAAGCCCTTAGTGTACATAATTAAGACAAAGAAAAGGTTGGAAGGGTGACAGAAGCTGAGCACAGGATGTAGTGCCTTGACTCTCATCTTCTTTCCCTGCCCCTCTCCAAGTGAGTAGGCATAGCGGTTGCTCTGGATAAGTGGTGACACTAAGGTGTCCATGCCTGGGGTAGTCTTAACAATTTTTGTAGGTATTTTTGGACAAAAGAGAGGCTTATAACCCACCAGTGGATCAGTTGGACAAATGGTTTTGGGAATATCTTTTAGTACCACTGTCTATGCTGGTGGGAAGGATTGGGTCCCCCAAAGAAGTCCATGTCCTAATTCTTGAAACTTATGAATATGTCACCTTATATAGTAAAAGGAAATGAAGGTTGCTAATTGACTGACCTTAAACTGTAGAGATTTTCTTGGATTATCCAGCTGGGCCCAATGTAATCACAAGTGTTCTTGTAAATGGAAGAGGGAGGCAGTAGAATATTTCAGAATGGTGTGGGATGAGAATGACTGGACCTACTTTTGCTGGCTTTGGAGAGAGGCAGAGGATGTGGAACCAAGGAAGGTAGGAAGCCTTTAGAAGGTGGAAAAGGCAAGGAAATTGATTCTTCCCTACAGCTTTCAGAAAGAATTACAACCCTGTCAGCCTCTTGATTTTAGCTCAATGGGACTTACTTTGGACTTCTAGTGTACAGAACTGCAAAATAAATAATTTTGCATCATTTCAAGCCACTAAAGTCGTGGTAATTTGTAACTGCATTCACAGAAAACTGATATACCTGCCTTTGCAATTCCAAATGACATTCCTCTCACCACCGTAAGTAGTTCATTGGGGGAAGGAAACCAGAACCATGAGTACTTAGTAGCCTTATGCATGCACCACTCACCCATGGCAATAAAGACTATTTGTGATGCTGTATTCTTCCACCCCCAAATAGAGACACTGACCAACCTCACAGCGATGTACCCTTACTTGCCTCCCTTACCTCTCCAACAAAAGCCCTCTTCACTGGCCCCTAAATTGGTGATTTCAGTTTTCTTTTCATCCAGAGTACACATGATAGATGGGGTTTCACACACCTGACACATATGGTTGGGGGTACTCAGAGCTAGGCTCAAATCCCTGGGAGTGCATTGTGACTCCAATCATGTTATTTAACCTCCGGGTCAGGATTGGGGACACAAATGAGAGGTGAGTTTTATTGAAATAACCACTTTCATTCAAACAAAATGGAAATCATATGCAACAAGTACCCCAAACCTATATTCTAAGGTATTAAGTACAATAAATGGCAGTTTGGCTAAATAAGTTGATTTACCTTCCCGTCTTTCTAGTTTGTGGAGTGTGTACATGTGTGTATTGGGTACATTGAACTCACTCATATTCAAGAGTGAAAACTAAAAGTTATCTTTGTGAAATGGGTAAGGGGTTCATTCACCAAATGTCTCTTTAATTTCCTTTACTGTAAAACACGAGTGAAAATAGAATGATCTTATGCGTTAGCACAAGGAACTGGTGGCAAGGCAAAGAATGCTTTTGAATTACGTCATGTCCTCTGGAAATAAGAAACCGAGATATGGGTGAGGAATACCTCACCTACCCTCTATCCTTACTAAATGCTGCATATTATTAGTCTCTAGCATTTTTGGTGCTACCGTAGCTGAAGTTTATTGCATATTTACATGCATTATTACATTTAAACCTCCCACGTTACACATGAGAGGATGAAGCAAAAAAGAGATGAGGAAAATTGTCCTGAACAATGCAGTTAGCACTTGGTGAAACCAGGATTAAAATCTAAGCCTCTGGGACTCCACAGCCCTAGTTCTTAACTGTGGAAATTTATCGGTCTCAAAGTATGTGCTCTACTATGAGAAGAGATAAGCTTAGCATGTGATATTCTTGGACAACATAACCTTTATGTAGGCAGGTGCCCTCATACCAAGAATGTCCCTGACTTTCTTCTCCACCTACCCAAACTCTGCTTAACACTTAGGAGTCCAACTCATTCCATTTCTTACCCCTCAGTTTTCCTCACCTCTGCAAGCAAGTCTGTGGGAACTGAATAATCATTGTTGTCTCCTTGCACAGGGCTTTGCACATAGTAGGCAGCTGCTGGGTAGTATAACCCCCCCTGTTCCTTGTCTCAGAAGAGCAGGACTTGAATCTCTGCTTTCCCATGTACTAGCAATGAGATCTGAGATTATTCAGTGACCTCATCTGTAAAGAAGAAGCAAAAAAAAAAAAAAAAAGAAAAGGAAAATAAGTGATACTCATCTTATAAATTTGTTATGGAGATAAAATGAGCTATTGTTTATAAAAGACTTTTGTAAATTAAAGTACCATTCAACTATGAGGGATAATAGGATTAAGTCCAATAAATTTTGTCCTGCATTTCTTGAACTAGTCCTGAATGGTTCAACTGTGTCCAATCGCACATGAGCACGCTATAACTGCATTCTAATGCCATTGAGGAAGGATGCCGAGATCAGGGTTGTTTACCCTGGTGAAGAGAAGGCTGAAGTGAGTTTTCAAAACAAACTCCAAGTGCTTGTCTGTTCAATAGATAATTGTGAGGAACTCTACAGAGTCTCTGGCTTCAAATTAGAGCAAAAGGGATTTGGTCCAGACATAAGGAAATGCTTCATGATATAAAGACTGTGAAACCTACTATTAAGGGAAATTGTGGAGACAAATAACAGCCACAAATAGGTTACTTCATGCTGCCAAATTGACCAAGGAGAAAAAGAAACATGTTTATTTTTCAAAATGTAGATGTTCTAAAGCAATGAAATGTCTTCCTTCAGTAAATTCACATATTTCTTTGGTCTTGATGGCACTATAAAATAAAGTCCTTTAAAAAAGATTTAAAATATATGAGATGACATCTCTTCTGGGGAAGAAGAGAAAAACAAAAATGAAGAAAGTATTAAAAATGGAACTATTCAAAACTACATGTTTGTGGACTATTATAAAAACATTTATAAAATCTCTAAGAAATTGTTTCAATGAAATTAAAACCATCCCATACAAAGAGATATGTCTCTTCCCCCTGAGTCTGCCACCCCACTTCCACAACAATCGCAATATATTTGAGCACCCAGCACTCATATGCTGAAATCGTGGGCCACAGAACCCTCCTTGGCATAGCAATCAGTAGGAGGCTACAAGGCAGTGTGGCCTGAAATCCCTATGTGGATGTGACACAGAACAGGTGAAAACTTTAATGCCACTGCAGACGTAGTTTCAGTCTAGCTATTCTTTGTACGTGTCTTTCAAAAGAACGGGACCATTCCTGCGACGAAGGAATACTGACAGCAAGTGTAACCTGAGTCCAGTTAAAGGTCACTGACCGTGCTCCGCACTCTACAATAAGCTTATCAGAGCCATCTCTTGAAATAATAGTTACTTCCAGGTCTCCTTCATCTTCTTCACTCTTTGCCTTCCCCTCTCCTCCCCCACCAGAGCCCACCCTTCCCTCTCAGGCATGTATCCTTCAGCAAGTTTCTCTCTTTTCTTGGGCTTTCCTGTTGCCATCACAAAGCCCTCAATGTCCTTTATGGAGTGTCTTAATCTAACCTTGAGTCAAAGGCCATTCTTGCCTTTGGAAAAAGAAAATCCAACCCCCCTACCCCTACCCACCAAATTTAACATCTCTTTTTAAAAAGGAGAGGCTGATGTTCTAAAACCAGCATGAAATTAACATGTACTGAAGACAATTTCTAGACTAAGCTGTGTCATTTCAGTTTCCTTAGAGAATCTGAGAGTGAAAAATGTTTTTACTAATATGAGGATCCTGCCCCACAGGCCACAGGCCTTTGCATTTCCTGGGTACCTGAAAATTCTGTATTCCTAAAATACAGAAGTGGTTTTTTCAACAGATGCTTCTACTGACTCTGTCAAAATAATTACCAAAACAGACTGGTGCCAACGCCACACTAGGTATTATGGCATGTCAGGCACTTATCTCAACCAGTTGCATTTCTAGTTCTAAGATCAGCAGTTATGTGGAAATAAAAATGACCCATCTTTTCTTGTAGTAATTGTAACTAGTTGATTGCTGAAGACAGGCTTGGTTGTGCAGAGAATTGCCAAAATCTCTAAGTCAACTATATAGGTATTTCTCATGGCTGGGTATACCTAATGTTGCCATGCAGAGGTTATTCCGGAGCAGTTTATCCAGTTTATTCCAGTTTCTTTGCAGAGTGTTTAGAGTGTTAAAGCATCTTAGGGGACTTGGGGTGAGACTCAATTCTTCTACTTAGTCTGTAACTGTTCTGAGAAGGTCTGTATTTTCTAAGCCTAGCATGTTTCTCTACCGGCATCCCCGATGACTTTCCTCCTGTGTACTCATCACACCAGCCTCCTCTCTGTTCCTTAAACTCACCAAATAAGGCCCTGCTTGGAGCCTTTGTCTTTGACACTCAGCATGCCTGGAACTCTCAGATATATACCCACCGGGTTCCCTCCTCACTTCATTCTGGTCTCTGTTCAGATTTGCCCCCCTCAGAGAGCCTCCCAAGCCACCTCATCTAAGAGAGCATCCCTGTCACACACTGTCACATACCCTTGCTTTAATTTTCTCCGCATACCTTATAGATTTTGTTTTATTCACAGCTATGCCCTCAGTGCCTCGCCTAGAGTCTGGTACATGGTCAGTGCTCAATAAACATCACTAAACTAGTGAATGAATGACAGGCTGACTGTTCAGCCTAATGGGACTCGACACCTTCACAGATAATTACAGTACGGTCACCGCCAGAAGTCTTTTGATGGTTCCCTTCATTCTGAGTCTCCTTAACCTCAAACCCCCCACACTCCCCAATCATCCAGCATCATGTGCCCTCTGTGATGGTGTGAAGCTTCCTACTGCCACTAGGATTATCTACCCATGGCTGGAAAACTCAGCAGCTTTCTTGGCTAGTGTCCGTTTAAAGATTGTAGGAAGGTTTCTTTCCTAAAGGGATTCAGCTCTAAGCCAGGCACCCCGTCTTTATGAGCATTCCACCTAAACAAGTTGCATATTTTGGGAATATATAGAATCAGACTCAAGCATAGTTCCCTCCTCTTTGATAAATTCTTATCTGAGTAAATTTAAGCTATAACAATGTAATGATCTTATCTGTGAAGGTTTTTTGAAACATTCCCAGAAATGTTAAAGAATTTCCTATTGAGTAAGACCAACAGTATTTTTTTCAGGACACTCAGCTGCCATGATTCCTGAGAAAGAAGAGTCAGAGAACTAGCTAGCAGCATTTATTAGCACTTACTACTTTCCATGCAATGACCTAGAGATTTAGAACCTCACTTAGGCCTCCCACAGGGTTCCTACTTGTTATGCATTACTTGAGGCACCAATCCTAATTCCAGTAGCCTATGAGCCTATCTCTAGTACTTCAGGCAAGAGCTACAGAGCCATATGGAGGGGTACCCCCCACACCCCAAAATTATCTTCTGGAGAATGGGCCCCTTTTAGTACAAGCTTCCTTTACTAGATGAGTGTTTTGGGAACCCATCTGTATCAGCGTACTAGCTGGTGTTGTTGTGAGAGTCTGCATTTGGGTTTCAGCAATTTTTTTTAAGACTCTTTCAACCTGTTTGCCCATTTCATGACGGGTAATTTATAAGCACACCTGCCCACACCACACTCAGTGTTCATCAGTTTTTGATAAAAAATGGCATGACCCCCGTTCCCCATCCTCCCCATTCACCTAATCTTGCCCTGAGTAACTGTTTTTGTTTGTTTCCCTGGATGAAAAAAAAGTCTTCAAAGGTTTTGCCATTGTGGAAGAGGTAAGATAAAAAATGCAGAAGCACTAAAAGGCATCAAAATTGATGAGTTCAAGAATTGTTTTGAGCAGTAGAAAACATCTCGATAGATATTACATCAAATAGGTGTTACTCTCCATTGCATCAAATGGAGATTACTTGAAAGTGACTGAAGTTTAAACATGTAAGAATAAATACACATTTTTTTCCATAAATAAATTCTGGGTTTTTTGGGGGTGCCTCCCCTTGTACATACTATCTTTTGAATGAATAACTGTATTAGGTAGTGTGGAGCCTAAGCTGCTCTAACAAAGTGCCCATAAAAACATCACCCTCAGTAAGAGAGAAATTATTTATTTTTCATGTGATAGCCCACAGGTGTTCTAATAAGTCTGGAAAGGCAGGATTACCCTGCAGTGTCACCCAGGAACCACTGCTCTGTGAGGTCCTGCAGGAGCCAGGCTTATGGGCTGGTTCTGACAATGTCAACACGTGCGTCCCTAAATAGGTCCAATGCAGCTGGTCAATTGTTGCCATATGTAAGCTAGAAGGAAGAAAAAAAGAGGAAGTATAGGCTAAGTACTTTTATCATTAATGAAAAGGCTGAGGAGCTACAAATGCCATCTTTTTCGTACATCCATTGCTGAGAATTCTGTCACATAGTTATATTTGCAAAGGAGGCTGGGAAATGTAGTTGCTAGCTGGGGGGGGTCATGTGCCCAGTTAAACTTGGAGAGAGTTACATTACGAAGAATAAAAAGGGAAGAATGGTTTTGGGGAGGATGGTTGGCAGCTTTTTACCAAACTGGATTATTAATGAGCTGAATTTTATACTTGAGGAATAAGCCCTCGGGGTAATGTAATGAACATGTGCATGCTTTTGCCTGATTAGAATCTTTTGAACAACATTCCAGAGTTTGGAGAATTTCCCACTTTATGACTTCGGCTTCCTCATGAGTAAAGGTGATCGTTTGTTTTTTCCAGATCTGTTATTTTCAAGTATGTGACCCAGGCTCTGCTGGCCTGATGCACAAGTCAAGACTTCAATCTAGAGGCCTGCAACATGAGGAGGTTTGCAGAAACATTTTCTGATGGGGCTGGTGGCAGAGGAATTTGCTTTGGGGAAAGCGGTGGCACCCAGTTCTGGTGTCAGTTATTTAGGCACAGATAACTCAGAGAGGAAGTTTGGCTGCTCTCGGCCAACTGAAAGAGTTTCCACCCCAATTTTTGACTGTTCAGGTTTCCTTTGCTTTGGATGTCGCAGTCAGAACATAAATAGAAACTGACTGTGTGTTTATTATTACCCTCAGGCTCTTCCTAGAAGTAAGGGCTCTAACTTGGGACAGGGATTTTGGTTAACTGTTTAATCGGTTATGTCCTGGTAATGGTTTACGTGGGATAAAAGCTCTGCTTGTATTTCAGTCATTATGGACAGTGAGTCAGTTCAGGACTGTAAGTGAGGTTTATTATCTTCAGAGATTAAGGCAGTAGTTTCTGAACAAATTTTTTTTTAAACTCTTGCCTAATTAAAGGGCTTCACTGGATTGTGTTCTTCATCGTCAGAGAGCCCCATTGCTGGCTATTTCCTGTGTTAAACTTCCCCTCATCCCTCAGGTTTGCACTTATGACAATTAGGAAGGCTACATCTCAGCCGCTGCCACCCACACCTCTCGCCCACTAGCACCGATTTGAAGTAAAGTTAAAGAAAGCTCAGAAATAAGACATGGGTGGGGAGAACTAAGGACATTTGTTATGTTCTATAATGTTTTATTTATATACGTCTCACAATCTATGCCTGAAATTCCATTTTACTCTTCCATAGTTACTAGTCCTAGGCCGGGCTTGTCCCTGGACCCAAATTATCAGGCACAAGGAGCATACCAGGCATTCACTGAACATTGGTCAAACCGAATTAAATGGGATTGAAATATGTATGCCCCACAAAGACATAGACCCCTTAAGGGGTCGATTGGTTACAAAAACCAGAAACCTAGATGAACAGGATAAATAGCTAAAGGCAAAAAAGGGAAATGTATTAGAAGGACGCATGCATGGATTTCCTTACGAGAGAATGCATAAAAAGTGGAAATTTACCAGGAGTGAAGAAGAATGCTATTTAAGGTGGTAAATTCTCTAGTCTCTGAAAATTTGCACCCCGCTTTCCCCACTCCCCATCCCCCGCTCTCCAGGCTGACTACTTGACTTCTCCGTGTATGTGACAGAGAACAGCCTCGCCAACCCCATGTGGACTCCTCCTTCAAGTGCTCACTATGCATCCCAACTGCTGCAACACCGGGGCACTGGCTTTGCTTCAAGTGTCGGGCAGACATCATTGCCAAGCAGAGTGCTCTCCCACTGACCTTGGGTGGTGCCTCACATTCTTTGTAATACAAAACTGCAGGCGGCCACTACCAGAAATTTGAAAATGATCATCTCTGTTCTAATTCGTGTTTCATTGGACAGTTCTCCAAAGATTTTGAGGTAGCTAGGGATCTCCAGTGAGCATATTGCTGTAACACTCAGTATCTCTAATTTCTTGAGTTAAATGACAAGGTTTGGAGCCTCTCTTCTCTCCTGGTAACAGTGGAGCTGCATTGAAAGCCCATTTAACTTTCAGAAGTTCAGTGGCATCTGTGCTGCAGCAAACACTGATGACAAGGCACGTGTGTGCGAATCTCCTCATCCCCACTGTTGCCCCCTCCTCACCACAGTGACACTCACCATTCCCACAGGATTTGCAGGGAACCAGGGAGAGGGGGCCCATAGGAAACATACACAGTGAAATAAAAGGAGCAAATTTTTGGCTTTTGACCTTCATGTGACCCAGGTCCAGGCAGCATAAAATCGATTTAAGGAATTTACAAAGCTAAAGTTGACCATACATAATTTGTAGTGTGGTGACTTTAGAACTTGGACCTCACTGAAAATGAGACTCCACTCTCTGCTCTTCTGAAGGTGGCCCTATTTGCCCCTCTCACCCTTAGAGAATAATCTTTAGAGTTGGAAGCAGGACTCCCTATGTGATCTTGGCAATGCAGTTATCCTTTCTCCAGTTCTGGCCGTGACATAGTGCCACACATGCAGCAGTGTAGGGCTTACTGAAAACCCACAGTCCCGCATCTCCTCACAGTTACCACCGTCAAACCCAAAGATAGGCACCCACTCATAACATGAATTCAGATATAACGCTGAGCTCTCATCCAGCTCCTGTCCTCATTGACCTTGCACTATCTTACCCACTAGGTAAAAATCATACTCAAAAAGGGTGTGATTTCACTGTAATTTATAACATTTACAAGATAAGCAAAAGCACATTGAAGGGGACCCCGTACCAAGAAGATATTCAGTAAAGGTGAGCCTCTCTTCTTCACTGTGCTCAGGTATTTACCTGAATCATCATGGCTTTTACTGCATTGTTTCTGGTCCATAGCTCAAGCTTGTCAAGAGCCTTCTGGTCCCAAGCCTGTTACCCAATCTACTTGCTATTCCCCCAAAGTGTACTTGCTTCTGGTTTTCCAGCTGACTTTTTGACAGCATTTCTCACTTTTTCACATGTCCAAACCAAGGGGAGATGGGAAGGTAAGATGCACTTGGAGCAAAATACAAAACTGGCAGACACAAACTTCTCTCACACTGTACAGCAAAGGGCCACGTGGCTGAAAACATTCTAAAATGTTATTTAATGACTTTTGGTTTGTTTGTTGTTGTTTTTTTAAAGATTTTATTTATTTTTAGAGAGGGAAGGGAAGGAGAAAGAGAGAGAGAGAGAAATATCAATGTGCGGTTGCTGGGGGTCATGGCCTGCAACCCAGGCATGTACTGGGAATCGAACCTGGGACATTTTGGTTCGCAGCCCATGCTCAATCCACTGAGCTACGCCAGCCAGGGCCATTTAATGACTTTTGAAAAGTCACGTGTATTGAAATAAATTTCTAGGCTGAAGATGAAGCTGCTTCTACCTGGGATGCCATGTGAGCAAACCGGAACTCAGGTAACTTTCTTGTCCCTGTAAATACTCTGCTTGACCAGACAAGCAGTACACTCAGTCAGCCAATCCCCAAACGCCAAGTCAACTCTGGGCCTTCTCACGCCAAACAATCACATGTTTTCTATTTTTCTTTTTCTTGTTCTTGATTTCTTATCCCATAAAAGCTTCCTGCCTCCCGCCCCATTTTTCAGTTCTCGGAAAAGAGACTCTCTGAGTCATGAAGTGTTAAAGTTTGTTTGTATCACCTCAATTGTCCTCTTTAACAATTTTTAACACATGTAGCAAATTGAAATAATAGAACACAATCCCCATAGCTGGCCTTCTGTTATGTAGCAAATATTATCAAGCAAAGAACAAGAGGATTGATATTCTATGGTTGTTCATCCACTTCCTCCTTTGTCTCATGTTTTGGGTGCGCTGAGTTCAAGAACTGCGTCATCACCCTTCCACCTCTGGTCTTGCTTCCAGCAGCTTTGGTTATGGTCACGCCCATACTAAGCCTGCAGTTACAATAAGGCAGGAAAGCATACAGATGATTCATTAAGGCTCTGTCGGAAGAGCCTCCAAATGCTTGTGGATAGCACATTCTAGACGAGAAGTAGAGTCTCTCAAGAGAGTTGAGGCACCCACAGGAAGAGTAAATTTACCTACATTATTTCAGGAAGATTTTTGATACCATGTGATTTCCAAAGGACAAAGTCCAAGTGGGGGGTAGACAGAAGAGGAAGAAAAGGAATGAATTTCTCAAACAGGGGAGAGAGCTCTGAAGAGAACTTCCATGATGAGCATCAGACTTAAAGTGGATTTATTTATTTTTCTTTTTTTTGGAAGTTAACATTTTTATTTTTTAAAAATTTTTTTAGAGAGAGGGGAAGGGAAGAGAAAGAGAGAAACATCAATGTATGGTGGCCTCTTGAATGCCCCATGCTGGGGACCTGGCCCACCACCCAGGCATGTGCCCTGATTGGGAATCAAACCGGTCACCCTTTGGTTCACAGGTCTGCACTCAAACCGCTGAGCTACACCACCCAGGGCTAAAGTGGCTTCATTTCTATATGGATAATATAAACATAGAAAACAGGATTGAAACATTAAGCCCTAATGTGCCTCTCTCTCCCTGCAATTTCCAAAGGTGAAGGTCAGTATTTAACAAACCACAGAGATTAATCAACACACACACACACACACACGTGCATATGTGAACTCAAACACACATACATAATTGCTCTGGGATAGGGCAAGGTGTCTGGAACCAGAGTAGCCATGGTTTGAGCTCTTGCTTGGCTGCTTGCTGTTTACCATGGCCAAAATTTTCTGAGTCTCAGTTTTCTCATATTTGAAACTAGCATAATAATCAAGTGACAACATGTCGAGTTCCGTAAAGTTTATGCAGTCATTCATCACAAGGAAACATTTGACCATTGAATTTACAGCTCTTAGCCAATTACTTCATGATCCCACTAAGATTCATGGCTATCATCTCCTTTCTGTAATTTAGTAGACAAAAAAAATTAGCATAAAAAATTCCATTTCTTGAGCTAACAATTCCTGGTTGTATTGTTTGTTTATTCTACTGTTTTTTTTCAATAGTCAGAAAAAAACAGGAATAATGGAAACACCAATAAAAGTAAGTCAAGTTAGAAAAGGTAATGTGACCAGAAAACTAATTCCTACATGTAATTTTATACATCAGAAGAAGGCATTGACTTTGTAATGCTATGGTAGGACCATCTGTCCTTAGGGATCCTTTGTCTTAGACAAGTTGTATTATCAGTCCAAGTTCTGAGCTGGAAATAGAAGATCTCCATCTATTTTAAAAAGGAAGAGACAATTCAGGGAAATAGGCTTTTTAAAAATTGCTAGAAAAAATGGCGGTCACCCCTGAAGTTAGTGAGCTCAAGAACAAGCTGCCTCTATTTCAGCAGGTTCTGCAACACCAACCTCTTGATAGCTGTACCTCTGCGCAGAAAAAATCAAAACTGCAGATTCTCTCTGCTTGTAGGGAAAAAGATAGCTGATAAGAAATTTTAATGTTACTAAGAGCGGGTATTCAAGGTCCAAGGGGGCATGCTTGTGATATTTGGGTTTTTGGTCCTGAGCTGGTGTGGTGTTTTGTGTTCTGGGTGCTCAGGAAGACACAAACACTGAGTCACTGTTCAAATTTATGACCCTTTTTAATGAGACATATTAAGGTTTGATATAGCCACTCTGCCTATTCAGTGTATGATTTTAAGAATGATAAAAACAATAAAAAAAAACCCGGTAAGACGAAAATATTCTTTACCACTAGGGAGAGAAACAACGGGAAAATTATTTAACTGCCACTTCTCCTTTACATTATAGAAATGTCCAAACTAGCAACTTTGGTGGCCTGTAAACTGAAGTCGAGGGAACGTCAAGATCGTTACCCTGGCTTGAGACTGGAAAGCACCCTTAGCGCTGCTCTCGAGGGTGGCTGAGGGAGTGCCTGCTGTGTGTTTGCAGCCTTATGTAAGTTGAAATCGAAAGTTGGCTCTGAAATAAGATTTTCAAACCAAATTCAGTAGGTTAAATCTTAAATAATAACAACAAAGAATTCTCTACATTTGTTGTACAGATGTCTTCAGGATTTTAGCATCAAGGCAGAGGTACTGATGCTGTTTGTTCAACTGTGCCTTTCCTCCAAAGCTTGACCTTCTCGTACTGGGTTTCCCTCCTGCAATCTTAGACTAATTGTTTCTATTTTTTTCAGTTGACAGACATTATTTGAACTGCCATTCCAATACAGGAATGAGATTCAGGCGAGGACAGGCTCGGGCAGGGGCAGGAATCAACGTGCATGTGTAAATGTTCCATCTCGCTCTGTTCTTGCTTCAGACTCCAGCAGCAGGGCCCTGACGGGAGGTCGGCGGCACTCTCTCTCCTCCTGGTACAGGGGCATCCGCTGTGCTCAGAGTGGTTTGTTTCTGACAGTTACAGATGCTGGGTCAACATTTGTTTTTCTCGAAATGACTCAGATCTTTATGTTCTTTTGCTTTAGGGTAATACCTATGACAAATATTAGGACGTGAAGGTGCAGGGTTAGAAAAAGTGGACGTGACAACTAGCATTCACTGTAGGAATTAGCATTGAAGGCTGTAACTTTTCAAGTCTGATGACTCAGTTACCCAAATCCCAGATACATATGCCTCCCAGATATCATATTCTTATACATATTGACCACTTCCTTCAAGTATACATTATTATGTTAGTGAGGTAATAAAAATTTAATTTCATAACCAAAGTTTTTGCTGGAACCACAAGGTATAGCTGTGATCAGTTCTAAGTATGGATGGCACTATTATTAATTGCTCTTTCTATTGAGACTTATTATATGCCAGGCACTTCCCTACAGGTTTATGTGGGGTCAATTCTGTGAGATAGGCATTATTATTATTATTTTATAATGGAAACTGATGCACAGAGGAGTTAAGCAATTTGTTCAAGGTCACACAGCAGTGGTATCATCAGAATCTACTACATCCCAGTCTTCCGGATCAGATTCCTCTCTGGGATTTGGTTGATGCCACTGTTATCATTCTGGTCACCCATTCATTGTAGGGAGGAGAAAAATGAAGCCAAGAGAACTTTAAATGACTGTCCTAAGTATACAGATCTGGGTCATGGCAAAATCAACACTGTAACCACTATTGTTTTTTTTCTATCACATCACCCTTTAGCCTTTCACTGCCCATTGTTATCTATTGCTAGTGAATCACCTTGTCTTATCCACTTTCTTCCTGGCTTTATTGACCCCTGTCCTTCCTTCCTATCCCCATTGCCGCCACCCAAATCCAGGTACTGGTTACCCTTTGCCTAGGGGACTGTGCTCGACTCTGGCCCCAGGACTGCCTATTTCTCTTCCCTCAAGTGGGGAGAAATGAGAACAAAAATACAGTAATTACTAATCATAAAATCCACCTTTTGAAATGTTTTATTTATTCCAGTCAGTCATTTTCTAAATGTTTCCAAATTTCTTCTTTCTGATTGACAATTGTTATTTGTAAACATCTTTAAACATTATTAATACTCAACTCTCCCTTATAATTAGATGCAATTATTAAAACATAGATTATACTAAACTAGGTTTTTTGTGTTGCACTGTGTGAGCCATATATATCCCTGCTAACTTGTCCTTAACAAAAATGTCTTATTTGTTACCTTTGTTCAATCTTCAAAAAATTTTAAAGATATAAAACATGCTCATTACAGAAAATCCAGGGCATACAAATAATTATAAAATAAAAATTTAAATGCTTAGAATCATATTTATCCAAATCAAGCCTAATACACTGTTTCTTATCTATGCTGTTTCTTGTCTATTTGCATATTTTTTTCCATTTTTAATGTATGAATTTGGAAAACACATAATTTTCCTCCTTGGGAAAATGTGGAGAGTAATATCATTTTTTACAAAATGGAGGTTGCCCTTTATTTTGACAAGTTTTTTTGACAGATAAATTGAGGATATATATGAATATACCAAGCACATAGTAATTGCTCAATAAATGGTAGCAATGAGCTGTTTAGTCTTAACTCTTCATTCCGAAATTATCTTTGGTATCATGAATGAAATAGGGAAATAATTTAATTTTTTCCTAAATGATTAAGTAATTTATTCATGCTTTCAATTAAACTTTTGATTTAGAGGCAATTGATGTCACTGCATTACATGTCGTTGTAATGTGTAATACAGACAACTGCCTTGTAGCCCTTACCCAGTTTTCCCCAGTGTTAACTTTTTGTGAAACTACAGTATAATATCAACCAGGATACTGACATTTATGCAGTCAAGATACATTTCTACCACAACAAGGGTCTCTTTTTTGCTCATTTATAGCCAAACCCTCTTCCCTCTTGCTCCCACTGCCTCCTACCCCTTAGCAACCACTAATCTATCATCCATTTTTGTAATTCTGTCATTTCAAGAATGTTATATAAATGAAATCACATAGTATGTAGGCTTTTTGGATTGACTTTTTTCATGTAGCATAATTTTTTTGGAGATTCATTCATAGATGAACCTCTTTTCAGTCCTGTGAAAATATTTTGCTGTTTATTTAGTTACTGTACATTTGTTGTCAAATTAATTTTAATGTAATATGTGCAAATACAACTGACCATTGAGTGACTAAGTTTGAACTGACAAGTTTTGAACTGCATGGGTCTAGTTGTACACAGATTTTTTTCAATAAGGAAAAAAGTTAATAAAAATTTCTGTGGAGATTTGTGACAATTTGAAAACTCACAGATGAAACTTGTAGCTTAGAAATAGCAACAAAAATAAGAAAGTTATAGACCATGTGTAAATACTAGAATATCATACTACCATAATGTATGAACATATATTATAAAAAGTTAAAATTTATCAAAACTTACACATGGAAACACTCACAGACTACATACGGCTCCATTTGCAGTCAAGGGAAATGTAAACAAATGTGAAGATACAGTATTAAGTCATAACCACATAAAATCAGCTGTAGTACATATTGTACTGCTGTAATAACTTCTTAGCCGCCTCCTGTTGCTACTGTGGTGAGCTTACGTGTTATGAGGATTTGCTTAAAATGCTATGTGACACTAACCTCCTTCGCATGAGCAGTTTGTTTCTCCAATAAATTGCCTAACTGGGTAAAAAGTGATGCCTCGTTGTAAAAAGTGATCTCTTGCATCTTTCTCCCTGTGGTTAGTCTGTTTCTGTAAACCTGGAGTAACACTATGGGACCGGTACAAAGTGCCACCAGTGATGCTGGAAGTGATCCCAAGAAGCAGAGAAAAGTCATGACGTTATAAGAAAAAGTTGAATGGCTTGATATGCCCTGTAGATCGAGGTCTGCAGCTGTGGTTGCCCTCCATTTCAAGATAAATGAGTCCACTATGTGGACCATTATTAAAAAAGAAAAAGAAAATTGGAAATTACATAGCAGGCTTGCACTTTTTTGCAAAATACCTTATAATCTTGTATTGAAGATGCAGCTTGTGTGTGTGTTGCCTTTATCTTTAAGGAAAGTATACCTATAGACTGTATGACTTGAGAAAAAGTGAAGTCACTGTATGACAACTTTTAAAGCAAAACAAAAGTGAAGGATCTAAAGCTGGAGAATTTAATAATTGGTTGGTTTGATAATTTTAGAAAGAGATTTGGCTTAAAAAATGGCAAGACAACAGGAGAATCAGCTTCTGCCCATCAAGAGGCAGTAGACAAGTTTCCAGCAACCATTAAGAAATCATTGAAGAAAAAAGTATCTGTCTGAATACGTTTTAATGTGGATAAAAGTACCCTATTCTGAGGGGAAAAGTGACAAAAGACATTTATTGGTAAGAAAGAGAAGCAAGCACCAGGATTTAGGGCAGTAAAGGATAGATTAATGCTACTGTTTTGCACAAATGCAGTGAGGTTTTTGATCAGGACTACCCTTACCTATAAAGCTGCTAAGGCCTGAGCTTCAATGGGAAAAAATAATCACCAGTTGCCACCCAGTTCTTTGGTTGTACAAGAAGGCCTGGACAATAAGAACCCCTTTTCTGCATTGGGTCCATCAGTGCTTTGTCCCTGAAGTCAGGACATACCTTGCCAACAAATGACTGCCCTTTAAAGGTTCTTTTGATATTAGACAGTGCCCTCTGGCCACCCAGAACCATGTGAGGTCAACACCGGAAGTGTCAAAGTGGTCTGCTTGCCCCTAAACATGATGTCTGTAATTCAGCCTCTAGATCAGGGGCTCATAAGGCCTTTAAAGCTCATTACACAGAGTATGCTATGGGAAGAACATCATTAAGGTCTGGAAGGATTACACCACTGATGACATGATTGTTGTTATTGAAAAAGCCATCAAGCCTGAAACAATAAATTTCTAAGGGGAAAACTATGCTCAGATGTTGTGCATGACTCCACGGGACTTACAACAGAGCCAATCAAGGAAATAAGGAAAGGTATTGTGGATACAGTAACAAGTCTGTGTGTGAGTGTGTGTGTGTGTGGGGGGGGTATGTACAGGGTTTCAAGATATGGATCTTGGAGAAACTGAAGAGCAAATAGACACCACACCAGAGGAAAGAACAGAGACGACTTGATGGAGATGAGTGCTTCCGAGCCAGCGCCAGACAATGAGGAAGAAGATATAGAAGAAGCAGAGTCAGAAAACAAATTGACATTAGGGTTCCAATGATTCTTTTTGGCTTCTTTTATGACATGGACCTTTATGTGTTATGGGCACTGAAACTTAAGCCACTGGTGGAAGAAGGATTTGTACCATGTAGAAATATTTTTAGAGAATTAAGGTGAATTTCCGTAAAGTTATGCTGAGTGTGTCTCTCTCTCCTGCTTCCCCTTCCTCCTTGTCCTCCTCTGCCACCCCCGAGACAGCAAGACCAACCTTTCTCTTCCTCCTTCTCAGCCTGCTCCATGTAAACCCCACAAGGATGAAGACCTTTATTGATTCACTTGTACTTAATGAAAATCTAATAACAGTATAGCTAGAAATGTATGAGACATTTTTGTGTCATCATCACCATTATTGCCTAAGTGTTCACCCTGTAGAACACCATGTGCTCTCAGAGAATTATGTCACTGTGCAGTATGCCTCTCTCCAGTGATTGGAGAAATGGTGTGTCAACCTATCATCATTGGTAAGTGTTTTAGAAAAATGTAACAATGCTTATAATACTATATTATGAATATGATTTTAATACTGTATGCCATAACAATTTTCTAATGATTCATCCATTATTGTATAGGCAACACTGGGCTACCATGAAGAAATCATATCAATTTATACTAGGCTACCATAAAGCAATCATACTGCTTTATTATCAATACATGAATATTTATACATATTTTCACATATTTTATTTTTATATTTAATGTTAATAATATGTATATCATCTACAGTGTTCTTTAATGATATAAGACAATAATGATGTAGGTACTAACAGACAGAAGATTTATCTTATAAACAGATGGCATAAACTTATGATATTGATAAATATAGTATAGCACTATAAATGCATTTTTTCTTTCTTATGATTGTCTTAATACCATTTCTTTTTTCTAACTTACTTTATTATAAGAATACAGTATATAATATGCATAACATACAAAATATGTGTTAATCAACTACTTATATTATCAGCAAGGTTTCTGGTTAACAGTAAGTTACTATTAATTAAGTTTTGAGGGAGTTGAAAGTTACGTCTAAATTTTTGACTGCTCAAGTGCATGGGTAGAAAGGGGAATGAGTTGGTGCCCCTAACTTCCATGTTATTATTCAAGGGTCAATTGCATATGCATTATGGATCTACCTAACTTTTCAAACTTATGGGAAATATGCTTGTTGAGCACTGTCTGCAAACATTCTTGGATTAAAAAAGTGCCATTTTTCTCAAGTGCTCTGAAACAGTGAAGTTTATTGCTCCGATTGAGCTTGGATTTCTCTGGTTCTCTGTATTAAATTCCCACTGTGAATGTCCTGATGAGACCTGGAGTGAAACAGGGGGTGTGGTGTCACCTCCTTTCTGCAGGTCCACCTCCTCCCAGGCTGACTTTATATGAATAGAAATTTAGTTATATCCTCTATTTAGTAAAAAAGAGAAATAAATGAATCTTGCTGAAAGAAAAGAAATATTCAGAGAACTAAACCAGAGGCATAGTAGGTTTGGTTAATATCTCTGAAGATATGACCCATTCCTTACATAGGCAACCAGGGAAGAAAGATAGATGTGCTCTTTCAATATTGTGACTATTACATGTAGTAATGTGTGAGGTTTACCTCTGTTTTGATTCAAATTTATTGCAAGTCTTGCTATTTCAAAAATATGAATTATCTCCATGTTTTCAGCATTTTCTCCCTTAACTTGGTGACATGAGGTACAACTTCTATACAATAAAATGTGGCCATTTCAAATGTAAAATCCCAAAAGTTTTGACAAATGTATATGCCTGTATAACTAACCATCAGCACAATCACAATAGGGAACATTTTCACTATCTTGAAAAGTTCCCTGTGTTTCTTCCCAATTTCCTCACACACTCCCAAGCCTCTGGCATCCACTAATTTGCTTTCTGTTATTACAGATTAGCTTTGTCTTTGACAGAACTTTATATAAATGGATTAATAAAACATCTACCCTTTGTGTCTGGTTTCTTTAACTCAGAACGTTTTTGAGGTTCATCCATGTTGCTGCATGTAAAGCTCTAGAATTTGTATTTTTATTAGGACTACTTATCCATCTATTCCAGAAATATCTGCTGAATACCTACTATGTGCTGTGCTCTGCTCTTGATGATGGAACAACTGTGAATAAAAGAGGCAAGTCCTGGCTTTCATGGAAGTTGCATTTTAGTGGAAATAGAAAGTGGACACACACACATGGTATAATTTCTATGGAGAAAAATATTGAAGAAAATGGGTATTGGGAAATGATTAGGGAACATTAGAAAAATTGTCTGGGAAACCTCACTGAAAGTGTGTTATTGAGTATGAAGGAACAGAGAGAGCAGGCAGAAAAATATTTAGAGAAGAGCATTCCAGGGGGAAGCAAGTGCAGATGGCTTCATATCTGCCTGGAGAGCCTAAGAAATCCAGAGGGGATTAGATGGAGTGAGGAAGGGAAGTGAAATGGGAGATGAGGCCAGAGAGGTGAGGGTGGGGACTAGGGGGTAGGCAGGTTTTTTAGGGCTCCATAAGCAGTGTAAGGGTTCTAACTTTGAGTGAGATAGGAGGCACTGGGAGTTTTGTGCAGTGGAGTACCATGGTCTGACTTACATTTTAAAAGGATCCCTTTGGTTGCTGTATGGAGAAAAGACTGTAGGGAACAAGGAAGAACAGTTAGAAAGCTGTTCAATCTTTCCATGCAAGAGATGATTGTGGCTTGGACAAAGTGGCAGTGGCAGAGTAGTGACAAGTGGTCATATTCTGAACATGGTTTCAGGGTAGAGTCCACAGTATTTGCTGATTGGTTGAGTGCAGTTTGAGAGAAAGAAAGGAGTTCAGGATGAATCAAGTGGAAGTACAGAGTTGACCCTAGGACAAAAGAGAGATTGTGGTACGGGAGAGGACAGGAGTTTATTTTGTCGAATTTCAAATGCCTGAGTAAAGAGAGATAAGTCTGGACATTAGAGGAGAGAGTAGAATTAGAAACATACATTTGAGGTCAACAGCAGCATGTGGATGGTATTTAAGGTCATGAGACTGAATGATATCAACAATTGTGTAAAGAAGAAGAGAGGTCTGTGCACCAAGCGATGAGATGCTCCAACATTTAGCTGTTGTAAAAATAAGGAGGAAGCAGCAAAGGAGAGTAAAAGAAGGGGCTAGTGTAATGCAGGTAATCAAGAGACCCTGTGTCCTGGAAATCAAGTATAGGAAGTGGTTCTAAGAAATGGAAATATGTGTCAATGATCTCAAATGTTGCTGTTAGTTCAAATAAAGTGAGGACTGAGGATTGGCCCTTGGATTTATCAACAGGAAGGTCATCAGTGACTGTACAAACAGATTAAGTGAAGTAGATGTGAATAAAATCTTTATTAAAATTAATTTTTTAAAAAGTATGAGAAAAGAAAATGTAGACAATATGGACAACATTTTGAGGGATTTTAGTATAAAAGGGAGCATTGAAATGTCAAAGTGATTAGAAGTGAAAGTAGAATCAAGAGAAGCACAATGTTTAAGATGGGAGAACATTTTCCCTAATAGAAATCATCTGTTAGAGAGGGGGAACTTGATGAAGCAGAGAAGGGAGGTGCTGAAGTGATGCAAGATGGAATCTAGTTAAAAATTAGAGGTGTTGGTGCTAAATAGGAACATGGAGAGTTTCCCCAGAAGGAAACACGGGTTTAATGGCCCCAGATGTAGACAGGTGCATAGATATGATGGGGAGCTTATGGAAATTGTCTTTTAATTCTATTTTAAGAGTGAAAGAAGGAGCAAAGGTGAGAGGATGAAGGCTAAGGTATTTTACTTTGCCAAAAAGAGGCAAAGTAAAAAGTGAGAAAGAGATGGCTTAGGTGAGGTCAAGAATGGACTAGGGACACAATTTTATTATTCTTTAGCACTAACATTTGACATTTTGGCTATGATTTAAAGTGAGACCAGTCAATAGGGTTATGTGTTCTACTCCAGCCTCATTCAGCTTTGGGTGTGTGTACCTGTGTCACATTTGCACCAAAGAAGGGCTTTATTTAATTAGAATGGTTTCAGTTATCAACTGCTGTATGACATATAAAAAACATAGTAATTTAAAACAACAATTTATTGCTTTTCACAATTCTGTGATTTGACTTTTGGTTCTTCTTCCTCGCAAGGACTCAGGCAGGGCTGCAATAACACAGTGGACCTGACTGGGCCGAAATGTCCACAATAGCTCTGTGTGTCATGTCTGTATCTTGGCAGGAAGGAATACTGGGTTTAGCTGGTATGCTATAATGTCTGGGCTTCTCTGTCTACATGTAATAGCCTCTTCTATTCCCCCTGGCATCTCCAACAAGGTAGTCATACTTATTACATGGCAGCTCAGGGCTCCAAAAGGGAAAAGGCAGAAGTTGCAATTCTTTTTAAGACTGAGGCCTGAAACTGGCACAGTATCACCTCTGCCACATTCTGTTGATTAAATGAGGGAAGAGGATGACAAGAAGCTGTGGTATAGTGGGGCTACTTTTAGAGACTGATTATCAGAGCCTCACTCCTCTGCCTTTCATTGATTCATATCTCTAACAGATATAAAACATATTCACTTTGTTCCCAAGAACTCAAAACTTTTGTCTCATGAGAGTGTTATGCTCAAGCTTTAAAGTTCAGTATGGGTTAGATAGGGGTCATTGGGTGCATGTCCTCTTTGTGTGAAGGTATGTGAAGTAAAGAAACAATATAAGATCCCTTTCCCCCAAATACTCAAAGCAGTGAGAAAAAAACTGGGAATAAAGATACTCCTATTTACAAGGGAGTGAGGGCCCGGGCCAGTGGGTCTCAGTTGGTTGGACCATCATCCCATAATCCCAAGTGGTGGTGGGTTCAATTCCTGGTCTGGGCACATGCCTGGGTTACAAGTCTGGTCCCCTGTCTGGTCATGTGTGGGAAGCAGCCAATCAATGTTTCTTTCCCTTCCTTCCTCCTTCCCTTCCTCTCTCTCTAAAAGCAATGAAAAAAAATCCTTGGGTGAGAATTTTTTTAAAATAGGGTGGTGAGGCAGGAAGCATGCAAGAGACACTGGTCCATAGCAATTCTGAAGCCCAGTTGGGCACACACCACCAACATTCCCTGTTCCAGGGCAAGGAATATACATTTATTAAGGCAGAAGTTTGCTTCTGAGACTAGTTGTTTTAGGGTCTTTGTTCTCTCATTTGGGCCCTAGACTCCACAGAGACCATTCTTCTTTTTCCATAAGGCATGGCCTGTGTTTGCATCTGAATAGCATTCTGAGCCTGATTTTTCCCTGCTAGGAGTTGTGGCCCCAAGAATATTTTCCTTTTGAATTATTTTTATCCCTTTCAGCCTAAGCTGATATAATTTCTTTAAAAATGTTGTGGGTTTCTGTGTATCAAATTATATCCACTCCATTAAATAAAGCCTTATTCTGCTTGGACATCTCCTTAGACAGATCCACCTTTCATTAAGTACCTTTTCTATCTCTTATGACATAACAGGTGACAGTCTGTAACCCAGGTCCTCTGTTTTCTAGTCTTGCTCGTAATGTTTTCATGGTCCTTTCAGTCTTTACTAATTCTATTGCTAAAACTCTTCTACTTTCTGTCTGGTCCCACAAGACAATGTCACCAGGTTTAGGATTTTATTATGTCAGCACAAAACTTACAGGAAAAAAATGTCTATTTGTATGTTGCTGCATTACAAATAGCCCCCAAAACTTAATGGTTTAAAGAAACAGCAATGTGTTGTTTCTTACAATTAAGTGGGTTGGCCAAGCTATTCTTTTGCATTATGTGGTACTGACTGGGGCTGCAGTCATCCAGGGCTGGAGCCTTGGCAGAGACAACTGAAAAAGGTGGCCAGGCATCCCTTCTCATGTGGCCTTTTCATGTGGTGTCTCCATGGGGTCTCTCCAGCAGAGCAGCCGAATTTCTACTTGAGAGCTTTGGGCTCTTCCAAACACAAACACAGGAGCTGCCAGGCCTTTTTAAGTCTTAGGCCTAGACTGGCACAGTGCTATTTTCCAACGCATTCTGTTGGTTAAAGTGAGCCACAGATCAGCCAGGTTCGCTATGGAAGAGGAGGGATAGACTATAACATGACATGAATGCTGGGAGGCATGTTTCACTGGGAGCTATCTTTGAAGTCTAGATGCCATACCAGATGAAGTGGGTGAAGTGTGGGGGCCAAGGAAGCTGAGGAAATACCTGTAATGATGAGCCATGGAACTGAAGCTAAATAAAGAGAGAGAATGAAAGTTTGGGAAAAGGGTTGGTGTACAGGTGGTAGAATCACTGGATTCTCATGGGGTTAAAAGCATTTTGTTGAGGTTTGAGAGAGAGAGAGAGTGAACTGGAAAGACAGGAAGTAGCACATGGAGTGTAAGGAGCTTGAAACTGGATTACAGAGGAGGTGTAGGTATTGGTGATGTCAAAGTCCAAGGCACTGGCTCTCATCCCAGGTTACACAGTGTCATCAGTAAGAACTTCTAAAAATTACCAATGTCTCATGGCTGAATAGTGTTTATGTATATATACCACACCTTCTTTATCCTTTCATTCATGGATATCCACTCATGGATTGCAGGCATGTAAGTTGTTTCTATATTTTGGCTATTGTGAATAATGCTTCAATAAACATGAGTGTGCATGAGAAAAAAGAATGTTCTGCCATTTGAAAAAACATGGATGAAACTTGATAATATTATGCTGAGTGAGGTAAGTCAGACAAAGAAAGGTAAATACTGTATGGTGTCTCTTATACGTGAAGTCTAAAAAAACTGAAATATCAAAGCAGTGAATAAGAGGGTAGTTACCAGGGGTTGAGGGGGTGAGGAAATGAAGGAAATATTATTTAAGGGCACATACTTGCAATTAGTAGATAAGTCCTGGAGCTCAAATACACAGCACAGCAATTATAGACAGCAAAACTGTATTATAAACATTAAACTTGCTAAGAGACTGCATTTTAATTGTTTCCAACAGAAGAAACTATATGTGATGCTGTAGAGGTGTTAACTTATGATACAATGGCAATTATATTGCCATATAAATATATCAAATCAATGTTGCACATATTTTGGTTTTGTTGTGTTTTTTTTATTTTTTAATGTTGTTTTGTTTTTTATTTTTTAATGTTGTCCTACAGTTGTCTCCATTTTCCCCACTTTTCCCTTTTCTACCCAGCACCTCATACTCTCTCTGGCGATCCCACTTTCTTTGTTCATGTCCATGAGTTATGCATGTAAGTTCTTTGACAACTCCATTTCCCATTCTTGCTTTAACATCCCCCTGCTTATTCTGTAACTGCCTATTTGTACTTCTTAATCCCTTCATCTTTTCCCCCATTCTCCTGGACCTCCCACCCCACTGGCCATCATTCCAGTGTTCTCCGTATCTGTGATTCTGTTTCTGTTCTGTTTGTTTGATTAGTAGGTTTTTAAGATTCAATTGTTGATAGTTATGACTTTATTGCTATTTTAATGTTCAAAGTTTTGGTCTTATTTTTCTCAAATGAGTCCCTTTAACATTTCATATACTAATGATTTGGTGATGATGAACTCCTTTAGCTTTACCTTGTCTGGGAAGTACTTTATCTGCCCTTTGAGTCTAAATGATAACTCTGCTGGATAGAGTAATATAGGTTGTAGGTCCTTGCTTTTCATCCCTTTGAATACTTCTTGTCATTCCTTCTAGCTTACAAAGTTTATTTTGAAAAATCAGCTGACAGTCTTATGGAAACTCCTTTGTAGGCAATTATCTGTTTTTCTCTTGCTGCTTTTAAGATTTTCTCTTTATCTTTAATCTTTGGCATTTCAATTATGATGTGCCTTGGTGTGGCCCTCCTTGGGTCCAACTTGTTTGGGCTCTCTGTGCTTCCTGGATGTGTATGTCTATTTCCTTCACCAAATTAAGGAAGTGTTCTTTTATTACTTTTTCAAATAGGTTTCCAATTTCTTGCTCTTCTTTTTTTTTTCTGGCATCTTTATGATGTGAATGTTGGAAAGTTTGAAGTTGTCCTAGAGGCTCCTTACACTATCCTCAATTTTGGGGTTTCCTTTTTCTTCTTGAGGCACTGACTGGATGTCTTTTTCTTCTTTATGTTCCAAACCATTGACCTGATTCTTGGCTTTATCCACTCTGCTGTTGATTCCCTGTAGATGGTTCTTTATTTCAATTAGTGTCTCCTTTGCTTCTGATTGGATCATTTTTATGCTGTTGAAGTATCTACTGAGTTCCTCAAACATCCTTATAGCAAGTGTTTTGAACTCTGCATCTGATAGATTGTTTATCTCCATTTTGCTTAGTTCTTTTTCTCGAGTTTTATTCTATTCTTTCATTTGGGTGATATTTCCTTGTCTCCTCATTTTGGCAGCCTCCCTGTGTTTTTTCCCATGCATTAGGTAGAGCTGCTTTGACTCCATATTGTGGTGGTGTGGCCTAATGTCCTAGGTGTCCTGTAGGATCCAGTGGCACTGTCTCCTCTCTCCCAAGCTGCGTGCTTGAGGTGCACCCTTTGTGTGGGCTTATTACTCCCTCCTCTTGTAGATGAGTTTTGATTGCTGTCAGCAGTTCAGTGGGAGGTATTTACCCAGTCCAGACAGCTGGTAGGACTTGTTGTGACCCCTGGTCAGCAGCCACCTCCCAGTGTGGCTTGTGGAGGTGGTTGTGTGATGCTCCAGCATGGTCTGTAACTGTCTGCTGGGTGCACAGGCTCTGAATTTTCCTGGGTAGTGCAGGCCAAAGTCAGCCTCCACCTGTGTTCTCTCTGGGGCCTGCTGGCATAAGCTATAAAGTGATCTGCAGATGGCGGCTGCTGCTCGTGTCAGGCCTGGGGCCACTCAGCAGGAGGTACAGGGGCTGGGCTCAGCTTTTGCTTGTTTGAGCAGATTTAGGAAGGTCTGAAACCTGCACCTAGCCCAGCCCTTCATATGGAAAAGCCAGTTACCAGCTTGGGTGGTCCCATAAGCTGGATGAGGTAAACCCTCAGGTAATCATACCTGAGGGGCTGACCATTTGAGCCAGGTTGATAGAGACTCAGATATGGTGCAGCTGCACTGTGGTTGTATAGAGGAGAGCTCAGAAAAAGGTACAATGGCTGCTATCTGCAGTTCTATCTGAGAGAAAGCTGTCCTCCAGATTTCGCCCTGATGTCAGACACTTCTGCTCTTCCCTGTATGCCACTAGTGCCCTGCAAGGTTCTGTCCTGGTGCTGGAACCCAGAGGGAGTGAGTCTGAGTAAGTCTGCGTGCAGGGTCCCACCCACCCAGAGGAGATGCCCGAGAATCCCCCAGTTTCTTCTGCTGATGCAATACCCACTGGTTTTTTATAGGCAGAAGTTATGGGGATTTATCTTTCCAGCACTGAAACACTGGACAGGGATCCCTCATTCCCAAGATAACCCTTTATTTTACATCCACCGCACCTGGGTTTGGAACCAGCCCATTTGGTCTCTGTGACTCTGCCCTCCTGTCCCTCCTACTCATCTGGATGAATGTGGTTTCTATAATTCCTTAGTTGCTGGACTTCCATACAGTTCAATTTTCTGATGTTCTGATTAATATTTGTTCTTTAGTTGAGCTGTAGTTTTGCTGTGGTTGTGCAGGGAGATAAGCTGCATTTACCTAGGCCTCCATCTTGACTGGGAGTCTCCAGTATTGTACTTAGTAAATTTAAGTAATGCTGCATGTCAAATGTATCTTAATGAAAGAATAATTGTCAAAAATATTAGTAATATCTAAGTCTCTTCCAGACCAATGAAATCAGTACATTTGTGGTGAGTCTGAAACATTCTTATTTTTTGTTTTAAAGCTTGCCAGATGACTCTAACATCCATGGGCCATGGACCACTTATCACAGGTAATGCTCGTAAGACGTTTACCACAGTATGTGCCATTCTTTGCCCTATGTCTTTACTCACATTACTGACTTAATTCTGAGATACATAATATTATCTCCATTTACAGATGAGAAAACTGAGGCTCAGACAGGTTAACCAGGTCCCCCTGACACCAAAATCATATTCTTAACCTTTTAATTTTTTTCCAATAAATGTATGTGTGTGTGGCTGGGGGAGGGTGTTGGGAAAGTTAGGCATGATGACCACCAGCAGCCCTCCATCCAAATCCTTTGTAACTGGGGTGGTGCTCCCTGAACGTATTATCCTTTAAAATCTCATTAGTCAAGTGCTTTAATATACAGCACAATAAATCTCTCTCTTCTGAGAAAAGCAAACTACTCACAAGGTTTAAGATTACAGCATGCTAAAGATGCACAGTACTGACCTGGTGATAAATGGTCAGTATCCTACCCTTGAAGACAGAGGCGAGGTATCACCTCTGTGACAGAGGTATCACATCATCCTTGTCTTCATCCAACATAACGACATCTATTGCCAGAGTTCTGTGTCACCCAGATTACCATTTTGCTATTATGAACTGATAGGTGTCCAGAAGGTCCAAATATATATTAAAAAAAATTATCCAAAATGGTATCAAGGGACAAAAAAGTTCTTAATGCTTTAAGAATAATATTGAAGATATTTTTGTATGTTTTAATTGGTCCTTTTCCTCTCAAACTGGTTAACTCAGTTATTAGTACTGGAAAAATCTGACTGAACTACCATTATCGCCGGGCCACTATTTTCCGTCGTTTTAAGGCAGTGCCCTCCACAGGACCATTGCAGTGGTTTTCCTTTCCTTTACCTCCACAGGTCTTTTTGTTCAAATAACAATTTATCCAGTTTCTCAACATGTAAAACAGATAAAAGCAGGGCTTTTTTTTCCTGAGGAAATTCAGAATGGGGCAAAGCACCCCTGTTTTTCTCCCCTGCCATGCTTTTTTTTTTTGGTGGCCTCAGAAGATATTCCTTGGGATAGAATTTGAACTCCCCCTTCCCCCTCCAATCCCCACAGTGGGGTGGGAGGACCCTGCCCTGGAAGCCAGAAGACTCATGTTGAAGATCTTGTTCGGCCAGGAATTAAATTCAGCGAGACATTTAACCTCCCTGTCCTCTGAGGAAAAGGGGATAATGATGCTCATTCCAACTTCTGGGGTGGTTGTTAGGATTGATGATGTTGTGGATACAAAAGTGTTATACAAGTGGTAAAAATTAGTATAAAATACAGATATTTGTCAAAGTTTATAACCTAGGAAACAGGCAAAATTACTAAAAGTGCCCACTTAAAAACTTTTTGTGGCTCTGGTAGTTTTGAGATAAAATACAGCTAAGAACACTGAAATAGAATATCTTATAAGCAGCACAATGTCAATTTTACTAGCCACCTAATGTTAGCAAGGTGATCGACCTATCATTAGTTGGGTGCTTTGTCCTACAAACACCTCAAGACAAGTCTATAGAAGTAAAAAAGAGAAAAATTTAGAGTATAAAGGTAAATTGTGTGTGCAAAAATGATAAATTCCATGAGCTCATGGGAAAAGATCACTCAAATTAATTGGCATTGCCATCAATCATGGGCTGTTGATTGCTCCAGGAACAGGGTGTAAATCCCATGAAATGAAAAGTAGGGCTGCAAAGTATCAATTTATTTTATACTGCTGTTAAGAAAGGAAATGAGTAGCACTGTTCAAATGTTGTACTTCCACTTGCCAAATGCAACAATTAGACCCACGCGTCCATGAATTAACCTGTGAAGTGAATAAACCTTCTCTTCAACAGTTTCATGTCATTGGTTCAAATGGTGTAACGTTTCTTACATAAAGAACTTAAGGAGAATAAATCCATTAGGGAAAGTGGGGGAATTTATTGTGCTCCAAGGCTGTGCTTTAAAACAGACCTCGACTGTACTCGAACAAAAAATAGCCTTGTGTTTAAGGATCGTTGATTCTAGCTTTGCGATAGCTATTGTAAGAAACCAACACACTGGACACGTATTTATTCCACCTCCTTACACAAGGAACTGTACGGCTTTGTGTTTGCGTCTCACCTAATGCCTAGTAGTTTGCTCCCAGGAGATTAGTAGAAAAAGACACGTGCCCCAGGTCAGCCATTACCATTTAATTTTTATTTATTTTTCCAGTGACATTTGTACTTTCTTCATTTCTACAACTGGGGAAAAAATAAAATCTGTATGCTAACACACCATTTCTGTTGGCCAGCTCAGAAACTTCCTGAAAATGCCACTTACGAGTTATATCATTTCTCTCAAATGTACCATTTTTTTCCTCCTTTTCCTCCAGGGGCTAAAAAGAAAGCCACTTTACCTTTTCCATAAATATCAACAGTTCAGTGGAAAGCTGTTTATTTTTCTCCTGAAGCACATTAATGCTACCAACCAACAACAGCAGCTTTTCAAACTCAGAATGCAAGACAAGAAGGAGCCAGCCAAGCTCCTTGGTAGTAACAACAAATGCTTTTTTTTAACCTCAGGCTGTGTGGGAGAAAGGATTTTCCTTTTTTTCTTTCAGGGCCTCCTTTCCCATTCACTGATGTTCACCCCTAACCCTACTTCAGGGAGAATAAAAAGGGCTCAGAGACACTTGAAAGTTGGGCTATTGGAGAGCTAAAAACATTTATTTGTAGAACAAGCATTGCATACAGTAAGTTAAGATTTTTCATACACACACACACACACACACACACACACACACACACACATATTTATAGTCCCCATGATTGAGAGATTATTTCTAAAATTTTTTAAATATATAAATTAATTAGATGTACAAAAATCAATTACATTTCTCATCAATGTTCTGGGATGTTCAGACTTTAGCTAGAAAACTATGTGTCTGCTGCCAGAAAGTTTTAGCTTTTAGGCAGGCATTCACTTGTATCTCCAGGGAACAACTGATCTCTTAAGTTCTTTAGCTAGCTCAACAATTAGGGGTGCTAAATTCATAAAGGCAAGTCTTACATGGTGGATTATGGCAGCAGCCAAGCAAAGCCACACAGCACATATGCTGGTCATTCCAGAAAAGTAAGTCCTGGCGTGGGTGAACAGGCAGTGCTTTCTGTAACAGCTCAGCCTTTATGAACCCACTCTGGTCTTGCTGGCCTCAGCATCTGTAACAATTCTTGTTGCCTTCCTTTATTTATGTTTTTGAATAATTTTGAGTCTTTTCCTCTATCTTCTCAATTCCTAGGATTGTGTTTTTTATCAATTCCAGTACTGACAAGAGTTTTTCATTAAAATTTTGAAAAGTATTCAGAAAACTCACAGACTATTAAACTAGCAAGTTGCTAAAATCAGAGCAATTAGAGAGGACATATGATCTTTCTAAGAGTACATGGTTAAGTTTTGCCAAGGCTATTGGAAAAGCTTAGATTTCTGCACTTTGTCAATTTACTGCTTTTTTTCCATCTCTCCAATCCAATGTATGAGATAATTTGTGGGTATAAAACTGCAGCCTTTCTATATAAATACAGAATTTTTTCCCATGCATATCTCTCCACTCTCTGGACTCACAGTCTACTATGGGTAGGGACCGTAACTCATTCATCTTTTCATATTCAGCACCTCACATAGTGCCTAAACATATTGGGCACTCCATAATATTGTGTATTATTCCCATTTACTATTTAATACTTCTATATCTGGCTCATGAGTGTCTCCAAGTTGATTAAAGCTCTTCAAAAGCATAAATGATACTTTACTATTTTGAAGATACTACAGTCCCCAGCAGCATTTAGCACATGTAGCCTTGGCTTTTCTTTTTAATTGAAAGCATAGAACAATGTTATAGAATGACATTAACTCAATTTTCTGAAGAAGTACTGTAGTAGGCTAAATAATGGCATTTCCAAAATGTCCTTGTCCTAATTCCTGGAACCTGTGAATGTTGCCTCTTGTAAGAAAAGGAACTTTGAAGATGTGATTAAGCTAAGGATCTTGATTTGGAAGATAATCTTGGTTTACCTAGGTGGGTCCTTTGCAATCATAAGGGTCCTTATCAGAGGGGCACAGGAGTCATCAAAGCCGGAGGAGAAGGTGATGTGCTGGTGGAAGCAGGGACAGGAGTGACATGCTTTGACAATAAAGGAAGAGGACATAAGCCAAGTGATATAGGCAGCCATGAAGTTGAAAAAGGCAAGGAAACAGATTTTTCCTTCAGAGTCTCCAGAGGTACCAGGCTTTCTAACACCTCCATTTTAGCCTAGTAAAATGGTTTTGTATTTCTAACCTCCAGAACTCTGAGAGAATAAATCTGTGTAGTCTTAAGCCTCAACATTTGTGGTACTTTGTTACAGCAGAATCATGAGAGACTGATAGAAGCACTATGAAGGCAATTTCTGTAAACTGAACAGGGTAAAACATACAGCCACATTCTTGACAAACACATTGATAATAGAATTAGAAGGAACTTTGAAAAATTATTTTTTCTGATCACCTGATCTGAGGCAAAAGATAGTCTGTAAGATAGAGATGGTGGGTAGATGTTTGTCTGTGATATTTTTAAAGATCTCTAGGAACAACTGCATTTTATTTTGTTTATTTTTCAGATTGGTACAAGATAAGTTCTGTTTGCCTTTCATTCATTTGAAACACATAGATGTAATTTATTACTTGTTTTTTCCCCCAAAGAGAAAAAAAGGCCAAGCTGTATGCCTAGCAAGCAAGCAACTTCACATACCGGTACATTCTAATGTAGATTTAAATCTGGAGATACTAGTAGTGGCAACCAAGCAAAACAATCCAATAAACAGAGGGTTTGAGAGATGAAATATCTCATTTTCTTTAAGCCAATTTACTTTTGCTGTGGTCTAGCCCTGACCTCAACTCTACTTTTCAATCCCACAATTTGTGATGTATGTATGTGCATGTGTGCATGCGTGTGTGTCATATTCATCTGAACTAAGCTTACCCTTGGCTTATGAAACATGCGAATTGGAAAGCTGTTCTCAAAATGAGCTCTCTCCTGGAGCATTTCCCAAAGCTCAGCCTGCTTTAATTACTTAACCAAGAAGTTTTCAATGAACTGTTTTGAACCTGACATTTGCAATACACTTGCCTTGTACTGAGTGATAGCTTTATGACAGGAAGCTTTGTTATCTGGACCACCCGGGGATTGCAGCTACAACAGAATACGGCCGCCTGTCGACTTAAGAATGTAGGCTCCTCTGAACACACCACACCTGTGTCCCCTCAGCTGCCCCCAGCTTCTGTTCATTTCCCATGCAATACAAGGTGTTGAACTTAATCTATAGAGCTGTGCATCAATAGCCTCATTTTTGGGTCCTCCTTAGGCCCTGGCTATGCTAGACCCCTCTTCCCATGCAGTCCTCAAAGTGCCAAAAGGCTGTGCAGATTTGCATTCAGACGATATCTGAGCTACGATGAAACTGTGTTTATGCAACTATCCAAAATAGTTTGAGAGTGAAGTCTTCAGTTTAGGGCTATTCCCCAAATAGCCTACCTCTGTTTTGACTGAATTCATCATCTTAACCATCAAAAGCAAAAATCAAAGTATTATTTTGGTTACAAGAAACCAACTTACACACACTTGAACACACTCTTTTTGATGGATATTCCTATAATTTCTACCCATTTGGTTAGCGTTTTAAACAAATCAATAGTCTTATCTTGCCTCACCACACTGCATTTCTTTTTCTGGCAATACATCATTTTTGGGGGGGTTAGAACCCATTCTTTGTCTAATTTTATGGTAGAATCCTAAGGGTAAATTAAAATGTTATTCCATTGATCACAGTGATTGGTTCAGGGGTGAACATATGATCTAAGATGGACTTGTCAGAATAAATGTTGGACTTTCTCTAGGAATTCTGGGAAAAGATGTTTGCTCCTTTAGATAGACTTAAACCTAGAGGAACGTAGTTCTTAAACCTGTTGTTAGTCATTTGCAGCCACGTGCAAACTAAGGATGCACCCAACCCTACAAAATGAAGCCTAGAACTGGAGAATGAACAACTGGCTCCTGGTGTCATTGTTTGAATCCTGAATCAAGACATTCCTGGATGTTTAAGTTGCATAAGCCATCAAATTCCCCTTTTGCTTTAGTGCTTTGGAGTTGGGTTTTGGTCACTTGAACTGAAGGAATAATAATTGTTATGAGGAAACATTCTAGTGATATTGGAAGTTCAGATATTGTTCAAATCCAATGGTTTAATAATGGCTATGACATTCTGTGCTTCCTATGAACCTGTATTGATTCAGCACCAAGTTCTTAAAGTGCTTTCTAGAACTCTCTCAGAAATCAGGGAGGGGTAGGTACTTTTGCTATCGTCAATATATCTAAAAATATAAAAGCCATTTATTTGTTCCTGAAAACCTTTTCTTTATTCATATTGTAAACATGTAGTTGGCTGCTGTGGAAAAATGATTAAAATATTTAATCCTGTTTGTTTAATTTAGCGGGTCCTACTTCATCAAATACATTGGATATGAATGTACTAGATGCATTTCTGCCACAAAATTCAAGTTGGGGAAAAGTAAAAATACATTTACATTTATCCACTAGCACTCCTGTCAGAATTACCGTATAACATACAAATGGTAAGTTTTTTAGAATAAAGGGTTTTAATTATTGTTTTCTTTAGAATAGTGGATTAATTTTAGCAACCTGAAGTTGTTTTTGTATTTTTCTTTGAAGAACCTGAAATTTCAACTTTTAAATTTATTTTTGAGGTTAGTGATTGGGGAAAGATGGTGGCAAGGTAGGTGGGAACGGAGCCTGCTTCTCCCTGAGCCCAGGTGAAACACGTACGAGATCTTCTGAGGAACAGAGTGAACAGCCAACGGAATCCCAGCTTATAGAAGTTTGGAGGCCAAAAATTGTACAGGCCATTGAAAAGCAGACGGCGAGGAGAGAGTGCTGGGACGGAAAGGTCCCTGGGATCTGCATTGGGACCAAGGCTGCTGTGGCCCAGGCCTGGCGCCTGCAGCAGGATACAGGGAGGAGAGTCAGAGGACCAGCTCCTTCCCCTACCAGAGCAGGGAGAGCACCCCGGCACCAGGAAGGACCTGGGTGCTGGAAGTCCCCAGGGGGGATAAAGAGGAGGTGGGAGACACACAGAGGTGGTGTTCAACTGCTGGGACTGTGGACGCCCTCTAGGTCATTACCAGAAAAATTGGGGAGCCAGGTGACCCCTAGAGAAGGGAGAAGAGTGCGGCCCTGCCAGACTCTGACCCAGGTAGTCTCTGGTCTGGTTAGGAAGTTGGGCTGTGTGAAAAGCCAGGCACTTGTTAAGAACAGAGGGTTTAAACAAGAGAATTTCACACACACACACACACACACACACACACACACACACACACACACACACACACACACACACACACACAAAGGCTCTCCGCTTCTGTTTAAGGAACTCTTACACAGTGGCAGGCAGGCTCGCACCACTTGCCCAGCAGCTGAATGGAGCCGCTGGAGCCACAGTCCGGCAGCAATTTCGCACCCCTTACCCAGAGGCTGACTGGTGCTAATAGGGCAGTCGCCGATTTGCGCCACCACACGTGCTTGACTAGGGCGCTAGCCCGGAGGTGGACTGGCGCTGCTTGCCCAGCAGCTGATTCGCACAGCTGGACAGGAAGCTGATTCGAGCTGCTTGCCTGCACTTGACCCAGGCCTCTACCCAGAGGTTGACTGGCGCTGCTTGCCCAGTGGCCGCTTGAGCCACAGTGGACTCGCAAAGAGCAAGGAGGAGGTGCACCACTCGGACTGCAGCAAAGCTGGTGGATTAAAGGCACTGGCCTGGCACACAGGACAGTGGGGGCTGGCAGCTCATGGAGGACCTGGGCTGGAAGCTGGGCAACTAGGAATACTGCGGACCAGACCTGCCCCCATCCTGGCAAAACCACAGGAAGGAAGAAAAGTGAAGCCCAGCCCACCTCTGCCTGTGGCATCCAGGAAGACCAGCAGAACTCACTCAGCGGGTTTAAAGTCAGTAGGGGAGGCTTTTCCCCTCTCTCTTTTTCCTTTTTTTTTGTTCTTCCCACAAGTGAGACAATAAGACCTGGAGCTGTGAAAGGTCCAGAGACAGATCCAAAGAGGGAGCACAAGGCTAACCCCAACAACTGAGAAACTGAGACAAATTTCACTTTGCTCTCCTATAGAACTTGGCATTTGTTGTTTATTTGTATTATTATTGTTTTTTCATTATTTTTACTTCTTTTTTAAAAAAGATTATTTATTTATTTATTTTTAGAGAGAGAAGGGAGGGAGAAAGAGAGAGAAACATCAATGTGCGGTTGCTGGGGGTCATGGCCTGCAACCCAGGCATGTACCCTGACTGGGAATCGAACCTGCGACACTTTGGTTCGCAGCCTGTGCTCAATCCACTGAGCTACACCAGCCAGGGCTTATTTTTACTTCTTTTATTTTATTAGTATCTTTTGCTTTCTTCTTTCTGTTTAGGTTTCTTTGTTTTATTTCTTTGTGTAATTGCAATGCTTGACTGGTTTTCCTTATCCTCTTTCTTTCTTTTTTAAACTATATTTTATTGATTATGCTATTACAGTTTTCCCAAATTTTCCCTTTATCCCCCCTCTGTCCTGCCCCCCCAACCCTCCAGCATTCTCCCACTTAGTTCATATCCCTGGGTTGTACTTATAAGTTCTTTGAATTCTCTGTTTCCTATACCATTTTTGACCTCTCCCCATCTATTTTATGCCTACCAATTATGCTTCTTATTCTCTGTACTTTTTCCACCCTATTCCTCCCCTCCCCGTCCCCACTGAAAACCTTTCATGTGATGTCCATTTCTGTGATTCTGTTCCTGTTCTAGTTTGCTCAGTTTTGTTGTTGTTGTTGTTGTTGTTGTTGTTGTTGTTGTTGTTATTCTTCTTCTTCTTTAGGTTCATTTGTTGATAGTTGTGAGTTTGTTGTCATTTTACTATTCATATTTTTTGATGTTCTTCAATTTCATAGATAAGTCCCTTTAACTTTTCATATAATAAGGGCTTGGTGATGATGAACTCCTTTAACTTGACCTTATCTGGGAAGCACTTTATCTGTCCTTCCATTCTAAATGAAAGCTTTGTTGGATAGAGCAATCTTGGATGTAGGTCCTTGCCTTTCATGACTTCAAATGCTTTTTTCCAGCCCCTTCTTGCCTGTAAGATTTCTTTTGAGAAATCAGCTGACAGTCTGATGGGAACTCCTTTGCAGGTAACTCTCTCCTTTCCTCTTGCTGCTTTAAAGATTCTTTCTTTATCTTTAATCTTGGGTAAATTAATGATGATGTACCTTGGTGTGTTTCTCTTTGGGTCTAACTTCTTTGGGACTCTGAGCTTCCTGGACTTCCTGGAAGTCTATTTCCTTTGCCGAATTGGGGAAATTTTCCTTCATTATTTTTTCAAATAAGTTTTCAATTTCTTGCTGTCATTCTTCTCTTTCTGGCACCCCTATAATTTGGATACTGGAACGTTTCAGGTTGTCCCAGAGAGCCTTCAGCCTCCCTTCATTTTTTTGGATTCTTGTTTCTTCATTCTGAGCCAGTTGGATGTTTATTTCTTCCTTTTGTTCCAAATTGTTGCTTTGAATCCTGGTTTCCTTCTCACTGTTGGTTCCCTGAATATTTTGCTTTATTTCATTTGGGTATCTTTCATTTGTTCTTTCATTTTTTGACCAGGCTCAATCAGCTCTGTGAGAATTTTGATTACCAGGGCTTTAAATTCTCCATCAGATAGGTTGGCCATCTCCTCATCGCTTAATTCTGAGGTTTTGCTATGCTCTTTCATTTGGGCCATATTTCTTTGTCTTGGCACAGCTGATAAGTCGTAAAGGGGCGGGGCCTTAGGTATTCACCAGAGCAGGGCAACCCTCCTTAATGCACTGCTGCACTGCCTGTGGGGAAGGAGCCAGAGGGGGAATAATGCAGCTTGCCTGCTTGGCTCTAGCCTCAATTTCCAATGAACTCTCCTGTGAGACTGGGAGCTCCACAGCAACCCCTGCCATAGTCCACAGTCAGCTCTGAGTCTTAGTTTCCCATTCAGCCAGCCCTGCCTGAGTGGTTCGCCATCTCCCCACGGGCTCTTTCAATTGGCCCCACACATGCAGTCTGCCACCTCGCCATGGGTTCTCTCTGTCCTCCCGTCTTACTGGTCTGGTTGGTTTGGTTGACTGTTTCTTTAATTCCTTGGTTGTCAGAGTTCCATGCAGTTTGCTTTTTTGGCACTTCTGGTTGTTTATTGATTTTAGATTGGTTGTTATCCTCCTTTTGGTTGTGTGAGGAAGGAAAGGGTTTCTAGCTATGCCTCCATCTTGGCCAGGACTCTCTTTCATACTGTATTTTAATTTTCCTTCTTTCACTTTATTCATGTTTCAATAACACACTACTGTTGATTGTGTACTTTCTATTCTTGTTATCCAAATCATATATTTCTTGTCATATTATTATTGTTCCAGTACTATTGTTAATAATTGTTATTCCATACAATTATAAATATTACTCAGCACCCCTCCCTGATCTTAGCCCATTTCACCATCTTCCTGAGCTTTATTATTGCTGTGGTTAATTCCATTCTCTTGCATGATACGCCTACTTTCTGTCCTGTACTCTCACTATATCTCATCATCTAACCTTGCACAAGCACTTTGTTTCTGGATTCAGCTCATAATCTTTCTCCCCTCTAACAAGAGTCTTGTGTCTTTTTCACCTTTTATAAAAAGTGGCTAGTTGGGTGGAATATCATGGTTAATGCTATACTTATCCAAAGAATCTCCTATTTTTTCTCTACTTGTTTGTACTTTAAACCCCATAGAATACTCTCTTCCTGTCTTAATCCATTTTGGTTTCCCCCTGCCACTGATCACATACAAGATTAGGTGGGGGCTGTAAACATGAGTATAACTGTTGGAGGAGAGAACCCACCAACAGGTAAAAACTCAAGTACAACAAGAGAGCCCACACAAACAGAAAAAAGGGAAAACCTGGAGCATCCAGACAAGGAGATCAAAGAGACCACATCACTGAATCCCACAGAATTCCTACCATACAAGTTCACCCTACAAAGAAAGCTAGCAAAGCAGAATATCAAGAAGTGCATAAACAAATAAAAAGAGTAATTTAAAATGGGGAGACAAAAAAGGAACCTGCAATCAAAAGGAATGGAAGTCCCCACTAAAAGAGCTAAATGAAATGGAAGCAAGCAAACTATCAGATATAGAATTAAAAAAAAATGGTTATAAGAATGCTTAAGGAACTCACAGACAACAACAAGGAACTGAGTGAGAACTACAACAGTATGAAAAATGAAATAGAAACTATAAACAAAAACCAGGAAGAAATGAAAAATAAAATTTTGGAAATAAAAAACACACCAGAAGGAATAGCAAGCAGGCTGGATGAAGTAGAGGATTGAATAAGCAAGCTGGAAAACAAGATGGAAAGAAACTTCCAGGTAGAGCAACTGCATGAAAAAAGACTAAAGAAATATGAAGATAGCTTAAGGGAACTCCAAGATAACATGAAACACAACAACATTCGAATCATAGGAATACCAGAAGGAGAAGAAAAGGAACAAGGTATAGAAACCCTTTTTGAAAAAATAATGACAGAAAACTTTCTGAACCCAGAGAGGGAAAAAAAACATGCAAGTTCTAGAATCACAAAGAGTCCCAACTGAGATGAACCCAAAGAGGCTTACTCCAAGACATATTATAATTAAGATGCCAAGTTTTAAAGACAAAGAGAGAATTTTAAAAGCAGCAATGGAGAAACAAGAAGTAACATACAAATGGGATCTGGTAAGGCTAGCAGCTGATTTCTCAACACAAACAGTCCAATCCAGGAGAGAATGGCAAGAGATATTCCAAGTAATGAAAAACAAAGGCCTGTGACCAAGACTACTCTACCAAGGAAGGCTCTCAATTAAAATGGAAGGTGAAATAAGGAATTTCCCAGGCAAAAGAAAGCTGGAAGACTACATGTGCACCAAACCAGCACTATAAGATATACTAGAGGTACTATTATAAGAAAAGAAGGAAAAGCATGAGAGAGAGAGAGAAACAATAGGTACAAAGGGGGAAATGAATAAATACCTATCAATAATAATCTTAAATATTAATGGATTAAATGCTCCAATCAAAAGATATAGAGTAGCTGAATAGATAAGAAAATATAACCCACACATTAAGTTTTCACATGTTTATGGAACTATAAACTATGCTAAAAGGCCACAGCAATTTTGAGAAAGAAGAATAAAATAAGAAGGACCACAATACCTGATGTCAAACTGTATTACAAGACCACTGTAATCAAGACAGCCTGGTACTGGCATAAGAACAGACACATAGACCAATGGAACAGATTAGAGAGTCTGGAAATACCCAAGTCTCTATGGTCAATTAATATTCAACAAAGGGAGCAGAAGCATAAAATGGAGTATAAATAGCCTCTTTAACAAATGATGTTGGGAGATCTAGGCAGCAACATGCAAAAAAATGAAACTTGATCGCCAACTTACACCATACACAAAAATAAATTCAAGGTGGATAAAAGACTTAAATTAAAGTGGTGACACCATAAAAGTCCTACAGGAGAACACAGGTAGGAAAATCTCAGATATTCCATGCAGCAATATTTTCACTGACATGTCCCCTAGAGCAAGTGACATAAAGGAAAGAATAAAGAAATGGGATCCCATCAAAATAAAAAGCTTCTGCACAGCTAAAGAAAATGGCATTAAAATGAAAACAGAACCAACCGTATGGGAAAACATACTTGCCAATGACACCTCTGACAAGGGTTTGATCTCCAGAATATATAAAGAACTCACATGACTCCACTCTAGGAAGACAAAAATTCCAATTAAAAAAATGGGCAAAGGACTTGAACAGACACTTCTCCAAGGAAGACATACAAAGGGTCCAGAAACATATGAAAAGATGCTCAGCATCACTAGTCATCAGAGAGATGCAAATTAAAACCACAATGGGATACCACTTTGCACCAGTGAGAATGGCCATCATAAACAAATTAACAAACAAGTGCTGGGAGAGGATGTGGAGAAAATGGAACCCTAGTGCACTGTTGGTGGGAATGCAGACTGGTGCAGCCACTCTGTAAAACAGTATGGAATTTCCTCAGAAAACTAAAAATGGAACTGCCTTTTGACCTGGCAATTCCGCTGTTGAGATTATGCCCTAAGATATCTGAAACTCCAATTCAAAAGATCCTATGCACCCCAATGTTCACAGCAGCACAATTTATAATATCTAAGTGCTAGAAGCAACCTAAATGTTCATCAGTAAATGAATGGGTCAAGAAACTATGGTACATTTACATGAGAGAATACTACATAGCAGAAAGAAAGAAAGAGCTCCTACTCTTTGCAACGGCATGGATAGAAGTGGAGAGCATTATGTTAAGTGAAATAAGCCAGGTGGTGAAAGACATATATCTTATGATCTCACCTGTAAGTGAAACCTAATAAAAAAAAACAAAAACAAACAAGCAAGCAAAATATAACCAGAGACATTGAAATTAAGAACAAACTGACAGTAACCAGAGGGGAGGTGGGAAGGCATAATGGGGAGGAAAGGGGAAAGGGATTTCAGGAACATGTACAAAGGACACATGGACAAATCCAAAGAAGGGTAGGATTGAGGGTGGGGAGTGGGGATGGCTGGGGTGGGGGTAAAATGGAGGCAACTATACTTGAACAACAATTAAATTTTTTTTAAAAAGAAAGAAAGATGGTTAGCAAATATTTAAAAAAATATTTTTGAGGTTTATTTTGCTCCTTTTCCAAAGGTAGATAACACTAACTCTTTCAAAAAAATCTAAAGTACTGTTGCAATATTATTTTATTGAAACAGATATGATTTCTTACACTAAAAATTTTTAGTATATAAGATGACTAAAATCAAATGAGTGAACAAATGATAGTATAGGTAAAATTGCTTTTAGATATTATTATTTTGTTAATAAATTCTAAAACTGAAAATGTTAATGAGAAAATTATCTTATCTAAAATTTTATTTCCTTTTTGTTTCTAACTCCTATACAGGTTTCTTGCCTTTTTCTTTGTTTGCCAGCTTCTCTGGTAATTCTTTATTCTCTTTTTATTCCACTAACTTATTAATTTGGAACATATGAACTTGACATTTTTATAGGTAAAAAGTTGTTAAAATTTCCTTTTTTAATTTAAATTATATTCTACTGGAGTTCTGGCCAAGATGGAGGTGTAGACAGACATGCATTACTTCCTCGCACAACCAAAAGAAGAGTAACGACCAATTTAAAAACAAAAACCAACCAGAACTGACAGAAAATCAAATTGTATGGAAGTCCAACAACCAAGGGGTTAAAGAAGAAACATTCATCCAGACCAGGAGGGACAGAGATGGAAGCCGAGAGAGAGGGTGTGTAACAAGGTGGTCACTGACAGACAGGGATATACCACATTCACGTGTGGATGAACTGGTAGGTACAACTGGGGAGCAAGACAAATTGCACAACCCAAGGTTCCATCATGGGAAACTAAAGCCTCAAAACCTCTGACTATAAAAACCTGTGGGGGTTGTGGCAGTGGGAGAAACTCTCAGTCCCATAGGACAGTCTGTTGGAGAGGCCCATGGGACTCTAGAATGTACACAAGCCCACCCACTCAGGAATTGGTACCTGAAAAAGCATAATCTGCTTGTGGGTAGTAGGGAAAGTGACTGAAAGTGATTGGGTGAGAGCCCAGCAAGTGGCATTGTTCCCTTTCTGATCCCTCCCCCACACACAGTGCCACAGTGCAGCAAAATGGGTTGCCCTGCCCTGGCAAATACCTAACGCTCTGACTCTTACAACGTAACAGGAACACTAAGACAAAGAAATATTGCCCAAATGAAAGAATAGATAAAAACTCCAGAAAAAGAACTAAGTGATGAAAAAATAGCCAACCTATCAGATGCAGAGTTCAAAACACTGGTAATTGGGATGTTCACAGAAGTGATTGAGTATGGTGGCAAAAGAAAGGAAGAAATGAAGGCTAGGCAAAGTGAAATAAAGGAAAGTATACAAGGAGCCAACAGTAAAGGGAAGGGAACCAGGAAGGGAAGGAAATCAACGATTTGACACAAAAAGAAGAAATAAACATCCAACTGGAACATAATGCAGAAACAAGAATTCAAAAAAATGAGGAGAGGCTTAGGAAACTCTGGGACAACTTTAAACACTCCAACATCTGAATCACAGGGATGCCAGAAAGAGAAGTGGAAGGGCAAGAAATTGAAAACTTATTGAAAAAATAATGAAAGAGAACTTCCCCAATCTCACAAAGGAACTAGACATGCAAATTCAGGAGGATGAGTGTCCCAAAGAAGTTGGATCCAAGACGAAACACACCAAGACACATCATAATTATATCACCCAAGATTAAAGATAAGGAGGGAATCTTAAAAGCAGCAAGAGAAAAGGAAAGGGTTACTTACAAAGGAGTGCCCATAATGCTATCAGCTGATTTATCAAAAGAAATCTTGCAGGCAAGAAAGGGCTGGAAAGAAGTATTTGAAGTATTGAAGGGCAAGGGCCTACATCCAAAATTACACTATTCAGCAAAGCTTTCATTTAGAATGGAAGGGCAGATGAAGTGCTTCCCAAATAAGGTCAAGTTAAAGGAGTTCATCATCAGCAAGTCTGCATTATATGAAAAGTTAAAGGGACTTACCTAAGAAAAAGAAGATCAAAACTATGGACAGTAAAATGACAACAAACTCACAACTATCAACAACTGAACCTAAAAAAAACAAAAACAAAAACTGAGCAAACAACTAAAACAGGAGCAGAATCATAGAAAGGAGATTACATGGAGGGTTATCAGTGGGGAGGGGCTGGGAAAATAATGAGTGGAAGAGGTACAGAGAATAAGAAGCATAATTGACAGGCACAAAATAGACAGGGGGAAGTTAAGAGTAGTATAGGAAATGGAGAAGCCAAAGAACTCATATGTACAATCCATGGACATGAATGAAAGGGGTGAGGGGTGATACTGGATTATATTTTCTTTTCTCTATTCTTACTTTTAATGTAACTCCAAAGAAGACAAAATATGGGTGCAGATGCAAAACAGTTTCTCTTCCTTTTTTTCTCTCAGTCTTTCCTTTAAAATACAATATTTCCTTTAAAACATTCACATTATTTTTTATTGATACTAATGTTAAAAGTTTGGTATCCTTCCTAAGTTTATTACAAAAATACCTGAATAAAAATTTAAATTGAAAAGGTAGTCTGGGAGCCAGATAAAAATGGCAATTAAAAAGTACAACTGGTGTGGCTCAGTTGGTTGACTGTTGTCTGCAAAGTGGAAGGTCTCTGGTTTATTCTGTCAGGGCAAATGCCTGGGTTGCAGGTTAGGTCCCAGTGAAGACACGTATGAGAGTAAACTGATTGATGTTTCTCTCTCACATCAGTGCTTCTTTCCCTCTCTTTCACTCTTCCTCCCCCTCTCTAAAAATAAATAAATAAAATCTTTTAAAAAATATAAGTATAACAAGTATAGGACAGGTACCCAAAATTCTAGCATTGGAAACTTGACCTTGACTTTGATAAAACATTAACTGATATTTCTATCTGTTGTGGGCTTGACAGAGACTTATTAAGCCCAAGATAAACTTATTTATGGAGACGTGACTTGCTTTTCTATACTTGCCCTTTTGTTGGTAACTTTTTTCAAACAACTCTGTATTTTCTTTCCATGTTTTAATTGATTTGCTAAAAGTTATCTACTGACAAAAAAAGTACAGCTAAAATGCAAAATTCTCAATTCATGGGATTTGTTCAAAATAAAAAAAAACTTTTATTTTCTTTCCAGATTTGTACAAGTTACATGAAAGGAGAGATAAATTATCTAATTAATTCAAATGAAATATATATATATATATATATATATATATATATATACACACATTTTTAAATACATAAAAAGTTATATATTTTTTTTATATTTGATCTGATTATATTTTCTTTGAAGAGGTTGTCCCAAGGGTCATGTACATTTATAAAATGGATTATAAAACCTTGTAATATGTGGAAAGGCAATTTCTTTAAAAATTATCACCAATTTCACCCTGGTTTATAAGTAGGAAAAATGTTATCAATTATTAAAAAATAGTCATACTCTTAAGGCTATACTTCTGCTGCAAAGAAATTAAGAATTATTATTTCACTCAAAACTTAGACATTGTGGAAATCCATGAGAAAAATCAAAATGGAAATTTATTTGAAAATGTATACAAGGTTATACAGTCATTAGAAAGGAATTAAAAGTATAGAAGACAACAAAAAATGTTTGCATGATTTCATTATCTTTGTATGTTTCACCTGTTTTGTAAATTTTCATGGTTACTTTCAACATCTTGGGTCGACTAGTTCTTCAGTCACTACCATTCATTATCATTTAGCCCTTGATTCCATCAGAGTGGGGTAAGACAGTAACATCAGATTACGCTAAATGCATCCCAGAAGGTATAGTAATTTGAAATGTATTTCAATATCAATTAGAAATTAATTGGGGTGGTTTTTGGAGGTAGGAAAAGATTTACAGGCAGTTGAGAACTGACTGAGGACATGTGCTCATACATGTGTGTTCTATACATGCTAATATCATTCCACGAAGGGAGGAAAAATTCCTCAAATTATCTGACTGCGTCTGCTTTACTTTTTGGTTGACTATGTGATTGACATCACAGGTGGCAATAGACGAGAGACGATAGTATTCAGCAAAGTGTAGACCTGGTAGCAGTTCAGTGTTCACTCTGTCGGCGGTCCGGCTCACCTCCCCAGCCCCAGTCACGGGCTGACCTTGTTATTTTCAGCTGCATGTCTCAACCTAGATGAAGCTTAAAATGTGAGTATCAACCAAATGGAAACACGGGCTTTTCTATTTCTGTTTTTGCTTTCTCTTCCCCGCTTTTTGCCTCCTCCTTCTTTCCTTTTGGTGTCTTTTCTGTATACATGTGCATTATAATTTGGGGGGGATTATCCAGGGCCCATGCTGGACCTTGACTATGGCTGAGGAAATCCTAAATCATTGGAACACAGGGAGTAGAAGGGGCTGCCTTTTCTTTCTGGGCTGCTTGCCTTCTTGACAAAGTAAAAAAACAAAACAAAAAAAAAACCTTTCTCTGAGGGCTTGCTCATCCTTCTTTAAATTGACTTGCAAATTTGCATTTATCTAGAACTTCATGTAAGGTGGTCAGGGATCTGACTCTGACACCCCTAAGTCAGATAGATGGCCTCATTTTTACTTACTTTCACTTTGATTCACATATTTTTTGAAAGCTTTCTCCTGTCCTCCCTTTTTAAAATTGGATGTGTCAAACATGCCCTGACTGCTTTAGCATTGCCTATCTGTCTGGTGAAGGAGTGCTGGAAAATTTACATTTAAACAGCACCTCTAAGAGTTTTTAATGATGTGGTGCTGAAAGGCCGCTGGCTCAAGTCCAAGTCTGGGGTTTCACTGCTCAGGCAGGAAGGTCAGTTTAGTCCTAAGGGGAAGGAAAAAAATACTAGACTGTGTATCCTGCAAGAGAAAAATTACAAATTCAGATGTAATATTTTAAATACTTCCTTCTTAATTTCAAAGAAACTACTTTTAGTAGCCAGTAAACTCCCGATGGTTAAAATTATTAGCCTAAGACATTTTGCTTTAGTTTAGACAAAAACCTTTAAGTGGCCTACTTTCATTTTCATCTGGTTGAACAGTTTGTGGTCATAATATTTAAAATAACCTTTTTAAATGATCTTGGTAAGGGGTTAAGGGAGTAAAAAAAAAGCAACAAAACCACCAAACCTCAATTTTTCAAACCTTCCCTTGAAAGCCTCTGCCTAATTGTTCCAATAAGGACACAAAAACTTCTATCAATTATATAAGTTTTTCATGGTCTTAGAAAGCCAAACGAAATGGAGGCAAGTTTGTATTATTTCTTAGATTAGCTACTCATCATGTTTTTCGTGAATTTTAAAAACAGTTATGCTTATCTGAGGTGGAAAGAACAAGGGGTGTGACTACCAGCTCAGAAGGAAAATCTTAGTGACATAGGACCACATGCTAAATGACAAGAGGATTACTTACAGATGATGTGTGTTCTCTAGTTATCCCGGAAACTCTTCTCGGATGATTAGCTGGTTGGGAGGTGAAAGCTCGCACAGACAGATGGAGAGAACGACTATTCTTTTCAACTAAGTTATTTGTTAAATAAATCCCCGGGAAAGCTGATGCCATAAAAGTTAAATAGCATCACCATGGTGTTATCACTTGTTATCCTTGAACTTTAGAGACTTAATGATCTTCAAATAAGTGGTATCTAAACAAATCCCTTTTCAAACGAAATGAAGGACTAGAGAGCTTATTTTATAACCATCACAAACATAAGTCAGTGGTATAAAAATTCTGCTTTCATGACTTAATTTTGGTAACAATCAAATGTGCTGATTAAGCCTCCAAGTCCTAAAGTTAAACACTCCCCCCCATTTTCCACTGCTTCATATAGAAAAAAAAATATTGCTTTTGTTTTTGTACTTTCGAGCATAAACCATGCTGTTAAATGCATACTGAAGAAAGCTGGTTAGTGAATGTCAGTCATCTCGGAAACTGTTCAGGGACAGCGTGTGTAAGTTATGCGGAGGTTTAAAGAAGTACCCCTATGCCATCGCCAGTGCAAAACGCAACAGGAAACTTCTCATAACTCTCTGTCCAAAGGGTCACTGCCTGAACAGGAAAGCTACACTCTGCTTTGTGATTTACTGAAATATTTTGATGTCTTTGCTAGGCTTCTCTAGGACAGACTTTTATGAAGTCTGAGATCACGCTGAGGGGTGTCCATTAAAATGTGACTGTTTTTGGTCTACATGTAGATTCCTGTATTGTGTGCTGCTTATTCTGCTTTGCAGTTATTCTGCTCTGAGAACCAATAAAAGCTATAAAATACAGGAAAAATGTGCACACCTGTATCACAGACAGACACACGTGCACACACGGAAGTTACATATTCTGTTAAGGAGTTCCATGAAGTCTCTGAAGTTTGTCCATGAACCCCTGTTGTACGCAGGCTACACCTTGGCAGTTTGGTGAATTCATCTCAGATTTTTATAACCTTTCTAGGATGGCTGCATTTTATTGATATTTTTTTAGTAAGGGAGCCAAGATGAGATTCCTTGAAATGGTGAGGTAACAAACAAAGAAACAAACTGAAACCCCACCAACTCCAAAGATTCAATTCCTTCAGGGAAATCTCTGTCATCAGTCACTTTTCCAGGTGTTGATATTTTATTCTTAATTAATGGGGTTCGAGTCCTTTTCTTCCCTTTGCTGCCTCCACCTGCTCTTCTCTCGTCCCCCTCACCGACGCCAGCAGGGACACCAACATACCTTTCTGTTCTGTTACCAACCAGTATGCACAACGGTAACTGCACGCTCATTTAATTTGTGAAACCAGGTGTCTTTCCTCCAGTGTAGGCAATTTTGTGTCAGTGTATCTTCCTCTTTCTTCTGAAAATATGACTTCAAGAAGAATAAGTTCTGAACTCGAGAAATATTTTCCTTTTTCAAATTACTAGATACAGTGCATTGACTCATTTCAAATCTTAAGAGATTGCACATGTTTTTATCAGCACCAGTTTGCCCTTTACCCTGTAAAAAAAACTAAGTATAAGCTACTTTCACAGTTCTTTCCCCTTTAAGCACCTGGTTCTTACCTCTACACTCAGAAAGAGCAGCATCTGTAAGATCCTACGGGTCCTCAAGATGGGTAGTTGTCTCCCATTTAAATGGTTTCTCTTTAAGTGCAGTTTTCCAGTTTTCCACTAGTTGGAGCTCTATACAAAGGAAAGAAAACTAAGGAGCCCCTTCAGAATTATTTACTAACAAAACACATTGTATATGGTATCTCTAAACTATGTTCTGAGACTTGGAAAATAAGCCAGCTAAATTTATTTTTGTCCCAATGTACCCACCATGAGTCTGTATCATATTGTGGGATCAGTTGTGTTTGCTTTGCTTGGTTAGAGAAGTCTAAACCCCGTTTTCTGCTTTCGGAATGATTTGGAGAAATCCAATTCACCAAATACATAGTTATAAAATATGAAATTATAACATGCATCAATCAGTGAAACATTTGGTACCTAAGTAGCAAGATCATCTTCTTCATAAGGTTTTTCTAGGGTGGGACAGCAGACACTTATCTATTAAACCCCACGGCACAAAGTCCAGCATGAACAAACCCTTAATGAACATGGCTTGATTTCTGTCTCCTGAAGACCAGAGCTTAGACATAATTGTCTAGCCCAGCATTTAAATATCAGCTCCCTTGGAAAACTGTTGGGAAAGTGGCCTGTGCTAAGGTTTGGCTGTCTCTCTCTCAACTTTATTAACTTCAGGTCAGGTTGAAGGATTACCTTGAACCATCACAAATAATCAAATTCTCCCAGCTCTTTGCTTACACTTGTTCGTTTTGTTTTAGGTTTGTTTATCCTGTCTCTCTCCACCTCCCTGGAGATCCTTTGGCAAATTTAATAAACAATGCCTGTTTCTTGCTCAAGGCAGAAAGTCCAATTGAATACAATGGGAGGCCAGACTTGGCTGAAATGCAGGCTGCAGGTGTTCCCCACATTGTGGTCATCTAAACCAGATGTGGGGAGTTGAAGCACCTGCTTCCCTTCTCTGTCTGCACCCCAGAGACTACCACTCCTGGGTAGGCTAGGCCAGAAAACCAAGCTCAGAAAACTGAGTACATATGACAGCATCCTTCTGAGAGACAAAATAAGTTGCCCTAGAAACAGTTTCACAAAGTACCCCTTTATGTCCCCACATTCGTAGTTCGATTGGCTGCTCTCTTGTTCCCTTTCCTGATCTGACACCACCATCCTCTACACACACACACATACACTTGACATTGTAGTCTGCTGGAAGTAGACCCTTAGAGGCAACTTTATTTTTCTCTGGATTATGTTATCTAGAAAGACAAGACGGGCCATGGACAAGAGGGTGACGATTTTTATGATTCTGATAACAATGAGACGGACGCCACAAACCTTGCACAGACTAAGACTTTATGAACATGTCTATGGGTGCCATAAATTTCTGAACAATCCAGGAAAAGCATTAAATCTTCTATCTTGAATGCTGAACATTAAATAAGGGATCAAGGAGAAATTGGTCCCAGTGGGGAGGTGACTATGCTGTAAGCACAGGCTGCCAGACAGGTTGGTTCTGGTATTTTTATTAAGAAGATTTTAAGTTATATTATTTCAGTTCTAAATGTTAGTAATAAATTGACTGCAGACATGTGCATGTGTATTCAAACCCTTTGTAGGAAACCTGTATGGGTCAAGTTCTGTCCTGCTGTTAATATTTTTATTTCCAATTTCAATGTCACTTTTTGTCATGAATGTTCTTCTAGGACAGAGTTAATACCTCACACTTATACAGATGGATATATTTTCTCTGGATATCTTACACTCTGTCCCTAAGAGTCAACTGAGAAAGCTTTTGCCTGGAGAAGCAAAGACCTGACCCCACCATGCTCAGGAGGTTTCGGGGCACACACACACCTGGAGGAGAGCCAGGTCCTGGGTCTGTGTCCTTATGAGCACCTCTCCCTCCTCCATCCCAGAGGAATTTGTCTCTCGGCTATCTGCTCCTACTGATCTCACAGCTTAAGGGGGCCCTTTAAATGTGTTCCCTGTAGCTCTGTATACAGGGATATGTTTTTGTTGCTCCTTACCCAGACCAAGTCTACACTGGAAAGAATAATTTTTGAAATGAAGGATCTGGGGTAGGTTTGTGGACAAGAGAGGGGAAGAGGGGTGGGAGGGTGGAGTCAACTTGAAATGAGGGATATACGGTAGTGAAAATTCTTTGAAATTAACCAAAGGGTTCACAATGTATTTCCAGACAGACAAACAAACAAACAAAACTCCTTCTCTTCATCACATATCCACATTCTTCTTAGCGAAAGCCTCATTAGAAGAGGCACCCAGACATAACACAATCAGGAAAAGAGAGAGATGGGCCTGGTAAGCAACAAAGGGAACTATAGATACTCTGATCTGACTTGTGTGGTGGAATTTGGAATCCACTTGAGGATAGCTAATGGGGTGGAGTGGATTGCTTACCTGGAGATGAATTGGGAAATGAAGATTACAATCTAAGATAAGCAATGCATCTATTATTTAATATCACTGGAACTGTTTTCACTTATCGGCAAGACTCTTTCTTTTTGGGCCTCTTAATTTGTCCTTGAAGTTCTGTATCTAATCATTAGCTGAGCAACCAATAATTCTCCCTCAGTCCCCCACCCTTTTTTACAACCAACTTTAATCTTTTGAGTCAGTAAAAAACATGTTTCCCCTATCATAACTGGCTTAACAAAAATTCTCTTTCAAGTTTAGATTGCTCAGATACAATGGCTTTCCTGCAGCTCCATGCTAGAGAAAGGAATTTACATTAGAAAAGAGATTTATGATAGCATTGAATTTCCATTTGAATATGGAGAGTTAATAACATGCATATGTTTTATTATTATCATTATTTTAAGGTTTAAGCTATGCCATAGGCAAAAGGAAAGCTGGGAACTGCAGGGCTGGCAGAGCTCAATGAATAATTTAATGTGGATTTCATTCACAAACAGCAGCTCAGTCCGAGGGAAAGGACCGGCACAGTTTCCCCAGATCGGAACTGGAGTAAGTGCCAGGATTTCCTGATTTGTTTACATTTCTCAAAAAACTTTTTTCCCCCGGACTAGGACAGAATTAGACTTCCTTTTCCACTTTTGGCTTCCTCCAAGCTATTCTTGATCAAGGTATTCTCTCCCCTTTCCCTGCATTCTTCTTTGTTGAAGTCTCAGCTGGGTCCTTTTGTATCACGAAAACACCGAGCAGCAGTGAAAGATGTTGTCAGAAGAATAATGGTCATAGTGACAACAATAAGACCGCTGTAGCCGGTTTTCCTGGACACAGCACAATCTGCCCAAACTTTGCACTCAAAATCTCTCTTTCACTAAGGCTGGGAGAGGACTCGGAGTGGGCGCTGAGTGGCCAGGGTGTATTTTGTCAAGTGACTTTACTGATGTCCTAATGCTCTAAAAGGAGGAACTGAAGACACCTCCATTCACATAAACTGATGAGACTTGTCATCCAGATGGTGAAATTTCTGCTAGATCTGAGCATAGGAAACAAATCTTTCCTCTTCAGTGGCTGGGCTTCTAGGACCCGTGGCCAAGGGCCTCTGTATCACTGTGGTATTCTCTCTGCCCGGTTTGGTTTCACTTTCACCATCTCCACCATCTATAATTGTCACCAACGCTTGTTTTGAAAATTTACTCTAAGTTCACTTGTGTATAAATGTTTGGCCATCCACAGATTAGTTTGTTTTCTTACCAAGGAAAATATAGGTGGTGGTCAGTGGCTAATATGTAGCAGTAAAAAGCAAGCAGATCTTGTTGAGGGTCCACAAACAAGAATAAATCTGAGAAACACAGAAGCCCTTTGAGAGAAAGGGGGCAGGTTTATGAAAGGATAGGTGCGACCCTTGTTTATTGACATTCCTATTTCCTTTTTTCCTTTTCTCTTGTTTGTGGGGCTAAAGGTCTCTTTTGATTTCAGTAGTGAGGTCATCTCTGTTTTGAAACATGCCTGCCATTCTGGCTCTAGGGATGATTGTGAAAATTGTCTTGGTGCAACCCTATCCTCTTTTCTAGGACATCTTTCCCTCCATCTTGTCTTCCCTGGGGCAGTCGTTGTCATTTGTCCTTTCTGCTTTCCTAGAAACCAAACCCAGCTCTCCATGGAGAATCATCTGTAGAGAATCAGATAACGTTACTTGCACTGGCACATGGCTCTAAATATCAACACTTTCCCAGGGTTATTTGTATCACAACAGAAAAAGAAATTTAAGGTAAAGGAAGGAGTCTGTAATTGGGGGGATTTATATCAGCGGAGGTCCTCGCAGTAAAACGTTTTCCAAGTGCTTCTGAAACCACATCATATTGAGGGTAGATTATGTTTAAAATATGGGCCAAGTCAGGCATGTATATGATTGATATCCCTACGTGGATGTATGTAGATGCACACATGAAGAGTTTATCATGGAGATCCTGCTGCTGCTGTGCAAATGGATGAATGACCAAGGAGCCTTTTCTGAACCATATACTGAAAGAGCAGAGTTATGAATCAAGACAATATCTTGCTATTCTGAAATGTCCTTTCACAGCACTCATGCATTCACTGAAGTGACGTGGGAGTGCCTACCTTTCAAAAGGCCCAAATGGATCCCCTTCTATGACCTCCTGCAAAGGAAGGCTGAGCAAATGGCCACATTTGCACTATAATCTAAATACACAGTATGTGTCTACACAGTACTAGTGGACTAATGTGCAAAAAGAGAGTTTAAATGAACTCTAGCACATTTAGGTGCAGCAAAAGAGTAAAATTTTTCTCTTTTTCCCTCTTGGCTTCAGAGAAATAGGTGGAACATACACCTATATAGGCATAGGTGTTACAGAAGAAGCTACCTAAACAAACAAACCTACTTTGGATTACCTTCTACAACAAGCACTATGGAATGACTGGCTGATAAACATTAGTGAAGCACATATTTCATAATCACACAATGTCTTCACCAGAGTTTAGAGAAAGATATAATATGAGTAATGATGTGAGGTCCAATGTGAAATGTATCCAATGTGAAAAAGGGGGAAAAAGCCCCACAGACAGACAAGTGTGATGGGAATGGGAAAAAAATTATATTTAGAACAATGTTAATAGAAAACCTAAAAATCACTTAAATCACATGCACAAAGATACAAATTAAGTGGTAGACTATAATACATTTTATTCTTTAAGCACTTTATTGAGGTATGTTTGACATATAAGAAGCTGCACATATTTAATATTTAGAACTCCATGCATTTGGGGGACAGCATGATACATACTGTGTTATACATGTAGGTACTGCAGACATCAGTATTTTCTCATATGTGTTGATGTAAGAAATGTCCAAACATGTAGAAAGTTTTTTGTAAGGTTTATTTGAGCCAACTGAACAACATGTGCTGGGAGCAAGATCTCATATGCTCCAGAGAAGAACAGTTTTGTGGCTTCTTTTATGTATTTGAATTGAAGAAGCGAAGGTAAGGAAGATTGCATGAAGGTGAGAAAGCAAGATGGGGATTAAATCACAAGATAGCCACGGAGAATGTGTGCTCTCCAGAGGGTGGTTACTGCTTATTTCAGAGGTGTGTTAACATAGATGCACAAAAACAATGGACTGGGCTTGCTTAAGGCAAAGATCAACCTTTTACTAAAGAAGTTTTATGCTTGGCGTGTGACTACTCACCATGACCTTCCCAGTTAGGAATTTATGGTTAGATCACCCTGTGAGGTTACTTTTCATAGAACTCTTTTTTCTCCATCCACATATGTTTCATACGATGTTGAACATTCTTAATTCCAGGTCTTCATTTCAAGAGAAGACCAGATGCATGCAGGTGGCTATCTGAGAGGGTTTTCCATACATGTATGAATATAGTTATATTCTCTAGGACCTTCAGCTTTCTCCACTTTTAGTAAACCAGGCCATCTGGTTCATCTAAAGAGACCCTTAGGAGTCCAGCTTGGGGTGCTCTGAGGCCAACCCAGTGGTTTTATTGGTAGCAAAACGGCATCAGGTGTTAGATTGGTGGAGGCAGATCAGACCTCAGTTCAATACTTGAGTTCCGGCTAAGATAGAATTCAGAGTAGAGACTCCAATGATAAGAAAAAGTTTATAAAGTCACAGAGGTAGAAGTAAGCTGTGGAAGAAGTGAGCTAGCTGACCTTCATGGGCTCAGGGAACAAGTTACAGAGTCAAAAGAGCAGCCCTTGGCATTTGGGAGAAAGAAAGAAGCAAGGAAAACCTGCCCGTAGGGAGGGCGTGGGGAAAGCAGGGGTGCTCTACAGTGAGCACTCTACTGGGTCTTCTGTCTTGAGAGTATTTATCTGTAGGTCTCAGGGGAGGATCTCAATGGAATATTCATTAGCTTTCCAGGTGTGTTTCCTCAGGTTCACCATCTCCACTGATTGGTCGGTACTGGGGTAAGGGGTCATTAGTCATCACAGCTGGTCCTGATGCCCGCCATGGTGTCCCTTGCCTAGTTTTGTTGCTTTTCTTGGCCTAGAGCTGAGTGCAGCCGAGGCCTAGATGTCATCCTTAGGGGTTAATGCTTAAGGGAGTGGTCATGTCAGAGCCCTCATGGGAGTTGCGTGACACCGCTCTTTGGCCCCTTGTTCCTCCTCCAAGGGGGTTTACCACAAGAGAGCAATGTACCGGGAGATGAAAGGTTACCCTGGGGGCAAGTTCACTTGTTTTTTCAGTTTTGATCATTGTTAGGCATTCAGGGCTTTCTGCCCTGGTGACCTTCTGTACCTGGCCCATCGCCCTTGCTCTGCTCACGTCTAAGTGCCTACCATAGTTCTTTTTGGTTTGTCTTCTGTGCTAGCCTAGACTTCTTCAGAGAGGAAACATGGACTAGGTCCCTCACAGGTCCAGTGTATAGGATGAATTTCTGTGTAGCCCATACAAATACTGGTTTTGCTATGTGATGGTTGGACGCCAGAGCAGGCCAGCACACTGGGAATAGTCCGAGACCTGGTAGACTGCATCATCTTTGTTGCCTGTTGTTACTCAAAGACTTTCCCTCTTGTGCAAAAGGTATGCTTCCCTTTTTCTTGGATATTGAGAGACTGCAAAGGCACACATTTTCTAGGCTCTGATTTCTGTCTTCTCACATACCATATTCTTAATTCAATAGCTACAAAGCTATTATATGTTGAATATGATGTAAAAATATAATAGTTTCCAATCCTAGAAACAAATATTTTCTTTAATAGTTGCCACACTGACATGACTTCAAATATGTATATGGTGAACAAGCAAGTAAGAGCAATTTCAGTTGTATATAAATGACTTCATGTTCTTTTAAAGGAATTATTCTGTGTTTGGTCCCTGTCACGTCTCCACTAGGGCCTGAGAGCCTTCCCTGAATGATCCCTGGGTCCTCCTTGGCTTTTTAGGGAGGTGTTGTAGACATGTCTGCTACCTTCTAGATTCCCAAAGGAGCTTAGAGGGACTTGCTGCCTGAGAGCATGGATTCTGAGTAGTTTTAGTCAGTGAGAGACTAGCAGAGTTTCCAGGCACATGGGCAGCAGTCAGCACCAGGTGACGTGAGGGCAAAACAGAGGGAGCAGATCTAGCACGTGGGCCCTATAGGTCTAGTCCAATCTACATTTTACTACTTTGCACTACAGCCAGAGCCTGTGTGAGTCTGTGTGTGCATGTCGGGGTGGGGGGTGCTGTGACTGTGGGTGGTGGGCAGTGGTGTTCCAAGACCCACTGCAGAAAACAGGAAAACAGTGTTTGTATGACCAGCATGAAGATTTGCCCTTTCTGACCTATCTCCCTATTCTGAGCTTGGCAGACTGTGTAAAGGCCTCTATTTCAGAGGACAGAAAGAAAGCTGGTACACACAGAAAGGGTGTGATTGCTAAGGGCCACTGGGCGATTCACTGGCAAAACAAGCTGAAATTGCCTTGTTTCTGACTGTGGGACCCAGGTGGGCCCAGGCGTTTTTGAGCCAATGACAGAACCGTCATTCTTATTTCCTTTGCCCCACACCCCCAGCTCTGATGCCCCTTCCCACCACATAAGCTTGAGGCACTTAGCCTCCCTGGAGAGAAAGGGGCCTTGGCTAGGACAAAGTCCACACCCACCCCGCCCCAGGGTCTTGTTATCGCTCTTCAAAATGTGATTTACACCACATGACATTAAGATATGATAACCTGGGCTCTATTACTTTGGGAATAACTCTTGAGCAGAAAATGCTTGTTGGAATAGTTCTGTTGATTATAGCTACCAGGTGTTATCTTGGAAAGAGGGTGGAAAATAACCCAGAGCCAAGAGTTGTTTTGGATGGCTGAGATGAATTAAAAAATAGATGAAAGTCTGCCCACACCTTAAGAAAATCCTCAAAGATATGGCAACTGTCAAGTTTGCACTTCTGAGCAGTTATCACCTACTTTTTGTTTTCTGCTTCATCAGCTAAATAATCCTGTAAGTTTCATTATTAGGATTTCCTGCTACACTTTTAGTTTTCAGTTACAGATTGACTAGGGACTGCCAGTATGTCTGGCCTACTGATGTTTGCTGGTAGATTATCCTTGTAAAGTCATTATTCTGAGTGTTTGTGTTTCTAAAGGTAATGAAGAATGGAGATTCAAGTAAATTCCATGGCCTCATTGCTTGTGATGGCCCAACAGCCACAACCAAAATGGAATGATAGCCTCATTTTAAAGAAATTTTCTTGTTTAAAGTAAAACAACAAATTAAATTAACAAACAAGCAAATGACAAAATAAAACAAAACACACACCCAAGGTTGAATTCACCAAACTGAAGAGTTCAGGCTTTGCCCAAGTCAGGGAGGGACAACTGACATCAAGTTCAGGGATTCATTTTCCCTTTTCTCAATTTTGAATGAAACTCCTTTTCTAAAGCCTTATGATTTATTGTCTAAAATTGGAACTGGGACATATTCAAAACAGGGTGAAAGGAAGTCTCCAAAACAATAGCACTGAAATTCTCCCAGGATTTTCAATCGTGAGAATTTAGTGCACCTGAGTTCCTGAACTGTGTAATGGCATGGACTGGGTACAGTGGCAGCATGGCTCCGTGGCATATTTTTGAACCTCATTCTAAGGAGGTGGCTTCTTTTGGTGAAATGAGTATGGATAGGAACTTTTTTCTATTTTGTAAATAAAAATATGTTTCAGTCCTCAATCCAAAAGAGCACTTATTGTATACCAGGTTCTAAGAAACATGCATTATGTGCATTAATTCATTTCTTCTTCACAACAATATTACAGGTGTAGGTACTATTATTATTCCTATCTTACAGATAAAGAAACAAAGAGGTTAAAGCAACCTGACTAAAGTCACGTGGCTAGTGAATGGCAATCCTGGATTTGAACCTGGGTAGTCTCACTCCATTGCTCACTCTTAACCACTTAGCAATACTTCCTCCTAACAAAAGTCAATTACCTCATTCAGAGCATGCTAGGTATTAAGGGCCTAGTAGGAATTGATTTTTCAAAGAAGCCCAGCATGTTTGTTTGTTTATTGACTGATTTTTTAAGTTGATTTTAGAGAGGCAGTGAGAGAGGGAGGGGAGGGAAGAGGGGGTGGGGGAGAGAGAGAGAGAGAGAGAGAGATTGATTTGTTGTTCCATTTATTTATACATTCATTGGTTGATTCTTGCATGTGCCCTAACCAGAGATTGAACCTGCAACCCTGGGGCATCAGGTCAATGCTCTAAATAACTGAGATACCTGACTGGGGGAAGCCCAGCATGTTTAGTGTTTAAGATGAATCCTGGTATCATTCTGCCACTAAATAATGAGACCAGAGAGGTTGGGTCCTGCTGTGTTCTTGCTACACAGCCAATATTCCCAATTCTATTTAGTTTTATTCCCAGTATACCTCTTCTGAAAATGACTAAAGTACCTTGGATGCACATATAAATCTTTATCACAGGCCTGTTCAGAGCTCCAGTCTCATTTCAATGACCTCCTACCCCAAATATCTACACTGAACTTTCCAGCCACACCATAAAGTTACTCTTATTTGGACTTCTCTATTTTTGTAATGGTGTCTCCCAGTCACCCAGACTCTGAGTATCAGGATAAGTTTATCTCTTTCTTTCCTATACTGTCCCCGGCCTCAACCCCTCCACACATAGACACTTAGTCATCAAGACCTATAGATTGTCTTTGCCATATCTGTCCCTACTCTTCGCTGTGCAATGAACCAAATTTCTAAAGCCCTATTTCTGAATAAAGTTCTGACTAGTTTGTTTGCCCATGCTCAGGCTCTCTGCCCTTGACATAGTCACCAAATTAAAGTTGAGAGTCAAACCCTTCCACAAGGGTTTTCTGTGCTCTCTATGATGTGCCAGGAACTGTTCTAAGCTAGAGATACGTCACCTCCCTGCCTTGCTCTTGCTGCTCCTTCCACTTGGAATATCCATCTTCACTCTCCCCCTTGTCAATACTTCTGCCTCTGGCCCCACCAAGCTCTCTGCTTCTGCCAGTGGATGAGATCTCAGGATACTCACGCCCCTTACCCCTGACCTATGGAAGGAGGGGGTTTAAGGAGCTCTAGGTGGACACTCAAACTGTGGTAGAAAACCCTTTTGTGATAAGTTAACCTGTTTACCCTCCTCAGTTTCTGCTTTGATTCCTTGGAATGAAAAGACCCTAGTCCCTCAGTCTTGGTACCTGGAGTTATGCCACATCTTTCTTTTGTGAGTCCATCTTGGTAGCCTCCTACTTTGTACATCTTACTCAGTTGATCCCTTAATATAATCCTGCTCCTGTGAAACTCTAATTTCCCTTAGGACTTGGCAGTGCTAATAGCTTGCCTGACTCTTTGGAATCGGAAATATTGTGGTTCATTGATTCAACAGACAATACCTGTTTATTCAAGCTATTCTATGAGCCTGGTCCTGGCCACACAATATATAACATGAATGACAATTTCCTATTCTCGTGATACATACACTTTCACTGGGCAAGTGGTTAAATAAAGCATCAAGATACCTTTGGAGAATGAGAAAGACTATGAGAAAACAAAATGGGCTGCTGAACTGGAGAAAGGGGAGGCAGAGGCTGGTTTCGATACGATACTCAGGGAAAGAGTTTCAGGAGAGAACTGAATGATGGGAAGGAGCCTGGCACACATGAAACTGCAGAACATGTTCCGGGCAGAGAAAACTACAGGGGAAGGGTCCTGCTGGGGCCAACAGCCCAGCATGCTCCTGAAAAGGACAGAGGCCAACAGGCCAGAGCAAAAGAGGGGAGTGTGGTAAAGAAAGGGGTCAGCAGGTGTTGGAGTATGGAGGATTTGTTGTTGTGTTTCTGAGATGTAGTTTTGCTGGCTGCCCCCTGCCAACTGTTAGCTTCCTGGCTCTGCAGGTCTTCTGTACTGTTCCTCAGACTGATCTTCCCCTTCCAGGACTGTCCAACTTGAACCCAGGATGGCTCTGAATACATCCCAACAAAAAATCATAAATTTACTTAAAGCATTATGAGATTTTTCCTGATTAAATGTCACAATACATTTAATGTGTGGCCCAAGACAACTCTTCTTCCAGTGTGGCCCAGAGACGCCAAAAGGTTGGACACCCTTGCTTAGACCCTTCCAGTCTGATTAGCCCTCCCATCTCCCCTTAGACATGCCCCACTTCGATGGCAGGGTGTAGAGACTCTTGCCTTCCATTCACTGCCCACCTCATGGTCCTGCAGTGGGCAATGCCCAGACAGCACATCCAAGGGGAGGTGGTACCCATCTAAGTTCTAGCTGTCCTCCAAGCCCTCATTTCCTTGTTTCTTTAGGGGGCTTTCCTAAATGATCTCAACTGGACAAAGATCTTTCTCAATCACCTGCCTTGGTCTAAGCCATCGCCCACATTCCTCACATGCTAGCTTGTACTGTGGTGTCACCTTCCCTTCCAGATTGCATGCCTTTGAAAGCAGGAACTGTGTCTGGTACAACTGCATTCCACTCAGATTAAATAGCACAGTGTCTTGCTATCAGTAGCCATATACATCTGTATTATAGAATAAACTCTTTGTGATACTATCTGGCTATTGTCATGAGATTTAAAAATATTTGAGAAGCAACTGGAATGGTACATGGCACATAGTAGGTTCTAAATAAATTATAATACTATTATTATCACAGTTGTATGATTTTGGGCATAACTATTTATGGTGAAAGGATGCTGCTGGATAGAATGATTTCTAAAATCTTTTCTGGAATTTTAGAAAATTTAGTCCTTTTGAAAATTTCATCATGACTTGAATGAATACTCTGAAAAATATCAGGAAGAGACAAAGTCTGGCTGTTGAGTACCTTTTCCCCAGTGGAAAGGCTTGTAGGCGTTAGAGATTCTTTTTGGCACTGGTGGTAACGTATAACATGTTATTTTAAAAAGTGCTGCAATTGTGTATTTATTCTTAGTAATAATACTATAGGTATTTTAAGTGTACAAACAGCAATAATACTTTTTTTCAAATATGCACCTGCAATAGCAAGCATTGTCAAGGATGTGGATAAGTGGAAATTCTCATGCACTTCTGGCAGGTGGACATATCAGTGCCTCCTCTTTGGAGAGTGATTAGAAAACATCTAGGGAAGTAAAAAGATGCACATATTATGTGACCCAGCAACTCCTCCCCTACAGAAGCCCTAGCATGTGTGCACAAAGAAGTTCATACAAGAATATTCATGGGACTTTGTAACAAAATTTGAAGCAACCCAAGTGTCTATGAACAGAAATGATAAATAAATTGTGGTATGTCCATATACAACCATTAAAATAAGTGAGCTATATATACAAATATCAACATGGATAAATCTCAAAAACAATGTTTAGTGAAAGACAAATTGTATCGTCATGGCAAAATATGATACATTTTAAATAAACTTAAAAGCATGTAATATATAGTTATGATATGAACATATAATGTGCAAGTGTGAGAACACGCATGGGAAGCACCAGCTTCAGAATGGTGGTGCACCTAAGAACAGATGGAGGGAGGGGAGTGGGGGCAGGAGAGGGGAACACAAGGGGCTTCGACTGAATATGGAATATCTTTTTTTCCTTAAAAAAGATTTAAAAGAAAGAGGGCAATATATTAAGACTTGACAAAGCCAGATGCATACATCAGTACTTATTATTAGTCTATTTTTGTATATTTGTAATAATAAGAAAAATATTAAAATATTCCTATAAATACTTGGATCTGAAAGGAAATAGACAATTTAAGCTACCAGTGAAGTGGCTATCTAAAAATGTAGTCTGGATATTTGTCTTGTGTTCACATAAGAAAAATATATGGACTGGGGTTTGGAGACTAGGTATTAATAATTATAATGAATAATAATTAAAGTAATTAAGATGACACATTTTGAAGTGTTTCTTACTCTTACATCCTGGAGCTATAATGGTTTATTTTCCCTGAGACAGATTTTATCTTATCAAATGCCCATTTAGATTCTTAATTGTGTATTGTTTTTTACTTTCGTTTAAATATTTCCAAAGCTTATCTTATCTTCCCATCTGAACTGAACCAGAACCCGGATCATCCCATCTCAGTCTGGAGGGCTTCCTGTCAACAGCGTGCTGCTTTCCTATTCAATAAACACTTTCTGAGGAGAAGAATAAATAATCAAAACCTTAATACCAAAATTACCCTTGTATAAGAAACCAAGGCACTCCTTGGAACACAACAGAATTTTACCTACTGAAGAATTTGGTTTTTCTCTGGGGAGTAGGACATGACAGTAATCTTTTTTTCAATATGCAATTATCCTAGTTTGCAGAGCACTAAAACAAACTGACCTGATTGTTTAATCCAGAGTTTATAAAAATGCACAGTTTAGTCCTTCCTGGAGAAGGCAGCTGACTTCCCTGCACAACGTGAAATTGTTTCCACTATGCTGCCTGGCATCCCAGTTCTCATCCAGACACCGACACCTTGGCCCTCCCTGTTCTGTTTCCATTAACCCTTGTATTTCTCAAAGGCCAAAGTCAGATTTTAATATTCAGGCCTGAATACTCATTGAATTCTCAGTGATCATAGGAAAAATGAGAGGATACAGGCAAAATTTTCAACAGCGTGGATAAAAGCAATCTTTATTTTTCTCTAATACTGAGTCCGGCTTTGAGGTTCTCTCGTTTCACCAGATATAAAGCCAAGCCTTTGTAGTGTGTTTTGGGTTTTTTTTCTCTTTTCTCCCTTCTTGTTTTTTTGATGTGAGCTGGCATCTCTCATGAAAAGATAAAGGCATCAATTAATTATACTACCAAACCTTAAGGATAAAAGCTATTGTTGTGAACAGAAGTTAGGCACACACATGGTATCGAGTAAGGGCCTGGAAACAGACCGCTGCCAAGGAAAACAGATGTCTGTCTCCTCTAAGGAACCCAAATCATGTGTATATTAGCTATTGCAAATCTCCCGATTGATTTAAGAAGGATGGTATCGATGAACTAATTTCGGTTGAGTGCAATCATTGCCATTGTCACAATAAAATTTAAAAACGAATTCAACCAACCAGTAACAAACAACAACGCGAACAACAAAACAATAGCAAAGGCGCCATCCCAGAAGAGAAAAGGATGCGGCGAATCCTGAAATGACAAAGGGTCAGACGGCTCTGCTTCTACCCGGGCTGCAACGGCAAAAGTCCAGATGTGGGTAGGGGAGGAATTCCCCCGCACAACAATGACTAATAATGACTAACGCACAATCATAGGATGCATGAGACAATGATGAATTGTATATTTCAAGCCTATAGAAGACAATCAAAACAGTCACTTTCTTTCTCATGGAATATAAAATACTAGCAGAACTGTAACAGAGAGAAAATTCCACTTGAGGTTTTATGCCCTGTTTTTCCTGTTTTCCTGACATGGTTATAAATGAGAAAAAGTACAGATGTTCAGATTCTCCTCTCCGTCCCATGACCGTGTTCCATCCTTTTATTAGGTTGCTCTTATTGTTCCTTTTATGTTGTTGTTTTTTAAACTCCTCTGCACATGCTGTCCTCAGGACCTTTGGTTTCTCTCTGTCTCTGTCTCTCCCCTTTTCTTCTGCATTTCTCGTTTCTCAGGATTATTGGGAGAAAAGGGAGAGGAGAGTTAGGCACGGATCATAAGCCAACATCATGAGGAACAGAGTGAAGAAACGAGCTCCTGTCTAGAAAAGAGAATGATCTGGCAACTCCCAGTTTACTTGCTCTGTCTCCCTAGAGGTCAATTCAGTTTACATTCGCACTCAGGGGACATATCCGGAAATAGGTGGACTTAAAAGTTAAATACCTTCAGCATGACCAAGCTGGCCATGAGAACATGGAAGAAGTCCTGAAGGCAGTCTTGAAGTTCAGGTTTACTTTTGGAAAGCAGAAGGTCTAGTTTAGTAAGTAATGCCTGATATCAGATTAGATTCAAACTTTGACTTGCTTCAGAGCCGAGCTCTCTGCTGCCTCTTTCCTAGGACTTGAGGAATATAAGGGGCCCACTGGCTGAGTGAGTAGAAGTCATTTCAACTGCAGTGGGCTATGTTGTACTTTTCTTTGTGTGGTTCCTCTAACAAAGCCCCATTGACCCAACTGTTTGATTCCAAGCTCTTCTCACTTTTTAAACAGAATAGCCTTACTCTTAGGAAGGTCTTATGAGATTCACAGTTCCTATAACAGTCAGGATCGATGACGACCAAGTTCTTGGGCTCCACTGCCTAGTGGTCCAAGGCTGTGTCTATACAATACAAACCACCTAGATGTATCCAGATTTTGGATGTTGATCTGCCTGATGCCAAACATCTGGGTAATTGAAATCATCAGGATGTTTGGCATCAAGCAGACAAAACATCTGGATGACTGCTTGAGTTTTTCACTTTTTAACTGGATGTTTGGTGTCATGTAGACATAAGCTGAGGCTTTGACTTCATCTTGTAACAGCTCCCAGGCTGCCAGGCTGGCTCCAGATTCCTTTTATTACAACTGACATTTTTATAAGAAAACTTTGCATTCTGTGTGATGTCTGTTGCTCTTATGCTCAGAAACAGATTCATTACTTAGAAAAAAACAGCCCAAACCAAACCGTAAAGGCCCCATGCTGGAGCAAGGGTTGGAAGAAGCTGGAGAATTTCAGAATCACCACTGTCTTTGTGAGCAAAATCATAACACAACGTTAGTAAGCAGGGGTGACTGGAGAGGGAAGGTCTCTGGAGTGGTAAAAGGGCCAGGTCCGTTCTGCCAGTCCTCAGTTTGGCTCACTCCCCTTTCAGCCAAGAAATACTGTTTCCATGCTGGCAAAGGTGGCACTTCCTATATCACTGGATGTAGATTAGTGACAAATGACCAAACAGCCCAGAAAACACATCAGCAATTTCACAAATAAAACAATGGAGATAGTTTAGAAAACACTATTCTCTCAAGAATTTTTACAAATAAGATGCTCAACTTTCCCTCATTTGAAAGAATTTCACAATTGAAATGAAGGCTTACACACTTCCCCACTTCTACACTTTGGAACAGTTGTGCTCGTGACGAAAGTACATTATCAGTGACTGTTGATTGACCACTTCTCTGTGCCTGGTTGTCATGAACGGCCTGACTTCATGGCCGTTTTCATCCCTGCTCTTGCCAAGTGTGCTTGTTGTGTTCTCTGATGAGCTCATGCCTGCCCACTCACTGAACGGCCCCACCCTATGGCACAGGAGGAGCCCTGGCCTCAGAAAGCTGTTGGCATAGGGTCCAGCTTCGCTCCTTCCTCTCATGTCTCCATCCCTGGTATACAGGGCCTCTCGCCTGGATCTTGACGCCTCCATCACTGGCCTGTGTACTTAGTCTCCATCTGAGCTCCGAGTCATTTATTTTTTAGTCTCGGAGACCAGATTCTTTACCTCTGGTCTCTTATCTCCCCAACTCTGGAGGATGCTTATTAGCTACTGGAATTGCAGAATTTGCTGCCTCCTGATTGCCTTGATAGTAACCGCTTGCTGAATACAGGATCTGACATGGAGCTGATTTTTTCGATATCTTACCTTATTAAATCCTCACATAAGGTTGGTAGAATAAACTGCTATTTCATGGAGTAGAAACCAAGGTTCAGAGCAATATTACAACTTGCCCAAGTTCACAAGGTAAAACCAACCATAGCTAAAATTCAAACCCAGGATTGACTCCAAAGCCTGTTCAGGCAGCCACTGTTCAGTACTGCCTCAGCTGGCCTCCTAGACTTGACCCCTGCTTGGCTGGCCCACAGGACATCTTCCCCTTCAGCACTTTGACTTTATTTTTTTTTAACTCAACTGACTTTATTTGACCGTATGCCCGACAGGAATTCACTTTTTCGTTTACGGGCAATACATCCTGGGTGCCCACTGTGGGTCAGTCAGGGGGTTATGTGCTAGGAATACAGTGACGAAAAAGCTGAGGCTCAGGCTCTGGTCTCCCGGGCACAACCGTTTAGTGCCTAGTGGGGGAGACAGAGGAGAGAAAAGGCAATTCCAATGAGTTGCAATAAAGTACAGTGACACACAGCGCTATTTATAGTACCTGGTGGCTAAATTCTCAGTCCCGAGTCTTTCTGATCTTCTCTGATATCGGTCCCACCTGGTTTCCTTTTTTGCCCCTTGACTCAGCTGACATCGGGTCCTGCACATCCCCTACTGGCAGGTTTGTTCCACCCTGAACCGAGGCAGATGGAAGGATGGGAGGTCAGCAGCCTCAGGGCTACCATCTGAGGGAACTTAGAATGAGGTATGTTCCCCAGATCCGAAACTCCGTGATTCAGTCCTAACTCCAGGGCGTCCATCACTTTCTTACAGCCTGGGAGGTGTAGGTTCTGGGATTCTACGTGTGAGGTGCCCTACTGTAAGCATTTTCACCAGAGGTCATAGAGTCTGTGAGCGTTCAGCTAGAAAGTCCCCAGTTTTTCATTTCTTTTATTTATTTAGCATTAATATGTTCTTCAGTGACTTTTTGAAAAAGAGATTGCAAGCTGTGTTATTTCTACAAGCCCAGTAAGCTCTGCTGGGATCTATGACATTTTTAATGTCTTACTTAAACCTTTTGAAAGTATTTCCATATAAAAAGTTTTTAAATGCACTATATACAAAGTGACAATTTAAGGTCAGATTAACAATGTAAATAAAATTCCTTTTATCTTAGTAAGAAATAAATAAAGTCCCACTTTTTGGCCTCAGTGACCTTCCTCAGTATTTTCTACATGTTCTCGGGGCCTGGGGCCACAGCACCCCTTCTCCAGGGCAGAGGTTAGTTTTCCAGGCCTCTGCCACCCATCAGGGCTCCTGCAACCTCTAACCCTGTGACTTCTGACTTGGACTGCTCGGTAGAGTTTTTTCCTACCATGTGCCACCCTTTGGAGGGGACCCTCTCATGCCAAGCATTACCTAAATCACATGTGAATTTGCTACATGCAACTCTACATTGAACTTGGGACCACCAAGTTGCTCCATCCAGGATGGTTTACTATAACCTGGTCACCTTGACCTGGACTGTGTTTAATGCTGGTAATTTTCTTGGAAGCAGAGAGGCCTAAAAGGAAATGTAATCTCTCTTAGAATGGTGATCATATGTGTGAGTAAATGCTCAATAAATATTTGTGGAATAAATGAAAACAAAGTTCCAACGAGAGCTGGTGCCAGCACTCGGGCAGCATAGACCTCCCTCCACCCCCACTGGTCACTCAATAACTGTTTGCTGGTCTTCATTCATTTGAATTGAGTTGAACTACAATATATCTGGGGAGATAAGATTTACCGACATGAAACAATTAAAAGAGCAATAAAAGACAGCATTCCTTGGTGTCTCTGCATCGTATCGACTGCCCTGTGGATGAAGGAGACAGCCCCAGGAATCAGAGTTGTCAGCAGAAAACTTACAGAAGATGAAGGGTTCGAGATGGACTTTGGGTTGTTAATGCATTTCACGTTTATCTAAATGAATTTCTCCAATACTTCTATAGCAGCTATATCATCGTCATTTAAAAAAATGTTAACAAGGGTTGAGAGATCATTTAAAGGGAATTCATATATACAAGGTTAATTTTTTTCAAAGTTGGCAAATATTGATTGCCTACTATGTGCCATGCTTTATTGTCAAGAATGAGACATGGTGTCTCTTTTGGAGCCCCACATTTATGTGTCTGGGCTATAAATAAGAAATTTTGAACAATGTGTCACATTCTAAAAAGGGATTATTTGTTAAGTGTTATAGGAAGCCATTGAATGAGTGCTATGACCTACATTTCTGATTGTGGCAGAGATGGGAAGGCATCTCTAAGAAAATAGTGTGGGATCCAAGTCTTGGAAGGTGATGTTCAGTTCCCTGTGCTAGGGAGAAAGTATCAGAGAAGAAAAGGCAGGAGTGATGACTTGTACTGGGGAAGAACATGGCAGTGTTCTTTCGACATACGTCGATGCCAGAGAGGAAGGTTAAGAACAGGCTGTGCAATGCCTCTAGTCCCTTGCCAAAGCGGCTAAAGAAGGACTTCTGGACTTTGTGCTGACTTGTACTCCTAGACTCTGGATTCTGGAGGCCTTTCCTCTCCATGTTTCTTCTTTTCTTCACCTTAGCTTCCAGGCCTGCACTGTCTCTGCTTGGTTCTTACCATCTCAACCCATTCACGTGCAGGCAACAGCTTTAGCAGAGGCCAGAGTAGGCTGTGTCCCTGTCAGCTGTCCATAAGGATGCCCATGACTCAGGCCATCTCCAGAGATCTTTCCCTGTAGTTGGATTCTGCTTGTGTTTTCATGAAGGATCTAACAGAAGGATGCCTAAGATCCTCTGCTGAAAACTGCTTTTGCATATCCCTAATGATGCCCAGAAAAGCTCAAAGTACTTTGCTGCCTGGAAGGGACAGAGCAGAATGCGACTCTCCCACCATGGCATCTATTCTGGCCCCTGGCTCCACAAGCATTTATTTTTCAAGACGGCAAATGATCAAAGCCAAACATGTCAGGTATACCTCATATTGTATAGGGTTGCAAATGTGATTTTTTTCTCCTAAATATTAGGCAATTCCCATTTCCATTTTGGCTGCACAGTGGTTTTTAAATTCTTTCTGTTAGAAGTCAGAGTGTCCTGACAGAAAGCATCACCAAATTCACTAAACCATGGAGAGAATCATCCTTCTCTCTGGCGCCATGACAATGCACTTCAAGAATCCCAGGTGTGTGTTTCTACTCTGGGAGTGGGTTCCAGTCTGCAGATTGCACGGTCCATTAAATCCTCTCCATGTCCTGCTAGGGCTCCTGCTATGAGCCTAGAGCCCTCCACAGGAGCATGAAGGTGATGGAATCTCCTGCCAAGAAAAACAGAGCATAGATGAAGCTCAACACATCAAGGTTGCATCCTTCCACAGCATTTTAAAGCACATGGTACATGTTTGAGACCCAGTAAGGACTTCTGCTTAATGTTCTTCTGCAGGCCGGACTGTGCCACCTGGTTTATGAGTGCTGTACCAGCTCTGACTGAGTTTGCAAAATGGTGCTTGTCTCTCAGGGATTTCAGATTAACTTTATTGATTTTTTTCTTCTTCCCTAAATTATTCACTTTTAACCTAATCCCTTTCAAATTTAGATGGCACAGCCAGGTTTCTAGTCTCACTCCATTACTTACCTAGCAATTCTCAAACTTGAGCACATTTGAATTTTGAGGATTTTGTTAAAGATTCAGGAGATCGGGGTGGACCTGAGATTCTGCATTTCTAACAAGCCCTCAGGTGATGACAATGCCAAGCTCCATGGATTGCACTGGGGGAAGCAAAACTATAGAATAATGAGTTCCTTCCTTGCAGGGCAAGGTGGACGGTCACAGAGATATGAGCTCAGATCCTTCCCACCAGGCATGGGGAGAAGTGATAAGGACACAGCAAGAAGAGGACAGGGTGTGCTTTATATTCTAATAACCAGTGTGCAATCCTCATTAGTTAATTAGTAGAACCTGATTTTATTCATGATTGAGATTCATAAGTGACCTAAAGTTGGATTCTTTCATCTTAATTTATCTATTGATTATTGATTTACTTATAAGCAGAGTCTTCTAATTTTCCAGGGAAATATTGAAAAAATCATTAAGTCTGATTTCCCAAGAATTGTTCCCCCTTTTGGGTGAGTGAAATACACAAGAATTACTCTGAGAGTTGAGTGCTTCCCAATCTTTTTCATCTTGTGACATGATAGAAAAATATGACATTGGGTGTGTCACCCAAGGGGAAGCCACTTGCCTCTGGAGTGGCAGTGGGCCACTGGAAAGCAACTGGCCTTGGGCTGTCCAAAGGAGAACAAAATCTGGGCGTGACAAGAACCCTTCAACTCAGCCCCCTGGTTGGCAAACTGTTTTTTGCTATAGTCCCTGAGCTTCAGAAATTCATATCTAAAAGTATAAATGCCATTGGAAGAGTAACACCAAAGTGACTCTCAGCTAAGAGTCTAGCAGGGATTCGCTGAGAGCTAACCGAAGTAGAGGAGAAATCTGGGTATGACCAGGATGATGCCAACGAAAAAAAGGAGAGGCAGAGGGCCGGATAGAAGGAAAGGGATGGTGGAAAGTCTCCAAACGTAGGTTTATCTTCTTTAAATTTTGCCAAAAGCCTGTCAGTTTCAGCACTGATCACATTTGGCCGAAATATTCCCCCTTCTTCCAGTGTATATTGTGAATCTACTTGAAGGCCAAATAATAAGAAGTAAAGTGGTAAGAAACATGGGCAGGTATATGCCTTTGCATATAATTTTTTTTCCTCAGTGAGTTGAAAGGCAATGACTTTAAATTTTTAAATTCTGTGTAATGTTTTTATGACAAAGAATTAGGACCCAGCCCTGGCCAGTGTGATTCAGTTGGCTGGAGCCTGTCCCGTAAACCAAAAAGGTTGTGGGTTTGATTCCCATTTAGGGCATGTACCTAGCTTGTAGGTTCGATCCCCAGTCAGGGCAAATGTGGGAGGTAAACAATCAATGTTTCTCTTTCATGCTGATGTTTCTCTTTCTCTCCACCCACTTCCTCTCTCTCTAAAAAGCAATAAAAGAAATGTCCTCAGGTGAAGATAAAAAAAAAGAATTAGCATCCAAGCCATACTAAAAACAAGTCCCTTCCTACAACATGTTTTATTTCCTTTAGAGAAGAGCCAGCAAATATTTTCTATAAAGGGCCAGATAGTAAACATCTTACTTTCTGTGGTACATACAATATCTGTAAACACTATGCAACTGCTGTAGCATCCACAGATAGTGTATAAACAAAGGAGTATGGATGTGACACTACCAAACCAAACCTCATGCAACTTTACTTACAAAGTCAGGTGGTAGGCTGGATTTGGTCAATGGGCTGTAGTCTGTGACCCCTGTTATGGGCAAAACCTTATATGTTAATTAGTTAAAAATAAATATTGGATGTGGAAAAGAATAGAGCATACCTGCTTGCAGGGCAAGGTGGACGGTCACAGAGGTATGAGCTCAGATCCTTCCTGAGCACCAGAGCTGAACACAAATGCCACCCCAGCTTTCTGGACAGTGGCAGTACCCAGTGGAATTGCCCATGGGGATGATGTAAGTAGAAAAATTGAGATTTAGTTAAGGCAAATGTTCTATGAAATGATCCGTCTAGGTCAACTTGGTACACAGATTTGAAACTCTGCTACTTTGCATAAGTTTTTGGTTTTCTTCAGAAGTTTTTTTTCTTTAACCAGCCCTTTGCCACAGTAGTTGTCACACATGAGATGACACAGAGAATCAGTAGTCTGTGGAGTTACTGCACAGTGGGTATAGGTTGTGTTTTCATGTTTTATTAAAATTCTTCTTTGACCACATACCAATTTATCTCTGTCTCTGAGCCCAGGAGACTATGCTAATTTGGATGTCTGTGGTTTCTGAAGTGGGGCTATGTAGCATTTTAAATTGTACTCTCTGAGTTTCTCAGAAGAGGCCAGATATATACTCTAAATATTGTGATCTCAAAATACAAGAGGCAGATAAGTGAACTTTTAGTACTATTAAATATATATGCATTTATTGTACATACTATTCAAATATGTACATATTTAGAAGTTGAATTTTTCTTCCTGTGTGGCCCTACCTACATAAACTATTAAACTGTATTTTAAATGTAAATTAAAGGTATCTAAATACAAGCGCTTTTATGTTAATTGCCCAAGTAACAATTTACTTCACTCAATTATGTTTCCATTTTTGTTTTGTTTTTACAGGAAGTGAAATCCCTGTCACCAGATAGAACAGTAGGTAAGACTGGGATTTCTTGTTTGTAATAAGTGTGTTGTTCACATTATGCCTTTTAACATTTATCCTAAATCAACCCTTTAATCTAGGAGTCTTTGATCCTAGTTCCTTTCTAGAGTCTTCAATACCAGAACTTCCCCTGAGTTATTCCTGTGTAAGTCGATATCATGGATGTTAGGAGGCAATAAATGAACAATGCCACATCGAGTATTTATAACAACAGGGATTATTAACTTAATTACCGTATCCTTTTGAAATATCTGAAGAAGAATTATGACCTCAGGGACACCAGCAACAGTCACCTAATCTATTTCGTAAGTTAGAGCAGTGAAGTCTCCAGTAGGCATCCTTGTGTGGTCTGGCTTATTGCAACTGCTATTGGGATATTTAGCAGAGTATTATGTCATGGAATTCTGAAGTCAGAGTGCTGATGTCAAGAGATTTGAATTTTCTTAAAAAGTAATATTTCAAAATTAAATTGGGGGGCCAACATGGAAGTGTCAATATCTAATTTAGTCAAGTGAGAACAAGAGACAAAAATCTTCTATCTGTCATCTCCATAACTTCACAAAGGGAAAGGCATGTGAAACACCAAAATAGGAAGTAGGGAATAATCTCAAACTGAGGAACAGATCTTTATGAAAAACTCACTGTACTGTTTTTATTTCATTTTTTCCATTTTAACATAGACGGAGGGGGACAAATGCATAAATGATAAAGAAGACAGAACTAGGAAATCTTGAAATTTTAAATGGAACTAGAAGAGTTATTTTCTGTGTTCAGATGAAATCATTTGGAACTATTCTTTTACAGGATTTAGGAGTTAAAAAGTTTTTTCTACTAAGCATTCTGTAATTCTATGGAACATTTTCCTTCAACAGGATAGGGCTTTCCTTAGAACACCATCCCTGGAATTACAATGTGAGGAAATTTATATCAATATTTTCTAAACTTTTCAGGTGGTCAAATGAAAGCCATTATTCAAAAGAGCTATTAATATGTTGATTTTAATTGGAAGTGATAATAATAACCATATACAAATAGTAAAGAATAGCACTTCTTCTATATAAAGCCATATTTCCTGGTAAATCTATTTTTAAAAAATTTTGGATGGAAAATTATCATATTCCACACAACAAAAAAATTGCAGAAGATGTTTTCAGCTTCTTTCCTATCCAATTCTCATTTCCTGTCCATTGGCCTCGGGGGTATACGCCAAGCAAAATTTCAAAAGCTCTTGGAAAAACAGAAGCTGTGTGTGTGTGTGTGTGTGTGTGTGTGTGTGTGTGTGTGTGTGTGTTGGGAAGTAAAAGGACAGTAAAATCAAAACAGATGAAAACTATCCCCTTTTTTTATTTTTGGAATTTGCCTGTTTCTTCCGAAGTCTCAGACACACATATGCTCTGGCTTTGTGAATTTTCCTGTGATAGGCAGAGACTGATTGATAATGTGCTGTGATGAGGGAATCCAGTGGAAGCATTCCCTGAAGGAACATAAATGGCTTAGGACACACCAAAGCTATCTTATCATCGGGGTTATCAATAAAGCTGCTATAAATATCAACACTTCATCCATTACATAGTAAAAAACATGGAGGACACTCACTGGGACCTGGACTGGGTATGATCCAGTGATTCAGTACCCTTTGGGGTTGGAGGGTCAGGCCTAGATAGCACCACAGAATGGGGCTGGAGGGAAGAAATGGGTAGGAGCGGTGGTGCGGAGATTTATGCGTCAATGTACGTTCAGATACAACAGTGAGCATTGCTATATGGACAGGCTTATGCAAAGAGAAAAGGGACCATTAAAAAGTGAAATCCCTGCATCATGAGACTCTATAGCAATACAGGAAATCAACATTAGGATTTGGGGTTTCCTGCAGATGAGGAGTCTAAGAGAACATAAAAAATAAGCCACATGTTTCAACTACCAATAGAGATGTTACCCAAAGACTTCTCACGCTGTGTCAGGGACAAACAGATGTGGGGTACAACAGCAGGTTGGAGAACAGCACGTTCTAGAAGATGAAAATAGAGCATGTGTACAGTATTCCCAGGGAACGTCGATGGTAACCTGTCAGGAGGAGTGGAGCTGGGTACAAGTCAATGAAAAAAGAATGATGAAAATCACAGCTCAGATTTACTGAGGGATGGTTCTGTTTAGGGTGCTGTGAGAAGGGCTCTACTTGGTGACTAAATCCGTGCTTCTGAAAGAGGACAGGGTGGATTAATAAGAAAATCAGATATCAGTAGCTGCCTGCTGTTACCATCACTGGTAAATTTATGATCTTCATTATGCCTTCCAGGTGACTAATACCAATAGATCGTTCTCTGGTTATTAGAAAGAACAAAGTCAAAATACTTAAAAAGGATAAACAACATACAGACAAATATTTTGAAATGACCCAGATTTGGAAAGTCCTAGTGCATTGCCAAACTTGCAACATTATCCTCACCACAGAATGACTCCTCTGAGAACAAAGCAATTGTTGACTTCAAAGATCTCCAAGGAAGTTCAGTGGATGGAAAGAATTTGGCCAGCAACTGGATGAATCAAATCTAGGGTTCTTCTTTCTATCACTGGTATGTGTGCATGTATGTATATAAAGCACATGAATATTTCTACAAAATTTTACTCACTACCTGAAGTATTTCTCAAACTAAAAAAAATTCACTGCAGAACAGTAATGCTGCGGCTTATTCTATACATAGGCTACTACTCCTAATGTGAACTGTGGACACCAGTAGTTCTGAAACCCAGCTGGGCCTCAGAATCATATGGGGAGCTTTAAAAGTATATGTTCTTGCCCTGGCTGGGTGGCTCAGTTGGTTGGAGTATCATTCTATAAACCAAAAAGGTGAGTGTTTGATCCCCGGGTCAGGGCACATACCTAGGTTGCAGGTTTGATTCCCGTTTGGGGCATGTATGGGAGGCAACTGATCAATGTTTCTCTCTCACATCAATGCCTTTCTCTCTCTTTCTCAGAACAATGAAAAATGTCCTCAGGTGAGAATTTTTTTAAAAAGTATATATTCTTGAGTCCTACCACAATCCTACTTGATCAGGCTCTCCAGGGGGTGCAGCTGGCATAGGTGTATATATATATTTGTACATTGATGCCAATACCATTTTGGGTATATTCTTACATTTAATTCAGATTTGCAGTGAATCTTGTGAACTACTCATCCAAACAGCTAAACTGCCACTCGAGTTAAGTGGCTGCTACCTGCTCCTATTGAAGTTACTCTCTTAATAACAGTGCATCTGGGTAGACCCCTCAAGGCCTTTAACTTTAATGAATTGACCTTTCCACACTGCCCCAAGAGACCCTGCTTTGCATTCTTACTTCTTGAACAACATCTCTATCTGGAAATCCTAAGAGAACCTGGCCAACTTGCCTTTGGAGCTGCCTGGCTGATGGGGTTGAGGACCCCACCAAATGGATGTAGGGAACATGCCTTATTATCTGTCCTCAGCAAGATGCCAACATGGGTTCCAAAAAAGCAATTCAAACCTAGAAATTTTCTAGGCTACCACATGAGAGGTTATAAATAAACTCTTGGTTCCATTGAGTCTTCCTCTTTTAGTTTTCTGTGTTTACAGTCTCTTGGTTTTAGAACTCTTCAGAAAACCCAGATTATCCGGCTGTTAGAGCTCTCCCTCGGACAGGGTTGCATGCGAGAGACAAAGATACCAGGCTACCAGGTGAAAGTCCTGAGACCACAGCTGCTTGAATTTTTTAGGCCACCAAGTCTCACTGGAGGACAGCCCACTTCAATTACTGACTTTCCATTCTTGAAAATTCATTTGGCAAATCATCTTTTGCCAGCATCTCATTTGTGTGTGTGCAAATTTTATAAAATGGAGTGAGATGTTTTCAAGATCTCAGCATTCATTCCTTTCCTGGAGAGACAGAGAAATGTGCAACTTATTTTCATCCCTGGGGAAATGGCCCCTCTTGAGTCAAAAATGCTGTGCTGTTGGCAGGGGCAGCTTCAGAGACTCTGCCTTTCCATTTCCTATTCGAACACTCTCTTTCCTTTTGCATTTCAGCAGTTATGAAAGTTGGGAAGGCTGAACACATTGTGTTTATTCATTGATCAATTCACCTCAATATTTATTTCTTATTGCTATGTGCCAAGCACTTTGAGAGATACAAGGTGAACCATGGGGAGAATAAATTATTTATAATTTCTTTTTTTAAAAGTTAATATATTTGCCCTGGCTGGCATAGCTCAGTGGAATGAGCGCGGGCTGCAAACTAAAGTGTCGCAGGTTTGATTCCCAGTCAGGGTACATGCCTGGGTTGCAGGCCATGACCCCCAGCAACCGTACATTGATGTTTCTCTCTTTCTCTATCTCCCTCCCTTCCCTCTCTAAAAATAAATAAACAAAACAAAAAAAAAACAAAGAAAGCCCATTTCTTAAAAAAATTAATATATTTTAAAGGTTTTATTTATTTATTTTTAGAGAGCTGGTAAGGGAGGGAGAAAGACAGGGAGAGAAGATGTATGAGAAATAGATCAACCAGTTGCCTCTCACACGCCCCCAACCAGTGACCTGGCCTGCAACCCAGGGAATTGAACTGGCAACCCTTTGGATCACAGGCTGGCACCCAATCCACAGAGCCACACCTGCCAGGGCTATAATTTCTAATGCAAAGTAGAAAGTGATTGGTAGCATAAAAATGACAAAAATTGTCATGTGAGCTTTGTGGTCAGAGCTTATATATCATATAACAGAAAAGAGGGTTGTGAGGGTGGGGTTCCCTCTCTTCTCTCCTTTACTTCCAATCCACAACTCTATAGTGTGTGGTATATAACATAATTCCTGAAATATCTTTGAGGTATTTTGTCTTAGGAGCCTCTGTTAAAATGTCAGCATTCATGGGATTGAGGAGGATTGAGGCTAGCTTTTCAGTGGAATACCTCAGATCACCTGGGGAGCTTGCTGAACAAGCAGATTCCTCCTTCACCACAGAGCTCCAGACTCACATTACTGGACAGGGTCCCTCACATAATCCCCAGGTACATGTGCACAATTCTCCCTGGAGGTAGGCCAGTCTCTACCCATTGAGATAGTCAGCTCTTTAAGGGTCAGACCCTGATTTAAACTGATTTCATGTTTCCCAAAACCTGAATCCATAAGAAGTTAGGAAAGAAAGAGCGGAGTACCTAACAACTCCCACTTTATGACATTTAATTCTCACTGCCACTTATTCATAGATGTGGAGATACACCAAGGAAAAAATCAAGTTATTGACAGGGGATTAAAGGTGGTAAGTGGTAGAACCCGGCTCTGGACTCAGATCTCCTGACTCCAAGGCCACAGCTATCTCTGTACTGTCTCATGGGGCGCATAGTAGTTACTCAGTCAGTCGCTATTGAACGGAATTGAATCAGAGACAAAGTAGTGCTTCTAGAGTACTGGGGAAGTCCTCAACTGTCATAGTAGATTAACCAACTTCTCTTTGAAATTCTCTTAGTTTCTGGCAGAGCACCACTAAAGAAAGCTGTGACACCTTTCCCTCAAGCAGGTGCCCACAGCTCGGGATACATGTGCACAGACAACCCAACACAGCTAGGTGAAGTCTCAGCCAGTGCTGCCGACACATCTTTTCCCTTCTCAGCTCTTAATTAGAACAATGGCTGAATAGAGGTGCAGCGTGCTATTGGTGAATATCTTTTCCTGGTTTTATGCTTTGAAACAGAGAGAGGGAAAAGCCACCTTATAAGGTTCCACTGCTTTTCTCCTAAAGTTGCTTTTATTTGTCATGGTTGCATGAGCAGAGCTTATACCTTATTTGAACAGCACCATCCAGAAAAGGCACAACCACTATATGAGTAACTAAGGTAGCTGAGGGTTTGCACCTGTAGCCATGGGAGAGTTTTCTGCAGTACATGTATATAATGTAGTTTTCTTTTAAGATATTGAAACTCACTTTTAACTAATGTAACTACCATTAGTTAAAGGGAGTTTTCATAATTGTCTACAAATCGACTGCAGCAGAAAGAATGGAGGTAACTGTACTTGAACAGCCATAAATTTTTTTTAAATAAAGAAAAATTTTAAATTTGTTCTGTGATTGCTATGGGTTTGTGGTTTTGCTGCAGATAAAATACTTAACCCCCCCCCCCAAGGAATGTGAATTGAATATTAGATGACTCAGTTGATGATTATCTACATGGAAAGTTGTGATTTGAGGTATTCAGACAAGAACTCTTCAATTTAAATTTTTCTCATCAAATATTGTGTGTATCATGAGATAAAAAATGCTTATAAGCTTTATTTCCCTTTCATAATGCAAAGCCTTGATGTGGGTTATTTGGACCTTTGGCTTTTCTCTTGAGGGCCGTGATGCACTCTGTGGGGTCTGGTTTTCCCATCGGCAGCCTGCCATACATCCTCCATGGCAAGAATTAGCCTGAAGTACTTTGGGGCTGGGACAGTGGCTCTCTGACTTGTTTGGATCCATAGGAAGACGGCCACAACCAAACAAAACAGCAAGCAAAAGGAAAAGCGACCAGGTCCTCCTGTGTTTGGACAGCCCAGATGTTATTTACAGCCTTGTTTATGAAGTATTTTCTTGACCCCGCTGGCTGGGATCCACACACTTTGTCATTTTAGAGTACACACGTCCTGTCACATGGTGACAATGTGCCCTGAACAAGTAAACAGGCTGGGAGACTCTTATAAGGGTAGAAAACTCTAACAACACTGTACTCCCCCACTCTACTTCCAAAAAAGATGAAGGAACGCACAGAGGAAGAGAACTGATAACCGTTTTATTTTTAGATTTTCTAATGACCAATGCAGCCATATCGAAATTCCTAGTACGTTCAAGGTGCTATGAAAAAAGAAGTTGGGTCATTCACGAGTCTAGCTCTCAGGGCCCTCAGGCTGTGAGTCTAGTGAGAGGCAGAGACTCATAAACACAGTGAACCACATATAGTCTTAAGGTGCAGTTGCTGTAACGCTTGGGAGGGGTATAAATACCCAGTCTAGAGTAATTTGTAATGCTGAGAGTGTAGGAAATATCACCTCTTCATGTTAAGAGAAGGATTAACTAGATTAAAGTCTGTCCTTACAGTGGAGGGCTTTGCTGCCTCTTTGCATCCATTGCTATCAGAAGTCTCCCCTGCCGAACCGCCCCAGATTCTTGTCCCCCGTGGTGGTCCACATTCTGCAGCCTGACTCAGTCTTCTACTGTTGTGATTACTTCCCAACATCTCCACCTCGCTGTTGTCAGCACAGTCCTCTGCACATGTTCAGGACTTAAGCCCTGAACATTCACGTTCCACCTAAAAACTATTCCCTGAGGAAGATGAAGCCCACAGGTCACTCTCAGGGGGAAGCTGGTAAGTTCTCATGCTACAGCTTCCCCAGCACCTGGAGATGGGTAGATATTTTCCTTGCTCCTTCCTCAAAATCTTCACTTCTTTTCATGCTCACATGCCATGAGGAACCAGCTGGTGTTCATCTGCATGGAGGAAATTAACCTGGTCATGCCTTCTCAGTCGCTAAGGATTGTAGCACATGATTCACTGCCTTTCCATCTGGCACTTCACCACCCTGGTTGGTGATTTAGCTAACATGGTGTCCTCACAGTTCCTGGACCACCTCAGTTTTGATATTTTTTCTTTTCATAACACCTCCGTCAAACTCTTCCATGGTTATACCCTAGAATTTGGCGTTATCAATTAGTGCCCTGCCTCCAAAACTTCAGGCTCCCCGTCTTCTGTTCACCATCTCCTGCTTTTCCAACTCACTTATTTAGTACCCTTACTCTATTTCTTTGACCACATAGGAGCCACCAATCCATCTACCCTACCATTTTTCAGTGACCACTATCCACCCCACTACATGTCCCAAAGTCTCTTTCCCTACTAGACTCTATGGTTTGTTGCTATAGCTGCGTCTTTATCTGTGCTCTCAATCGCTGCAGTGCGTTCAAAAGTGTCTCCCCAAAATCACATTGACTCAGTGTTAGAATATGACCTTCTTTGCAAATAGGGTCTTTGCAGATGTAATTAGTTAAGAGGAAGACATACTAGAATAGTATAGGCTCTATATCCAATGACTGATGCTCTTAAAAGAAGAGAAGGAGGACACATAGAGACACAGACACAGGGAAGAAGGCCATGTGGAGACGGAGGCAGAGAAGGGACTGATGCTGCCAGAAGCCAAGGAGTGGCAAGGATGGCTGGAAAACATCAGATGCCGGCAGGAAACATGGGGCAGTTTATTCCTCAAAGTCTCTAAAAGAAACCAATGATTCTAACTCCTTGATTTTACACTTCTGGCTTCTTGAACTGTAAGAGAAATAATTCTCATTGTTTTAAGCCTCCAAGTTCCTGGCAACATTTTTGAAATAGCCCTCAGAAACTAATACAACCCTCTCTCCCCTGATTATATAAATACAGCAAAAAATCCAACACTGACTTAACCCAGTTCTCCACTTTCTCTGGGCCTGCAACGAACTGGATTTTAGGTGAAAGAAAACTCATGAATGTGCTCACTGGTCTCGCTTTACAATTTTGACCCCAGATCTTACAGTCTCACGACATCTCCTGGTAATTCAATTACAATTTATAGTGCCTCCCTTCTTCTGTTCTCCGGGGCAAGTATTTCATACTTCCTTTTCCCTTTCAAGCTGGTGACTGCCTCTTATTACAGTGAGAAAATAGGAGTAATAAGTCAAGAAATAATTATTATTCCTTTCATCAAATCTAATAACTTAGGGACATTTGTACACATATTTTTCTTCCTGTTTCATTCATTTAATACGAAGCAAGTACTTATTAAGTGGGTACTATATACCAGGCAATGTTATAAATTCTGAGGACAACAAAGTCCCTTCCCTTTTGGTGATTACGTTTTTGGGCAACAATCAAACAATAAATCAGTGAACACTTATTAAATATAATATTAGACATAGAATGTGTTATGCAAGAAAGCAAAACAGATTGAAAGTATAGCTATGATGAGGAGGTAGGGTGCAGTTTTAGGGAGGGTGTTCTGGGAGGACATTTCTGTTAGGTCTGGGAAGAGATCTGAACCCACTGAGGGAGTGGCCTGAGCTGTTGGTGCTTTTCAGGCTGGCATTTTGCACTCTAGAGCCCACCCAGCTTACCCTCCTCAGAAACTTTTTCTCTATAGTTTTCACCCACATCTCCCTGGCATTATTAACATCTCCGTTACTGGATCATACATGCACGGTATAATCTCTGCCATCTTGCAAAAAATGCTCCTGGAACCCACATCCCCATTACTTGTCTCCCCTTTATTATAAAACTTCTCCTCAAAGTTGCAATATTCATCACCTTATCTCAAATCACCCCACATGTTTTCATTCCTACCAACAACTTCCACCTTGTCAAGTGCCGTGGTCAGTCTTTAACCCTCATTTTATTTGACTTAGCAGCATTTGAAGCAGTCAACCACAAATCCTCTTTTTAAAATCATTTTCTTCAATTGACTTCCCAGGTATCCCCAATCTCCATTTCTTCCCCTGTGCTCACGTAGCTCTCATTCTCAGTTTCCACGTGTCCAAGTGGTGGAGCCTCCCAGCCTCCAGGGTTTAAACCTCAGACTCCTTTGCCTCTGCATCTACACTCAAATGTCCGGTAACCTCATCCTGTCTCACTGCTTTAAACACCATCCCTATGTTGCTGACCCAGATTTTATCTGCAGGCCCTCAGAGCTCCAGACTCAGGAGCATCCAGTTTCCTATTCAACGTTTCTACTAATAGACATATCCAATTCGAGGTGTATGAACCAAACTTGATTTCCTTGACTCATAAGTTCAGTGCTTTCCCACTCTTCCCCATCTCTTCCACCCTTAGATGCTCCATCCAAATGTTAAATATTCATTATCCCGACCTACTTTGTCTTTCTACTTTGAAATCTAGCACCAAGGCTGGTGAACATGACTCTCAAATCATGTCATCTTTTAGCACCTCTGCAACCGCCATCCTCACTCCAACCTCCATCATCTCTCTCTCTCTCCAGGTTGGCAATAAACTTCCTAAACTTTCCATTCACCTAACTTGCCCTACTTCCTTTGTTTATTCCTCACTAGAGCAGACTCATTGAAACACAAATTAGACCATGTCAGCCCCTGTACCAAGTGCTGCAGCGACTTTCTATTATATTCAGAATAAAATTCCAAGTTTATGTCATGTCTCAAGAGCCCTCACATGACCTGGCCCCTACTGAGCTCTGCAGCCCAGTTCTCACCACCCTGCTCCCATCATCCTCACCTTCCTGACGGTCCTCACCTCGACAAGTGTGTTTCTGATTCAAGGTCTTGCATGCGCACTTCTCTGCTTGAGAGGCTTTTTTGCCTCCGTTGTCATGGCCTATTCTCTCATTTCATTTAGGACTTTGTTCAAATTACTTCCTCTTCAGAGAGGCCTTATCTGACCATATTATTTAGAATAGCCCTGGGCCTATATCATATCTAATAATTTTCTACCTCCTAACCTGCTTTATTTTTCTTTGTGGCATTTGTTAGTGCCTAATATTTATCTATTTACTTACTGGTTAATTATCCTTCTTACTAAAAGGTAAATATCAAAGGATAGGGAGTTTGTCTTGTACACTATTTTAACTCTAGAGTCTCAAACATGGTAGTAATTAGATAAATATTGGTTTAATTAATTGAGTAAAAGTATTTTATGAAAAATTTAAGTGCATAAAGAAAATTTATAAAATAAAGTTAATAAACAAAATAGCTACTAATCACTGACTACAATCCAAGTAGTTAGCTAAGTGCTTTACAAATATCTTTTAAAAGCTTTTATTAACCAGAGAGCTAAGAGTATTCTAATCTCCACTTGACAGATAAGGAAAGGAGAATTTTGAAAGTTTAAGAGACTTGCCTAAGGTCAAAGAACTGGTATTCAACCTAGGTTTGTGTGGTTCTAAAGTCCCAGGATATAAAATCGCAACCATGTAAATATTTATTCTTATTTATGATAGAAAAAGGGCTGGTGATATTTCCAGTGGTGTGCTGAAGTAGATACCCTAGCTGACACTCCTGATTAAAACACATTCTTGGATAGAATAAAAATGCTTCAATGAGCTGTCACAAAAGTAAGGAATCTACCACACACATAAAGGACACTGGGAACTGTAAGAGATGAACAAATCCTAAGGTGAGCTCCAGGACTGGGAATTCAGACTAAACCTGGGAACATTGAGCTTCTTTTCTGGCTACTGCCTGGGGTCAGGGAATCAAAGATGAACCTCAGAGCTTCACCAAGGTGGGGAATGCTTGCATAAAGTGGCAGTATCTCAAATGGTTGCATCCTCTGTGAAGGGAGAATAAGAAACAAACCCCACTGTATAGGAGTGGTACAAAATAGCTTGCTGTTTAACCTTTGGTTCCAGAAAGCAGGAAAAAATATCTCACTTGGAATTCATAATCATATTATGGAAAACTTAGCTGTTAGTATTTATACTTTCAAACTGAAATTTTAAATAGTTTTCAGCTGGTAACACTTTCAGGTAATTGACAGAAGTAGATACAAATCTACTCTTGACAAAAAGTTCAGTCTAACCCTCAAAGGTCTCTTACAGGAAAAATGAGCAACTCACTGTCACAAATCACAAACCACACTGAAAAATAACATAGAGGAGTTTTTCTAAGTGCAGTTATTGAGCGCAGACTTTGAAAGACTTTAACCACTTTGATTTATTTGATGCTGAATACAAGCTATACTTATTAGAAGAGATAAAAGAGAAATTGAAAATATGGATAGAAATCAAGCAAGATTTTTAAAAACCAACTGAATGCCTAAAAATTTAAAAAGGTAATACTTGAAAATATAGTCAAACCTCAGTTCTCAAATGTCTTGGTTCTTGAACAATCTAGTTCTCGACCAAGTTATTCCTGGAAAAAAAGCCTTGGTTGTCTGACAAAACTTCGGGTCTCAATTCTCTACCCGACTACCCTTTAATGCTGGTACCAGTATGATCAATTCACACATCGCTTAGTGGGCAAACAAAGGACATTCAGTTTTTGAACAACTCTTCTTGAACAGTTTTCCAGAATGAATTGAGTTCCAGAACCAAGTTTCCAATGTAAATTCCAGTTGATCACTGCATCAGCAGACTGAATACAACTGAGTAGAGAATTACTAAAGGTGGAACTGTAGTCCAGGGGGTCATGCAGTGAACTGGCGAGCCAGCAGGTGCATGAGGGAGGAGGCATGAGAAGGCACGGATAATCATGCAGCGCATTCTAACAGGCATTACAGAAGCTGAGACTACCAGCTCTCAAGTCGTCCCAACTTCAGGCTAAGTAAGCACGGGAGGCCGTCAGGACACATGCTTTCAGATGATAATGGAAACAGCAGATACTATCAGCGTTTACCAAAGGGCCAGCATGAGACCAGGATGTCCTTTTCCTCTAATCCCACAGGACACAGAAGTCACACATCTCCCTTCATACATTTGGCCGCCCTCTTTAGGGGCAGTGGGCTCTCCGAGGGCTCAAGCATTTTTATCAAAATGAGATCCAACTTTTTAAAATTCAGCAAATTATCTGAATATAAAATTAGATAGAAAATTTAGTTAATTTTTATCCACAAAGTGGTTGGGGATATGAGACAAACTATATTAGTTATAGACAAAATTGTTGAGCTACATTTTATCAATATATCTGAATATATGACATCACTATGTCTGTATAATTTTTTAAATTTAAGCTGACTAAAACCCCATCTAAAATTACATTCAAATCTAGTCAGTTTTTTTACTTGTAAATTTATAATTTTGATTGAAGATAAAACTAAACATATGGGGGAAATTGTTTTATGACAAGTTGCATCATTTCAATGCACACAACACTAACACAGTTTCATGCAGCACTCACATTATCTGTTAACTAATTGGTTGTTCAAATCTTTGTGCCTGGTTGAGAGACCTGGCTTCCACAAATCTTTTAAGTAATTCTACAACTTTGGCAAGGGAGGAGAGACTGAGAATTATAGAATGTTTCTTGGCCCTGGCAGGGTAGCTCAGTTGGTTAAGCAATGATTTTCAACTGATGTGCTGCAAGAAGCACACTGGTATGCCATGAGAATTTTTAAAACATGCAGTACTTGACTATTTAGTCAGGAACACTGACCTCTTTTCCCTTAGATTGTCATATTAAAAAAATGACAATAGCCAACACAACAATAGCTGTCCACTATGAATGAATCCAAATTATACCTATTATTTTTTTCAGATCAGTAAAAAATATATTTATTGCTATGCCACCGATTTTAGTAATTAGTTTATTTGTGTCAGGAGATGAAACAGGTTGAAAATTGCTGGGTTAGAGCATTGTCCTGATAAACCAAGGTTGTGGTTTTGAACCCTGGTCAGGGCACATACAAAAATTAATAAATACATAAATAAGTGAAACAAGAAATTGATGTTTCTTTCTTTTTCTTTCTCTCTCTTTCACTCACTCTCCCTTCCTCTCTCTCTCTGAAATCAATAAATTAAAAAAGAGAATGTTTCTCATTTCTGCTCATGTGAAAATTTCCTGGCACCTAGACATCAGAGAGCAGAGAGCATTTTGGGTGGTTCTGAAGTAAGGATTGAAACGGCAGCTTCAGGAACATCCTGGAGATCATTACATCTTCTGTCTCAGGGCAATGGTTTGCATGGATAGAAAGGACAATTGACTGGGTAGTGAAAAGAGGGGTCTTTGCACCCACAGCAGGTGTTGCAGAGCCAGAAAGTGTGTACAGGCAGATTCTGATATGGAGGTGCTGAGTCAAGATCCAATGACCATACTATCATTATCCATTTTGCTGACTCATTGAGGCTACAGGTCTTGTATTCATGACTAGCCCAATACTGAGGGCTGGTTAAGATATGACTTGCTCCAAAAGAATACCTACAATATGGTTGTATGCTGGGTAGGAAGGAGAGATCAGATCAGAAAGTATCATTTTAGCTCATACAGTTCATATGGCTCTCAATCTTCAGGGAAAATGGCTTATAGAAGAATTTAGGACTAGCATATTAGAATCTCAGTCTGAAACTGAGACACATGGTGGATGTTGCTAAATCCAGCCTTCCTCCTTGCTTCATGCCCTTTGCTTCACGTAGGACTTTTTCTCCACCAGCCTTGCCATGACTGGAAAGCCCATTTCCACTGGAGGGGACATGGTCTTTTCTCTACCAAGGCTGTCTTTCTTGCAAGGAAGCTCGATACTTGATTCATGTGGTTCGTGTCCAGCTTGACTACGTGGACCACCCAGAGCAAGTTTTCATCTTTATCTGAAGAGCATTCTTGTCCTCACCTGTATTGCCTTCACTATATTCAGTTGTTATGTCTGTTACCTTTAAAATAACCTGTCCAAATTTTAACATTCTAGTAAAATTATCTTTCCTACTTGTAATCTTGTTGTTTTGAAATTCCATCTGTACTTTGTTAAAGTCTGTCTCAAATGACACTTCTTTTAAAAAACTATCTCTAAAAATAATACTAAACATTGAAAATGTATCAAAAATTTCTAATTAAAATTAATCTTAATTAATCTTAATCAAAATTAATCTTGATTTAACACAAACAATTTTAGATTCACCACAAGCCATAATAATAAATGAACAAAATAATTAAAGCCCCAAATAACTGAAACTTATATAATTGAAGACAAGGAAGAGGAGCTCTTTCTTCTTCTACAAAGAGGTCTGACAATAATTTCTTAACTCCTTTTAGTTAATGACTAAGTCTATTCAACTTTTTAAATAGTTTTAAAATTTATTTTTACCTCTGCGTTCCTGCTATCATTCTTAGTTAGGATTTCATCATTTATTGCCTGTAGTCTTATGAAATTAAAATTAAAGCAGAGGGAAAGAGATCAGTAATTGGAGGTTCACTATGTCTTGGGTAGCTTGTCATATGAGGATTTAGGAATGATTAAGATGCAATCCTTGTTTTAAAAGAGAGCTCATGGTCTATAGGGGAGACAGACATGTAAATAATTAATTATATTAAATTGTGATTAAAACAATAAAAGTAACAACATGAGACATAGCATTAGGGTTGAGGAAAGGGAGATTAACTTCTGTGCAGGGTTGTTAGAGAATGCTTTTCAGAAGTCACTTCTGAGCTGCGAGTTAAGAGAGTAGGGCAAGGCATCCTGGGAAGAAAGAACAGCCTGCTGTGGATGATCTGACCCCAGCCTACCTACTCCATTCTCTACCTCACACTCATGGGCTCAAGCACTATCAGAATGCTTTAGTCCCCCCATAACTCCATGTAATTTTATGTCTTTCTACTTTTACGTGTGTTGTTTCATTTATTTTGTAAGTGATGATAACTAGGGAAGGTTTTTTAGCAAAGGAGAAACATGATCAGATTTTGTTTTAGAAATATTACTTTTGTGGCTCTGTTGAACTTGAACTGCAGTAGGAAAAGGCTGCAGTTAGAGAAATCAGTCACAATACAATAAGAGTTAATATGACCTTAAACTTAAGGTCATTGCAGTAGAGAGGTTGAAATGAATATGAGATGTTAAAAAGGTAGGCTCAAAATTGCTTGATATGTTGACTGGGATTAGTAGGGAGAAGAAATAGGATGTAGCGAGAGGAATCTATGATGCTTCCCAGGTGTCAGCTTTGAGACATTGATGTTTGGTGCTGCCACTGGCCAAGGTAGGGAATGCAGGAGGATGAGCACATTTCTGGGGAAGGTTCATTCCACCTTGGACATAAGTGTCATGTGAGTCTTTTGGTACCGAGATGACAGCAAATAGTGGTATTTGAGGCTAGGTTTCAGGAAGGAGGTCTGAGTTACGATTTATATTGAGCTGCACATTATCAAATAGAGGATAAAGGAATACATTTAAAAAGTGAAGAAAATATGGGTGAAACTCATGCTAGACTTCTAAAGGAAGGAACTCACTGGGGTCACTGCTATGATAGGAACTGTTCTCAGAGTAGCCCACCTAGACAGGATGCCAGAGTTCCCAAAATAAAACAGATGTCAATTTCTCTCACCTCAGTTTACTAAGAATGACCCATTCATGACAGGGAGGGTCCACCCTTTCAGACTGAGGCCTTTTAGCACTTGCCATCCTGGATATAGGATTATCTGTGTGTAAGAAACTCTCCGTGCACATGAGAATATGACTTGTGGTTTAATGAATTACTTAAAGAGGTGCTTTCCTCTCTAAGTAATTACAGTAAGACTTGCAACCTTAGGAAAGATAAATTATGAAATTATTCTGAAGTGAAGAAAGGACATGGTGAGGTAACAAATGTGAAAAAAAAATCTTCATAGTCTGGTAAAAGAGGAACAAGACACTGCCTGTATTTCTCCAGTTATTATTCTAGGTAGGGCTACACTGACTTGTTAACACAGTTCATTGTGGAGTTGGCAGGTAGAAAATATTTAGAATAACAAAGAGACACATATCTAGCAACTGCAGTGAAATAGAAGTCTCTCTTAATATCACTCAGTGATATTTATTCTGACAAGCACATAGTAAAGATTTAACATGTTTTTAGAAGGCAAGGGGAGAGGAAGAGAAACCATGAGAGAGAAACATCAGTTGGTTGCCTCTTGTCTGTGCACAGACCAGACACCTAACCTGCAACCCAGGCATGTGCCCTGACCAGGAGTCCAACTGGCAACATTTCGCTTTGTGGAATGATGCCTAGCCTAACTGAGCCACGTGGGTGAGGGCGACAAATTCTTGTTAAATTAATCAATGACTTGACTGTTTCACCAAGCAATCTTTTAAGCTGCACTTGCCTTTCCATGTTAATTCACTTTCTGGAAAAAGAAAATATTGACTGTTGGACTGTACAACTGTAGTCAAGGATCTTTCTCCCCTGGTCCGCATCTACATGTGCTCAGAAAATATCAAGGGTGGAGAGAAAAGATGGAAGAATAAGGAAGAAAAGGTTAAATTTATATCTGTATTCACATTTGTTCTCAAGATTTTGGGCAGTATAAATGGTCTGTTCTAGCACAGTGATTCTTAACTTTGGGTCTGAATCACTTGAAAAGCTTAAAAATAGAGATAGACTCAACAAGATTCCACCCCAGACCCATTCATTCAGAATTTCAGGAGGTGACATCAGGCTATGCATAAAATTTTAAACCTCTGCTGATGACTGATTCTGTTGCATAACCTGGGTTGGGAACTGCTATCCTCAGATCTGATAAATCCCGGATACATTAATTAGTGAAGTTCTAAACTTGCAGAACTGAAAGACCAGATCTTGGACTAAGAGTGTCTTTACTAACATGTGGCATATCATGAGGCTCCCCGAATTAATCTGCTAGGCTCGTTGTCTTGGCTGTGGGAAGTCATCATCATCTGGCCTTGTTCACAACACAGAACCCCATGCTCCCTAGTACATGGGGGTAGAAACAGATTGATTCTTGACTAATAATTGTCTTTGAGGAATTACTGACTACACCAAGCTTAATTATCCTTCCTTAAGCATGCTAGTCTGGAAGAGGTTCTTATATTCTTGCTGTTTTTTTTTCTCAAAATGAACTTTTAGCTCCTTTTCAACTATTAGGACAAATGAAGTCACTAAGCACATTTCACATAAACCACTAGTCACCTAATAATTGTTTATAATGTCATAAGTACCTGAGTGTACTTGTAACATCCCTGATATCAATCCAAATATTTAGGTTTTATTTTCATTCTTACAGGAAAAGAAAATGTCTGCAAATCAACCCTCCACCTCTCTGTTATCTAAAAATAATCCTTTAATAAACTCCTCATCCCCAAATTCAAAGCTACCATTGCCTGTGTGGTAGGGAGTTGGGCAGAGACCCCTGGATCAGACAAGGCTGTGGCTGGGGAAGCAGACCTACCGCCCTACTCCTCTGTGGGCTGTGGGCTCCAGTTAAGATGGCTCTACCATCTTGGAAGGTTTGAGTGGGGGAAAGAAATAGGAAAAACTACTGATCCACATCAACAAGCATGCAAAATTGTCAGTGTTTCCCATAGCTCTGAGTACAAAGCAGCATTCTTTTATGATACAGACTAGTTTGAAACACATACTTTCTCTTCTGAAAACCTTCACTTTTACTTTCCAGTGGATTAATATAAATAGGTTAAGCAAATCTATTTTAAAAAATAAAGTTTTACTGCCACATATATCAGATAATGTTTTTCTTTTTATAGGTTTGCTTTCTTTATGTGGTAATAATGCTATGTTGGTAATAGCCCTATCTAAAATACAAGAAAGCAACCAATGCTTTTATGATAGAAAAATCAGCCAACTAGAAATCCTTCCTTAATTCCAAAGGTAAACATATTCATTTACTGCCGTTGTTAATTTTTGTGAATTCAGGTTATCTTTTTTGATGGAAAAAAGCTGGGTTGAGTTTAAACAGACTGTTCATAAATGTCACTGAAATTGGGGTGGGAAGGGGAGAGGATCCTTAGATCATTGTAAGAAGCATGAAGTTGTGTCTGACAGGAAAGGCAGACTCAGGGATAACTAGCTCTGAGAACCACCTTCCAGAGAAGGGTGGTTCATAGCCCCAAGGAAAAGCACCCCTGACAACTCAACACAATCTCAGACTCACACACACATTGATGCCTGGAAAGGGCCATGGGCAAATGTTGCCTTGTTCTGAGACAGACTAGTTTACATATAAAGATACACATACATTTTATACATATAGGAAGCATCCCATATTGTTAAGTAACCCTGAAGAAAAAATGGCAGTTTCCAGGAAATATGGATAAAGTATCAAATTAAAACTTCCTAAGTATTTTCTATACATTCCTTCTTTATGATGACTTGATGTTTGGAAGTGATTAAGATTTCTGGGCACAGTTGATAATCATCCATAAGATAAATTCAGAAGAAGAAAAGATAGTCATTACTATAGATTCATATTCATAAGTCTATGAGATTATATACACATGCATATGCATACTACTTCACTAATAAAAGTGTGATCAATATTTATTGAGTAGCTCCTATGTTTAAGACTTTTCTTCAAAATTTGAGGTGGTGGTGGATGCATCAGGGTTCCAGTAAAGAATCAGATGGCATATTAAAAAATATTTAACTGAAAGTGGTCTAAAGAAAGGATTATTTACAGTAGCATGATCAAGATTAAGAAAGCCAGCAAGGAATGTTGAAACGTCAAAAGACTAGGAAGGGCGGGAAGCTTTTATCCCCACTGGGCCAGAATGAACAAGGAAGACAGTGTAACCAGAACATGGGGGCCCTGGAGCCTGGGTAGGAGGCCCCCCCACAATAGAAGCTGTGGTTGTAGAGAAACTTGATGAGTCATGGAAGGAGAAGTGATGGGAGTAACCATCAGATCTATTGCTGATGCCTTCCACTGACCCAATCCTTTAGGAAGCTGAGGGTAAGGAAGTGGACCATGCAACCCAACCCAAACAGTCCCTTAAGATCCAGAGCAAAGCTGAGAATATTTTGAGGAGGCAAATGAAGAATAAATAACCACCTCAATGGGAAAGCAAACACACAGAGAAAAGTTAATTATGGATACAACACAATAAATGGCAAACATCACACCTATGGAGAACAATCAGTATGAAAACAGGGGAAAGCACAGCTTAGCAGTCAAGAGTATGGACTTTGGAAGTTGGCAGGTACTCCATCAAATCCAGGACCTACCATCCACTGCAGTACCTGTGACCTTGTCAAGTTACTGAAACTCTGTGCCTCAGCTTCATTCAGATGCAAATAATAGTGTTTATTCTATTGGGTTGTTATAAGACTTAAATGAGAAAACATATATAAATCTTTTGGCTTGGCACATGGCACACAGTGAGCACTCAATGTTAATTACTGTCACTGTCATCATGTTATCATCATCATCATCATCATCATCATCATCATCATCATATCACCAGTGGGGTTTAGTAGATGAACTTACTGATGGCTCCTGGGGTGAGAAAAGGATGGGTAGAATTTAGAAAGGAATGAAGAGAGAGGAAGGAACTCTGGAAAAGGTTAATGGGGAGGGATGTCATGAATAGATTAGGAAGAAGGAAATCACAGAGCATGTACCTGGGGTTATATCAGGGGCAGTAGATTCTGACTGACAGTCATAAAATGTAGAAGGAGGAGATGGCTCAGTGATCAGGCCCCTTGAATGTCAAGTTAAAAATTGACTTTCTTATCTAGTGTATTGTGGAAAACAACCAAAAAGTTTTAAAGCAAACGACAAGGTAAGAGTTGTATTTTTAGAGTGTGGTATAATGTGGGTGTTTATAATAGTAGTGCCTTTATAAGATGGCAGAATTTAGGATGATCTTAAGTAGAGGAAGTAGTCAGGTTTAAAAGTGAATTATATAATTTTTTGAAAAAAAATATGGGGGCAACTAATATAAATAAAAACATTGATTAATATCTATGGGTTATTTTAGGTATACTTACCCATTTCTCCTCTCAATAGTTATTGCTACCTTTGTAATTTCTGGGTCTCAGATATGGTATTCATTAAAATCTCAATCTGCTTTTGCATTCAGTGATTCTATTCTAGTCTTAGTATTGTTTGACTATTAGTTTCTTACAACCTAAAATATTTTCAAAAATTTTGAAATCTGTTGTTCTTTGTTTCATAGGAGAAACAAGGACTTTTAATGATAAAAGTATATGAATTGTCGAGGCAGTCTTCCAGTTGCTGTGTTTCATAGGCCTTAATGAATCTAATCTTCATAACAATCCTGTGAAGAAATTTTATTACCATTCCCACTTTACACATGAGAAAATTAAGGCCCAAGGCATTTAAGTAATTTTTACAACACATATAATCAATTAGACTTAATAGTGGAACCCATGTTTATATACAGCTATTCATGCTACATATTTTCCAAAGAAGATCTTCACAGAATACACTGCTTCAATTATTGAAGTTCGATCTCAGTGACATCATTTTGTCTTCAGCTACATCATATTTCATCTCTGTATCGTGTTTATCATGCTATACTTTCAAAGTCCTTTGCTATTTATGAAGTTTATATCCATGATCATATCTGATCTTTACCATGATGAAATAAATTTGAAGTGGTTAACTAATTTGCTCAAAGTCCCCAACTAGCAGGTAGCACACAACTGGGACTTAAATGCAGGTCTTCAACCCCCAAATTCTATATTTTTTTCTACCAGAGAAATAATTAAAAGCAGAAAACTGAGAGGCATCTCTTTACTTATGTAATAATCATTTAGAAAGAGCATGTTATGTCTCTGACAACACCCTGGATTCTACTACAAAGGAAAAACAACCTCTGTCCACATCAAGGTACCCATTACCTCGAGGAGAGACTGAAGAATAGATGCAGAATGTGAGGGGCTGTATCCTGTTGCTGCAGATACTCCATGAGCACCAGGAAGGACCTGCTTAGCCTGGAGTAGGAGGAGATAACAATTTTACTGGACCATGACTTGTGTGGAAAGAAAGATTTACTGAAGAAGTAACACATGAGTTGACTTTTGAAGAACACGTGTAAGAGTGGCAAAAGCAGTGAGCTTATGCAAAGATTTGGTGGCTTTGAGCACATGGCACTTGAAAGGTGCATGACACCTGACCTGGTGGGAGCACAGGGTAAAGGAGGAGGCTGAAGAGCAAATCCAGGACTTGATCATCCAGGGTAAGGAACTGGGACTTTGGCCTGCAGGACAGCAGTGATGTGTTCAGATCTTCATTTCAACAGCCTTACTTTAGAAGCAACTTAGAGGATACAACTTAGAAGCAACTTAGAGGAACCGGAGGGGACTGAAACTAGAGGTTCAGACACCTGTAAATGGCTTCTAGCAACAGTCATGACAGAAAGCATCACATGGGCCTGTACAAGATGCATGGAAGGATAGATGGACTTATGAGTGAGTAGAAGGGAATTGTCAGGACTTTGGGACCCTTTAGATGCAGAATTAAGGGAAGGAGAAAGATCTCTAGAGTAATTTCTTGATTTCTAACTTGGGAAAATGTAGAATCTAGTGACAGCAAAAAATAAGATGGGTCATGTAGGAATGTTGAGATGTGTTCTGTTCACTCTGTGTTTGAGATGGCTGTTCAAAATCCAAGGGGTGATGTCTCATAGGAAGTTAGGCGTGTTTGGAGGCAGAAAGTTGTCTGAGCTGGTAATATTTAGAAATCAGCAATATATAACTGGTGCTTAACAATAACAGAAGTTCCAGACATTAGTTGACAATCATGTGTTAGGCATTAATTTTTCTAGGCATGCCAAATGTTTTATTGTCTCATTTAATTATCACTGGAAAACTTTTATGGAGGACATTATTTTCCCCCTTTTATGGGAGAGGAAAATGAGTTTCAAAGAGTTTATGAAATTAGTATGGTAATATGGAAGTTATGAGGATGGATGAATTAGGGAGATTATGTAGGGAAAAACAGGAGATACAGAGAACAGACTGGTAATTGACAGGGGTGAGGGGAGGGGAGTGAATAAAATGGATGAAGTTGGTCAAAAGATACAAACTTCCAGTTATAAAATAAGTAAATCCTGGGATAGAATATACAGTATGGTGACTATAGTTAATAATACTGTACTGTATATTTGAAAGTTGCTAAAGTAGATCTTAAAAATTTTCATCACACGAGAAAAAATTATAACTATGTGTGGAAATGAATTTAACTAAACTTGTTGTGATGATCATTTTGTAATATATATCAAATCATTATGTTGTATACCTAAAACTAATGCAAAGTTATATGTCAATTATATCTCAATTAAAAAAAAGAAGGTAGCATACAGCTCAGATCACTAAGGAATAACTGGAACAAATACTATTTATTGAGTGCTTATTACATGCCATAAATTATTCTAAGTGTTAGTAGTTTTTCCTAGAATTGAAGTGAACTAAAAGTTCCTTTACTTCAAAAGAAAAACCCCACTTTTGAAAAATCTGTGATTACTTCTTTAATTATAATGTTTTTAAAATGCACCTGGTTAGAATTAAGTGAAAATTTGTGTTTATTTATTCCAAAGTATTGGGAGAATTTTGAAGAGCAAAACAATGTTAAAAGAATAATGCCAAGTTATTTAACAGGAAAGAAATAGAAAGATTTCAGGTTTAAGTCACATGCAAAAGCTTTTGGGGACAGAGTTAGCAGAGGGTAGTGATATGGAGTAGGTGAGCTTTGTCTCTAGTCTTCATTAACTGTATAACCCCCTTAATAAGTATTTAATAGGATGTTAGTGGAAAGAGTGAGAAAATAGTTATAATAATACATTGTTTGGTAAACGGTAAACACAAAATTGAGGGTAGATATCATTAGAACCTAACTCTGAATTATGTTAGTCTTGTATGTCAGTTGATAGAAATGTCCTGATTCCTGATAATCATAGCATAGGTACCACTTACTAAGGGCGGGCCATGTGCCAGATTCAGTACCAAGAATGTTATCAACATAATTTTATTTATTTGCCTAATGATTGATGGTTCTTGGCCTCACATCACACTTACAAGGCTGTTACTATTTATCATGAGGATCTGGAGTCTCAGAGTGGTTAAATAACTTACCCAAAGTCACAGAGCTGAAGAAATCTAAACAACAACAGCAAAACAAACCAGTGATCCAATTCTATTATGTGTGTGGCCTCTCAGAAATAAGAAATTCTCAGTAGGCAGGTCAAAGAAAACTATTCACAACTTTAGAATCACTTGCCTGTTTTGTGCACACCTTAACTTTTCAACAAAAAACTCTGAATTGTGTCTTCTTATTCTTATACCATTACACAGATATTTTTGCCAGATTTCTGATCATTGTCCCCATCATTCTTGAAATATGAATGACAATAGGCAAAGCCAGGTTAAGTCAAAAACAGGAAAGGAAGAGATATGGTTGTTTCTTCCAGACTTGTAGCTTCAGAGCGTACACTGTTACTTGGATAGTCCATTTGCCCCTGTGTAGTGAGCAGGCCTAACATTGTGCAACTGCATACGGAAAAAGTGGGCAGTGACACATCAGCTGAGGGGAAAGTGAATTTAGAGGAAATGATAGCACTTAGCTAGGAAAAGTGTCACCTCTTCTAGTTAGTTAACATAAAAGATTTCATGGAAGCAGTGGAATTTCAGGAAATGTATGATAAGTTCAGATTTCACTGTATGAATCATTGTGCCTGGCTTCCACAGTTTGTCTGCAGATAATGCACTAGAGTTTTTTTAACATGATGGTCACCTGTGGTTTCCGCAGGGTATTAGGTAGACCACCCCGTGGTTTTCATGATGTTTACCCAAATGAGTTATCTGAAAATAAACAAACAAACAAAATATAGACATAAATTTAAAAAGAAATATATTAAATCAAATAAAACATTTATGGTCAAATATGAAGCATTTAAATTTTAGTATTTGCTAAGGTTCTATTGAACAGTGTGATAGTTTTCTTTGTCCTTTATTAAGCAGGGAAATGAAGTTTAGATGGAATATATAATCATGGGAAATAATATCCATTAAGATGATTAAGATGGTTAGCTTTTTTGAAAGCCAGTGCCTTTCCTCTGTATGGCTGAAGAAACTTTGCAAACATTTACAATTGAGAGAACAAGGTATGTTATGCATTTAGCTTTACCACTATAGATTAAATGAATTTCAAATGTTCATACAGGGTCAAACTAATTATGTTCATTTTTTTACCACAACTAACTGACATTTTATTTTTTGATCTCAAGCAATTTGTCTTGGAATGAATTTGACATAGTTTAGTGAATTTTTCTATATTAGATTAGGAGGATAAAGCAGAACTCAAAACACATCTCCAACCAATAAAAGCAATTAAATATATTCTTGGACTCATATTTAACCACTATGTGGTTATAAAATTATTTCTAATCATATACGTATATATGTATACAAATATGGCTATATAATATACTCTCTTCATATGGCTACATAAAATTACTTTGAGAATGAAATGATATAAAATATTAAGCATAGTAATAATAGCACATAGTCATTATTATGATTATTTGTATCATTATTATATTTTCATATCTGAAGACTGACTTTCAGTGAATATTTTCTATAGATGACAAAACAGCAAACTCACTTATTATGATGCTGCTTATGCTTCTTGGTACATTTCAATCATCTGCTGGATTTAACTGAAATGTTAAATTTATTACCATCTTTAATAAAGTGCTTAAATTTCAAAAGTATGAGCAAATTTTCTTTTTGGACAGCTCCTAAAAGTATCTCATTCAATATATTCATACTTAATCACTATCATGACATGGGATTATACTTAATATTAAAAAATTATTATTCTTCATAATATATTTATACCAGGACACTAATTATTAACAACTCTTGATCTCTTATGATATTCACCCTATTGGTCAAACAACAGACTCAAATATAATAAATGATAAATTCAAACAACAGTCTCAAACATAATAAATAACAGACATAAATATAATAAACAATAAACTCATTAGTTTATTGTATTTGTAATGAGTTTATTACAATAAACTCATTAGTTTATTGTAATAGGATTAATAGGACTAATAATACAAAATCATTTAAGCAAATAACTCTTTTTATATTTTTTATTTCTGAATCTCTGAAATAAAATTTATTTTAATTGATTGAAGAGCAAATAACTCTTTTTATATTTTTTATTTCTGAATCTCTGAAATAAAATTTATTTTAATTGATTATACCATATAATTTCTCAGCAAGTTAGTGACAATTAATATTATGAACTGAATTAGTTCATTATAGACTAGTTTCTTAGGAACATTTTCTTAGATACATTGGCTGAAACATTACAGGAAAGTGATTTGAAGAGATTTCTAAGGATTTAAAATTCAACAAAATATGGCTTTTTAAAGGCCCATCAGATAACATGTCAAGGCAGTATTTGTAGCAATATGTTCTCTTCAGAATGACACAGGTGCTTACCAAGTTATTGTTTTAGACTACAGTAAAGTAGGGATAAGATCATTTCAATTCCCTCAAAATATTCAACCCTGAAAAACTGTTCTGAAGAACTGCAGTAAGTACACTCTGCAAAAAGGACGGGCGTGGCGCTGTAGGTGGAGCACAAGGCAGTTCTTCCTGGGAAAGTCACCTACAGTAACAACGAAAGGAAGAAAATCGTGTCACCACTTGCATGTACTGTCATCAGAGTTTCTGAGTAAGAAACACTTGTTTTCTAGGCAACTGCAGAGACTAAGAAGGAAACTCTAGGTGGGCTACCTGAATAACTTCTCTGAAGGGCTTTGCACCCTCACTCTTTTAAATATTTCATAAAAAAATTTAGTGGCACCATACTTTTGGAATTTTAAAAAATACCTCAATATTTATTCCATCAAGTTATATTTGCTCTTAACTAACTGTAAAAAGACTGAATATTTCTATATTTGATAGTATTAAAATATGGCAGAAATAACATTACATTGTTCATTGGTGATTTGAGGATACTACTAATTTTAGCAGATTGGAGCGGTAATGAGAAATGAGAAAAAAAGAGGGATACAGTTAGCAAATTTTAAGATTTTGAATTCACAAATTGTCACCTTTGAACCCTATTACTGTAAGTTTCCTATTAAAATGGAAGTATAGTACAGAAAAAAATATTTTCCTAAAATATAAGTGATTAAAGGGCATGTTCTCAACAGAAAATTGAGCAAACACATGAGAGAGGAGAACATAATGACAATTTAAAATCTTGCAATCCAAAAGGCTATCACAGAGAATCCCTAATGGAACTGCTGCTTGTCAAAGTTATATGTGGGCTGATGTGATAGATCTGATCATTGGAATTTGATTCCAGGAAAATGTCCCATTACATCAGCTATTCAGCTATCTCCGCAACTCATCTGGCCACTGTTAAATCCACAGTTTTCTTCATTTTTAACCTAGAAAAGGACCTGAAAAAATGTGAATTGGAATATTGAAATTTGTTTCCAAACTTTCAACTGAGAAAATAATTTACATTTGATGAAAATATATTTCAAGTAATGCAGAGTCTTTTCTATTTATCCCATGTGTTATACATATGTCAAATTAATGGTTATCTGGGCTTGCTTCATTCTTATCTGTCTACCTGTCTAATCCACAGGGGCCCATCTTTCAAGATCTAGCTTAGATATAAACCCCTTGGATAATTCTTTTCTAACACCCCTTATTTTGTTAACTGCACCTTCTACTTACTTTAACGTAACACTCTTGTTCTGCCTGTACTGTGTTATAATTTATCTGTCTGCTTCGGTTCCAGACTGCAAACTTAATGAGGACAGCGATTTCCACTATTAATCACTTTCTCTCTGGTACCCAAGAGTGAGCCTGGCTCATGGAGGGTCCTCAAAACATATATATGAAAAGTCTAAAAACCAGAAAGTTGGATATTATCATTTGCATTAAGGCTATTTTTAAAGATTAATAACATTAAAATGATTTTGAATACTAAAAAGTTAGGACACAAAAAATCATGTGATGATATTTTTTAAAAGCTTGGAAAATCAGCGAAGAAATAAAAGGGTTATCTACATACTTTAAGGTACTTTGTATGCCCCCTAAAATCTCATAGTATGAATTCATATCTTTAGAAGGAATAGATTTGTCATGGGTAGCCAGAAGGAAGGTATGTTTTGAACAGCTGTTTTAATCCATGAAGGGAGAAGGATTTTGCCATAAAAAGAACATGTGTCCAGCACTTGACCTGTGCAGCTCAGGTTGGGTGCCATCCCTCAAACCGAAAGGTCACCAGTTTGATTCCTGTTCAGGGCATATGCCTGGATTGCACGCTCAATCCCCAGCTGGGCCATGTGCAAGAGGCAATGACAGATGTCTCTCTCACACATTGATGTTTTCTCTTCCTCTCTTCCTCCCTTGCCCTTTCTCTAAAAAAAAATAATAAATTTTTTAAAAGAATGTATGTCCATTTAGATGATAGTAGTCTATGCAAACTATTCCCTTGGGGTAGGTTTAAATATGAATAGTGAGAAACTTTATTTTCTCATAATCAAAGCTTGTGCAATACAATTTTAAAAGGGAGATATACTCTGACAATGTAGAATCATCAGTGGTGATTTGGAGAGGTGATAGTATTCACTGAAAAAAAGATCTGTCTTAGAGACAACTGTTCTGGGTTCAAATCCCAGCTCTATTTTTTTAACTGCTTAAACTTATAAAAAGTATTAAATTCTTTTTTTAATTCCTCAATTTCTTCATCTGTGAATTGGGAAAAATAGTATCTATCTTAGAGAGCAAAAATGCCACAAATCCTAAAACAAAAACAGACAAGCAAACAAACATTACGGGCTTGACGCTTCTTGTATTTTCTTTTTTTAAAATATATTTTATTGATTATGCTATTACAGTTGTCCCATTTTCCCCCTTCACTCCCCTCCACCCTGCCCACCCCTCCCACCCACATTCCCCCCCTTTAGTTCATGTCCATGTGTCATAAGTTCTTTAGCTTCTACATTTCCCATACTATTCTTGCCCTCCCCCTGTCTATTTTCTACCTATTGTCTATGCTACTTATTCTCTATATCTTTTCCCCCCTCTCTCCTTCTCCCACTCTGTTGTTGCTAACCCTCCATGTGATCTCCATTTCTGTGGTTCTGTTCCTGTTCTAGTTGTTTGCTTAGTTTGCTTTTGTTTTTTAGGTGTGGTTGTTACTAATTGTGAGTTTGATGTCTTTTTTTACTGTTCATATTTTTTATCTTCTTTTTCTGGCATAAGTCCCTTTAACATTTCCTAAAATAAGGGCTTGGTGATGATGAACTCCTTTAACTTGACCTTATCTGAGAAGCACTTTATCTGCCCTTCCATTCTAAATGAAAGCTTTGCTGGAGAGAGCAATCTGGGATGCAGGTCCTTGCCTTTCATGACTTGGAATACTTCTTTCCAGCCCCTTCTTGCCTGGAAGGTCTCTTTTGAGAAATCAGCTGACAGTCTGATGGGAACTCCTTTGTAGGTAACTGTCCCCATATCTCTTGCTGCTTCTAGGATTCTCTCCTTCATGTTTACCTTGCCTAATGTAATTATGATGTGCCTTGGTGTGTTCCTTCTTGGGTCCAACTTGTTTGGGACTCTCTGAGCTTCCTGGACTTCCTGGAAGTCTATTTCCTTGTCAGATTAGGGAAGTTATCCTTTATTATTTGTTCAAATAACTTTTCCACTTGTTTTTCCTCTTCCCCTTCTGGTACCCCTATAATTCAGATGTTGGATCATTTAAAGATGTCCTGGAGGTTCCTAAGCCTCTCCTCATTTTTTTGAATTCTTATTTCTTCATTCTTTTCTGTTTGGTTGTTTCTTTCTTCCTTCTGGTCCACTCCATTGTTTTGAGTCCCAGTTTCCTTCCCATCACTATTGGTTCCCTGTGCATTTTCCTTCATTTCTCTTACTGTAGCCTGCATTTGTTCATCTAATTTGCAAACCAAAATCAACCAATTCTGTGAGCATCCTGATCACCAGTGCTTTGAACTGTGCATCTGATAGGTTGGCTATCTCTTGGTTGCTTAAAAAAGTAGCTCTGGGGCTTTTAATTCTGTTTGAGCCATCTTTTTAATTTTATTTTTATTTTTTTTCTTTGGTCTGGTCGCGCCTGTTATGTATGAGGGGCAGAGCCTTAGGTGTTCACCAGGGCGGGGCACCTCAGTCGCTGGGTTGTGACGTTGTATATGGGGGCGGGGTCCAAGAGGGAACAATGGTGCCTGCTCTGCTCTCTCTAGGACTTGAGTCCTTTTTGCCGCTTCCCACAAGCAAATTGGGCCCTTCTGGTGCTGGCTCCCGGGTGGGTGGGGTTGTGCACTCTCTCGGACTCTGGGTTTCCCCAGGGAGCCTCCTGTGAGGCTGAGAGAATCTCCCAGCCTCAACTCCCACAGGTGTTTTCAGTTGGTGTGTTTAGGCTTTGTTTCCCGGCTCTGGGTCCCTGGGTTGTGCAGTGTGCATCGCAGCCCATTTTCACTTAGTTTTTCAGCGTGCGAATGTGAGGCTTCGGACAGCCAGCTGCCTTGTGCACCTCACTGGGTCTTCTCATTGCCTACGGCACCCAGGGTCTTCCACCTGTCTGTCAGCTGCCCCCATGCTTCTGGGGTCTGCCAACTGCCATCTGCGCCCTGCGAACCCACGACTGCCAGCCACAGATTTTTCCTTGCGGGACCCCTCTCCCGGTCTCCGTAGGCCTCTGACTCCGCCCCCCCTTGCCAGTCTGGATGAATGGTAGTCAGACTTCCATTTGGTTCATTTCTCTCAGTTCTGGTTGTTGTTTGTTTGTAAATTCTTTTTGTCCTTAGTTTTGGTTGCACGAGGAGGCACAGTGCGACTACCTATGCCTCCATCTTGGCCAGAAGTCACTTCTTGTATTTTGAACAAATATTGTGTATTACTATTCTACTTTAGCCTACTTGTCCTGTTAATTATCATTAACAATTAAGGAATATATCTTAAATCCTCTCTCTTGGATCTTAGTGTGAGAAATGTAGTTAAAATTATACACATCTGATTAGAAACCAATATAAGACATAGTTAATAGGCTACCATATCTGTATAAAGTCATAAGAATAATATACTAAATATTAATATGGAAAAATACTTTTCAAATTCAAAGAATAGAGGATGAAAATTGGCAATGACAGAGGTCTAGGGAAGGGACCAAGTTGTCATTATGGGTTTATTTATTATTTATTCCTTTTTTGGGAACGTGGATAACTTATCATTAGAAGTTAAAGGAAAGCCACATTTAGCTGTGCTTTTCAAAACAATTCAAAGGACAGACTAATTCGCACGCCACATAACCAAAATAATACATATCAGTCTCTCCCTAGACATCAAAGTTCCTATTTAGTAAGCAGTTCTCTTATCTATCCTGTTGGGAATTCTGGCTGTTTTTGCTTTAACCAAGTATCCCTGGGATTTTTTTTCTTCCTTATTTTAGCTAATGGGTACAGTTACTGCTACTTTCTGTATTCCTGGTGCTTCTGAACCTTGGCTCACAAATGTGCTAAGGAATCAAAAACTTTGACATTCTGTCTCAGGCACATTTTGAGAAACAGAGAGACTGTGTCCAAAGGTCACATTGAGATCCTGAGGGAGGCAGAGCTCAGAGTCATAAAACTTGATGTGGAGGAGCCCCTCCCCTGGGCACCAGCTCAGGCACTGACTTGTGAACCCATGTGCCACAACCAAAACATCAACTGATTTTTCTCTTAAAAAATAGTAAAAACTTTCTATCCATACTTGTTGTTGAAGAAATGTTTTCATACCCATTATTTCATTTCCTTCTTCCCATCTCCCTCTGAGAAAGGAAGAATAAGGATTATTCCCACCCCACATTTTCTAGATGAGGTCTTATGATTTGTCTAAGCCACAGCTGTACTATTCAAGAGACAAAAATTTAGCCTGAACCCCTCTGAGTCAGACCTTCAGCCTTCTCCTCTGATGATTAGTAGTTTCCAAACTGTGTTCCACTGGATGTCGGCTTCATGTAATGTGATAGGATAAAGAGTTCCATCGTCAAGTCCATTCTCAAGGGAGGTAGGAACCATTGTATTAAAGACAAGTCAGCTGTTTACTACATTTCCTTAATATGTCAGTATTTGTTGTCAATAGGAAAGAAAGAAAATGTGCCATATTCCCTAAATTTATTTGACCAAGATCATCTACAAGTCAGACAAGATGATTACATTTAGGGGAATCTGACTTAGATAATATTTGTTGGAGAGCATAGATGTTTCAGTGGATGTCTAACTATTCAAAATTCTGATAGCTACTGGCTCTGTCCTCAGCAGCCAGCAGCCATATTGTGCCTGAAATCCCCCTGACAATGGAGAGGAACTGAGCCATTGACCTTTTGGCTCAGGTATTTTTATGAGTTTACACTTTCATAGTCAAAGGCCCAAGGAAGAGGAGAAATTTGCTTTAATATAGTATAACTTGAAGAAAATAATCTACAGCTTTGATCATGTGTATTATTTTAAAAGTTGACTTGAGTACACAAGTTAAAATAACCATCCCTTATGTTTCTGAGTTATATTGAAATCAGCCTGCGGAAATTTGGGGGGGCATTTTGGAAAAGGGAGATGAATGTCCCCATGTGGAAATAATAGTGTTTTGGGAAAGAAATTAAAGAAATATTAATTTGTGTTATGTACACTCATTCCCAGGGGACCCATACAAGGAAATGAAAAAGAAAACCTTCCCACCATTGGTGAGACAAATGAAAGATTCTGTTTTCACTGGCTTACGAAATAATCCCCCAAATATTTAGCAACAGTATCTTTGTTTCTCTCATTTCAGATGCTTCATGGGGATAAAAGACTGCATTTACAAGTAGAAAATAGCCCTATTCACAATTTCAACCATCCAAATTGAAAACTGGTAGCATCCAATGTCTTTAATTAATAACATGGCTGCTGTTCATATTAGCTCATATGGGATTAATGTTAGTGAATGTGCTGTAATCTCATTCTAAACAGGACTTCCAAACAGAGGAAAGGCTGCAGAGACAGATGCAGTTGGAATGTTCCTGTGGTCTCAGTTTTTACCTAAGATAATTGAAATGTACAGCTGGTGTAAAGGAACCATGAGATAAGGATATACCCATATCCAAAAAGATGAGCATCGATTTAAAGGAATAAGAATCCCCTCCATGGCAGGGCTACATTTTCAGCTACTCAGCTGGGCACCCAGACAAACTGGTTTGCATCCCAGTCCTGCCACTTCCTTGTTATGTGACCTTCAGCATGTTTCTTAATCTTTCTCTAAGCCTCAGTTGCTTAATTGCAAGGTGGAGATAACCGTGCCCATTTCCCAGAGGTGCGGTGAGGGTGAAATGAGATCACGAATGTAAAACGTAAGTGTTCTTTTGTGGTCTGAGCCCTCAGTAACAGTTCTCTTCACCTGCAACCCAAATGGGGTTAGGGTGGGGGGAGGCTGATAATTTGAGAAACTTTTTGTTAAACTGATGAATCTGTCCTGAGTGGTACAGAATTTAAGAAACAAGCACATGATCCCTGGAAATGCTCCTCAGAAACACTGCAGTGCATTTTCTTCTTCTAGATTGTTATCTACAGGTTCACCACAAGGATTACCTACCAGGAAGCAAGCAAAAACAACCTGTGCCCGACTTTTGAGATTTTGAAATTCATTAGTTCACTTGATGTTTTAAGTGAAATTGCTGAAAAACAAAACACTTCCTCCCCAAATCCCACCCTTTAAAAAGAGATTTTATTTATTTATTTTTGGAGAGAGGGGAAGGGTAGGAGAAAGAGAGAGAAAGAAACATCGATGTGAAAGAGAAATATTGGTCAGTTTTGCGCCTTGGTCAGGGACCCAACCCACAACCCAGACGTGTGCTCTACACAGGAATCCAACCAGGCGACCTTTTGCTTTGCAGGAGGATGCCCAACCCACTGAGCCACACGGGTCAGGGCAACCCCACTCTTAATCTAAATGAGCAGTGGTTGAGAAGGGACCTGTAAAACCTATAAAGTCCAACTATGGACAAACACAACACAGATCTGTTGTATTTAAAGAGTGACAAAATCTGGCTTATTAGGATGAGGAAAATAAAATAAAAGAGACAAAAATTTAGGTCAAACATAAATGAGCTGTTTCACACAGTGAATAGTATATATATGATACTTATTATCCTCAAAAGATAGCTTAGATTGAAACATAAATCACTTCCAGAATAATTCACTGAATTCATGGATGGCAGATTTATAAGGAACTCCTGAGAGCAATCAGAATGCTTGTGGTTTATCTAGCATCTTTTGAGGTCGCTATGATAGTTGGAAAGCATATCCAACAAATCGTCCCAGACTCACCATGGTGTTGATTTTGTTACTTTAAATTTTAATACTCTTACTTGGGAGAGAGTTTTTGGTCCATATTCAACTGTAGTCAGACAAGCAGGTTGTCAGGAAGGCAGTCTTGTGTTTTGCTAACTTTGGAGCTACCTAAGGCCCTTTGACTCTTTGCACACACACTGGGCTGGAGAGAATTACTCAAGTTCCTGGAGACAGCTGATCACAGCCAAGAAACTATAACTCAACTTCTTACTCATCAAGCTCGGATTAGAAAGACAATGCGTGATAGATGGTTACGTTCTTCATCCATGTTCACAGATCATGACCAGAGCTTGGAAAAGCAATTTATTTGACGTGAACCTATTTACTTACCAATTTTAGCTTAATTTTCAAATCATTTCCTAGGGACTAGAGATACCTGAAGCTTGAAAAAGAGACAGTGAACAAAGAAGTAAACAGATTACTTTTCTCTTGAAGACATCTGAATTGCTTTAGAGTATCTGTTTTCTCAAAAAAGTTGGCTTTTGCTTTGGATGAAGTTTTTAGTTATGGTACACTCTCAACTGAATGGCAAATACCAGCTTTTAAGATGAAAACCACCGTGGCACTACACTTGAGTGATATTTCTCATGTGATTGGTTCTGTGGTCTGATGTCCTTGACGGCTGGCCTGGGAAAGCGGCGAGGCGATTGTTTACTCCTCCACTCTATTTATATACAGCTATTGAAAGTTAAAGGCTTTCTCCTGGGCTTGGCCTCTTTAATTAGAGTGCAAAACACAATTCCCATTAAGATGCCACTTGAAGCAAGGAAACCGTATTCATATCCTGTGAGCCAATGTGGATTTTTCCACTCATGCCCATTTAAATGCCTCAGTTCCTGAACGTAAGAATAAGGGTGTCATACACTTAGCATTTCCAGGATTTGGGATGGGGGAATCCTGTGAGTGCTGTCTCATGACTTGAGGAAATTTATCTATTCTGAGAAACTCATACTTATTTATCCCTCTAATAATTACTCATTTTTAATTTGAGAGTCATTTGGAAGGCGAGAGTCTTGCTGCAGTGATTCATTCCTCTCTTTTGTGGGGAGTAAGTGCAGCACTGGACAAAGTACAATATGAGTTGCATCATTTTATACTACAAATAAGACCAACATGAGATATTACAGAATGGACATTTTCCAAAGTTTAATTCTGCTTTCTGTCAACAGCAGGATTAACTTTAAGGGTGTTCTTTTTCTTCCCTTTTTTCCTTAAGTATTTTTAATTCTAATGTCATGTGTAAGGGGCTCTCAGAAATGGGACCAGTACAGAAAACACGTGGTAAAATCCCCTGTTTCTAATCCCAGGGAGGACTTCAAGTGGTGGTCCTTTGAGGTTGGCCTTTGTTAGAATTATGGGAACAAGGCTTAGAGACAGGGATTGTCTCTAAGTGAAGAAACTCAGAACATCTGTGTGTATGAGCACGTGCACCACATGGTGACCAGGTAAAGCCCAAACAGTGAAGTGACAAAGGTGAAGACAGCTCATGAAAAGGAGAGCAAGTGTTTGAAGGGTGTGTGTGTGTGTGTGTGTGTGTGTGTGTGTGCACATGCACGCAAGTGGGTATGCACATGTGTAAAATTAGGGACCAGGATGCCCAGAAACTACATAATAGATATAGATTAACAATACAAAGAGCAAACAAGAAAATATTAATATGCAAATATAAATACAAAAGTATAGAATTAGAACATAAACACCTTCAATGAGTACAGTTAATCTTGCTACAGCTTAATGCACTCTGTTGCCCTTCCAGATATTGGCTAGAAAGCTCTGGGAACTGAATGGACAGAATTATTATACTCCTTTTATAACCAATAACAACTTTCATTGGTTTAGAGAATCTTTTGGGGATGGTAGTGGTTGGATGGATGTTAAGAGATAAAGTTTTTCATCCTGGTCCTGTATTTAGATAAGTCACCTGCCATCTCCAGAGTTCAGTTTTCCCATCTGTAAAATGGGTTAATGAATTCTGAAGTTCCTGCCATTGCTGAGATAATCAACATAAACATAGTATTTTTAAAGAGAATTTTTGACCTTTTTTCACATAAAAATTAATGTCCACTCATTCTTCTGATTTGATTTAATTTTTGTACATTTCTTTCAGAGGATAACTGTAAAAGATCCATTTGCTTTCACAAAAAAGCACCTCCATTTAAAAGATAATATCTTTTCATAGTGAAATAAAGAGAAGTACCGATATTTTGCTGTGTATTATGCCCACTTTTTGCCCAAAATTTTGAGGGAAAAATAAGGATGTGCTTTATACATGGGTATAAGGACTGCATACCAGGGGTATAATAATCCCGTGTATAACACACACAAAAACGTAGGTGTGCATTATACACAGCAAAATATGGTATGTGGACTTGGTGTTACAAATTGGTATTGCTGTTATCTGATGCTTCAGTTATGTTTCTAAAAATTTTCTTTTATACCTAATTTCTTTGCATTGCTATATTTCTTCCTGATCATTAAAGATAATTTACTATCTCTTCTTGAGTTACCAAAAAAAAAGGGGGGTGGGTAGGGGGAAGAAAGGAAGGAAGGAAAGAAGGAAAGGAAGAAACTACGGAAAATTTTAGGATATCTATTGTTGGAGTTTTATGTGCCAACATCATTCTATCACTCTTAAGCTAGAGCAAGAAAACAAATGACAGTGTTTCTCCTTGTCTGTGCTTCTTTACTTCAAAACATAAATACATAGGCCTATACATTTATGAACCCCTCTCTCCTTTCCTAAAGTCAGAGTCTCATGACCAGAGTCTACACTTCTGCTTCCTTACCTCTAATAACCTCCTCACCCTCCCAACACACTGACTTCTGATCCCACCTACTACTGACACTGTTCTTGCCAGGGTTACCCAACAGACACTCCCCACTTACACTCTATAGAAATCAATCCTTTTGACAATGTGTTCTTCCACCAAAAAGCCCATGACATCAATCTTTCCTGTTTTTTTTTTTTTTTACTTTTTCTACTTTTTAGTCATCTATTAGAATTCCCTCTTTACCTGCCCAGCCTTGAAATGCTGTGTTTACCAGGCCTGTGTCATAGAGTATTTTTTTTTTTAATCTCAAGTCTAAATCTCTTCTCTGAAGCTCCAGGCCAGTGTTTCCAGCTGCCTTCCAGAATTCTCCACCCACAGACATCCTACGTGCAAACATTTAAAATCCAACTCTTTATATTCCGCCAAAACCTACTTCCCTTCCCACAATTTCTGTCTCAGAAATGCCTCACCATCTACCGCATTATCTAACTTAATCTGAAAGCATGCTCTCATCTCTTACTTCTGGTCCATTACCCGGCCCATCCCTTCTTCTCTATTCCCACTATCAAGATTCAGGACTTGGTCATTTCTTGCTTGAATTTACTGCAAAGTCCTCTTATTTGTATTTCTGATTCCAGTCTTTTCTTTCTGTGATCACTTCTTTACAACACAGCTAGAACATTTTTTTTTTTGGAAATAATCATCCAACCATGTCATCCCACCTCTTCATTTTCAAGGCTTGAAAACTTTCCGTTTAACTTCCTGTTAAAATGTAAACTTTTTGTCTGGGTTTTCTAGTACTTCACTGTCTTCCTGTGCCTGCCTGTCCAGTTTGTCTTTCAGCACCCACCCTCTGTTCTGCCAGCCTACATTAATCACGGTCTCTTGAAGCAGCCATGCTCTTCCAACAACTGTTTTGCAAATGTTCTTTGTTGGCTGTGGAGTGTCTTTGCTCCTTGACTTAGAGGAGTGAGTTGGGATTGTCTACTTGTCTTCTACCTGGACTGTGAACTACTGCAGGGGGGGCCTGGGTCTTACACTTCTCATTCCAGGGCTCCCACAAGTTCTGAATAAAGCAAAACGTCATACACAAACTAAAATCTAGTTTTGAAATTTCAACTTGCGTGTAGGAGTTATTTTAAAATTGCTAGATGACTAACGCATGTTTTATTTCCTCTTGTTTTTAGCTTTATTAAATTATATATAGATACCTTTTTCTGATAGAAAGAAACTAAATTTTTGTTCATTCTCATGTCAGATTTCTAACCAACAGACCTAAATTGTTTTTTTCAAAGACCAGCTACATACTCTTTTAGAGGATCCCAACTAGTAATCACGAATCTTTGACATTTTTCTTTACTATTCTGATCATAGTATAAAAATGTAGTGGCTTGCTGTCAAACTAAGGAAGGGACAAATTATAAATTATCAAGTGAAATTAAAAGTCTGTGTGCAGATTTTTTTCTGCCTTGTTTCATAATTAACATTGCTTCTCGATTTACGTTATGGATAAGGAACAACAGTCTCCACACTTGACTGTTTCTGCTCATTCATTTGCCTGAGTCTCCCTTTGCCTGTGAGCTCTCTGAGAGCAGGGACCACGCCCATGTTTCGATATCATATCTCTAGCACCAGGCCTGACCAACAGGTGGCACATAATAAGTATTTTTAAATGAATGCTGAAAAAATTTTTGTCTTATATGAGTCTGATTTTTACACACATAAAAGACAAAGTTAATCCACTAAAGATGAGAGAAAATGTCACACAGGCCACAAAAAGTGTATTGGGCTAACTCTATCATGAAATACTAAAAAGAATTTTGTTTTTTATTCAATTTTATGTCATCCTAAAATTATGACTCCTATTCACAACTTGCTGAGAGTTTTGTCATGCAAAGCAACATTTTGGTCAGTCCTAGCCAGTCCACTAAATGCATTCGGGGTGAGTTGCATACTGATTATACTTGGCATTAACTTTATAGGGAATATGCACAACAAAATAGATTTCTGTGTCTAAGTCAGAGAAGCAAAGACAAACTTTTCAAGAATTACTCTACCTATGAGAACACAAACATTGGGTTCAGAAGTATTCATTAACCCAAATAGATTTTCAACAATAAACTTTCCCAGTATTATAGCTTAAGTTTTCCCTCTGCAGTTTCTTCATTAGTGACCATTTGATCAGGGAGTCATAGCACATCAAGGGAGGCCCATAACAGACTCAGTATTCTTCATTTAATATCACTAAAGCAAGCCATTGTCTTTGCACTCATGGTTGTTAAAGAAGAAAAGAGTCTCTCTAAAGAATGTGCATCTGGTTAGGAGAGAACAGGATAAACCCAGAGTTACAAAAAGTGACATTTTTGTTTCCTGATTCAGCACAAGGAACTCCAGAGTCCCGGCAGTGGTGTGAGACCCCAGGCCCAGCCCTGACCCGGACATGGGTATTGCAAAAACAGAATGAGATGGCTAGCTAAGGTGGGAGTGCCCGGAATGGTTGAAATACGTTCCATTTTTCTGGGAAATATCACTCTGTTTTGTAATAAAGCTGGAATGACTTTCCAACCAAGATGCTGTCAATGAAGAAAAGCATGAACTTTCCAGTTTCCCAAATGCAGGGAGAAAACAAGTTCAATAACTGTTTATAAAAGCGAATCCAGTAAAAAGGGGGCTTTGTCAACGATAAACATTTATTTCATTCCATGTTTAGTATGCAAAAAGAACACATTGAAAGTTGGCCAAACATAATCAGTAGTAGTCTTCACAGAGTCCCTGAATCTAATGTTGAGTTTTCTCTACCTAAAATTATTTTATTCTACTTTCAGATGAATTAACAGTAGGCCAACAGAGAGAAAAGTGGGAGCAAACTGAAATAGCATATGAACTAGCATATACAAACTTATGTGACACTGTCTTCTTTCTAATTCTGTGATCTAAATTCTGTCTAATCTTAAAAGCCAACTCTTCTTTGACTCAACTAAATGTCACCTCCAGCACTTTGTACTCTCAGAAGCAGACCCGTATTCTGCCTTCTATGACTGCTTGTGTGTACTGACGCTTTGAGCTCCGTGCAGACACCCTCACTTATCTCTGCAGTGCCCAACGTGATTCCTTATCAATGGAATCCAATATCACTTTCTTGAGTAACTGCAGCTTTTTTAAAGCTTGTAAGCATTTGAACATACTACATAATATAAACCATACTAAACTGCTATTAACAATTAAACATCTAACTTAGAAATAGTTAATATCCTTAGGGTGATTTACATAAATGAAGATATTGTGAAAATGGTGTGTGATTATCTTTTCTTCTCCTTTACTTTGTTGGTTCCTGGTGTTCATACTAAACGTTCCTGCTGATATTTCCTGCTACTCTGTGGTGTGGAACTGCAGTGGTCATTTTTGTGCCTAGTAATTCTCATGTAGGTCTAATATGCACCCCTACACATCTTGGTTCCCTTAGTAATTTCATTCTCATTTCATTCACACCCTCACTTTACACCTGGTTTGTTCTCTAACTCCAAATACTCTAGGACTCCTGCTCCTTAATTCAGTGGTAAATATTTGGGTTCTGGTGAACTTGAAGCAAAAGAAAGCTGGACGCTTACATGATAGAGGGGGCAGAGTGGACTGTTTGGTTACCATTCTGGAACAGGAGACCCAGGTTAGTGGTGATGTTATGAGGAAATGGAAATGGAGAGGATTCAAGAAAATGAACACTGAACCGCCAAGATCTGTAGTAAGAAGAGCTGAAGTCACGAGAGTCTTGTTGGTGGAAGAAGTGTCATGATACGACATCTTCAGCTGTGGCATTGCGGGACTTATAGCTAGAGAGGTGACTAAGGCACACTAATAGAGCAGCTACTGGGAGAAAGAGCCTGCCAGCTGTGGAGCCATACATCCCCTAAGAAGGGTAGCAAGCAGATCCCTCTCACAGTTGGCAAGGGTAGACTAGATGACTGGCAGGCAGGCAGGCTAGAACCGATGGCTGAAAGGCAAGTTTAGTCATTAGGAAGGGGCAAGACTGCAGGGATTTCTGGTTGGGAGCTCAGCTTGTTCTCTAGTAGGTGATACAGTCAGATTCAAGGATGTCTTTCTGTGTAAGAGGGAGGCCCTGAAATGGCAGCTGGCTGAAGCTTCAGAGATCCTTAGTCACAACTGAGGGCCGGAGTGCACATTGGGAGCCAGACTACTACTCCCAGCACACATAATAAGGGATAAGTGTTAGAAGACAAGGGAGGGAATTATGACTAAGTACACATACAAGTAGCCAGAGTACACCATAAACCCCATTGGAAAGAGGAAACTGGTGCCATGCCCAAACCCCTCAGGGTCCACAGAGTTAGAATTTGCTTCTTTTGTTCTAGTTAATGGGTGGGGCTATGATCTTGGGGTGGTTTGTATCTGTGCCGCACACTCAGGAGCAGGCAGGTATAAACACAGAGAAGAAAGGGAGGAGTTCGATGTAGGCCTCAAGCACTCCTATTGCCTCTAAGAGCCTGCAGAGCCTGGCAAACCCCTGTGGACCGTTCATGTCCCAGATCCAGTTAGTGTTTCACGGAAGCTTTCCTCACACTCACTGTGCACAGTGAGCACCTGAGATGCAACAGCCATTGCTACCAGTGCCACCATCACTGTCATTACTATTATGATTTCCTTCGGGGTCAAAACCATCAGCTCAGCAGTTAGGTGATCACCCCTCAGCCTGCTGAAAATGTCATCCAACTGCTCACAATTGACTGAACAAGAATTTGCTCCAAAATTAGAAACAATATTTTGAACAGCACATAACTTAGAGGCTTATCCCAATTCTGGGAATCCTGTTTAAAGTATAAATGGGTATGCAGTTCAGATGCTTTTGCTTGGAGATAGCAGAAAACCAATTTCAAACTGGGTTAAACAATAAGGGAATTGCTTTCTCATGTGATGAAAAGTCCATAAGGAGGGCTGCCTTCAGGTGCAGCCTGGTCCAGTGGCTCAATGATATCACCAGGGACCAAGGTTTCTTTCATTCCTTCTTTCTTGCCTCCTGCAGTTTCTCTCTCTGAGGCAAGCTTGCCAGAATTGCTAGGCTACAGGTATTTTTATTTATGTGCAGCAAAAAAAGAATATCTTTGCCTCAGCATTCTAGAAAATGTCTGGCACTTCACTGTGATTGAAACATCTTCAGGAAGTTGCCAACTCAGGAACCAATCAGTCTGTTGATTGGCTAAACAGAGGTCAGGTGCTCTACCTGGATCCTGGGGTGATGGCAGTTTTCCCAGAAACACATGAATCCTAAAGGAGAAATTGGAGATTTGGGGAAGGAGAAGAAGAAGAATGGATACCGAAAGAGGTATCAATCAGGTGTAAACAAGAAACTAACTCTAGTTAGTGTAAAGAATATATTACAAGGACATTGGGAAGCTTAACAAACTATCAGAAAGGCTGAAAAACCAGGATGAGTAAAAAGTGCATGTATCAATTTTCTAGAGCTGCCACAACAAATACTACAAACAAGGATGCTCACACAAAATTTATTGTCTCAAAGTTCCTGAGGACAGAAGTCTGAGACCAGCGTATCAGCAGGGTTGGTTTCTTCTGTGGCGCTGAGGGGTATAAGTGAGAATCTGTTACGTGCCTCTCTCCTAGCTTCTGGTTGTTTGCTGGCAATCTGTGGAGTTCCTTCGCTTACAGAGGCATCGCCCTGGTCTCTGCCTGCATGTTCACAGAGTGTTCTCCCTGAACGAATGAATGACTGTCTCTGTTTCCAAATTTCCCCTTCTCACAAGGACGTAGTCATATTCCACTAGGGCCCACGTAATGACCTTGTATTAATTTGATCATCTGCAAGGACCCTATTTGCATATAAGGTCCCATTCTCAGGTACTAGAGGGCTAGGTTTCAACATCTTTTGGTTGATACAATTCAACCAATAACTGTACAAGAATCAACTCATACCCCAGCAACCAACTTGCTAGGTGCCACTTGTGGCATCTCAGCCACTGGATGCTTGATGATGCTTCTGCTGGCTCTAGCATCCCCTGAAGCTGTGCCTGCTTCACTGTGTCACTGCCTCATGGCAGCCCTGTGACATCAGGATGTGGTAAGAGGGAGCATCTGGCTCCTTCTCTTTTCCTCCCCAAAGATTCACAAAATTCGGTGTTCTCTCAATACAGGATAAGTCCTCAGTTGCTGGGCAGCCAAAAATGAAAACCTCACTACAGATGGCAACCAACAAACTGGATTCTTTCTTGTTTTTGCAGGACAGAGTGGGGGGAATGGCATACACTGTGTCCTGAAGGGGCCAGGGGATCTGATTCTGATAAAGAGTAATAAGGAATACAAATGACAGGCTAAAAAAGCCAAAGACTCCTCCTGTTCTGCATTTTGTCCTTAAGGTGATTCAGTTTATCTTTCTCTACCTGTGGATGAAAAAAAGCTGTGTTTGGTGGTCCTTTTTTTTTTTTTTTAACAGAGACAGACAGACATCAATATGAGAGAGAAACATTAATTGGTTGCCTCCCACACATGCCCTGACCAGGGATCGAACCCACGATGTAATGGTGGCTCTTTTAAGCTCAGCCAAGCCATGGTCAGGAGTGAGGGTTGCTGCCCAAGGTGCCGCAGCAGAGCAGCAGCGCCCACAGTCAGAGTTGTTCTGACCCCTGCACACTGGCAAACTCATAGGATATTTTGATGAGCCCCCAGCACTCCCCATTTGCTTCTGAAATAACACCAAGATGGCTGTGTATCTGAGAAAAGCCTACTCAATGATAGGATAATTTTTATGCTCTAGTAAGGTCATGATTCATTCCCTGGTAATAACCCTATGTGTCCACCTAGCCTATAAAGTTGTAACTTGCTGGAGTTAGAGAATATCTCATTGATCATACTATTTTTGGAACTAGGCTGGCACCTGGCATATTTTTAGTGGCTAGAAAATGTCAGATGAATTAGTGAATAGATGGATAAAAATCATTGTGTGTGAGTGTTGATTTTCAGGGTGAGGCCCAGGCAGAAGTTAGTAAGCAACTTTTCAGGGGATCTCAACTAGAGAGGAAAATTTGTTCAGTGCAGTTTTACTGTGATCCATGACTTAATTTTTATTACAGCTTTGGTGCGTAAGATACAGTCATATCTCAGTACTCGTCAGCTTCAAGACTCATCAAACTCTGTACTCATTGCATTTTGACAAGAGAAAAATATTTCAGTAATGGGTGCTTGCTTGGGACTCGTTGCACTTGTTATACTGTGTGTGAGTCAGGACACTGCTGTGCAAGAGAAAATGCTTACTCATTGGTTCCGAAAATCCTCACGAGTTCTGGAAGGAATTAACGACAAGTACCGAGGTACCACTGTAACGAGAAAAAAGCAGAGATTTCAGATGTATACTTACTCTCCCAGAAAGGCAGGACTTGCTTAGATCTGGGTTTGCATCTCAGCAGAAGTTTCTAACATTGGGCTTCAGGCTACTTCTGCGCCTTCTTCAAAGAGAAACCCCAGCAGAGATTTCGCTAACATTTTGCCACTCTCACCTTTCTAAAAGTGACTTTGAACTAAATCGTCATTGCATCTGTTCCAGGTTGTTACTCGCTGGTATGTTTTTTAAATTTTTATCCTGAAAATCAAATAAATAATAACCCCCCAAAATAATAAATAACATAATTTAAAATATGAACTGAGAACAGAATTTGAAATGTTTTATTTAGCCTGGGTTGTATTCAACTCTGAAAAGGCCCTTACTCAGCTTTTTGAGTTTGAGTTCTCTCACAGTTCTAGAAGCACATAAGAATTAATTTCAAACAAAAAATGTCTTATTTGTGTAATACAAGTTTGAACTTAGAAAAAAAACATGTTTTTTAAATTAAACTTCCTTTGAAAAACAAAGGCTTAAGTTAAGGGAAAATGTTTTGGAAAACTTGAAGCTTCAAAAAACAAAACTTGAAGAAAAAGAAAAATGGTTTTAGGGCTTTCTGAAAAATCCCCAGCACGCTGACCCCTCCTTCTCTCACTCATCACAGGAACTGGGCTGAACACTCTCACCGTCCCAACATAAAAACGGAGCCTCTCTGGAGGTGCCAATAAAGAGTTAATTACTCTTTTGTCGTTACCTTGATACCTCCCTTCTATCTCTGTTTATAATTTTCAATTAAAATGCAAATGAGTCGATATTGTAAGTTTAAAAGTGTCAGACAATTACTCCTCAGTGTGGACTAAGCATGTTTGACCGGTAACAGTCAGAAGTAAACAATGATTCACCTTTTAGCCTAAATTATTCACTTGATTCTTTTCATTTTTGCAACACAAAATAACTAACCAAACTATAATTTTCTAAAAATATATATATATATTTAAAGATGCTTATTGAACAACACACATTGAATGCTAATGGGATATAGGGTATCCTGTATGGAGCATGCGAAAACAAGAAAGTCATTAAGTCATTAAGAAGACGTTCCCGTACATCTCTGCTGTGTAGCCTTTTTCAGCTCTTTTTATTCATATCATACTTCAGACTCAGCTTTCAGGCTTCTAGAATAATTTTCTATTTCATTTTATGAAGGTGTTTTGCTTCCCTTGTATACTATTTGTGATCATTCTATTCTAGAAACCTTTTTGTCTGTCAGTCTTATTGCACGAATGTTCCACTCATGTTCCTATATCAGGATTTAATCAGTGTATCCGTCAGCATTCTCACTAGTTTATCCCTTGATATTAAGACTCGTGCTATTTTGGGCAAGGGTAGTAAACTCAAATGCAATTACTGGCCAGAAGAGTAACAGAAAATGTAAATAAAAAAAAAGGAGCGGTAGGCCTTTGGCACCTAGGGAATACATGGAGCCAGTCACATAGAACATAGCTGTTAAGTATTTTTTGTCTGTCTGTGGATTTTGCTTTTCTTTCTTTCTTTTTAAAAAATATTTTTGACACTGATAGGACAATATAGACCTTCTACATTTTAAAACACAAATACCACAATTTGTGGTCTGTTGCTAATTTCTAACTATGACAACAATAAGCAATTTAAAATATTTTCTTATGAGAGTGCTGTTAACAAAAATAATTAAAATACAATTAATTGAACACCAACTGTCATTACTAGGTTGACCTGTCAGAGCCATACCGTGTATTGAATTCCTAGGAACTCTTAGGATCATATTTCTCTTTCTCTTATTATGAATTAATTGTTCGAGCGTTCTTGTGGGTAAATTTCTGCTTTGTGTATTTACTAGGAACCATTAGATATGGGGTCTGTTTTCTATTGGGTTAACTCTAAATTCAACCCAACACTCTTCAATCGTTATTCCCCAAATTCAGAGGGAATGCTCAATTTACCACCAGAGAGACAAGCTGATCTCGAAAGAATAATGGGAAAGAATAACAGCTGCTTTAAACAAGTCTTACAAACACAATTTAGCACAGACACATAACAGGAAGAGAAAATAAAGGCTGGCTAATCGCCAGTGGGCCAGGGTGTGCCCTGGAGCTCTGAATCTGGAAAGTATTAATTTCTATTTTTTCTCTCACCTTCCCAAAGGTTCAGGGAGTACACTGATGTCTGGAGTCAAATCTACACAAGATGCATGTTCACCCCAGCATCTGGTTCTCTGGGAACTCCATTGCCTGTTTTCTTGCTGCTTTTAGCCTTTTTGTCTAAAGCATGCTCTGGCAGCCAAGGATGTGTCTGAATTACTTTGTGTTTTCAGGAATCCCACTTTCTCTTCACTCATAAAATCTGCAACCTGGTGTGGGGATGTCTGAAATATGTCTCCCAAGCCATTCATTTTGGGGGAGGATAATGGAACCAGTCACTTTAGATCCACCCACATTTCAATTCTCATCCCACCCAGAGATTGGGGTTTCCTTTTGTCAAACGGTCTGTAGTAAAAACCACAAACCCTCTGGTGATCAGTGAAATCATGTCTTTGTAGTCTCTGCCTGATAAATGAGGTAGCTGTTAGATTTCTGTTCTTCTGTGAAAATAATACAAAATGAAGTAAATGTAAAAAGGCAAACTGATATAGCTTTTAAGAGCAAAGATATCAAGTTTGTACACTTGACACTTATTACACAATTGTTGGCATTAAACATAGATGCTTCATTATGTTAAAAAATCTTTTAAAAAAGCAACTATTTTAAGAGTATGAAGGGCCTAAAACATGTATCTCTCAAATAAGCTTCTTCCTTTACTGTACCAGAACCAAATATGTTACATAATATGAATTAGATAAAACCACAATCAGTGGCCTTCCTCCTCCAAACAGAGGTGATTTCTTAATGGCACAGCCTGGTTACACCATTTTCAGTGTTAAGAATCACATGGAAGATGATAGCTACAATGATTAAAGTTTTCCAAAGAATGTTTTATGAATTCTTATAGCAACAACTTCTCTTTTCCAGTTGCAGGCTGTGGGAGGTCACTAATGGCTCAGTATTTCTTTTTTTCTTTCTGATTCTGAAATGATGTATTCCACTTTTTAAAACAGGTTTTAGAGGAAATTATTCTATTGCAAGTTCATAAAAGTAACCAGGTCCATTAACCTCACATGAATTAATATGTAAATTAGCTCATATGATTATAAATTACAAAATTATTTGGGGGAAGCCTACATAAATGCATATCTTCTTAGAGGGAGAAGCTGATCTGCATAATAGTATGCATATCGATTTTCCCAACAAAACACTAGAACAGTGTGGATATGAAGATATTTGTGAGTGATACTTGTTATTATGTGTAAATGTTAAGCTAAAAATCTTTTATAAGGATTGTATGTGAACTACCTATTCAAGAATAAATTTAACAGCATTTATTCTAAAAAGAAAGATTATGTCTCTTAAAGAGCTTGAGCAACCAGGAAATAATGCTCTATTAAAATGTTTAAAAATCATTCTGTACTTACTGATTGGATTGAGAACTTTCAAGTATCAATTTTAGTCAGTTGTATAAAATGATTAGAGTATAATAATAATAAATGTCAGTTGGGCTTAACTTCTTTACCAGCTAATGTTTATCTATCTAGCACTTTCACTTATTCAGCTTAAACCTCATGCATATATAAAGGAACTTGGGCTTAAAAAATTTAAGTGATGCCCTTTAGGGTTGTTGAAATAATAGATGGAAATAGGACTGAAATCTCTGCCCTGACTCCAGAACCCATAAGCTGCCCCTCAGAACAGTGGTTTCAATGACCCACAGAAAGAATAGATACACAGATATTTATATTTGGATTACAAGTTTTATAAAGTAATGCTTGTCCTTATTATATATGAATCAGTTCTATTTAAAAATTGTGTGTGTGTGTGTGTGTGTGTGTGTGTTAAATTTGACTATAGATCTCACAACCAATGACCGTAATTCGTAAATGGGCTATGACCACACTTTGAAAAGCTGTACCCAGGGTCCCGCAGCTGTACTGCGGGGCTATCTCATGCAATCAACACAATTTCACAGGGCTCTGTGATGAGAGGGGCCCTTGGTTTAATGTTCCAATGTTGTCATCTTGAAATTCTTAATTTAATCTCTGAGCTTGCTTTTGAAAGTGAAGTCCAATAGAGGAGCAGAATATGAACTTGAGCAGAGCAGATATTGTGCAATTTGTGTGTCTGCTCTTCTTGCCACCCATTCACATCAGCATTCACAATGCCCCATGAGCACGAAATCCAGTGGACCCACAATGTGTGGGAATTCAGAGAGACTCAAAGTGAGCACAAGATAAGTGACTGGTACTCACTTTGACTAAGTGGGGGCACTGACAGACTTGAGAGGCCATGCTGTCAGTTCAAACCTGAACTTGCTTCAAATGAGAAACATGGCAATGATATTCTAAGAGATGCAAATTACATAGTGACTATATCTTTTCTTATTCCTATTGCTTCCTTGTATTAGCTAACCACTTATCCTGACAATGATGTCATAGAAGGAAAGGGAAAGACAGGGCAACTCAGACTTCTTTTTCTCTCAGTCCTTCCTTAGTCATCAGCAAGGCACAGATACAGCATATTGGTGGAAAATATGTGTGCCAAGACATGTAGTGAAACAATTGACTTAGTTTGTGTAGCATTTCCAATGCTCTGGTTTGAATGAAATGCAAATGTACATATTGGTTATCGTGTAATTTTGGTGATTTTCCATGAGTTAAATGTTATTACATTTGCATTTTGAACTGTCTTTGCACAGAATAAAGATAAATGATAAAATTTATGCAAATAATTAAAAAGTTCTTCTTTAGAATGACATTAAATAGCAAATAAAAAACCATGACAACTTAGGAGAAAGACCACCAAGGAAAGAAAAAAATACTTTTTAGTACCTTAATGACACAGGTTTTCTAGTTTTTTAATATGGGGCCTGGAATTTTCATTTTGTTCTGGGTCCTGCAAATTATGTAGCTGGCTGTACCAGGTTGAATGGTAGTCCCCCAAATAATATGTCCATGTATTAATCTCTAGAATCTGTGAATATTACCTTTTATGGCAAAACAGTAAATATTAGCATTATATAGCAAAAGATGTGACTAAGGATCTTGAGAGGAAGATCCTATGCTGGGTCATCTAGGTGGGCACTAAACACAACTCTATGTAGCCTTATAAGACAGAGACATAGAGAGGAGGGGGTAATGTGACCACTGAGGCTGAGATTGGAGTGATGTGGTCACAAGCAAAGGAATGCCCGAGGCTACTGAAAGCTGAAAGACAGGGAATAGAATCTTCTCTAGAGTCTCCGCATAGATTGATTTCAGATTTCTTGCCTCCAGAACTATGACAGAAACAATTTCTGTTGTTTTAAGCCATCCAGTTTGTGGTAACTTATTACAGAGCCCTGAGAAACTAACGACCTGGCTCTGTCTCAATGAACTGCTTTTCCCTAACAAGACATATGGGCCTTGCTCAAGAAGAGTGTGTCCATGACACCAGCCCATGGAGATCTCTTCATTCTCCAGATGTGGTTGTACTTAGTCATCCCTGACCATGAGGATGGCAGTTTCTGATCATCTCACACACTAGATTTGCCCCTTTCTATCGGTTCTGGGCTCTATACTCCTTGGGCATGAGATCGTACTCAACTCCCATACCCTCCAGACTGTCTTGAACAATGCTAGTTCCACAGAAAATTCTCAGTGGATTCCTGTGGAATACTGATGAGGTTTTAATCTTAATTTTGTTTTTCCTATTGAACCTTTAGAGAGTTTATACAAAAAATGAGTCTCTCATCCTTACTTGAAATGAATGGAGAAAATCAATATTAAATCTCAAACATATTTTATTTTTAAAAATTGTTAAGAAGCGTATCATGACTTCTGGCCAAGATGGAGGCATAGGTAGACACACTGTACCTCCTCGCACAACCAACACAGAGACGACAACAATTTAGAAATAGAATAACAACTAGAACTGACAGAAAATTCAGTTCAGATCTGATTGGAAGTCGGACAACCAAGAAAATAGACATGTTCATCGAGACCAGTAGGAGGGGCAGAGTGGGGTAGTTGGGTGTGAGTCCCAGTGCAGAGAGCAGAGAGCATTGGGACTGGGCGCATGAGGCATCCGGGGCGCGCAAGACCATAGCGGGTGGACCCTGAGCATGCAAGCAGCAGCTGGCAGACCCCAGCCAAGGGGTGGCAACCAGCAGACCCAGAGAGGTGGCAATTGTGAAGGAAGGCACTACCTGCAACCCAGGATTATAGTGCTGGGAAATAGAGCCTCAGAACACTGATTGAAAACACCTGTGGGGGTTGAGGCACTGGGAGAGACTCCCAGCCTGTCAGGAGAGGTCCTTGGAGGGTTCCAGAGCAGGCACAAGCCCGCCCACATGGGAATTGGCACCAAAGGAGCCCAGTTGGCTCAGGGAAAGCAGCAGAAGGGACTGAGGTCTGACAGAGAGTGCAGCAAGCGCCATTGTTCCCTCTTGGACCCCACCCCCACATACAATGTCACAACCCAGCAACTGGGGTGCCCTGCCCTGGTGAACACCTAAGGCTCCGCCCCTCATATGTAACAGGTGCAACCAGACCAAAGGAAAAAAAATGGCACAAACAGAATTGAAAGCCTCACAACTAGTTTTTTTAAGTGACCAAAAGATAGCCAACCTATCAGAGTTCAAAGCACTGGTGATTAGGATGCTCACAGAATTGGCTGATTTTGGTAAAAAATTAGATGGACAAATGAAGGCTACAATAAGTGAAATGAAGAAAATTGCACAGGGAACCAATAGTGATGGAATGAAAGCTAGGTCTCACATCAATGGATGGACCAGAAGGAAGAAAAAAACAACCAAACAGAAAAGAATGAAGAAATAAGAATTTTAAAAAATGAGGAGAGGCTTAGGAACCTCCAGGATATCTTTAAACATTCCAACATCTGAATTATAGGGGTACCAGAAGTGGAAGAGGAAGAGCAACAAGTGGAAAACTTATTTGAACAAATAATAAAGGAGAGCTTCCCCAATCTAGCAAAGGAAATAGACTTCCAGGAAGTCCAGGAAGCTCAGAGAGTCCCAAACAAGTTGGACCCAAGAAGAAACACACCAAGGCACATCATAATTACATTAGGCAAGGTAAAAATGAAGGGGAGAATCCTAGAAGCAGCAAGACACAAGGAGACAGTCACCTACAAAGGAGTTCCCATCAGACTGTCAGCTGATTTCTCAAAAGAGACCTTCCAGGCAACAAGGGGCTGGAAAGAAGTATAAAGGCAAGGACCTACATCCAAGACTGCTCTATGCAGCAAAGCTTTCATTTAGAATGGAAGGGCAGATAAAGTGCTTCTCAGATAAGGTCAAGTTAAAGGAGTTCATCATCACCAAGCCTTTATTTTAGGAAATGTTAAAGGGACTTATCTCAGAAAAAGAAGATAAAAAAACATGTATAGCAAAATGATAGCAAAGTCACAATTATTAACAACCACACCTAAAACAAAAACAAGAAGAAACTTAGCAAACAACTAGAACAGGAACAGAACCACAGAAATGGAGATCACATGGAAGGTTAGCAACAGGGGAGTGGGAGGAGCAGAGAGGGGGAAAAGGTATGGAAAATAAGTAGCATAGATGGTAGATAGAAAATAGACAGGGGGAGGGCAAGAATAGTATGGGAAATGTAGAAGCTAAAGAACTTATGACACATGGACATGAACTAAAGGGTGGGAATGTGGGTGGGAAAGGCTGTGCAGGGTGGAGGGGAATGAAGGGGGGAAATGGGACAACTATAATAGCGTAATCAATAAAATGTATTAAAAAAGTGATTGTTATGCAGAGGTCCAAAAGTATTTGAAACCCAAAAGGTCTAATTACTTTACCCTTGCAATTGAAGAAGGTCAGAGCAGCTGCCACGTGCTACAGAGGCTGTTTTGCTACCCTGTCAGATATGGTTGCTCTGGTGACACGTGGTAGAATTTAGGGCTCATAGGGCAGACATTCTGGGACAAGGGCTTTTCTACATCCTTTGAATTGCAACATGGAATAGAATGGTCTACATAGGACGGAAAGTATACAAGTCTCATTTAAAGGATATATGAATCTTACTTTAAGCTTTATTTTAATGGTGTAGAATTCAATCTTTTTAATTTTAGAAGATCATCTAAATACAAATTTAGTTCAGCGAATATTTATTATCTTCTCTGGGACAAGCCCTTACTAGTCAGCTGTGGGGTATACAAAAATGAGTAAGACACAGTTCATGTTCTGAAGTGACTGACTCTCTAGGAGGGTTGAGTAATTGCCTAACTTCAATCTGGTAACTAAAACTATTCAGGGAATATGTGCACACACTCAAACACGTACACAAGTACATACACAAACTGAAGGCATGTCAAGGGAGAGAGTAATTAATTCTGAGAGGAATGATGGGGATGGACTCATTAGAGATTGTAGTATTTGGGTTGTATCTCAAAGAATGGAAATTTTGTCACCACTCACACCGTTTTAGAGGAAGGATGTTCTAGGGAGAGACCTCGCACAAGCCAAGGGAATGTGAGCACTGTGGTCTCTGCTGCAGGGCCCTGCTGGTCCATGAATGATGCTTCTGGAGGCTGTGTGTGTGAGAGAAGATGGGTAGGAGACGTGACTTGAAAAGGTGTTTGAACTCAATCACTCAGAGCCTTAAACTTCAGGCTACAGAGATCATACTTTATCCCATAGGATGTGAGACACTTTGCAGGTTTTTGAGAAAGGAAACACGTAACCCAACCTTTGTGCCATGTTAATGAGGTGTGGATTGAAGAGATAAGGGTTTAGTTGTAGAGGAAGCTACCACACAGGTCTAAGGAAGAGATTTTGACACATGGATTTGGGAAGTAGCTTGGGAAATGTAAGTAAAGAAATAGAGTTGTTTGAGAGATAATTAAAAAGTAGAACCAACAGGATTTAGTGACTGATGAGACATGAGTGTAGAAAGAAGTCAAAGATGAGTCCAATAAAAGCAGCCTGGGAGCAGGGAGCTTTAAATGAAAATATGCAGGAAACTTGGAAGGTGCAGTTCTTAAAAGGAACTCTCCAGAAGAGCATGACTTTAGGACATGACAATTTTGAATTGCCAGAAATCATTTTGAATTGGAGCTCAGGAGATGTAAAATTTGGAGTCACCAGCATGGAGATGGTGCCTGAAGCCACAAGAGAAGACAAGAGGCTAGAAAGTAGAGTGAGAGGAAAGGGAGGAAAAGGGGGGAAAGTGTTTGTGGTAGAAAATTTGCTTTAACTACAACACTTCTGAAATTCAAAGCCAAAAAAGCTTTTTAGTCAGGTTTATTGAAGTATAAATTTATGTAGTAAATTTACCGTTTTTAGAGTGAACAGCCCTGTGAGTTTTGACAAATACATACAGTTGTGTAACTGCCACCAGAATCAAGGTCTAGAGCATTTTCATTCCTCTCCTAAAATTCCTGTATGCAACTTGGTCATCAGTCTCCCACACCCCAGCTGCTGAGCATTGACTAGCCAGTTTTCTAACCCTATATTTTGAGTTTGGCGTCCTTTACTAAGTGTAACTGAGATTCCTCTAAGTTGTTATGAGAATGGATAGTTCATTCTTTTTTTATTGATGAGCACTATTCCATTGTGTGGATATAACATAGTCTGATGCATCTACCAGTTGGTATGCATTTGAGCTGTTTCCAGTTTTTGCTGATTATGAACGAAGCCATTATAAACATTTGCATACAGATTTTTGTGGAGACATAAGTATTCATTTTTCTTGGGTAAATACTTAGGAGTAGGATTGTTGGGTAGTATGGCAGGTGCATATTTAACTTGATAAGAAACTGCCAAACTGTTTTCCAGAGTAGCTGTATCATTTTGCACCCCTATCTGTTGCAAATGAGAGCTCTGTTGCTACATCCCTGCCAGCACTTGATATTGTCATTGCTGTTATTATTATCCATGGGATGTGATGATATTTCATTGCAATCCATTTCTTTGTGCGTATATTGAAACATGTGCACTCATCTGGGAAAGGGCTTGTGACACCATCAGATTCTCAAAGGTTCAGGAACCTGAAGGTAAAGCCCATTACAAGTTTTGAGAATGAAGAGAAGTCAGAAAAGCACACTGAGAAGATTGGAGTTTTACCATGTAGAGTCTGCTATGCCAAGGGAAGAGAAAAGCCTATGATATGAACTAAGAAAAGGGTACTGTATCAGCAAGGGGAAATTCCTGGTGATCTTGGAGATGCTATTTCAGTGGAGTGGGAGGAGGGAGAGGTGAAAAATAGGAGGGTGCTGATTTGAAGCAGAAATGAAAAACAAGGAAATGGAGGCAGCATATGCAGACCCTTCTTCCAACTATCATAATAAAGGACAGTTCAATCTAATACCTGTAACTAGAAACATCACTTATGGGGAGCTCTAGAAGGGGCAATTTTGATAAAAGTTAGCAAAGGGACTGATATGAAGATTACTTACTTTTTCTATGTGGTTCTTTAATGTGCATTTGATTTTACTGGCATTTACTTCAAATTTTCCTAAGAAGCAAATTCACTTTACTACCAATGCCACTGACTTGGCTGAAAAGAGCTTTTGGGCACACAGAGTGGTATTGTAGCCCCAAGTACATGTCCAAGGGTTTTACAACATGCACTAAGTGTGCCGTCAGGGAATTCTACAAGTCAGCTGATGCGTGCTGCAGTGCCACAACCACTGCCCTTTCCCGGACTGTGTGCTGCTGTGCACAACCTCAGCCAATCTCTCTGGGCATTCTCCCAAACACAAAAGAGATGAATGCACTGAAATAAGAAAGGAATCTGCATGTGGTCAGTAAGGATTCATCACTGTACTTTTAGTCAATTTATGAGAAAAGTTGTGGAAGGAGGGGAGACAAAGATTTAGTAAAACTCAGACATCTGCATACAGAGACCAGTTTTTTCAGTCAGGTGTGAGGTATAATTTGAATATACAAATCATCCATTCCTGAGTCTTTCTCTCTCTCTCTACTCTTTCAATACCTAAAGAAACTAGAAAGCAGAAGACACTTAAGTTACACTTTCCTCTACCATTTCTCACCAGTCTCATACACACACACACACACACACACACACACACACACACACGCTGCTCCATATTTTGATTCGTGCTAGCTCACTCTCTAATCCTCCACTGTTTTCATTTGGAATTGGGTCAGGGACATGTGGTGCTGGGGCTGTGAGTAGCTTGTCCTCCACTAGTTCCTCTCTAAGGGGCTGACATAAGGGTACCACGTTAATACCATCAAAAGACTGGAAATCTCATCTAATACCTACTTCCTCCCCTTTACTTGTCTTCAATGCTAGACTCATGGTTCCACTTGACTTTTTTTACGTGGCAAAGCTACACTCTGGAACAGATCACAAAATAGGTTGCTGCAACTTTGGTCCAATGGAAAGAGTATAGATGTGGAATCAATAGAGATAGGTTTAACACACAGCTCTGTCCTGTGCTAGTCATGTTATTGACTCTTCCTGTCTCAGGATTTCCATCAACAAGATACAAACACATGGTTCCTAATTCATACTTCATCTTGTATTGGACATTCAAACAATGTCATGAAAGCTCATGTGAACTAAGTCTAGAGGGCCCCAAAGTTACTGGGCATTGCCATTATCACTCTCTACAAACTGGAGGCCAGGGTGCCCCTGCTGCATGCTGGGAAACCTGATAGCACTGACCCCTCCTCCCTGGAAGCTGCCATCAAAGCAGCTTTTGCCTAAGAAGTCTGTCCCTCTGTCCCGTTCTCCTCCCTGCTCTGCCTTCCTTCCACCTTTTAGAAACAGACTTCACACAAATTGTAAGCTGTACTTTCCAACGTAGACATCCTTGAAGCAGATGACATTATATTTTCAGGGCTCTGTAGCTCTCTTTCCTTGGTTTTACTATTATGATTAAGAATAATCTTTTCAAAGTAATGACTCTCCTGCACCATTTACTACTCCTTTCCTCCACAGCATCAATTTCAGTCATTTGGTGGGATACTCTTAAATGGAGAATTTAGGGAAACATTGGGCTTAAAGTGAAGCCCCCGGGCCATAAGGAAGTGAATTGCAGATCCAGCTTTCTGATATATTTGAGGGTAGGCAGTTATTTCCTGAGATTGGTTCTCTTTGCTCACACCATTACTTCACAGACATTTCTGGTCTCTGCTCAGCCAGTTTCTAATAATGTTCCATTTGAATTAGCTGGCTATTGAATAAGGCCTTTTTTTTTTTTTTAAGGCCTATGTGAATGAAAGCCCTTATCTCAGAGTTTTAGACAAGACACTATATAGTCAGACTATATAGAAATCTTGTCAAGGTACATGACAGATAAGATAAGTCAGCTTATGATAAGTCAGGACCTAAGATAATGACAATGTGATAATGTTTTTTCTTGCAGAATTAGGGTTACATACTGCCATTTACCTATAAGAATACATCCCACTCATACTAATGTAAAGAGTATTCCTGGGCCAGGGACAAACACAGCCCTTTAGGATTTCAAAACTGGTTGAAGACTTTGAAATAATGGCTGGTCAATAGGTAGATCATCACATGACTGGGTTAGAGATAATGATCTCTTGTTTCAAAGTTCCCTTGAGGAATGGTGTGTTTTTTGTTTGCATTCTCTGATCTACACTCTGACAAAAAATGTTAAAAGTGGCAAGACAGAATGATTATATGATCATAGAAATCCAGCTATTTTTGTCTTTTACTTGACAAAATTGGGTACATTTCCATTTTTTTAAACCATGACTTGATAAACCATATTTGTGTGCACAGAGTCCAGTAGGCAAAAGGCATTGACGAATATTACTTGCGTGAAATGATAAATGACATTGACTTGCATAAGTGCCAGGAAGGTCTGCTCCATAACACTCACTTGTTAACTTGGCCTTCCTCCTCAGCTTTTTATTTGGAAAATGATTCTTGTGCTCTTTTCAATCCCAGTTGGGGGGGGGGCAAAGAATAAATAACCCCCTAAGAGGAGACCTCTAAAGAGATAGATTTAAGATTCTAATTTCTCTCAAATCTTTAACAATTTCTCCCCATTATATCTACTTGTGAGGTCTCCAGTTGCTCTAGGATGGGATTATTCTGAGGTCAGCGTGTTGCCCTGGTCGATCAGCACCAGCCCATGTCCAAGTCCTGCGTTGCACAGAAGGCAAAATGACCCAGAGAGGTGAGTGAGTTGGCCATTCTTTGGTTATCCACTCTGGGAAGAGTTTTATTTTGGATACCCAGTTCTTGTTTAATTTAAAATGGTGGTTTACTATATCTTCTCACACTCACATTCTCTGGCTTTCTTTGAGGCTATGTGCCAGCATGGCGGCTGTCATGAGAACTGGCCTCCCTGTTGTCACATCCCTGTCACCCCAAAGGATGACCCTCTCTGGCTTTGCCAGAGAACAGCAGGCTATTGATTGGATGCAAAAATGAATAAGCATCATTGTAGAACCTGCCTTCTTAGGAACAAAGTATGTTTGGGTACAGATTTAGATCAGAAGATACTTTGTATTGCAATAAAGATAAATGCTGCAGGCCACGCGTTTCCATCTGTGCTTCACTCTATGGGATTCCTTTACTGAATGAGTGAGCCCAGGGCATTTTTCACAGCTCAGCTGACTTTTATTTTAAAAGTCAGCAGGGAATACATAATATGGAAAGTTCATTTCTGAGAAGAGGTGAGCATAGAACGCAGGGCTTGGAAATGGTTAATACTCATGCTAACTACAATCTGGGCAATCGTTTATGGTGTGATCCATGAGAAGGAAAAAGTTTACTTTTAAAACCTTTATCCCAATGATCTTTGAGAATTTCACCCAAAGCATCATTCCCTGACTATTTAGAGTCTCTTAATGTTTGTGGGAGATAACCTCTTGACTTCCTTTTTCTGCAATATGTCTTGTCTGGTGAACCTGGAGTTCAGCAGAAAAAGATAACACCTTTCCTCCTGTGGACTTTGACAAATGATAAGTCTGAGCCTACTGCAACCAGTTTATTCTTATCCAGAGAAATCTAAGAGTCAGCATGTTCTTTTAAGATAAATCATTCACTTTCTAATTTTTGGTTAACCTTTGACATAGAATTGTGTTATGTGGCCATGGATTCTGGGCAGTTTTAGCAAAGACTACGATGTTATCAATAAGCTTAAAATCAAGAATGATTTTGATCTCATGTGGGTTTTTGAAACTCAGTGATAATGAATATAAGCCACTTTGTGATCTGAAGCAGGGGAGGCAGTTTGCACACGTGAGGTAATATCCTGCCGTTGCCACCTGAGCCACAACAGGTAACCGGGGTGGTTGGTATATGTGACTGAATGGGGCCCTGCAGTCACACTGGCCAGCACTCGAGTCATGACACTGCCCTTCCTGGCTGTGTTTATTTTTCAAAAATTACTCAATTTTGTGAAATTCCTTTTTCATTTATTCAAGAGGAACCACAATTTGTATTTTATGGAGCTGCCATGGTGATCAGTGAGCTATTGTGTAGAAACTGCACACAGTACTTGACACATTGTATTAAGTGCTTGATACAAGCTGGTTTTCCAATCTCTCCATTTTGAGTTCATCAAAGGGGCTTTAATTATCAGAAGTTCATAATTACTATGTGGTTTCAAGTAGACACTGATATGAGAGTGTAAGCCTGAAGAACAACATGAGAATAAAGCTTGAATATTCCTAGCTTTAAAATGGGTTCATTATTTTGTTAGCATAACTGTGAAAACTTACAATGCCTTGGAAACAAGTTTCATACTACCTTAGAAGGTGACTCTTTTTGGAAGCACATGTTTCCATTGCTGAAAGAGTCAACTCTTCTAGAATATTCTTTTCTGCCTAACCAAATAGCTGGGTAAATTTGCTTTATAATTTCCCCTACCACAACAAACCTATAATTGACAGGAGAAATATCCACTGAATCCCCCTAAACTTTCCCTTTCCTGATTGAGGTAGAATTTGTGTCATCAAAGAGGGAATGTAGATGCCCAGAGAGAGTGGTGGTATTAGTATTAGTCATAAAAAAGATGGCTAACATTTATAAAGCCATATACCAACTGCTTTGCAAACACATCTTGTAATCCCAACAACATCCTTAGAAAGGAATACGACCAACTTCATTTGCAGAGGAGGAAACTAAGAAACAGGTTAACTAACTTGTCCAAGGCTATCTCTGTAGGAATGTGGAGGTGGGGGTTTAAGTTCAGGTTATCTGAATGCAGAGCCATGGACTGTAAACCACCACACCGTGGGAGCCTGATAGCAGTGAATAGCTGCAGAGGGAGCTCAACAACCTGCTGGCCTAGTGGGCCATTTCCCACCAGGATGTCTCTGTAGCAGTGAGGTACCCTGGAGATCCTCGCTGCTCTTTAAGGAAGTCAAGATGGCTATCATATCTAAACCCATTGTTACATGAATAAAAAGAGCAGTGTGTGGGAGCGTGGTATTTGTCCATATCTGTTTATCCTGGTAAGTCAAAGACACTTGGGAATTCCCAGGACCAGGCTTATGATATAATAAATAATGACTGAATGTATTAAGTATGAAAAGAAATGGTATGTGTGAAATTCCTGTGGCTTTCCCAGTTAGGTGGGAAACCTCTCCCTCACTCTGAATCTATGGTCTCTTTCTATCACAGGTAAAAACAAACAATCCAATTAAAAAATGAGCAGAGGATCTGAATAAACTTTTTTCAAAGAAGATGTGAAATGGCCAATAGGTTCATAAAAAGGTGCTCAATATTACTGATCAGGGAAATGCAAATCAAACCACAATGAGATATTACCTCACACCTGTTAGGATGGTATCATCAAAAAGACAAGAAATTGCAAGTGTAGGTGAAGATATGAAGAAAAATGAACCTTGTGCACTCTTGGTGGGAATTTAAATTGACACAGCCACTAAGGAAAACAATACAAAGGCTCCTCAAAAATGAAAAATAGAACTACCATATATCCAGCAACTCCACTTCTGGGTGGTTATCCGAAGAAAACAAAACCAGTAACTCTAAAAGATAGGTGCACCCCACTGCAGCATTATTTACAATAGCCAAGATGTGGAAATTACCTACATTTCCATCAATAGATGACTAGATTTTTTTGAAACGTGATACATACGTATACATATACACATGCACATATAGACATGTGTTGTGTGTGTACAGAATGGAATATTATTCAGACTTGGAAGGAAACCTTGTAATAATAGGGATGAACCTTGAGGGCATTATGCTAAATAAAATAAGCCAGACAGAGAAAGACAAATACTGTATGGTTTTAACTCTTACATAAAATTCCCAAAAGAAAAAAATGGAGTTCACAGATATAAGGAATAGATTGGTGGTTGCCAGAGGCAGGATGGGGAGGGGGCATGAAATGGATAAAAGGGGTCAAAAAGTATAAACTTCCAGCTGTGAACTAGATGTTATGAGCATGTAATATACAGCATGGAGACTACAGTTTAAAAATATGTAATGTATTACATATTTGGAAGCTGCTAAAGGAGTGAATCTTAGAAGTTGTCATCACACCAAAAATTTTTTGTAACTAATGTATAGTGAGCGATGTCAGCTAGAATTATTATGATCATTGCACAATACAGTTCACAAATATCAAATCATTAAGTTGCACACCTGAAACTAATGTTATATGTCAATTATACCTCAATTTAAAAAATAACCACAAAGAAAGCTCAAATAGATGGATACATCTATGACCCTGAATTTCATCTGCTATAACCTGGCATGTTTCCCTCTATTTCAAATTGAAATCTGGCTGGTATATGGAGAAATGGACTAGAAATCCAAGTTAGAAACTAAATGGAGACAGAAGAAAGAGCAATAAAAACAGGAGGAGGAAAAGAAGGCAGAGGTCACCAACTGACTAAGAAGTAAATTTCACTAGCTACAACCTTGTCACGCCTGTGTGTGTCAACCTGTCCATCTCTGACAGTTCCTCCTCTAGGTCCCTGTGGCCTTCACCCCCTCACAGCCTGCCTATCGCCCAGGGCTCACTGTCCTTACTGTTTAATGTCTTCTTGTTCATGTTGTAAACTAGTGATTTCCATGGACAACACTTTTGAAGTGGGTTGTTGTATAATCCTTGCTGTAGCACACAGAAAATATTTTTGGGTTTACACAAATATTATTTGATAATCATCCGTATCTTGGCCATCATAATCTCTACTGGTCACCTGGAAATTTCCAGAGGAGGAGGAGGTACTGGTTAAGAGCATGGGCTGTGGAGCCATACTCCATATGAAAACTGGTTATGCTGTTAGTTGTGTACTTTCATCAAATGACTCAACCATTTTTCTCTATGCATTCTGGATGATTATACTACCTATTATGTAGGGTGACTACAAGGATCAATTGGTATTAGGGCTTCTTAACTTTTTATACCACAGATCCATTTGACAGTCTAGAGAAGTCCTTGGAGACTCTTCTCAGAATAATATACTTTAAATACATAAAATAAAATATATAGTACCATAAAGCAAAATAATCATATTATAATTATCTAAATATTTTAAAAGCAAACTTGTGATTAGTAATAAATACTTAAATAATAAGATCTAAAAGTAGTTATGATATCAAAAGAAATTTTCAAGTTTGTGATAAGTATGAATGTTATTTTGTGATAGCTGTCCTAACTACAATGTGAAAATATCTGTATTTCTATTGGTGACAAAGACAAAGGTGCTGATAATGTCACCAAAGTTTATTGTTTGTGTCTTAGCATTTGAAAGAAATGCAAAGTTCAAGTTAAAGTTTGGTGAAAATAAATATGTAAATTTTTTAATCCAAGTTCAAAGATCCTCCTCTATTCTAGCCTTGGACTTTTTGGAGGAGGCTGTGGACCCCAGGTAAAGACCTTGGAGTGATGTCAGACAGGGCTTAGCACAGAGTGGTGCACAGTGAGAGTTCTATGAACAGCTCATTCCTACAGATTTCCTTTAGGAACTGAAGTGATGCCATGCTATTTGTGCAAACCACATGAAATCTCCAATTTGATAGGTTAAAAAAAGAAATTTTGGCAATTCCATATGGTTCAATCTGATATAATTTAGAAACTCTATATCTTGTGAAACTATTTTAATTCTTTAGTATATATACTATTAATTTTTTTTCCCTATGAAAGTATGTATTAGCTTAGTGGGTTTTAAAAGCATAGACTATTTGGAATTGACTGTTTCTTTCAGTTCTTTCCAGTATTTGTTGACAATGACAAATGGACACATATTGGGGTTATTCTAAGATTTATGATGCTTAAGACACATCATTATCTTATTCATTATAAAACATTTGTTATGGCTAAGATTTACTCATTCCTAATGACTCATTCAAACTTGGAAAGCCTCTCTCATGTTGCCAAAAATTTTAGTCTTACAAATTTTGAGTAAGTCCATGACCTAGCTGCATTTAGGTGTCACGTATTATTTAAAAAGATACTTTAAATAACTTGCCTCAATCACTTCCAAAAGGGTATCTAGTACAGTCACAGAAGTAACATGTTACCCCGGGCAGCACTATAGTGCGCCCAGATTGAAAGAAGGAAGGCAAGAGGGAGATTTCAGTTACTTAATCTCACTTTGTAAATTGTATGATTATCTAACCACTATGCCGTACACCTGAAACTAACACAAAATAATATTGGATGTAAACTGTAATTGAAAAAAAATTTAATTAAAAAGTTAAAACAAAAAAACAAGACAAAACATGTTCTTACACCAAAGTGTTATCATTGCTGGTTTACTTCCCTGTGGCCCCAGTTAGAAAATAAAATCTGAAGGTACAGATTCTCTCTCTCATCCATTATAATATCCCCACTCCCTACTTCTGTGCCTTGTGCAGAGCAGGCATTCAGTAAATGTTTGTAGAATGAAACAATGAAGAGATGAGGAAATGAGAGACTGGCCTCATCAACTGCTCTTCTCACCTCCGGCTGATGAAAGAGAAGAGTCACTGGGCTACGACTCTAGTTTGGTTTTCCTCCAACATTCCAGCGTTAAGTTTGTACTCTCAGAAATATTGTCAATTCAGCTCCAGCCGGTGTGGCTCGGTTGGTTGGAGCGTCATCCAGTGCACCAAGAGGTTGAGGGTTCCATTCCTGGTTGGGGTGTGTAAGGCAACCAATGGATGTTTCTCTGCCTCTCTCTGTCTCTATCTCCTCCACTTCCTCTCCCCTGAAAAGCAATGAAAAAATGTCCTTGGGTGAGGGTAAAAGGAAAAAATATTGTCAATTCAATAAAATATAATTAAATGGGGTTGGGGTTGGGGGGGAGGCAGAAAACTGTACTTGAACAACAATTAATTTTAAAAAAGGCTTAAAAATATATAATTAAATGGAGGGAAATAATTAGTTTTATAAGCATTTTAAAGACCATTGCTTTTGAAAATGGTGCATGTTATGAAAGATAATGTGTTAATCAAGTTAAGCATATAAACAAGATAGCTGAAAGCAAGGTTGACTTACTTAAAAAAAAAACAAAAAACCTTTCAAACATTATCAAGCTCCTTAGTGTCATCTGTTTCCATTCAAATGGCTGGTCATATTATTTCAAATGTGTAGTTTATTATGCAAAGTATGCTCATGAGAAATATGTAAAATATACTCATAAGTAAAAACACTTGGCACATACTAAGTGTTTGAAAATATGTTAATCAGGTTAGTAGAAACAACAGCACTTTGTTGTTTTAATTTTGCCTTTTTAAAATTTGTTACAAAACTTTGGTATCTTTTTGCATGTTTATCTTGTGTTTTTTTTTTTTTACATCGAGATGTCTTTCTGTGCTACTTGCCCTTCTTATTAAAAATGGGTTCCTATATTTTAAATTGATCTATTAGAGCTCAATCGTTCATCCTAAAAATTGATACTATTTCCCCAGTTTAACATTCATTTTTTGGCATTGATTTTATGTGTGAATAAGTGTTTGTTTTTGTCAAGCCAATGATGAATATTATTCTATATTTTAAAGGCTCTTTTTAATATAATATAATATTATAACATATTTAGTTTTATTTCATTCTGTTATAGTTTAATGTCTTTATATTCACATCTTTGATCCATCTGATTTGGGGAAAAGGAATTATGCAGAGGTGTGGCTTCATTATTTCCCAAATGGCTATCTAGGTATCCCAGAACCTTTCAGTGAAAACCTGTTTTCCCACTGATTCAGAAACCCAACTTTATTGAAGTCAAACTGTCATAAACTTGTGATCATTTCTGAGTTCTTTCCATTGAGCTCTCTATTGTTGTAAACCACAGTTATAGTTGGTTCATCCACAATTGCTATTTTCTTTCCCAGAATTTTCTTTGCTATTCTCTTGTGTTTATTTTTCAGATAAACTTTACAGGCATTTTGCAAGTTCCCTGGAACTTGTGATTTTGATTAGGATTTTATGAGCATTTAACCCAGTGCCTGACACATTTCAACCCTCTATAAGTGAAAAATACAATTGTAATTTCAATAATAATTTCAATTACCACATCAAATGAATGACAGGCATGAAAAGAATGAACATCTTTGCAATATTGACACTCCTTATCAAGAGAAAATTTGGATAATTTCTAATTATTTAAACTTTAAAAAAATCTACCTCAATACAAATGTTCTACTAACAATGGAGTTAGGTCATGATGAAACTATTGTAAGATGAAAATATCTTAAGTCTAAACTATATTTAATACATGTAACCTACTGATTATCATAGCTTAGCCTAGCTTAGCCTAGCCTACTTTTTTTAGAAAAATATATCTCATTGATTATGCTATTACAGTTATCCCATTACCCCCTTCATTCCCCTCCACCCTGCACACCCTCTCCAACCCACATTTCACATTTCCCCCCATTTAGTTCATGTCCATGTGTCATAAGTTCTTTAGCTTCTACATTTCCCATACTATTCTTGCCCTCCCCCTGTCTATTTTCTACCTACCATTTATGCTACTTATTCTCCATACTGTTTCCCCCTCCTCCTCCCACTCCCCTGTTGCTAACCCTCCATGTGATCTCCATTTCTGTGGTTCTGTTCCTGTTCTAGTTGTTTGCTTAGTTTCTTTTGTTTTTTATTTTTTAGGTGTGGTTGTTAATAATTGTGAGTTTGCTGTCATTTTACTATACATGTTTTTTATCTTCTTTTTCTGAGATAAGTCCCTTTAACATTTCCTAAAATAAGGGCTTGGTGATGATGAACTCCTTTAACTTGACCTTATCTGAAAAGCACTTTATCTGCCTTTCCATTCTACATGAAAGCTTTGCTGGAGAGAGCAATCTTGGGATGCAGGTCCTTGCCTTTCATGACTTGGAATACTTCTTTCCAGCCCCTTCTTGCCTGGAAGGTCTCTTTTGAGAAATCAGCTGACAGTCTGATGGGAACTCCTTTGTAGGTAACTGTCCCCGTATCTCTTGCTGCTTCTAGGATTCTCTCCTTCATTTTTACCTTGCCTAATGTAATTATGATGTGCCTTGGTGTGTTCCTTCTTGGGTCCAACTTGTTTGGGACTCTCTGAGCTTCCTGGACTTCCTGGAAGTCTATTTCCTTTGCTAGATTGGGGAAGCTCTCCTTTATTATTTGTTCAAATAAGTTTTCCACTTGTTGCTCTTCCTCTTCCACTTCTGGTACCCCTATAATTCAGATGTTGGAATGTTTAAAGATGTCCTGGAGGTTCCTAAGCTTCTCCTAATTTTTTGAATTCTTATTTCTCCATTCTTTTCTGTTTGGTTGTTTTTTTCTTCCTTCTGGTCCACTCCATTGATGTGAGACCCAGCTTTCATTCCATCACTATTGGTTCCCTGTGCATTTTTCTTCATTTCACTTATTGTAGCCTTCATTTGTTCATCTAATTTTTGCCCCAAATCAACCAATTCTGTGAGCATCCTGATCACCAGTGTTTTGAACTGTGCATCTGATAGGTTGGCTATCTCTCGGCCACTTAAAAGTACTGACTCTGAGGCTTTCAATTCTGTTTGAGCCATTCCCCCCCCCCCTTTCGTCTGGTCACACCCATATGTATATGGGGGGTGGAGCCTTAGGTGTTCACCAGGGCAGGGCACCCCAGTTGCTGGGTTGTGACATTGTATGTGGGGGCAGGGTCCAAGAGGGAACAATGGCACTTGCTGCACTCTCTGTCAGACCTCAGTCCCTTCTGCTGCTTTCCCTGAGCCAACTGGGCCCCCCTGGTGCCAATTCCCATGTGGGTGGGCTTGTGCACCCTGTGGGACTTTCCAAGGACTTCTCCTGTGAGGCTGAGAGTCTCTCCCAGTGCCTCAACCCCCGCAGGTGTTTTCAATCAGTGCCCCAAGGCTCTATTTCCCAGCGCTGTGATCCTGGGTTGTGTGCAGTGCCTTGCTTCACAATTCCTGCCTCTCTGGATCTGCTGTTTGCCATGTTTCAGCCGGGGTCTGCTAGCTGCTGCTTATGCACTCTGGGTCCACCCATTGCGGTCTTATGCACCCCAGATGCCTTACACACCCAGTCCCAATGCTCTTAGCTCTCCTTCCTGAGACCCATGCTCCATGGCCCTACTCCGCCCCCTCCTACTGGTCTGGATGAATGGGTCTATTTTAACTTCTTGGTTGTCTGACTTCCATGCAGTTCAATTTTCTGTCAGTTCTGGTTGTTATTCTGTTTTTAAATTATTGTTGTCCCTATCTTGGTTGTGGGAGGAGACACAGTGTGTCTACCTATGCCTCCATCTTGGCCGGAAGAGCCTAGCCTACCTTAAATGGGCTCAGAGCACTTACATTAGTCACAGATGGGCAAAACCATCTAACACAAAGCCTGTTTTATGATACAGTGTTGACTATCTCATGTAGTTTACTGAACATACTACTTAAAAAACACTGGCAACACGGCACACCACAGAGTATTGGTTGTTTACTCTTGGAAGCACATGGCTGACTAGGAACTGCCCAGTATTGACAGTGTATGGCACTGCATGTCACTAACCTAGGAAAAAAATCAAAATTCAAAATCTAGAAAGTGTAGTTTCTACTTAATGCGTGGCATTTTCACACCACCCTAAAACCAAAAACTTTGAAGTTAAACCATCATAAGCTGGGGACCACCTGTAGTTAAGTTGATGTTCTACTCACTGTCCTGTCCTGCAACAACAAATTTATAGTTTCCTTAAATCTCCTTTCTCAGTGTCTGTACTTTTGGAGAGAAAATCTATAGCATCTGGCTACAACTCCTTTATCTTCCTCCAAAGTTGCATACCTACCTCCCTTTGTATTCCTTTTCCCCTTTTCAATCCCAGTTATGATTTTCATATCGCTTAATCCAACAGTCATTTCCATTTTCCATGCCTCATCTGACTTGACTTCTCAGCAAAATATTTAACAGCATTTATTATTTCCTTATTGATATACTCTCTTCCTGTGGCTTTCCCACTTCACTCTTGGATTTTTCACTCCTTGTCTGACTGCTTCTTCTAAACCTTCTTTACCTTTAAATGTTTAAGTTATCAGGAATTTTCTCTGGATCCCTTCTGTTCTTCTTCTTCCCACTCTGCTTTAATGACCCTAAGGAGCCTCTTTAATTATCATCTAAGGTATGGCTGAATACTGTGTTCCTTTTATCATTAGTAGTTTACACAGCCAGACACTATGCAAAAGTAAAGTCTTCCCTTTAAAATGGCTATGATGGTATGCCAAGTTTTTTCATAGCATATCATTACTAAAAGTAGACATAAATTTTAAAAAATCATCAGTCCCTTCTTATCCATGGTTTCAGTTAATTGCGTTAACCATGGTCCAAAAACGTTAACTGGAAAATTCCAGAAATAAGCAATTCATAAGTTTTAAATTATGTGTGATTCTGAGTAGTATTATGAAATCTTGTGCCATACTGCTCTGTCCCATCTAAAATGTGAATCATCCCTTTGTTTAGCGTATGCACACTCTATATGCTTCCTGCACATTAGTTGCTTTGTAGTGATCTGGTTATCAGATCTACTGTTATGGTATCTCAGTGCTTGTGGTCAGGCAACCTTTATTTTACTGAATGATACTCCTAAAGCCATTCACATAACTCTTATTACAGTACAGTGTTATAATTGTTCAATTTATTATGATTGCTGTTAAGCTCTTACTATGCCTAGTTGATAAATTAAAATATCATAGGTATGTATGTACAGGAAAAAAAACAGTGTATATGGGGTTTGGCACTATCTGTGTTTTCAGATATCCACTAGGGATGTTAGAATATATTTCTTGTGGATAAAGACCAAGAACTTTTATCCCAGACTCATAGCTCTTATTTTTCTGTGCTTCAGTTGGAAATATCTACTTGATTACTTGAAAATTCCACTTCAAAGTCTCATTGGCATTGTACCTTAGATTTAAAACTGGACTGTACCACTCCCTACCCCACTTTAGATACGCACTCCTTTAATTCTTCCCACCTGGGAATATGGCTGCTCCATCCACTCTATTGCTCATGCCAAAATCTGAGTATAATCTATAATATCAACATCCTACATTCAAATCATTACCAAATCTGTCTAGTATTTCTGGAACCCATTCACTTATTCTCATCATCACTACCCCCACCCAAATCCAAGAAACCCATCACTGGCCTAGACCCCTATGCCAACTTCTATTTCTGCATATTTTCAGGTATCCTTTCCAACCAAGCTAGTCTCTGGCTGAAAGTCAAAGTAATAGTTAAAAAATATTAATTTTATATTACTTCCTTGCTTAAAGCATTTTTAGTGGCTTCCCATTATTCTCATAAGAAAGTTAATATAATCCACAAGGTCCAGTGTGACCTGTCCCCAAATTATTTCTTCAGCATTACCTTCTCTCAAGCTTCTTTATGATCACTGTACTTTGTGTGACTACTTTTCTGAAGGTGAAAAATCTTTTATCTTTCTCCTCCTTTCTTGTTTGGTCAATTTCTACTCATTCCTAAGCTTCACTTTAAATGTTACATCCTCAGGAAGGTCTTTCTTCACCCTTGAGTACAGGTTAGATTCCAATAGTTGCATGTATTTATGGTACCAGATACTTTTCTTCCTACTATATTATGGTAGTTATTATATAATTCTTTGTGTGTTTATTTTTATAATTTACTAGATTGAATTCTACATGAAGCCAAGGACTATATAATTTTTAAAAACCTTTTTATTATAGTAGAGGGTCACATGAAGTTGTAAGAAATAGTACGGAGAGATCTTGTGTCCACTTCCCTGTTTCCCCCAATGGCAAAATCTTGTATAATCACAGTACAATGTCACAACCAGGAAACTAACATCAATGTTACATGCCAACCTGATTCAGAGTCCACCATGCACTTATCTCTGTGTGTGTATCATTCTATGCAACTTTAACACATGTGGGTTCGTGTGACCACCACCACAGTCAAGACACTGAACAGGTCCATTGGAAGGATCCCTCGTGCTACGCTAGTCTACCAAAGAAATAGGACAAAGCTGGTGAGGCACTGTGAATCTTCATGAGCAAGTGTTTTCTGCAAAACTAATTCCAAACTTAACTAATGAATTCACCTTCTAATAATATCTAGCATGTCATGGGGATTGACATGGGTTATAAACACAGAAACAAACTCATTATCTTGTCAAACTATAATATTTTAATGTTAAGAGAAAGATTTTTAACTTATTAACCATGATAAAAATAAAAGTAGATAAAGTGGGAAAAGACTAAAAATACAACATTATTTTGCTAAATGATAGCAGCAGGGTCTTCTCCTGTCCTGTGAGAGATAGTAATTGAGGAGGAATGAGTTCAGGTATGGAAATTAGAAAGATCTGGTCCTGGATGGTGTGGCTCAGTGGATTGAGCACTGGTCTGTGAACCAAAGGATCACTGGTTCAATTCCCAATCAAGGCACAAGACTGGGTTATGGGCCAGGTCCCCAGTAGGGGGCATGGGAGAGCATCCATGTATTGATGTCTCTCTTCCTCTTTTTCTCCTTGCCTTCCCCTCTCTCTAAAAATAAATAAATAAAATCTTTTTAAAAAAGAGTTGTCACCAGAAATGACTTTAAAAAACAAAATGAAGAAAGATCTGGCTATAAATTCCTTCACTGCAATTTACTAGGCTATGGGACCGTGGGCAAGTTATTTAACTTCTGAGTTTCAGTTTCTTCATCTGGAAATGGGGCATATGACCAATATACAGTGCTTTTACAATGATTAGATGAGATAATATATTAAAAATAAGAACTAACTTATCACTCAACACAGAGCAGGTTCTCAGATAAGTGAAAAAATGCTGATATCCTACATTTGCCCTTTCCTCCATTTCTACCTGAGATTGATTTAGAAACCAAGGGAATTTAGGTTAGATTTCTGAACATATATCTGACATTAAACATTATGAACCCTAATGCCTAACTCTGAGTATAGTAGAAGTTTGGTAAATGTGACTTACAATGGTAAATTTAAAAAACTGTAAAAAGATATTTAGAAAACCACCTTAAAGGGGTTCAGAACACCAATTCCAATGTGTATACATGGGTTCTCACACATCACTAAGCAATTTCCAACACCCATTGGGGGGTCTTATAATTTAACTCAATTCTGACACTGTCTACCCAGAGATAGCATCAGATCCCATAGGTTAAAGGTTCAGTCCCACAAGACTACACACCACCTTTGCAGATGCTAATCACAGGTCCAGGTTGTTACCTGTATTTCTGACTCGTTGGTTGTAAGTCACAGATTTCTACAACCCCTCCCTTGGGTTGAATTAACTTGCAAGAGTGGTTCACAGAACTCAAGGAAACATTTTACTTACAAAAGTATGGGTTTGTTATTGAAGTCTATAATTTGGGAACAGCCAGATGGAAGAGACGCATGAGGTAAGGCATGGGGAAAGGGCTCAGAGCCTCCATGGCCTCTCCAGGAATGCTACCATCCCGAAATGGCCACATGTTCACCAAACCAAAAGTTCTCCGAGCCTCCTCCTGTTTTTATGGAGGATTCATTACCTAGGCATGATTAACTCATTGGCCATTAGTGAATGATTCAACCTTCAGCACCTTACCCCTTCCCACAAATCAGTGGGTAGGATTGAAAGCTCCAACCCTCTATTCATGGGTAGTTTTCTGGACAACCAGACACTATCTTTAGGTGCCATCCAAAAGTCACTTGATTAACATATACCTATTTCACTTTTGTGGTGAAAGCATTTTCAGAAACTGAGGGTAGGGGACCAAGTATTGTAATAAAAGATGCTTCCATTGTTCTTGTGCTTAGGCAATTCCAGGGGTTTGGGAAACTGAGAGCCAGGAACTGTGGATGAAGATCAAATATACATGAGAAATGTATTTGGTCACTTCAATGACCAAATATGTATTTCTTATAAATCACAGTATTGCCACCTTTTCTGAAGTTCTTTAATGTTAGGCCACACTAAGACTTTTTCATCCTACTGGTGAAAAGTTATCTTTTATTTCCTGTCCACTAGTAGAACCAACTAAAATGTGAGTTGAGAACACAGGTGTTGGAAATCTAACCCCCAGATTTGTCTTCACTGAAATGCTGGAGCAGAAATGTCACTCTAATAATTTTTACCTGGCTCTCATTGAAGACCTGATCAACCCACCACCAGAAAATTGTCTCCCTTGATCATCATGTTAAACTACTATGCTGGGAACTTCCATCAAGCCCTGGATTTTCTTCAGCCATAGAGGGTTTCAAAGCATTTTTCCTTAAGGGGTAGCTCCTTCAGTACCTCCCATACCCCACTCCTCCCAACTGGCTAGGATTTGCTTAAGGCTATAAAACACAGTGTTACACTAGTAGCTGTCACTCAGGTCTTAGGAGTCAAGTCCCATTCCCTAGCTCTGTATCTGGTATCTTCTTGTGATTGCTGCCTCCCCACTGCCACACTGCCTTACCCTGTCTGGGGCTGACTTAGTGGAGCCTTTCCTTATCTGTGCCCTTCTCTAAAGCTGAACAATAGAGGCATTTACAAACTTGATTGGGAATGAACTTGTGAGCCCAATCATTATTTAATCAAGCTGGTGGATGTGGAAGAAAAGAGCAAAACCACTTAAATATGGATGATAATAGTCCCTGACTTCACCTCGACTTGTGAGAAATAATTACTCTTCCCAGAGACACATACAGTAAGTCAGAAGATTGCCATTTACTGCTCTTGCTTTCAGCATATCCCTCATCATTATACATGGCATTCCATCTATCAGCCAAAAATAGACTTCACTGACATATAGGTTATAAATTCATCTTGGAAAAAATAATACTCCTTTGCTGATGTGTGTATATAATATATGAGTATATACAACTTAGTTCAGTCTTAATTATAATATATAGTATCCCATAACTTGTTTTTATTTTATCTACATTTTTTAAAGTTCAAAAACTCTCTGATGTATAACTTTCTACCCTATATTAATTTGGTTGAAAATATTTTTAAATTGAGACACTATTTTTGCCCATTTCTTCTATAAATATTGCTGAATTTTTCTTGGAAATATTAATTACTTTTTGAAAGAAATACACAAAAGGAAAAGGACACTTTATTGTCAAAATTTGAATGATATAAGATCATTACTAATTGGTTTACATAAACAGTAAGGTTCTTTGGTTCTAAAAAGGCCTATACTATTAATACATAATAGTTGTGATTGGTAAGCACTTTATATATATTATCTTCATAATATGAATTTATCTTCATAACATCCCAACATGGTAGATGATATTATTTTACCTATTTTGAAAATATATGATGCACCTAAGACTTAAAAAAGTGAGATCATTTTCCCAAAGTTACAGAGCTAATTAGGGACAGAGCTAAAATATAAAATTATATAATACATTCATTTTAACATAATGAGACATGATCTTTGCTTTCCCTTTTCAGAATGTGATGGGCAATAATTTTGCCACATTTACATAACTAACAAATTAACCAACTAAAGAAATGCAGTAAATATTAATTCCCACATACTCATGTGTGTAAGAACAGTACATTTTCCACAGATTACAGCAATGTAATTTCTGATTCCAAGCCTTGTTATTCTCAATTCTTCTAAAATCCTTATCTTCCTTTTCCCAAAGCCCAAGAATGCATCTCCCAATGTCCAGTGACCTAAAATGATCCCATGAGTGGAGCGGCTTTTTTTGTAAGACAGGCCCTGGTCAGTCAGGCTAGATGCACTTTACATGCATTCTTCACTGAGGGGTTGCCACATCCTTGCAAGCAGGATCTGAGTCCACACTTCTCCTGGACCCAGAACTCTTTCTCTTCTCTGCCTGTTCTCCACCCCATCATTTTTTTTTTTTAGCCAGGGGCAGTGAAATGGGGACCTGACAATCACCTCCTCTCCCCACTCCAGCTGCCCTAGCTATACCTGGGAATCCTATTTTTCATTCTCCACACCAGATTGTCTCCATTCACCAAAGTGTTTAGGCCTGTGGAAAAGAAAACTGCAATGACTGACGCTCTGCTTCCACCTCACACCTGGTTTCAATGCTTCCTCACGGCAATGAAGTTTGGAGCCAACTGCCCTCTTGAATGGGAAAAATAAGGGTAGGAGAACTACAGGAGATAATGTGTAAATTTATATCTCAAAATGTAATCAAAAGCCACACATATTTAGGAATTATGAGAATTGTCTTGATTCTGAAGGGGCATGGAAGTAAGCTAGAGGATGCCTAATAAATAAAAGGAATGATCTCTATCCCTAGGAGCTCACCACCTATTAATAACTGGAAGAAAAACAAAACAAATATCTATTAAACTGTCAGAGAACAACCATGCCAAACTGCAATGGGAACTCAGAGAGGGGAGAACTTAGAAAGAGCTGAAATAATGGAAATACCAAAGTATTTTAGTGATATCCACTGCCAAATTAAGTAGATAGTACAGTGCAATTCAAAAATATTAACTAACCATGTACTAGGTACCAAGCATGCTACTAGGTACCAGGAATGCAAAGAGGGAGCATATTTTATTTTCTATATCAGGGAAAGGGATCTGAAGGTGGGCAGAGGAGGAGGGAGAGACATCGAAAAAATACTTTTAAAAGGATGGGATTTTGAGTTGGGTATTAAAGAGAGAGTAGAATTTTTGCAGTGGAATTATGGTTAAAGAAAAAACTGCAATGACAGAATTGATCAAGTTTTGGGCTTTCCCTTTCCCCTCAAGCTTGGGAGCGAGTGTTGTTAGGAAAAGGAAACAACATAAGGGGAGGGGAGGGATTTTTTCATCAAATACACCTTGGTTAGAAACCACCTCATAGGATGCGAAAGGATGGGAAGGGGCTAGTTCAGATTCCCTTCAATAGGTCGAGGATGAGAGTTTAAACAGAAACCATCGCTTGCAAAATAATCTGCAAATTAATGGCTCAAGGTCAAAATTGTATACCTCTTTGTTTAGGTCCATATAATCAAACCATAGTCAAAATGATGTAACAGTAACTCCACAAAGATCGTGTGTTCCAAAAATGAGACCTCTGACTATTCCAGCAACTTGTCTTCCTGGTTCACTAATTCTGAACGGTGCAGTTCAGGGCCGTTCTATGAACTCCAGCCTGCAGGTCCTCCAAGTCCCTGTCCCTAGGCGCCCCCTCTTTTGACTCACTCCTTGGTTCCTCTGCTTTGGATTGTCTCTTACCACAGGAGACCAAACCAACTTACCATATTTTCTCATTTACTACAGGTGTGTACCTGGCGGTCTCTGGACAGTGAGCTTTCACAAATGAAGGTGCTATCAAGACTCATCAGAGACCCTGCTCCTATGGAACTGGCTCTTTCTAGCAGCCGCACCTGACAGCCCTGTGACTCCACTACCTCAAAGCCACTCTGCCTGTCCTGACAAGCCCAGTCTCTCTATGGATGTGAGCTTTAAATTTTTTGTTGAGCTCTTTAGCATGGTTTTGTTTTGTTTGTCTTATAGATAAAATCTCCAGGACTTTTTGGCTATGTGGTCATAATTGTACTCATTCTCCTGAGGTTCTGCTGAAGTATCACAAATTCTTTCAAATCCCTCTTCCTCCCATCTGCCATCTGTGTACTGATGATCCTATGATGCATTTAAGAGATTCAGAGGGCAGGACACAGGCACAGGTCCAACAAATTTGCACTGTGGTTTCGTAGCTGGGGATCTAACGTCACAATTTTATGGAAGTTTTTTTTTTAACTTCTATAATCATGGTAGTACCTGAGTGGTAGAATTTAATACTCTGGATATCACATATTTTATGTCTAAAGCATGGACAAACACAAAGCCAGGATCATTGTTAAAGTTTGAAAAATGTCTCATATGTCTCATAATCAACTTGGATTTCTTTCTCTCTGGGGAAAGCCAACTGCCATGTCATGAAGACACTCAAGCAGCCCTGTGGACTCCCATGTGGTGAGGAACTGAGACATCCTGCCAATAGCCATCATTAATTTGTCAGTCAGTCAGGAGTGGCTCCCTTGGAAGTGGATCCCCCGGCCCCTCAAGCCTTCAGACAACTAAAGTCCGAATGGACATCTTGACTGCAGCCTCCTGGGAGATACCAGCCAGAACATCCTAGTTAAGCCACTCCCAATTCCTGACCCACAGAACTCTCTGCAAGCAAAGAAATATTCATTTGTTTTAAACCATTAGCCCTGGCTGCTATGGCTCAGTGGCTTGAGTGTCAGCCTGTGAACCAAAGGGTCACCAGTTTGACTCCTAGTCAGGGCACATACCTGGGTTGTGGGACAGGTCCCCAGTAGAGGGCACTCAAGAGGCAACCACACATTGATGTTTCTCTCCCTCTCTTTCTCTCTTCCTTCCCCTCTCTAAAAATAAATAAATAAAATCTTTAAAAAACATTAAGTTTGGGGTAATTTGTTATACAGCAATAGATAACTAATATCAATACAGACCATTAATACAATAGATAGCTAACGTCAAATGGCCTTTTCATTTAGTTTGGACAATAATGGTTTATCTTTGCCCGTGTCTGTAGGATTAGTTCCACATTTGCTAATTGTCAAAATTAATGGTTTTGAAAATACCATAACCTTTGAACAAAAGTGTCTACTAACAATTTATTTATTTACTTTCACTAGAGAAGGAACTTACGAGTTTCTTTGCTTGATGAAACAGTCCCTAGAGAAATCTTAGACTTGAGAAATACTGTACTACTTTTTTGCTTGGGTAGACACCCTGGATTTAGAATCTTGAACCAGCAGAAAGCTAAAGTTCTCCCTTTACTGAGATCTTGTTGCATTTCTTCCAGAAGACTCAGTTTCTGATTGTTGCTGGGGCCTTAGGTAATTGTAAGAAAGAAACAGGAACCCCTGTGGATGGCAGCACTTGGCCTTTATGATGGCCCCTAATGATTCCTGCTTCCTGATCTTTATGTAGTCACGTGATTTCTTCCCTTTGAGCATAGACTGTATCTAGCGACTTGCTTCTGAGTAGTGAAATATAACAAAGAGATGGGATATGATTTGTAAGACTAGAATACAAAAAACAAACAAGCAAGCAAACAAACAAAACATGTGGCTTCCATTTTGCTTGCCTTCTCTTCCTCTTCTATCCTGAGGAAAGCCAGCTGCCATGTTGTAAGCTGCCCGGTAGAGAGGTCCACTTAGCAAGGAAATGCTGTCTCTGGCCAACAGCCAGCAAGTACCTAAGTTCTCAGTCCAACAGTCCATAGTAGCCGAATCCTGCCAATAATAAGTGAGCTCAGAGGGGATCCTTCCCTAGCCGAGCTCCAGGCAACACCTTGACTGTAGCCCTGTCAGAGACCTTGGGCCAGAGGTGTCTAGCTAAGCCATGCCCAGATGCCTGAACCACAGACACTATGAAACAATAAAGATTTGTTTTAAGCCACTGAGCTTTGGGATAACTTGTTACACAGCCAGACATAACTGTGTGATAACTAGATAAAATAAGGTTAAATTGTTCTTGTTAATTTTTATAATAAAAATTTATTATATTATTTATATATTATAGTATCACATAATATTAGAATGAAGGTTTTTCTCTTCTACTGAGGTTTTACACATAATAGATTTTACAGGGATTCAGTCACTGATTATCCCAAGAATAAGAATATGTTAATGTCAGTGAAGATATTGACAAAGCATTAATTCAACACAAAAATGCATTATAAATATCACTGGTTGACAAAGACATTTAAATTTTTAAAAATTCCTTTTTTCTCTCTCATTATTCTATTGACAATTATCATACTAGTCATACATGAGCATGAATGTATCTCCATGTAGCCTGAGTCATATTCATAGTAACACATTTTCCCTAAACATAACCCAGGCATGCTGCACTTCTGGTTTGATTTGTCAACTTTTTGTTTCTTTTACCATGCTTTTGATTAATAAAAGAACTATTGCAATCATTTTGAAATAATTCAAGTTTGGAAATTTCCAAACAAATCTAATTTATATCTTTCATCCTATAAAGCAAAGAAGCAAATATTTATATATAGATACCATTAGCTATTTTATTCTTTGGAGCTCAAATTTGGCAAAGACAAAAATCAAGAAGAGTTGTTTTTTTAAAAAAACAAGATGTGTTATTAGAGAGTTACCTTTCCAAACCGTACAGGGCCCTGTTTTCCAAGAGATTCTTTCAAATATTTAAGAAATAGATTTGTTATTTAAACTTTGGTAGAGCATAGAAAAAGAGAGAATGCTTCCCCATATGAGCTTATGAAACTATAACTCTGAGAGCAAATCTGACAGAATGAATGAGCAGCTTGATGGCAGCAGACATGAGGGGGACAGAGAGCAGAACAAGGGAACCTCTCAGAGAGATAGAAGAACAGACCTCTGAAAAATTTGTACTTCAGGATCTTAACTCTGATCAACTGTCTGCACCAGAGAAGGATTTTGTGTTTACTGAATATAATAATGGCAGTCGAACCAGTCCTGACTCTCCTAAAAAATAGATGTATACTGTTTCCACTTAAGACCCACCTGTCTTCCCATTTGTGTTTTTTTATACCAAATGTTAAATTCTGGCATCAATTATAGAGCCTGAGGTTCTACTTCTTTTTAACAGAACAAAATAAAGAGGGGGATTTCCCTCATAGTCATCTTTTCTTAATTCATAGCTATCCCTTGGCTGTCTCTTGTTGGAGTTTCCATGGTAACCAGCTAAATAACATGGTAGCAATGCAAAGATTTCCTATATGATGCAGTAATTTTCATTTAGAAAACAATCAGCTGCCATCATATCTCTGTCTGTGCTTTAAAAAAAGTCCTAGCCAGCGCAGGATAGCTCAGTTGGTTAGAGTGTTGTCCCTATACGCCAAGGTTGCAGTTTCGATTCCTGGTGAAGGCACACACATGCAAGAAGCAACCAATGAATGCATAAATAAGTTGTACAACAAACTGACCTCTCTCTCTAACCAATAAATAAAAAGTTTTAAAAAACTCCTAGAGTCTCTGCATGTTCCAGGACCAAACCAAACTAGCAAACACACACACACACACACACACACACACACACACACACACACACACCAGAAAGTGAGAGTGTTTAGTGGGCTCATGAATAATCATTTCAAAGGCTTCTTAGGTGCTTTGAAAGCAATTCTAAGAAAACCCTGCAGCTAAATAAAAGGCTATTTCTGGTTCTGTCTTTTTAAAATATATAATCATCAATATCCAGCTGACTTGGAAAAAATTTATGAGAAATGATGAATAACAGGTACAGAATTCTATTACACACCTAAAACTCAGCTGTGGTCTTTCCCTTCTCCCCTGTCTTCCTGCCCCTGAAACCCCAAGGCAAAGAAAGGAATGAAGGCTTCTAGACACCGTTGGATGAGTCAAGGTACCGCGGCCCAGACAAGCTAAGCACCGGGCTCTGTCACCACACAGACACAAAGGCATCCAAGAAACCACAGCCCTCTGGTTTCGGGGCTCCAGCCTGATTAATCAAATCGGCACAGAGTGTGTATGTAGAGTTCACCCACAACACAAACACCGTCGATCCCTCGGGGTGGCTGGCGGACAGAAATGTCCATCGAGCGGTGATTCACCCAGGCAGAGGAAGGCCTCCGAGGGCAGCCAATCAGAGTCGGCCCAGGGAAGAGTCACTTGGCTCTTACAGGAAGCCATCTAATTATATTACTGTAATCCTCGGGCTTGCATTTTTCAGCCACCTCAACACGAACTCACAGACTTCACCGATTATGTAATTACGGAAAACTTCACAACAAACACTAAGATTCCTTCTGGAGGCCACATTGAGAACTGGGGTGTGCATCTGAGTGTGGGAGGGAAGCACAGGGCGCACAAAGGGAAGAGCAAAGAGATTTACTGAACTTAAAAGGCCGCCCTTTAAAAGGGGGCCTCTACCAGACCTCCCCTTTCGGGCGCACATTTTTTGCACCTGCAACTGTTTGTGGGCTGGAAAGCAATAGCCTCCTGCCCCCCCTTCTCCCAAGAGACCATGCTTTCATGCCTTGGCCCCAAATGTGTCATTTTCCTGCCAGGGGAGAGAAATCAAAAGAAACCAAGTTTTTAGAACTTTGCTGTAAAGAAAATAATAATTCCGAGAAGGATTGGAGCCACATTTTCAGGTTAGACACAGTTGTTAGAGAAATGTCAGAAGGGAAAACATTCCTCTTCATTGTCTTTCCTAAGTTGTTGAAGTTCATTTCACTGGGTGCTGTGTGGCCTCTGTAGCATCGTTCCAGCGGGGCTACCGCAAGCTTTGGACCCAGCAGCAGGGAGCTGCACTCAGACCACGGCATTCAAAGCATAGGTTCCAAATGGACCTTCCTGATTCTTCACAGAGAAGACACCTTATAAATTATTTTCAATAAAACAAACCTTTGATACCAGAAGTGAACTGTGGAATCTCAACGATGGTGCACACGAAGGAAGTGCTGACAAATGCTCTTGCTTTAGCCGGTGTTTGTGGGCGGGGCATGGGTGAGAGCTAAGATCAAAATTTGATTTTGGCCATTGATCTACTTCCTGCCTCCTTCCCCCACGCATCTCGTATGCTGAGATGAAAGTTGGAGTAGAAAGCCTCTTTTAAACCACTATGACCTGTTCTATTCAAAGCAGCATCTGTGAATTTTTATAAGAGTGGCCAAGATTTGCCCAATTATTTCTCCACACTATCCAGGGAATAGAAAGTTTCAAATCAAGAGTCATAATTGAAGCAAAAGTGCTGGGTTTGTATGATAGAATGCATTGCCAAATAAACAGAAGGTACAATGAAGCCCCTCACTCAGTATATATAATAGCACAAGGATGAACTTGATTGAACAGATTAGAATAGTAGATGCAGATTAAACAAGCAAACAAACAAACAAACAACCCTTAGTTTTCTTCAGTTTAACCTGAAAGACACAGAGGGTTTTCTACGTGCCACAAACCTTGAGGAATGTTGAGGGTACAGGGGTTCTCACATATCTTGTAAAATACGGGTGTGTCATGGGGTCAGGCAGCTAAAGATTTTTAAAAAGTAGATATATGTAATACCCTCAACAGGAGGGAAATAATTATTATCTTGGCTAGAAAGAGGGATCCTTCTTATCTCATTCTATGGTTCTATCTAGTATTAACACTTTTGAAGTAGGTAGGTTTGAATTCCTGGCTCCTGTGAAGGAAAGACCCAGTGATCTTCAGTTCAGCTGTTTCACAGAAAGATGAGGGGATATGGCTTTCAGAGTTTGTCATCACTGGCTCCTGAGTCACACCTGTGCTGAGAGATGTACTGATGGTATGGAATTGGAAGGGGCTGTTCAGGGGAGAGATGGGGAGCCTGGGTATCAAGATATAGATTAAGGAATAAGAGGTAATGTGAGAAGGAGAAAAGAAAAAATGAGATAAATTCGGGAGCAAAACATAAAATAGCAAATTACGTTGGACTGCTTGGAGTGGAAAGAATGAGTTTCACTTAAACTTATGCGGGCCTGACCTCACTGAGGTCAAATGGGACAGACAGGAAGTCTGCCTAGAAAATACCCAGAGAGGGCGGGGCTTTAGAACCAAAGAGAGCAAGGGTCAGGACTCTAGGAGGCATTGTAGCTACACAAATGGAATTCCCAGGAAAGGCTTACTTTAGGACTCTGCTCTTGAATAAAATCATTCCTCCTTTCATGGGCTCACATTGGTAAGGGGGAAAGGATCAGATGAAAATTCAATGCCAAGGCCTAAATAATAGCTACTAAAACAATTAACCTGGGAGGAAATTTTTGAAGGATTAGATGCACTTGAGAGCTAGAGATCAATATTCACAGATCTCTGCTTTCATCTCGATTTAGACACCAAATGCGCAGATTTAGATGCCTGTATCTGAGAACGGAATCCTAATACATCTTTTCACTTTGCAAAGCCTCTTCCATGGATGGCTTTCTTTCCTCCTGATGCGCACAAATAATACAGATTGGGGAAAAGGGCAGTGTAATGAAAGCTTTTTGCCTCTGAATCCACTCAAATGACGGTTTCCTTTGGAGGAGAAAAAAGAATTTTTCCTTTTTATTTTATTTTTCTTCACTACTTGAGAGAGTACATCACTTGGTCTTATCTATTTCAGCATTTTGATATTTCAAATACTCCTCCCAGCCCATGCTGGGGGTCTTTCTTTTGATGAGCGGGTTTTCACGGGGACGTTGGAGGAGCAGTGTGCTTCCTGGTGCTGGAACCACAGGTAGAGGCCCTGGAGATGCCACAGCTGGTGCCATTAACACTGGAGGCCCCGGGGCACCAGCAGCAAGCTCTCCAAATGCAGCCTCTTCTCCGAGTGTGTGAAACTGAAAAAGAACTCCAAGTCTGACTATTTCCCTCCCACCCGACAAAATGTTACTGAGGGTTTATGATGTGCTCATCTTCACTACCAAACATGAAACAGAGATACATAAAAAATGGAAAGTAATCAAGATGTTCTACAAGGGGCAATCTCTCCCTTTCATTATTGCAGACATCACTGACCTCTTTTGAACTGTACTGTTCTGTTATTTTGGGTCACGTCTTTGTCTCTTTATCTCAGTCATCCAGTGCTGCAGAGTTTTAAAAACTGAAGTTACTTGTGGAGATATTGCTGGACTCCCTCTAGCCTTGTCTGGAGAGTGAAGGATGGCCTGGCTTATGGACACTCTTCGTCATAACCCAGAGGCTTAGCAACTCTCTGCTTACTCCATCTACTAGATTATCTGTATGCAGTTGGGAAATTCCACGCGATGCTTCCTGAAAACAAACTTTCTACTCGGTGGTTTAGATGAGAGCTGCAGAATGCCTAGACAAATCCCTTGTTCCAATACGCATGGTCGCAAAGAAATACCTAAGCCTCTTTTCCCAGTACAATCTCTCAGTCCTCTTTCCTCACTGAGCTTTTGCCTGGTTTATAGATTTTTCAGGGTTTCCCATGGTTGACAAGTAGCAATTATTTCTCCTTTATAGGAGAAAGTCAACTTGACAACCTCCCCACTCTGGCAGTAAGTACGTACAAAATAATAAGTAAATCATTGTAGATATACAGGTGAGGTTTTGTCAGTCCATCCACGGTATTTAACGAGTGACTAATGTGTGCAGGGGGGCCTGGTGGGAGATACTCTTTATGGATTATAAAACAATAACAACCACCAACAGATGAAGCACTAGCCACAAGATTCAGAAAACTCAGGAATAGAAAATTTGTGTAGGTTTCAGAAAGCAGTCATCTAATGCAGCACCTAATGACAGAATAAATCTTCTTTAAAACGCTTCATATGAATGTATTAACTGACCACAAATCAGTGCATGTTCCGGGGTGTAATCATTCAACAGTGTTCTTTTGATTTACCTACACATATAATGACACAGAAAGAAAAAGAAACCCCTGAGATTTATTTCTTTGTCACCAAAGCTAAGCTCTTTAAAAGTTGGTATACTAAATATATGTATTTTAAAAATATGATGGCTCTCTGTTACATTTATAAAAATAATTACAGTTGAGGGGGCACTTAACTTCTACTAGTTTGTCTAGTAAAAGAACACACACACACACCTGTGTGTTTCTGAATCAGAAAGAATGTTAATGGGTTCTGTTTAGAGATAATGGGAGGGAGCTGACCGAAACTCTTGTGGGCCAGGGGTGACATCAGCAGGGCCTGCAGAACCATGGTCCCGGCAAACAGGATAAAAGAAAGATAGTCCTGGAGTTTGTTGGGTAGAACAGAATAGAAAGGAATATTGAAACATAAGAACTTCTTTCTGTGTAAAGAGTCTTTTCAAACATAGCTGTCTTGGAGAAAATTCAAACTGCCCTCTCTCAGTGATTCATTTTACGATAAATTTATGTTTGTGTAGTTGCCACATAAGGAAAAGAAATAATTCCATCAGACTCCTAAGGAAAGGCACCACTTGGTCAACCGCTGGGCCTCACCAGCCCAACCGGTGAGCCCAACCCATCAGCCCATTGATTTCATGACGTTGATTTCGTCATGAAATCAACCCTGGTCTGAGGCAGGAGAGACCTAAGGAGTGTGATGGGAAGTCATCATTGAGACACCCCTAGGGTTCATCCCTAGGGGTCTTGGGATCCCAAGATCTTGAGCCCTTGTTCCAATGTATGGACTTCTGCCCTGTAAGACCTGGTCCCCATTCACGAATTCCTGATTCAGGAGCAGAGACTGAGCCACCCCCAGTCCTTGCTATGCCCACAGTTTCTCTGGGCTGGGTGGTTGCCTACCCAGGAAATGGAGAAACACCCATACCTATTTCTAATGCCTGCTACTTTGTGTTAGGTTCTGTGCTTCTGTCTGCTCCCCCAAACATCTATATACTTTCCAGATGCTCCTTTTGGCATCTAATAATCCCAGTTCTAATTTATTTGAACATTCACCTAGTAGTAGGAAGCATGCCGGGCAACTCACATGCATGGCCTCACTTAAAACTCACAGCAAGGCCATGAGAAAGATTATTTCCATTTCACAGAAAAGAAGTCTGAGGCTATGAGAGGTTAACTTCTTAGTCAGTTAACCTCACTAGCTGTGTTCAAACACAAATTTGTCATTCTTGTTTCTCCTTCATGAGGGATGCTCTAGGTCTAGTCTACAGCAGGGCCTGTCTCCCCTCAGTGGAAGACAAACCTAGTCTAGAGCCTTCTCACTACATGTGTATTCTGCAATATCATATGCTCATTTGAATGTTTCAGTGTCTTCTATAAACAAATGTGCTTTTGTTCATCAACTATAATCTCATTTTTTAAAAAATTACTGCTACTGCAGTCATATCCTAAGTGACATTTAAGAATCTAACAAGCATGTTAGGAAGTACACAGAACAAAGTCCCCGATCTCTCTGCTTCTTGGATGTATAGTGGTGCCTCAGAAGACCTCATAAAAGGAAAAGGGCGAGAATCTCTGAGAGGAAGTTTTCTGAGAGTGTTTATGTGACAAAGAAGTCAGGAAAATATGATATTGTTGTGATTCTCTTCATCATTTCAGGATCTGAAGTGTTCAGAAAGAAAAAGACTCCAAAAGGAAGATAGACTTCCAGAGGATGTGACTCATAAGGAGGAATACAAAAAAGAGGAGAAAAGTGACTTGTCAGATGGACAATGGGCTTTTATGTCAAGTATATGGAGCCATGTGGAAGAATACAAAGAAGTGGAAGTGAGAAAGGAAACAAAGAAGGTATAAGAAGATGCTCCTGGCTTGGGCGGAGTGAGGGGGTGGGGTGGGGAGGCAGAGAGCAAAGGAAATGGGTGAGGAATGGACACAAATACGGAAGACCTTTGTGTATGAAATAGAGAAACAAATGCCTGACTTTTAGTATCTTGAAAAATGTTGCCTATTTATCAACAAGAATGAAAACAAATTCTCTAATGCTCCACTTACAGGATACATTAGCCAGGAGAAAATCTGGGTCTTCTTTCCTCTGATAGGCAGAACAATAACAGAAAGAGTTTCCAAGCTCATAAAGGGAAGGTTCCTAGAAAAAGAACTTGAGAAGTGTGTTTCCTAAAAGAGATACCACAAGTCTTCTTTTTTTTTTTTTTTGCTTGGCTATTACCAGTAAGCCTCAAGGAAACCAAGGAAAACAAACACAGACAGAAAAAGGGAATTGACTTCCTTGTCTGGGTCACTTCTCCATGTCTCCACAAGGCATGGTGCCACTTAGCAGTCCTCAAAAATTTTTGGACGACTTTTCCTCTGTCTCTGAGGAAACACTTGTATCAGAAATCTCTGTTTATAATACCAAGTACCTCAGAAAATGCCATCTGGTGCTCTTGAAGTTAACATTCTTGTACAAGTTTATCCTGATGAAATCCTTGGCATTTTCCTGAGGCTCTTCTTGCCTTTCTGCCAAATGTTAATTGGTACCTGTTCCTGTAAGTCTTGAATTCTCCTTTTCCAGCTGTAGAGATCAGGCTTAAGGGCACTTTTTGACTTCAAAATCTTTTCTCTGGAACTGTGTCTTGGTTTCCAGCCCAGACCAGAGCACCTCCTCAGGCTCTGCATTGTCATGCTGCTCTCCTTGAGGCCCTCACACTGTATCTTTCCATCTTCCTCTAGTGGTCTCCATTTCACAGAAGTGACCCACTCTATGGGTTATTTCAAAGTTTGCAAAATACATTAGGATGCGCTGTCAACTGTCATTCAGTATCTGTCAGTCACCATGGGTGCCTGAGACTTCTATAGTATTTCCCATTGTCATTCAGCTCCTCTCAAGAGCCCATACACACTCTTCTTTAAGCATTATTTTCACTTCCATTATTTTCTATGTAACAAGTAGGTCTGAGAAATAGCACAATGAGAGTGAGAATGAATCAGCTCTGATTCCAGAGAGATCTAATTTTAAATCCTGGTTTCTTCCTTTTTTTATCTCCTTCACTAAACTTTGCACTTTCATGTAACATCTTATTTCTTTATTTTTAAAGTGAGAGTTTATTCAAAGTCATGAAAGGCAATGACCTACATCTAAGATTACTCTATGCAGCAAAGCTATCATTTAGAATAGAAAGGCAGATAAAGTGCTTCCCAGATAAGGTTAAAGAAGTTTATCATCACCAAGCCCTTATTATATGAAATGTTAAAGGGGCTTATTTAATAAAAATAAGAATATCAAAAATATAAACAGTAAAATGACAACAAACTCACAACTATCAACAGCCACACCTAAAAAAAAAATAAAAACAAACTAAGCAAACAACTAGAACAGGAACAGAATCACAGAAATGGAGATCACCTGGAGGGTTAGCAGCGAGGAGGGAGAGGAGGTAAATGGGGGAAAAGGTACAGGGAACAAGTAGCATAAATGGTAGGTAGAAAATAGACAGGGGGAGATTAAGAATAGTATAAGAAATGTAGAAGCCAAAGAACTTATATGTACAATCCATAGATGTGAGCTAAGGTCGAGGGAATGAGGGGGGGTGCTGGGTGGAGGGGAATAAAGGGGGGAAATAGACAACTATAATAGTATAATCAATAAAATAGATTGAAAAGAATAAAGTGAGAGTGATGATGGAATTGTAAAGATTGAATGAGATAATGTATTCAGGTGGCTGGCATATAATAGGTGCTCAAAATATTTGTTGGATAAAAGAATGAATGAATTTATAAATTAATGAAAGAGGAGACTAAAGAGGAAAAAGGAGACCTTAGAGTATTTGCATATCTACTGTGTGGTAGTCTTACAATAAGATTCAGTTTAATAAGGGTAACAGATAGTTATACACAAAACTACCAACCACTTCAATCAGTACAGATGAAGGAGGAATGTGCAGGGGACTCTTGAATGCAAACAAATGGCACCTAACCAGGCCTGTCAAGCAGAGAGTTGAGAAGAACCATGCTGTACCTTTTGGGTAGCATCTTTGCCTGCCTCTTGTACGGTGATCACTTACCAATGCATTAAATTTTTATGTAAGATAAAATGACTCCATGTTGTAAATCACACCATAGAAATTCAGCCACCTTGGTCAATGACTTGGTGAGGTTATGGAGCTAGGGCTAAGTGTGTCTAAGGAAATATTCACATTTTCTTCCCAGGGTCCACGGAAGATGCTTTTTGGAGACCTGTTATAAAATACCAGGTGGGGATTTGCATACAAGTCTGGAATACAGGAAAATGAAACTTGGTCTTGGTTCTACTTTCTAGACTATATATCATCTACTGAGGCAGAGGCCCAAACCTCCACATTCTTTTGTTTTGCAGCTACCAAATGTCACCCAAATTACCAGTGTGCTATTGAGACAGTGTAAATGATGTGAGATACAAGCATTCTTGGACATGTCTCCAAAGTTAGTCATTTCCTATAGATGAGTTGATTCCTAATCCTGACAAAATTATTAACTCTATACAACCAAAAAGGCTACTTTTCTATGAATTATTAAATGACTTATTTTCCACACTTTTAAATATTTTTCTCCTAAATGAAAGTGTCCAAATGCTAGGACTAACCTCACAAATGTTTGATCCCACAATATATTTCTATTTAATAATCAAGTAGCACGTTTTATTGGTAAGTTACTGCCCCTTCCCCTCCCAACACAAAGAAGTCGGAGAATAGCCCTATGTTGCAGATAGTCCTGTTCTCTAGCTTTTCAGATGAGAAAACTGAGGCCTGGTTAGAGTAGATGATTTGCCTAAACTTTCACAGCACCTAGGAGAAGATCTAGGAATCTCCCTAATGCCTGTGTTTTTAAATCTGTTGCTTAGTCATGAGACATAAAGCATCTCAGGAACTACCAAGACTGTTAAAAACGTTCTGTTAGTGGAGATGATTCCCAGGATTTAAAATGTAATAAACTTCAGGGAGGAAAATAAATCACCTTAGAACATAAAACCACATTGGATAGCCATGGAGTCTCAACCTCAGCTTTGAATATTACTTATGCACGAGTTGGAAAATTATGTGATATGGCTGCCTGGATTTGGCCACTCTTCAGTAATGTCTATCCTATTCAAGTACTCCTGTGCAACCTCAGCTTCTAAAAGTTATGAAGGGAATTTTTGTTCAGCAAAATGTTCTTGTAAAAGTCATCTGCTATTAAAATGTAGTCACAACTCTGAGGAATCTCTTACTAGAAAGCAATGCATTATTTCAACATGAATCACACAGGCTCAACTGACTGTTTTCCCAGGATGTTAGAACTGACTGCTGCACTCAGCTGAGAACTTTACTACATCTGTGATTGAGGTGCCCAGTGAACGACTGGGCAACCCAACCATATTCAGAAAGAGTGTGTTATATGTAAAAGGGAACCCAGGGGAATGTGGTTAGGGCAACTTTCAATTGAAAGGACTACAAATTAGAAAGAATATACATAGGGAACATTAATCACTACACACTTAAATCATATTTAAATGGGTCTATCAAACACTTCTGGAACATTCTTCCTTTTTCCATTTAGGTGTGAAGAGAAGTAATATTCCAACATGGAAAAAGGAAGTTGCTCTAGAATCAGGCCTTGAGAGATGAGTGTCTTTGTGCATGACAGTGGGTCACGACCATCCTATAAGACTCCTTAAGCACCCAGATGCCTGTGGTGTTGTAATAGGCAGTGCATAGGTTAGCAATGTGCTTTAAATTCCAGTCTCACTCTAACCACAATTTTTACTAATGACATTCATCAGGGAAGGAAATAAGAGGATGGTAGTACATTTTTTCATCAAACTACCTAGCATTTGAACAGCGCTTTGTTCTTTGAAACTAGTTTTACACATCCTCCTTTTCCTTCATAAAAACCAAGTGTATTATTATCTCCATTTTTAAAATAAGGAAACTGAGACCCAGATGAAACTAAGATGCTTACCAGAGTTCACATAATAAGTTAGCAGAACTTTGATTAAAATCTAGATTTCTTTCTTCTTTTTTCTTCTATATCCTGGCACTTTTCATTTGTTTTTAATCCTACTGTATAAATTTTAATGTATTTTTAAATAAACTTTAATATTTACTGATCTCAAACAGCAAATATTTGACTGATATTCTCACACACACACACACACACACACACACAAACTTCTGCCTTCATTCTAGGAATGACATATATGTGGAAAACTTTACCTTATAAAGAATTAGAAGGAGACTTCTGGCCAAGATGGAGGCATAGGTGGACACACTGTACCTCCACGCACAACCAAGGTTGGAACAACAATTTAGAGGTAGAATAACACCCAGAAGTGACAGAAAATATATCTGAATGGAAGTCGGACAGACAAGAGGTTGGAATAGACCCGTTCATCCAGACCGGTAGGAGGGGCAGAGACGAGCAGTGGGCGCAGGTTGCAGCATGGAGAAGAGGGAGAATTGGGCACATAAGGCAACTGGGAGTGCATAAGGCATCTGGGGTGTGCAAGATCGCAGCAGGTGGACCCTGAGTATGCAAGCAGCAGCTGGCAGACCCAGCGAGGCAGTGATTGTGGAGCAGGGCAGAGGACGCAACCCAGGATACCAGGGAAGGGACTGAGATCCCAGGAAGAATGGAGCAACCGCCACTGTTCCCCCCTGCCCCACCCCCACCCCCACATACAACATCACAATCTAGCAACTGGGGTGCCCAGCCCTGGTGAACACCTAAGGCTCCACCCCTCACTGTAATAGGAGCGACCAGACCAAAAAAAAGAGAGAGAGAGAGAGAGAGAGAGAGAGAGATGGCTCAAACAGAAGAAGAAATCAGTGCCCCAGAACTTATCCTTTTGAGGGACCAAGAGATAGCTAACCTATCAGATGCACAGTTCAAAACACTGGTGATCAGGAAGCCCACATAATTTGTTGATTTTGGTCGCAAATTAGATGAACAAATGCAGGTTACCATAAAAGAAATGAAGGAAAATGCACAGGGAACCAATAGTGATGGGAAGATAACTGGGACTCAAAACAATAGAGTGGACCAGAAGGAAGAAAGAAACAACCAAACAGAAAAGAATGGAGAAATAAGAATTCAAAAAAATGAGGAGAGGCTTAGGAACTTCCAGGACATCTTTAAACGTTCCAACATCCGAATTATCGGGGTACCAGAAGGGGAAGAGGTAGAGCAACAGATTGAAAACGTATTTGAACAAATAATAAAGGAGAACTTCCCCATTCTGGCAAAGGAAATAGACTTCCAGGAAGTCCAGGAAGCTCAGAGAGTCCCAAACAAGTTAGACCCAAGAAGAAACACACCAAGGCACATCATAATTACATTAGCCAAGGTAAACATGAAGGAGAGAATCCTAGAAGCAGCAAGAGATATGGGGACAGTCACCTACAGAGGAGTTCCCATCAGACTGTCAGCTGATTTCTCAAAAGAGACCTTCCAGGCAAGAAGGGGCTGGAAAGAAATATTCCAAGTCATGAAAGACAAGGACCTATATCCCAGATTACTCTATCCAGCAAAGCTTTCATTTAGAATGGAAGGGCAGATAAAATGCTTCTCAGATAAGGTCAAGTTAAAGGAGTTCATCATCACCAAGCCCTTATTTTATGCAATGTTAAAGGAATTTATCTAAGAAAAGAAGATAAAAAAATGAATAGTAAAAGGACAGCAAACTCACAATTGTTAACAATCACACCTAAAGCAAAACCAAAAGAAACTAAGCAAGCAACTAGAACAGGAACAGAACCATAAAAATGGAGATCACGTGGAGGGTTAGCAATAGGGGAGTGGGAGGAGGAGAGAGGGGGAAAAGGTACAGAGAGTAAGTAGCATAGATTGTAGGTAGAAAATAGACAGGGGGAGGGTAAGAATAATATGGGAAATGTAGAAGCTAAAGAACTTATAAGTATGACACATGGACATGAACTAAAGGGGGTAAGTGGGTGGGAGGGGGGGGCTACAGGGTGGAGGGGAGTGAAGTGGGGAAATGGGACAACTGTAATAGCATAATCAATAAAATATATTAAAAAAAGAATTAGAAGGATATTTATCTCATTGATTCATAGAATATTTCTTTTATTGATTCACAAAGTAAAAAAGTACATATTTTTCATAGAATCATGAAGTTCCTTTTACTGACTTATTTGTCTTTGTTTTAAAAGTTAAGTAATGTAGAAAGTTACAGTAAATATTATAATAAATATGAGTATACACACCACATAGCACTGACTAACATTGACACATTTTGGTTTTGCTTTGTGTATGAATATGAAGTTGATATAGCTCCTTACTTACTTATCTCCTGTGTACTTTAATAACAAAAAATCCACATTTCTTGACCCAGAATCTAGAGTATGAGGTCACACAGAACGTGTGGAGACAGAAAGCTCTTCCCACTCCTGTGGCAAAAGCCCTGACAAAAAAAGTTTAAGTTATCAACAAGCCTCATCTCCAACTAAAACACAACCAACAGGCCCCAAACAAAATGCTGCTGGTATTCCCCTGAGGTAATTGTTGAGTCATTATTTGCTGCATTTCTTTAAAGAACTTCTCTTCTAAAGTTGTAGGTAGTACCTTGGTCCATACTCAGCTCTGTGGGGGGATTTTGCAAAATCATTCCTTTAAAATGATGTATGTATGTGTGTATTAGCTCCCAGTAAAAGGGAAAGGGAAAAAACCCTTGTGCAAGAGGAGGGACAGCAGCAAAGTAGAAAAATAATTGGTTGCTTTTTCTTTTCTACTCAAGGAAATATTCTCTACTCCACAGAACAGCTGTTCTGAAGTGTAATGAATTGGTTTAGCATGTTGAGAAACAGGGGAAACTGAGGTTATGGGAGAGCTTTGGGGTTTTTTTGTTGCTGTTGTTTTGGAAAGGTAAATACAACCCTATATTCAAGTCCTTTAATATAGGTGGCATATAAACTGATGGATGAGTCATTTGTTGTTGGAAAGTGAACAGTCTTGCCTAATGATATAGTATTCTTTTCAGTGTGTGTGTGTATGTATTTCTTTCTGGGCAATACCTCCCTTTGACTCATCTCATATTTTGAATTCTGAATTATAGCATTTTTTTTAAATTAGCAGAGTCATTCGCAAATTGTTTTCACCATTCATTTGTTTCTTCTTATTTTAGATTTGTGGCTGAAGCAACAAGACTATAAAAGGAACCCATAACTTTGATTGTTAGGGACTTTGGGCTATGGATGACAAATCAGAATAATACAGAAGAGATATTTCTGAAAATTTGTATTTCAGGATGTTTAAAAGAAAACTAAGAGACAGTGATAAAAGTACCATGTTTTATTAACATAAAATATTGTTAACAAAATAATATTCACATACACATATAAAATTATACCCAATTTATCATGATTCCTTATAGTACTGTTTATTTTTTTACATCTTTTATTTAACTTATTTTTTCCTTTGATGTCCATTTTTTTACTGTTTGTATAATTCACTCCAATGCTTTGAGATTATGAATCAGAGATGCATTTATGTATTCTAGAATGCAAAATCATCTGTTTCAGTGCACATGTATTCAGTCGGGGCCAGTGCCTTCTTGTCTGATAGGTGGGAAAGAGGAATCCTGAAACTGACATCCTTATGGAGGCACTGGGGTATTTTTTGGTGGTATTGTTTTCATTCTTATATTCATTTCTTTTCGTCTGTCTTCTCTTATGGCAACTTGGGCTTCCATGTTTTCCAAAGTGCTTTGGAATTCCTTTCTGTGATCTATTTTGCCACATGCATCCTAATCCTTCTTTGTGCTTCTCTCTACCTTTTGAGTTGTTATCTATCAAGTCATCATCAGGGATAGCACTGTGAGGTGCCAACGTGTGAACTGTTTTAAGTACACCTTAGGCTGTAGCTCTCAAGCAGTCCCATAGTTCAAAAGAAGTGGAAAGACTGTTCTGTAAGTTGAAGTACTTTGATAGGCTCTGGAGAAAATTGGCTCCTCTAAAAGAAAATAATGTTTAAAATACCCAGTTAGTTTTTTCACTGGGAAAAGAGAATCTATGACATTCTCCAAAATATCAAGTAGTCTGTCTTTAATGGATAATGTTACTTTTGTTGGTACCAACTACTAAAGACAGTTAAAACTTTACAGTTTATAGACCATGACATATCCTAAAAGTCCAATTTTTTACAGGAATTCAAAGGTATACCTGATGTAAGTGTTCTAAATACTAGATTAATAACATAAATGATATCCTTGGTATTATTTGCACTTTGGCTATTGATTTTCCTCCCTTTGGGGATACTCAATTTGATTCATATGTGTGTTGTTTGTGCTGTTATGAGCATGTACCTGATATTGTCGGTAAGTTGGTGCTGGATAACTGACTTGTCATTTTCCAGGATACCAATTGCCCTTCCCAGCTTACATCTTGTGTGGGCTTGGCAGACATCAGCTCCCCAGCACCTAGGACGCACTTCCTTCTCCAGAGTAACTTCACAGAAATCAGGACTCTGTTGCAACTGGCTGAGGTTGGAATTAACTCCTCCTCTGTCTGCATTACAAGAGAAATAAAAAATAACCAGTCCAGGCAGGTTTTCTGTATCCTTGGATTGATCTCTTTGCCTCTTTTCAAGAGCTCTTTCTGTAAAACTGCCAGACTCCATCTAAATTTAGCAATGTGATACGGTACAAACAGGCTTTCATGCATGCTGTGTCATCACGGGGATTTCAGGCTTGTCTATTTGGTCTGCCCTGGTGGATCTGACACAATCTCCTGTTGGTCTGTACTCAAGAATCTGGGTGGGAAGTGAAAGTACAGACAAGCCTAAATGGGCCATCTCCACCATGTAAGAGCTTGCCACTCTGCAGTTTGGAGACCCAGATTCAGGCCAATTCAAAATGAGAACCTTCAAATGAGTGTTCCAGAGGTAAAATGAGAATTGAATTTGCTTGCTACGTTTCAATGAGGCCCATAAAATAACAAAGGTTTTAGGGTACAGGGTCAAGTGTAAGGGTTAAGGACAGAAAGGGCCTTTTGCCCATCAGACCAACTAAATATCCACTCTGAGTGCTATGGCTATAGAAAGAAGGCACAGGGGAAGGTCAAGTGGTGCCCACGGCATCGAAATTTCCACTGCTGGCCTGCATCTCATCCAGGCCTTTTCCTATGACACTTTCACAAAGGGATTGGCTCCAAACCAAACCTGGGAGATACGTTAAATCCTCCCTGACTTTAAAGTGAAAAAGAGAATTATAGGGATTTGGAAAAACTAGCGCTGGGTGAATATTTATGTTTATGGTCCTTTACACCCCTTCCCTCCAAAAATTTACAGACAGCGCACATGTGCACGGGGTGGCACATACCATGGCTTCACTTTCCGCTGTTTCACTTACCCATGATCAAGGGCACTCTAAAATTATTAAATGGAAAATTCCAGAAACAAACAATTCATAAGGCTTACACTGCATGAAGTTCCGAGTAGTGTGATGAAATTTGGTGCCCTCAGGCTCCATCCCACCCAGGATGTAAATTAAACCTTTGTCCAGGGGATTCACAGCCACCTCAGTTATTCAATCAACAGTCGTGCATCACAGTGCTTGTGTTCAAGAAACCCTTACTTGACTCAATAACAGTCCCAAAGTGCAAGAACACAATGCTGGCAATTCAGATACGCCAAAGAAAAACTGTAAATGCTTGTTAAATATATCAGAAGGTCAGTAGTAGCCTAACACTGCATCACAAGGCCTCCGTCATTCATCTCACCTCATCTCGTCATGTAGGCACTGTAGCATCTCGCATCCTCACAAGAAGGAGGATGAGTTCAGTACAATGAGATATTTTGAGAGATTACATTCACATACCTTATTACAGTATATTGTTAAAATTATTCTATTTTATCATTAGTTATTGTTGTTAACCTCTTATCATGCCTAATTTATAAATTAAACTTCATCATAGGTATGTATGTGTAGGAGAAAACAGTACACATAGGGTTCAGTAGTATCTGTGGTTTTGGGCATTCACTGGGGCCTTGAAATGTCATCTGTGGATAAGAGGGGACTATCATCTGTGAGGATTTTTTCTCTTTGCTCTACTATTCCCTAAGTTACTTTTGTCACTTACACAACAAAGAATAAGCTGAAATTGTTTGGCATAAAGCATTTCACAATGTCTTTCTTACTTTAAAAATATTTTTTCTGATTATCAATTTCTGCTCACTGAAAAAATAGTCAAATATTACAGAAATGTGTTAACATAGAGCATGAGAGGCATTCCCCTTCAGCACATACCCAGATGTAACCTTTGATAAGTTTGTTGTATAGCCTGTTTCCCTCCACATATATACTAATATCTATCTATCTATCATCTATTTATGTATCTCTATTTCTTTTTTTACAAGAATGGAATCTTCCTGTTTTGTCATTCAACAATATACTTTTTAATGTTTTTTATGAAGATAACTTGATAACTTGTTCAGTTTTTAAGACTTCATTTCTTTAAAATTATGTTATACACAGAATGAAAGCAAAGAATACAGGAGATACTTGGAAAAAAAAATGCTTCCTATCTCTTCTCCACCCTGCAGTGTTACTCTGGTTTTGGAATGTTTTTAAAGCACATTTATGTGTATGTTTATGTCCTTGTGTAGTCTTGCATATTTTTCCACACAAATGTAATTGCACTATATATTTCTCATTCTGTTTTTAAATTTAGTACTAGAATGTTCTTTCAGGTGGAGCAAAGGATGTTCAATCTTAAGGTATAAGAGCTCTCTCCAGAAGGGCAGACATCATGTCCATCTGGTTTACTGCTTTGCGCACTCGAACTGGCACCCTGTCAGCACTTCATACTCAGAAGCCCTGAGAGTCTTCCACTCCAGTCAGTAAACTTCTGAAAGAAAAACTGCCCCTTGGCCATGTGCTCAACAGACCCATAGGATAATTCCTTCAATGGACTCAGGGTCACAATCTCCATGCAGTGAGGCCCATCTCTGGATGTGGGAACCATTTTGTGATCCAAAGTCGACAGAGATGTGTGTGGGCCTGGCTGGAGAGGTGATGAGGAGGCCATAGAGGTCGGCACACTTGGACTGTGCTGAACTTCTCTCTCATGTCCCACAGTCTGTGAAATATGCTCAGTCTTCTTGGGAGCAGAAAACCGAACTCTAATAGCAGAAAATGGGTTCTTAGTATTCTGTGTGTGTGTGTGTGTGTGTGTGTGTGTGTGTGTGTGTGTGTGTGTGTAGGCTGAAATAGCCAAGTAACAACATTAAATATTGTGTGTAATTGACATCTTAAGCACATTACAGTTTCTCTAACATATTACTCTGTCATACACTCCCCTCCCCAAATGTGATACTTGGTTTTTAACTCTTCAGTGCTAAGAAAATGACGTGATTCATGTCACCAAGTTTGAGCATCATCTCAGGCTATAAAAAAGCCAAATATTTCAGAGAATTTTAATTATAATTTTGAGGTTAATAGAAATTAAAACCAATATATTGTAGCCTTGAATAGGAGAGAAAACCTGCCTATTGGCAAGACTTCAATGGTCAACACCTTCCAGAAAGGCTCTGGAACTTATGACAAGACATGTATTATGCACTGACTTTGAGACATTAAAATGTCAACTCTAAGATTTATGGCCTTTGCAAAATGTGTACAATTTCTGTGGGGATTTTCCTCATCCCAAAGGACAGGGATAATAGAAAGGAAGGCTTTTATTAGGACTTAGTTTTTAAATGTTCTAAAAGTGTTAAGGAGTTAGGACGACTGTTGTCCAGCTGGCTACGGAAAGTTGGTACATAAATCAGAAGAAATTGGCCACAGTGAGTCTCTGCATGGAAAAGATCATACAAATTGGCAACTGATCATTGCTTTTCCTTTATTTTTGTATAAAATTTTCACAGAAAACTGTTTGCCAGTGTCTGAGAATAGTGACATTCTAACCCCTAGTAATTCTTAGGAAATGTAAGTGTAGGAACAGATTTCATAGAGTACCTTCAATCTTATATAAATCTCTGTAAATCACAGACCCTGTAAATGCCATTTGGACCTCAGAGCTCAAGCTGGGACTGGTCCTCATTCCTTTTGGAGCTTCCCAGGGCAATTACTGGATTTCTGGTGGAACCCTAGCCTTCTGGGCTGGCCAATTCTTACCAACTGCCTTCAGATTTTCCCCCATAGAATTTGGGGCAATCTTACCCCATTTGTGGCAAAAACTTGCCTCTTGAATTTTAAAGGCATCTGCCTTTCATAAGGAAAACCCAACCCTCTGCTTCTGACTCATTTGCACAGCATGTTACAGATGTCTATGTTGAAATGACTGCTTGCTGTTTCTGGCTGTGAACAGTCTCTCTATGTTGAAAACTGAAAACCTATGTGGTGGATGGCCTGAGTCCTGCCTAATGGTGCAAACTTCTCTATGATAGCACTTCTATAATGCATAGGGATGACAACGTAAGACTGGAAATGATTTGCTCACAGTTTCCTAAGCTCATGAAAATCAATGAATGAGCCTTTTAGAATGCATGGCATCTAAGTCCCTCTTTCAACTTGCATGTTATAATGTAAAACAAGTGTCAAGTGCTATCCTAAGGATGCAAATCTGTAAACTTGGAGCAGGTAGAGTTTTCTCTTTGCTCTTCATTTTGGAAGAATCAAATGGATTAAACATGGGAGATTCAATGGAAGAATCAATGTAGAAATGGACACTCTGAATTTGGTTGTCACCTGAATGGATCCATGTCATTCTCTAAAATATGGCTCCCTCTTGTCCATTTGTACTGTCACTGCGCCACTCTGAGCCTTCAGGATCTCTCAGCTGAATTATGTCTGCAGTCCCCAGCTTGTTCCTCTGATTCTAAACTGGCCTCTACAAACAAGTAGCTTTTGAGTTTCCTACTTACAGGTAACTTTTGAGTTTCCCATCACCTACAGAATGAAGTCCATCGAAGACCCCAGTGCCCACCTGCTGCTCCAGGCTCTGCCTCACACCTCCATGCCTCAGGCTGGGTGCTCGTGCTCACATTCCTGATGCTCCCTGCTCTTTCTTGCCACCGTGCCTTTGCTGTGCTGCCCTCTCTATCTGAAATGTCCTTCCCTTCTCTCGGCTGAGCTCGCTGCTGTTCATTCAATAAGAGTCAACTCACATACTACCTTCTCCAATGATCCTTCTTTGGACCACCATCCCTCAGGGTAGATAAGGGACCCCGCACTCCACAGGCCCAGCTCTCATCCACTGGCCTTGTTGCAGCCTATTAATCTAATTATGTGCCTTTGGGTCTGTGAGATGCTTGAGCACATAATAAACTGGGACTTAGTCATTGTTGTGTTCTTAGCCAAAGTACAGCACCATGTCTCTTAAGTATTTGGTACCCTATAAATGTCTAATGAATAAATATATGGGGCTAAATAGGCAAAATAAGGAATAAGAAGGGCTTATATTTTTATACAAGGTTGTGAGGGTCATAGCTGGTTATATAAGATTTATAATAGTTTTTATATAATGTTTATGGTAGGATTTATATAAAGTTTATAAGAAGCATACTTATTTATAAATGAGTAGAATAATTAAAATATATTTAGAGCTGAAGGAGACTTTAGAGAGCATCTAGTGTGACACTTCTCTTTTATAGATGGGGAAACAGAAGCTCAGAGAAGTTAGGACCTGTCTAAGGCCCCACAGTAAGGTAATAATAATCTGTGATAATAGCAAGTCCACATACAGTATTTGTGGGGTTTATTGTACAGATGGAGGGCTACATAATATATGCTTTAATAGTTATGTTCAAATAAAGAATCAATATCATGATCACTAATGGTGCATTTAGCCCTATAGATGTACAAATTTAAGAGTAATACAAAGTGTCTAGTATTGCAAAAGGTTTCTCAGCCACCATTTGCAACTCTGGTGACTATCCCACTAACTCCTGAGTATTTCTGGAACCACCAATTGGAACTTGAAGAGGAGCAAGAAAAGGAAAGCTCAGCACAAGTAGGAAATGATAGTTGATTTTGCAATCTGAAAGGAAAGACTTGACAAGTTAACTACTTTGTCTTAAGTGTTCCTGCTACCTAACATTTCCCACATTTCAAAGCAGTGCCCATCTCTGGTGTCAATAGTGACACTGCCCACAAGTTTTAATGGCATTTGGTCACTGTCCCTTTGTCCTGAGCAAGAGAAATTTGACAGTGTCCCTCTGGGGCCCAAACAGTGTTAATCATCAGGGTAGATGTCTAGGAGTATGAGCTGTGTTGTGCCAGCACTGAGCACCCTTGTGCTGGTTAATAAACGTGTGTCTGTGGTAGGTGGTGTCCTCTGCAGCTAAGAGACTAGGGCAAGAGTCCCTCTTGCCTCACTTTAAGAGCAATACTAAATTTGCAAGAAATTCATATATGGTAAATATCAAGCACCCAGCTAAAACCTTCTATGATGCTAATAAGGCAATAGTCCACTGAGGCCCTTAATACAGGGTTTCCTGTTTCATGGCATTGCATTGAGGATCATCTAAGCTGCAAAGGTCCAAGGGGAAAGGCCAAGAAACTGGGGAATTTGCAGTCTTGGATTGTTTTTTTAAATCTTCTAATTACCTACTCAGTAACTTTGAGAAAACACAACCTGTTAATGGTTAGCCATTTCAGTGTCTCTACCCATAAAGTAAGCCATAAATTATCTACACCCTTGCAGAAGTACTGGGAGAATAAGCACTCAAATGAAAGGTATTGTATAAGTATAACACGGTTTTACAAAATTTGAAAGCTGTCTTAACCTCCACTTAAACAGTTAGTATGAGGTCAGGCTCCCATAAAGTCTCTACTATAACTAGTTATTGATGCAGTAGTGTTTTCTTTTTCTTTTTTTTTCTTTTGAGCTACCAAAAAAAAGTATTTTCTAAATCCAAGTATTTTAAAAAAGTATTTTCTAAGGTAGACTCTTCTTGGACAGATGAATTTTGTGTGTAACACGTGCCTATCATGGTCAAAGTCTCCACTATGAGAATAAAACTATTGCCTAGGAGCTGCTTGCATTCTCTTATAAATTATCTGTCATTAGCTGTCTTCTTCTGGGCTGCCTGAGACCCCTGCTTCTCTTTGACAGAGTACAAATAGGACAGGCAGAGTCTTCTGCCCTCCAGTACCACATTTAAGCTGTTCTGAGTCCCTTTGTCTCCTAGAACAATCTGTGATTTAGATTATGGAAGAATCAAGTAACTCAAAGACCCTGAAATACATGTGGTTAAAGGCAGGTATTTTCTTGATTAAGGATTGGGGACTAACTTCAGAAGCTTGATTAAGGAGGCATTACAAGAGAGAGGACCACACCAAGACCATCTCATCCCATCTCAGAGGGCTATCAGACTCCTGCTGCACAGCTGGAGTCCCATAAACCCGTTCCCTCACAAGGATTCTTATGCTTCTGAAGCAGAAGGAATAACCGCTCCCACATACAAACAGCACTGAGCTGGTCTCTGGGGACCCAGGGACTCTGGAACCATCCAACAGAGCATTGTTGTTGTGTTGACTTTGATGATCTCTAACTTATGGAGGCTCTAGATTGAAAAACTAATGGCAAGAAATAAGAGAATCACTCATAATGCTGCCTGGGAGGCATATAGTTCACTTGGATTCTCTTTTCCACAGTGGAGAGGTTCTTCACCTTGAGAGAACCACAATTCTAGTCGTATGTGTTTTCTATCCTTGATAAGCCCACTAAGCCAGACACTTCCTGTTCATTGTCATTTCTTCAGAACCTGTCTTGGCCTTGACCATGATAGATGCTCAAAAAAGAAAAAAAATTCATTGAACAAGTGGAACATTACTTCACTACTCTTCCTTTGGTAATAATTCAATTTTAAAAAGTGATACCCTACTTACAAGAACTTCAGAAGAATTTTCCCATCTTAACCCACCCAGGAATCTAAATGGCCGAAATATTTCCATTTAAAACTTTAAATATCAGAAGAATGCAGTGACCACAGTTTATATTTTTCCTCCTGTTTTCCACAGAAAATGCAATTTTCTGTGTGTTTGGGTCAGTGACTTAAGTTGGGAGGCTCTTACAGTAAACTCAGTGCTGTGGAAATCCCAGAACGTTGGCTGGGTTTAGAGGAGCCCGGGGTTGGTGGCTCTGAGAGTCACTCTAGTTCAGTACCAGGCAGAGGGCCGGCTTGCTTGAGGCAGCAGGTTTCAAGCCTAACCAGTTTGGTTTAACATGGAATTACTTAGCAATGCCTGAGAAAGCCAGAAGGCCAGTCAAGATGACTAGAAATGTTATAAACCAGAAAATTTCTGTCTTGGTATTCGAAAACCACACGGTATTTTACAACATTCCTGTCTATTAACTGCTGGGAAGGTCACTACCTTATTGCCTTTCATATGATGGAACCAATCTTTCCCCTCAGTGGCCCCTGTGTTGCTTTGATCAAGTTCAAAAGATGAGGGAAATGATGACTCAGGACCTTGGGATCCAGACTGTAGAATCTCACAGACAAACTCAAGCTTTTTTGGGGATTGTTGATTTTTTTTTAACTGATGCATCATTTGGTAAACAATTCTTATAGTCGGTGCACTTATCAAATTCCTTACCCAAATATTTGCTATTTATAAAATAATCAAGGAAACAGACTTGTGTTTATTATTCTGAAATCAGGAGCAGTTTGATGAATTAAAAACAGTCTTACTTTTTCCTCTTTCCTTTCCCTTTACCAGCTTCTTGTAAAAGTGCCAACATTTTTCACCCAACTCTCTCTTGAAACAGAAACAACAAAAAATAAAAGTGACCTTGGTGAACTGTACTTTGACCCTGCCCAGGTTAGGCTTTGGGACAACAGCCAACCCCCCTCAGCATCAGAGGTAGATATTTGGAACTGACTAAGTTGGAAAGGGATACTGTAAATGTCTGTTTCCGGTTCACAGGGGCCTCAGCGTCACCACTGGGTTTGGACGTCTGACCAGTTTCCTGACTTTGAGAGTCTCCTACTTTAAACACGAGGGATTGACCCTAGAAAGGAAAAGAAAGACACGCACAAGTCTGCCTCTGGCTCCACCAACGATCACTCTCAGGACGGTTTCTTTGGGCGGGATTTAAACAGAACTATTTTCATGTAGACAGTGCTGTCTGTTGCTATCCTTTCGGTGGGGTGACAGTGAGGTCGTGGGTATGCTCACATGCTCTGAGAGGGGAGGCCAGCTCCAGGCCAGTTCTGGACAACATAGCTTCCAGGAATGTCCCATCTCTACACGTCACCATGCAAGAACAGAGCCAAAACAGACACTTGAAACTCAGAAAACCCTTGTAAGGCTGGTTCACCTCTATGTTGTTGCTAAGTGGTTCTATTTATATTTTACATGCGTGAAAGAGAGGCTTTTTTAAGGGGCACTCATCTAAACCTTTCTTTCTAGGAGACAAACGTGCTAAATCATCATAAGGAGAGAACAAATGCATTCCAACAAATCCTCTCATTTAAAAAGAATTGCATTATCCTTCATCAAACTGCAACACCAGGGCTACAATAACTTCAGCTTTGCCGAGTTGCTATGGAGCTTAACACATCTATTTACATACTTAAGTTCTCTTTAAAGTCAGCTCTTGAATGTCCTCAATTTTGTTCTAATTTTCAAGAGTGTGTTTCTCTGTTAAGAAATGGAACACTAAGTCTCACCTACTTCTCAAGCTCTTTCACTTAATTGCTTATATTCCTTTATAGTATGCTGAGCTGGCTGGAAAACAGACTTCTGCTTGGCCAAGATAAGACTAGTGGTTCCCAGCTCCAGAGGGGAATGGGCTCTCGGTGGCATAATTTGCTTGAGAGAGGCCAAAGCATTCAGTGTCCCAGATGAAACAGGGGAGAAACAAACAATATTGGCAGGCATTTGTGGAAAATGACACATACACATTCAGAAGTCAACATGTCATACTCATGAAGAAAAACTTCATTTACCCTTATGAAAGTAAGTTCATATTTATAAGTAAACATCTCTGTAAATGATTTTACTATACCTAGAGGAACCCTAGAGGCAAGTCACCTCACTCCCCACCGCCAAAAATAAGAGAAACCAGGGTAGAGACGATAAAGCAACACTGCCTTGAGCTGTCAGTCATCATGGCAACAGAAGTTCGTTCACAGAACAGTGAAAGAAAATTTTCTAGCATTATAAACCAACTAGCAGTCCCTTAGGGTTTGGTTTAAGGTTTGTGCAAATTACTTTCTCTCAGGAACTTTTGCCTCGAACCACTATGAGGTGCTGAACTAGCTCTTTCTTGCTGAAAGAACATCATTGTATTGTCTGAAAGAGTGCACGCTTCCTTCTAGAATGACAGTGGAAAACCCCAAGGATGCCTTTTCCCACTAAACTATTAGGATTTCTCTTTCCTGTAAATGCATACAAAAAGAACACACAACTGTTACTAACTGGTAGCCTAGGGATTTTTTTTAATTGAAAAGCTACATTTTTAATTTTTTAAAATTCTCACTGGAGAATACATTTATTGATTTTAGAGAGAGAGGGAGGGGGAGAAAGACAAACACTGATGTGAGAGAGAAATATTGATCAGTTGCCAAGCTTTTGGTGTATGGGACCATGCTCCAACCATCTGAGCCACCTGGCCAGGGTGAAAATCTACATTTTTATCTTCAAATTTCTACTAGTATAAGATTTATGAGGGCAGAGACCATACCATCTGCCTTTTTATCACCATAATATCTAGTATTACTTACGCAAATAATTGGAAGTAAATAATGATTTTTTAAGCAAAGGAACTTGCCCTCCTCAAATAAAAGCCTGTTTCATATAAAAAACTTCAGTCAAGCAAAGTCCCATAGTGTCTGTAAAGATGATGAAGAAGCAATGAGAATAATTCTTGTTCCATAGACTAGTGGAAAATTTAGATTGATGGCTGGTTTTACTGGTCACTCTTTGTTCTGATGAAGGGGAGGAGGACTGTGAATAATTGACCAACAGCTGACACTTCAAACAACTCATCTGAATTTGACTTTGATTTGTGGTAAATCCCACATGCTCAAAAGTGCCCATGATCTTTTTCCATTCTTAACTCCTACCTCTGCTCCGTTGGTCGAGTCCTGGCAGGGTGGGGGACACAGGAGAAAGTTTCTGACATTCAGAGAGGATGATTTTTGGGCAAAAGAGCAGGGATGAGAGAAAGTGTTGGAATGGAGGACCCAGGAGTTAATGTTGAGGGGCATCTCTACCACTATATCACTTTGTGTCATGGGAAATATTTCTTCCCCTTTTCATTTCTCAGCTGAGATTAATGGACTAGATAATGTATTAATTTCCTGCTGGAACTATGATTGAAATGCACATATGAATAAAATTAATAGAACTTTCCATTGTTGTGGTATTATGCTAAATGTGGGAAGAGCTTATGAATGTAATAATAATAGCTAGAAATGGATAAACTAAGTCAAATAGAGAATTATTAAAATCTCATATCAATTCAGGGACAAAAATGAAACAAAGTAAAACATTACCATACTGTCAATTTCAGATTTTACCACTATTTCTTCCTATAGCTTGTTTAAACATGACTTGCAAGGTATAATAATTTTGAGTAAAACTCCTAGTTGACTTGAATGTATGCAAATTTGATCCTGGTCATGTAAATTTGACACAATTCAGCAAATTTTGAAATTCATATTCTAGTCATTCAAGTACATGAATAGTGGCATTTGTTTATTTGATTTAAAAAAATGGTCTTTTCAGAAACTGCTTCTGGGTATCAATGCTAAAATGAAAACACTTGCTAAAATCATAAAAGCAGGAAAATTAATTTCAGGGCATTTTATGCTCTTTTGCTTCCTGGGCTCACAGAGCTTCAGAAGTTGGGAATTGTTCTCTGATGTCACTGTTCTCTGAAAGTGGATCCATTCAAATCCATATGGTGGACATCTTTGAATCACATACTGCTTACATTTTTCTTTTTGTCTTAAAAAGAATTTCCCCTTTTAATCCTCAAAACTGAGCTTAAATCTATTGTTTTACCCACCTGCAGCTTCCTCAGAGGAATATAGCTTTGATTCAATCCATAATTTACTCATATTCCACAACCCCAAATTATCCTATTTTAATTTTAAATGCAAATCACCATTGCCACCATTGAATTGAAGCTGTGAAAATGAAGGATTTTTTTTTGGTCATACATCATGGAGATATTACAGAAATACAAGACAGGAAATTTTTCATTAATTCTCTACCACAAGCTACAACTTTGTTAATTCAACAGAGTTTTTTAACGTGGTTGCATGGACTATGCAAATCCAGAAACTTCTGGATTCTAAAAGCCTCCATTAAGGGGCAAAACATCTATTTGTTGAACAATAAAAAAGACCATACAGAAGGACGGCAGGTGGGCCCCATGTTTACGCCTCAGATCCAGTTTCCGGCGGCAGGACCTGGAAGAAGCGGTGGCGGTGGTGTGGCAGAGAACTGCTGCCGGCTCAGGAGGCACTCACACTGTGCCCATGGGCGGCTCATCGCAAATGGCTGACGGGCAGGCCTCTCCTGGCCCCTGTCTCTTCCTGTCCAGCTTACTCTCCACACTCTGTCATTGCATTGTTTCAACCAAACTTCAAGCTCTGTTTCCATCTTTTTAATATAAACTTACTTGTTGCCTGACTCTGCATTCTTGCTTAAGAAGCATTATATCTAAATGAAATGATATGTCATGTTAGTGAGGATATGGGATTAGTTCTCTTGGAACACAGTAGCCTTCCCAAGATGCAGATAGACTCAGGATGACCTTCTGCCTTGGGGTCTGGTTTGCCAAGTTTGCAGTGGACACTGTTGAACCTGGCATTTGAAGGGATGTTTCCTCCTGTAACAAGGTTTTGTAATGGCCAGTCACTTATTCCCAGGTCCTATTGTATTTTGTATGTTTTTTTAAGTTCCCAGTTTAAATAATAAATCTAGTAATCAGTTCTTTTCCATTAGTATGGATGTTTAAGGATATAATGTGTCTTAATGTTCTAGCTGTACTGAAATACTTTGGGCCAGTTTATTTTGCCTTCCAAAGAGGTATTATAAGGCAGACTACACATTTAAATGAAGAACCATTCTAAGTTTTAGCCCTAGAGGCTCCAAGATGAGAAATCAAGAACAAAGATTTCATCTATAATATGACTTGAGGTAATGATGAGGATCCTTTAGTAAACTCCCAGGATTCCCTCTTCTAGAGACTCAAATAAGTAAATTCCTTATTAAACCTCCATTGTGTGCAAGGCATGATGTAAGTGAGATTTGTAAAGATGAAAAGCTTTAAAATATTTCTGACCTTCTGCCCTGACTGGTGTGGCTCAGTTAGAGTGTCATCCCATAACTGAAAGGTTGTGGGTTCAATTTCCAGTCAGGGCACATACCTAGGTTGTGGGTTCAATCACTGGTCTGGGCACAGGAGTGTGGGCCCTTAGTCCAGGCACAGAACCCTGGTCTGGACATGTATGGGAGGCAACCAATTGATGCTTCTTGCTCCCATCAATATTTCTCTCTCTCCTTTCCACTCTCCCTTCCTCTCCCTCTAAAAGCAATGAAAAAACATCCTCAGGTGAGGATAAAAAATTTTTAAAAAAGATTTCTGACCCTCAAGGTGTTTACAGCAAAGTTGGAGACAAAAATTTTAATCATAAGCAGTCTTTTAATTAAGCTAAATAAAAATAAAGTATTTCTATAAAATCTAAATGAAAAGAGATGGCAGTTGCCATATGATTAGTTGCCAAGTAAATTCTACCAGCAGGAAGTCCTCTGAGTCCTTGGAGAAGGGAAGCTGGGGAAGGCAGAATGTAGACAGGCTGAGGGGGAGACCCAGGTACCCACCTGGTGGTCTACACATTATGAGACCAAGCAGACCTGAGCTCAGCTCCATCGAGGATGGCCTGGGACAAGTAGCTTTCCATGTAAATACGGCTTCTCAGAAAAAAAAATAGAGAAAGTAAACATCCCTTTGATTGCCTGAGAGGAGTAGATGAGCTCTGTGTAAGTAAATTCTTGGTACAGAGTCTCACACATATTAGCATTTATTATATGAGACATCACATTATATATGGATTTGTCTTTTAGTTTATCGTCTGTTTCCCCCAATTTAAAAAAAAAGCTCACTGGGCATAAGAACTTAGCATTGTTCCACCCTTGTGTCTACACTGTCTATATTGCCACCTGGCCCATAATAGGTGCCTAGTGCGTATTTGTTGAATAAATTAGTCAACAAATAATTTTACATCAGAAAAGAAGTTTCACTAATATTGTACAACCCTGTGTTTTTCATATTTCTTCTTGTCCCTCTTCAGTTTCTTCAATCTTGGGAGCAACAAGAGATGTTGCCAACAGTGGGCTGAGTTCTCACTGAGTGGGATCATTTGGTGTTTTAAAGTTGTTCCAAAGAGCTAAAACTATTGGGACTTGGAATATCTGCCTTGAGTAGTTAGTGCAATGGAGGAGAAAGTCTTCCCACTTCTTCCTCCTCCCTGCTGGCTCCTCGCCATGTCTACACCCCTGTGCCCATCTTGTCCATCAATACCTTAAAAAAATGGAGACAGATCATGGGGAGGAAACTAATGTTTTTCCATATAGACCTTCCAATGCCCATGGAGAGAGCATTGGAATGTAACTTCCCTTTTTCTAACCCACCCCAATGCCCCAGTTTTTAAGCTCAGGAAGAATCACTTAGCCAAACATTGTCAAATGAAGCATGATTGTTAGAAAATGTTATGTTTACCATAACATTAGGTCAAGAGGGGGTGGGCCTCTGCTGCGATCTGGCTTTGTGCAGAAGTCCTGGTCACCACCACCAGCGAGACTTATTTTGACCTACTTTTCTGTCCCATGATGATTTTGTAAACTAAAATTAAATTTGCTTTGTTTTAACAACACTGACCAGGGTTTACATCACTAGCGGGAAGGAGGGGATCAACAATCAACATTTTATCGTTTTGTGTTGGTATGTGATGAGCTAGAGAGTCCCATTAAAATCTTATTTGTAGGAAATGGACTCATTTCCAACTCCCCATTTGGTAGTGTGTTTGTTAATACCGCAGAGGGGAGGTAAAGTGAGTCACTAAAGGTCAGCTCCGGATCAAGTGAACGTCCTCCCAGACTGCAGACTGCCGAAACCTCGCTGGGCCCTCTGTGTGACACAAAGCTCCCATCCGTGTACACTCAACCGTCCTAAATAAAATCCCCTCCCCAGACCTACAAAACCCGTTATTGCCCAAGAAAAGCCAGAATGGCTGAATGTTTGTCTTTCTTCTGACTTAAAATGCATGTCATCAACCACGTAAAGGAAAAGGACAACATGCAAAGTATTCTCTGTGGTGTCTCAGCCCTTGTAAGATATTCTCACAATAAGTCCCCAGATGAAAATGGTTTCATCAGAGGATTTTAATGTCCCTGTGTGAGCATTTCCAGAGATTCAAAAGAATGAAATCCAAACACCTCAGGGACATCTTGTGCGTAGGTTGATTCAAAGGCTTAGGTATTTTTGTTTCTGTACGTGAAAAATATCATAGTGTCTACATACGGTTCTTTATATACTTTATTTAAAAAATTGTTACATGACTACATTAGTCGAGGTCTTGGTAAAAAAAACAACAGAATTTGTCCCAGAAGTTTCTAGTGAAGACAGTTTAATAAGTGACTATTTACATAGGGGTGGGCAGGCTAACCGAACAAATGAGAGGTTGAGACACCCAGGGTCCAGCAACAGTGGGAGGCTGTTACCACCCTTAGATCTGAAGGGCAAGGGGAGAAACGGTGCTACTTGTACCCAGTAGACCATAGTGAGGCTATAGTCCCTGTAAGTGATCCACCAAAAGAAGACAGAGTTCTGGGAAGAAATACCCAGGCATTATCTCCTTCTAATTTCTGATCTCTTTCTTCCACTTCTCATCAGCCAAACTTGACTGGAAGGTGGTAACTGTGTGATACAGTCCCTAGAGGTCAGCTGTCAGGACACAGAGCAGAATGGAGAAGGACAGAGAATGTGCTAAGGAAACTGGAGTATAACAAGCACAGTGTTCTTTACAAGTAATGATTTTGCTTAGTTTTATTTTTCCCAGTATTTATGATAAATTTACAACCATTTATCCAGACATTCTCTCTATCCCGACTACCTTTGACACCTTATAATCGGTTTCTATATCCAGGCCCTGAAACAGTTTCTCTCTAGGGAATGCTAACTCTTCTCTATTGGGATTAATACTGATTTCCATGTCAACTAAATAAATTTAGAATGATAAAAACTATAAAGCCCATCTTTACCCCTATGAATCTTTAAATTCTTAATCTCTGGATATGACACAGTTTCATACCTTCAAGTGTATTAAAACATTTTGTTATCTCAAAGATCTTTATCTTATTTTTGTCAGGTAGGCATCTTGGTATAGTACCTAGTACAGTGGCACACAAAAATAGACTTTTAATAAATGCTTGTTGACAGGGAGATCACCATCAAATGCCTGTTGTGCAGAGAGAGGAGCTTATACTGAGAAGTTAGGCAACATAGCCAATATCTCATGGTGTGCCAACAGGAATAAAAGCCAAGTTAGAGGGTTTGTCCTGACTATGCTGCCTCCAAGCAGAGATTTTGCAAAGCAGGGCAAGAATTTTCTTTGTGAACTTTAATCCAATCTTAAGAATAGTTGAGATATTCAGAACATAGTTTTTCAGCTGATTTGTTTCCCAGACTGCCAGAGAAATGTGTGCCCCATTATTTCTTCTTAATTATTAGACATGAAATGTTGCCAGCAAGAACAAAAAGTTGAGTTATACACTTAGAGGAACTGAACAATTGTGCTTTCTCTGTATTATGTCTAGAATGGGAGAAGAAGAAGATAATGGGCATATGAAACCAAAGAATTGCATGTGAAATCAGTTACAACTAACTCTTTCTTATTGGTGAAAACAAAAGACATTAATGGCCTTAAAAAGTTTATATATATATATTTATACACACACGTATTTGTTATAAATCCATCTTCAACCACTTTCTCCTATATCCCCAAGTTCTAAATGCTAGCTTTTCTTGGATGTCACTACTTTCCTAAATATCCCATGAAGGATTCATACAAAGAAAGAGATCGAGTGGAGCCTGAATCCAAGTCACATAAACTCTTTGCGGAATAATATTAAATCAGGTCAATTAAATTTTGTAGCTAGGCTAAGTCCTTCATCAACATGAAAACATCTGGGTATAAGGAAGGTTGGAAACTTGTGCCATGCCTTTGTCTAGAGAGTGTGTCACCAGTTGTTTGATTTGTGTGTACAGCCTCATGGAGGGTGCCTATGACACTATAAAGGAAACTAACAGAGAGTTCGATTCTTCTCAAAATCACATTTATTTTAGATCAATGATAAATATTTTCTATATTATTTATGTGCTTCACTTGAGCATCATCTTCAGGTCCTTCTACTTTCTCCTCATACCCATAATTACAATGGAATCTATTTCCTATATATCACTTGAATGTGACTTTTCCTCTCCCATCTCCTTTGTTTAGTCCAGGCTACTGTCTTTTATTTCCCACCCAGACCATTATGGACTAGATTCTTAATTGGTTTCCCTCCATCCACTCTCACAATGCAACCCCCTCCACACTGCAACTATCATTATTGCTTAGAGTCACAAATATGACACTTCTCTAAAGAGGACATACAGACGGCCCACAGACAATATGAAAAAAATGCTCAGCATCACTAGTCATCAGAGAGATGAAAATTAAAACCACAAGGAGATATCAGCTTACACTGTCAAAATGGTTATCATTAATAAATCAATAAAAAGCTGGTAAAGATGTGGAGGAAAGGGAACCCTAGTACACTGTTGGTGGGAATGCAGACTAGTGTGGTCACTGTGGGAAAAAATGTGGAATTCTCTCAAAAAATTAAAAAGGGAACAGCCTTTTGAACAAGCAATTCCACTACTGGGAATATATCCAAACAATCCTGAAACACTAATTCAAAAGAATACATGCACCCCTATATTCATAGCAGTGCTATTTACAATAGCCAAGATTTGGAAACAGCCTAAGTACCCATCAGTAGATAAGAGGATCAAAAAACTATAGTATATTGGTATATATAGAGGTAAAACTATGGTACACAATGGAATACTATGCAGCAGTAAAAAAGAAGGAATTCTTACCTTGTGTGGCAGTACAGATGGAACTAGAGATTATAATGCTAAGTGAAATAATCCAGTTGGTAAAAGACAACTACCACATGATCTCACTTAGAGGTGGAATCTAATGAACAAAATAAACTAATGAGCAAAATAGAACCAGAGGCATAGAAACATGGAACAGACTGGCATCTGAAAGAGGGGAGGGAGAGGTGGGGACTGGTCGAAAGAAGGTGAAGAGATTAGTCAAAGAACATGTATCAGTGACCCATGGACATGGACAACAGTGTGGGGATGGACTGTGGGAGTGGGGAGCAGTTTTGGTGGACATGGGCAAAAGGGAAAATTGGGACAACTGTAATACCATAAATAAAATATTTAAATTAAAATTTTTTACTTAAAAAATACAAGTATATTCAAGTCAATGGCTAGCTTAAAATACTTTAGAGGTTTTCCATTGCCTTGAACCCCCTAATTTTGATATCATCTCTTCAGGCTTATCTCTCCAGCTTTTCTTCTCTCTATTCTCTACCTCACAGCCTCCTTTGTCACTAAAATAAAGTCCAAACTCAAGACTCTTCATACTCTGCCCACAGTCTACTTTTTTTTCGGCTTAATTTCCTATTCTTCTCCTCTTTGCCATTTATATCCAGGCATACATTTGCCTGGCAAATGCTTTATCTCTCAAGACTCAGCTCAGATAACACTTCTTCCAACACTACCAGTTATACCACCCTTTTCTGTGGCATCCTAGCACAATACACAATATCTATGATATTTCCTGGACTACATTGTGTAGAATTCACTATTCATATGCCTGTCTCTTCAGTGGACTCTTGGGTAAGAATCTTCGACTTACATTAGTCCATTATCTGACATAAGCACCACTCTTACACCTGGAAAAAGGAGGTTCTGTGCTTCAGAGACCCCACTCTGGCCCTCCTCCAGCAGTCTCCCTCCACATGAGGTGAAACATCTGCAGGACCAATGTGATGTGCTGTCTGGATTCCATGTCTACCCAGATCCCATGATCCCTGCTTCTAGACTATATTCTGATTACCCAGATCCCAAGAATTCCATGTCCAAATGGTCAGGGAACCTCCCTTTCAGGGCCTGCATAGGCCTTTTCCCTACATCTGTCTTCCAGAGAAGGGACTAAGTGATTGGTGGACTCACTCCTAGATCCAAGGGGTGGCTAAGGCCACCTATTTGTAGAGGCATGTAGCTAGATCTTGTATAAACAAGCTAGACTTTATAGAGTTGTACATGTAAGGTGCCAAGTGATGAAGATCAGTGCAGGATTGGGAGGAGAAGGCAGATAGGCTGAGCCCTAGGGTCTGGGACCTCAAGGAACTGAGGTATTCTAAAGTTGAACCTGACCCTCCAGGTAGTTATAAAGATACACATATTACAGTGAGAGGATGGATCATGTTTTGTCATTTGAAGCCATGAAATATTTACACAAATGGTAGGGGACTGGTTTCTGGTCTAACACAGTTTAGAGAACATAAGAATTATTTAACATATGACTGAGGATTGGCTCACAGCAAAAAGGTATGAAATAATTGAGACCTATGGGAAAAAACTCTGCAGCATTTCAGTAAGTGAAAATAATAGGAGATATTAATCATAACTGAATTATAAACTAGCTAATATAATTCCTAAAAATGCTTATATTCAAAATGACAAATTTAAACATTCTTGCTAGGAAGGTGTTATTTAACAAATTAATGGTCAGTGTTTTAAAGCCTTACTGGAACTTTCCAGCATTTTCATATGTCCAAATCACAACACTACTCTACAAAGTACTCCACAGAAGGGTTAAGAATAAAGTTAAATAAAACATGAGTCAGACAGCAAACTCAGTTGTGGGGGTTACACTTCATCCAGAGAGGAAGAATTAATAAAAACTAGCAACAACATTTCTTGGAACCAGATTTAGGTCTCTGGCACTTCAAATGACCCTTTATCCTTCGTAGGCAGAAAAAGTCATTACTGCAAAGAAGGGGAACATTTGTCTTCCAGATGGAAAATTGAGGACTAAGGTCCTGCTTCCCATCGATATGATTTCAATGAATAGAGAGGTTTTAAATTTTTCTCAAGTGTAAGAATCAATGGCTCACCATGTTAAGCAATCCTGACTTTTATCTCTTCTCTCTAAAGATAATATTTTTATTGTCATAGAAATGTATGTTGTTAATGAATGCAAAAAGTATTCATAGTAAAATATGTATCTACATACTTGCATGCTTATATGTGTGTGCACATAAATATGTTGGGGAGGGAGAAAGAGAGAAAGAAAGGAGACTATTTAATCTGAAAAGTCTACTGAGAAATATTTACTGAGTGACCTCTATATGCAGCATTTGCCACATTATGCTAAGCATAAGGGATAAAGATACAAGGTCTTAAAACAAGATACCACTATGCATCTATTAGAATAGCAAACATCCAGAACATTGACAACACCAAATGTTGGAGAGGATGTGGACAACAGGAATTCTCATTCATTGATGGAAGGACCGCAAAGCCACTTTGGAAGATGACTTAGTCATTTCTTACAAAACTAAACATACTCTTACTAGGAGATCCAGAAAGCGTGTTCCTTGGTGTTCACCCAAAGGAGCTTCAAACTTATATCCAAACAAAACCTGCACATTTTTTTAGCAACTTTGTTAATAATTGCCAAAACTTGGAAGCAACCAAGATGCCCTTCAGTAGGTGAATGAAGAAATAAACCGTGGTACTTCTAAACAATAAAATATTATTTAGTACTAAAAGAAAATAAGCGATCAAGCCATGAAAACACAGGAAGGAAACTTAAGTGCTTATTACTAAGTGAAAGAAGCTAATCTTAAAAAGTTAGATACTCTGTGATTCTAACTATATGACATTCTGGGAAAGTCAAGGAAAAGAAAACAATGAACACAGTGAAAAGATCAGTGGTTGTCATGGATTGGGGGTTGAGGGAGGAATAAACAAGCAGAGCACAGAGGATTTTCAGAGTAGTGAAAATATTGTCTTATACTGCAATAATGGATATAAATATGGCATCATACACTTCGTTATACATTACATTATGTATTTGTCCAAACCTATATAATGTGCAACACCAAGAGTGAACTGTAGAGTTAACTATGGACTGTGTGATTTTGATGTAATGATGTAGGTTCATCAATTATACAGCTCTGGTGGGGGATATTAATCAAGGAGGAGACTATGCATGTGTGAAGGTAGACCTTATAGGGGAAATCTCTGCACTTTCTGCACAGTTTTGCTGTGAACCTAAAACTGCTCTAGAAAAATTAAGTCTTTCAAAAAAGAAGAAGAAATACAGGTCTTGCCCTCAGGGAAGTTTAGTGTTTGATGAGCACTAGGTCCGGAGTGATGGGAGAAGCAGTGTGGGAAGATGTTTGTGGCCATAGGACGGGGCACGGCTTGGCCCAGATTTGCCAATTACTACCATGAAGAGATACTATGATTAGGTGTGTGATGTTACGATATCTCATGTAATTCTTACCAAACAAGTGTATGCATTATTCCCATTTTCCAGATGAGGAAACTAAGGTTTAGAAAAAGAGCACAATGAAAGGGTAATATAATTGAACAGCTGCCAAAAGAACCATTTAAAAGAAACTCATAAGAACACAAATTGGTGCAGCCACTATGGAAAAGAGTATTTATGTTTCACAAAAAATTAAAAATAGAACTTCCATACCATCCAGAAATTCCACTTTTGGGTATATATCCAACGGAAATGAAAACTGGATATTGAAGAAATACCTGCACTCCCAAATTCATTGTGGCATAATTAGTAATAGCCACAATATAGAAACAATTCAAATGTTGGTCATGGATGAATGGATAAAAAAGATGTGATATACATGTATATATATACATATATATGTATATATGTGTATATATGATATAAATATGGATATATAATAATAGTCTGTCCTAAAGTTATCCAGCCATGTAATATGGGAAATAGAGACATTTACTAAAAAAGATAAAAGGTACACAAAAAATTGTACATAGGACAATGACAGCTCAGTCCCCTTCAAAGTGTGAGGTACTCAAAGTAGGTACCTTGGGACCTCACACAATTCTCCCAGTTGCCATCAGCTACCCCATCATATTTTCCTGAATCTCATTGATCGTCTGAAATCTCTTCCCTTTCAAAGGTGATTTTAGTTTTGGGAAAAGCCAGAAGTCACAGGGTGCCAAATATGGGCTGTAGGGAGGGCTGAATCACCTGGGTAATTTGATGTTTTGCCAAAAATCTCTGCATGAGATGCAATGCATGAGCAGGTGTGATGAAGCTGTTAATCACCAGTTGCCCATAGCTGAGGACTTCTGGATCAACCAAATAGTTTCTATGGAGAAGTGTTCAAGCTTAAAGCAAAATTTGATGCAGATTTGTTGCTCTACTTGCTCGGTCATTTTGAATGTGATGGCCACACAATACACATGCTTCCTCAGTGGTGTCTACTGCCCTCATTGACTAGTGTAGTGAAGCCATCATTGTTCACACATGCGCATTCCAGTCCACTCTCCTTGGCTGCCAGGTTACTTCGATATCGCACAAACCATTTTCATTATGTTAACAATGGCTGGACATTTTCCCAGACAGATCTTGTGTGTGTGTGTGTGTGTGTATTATTCAGCCATGAGAGAGAAGAAAATCCTGCCATTTGGGATTTGAGGGTATTATGCTAAGGGAAATTAGCCAGATAATACTGCATGGTACCACTTACATGTGCATCTAAAACAAGTCAAACTTATAGAAACAGTAGAAAACTGGTTGACAGGGGCTGCTGTGGGAGGAACAGGGAGAGGTTTGTAAAAGGGTATAGACTTTTAGCTACAAGATGAATAAGGTCTGAGAGTCTAATATATAACAAGGTGACTATAGTTGAAACACTGTATTGTATAATTAAAATTTGCAAAGAGAGGAGAATTTAAATGTTTTCGTTAAAAAAGATATGTAGAGTGATGACTATAGTAATAAACTAGATAGGAGGAATCCTCTCATAATGTATATTTACAACAAATCACTACAATGTGCACTTTATATAACTTAAAATTTAATATTTGTGCATTATACCTCAATAAAGGTAAGAAAAAATTTGATGAACAGCTGAAATCAAGTGCTTATACAATTTAATTATGTCATCAAAGACAAAAAATGTTCCTCTCAATTCATGGAAGGGTCTGGCAATGAAAAAAAAATGAATGAGTTTCATGGGAATGATCAAGTGTTCGTAAGTATTGATTACAGGTACTGTCCTCACTTAGTCCTAGTAATGCTGAAAATCAAGAAAAGATTTAAAAGGAGAATCAAATTAATGCTTATCTCTATCATCATCTCTTCCTTCTTAATTGTTTTAAGGTTTGTTGTTTCACATGTCATTAAGAAGGATGTACATTCTCTGTTTCCTACAGGGTATGTATATCGGCCTATTAGATCTGCAAACTATGTTGTTCAAATGTTCTATATTTATACTGAGTTTTTGATGCTTGATCTTAAAAAAATCAGAAAGATGTAGTGAAATCTCCTAGTGAGTATACTGCACTTGTAAATTTCTCCCTTTAGTCCTATCGATCTTGCTTTATATATTTTGTGGCTATTTTCAAATTATTAAATCTTCCAAATGAGTTGAAAAAATAAATTTAAACATTTAAAAATTGGATATGGTGTTTGTTAAGTCAGAATAATTTTATCTCATGGTTTCTTACACAACTAGCAAAATGTATATGGGTCCTACTTCTGCTTAGCACATGTATTAATTCCTCATTTGAATTTAATCAAACAAGAGGAAAAATTTACATATGTATTTTAACATTTTCCTTACTGTATCACTGAGTCTGGTACTGAGGCCTGGTTCTTTGATTTGCTGACTTTAACAAAATCTTTGTTCTCAGTGAAATGGTACCTGACATAATGGAAGGCTTGTATCATTTCGTGGGAGGAGGCTGCAAGTTTAGAGGGAGAAGCTGAGACAAAGTTAACTTTGCTAAGAAAAGGAGAGAGATTTAAGGGGGTATAAGACCTGAGAATGGGGTATCAAAGCTGAAAAAGTTGAAGAACCTGAAGAAGAAGGGAGAAGAGACTTGGGAGAGGAGTATATCCAAGGGCCTTTTTTCAGTAATGTGCTGTGTGCTCTGCCTGTGGCCTCCTCCTGTTCCTCCAACGACATCTTTGATGAACCTGATGGGGGTCATTAATGCTTTTGAATTGGAGAATCTGGAGCCAGAGGACAAAGAGATGGACATATTTTCTAAAATGTTGAATATTTGTTATTAGAAAATCAGTTTATGCCCTCACTACATAAAGATAAACATTCAAACACTACCAATTTGAAGAAGCAACAGGTCATCATCCTGCCTGGGGCACTGGCATCTCCAAAAGACCTTATCTCTGGTAAAATAACCAAGTCAGGTGGCCAGCCTTTGGCAGAATGGGAATTCACATCCAGCCCATAATTTCTTTTCTACTCGCTGCCTCCTATACTGTAGGAACAGTTCTGAATCTGGAAAGGGGAAAACTTTGTTGTAAGCCTCTTCTACTTACTAAGGTTTAAATTAGTATAATTATGTCCAAATTAGTCTTTCTGGGTCTACTTCCCATGTGTGAAATGTGACTAATCAAACCTTTCCGTTCTACTTCATAAGTTAATTTTAAAGACCAAATGAGAAAACAAGTAAGAAAATATTTTGTAGACCATACAGAGCTTTAAGTGATTAGGTCAGCTAAGCCCACAGAAATACCTGAAAAATCACAAGCATACTTGGCCTAAATGAGAGGTCCTGAGTTCAGTATTAACTAATGTTTCCAACGAATATTAGTCACTTGGTAAATGCCTAAATGACTGGAATGTAAAAAACAAAAAACAAAAAATTAAAAAAAAACAAAATATGAATCCAAGAGATTAGGCCTCTTGTATTTATAGTCACTGTCAAAGTGTAGTCATATGGCTTCTTAAATAGTTTATGAGTAGTTTCTTGTTGACTCAATTTGGTTTCTGGAAGAAAAACACTGGGATTCAATAGTGTGTTTAGCTAGAAGTTTCTCAGAACAATGCTGAGAATTCTGGAAGTCAGTTTGAACAATTCAAATACCAAGTGCTGCAATGAAAGTGTTCTCAGCTTATTGAATGTCTAAGGTGAAAAGAATCGAGTTTGGTGTCCTGAGGAGGTGACAAGAAGTCCTTAGTATCATTTCCAACCTGGTGCATACAGACCCAATGTTATCTTTCTTGATTTTAATGACCATGGCATAAATTTTTCCTTTCTATTTTACAAGAATTTCTAGATATGCAAAACACAAGCACTTGCCTAAATGTAGTTTCTATTCCTAAAGACAGAGGAAAGTGGTGAGTGCCAATGAAGTTATTTTAGGTTTATTCCATTCATGTCACTTTTTAATGAGACAGCAGATTCTATTGAGTCAAAATAATAACTAGGTTAGTACCATATTTTTGGACCATAAGATGCACCTAGGTTTTAGAGGAGGAAAATAGGAAAAAAAATTTGGAGCAAAAAATGTGGTAAAATACTTAATAACATAAATAACATAATATTTCACCAATGTAAATGTAAACAGAACTCAACAGCAGCATTAACAACCATTATTACTCTCAAATTGCAGGGGTGTGTGTGCATCTTACAGTCCAAAAAATACAGTATTTCTCTTCCTTGATCAACCAATAAAATATAAGCAATTAAGCAATAAGAGATATAGAGAAACTTCATGCAATATTGTAGGTTTTTAAAGTTATGTCTTAGGGATTCTTATCCTTATAGATCAGGACATGTTAGTGCCAGGAAAATCTAGTTATATCTCCCCTAAGCATATATTCCTGTAATGGACAATTTCAGAGCTTAGAAAATTGTGCCTGTCCTAAAACCCATGAAAAATAAATGTACCAGCTTATGGTCCATTATAAATGGTCCCACTCATGGAATGGTGTTTGTCAGAAGAAAGGATTTATATTGCACTATCTTCAGCTTCAGTAAGTTTACCCTGGAAACTTCAACTTCCGTGCATAGCATATTTTGTGAAACAAAGCTAACTGAGACAAAGCTGCACTATCAACTGACAATTTGGATGGCTTTCAAAGACTAGAGGATGATCATCATCAACCTGTTTCCAAAGCACTGCAATGAGGATGCCAAGGACATGCTAACAAAAGCCTTGGAGAACATGCTGTGGGACAGCTGGGGCAGGGTTTTCCTGCTCTTAGAGCTCCCCCAGGGTGCACACAGAACTGAACATTATAAGATGTCAATAAATCCTGGGTTGAATTGAATCAAGATTGTCAAAGGAGAAGAGATACAAAAGTCAAAGTGACAAATGGGAAGCAGGGTATTAGAGAAATAAAGAAGACAGAAACCAAACCATTCTTTATATTTTTATTTTTTCTAATCAATTTTATCTATCTACCTATCTATTTATTTATGTTTATTTGTTTTTTATTGCTGTTCAAGTACACGTATCTCCATTTCTCACAACTTTCCCTGCCATGCCCATTCCCACCTCCCACCCTCAATCCTATCCCACTTTAGCTTTGTCCATGTGTCCTTTATACATGGTCTTTGATAACCCTTCCCCTTCTTTCCCCTGTTATCCCCCCTCAGTTACTGTCGGTTTATTCTTTATTTCAGTGTCTCTAGTTATATCTTGCTTGCTTGTTTGTTTTATTGATTAGGTTCCACTCATATGTGAGATCACATGGTATTTATCTTTCATCACCTGGCTTATTTTACTTAGCATAATGCTCTTCAGTTCCATCCATGCTGTTGTGAAGGGTAGGAGCTCCTTCTTTCTTTCTGCTGTGTAGTATTTCATCGTGTAAAGGTACCATTGTTTTTTGATCCGCAAGTTTACTGATGGATACTTACGTTGATCCCAGCACTTGACTATTGTAAATTGTGCTGCTATGAACATTGGGGTACATAGGTTCTCTTGAACTGGTGTTTCAGGATTCTTAGGGTATAATCCCAGCAGTGGAATTGCTGGGTCAAAAGGTACTTACATTTTTATTTGAAATTCCATAATGTTTTCTATAGTGGCTGCACCAGTTTGCATTCCCACCAACAATGTACTCGGGATCCCTTTTCTTCACAACCCAAACCATTCTTTAAATAGGAGATATAAAGGATACCAATCAAAAGAAAATCCTACTGAGCCCATTTGGACAAATTTATTTTCCTATTGATTTCCTGATCTATCTGTTCTTCCATTGTTAGCATTGACTTGACCAACTGCCAAACTCCAACTGTCCCTTAAGACCTACCTCAAAATCACCTCCCCTGGGAAGATTTGCTTGATCTCCCCAAAGACTTGGATTCTTCCCTGTGGCATTTGTACCCACCTAGCACTTTGTCCTTAACCTTTTATCTATATCTTCCCTCCCTGTCCCCTGAAAACCCAAACTATAACCTTCTTAAAGATGTTGACTTCCAGCCAAGAAGTATCTATATGGAGGCATATAAATAGATACATTTTGCTTCCTTGCACAAGCAAAAAAAGGACAACAACAAATTTAAAAACAAAAAACTACCAGAACTGCTAGAAAATCGAACTGTATAGAAGTCTGACAACCAAGGAGTTAAAGAAGAAATACTCATCCAGACTAGTAGGAGGGGCAGAGACAGCCAGCCAGGCAGAGAAGATATACAGCAAGACAATGGACTAGGTGGATGAGGTGGTAGGTGGGTGGTGCCACATTCATGAGTGGATAAGCCTAGAGGAACAACTGGGGAGTGAGACAGACTATGCAACCCAGAGTTCAAGCACAGGGAAATAGATCCTCAAAACCTCTGGCTGTAAAAACCTGTGGGAGTTGCAGCAGTGAAAGAAAGTCCCAGCCTCACAGCAGAGTTTGTTGGAGAGAACCATGGGGTCCTAGAACATACAGAAACCCACCCACCTGGGAATCACCAGAAGGGCCCAATTTGCTTTTGGGTAGCAGAGTAATTAACTGAAAGCCTTCTGAAATCCAAGCAAGCGGTGCTGTTCCCTCTCAGACTCCTCCCCCACATAGATTGCCACAAAGCAGCAAAAAGGGTTGCTCTGCCCTGGTGAATATCTAAAGCTCCTTCCTTCACAATGTAACAAGTGTGCTAAGACAAAGAACTATGACCCAAATGAAAGAACAGATCAAAACTCCAGAAAGAACTAAGTAACAAAGAGATAGTCAACCTATCAGAAGCAGAGTTCAAAACACTTGTAATCATGATGCTCACAGAAATTATTGAGTTTGGTTGAAAAATTAAGGAAGAAATGAAGGCTATACAAAGTGAAATGAAAGAAAATATACAGGAAACCAACACTGAAGGGAAGGAAATCAAAATTCAAATCAACAATTTGGAGCAGAAGGAAGAAATATACATTCATGCAAAATAGAATGAGGAAACAAGAATTCAAAAAAAAAAATGAGGAGAGGGTTAGGAACCTATGGAACAACTTTAAACATTCCAACATCAGAATCATAGGGGTGCTAGAAGGAGAAGTGGAAGGGCAAGAAATTGAAAACTTATTTGAACAAATAATGAAGGACTTCCCCAATCTGGCAAAGGAAATAGGCTTCCAGGATATCCAGGAAGCTCAGAGAGTCCCAAACAAGTTGGACCCAAGGAAGCACACACCAAGGCACATCATAATTACATTACCCAAGAGTAAAGGTAAGGAATCTTAAAAGCAGCAAGAGAAAAGGTGACAGTTATCTATAAAAGAGTTCCCATAAGACTATCAGCTGATTTCTCAAAAGAAACCTTGCAGGCAAGAAGGGGCTGGCAAGATGTATTTGAAGTCATGAAAGGCAAGGACCTACATCCAAGTCTACTCTATCCAGCAAAGCTATCGTTTATAGTGGAAAGGCAGACAAAGTACTTCCCAGATAAGATCAATTTAAAGGAGTTTGTCATCACCAAGCCCTCATTATATGAACTGTTAAAAGGACTTATCTAAGAAGTAGAAGATAAAAAACTATAAACAGTAAAATGACAACAAACTCACAACTATCAAAAACAAAAACCAAGCAAGTGATTAGAACAGGAACAAAATCACAGAAACAGAGATCACATGAAGATAACCATCAGCAGGGAGGGGAAGGGTGCAGAATGGGGGAAAAGGTACAGGAAATAAGAAGCATGATTTATAGGTACAAAATAGAAAGGGGAAGGTTAAGAATAGCATAGGAAATGGAGAAACCAAAGAACTTATTTGTATGATCCATGGACATGAAGTAAAAGGGGGAATGCTGGAGGGAGGGAGGGTGCAAGGTGGAAGGAGATAAAGGGGGGAAAAATGGGACAATTGTAATAGCATAATCAATAACACACACTTAAAAATGAAAAATAAATAAATTTTTTAAATCTCAAAAAAATAAAGATGTTAATTATTTTTGCTATTATATATGTATCCAGTTCCTAACCCAGTCCCTGGCCTACAGGAAGTGCTCAACAAATGTTTAGTGAACAATGCCCAGTGTAGCTTCCATTTGTGGTTTCTGTTAGAGGCATCAACATACTAAAGGAGCTGCATGAATGGCTGCTTGAACCCCAGGAAGGCTGCCGCTATTTCTCAACAGGCGAGGAGAGAAGCACTTCAGACACAGAAGGAGTGCACCACAAAAATATCACCCTTACCTATGAGTAAGCCACAACTCCCCACACCTAATGTTTCACATTCCTCAAAAGTGAAATCAATAGACATTCATGATAGGAAAGTTCTTTCCAAAGATCAGCTGTCTTGCTTCACAACAGATTCCATGTGGGACTACTTTCTACTCTGCTTTCTCAAGGACCTAGTTTAACCTTATTTTAAAATAACCACCACAGAGAGGGTTCCATTAATTCCCTAAAATGGCTGTCTCCTGGATTAGCAGACTTCCAAGGATCTCTTGTACAAATAAACAGTTTGTGACACTGAACCAAGGCTGGCCCACTTTAGTATTTCTCTGTGTGCAGCTTAACTGAAACATAGCTGGACTTGGAACATGTTTATACAAACTAACTAATCCTACTAGATCATGGTGACCTGCAATTACCCTGCTATTCCCAGACTGTACTCAACTTGTGCCAAATGAAGTTGGCAGTAGTTTCATAATGAAAAAAGAGTTTCCATTAAAGAGACAGTTTGGGTCCCTGTATTGCTGTCCTTTCACTTGCGTGTCCCATGTCTCCCTATATCTAGCACTCCTAGATACAGCATTTAGGGCCCCAACTCCCACAGGAGTGGTATACTGAACTTGAAAGAAAACTTCTCTTTGTACCAATTGGATCAAAAGTAAAAGCAGCTTATTTGCTTAAACAGGACCTTGTAGACTAAGGAGTCAGACTCCAGTCATGATAACACTAGTCACTAAATAAATACTAATGAAGTGATGTTAATGAAATAATATTCCTACAGGTTTTGACTTCATAGAATATCTTAAAATGTTGTATATTTGGAATCTGAAGAAATCTCAACTATATATGTTTCTCAACTATCTCCTCCAAATTTTTAAACAGCCTCATGATTCTAGGAGGATATTAATCCATGTGTTTCTCATTCATTTGCATTTGTACCTTTAAAATCCTATAAGAGCTAGCTGATATTCAAGAAACCATTGAAACTTTTAAATAATCTTTAAAGACTCTCTTCTTAATGAAAGGGAGATGTGTTTGCCAAAACAAACACATACACAAACAAACCTGCAACATGAGAAAATCTGGGTTTAATTCAAAACTAACCCAGGAGGTTTAAAAGAGCTGTAAGTTTGGTGAGTGAAACGAGTTTAGTTTCCATACACTGCATACCCACGTGCCATGTTGACAGGTAGTGTGCTCATACGCAGCTCCAACGTGATGATGTGCAGTGTTAACATTTGGAAAGGCAGGGCCAGCTGGCAGCTTAGGTTGAAACAGGGTGCTAATGAAGTCAAGAGGCCATGTCCAGTCTTCCTAAGGATGGGGTGCCACTTGCCTTAAGCGAGGCCACTAATGAGCTCAGTGGCCTTGGGCTAATCTGATTCAGTCTAATTTAACAAGCTTATTGAGGCCTACAGAGTGCTGTCACTGTACTCAACACTCCCAGGACTAGGATGTGGTCTCTACACTAATGGAATGCACTGTCTTCCATGAGAAACAAATGGGTCAATGCACCAGGGCAGCAGTGTAATGCCGGACACAGACAGGACTTACCAACACTTGGGGGTCAAGAAAGTCTTCATGGAATGGGCTTTCCTCATCTTTCAAGTCCCAGCACAAATATTATACTATTCTATGCAGGTTTCCCTAGGCAAAGTAGGTGCGATTTTCTCTATAGTCCCCATGTGCTTGGAATTGATCTCCATTAGGGGCACCCAGAAAAGTTCAGTGACTAGATGATAGAGATTATACAGGATTATAGACAGAATTTAGAGATAAAGGAATGGGGAACGGGAGAGTTGGAAGAAAGGGCCAGTGCATAGTAGAACAGCAGGAGATGAAGCTGGGAGTTAGAAAAATAAGAAGCAGCTCTTGAAGATTTTTCATGCCCTGTAGAAAGGCTTAGATATCATATTTTAGCATATGGATAATTATTGAGGGTTTTAAGAAGAATTTGACTTGTATTTTAGCAAGACCAATTTGGTAAGCTGCTTGGATGGAAGAGAAGTGAGCCTCTAGGCAGCAGAACCAATTGGGAACCTACTGCCATTTCCTAGGCAGAAGCCAAGGATGGTCTGTATTAAGTAGTAGTAGGGAAATGCTACAGCAAAGCTTGGAGGGCTTCCCTTCATGTACAAGGGACAGGATTTAGAGACATTGAGAGGCTACACATAAGAAGCCCCTCAAGAAGGAAAGAGTAAATAAAATGTTCCCAAGATGGAGAGAACAATCACAAGGGACAGGCCTAAACAGGAGTCCTATGGCCTCAGTCACAGTGAAGAATGTCTTTCTCTGCTTTTGGAGTGAAGTGTGATGATGTTCTTAAGCTGAAACCTTTTATTCCATCATTAATCTAAAACTTCTTCCCATGTCTCCACTTAAAGACATCCTCAGACTTTGTTTTTAGATGTGAGACCAACAGTCTGTGAGATGATGCAGAATTAGGAAGCAGGGTGGTGGTGTACTAAGTTTGGGGAAAAGACGCAGGCTGGTGTTGCAGCTCTGCCGCTCACATATGACCTGGTCCCTTGGGGCCTTGTTTTTTCATCTTTATCTAACCTGCACAACAGAGCTCCTGTATGAAAACCTCGGTAAACTAGGGTGAGGCAAGGTTAACAGTTGTATTCCCTTTCCTATCTTCTAAGTCTGTCTTCTCCTGCTTGACTTCTAGAGCCTCTGAGTTTTAAATGATATAATACATGCACACAAGGCCCTTGAAAGTTGCTTTGCACAGGTAAGTGCATGATGAAAGTTCATTATTACCAGTTCCTCCTCTACCTCCCAGCACCCACGCTGCCCCAGTGTTTCTCAGTAGGCCACCCAGATCCCGTGCTGCCTTCTACAGTGTCCACTTCACATGCCTTCTGGAACTTCTCACCCTGCTTGAATGAAGGCCACCCTTCCTCAGAGCCACCCCTTCTTAGCAACTATGACCATGAAACCCATCTGTTTAGCTGATTCATACTATAGCAGTGGTGACTGATTCTATTTTAAATGATCACTCTTCCCAAGAGTATTTATAGTTTAGTATAGCATAAATCTTTAGCCAGGAAATGAAGCTTTTCATGGTAGAATATCAGGTAATATGTTAGGCAGGTCATCACACTGCAAATTAAATGGAGCTCAATCTTGATATATTTGAGATGACTGACATTTTCCATCACAGATGGGAAACTGAAGCTGAATGCTCCTTATTGGCCAATAATTATAGTTATTCATATTCACATTTACTGTTTGTTTATGCCATAGGCCTTTGTGAAGAAGACTTGAGTCAGTTCACAATAAAGTATGTATGCATAAAGAGTTTAATAAAATCAAAATAGAACATTAATAGGAAAATACAGAAAAATGTTTTAAACCTTGTAGCTAATGTTTAAATAAGTACATAAATGGTAGAAATTTGACTTTGAGCTTCCTGATTGCCTGGGAAGAATAAAAACAAGGCAATTCAATTTTGTAGTGGGAACTGTGGCTGTTCAGCAATGTCTATTCCTTTCTAAAAATAATGTTTCTTATTTTCCTTATAGCTAACACAGCTGTGTGGTAAACTTCTAGCCAATAGGATACAGGTAAAATTCACAGGTGCAACTCACAAGTCCTACCCTTCAGTGTAATGGCCATGTGAGAAAATGCAGATGGGATGGTAAAAACTGGGGCATAAACCCAGAAGGGCTGTGTTCAGGAGGCAGAACCTCTCTACTAGCCCTGGACTGCTGACCTTTGGGTTATTACTTTGCTGAAACTACTAAAGTTTTGAATTTTTTTTTGTTTTATTAGCTTAGATGGTAACCTTACTAATACAGAAGGTGGTATCTAGAAGTAGAATCTGTAGTAAAAATAGACTCCCTAAAATAGGTGGCAATGCCTTAATGGTCAGGCAACAGGCATTGAAACAAAGGTGTAATATATAAAGATGTTGGCTTTGTTATGCCACAGTAAACACTTGGTAAAACTATCACCAGTGATAGAAGACTGGTGACTGGCCTTCTTAGCAAAGGGAGGTTAACTTAGGTGATAGCCAGTCAGCCTGCAAGCAGATCTCTGTTTGGCGAGACTCTCTCTTGCCTGTAGCTGGCAATCTAAATTGAAGTAAAGTCTGCTAAATTCATAGGTTTGAAAAATACAACTGCTTTTGCACAACCAGATACACCAACAGATGAGACTGTAACATCAATCCTTTCTCAGTGCCTAATACTGAGTGCTCCCTGGTAGACAATGGGCCTGCTTCCAAGATAAAGATTAAAGTTATTGCCTTCTCACTCAAACCTGATTTTCAGGTGGCATCTAGGGAGTATCCAGCAATGTGGAAGAGGTATGTTCAGCATGAAGACCAAGAAATGAAAGAACAGAATCCTCTGGCTTAGGAGTGATGGTAGATGAGCTCTCTGGCAGTGGTCACTGGTACCTAGAACTGACAAGAAACAAGTAGACTATATGTCTGATAGGTTTTAAGGGAACCGTATTGCCAAAGAAACTGCAAGCCTGGCCTGCAAAAGCCCATGGCTATCTGAAACTCAAAATAATCCCCAGACCCCTAAACCTTCACCAACAGCAACCCGCTATGGCCATCAAGGATAAAGGACAAGAAAACTCCCAGAGGGCCACAGAGGACAATCCACAGTGGAGTGGCTCCCCGCATCCCCGTCGAACCCAAAGCCCCTACACAGGCAGGGCACAGAGCCTGCAATTCCTGTCAGCAGTGTTGGGCAGTTGGTATGGACTGGTGGCGGCTGTCTGTTCAGAATTGTTCACTTTTCTGAATAGCAGTTGTTATTATAGTTAGCTACAGTAAAATGACAACAAAGCTTTGTTTATTGTGATATTTTGGGTAGAAGGTAAGGATGAAGACAACTTGTCTGCTAATTTCTAGGTCATCAGATCACAGGAGTGAGATCTCAACTTGATAGAGACATTGTGCAGAGATTCTGGACTTTAAACCTAATGGAAAATGTTCTATGTGTGGGAAGAAGAGTACATATGAATATTTGGGTGGCCAGAGGGGCAAATTCTGGGAGAGACTCTATTTGTCCACTGATATCCATAGCCTCTTTCTCCTTTATTAGTCAAGCTCTTCTCATCCTCCCTCAAAGACAAACATGGCCATGAGACTAATTTCTGGACAATGGCAGGTGAGCACAAGAAAGCCACTTCTGAGTTCCTTTCTCTTTTGTTCCTTGGAGCAATCACTTTAAACCCAAAAATAGAAATCATGTTTGATAAAGACAGAGACTCCTACCAGCTCTGGTCCATGTATCTATAGTGTATTACACATAATAATAGTAAACTGCCCTCCTGTTTAAGCCATTGTATTTTGAGATATTTTTGTTATAGCAGCTAGGCTAACATACTCTACTTACTACAAAGAAGAAAGTCCAGTTTTATAAGAAAAGTCTTTTTGTTTATTCTAACACTCAATTCAAAAAGAAAATGTTCAACTGTAACTTTACATAGAGTGATTTGTGGACAATATACTTGACAGCACTTTATAACAAATCCAAAGCAGTTTGTGCATGGTTATCCCCTCCTCCTCTCTCTCACCTTTTTAAAGTGTTATAACCAAAAGCGTAATTTTAAAGAGCAGCTCCATGAAAGCAGTTCTTTAAAAGCTTCCACTGGAGTGCTTCAAACACAGTCTCTAGGGACAGAAGAGGAGAAGGGGGAACAAACTTTATTTGAGGATAGATCTTAAAACCTTCAGGAGTAGCAGAGTTATATATTGCTTTCCCAACCTAAGTTATTTGAAAGCTCTCCAGTAAACTCAAGCAATGATGATAAGGCTACAGTGGGTGTGTATTCTAGGTTGCTTTGGAGATTTGTGGAAAGATTGGAGGGTGGGGAGCAGTGACATTCAATCAGTGTTCTCTAGTGCTTTAAATTTTATCCTGTCTTTTCTTGAAAGAGACAAAAGAACTTCTGGTACACCAGAAGTCAGGGTTTGCTCAGGAGGGTCTCAAGCACAGGTACCAAAGCTGCCTTCCATGGCAGACTTCATTCCACACAAAGGCAATGCACCAGGCTATGTGCCCACAGCAACATCAGAAGTGGGCCCTAAGCTTCCTCCATCTTTTCCGAACAAATCTTAATACCCAGGGCCATGACCCGGAACACACCAGCTCACCTTTGAAGCACTTGATGTTTGGCACTTGACTAGCCAGACACTTTTAAAAGCCAACCTTTTCTTTATTTCACTGTCATGCAAAAGCTATTCTCTCTCTCTAGAGTTCAGAGAGTATTTTATAGTAAAATAGCACATTCTAATCTACCTTCTTGATTGTTTTATAGAATTATTGTTTTCTAAGCTGAATAATTTTAACATCAATTAAGAAAAATAAACCAGAGGCTCTGGAAAGACCTGTGCTTAAAGGCACATACAAGCCTCTAGATCTATTCCATAGCAGGACATAGCTGAATAAGGCCTTGAAATGTTTTCAGAACCAATGTTACCAGGACACCCATTTTACCCACAGAACATCTTCAATATTTCTGTGGATTTTGAACCGCATAACCAATTTTTACCAACTAGGTATCTGAACATGTGTGCTTGCTGTATGGGGTTATTTGATTTTATACAATTTAAATATACAGATTATCCAATGATCCTCTTTCTGGGGTCAGCATAATATTCAGCCACATTTTTGTTGCATATTTAATATTTGACTATTACCTTCTTTGGGCCACCAGAAGCTTGGGTGTGTTGGGGGAGACTTGATTCAAGGATACACCTTAATGCCTTCTGGAGTAGCAGAACATATAGATTGTTTCCAAACCTAAGTAATCAAAATCCTCTCCAGTAAACTCCAGCAATGATGACATAGGTCTAAAGGGTGTGTATTTTATGTTACTTTGGAGGTCCGCAGAGTGGATAAGGTTATTGACAGTCTATCAGGAAACCAGAGAAACCTGATGATCACAAGACCACTGCCAAGCAGTCTCTTTGTTTCTTGTTTGTCACACAGCACAAAAGCATCTAAACACTGTTATCAGTTCATGTTCACTGAAAAAAAACTGGACATAAAATTGTACACAAAGCATGTCTGTGTGTGGGTATGTGTGTCAAGTGTAGGAATAAGGATAATTTTTATATTCTTCTTGGTGCATATTTGTATTTTTAAAATAAATACATATTATTTACATATGCAGAAAAACACTTTGAGATATAACACCCTCTAATCTACCAGAATCCTATAACAGAGGGACCGGGACATTACCTAAGCCACTGACCTGGCCAGTTTCAGGACCTTTAAAGTTGTGATAATCAGACATTTTTTGCTTGTTGACATGAAGCAATAAAACACATGCAGCATTCCCATGTAAGCAATAAAACCCATGTAACATTCATGCCATGCCTCTCCCCATATGCCGCACGCCAAAAAGAAAAAAAACACCTTAGTTTAAATCAGTAAAGCCTCAGGATCTAGTTGTAAGTTTATAGGACTTGCACAGGTTAGAGAAAGAAGTTAAAAGACACTACTATGAAGCAATCCACAAAATCCAGAATATGGGGGTATTCTACAGGGGTATTCAGAAAATATACGATATTGATTTTTTTTACAGGAACAAAAATGGAATAAAGAGGAGAATATTAAAAGTTCTCATAAAAGAAAAAATATTTGTAACTTTGTATGCTGACAGATGATAACTAGACTGTGGTGATCACTCTGCAGTGTACATAAACATTAAATCAACAATTGTATACCTGAAACTAATATGTTGTATATCAATTATTCCTGAATAAAAAGGAGAATTATGTTAGAGTTTGGAAGGAACTTATGAGAGTTAATAATCAAACAGAATGTGTTGATCTTATTTGAAATATAATTCAAATAGACCTACTGTAAAGAGACATTTTTGAAGAAATTGGGGAAATCTGAGTATTGAATGGAAACTGGATCTGTATTAAGAAATGAATATAAAATGTTGATTGAGAAAGAAACTAAGTGCTGAGGAAAATAACCGTTAAGTGAAATGTGTGTACCTAATTAAACTGTCTTTTGAGAGGAAGGGTGAAATGCATCATAGCATACAGGTGAAAATAAAGAGTATGTGAGGATTAAATATAGTTTTCTTTCACATCAATTGAGTGTGTGGTATAATCTGATAGCTTCTGTTCAGCTATAATTCTGGCAGAGGAATTGAAATCTAAGTTTTGTAACAGCTGTCACCAACTATTGAGTTCAAGTACAAAAGACATCATCTTTGCAATGATGACTAATGTCCAAACTACCAAAGGGAACTAGCATAGATAAATATGATAATCAAATAATAAATAGAAGTTGAAAACAGACTCATGTTATTTTCTTTAACATGAAAAAAAAATAAGATATAACTGTCAGGATGGGCGGGGTAGGACAAAATAGCAGCTGAACCATAATCATGGTGGCTGAACTACAACCTGGAAAAGATGGCTGATGTCAAACCAGGATGCAAGGAGAACCACCAATGATATGTTGCCGCTTTGTTCAGAGGGAACCAATCCCCAGCTCCCATGAAGAGAGCCAACCAAAATAAAACCCCGCCATATTCCCTGCTCAGGTGCGACTTCCCTGGCCCCACCGTGCGGACCGGGGAACTTCGCCCAGGTGCGCAAACCCCAATAAAGCTCTATACTGCCTAACTTTGTGGCTGATTAGCATTTATTCCTTGGCGGAGCCTAAGAAAACCTTTCAATAACTTTAGGTGGGTCCAAGATAACAAAGGAGTAAGTAGATGCTACACTATCCTCCTCCCAGGACCAATCTGGAATTACAACTAACCCTAGAGAAATAATACTGAATAACCAACTGAACACTAGCTGAAGAGAAGCCTTATAACTAAGTACAGACAGAAGAAACCACTTCACCACAACAAGACTGGTAGGGAAGGTGGGCTCCCACAGGCAGCAGCTGAACTTCTGGAGGGATATTTCAGTGGTCGGGGGTTCTCCCTGAAAAGTGTGGAGTCTAATCCCCAAGCTAGGCTCCCCAGCCTATAGCACCAGAGCTGGAAAGGTGCACAGATACTATCCAGCTGTGAAAAGCAGCAGGGTTTCTGTCTGCCAGGGAGAGACTGCTGGAGACACAGAGAGCCTCTTAAAGGACCAGTGTACAAAATTCCATTTACAGCCACTTACCCTGGACTCCAGAAGAAGGAAGGCAGAGTGGGCTAGAGATGTGTGAGGAGGGTCTAGGGTTTGTGGTTCTGGGGAGAGAATTGAAGGAACAGCTGCCAGGATCCCTTTGCTGAGTCATTCCCCATACTTCAGAAGCCATCTTTTTCTGGCACAGCACTCCTCTCCAAATGACATCAGCTTGACAGGAAACTATAGCCCTGCCCACAGGAATTACTCTGCCCAAAATTGTGGTTCTTAAATCTGCCTACTGGTTACAGCTTGAGGTTATATCATTGATTAGTTTAACAACTAAGGTGGAAAATACAAAGAAGCAGCCAAAATGGGAAGATCAAGAAACAGACCACAAATGAGAAATAACAGAATTCTTCAGAAGAACTAGATGCAATGTAGGCAAGCAATTTATCAGATAGAGAGTTCAGAGTAATGATTATAAGGATACTCACCATCATGAAAAAGATATAGAAACCATAAAAAAGGACCAGTCAGAAATACCTGAAATTAATACACTAGAAAGAATAAACAGTAGGTTAGATGAAACAGAGATCACATCAGTGATTTGGAAAACAAGGTAGAAAAAAGCACCCAGGTAGAGCAGCTAAAAGAAAAAATATTTTTTTTAAAAAAAATGAGGAGAGCTTAAGGAACATTTACGACAACATGAAGCATACCAATGTTCATATGATGCAAATACCAGAAAGAGAAGAGAGGAAGCAAGGGATTGAGAACCTATTTGAAGAAATAATGGCCAAAAATTTCTCTTATCTGGTGAAGGAAAAAAAAACACAAGTCCAGAAAGTTCAGAGAACCCCAAACAAATTGGACCCAAAGACACCTACACCAAGACACATCATAATTAAAATGACAAGGCTTAAAGACAAGGAGGGAATCCCAAAAGCTGCAAGAGGAAAGCAGGTAGTTACATACAAGGGAGCATGAATTACAGTGTCATCTGATTTCACAACAGAAACGTTTAGGGCCAGAAGGGAATGATGTGAAATAGTTAATGTGATTACCTACTATCAAGGACCTACAATCAAGGCTACTTTACCCAGCAAGGCTCTTATTTAAAATCGAAGGAGAAATAAGGAGCTTCCCAGACAAGAAAAAGGTAAAGGAGTTTGTTAAAACCAAACCAGGTCTGAAACAAATGTTAACAAGTTTGGAAGAAGAAGAAGAAGAAGAAGAAGAAGAAGAAGAAGAAGGAAAAGGAGAAGGAGAAGGAGAAGGAGAAGGAGAAGGAGGAGAAGAAGAAGAAGAAGAAGAAGAAGAACAGAAGAAGGAGGAGGAGGTGGTGACAGAGGAAAATAGTCCAACAATAAAATGGCACTAAATATGTATCTATCAATAATCACCTTAAATGTAAATATATATAAGCTGTCTCCAAGAAACCCATCTCAGACTGAAAGATACACACAAACTAAAAGCAAAGAGATTGAAAAAGATGTATTACATAAGTAGAAAGGAGAAACAGCTGGATTAGCAGTACTTATATGTCACAAAATAGAGTTAAAAACCAAGTCTATAGTAAAAGACAAAGAAGGACACTATATAATGATAAAGGGAACAATCCCACAAGAGGATATAACCCTAATAAACATTTATGCTCTGAACATAGGAGCACCTAAATATGCGAAGCAAGTCTTGATGGACATAAAGGAAGAGATCAACAGAAATACAGTTGCAGTTGAGGTTTTTAACACACCATTGACTTCAATGAATAGATCTTTCAGACAGAAATTCAAGAAGGAGACAGTGGCCTTTAATGACACACAATATCAAATGGACTTAATTGATATCTTTAGAGCACTTAACCCCAAAGCAGAAGAATACATGTACTTTTTTAAGTGCACATGGAATGTTTTCTAGAATAAAATACATGGTAGTACACAAAACAAGTTTCAATAAATTTAAGAAGATTGAAATCACATCCAGCATCTTCTCTGACCACAAGGCTATGAAACTAGAAATCAATCACAAGAACACTGAAAAACACACAAAGACATGGAAGCTAAATAACATGTTATTAAACAATGCATGTGTCAACAACAAGATCAAGGAAGAAATCAAAAGGTACCTGGAAACAAACAAAAATGAGGATACAACAACCCAAAATCTGTGAGACACTGGGAAAGCAATAATAAGAGGGAAATTCATATTACAGTCCTATCTCAAAAAACAAGAACAAGTTCAAAGAAACAATCTAACTTCACACTTAAAGTAATCTGAAAGAGAACAATAAACAAAGCCCAACGTGAGTAGAAGGAAGGAAATAATAAGATTAGAACAGAAATAAACAAAATACAGTCTAAAAAATGACACAAAAAATCAATGAATCCAAGAGCTGGTTCTTTGAAAAGATAAACATGATTGATAAACCTTTAACCAGACTCAATGAGAAAAAAAGAGAGGACCCAAATAAATAAATTCAAAAATGAAAGAGGAGAGATGACAATTGACATCAAAGAAATATAAAGGATTGTAAGAAAACATTATGAACAACTTTATGCCAACAAATTGGACAACCTGGATGAAATGGATAATTTCCTAGAAACATACAGTCTTCCAAAACTGAATTAGGAAGAATCAGAAAATATGAATAAGTAGATTACACCTAGTGAAATTGAAGTAGTAGTCAAAAAGCTCCCAACAAACAAAAGCCCTGGACTGGATGGCTACCCAAGGGAATTTTACCAAACGTTCTGAGAAGAACTAACATCTCTCCTTCTCAAGTTATTTCATAAAATTCAAGAGGAGTGAAGCCTTCCAAAATCATTTTATAAGGCCAGAATTATTCTAATTTTAAAATAAGATAAACACACTACAAAGAAAGAAAATTATAGGTCAATATCCCTGATGAACATAGACACTAAAATCCTCAACAAAATATTAGAAAACCAAATACAGATCATACACCATGATCAAGTGGGATTTATTCCAGGAATGTAGGATTGGTACATTTGCAAATCAATAAATGTGATTCACCACATAAACAAAATGAAGGATAAAAACCACATGATCATATTAATAGATGCAGAAACAGCATTTGATAAAATCCAGCGCCATTTATGATAGAAACTCTCAGCAATGTGGGATTAGAAGAAACATACCTAAACATAATAAAGGCCATATATGACAAACCCACTGCCAGCATCATACTCAATGGGCAAAAATATTAAGTGCTCCCTTAATATTGGGAACAAGACAAGGATGTCCACTTTTACCTCTCTTATTAAAAACACAGTACTGGAAGTCCTAGCCACAGCAATCAGACAAGAAAAAAGTAATAAAGGGCATCCAAATTAGACAGGAAGAAGTAAAAATTTCTTCATTTGCAGATGATATGATAACATACGTAGAGAACCCCAAAGATTTCACCAAGAAACTACTAGAACAGATAAATGAATTCAGCAAAGTAGCAGGACACAAAATTAACATCCAGAAATCAGTTGAATTTTTATATTCCAATAACAAACTAACAGAAAGGGAAATTAAGAAACTAATCTCATTCATAATTGCTACAAAAAGAATAAAATACCTAGGAATAAACCTAATGAAGGATATAAAAGACCTGTAATCAGAAAATTATAAGACATTGAAGAAAAAAATACAAGACAGAAATAAGTGAAAGCACATACCATATTCATGGATAGGAAGAATTAACATCATTAAAATATTTATACTACCCAAAGCAATCTATAGATCCAATGCAATTCCTATCAAGATTCCAATGACGTATTTCACAGAACTAGAAGAAACACTTCAAAATTTATATGGAACTACAAAACACCCCACAAAGCAACAGTGATCCTGAGAAAAAAGAATAAAGTTGGAGGAATCATGCTATCTAATATCAAACTATACCATAAGGCCATAGTAATCAAAACAGCATGTTACTGTCATAAAAATAGACACATAGATCAATGGAAAAGACTAGAGAGTCCAGAAATAAACCCATACCTTTATAATCAATTAATATTAAACAGAGGAAGCAACCACATACAATGGACTAAAGATAGTTTATTCAATAAATAGTGTTGGGAACATTGGACAGATAGGTGCAAAAAAACGAAACTAGTCCACCTTCTTACACCACACAGAAGAACCAACTCAAAATGGAATTAAATGTTAAATCTGAAACCATAAAAACCCTAGAAGAAAACATAAGCATGAACATCTCTGACATTGCTCATAACAATATTTTATCAGATATATCTCCCCAGGCAAGGGAAACAAAAGAAAAAATAAACAAATTAGACTACATCAAACTAAAAAGTGTTTGCATAGCAAAATAAATCATCAACAAAACAAAAACACAGCCCAGAGAATGGGAGAACATATTTACCAATACATCTGATAAGGGGTTAATATACAAAATGTATAAAGAACTTACGAGACTCAACATCAAAAAAATGAACAACCGAATTAAAAAACGGACCTGAACAGATACTTCTCCAAAGAAGACATACAGATGGCCAATAGACATATGAAAAGATGCTCAACATCACTAATCATGAGAGAAATTCATATTAAAACCACAATGAGATATCACCTCACACCTGTCAGAATGGCTATCATTAAAAAATCAACAAACAACAAGTGCTGGTGAGGATGTGGAGAAAGGTAAACCCTTCTGTGTGGTTGGCAGGAATGCAGACTGGTGCAGCCACTGTGGAAAGCAGTATGGCAATACCTCAAAAAACTAAAAATGGACCTTCCTTTCGACCCCGCTATCCCACTTCTATGAATATATTCAAAGAAACCCCAAACACTAATTAGAAAGAAAATAAGCACTCCTATGCTCATTACAGTGTCAATTATGATAGCCAAGATAATGGAAGCAGACCAAGTGTCAATCAGCAGATGAGTGGCTAAAACAACTATAAGGCATTTACACAATGGAGTACTACTGGGCCATAAAAAAGAAGAAAATTTTACCATTTGAAAAAGTATGGATGGACCTGGAGTACATTATGCTAAGTGAAATAAGCCAGTCAGAGAAAGACAAGTACCATATGATTTCACTCATATGTGGAATCTAATGAACAAACTGAACAAGGAAAATGGGGACAGATTCAGAGATGGAAAGTAAGATGGCAGCTAGTTGTGGGGGGAGGTTAGGGAGTTGGATTAAGCAAAAAGGAAAAAGGACTTTTGGGCATCGACAACAGTGAAAGTGGACATCACCACAGTGTGGTGATGGTTGGGAGGAGGGGAGTATAAGGGGTTAAATGGTAATGGAAAAAATACAATAAAGATTAAATAAAAATATATATGTAACCTTTAGTTCATGTATCAATATGCCTAAATTCTAATTGTTCCTCAATTGAGGTTTTGGACTAAGAGATGGAATGCTACCCTTGTTATGACAACGCTGACTTGGAGCTTTGTCTTCCTCACTCTGTTCCTTGCAAGGGGCAGGAATCTGTGGGAAGCAGCTTGGAGGTTAACCACACAATATTCACACAAAGATATTTTCAGGGTTCAGTGATATGTCCCAGGCATCTAGAGCATAGATTGGCACATAGTAAGTGCTCAATATTTTGGGGTTGAATTTTTAAGTGTATACCAGACGTAGGACATGAAAAAGACCACAAAAGCCAGCCTAGGGCTTTCAGCCCTTACTTAGCAAAAAAAAAAAAACCCCAAAAAACAAAAAAAAACATTGGAGGAGGGCCTACTGTGGGTTTCTCTGTGTTTGTGTGTGCAGGCCTACTCTGAAGAGCCATTTGCATAAGGAACATGGGAGTATGATATAAAAATGAGGGTTTGTATTCATTGATTTGCTGGGCAGAGACTATAGGTTGCCATGACAGTATCCTATTCTCCATTCTGGAAATGAGGTCAAGGACTAGAGGAGATAGTTCTCAACTCACTTGGCTGTCAAGATTTTTTTGTTAGAGGGGCAGCAACATAAAATGGAATAAACATAGCCTCTTTAATAAATGTTGTTGGGAGAGCTGGACAGGTACATGCAAAAAAAAATGAAACTTGAACTCCAACTTACACCATACACAAAAATAAATTCAAGTTGGGTAAAAGATTTAAATATAAGTTATGACACCATTAAAGTCCTAGAGGAGAACATAGGCAGGAAAATCTCAGATATTTCATGCAGCAACATTTTCACTGATATTTCCCCAGAGCAAGAGACATGAAGGAAAGAATAAACAAATTGAATCTCATCAAAATAGAAAGTTTCTGCACAGCTAAAAAAAAACGGTATTAAAATAAAAAGAGAACCAACCATATGGGAAAACATATTTGCCAATGATAACTCAGACAAGGGTTTAATCTCCAAAATGTATAAGGAACTCACATGACCCCACTCTAAGAAGACAAACAATCCAATTAAAAAATGGGCAAAGGACTTGAACAGACACTTTTCCAAGAAGGACATACAGAGGATCCAGAGACACATGAAAAGATGCTCAGCATTGCTAGCTATCAGAGACATGCAAATTAAAACCACCATGAGACACCACTTCATACTGGTCAGAATGGCCATCATAAACAAAGCAACAAACAAGTGTTGGAGAGGTTGTGGAGAAAAGGAATCCCTAATGTACTGTTGGTGGGATTTCAGAATGGTACAACCACTATGGAAAACAGTATGGAATTTTCTAAGAAAACTAAAAATGGATCTGCCTTTTGACCCAGAAATTCCACTGCTAGACTATATCCTAAGAACCCTAAATACCAATCCAAAAGAACCTATACACCCCAATGTTCATAGCAGCACAATTTACAATAGTCAAGTGCTGGAAGCAACCTAGGTGCCCATCAGTAAATGAGTGGATCAAAAAACTAGGGTACATTTATACAATGGAATTCTATGCAGCAGAAACAAAGAAGGAGCTCCTACCCTTTGCAACAGCATGGATGGAACTGGAAAGCATTATGCTAAGTGAAATAAGCCAGGCAGTGAAAGACAAATGCCATATGATTTCACCTTTAACAGGAACCTAATCAACAAAACAAACAAGTAAAATATAACCAAAGACACTGAAATTGAGAACAGGCTGACTGTGACTAGAGGGGAGAAGGGAGGGAATTTCAAGGGAAGGGGGGAAGGGTTTGGAGGAACTAGTATAAAGGACACATGGATAATAACAAGGGGGGTATGGAGATGGGAGGGAGGTAGGGAGGGCTGAGGGAGTGGACTGGGATGGAGGTAAAGAGCAGAAAATTACTTGAACAACAACTAAAATTTTTTTAAAAAGATTTCTTTGTTGGAGGCTAGGGTAAGTGGAGTGGTAACATTCTTGGCTTGCAGGAAATATGAAGATCTGGAACATCCAAATTAGATAATGAGTAGATTGCATTTTCAGTGAATAACCCAAATAGGAATAAGTATCTCTGTCCTACAAAAATCTATGTCCTAGCCAGCACTGTCCCCATGGTGATAAAGGAAAGGCAGTTTCACATATGTGTTTTGATTCACATCAATATTCACATTCTACCTGCACCTGCAGACTCTTAGCTCACATCTGTAGCACATCCAAGCCCGTTATTTATACTGAGATCTGCAGATTTCATAGGGATATCCACAGGTAGATCTCTTCTTAAAAAGTACCATCATATCCAATAAATTCAACTTAGGATGCTTGGCACGAGGACTGCAAGGAATGTAGGAGAAGATCTAATTCTGGGCACAACTTGGCATCCCAGCAGTCCCATTGTCGGTGTATCCCTGACACTTCAGCAACGTTAAGGTTCTCTCAATCTGTGAAGCATTTCAAAGATGTTAGAAAACAGCCAACATGGACTCGTGAAACATAAACACTCTCTTCTCTATTAAACTGTGCATTTAACAGCCCAGTTTGTAACTAATTTAAAAAGGAAAGACCCTTTATAGCCTGACACAATTCAACTAGTCATTCTACCTAGATTCTAGCTGTGCCAAAAGGCTTTTTCATTTTAATGGATGTGGGATGCAAAGATGAGGGAAGTGCCCTTCTGCAGTTCTTGGAATGTTTTTGTCATTCAGTTTCCATGAATGTCTTGGTTGTATTGTCATGTTAATAGTCTGCTTGGGATTAGAAGGAAATTTTATTTCATAACACTTGTCACCAAAGACAAGCACACCTCACCACCCATCCATAACATGTATACACATAAGAGAAATCAAATCCAGGTGTACAGTTAAACCTGAGATCCTAAGATGGAACAGGTTAGACTGGTAGAAGGAAATCTTACAGGGCTTTGATATTTCTACTTTGCAAAGTGTAAATAACAGTCTGCCATTTGGCATTCTGGTAAAGAAGAGATTATGTATAAATTGCAAGTATGGTCAAGCACTTTCTAGCAAATAAGAATAAAGATGGGTGAGGGAAAATATATCCTATCAGAAGTCAAGACATATTATACGACTATGGCACCTAAATGTGTGTAAGTACTAAGGGACAAAAAGATAAATCGGCTGAATGGAGAGCTTCAAAGTATATGAAAAAATGTATACAGTTTGAGAAAATGAATGAGCCAGTTATGTAAATTTTGGCCCTCAAATAAGTGAGTTATCAAAAATCTTAAACCATTCATTGATGTAGCTGTCCCCAATAACATTCAGGTCTTAATCAGGGATGAGCCTCCTGAAAAATGTGTTTATTAGAAGCAATAGCAGGATCCCTGATAACAATAGCAAAGTGCCAGGCGCCAATATAAGTTCTCTTGGTTATTGACTTACACTTGAAAGTTTAGAGCTTTTCAAGGACCCCAGGACAATGAAAACCACATTATATACAATTCAAGCTGTGGGACTTGGAGAACAAAAGGGGTCTTGTTAATAATTATGCTGGGGGAATACAATACTACTGGGCCATCCTGGGAAACTGAGGACATATGGTTCTCCTACCCATGGTCATATAATTTCAGGGACTTCACATTAATTCCGACACCCTTGGGAATACTATAATTTCCAAGTTGCCCACAGGCATACAGACTAGTATAGGGTGAATCTGTATATTCTGTTCTGGCTCAGTGTAAATGTGTTTGTTCCAGAATCACACATCATTCTTTTCCTTCCCTCCAGCCTCCACCATCTTGAAGTTCTTCCAGTTTTGGATTCTGACCTGCAGGAAGGAAGAACTGGAGTACATTTCTCAGGTAGAAAGATGAGCTCTTGCTGCCTTTGCAGCCTTCCCAAAATGATGGAAAAGCCAACATTTTCTAGAGCCAAAGCATTCCATCATGACTTGAACTAACCTGGTCAACAAGATAGTTATAAACTAAAATGTCTACATATGTTACAAGGTGCTACCATTTTCAAGCCAGGAAGTTTCAAAGCTCCTAAGGTGCTTAGAAGCATAATGAAGAAGGAAAGGGAAAGGGTGGGGAATTAAGCACCTAGAACATGCCAGGCACTGTGTTTGAAACATTATAAAGTTTATGTCATGTAATCAGCCCAGACACTTTATGAGATAGGTGTTTTATACTTAGCTTTAAGGAGAAAATATTAAACCTTAGAGATGGTAGGTAGTTTGCCTAACATCACACAGCTGGTCGGAGCCTGCTAAGGGAACATTTGTGGCCCTATGCTTTCTCACTCCCGCCTGAGTTTCATTTCATTGTTGGATTCATTCTATTCAATATTTCAAGTTATAATGATGGAAATTTTGTTTAAGACACAATCATTGTGGGAACATCCAACAGAGAGGAAGGTGCTAAATTTCCCAGCACTAAGAAGGCAGAAATATTATCACGTGGTCATTTACAAGGAAGAAGCTACTTAAAGAAAGACTCTTAGAATTTAGATTTATTTCATAGATTATTATTAAATCTGAGTGGGAGTTTTTTTTTAAAGGTCTTATTTATTTATTTTTAGCAAGGGAAGAAGGGAGGGAGAAAGAAAGGGAGAGAAACATCAACTGGTCATCTCTGGGATGCCCCCAACTGGGGACATGGCCCAGAACCCAGGCATGTGCCCTGACTGGGAATCTAATGGACAAACTTTTGGTTTGTGGGAGGACACCCAACCCATTAAGCCACCACCAGTCAGGGCATAAATGGGAGTTTTTTATACTGGCAACAATCTCTTTTCTACCATGGCTTCAGCATATGTTCCAAATTCTCAGAAATCATAATTTTTTTCTGTTCACTCTTTAGAGTCTGTCACCCTGGTGGTGAGTCCTGTGCTCAAAAAGCCAAGGCTCCCCCAGTGTCAGATGTGCTGTTTACATGTGACCACATTGGTCGCTTTGATTCTCAGTTTCCTGTACATCTGGCTGAAGAATGGCTGGGCGGAACGTTGAGGGGATACAGTTGTGCTCTACGCTGTAACACACAGTGGTTGCAGCATACTGGGTTACGCACCAAACCTTTAAACTGCAGTCTAAAGATTATTTCACATTCTATATCAGCTCAGCTAGATTGTATTTGGGGTCGTCCTGAGTCAGGCTGTGGGTTTGTTGGTTGGTTTGTTTGTTTGTTTGTTCCTGTGCCTTTTTTTCTGGTTGTTGCATCGTGTCTGACAGTTCATCTCTACTTTTGGTTCCTCTCTCTCTCTCTCTGGGGTAGGCTAGGTCTTATAAAAGGTATACTGAACTTCAAACAAGTACTTAAGGTTCAAAGCTCTAGAAAAGTATGCACATAGTTCATCTAGATTTCTAGCACAACCCCTTCCCCCAACAAACACTGGAAAATTAGAAAGCAGCTTGAGAAAGACTGTTTTGAAAGGTATATAGGTTGGACTTTTGGGGGTAGGCATACCTATATTTAAATTATAGAATTATTCACTGTGCTCAGAAATGACAATAAACAGAACACTTGACAAACAAGGATAATGGAACCATAGAATTGCATCAGTGTTCATTAGAGAAAACAATGACCCTTATGATGCTGTGTGTATAGATGAACATTATCATTTATTCCAAGTACAAGCACAAATATGGAACAGAAGGACTAATGAGTTGCGATGTCATCTGAATTTCCATGGACTACATTTACAGCTTAGAATTGTAGCTTTATTGAATGGTGCCAAAACATTCTTACTTTATAATAGCATTAGTGACATTTCACTTGGTTAATCTTGTTTTCATTTCTTTTAATGAGGTAGTTTAAAACGGTAACCTGCTCTGGAAAACTTGGGAACAGGTGACAGCATGATTTGAAAGGCCTACCGAACTGAAAGGTAGTTAAAACCTAAACTAAATGCTTAGATGCACAGTGGTTGCCCAGAACTATATACTTTACTCTAAAAACAGTGAGACTAAAATGCCAATTTTAAGAACCTAGGACCTTTAAATTACCTCTTCAAACTTTCCTGCATGAATGAGTAAATAATAAGGGATAATCTGTAGCATTTTTTGTGGCCTGCTTCTACATGTTTGTATTTCCCAATGATGTTTCCGTTATGGAAAAGAGTACAATGCATTTTTTCCATGCAGTGATCATGTGTCTATGATTCATGAAATCCTTCAATATATACACATGTAGTGATGAAGATGGCTAACAGGTATGGATATGTGCCAAGCCTTTAGGTGACCCAGCTTATAAAAGGGGTTTTGAACATCGAGGACTTCAATTATGTCATTTAAACCCATCAACCTTTCCCCCTTGCCCAATGCTGTAAGCCTTCCGGACCTCTTAGTGCCATAACATTTGATGTCTCAATGGGAAAGTACTTGTCTGACACTTGGTTTTCCATAGACTTATGGGAAAAAAAAGGAGCCTCTGTAAATCTTCTTTACCAGTGAAAAATGAAAAGACTTTCCTCACTCCATCCCTTGCAAAGACTAACTCAGCTAGTAAGCAGGCCTCTCATATCTTTTGGGGGCTCAGGATAAGAACTCATAATTAACTCTGTTTTTTTTTTAGGCACAGGGAATAAATAACAACAGGATATTCCCCGCCAAAGAGAACCATTCTCAGGTCGGCTCCAGGTACACCTTGTAAGGTCTAGTTAATGTACAAGTGAGAAAGCTGTGAAATAAAGAAACTGCTATTTCATCAGTTCAAGGCCAGTGAAGAGATAAAGTATACCAATGGAGAGAATTTAATATGAAGGATACAAAGAATTCTTTATTAAGTACTCATTACAGAACTCACACAAAGGAAACACTAAGTTATCATAAAAATAGAATACAGTTGCCACCTGTGAGGCTGGGGAACAGAAGGGAGAGATCAGAATTATTAAAAACAGAAGCTTGAAGAAAGACCCAAATGAGTCTGACAGTCAGGTGCCTGAGGAGGGAGCACTGGGCCTTGGATGCCGGGGCATGGCCCGGTGGAGGCCACAATGAGACCCCAGGGGAGGGGGCAGCCGGCCGGTGCAGGTGGGTTTAAGGCCGGTGGAGAGGCCTGTGAGGGTGACCCAGACTTCGAAGGTGGGGGTGCTGCCAGCTGAGACAGTGTCTCTGAGAGGCTCCACGAGACTAGTTCTGCAGGCTCAGGGAAAATTGAAAATGGTATTAATGGCTCCTACTGGAACGAACTGCCGCTGCTTGAGTGAAGAAGTGCTGCTGGGTAACACTGCAAGGAACAGCCAGCAAGACTGGCCTCAGAAGTAGCTGGAAGGAAAAGGAATTTTCTCCTCCTCCAGGCTTGCAGTCTTCCTCTAGCATCTCCCCTAGGCAGAGCATAACAGGAAACTGGTAGTGACAGAAATAAATGTGTTTTGCAGACATCCAGCATCCTAACGCAGAGTATAGAAGGATGGGAGTGATGCGGAGAGACAATAGCTCATAGTGAGACACAATGGCTTTACACATTTGCTACTACTGACCAGAGTGAGGGAACAGGAGATATTCTCAGTGGAATCCTTATGGTTTGTATCTTACCCTTGACTTTGTACTTCTCCATTCGTCCCTATGTCACTCCTCTGGCAAAGAACATTTATTGGTAAAACTTGAGGTAAGACTTTTTAAATTTTGACACATTGTTACATCAGAACCAGAGTAGAATAACTAGAGTATGTGTTTTATAGAAATTCTCTAGATGACTTTACTTCAGAAAGTTGTTTACCACTTACCACTATGAGAAAGAACTTTTAAAATCATTTTATAATTTTTCAATTACAGTTGACATACAATATTATACAAAGGCCAGCACAAATAATGCCCCTTTTTAACTACAAAATCATAAGCATGTAGTTCTGTAACATAACAATAGCACACTGAAACACACTATATGACATTTTAGGTGAAATGTTCAAACTAAAACTATAAATTATTGCACTCATATTATTATTGTACCAACCACACTCAAGCAAGCCTTACTTCTGCAGGACCCTGCATTAGTTTCAGGTGTACAAGCCAGTAATTAGCTATTATAGAACTTTCTAAGTGAGGGAGAATTTTTTAAGTCTACCTTTACTTCAGAAAGAAGAGCAAACTCTGCTTGAGGAATGACTTACCGTGGGGGTCTTATTTCTGAGCAGAGGCAGCACTGATGCTGCACTCACTGGGCCCTAGACTGTGAAACACCTGGTCAGGGAGGAATTTCCTGGCACCCATCCTCAGTGGGGGCCAGTCTGCAATGCACATGGTTGCCCTTTTCAAAATCTCTAGGCCTCCCTATTGGCCATCTTGTCAATTTTAAGTTGATCCAGATAACATTATAAGAAAGCTCACTTGTTTGCCTTATTTTTAAAGTTTTCTATGTTAAACTATGGAACCCAATCCATTACTCACATAGATTTTTCTTCTTAAGAAAGCAGAACCAGTTGGATTTTGCAGGTAATGTGAACTTTGCCTGCTGAAAGGAATATTGGACTCTTGTAGAGAATGATCAATAAGCTGCCACTTGGTTCAAAGAGAGTGCCTAGCGATTCCCTGGAGGTTGGCTGTGGGACGGCCTCTCACAGGACAGCACAGAGAAGGCAGTGCAGAATGGTGTTGTTTCCCAGTGTCTGTCCCTAAGAAATTAGTCTGCTGCCTGACCAGAGGAGACTCGTGCAAGAGGTCTTAGAAATAACAATCTACCTGTGTGCCCACTGCCACTTCCACACTGGAAGGAGGCCCCTTTGCGGAGAACAGGTATTAATTTCTGAACTGCATAAGTGCTACCAGGGAGCTCCTTAAAGGAAAGAATTCCTTAGATCTCAATCTGTATCCTGAATCTGAGTTTGAACCAAGTAGAAAGTGACAACAGGTGTTGCAAGCAAGGCCTCATTCAGTAAATCTGCTGAGACAGATCAGTGGATGAGATTTATTTGCATAAGAAATATAATGGGGCATGGAAAATTTTGATCTGAGTATACCTGCAAATCAGATAAGGAACATCAGCCTGTGTTAGAGTGACAACAACAATGAGGTCAAGCCAGGGCTTCCATGACAAAATGAGCACTATTTTATTTAATTTGGGATGGAGTATTAGAGATTACTCATTTCAATTCCCACTAAACTTAATTTTACTTATAGTAGAATTGGTCCAAATTGCATATTTAGTCTTGCATGGACACTGGGCTCTCCCTAAAGTTTGAGGAGTTCAGATTACCAATCATCCCCAAGAATAAATCTGGGACGAACACGCAGGTTCTGGCATTGAAACAGAGGTCCTCTGTACTCCCATTGTCTTGTAAAACACCCTGGACAAATCACAAAACATCCCATTTGTTAGGTCACTCTTCAGGAATGGCTCTAGGTCACCCAGGTGTCACATTCAAAGACACCAGAGGATCCTTCACACAGCTCCAAGCCAGACACAGAGGGGCTTTGTAACGATTCTCCCTCATGGGTACAGAGGATGGTTTGAATTCTGCCAACAACCTGGAAAGAGCTAGCCAGGCCAATACAGTCTCAACAATAGAAGGTCCTGAGGGCCTATCATAGACCCAGTGCATTAATAAATGAAGAAACCTGTAATTACCCTTCCCACCAACATTAACCACACCAAAGTGAACCAAACCCAGGCTTCTCATAACTGGTTCTTGTTCCGACACAAGAGTGAGAAGAACCATTTGCTGTGGCCAACGGTTACTATCGCTCTCCTCTGTAGAAAGCCACTGTCTTCGAAGAGCTTACTAAAGGTCTCCACTCAAGAACAAAAAAACATGGGTAAGACTGGTTTCCTCTCAAGTTATGACTCAACTTTGGTCACCACACTTCCACTTGGGCCTATTAACATTCGGTGGCCAGAATGTCATTCTTCTTAATCGGCTGCTCTAGCAAACAACAGCCTAGCTGCCTTTCAGTCATTTAGAAAGCCACAAGAATATTTCCTTTTGACTCTTTTCTCTCCACATCAGACCCACAAGTCAAGCTAATGCTGCGATCTATCTTCTCACAATCTACTAGAAAGTGGCCTGCCTCAACTTGCTTACCCTGCTAAAATGAGAAGCAAGAAATAAACAGCTTAGTACGAATTGTAATTAGAGAGCGCTGGTTATTGAGACACCCATAGTATAACAGAAATGCAGGAAAGCATTCTGCTTTCTCTTCACTCAAGTTGGAGCCATGATCTTTGGGAGAGCAGTGCCCTCACCCTCAGCACTGGGGGACATGACACAGACCCAAGCAGAGGCCTGTGGTGAGATCCACATGACACCTAAGGAATCTTGGACTCTGGAAGAGGGTCACAGGGGGAAAAAGTTATTGTTTTCTTTTCTCCATCTTTCTTGGAGATTGGAAAACAATAGTAGGTTCTGAAGATCCACTCTTTACAGATGATCTCCCCTGTGCTCATGTACACATTAAGAATTTATAGTGTTACCTGGCTTTAAAATTTTATTATCATTATTGTAGTTAATATTATTTATGATTATATGAATATAAAAACAAAGACCACATATTATGATAAACATATTAAATATTTTATCTCTTTTAATACTCACAACTAATAGATGAATTAGACTCTAATATTATCCTCCACTAAAAATGAGGAGCCTGAGGCATGAAGAGGTAAACTTCTTGGAGTCCAGGGTCCTATGGAAGGTCAAAACCAGGGCTCAGCCCAGGGGCAGTGCCTCCAGGGCCCATTCTATTATCCACTTTAGGTCCTTTCCTCCCCATTTAAAACACTGAAATGTTCATATCTACAGCAAAACCAAATGTTTAACTCCAATAGATAAACAAAAATGATTGTTACAAATGGCATTGTTTGTTTTCTCAGATGGTACATCTCAGGGTTCTTAAACTGAATCCTGTCTTTTTGCCCCAATAGCTTATTTGCCCCTTGGGAAGTGTCCCTCCTATTCCTGCTCCCCTTTCTTCACACTCTCATTCCCACCCATCCTGACCTAGGCTGTCCGAATTCTGCTCAACCTTAAAGTGTAATGCAACTTCCACTTTCCCAGAAGGGCTTCTCCAAATACTGGAGCTCCTACCTCTGAATTCTTATAAAACTTAATACTTATACTACGTGGCATTTATGTTTTACGTTTTACTATTAGCTCTATTTGAGAATAAATCATCTTCAGGTTGAATTTATTATGTCCTATTTTTTAATTAATTACTTAAATCCTTGAAGGCAAGGACTATGTTTTAAAACATATTTTTGTATCTTCACACACCCCAAGCTCACACACTCGATCAATGACCCCAGAGAGTGGGGTTAGAAAGCCCATTACAACCTGGAATTAGAAACAGGTTGGACCAGTGGAGGAAGAAGCTAGCCTGTCTTTTTAGAGCTGCAGTAAGTACTGCAGAATACATTTCTCTCACATGGTCCGCTCAAACTCCATTCCCAACTAAAAGTATGTGGAGTGTCAGACCCTGAAAAATAACACCAACTTTTACTTACCCGTTTCACTTACCTTCACACCTGTGGTTTTGAAGGTGTCAAATTTCCTCTGAAGTCTTTCTGTGAAAGCTTTATCCCTCCTCATTTTTCCACCCTGACAGTCATCCCTGTCAACAGTGACAATCTCCTTGTCAAACAGAAGTCACTAGAGCTATTAGTTTTCATTAGCATTTAAGTTGGGGTAATCCCAGCTTCTCACACAACTGTTTCCTTCTAGGAATTGCTGGTTCCTTTTTGTGTAGGGTTTCTGAAACTTCTCTAACTAAAGCCCCTGGCCCAAATGATTTCTCGTGTGTATGTGTGTGTGTGTGTGTGCATGTGTGAAGATCTCTTTCAGCTAAAAAGATTTGGTAAAACTTTGTTCTCTATAGTTTGTGTTATGAAAAAGTCTGGTACATTATTTTTTTTTCAAACTACACGCGGCACCCCTGAGAGTTTAATATGCCTTAGAAATGGGTATCTCCTCTGGGAAAGCTGTTCAAATTACTTTTTGTTTTTAATAAGATCTGCTTCTTTATCCCCTTCATTTCCTACCTAGAGCCAATCCTTGAGCTAAGTGAAAAAACTTTACCAGACTCAGAATTCTCTCCTCTATTTCCATTCATATTGTAAATTCCTCTAGGTTAAGAGGTAAAGCCATAGATAGAAAATGTAACTATGCAAACGAGTTCCATTCACCCAGCTTGTGTGAGTGCTAATTTGGGGGGCAAACGAACCAATGAGCAAACAAGTCTTACCTCTGTCCTCCCACGATCATTTCTCCTTTTTCAATCCACTGATTCTTTGGCCTCACACTCAGTGTTTGAGAGAGGGTGAGTTCCAGGAAGAGAGAAGTAGTTATCTTCCCATGCAGATGAGCTGTGCCCTGAACTTACGGTCTCCCCAAAACCTACTCACTCGTACCAATACCGTTCACCCACTGCCTTTCTGTTCCAATTTACCACCCATTTACGGAGATGAAATGTAACCATAGAATGATGCACAACAGAAGAGAAAGTACTAGGTAAGCACTGACAGGAATGACACCCCACAGGTGACTTAAGACAAACCAATGAACCTCTAAAAGCAGGTCCCTCTCCCATCTGAGGAAGGTATTCACTTGACCAAAATTAATGCAATCAGGTGACTAGAATAGCCAGCTGTGTGAAACAATGTATTTTATTGACCAAGTGCCTGTGGTATCCATGGTAAGATATAGAGACAGCAATTCATCTTAAAGCAAACTATTAGAAATATTGTCTCTTTTATCTCCTGATTTCCCTGAAATCAGCTAATGGCAAAGCAGAACTTTTATCTTCCTTTCTAAAGCACAGAACAATCACTCAAGAATCAGAAGATACAGGTTCAAGTCTAACTTCAACAAGGTACAAGCCATGCAACCTTGGACAGATGAATTATTTAGTCTTTCTAAATGTAAGTTTTCTGATACCTAAAAGACAGATTTTGTCCAGTTACTCATAGGAAAGTTGTGAGAATGGGCTTATATAATAAATATATAAGAATTGTTCATAAACATTAAAGCTCTACATGAATATAAATTCTACATAATATTATTTTATTTTAACTTTCCTATTAATAATTCTTGATTGCCTGACACTTCTCAACTCACTCTTTTAATATAACAATGATTCCTTTCCAGAATTCTTAAAAAAATCTTTCTTGTGATTTGAATTCCATTTCTAATTCTCTGCAAAATAAAATCAAACAAAAAACCCAGCTCTTTCTTAAACTACTTCTGGACAAATATTCAGGCATTCTGGTCTTTCTTTCTTTCTTTCTTTTTTTAATAACTAGGGAACTGGTTTTCTTTTGAGAATTTTTAAAAAACACTGTGGGCCCACAAGAAAGAGATTGAAATCTGTTAAGCCTGCCCCTGAGAATATAGAAGGTCTCAATAACAATTCATATTACACTGTTGCAACACCAATATCTGCAGATCTCAAGAAACATAACCACTCAACCTTTGCTTCTGTATGATTATACTCATTTGTAGTGCTGAAAAACTTTTCGATTTAAGTAGTCTGGAAAGGCTACACATGAAATCCTACAATCGTGTTTAAAAGCACAAAATAAATGGAAAAATGATGATGCTTTGGCTAGAAGAGGGAGTTGGGCTTTAAATTTAAAAGCAAAATTGGAGGGGACAGTACACTCTGACTAAACTCATTATTCTCATTTGATGACATCTGAAAACTTGTAACTTTTGGAGTACATTTTTCTCACTTTTACTGATGTATCAATTTAGTAAAGTTGCCATTCTTGAAATAGCAAGAATAGCATGATACCTTATCCCATCTCAACCTTATTACTAATTACCTTCCACAAATCATTTTAAAAATGATTAGGGCTATTGGTACTCACCTACTGCTGAAATGGATAGTTTGACCTATGCAAAGCATTTAATTTTGAAAATAGAAAAAAAAAACAACTCCAGACAACATAACCAAAGGATTAACTTCTCCCTGAACTCTTCAAATGATGATTGTGGTACCATAAAGATACAGTTCCATTTAGAACCAACCTTGGGACAAAATCCTATCAACTCTAGCATTAATACTCATTAACAACAATGACTCATTTGTCCCTAGTTGATGTTAAACTTTTTACAGGGTTGGAAACATTGTTAACTAGACATCCTTTAAAAAAAAACCTTGGAATAGGCAATAGGTTCAGAGAGTGAAGTGAGCTGTGATACAATTACAATTTAGGATAAAAGCTGAAGGTTTAAGAATGCCAAGCAAAAACTCTTCTTGTAAGTTTAATAGTCATTTAAAAGTGTCAGGCTTTAATTAGGGATAAAAAGCTGTCTGAATAGATGAGAATTTTAATGACAATGCTTGTTGCCTGATAAGCCAGCCCCATGCTAAATGTACAAAATATTGATTCATTTTTAAAGATTCATTTTTTTATAGTCAGACCACACTAAATATTAACTACAGGAAGTCTGTCTGTCATGCGTCAAGTGGAGGATTTTCATCAAACACAAGTCAACAGGTAAAAACCATGTTTTCTTTTGTGAGACGAGGAAGAAACTACTCCCAAAAGTACAGTAAGAAATCAGAACTGCAAAAGGAAGGAAACAGCTATTTAAACCAGAATTTATACTCTGTGCAAACCAGATTTCATCTCTCTTGCTTTCATGCATTTTGACCAAAGAAAAGAGAGGTCAGTGATTCAAAATGCTCTTTCAAAAGTAAAAATAAATAGGTGGAGGACACCTCTTTTATTGAATGTAATCCCAAAGACAACTGAATCATAGTTTATACATTTTAATTAGTCTGAATTAGAAAACATCCTTCATGGCCAATTAATTATTTCTGACTCAGTTGTTTACTTACTGCATGGAATCTTGGTTGAATCAAGATAAATTTTCTGGAAAGTTCGGCCTTATAAATATGTGTGAGGAGCCCATCATGAGGAGCCCATCATGGTGAGGTGTGCTCTCTGAGACAGCCTAATAACATCTACAGAGTTCAATACACAGGGGTATTCTGAGTAATCATATATTCCCTAAATGATTATTTAATATCTAGGTAACTAACTTTTATTCCTGTGAGCACTACTCATAAGGTGTTAATTTTCACATCATCCATGAGAGGAAGATCTGTATTATTAGTCATTGATTCACTCTGCAAACACACAAGCCTGAAAGAGGGAAGAGACCAGAGGCCAACAACTGTAGCAAGTACATTTTTAGACTTCTTTGTTCTCTTTTGTTTAGAGGTGAGGAGGAAAAGAGAAATTTGAATAGGAAGGATCCAGAAAAGATACAGGCCTACTTAAGAAAAGGCAGGCTAGGAAAACATGTAAAAATGAGAATTAAAAGATTTGTTTCCATGGGAAATAAAGTCTGATGGTGTTCTAGATCTTTGATTCTGGTTTGTAATTTATGTTAGTCCCTGAAGGGAAATAGTTTCAGCAGAACTCAGGATATTGCTCCAACCTTGACCTCCCAAACATAAAGAGAAAATTTTCTACTGTCAGAAGCTTAAAATACCTGGATATGCAGGATTATTCATTTCAGAGGCTGTTCTTCCTCGAAGCCAAAACAGAAGATAAACATCTACTCAGTGGGCTGGAACTTGCAGTGACTTTCCTCCATCTTTCCACACAGCTGTACCTGAGGGTACAAAACATTCCCATTAGTAACAGGTTTCCTATGGCCCTGACCTATGTGGGGGTGTGGGGAGAATGATTTACCCTGACGGAGGTGAGTGGCAGTGTTCAGGCAAGACAGATACTGTTCTGGTGTCTGCCCAGGTAAAAATGAAAGAAGGTAGCGTTCACTTAGCATTCACTCAGTTCCCTCCATAACAGTCAACTGACCCAGGCTCAAAGGAGACCTCATTTTGCCCCACAAAAAGGGGATCAGCTCATCACTTCAGGAAATAGTCTTTCTCAGTCACCCAGTGAGCATGCTCCCAAGATGCTGACACCAGAGGGCAAGGGAGTTAGTATGCAACTGGCTTACCACACTCCTTAGCCCAGGGGCCCAGAGGGGAAGCTGAGAGCCCTGCTTACAGATGGGAGGGGAGAGGTGAAGGGTAATGATGATTTGAATGGAATTGAAGCTTTATTTCTGAGGAGAGGGCTTGAACACACTGGAGCAGCTTCTCCTGATTTGCTTAGTAACAGAAGCACCAAGGAAGAGCATCACACGGACAGTTTCTGCTCATCTTTCCTAGAATGAGCTTATTAAGTCGTATTATCTGGTTTTACCAACAGAGAGGGTACTATATTTTAAAAATAGACATGTAATTTATGTATCATAAAATATACTTTTTGAAAGTATATAATACAATGGGTTTTTCAAACACAGTGATATCCACTTAACCAGAGGGATACATTCCAAGACCCTTAGAGAATGCCTGAAACCACAAATGGTATTGAACTCTCGATGAAGGGTGGGGCAAAAGTAGGCTTTCCATTGTAATACAAACAAATAATACAATAACTAATACATAATAATACACAGATTAACTGTTTCATGTACTCAGAACTGTAAACCTACTTTTGCCCCATCCTGCATGCTATATATTTTTTTCTATACATACATATTTATGATAAAGTTTAATTTATAAATTAGGCCTTGGCTGGCGTAGCTCAGTGGATTGAGCGCGGGCTGCGAACCAGTGTCCCAGGTTCAATTCCCAGGCAGGCCACATACCTGGGTTGCAGGCCAAGGCCCCCAGCAAGCACACATTGATGTTTCTCTCTCTCTCTCTCTCCCTCCCTTCCCTCTCTAAAAATAAATAAATAAAATCTTTTAAAAAATAAATAAATTAGGCACAGTAAGAGGTTGTCAACAATAACTAATAATAAAATAGGACAATTGTAACTGCATACTACAATAAAGCTAGTCAATGTGGTCTTTCCCTCTTTCACTTTTTCGCTCTCTCTCTGATAACCAATCTGATAACTTAGATGGCTACTAAGTGACGGATGGGCAGGAAGTGTATGCAACGTGAATACACTAGACACAGAGATGATTCAGGTCCTGGGTGGGATGGAGTGGGACAGTGCGAGATCTCATCTCACTACTCAGAATGGTGTGTAATGTAAAACTTATGAATTGTTTCTTTATGGAATTTTCCATGTAATAGTTTTAGTTTGCAGTTGAACGAGGGCAACTAAAACTGCTGAAAGCAAGAGCTTAGGTAAGGGGGAACCAGTGCATCTTCACAAGGTTAGGCAGTCCTCATCATTATCTAATTCCACAAAATTTTCATCACCCCATGAAGACACCTTACGCGCACTCACAGTCACTCCCTGTTCCTGTTTCCCTGCAACCCCTGGCAGCCACTAGTCAACTTTCTGTCACTATGGCCGTATCTATTCTGGATATTTCTTATGCATAGAATCAAACAATATGTAGCATTTCATGGCCAGCTTCTTTCTCTAAACATATTTTCAAGGTTTATCTATATTGTGACATGTATCACAAATTTATATCTTTTTCTTGCTAAACAATATGCCATTGGGTGGAGTTACCATATTTTGTTTATGTATTATCAGTCGCTGTACACATAGGTTGCTTTTTGTCTATTATGAATATTGCTGCTATAATCATTGGTGTACAAGTTTTTGTGTGAACACATTTTTTATTATTTTGGGTATGATCTAGGAGTAGAACTGTTGGGTCACATGGTAACTGTGTGATTTAACTTTCTGAAGAAATGCCAAGCTCTTTTCCAAAATGGCTGTACCACTTGACATTTCATCAGTATTGTGTGAGGGCTGAATTTCTCCACATCCTCCCAACACTTATTTTCCATTTCTTTGATTAATAGCTACTCAAAGAAAGTGGTGAAGTGGCATTTTATTGTAGTTTCACTTTGCATTTCCCTAATGACTAATAATGCTGAGTATCATTTCATGAGTTTATTGGACATTTGTATATCTTTGAAGAAATATGTATTCAAATGCTTTGCCCATTTTAAAATTGGGTCATCCTTTTATTCTTGAATTACTAGAGTTCTTTATATATTCTGGATCATAAACCTTGTCATATATATGATATACATATACTTCTGTTCTGTGAGATGTCTTTTCACTTTACTGATAGTGTCCCTTAAAATCCAAAGCTTGTAACTTTTGATAAAATCCAATGTATCTATTTTTTCTTAGGTTGCTGGTGTTTTTGGTATTATACCTTAAAAAATCATTGTCAGTCCAAGGTCATAAAGATTTATGATTACGCTTTCTTTAAAAGTTTTATGGTTTTAGGACTTACATTTATGTCTTTGATTAATTTTTATATATGAGGTCTGTCTGGAAAAAGCCCAACTGTTGTTAATATAATGAGAACAGTTTCCGTGATGTCAATATAAGCTGGCAGCCAAGGAGAGGGGACTGGAATGCACATGTGTGAACAATGATGACTTCACTGTACTAGTCAGTGGGGGCAGTAGATGCCATTGAGTGAACATGTGTATTGTGTGGCCATCACAGTCAAAATGACTGAGCAAGTAGAGCAATGAATGTGCATCAGATTTTATATTAAGCTGGAACGTTTCTCCATGGAAAATATTTGGATGATTCAGAAGGCTGAGGCTATGGACAACTGGTGATTGGCGGCACCCACTCAGGCATCACATCCTGTACAGAGATTTTGGTAAAACATCAAATCACCCAGGTGGCTCCACCCTCCCTATAGCCCAGATTTGGCACCCTGTGACTTCTGGCTTTTCCCAAAACTGAAATTGCCTTTGAAAGGGAAGAGATTTTAGACCATTGATTAGATTCAGGAAAATACAACTGGGTAGTTGATGGCAATCAGGAGAGCTGTGTGAGGTCCCAAGGTGCCTACTTTGAAGAGGACTGAGGTGTCATTGACCTCTGGACAATTTCTCTTGTGTCTTGTATCTTCCTTAATTATTGTCTTTATTTTTCATACCACATGGCTGGATACCTTCTGGATAAACCTTGTATGATGTGAGGTAGAAGTCCAACTTCATTTTTTTGCATATGATTATCCAATTCTTTCAGCAATATTTGTAGAAAAGACTATTTTCCTTCATTGAATGATAATGTCATCTTTGTTGAAGATCAATTGACCATAAATGTATGAGTTTATTTCTGGACTCTTATTTCTATTCTGTTGACTTATACATCTCTCCTTATACTAGGAACACAGTGTTTTAGTTCTTAATAAGTATAAAATGAGAAACTATGAGTCTTTCCATTTTGTTTTTCTTTTTCCAGGTTGTTTTGGCTATGCTGGGTCCTTTGCATTTTAATATGAACTTTAGGGTCAATTTGTCAATTTCTTTAAAAATGCAGGTAGAATTTTAATACAGATTGTGTTGAATCTGTGTATCAATTTGGAGAACACTAACATTTAACAATATTGAGGCTTCTAATCCATACGCACAGGATGTCTTCCCATTTATTTAGGTATTTTTAAATTTCTTTCAATGATGTTCTATAGTTTTCAAAGTAAGAGTTTTAGACTCCTTTCTTAAATTTATCCTTAAGTATTTTATCATTTTTGATGATTGCAACTGCTATGGTTTCCTTAGTTACATTTTCAGTTTACTCATTGATACTTATAGACATACAATAAATTTTTATATATTGACCTTGAATCCTGAGACCTTGCTAAATTTACTTATTTGTTTTAATTATCTTTTAGTGAATGCTTAAGATATCCTATATACATGACCATGTCATCTACAAACAGAAATAGTTTTACTTTTTCCCAATCTGGATGCTTTTTATTTCATTTTCTTACCTAACTGCCCTAGCTAGAACCTCTAGTGTAATGTTGAATAGAAGTGGTGAGACTGAACATCCTTCTGTTTGGAAAGTATACAGTCTTTCATCAGTTCCAGTATACACTTAGCTGTGGGTTGTTCATAGATGTCATCAGGTAAGGAAACTCCTTTCTGTTACTAGTTACTGACTTTTTTTCATCATAAAGGTATGTTGAATTTTGTCAAGTTCCTTTTTCCCCTTACCTGTTGAGATGACCATGTGATTTTTGCCTTTTATTCTGTTGATGTAGAATATTACATTAATTAACTGTTGATGTTAAATCAATCTGCATTCTTGGAATAAACCTTAATTGATCATTTCTTAGTCTAGTTGGGCAGCCATAACAAAATACCATAGCCTGGGTGGCTTATACAACAGAAATTTATTCTCTCACAGTTCCAGAAGTCTTAAATCAAGCATGGTCAGGTTTTGGTGAAGTTTCTCTTCCTGGCTCACAGATGGCTGCCCTTTCACTGTGTCCTTACATGGGGGGGGAGAAGGGGAGGGAGAGGGAAAGAGAGAGAAATGGAGATTGATTCATCTCCCTCCATTCACATTTTATTATAAATAGTTGGGAGAAACCAAGCCACTTCTTCAATATTTTGCTTAGAAATCTCTTTAGCTAAACATCCACTTTCCTCTCGGGTTTTACTTTCACAAAACACTAGAATGTAGTTTAGCCAGTTTCTTGTCACTTTATAACAAGAATCACCTTTCCTCCAGTTTTTAAAACATGTTTCTAGTTTCCATCTGAGACCTCACCGGGATCACCTGTAACGTCCATATGTTTAGCAAGCACCTCAAAACCATTTCACTCTCTACCAATTACTCAGTTCCAAAGTGGTTTCCACATTTTCATGTATTTGTTACAGTAACACCTAACTCCTGGTACTATAGCCCATGCTGCCATAACAAATTACCATAGACTTTGTAGCTTAAACAAAAGAAATTTATTCTCTCACAGTTCTGGAAGCTGGAAGTCCGAGATCAGGGCCAGTGTTGAGAGCAACCCAGAATAAGAGAAGACTCTGTAGCAAATCCAGGCTCCTGTACAAACTGCTTTGCCACTTGGGTCATGTGACTCAAGAAACCCAATGCTTGAAATGTCAGTGGTAGGGATGCTGTGTGGATGGAGCCGTTGGCAGGCCTTCTGGGTAAAATGCAATACAGACCTTAGGATTTTTAAGCAAAGCCCTGCCATTCTCTTTGGATAACTGCTCTCATTTTGAGAAGCAGCTCTTGACATACAATTTGGCCTTACTGGATACTATATGCTTTTCCACGGACCACACAGTTACCATGTGACCTAAGTTTCTCATGATAAACGGGGTGTTATCTGACCTGCCAAGCCATGAATTTGGCATGCACAGCAGCACACCCTCACCAAATGCAATACGTGTGGTTGACCTGAGAAGGCCTGGAAGGCACAAGTAAGTTACAGGAATAAGTGTCCCAGACACCCATGGTCCCCATTCCTGCCACATTGTCTTCTCTCCCCTAATATATACCTATCATCTCATTGGAAGTTTCTTATGACCAGGTAATAGAGGAAGAGAAAGTTTAGGCCTGGTTTACAGATGGTTCTACACAATCTGCAGGTACCATTCAAGAGCACAGAGCTATAGCACAAGTGCCTCTTTCTGGAGCATCACTGAAGGACAGAGGTGAAGGCAAATCTTCCCAGTGGGCAGAACTTCAAGAAGTGCACCCAATTACTCTGCCTGGAAGGAGAAACGGCCAGATGTGCAATTTTATAGTTGTTGGTGCATTGTGGCCAGTTATTTAGCTAGATGGTCAGGGACTTGGAAGGAACATGAGTAGAAAATTGATGACTGAAAATTTGGAGAAAAGGTATGTGAATTGTTCATTGTACGGGAAAAAATGTGAAGACGTTTGTGTCTCATGTGAATGCTCACCAAAGAATAACCTCAGCAGAGGAGGATTTTTATAAACAAGTTGATAGGATGGCCTGTTCTGTGGATACAGTCAGCATTTTTTCCCCAGCCACCCCTGTCGTTACAATGGGTTCATGAACAAAGTGGCTTTGGTGGCAGGAATGGAGGTTATATGTAGGCTCAGCAACATGGACTTCCACTCACCAGGCCCACCTTGCCATGTCTGCTGCTGAGTGTCCAATCTGCCAGCAGCAAAGATCAACACAGACTCCCTGATATTGCATCATGCCTCTGAGTGATTCACCAGCTACCTTATGAGAAATTTATTACATTGGATCATTTCCATTAATAGAAGGGCAGGTCTTTTGTTTTTACTGGAATAGACAATTCTGCTGAATATGGATTTGCCTTCCCTGTATGCAATGATTCTGCCCAAACTATCATTTGTAGACTGACACAGTGCCTTATCTGTTATCAAGGTGTTCTACACAGATATTTTTTTCTGATCAATGAACTCACTACATAGCAAATGAAGTGCAGCAATGGTCCTATGCTATTGGAATTCATTACTCTTACCATGTTCCTAATCATCCTGAAGCAGCTGGCTTGATAGAATGATGGAATCACCTCTTGAAGACTCATTTACAGTACCAGTTAGGTGGCAAATACCTTGCAGGGCTAGGGCACAGTTCTCCAAAAGGTTTAGTATGGTCTAAATCACTGATATGTGGTGCTGTTTCTCCCATAGCCAGCATTTATGGGTTTAGGAATCAAGGGCTGATAATATGAGTGTCACCACACGCTGGTGACCCACTAGCAAGACTTTTCTTCCTGTTCCCATGACCTTATGCTCTGCTGGGCTACAAGTCTTAGTTCCAAAAACAGGAATGCTTCCACCACAAGACACAACAATGATTTCATTGAATTGGAGGTTAAGACTGCTGCCCAGCCACTTCAGACTCCTTGTGCCTCTGAATCAAGAAGGGAGTTACTGTGCTGTCTAAAGTGATTGATCCTGACTACAGAGGAGAGATGGAACTACTATTCCACCCCAGAGGGAAGGAAAAGTATATCTGAAATACAGGAGATCCCACAAGGTATCTCTTAGTGTTACCGTGCCCTGTATTTAAGGTCAAGGAAAAACTATGACAACCCAATCTATGCAGGACTGCCAATAGCCCAAGATCCTTTGGGAATGAAGACCGGGTCACCTTGCAGGTAAAGAAGCATAGCCAGAGGAGGTGCTCATTGAAGGTGAAGGGAGTATAGGATGAGTAGTGAAAGACGCAGTTATAAATACCAGCTATGACCACATGGTCGGTTTCAGAAACAAGCACTGTAATTTTCATGAGTATTTCCTCACTATTTCTATGAGTACATTTGTGATCATTATTAAGCTGTATCTTTAAGATTTGTATGGATTTTTGCATGTGTATTAGTTTCCATTTTGAAAGTAAAATTACAAAAAAAGATATTTTTCTAATTACAATGAATTTAAGTGAGTTGGCTTTTATAGTATCTTTGCCCTAAATTAATTGATCCTGTATGTGTGTTTGTCTTTCTAGACTCTCTATTATGTTTCATTGATAAATAAATCTTTTTTATGCCAATAACATACTATCTTAATAACTGTAGCTTTATAACGAGACTAAAAATCAGCTAGTGTTTAAGTCTGCTAACGTTGTTCTTTTTCAAGTTGTTTTGGCAACTCTAAATACTTTATATTTCCATATAAGTTTTTGAATCAATTTTTCAATTTCTACAAAGAAGTTTCATAGAATTTTGGTTGGGATTACATTAACTCTATAGATTAATTTGACAAGAAATGACATCTTAATAACTTTTCCAATTCAGGAATACACTATATCCCTCTTATATTTTTGTATCTCTTTATATTTTTCTCTGCAATGTTTTAATTTTCAAGTTGTACATACTTTTGTCAAATTTATCCCTAAGTATTTTTAATATTTTGATGTAGTTGTATATGATATTAGTTTTTAATGTAAATTATTCATTGATCATTGCTAGTATATATACAGAAATACGATAATTTTGGTATATTGATTTTGTGTCTTGCAACTTTGAAAAACTCACTGATTAGTTCTAGTAGACTTTTTTGGTAGGTTACTTAGAATTTTCTGTATGAATGATCAGGTGCTTTATAAAAGAGGAAAACTTTACTAATTCCTTTCCAATCTGTTTACTTTTTAAATTTCCTTTTTTTGCCATAATGCAACAAAAACACAAATTTTAAAAGCAAAATAAATATTACTAAATAAACTATTGAAAATGTGAGTAAGAAAGGAGTTTTTATAAGAGTTAATTATACATAAGGATATGCAAATATACTGATTTAAAAATATACTTAATGGACTTGATGTACAGTTGAGTAGTACTGAAGTATGAGTTAGGAATCTGAAAAATCAAGATTAAGGACATTCTAGGAATCAGAGAAGAATAAAGAAATATGAGAAAAGATAAGAAAAAATGAAGTAGAAGAAAGGAGTTTGAAATATCAACATTCATAAAATTGAAATCCCCCCAAAAGAACAAAGTGAATAAAGTATTTGAAGAAATAATGGCCCAGAATTTACTAAAATTAAAAATATATATATAACATATGAAACTGCAAATTCTCATAGAATAGCAACAAGCATAGATGAAGAAAAAACTACATCTAGAAACGTAGAGAATAATATTTAAGAACATCAAAGAAAGAATGTTCTAAAAGCTTCCAGAGGTACATGATATCATCTACCCAAGAGGTAAGAATCAAGTTAACAGAAAACTTCTCAATAGTCTCTCTAGTTGTAAGAAAACAGAGGAGAAATATTTTCAGTGGTGAAAGAAAGGAACTATGAAACTAGGATATTATGGTCAGATAAATTATTATTTACTTGTAAGAGCAAAATAAAGATTTTATTAAAATTTTGAGAGCCAAAATTATTTATTACATAAAAACAGTCTGAAAACACATGTGGAAGATGTGTTTCCAAGAAAAAGAAAACTAAATACAAGAGAAAAATGTGATATAAGAAATTAGTGTAAAACAACTGGTGTCATATTTGAGCACCAATGGTGGGGAGGAGGAGAGAGAGAAGAAGAGGAGGAAGAGGAGGAGAAGGAGGAGGAGGAGGAGGAGAAGGAGGAGGAGGAGGAGGGAGAGAAGGAGGAAGAGAAGGAGGAGAAGGAATACATAATAAATTAGAAGAAAATCTAAACATTTTCCAAATGGTGGCTAGGAGATTCACTGGAGTAGGGGCAAAAAGAGGAAAATGAGACAAAGGGGAAAATCAAAAGTGTTGTCAATAAAACCATAAAATAAAATGGCATAAATACCAATAAAACAATGATTAAAATAACTGTAAATATGTAAAAAGATCCTAAAAGCCTAAGGATTAATTTAAAAAGTAAATCAAAAATAAAATTGATAGTATGAAACCATTTATACAAATTATAAATACACGCCTACCACAAAACATTCTTAAGGTCTGTACGCCTATCCAGAGACAGACGGACTCGAGAGTGGCTGCAGGAGGAGGGGCAAGTAAGTGAATGAATCTTGATCTGCAGAGGTCTTGACAGGACTGGTAGTGATAGTGGGTCTTGGAATGGTGAGATGATTAGTTCCAACACCTGCACCTAAAACTCCTCCCCACCAAAGACCCTAAATAAAGGGGAGGAGTGGCACGACACGCAGGCAGAAGGATAATCCGATTGGCTAGAAGATGCGGCAAAAGTATAAAGGAGTCCCTAAAATTTAGTCAGTACTTGTTAAATTGAGATGGTTAGAAAACCTCAGAACAAAACAAACAGAACACTGCCCTGTGACACCATAGGTTTTGCAGGGTGTGAGAAGTTATGAAAGGGGTTTTGTGGGGTTTTGGGTGAGCCCTCCTTTTTATTGAGAAACACATGGAGTGGTTTGAAATGCTAAGCATGGTTTGCCACAATGAATGCCCTATACTGTAATTAAACCATTGAATTAGAGGCCTGTTTGCTTTGTTTAATGTGCTCTGTGAAACTTGGTGTTTGCCTTTTGTTGTTGCTGAATCTTTCTGACAAGCCCCTGGGAGAGGGGAAGTCTCTGTGCCTTCTGCTGATCGACCTCAGGCAAACGGTGTGTGTGCTGTCGGTTAGAAGCAGCGCCCTGCCATGCCCATTTAACTTCGGTTACCAGTGTTGGCAGGAGATGCACAAGGAGACAACAGAGGCATGTAGGCCCTGTGGTCCTTCGAGATACAAAATTATATCACAGCCACAAAAAATGAGTCAGCCTATTAAGGTAGACCATAACCACGGCTAGCTGGAGTGCCCAGACTTCCATAATGGTGAGAGGCACAGAGCCCTGGATGGGCTCCACTTCTTCTGTATCCTCAGAACGCCCAGGCCACATCCCTTCCCTAAAGTTTCCTGAATGAATGTTGTTGATTCACTGCTACAAACACACATACACACAAATCTGAATCTCCAGTCCGTGTGCACCAAAGTTACACTGTTCGTGGAGTTCTAAAATTGTTGAGAAGACCTAGTGACATATCTCGGGAGGACAGAAAGCTGTCTGTAGAAGACAACACCAACAAAACTTCGAATAATGCCAACTACTGCATGCTAAGATGACACAGTGAAACCAAAGGAAATAATTTCAAAGGGCAATTGTAATTTTAAAAAAGAAAGCAAACTCATGAATGGAAAGAGAAAATGCTAAAGTGAGAACTAAATGATCTCAAATATTATGAGAATTAGTGGCTAGGGAAGTATTGGAATTAAACAACAGAAAGTTCCATTTTCACTGTGTTCTAAGACGTTCTTCTGGCCCCATTGACATCTCTGTTTGTTCCAGTGTTTCTTTGCCCTCCTTTGTAGTAAAACTCCACCAAAGAATTGTTTCTACTTACTGTCTTGACATCCTTATTTTCCATTCTCTCTTAAAAATACTCACATAAAACTTTTGTTGTTACCATTCCATGGAATTGCTCTTAGCAAAGTCATTAATGAGTTCCATGCTGCCCAATTAAAGATCCCACTCCAGGTTCTCTCCTTAACTGACTTTTCAGCAGCATTTGCTTGCTCCTCTTCTTGAAACTGTTTTTAACTATTTTTTTCATTGTCTACTTTCAAATACATTTAGACTCACATAAGCTGCATAAGCTGCAAAAATAGTTCAGGGGCTCCTGTGCACTCGGCACCCAGCTTCCTCTGATGGTGGCAACTTTTATACCCCTAGTGCAATTATACTCAGAACTTCTAAAAACCACTCCTGTCTTCTTTAAACTCTTTCCTCACTTGGTTTCTATTATAGCATCCCCCTGTTTTCCTTCCCTTTTCAGTCTCTTATGTGAATTCTTTCTCCTCATCTCGATTTCTAAATTAATATCCCAGGGCTCAATCCTTGTTCCTCTTATTAACCTACATTTATGTCTCATGGGTTCAATAGCTTTAGATAGTGTGTATATGAAGAAGTTCCTGAGTTACTATCACCAGCCTTGAACCCTCCATTGAATTCCTGGCTTGCATAGCAGACTGCCTACTCACTCTCTGCTCCTCGGCATCTAACAGGTATCTCGCTTAAACATGTCATACTGAGCTCATTCAAGCCCTGTCATCCAACACTTTCCCCCACGTTCCCCTTGTCAGTAACTGGTTCCATCATCAAGTTGTGCACTTAAGCTGACAACTGGAATTTTCCCGGATTATTCTCTTTCTCTCATACAATGTCACTCAATCTAGCAGCATACCCTATTGTCTCTAACCTTCAAAGTATGACCTCTACCTGAGCAGTGCTCACCACTTATTTATCTCTACCATCATCTACCAGGACAAACCACCTTCATCTCGTTCCCAGATTGTTGCAGTAGCCCCCTGACCAGTCTCCAGGCTTCCACCACACTCCCTGAAGCATGTACTCCATGTGGCAGTAGGAGAGTCTTTTGCAATGTAAATTATGTCCTATCAGTCTTCTATTCAGAACCTCTCAATGTCTTTCCATAGATATATAGATATAATAAGCTCATTCGTTCCAAACAGTAAAGTCCATGGCACTTGTCACACTTTCAAGATTTTATATGATCCACAATATCTTCTCACACCACCTATCCAACTGAATTGGCTTCCGTAGCTGGCACAGCCTTCTGGCTAGTCCCTGAATACCTAACATGTTCCTACTTGCAGGCATTTGCTGTTAGGGTTTTCTGTGCTAGGAATCCATTTCCCCAGCTGAGGGAAGGAGCTATTCTGCTCCTTCCCTCGGAGAAACCTTCTCTGGCCATCTTATCTGAGGCAATATCCCCTTTTCCATAGTTCTATCACCATCCAGGCCTGTTGGTCTTAAGGAGAATCTGGTATCAGCTGGCTGGTTGGTTGGTTGTTTCTTTTTGTCTGTCTTTTTGTCTATCTCCCATACTAAAGCAAACATTCCAAGAGAACCAGGACTTTGTCCGACTTTGGTTCTGATACTCTGCATGACATACAGTAGATGCTAAATGAATATTTGTGGAATAAATAGGGAAAAAACAGTAAAGGCTTATGTGCAGAAATGGTCTCAGAGAACATAAAATATGCTCATCTTGGCAATGAGGAAAACTGAAATCCAGATTAAAATTATAAGATTTTTGCAAGGACTATTTAAATCAATGAGTAATTATAAATATGTCAACATCAAATATTTCAGATATAAACCCATTTTAATTGGTTTACCTCAAATGATTTGTAGTAAACTTGAAGTGATACATAAGGTCCGCCAGTTTCCCCTGTGTAAAGTAAAGAAAAGTGGCACACAGTTTAAACTCTGCCCATATGACGTCCTTCCAGGGTCAGTGCTAGAAATGTGTGAGGCTTTTAAATTACACCCTTGGTTAGCTTAATGACTTGATAAATAGTTTCTTCTTTTATCTTTAAAGACATATACACATGAATTACTTGTATAGACTCCATTGTAATATGGATTTCTCATTCTCCCTGAGACAGTGTTTGTATACAATTACTTGTATAGACTCTCTTGTAATATGGATTTCTCATTCTCCCTGAGACAGTGTTCTATCCTTATATAGTCCTAAAGATACAAACCAATGTCAGATATATCCAAACCAAAGTATGATTTATACCTATCCTTTTGCAGTTTCACTTTGTAAATCAGCATGTTATATCACAACCTCTGACAAAATGGGTCTAAATTATAATAGTATTTTGGGGCAAAAATGTTCTCTGTATTAATATCCTGGGCAGAAGTTAACATATTAATAACACTTATAGATGCTCAAGGAATGAAAATGTGGTCGTAAGATTTCACAGCCAGCTAGTATGAGAGATGCAAACAAACAGCTTTCAATAGGCAAGAACTCAAGGAATATTTTTCTCATGTTCTCTTTTCAAGAATACTATAAGAAATAAACTGTAGCCCACAAAAGAATGACCAGGAAAACTTTGATAGTTGGACAGGAAGAAAACATTTAATACAATTAATTGGTACAAAACAGAATATAAATGTTTTTGACAAAATAGAAATGTTATAAAAATTGTGAGAGGAAAAGGAAAAAGAAAGAGGGAAAATTGCTATAAAGGTAATTTTCAGATTATGCCTTTATAGCAATTTTAGTGGAAAAGAAAAATATAAACCTTCCTGGAAAACTATACATACATACATACATACATCAAAGGAAATAGACTATGTATTTAAGTTTTAGTTGTAAAAAATAAAAAGCATAAAATAGTATGCTGGAACTAAGATTAAATTTATGTGTTATAATGGTAACTGTTTTGGGCTAATATATCTATTATATTAGTTAGGGTTTAAGCTGTTACATCAAAGAGACTTCAAAACCTAGTAAATTAAATAAAGTAAAATTTTCCCTTTCTTATAAAACTGTCCAGATGAACATTACAGGATTACAAGGAAAATCTATTTCATAAGACCATACAGAGATTAAGGATCTCTCGACTTCGTGGCCTGGACTTTTATAGTACACTGCCCTCACCAGCATTATCTATGTTGGCTCCTAAGCCCCAAACACCCAAGAGGGGAAACAAAAGAATGCCAGGGCAAGTGGCTTTGTCTTTAAAAATAAAGTTACACACTTTCCTTTCACTCAAACACTTTGTCATGTAGCCAAGTTTAATTGGGAGGGAGACTGTGAAATAGTGCTGAAATTTCATACTGCATTGCTTAGAAAGTTTATGTTTTTCTGAATCACAAATCTCAAAGAATTTGTCAAAAAATCAGAAAAAAATGGGGACATGGAATTTTTTGAAGGACTCAAAATCTTATAATCAAAAACATTATTAATTTAAATAAATCCACTGACATCAAGTTGAAAGCAAGAACAGGAATCACTGACTTTAGCAGCTGAAGGTTAAAAGAAACAGTTCAAGGGAACCAGGACAGGACCTAGAGAAGAAAAGCAGCCTTGTCAGTCCTGTTTTTAGCTGATGCTGTGTTACAGACAGGAGGAAGGAGTGAAAGGGAGAGAGAGCCAGACAGTCAGACAGAGAGTCAAAAAGACAGAGAGAAAGAGAGAAATCAGGATATCCACAGAAAGTTCGTCTTAAGTCTTTACCTGGATAATAATCAGCACACGAAGGTGAGAAAACTTTTTAAATCTGGATAAAAAACCACCCAAAAAGACTGGAGGAGACATTTCTTAGAGCTCACACAAGACCAGAAGTTATTTCTGTTCCATTAACCAGATTGGGGGGTATCAGATGAAATACCTAGAAGGCTCTTTCCTTAATATCAGGGGGGAAAATAGTGCTAAAATAAATACTGCTCTGGTCCCAAAAACAAGATCTCCAAATATTCACACTGTTTTCAGGTAACTTACCTGTGTTCCAGAAGAAAACTCAAGAACATTTAAAAGAACACACAAATATCCAGCGCACAACAAAGTAAAATACACAACGTCAAACACCCAACCCATAATTAGAAGGCACACTAAGAAGCAGGAGATGACAATTCATAATGAGGAAAATCAACTGAAACTGATGCAAAAATGAAACAAGTAATAAAATGAGAAGACAAGGATATTAAAATGGTTAATGTAAATTATTCTTTTTGTTCAAGAAGATAGAGAAAAGACTGAGAATGGTAAGTGGAACATGGACAACATGGAAGACATGGAAAAGACCAAATCAAAATTCTAAAAATTAAAATATATTTGTAGGATGAAAAATATATTGAATGGGATTAATAGCAGGTTAGACACTGCAGAAAGAAAACTAATGACCTTGAAGTTATAACAATAGAAATTATCCAAAATAAAACACAGAGAGAAAAACTCTAAAAAATAAAAGTGAGTATGAGCCAACCATACATATAATTGGAGTCCGAGGAGGAGATGAATAAGAGGGTAGAAAAATAATGTGAATACATAATAATTAAACTTTTCAAAATCTGGTGAATTCCTGTATGCAAGAAATATATAAAAAGCTGTAAAGGACATCATAAGCAAATTGCTTCAAACTGGGGATAAATAGAAAATCTCAAAAGCAGTCAAAGAAAAAAGACAAGCAATCTTCTTATAAGAAGTAATGCTTCCACATGCAAAATCCTTGTACATGGATATTTATAGTAACTTTATTCATAATTGTCAAAATTTGGAAGAAATCAAGATGTCCTCCAGTAGCTGAATGGATAAACTGTGGTCCATCCAGACAATGGAATCTTATTGAATACAAAAAGAAATGAGTTTCAAGTATGAAAAGACATGGGCAAAACTTAAATGCTAATTTAAAATTTCAAAAGTGAAAGAAGCCAATCTGAAAGGCCATATACTTTATGATTCCAACTGTATGACATTCTTAAAAGGCAAAACTCCGGAAATGATGAAAATGTCAGTGAGTGTCAGGGGCAGGACTCAGGAGAGGGATGAATAGGCGGAGGGATGAAGAGAGGATTTTTAGAGCAGTGAAAGCACTCTGTATGATACTATAATGGTGGATATATGTCATTATACATTTGCTCAAACCTATAGGATGTACAACACCAAGAATAACCTCTATATAAACTATAGTTTGGGTGATTATGATGTGTCAATATAGGTTCATTAACTGTAGCAAATGCACCTCTCTGATGACTGACGTTGATAATGGGGGAGGCTATGCACGTGTGTGCACAGGGAGATTATGGGAAATCTCTGTACCTTCTTAATTTTGTTGTGAATCTAAAACTTCTCTAAAAAGTAGTCTTCAAAACTCTGAAAAGAATTAAAAGTGGACCACCTTATAAAAAAAAGAAAGAAACAATGTAAGCCGGAAGGTAGTAGAGCAACATTTTTAAAGTGCTGAAAGAAAAAGACAATTTAGAATTCTAAACTCAATATCAAATCTCAAAAAAAAAGAATTTTTCAGACATACGAAAGTGGAAAGAATTAACCACTATAAAACATGCACTATAAGAAATTTCAAAAGAAAGTCATTTCAGCAAAAGATAAATGATAAAAGATGAGAATCTGAATTTACCCAAAAGAAAGGTGAGTATTGAAAATGGTATCCATGTTACTAAACATAAAAGACGTTCATTACTTAAATGCCTTTGAAAAATAATTGTTTAAAGCATTATAGGGTTCATAATATAACATATGCTAGACATTTCTCATCTGAAAACAGAGGTTCAAAATACATGAAGCAAAAGCTGATAGGACTGCAGTAAGAAATAGACAAATCTATAATTACAACCAGAGATTTCTCCTGACCTCTCTCTCAATAACTGGTAGAACAAACTGGCAGAAAATCAGTAAGGATACTGGAGACTTACACAGCGCTATCAACCAAATTGACGTGATTGACATTTTTAGAACGCTCTGTCCATCAACAGCAGAATACACAGTCTTTTAAGTGCGAGCAGAATATTCATTGGTAGATCATATTCGGGGCCATGAACAAATCTTGCTAAATTTAAAAGGATTTAAATGATACAAATTATGTTCTCTGATGACTATGTGATTGAACTTGAGGTCAGTAAAAGAAAGCTATCTGAGATACTCTCAGATATTTAGAATCTAAATAGTACACTCATGAAAGAGTATTGCCTACGCAAAATTTAATTAAATATAAGATTTTTTAAAAAGCAATAATGTCAACTTGCTTGAAGAGCTGACAAATAGCCATTAAGGTCATTTCAAAGAGACATTTTCAAAGTATTCTAAGCTTATTTGAACAAATATATGTTCTTACAAGAGTACAACCATAAAGGATAGTGGTTACTTCAGTGTAGAAGTTTGGTTAGTTTGCAAAATATCAGACTTATTCATATATAGTCACACAGAATTTTTAAAAATCCTCAAAATGATTGAAAAGTCAAAATTAATACCCCAGCAACAGATGTGCCATCAGAGCCAATAGTCTTTATCTTCCTTTCAGGAAAGGCAAATATATTCTTTCATTTATTCTTGCTTTTGCTGAATTGTTCAAGTATCCAATCACTACTTATAGAGCACCCAGCATGTGCTGTGCACATTTTAATAGAGCAGAGAGAAAAGGATCCCTGGCTTTCATGGAGAGGATATGCTGGCAGGGTGAGGGGGAGGGATTGCAATGAACAAATAAACAAAAGCAAAACGTGGCAGGTGAGAAATGATATGTAGCCAAAATAAAGCAGGCCAGGCAGCTAGAGATACTGACAGGGAAGACCAGACGGAAGAATGTTTCCTAACACAAGGAAATACTTGAGTTGTTTACATTTTTTACATTTAGGGTTAATTTTAGTTGCCTTTGAATGAAGTCATCATTGTATCAAATTTTCCACACTTTTTCTCACAGAAGGACAAAAGGGTAAGTTTGCCAGAAAGGCAAAAATTCAAGCAGGTACCAAAGAGAAGTCACTAAAATGACATCATAAAACAGCAATTTTCAGCCTTTTTTTAATCTCATGGCACACATAAAATAATTACTAAAATTCTGTGGCCCACCAAATATATATATATATATATATATATATATATATATATATATATATTTTACCAATCTGACAAAAAATAGGTCTAATTTTGATTCATTTCTACTAGGTGGTTATTGTTATGTTGGCTGTTGTCATTTTCTTATTTGACAATCTAAGGGAAAAGAGGTCAGTGCCCCTGACTAAACAGTCAGGTAGTTCATATTTTAAAAATTCTTGTGGCACACCAGTGTGCCTGCTGTGGCACACTGGTTGAAAATTGCTGACATAAAAGATGGAGTTGAAAGAGTATGTGTGTGTGTGTGTGTGTGTGTGTGTGTGTGTGTTTTACCTAGGATTTACATTTATGAAAAACTCTAACGCCACTATCCTCCAAATCTCTCTCTCTCCCTCTCTCTCTCTCTCTTTCTCTCTCTCTCTCACACACACACACACACACAGTCATTCATTCCCTCTAAAAGTTCTAGGGTCTCTGAATTGAATAAATAGCTTGGTGCTTGCCTAACTGAGCTTGAAGATTTCCCTCCCAGGCCATCTGGCCCAGGCAACGTTCCAGTAATTCCAGAACACCTAGGTCAGTGTGTCGCGTGCATCCTGCAACCTATTTCTGGCCAGTTTTCAGCTGACGGTCTACAGCCATGTGAGACCTGCATCTGTTGTCCAGGTGGGATGTGTAGCGATGACAGAGTCAGCCTAAGTGGATGTCTCATCTTCAGATGCGAACTTTTGAAATGCTGCAATTACCTGAGACATTAGATGCTTCTTTTTTTGCATTAATAGTTACAATTTTTTTTGTCAGAAGGATGAGTTATAATAATATAACAATACCACCTCAGCTAATTATTAAAAAATATTTTTAAATCTGATGTCAAAGACATTATTTAAGTTTGAAATCCTGGTATATACGCTTAACAAAACAAGTCATAAACTCTCAGGAAGAGGGACTTTAAAAATCACTAAGTCCCTAAACATGTCTTATGTTTTGATCTATTGCACAAGATGTCCCGCCACAGCTGTCTGCTTTCCTTTTCTTGTGCTGTATGTTGCATCCCGTTACTTTTTTATCTTATAACCAGAAGTTTGTACCTTTTGCCCACCTTCACCCATTTCATCCCCACCCCACCTTCCACCTCTGACAACTACCGATCTATTCTCTGTATCTATAAACTCAGTTGTTCAGGATTACACATTTGAGTAAAATCATACAGTAATTTTTCTTTCTCTGTCTGAATTATTTTACTTAGTATAATGACCTCAAGTTCCATCCACATCATTGCAAATGGCAAGATTTCCTTCTTTTATGGCTTAATAATATTCTGTGTCTGTGTATATATGTATATATGTATATGTACATATATATACATATACATACCTACATATATAAGAGGAAACACACAAAAATGGAATTTATTTGTAAAAAATTGTGTGTTTATTCTTATATGTTTTAACTTCAGTCACCTTCAAAGTACTCTCCATTTGATTCAATACACCTATTCAGGCATTTTTTCCACTATTCAAAACAGTTTTTGCACTTGTCAATTTTGATGCCTTTTAGTGCTTCTGTTGTTTCTTGTTTCACCTCTTCCATATCAGCAAAATGTTTCCCTTTGAGGACTTTTTCATCCAGAAAAACAAAAAAAAAGTCTCTCAGGGATCAGATCAGGTGAATAGAGAGGGTGGGGCGAGGGGGTCATGCCATTTTTGGTCAAAAATGGCTGAACCCTCAATGTGGTGGGAGCAGGTGCACTCATAATTCACCAGTCATGAAATGGGCAAAAAATTTGAAAGAATCTTCAAAAAAAATTCACTGAAGCCAAATGCATCCTCTCACAATGCCAGCTGGTCACTGACTGATACAGATGGGTTCCTAGAACACACCTAGCAGGGCAAGCCTGTACTACAAGGGGCTCACACTCCAGAAGATAATTCTTGTTTTTTGGTGTCCCCCCTTGTATATTATATCCTATTTTCTTTGTCCATATATCCATCAATGGACACTTAGATTACTTTCACTCATTTTTCTTGATCAAAAGATATGTACAATAAATCTTATCCTCAAAAAATTCTATCAGAATTTTGAGGTCCTAAAAATTTATCATAGATGATCACTATATATTAATATAATCAAATACTATAAATATTCTTTTTGGGGGGAAAAGTGAGCTTTTTGTTTTTATCATGATAGAAACCCAGGAGCTTTTACATCATATGGTGCAATAAAAGATTCAAAAAGTTGTCCCTGGCTGGTGTGGCTCAGTGGGTTTAGCACCTGCCTGTGTACCTAAAGGTCACCAGTCAGATTCGTGGTCAGGGCACATGCCTGGGTTGCAGTCTGGGTCCCCATTTGGGAGCATGTAAGAGGCAGCCAATCAATGTTTCTCTTCCACATTGATGTTTCTCTCCCTGTCTGTCTCCCTCCCTTTCCCTCTCTCTAAAAAAATAAATAAAATAAGATATTTATTAAAAATTAAAAACAAAAGATTCAAAAAGTTTGAGAATCACTAGACAAGGCCATGGAGCCTTCAGAATGGTTAGATTTCTTTTCAGGATTTATTAGAATTAAAATGTCACATTGTTTTTCCCCCCAACACAGTAAGATGGCAAAATCTTGCCACCCAAGCTGAGAACTCTGCCTTCCTCTCTGAACAACAGGTGGGTCCAGCTATAGGGTCGAGTCATGTCCCAAGTAGAAACAGTGAACGTGTGTGACGAAAACAGAGGCTGACACAGTCACTGTGCGTGGCATCCATTTGCTCTGACCCAGTGCCTACGTTCCTCTTCTCCTTGTGTTGCTTTGTTTTGACTCTGGCAATAACAACATATTTCATAAAAGGGTCAAAATTACAAAAGGTCCAAGCTGGCCCTTCCAGCTTGGAATCTGGGAGTTTTCTGCACCACCTAAAGACGCTCTGCAGGACGCCACAGGCGCCTCCCAGCAGCACCAAGGAAATGCCATTGCCAAGGGTGTGGGAGGGAAGAAACAAGGAGAGACATAGTGCTTATGTTCAAGAAAAAAACAAACATCTTTTTTTCCTGGAAAGATGACGATGGCTTATCTCAAACCTAATATCTGCATAGCTTTAGAAGTCACTGGTGTAAACCATTGAAAAGCAGAAGCAGCTCACTGGTATTCTAATGTTCATCATACCTCTTTAAAGCTCTGGGCACCTTAACCTGAATGGGTGAATGGCAGATACACCGTCTGATTTTAACCACAGAAACCTCTGTCACAGTAACATAAAAGGGCAATGAAAAGGGCTATGAAATCAAAGTGTGCTCATGACTTTGATGTGGGCAGAGTTGTCTAGTGCCTGTGAGTGCCAAACTTAATGGTATTTCATCACCCATGACCATCAGTGACCACTGATCCTTATCTGTCCAGGTTGATTCAGTTTCAGGTGCAAGATATTTAGGTCCAACTTAAAATGTATAAATCAGCATTCACATGTGCTATGCTTAAACCCTACTCCAACCACCCCAAAATAAACAATTCAGGGATAAGTTTTAATGCTTATACATCACTCACCCTAATACATTAAATTTAAGCTATAAATTTGCCTGATGTTTTATTTCCAGGCAGAATAGAAATCCCTGCCTTCAAGTGTCAGTCCAACAGGACCTTGGCTGGTCATTTCCAAATTTGTATGACATCAATCTAATGCCCCAATACAACTGTCTGAATAGTACATTTCAAACTATAATCTGCCATTGAAATTAGTCTTATTGAAAGCAGAGTCTCAGTCAAAGTGAATATCTATTAAATTAATATTTTCTAAAATTATAGACAAAACTACTTTGTGACTATTCTATAACAGTTCCTCATGGATGTGTAGGCCAATTGAGCCTGTCTGAAGACTCCTCTTCTATCTCAGAGCATAGAAAAGGAGCAAGGAGAGATGCTTAGAACTAAAAGGGATGCACAGACTGAGCCTCAGTCAGACACACAACTTACATCAAAGAGAGGACAGTGGCCAGGCTCAGCCTAGATTCTGAGTCACACCACTCTAAAGGATGCTGCTCTCCCTACATAGTTCTGTAATTAAATCCCTGTCTCTTTATTATCTCCTGTTCAGTGCAAATTTCAAAGTGCCTTTTTTTATAAATAGAAAAGATACCACATTTTCAGAACCCAAATCAAAGTGCAGTCTAAAGAATTTCAATCTGAGGATTTAATGAATCAATTTATGGATAAAGTTGTATCAAGCTAAAGAAACTGTTACATTTATTATATATTTAACAATTCTTCTCTAATGCAAATAATTAAATTTTTCAAAAACTGACTTCATGGGCCCTGACAGCTGTGGCTCAGTTGCTTGGGCATTGTCCGGCAAATCAAAAGGCCACCAGTTAGGTTCCCAGCCAGGCACATGCCTGGGTTGCAGGTTTAGTTCCCAGCTGGGGCACATGCAACCGATTGATGTTTCTCTCTGACATCGATGTTTCTCTCCCTCCATTCTTCTCTCTAAAAATATATAAACAAAATCTTATTTTTAAAAGTGGTCTTGAAGTTAACTTTGCTAAGGGCAATACCCAATAGAGAAAAGAACATGAGATTTGGAATGAGACCTATTTAGGTCCAAATCTTGGCACTAGTAGTTACAAGCTGTGTGACCATGAGTAAGATTATTAATCACCCGGAGCCTTTGTGTCTGCACCTGTGAGACGAGGATAGTAAACTGTCTTACTGGGTCATGGTAAATATTAAGGTCGTCGTACATATGAGCAAAGCCCTGAGCTCAGTGTCTGCGTACAAGGGCTTGAAAATAATCTTTTTCATTCTCCTGCTCCTCTCTACTTTTTCCTTCTGCCATTAACATACAGCCATTAGTCCTTCATAAGTTTTCACAAAGTTACAGTTAATGAGCTGTGTATAAATTATTGCCTTAGGAAAACTAAATGGATCCCAAGTTCTCCCGACCTCCAGGTGATGATAAAGGCTCTAATACTCTGATTGATCATGAAGAAACTAATTTATTTCTTCCATGAAGCTTTCCTCGACTACAACAGCTTGCATTAACTTCCTCTTCTGCTGCGTGACCCACTACAACTGAGTCTTATACCTCACAGCACAGCATTGCACCCTATGCTCTTCGGCATGTTGGGTGACTGGTCCCAGCTTCCAAATAAAATGGAAACTTCTTATTATCAAGGCACAATTTTTTGTTTCAGCCTCGAGAATAAATTTATATTAATCTGCCTAGGAAGAGCCATATTTAGTCGAGGACTAAACAATTATTTCCAAGAACCTCAATACTAACAAAAACAATAATGTAGAGTGTTCCCAGAAGCCCTGGAAACTAACAGATATCATTTGTAATCTCAAACAATTAAAGACATTCTTGAATAAAGTATAATTTTATTAAATGAATTAAAATTCTTGAAGTCTTTGAGTGGAAAGCAATTCTTGTAAAGTTTTCTGAGGATATATTTGAAAGTAGGTGTGAAGTGTTCATTTTCAAAGGTTTGATAAAATTAAAGGACTATTTTACACCTTTTTATATTAGAAACAATAAAATTACTTTTCCTGGTAATTAAAGTTCTTAGGGAACCCATTAAATTTGATTTATTCAGACTACTTCTAGGGTCAGCTTCAAAAACTGCATAGTATAGTGTTTCTCTTATATATATTTAACTTTTTTCTATTTTTCACCATTTATTCCTCCTTTACCTTCTACCTCCCTCACCCCTCTTTCCCTCCGTTAATCACCATACTATTGTTGTCTGTGAGGTTTTGGGATTTTTTTCTTAATCCCTTTACCTTTTTACCCAGCCCCTCCTCACCTCCATCTCGCTGACAGCTGTCAGTCTGTTCTCTGTATCTATGAGTCTGTTAGTTTTTGTTGTTCATTAGATTCCATATATATGTGAAATAATATGGTGTTTGTCTTTCTCTGACTAGTTTATTTCGCTTAGAATAATACTCTCCAGGTCCATCCATGCTGTCACAAAAACATAAGATTTCCTTCTTTTTTATGGCCAAGTAGTATTCCACTCTGTAAATGTACCACAGCTTTCTTTATTCACTTATATACTGATGTGTTCTTGGGATGCTTCCAAATCTCGGCTATTGTAAGTAACATTGCAATGAACACTGTGGTGCGTATATTCTTTGAAATCAGTGTTTTGGGTTTCTTTGGATGTATTCCCAGTAGAACCACTGGGTCACTCTTTGAGGAAAGTCCATACTGTTTTCCACAGTGGCTGCACCAATCTGCATTCCCACCAATACTGCACTAGGGTTCCCTTTTCTCCACATCCTCACCAACATTCATTGTTTGTTGATTTATTGATGATTAGGCATCTACTTAACATTTTTAATGCAAAAAAATTGAGTTGTTGCCAAAATATTTTGCAAATACAGATAATTCAGTAATATTATAATGTCTAGACTCCTTAGAACCCAACAGGAAGGGTTGTGTGATTGTGCTTTATAGATCGGATCACTGTTCTCCATGGAGGGGAGGAATGGCTTCTCCATGAAAAAGCATCGCAGTGTAGGAAATCAAAATCAGAAGCTCATTTGTTAGGGCTGTGGTTGGAAAACCAGTCACTATTCACTTTTTGAGGTTTTTGAAAAGTCCCTTCCCTATTCCTTATTTCCACGAAGGATGAACAATAGATACCATGTGAATTGGGATGTACACAATCATATTATATTTTTCCAGTTAGAAACTATGAATTTGACTAGACATCACTGACTACTAGAATGTAATCACACAGATGTATACATATACAGACAATTATATACACATATGTATTTGAGTCATATATATGTTTCAATTGGTATTTTTCTCTTTAACATACTTTAATAAGTTGTTCAGTTATTTCTTAATTACTTAAATGGACACCATTACTGATTTCCTTCATAATATCATTGTCTAACAATGAATAGTAAGACAAAATGTAGCAGGATTTGCTTCTTGAAGCCATACAAGCAAAACCGGGTATTTTTAATTGATTCAAATTGTACTGAGAGGTAACAGGGATTGGAAATGACCTGAGGGAACATCTGGAAAGCCAGTAATAGGCAGATGAGTGGCCTCCCTTAGGAGTCCTATGCTTAATTAGAATCTTTCCCAAACTGTTGTCCTGGCGGGGTGGAAGGCTGGACACGCAAATCACCCAACTTGTGTGGTTCCAGGTACCTCACACACCTGACATAATTGGACCAGATCAGTTTGGAGACTCTTGTAGGATTCCCATCCCACCATCCGGGCACTGTCATGCCACGGGTTCTGTCCGTCGTACTTGTCAGGGTGTCAAGGGAAAACCTACCACCCTCACACAAAAGGATTATTGAGGGGCCCGTGAGTCAACTGGAAAACATACGTGGTACTTTCTCAACTTGTTTCTTTCCATTGCTGCAAAATGGCATAGCTTTTAATTTGGATTTCCACTTAGCAAAAGAAGGGCACCGCTTTGGCAGGCATTTACAAGTGGGCCTTTAAGGCAGGGTGGAGTCTAGTTCATTAGGAACTGATTTTCTAGTAAACACCTTGAAGGGCAGATCCGGTTCATAAAGATCAGGCCCAGTTATTTCATACCTATTTTATACCTAGCTGAACTCTTGAGGCCCTTGAAATCATTAGAGACCTGTGAGGAAGATGGAGGGTTCCCGGTATGGGAGTCCTACCCCATTTGCAGTAGGAGGTCTCCCCTGCCACTTCTTTGGGCCTGTGAGGATGATTGCTCAATAGAAACTAATCCTTCACTGCATGTCACATGTAATACACACTTGTGTCTTAGTAAGTCAGTGTAGTTGATTCAAAGAGTTCTGTGTAAATAGCAAAAAAAAAAAATGCCTCTGGCAGATTGCAAAGGGAAAATTCTGTTTCCAGTTTATTCTTTTATTGAGCTCTGTGTAAAGTACATGAAACCCTTCTCTCTCTCTCTCTCTCTCTCTCTCTCTCTCTCTCTCTCTCTCTCTCTCTCTCTAACTGATGCTGTTTTCCAGTCTCTGAGCTGCCAATGTACCATGAGAAATCCACTCATTGACATGACAGAAAAGGCAGTTGTACAGCAGAAATGGTATGGTCTGTTGCAATAAATTACAGGTTTCCTTTTCATGTTCTCCACAAGAGGCGGCCCTCAAGCAATTAGCTACAGCTGGTTAAAGAAAGAAACCATGCATCTGTGGACAGATCAGACTGAGAACCAATTCTTATTTTCTGGCATGTATCACTATAGGAACAGAAAAGAGACCTGACTTTTGTTCCTGAACATAAGCCATTTTTAAAACTTGTACTTCCCCTTCTGAGTCACCAAGACAGCATACCATTTGGGGAAACAAATCTACAGTCACGTTTTTTCCATTAAGGTCACTGGTTATGACAAATAGCTGAGTGCCTTCCTCTTGATTGCTGTCTTAGGCCTAGTAAAATCTCTTCAGAGGATTTTAGCCGAATGCCTACTCTTTATTATACAATGACCACTATGTGCTAATCTCTGACTGGCAGTTTATATTGGTAGGCTAGGGTCCTTCTAGAACAATGATGTGATATGTTTTATGTCTGCTATTGTTGAATGATAATTTTCATGATATAGTTTACAGTTTATTTCAGAAAGACTAAAAATTGAAACTCAACAACTGTTCTCATTGTACCTGTATGAGGGAATTAGATCATAAATACATTAATTATTATTATTCATGTCACTCCATTATATAGAAGAGGTAAAAATACTTTAGTGTATGTACCAAATAAATAGTTTGTCTTACAAGAGATAACCTAAGAAAACACTGGTTATTATTAGTTCAAGAAAGGCATTGATACAAGTCTACGAAATGCATGTGCATCCTAACAATCCACTTAGTCATTGCTGTGTAAGACTCTAGTTACATTTTTTTTCTGCAAATAAAGTCAGCCCTAGAAAGTCTGGGACTTTCTCCCCGACCTCTGACTTTAAGATAATGCAATTTTTAAGTTATTTCAATATTTGAAAATACCTGTGTTCTTACCAATGCCAATCAAAGAAAGTTACTTTATAAATGCAAGAAAGTAAATGTCAAGAAATTAAGACAAATCACAAGATTAAAATTGTCCATGTTTATCTCCTGGAACTTTGGGGGCCCCTATAAAGTTATTAATAATTTATTTAGGTGCATTCAAAAACTTATGAAAGTAAGATTTTTCCTTGGTGTTTGTTTCTTTAACACGGAAAAGAGAAATAATAATGAAAATCAGATGTAATTACTGATTCCCTTCAAATTGGTTCTGTTTATTTCACAGAAAAGCAGTAAGACTACTGATGTTTAAAAGGCGGGGGAAAGAGGGAAAAAAAATAACTTGACAGTCCAGCTGAAGATCAGAGGGCATTTGTTGAGATGGCTCCAAACATTTGCCTGAAGATTTATTTTGAAAGCTGTGCTTAAAAGTAAAAAGGCTTTTGCTAGTTTCCCTCCCTTGTGTTGCAACCAACCAACTGTGCCAGCAGAACAACAACAAAAAAGGATGCCCGTATTTTTGTTTTATTAGGTTTAAGAGGAACGCGTAGGGAGTGAACACCCTTTAAACAGTGAATAGACTTTACACGCTCTTCAGGAAGAAAAAGAACCAGAGTGTGTGCCCAGACAACAAATTTCTCTCATCTCAAAACCTGTAATTTACTTGAAAATGTGCAGTTTGCTGGTACTGGACTTACAGACTTCTTGTGTAATGAGCAACCAAACTGTGAAACAGGTTGGGGGTTGGGAACAAATAAGATGTGAATGAAAACATTTGCAAAATTGTGAGAATGAGCAATATTTTTGAATCTTTTTAAACTAATTATTTTTCTTCTCCTCCAGAGAGGCAAATTTTGCTCTTAAAGAAGGAGCAGGCTAGAGAGACCCCCAAGTGGCAAAAAATTGGCCTTATATTCAACTGATATCTATTTAACAAAAAGCCTCTTACAATAAAAGCAAGATCATTGTGGAGTAAAAAAATAATTTTAAGTAAAACATTATAAAGACCTACTGGGAATCATGGCTATTGAACTTCGAAAGAAAATAACCACGTTTTAATATGTGGAGACATTACAAACTGGAAGGGCAAAACACTAAAATCTGCATTGATGCCTATAAAACAGCATTCGTGAATTAAGGGGTCTATCCTTCCCTTTATTTTAGAGTCTAAAAATAATAAATATTCTCCGCTGGCCTTTTTTAAAGCACCTTTTAGTCAAGGAAAGGTGACAAAATGTAAAAATGTTCAGTAAATATTGCCTGAGAATCACACTAATTACAAAGAAAGGGAATTGCCTAAACATATATCTTTTATTTGTCCCTGGGCAAAAATAATGCAGAGCTTCTTGGTAATATTATTTTAATTATTCCAAAGGTATTTTAATAGTGCTTGAAATGATGTCATAAAATACAGAAGAAAAGAACTTCAAACTAGCCCCCAAATTCAGAAATCAAACTACTTTTCAATAGAGGAGGCAACGTGATGGTTTTGATAGGACGATTATTTCCTTTTAACAAACCTCAAAGGAGGACACTGAGTTGTAAGTGAGGGCTGAACATTCATGCCATACCAAAGTCCACTACAAGTCTTTCACCCATAAGCATTAAATTTGTTTATGAGACAAAATGCTTTATTGGTTTATTATTGCTAGCTACTCTTCTGGGCCACAGTAGTAAACAAGGCAGATAAATATACCTGCTTTCCTGGAGTTTATAATCTAGCTGGGCAGACAGAAGATTATAATCTAGCAGGGAAGAAAAATTTTTCTTCTACTCTTCTAAGTTCTTTGGCTGGTATAATCAAATTAAAATAAGACAGATGAACAGGATTCAGACAAAATTTATTATGTGCAAACGGGGTCCCCCATAAGTGTATGAGAGCCAAAGCCAAGTCAGACAACCGAGGCTTCTGTGCTACACTGGGCGACGGAACGGGATGGGGGCCCAGGGCTTCAAAAGGGAGGAGGGTAACTCACAGGATGATGAGAAGAGCAGATGTTTGGTAATGAGACGTTGTCCTGCTGCACAGGTAGGTCATTCACATGAAAGTTATTTCTGGTAGCAACTCTTTGGGGCTGGTCCCCTTATCTAAATTCTTTTAGGAGTTAGGGGAGAGGTGAGAGTTTCTCTTAAATCCACTGGGTCTTGATTGTCTTTAGCTCAAAATGACCCACATGCTAAGGTGGCATATTTTGATATCATGTGTTCTGCTCCCCCTCCAAGATAAATAATAAACATAAGTAAATCATACAGAATTTTAGTGAATAATAAGTGTATGAAAAAGGAAAGCGTAGACCAAAATAAGGCAGATCACGAGTATGCTCATTCAAATAGACTGATCAGGGAAAACGTCATTGAAAAAGTGACATTTGAGCTCAGAGCTAAAGGAGGTGTGGGAGTTAGACATGTAGACAATCCAGTTTCTCAACCCCAGTACTATTGACATTATGGGCTAGATAGTTCTCTGTGGTGTGATCGGCCCAGTGCCTTGAAGAATGTTCAGCAGCCTCCCTGCCCTCTATCCACTAGATGCCAGTGGCCCACACCCCAACCCAATTGTAACAGCAAAAATATCTCCAACATTGTCAAAAGGTCAAAAGTCCCCTGGAGGGTAAAAAAAAAAAATCACAGCTGAGAGTCACTGGTCTGGCAGGAGCTCACCTAGCAGGGTTAAGAATCAAAAGGAAGTCCAGATATGGCTACAGTGGAGTAATGGAGGGAAGAAAGGGAGGGGAGGTGGGACTGAGGTCATAGAGGTGATGGGAATGATCTTTTAGGGCTTCACAGGCTTGGGTACATCCTTTCTTGTTTACTCTAAATATAATGGGAAGCTATTGGGCATTTTTAAAAGGATCACTCTGGCTAACTGTGTGAAGAATATACTAGGTAAGTGAGTGAGCAAAGGCAGAAGCAGGCAGATCAGTTAAGAGGCTATTATTATCATCCAGCCAAGGGGTGATGGTGGGACCTACCAAGATGTGAAGAAGGGATCAGATGCAGGATGTATTTTTAGTGTAATGAATGAGATTTCTTATTATATGGAAAAAGGGCTTGAGAAAGAAAGGAGTTGAAGATCCTGACGCAACTGGAAGGATGAAGGTGCCATCAGCTGCAATGAGAATTCCAGCAGAAAGATCAGGATTGGCAGGAAATGCATTCTAAATCATTCCTTGGCAAGAAAGAGACAGGAGACAATTTATTTGTGCATATTCATGATTTAAATCAAAGCAGGAACAAAATATTCACATGTGAATGTCATACGGGGTAGGAAGAGAGAGAAATCTTAATTTTAATCCTGAGTCTGTTTCAATGCTTTTCTTTGGTGCTATAATATTATTCATAGTGAGCATATTCCTACATGAGAATCTCAGCGTAAACATAAGCATAGAGTAGCATTTCTTAGATTGAGAATATTCAAGGGATATTTCAATAATGTTATAAGCTATCTTTTTGTTAACTACAGGGAATCTATAATTGTTCTAAAATAAAGAGTGACTACTCTAAAATGAGTGTTATTACCAGTAGAGACACTAGGCACTAGAACCGTGTTCCCTTAGGATTTTGTTCTGACTTCGTCACACCAATGACCACGTTGAATCACCATCTGTCTGTTGTCTCATGTGTCACCCCCACCAGACCTTGAGCTGTTCAAGGCCATGAGCCAGAGTTTATCTACCTCTGTATTCCCAATGTCTCCCACACAAGAGACCCTCAGTAAAGACCAATTGTATGAGGAAGTGAATGAAAGACTGATTGCAAAGAAGCCCAACTTGGAGGAACACATTTACAGTATAGCATTAGACATGCAAACCAGTCTCATGAGGGCAGGAACCATGTCTCAGCTCCTGCTCCTTTCCTCCTGTTTTCCTTTCCTTTCCTGCTCCTCCTGCCTGGTGTAATGGAATAAGGCAGACTTTGAAATCAATCAGAACCAAGTTTGAATCCCAGCTCTTCCAGTAAAGGTAGTGAATCTAGGAAAATTGCCATGTGACAAGTCACTTTACTTGGTTGGCAATATAGTTCTGCTTAGATCTTCCCAGCAAAGCAACAGCTGTGTGTCCAAAATTTTATGGTCAGAAAATCTAAAAATCCAAAAGTAGTTCTTTTAATTTTCACACGCATGTGTATTATTTTGCCTTCAGTGACATAATCATGGGGGGTGGGGGTTGGACTTCTAAATGTTTTGTTGTTGCCCTGAGACTGGCACTGTTTAGGTTGTAGGACACAATGAAGAGGACAGGCCTGTCCTTGCCATAATGGAGGCTTTCTGGCCAGGAGGGAAAGAAAAATTTAAACAAATAATTACATAGATAGTTATTTATCTGTGGCTGTGTTAAGTGTTTGGGAAGGAAAAGAAGGACATGTACAAGTGGAATCCAGCCAAGTTGGGGTGGGCCCTGGAGGAGAGGCAGGAGGCTTTTCCATGGAACTCACATTTAAGCTGAAAACTGAGTCATGAGTTGGACTCAGTTGTGGTGTGCAGAGATGGGAAAGGAATAAATTGGAGAACAAGGGAGTCGGGGAGAGAGAACTGAGAAAGAACAGTGCTCTAATCTTATGGGGCTTATGGATATAGAAAGGATTTTGGCTTCCACATTTCTCAATCAATTAGATCAATCTAATCTCCATGGTAAGCACCGAGTTTACGTTTGATGGATGAATGAACCTTTAGAATCTCTCATTCCAGCAGTTATATTTCACACACTTCATGCACATACTCTCACCTATCCTCTAAAATGCTGAAGTTAGGCCCCAAGTTCCCAATGAACTCAGGCTTCTTGAGTTTGTCAGTATTCAAATGGCCGCATTGTCTCTCATCTAAGCTTCTCTGAATCACTAAGCTTCAAATCACAAGGCACTTGACAGCATTTGCTTTGTAAATAAGACTCCATCTTTCACCTTCCAGTTGGCCTTAGCTGGTCAATCTTTTCTCGTGTATGTTGTATCTACATGGTGATGAAGTCACCAGTTCATTACGTGGTATGCCCACTGCTGTCCTTATGAAATTACAGTTGGTATCTGCTTTGGGGTCACTTTTAGTGAAGCCTACATATTCCTGGTCTTTTTCAGAGCTTTATATTTTTCTCTTTGCTCAGAGGACTCTAAATAAAAAAGATTCTTCCTTTTAAAATATCATTAGACATAAATGGACTCAACCAAATGAGGAAAATGAAACCTGAAGAACCCCCCATGCCTTCCCAAGACCCCCTATGGTTTATGTGTTTATGTTAATGTTCTCATAAAATGTGATCTTTATTGCAACTTGGGGTTTTAGCTCAGGAGCAAGTTTCCTTCCCCCCAACTACATTTGCAAACTGGTCCTTTTTGAAAACTACTTGGACATTAAAATGAGTGAGATAAAACCAGCAGCCCGTATCCTAATCCATTCTCCTATTGTAGTCATGTGGGTACTTTTAAGAAAACAAAACAAAACAAAAAAGTCTGGCAGAGAATTCGCCCAACACATCTTAAGTTTCTCTCATCACTCCGTAATTTTTAAAATGAAATTGACAAGATATTTAGAGGTTTATGAATTGTCTGAATTCTTACAAGTTTCACACATTCTATTCATGTCATCAGAAAGACTTCAAACACCCCTAGTTTTCCGAATAACCAACTCCTTGTGCACGTTCACAAACTATCAGCTCTTCTACATTTCTCTCTAAAATTTAAAAATCTAATTTAATCAACCCAGACTCCAGGGAGAGAAATCAGCTTTTCACATCTTAGAGCAAATGAAATTTAAGTAGAAAATCTGGAAAATGCAGCCATAGCCTACTGTTGAGTCAATCCATATTAACTGAGTATGAACAACGGTCCTGCCTTTATAGAGGAATATATATATTCCTCTATAAATTTATATATATATACATATATATATATATATATATGTACATATATACATATATATACATATATACATATGTATACATATATATAAGTATACATATATATAAGTAATTTATATATATATACATATATACATATGTACATATATACATATATATATGTACATACATACATATATATATATAAATTACTTGGGAGCTTCTGACCTAACTGACGAGACACAACATAAAAAATGCTATGTAACATTATGACACTTATTTTCTCTGCTGAGGATGCCAGGTTAGACGAGGCAAGTATTTCTCTGGGTCCTGAACATCTTAACATGTAAGGTGCACTAAGACTGCTATCTCCGATGCCAGCTTCCCAACTAGCCATGTTGGTGTCACGGCTCTGAGCTTTGGAGAGTGGTCAGACTTGGTTGTGTTGCGCATGTCAGCAACTCTGGCCTTGAGGCACTGCTGATAATGAGCAGGTCCTCTTCCTCCTTCTCTTTCTCCTCCTCAAGTAACCTTAACAGAACACCAACAGGAGCAGGAATACAGGCTACCCAGATCCAAAGGGGCTGAAGGAGTAAATGGAAAGGCCCAGCTTAGTCATCTAAAGTGTTTCATGTCAGTGATTATGCTCAGGAAGTGGAAGCACATGTAGGTGTCCGAGATATTTTGAAACCCTCTAGGGAAACAGCAAGGTGTTCTGGCCTGATGCTGAAATCCAAAAGAACCCTTGCTGCTTTCAAATTCTGTGTCTGAGGCTGTATCTCAACCATCCCAAGAAACAACAGAGAACAGCCAACTCATTGATAAGTGCACTTGACGAATGTACTTTACAGGCATCATCTATGTGTAGGCTGTACTCATCTGAATCATGTTCGCCTAATATTTTTTGAACAATAATTTGGTTTGTGAGGAAAAACAAAAAGTTTTTTAATACATCATTTTACTTCTCTTCAGCATTAATTCTTTCAAGACATGTATTAATAATAATCCCATTTATTAAAAATAATTATTCTTTTTAGATCTAAAGTGAGTACTATGGCTCTATTCCTCCTAGTTTTCCCTCCTGTCAAAAAGATCCCTTCAAGTTCTGATTTTATTTTGTAGGTATTTGGAGATGTGGTTTACTTTGAAACAATGAAGCAGACAGAATCCCCAGAGGCAACTCATTGAGAACAGGGAGGTCCTGGTGGCACAATAAACTGGCAGCATATCAATAGAAACAGAGGAGAAGAGGAAAGAAAACAATAATTAAAACATTCTGTCAAAAATAGAACAGTAATTAAAAGAGGCAAACTATTGTTTTGCCCCACTAATAACATTTGAATTTTCAATAGATTGCCGAAGACCATAAAAAGACTTTGCCTTTTACAATATTCTGGTGGTCCTTGCTAGGCTGATAACACTATGATTGCGTCATACTGAGTGGCAGGTATTTTCACCAAGACAGGATGGGGCAAAGAGTAATATGTTGCCCTGTTTATTATATAATGTGAATAAAACTCTTTATATGATCATTCTGGTATGGCCCATCATTAATCAGGGTGCATGTGTTCACATGTGCACGTAAGATGATGTACAATTATGAGGATAGCTGTGAGTACCATGTGACAGGGACTTGGCTAAGCATTTAAAGTGTATTGCCTGATTTAATTCTCATGGCCAATTTAATATTTAGGTAACGGCACTATTCTCCTATTTTATATTTGAGGAAACTGAGATTTGGGAAGTTTAAAAAAAATCCTGCCTATGATCACACAGCTATGAATGGGAGGAACCAGGATCTGAATTCATTCAGACACCAGAGCCTGTTCTCTGAACCAGTATGTTCAACTGGAGCTTCCCAAACTCACAGCAAGGCCAGCAAGAGAGGCAGCTGCAAGTCTGCTCTTCATTAATCATTGCTAGACCCATGTAAATGATTGTGAGTATTCATTTTATGGGTACTCTGATTTCAAAGCTGTTAAAAATGTGAGGGTGGGGGGAAGTGTGCCCTATAGCTCTTCCAAGGAGTTTTGATACAAAGGGAAAGAGAAAGGAGGTTTAGTTGGAAGGAAAAGTGTATCCCAGAGAAAATTTAAAATTGTAAGAAGCAAAGCATGTGTGGATGCTGATGTAATGATTCAATGGCGGAGAAATACTGAACGATGGAGGGGAATAAGTGGAGAATATCTGGAGTGATATCCTTCGAGTGGGTAAGAGGAAATGGAAGTCGGAGCAAGCATGGGGGGTTGGAAGTGAGGGGGAGTACAATGCATCTGATGACAATAATAGTGGGAGGCCGGTCTACGGTACAGACGGTGAGTATGTGGGTGGGTATAGTGAAGGGAGTCTGCAGAAATTCTGTTATGATTGAGAACTTTGAAAAACAACCAAAAATGGAAAACAATCAGAAAATCTCCATGAGAATGTTTTTTTAAAAACTTAAAAAATTCATACCGAAGTATTTTCAGGTGAGATGGCATGATGTGTGGTATTGCTTTAAAATACTCCAGAAAAAAATATTTTAAAGTTCATCTCAGCGTTCATGAAATATGGTAATAGTAACGTCAACTGACGTTTATTGAGCACTGAACATGAGCCACTGTACTAAATGCTTTACAACTGAGCATGAGTCCTGGCTCTCCTGATTCTGTTTCCATTTGTTCCCACTCTCTCAGGAGGTTGAAAAGGACTTGTCTTGGCATTTCCCACCCTATTATGTAAACACTTCACTCCTAGACCCACAAACCCTTGGCTGTACATTGGAAACCACCAGTGAGTGTGGAGTGAGGCCCTGAAAAACGTCTCCCTGCCTGTAGTGGTCCTGCCATCACAGGCGGACAACACTGCTTATGCTAAAGACATCCAAGTTTTTCCAGCTTGGGCAATTGCTTAACTTTCAGTCCTTCCATTTCCTTGTTCTACTTCACTTTCTCTGGCCTATAGAGACGGGGAACGCAGAGGCCCTTTCTAGAGCAACTGTATTGATAGACCTATATCTACATATAGGCAGCATGATAATGTTATTAAAGTAGTAAAAAAATAGTAATTAAAGCTTTTTTCCTGGTGGTTTCTTTTGTTATTATTATTATTCTATTATAGTTGTCCTGATTTCTGGTAGTTCCTTTTATCTCTCTGTCCATGAGTCCTCTCATTTAATCACCTAGGTTGGTGACTACATGTGTCTCTGTGTGCAAATTTCCCCTTTTTATAAGGACACCAGTCATATTGGATTAGAGCTTACCCTATTGAACTCTTTTAACTTGATTACCTCTACACAGTCCTTATCTCCAAATAAGGTCACATTCTGAGGTACTGAGGTTTAGGACTTCAACATATAAATTGTTTGGGGATGGGGGAGCATAATTCAACCCATAAGCTGGAATATGAGAAGGGACTCTGTGGATGTACCACACGATAGCATCCAGCTTCCCTGATAAGGCCTCCATCACCAGAGCCCTGGAGCCACATGGGAGCTGGTTCAGTCTCCACAGACAACTCAGTTCCTCTCATCTACTCTCTGGTCCATGGTAGCTGTCATTCTCATCATTGTTCAGTGACCAGTGGGACAACTACAGTGGACACCCAGCGGGAATCAATCCCCTCTGTGCTAACACTTGGAGCTGCCTCATCTGTCTTTGCAGAGAATCCACCACTGACTCAGCTTCACATCAGGTCAGTAGGGTCCTGGCTATGTGGCAGCATGGTGACAGTACGGTGGCAGTATAAATGTAAAGTCATTCTACCACTTTTGTGGTGGAACTGCAGAGCACTAGCCAGCACTGCATCAGTCCTGAGGTGTCTAAAATTCGTTCCTGGAATAGGTAGTATGCAAGACAGATGTATTTTTATCACATATGTCCTCACCTATAAACATTTTCTATTCATGGTTTTGTGCCTAGCTTTAGGGGGTAAATAAAAAGTCCAAGAGTCTGCCTTCTAATTCTTAACTTAATTCCAAATTTTCGAGGCACCTATTAAATGAACATATGAAAACAGCACCAAACACAAGGATGGAATTAGCAAAAATACAGCTTTGCTTTCTAATTTTATAGGGGGAAATCTCATTAACCATCACACATCATATAAAATAATAAGTTCCCCATAATAACATGCACTAATATATAATAATAAGTATTATTCAGTTTTATGGTTTTCTCCATGATTTTTAAAGTCATGGTTGGAAAACTCAAAAGGAAGTGTGAGTGTAATTTGCTTCCCCTCTTCCAATAATACTATTAGACACACTTTGAACACAAATTTAGTGAGCTCCACAAATTAAACCACATTTTGCCCCTAATTCAAACCAAATTAATGCAAGTCTTAAAGGGCAGGAAGTGAGTGGGGTAAAGAAAGTATCTGAAATCAGCTGAATTTAAAAATCACTTCATTACTGCAGTGATGACTCTGACGTATTGCTTTCTACCTGGGAGTGAGATTCAGAAGCTTTGGCAGCTGTTATCAGAGGCATGAGTGCTGCTGTGGTCAAAGAGACTCTCCAGAAACACTGAGCACTGTTAAATACCATAGTCAAATAGAAGAGAAAATATCATCATTGCCTTGAGCTAAAGCAACTATGTCACCATGCCTCCATATGGACAAAACAGTATGAGAGAGGACCTAGAGAAGTAAAATTTAAATTATTGTGGAACCGTAGTGGCTTCCAAATTAAGATGTACTAAAAGAATTAGAAATCTAGGATTTGGCAGATAAAGTCAAAGAGGTGATATGATTAAAGTCTCTAAAACAATGAACAGTAAATACGATCATTGTGGAAAATGGAATTTGTGTCCTTCCTCCCCACCAAAGAAATACTGGTCATATCCCAAAGGAATGCTATTTATAGTTACTAAAATTGTGTTGGTCACAAGACATACTCTGCAAATATCTCTTGGTTCCTAAACACAGTCTTTCATTATTCTTCTCTTTTCCTTTGTATAATTCAAGATGGCGGTTGAGTACAGTCCCCCTATCCTATGCTTCCCTGCGCAACCAGGCTGGTTCACTGTTTTGAAACATTTGCCATCTACCTTTTCATTTTCCAGTTTTCTCCAGCTACCCTGGCACCCTATAACCTTAGGGTGCTTCCTTTAAGGATTGCAACCTTCCCTTCAATCACACAAGAGTTTACTTTTCTCAAAATGTCTTTCTTTTTTTGCTTTGTACCATTAAGCCTTGTACAAAGCTTAAATTCCCCCTACTCATTTCAGCTTTCTTCTACCCTTCTTGACAAACTTCTTGAAAGAATGATTTATATAGGTTATACCCACAACCCCATTTCTAAAGCCCTCATTGAGGCCCAGTCCTCTGCCAGCTGCTTTACTTCTTCAATCCGCTCTTGCAATGTAATCCTCAAGGTCCTTAGTGACCAAATCACCAACTCTAATACCCATGTTCAGATCATCCCCTTTCTTCTTGAATGTCTGCATGTCATTGCTTCCAGGATAAGCTTCTTACCTCAGCTTCCAATTACATTTCTGACGGTTCCCTCATGTTTTATCCTCAGTCCTCTTTCCATTCTCTGCACGTTCATACATTCCTACATGAAATTAGCATTCAAATCCCAAGTGGAGACTGGGGGGTTGGGGGGGGGGGAGGAGCATCACTTTGTAAATTATATGATTGTGTAATCACTATGCTATATACCTGAAACCAATACAAAATAATATTGAATTTAAATGATAATTGAAAAATAAAATCTAAAAAAAGAAATTTATATTCAAATCTGTATGTTCTACTCCTGCCTTTTTTCCTACATTTAGAATGGCATATTTTTAACTTCTATCACAGCATACCATATTACTGCATGGCAATTGTCTATTTATAGTCTATGATGCTCAGTAGATTCTAATGTCCCAAAGACAGGAATCATGTCTTCCTTCTAGGCTGTTTTTTTTTTTTCCTTTTACCATTCAACAGGTCTTCAGAGTAAGCCAGCCTGTTCAGGTACATCTCTAGAGAAGGGAACATCTGACCAAATACTGGAAAGAGTTAATGAAATGAAGTTTATGAATATCTGGGGAAAAGTCAGTGTAAAAGACTGAGTTAGTAGTGCGCCTAGTGTGTTCACAAAACACAAGGAAACCAGTGAGCCTAGAGTGGAATTTCACGTGAGAGATAAAGTCAGAGACATTGACAGGGTGCAGAGGTTTTGTAGGTCTGTGCGAGGGCTTTGGATATTTCTCTGAGTGAAAGTAGGAGTTCTGGGGTGTATGAGGCATAGAAGTACCATAATCCTACTTATGTGTTTTTTTTTCAAAAAAACTATTTTATTTATTTATTTTGAGAGAGAGGGGAAGGGAGGATGAAAGAGAGGGAGAAAAACATCAATGTGTGGTTGTCTCCCATGAGCTGCTTACTAGGGACCTGGCCTGCAACCCAGGCATGTGCCCTGACTGGGAATTGAACCAGCAACCCTTTGGTTCTCGGGTCTGTGCTCAATCCACTGAGCTACATGAGCCAGGGCATGTTTTTTTTTAAAAATAATCATTCTGATGCTACATTGAGTGTAGTCTGTATGGAGGCAAGAATGGCATTGAGGAGATCAGTTAAGAAACCATTGCAATTGTCTAAGCAAGAAATGGTGGTGCCTCTGACTGAGATCATAGTAATGTTGGTGTCATTAAATGGGCAGAATCTGATGTTTTGAAAATTAAGTTAATTGGATTTTTCTTTTTTAAAAGATTTTATTTTTATTTACTTTTACAGAGAGGGGAAGGGAGGGAGAAAGTGAGGAACAGAAACAATGTGTGAGAGAAACAGCAATTGGTTGCCTCTTGCCTGCCCCCAACTGGGGACCTGCCTGCAACCCAGGCATGTGCCCTGACCAGGAATCAAACCAGCAACCTTTTGATTCACAGGCTGGAGATGAATCCACTGGGCAATGCCAGCCAGGGAGTAGATTTTTCTGACAGATAGAAAGGAGTGAAGGATAAGACAAAGGTGTTTGGACTAGGAACTGTAATGATTGAATATCCATTATTTGAGATAGTTTTGAGGCAATAAATATGATAATTAGCTGTGTTATTAAGTGGGCCTCTTTGGAGGCTGAGTGGGTACTGTTTCAAGGAAGCAAATATGGGGGTCAAATAGTGACAAATTATCCAGTTATTGTAGTAGTCCAGAAAGAAGATATTTAGTTTAGGATCTGCACCAGAGCAAGGACAGACAAGATATAGATGGTAGAACAGATTCAAGAAATGTTTGTGAGAGAAAACTAATGCATTTTCTACATTTGTAGATAACTCTAGTGAAAAGAAGTAATTTTGAAAGATGTAAGCTTGAAGATTTAATTTTGAAAAAAATAAAAACAACTGTCTACCTCAATAGGATTTATAAATTCTGTCTGCTTGAGATTTCAGTGATAAGCATCTTTTTCTGTAATAATAGATAAATGTAATGCTGGTTTAGAACTATATAATATGTAAGATAGAGATATTTTTATGTCTCTACATATATTTGCTGAAAAATTATCCCCCAAAGAAGATGATAAAAAGCAAACTTTAATCACCATGACAGCATTCATCATTACCAAATATCCATTGAGAATCCACAGCATATCAAAGTAGTGAATTATAAACTCAAGGGAATATAATAAAATGTATTTTACCTCTAATTTTTAAAATAAGCTTTATTCAAGTGTAATATCCATTTGTTTACTTATAGTACACAAATCTTAAGTATACATCTCAATGAATTTTCAGAAAGTGAACATATCCATGTAACCAGCACCCAGATCAAGAAATAAAACATAATAAATAAATAAAATCTTAAAAAAAAAACCCGGCTGGTGTAGCTCAGTGGATTGAGCGCGGGCTGAGAACCAAAGTGTCGCAGGTTTGATTCCCAGTCAGGGTACATGCCTGGGTTGCAGGCCATGACCCCCAGCAACCACACATTGATGTTTCTCTCTCTCTCTATCTCCCTCCCTTCCCTCTCTAAAAATAAATAAATAAATCTTTAAAAAAAAGGAAAAAAGAAATAAAACATGACCAGCTCCCCTCCCCCTGAAACTCCCTCGTGCTCCCTTCCAGTCATTACACCTTCCCCCCAACCTCTGCCCTCCCCAGGCAGCCACTTTCCTGACTTCCATCCCCATGGAAGAACTCCACTATTTTTTTTTAAATTATGTAAAATAAATAATACAAGTAGTACTCTTTTTATCTGGCTTCATTCACTCAACATGATGTTTGTGAGTTTCTGTCATATACTGCATGTGCTCTACTCATCTTCATTGTTGTAGGTCTTTCCATTGTTTGACTATGCCACAATCCATTAGTCCATTTTACTGCTGATAGACGTTAGGGTCATCTCTAGCTTTTAGATATTATGGGTAACACAGCTATGACCATCCTTATTGTGTCCTTATATCTATTTACCAGTATATCTATACAACTGTAAATCTATCTATCTATCTATCTATCTAAATCTGTTGGGTATATATACTAAGAGTAGAAATTCTGAATTATAGGTTATATGTCCATTCAACAGAATAGATACTGTCAAACAATTTTAAAACATGCCCTTTTTTCTGTTTCAATGTTTAGAAAGTATTCTGTTGAAGGATTTTGACCTTTTTAGAAAATAATTGGATCATACACCAAGAATTATGTCATTGCAAGTTGTGTATCAGAGTAAATTACAAAAGATTCTGACTATGAATTAAAAAAATAAAAATTAAAAATTATTTTAGAAATTTAGTTCATCCAGGACACAGTAAGGAATATCAGAAAGTTAAGAAAAAGATTAAGAATATAGAGCAATAATAATGAGTTCAGTTTTTTTGAGCCACTACTGGTTCCTCTCATGAAGGTGATCAGAAGTTCTTACAGGAAGGAGATGCAGTTTCTTTCCCTCAAACACCCCAGCAAGGGTGCCCTTGTGTTTTATTGACACACAGGTAGGCTGAATGCCCACCTCTGAAATGAGTCAAATGACTAGCTATTCTGAAGGCTTAACTGGGGTTAAGTTACTCCAACTGACATAGATATGCTATGTTTGCTATGATGTTAGGCACGGTGCCCTCAGCTCTTAACACAATGTCTGACCAATAGTAGGTGTTGAATACATACTTGTCAAATGAACACATAAATTAATTACTAATGAAAGTGACTTCTGTGAAAAGCATCTGGTTGGGAAAGACGAGTTTAAAGATTTATATTACTGACATAGCCACACCATAAAACTGTACTCTGTCTCTTTGTTCTTCAGCTGCATAAGAGACCTGAAGTCAGCTAGGCACCCTGCCTTCAGGCTTTACATAAGTTGGTTCAAACCACCATCACCTATGGCTGGGAAGTCCAATGTTTATGCCAATCCCTTTTGAGAATCTTGGAGGAATCTCTACTTTTGTTCATCACTAATGGTTTCTTACCCCCAAATCTACTGGATTAGTTCAATTTGTGAATCATCATGCCTAGTTCTGTGTGCTCTCTTTTTCTGTGTGTGGATTTGCACAGGACATCAGCCTCATACCTTTCTATCTTCAAAGTATCACCACCAGAGCAGGATGCTATGTGCAGCAAAGTTTTACTAAGGTTTGCAATAGTAGAGGGGGCCCACCTACCTCACTGAGCCACAGACAACTTACAGCTGACTGGTAGACAGCCTTGTTTTGAAATCTCTCAGACTTACTGGCACCAGAAGTCTCACTAGTTACTATTTCTCAGTAGATCATTTTCTCCATGAGTTCCAGCCTCCTGATTAATTACTCAGTCTTTCCTTCCTTGACCCATATTCTCCACCTCCTCTTTCAAGTGCCTATTAATTTTACATGCAAAGAATTTTAGTTTTCTGGATTGGTCTATTATAAAGTTCTTAAATAAGATACTTTAATAAAACAAAAATATGGAAAACTATGTTAATATTCTTGGATACCTCTAAAATTTTGTAAAACTTGAAAACCATGATCTGACCTAAGGTTCTAGCTTTCGAGTTCCAAAAGAAGCCATTTGTTTTGTTTACTTTGTTAGGATTAAATATAGCATTAAATACAGGGCCTGGCACAAATAACGCTCCCCCTTTTTTATTACAGTCTTTTATTTAAAAATCATAAGCATGTAATTCTGTAACATAACAATATCACACTCAAGCACATCATATGACATTGTAAGTGAAATGTTCAGATTAAAACTATAAATTAGTATATGCGTATTACCCTACCAACCACACTCAAGCAGGCCTTGCTTGTGTCATATCCTGTATATATCACAGGGTAAACTTTTAATAAGCCATTTACACTATGAATGTCCACTTCACAGGAAAGAAAACAGGCTCAGACTACATAAAAGAAGGAAATCTGCCATTTGCAACATGGATGTACCCCGAGGGCATTATGCTAAGTGAGGTAAGTCAGACAGAGAAAAACAGGTACTGTGTGATCTCACTTATATGTGAAATCTAAAGCAACCAAACTCAAAGAAATGGAGATCAGATTGCTGGTTACCAGAGGCGGGGGTGGGGAGTGAGGCAGTCAAAAGGTACAAACTTCCAGTTACAAAATAAGTAAGTTCTAGGGATGTAATGTACAGCATAGTGATTCTAGTTAACAATAACAACACTGTATTACATATTTGAAAGCTTCTAAAAGAGTCTTAAAAGTTCTTCATACATACAAAAAAATTCTGTTAGGTGATGGATGTTAACTAAACTTATCGTAGTAATTATTTCACAATATATAGTATATTTACATCAAGTTATTATGTTGTATACCTAGACCTTATGCAATGTTATATGTCAATTACATCTAAGAACTGGAAGGAACAAAAATAAATTTAAAAGGTGTAATTATATGTAAATTACATCTAAAAACTGGAAGGAACAAGAAAAAAATAAGAAAGTCTCAGATATTAGCAACATGCACAAGAAAGCCGACTACAAGTAGCAGAGGTAATAATCCAATCCCGCCTGCTTCTAGACACCAAGCTGAAGCCCCTTCCTCTTTATCATGCTTCCTTCACATGACCAAGTCATCCAAACAGATGATGAGAGAATAATGTTTAAAACTGAATTTTCTTTATTTGAGGTCTTGGGGAGTGGGGAAAGAAATACTTTATGCATGCAAGCAAAGCAAGGGCATTACAATCACACAGAATTGCAATAAGAATGCTTGTCAATAATATTTTTTTACCCATACATACCTTTGGAAAAGTAAACCTCTCTGGGAGTCAGTTTCCTTTCCTGTAAAATTGAAGTAATAATGTATTTCTTATTATGATGCTTAGGGGAATACTATGTATAGATTACTATAGCCCCTGAACAAGTACTTAAGTGTACTGTATATTTTTGCATTCTTAGTGGAATAGAGTATTCTCTGTTAAAATAAATTTAGATAATGTGGGTTAAACAGGTTTCTTTACATCGGGATTTCTTAGCATCTTAATGCACAATATTCATTTTTTCATCTCCAGGAAGGGACATATGCATGAATTATTTCTCACATTTTTTATCATGAATTTTTTTCATGTAACATGAATTGCAAGACTCTGCCTTTTCAAAAAACATGAGCCCTTCCTAAATTTTTGTCCAACTATTTCTAGCCTGTTCCTTTTGAGCGTTTAAACAATTAAAGGTCATAGTTAAGGACATGGTGAAACCAAGGATTCAAATTCCTGCTGTATCGCTCCCTAGTAGTTCATTTAACCTGGGCCCAGTGTAACTTCAGCTTTCTCATTTATAAAATGAAGATAACACCCTAATGTAAAAGGTCAATTTAATCCTAATTGTAAGGATTAAATGAGTTCATAAATGTTAAGCATTTGGCACAGTGCCTCATGCATCATAAGCACTCAATAATTGGTACTTATCACCCAATTTTGATGTTGTGAGTTAAAAAGAAGCTACAGTTTAAAGTAGCCACCAAGAGAAATTGAAAGGATTAGTGCCACTCAAGTGAGCAATGACTCTTCCTTGAACACGTGGGTACCTGCCTTCTAAGCCCTTCCCACTTGCTGCATGCTGAAGGTATACCTGGGCAGGAGACCCAGATCATTCACAACTACCTTAACCATGGAAAAAAAAGATCGTGCCCCTGGGGCTACACATTTACCTTCTGGAGAGGATGTGACTTTCATCATTTCCATGATGACTGATATTATTGGATAGAGTTCACTTTCCAGCTAACTAAAAAGAGTTCAGAGGAGGCCAACCAAGATAAGAAAAAGTTTGGAAATAAAATCTTATGAGAGCAGATGAAAAACCTGGGCATGTTCAGTCTAGAGAACAGGCTGAACAGCAACACAGTTGCTCCATGTAACGGAGAAGACATATTTATTATTCTCAGTTATGAGTGACGTTACCACAGATCTCATGAGGTCCAGATTTGCCCAGAAACATTTTGGAGAAGATGAATATACTTCACAATGTTGTATAAAATAATATAGGAGATACCTAGGATGACTGTTGAATTATTTTCAAGAGGAATGTTTAGGACCACAGTAATTGATCAAATGGCTTCTCAGAGTAAATCAAAGAAAAACCAACTACACACAAATGGGAAAGATTGACTAGATACAGCAGGCAGGTTTCTGTGGTTGTAAACAACACCCAGCAGCCAATATTTTTCAGAAAAGGATTTTAGTAGAAAAACATGAGGTAGTTGAAGTACCAAGTTTGAAAGAGGATAGCAATTGAGGCAGCTCTTGAGATCCCAGAGGCACAAATCAATGCACAATTTTTTTCAGAGTGTCCATTAATCCAAGATGCAAAGTCCCCAAAAGAGTCTGACTGGTTTAGCTTCAGCCATGTCTACCCCTTGCTTAGGAGAGAACAGAGAACTCTGATCAGCAAGTACACCAAAGAGATAAGAAAACCAGTATGTTGTTACAAAAAGAATGCAAAATGAATGCTAGGTAGAAAAATAAAAAAGCCCACTCTATGAGTTCATGTTAAATGTAATAAATATCATTTATTGAGTATTTAATATAAAATGTGAGAACAATGAGGCTGAGAGAGTTTTAAGAAACTTGTCTAAGGTCATGAAGCTACTAATTGGTGGAGAAGGGACTTGGAACCAGGGTTTCTGAATCCGAAGCTCAGTTCTTCATTAACCATCCTGCTTACTGCTCAACCTTTTCACAATCTCTGCTATCACCGCCACTCCTTAAAGCAGCTTTAGCCACAATCACCAACAAATAAGACAGAGGTCAATACAGAGTCAGCATAATCCTCTTTCTTTCCAAGACACTATGAGTCAACACAAGACACAAGGCTCATATTCCTCATCATACTGGGTTGGCCAAAAAGTTCCTTTGTTTTTTTTCTGTAAGATGGCTCTTGTAGCATTTAGTTGTCCTTAATTCAATTGAAACAATTTTGTTAGATCATACTGTGACAGCTGTCATATCAGTGTGCATTAAAAAAATTATCAAAATTAAAGAATTTGTATGTCACCATTTTAATATTGAAGGTGGAAGAAAATACACATTTTTGGCATGTTATGTTTTATTATTTCAAGAAAGGTAAAAACAACTGAAATGGAAAAAACAAGTGTATGGAGAAGGTGCTGTAACTGATTGAATGTGTCAAAAGTAGTTAGCAAAGTTTTGTGCTGGAGATTTCTTGCTGGATGAAGCTTCATGAACCGGTAGATAAGTTCAAGTTGATAGTGATCGAGACATTAAATGACATTAACATTAATTCAACATTATATCATGCAGGAGATAGCTTATATACTGTGAATATCCAAATCAATAAAGTTATTGGTGACAATGAAAAATATGTGCTTTATTTTACGGGAAAAAATATACAGACATTTTGGCCAACCCAATGTCATTCCCAAATAGGCCCCAGGTTTGGAGGGCTTGGGGAGGGCTAGCTAGGGGTCTAAATTGCCTTACAATGGGCAAGGCATGGTTTTAAAGTTTTAGAATAAAGAGTGACTGGGAACAACCCTTCCAGCATCAGAATCTCCTTATCCTGCTAAGAATCATGAAGAGTAACTTGAAACACCACATCTAGCTGTTGCAAAGATGAACAGTTTAAAAAAGAACAGTGTGAGGTCACGTCTCTCTCTTTATATGCACTGTCCTGTCCTCTCTACATATATACTGTACAGCCCAACTGTGAATCTCTTGTGGGACCATGACCCTCTTCTGGTTCTTTGTAGCCACTATGAACAATAGGCATTTAATTATGTGGATAAAAGCAAATATAATGAGTTTACTTTTGAGTGATGACTTTAATGAATTCCCATTTTCACGGGTTATAATCTCAAAGATTCAGATTTTATGGAACCAAATCAGAGTTCTGGAAAGTAAATATAAATAAATAAGCTAAGAAATATTACAGTGCCATTGAATCTCAGCATTAAGTGAGCTGGGAAAAGGAAAAGTTTAATGATTAAGTCACAGACTTAGGAATTAATCAGGCCTGGGTGCAAATCCAGCTCAGCTACTTACTGGCTGTATGACCTTGAGCAAATGACCCTCTAAACTTCAGTTCCTTCATCAGCAAACAAAAGGTCTATCAAATATATAGGGAAGATTAAATGTGAATATGAGTGTAGAAGCCTTGGTTTGGTCTTTCCCTCTAGTAAGCCTTAGCAAATATTAGTCATTATTTCAGTACTTTGGTACATATTTTTTATTCCCACTACAATCATGTGTTTGAAGGCTGGGGTTGGGCTGCTCTTGTTTTAAAGTTACTGGAGCTAGGCTAGAGTTCTTGTACATAATACCATAATTTCTGAAAAAAACTTCATAGTTAATATAGTTTATATCAATTATTTAGCACCATGATATACTTACTGTTACCACTGAAAATTGTTTTCTAATAATTTTTCTCTTTTTATATTTGAGCAATTTTATTGCAATATAATACAATAAACTTGTCTTTATCATCTTCTCTAGGCCAAGCACTGCACTAGGAGCTGGAAATACACAGATCTAAAACACAGCCTTGACTTTCAGTTGCTTGGAGCCCAAAACCAGTAACAAATTGCAAACAGCAGGAAAAAATTTGTCAAAAAAATAGAAATAAAGTTACCCTATAACTCAACTATGTGGAGGTTAATAATAGAAAATGGCCCAAGAAAATTTTTATGTATTATAAGATGTTATAATATACAAGGGGTAACCTGCCCCTCAGAATGGAATTATCTTCTGGAGGGCAGGCCCTTTACAGTACAGGCACCCCCCTAGGTGAGAGCTCTAGGAACCCATCTGCATAGTGTACCAGCTGGTGTTGCTGTGGGAGGCTACATTCAGCATTAGTGATTTTTTTTTGAAGACTTTCAATACATTTGTTCACGTTTGCTCATTTCAAGATGGTTGATTTATAAGAGCACCTACCCACACCCTACTGAGTGTTCAACAGTTTTTGACCAAAAATGGCATGACCCCCATGCCCTACCCTCCCTATTCACGTGATATTGCCCCAAGTGAGTTTTTTTGTTTGTTTCCCAATGAAAAAAAGTCCTCAAAGGGAAACATTTTGCCAGGTGGAAGAGGTGAAACAAAACACAGCAGAAGCACTGAATGGTATCAAAATCTGCAAGTTCAAAACCCATTTTGAGCAGTGGAAAAAGATCTACATAGGTATATTGCATCAAATAGAGAGTACTTTGAAGGTGACTGAAGTTTAACTGTTTAAGAATACACATTTTTTTTAGGCCCTAGCTGGCGTAGCTCAGTGGATTGAGCGTGGGCTGCGAACCAAAGTGTCTCAGGTTTGATTCCCAGTCAGGGTACATGCCTGGGTTGCAGGCCATGACCCCCAGCAACCACACATTGATGTTTCTCTCTCTCTCTTTCTCCCTGCCTAAAAATAAATAAATAAAATCTAAAAAAAAATTTAAAAGAATACACAATTTTTTAATAAATAAATTTAATTTTTTGGCCCACCTCGTATAACAACTATATATATGTTAAATTCCAGAAGAAAATAAAGCAAATGGACAAAAAACTAACAAAAAAATCCTACAGAAGAATTTTGATCTGAACAGTGACAGATTTAGGTTCTACAATCTAAAAAGTTTATAAAATGTGAGGCAAAATTAACAAAGTGACTTAAGTAGGTCAACATTTTTGAATTTAGAAGGGAAAGAAAGATTCCACAAGCCTCACGTAGGGACATAAACAATATCAGTTTCCTAGGAAAGGGAACTTTTTCAGTTGCCATGGTCTTTAGCCCTTACAACAATAAGTCCCCAAATTTTGTCCTTATCCTTAGTGTTTCTCAGATACAAACAAGAGGCTATTTGGGGGCATGTAAAAATAAAGAAAGATGAGAAATTGTTTACCCTTTCTCATCTTTTTAATTGAAAATATACACCAGCTGACCTAGAGATTAATAAAAAAGACAAACTCAAAAAATACTCATTGAGTATAAGCAAGTGTGAAGAATAAACTTTGAAAGAGACTACAAATAATATAAAGGATTATTAGAACATAATAAAAATAAAAACAATGTCAATTGAGAAAAAGGAAATAGAAAAATGCTAAATGTTTATTTTATAAAGAGACATTAACAGTTTTACATAGTCTTAAAATATATAAAATATTAATACATGATAAGCTAGCATCTCAAACCATCAAATAAAATGGATTATTCAATTTCTGGTTAAGATTAGCAGCAAACTATGGAAGAAAATATAAATTACTACAACATACAAGCCAACAAAATGAATCCCAGATGAATTAAAATTGCAATGCAAAAAATAAAATCATAATTATACTAGAATAAAATGGAAGTTACAATATATTCTTAGTAGAAAAACTTTTCAATGTTTAACATTAAAGACAAAAATGCAAATGAAAAGACTGATAAGTACAATTATAAATTTCTTTTTGTACTTAAAAAACAGCATATATAAAATTGAAAGACAATAAATGAGGGGAAAATAGTTGCAGCATAAATACAAGAGGTTAATAGATTTAATATATAGAAATCTTATAAATCTGAAAGAAAATGACAAATATCTTTCAATGAAACACACATACATACAAAGTATACTCTAACAACTGACAGAAAGAAGAAATACAAATGTCTAGTAAATATAGAAAAGAAATTTCCAATTTGATAATATTTAAAAGCAAGGTAAATGAAGGTATGTTGGCATGTTCAAAGTGAAAACAAAAGAAATTTAATTTCTTCAAAAAATTCAGGACAAAAACCAGATACTCAGCAAATATGTGCCAAATGTTTTTCTCCACCACCTTTTATTTCTCAGTGTCTTTTGTGAAAATAAGTATCAGTTGGTCACTGTGGGGTACATTAAAATCAGAATATTGCTTCATTATTTTATTCTACTATTGATGTTTGTTTCTGTTCTCTTCTAGGTTTTCCTTAACAAGCACAAGCCACAATCACTTCAGATACCTTAAACCATGATTCACCGCAAACTCCATTGTAACTAAAACTATAGACATTCAAAAGTAAATACAATTAGAAAATGAGTTTTCATGTTTAAGTTGTATCTTTATAATAGTGCCCTGACTTGACCAGTTTAGGGTAAACCAAATTATGTTATGTGTGTGTGTGTGTGTGTGTTTTCCTTTAAAAAATACTTTTTGAGTCAAGATAACTGAAAATATTTTGCATATATTTTATTTCCTTTTTCTGGATGAAGAAAAAATGCTCATTCTTTCCTCCACCCCCTACCCCCACCTTGCAAGCCCCTAGGCCACAGTTGCATAATCTGAAGAAATTTACCATCTCCAGCCAGATTAATTAATTCCTCCTTTGAAGGATCCCATGAGCTCCAGCCCAGCCTTGGCTTTTGGCCAGCTGGAGGACAATGGGAAGGCCAGGTCAGAACCAACAATGACCTAGTGAAACAAATGTACTCTGAAATGGGCTCAGCAAGGCCTGGTCCCTTGGGTCACTTGAAAATAACTAGGCTTCTCTGAGAATCCTCTAAACCTAACACCATCTGAATCTAATGTATGCAAGACATTAGATGGACTTATTTGTAGATTCAGTACTCAGAGGACTGGGCAAGATTTAGAATGCTTTAGAGCATGAAAGGAAGAATTGAAGATCACCGAATACATTAGCTTTGGAATCATTAGGGATGAAAGTCTGGGAAAATAGAAGAGGTTCAGGGGAAGGTAAGTAAATTTTATCGTAACAAACTCATGAATCTGACAAATCATTTCACAAGAGGGTAATTTTATGATAATAGATATATTGCTAGAAATAATATTCATAGTCTTAGGTGCCTAAAGAAAAGAGGAAACCAGTACTAGCAATAAGTAAAAAGTAAGAAAATACAGTTGATGTAAAAGGTAAATTTCACCTTCTGACAACTCTCCCATTTTATTTTTCCTAATGCCAGCCTCAAATCCTATTTTTTTTTGCGGGGGGTGCGGGCGGAGCGGGGGGCGCAGTGCACACTGTTTTGTTTTGGATTTTTTTATTATTATTATTTCCTTGTGGAGATGATTAGAATGTTTGATGTGGGCAACGGAAAAGAAAGTTAAAAAGTTCTTACTGCTTAATGACAGGACATACGGTCTGTTAAGTTCTATGTTGCAATAAGTTTTTCAGTCTTTCTCCCCAGTGCCAACTGCCAACAATTAGTTAACTTTATTATAGAGAATAGCAGGCACATGGAGGGAGACTAATAAAAATATTTGGTGAGTTTATTGTGGAGAAAATGCTTCAATTACTTTCCAAAAAGCACTGCTATAATAGACCAATGTCTGTCAGGTCATTTAAAGAGCTTTACTATAAACAATGTTTTCTTTGAAATCAATTTATTGTCATGGAACTTTATCTGAAAATCAGATTTATCAGTAAAGAACATAAGGCTGTGAAACTTCTAATTTGTTATCAAAAAAAAAAAAGAATTAAAGAGATGTCCTCAAATAAAAGGTTAGTTTCAGTGGAATAAAGGAAAATGCACAAATTAAAATTTTATAAGCGTTTTTAAGTTTTTAATTACTTGAAACTATATAAAACTTAGAATAAGGAAAAAGTTTTAAGACCTTGACTAATTTATTAAATATTTATTCAGTCTTATAAAACATCTTATATATGATCAATGGCACATGATACACACACACACACACACACACCTCTAATGGCTGCTGTTGGGAATTCAAGAATATGGAAAAAAACTCCTATGAGTCATATACCAAATAGTGGGATCAATTTTCTGATTTCTTTTTAATTACATCAATTATTTGTTCTTTTTTGACTAATGCTGCTAACTGCCAAGGACTCACAGTTTACTTCCAAGGCAGCAATTTCAATGATAAAAAAAAGGATTAACAGTGACAAGTCAGTGAATCCCAGCAGAATATTTTTATCATCTTTCAGGGGTGTATGTCTCTGCTTTGAGATAACAAACCCAATTGTAACGGATCATATCTACCCATTGGTCTTCCTCAATGGTTGTAACGCTTTCGACACAATAATTATTATTAATTTGACACGTTTTAATCTTCAGGATACTACCGCAATAATGTAGTAGCAACTTAAAATAAAGCCCCACTGCTTTCTTAAAGAAATCAAAGATAAACAGTGTCCTTTAATAGGTACATTATTTCACCTTTAAAAAAGGGAGAATTTCTATTTTCTGTGCGACTTTTGAGGTACGTTTCTCATGGGATAGCCACTAGAGGGCATCATGATGCTATCCACTTTAAAAATACTTTGACTATTGATTACTCTTGAATTGATTACTCTCAAAACATTGTTCTTCATGCTCACAACCTTCATTTAAATGGATAAAAATGGAGTTGTAAAAAAAATGAACTCATTTCTCTTCAATTACATCTGCATTCAGAACGTTTGGCAGAGCCGGAGACAGATTCAAGCTCCATGTTTCCAGATCTACTGGATCACACATTGTATAGAGCACGAGCAGAGCGGATTTGTTGGACTCCTTTAACAATCCAAAGTGGAGTCGCTGTAACCATGACGGTTATGTCCAGTCCCCTGTCCAGACTGGGGTAACGGCGTATAATGGACATGCCTTTAGGAAGGACCAGGAATGCCCCAAACCACAAGCCCAGACACTTGGACAAGAACTCTATCTGGGCGCGGAAATGAGCAGGACCTCCACCTCTGGTGACCATAAGAACTCAGAGCTCTGACCACCCAGTGCTCAAGCTCGGCTATACCGTGGGTCACACTCAGAGCCCAGCCCGACTTGCGCTCCACTGAACACTGTAGCTGCCTGGCTTAATATCAATGCCTGCCTTTCCACCTGGGAACACCACTCGTGACTGGGACTTCAAACCCGATGCTTGCTCTGCCCGCATCTATCCTATAAGCTCCACCTCTCTGTGTGTAACCCGCATGTGACGCTATTGGCATGTGACGCTATGGGGGAGGTCTCTCCAAATAAGCCTGGCTCTGTGGAAAGACACGAACGTGTGTGCGTGACTCCTTGCAGGGATGCACCCTTGCTCACTACACACACCAAGAAAACTCATCACACACCAAGAAAATCCATCTCATAAAAGAGCGGATATGGCCAAAAGAAAATGAGACACTTTAACAAGATTCTTAGAAGTAAATATTTTAGAAATTCATTCCCTGTTGAGTCATTTTTTTCATCATATGCGTTACAAGCCAAGAACCAACATTCAACGAACTGCTTCTCTGGAGATAGTCATGCTCACAGTTCAGTCTGTGTTCCTCAGAAAATGTGGAGGGTGACTGCTGCTTCCTGATGGAAGAAGACCTCTGTATGTCGGCCACAGAGGGCTTCATCTCTAACCTGCCAATTTTGGAGAAATTGTTGGGAGTTGTTAAAAGCTGAGCCTAGATTCAGTTAATATCTTGCTTGTTTGATTTTTTTTGCATCAGTTTCATAAAAGCATTTGGCAAAAGGTGGCCAGGCCGCATAGCCTTTTGTGGTACATGAATAGCCTTAACTGAAAAATGGATTATAATAAATTATTTTACCTAATAATGTAATTATTTCTCAAAAGACTTAGGTTAAAATTGATTTAACCATGTTTTGTCTCTTTAATTAACAAACTTTTTTTAGAGCAGTTTTAAGTTCACAGCAGCACTGCATGGAAAGTACAATGAGTTCCCACATGCCCCCATGCCCACACACATGCAATGCAACCTCCCCTTCTAGCGACATTCGCACCACAGTGGTGCATTTGTGACAGCTGACGACCTGCACTGACATCCTCATTGTCCACAGTCTATAGTTTCCTTTACAGCTCACTCTTGGTGAAAGTATGGCTTTGACAAGTGTACAATGATAGGTATCTACCACTGTAGCATCAGACAGAGTAGTTTCACTGCTCTAAAAATCCTCTGTGCTCTGCCTATTTATCCCTTCTTGAAACTCCTAATCCCTAACCCCTCAGCAATCACTGATCTTTTTAGTACCACCGTAGTTTTAGCCTTTTCCAGAACATCATATTTCTGGAGTTATAGTGTATGGAGCCTTTTCAGACTGGCTTCTTTCACTTAGTAATATGAATTGAAGTTTCCTCTGTGTCTTGTCTTTTTTTTATCTAGAATTTCTTTTCATGGCTTGATAGTTCATTTCTTTTTAGTGCTTAATAATATCCTGTTGTCTGGATATACTACAGTTTATTTATCCACTCAGCTGCTAAAGGACAATTTTGGTTGTTTCCAAGTTTTTGGCAATTATAAATAAAGCTGCTGTAAATATTTGTATGCAGGTTTTTGTGTGGACATAAGTGTTCAGTTCATTTGTGTACTTTGTTTTGTTTTTAGCCAATCTGAGCTCTTTGAGCAATGCTTTTTTAGAGTAGCTGAATTTTGGCCATTTTCATTTTGTTGACTCATAGAGAGCCATCTGATATCAGAACTGGATGGGAATTTGGTTGGCTAATCCAACTACTCATTTTACACTTTAGGAAATTAAGTCACACACATATGAACTAGTTATTCTTTTATTCTTCTTAAAAGTCAGATATTCCTGGGTTCTGTTTTCTTGGATTTTTTGCTTGAGATTTTGTTTTAATGCACCCACATTAGTTTTTGAATGACTAGTAAATTTTAAAGGTCTCTTACTCATTGGGTTCAATCTCAGATGTTACCATTAGCTTTTTCAGGAAAAGGAAGAACCATACAAACATTAAAAAATACAACAAATGAGGGGGGTGGGCAGGGCAGGGGAGAGCAATGGGGAGAAAATGGTGACAATTGGAATTGAACAATAAAAAAATAAAAAACAAGAACAGAATAAAAATACAGCAAATACTTTTCAAAATACAAAGCTTGGAATGAAAATAGACATGGGGAAGGAAGAAACACTATTTTAACAGGCAGAGTTTCAGTTAAGAGTTTGTCCCAAGTTGGTGGTTTCCCTCAGTGGTGCTGCAGACAAGGCTCAGCTCACTGACTGCCCGACTGGCCGCCAGCCTCCCGCTCCACAGACAACCCTCAAAGCAGGATACTGGCCTCTAGTCTAGAAAATCAGCCACAGTAGTATAACTGGTTGCTCAGTGGGAACTCTCCTGTTATCTCCCTTTCAGCTGAGGTCCCGAAGCTGAGTCCTAGCTGACAACTACTTCCCAGGGTAGTGAAGAGAGATGTGAAACCATTTCTTCAGAGCTTGCCAATGAAATGGCCCCTACCTTGGCCTGATCAGAAGAGATGAGAGTGTGGGTTTCTTTGAAGGGCACTGTTGAAGGAGAGGGTGGTGTTTTCCCCAATTAAAGACTTAAGAAGATGGCTTCTCCAAGAACCATTTGCAGAGAGCGTCTTGCCAGGAGGGGATCCTGACATTTGGCCCCACTCACACATCTCCTATCCCCTTCCCACAGCTGCTCTAAGCAGAGATCCAGAACAAAGTCGGACTGGTTACAGAGTCCTTGGGAAAGCTTGGCCTGCATTTACTAGAGTATGGAGACTGGTGTTCAGTTCTTACCTGGAAGAGTCTAAAGAATAGACAAAGTCTGTGTGGACATCCTGGCAGCTGTAAAAGCTGGGCTGGCATGGCAAGTAACCAGCCAGTGGAGCACCCCCTGCTCTAGGAATGGCAGTGTCCGAGGTCCTCTGGAGAGGAGGGGAGTGGTCTCATTATGGCTGATGCAGGTGTTTGCTCTGAAGGAGAAGCCTCCCAAAATGATTCATAAAACAACACAGCACTAACCCAGTAGGGGAGCTAGCACCTCTGAGGCCACCACTTGAGCTAAAAAGTGAAAGCCACATCTACCACTGCTTCTCCACATACTGGAATGTGGAGGTGGACACAGGGACATTGCTGCCGAAAGGCCTCATGTTTCCACCATCTCGCTAATTTGAAAACACAGCAAAAGCCTCAGGAAGGTGACCTCCAGCTCATTCCTGCCTTCCAAATCGCCTGGTGAGTGACTCCAGTTGGCAGAGACAAATTTACCTGTCCAGCCCATTCTACTGGAAGCAACGTAGGAGGCTGAGTGGGCCCATCCAGAGTACTCAAGTCAGAACCCCATGTGAGAAAGGACCCATAACTGGGCTCCTGCTGCACAGAGGCCCTCATTGCCAGATCACAACAGCAATGGCTAAGTAAATATTTTTTCCCTTTTACCTCACCTCATCCCTCTGTCTCTCTTTTCTACGCTGGAGGAGCCTGGACAAGTAGAACAATGCTGAGAGCAGTAGATAGAGGAAGGAAGAGTTAAGAGGCCATGTCCTTTTCTTGCACTGCAGGTTTGGGAGCTTGGGCTAGGCCTGCATGGTGTGGAAGGGGAAAAGCTTTGAGTTAATATGAAATCAGTTTTGATATGAGGTAAAATTGAAATTCTTAACTTGGAAATTCATGACTGGTCATTAGTATCAGAAGGTAGAGGTGATGGCTAGTATGTTCAGCAACTAGGATGGCAAGGACATTGATCTACCAGAATGCACAGTAGCCAAAGGTAATTGGGATTCTCCCTGTCTTTGTGTTATTTCTGTACTACTAGATCCTGGTGATTTTTAGATGCTTGTGAATAAATGGGTCATGTTGCAAAACTAGTGTATAGTACAGTGTCATTGGTCTAAGTTGATTCTATTCTCTGACTACAGTGATGCACCTGCTATCTGTATTGAGGGGCTCCATGTACAGAGAGCATCATGATGACTGTCTGCTTGTTGATAGTTTCCAATCATTGCTATTACAGGGTAAGATGAGAGGGAGACAGCATTCGTTTGTTAAGCATTGCTGAAGGCACCTGTTTTTGATGTAGATTTCAAATATATCTTCCAAAATTAGCTTTTAGAAAAGTTTAAAAAATAATTCTGCTTAACTTTGTCCTCCCTCTGTACATATACAGCCTTACCCCCACCCGGAACGCGCCTGCTCATTGTAAGAGTGAAGCCTATGTTTTTGGTTCTTATGTTGTTCTCTGTTTTGAATCACAAAACCAAAGACTTGATGCTTCTTCTGTGATGATGTTGGCTTTCTTTCAAATCCTGGCCCTACTTTTTTAGTTTCTTTCTTTTATTAAGCAGAATGGGTATGCCAGCAAGCATTGTCTATTGGGCAGAATATCCTAAAAGAAATGTAAGGGAACCAGCACAATATTCCGAAAGGCAAAATGAAAGAATAACCAGAATTCATCTTAAAATTGATTCATATTAAATTATAATTTTAATATAGAGGTTATTTAAAGAAAGAAAAAGATCTGTGCTCATTCTTATTCAGGATAAACCTGGGTTTCCCCAGATGTAGACTGAGCCTACACATGCGCCTGTGTTCAGCCAACAGCACCTGTGGCAGCTTCAAACATCATGGCCATCCGTACAAGTCCAGGTATAATTATGCCCCATCACGGGGTCTGTTAGGCCCTAATTCTTGCCTTGTGCTTATCATCAGAACAGACAAGCTTCCATTCTTCCATTCCTTTCTGAGTAGAAGTGAAAGACTCAGGTGTGGGGGCCAAGAAACAGATTTCCCTCTCAGAAACAGTGAGGTTCTTGCCTGCAGCAAGATGTTTGAAGTGTGCCATATAAAACTTCCCTTTCTGTTCCCAAATAGGCTTCACATGTCTGTGAAGATGGAAGTAGAGCACTGTGGAAATTAAAGACAGTCTTGCCTTTCAACACAACGGATGAGAAGCTGACTCACCCCGGACACCCGAACCAGTCCCGCTCGCCTCCTCTCTCTCTCCTCCTAGAAAACCTGGCTTGGAGGTGGATTTTTCCATGGTCAGGGTTAACAACATGCCACCCAGGAAGTACAACTCACCGGGACTTCTCCGGCCCCCACAGATAGATGGGTGCACTTGAGGCAAGAAGGAAGAGCGCTAAAGAGATGAGAGTAGCAAAAAGACGGGATCAAATTGAGATGGCTCCAACAGCTCAGGGCCAAAGCACGATGAGAGTTAGATTGATGACCCATGATGCCACTCTGGGAAAGGCCCAGTCCTAGTGTTGCCCAGACACTTGACATCCCCCGGGGTAGTGCCCAGAACTCGGCCTCAGTGCGTGCGGTGTCTTTTGTGAGAGCTCTGCCCACAGAGCCATCAGATGGTAACAATTTTCAGTCACTTCCAACATGAGATGGGTTTGAACTTTAATATGCAACCTAATTATGACTGCAAACACTTTGTTAAGCAAACAAACTTCAAACTCCTTTTTAAAAAAGCAACTCTGCTCTGGTCATCTTGTATTGTACAAAGGCTTTAAAAATAAAACTGTGTGGAGAACTAGGGAATCCAGGGGCAAAAAAAAAAAATGAACAAAATTAAATAGTTTTAATGTAATCACCACTTGAGTACTGAATATTTGAATGTTTTCTTTCTACTCAAAACCTAGAAAATATAGTATCTTATGTTCTATTTCTGCTCTTTAACCATTCAACTTCTACCCCAGAATTGCAAATATTTTTTTATTTGTTCCCAAATTTTCCTTTGCTTATGAACCTTCTCTTTTCTGTTTCTGAAATATCCAAGTTATTTGAGGTTTCTTCTCTACCCTGCCTTCCCTTCCATTTTTTTTTTTTTGGACTTTCTCATAGTTACTTTTCTTCTCTCCATTTCTTAGTTATTTTTCAAGGACTGAGATCATGACATAGCAAATGGAAAGCAATGGATATACCCTTGTCAGGACAGACTCACAGTGTGAAGGGACGGTGGAGCCTGACAAAAGTCACCCAAGGGGACTGCCCCCTATATCTCCAGGTTCTATAGACACCTGTGTTCCTCCCTGTCTTTCAGCCATGATCCCCTAGAGTTAATTTCCCTGCTGTCTTCTCTATCTACCTGTAGCCTTTGACAAACTTCTTGAGTGCTTTTCTTCATTTCCCTTCAAAGAGAAGCAGAGCATAAAGATTAGATCTCTGATTTCTACCTATGCTGTTCAGTAAGTTTAAGAAGGAAACGATGCAGTGGGTATGTTCTCCAGATCTCTAAAACATTGAACTCTTCTTATCAAAGGAAAAAGCTATTAAAAACAATAAACTTCAGAAGAAACCCTAACACTGCTCCCATTTGAGAACCACCTAATGTAATATATAAAATCAAGTTCTGTCAACCACCATCTCTCCCTGGGTTTCATTTCCAAAAAAAGAAACTGCTTGAACTCTTTGTGAAAGTGGGAAAAGTTTGAAGCCAAAATATTGTCAACAATCAAGCACATGAGAAGACCAGTCTCTTGTAGGAAAGTCTGTCCATGTTTAGTGTGACAAAGTCTGATTTTGTGATAAATGCTTTTTATTATCAACTAAACAGCTAATCCTCCTCCCCTCACCCCCATGCTTTCTTCTGTCCAAAGTGAGATGTAAACTGTGCTGGGAGCTCAGGGAAAGCATTCCTCATGGATAGCAATAGACACACAAGAGGGAACAAACTCTTCGCTGCCTCTGGATCTTACTGTTTGCATCTGAGGGTTGGAATAATAGCAGTCGTCTTGGGCCATGAGGGAATTCAGTTCAAAGACAAGCTAACCTATTCAATTGAGAAGAGATGAGAAGAACCTGGGACCCTGATGACATCACTTAAACCCTAAATTAAACAAGTCTGGAACCACCAAACTTTCAAATACCTTGTTATGTGAGGTGCAAATGTTCCTTATTGCTTGAGTCACTTTTAGGTGAGTTTTTATTTCTAACCAAAAGCATTTTGATATTGATGGTCAGATTTAAAAAACTTGGAAGCAGAAAAACATGAAAAATGATTGCCCTGGAAACTCTGTGGGCAAGCGATCTTACTTTAAATTTTGAGTGCAAAGTGCCTCGATATGTGGAGAATAATCACCAAACGTCATTGTGCACAAACTTTAAAACATGTCTTAATCCAGCCAGTGGACCTCTTTTAATCCTTCTATCTTGGCTGATTAAAAACAAATATAGAAACTAAAAATTACACACTAAACCCATTATTTTATTAGCCCTCATAACAATAGCAATTTGGGGACCATGAACCTTAACTTGGAAATATTTCTCCTCTCATTCACCATCTGCATTTCCTCTTCAGGAAAACAGCACAGAAACAACAAAAGCCAGCTTCCCAGTGAGAGTGTGACAGCTTGGAAATGAAATCTCTCCTTCCCTAAGCCAAAAGAAGGCCCCAGTGCGCTCATTCACGTCAGTAATATGGCAACATGAGAAGGCCAATAAGCAACCTGCCACTATTTAAGCTGTTAAGGGAATTAAACAGTGTCACCTCAAGCGCACTTTTACAACTGAAGGAAGACAAGCCCCAAGTTCTGTTTTTGTAGAATTTCTTTTTAATGAGAGCTGAAGCCTTTTGTCCTCAGCCGGCTGCTCCTTCAGTGAGCAGGTAGAAGTTCCATAACAGGCTTGCAGCCTGCTCTGGGAGGGTCCTGGGGGATAGGTGCCTTGGGTTGGGGCCACAAGGAGATTCCTTTCTTTCTGACTGAGGCTTTGTTGACCAGACAATGGTGAACATCTTCCTCCCTGGCCTGATGACGAGAGTGACACAGAGCTGCCCCACAGGTGCTTCTCCCCTAACGTCTTTCTGGACATAGATTCTTGGGCGGACAAATACCAAGGGGATTTAAAAAATCCGCTATATTTTCAGAATCTGTTAAGTGGAGCACTGCGTTAGGAATTAACTGCTGTTACCTAACGACACCTTCCTGGGTTTCCTGCCCTCACACACAGAGATCTGAGGAGCAGTGGGAGTCTAATGATGAACTGACCGTGGGAATGCCCCCAAGTGGGCGACCTGGAGGGTTGGGGACCTATTTGGGGATTAACCAGATTATCTCCTTCCTCAAACTAATCCGCCCCCACCTGGGCATAGCCCAAATTGACTTTCACCAGAGCCTAAATGGCACCATTAGAGACATTTTCTGGGCTTTCATAATTTTTTAGTTTTGTTTCTAAGAGGAATGTTCTTCTTTCTTGCTCACCATCATTCTTTCTTCTCCATGTGGTTACATTAAAATCTGTTTAGGGGATTTGATTTTAACTAATGATTCCAAGTTTATAGGCATCAGGGAGAGTCATTTTGCCTTGGGGAGAATCTTGGAAAATGAATATATCTTTTAAAAGTGATAGTATCCAAAGAAAAATGTGTTTTTTATTCTGAAAAAAAAATTACTGTGCATTGTTTGATGTGATTTGGGGAGTTTCAGTTGGGTGTTTGGAACTGTGTTTTAAGGTTTAATGCAGACATTTTTCTTGATTCTCAATGTTGAATGAAATGGCTGATAGTTGGTACATACATGTAGCATAGGGCTCATTCGTGGAAATGGCTATTTTATGGGTCGGTCATAAAACTAATTAAAACCAAATTTTCTTTTAAAAGAAGAAATACTGGCAATCGCATTCAGGATGTGCGTGTCCAACTTTGGTTTGTTACAATATTACTCAAAATGACTCCTTCATGTGGGAAAATATTTTTATTTCAAATAAATACAGGAAAAATATAATTGCTCTGGACAAACAAAACAGACAAATTAGCACATACACAAATCCTAGAGTCAAAAATAAGCCAGGCTACAGAACTTAAAAGAAGTGAAATAAACTCTATTTTTTATTTCTATTTCTTAATGGGTTTTCACAGAATTTCTGTATGTGGATGAAATTCAGCATTATTTGACCATGACCCCAGAGATTAGAGATATAATCAGGAAGTAGTATCAAAAGGAACAAAAAAAAATAAAATAAAAAGCAAGTAGAGGCCCTAAGTAGTTTGTAGTTCAAGTGGATCTATCCAGCTGCAGCAGAGCTAAAAACACTCGAAGACGCATTTCAAAAATGGATGAAGTCAGACTGCGAGGAGCATTTGTATCAGAGCTCTTCTTATCCAACAAGGGTTATTTATAGAATCTGAGTAGCTCTAGAAAAAGATGCTGATTATTCACATTGTTTTGGCCTAATCTTTTATTTACTCTTTCTTTCCATCAAATATTTATTAAGACTCTTCTCTGTAGCAAACACTGGTGTTCTGAGAAAATAAGAGGAGGGCCCATGCAGCCTATCATAAACAGTGACCCAAATAACCATTTCATTAAAGTTATGATTAATGCGTGCAGAAAACTGTATGTGGTTTGAGAAAGTATTAAATGGACTCTTAACTTTGTCGGGGGTGGGGGTTCAGGGAAGCCTGCAGACTTCAGATTACAACTGAGATCAGAAGAGTGAGGAAGAGTTAACTAGTAGGTGAAGAAATGCTGGAAATACCCGCTAGCAGAAGACACTGAGTGAGTGGGGAGAGATGTCCTGGAGCCCAGCACATTCAAGGAAACCAAAGGCAGCCAAAGCGTGACCTCAGGGGTGATGAGCAGAGGAAATGAGGCTGACAGGTGGGCAGGGACGAGATCACATAAGCAAGGGTGATGTGCTAAATATTGAGCAATTTGGAAAGGCACAGAACTGGTGGGTCAGAAGGGAGGCTGGCTGTCAACAACCTGTGTGGCGGAACCAGTACAACTGGCTGACCATCAACCCCACATAAAAGGACTCACAGGACACATTATGGAGCCAGACTTGATGCTTAGAGCCAGAAGAAGGCCCCAAAAAGTTTTCAGCAAGGGAAGCATCAGCATCACTATGAGTTGTGAATGTTTTCTAGAGAGAACAACGTACCGAAAATGGGCTCAGCTTATCCCTGAGCACACACCACACAGACGCGAGGTGCTGTCACGGGTACTGAGATGAAGAACAAGATGGCAGCTGCTGTCCTCAGAAAGCTTTCAACTGATGGCCAAGGCCACCTAGATATGAACTACTTAGAAATCTGCTCTAGTTGGGTGGAAATGTCTAAAAGCTCTCCAGAGCAATAGTTGGGAGCAGAGAAACAGTTTCTGCCTGAAATTCCTTGTTATGTCTTTATATAGTAGAGGAAAATACCATCCCAGTGGCTCTGAATTACAATAGGAAAATAAATAATAATAATAACAACAATAATAATTGAAGGACTCCGCCTGCCCCCCTCCTGAGAGCTCGACAGTTAGAGCTAAATTACGGCTTTCTAGGCCTGCATGAATCGCTCCCATAGAGAGAAGGCCATGGAATCTCTGTGAGCATTTGATTCCCCAGGGAGCTGTCCCTGGCACTCACACCTCTGTCTCCACCCAACAGCCAGAAATTGCCTTCACCTAAAGCCCAGCACTTTTCTGTCAAGCCAGATGTTGCCTGGCACAGAGAGGACAAGAACCACCAGAAACACTTCCCTGGGAGCGTCGTAATGTCTGTTGGTCAAGAGAACAGATGAGGGTTTGTCTTCCCAAAGTGTCCCTACCGAGTCAAGGTGGTCTCACCTTCTTATTACTGTCCTAAAGTGTAGATCCCTAGTGGGGGGTGGGAGAGAGCAGTGTTAAAGAAAATAGGCTAAAGTAAAAATTTTGTTTTTACATCTTCATTTGATGTTTCTCAAGATTAATTCAGGAACAAACTAAATGCCGAAATAAAGAGAAGACTCGTTGTAACATTCAGAAAGCACAGAACTACAGAGAACATGGATACAGTACAGAGGCAGTCCTTCCTCTCTTTTACTCCACTCTCTGGGGGCACAATTTAACATGTATACATTGGCATTTTTCTAATATGTTTTTCAATATATATGCATATATTTATCCATTTGGAAAATAAGATTCCTAGAAGTGGGACTGTAAGATCATGGGGGGTTCACATTTTTATGTTAAAAGAACATTTCAAACTGCCCTCTAAAAAGTGATACTGATTTACTCCCCCCCAAAATCATTTTAAATGGAGGCAGGGGGAAGAAATAACTCTATATTTTTAGAGCTACTGACATTTGCTCACATCACTCTAAGAGCTCTTCTGTCCACTACTCCTGGGGCCACCACTCTCCTAGGAAGTGGGCAGAGCAGATATTATGCAGCCAATTTACTGATGAGGCTTCTGGAGCAGAGGGGTTGGGCCCCTTGTACACAGACACGCCGGCATCCGGCCTAGGAGAGGAAGGTGTGAAGGCTATGGGCTCTGATGTCAGGCTGCCTGTGTGCAAATCCGGGCTGTACTTTGCAGCTGAGTGACATGCGCTTTACTTCTCTGTGGTGATTAATTTTGTGTGTCCACCTGGCTGGGCCACAGCACTCGCATTTTTGGTCAAACACCAGTCCAGGTGTTGCTGTGAGCGCTTTTTGTTTAGATGTGACTAACACATAAATCTGTAGACTTTGGGGAAAGCAGATTTACCCCCTCCCCATAATATGAGTGGGCTTCAGTCAATCAGTTGAAAACCTTAGAAAGAAGCAATTCTGCCTCAAGGCCGCTTTTGGACTCAGGCTGCAACCCAACAGCCAGTGCCAGGCAAATGGGCTGGGATCCATACATTTCAACTAAGATTTTTAGGAGAATGAGCTTGAACTCATTGTTTCATGCCTTACCACTTGCATCCCTCACCTCCCCACTGTGCTTGCACACACACACATACACACTCACCCACTTACATGCACATCACACTCTCACTCTCCCACACACAGTCACACAGGCCCTGCAGTTCCCAGAGAAGAGGCAGAAGCCCAAGCTGTGAAAAGATGTGTCCAGGAGCTCCTTGAGCAATGCTGAAAGCAGGAATGAGACCTTCCCCATCTTCCGGAGGCTTGTTCCACTCTACAATACTGCCTCCCTGCCGTGAGCTGGGGATTTCTTGTTCTATTAATTTAAGCTGTTTGCTTCACAACCTTCAGAGGGCATGTGCCTAAACCTCTGCGTCATGCATTAGTGGTACCATGAGACTTTCATTGTTTCTGCCATGTGTCACCTTTAGGGAGGGCCCTCTCAGTCTCTGCACCCTTTCCCCTGTGTTTCACTTTAGTAAGTCATACTGCAAGAGACCGGAGGTGAGAAGGAGAAAAATCAGAAAAGGAAATATTAGTCAATGACAAACTCAGCCATTGCCTAACTGACCAGACAGGTCCCTGCTCCGCCCTGGCACAGAGGAAGCCAGTAGACTCTCACTACCTGCACTTTGTGACGACAGCAGGCATGATGGCATTAGAGCTACTGTTGTCCCCAGGGTTGCTTGTTCTCCTAAATAGACATCCTGTGTAGCCAGCAGCACATTCTGGGTCACAGTCACTCCTGCTTCAATTTTGTACTTTCAATCTATTGCTATTGTGTCTTGTTACTGTTGGTATTTCCAACAGGAGGGCTTCCCAGAACGTGTCCAAATATGCAGAAGAAATTTGAAAATCTATGCACGGCTGAGTTGTCAACCCAAAGTGACATTCAAGAGTGGCTCAAATGGAAATTTATTCATAATTATTTGGTGAACATATCACGGCTAATTGAAATGGCATGTTGGTATTTTGAAACTTATTCCAAATATGGAGATTGACACTCTCTCCTTGCCTGTAAGTGACTTCTGAACAGACAGGGTGGAGGAGTTGAGGGAGATTCTTGCACCGATTTTCATAGCAGACCCACTAAAATGTCTCTAGGCAACGCTGAGAAACTGTTTGAAGATAGAAATAACAAGAAATGTGTATGTATGTATGTATGTATTGCTTGTCAACTCCAACAGTACTCAGAAGAAATTTAATGTTTTATAAAATGAACTAAATTGGTGAATAAATGCTATGAATTGAGAATGACCTTTGAAATGCTTATACCTTTTCCAAGTGAATATGTCTGTAAACAACACTGTAATTCTTAACAAACTTCATTAAAATTAAGTCATTTGATGACTAACATATTGTGACTGTGCATAAGTCAGCTGAAAGCCCTAACTAATCAGGGTGTGCTGAGATGAACCTGGTCTGGGTCACAGCCCGACACCTGCAATTTTATTTGTTCATTCCCACCCCTCAGTGGTCCAGTTGCTTGCACGATCTCAGAACCTGCATGAAGCTCATTCCTTCCTATTGGCAAATTTCACTGGATGAGCTGTTTCCCGGACTAGATATACAAAGGAAGTAACACTTTGTTTTTACTATTTATTTTAAAATTTAATCTGCTCCATTTGCCAGCCACCTGTTAACTCCCTGTTGAGCAAGATCCAGCAAATTAGCAAGAAGTCTAGGGTCACCTGCTGCCCCACTGTTCAGGGATCCAGAGTCTGACCAGGTCACCACAAATGTTGCCACTAAATGTCACATGGAGGCTCTGTGTGTTTTACTCTCTGCTCCTGTATGCTTTGACTGGTCTTTCTTGCCCACTAAATCAGGACTGTGCAGCCCAGGAAGAGGACTAAGAACTTCACTGCTAAACTCATCCATTTCTGTCACAATGTCCCCAAAGCATACCCAGAGCACTGGGGAGACTGTGGATGCATGAGTTTCCAGGGATTGCCGTAACAAAGAATCACAAACTGGGTGGCTTCAACAACAGAAATGCATTGTCTCACAGTTCTGGAGGCTGGCTGCCTAAAGATCAAAATGTTGGCAATGCTGGCTCCTGCTGAGGGCTGTGAGGGAAGATCTGTTCCAGGCCTCTCCCCTAGCTTCTGGCGGCCTCAGGCACTCTTTGGCTTTTAGATGACATTCTCCCTGAGTCTTCACATTGTTTTCCCTCTATGTCTGTTTCTGTGTCCAATTTTCTTTTTTATAAAGATAACAATCCTACTGGACTAGGGTCCAACCTACTGCCATTTTAACTTGCTTACTTCTATAAAGACACTATGTCCAATAAGGTTACACTCACAGGTGCTGGGGGTAAGGACTTCAATATGGTTTTTTGGGGGAGGGAACCCATAACACTGGGTCAGAATGAACATCCATATTCAGTCATATTCAACCTAAAATGGACCCACCATATCAGGCCTCCCAGACCTTGAATCTCTAGAAGCAGGAGTTGTGGTCCCAATTCTTCCTTTCAGAGAAGATCCTTTGTTTTCCAGGTATGTCAGTCCCCACGCTCCTCTGAGACAGGATTTTATATCAAGCATCTTAACCATCTTAAGAGCATCACAGCATTTTACTACCAAGCAATGGCTGTGGTTATTCCATGTACATTTCAAAACTAAAAGTGACAGGACACACCTGTCAACTTTCCTCAGGTATAAATATTTCTACAAAAAAAAGATAATGGTATCTATTTTGACAACCTCATAAAGTGGTAAAGTCTATATGAAATGGTAGAGAAAATAAACCACAAGAGGTCCTAAAGCATATTTCAGGAATAATTCCTTATTATAGAGAAAGAGTCAACATAATTTCTCAGTAGACCAGAAAGTAAGTATGTATTTTATTCTGTGTGGGTCAGGAGGCAAAGTCAAGGATATTATGTAGATACTTACATAATAAGAGAGAAAACTAATATCCACAAATTTTTAGGCAGAACTCAAAATGTAATAATAATTGAGTAGAATTTTCTTTGTAATACAGGTCTATCAATAAGAATGAAATTCCTCTGGGGGAAGAAGCTAGCATTTCCTTAATTGGGATTTAAAATTAGTGTTTTCTATCATTAAAATTGGCTGCAAATGTTCATCTATTAAAGCTGATCTACTAAAGATTTAAGAGTATAGCCTGAAACCATAAAACTCCTGGAAGAAAACATAGGTAGCAAATGACTTAGCATTAGTCTGAGTGATATCTTTTTGGATATGTCTCCTTAAGAAAGAGAAACAAAAGCAATAATAAACAAATGGGACTATATCAAGCTAAAAAGCTTCTACACAGTGAAGTTAAACCATCAACAAAAAGACAACCTACTAAATAGAAAAATAGACCCACAGATGATATATCTAATAGGGGGTTGATATCCAAAATATACTACGTGAAATAAGTCAGTAAGTCAGACAAAGACAAATACCATATGGTTTCACTTTTATGTTGAATCTCAAAGACAAACAAACAAACAAACAAAACAAAAACAGACTCATAAAAACAGACCAAAGAGATGGTTGTCAGAGGAGAGGGAGATGAGAGATGGGTGAAAAAGGAGAACACACTCAATAATATTATGATAAGTTTGCCCCGTGGGATGATGACCTGAATTAGTGGGGTGATCACATTGTAAGGTATAAAAATGTCAAATTACTATATTGGATGCCTGAAACTAATATAAATAATATAATATTGTATATACCAACTAGACTTAAATTTTAAAATGTTAATCTGCTATAAGATTTTATGTATTTCATGTTTGACAATATCTTTGCACTCTTGTAAGTGTCCCACGTGGCACCCAAAACACTGTCACTTGATAACCACATCGATGAACATTTTACCGTGTGAAGTGGCAGCGCACAGCAGTGAGAGCACCACGGAGGACTTCTGTCCCAGCTCCTTCTCTTTGCTGCTGGAGCACAAAAGCAGTCTCCTAAACAAATGGGTAAACCTGAGTCCCAATAACACTTTATGTATGGACACTGACATTTAAATTTCATGTAATTTTCACTTTTCCACGAAATATTATTCTTTTGGTTTTAAAAAACTATGTAAAAATACAAAAACCATTCTGAAGCTATACAAACGCAAGAAGTGGGCCTGATTGGTCCTAGAACAGCAGTTTGCTAATTGCTGTTACTGGGGATTCTTTAGCTGGAAAAAAAGAATCCTATTCCTATGGTACATTTACTTGAATCTAAATTGAGCTGTGTTTTCTATAAGTTACTTCTCATGAGCAGCTTAGGAAAGAGCTCAACGAATGAAAATGGGACTTGTTTTCTTCTTCGTCTCCCAACATCCAAAGCAATGTTTGTTGTAGACTAACTTATACAAATAGAATCTCATAAAAACTCTCATAGGGATCTTCCCAAACTGTGCCTGTTGTCTGGGCCTCCTGCCAGGCCTTGCTCCTGCAGGAAGCCTTCTCCAGCGAACCAGTCCCTGCCGGCGTCCACCTTCCCTGCTCTCCCACTGCCCCTGGCACCCATGCCACATAATTTAACACTTAACCTTTGAGGAATTCTCATATTAGTTTTGACTGTTCAATAAGATCACAAGCACTCCACCAAAGGAACTAACATTATCCTTATTTTTCTGTCTCTTGGAAGCTAATTAAATGCATACTAGGCACACACAGAGGCTGTGGGCTCCCTGCTGGGCAGGACTGGCCACTCCCCTGGCACTCCTTTAGGAACTAGGCTGGGTCACCGTCCACCCACCTCTCTGGCCTGACTACACTGAATCAATAGTGATGACATCCACGTGGGCACCGAAACTCCCAGTTCAAAGAAGGGGACCTGTTGCCGGCAATCTAGCCACAGCTGGAAGCCAGAAATCAGGACCTACCTCAAAACTGATAAATTAGAAAATATTAATAACTGAAGGACTTTCTTAGCATGAAGTTTCAGGCAATACTGACCAAGTTTATTCCCTAATTTGTACCCTTTCTAAATGTATACACTGCTGAAGTAAAGGGAGAGGTCCATTATCTCCCACTACACTTCAGTTTCCTCACTTGGCATTTTCTTCTAATCTAGGAAGATATTGCAGTATTTGTACAAAAACTTGTAAATTAAAAGCCTGATCCTTTATATATAATATGAGCTCCAGAGCAGTAACCAATATTCTGAAGCTTGTCAAAGGGGGCATTTAAAGGTCCAGACCAATATGTTTTTGTTTTGAGTGACTTAACATGGGAGATGAATGGAACACTCCAAGATGTGGTAAGTAAGAATAGGCAATATCACCACACCTTGGGTGGGGGAATCTACTTGGCTCGGGCACCCTGTCTTGCCACACCCCTAAGGTGTGGCGGAACATGAGTATCACCACACCTATTAAGTGTGATGGCTCAGTGAAAACCAAACACTTCTAAAGCAGGAGAGAGATCGATAGCAGCGCCTCAGGAAGTGATACTAGAAAATGAGGTGATCCCAGGGGGATTTTTACTGCAAGTCAAGAAACACAAAGAGAGCACTTCTTTGAAGGTGTGGGCACCCTTGCCAGGGTGACTTGTGAATTCCACAACCTTGTTTTGGGGGTGGTTTGGGGTTGACGCTTTCTCTAGTCAGTCTCTACATAGGATATTTCCCAAGTTACTGGATCTCCTAAACACTATAAGGGTTTGGAGACCAAGCTGAAAACTTAATTAGCATTATGCAAACTGTGGGCTTCTGGTATTTCTAGTAAGCTTAGGTTGCTGCCAAGCAATCCTGCCAAGTTTTCTTGAGCCTGGAAAAGCCTGGAAATGCTAATCTGAGAAAGTGGCTGGCTGGGACAACAAGTACTAATTCTCTCACGGGCTGGGAGGGAAGTGCTTCCAGACTTGGGAAGGTCACTTCCTTTTGTGAGGGAACAATAGGACCCTAAGACTCTCCGGTTTGGAAAAAGCTCTAATTGGAATAAAAAAGAGTTCTCTGTGAAAGATGACAGAGACATGGGTGTAGGCAGAAGGGGTCCAGTGCAAATCCTCATCTTCAGTGGAGCCCACCTTTTCCCAATGCGAGCCCATGTCTGAAAAGCTCAGAGAAATCAGTCCGGGCAATCCGTTTCCCTCTGTAAAAATTGGAGGATGTCAAGGTTCCCATACAAGGTTATAGGGACAAAAAGGTATTACCTTCCTTGGTGAAGCCTTTGGCTTTCACACAGGTTTGATTTTATTTATAGTTTATATGTAGTTCTTTAAAAATGGCACCTGGCTTCCTCCTCCTTTTTTGTTCTACTTTATTTCTTGGAAGACTGACTAGCTGTCATGAAGAATCTACTTTTGCAACATGTGTTTTTAGGGATCATATGTAACTGGCATTTGTCAACATGTTTTTAGTAAAGAAGAAATGAAAAACAAAACAAACGTATTGAGCATTCTACACAAGCATGTCAAAGCATTTTGGTTCTATGTTATTTTGCAATCATTATCTCATTTCCTTGAAGAATAGTATTTTCTATCAGTTTTAGAATTGATATGAACCAGAAAAGTCATTGAATTTCAAAGTGTTGAAGTGTAAATAAATGCTCGAAAGAAAGGTTTATCAGCAGGGAAGTTCTTCAGCTCAAGTCTGGCTGGAGAGAGGAATCACTGCTGTCTTAATTAGCATGTAGGTAGATGATGGCATAAGCGGGGAGTCTCAATTTATTCATCAAATAGCAATTATCTAGATCCTCTGCATCCCCCACCTCTCTGCCATGTGCCACCACTAATGACTCATTACGAGCAATGGAGAATCAGTTAACGGCGACTGAGCATATGAGAGAGGGAGGTGGGAGAAGAGGTGGGGCTGTAGCAAGGGGCCAAGCCATGAGGTGATGCATGCCGGTTTTGGGAGCTATATCTTCTTTGACCAGAAGATGGTGAAGGATTTTAAGCATGAGCCCACAAGGATCAGGTAATAATAGCTAACACTTCATCGTCACATAACCCTTTGAACTAACTACTAAGAAAACTAAGCCATAGAGAGTTAATAAATTGGCCCAAGGACATATATACTAAAAGGGCTCAAATGTACATGTAGGTGAATAGGCTGAGGGATAGGAAGTGCAGAAAGAAGACAGATTAGAAAAGAAGCAGCATTACATGAGTTAGTAAAGACTACCCACACAGGACGGTGGTGGCGGTGCCAGAACGAAGGCAGTGGGGAAGAAAAAGAGAGGGTGCACTTTAGTGTAAAATCCAGAGTGTAGGGGAGGGTCTACTGACCAGCTGAATATGAAGATAGGTCATTCCTTTAGGGAAAACTCTTGTGAATTCAGTTGGTCTGTTTCTATAACATTGTCCCTTTTCAAGGGGATGACATTATAAGAATGACAGCTTGCACTTTCACCAATATCCATTCAGCTACCCTCCCCAATCTAAACACCAAGGATAGTAGGACTTAAAAAAAATTCAACCTAGTGTTTTCATTTTCACCCTGAAGTGGGGTATTTACTCCTCATCTAACAATAGACATGTTGTTTCTATCTTCTAGGAGTTTCACTTTGATGTGTCAAAGGAAATGCCATGAACTCAAGGGGAGAGTCATCACTGTGTGAGTACAGGATAAACAGCAGGTGTGGCTGAGGCTTTAGGAGAAGTGCCAGTCCTCCTATTTCATTTTTAGGGATAAAAAAGATGAATATTTTAAATGCTTTGGTTTTTAGAAGTCAAAAACTGTTTCCGAAAGTGTTGCAAATAGAAACCCAATGCTTCAGAGTGAAGCCGCATCATAGAGAGGGGCCTCTCAATGTCCCGAAACCAACACACTCTTCTTTGCATCACTTGGGTGAAGCAGGTGGGAGGCAGATGCACTGCCTGAACACCTGGGTAGGTTCAAGTCAGCTCTGTAGTTTGAACAATAGCAATGACCTTCCCTTTCAGAACCTTACAATTACATTGTGCCCTAGACACAAGTAAACAGACAACCTGCCATAGCCAGCTCCAGGGGCCAGGAAGAGATAATACCAGCAATCCCTGACATTCGTATTGTTTTTGCACCTTTCACACAGCGGTATCTTCACAGAGTGTAATGACTGTGTTCATATACTTGTCCCCATCCAACAGCTAGGGCGTCTGAGGCTTAGAGAGCTGTCTTGCCCAAGATGACAAACAGCATGAAGGAGGCAGGGTGGGTCGGGTCTGGCTGTTAACTTAGATTCTTTGCTACCACACCATGATGAAGTGAACTGTGATAGCTCTGGTTCTTCCAGCAACAGAATCCTCTCTTTCTGATAATGGAAACTTCTCACTCCTGGGGGGGACCCATTCCCCTACTGAGGAATGAATATATAATCTAGGATGTAGATTTGCTGTGTTTAGTTAAAGGACAGACAGCTGATCCAACCAGGTCCACTTTCTGTACTCCCCAGTCCTCCCTTATCTTTCTCTCTTGGTGAAAGAGGCTCTTTTTCTGCTGAGGTTATAAAGCTGAGGCTGGGGGTCTTGAGCAGCCTCTGGCCATCATACTCAGGGAGAATGACTTTCAAAGAGATGGTGCTGGAAATGAATCACTGATTTCAGCCTCTGATTCCAGCTATGTTTCCCTTGCGCTGTTCAGTTACTTTAGCTAATAAATTTTATTGATTGATTAAGTTCATTTGAGTGTTTTGTCTCTGTGTCTGGTTTAATCACTTTCAACCAAAAGTCCAGACCAACAGATGTCCAATAGAAGTAATAAACCTCAACATGAGTGGTGCCAAGAAGACCTCCTGAGCACACTGTATGGTGCCCGCCCTCGTGATGGTTCACCCCTGCTGTGAGTAGCCTACAACACGGGGTTAGTCCAGGGAACCCAGATATGTTCCTTTCTATAACCAGACTGGCTCCTTAGTTCCTCTGTCTTGGATTCTCAAAAAGCATGCCTTGGATCAAATCAGTAGCTGAGATATGAATTCCTGGGATCCCCTTAACTCTGGGAGGTAGAAGGCAATGTAAGGTGGAGATGTGGTGGGTTTCACACAGTAATACCCACAGAATTAGAAGGGAAGAGTGGGTTCTGTTCATCTTACTTGTCTGCACTCTTTCTAGTGGCTTTCAGAACACCAAGTCAATAAAAGTAGTATTTTTAACAAGACCTCGATAAGGCCAGGAATGCCCATGAGGATTTGCCTATTGGAGCCTTCAGTCCAGAGCTCTTACCACATTCCTAGCATGAAGGCTAGCCCAGCAAAGATTATGACAAACTCCGTGTCCCTTCATGTCTCCCCCAAAGCTAAACAGAGACAGTGATGGGACCTAAATATGTTTGCTTTTCCTATTCTACCAAATATACCACATTTCAAAAGAAATGCCTTATACAAACACAATAACAAGACATAACATGCACTAATGAAGTTGAAAGGAAACTGTACTCTGTTCCGCTACTACAGCTTACAAATTGCTTCTTTGGCAATGCAAACTCCCAAGAAAACTGCAGCTATTTTTGAGGCATGAATTCCAGCCCCCAAACAAAAACAAATATCTTTGATTTCTTTCAGTAATGTCTATACCAGGTTTGAGCAAAAGCCATCTTGTTGACTCTCAAAAACACGTACACCACAATGATGGTCCTGCTACCAGTGGAAGTGCATTTTGACTTGCATGATCTGGCCTCAAGAGCATTTCTGACATGTTGTTTGTTTTACTCAGGATTAGCAGAAAATTTCTGTGGGTGTTTTACGTCACTGAAGTAGGAAGCACTGAAAAATTGTACCCGCCTGGTTGATATTTCTGGAAAAAGAACTCTAAATTATTAGAAGAAGGGGGGTGGGGCGGCCAGGAAAGAAATAAATGAGTAAGAATTAAGAAAGCCCCATCAGGAAAGTCCCACATGGAAAGCCGAATTGATAGCAAATGGGATTTCTTGCAGACAGCAGCATTAAGCTCTCTTGGACAAGGAAATACAAGTTCTCATTGTCTCTGAGGGGTGAAAAAAGTGTGGTTCTCATCGCAGCATCTACCCATTTGTGGAACTGAACTTCGGCCAGCGACAGTGAGAGTCATTGCAAAGCAGTAAAATTTCCCTTTCAATAAACTACAGATCTGTATGTGACTGGATGGAAGAGGCTAATAGAGTTTAGTCTGGAAACATTTGGTATGAACTTTGAGACTTTTCAGAGTCCAAAGAAGTATAACAGTCATGGAAATAATGTTTAGCCCACACGTCTTTTTTATTAAGGCACAGAAAAAAGACTAATGCTGCAATATGAGAATGGGCAAAGGATGCAAATGGTTTGCAAAAGAAGAAATGTAAAGGCCAAGAATTAAAAAAGCAAAAACAAAAACAAAACCCTGACATCATTTATAACAAGATACCATAAAAAATAATAAGGCCCTATTTTTCATCTATTAAGTAAACAAAAGACTTTTTAATATAATGATCTCATCTTTGACAGGGTGTTAGGAGACAAGAACACTTGTATGCTTACTCAATTAATACTACCATTATGGAAAGTAATTTGCCAATATATTTTTTAAAGGTGTGCCCTTTAACCCCAATAAGCTTAACTCTAGGAATTTACTCTAAAGAATATTATGAGAAGCACACAAATATTTACATTTCTTAGTAGCTCTGTTTAAATGTTGAAAATTGGGAAATAACTCAAATGTCTAAAAATAGGAGAAGGGTTAATTTAATTAAAATTTATTCAAATAACCAAATACTATAAAAAATGTTTAAAAGCACTTTTTCAAAAATGTTTAGGGTCATGGGAAAATGCTAAATGTAAATAGTAAGAAAAAAATCCCATTCCAAATTTGTATTAAAAATATGATCTCATATATCAGTTATATAATATAAACATATATAAAATATTATATAGTATACAGTATTATATAGTATATATTATATAGTAAATATTTATACATAAAATAGGGGAGAAAATAACATTGGTTCATGGTAGTAGGCATGTGTAATGAAACTATAAAATATTTACATATACTTAAATTATCTCCAATCTTTAATATTTGAGATGTGGGAAACCTAAAATACAAGCACACCTTAGATGTCCTAATGAATATTTCTAAGATAGTGAAATAGCCAGACAGGTATAATCAGGCAAAGCATTCACTCTTTAATATTTTATTGTATTTTTTTCAAGATTTTATTTATTTAGTTTTAGAGAGAGGGGATGAGAGGGAGGAAGAGAGGAAGAGAAACGTTTATGTGAGAGAGGAACATCGAGCTGTTGCCGCTCGTACACACCCTGACCGAGGACGGAACCTACAGCCTGGGCATGTGCTCTGACCCGGAATCAAACCAGCAACCTTTTGCTTTGCAGACAATGCCCAACCAACTGAGCCATTGTATTTCTTTTTTAAAAAGCAAAGTAGAAGAGTGACATGAAGTACTAGTAACAGTACTGGACTCACAAATACATTGTATGTCATATAAAATATGGTCTGTTTTGTAATATGTGCATGTGTGACATACATATATTAGACAAATCCTAAAGAAGAGTTTGGCATCTTAATAGTAAAAATATGTGTGAGAAGCAGGTGAGTTACAGATATATAAAAGGAAACTTAGAAACTCTTTGGAATTAGACAAAAGTGAAAGTTCATAGTACCAGAAACATGGAGTATGTTTTTATGAGCACTATATTTAACTTTGAGCTTCTTAGAAGTCAAGCCAAATGAGGAAACATAATGAGTTACATAGTTCTAATTATCTGATGAAAGGAAGCATACAAGTTTATCTGGAAAGACTGACTTCTTTTTCCTATTGACTTCTAATAGAAATTTGCTGTGTATATCTTTATATTAGAAATGTTGCATAGCAAAATAGATATTGATCTTTGACAGAAGTCAAGGACATCATATTAAAATAAATCCAGTAAATATTTCTATAAGGAGTCAAGCTAATGCAGCCTTGGTATGTTGCTTGCTGGTGAGCTGCTTGATGCTGGAATAAAATTTAAACAATCCAGAAAGAATTCAAACTGGCTGCCACAGACTGAATGTGGTGCACAGGCTGTTTTAGTTTAAAATTTAAAAAAAATTTAATTCATTGCCAACATTCAAAAATCAGATTTTACATAAAAATCCAGCTTTGGAGTTTCTTTTAAAAGGCTGCAATATTTGGCAAACTGAATCACTTTCTTCATAGACATGGGATGGCCTTGAGCAGCCACTGGCTCTTGGGAAGGGTCATGTGTGCGTGCATCTCAATCTGAAAAGGCTTCCTCCATACTGGCCTGGATCCTAGAGATTTGTTGCATGTGAGAGCCTAGGTCTAGAAGACTGAACAGAGAGCGTGCATGCCCTTCACATTATATGTCTTGAATATAAATTGTTTCATGTTGACTAAATCTAGATAGCAGTCAATTTAATATTGACCTCTCAGATAGCACATTAAAAGGCAACATAATTGATTCCATGAATCAGAAAAAGTTCATGAAATAGCATGCTCAGAGCTGCAATCTGATAGAATCAGGCACTAATGAAGCGATTGTCTTAAAGAAGTCATGTGTTCCAGTCTGAGGGTCTTTGGTAGTCCCACTTCCTCTGAAGACCAAGATGGTTGGCACACATTCAACTGAGCACTGCCTCTCCTTCTGCGTTATTCCTTTTCCTCCTGCCCCACTGCTCTGACTCTTCCCAGCACTGTTATGAGGCATTTGTCTGAGTTTTCCCAGTACGTGGTTTCCCAGCTTTGCAGTGGCCCCTATATGCTCTCACCAGTTCTGCCACCCTGCTCCCCTACATGGTGATTCATGCTGTAAACTTGTGAAAAGACAAGTGGGAATTCAGAATTCCATTTCTTGTGGCACAGAAATAAAAGGCATTAGCTCCTCCATATAGAGTCTGAACTATATAAAAATACCCTTGAGCTTCCTAGCCAATTTTATACCCAACCAAGTTGAGAGGTGTCCAGCACATCTGCCTAGTGGACAGCCATTAGTGGTAGCAAGAATAAAAAATTTTCCCTAGTCAAGCAGTCAGTGGCAGAGAGTGTGAGTTGCATGATCAATAGCCATTCCCTACCTTCTTTCTTACTCATGGTTTTGTGGGTCAGAAATTTGAGAAGGGCTCAGCTGAGAAGTCCTTGCTTGGAGTTTCTCATGCAGATGTAGACAGATGTTGGCTAGGGTTGCCGTCATCTGAAGACTGAACATGCAAGACAGCTCATTCTTGTGGCTGGAGTTGATGTCGGCTGTTGGCTGAGAGCACAGCTGTAGCTGTTGACTAGAGAACCTACACGTAGCCTCTTCAGCATGGTAGTCTCAGAATGGTCAGACTTCCTTTTATAGCAGCTGTCCCCAGAGTGAGCACCCCAAATGAACCAGGTAGAAGATGCCTGGCCTGAGACATGCAAGCCTTGGAAGTCACACAGCATCACCTCCACCATATTCTGTGCATTGAAGCAGTCTCAGGTATGCCTTGATTTAAGCAGGTAGAACACAAGCCTTGCTTCTCAGTGGGAAGAGGATGAAATAATTGGCAGATAAGTTTTAAAAGTTCTTCAAACTGTGATGCATCAGCATGTGGTACTCTACAAAGATAGACCGGCTTTTCCAAAGTCACATGCTATCCAAGTCAACTTTATTTTAATGTGAGAAGGATCCATTCTAAATTTGCCAATTTTATGAGAGCTTGTAGATGAAAGGCTTCATTATTTGCCACCTAGCTTTCCTTATCATGTTGTTAACTGTAGAAGAGTCTGGTTCTTTCTCAGGCCAGACCAGGTTTCTCTACTCATCTCTCCCCACTCTCATTTCCTCCTTTTCCCCCCACAATAACTGGAGCTTTTTGCTCCCTCTCTCTATACACACACAACTTAAGTCATACATGGCCACCCTAGCATCCCCCTGACATTACCCAATTCAGACTAAGGACATTCTCTAGGTGGCCATTCCAGATTTGTAGGTCCAAGAATATTATTGACCCAGAAGGAAAAGATAAGTGAGCAGACTCTTTAAGAAAAGGTATGGAAATTTGAGAACGCTAATCTATTATATTTGAGCAGCAGAAAAACAATTAATCCGTTACATATAACTTGGGTCCTACTAACGCAAACAACCTCTCCCAAATCAGCATTCATTTCACTGACTTCCTGTTACTTTCAACAAAACTGTCTGATTTGCATCCATCCTGCATCCTGCCCTCTGCATCCACAACAACTGATCTCCGCAGGTAGTGATGCTCGAACGTACTTGTTTTGTTGACTCACATAGTTCAGATTCCCATCACAAACTCCCAATTCTAATTTACCAGAGCACACCATTTCTGGCCATGTAAAACTAATCTCAAACAGTACTTGCTCCAAAAAAAAAATAATTGCAAACAAGTGGTCAGACTGATGGCTGGACTGAGATATTCTTGAATTTAAGGCAGAATCACATTGTCTAGGGCCAGCCTTCCTTGTGCCCACATGTCCACTATTGGCCATCTAAAGCTATAGGTATCTCCCTGTGAAGAAACTCCCATTTGTCATTTCTTTACATTTTTATTTTTGAAAGAGCAATATGGAAAATAAAAATGAATCTAGGTTGTATAACTTCAATATTTCCAGCATAACACTGCCCCAGGTACGTGTAGCCAGGTTACTTAGTCATGGAAGATCTCAGGATTTAGCAGCTTGGTTTTATGTGTGTTATATAGGTGCTTAAGAAATACTCAAAACAACCACATTTGTCCACTGATTCCATTCTCTCTCCTCCCACCCACTTGAACTCATTCCTATTGGTCCCTCATCAGCACCCTTCACAAAAACCTATTACAATTACTAGTTGTCCCCATATTGCTAAACCCAATGCTTAATCTTCGGCCTTATTCTGACTTGTCCTCTCAGCAGCATTTGCCATGGTTGATTCCTCCCTTCTTCACCTTCTTCACTTGGCTTCCAGGGACCCTCTCTTTTAACATCCACCCACCTTACTGGCAAGCTCTTCTCAAATTCTTTTGCCATCCTTCCTAGAGTTCAGTCCTTGGCCACCTTGTCTTCCATCCATATTCACTCCTTCAGTGATATCTTAGAGCCCCATGGCTTTATATACTGTCTATAATGTATGGCTCCCAATTTTTATATTTCTGACGTCTACAGACCACATTCATACATCTGTCTTTCAGTGGGACATCTCCATCTGGTCATCTAACAGAAACCCCCAAATTAAAAGGTTCACAACTGACCATTTGATTTTCCACATCTCCCCAAAATAAAGCCTTCGCCTCTTTCAGTCTTATTTATCTCAGCCAATGGCAAGTCTATTACTACCTTTCCAGTTATTCAGACCAAAGCTTTCAAGTTGTCCTTGACTTTGCTTCTCCTGGTATATCTCATATCTAATCCTTCCACAAATCCTGAGAGCTCATCTTCAGAATACACTCAGAACCCAACCACTTCTCACCCCTCACCACTATGAACCCTACTGCAAACTGCCATTGTCTCGGGGCCATTGCAACAGCCTTCCAACTGCTTTCTTTGTTTCCATTCTTCTTCCAACAACCTTTTTTCCCATAATAGCCAGAGGGAACAGTTTAAAACATGTCAGAGCAGTCCTCTGTTCAAAAACTTTGGGGGCTTTCCATCTCTCTCACAGAGAGAATAGCCTGGCCCCGGCTACCTCTGCAAAGTCTACCCCGTCAGTGTCCTTGCTTACTAATCTGTCTGAGCTAGGCCATTGCAACAGCCTCCTGTTTCTCTGCTCCCAGTCTTGCCCCACCTCTCCTCAGTCCTGCTCTAATACCATTGGTCTCCTTTCTATTTTTCATATATCTAAGCCCACCCTTGGATGCAAGCCTGTTTTGCATTTGCTGCTCCCCCTGCCTACAAAAATCTCTCCTCAAATCATGCATTTGACTTGTACCCTTTCCATCTCAGGTTTCTGTTCAAACATTACCTAATCAGAGGGACTTTCCTTGACCACCCTGAATAAAAAAACAGGCCCTGCCCCAATCATTTTCTATCCTCCTAACCCACTTTCTTTTTTTTCTTAGCACATAAGAACACTAGACATGCTCTAAGTGTGTAGTCATGCATTTGTTTATTGTCTATTTGCCTCTTCAAGAATTCCATAAAGGCAGGTACTTGGTTTTAATCATCAGTTTAGACCCACTGCATGAAAAAGTGCCTAACTGACAGTAAATGTTTGCTGAATGAATAAATGAATCGGTTTTCTATTCAATGCACAATTCATGGTAGGCAACAAAAGTTTTTCAAAGTTAAAGGTGTGGATCTCACTTGGTGAGTTAGAAAAAAAATGATAGTAAAAAAAAATCAATGAAATTGGTTAATTGTCCACTTGATACCATTAGAGACTGATTTCTGCACTACTGATATTTCCAAAGAATCAATCCCCTGATTAAAACCTACCACCACGCTGAGTCACATGGGACAGGCTGCCAAGCCAGTTTTTCTCCTGTGTGACTTGAATGACTCAAAGTGCCAGTGACAATGTCAGCTGTATGTCCCAGGAACCCCACTTTGACATCTGGAATCAACTGTTGACTTCATTCAAGTACATCTTGCTCAACTTGGTTAACCTGAAACTGTTCATTCCTTGAATAAGATGGCTGCTGTATCTTTTGTCATCCACTTATTGTGTGACTAATTTGAATGTTAACATTTTTAAGTGAGAATGTTTTGATGCAAAACCATTTGAAGACTTTTCAAATGTCTGTATATGATATTTTGGTAGTGGGCAGGAAGAAATAAGCAACATAAAACTTGCTGATCATAAACTAAATACACATCTTACTAAAAGCTAAGTATTGGCATGCTGTTTGAGTCTGTGTCCCATATATTAATACACCACATGCTAAACCTCTAAGGGAGGGGTGTCAAACTCATTTTCACCAGGGGGCCACATCAGCCTCCCAGTTGCCTTCAAAGGGCCGAATGTAATTTCAACTCCTTGACAGTTAAGGAGTTGTTACATTTATACAGTCCTAAAATTATTTCAGCAGTTTGAAGACAACCACGAGGCTGATGTGGCCCCTGGTGAAGATGAGTTTGACGCCCCTGCTCTAAGGCATTACAAATGCCCACAACCTCGACAACATCAAGTGACATGAGTGGTGGTGAGGTGACTCACCTGACAAAGAAGGGGTTAAGAGCTGTATTGTTATTACTTACTACATTATTAGCTGTTTTGGAAAAATACTTGTTTTAATATTTTTAATTGGTTTTGCTAATGTCTTCAAAATTGATTTAGAAATCCATATTGGTATAGAATAACCAGACATAAGTGTTTTGGGTAAAAGAGTCAAACAATTAGTATTTCTAAAAATTCTCAAAGAAACAAAAAGATAACAAAAGAAAGAAAATGGCTTATATTTTTATCATGAAGAAAAAGAACCTGGATGGCCCTGGGAGGTGGTACAGCATCACACAGGAACTACCCCTGTGTGTGAGTTTTTGCTTTGCCTTAGGGAAGTTGTTCAGCTTGTCCAATTTTCATTTCCAGAAGTCAGGACAGGGGGTGAGGAGCTTGGGATACTGAGGTAAATTTTCTGAGGCATTTTCTTCTACTTTTTTCACTCTGAGATATTGGTTTGCCACTTCCTGGAATATTTGTTTTCAGATCTATAAAACTTAGACCACGCCTGCAACCAGGAGCCAAGAACTGACATAGTAATGCAGAGGGCTATGTTAAGTTTCTCAGCAACATTAAGAGAAATTGTAACATCCAATGTGATTGTTGTAAAGGGTGACATCTACCTAAATGACAACTCTCAGTTGGGTCTGAAGTTCTCCTTAGGTAAAGTCAATTAACTTTTTTATTCATTGATGGTATCAGTGAAACCTTCCACAATCTCTCTCCTACTTAGTCATAAAATCTTACAACAAAGGCTCACTGACTCCAATCCTATTCAGTCCACAGGGAGGGACTGATTAGCTACAAGGCGGTGTGTTGGATACGTGGAGATTCCAAGACACAGTCCAAAAACCTCACAGAGCTCTGAGTCTGGTGGATAAAACCTTTATCATAGTGCTGCTAGGATCAAGGAAAGATGTTATGGGTGCACAGATAGGGCCATAGGCCTCTGCTTGTGACTTCAGAGGGAGAAGGTGCAGCCAGACCAGGGAAGGCTTCTCTGGATATTGGCTCTTAAATCTTGAAGAATGAATAGAAGATGACTTGACAATGAGGATCTAGAAGTTGAGGAGGGAAATGAGAAGGGGAAGATCACCTCTACTGTGCTGTCCAATACTGCAGCCGCTAGCCAATTTTGGATATTTAAGGTAATTAAAAAATCAATTAAACACAAATTTCAGTTCCTCAGTTACACCTACCATATTTCAAGGCCTTACTGTCTACATGGGGCTAGTTTTTACCATAGTAGACATCATTACAGGAAGTTCTACGGGAGAGCACTGGCTCTGAACAAAAAGAGGAGTGAAAGCACAGAGACCCAAAAGCAGATGTTGGGGAAAGAACCGCAGGTGGTTAAGTACAGCTGCACGGCAGGCTATCCGGAAAAGATACCCAGGTGATGAGGCAGGAGGCATCGGCCAATGTAGACAGACCACGGAGTTCCTTGGCTGATGTTACAGAATGGAGGAGGAATCGAGTCCTGGCAAGGTCTGCCTCTCATTATCAAGCAGTCGCCACAGCATTGGAAAGCTGCATGGCCCGAACGTTTGAACACGCATCCTTAGTTCACCAATTGTGTTTATGAAACCATATGTCTTCTGGTAATGATGGCAACTTACCACATCATGAAATCATTATTTTTCTTTGAAAAGGGGAGATTAAAATTTTTATTTGGGTATCTTATCCCTCTTTTTACTTTTTATATATTTTTAAAAATCTGTATAACATTTTGCACTTAGAAAAACTGGGTTTTTATAGTTTCGTGGGTCTACAACACACGGATTTTGGTGGAGCCAAGTCTGGACTACGAGAGCACAGAACCACGCTGCTAGGAATTCAGGAATGATCACAGATAAGCTTCATTCAACCTCACCAAGAATTTTTCCTTTTCCTCAAACAATTGAAGACCAAATGAGACTTTAAAGATAAAATACATTTAGAAATATACAGGATGTCATCAATCATTTAGGATTCCCTATCCTGTAATCCTTGCCATTCTGAGCAGACTACACAAGGGCGAAGGGACTGGAGTCAAACATCCAGCACTTGGCCTCGTGGCCTGGCCCTCGTTCAGTCCCTTTAAACTCTTTCTTCATCTGTAACAGGATGTGCAACTGCTTCTCTCAAGATGTGGCAGAAACGAAGTAAGTTACCTTATGGAGGTGACTTAGCACAAAAGATCAGGGTGCATCTGTTGGGGGAATCCAGGAGGGTGGGGGTGGCTGTTCACCAGGCCATTTGTCGCCCTGACGATGCTACAAGTTTCTGCCAGTGTTTCTGCTCATGTTTCCTCAGATGGGTTTTAAGACTCTTACACCAAAATGCACATCAAAGACTATGAAGTAACAATACCACACACACAAAAATAATAAATAACTCACGTCTGTGCCACACACTAGTACCCAGCACCTACAAATGTTCGTAAACGGATATTTCTGTCCTATAGATTCCCAAACTTTATCATTTACAGTATGTTTAATGACTCAATAATATTTTTCACAGAGTCCTGTCCCAAAATGCATACCTAATATTTGTACTTATTGAGTAATTAGGGCCAAATGACACATTGTAATAATTCCTGTGGTGCTACCCAGATGTTACTGTCTTTCCTAAGACAATTTTAAATAAGTCCCTGGGTGCCCTGAGGACTTCATGGCAGCACCCCAGGGCACCTTGAGAACCACGGGTTTAGCATTTCTACGCTTTATAGCTCACTTATCTTCACCATAAATGCGTACTGAGAGACCCTGTACAGATGGGAAAACTGAGACTACAGCAGAGTGCATTCAAGGCTCCATAGCTGCAGAGCTGCAAGTCAAAGCATGTTTACTAGGTTCTGACTGGAAACAGAGCCTTCCCCGGGTCTGTGCTGTTCCTTCCTCCCTCAGAACATCAACTGCATCTTTCATTGATCCTCATTGTTTTCCACTATCACTCCCCGCAAAGACTCAGTAAACTGAGATGCACAAGAAATATTTCCATGTCAGGATGCTCCTTCTCAAATTTGCATTACAGTTCCTCAATCAGACAAAGTGTTATTTCAAAATGTTTTTTACAATAAATGAAACTCTACCAAAGAAAAAGAAAGAACTGTAGCAGATGTATCCATGTTTCAAAATAAAACAAGGTACAAGGTTTCAGATTAAATAGTAGGAAAGTTGCCATGTGAATTACAGAATGAAAACAATGATAATAATAGCTAATAGTTGTAGAAGGATTAATATAAGGTCTGTCCAGGAAGTATCCAGTCATGTACTATTAAAAATAGACACTTATTGAAGAAGATATAAGACACAACAAACATTGTACATAGGATAATGATGCCTCCATCCCCTTCAAACTAGGTACCTTGGGACCTCACACAGTTCTCCCAGTCACCATCTGTTGTCCCATTGTATTTTCCTGAATCTCATTGACAGTCTGAAATCTCTTCCCTTTCAGAGGTGATTTTAGTTTGGGGAAAAGCCAGAAGTCGCAGAGCACCAAGTCTGGCCTGAGTCACCTGGGTGATCTGATGTTTCACCAAAACACTCTACATGAGACGTGATGCAGGAGCGGGGGTGTTATTGTGATGAAGCTGCCCATCACCAGTTGCCCACAGCTGCTGCCTTCTGAGTCATGCTGATAGTTTCCACAGAGAAATGTTCAAGCTTAATGCAAAATCTGATGCAGATTTGTTGCTCTACTCACTCAGTTATTTTGAATGTGACAGCCACATAGTACACATGCTCACTCAACAGTGTCTACCACCCCCACTGACTAGTAGAGTGAAGTCGTCATTGTTCACACTTGCATGTTCCAGTCCACTCTCCTTAGTCAAGGTTACATAGATTTTGCACAAAACCTTGTTTTATTAATAATGGCTGGACTTTTTAAAAATTTAATCTTCATAATATTTTTTTCCATTACCATTTAGTTCCCTTACACCCTCCCCTATCCCCCCACCCCCACCATCACCACACTGCTGTCCATGGCTGAACTTTTTCTAGACAGACCTCATATGTGTCAGGCACCAAATGAGTTACACAAATTAAACCTTTACAGTATTTCTATGGTATAGGTATGATTGTTATCCACACTTTTAAAGGTGTGTAACTGGAGGATCAGAAGAAGTAACTTAACTAATACACAACTGAAAAGGATCTAACATAGCCAAACAATCCTGAAAAAGAAAACAAGCTGAAGGACACACACAACCCAATTTCAAAAGTTACTGCAAAGTCACAGTGATCAAGGTAGTGTGATATTGCCAAAAGGACAGACACAGATCAACGGAATAAAACAGAGTCCACAAATACATCTATTCAGTGGGTCAGTTCACTTTCAACAAAGGTGCCAAAGCAACTAAAGGGAGAAAGTTTAGTTTTCTCAACAAATGGTGATAGAACATCCATATGAAAAAAAAAAAAAGAACCCCAATGCATACCTGGTACGACACAGAAAATTAAACTCATGATGGATCATATACCTAAATGTAAATGTAAAATTTTAAACTATAAAACTACAAAAACTATGAGAAAACTTTTATGACCTTGAGATGGACAAAGATTTCTTAGCAAGGACACAAAAAGCAAGATCTATAAAAGAAGAAAACGTAATAAATTTGACCTCATCAAAATTTAAAAGACATTATTTTAAAAATTAAAAAACTGCCCTGTCTGGTGTAGCTCAGTGGATTGAGTGGGGGCTGAGAACCAAAGGGTTGCCGGTTCAATTCCTAGTCAGGGCACATGCCTGGGTTGTGGGCCAGGTCCTCAGTGGGGACATGTGAGAGGCAATCACACATTGATGTTTCTCTCCCTCTCTTTCTCCCTCCCTTCCTTCTCTCTAAAAATAAATAAATAAAATCTTTAAAAAAAATTAAAAAGCCACATACGGTGGGTAGGTGGGGGGCAGTATGTTTGTGGCAGAGATCTGGTAAAGAACGTGTATCCAGAATTCATAAGAAATCTCAGAACTCAATAATGAGAAAACAAACACCCCAATTTTCAAATTGGGCAGAAGATTTGAAATAACACACTGGGCTTTGTCCTTGAAATACTCACTTTAGGAATGCCCCCCTTTTTGGAACCTAGTGACCATAATCTTGGGAAGTTCAATAGCAACATAGAAAGGCACACTATAGAAGAACCCCCCTCTGCCATTCCTGCCATCTCCAATCCAGCAGGCAGTGAACCAGAGCTGACCATGAAGACACACCAGTGCTCTAACGCAGCAGTTTTGAAATGTCTTGCATTCTTACACATGATTAATGATGTCATAGGTTTTTGTTCTGAGTTACATCTAGTGATACTACTTTATTAGAAATTAAAACTAAGAATTTAAAAAATATATTACTTCATTAAAATGAAAAACATTACATATTATTATTCATAGTAACATTTCATTTTTAATATTTTACATATTAATTTTAGTATCAATTCTATTTCCAAAAAAATAAACTTAGTGAGGAGATGGGATTGTTTCACATTTTTTGCAAGTCTCTTTAAAGTCTGGCTTAATAGAAGATGGCACAATTCTCATAGCCACTTCTACATTCAATTTTTTGTGGTATCACCTATCAGGTAGCCTTGGGAAAACTCTACTGTACACTCATGGGAGAGTGAGAGTGAAAAAAGCAAACAAAGTCTTCATATTGTTATGTACACAGCTTTGACTGTAGAACCAGGCACTTTGAGAACCAGAAGATATCCTAAGGATGGCAACAGAATCGCCCCCAGAAAGAAATCCAGATCCTTACAGGGCTGGGTAGAGTACAGCCCTCTTCCAACCTGAAACACTCAGTAAGAATGATTTTAAAGTATATTCTGGGGTCTCCACCATAGGACTGTACTCCCACTCTGGTCTCAGGAGAGAGGACTCTGCTGTCCTCTAAAGCATGTGCCCTACTTAGGTAGACCACAACCCAGACTAACCCCTGGTCTCTCATTGCTTCCCTGTTCCATTTCCAATGACCACCGCATAGCCAGAAAGAGCTCCTCTCTGCCACAGGACCCACTGCAAACTTCTTCATGCCTCAGCGTCTAGATCACACAGATGGCTAGCTCAGAAGGAGGAGGTATCCACACCACCATCCCAGATTAAGACCTCTCTTTCTGAGGTTTTATCCTTGGCCTCAATATTACACCCTCTTCAGAATGACTGACAGAGGACACAGCCATTCACCTTATGATAACTGTCACCCTCATCTACAAGGGTGTGTTCTGGCCCTGAAGCCTGGAAAAGACATTCATTTAACAATTGACATTGGTATGTCACTCAAAATCTGTGTTACACAGTCTTTACACAGTCACCTTGGTAAATATACACAAAGATAAATAATAGCAGCAGTGACAAGGGCTAAATTAGTGATACCGACAATTTATTCTGTAGTATCAGAGTATAATGATGGGAGGGATAGAGTGATGTATCAATGTTTTTCATGACATTAAAGGAACTTAGTGGATTCTGGCCAATATTTGTTTAAGGAAAGAAGAGAATAGAACAGCCCAGAGCACAACCCATGCCTAGGTTCATAATGTCATAATGGGTTCTGCCATTTACTAACATTGAGCTTGGGGACCTTGAACTTTTAACTGCTCAGTTTTCTTGTCTGTAAAATGGGGAGAGTAGTTTATATGACATAGAATTATGAGGACTTCATGGTTTAGTATTTTTAAGGTACTTAGTGCCTTACTTAGAGACATACTAAGAACTTTAAGCATTTGTCACACATAATATACAAAGTACATGTGTGTGCTAGGTTGTGATAAAAAGTTTGGAAAAACTCAAAGCTGCACAAAGTGAGATATAAACTCCAGTGGACAAGTGGGATACAGACAAGCAAAAGCAGTGTGTGTTCTGGGTGTGTGGGGTTCTGGGGTTATGGAATGCAGGGCTTTGGGTTCAAGTCTCTCCTTCCACAGTCTGGGTAGCTATCAAGAGAGGGGAGAAGAACATTAAGAGGGGAGAAAGTTGTTGTTTTACCTCATGTAGAATTCTTTTGTTTCAAATCCCCTTTATCAGGACCCAGATGTTTTAAAAATGATGCCAAGCTGTGATAAAAACAGATGTACATGCAGGAAATACAGCACATCTAGCAAGGAAGACTGTTGGGTAATTCAGTTTGTTAACCACAAGTACTATGTACTAACCATTTGCAGATGATCATTAAAATATATCCCCAACAGTCATTTCTTATGGTTGTTATTAGTTTCGAAGTTTCATCTCTAAAAAACTCTTAAAGCCACTTACCCAGCTGGGCTGAAAGCAAGTTACAATCAGTCAGTTATTTAGCCATAAGCTGATACAAGGAGGGTGGACAGTATGGTTTGAAGATCTCCACACCAGTGTGTTGGAACCTAGCACAAAGAAGATGCCTGTGACTCTGACTCACCTGCAGAGCAATCTGAATCATGACAAGATGAGTCTGAGTTGGTTAAGTCCACCTAACTTCAATCACTGGACAAAATTTTAAACCCCACAACCTTGACATGAGAGCTCATATGATGACTCCTTATTTGTGATACATAACCATCCGAAGTCACCCGATCTGTTACTGAACAAGAGCAAGGCTGGGGGGTAACAAAAATGGAAGCTTGTTGTCTTCAGCTGCACTAACCTCGACGTCAGTGAAAGATCCATTCATTTCAATCAGTTCAAAAGCAAACATGCGAGGAAACTCTGTACTGTTGATATAGCAACATGATTCAGAGAGAGAGCTTAAGGAAACTTAAAAGATCATCATCCCACTGGCTGTCATGAGGTAGGTAATGTATTGTTATAATCCCCATTTTATGGATGAACAAACTAAAACAAAAGAGATTAAGCAACTTGGATCATGAAACTAAGAAAGGACAAGAGAAATGCAGTGCCCATAGCCAACTCATCCCGGAGAGTTCTTGGTGCTGTGTGGCTTGGGGCTTTCTTTTCTATTATTCTTTCTTACCCATCTTCTTTTCTATTATTCAAGACTATAGCGTGTGTTACAAGTCAGGTATCAGCTGTGTAGGTAGGTACCCAACCTGAAAGAGATGTGTCAATTACCTGTAGGGCTTGATTGCCTGAATTACAGTGCATGTGACTGAATTCATGCATGAGCTAAACAATAACAGAAAAAACTTTCCTTCAGACTGCCTGGTGATTCAGGTAGTGGAAATCCACCAAACTCACAGTTAGGGAAGATGAACAACAGGTTTGTCAACATTATTCTTTGTGGAGTGTCAGTCACGAGCTTTTCATGGAGAAGCAAGTTGTTTTGGTTTTTTTTAATGACATATTTGCATGTAGTTAGGAAGGGGTGTGCCTATTCAGATCCGTGACTATGACACCAGGAAGAATAGCATTGGAGTGAAACCCATGAGGCAATGACCTTAAGTACAGGTGGTTGCCACAATGTCTATTATTAGGATCAATGAGACACAGTCAGAAGTAATGTTGCAAATGGCAGGATGGAAGGCCAGTTTCCCCTGACAAAGTGCAAAGGCATGCTATAAACACTCGCAGGAACAAACAGCCTTAGCAGCCACCACAACCAGGAGAAAAATTAGAGGAGGTTTTCCACAACAAAGGAAGTATTGTTCTCTGTGGTCACCCTTAAATTCATCCCTTGTAGAAGAAGACGCTTAGGCTCCACCATGGAACTGTGGTGTCCCACCCAGCATTCTCCCTGTGGGCCAAGTGATGGAATAAATTGATTTATAGAGAATTGTTCCTTCTAACTGGAGATCCCACATCTTTACTTCAATAGCAAAGAGCTCTCTAAAAAACAATGAGGTACAGTAGGCCAAGCTGACAGCTGGTGAGGCAGATGTGGGCAGAGCCAATTCTGTCCCAGAGGCCAGCACCATGTCTGACCTGGGACAGGACAACAACCTCAGGGCTCCTGTGTCTTTACCTGAACAGTAGGGCTCCCCATGCCAACACTTGGTGATGATTATTCCTATACACAGCATAGGCTTTGTTTTTTTATTTCCTTTCTGTTTCTTCCTTCCTCCCTCCTTCCTTCCCTCTCCTCTCCCTTCCCCTCCCCTTGCACTGCCTCTCCTCTCCTCTCCTTCCTTCCTACCTTTTTTCTTTTCTTTTCTTTTTTCTTTTCTTTTCTTTTTCTTCCTTTCTTCCTTCCTTTCTTTCTTTCTTTCTTTCTTTTTCTTTCCTTCTTCCTTCCTTCCTTCCTTCCTTCCTTTCTTCCTTCCTTCCTTCCTTCCTTCCTTCCTTTCTTTCTTTCTTTCTTTCTTTTTCTTTCCTTCTTTCTTTCCTTCCTTCCTTCCTTCCTTCCTTCCATCCTTCCTCCCTCCCTCCCTCTCTCTCTCTCTCTCTCTCTCTCTCTCTTTCTTTCTCTCTCTCTCTCTCTCTTCCTTTTCTGCTATGGAAGCCAAAACCTTTTTGCTAAGGGGAATCCAAAGCTTGCAAGAAAATACATTTTAGTTGTGTAACAGAGATGGATGGTGCCATACCACTGTCTGGGTTCATATAGAGTCAGAGGCGGAATTACACAAACAGGGATAAAAGGGAATCTCAGTAAACCCTGCTGCTGGAGAGGCCTCCATCACCCTATGACTCTACCAATGTCATCTTCCCACCTACCCCCACCCCAGGTGGGAGATTAATCATCTCTGCCATGTCATTAAGGTGTGCCTGGTCTGATTTCTGCTTGCTTGTATCAAAGCCCATGCAATTCAAAAACATTTATTGAGTTAACAAAAATTTCTTTTGAGCACCTCTTAAGTTCTTTTGACAAAATGAGATGAGATACAAAAAAGCTATAATATGATAATTTAGGAATCTTGAACAATTTTCTAGGCACTGAGGATGTAAAAGATGGATAAGAGTTTGCCCCATGTCTCCTCACTATCCAGCGAGGAGCCTGACAGCTAAATACCACAGGATTGGCAGTATACTAGAGGTAGCCACGAGTGTGTAGAAGCCACCAGAAATTTCCTGCACTCCCAAGGTGTATTTATGCCATTTCTCCCAGCTGTTTCTGGATTGGCAGAAATCCTCAAGAAGAGCATATTGTCTGCACAGGGTCGTCACTCCACACCACCTCATCTGCTCACACAAGAATCAAGGAAAATAACTATGGGCGGGGTTCTGAGTGATACGATTTGGTGTAAGTTCAGTTAAGCTAGTAAAGCCCATTTGTGAAAGAACTTCCTATAAACAAGATCCAATGACTGTTTCCAGCTCATGATGAATAAACGAAATAACTTATCGCAACAGATACCTTGCCTGAAAGAAAGTGGCTCACACAATAATATGTCTTTCATTTTTCCTGTTCTGAGGTGTGGTTAGGTGACTTTCCCTTGATTAAGGGACTTGTGGGTCTGGGTGCATAAGGCTAAATGTGATTGCAAAGTTGAAAGGACCCAGTCAGGAAGTATTTGTGATTTGATAGGGGAAAAAATGCCTTGATGTTACAAAATGAAAGGCACCCATGTTTGCATGTGTACCTGTACACACACACCTTGCTGAAAACATTTTTAGCTCTTTGGTTTGATTTTTAAATCTTGTGATTATCTTTTAGGACATCTTATTAGAAAACCTTTTCCCAATACTTTCTCATTAACAGATATTATATAAAACACAGTTATAATGAAGGATAATGTACATTGCTTCACTTTTGTAGCTTCTTAACAATCAAGCCTCTTCCATTGCCAAACAAAGCAGAAATGTACATTTCATTCTCTTTTTAAGCTTGTGTTCTTTAGATCTTTGAATTCTATATAAAGTTTTTAAAACCCTGTAGAGTGGCTTTCCTTTGCTATGGTTTCTCCTTCTGCTTAGAATAATGAATAACTCATCACTTTCTTTCTCCATCAGATTTTAATACATTAATTAAAAATCTAAATCTGAAAATTAGCTTCAATTTAAATGTGAATTTGAAAAACCCAGGGAGAATACTTGTCATTATAAATTTTCTCCAGAAGTGAAGTTTGGACAGAAAGACACAGAGATGCAGGAAAGGAGAACTCATCCTCTCCACCCAGTCTTCTCCCAAATCCTGCTTCTCTTAAGTTCAGTAGCAGGTGTTTTGAAGAACAAAAATATAATAATAATAATTACAGTTGATGAAATTATCTATAGGAGTGATTAGAAAATAATAAGCAAAAGTTCTTTCCAAATTAGAGCAAGAGTAAGAGGAAAAAGGGAGCATGGAAATTCCTCAGGTTTGTTACTACAGACTTTTTATAATTTCTTTATTGTGTGTTCTCAGCTTTTCCTCTTTTGCCAAAAAAAATACTGAGAAAGAAAATAATTTAAGGAAGAGGTGAAAAATAATTTGGGAAAGAAGGGAAAAATACTGAGAAAAAATAATTTAGAGAAGCGAGACGTTGAAAAATAATAAGAGCTAATACATTGGTGGTGCTCACTTGGTGCCACACAGTCCTCTAAGCACTCCACACTTACTAATTTAGTTATGTCTCACAATTCTTGAATGGGTTATTAAACATATTTTATAGGTGAGAAAATGAGGCACAGAGAGGTTACATAGCTTGAGCAGGACACACAGCTATTAAGCTTTTATTTGAACTGAGACAGTGTAGCTCCAGAATCTGTTTGTTCCATTTTGTTTTTCAACCATTAGGCAGCATTACCTCTTTATAAACTTTAATCTTCATTTTATAAGAAATGATGATGGGGAAAAAGAGGAGGGATACTCAAATGAACTTAAAATAGAAAGGAGCTGGACTTTCAGTCAAGATGGAGGTGTAGGTAAACACGGCTCACCTCCTCACACAACCACAGCAAAAATTACAACTAGGCTACAAAACAACCATCACCCAGAATAATCAGAAAATTGAGCTGTACGGAAATCTGACAAACAAGAAATTAAAGAGTCACATTCATTCAGATGGGTAGATGGAGCAGAGATGTGGAGACACAGAATAGGTAGTCCCACACCCACGTAAGGTAGATAAAAATTGGAAGGGGTACATGGAGAACAAGGTATTCCAGCCCCAAACCAGACCACCCAGCCCAGGATTCCAGTGCCAGGAAGATAAATCCCCATAACTTCTGGCTGTAAAAACCAGTGGGGACTGAGGTAGCAGAAGAAATTGCAGGATTCTTAGGCATCTCCTTTTAAAGGTTCTGCAATGAACTTAGGACTACACAAACTCACTCCCTCTGGGCTCCAGCACCAGGGCAGCAGCTTGAAGGGCACCAGCAGTATATGGGGAGAAAGTGAAGTGTCTGGTGACTTCTTAAGGATCCATTCCATTCAACTTATGGGTGCACTTTTCCATGTTAGGCCACACTACTAAGACAGGAAGTCAAAGCAACTCTACCTAATACATAGAAACAAACACAGGGAGGCTGCCAAAACAAGGAGACAAAGAAATATAGCCCAAATGAAAGAATAGAAAAAAACTCCAGAAAAAGAACTAAACAAAATGGAGATAAGCAATCTATCAGATGCAGAGTTCAAAACAGTGGTTATAAAGATACTCAAGGAACTCATTAGGTACTTCAACAGCATAAAAAAAAAAAGACTAGATAGAAATAAAGCTTACACTAAGTGAAAACAAAGAAAAATTTATAGGGAATCAACAGTGGACTGGATGAAGCCAAGAATCAAATCAATGATTTGGAAACAAGAAAGAAAAAAAATCAATTAGGACAGCAAGAAGATAAAAAAAAATGAGCATAGGATAAAGAGCCTCTGGCACAACTTAAAATGTACCAACAGTTGAATCATAGGGGTGCTGAAAGGAGAAGAAGAGCAAGAAATTGAAAATTTAGTTGTAAAAATAATTAAAGATTTGTAAAAATCTTTAAAAATAATTAAAGAAAACTTCCCTAATTTGGAAAAGGAAATGGAAATAACAAGTTCAGGAAGCCCAGAGAGTTCCAAACTAGATTGATGCAAAGAGGACCACACCAAGACACATCATAATTAAAATGTCAAAGGTTAAAGATAAAGAGAGAATCTTAAAAGCAGCAAGAGAAAAGCAGAGAGTTAGCTACAAAGGAGTTCCTATAAGATTGTCAGCTGATTTCTGAAAAGAAACTTTGCAGGCTAGAGGGGACTGACAAGTAATATTCAAAGTGATGAAAAGCAAGGACCTACAACCTAGATTACTCTATCCAGCAAAGCTATCATTTAGAATGGAAAGGTAGATAAAGTGTTTAACAAGCTAGAGTTAAAGGAGTTCATCATCACCAGTCCATTACTATACAAAATCTTAAAGTCACTTATTTAAGAAAAAGAAGCAGATCAAAGCTATAAACCTTAAAATGATAATACATGCATAACTATCAACAATTGAATCTAAAAAAACAAGTAAGCAAACAATCAGAACAGAAACAGAATCATAGATAAGGAGATCAATTGGATGGTTACCAGTTGGGAGGAAGAAGGGGGAGTATGGGAGGAGAGGTGATAGGATTAAGAAGTACAAAGTGATAGGTACAGAATCGGTAGTGGGGTGGTAAGAACAGTATAAGAAATGAAGTAGCCAAAGAACTTATATGCATGACCCATGGATATGAACTAAGTGGGGGATTGCCAGAGGGAATGGGGGTCCTGGGAAGAGGAGGTAAATGGGGAATTGGGACAACTGTAATAGCATAATAAAAATATATATTTTTTAACAGGGGGTGCTGAAACCAGAAGTACCACCAATTGAAGGGTTGAATGGTTGGTCACAGATCATCCAGGTTTTCCATTTAAATGGTTGGAAAAAGGCCCTGGCTGGGTACAATTATTTGGTTGGAGCATTGTCTCAATGTGCCCAGGTTGCAGGTTCAATCCTCAGTCAGAGCACATGCAGAAATCAACTAATGCATTCATGGGTAAGTGGAACAACAAATCAGTATCTCTCCTTTCTCTTCTCTTAAAAAATCAATAAATAACAATTTTTAATTTTTTTATTTTATTTAAATTGTTGTTGCAGTACAATTTTCTATCTTTTACTCCCATCCCAACCCACCCACCCAGCCCTCCCGTCCTCCCTCCCATTTCCACCCACCCCTAGTTTTTATCCATGTGTCCTTATACTCATTCCTGTAAACCCTTCCCCTTTTCCCCTGAAATTCCCCTGAAATTCCCTCTCCTCTCACCTCTGAACTCTGTCAGTCAAATAACAATTTTTTTTAATAAAAAATAAATAGTTGGGAAGAAATAGTGATTTGAAATATCCAGGAAAAGCTGGAAACAGGCCTTTCAAGATCTCACCTCCTTGGAGCTGAAGAGCGGTGTGGAACCTTCCATATGTAAGGGGGCGTTTGTTGTGCCAGGCCCCCTAAGCTGCTCTACAGCTCATGAGCTGTGAGATCCGACCTTGAGTCTTCCCACCATGATGTGAGCTTTAGCAGTGAGACAACTTCTTCCAGAGCAGTTTCCACATCAGAACCCATGCTTCTATTGCCAACTGGTCTTTTCTTTTATGACTGTCCTGAGAACAAATATTATTCTTCTCTGTTCGTAGAACAACCAATGTCAGCCTCAGTAGAGGTCTGGGTGAGGATCCAATTGTGGGTGTGTAACCAGGGCTAGGCATTCTTGAGAAGGACCATTTGTCCAGACTGGGGAAGGGAGAGCAGCAGAGATACCCACATGTTCAAAAGGAGGAGAATGCCTTTTTAAAGGCTTAGGACTGATATCCTGGTCCAGCTCTTTTATTGCATAGCCAGGAGGCTGAAGCCTAAAAGGAAGAAAAGAGTTCTTTTCTCTGTTTGGCCCTTCCTTCTTTCATCCTTGAGTATCTGTAGAGGAAATAATTAAAATGGACAGAGGACAAGGAACTTCCTCCTTGGTTCTCTCTCACCACTCGAGTGTTGTTTTCTCCATGTATGGGGTCCTCCCATCCTGTCTCTTTCCCTTCAAGCCTGAAATTCAGGCTCTTTCCTCAGATGCTTCAGTAAAATATCAGCTCTTAGAGGCAGTCACGCTGGCTCTTGATCAGGCCCCCAGTTTGCCTTTGTGCTGGCTGGTTTCCATCACGCTGTGATCAAATGCATGCTGGGCAATTTTGTGTATATCAAATCTCCCTTCTCCTCCAGGCCACTGACAATTTAGCTTGAATCTTACTGCACCAGCATGTTGGAAGGGCCAGTGGTGTAGAAGTTATTTTGGGGGCAAGAACAGGGATACCTCATTGTCAAAAGCCACAAGGTTTGTCAGGACCCGAGCACTGACCAGAATGTCAGCTTGAGACAGTGTATAGTTTCCCTGAGACTTTACTAGTTTACCCATTACACCAGATATTCTCATACTTGTCTTCAAAAGCAGAACTGAGCTGATTTTCTACTAAAATAGGATAATGGTGGTCTCCTACAGGAGGGAAAAAATACTGGTCAGACTCTTAGCATTAGTTATTTATTTCTCCCACAAAATTTTCTCAACCTTTAAAGATACCTCCTACTACTTAGCTGAACAAAATATATTAATAAGTCATAACAAAATAGTATCAAATATATGTAAGTATAGCTAAGTATTTGATATACAGTTTTTTTTTTACTATTTTACCAATATACATATAAAATAGAACTACAGTTTCTGCTAGTAAAATTACTACTTGCTAAAGTGGAATTTATTACATCAATTTTTAATTTTATTATTTTCCCATGGGAGTCTCTGGACCGAATTTCCTTAAGAGGAGGGAAGGTGGGTGGGGAGCAACTGAATTCTTTTTTCCCTCACTAGAATAATTAAAATGCAAGATCAGCCTTGGGTGCTTTGGATCCGAGCATCTGCCATGCTTGCCAAAGATTCTGGAGCTTCCTCTGTGTAGCTGGGGAGGTGAGAAGCCAAAGGTGGGAATAGGCATGCAGAAGGAGCCAGGGTGGGGAGCTTAGCTGCCTGTCAACAATATAGCTTCTCCCTTCTGCCTCCAGCTTCTCATTTACCTTTTGCTTGAGGTCTGCTCCTTCCCTTTTTACCCTCTAGGCTTCTGTATATGATGGTTATATTCCACTCCCTGAAAAACTGGGGAAGAGGCAGCACACTGCTGTGAGGGGCCAGGGAGGGGCCGGCACTTTGGGGGCAGTCTCCCACTCCCTTTCTATGATGCCATCACCTTTGGAATAAAAGGGGAGAAAAGAGTTGCCTGACTACACATAGTGTTTGGATATTTGGGGAGTACACCTCTTCAGTGAGTTACAAAGATATTGAAAACATTCACCAAATAAACACTTTGTCCTGCAGTGAACAGTGGAAAGGCAAAGGCACCCAGAAATGAAATGCTCCCCATTCAGGACTCCGTCGCTAGATTCTCCTTCGTCTTGCAGAAGTATTAAACTCAACAGTAAACCTACTCGACAGCAAACCATCTCCCTCTCCCGGGTGTATGAAAAACAAGAAAGGTCACTTACTGATTTCAGTAGTGAAACTTTTGCTCACAGAAGGCCAGACGTGCGATGTTGTGGGCAGTGTGCAGACAAGCAGGAAGCTGCGTGTCATAGAGGTACTTGTCCTTCATGAAGCGGGAGGTGGTGGCCACTTGCCGTGCTGGGCAGTACACTCCCTCCCCAACAAAATCAACATGTTCTCCTTGAAATTTTGAAGGAAGACCTGCTTCTTCTATAGGACATAAGTGGGTAGCTTAAGTCCATCTTCAGAGTAAGAGGAGAGTAAGGTTCCAAGAGCAGCCACAGGCCAACACCTTTGCAGAGATTGGCCACTCTGGTGTCCATGAGAATTACCTGGTGTGATGCTCTTACTCTCTCTCCCACCCCCAGTCTCATTTAATTGATCTAGGTTTGGAGACCAGAGTCTTGGGATTTTGTAAATCCACTCAGCTTGTTGGAATGGGCAGCCAGGGTTGAAAACTACCTGCCTGGAGTTCCTAGTCTATTATATGACTTGCTCAGAGCCTGACTTAGAGGTACAGTGACCCCTTTAAGAGCAAATCAAAAGAACCTCTTTTCACTCATTTGGTGCCAGAGACCATGTCCCCAATACCTCATTTTATGCACAAGCTCTCAATACAGGAAATGGTGCAGCTCCTAAGGAGGATGAGGCCTGGGTCCTCATTCAGCCTAAACTCGCCCACTCTCGGGGCTGGTGCACAATATGGGACACAAACAACCTTCGGTTCAGAGACTCAGAGAAAGCCCACAGTCCCCAGGCAAGTTACTGAACCCTTCTGGTCTCAGAGTCTTCTGTAAAACTGAGTGTTTTACTCACCAGACAATCCCTGAACTCCTTTTAGCTTTAAAAATGTGTAAGTTTATTGTGTTTTATTCAATGCATTCTTGTTTAAAACCTATATGCCTAATACCAAAGTCCCAAGTTAGCTAGTATCTTTACCTTCTTTTTGAATATCAGGTCCTGAGAACAACTTACTTTTTAATTTTTTAAAAAAAATATGTTGATTAATTTTAGAGAGAGAGAAAGGGACAGAGAAAAATCAATTGGTTGCTTCCCATATGTACCCTGACCACGGACTGAACCTGAAACCTAGGTGTGCATGCTGACCAGGAATCAAACTACCAACCTTTGCATGTGTGGGACGATGCTCCAACCAACTGAGCCACATCGGCCAGGGCTCAATGCGTGCTGATCATTTCAGTCTGTACTAACCTGCTCTTTCCATCTAGCAGATAGAAATGAAACACATTATCTCCAAGACGTCTGATGTGTACATTCTTAGTTTTAAATGCCAAATGATTTTTAAACTGTTTTTGTAGCTAAATTTTATCTTAAATATATGAGTGGAAGCAAATCAAGACTGGTCAAGGCTTACACTGAAGGAAGATAATGTAAGACCTGACCCTGTTTGACGTGCCTCCACAGAACATTTTCTGAGGAAGGGTTATGGGGCTGGGGCACATTTCCTTTGGTGGCAGAGTTTAAGCCTGAGCTTCCAGGTATGCTTGATTCAAATGCAAATCTGACCACACCTGCCATCTGTCACCAAGCAGGAAAGGGACATGATGAAGTTGTACCCAGAGCCCTAGGAATTTAAAGTTTGCAAAAGTGAAACTGGCAGTTTGCCATCCTGTCTGTGCATATAAATTTCCTTTTCTGACTAATATTTTTTAGAGAAAAAGTAATTACCTTTATTACAGCATTGCCTCTATTACTACGTCTAGGCAAATCATTAACAGCCAGCTCTATCTCTTAACAATATTTATAATGCTTCAAATTTTACTCCCTAAAATATTCATGATAGATAATAAATATAGCCCTGGCTGATGTGGCTCAGTGGACTGAGTGCAGGCCTGTGAACCAAAGGGTCACCAGTTTGATTCCCAGTCAGGGCACACTCCTGGGTTGCAGGCCAGGTGCCCAGTAGAGGGTATGCAAGAGGCAACCACACACGGATGTTTCTCCCCCTTTCTTTCTCCTTCCCTTCTCCTCTCTTAAAATAAATAAATACACAAATAGATGACAATATATTTTTAAATAAATATATACATGCACATATATATCTATTGATAAATATATGTATGTGTGTATATACATAGAGTTTTAAATGTGAACACACACATCATTGTCATCACCAAAATCAACACCAGCTATTCACTTTACCGAGTACCTATCACAGTCTCTGTCCTAAAGGAGCTTGCAATGTAGTGAGAAAGAAAAAGAGAAAGGGAAGGAAAATACAGAAGATCCTTAAAGAGAGATGGCTAGCTGTGTATATCATGAACTCTGAGTTCTCAAAGTCCACCAGGGAAAAATTATTTCCTTCACAATACTAAGGCATCATTGATTTTTTTCACTTCTGGAAGCTACAGGCTCTGTGGTAGTGGAAATAACTGAATGTAGAAGCAGAGAAGAAATCCAACTTTCTTTTTCTAAGCCAGAAATCCAACTTTCTTTTTCTAAGGCAGAAATTAAAGAGATTAGCAAAAATGAAAAAAGAGAATGTCATTCTTCTTATTGAATATTTTGGTTTTGAAAAATTTGCTTATTTTTTTCAGTAAAAAATATGTTTGTAATGTTAATATGTAATGAGCTTATCATTATTTTTAAGTGATTAATAAAATGAGCATAAAGAGTCCTGAGATCACAGTTTGATACTTGCTGGCCTGGCCTAAGTTTCTGTGATTGGAGATTTCTTTTTCCTTCCTCTCCACTCATCCAGATTTTCCCTCTTTGATCAAGATGCCTGGCTGCTTCTTCCATGAGGCCTTTCCTGATTCCTCACCCCTTCCTCAACACACAGGAAGAGCCTAATAATTATTCAGCTTTGTATGCACCAAATACTGTCCTAGGAACTTTCATATATATTATATGTTACCTCTCATGGGATCCCCTACTCCCCTATTTCTCATGGGATATTCTTTGAAAATAGAGGCTATCCTCTCGGTTACATTATAAGCTCCTTGAAAGACCTACGTCTATTTTATCTTTATGTCCTAAAAACTGATTCCTGAAAAATGAATGTTCAGTAACACAGTAGTGATTTAAACATGAACTGTAGTGGGGCTCAGAGGAAACACCTGCTCTGAGGACGTGTGATGAGGAAAGTGAGATTTGCAGAAGACCTAAAGGACACAGAGGTCTCCCAGTAGCAGAATGGAAGATAGAGGAAATTTCAAATGTGAGAATGACATGATCAAAAGCACAGAACAATAAATTCTCAAAGTGCATGCAAAAAGCAATGAAAAGATTAATGCTAAAACTGGCATTATTAAGATTCATATGAGGAAATGTAAAGGAGCAGATAGTCTGACAATTTGATCATTTTGTTCATAAACTTATATACTTTAAAGAGATGATTACATAAAGCCTTCTGGTTTCCTGAAGATGAGGAAGAACAAAGTATTAACATTCTGTAGCTTATTTTATAACATGAACACTTGGCATTAATGGTAAAACGAAGTCAGAATTCAGTAAAGAGATATAGCAAATGAAGATAGATCATTTCCTATGTGTGTCAAGCCAACTCTGACCTTGTGTTAAAAGACTCAGTGTTCAGGCATCTAATATGTGATACATTTTCCTTAAAATGATGTAAGTTCAAGTTTTGAAATATTTATAGTTTTTTAAAGAACGTATTTTTATTTTGGAAAAACTTTATTGAAATAAGGTCACTAGGTCTCATTAAAATGTCATGCAATTTCTTATACCTGTTCCCATAAAATAAATATTTAAAAGACACACTTCAGACATTTGAAAGTAATGTTTTATACTATGTAAGTACCTCTTCTTAATAAATAAAAAAACAGTATTTTCCTGACAGATACACCACAGTTTCCATCTCCACACAAAGTCCTAGTAGTCTTCAAACATTTTGAAGATTCAAAATATTTAATACCAAGTATTCAAGGCTGTATAACCAATTTTACAGGGCAATAAAGTTTAATTAAAATGTAATTTGCTTTTATGTAGTGTGTATTTCTAATACACTACCAATTGAACAAATGTAATGTATATTTCTAATACATTACCAATTGAATAAAAAAAAACCCCAAACCCCAAACCAAAAAAGTTAAAAAACAAGTGAAGAAAGCTGATGCCCAACCTCTCTGGAGTGGATTGGAAATTAAAGAGGCAAAGCCTTGATCTCAATAAGAGAAAGGGAAGGTTTCATGACAGCCATTGTCCAAACCACCAACCTGCTTAGTATATTCTATTTGCTTTCAGATTGTTGGTAGGTGTAACAACGCCTCCCCCCTCAAAACAAATGGGGAGGGGTCAGTTGAGATGAAATATAAAACCTGGTGAAACTATATGAATATTTGCTATGAGAAGTTAATAAGAATTGTGAAATTGTGCTTTCTTTAGCATATTTTAGCTATAAAGAATAATAGCCAATACATAGTTAATGATTAGGGAAAACATTTCTTATATAGTGTCATTTATTATAGACATTGTCTTATAACCAGTTCATTGAAGCACTATCATATTAGAGGTCATGAACCCAGAAAGAAAAATTATAAAATTATGTGCACTGTTATCCCCTCAATGGAATGGAATTTTTCTATACATTTTTAGAAAGTCCCTCTCTAATTTTTACTCAAGTACTATACATATTCTATAGGCAAACATTTGTCATTTTCCAAACCAAACATTTTGAAACTTCTTCTTAGATAAAATAAACTTTGCCTCTCTGCACTGGCATATTTCTGTTCAGTTACATGTGTACAGACACACACACAAATACACACTGTTACACACAGAGGCAGCAAGTGGGGGAGAGTGGAAAAATATGGATTTAGATGCAGAAACCTCAGGAGCCAATTTTAAGTCTGCTTACCTATGTGTGTAACATGACCAAAGTCACTTAACTTTTCTGCACTAAAATTTCCTTTTTTATAAATCAGTTACAATAATAACCTCTCTGCCTACCTGACAGAATCACGGTAATACAGATGACATATCGGAAAATATTTAGTACAAAGATATGATTTTCACAAAATATTTAAATATATTTCTTATGCTTTGAGGGTTCAGTTTCAATAAGTGCTATCTTTGTTAGGCAAAAAATGAGTTATGAAACTAAAAGTATAACTTTCCATATGATGTGGAGTTTCCTGTTCTGTTTTACAGGGTCATGTCCCAGATGGGTGACCATTTATTACCATGTGACCAATTCAAGCTTTGATGATAGTTATTAGGACACAAAAATATTGACAGAGCTGAGATCCCCATTGTGAAATATGAGGACCTTGAACATCTAAAATGTTGTAGGGCACCATCCTTCACTCATGGGTTCTAATACCTAAGGAAGTTGAGGATGATTTCCACAAAATGATCAGAGTTGGAGACAGAAGGTTCAATATTACTTCACTGATGAATTTACAAATTCATCTTCCCTGCTGGGACAAGGAAGTCATGCTGAGACCTGGGTGTTCATGCACCCGTGGAGCTGACCCAATGCCAGTGAGAAGGAAGCAGGTCCTCCTTCCTGGGCACCGCCCATGGGTGCTGCTGGGCTTCATTCTAACTGCCTGCCTGCCCCACTGCCCTGACCTGGAACCTTTGTAATTACCCAGGGCCTGGGGCAGGACCTCTCTCCTGAACCTCCCTTCACTGCTGGTTCAGCTTCAGACTGCCCTCTCCTCTCAGAGGGCTTCTCATCGTCTGTGAAATTGCTGCTCTGTGCCCAGGTTTCCTGTGTCTAATACGAGTGGCAATCAGCTTATCAAGTGAGTCCAAGGGTCTCACACTGAAATAACTACAGAGGCCAGACAGGAAAAAGTCATGGTAAAATGGGGCCAGGAGGGATCTATCACCCTGGAGGATGCCTGAACTGTGGGAGCAGTGACCTCTGAGCTGTAGCTGATTATAACCTTACAGAAACACAGGTCCCAGTGAGGCCAGAAATGATCAGGAAAAATCATAAATCTGGATTTATTTAAAAATTTTGACTTCATAAATGTTGCCAAGTAATTCAAAGCGTTTTCTGAGTTCTTAAAATTTGCTTGTTGGTTTTAAACTCCAGGTAGATGAAATAAAGCATAACAACAGGTCATATTTAGTCAACAGGCAACTACCCTTCCACCTCTTATTTAATAGCTGTAAAAGGGAGAATGTTGAAGAAGGGGTCCCCTCCCCAAATACACATTGAGTCCTCCCTGCCCTGTCAGTTCACATATGTGCATCATAGAATGGCCTGTTGATGCCCCATTTTTCTTTGTTGGAAATCAAAAAGAACCAGTTATGGTGAGCACTTCAGACTTAATTAGAGGAAAATGTGGCCTATGGCACAGAGGAGGAAATATTGCTGGAAACTCGGTCCTCACAGCTCCCCCTCACCAGTTCTACTGACAGATACAGCTGACTCTGCGCTAAACAGTCCTTACAAGCTTCGGCCATGGCACAGATACCATACTGCTTTCCCCAGGGTGCATTGCAGTCCCACCCTAGGCATTCTGAGAGTCTGGAGTCTCTGGGCAAAGGGAGGAGAATGTACACCAGAGGGCAGGACACACACAAGTCAGCACACAAGCCCAATACCCAGAGGAGGAAGTCATAGGTCATTTAGCAAGTTATTAGCAAAGATACAACTAAGAGCAGAATGCATTAGTTCCGGTTAATCCAAAAGATTGTCACTGATTTACAGAATCACAGAGTAGTTACCCTAGATGGGGCTTGGGGATCATGTTGTCCTGCCTGATCAGATGAAAAGATCAATGCCCAGAGACTCTTCTAAACCCAACTACATCAACACCATGTGCATTGCTTGCTTTCCTAGACAAATGCATTGGAGAAAATACGTTGTCTTGTGCTGCATCTTCTCCATGTAGATATCTAGACTTTGCTATATGCTGCATAAATGTTAGGCCAACATGTCTCAGAAATGGAGAGGATCAAGAGATATTATCAGTGGTTAATATATTATTCCATCACTGATTATAATACCAACACTTAATAATTGCCTCTGTTTCCTCCAGAAACTGGTTGAGTGTGACAAATGTGCTCTTGTTACTCAAAAGTCTCTGGAAAGCATCACCCTGCTATTTGTGACTTTTGAAAATCAAAAAATGACTCAACGCCCCCCCAAAAAATGATTTAATTGAATTACTTGCAGAAATCACCTTTAAAACCAGTAAGCCTATGCATTGCCAATGGGATCTCAGCCTGTGTGGAAGTCGGCTCTAACAGACTTTCTCTAAAGAGAGCCAGTCTGTTCACAGTCATGGAGAAAGCAAGGTCTAAAGTTCATAGACCAGTACAAGCGATCTGTCTGGCAGTTCTACCATGGCTGGCAAAGGAGGCACTCCTCTTATGTAATGGGAAATATGATTACAACACAGGGCACAGAGTGGCTCCCAGTGAAAGCGACGTGTGCTACATGGTAGCTGTCACCCACAGGAACTGGTTCAACAGTCATGTCCTGCTTTGTAAGCATCATAGTTTACCAGGAGGGTTTATGGAGCTTTCATTATTATTCCAGAAAAAAAATAGATCAATCAGGTGAGTACTGAGCCTCCCATTTAACTGCTGAAGAAACTAGGGTGAGCACTGGGCATTTCCAGCCCCCTCCCAAGAGAAAGAAGTCATGTTGAAGCATCATATCCAGGGTTCTGTGGCCCAGCCCCCGGCCACAGCAGTGGTCTCCCAAACTGTGGTGAAATGTAACCGGTGAGGGGGAGGATCCAAATCTAGGAGGGAGTCATCTTTTAGCCTGAGATGGTTGATTTGGTGGAGGTGGGGGATTGTCTCTACCATTTCAGAAATGAAAGCTTTGATCTTAAATTGTGTCACCCCAGAATATTTTGCTTATTTTTTGTTTGTTTAAACTATCATGGGACTGTATTCTGCATTATGAATAGTTTCCAATGGTGACTTCAACTGGAAACTGCTAACTCATTCAGGCACGGTCTGTGTCATTTAACAAAGTGCTGCCTCAGTGTAGTAAAGAAATGGCTTTCAGGGGTGCACTATGTTTAACATACACAGAAGTGCTTCATTCTTCCCACAGAGAACTGGCTATTACCTATTATCACATGCTCAAAGGGAGGTAGCAACTATTTGGGTCAAGTTTTGTAGACAGGAAAAAAGGTGTGATGTGCCCTATAAAATAAAATCCTTCACATTTGTAGAGTAGGATTTAAAAAGGCATTTTCATATAACTAATATAATCCTGACAAGCCACCCCTGTTTTATGGATGGAACACCAGAGGCTTGGGGTGTTCAGTAAGTTGCCCAAAGTCCCCCAGCCTTCAAAATGCTCAGAGCCCGACGTTGCCTCCAGCTCTGCTTCTCCTGCCAAGACATGCGCCTTCCTCCCAAGCTCTATTTCCCCAAGTAAAGAAGGCAACCTGGCTTTCTCCATCTAGTTCTCTCTCTCATTGTAAGATAAATGCCTCCAAGCCCTTCCCTCAACAAGATCTTCCCCAGCTCTGATTTTTTGGACAAATTATAAGTCATCATACTCATGACATTAAGGACCACACCCACCTTCTTCCCTATTCTCTTCCCAAACCAAGCAGAATGCCTGTCTCATTGAAATGGATGCTTGTGAAAGGTAGGGAGGAAAGGAGGGAAGAAATGAGAAGGAGGTAAGAAAGATCAGGGGAAGGAAAGAAGGGAATCTTCTCTCATTACCACAGCTAACCATACATGTGTTTTTAACAAGTTACAGTGTGTTCATACTCTGCTAGGATATGAGATATGCCCATCGGGACTCACACTGTCAGGAAAATTATAATAAAGTAAAAAGATAACAAAAATGGATCAATTGGAGAAAACACCAAGGTAGGACAGTAAGAGTGAGGGGTTTGGAGATGGGAGAGCGGTGAGTTGGAGCCCTGAGGGTGGTGCCCAAAGTTTGCCTGAGATCTTGCTCAAGGGACAAAAGAAAGTAGCTTCTCAACAGTGCACGCTGACACAGGAAAAATGGATTCCCGTATTTTACGTGATGTGTGTGTTTGCGTGTGACAGGCTGAGAACACCACAAGGTGACACTGGCTATTCTGTGGGCACGAAGTAACTCCATGAGTCATTGCTAGAATGTCAAAGGGATTTCTTAGTCAGGGAACAGTCTCTGCCTTGGTGTTTATGATCAACAACTCAGACAAACAAGAAGTCTGAAGAGCAAACAAGCCAGCCCAGAGCCCGGGGCCCCTGGATGGAGGCCGTGCCCCACATTCTGGGAAAGAGCCCTTGGCCTCCATGCATGCGGCCTTTCACCACTGCAGTGAAGCAAGTGCCCTCTCCATCTCCACCCCTGCTCTGCCCAGCATTCCACTCGCGGGGATGGACCAACGTGGATCCAAACACAATGCAACCATGATAAGATAGCTTTAAAAATAATAATGATAGTTTTCTAGAATGGATTTGTCATTTCTACATAAAAACATTGCAAAAATCCTGATCCAAGTCACTCTACATCAGTAATTTTCAAACTTTTTCATCTTATGGCACACATAAACTAATTATTATTGAATAAAATTCTGAAGCACACCAAAATATATATATTTTTTGCCACTCTGACAAAAAGGTAGGTATAATTTTGACTCATTCACACCAGATGGTTATTGTTTTGTTGGCTGTTGTCATTTTTCTATTTGACAAGCTAAGGGAAAAGAGGTCAGTGTCCCTGACTAAATAGTCAGCTACTGCTTGTTCTAAAAATTCTTGTGGCATGCTGGTTGAAAATCGCTGTTCTGCATAATTCTCATTGGGCAGACTAGGACATATAAAGCTTGAAATTTTAAATAACATTCTTCAGTGGAGGAAAGGTGGTTTTCATGATTTAGATTGAAATAGTTTGAAAAGATAATGTTTATGTCTTGGTGGGCAAAACCGCTTAGTATTTTGGCCCCAATTTTCTCATGAGTGTAATGCTTGAGTGGAGATAGGGATGATTGCTCTCCCTTCCCTTCCAGCCCTGAGATTCAGTGACTCTGATTTCTTTATATCCCTGAAGTAGAAAACAACACTAAAAGGCATCTAGTCTCCTCTTAAGGAGCATTACAGACCCTGAATATTTTGAATGACCAGAAAATCAACATCAGCCTTTCCCTCAGGTCTCTCTCAAAAAGACCATTATTTCTCTCCTGGTGACTGAGGTCAAGCAAAAGACCTGGAGATTTGGAGATGCTACCAACAGATTATTTTAGTAGCATTTGTTTTCCTGAAGTATTAACAAGTCATTTTTCATCCTTAAAAAAATCATCAAATAATTCTGCAACCAAATATTCAAAATGCTAGCAAAAAAGGAGAGAAAGAAAGAAAGAAAGAAAGAAAGAAAGAAAGAAAGAAAGACCCAATCTTTGAACTAGAAGACCTAGATTTTAGTCCTGGCTTTTCCACTTACCACTTAGGTGACTTGATTCTCAACATTCAGAGCCTCACAAGTTCTACTCTCTAAAAAGGGGGTGCTGAGAGAAAGAATTGCCTTCCATGCCAAACTCATAGGTTTGCCTGAGAGACAAAGAAGATAATTAGTGTAAAAGTGCTCCATAAAACTTAAAGTGTCCTACAAATGAATGGGATCATGTTTTTTTATTGTGGACTATTGTTTGTCTGATTGGAAAAAAAAACTGGTTCTATAAGCACAATAACAGCCTAAACATGAGTCATAAGCATAAGACTAAATGTTAATGCCTTTAGCAAAGGAAGCCATAATTTTATTAGTAGCATCATGGAGAGGACAGAGAGAATTCAATGTTAACCATCAGGAGAAAACTCATCAGAAGGAGCTCCACCCTTTAGAGATTATTAAACCTTGTGACAACACAGGCATCGAGGCAACTGGAGCACCTCCTACACTGAAGCAACGCGGTGACAGTGGCATAACTCACCTTTTCCTTGGTATCGAGTGCAACTGCCACCAAGAACAACACCCACATGCAGGTAATAACAGCGCCAGCGTAGGTCATCATCACCTCCACATGAAGAGCAATCCCCAGACAGAGGCTGGGATGTCAGGGCATATCTCCCTCCACTTAAGGATCATGGTCAACTACAGAGGTCTCCAGAAAAGCTGGACTTCTATAATTATTTGCTTTTCAGGCCACATAGGAACTTTGCCAGGCAGAAAGGAATACCTCTGACTTGGAGTGGCATGATCATGACAAGTAGCATGAAGAGTCACAGGTCAAAGACAATGGTTGGGCTGGGTTACTCTTGACTTTCTGTGCATCTTGTAGGGCAGAACTTTTCCTGAAAATCCTGACGTTCAGATGTTTACAATTACAGGCAATGAGGCTCAAAGAGTCAGCCTCATGGATCACTTGGGTTTTATTTTTGGTTTTGTTTTCATTAGATGCAACATGGAACTGAACCATGAACCTTCCAAGGAGTTGCACAACCTCAGCTTTCAGAGATTGTGTTTCATTGTCGTGAAAAAAAATAATTGGATTTAATAGGTTTTCACAATCATATTATCCACTTAACCTTCCAAGATCATTACTCATTTAATTGCAAGCCCCAAGGAAAGATCATAGGGTAGAAACTACACTACGCAGTCATAACCATTTAAAAAAAGCAAATTCTTCACAACTGATATAAAATTTAATATCAAAAGTCATTTCAAGTGTTCTGATTTAAGCCCCTACGAGTTGAAATAATTGCACTCCTTTGATAATTATTCTCATAACAAAATGAATACTTGTACATTGTGTAAGTATACATATTCACATATGCCTAAAATAGATTATATAAATTTAAAGTAAAAAAATGCAATCCTCAAGCTGTGGGTGACAGGCTTTTGCCCTGTTATGCTGGAACTTTATGCAAATACTCTCATCCCCCTAGAGAAGAGCAATGACAACCAGGAACTTAAAGGCTTATTAGCACATTGCACCTCCATGTCAGAGTGGAGAGCATGCCGAGCACATGAGCAAGTGTGCTTCTGTCCTGTAGAAAGAGAATTTTTTGCTTAGCTATAGAGTACCACAGCAGGTCATTCAGGTTATAAGACATTTTAATTAGCTGTTCTACAAATGAGAGCATTCTTCAGTTTCCAAAAGATGTTTTCCATCTTGACACCATCCAAAGGAAAATCTTGAACGAAAGACTTATGCTCAATCTGGTTCATATTCTCTCATTTACTTCTGTGGGATTAAAGCAAAACAAAGGCACTTTTTTCCCCCCTCTCTACAGAGTGTACTATAATTGGATCCCACAATCCTGTTCTGAGCCAAGGCAGCAGATCCACATTGCTTCTGCCAAGTTTTTTCTTCAAGCTGCAATGTCCTTGTTTGTGTTCACTCCCAGTGTTCCAGGTTACTGCCAGGCCAGGCTCGAACTGTCCCACATCCTCCCACAGAGGTCTTATTTTGTTGTTGAGAAAGACTGAGCATGAGGACGAAGTCCAGGGTGTTCACAGTGAGACTGAAACACTGCTCCAGAAAGCATGTGTGCAGTAACAGCAGAGCTGACACCTGCAGATGAGGTGACAGCTGCCTGACTGAGGACAATCACACCACAGTGTGACAAACACCAGCAAACCCTCTAGGCTCCAAACAGATCTAAGAACCAGAGCAGGGGAGGACTTTCCTAGTCTGGGTCTTATCTCCCAGAAAGTGATGAGCAAAGAGAGTCACAAGCCTTGGGTTCCTCTGCAGTGACTTTCTGCAGTAGGTTGACAAAGAAAAGAAAATATAAAAACCTGTCTTCTATGCAAAAATCACTTCAAATGTCTTTCTATAAGTTGTAGTAGGACAAAGAAAACTGATATGCTTCTGACAGACCATTTCTTTCAGACGTATGTGTAAAGGAGAAAGGATTATAATCAAATGAAAACCTTAATTAAAATGAAAAATGTTAAAAATCCATTTTTGTATTAGGTGATTTTTTAAAGACATGGCCACAAACAAAAATGATTCGGTTGACTATTCTAATTTTCGAAAGGATGTCTTTGGGGAAGGTTGGTGTCTGGTTTCTTGGTACCAGAAGGTTCTGTACACCCCATACCCATGGTCACTCCAGTGCCACGGGACAGCCACAGTTTGCTCTCATCTGCATATCCTCCCTATCCCTGTCCACCACTCCCCACCGCCCAGCCTGTGGTCAGTACTGGCATAGCTCACTTTTCCAAAAGCAACCCACTTTTCCCAATGTGTCCCTCAGAACCTCATTTCAAATATTCTGACTCTAAGCTTGCTGTGTAGTGTCTGGGCATCAGTGTCCCAGTAACAGAACCATAACCAAGAGATATCACCAGGACCATCTACTCGAGGGATAACACAGGATCAGCTTGGCAGGCACACCCTTTGGAGGTTCCAAACTCCAGGGGGCCCTAGAACCCCTCCATCCTCCTAGCCACCCAGGAGAGGGGTATGCTCTATTTTGGTATGTACCATCCTCATCCACATCTTCATGAAGTGTTCTGGAAATATTTGTCTTCTACTCCCCCAACAATCATCTAAGCAGGATGGGAAACTTTATTTTAATAAAGTTGTCCTTCACTGAAAAAAGTCTATTGAGAACCTACTGTATATAGCAAAGAGCTGGGTGCTAAGGATATAGACACGAAAAGACAGACAGACCAAAGTAGTGGTGGGTGTTAACGATTGTCATTAGGGTCATGTTGTTTCCTTTGTTCTGACTCCATGGTCACTATAAACCTTTAGTTTTATAGGGGCTTTAAAACACTTTGATGTACATGATCTTATTTGATCTTCACAATAATCTTGTTGAATGGGGATTGTTCATCTTGCAGATAAAAAAACTGAGGCTCAGAGGTACTGAATGATTGAACCTTAAGTCATATAACCAGTCAGTGGCAGAATCAGGAATCAAAATGAAAACTTCTGACCATAAGTTCTCTGCTTGCTCTGTACATCACCCAGCCTATTGAGGGTCAAGGTGGGAAGTATTTTTCTAGGGAACCTTCTGGTGTTATCAGAACAAGTCTTGAACACCTACCATATGCAAAACCTACCCTGGTCTCTGGGAGGAAGATGTAGCAATGGGAAGATGAATGCAATACTCCCCCTACTTTCCCTACTCTCCCTACTCTCCAAAGAAGTTTAGTGAAGGGAAGAAAAGTCATGGGATGTGAACTCATTGAGGGAAGTTAATGAACTGGAAAAAAGGCAAAAGAAAGTGCTGTGTGGGATTTGGGACCTACAGGATCCAGACTGATTTGGGTAGTATATTGGGTAGGAATTATCTTTATACTCCATCTCAATTACTCTCAGGCCAAGAAGCAAAGAATAGCAATATGGTGTTCCATGCAGACTTTTTCATAGTAGAGTTAGTGTGCTGCCCAGTTGACAAAGGTATTCTGATTCCTATGAATTATCTCCTAAATTAATGATAAGTTGAAGAATATTTCAACAACTGAAAACATCACTTGGAATTTGATAATTGTGCATGAGTCCTCAAGAATTTGAAAACTTTCAGAGTACTGATAAAGTTATATGTTTTAAACTACAAAGCTAAAAAGTAGACCTTTGATCATTATTGATCATCTATGAAATTTTACCTAAAATGGTCACCTGGTCTCTGTTTTTTGTATTTATTTAGCTTTGACATTTCACAATGGTAAGGCAGAACAAACTGAACTTACTACCCTTTCTTCTGGAGGATGAGGAAAAATTCAATGAGAGTTGGCATTGGCCACCCTGGGTGGTCAAGGAAGTGTTAGTTACAGCCAGTAGGAGTAACTCTGGTAATAAAAAAATGTTCTGGACCACAGTCTCATGCTCTTTAACAAATTAATACCAGAGTAGCTGTTGTACAAAGGGGAGGCTCAAGTACGTTTCTCTTGTATGGGACTAAATTGCCTCTACAGACAATCAGTGCTTTCTTGAGGTAGGAGTAGCTATGCTGTTCACTGCTTAAAAGACTAAACAGGAATTGGAGCAACCCACTAACCCTACTTGCTTGTCCAGTCTACCCTGACCTCTCCAGGCCACAAACTAGATGAGAAGCCACCATTAGCTTCTGGCTCATGCTGAAAATAATGGAGTAAAAAAGCACCTGGAGACAGATGCTTTGTAGACTTCCTAAGGAGGAGGCTAGTAAGTAAACCCTGGGAGACTTAAAAGAGGAAACAGAGCAATAAGAAAAATTAAGGAGAGGGAGTGGCAGAGAGGAGCAGATATGTGACAGCCTCTTTCTGAAGACGTCTTACAGTTGCGTAGTGGAAGGAAATGACTTCCTGACTTGTTATGCTCCACTGTCCTACGAGGTGTACTAGATCATTGAGTATAAAACTGCGCTTACCTGCTTCGCTGTCCAGAGATCTAAGAGACTCAACTCCCTTTGTGGAGTATTAGGAGCATCATCATTGTTTATTAACACTGTTTTTTTTAAGGTACCCAAATTCATCTATTTATTTTTGCTTCAGTTAACCATACTTAGTTTCTGTTTCTTGAAGCCAAAGAACCCTACCTACTCCCTCCCAATCTTTCCAATACTGCACTTCTAAACCTACCTACCTAGATTAGCATCTACATCTTCCCCCCAACTTCCTGATGCAGTGAAAGAAGTATCTTTTCTCTCAGGAAAAGGAAATACATTCAGTGAGTTCTAGATTTCACCTTCTGCCACACTTTCAGGGACTGCATTCCTTAGGTTACTGTCTCTTTTCTCTGTCATCTCTGTCTCTCCCTGTCTACTGGATCATTCTTATCATCCATCTTAAAAGAGCTGATTTGCCCTTGTATCCCTTATCCATATCATTTTGTAGCTGATCTCCCCATGGAAAGTTGTGAAGACATGCTCTTTTCACTTTACTTCCCAATTCTCTTTTAGCTGGAATCTACCCCCAACATGCCACAGACACTGTAACTATTTTTGCCAGGTCACTGGTGACCTCTACATTCCAGATCCACTGGATATTTTCCTCTTCTCATTGTACTAGGCTTTTTGGTAGCATTGGCCAGTTAGCCCTCCCTCTTTCTTAAAGGCTCTACTTGACTCATCAGCAAGCGTTCTTGCTGAGAGCCAGGTGAAAGAGCAGCAGTGGTGGGAGCTGGGGGAGCTGAGGTGCTAGGAGGCCCAAGTGGGGGGAGGGTGGGATCTCTTTCAATTCTTACATGGCAGTAGCACAAGTGGTCTTCTTAAATAACTCAGCTCATTTCACTCCCCAGGTTCAAATCTTTCACTGATATTCCATCATGCTTAGAGCAAAATCCACACTTTTTAAAATGCCCTCAAGGAAAATGCCACATCATCTGGCCCTATCTACATTCCCAACATCAAAAGCACTCTCTTAACTCGCCCAATATTTTGCATTTTCATTTCAAAACACGAAGCTGCTTAATAGTTGTCTTCTTCTGTTTTATTTCTTGAACTATATAAAATCACTGTGGTACTTAAAACAGGAAGTCAGGGATGGAACTCTTATCCTCTAACAAATAAAACAAATATTTATAAACAAAAGTCTATCATTGCCAATCAGATTTGGGAAAGCAGCAGGCCCATGCCCATCCTGGGAGCTCTCTGTTCTTTCGAGCAAACAAAACTACAGCTACCATCTTATTATTCAATAGCAAACTTTACTGGGCACCTCAACTAAAGATAGCAGAGAGATCCTGTCTTATAATTTATTGGGCAGAAGAGACTTCAAAGAGTCCAATGTTTTATCAATATAAGTCAAGATGAAGTACAAGCCACTATATGAACTATATATTAGCTACTATATATTAGCCACCTAAGAAATGTGACAAAGCAGCTGACTTCTTCAAATAAAGACATGAGTTAGCATTAACGTCAGACTGGTCTTGTTTTCCCTGCCAAGAGTTTCTGAGATTTGGCCACAATCCTGTGCCCTCCTATTTTATTTCATATTTTTTCCCTTATACCATGACTCCCAGGGGAATGTATCAGTATCTGTGATCTGATTTTTACAGGGAAACTACCCCACCACCGCAGTCTATACCATTTTCTTATACAGCATATATTCTGTCATTTTGCAAAATTTCTAACACAATGGCAAACAATCCCCAGTTTGGCTCTGTAGGTAGAAACACCTACACACTCATTAGACCAAGAAAAGGTGTCTTTCTATGAGGTGAATAAGTGGACCAAGAGTGGTGACTTTCAAAGAATGACAGAATTAAAATTTCTACGGTTCTAATCTGTGTTGACCTATGGTTTGCAGTAGTCTGTGTTAGGGGTCAACATGCATGGCTTCTTTTTTGGACAGACATCATTTAACAAAGCTATCTAGAGGGTTAATCGAGCCAAATGTTTATCTGGATTTTATCAATGTGTTAGAGTGTGTGCGGGGGGAGCGATTTCAAGAACAAAGTAGAAAGTTATACTCCCTTTTTAAACAAAAAGTTTTTAAAGCCAAATGGCTTATTTTTTTGGCTCTTTCCTCTTGAGTTAATTTGCTTGACTATTTCATCTGCTTCCAACATATTCTTCCCCAACATCTGGGTGTAACTGAATTGAAAAGTTTTTTCATGGTTCCTTTTTTTGAAGAAGGTAAATGTGACTGGCTTAGTACATCTGAAACAAGGCATCAAGCATGCTATATCACTCGCATTGTTACATTAGAAGACTCTGCCTTCAAGTAGCTTGAGTTTGGGCTTCAGTGATTGACTGAGTCAGTGGAGGTTACAAAGATATTTCGTAGTATTAACTATGATTGGTCCATCAAACAATGAATCAACAAGGCATTTGTTTAAAACTCATGGGAGTCCAGGAATTAATTCAGTACTGTAAGATTTAAAGAAGAATATGAGCTTCAAAAAGCTTATATCATAGAAGGGAAAACATGACCAATAGCAAGCTTTCAATGGCTCCTTCACCAGGCCAGTTATCATTTTCCTGTTCTTACAAGAACTCACCACCCTACAGTCTTAAGATAGGCAGAGTTTTGAAATCAGCACATTTCACTACAAAAATGTAAGCACTTAGATCCCTGGGACTTGCTATTCCATTCCCAGCACACCAGCAACATTTCCAACCTTCCAGTTTCTCCCTATTCCTTCATGCTTTCTGTTATTTGGATATGGGTCTGTCTTCTCAATTTGGAAAGGCAGGGAGGTGGGAGTATGAGGGCTCCCTTTGAGTGCTAGGATGATACAACTTATTGATAATTGTATCCTCCACCAACTAGCATTTACCGTGGCACCTGACACATAATTGGTACTCCAAGAACTGAGAAAATTCGGAGTTTAAGAAAAATTTACTAGTTGATCATATGAAATCAGATGGGAGGGTGGAAGACTGGAGTCAGGCAGGTTGGCTGGAAAGGGGCTGTTAGACTTAACCCTTTGATGATAAAGAGCCAAGTTGAGAAATGGAAAGGACTCAAAAAGGTAAGAGAAATCGGGGTAGGGGGGAATCGGTAGAACTTGATGATTATCAGGCATGATGGGAAAAGGCTGTGGGTGAGCAAGGATGAAGGCAAGAGAAACATTAGAAATGACTTCAAAGTTTTGAGCTGGAATAACCGTGAGAGAAGGGCACATGGTAGAAACAAGGAACTTAGAAGGGGAACTGGTTTTGTGGGGGAGATGATGAGCTCAGTCAGAGACTGTTGAATATGAGACGATGGGAAGACTTTCCAGTGAAAATGAGCAGTGGGCAGTCAGAGATGTGGGAATAATCTTGAGCAAGGGGCAGGACATGAGCTGTAAATTCGTGAGTCATCAGCCCCGTGTGCTTGCAGGCATGAGAATGGAGATAATCTATGCAGTGTGGTGCCCAGAAGGAAGAGTGAAGACCAAGGACAGGGCCTTGGGTAAGAAGGGGCATAAAGGCAGACAAGAGACTCGTGGAAAACTTCAGGAGAATTGGAAATTTAGCAGGGAAACAAGGAGAATATGATCCTGGAAAAATGAAAGGATGAAAAATTTCCAGGAAGTAGTGGGTGAAAATGTAATGAGGGTGATGGCAGGATTAGTGAGAATGAGCTTGAAAGGAAGGACATTGGACATGACAACATCAATTGGTGAGTTCTGGTAGTCAATTTGGGCAAAAAGCTAGAGAGGGAGCTTAGATTTCTGGGAGTTAAAGAGGAGTTAAGGAGAGAGGAAACAGAATATGAACCATATAATAAAAAAAAGTCAGTGAAAAAGAAAGAATTGTGGCTAGAAAGGACAAAAATACATTATTTTTGTGAGAAACATTTTAGAAAATACTTTATCATATTTGTTAAACGAGGGATTTTTTTCCCTACCTCTCCTGCCCACATGAAAACTAGAAGTTCAAGTTGACTTTTATTATTCTTAAAGGAAAACTGAATCACAGTGTGCACGGACTCACGCACACACACACATACAAAGTTCCCAAACTCCTTCTAGTGCCACAGGACCTCACTTCTCAAAATTTGGGCTTCTAGATAAAATCAAATGGAAACTTTCCACAAATTGCAAGTTGTACCTTTAATGAAGTCTGGGCAGCAACCATTACCCAAAGCTGCCTACCCCGCATAGTAATGCTCTTATTTGAACAGTTCATCTCAGCCTTTTTCCTACTGCTGTTGATACACCTTTTGTGTAAAAGGAACTTCATATTGAATCCCATGCCTGTCCTTTAGCCTACCATGTTAGGGGCTTTTAAAATATGACTACTTCCATCATTCTTGAGTGGTCAGTCCTACCATGGTTTCAACATAGTCCCTGAGAAGATTTGGAAACCTCAAGAACCACCCTCTAAGCCTGTGCCAAGGAACAGCAAGACCAATAGCTTCATTCTCCACACCACACTCATTTGTCTAAGGCCAGCCTGTCTCCTGTCACTCTGCCCCTACCTTGTTCCAAAACATAAAGACCTGCCTTTTCAAGGTGAAAGAAGATGTCACATGTGAACCTAGAATGTGTATCGATTGTTTAAGTGTTTAATATAATTTCAAACATGGTACCTATGGTGCTGCTTGACCAAATTTAGATTTGAATATAAACTTTTATAAGTTTAGTTTGGAAAATAAAGTTTCTCTTAAACCTGAAAATAGTAAAAACAGATGCCTTCAGATAAAGAAATACAATAAACCTATAATTTGGATTGGGGGATTTAAAAAGAAAAACTACCAAATTCTAAAATGCACAAGTTTGAAGCCTAGTAAATTTTCATAAAGTGATCATGTACTCATGTAACCAGTGCCCTGACGAGAAAATAAAACATGAGCAGCCCCTCAGACGCCCCTCAGACGCCCCTCTCATAGACCTTTTTGGTCTCTACCTTCCCACATAGGAAACCATTATCCTGACTTCTAAAACCAAATATTAGTTTTACATGTTTTTATGTTTTGTAAAAACAGAGTTATAGTGTACATATTCTCTTGTGTCTGGCTTATTTTGCTCATCATTCTGTTTGTGAAATTTATCTGTGTTGCTGGAGTTTGTCATAGTTGGTTCAATATATAAAAATGCTGCAATTTATTTGTCCATTCTTCTGTTGATGAGTATTTGAGTTGTTTCCATTTTGTGGCTATTGCAAATAGTGCTGCATGGAATCTTATTGTGTCTTCTGATGCCTATGTGTTTTCTTTTCTCTTAGGTATAAATGGGGGTGGGGGTGGGTGGCGGAATTGCCTGGCCATACAGCACGCACAAGGTCAGCTCAGTAGATAGTGCCAAACAGTTATCCAGGGGGTTACCCCTACTTGGCCTCCCACCAGAGTTTACTTGAGCTCCAATTGTTCCATATCACCAGCATTGTCACGTGTTTTCAGGTTTTTCATCATTTGTTTTGTTTTTGCCATTCTGATGGGTTTGGCACACTTTTTGTTGCAGCTTTTCAGGTATACAACATTATAATTCGATATCTGTATATACTATGGCATGCTTACCACCAAAACATTCTCTGTAGAGACCCCAGTGTCAGGAACAACAGCATAATTATTCTTTATTCTCAATCAACATTACTGATATTGAGAATTCCCAATTGTAAGAATTTACAGTTCTGAAAATGACTTTCCCTAATATGTGAAACTCACTTTGTATTTACACTGAATGGAGATTTTACTGGGTCTTCAATCATACAATTCATAAAACTAAACTTAAGTGCTAGAGTCCCTCAATTCTACTTTCAGATGTCTTAAAAAATAAACAGAAGATAGGAGGGAGGAGGGAGGAAGAGAGGGAATGAGGAAGGCAGGCAGACATTGTCGATTCTCATTAGCCAAAGGGACCTCAAGAACAATTGTTTTCGACACCAAAAAAAGAACAGGCTCCACCAGAGAATCTTTGATTGACTTTAATTTCCTTACAAGTGTATTATTCTTTGGGCATGTCCATACCAAATGCACACACATGCATGTGTGTGTACATATTTATATATGTGTAAAACAAAGTATATAATGTAAATAACAGTAAGTGAATAAAGCACGGAGATCTATGAGAGGCTATTCCAGACTACGGGTCTCTCCAGCACGTTGAATATGGCTTGACTGGATGACGGTTGCTGGGGATGCCCCTGAAATGCCTGGAATCTTAAAAATCATCACTTGAACTAACTGTACAACTCCTCAAAAATCCCCCAAAAAGTTTTGGGAGAAAAAGAAAGAGAGAAGAGTCCTTCACCTGGCTCAGCACCCAGTGTAGATATTCTCAGAAGCCAGTCCCAAAATCAGCTTCCCAAGACTTTCAGGTCATGCTTGCTCTGTCTCTTTGAGATCCAACAATGCTGTTAAATCTCCCCGGCAGATCCCTGAACAAAGGAGGAACCCCCTCCATCCCTGCAGGCCATGCTGTATTCACCCCATTATAGCATCACAGCCCTCCTAGTGTCCACCTCTGTGTACCTGTAAGCTTCCCTAAAAAGGCTGTGAAATTCAGAAGGGCAGAGCCCAGCTCTTACTCATCTTTGATGTCACTCAGAGTCACAAGTACTTTGCAGGCACAGAGCAAGGCCCAAGAACACATATGGAATTGAACTGTCCCTGGGCCAACTTTGTTCACTCCGAATGCTGAGTTGCCTACAAGTTAAAAGAAAAAAAAAAGCAGGTGCTCTCTTCTGCAATATGGAACCATTTAGATCATGTTTCTATCATTTTAGATATTTCTACTCTCCCAGCACAGACACATACATGCACACACACCCTTTCCTCCCTCTCCTCTTCTCCCTCTCTTCCAAATATGCATAAGCACTGCAAAGTCACTCTCCTTTCACTGATGAATCACAGCCTGGCTAGCTTCAGCCCATTAAGAATGAAAGCACAGCTGGAGTGGCATAATGGAAAAGGCCAAGGCTGCAAAAGGAGCAGTGAATTCTACTCCTATCAGCCATAAAGGGCTGTGTGGCCCTTGCCTTTCAAACCTCACTTTTCCCATGCAGTGGGTGGTCTCCTAGCTTCCTTCAGGAACACTACAAAGGTGCCTGCCTGCCTCCATAATTCCTCAGAAGGAGGAAGCTTCCCTTGCTCTTCTCCCTGATTCATCCCAGACACTGTCAAAGGCTGAGCAAGGTCTGATTTTCTGTTTGCTCAGAGAGCAAGTCGGTTACATCCAAGATCAGTTTATTAAATAAAAGTGTGGTGAGAGTGCTTTCCTGTCTGTCTTGGCAACAAGATACTTGGAAACAGAAACCCAGCAACTGGACTTGCAGCAGTCAAAACTCACTCTCCCTTTCCAAACCAAGCCTGCTTAGCTAATTGGATGAGGGGAAGGAGATTCCTCAACCAGGAGCCAGAGATTGCGCACCAGCAACCCAGCCAAGAGTTTTTCTAAAGAGCTCAGCACTGCTCCCCCTGCCTATGGCCAAAGAACCATCATTTTCTATACTTTCATCAGATTACTGCACACCAGAGTAGATGAAGTCTTGGCTTTCTCCTAATCCTGAAGCGGTTGAATCTTACAAAGTCTAAGCAGGTTTTCTCCTCAGAGCTGTCTAATCCGGGGTGGGGTCCACAGCAACCCCGTGTGTGAGCCTGTTTGCCTTTTCTCCAAAAGCCAAGACAAAAGAAGTGACCCTGGGTAGACACGAGAAGTTTGCTGAAGTTTTGATTTTTCCAGCACAAAGTAAAAACCGAACATGGAGACTGACGGAATGTTGACTGGAAAAAAAAATAAAGTTGATTATCTTCCAAAAAGCATGGGTCTAAAGGTGTGCCCGGATGTTTTAACAAGACACCTGAAGGGAATTCCAATGTAATTCCTCTTCAGGAAGAATAAAAGATAAAATTAATTCTGGCCTCCAAGATCAGCAGTGAGACTCTGATGGCAACATAACTTTTTTTGTCTTTCTTTTTCTGCCTCTCTTTTCATTCCAGGCTGAACACAGCCAAGCACCAGATGTTCACAGTGGTAAACTGTTGGAGTTCTCTGCAAAGGCTGCTCAGCCAGTTGCACTTGGGTGGTGGTTGTCCCCACGGCTCTCTCACCCCCTCCCAATACTGTTTTTTTTTTAAGGTTAAAGTTCAACCCCAGCTAAAACTGCAGAGAGTGGGGGTAAATGTCTGACCACAGCATAGAATGGAGTGGTGGTGGGGGAGGGGGTGACTTTCTCTGTAGTTGTGTGTCCTAGATTTTCTGAAATGATTACATTCTGAGGACTCAGAGGCAGCTCATGCTTTCAAGTCTGAATGCTGACTCATGTCCTCCCCTTCAGGGCAACGGAAAGGAAGGGTGGAGATGGAAGATGGGGGATGGGGAGCATGGTAGGAACTTGCAGGGGGCGGTTGGGGGAGCAGAGAGAGAGGGACTGAGGATGCCAGCAAGACTCGTTTTCTGAATGCAAGACTTCCGGTGATCAAGACTCATGCAACTTGATGAAAAGTGTCTGCAAAAGTTGTCTAGATGGCACTTTCTTGTCATTTTTCAGTGCACTCCTGTCCTTGTTTTACTCTGAGATCTTTGGAACTCACACAGTTACTACCAGGGGAGGGAAAATATCAAAAGGCTATTTCTGTCTTGTTTGCAAGGATCAGTGAAATGAGTCAAATAAATTGAGGCAGGATGGAGAGGAACATAATTCAGGCTGATCTAGAAGGGAGTCTTTGCTGAGACTTAAAAGTGTTGTTTCCTCCAATGACTTAAACGGGTTCATGAAAGTTTGGGTCATTTACGCAGATGACCATCCGTGGGGACTTTGAAGATCCTGATCTTTAAAATAGCCAGCAGTTTGATGATGCCATTTCTCTGGCTACTAACAGGAAGCACACACACATTCTTTCCTTGGCTCGGTACTACTGGAGTTCTTCCACCAGGAAAGCCCATGGTGGTGGGCCCAGAAAGCAGCCCTCCGGTGACTCTGGTTTAAAACCAGCATCTTATGTTACATTTCTGGTATATACAGATGTGTCTTCCACAGAACGGATGGTTCATCATTTGGGGTGGTTTTATTGTACTCAGATAATCATTTTTTGACCACTGGTTCATTTGTTCCACAAATATTTATTCTGTGCCCACTAAGTGCTAGTCAGGTACCTTGATGGGAGCTGAGGGTATAAGGCATTCTTGTCTACTGGAGAGCATGAACATGAGCATGCTCACTTGCACACATTAAATACACACAGATGTATTTAAATCACACATGCTGTGATGAGTATTGTAAAGAAAATGAACAGGATGCAGTCGTAGGTTTGGAGGATTGGGTGAAATCACTTCTCTGTAAAGTAAGAAATGATCAGTTCTGCTGGCTGGAGTAAAGTGCTGAGACAGGGTCTCTTTCACCTTTACAGCCCCTATGCCTAGTCCAATGATTAGCACACAGAGAACATTTAATTGTGCGGCTTGAAGCTTCCCTTCCACTCACTGTAGATGCTCTTAGGACAGACATTCAGTCAGAGCGCACTGGCCCATCGTTCAGTTGTTGCTGCCTGGAGACTCTGAAATGCCCTCCTCCATCTGCCTCCTGGTCCATCTCCAAGCCCTTCCCCCACAGTTTAGCACCTAAAGAGGGAACAGGTCTCCAGCACAGCTGGAGGCTTCATGACCCTGCTCTAGCGTTCCTGCTGGTACCCATTGTAAATTGTGAGTGCTCCAGCTGTCTTGCCTATTAGATATTTCAGAAATGATCACTGTTCTAGAACTGAGAAGGTACATGCTCAGCCACCTGCCATGGGGGAAATGGTAGGATTTTGACAGAACTCTCCCCTTTATCAGTCTCTTTACTGCCATCAAATACTATCTCCTTACTCCAAGTCCTGGAACAGAATGGTGGAGAAATTAAACAGACATGCTCCAAGCTGTTCACTGTTACAGACCTTAAAAGCATAAGGTAGACTATGTGTCAGAAAGTAGTACTGAGTGAGAAAAGATAAGACATTCGTATTATCTCAGCAAGTTTGATTTTGGGTAAAGACAGTGGCATCGAAGTCACAGTTCCCTCCTCAGGGTTCTATCTGGCATTTTGGTACCTGTGACAAGTCAACCAAACAGGGAAACGCTCTTCCAACTGTAGGAATAGAAAAAAAAAATCTATTTAATTCTTTTTCCTATATGAATATAAAACATATATTTGCATGTTTAATATTCAAATGACCATTAAAATAATAGGAAGATACATCATTAAGTTTAAGGACTCAAGATGTAATTCAGAGTGCACTTTTGGAAATCTATAAACACTTAATCTCAAGTAACTCATCTTGCTCTTTATGACTGGTCACTGCTGAAATGAGGTCTCATTTCCCTTTTACTGATTTCAGAAAGCTCTTTCTGATCAACGCCCTTTCTTCCTGCTCTAGCTCCTGCTCACGGGCTTCACGTTCATTTAGACTTCGAAAGAGCCCCAGACCCACCAGTCCTGTCCCTTCTCAGCTGCCTCTCCTGCTTCTCCTAGTGGAAAGGAAAACATTTCTTTCTTTTATGTGGTGTAACTAAACCCAGTTCCTCTCTCAATAGAAGAGAAAAAAAAAAACCATGAGGTTGTGACCATAATGTCAGTTCTCTCTGCTGGCATCCTTCTTATCAGAAAAAAAAATGAACCTCTCTTCTACAGTCCAAACTCAAGTTTTATGCCTTTAAGAACTCTGGTTCGTTGTAAGCTGAGAATAAGCCCATCCTCCAGGAGCAGCAGGAGCGAGCCTTCGAGTGGAGCCTGTAAGGCCTGGAGTCGCTGTTGTTACTCGCCCCACTCCCCACCCATTTTATGTGCTTTTTTCACATTTATTTTGCCTTCTCCAGTCCCACTTCTCTTTCTTCTCTTCTGCCTCTACCCCTGATGCAGTGATTCTCAACCCATGTGCCACGAGAATGGTTAAAACACGCAGTACCTGACTCTTTGGTCAGCGGCATTCACCTCTTTTCCCCTAGATTGACAAATAAAATGATACCAGCAAAAACAACAATAGCCATCTAACATGAATAAATCAAAATTATACTTTTTTTTTATCAGATTGGCAAAAAATCATATTTTTGATGTGCCTTAGGATTTTAGTCATGAGTTTATAAGTGCCATGAGATAACAAAAGGTTGAAAATCGCTGCCCTAATGGGATCACTCACTCAGTTATGCCAGTCCATTTCACTTCAACTCATGTTATTAGTTAAAGGAATACATGCAAAGGTACTTTGTAACAGGTAAGGTGTATTACAGATACACATGATTATTACTAAGTACTGATTATGTGCTACTCTTTTTGCTGAGATGCAGGTGCGAGTGGTGGAGCAAACAAGATGAAAAGCCTTGACCTTCACATTCCAAGAGCCTAGTGTTTAATAGAAGAGATGGAAGATGCTTAAGAAAAATACAGTGACTACAGAAGGAATTGCAGACCATGGGCTGTGAAGTGGTCTTCCAAACATACCAGAGAGGCAGGAGCACAGCAGCCCGCCTGGAAAGCCATGTGAGTGAGACTTCTCCTGGCAGAAGTGATAAGGGCATTGAAAAAAACCGAAGGCATATGGTATGTTTCTCACTTGGGGATTCACATTCATGAAAGAGGTGGACCCCTTCCAAAGAGGAAAGAATCCCATCAGATCAAAATAACCCTGAGAAAGGGTGAATGAGGACTGTCTTCACTTGGCCATATCTTCAGTCCTTGATGGTACTGAACGTGAGAATTAGGTGTCCAAGTTTCATCTCTGTTTTTAAAGATGTCAAGTTACACTGAGATCCTTGAATAAATATGACAGAAATTCACCTGTACGCAGAAAGGAGACAAGACCCCTTCAGTCTGGTTAAGGATTTGAAGAGACTAAGGGTTTCCCTGAGGCATGGAGAACAGCCTGGGAGTGGGGGTGGAGGTAACATTCTTTTCTAACCAAACCACAAACACTCTCTTATAAAGAAAGGTGCATTTAGAAGGAATGTGCTCCCCATACATCACCTCTGATTAACTTTTGGGCAACTTTCATGGGCAGGAAGGCTTCCATTCAGGAGCAGACAATTCACCTGATTACCTGGTAGGTCTTAGGTCATCTCCTGAGAATGGGAACAATGCCCCTCAGACTTGTGAAGGAAACTCAATCAAGCAGCTCAGGAGGGCAATGAAGCGTTGGAAGAGCCATTGAAGGTGATGTTTACTCTCGGTTTTTTGTGTTTTTTTTTCCTTTTTCTGGATGGAGGTAGATAACATGATGTCTTTTACTAGAAACTACATCTGGGAGATTTTTGTTTTTCTCTTTGGGGCTTTTAGCAGTCTGTATTCAAAAGATCAACACAAAACCTCTGTTTACTTTCTGTCCTGGAAGATACTGTCAAATCTGTTTTGAGCACTTCCTAGAAAATCCTCCCCTCCCCGACTCCAGCAAGCTTCTACAGTTTGGCTACAGAAGGATGTTTACCTCTGACACTTACCATCAGGGTTCAAACCTTATCAACCTTTTACCAGCCCTGAACACACAAAGCCACACTCCCCTCAAAGGACCCTGGGCGCTCCTGAATTCATTTCAATTATTTCCCCCCTAACTTTTGTAAAACAGCAGAGAAACTGATCTCATCCTGTTACAGAACAAACAAGGGGGGGCTTGGGATGATATGCTATTACTGAAAGAAGCCCCCAGGTCTGTTATGTCTGCCACCAGAGGAAAGATGTCTCTCAATGCCAGAGATTCATGAAAAGGAAAGGAAATGTTTATTTAATGCTATACAAACTTAAAATAGTGACCTAATGTCTTCATCAAAAAAATCCTAAAGTCCCTTAAAACACCCACAAACAGACAGTCCTTCCTTCCCCCTTTGCCCAGTCCAGAGTACTGTATCTCAGGAAAGGAAATAGAGGTCCATGACTCTGGCAGTCCTCTGGTTATTCCCAGTTAGTACTCCATCTCAACTGGGAGACCTCCCTGGGTTCCTGACACCCTCAGCTGAGTCGCCAGGATCTCTGCTAAAATGAGGTGGTGGTTCCCCCTTCTAAAGCTGCGGGGGTCCCCACTCTGGCAAAGGCACATGGTCCTCTCTCCCAGGGCCACAGGAGTCCCCACTCAGCCAAAACCGTGTGCTTCTCCCCTAATGGCTGCTGTGTCTGGGTTTAAATCCCCACGCCAATCTTCCTCTGCAGCCCCATTTCCGACTCCTCCTACACTCGGGCACACTTGCCCTCAATCTGCTGTCTTCTCCAGCTTTTCTGGTCACCATCGTGGGTCTGGGCAGGTGTGATCCCATGTCATGGAGCCAATCTTCTCCGAGCTCCCACACAGGTGCTGTAACTCGGGGGACCTGCCCCCCAGTCACATCTTAGGGGGAGGTCCCTTTCCATCTCCCTGGCCTAGAGCATGGCCATAGCTATTTAGCATATCTAAGTGACCAGCCAAAGGCTATAGGTATGTTAAATGACCATGCCATGGATTAGCTGCAAAGCTGCCCTGCACATTCTTGCTCTGTGTGCCCCTTCTTCCAACTCACACCTGTGGGGGAAGGGATGGAGACATCTTAAAATCTCCTGGACACCTTGAGTTCTGGACCTCATTTCAAATGCCTATTTGGGGTCCCCCCTCTTGGCTACACCCTGTAACAATCCCATTTGAGACAATTTTTGTCAGCTAAGAGAGGAAAATATTCAAAGATGAGAGCACAAGGAAATTTTAACCTAGACTTTCAAGGGTGGTGGGGGCAGAGAACAGAGTGAATAAGCTTAGAATTGCTGCAGTTTTAGCCTTTCCAAGGGAAAGTAAGGACAGAACTGTAATTAGATTCTCAGATAATAAACTTCTGATTATATCCACTTTTTTCCTCTTTCACATGTGTTCAAAATCACTACTTCTTTGGCAAAGTAGAAAAATTGAATATTTCTGAGTTGACAACAGAAGCCAGAGTTGGGCAGGTGGGGAATATTCTCTAAATTTCACTCAAAGCAAAACTAACCACCAAGATGTCAGAAAGAGCTAGTGGGTGAAATAAAGCTCCATATCTTGAGAAGAGGTGGAAGAGAGGGAGTGAGAACTGGGCAGTTTCAAAACTACCAAATCTAGGATTCAGTGGGTTTTGCTGGCTAGTCACTGTTGAAATTAGACCTACAAAGAAAGATCCAACAAGAGAGATGGTAGGATCAGACAGCTAGTGCAGCCTTTTTGTGCCAAAAGACCTTGTAGAGAGGGAATGCTCATCATTATTCTCAAGAAGGGGGTGGGGGAAGAGAACTCCTTCTGGTATCTACCCACACAGAAAATTTTTGGACTTCTTACCATGGAAATATGAACTTAGAGGAAAGGAACAGACCCCTGGGGACTTCCATCCTGAGCCTTTCTGAAAGGGAAATGCCGAGGAGCACATCCAGAAAGGAAGAGACTGGCAAATGGATTTGTGCAGACACCAGATGTGTCTCCACAAGCTGCACTTACTCACTGGGTAGTCGGGCTTATCACCAGTCTTGGCTGCTCCCAGCCCATAGCCCACTTGTCAAGCCCCAGCAGAGCCCACAGTTTATTGAAAAATCACATTGCTGCACCCATCCCTGCTCAAAACACGCAAAACCCCTGCAGCATCCTCAGCCTCATAGACAGTCTCATTTTAGTTGCCCTGCTTAAAATCTTTGATCCCTCAGGGCCAGGACTTGGACACTAGACACACTTTGGGGCCTTCGTTATTCTGAAGACAAATTCCTTCACCCCAGAATAAATCTCCAACTTTCTAAAGTCTCATTAAATAGGACTGGGTGGGGTAACCTTGGGAGAGTGCTAATTAACTTTCCTTGTATGTAATTGCTCCCTATTTCTTTTTCCTGCAGAGGAGAATTCACAACAGCACTTACACAAAGTCATACGGAAAATACTGAACTCAATATCCATTCCTTTCCCTTTGCAAACACCAGCACATGCTGATCACAGCAGGTGGAACTGCAGCCGTACTCCAAGAATACCTACCGATTCGGTGACGTGCTTTCTCCAGATCCAAGGCACACATATGCTCCAGGTTCAAGATAAATTAGAGAGAGTGGAAAAGAAACCACAAAACATGTATGCCTTCCCCAGTTCCAGGGCTGCTCCAGCTCCATTGTATGCTTAGGATTACACAATCTTTTCATCTAAATGGGGGTGGGGGGACTGGATGAAAGACAGTGAAGGGATTAGCCAAAGAACATACATGCATAACCTACGGATGCAGCCATGTGGTGACAGCCAGAGGGAAGAAGAGGTGAGGGCAGGCGGAAGGTGGGCAAAGGGGTGGATGGGAATGGGGACATCTGTAATAGTGTAAAGGTGAAAATAAAGTTAAAAAAATTAATTGATCATGTGAAGACTTAAAACATGTTCACCTATAGATGGAGATCAATAGTTCTTGAAAATATAACTCATAAGGACTGAAAAGGGGGATTGTTCTGAAATAAAAGGCACCGGAAAAGTGCCTTTTCTATGTTTTTAATATTTTTCATGGAGAGGACCTAGGTGAGAATGTCTGAAGGCCTGAGTTCCAGGCCCAGCTTTGCCTCTGACTAGTCACCACAGAACTTTTCTGGTACAAAGATCTCATAGGAAACGACGGTGGTTAACTGACAAGTTTCTAAGGCTCCTCATACACTGAGAAGTTCATGACACATATTCTTCACATGAATATTGAATTATCCAGTTACCCACGGCCATTCAAACTGACCTTTGCCCACTGCCAAGCCTACTGCAGCCAAAGCCGTGCCAGCTGCCCAGCCAAGAGGGGCAACCGGCCTCTGAGAGTTGGGACTCTGCTGTGTTCCTAAACCCCACAGGCTGTCCCTTTGACTGCTAATGGCCTGCTTCTCTTCTTCCCCCTGTTAGTAGAGATCCCTCAGTGTGAACTTTCTAGTTGATTTAGCCAAAATCACCTGGCAGATGTGCATCTGGGAGGATTGCCATGCATGGAACAGTAGAACATTAGCTCATCAAAAAGCCTCAGAAACTATCAGGATGAGTGGCCTCTAAGTTCTCAAGGGGATACAGAAGACCCATTAGAATTGTAGGAAAAATATTAGATCAATTTTTAAGATTTAGTTTATTGTAACTCTTTTAAACTTCCATCTTAGGGGTATGTTTTATAATATACTTAATAATTAGAATCTTACAGATTCATATTATTTATAAATTAGTATACATTTTGAAGCATACATGATAAATTTTTTGTTGTTACTTATATGAGTATGTGATTTAAAAATTTCACAGATCACAGACAACGGTATGGTGGTTGCCAGAGAAGAAGAGGGGTGGGGGGAGGAAGAAAAAGATAAAGGGTGTCAAATATGTGGCGATGGAAAGAGACTAGACTTAGGGTGGTGAACACACAATGCAATATACAGATGACATATTATAGAATTAAACACTTGAAACCTATATGTTATTAACCAATGTCATCTCAGTAAGTTTTGTCAGAGTTCAAAGGTTAATCATACATGGTTTCAGACTAAGTTCTGTCCACTATCTGCTTTTGTAAATAATGCTTAATTGGAACACAGTCACACTCACTTGTTTCCATGGCATCTGTCACTGTTTCCAAGCTATAATGGCAGAGTGCAGTAGCTACAGCAGAGATGGTATGACCCACAAACCCTACAATATTTATTATCTGGCCCTGTACAAAAAAATTCACTGACCCTGGATCTAGACCAACCACCTCATTTTTATAGATGAAGTAATTGAAACTCAGAGATGTCAACTAAATTGGCAAAGCAGGACTTTTCAAAACATTCTTCAATGAATGCTTTGTGTATGATATTACCCTGTCATCTCCATACCTTGTGCTCTTGCAAGTCTTTTGACATCCAAACTAAAATATTATTAGACTAAAATTCCACTTTATCCACAAAGGCTGTATCTACCTGAGCTCACTGCTTACCTTGCCGCTATGCCTCGTCCCCCTCTGCTGGGTCGTGTCAGCCTCCCTGAGCCACCACGCTGACCCGCTCCTGCCAAGAGATGCTGCCACACTGCTCATTCTCCATTTAGCCTAAGCAGAAGATCGTCTGTTTTCTTCGGTACTCTCTAATTAGTACACTATATTTCTTAAAACACTGGGAAATACAGTAGCCAATAACACATTTAATTATTTGGAATATCAGGCAAGGGTGCCAATACTGGTCAGATAAATAGGTCAGAACTCTTCAACTGTGGAATCATCAAGGGGTCGCACTCTGCCCACCCAGTGTCCACTTCCTCAAGCACATGGACTTTCTAGTCATTGTTGCTAAGACAAGCAGGTGCTAGTATGGAAGGTCATCCTCAGGAAGGGGAATTAGTCTGAGACTGGATTTCATGATGGGATTACTTAAGTTAGCGGCTCTCTAATGTTGGTCCATCACCAGCAGTAGCAGCATCGCATAGAAACTTGTCAGAAATGTCAATTCTCAGGTCCCATTAAAACTATGGAATCAGAAATTCTGTGGTGGTGGGGTGTGGCACAGAATTCTGTGTTTTAACAAGTCGTCCTGTCAATTCTGATACTTGCTGCAGTTTGAAAAACACTGATTTAAGGAATTTGGCTTCGCAGCCAGTGACCAGGAGTGCCCCTTTGCAGTCTCAATCCTGCCAGTCTTCACGGCGGCCTTACCTCATTCTGCACCGTGGGCTCACTGCATTTTTTTAGTGCTTATCAAAGACTTCCTAAATATAAAACTCTATGTAAAAATGGATTGTGTACCTCTATCTCTGTGAACACTTAACCAGTACTATGGAGTTCATGGGCTAATGCAGGAAGCAGATTTTTCATGAAAAAAAAAAATCACATGCAAACAAAGACGAAAATCCAGCCAAGCATTTTGAAGGAAAGGAATAAAAGTTGCTACATGAATGTTTCATGAATGAACTTGACTTAAATGGGGACAGTTCCCTTGGGGAACTGACATTTGAACTAATCTATCTGCAGGATAAGACACAAAATGGGAGAAAGCACTGTTCGCGAAGAGGGAAAAGTATGTGCAACAGCCCAGTAGCAGAAGGAGAGTGAAATTCTGAAGAACTGAAAGCAGACCCATGGGGCTAGAGTGCAAAGTGGGGGGTGAATGTGGTATAAGAGGAGACGAGGAAGCAGGATGCACCCACGCTAAAGATTTTGTTAATTGTTCTAACGGTTACATCACTCTGGCTGCTGTGTGGGAAACTGCAAGGAAGCTAGACTGGAGTAAACTTTGTAGGTTTACGTCTGGCATGGGCCAGACATGAGGGTAAATTAGTCCAAGGAGAGGTAGAGAGAAGTAAAGATTTTAGAAGATATTCAATTACTAGCAATATAGAAAACTTAATGTCATGGCATGTGAGAAAGAAGAAGTTGTCAAGGAGGCTTCCTTAGCTTCTGATGTAAGAAACTGGATAACTTCTCTCAGATACAGAGAACACTGAAAGAGGAGCAGGTAGGGTAGAATTGGGGTAGTTATGGGAAGTCTGTGATGTCTTTTTTTAATGGGTATGTTGGGGGTTCCTTTAATATTAACAAATGCGGAGTTCAGGTAGACAGTAGTAAAGTTGGTCTGGAGTGCAGAAGATCTGAGCTGAACATATAAAATTGACACTCATAGGCATACAGATGAGAATTAAAGATACAGGTTCACATGATACTTCCCAGGGAGAGTGAGAACGAAGAGGGTCTGCTTGAGAAAGATAAATGCTGTGTGGTTGCACTTTTATGTGGAATATAAAAAAGCTGAAGTCATAGAAACAGAGGACAAACTAATGGAAGCCAAGAAGGGAAGAAGGGGAGAGATTGGTCAAAGGGTAGAAACTCCCAGTTCTAAGATGAAAAACTTCTAGGGATCCAGGAGCAAGGAGAGGAGCGGAAAGATGACAAGTGAAACAAAGTGGAACAAATTTTGAAACAAAAGTGAAAGGAAATTTCTCCATTCAATTTGTTTAAATACTCTTTATGATCAGTTAATAAGAATGCAAGGAAAATATAACATTTCATGTAATCACTATTTAAAGTATTTTTTTGCTTCACCTACTTGTTTTAGAATATGCATTGTTCAAATAACTGAAATAAAGATCATTAGGGTTATGGAAACTGCTATTCTTAAATTTATGTAAATATTGGTAATGTAATAGAAGCATATTTAAGTTATGTTCTCATTATATTAATAACACCATTTATTGTTATTGTATAATAACTAGAAAATAAGGAAAATGATAAAGGAATATACAAAAAATAAAGGATGGTCATAATTTCATGAATAATAAAAAAAGATGAAAAAATTCTAGGGATCTAATATACAGCATGGTGACTATAATGAACAATATTGCATTGTATACTTGAAAGTTGCTAGGAAAGTAAATATTAAATGTTATTGGCATGTATACCACAGACACACATACACGAAAGGTAACTACATGAAGGGAGGCATGTGTTAACTAACCTAATTGTGGTAATCATTTTGCAATATGTATTGTATCAGATCATATTGTATACCTTAAAAATTACACAATATAATATGTCAATTATATATCAATAAAGTGGGGGCCGAAACCAATTCTTCAGGAAATACATGAAGTCAAGCATATGAGGGAGAGCTTCCTCTCAGGGATGACTAAGAAGACTATAGAGGTTGTGGGGACAAAGAAAACAAAACAACACAAAAATCAATGGAAGAAAATGGTTTTGGTGGGGAGGAGCTGGTAAAGATCTCCACTCCCAGGGTAGAGCTCCAGGCAGAATCCTGTTTTGTAAGAGGACATAGCGATAAACAGGACCCTTGGCAAGAAATGTGTTAAAGCTGGAAAAATCATCAGAATTTTTTTCAGAAAAAAAAAAAGACTCTGCCCTGTAAGACTTTATTTCTCATTTTGGAGATACCAATCTTTCCAGCATTGATACAGTAATTAAAAACTAGTCAAACAGAAATAAATATTGGACCAAATTTTTCCTGTTAATTAAGGAACCTGAAGAAGCCACTAAGGACAACAATGGAAGGCTTTCTTGGTGCTGGCTAAGACAGCAAAAACAACCCTCTCAGCTCTAAAACCATGCCATAGGGGAATGACATCAAGTAAATATCAAATATGACTCATCCTCAATCAGCTCAGGCAAGGGGTAACACAGCACAGGATATGTGCAGATAATGGAAATCATGTAAAAGCAGTAATTGCCACAATAGATAAGTTACTGCTTTGTATTTATAAATTCTTTTTAACAATAGCTTCTACAACTTCCCACTTGGTCTGTTGAATAGTACCTCATATCATCAAATCTAGTCTATACCCAAAGGCTATCTGCCACACAAGGTTTATGTCTTATTCTTCTTCGTGATTCCCGGTAATGCAAACAAAAGTTAGAATATGAGCATATGTAGAAGGCAAGCTAGTTATTGACTGACAAGGGATATGAGGGAGTGCTGTACACATATAATAAGTATTTGAACTGTATACTTAGGATTTGTATGCTTTATCATATGTATGTCATACTTCACTAAATATAAAATAAAATAAACATGAACAGAAATATTTGATTTCAACAAGTTTACTCTGAATTGCCTAACCTGAGGCTGTCACCAGGTGCACTAAACCATTAACTTCATTTTAACTTTATTTTGCATAATTCTTTGACAAGAATGGGCAGGGTGGGAGGGTGCAGGAGGGAGTGGTTGGCCCTGGAGGCCTGAACCTGTCGCTCACATCTTCTGTACTGGCACTTACGATGTACCAGTCACTTTTAATCATCACAGAAATTCAATGAAGTAGTTATTATTCTGATTTCACAGATAGGAAAACAGACTCATAAGGTTTAAAAAGTTCCTGTATCTATCTGAGACCAGAGACAGTGGTCTTTTCAAAAGTTAAAGAAAGATTGCCCAGAAGGCAATATGCCCAAGTGACAAGCTCCAACAGTAGCCTCAAGTTTTAAGGTCAGGACACAAGAAAGACCATTAAGGAGGAAGGTGGAAAACAGGAAAGGACCCAGACTGTGGAAACAAAGCTTGCGTGTGTATGGGAAGCTTGGTGGAAATTGTTACACATAGCACATTTTTTGAAAAGTGAGGCATGAGGAAAGAAGATACAAATAAAGGATTTTAACTGTCTAAAGATGAGTATCAGTATAATTTTAGCCACTTTTAAACCTGAAGAAGACAGCCTAAATAGAAATGTGTCTTATTTTTAAACAAATTTTCTCCAGCTATTTTAAAAATTATTATTATACAATTAATTTGAAACAAGCGTGCCATATCATTAAATTTGCTTACTTTATCACCCTTTTTAAGTGTGCTTCCTTGGGCCTGGCCAGTTGCTGGACTCTCATCAATTCTAATATCTTTCCTTTTTTATCATCTAAAAATAATGGCAATTTATAATCCTCCCTCTTTCTAATTTTTATGCCTTGTTTATTTTACTTGACTTATTACATAGGCTAGACCTTCGACTTCAATGCTGAATATTAGTAGGGATAATATGTATACTTTTCTTTAATGAAAATGCTTCTAATTTCACACTTGTGTTCTTCTATCCTGTATTTTAACCTCTCTCTCTAATGTCCCTCCTCTTTCTTTATTTCATTATAGTTGTCTTTACCTTGTGGGAAAAAATGTTTTAATGATTATTAAGTTTCTGATCTTTTTTCTTGGGCATGGGAAAGAAAGGACAGAGGGGCTGGGACTCAGAGCAGCTGAATTCAGAGACTCCCCACAGCACAGATGAGACAGGAGATGCACATAGGCACACACCCACTACCACCCAAGCAGAAGCGGCAAAGGCTCACCTTCCAGAGAGGCTGAGGTCAGGGTGGGAATCCAGGGGTCCTGTGTGCCACATGCACATACAAGTGTCAGGGAACCAGTGGCAGCCCTGGCTTCAGATAAATGATCACGCCACTGATTTGTCTTTTTATTACCATGTACAGAGGTCAACAGGCATTTTCATACGGACCATAGTATTTGAATCAGTAGACAAAAGAAACCTAACACTAAAAAGATGATTCCTGTCTTACAAAACCTGCCCTTAGGAATTAAAATCTGTTTTCACCATTTTTCTTTCAGATATGTTATTGATACAAAGTAATTTTTTACTGGCCAGTGGCATCAACATTAAGATCGTACTAGAGGATTTGGAAAGTCAGAGCATCCCCCTCACTGAGGAAGGCAGTCTTTAGCCACCCCACCTTCTGATCTCCCATCCCTTAAATCTGTCCTTTGGTAGATGGTGGGGGCTGACAGAAATGCATCAGCCTACATCAGAGTCACAGTTTTGTGTTAAGAACAGAAATGAACTCTGTCACAAGCTCTAATGGTTTGGTACTTACTAATACATTTAAAATACTCAAAATGTGTATGTCTACATGAGGAAATTGGATATAAGTACATTGTCATCTTAAATATATCTAATGATTTTCTTGATTCTGCTGAGATCCTTTGTGCACATGTTGAAACTGCACTATCCAAGAATCCACAGACTTGACTAACCCTAAATAGAACCTGATCGCCAGCTACCCTGGGTTCTCCTGGGAAAGCTGTGCAGCTGTGAGTCAGACAGCACCACAGACACACATCTGACAATACTCTAAAAATAAACTCCTTTCTGAAAACCATGACTGCATTGCAGTGTCATGATGATACCACTGAGGGACACCGTCCATGAGAGGGGAGCATTCCCATCCCACACTTCGCCTTCCAGCACCAGCCTGCAGAAACAGGCAAGGAACTCAGAGCTGAGAACTTCACTTGAAGTAGAGGCCAGTTTTTGATATCTTAAATTGTGAAAGAGAAAAAAGGGGTGGGGGGGCAATCAAACTATATCTGTGGGAGTAAGAACACAAAAATAATAACAGGAACAAATGAAGAATTTAATACAAAAGAAACATTGATGAAGAGAGATTGTTATTCCACAAGCAGGTGCTAATGTGAAGATGCAAGCTTAGTGGGGATTCCTGGAGAGTCATTTTCTAAGACCAGGTTTGGTCCTTGATACTTCTCACTAGCAGTGTTTTCTTTCTGAGTCATGACTTTGCTTTGACAGCAATACTCACAACCAAAATATTTAAGATTACCATTTGAAGAAGAACAAAACTTCCCTTTATCAAAACTATTTCCTCATCTTGGGAACCTTTAAAGGCTAAAAGTTTAGCAAGTTGAATTTTGATGTAACTCTTACATTTATATTGTGACCAATGGAGCTGAGTTCCTCACAGATGTAAAGTATTATAAGGAATAAAATTTTTTTTTACAAATCCCCTTACATTTGTTCCCTAAGATACTCACTCTTACCAGAAACAGTCAAATGACAACTAAGCATGATATTTACAAGTCTAATAGTGAGAAAAAGAAAGTCAGTCTGTTCCAAGAAATCTGATAGCTTACTCCTTCTCCTGGGTTCAGCTCCTCAATTTACTAATTCACAGTCAAATCAGCAAACCATGGTTCAAAGGCCAAATCCACCCCACAGACTGTTTTTGTACAGCCCACGAAAAGCTAAAGACGGCTTCGCATTTTTCAACAGTACAGAAAAAAGAAACAGAAGATGAATACTTTTGTACCACAAATTTGTGACACAAGTTATATAAAAGTGCAATTGCAGTGACCTTAAAGTTTTATTGGAAGACAACCATACTGACTCATGGACTTATAACCTAGGGCTGCTTTACCCAACAAAGGCCAAGTTGAGTAGCTCTGACAGAGACCACATAACCTGCAAAGACTGAAATATTTACTCTTTGGTCCTTAGTGGGAAAAGTTTGCCATCTCCTGCACTGTATAAAATCTGGCCATCACCATCCTATAAGTTGAACACTCTATATTACATAATGTACACATACCATCCAAATGCAAGATTGTTATATAGAAAAGGACAAAAGCAACTGTTTGTACTGGATTTTGTGGGACAACCTTTATTTTCAATGTCCTTCCTTGTCCACATGTCATGTTCTAATGTTTAAGGAATGCCAATATTTAAGCTTCCAGAACTTCAAAATGTTCAGATTCCCTCTTGCACATGGTAGAGATAAAATTCTTGATCAGAGAGCACATGCCCAGTGTGGGCTGGAAATAGACTGAGACTCTGGTGCTTCTTATGATTACATTTAACCCGAAGAAAAGAATCTAATAGAAAGGTGCAGTCAAAGAAGTTACCCCTCTCCAGAAAACCCAGCCAAACACATCTTTCCTCTTAGGTTAGGAGAAACCTTCAGCCTGCTCCATTAACAGTTCCTTAGGTGACTGGAAATGTTTTTCAATTAAATTTCCTCCTCAGAGAGTTGAAACATTTACAATTATTAAAATATTTATTTGCAAGCAGCCTTTAAATCTTTTCAGGTTTATCAGAGCGAGCCGGCTCAGGAACCTGCTAAAGAGAATGATCTAAAATGTGCAATGACAGCCACGATATCAAGAAGCCTCATTTGATATGAATAGGAGCCCGAATGCTTTACAAAAAAGACTGGCACTTCTGAAGCAGCACTCCAGAATGTTTAGAGGTTGATGACAGACTTGTAAACCTGCATTATCAACCCCCGTCGTGAGTTTCTCCGAAGAGGCAGCTGGAGGCAGGAACAGGCCTGCCAGAGGAGTTCATTATCCAATCATGTTTTAAAAGTAGCAAGCCCATTAATTTTTATCAGGTGTCTAAAATAATTAAATAGGATATGGTCAAAGACGGGAGGGTCTTTCTTAGGCTTCAAGAGAGAATCATTTATTATGGTCTCAGAATTCTCCGACTGAACAGCACAAAGTACAGTCTGGGCTCGCTCCATTCACGAAGCAGGGTCCGTGCCATGCGTGATGAATAAAAGGCAGGCCCCACGTCCCAAGAGGCTTGCGTACTCATTTGCGACTCAAAGCCGAACTTCACACTAACAATTTCATTTCCAAATAAAACTCTTATGCAACAATATGAGAGGAGGAAAAAACAATGTACACTGAAATTATTCAGGACTTCAAGGAGACCCAAGTGTACTTTTCTTAAAAGGTTCTTAGTTGATTTTGCTGATGAAGCAAACAGCTCTACTCCACAAACTATAGCATGTTGGAGAGTGAAGCAGAAATCACTGCACTTTCTTCTCCATCTATAGAAGAGGTAACTGAAGGAGACGAGTTCTGCCCCTAATGCAGTGATGGACCGTAAAGACACCTAGTATCAGGAAGAATGGCATCTGAGAAGGCTGAGCATGGGGAGGGCTCTGCGGACAAGCTGAGCAGGAGAGATCGCCAGAATCCGTCCACAGCAAGAGAGAGTCTGAAACTGGCAAGACTTTTCTGAAACCCTGCCCACAGAATTAGCAAGGTCTTCTAACCCAATGTTTGTACACATTTTTTTCTGTGGCCAAGAGGGAAGTATAAGGAACATAATGATAAAAGAATGTGTGTGATTGAATGTCTCAAAGGAATATGTCTTTACCAACAAAACTGTGTTTTCTATGCAGCAACTTAGACTCTTCCAGGTCAGTTTTAAAATTTTCACTCCATTTTCATCAACATCAAAAGCATCCACTTAAGTGAGAGCAGCCCAAGGGATTATGGTCTGTGGTCTTGAGAAAAACCTGAGGAGTAGCTCCTGGAAGAACAGATCATTGGGACTCACTACACTCTTCCAGGTGAGGAGAACACGGCGGCACCTGGCCTTCCTGTGCTGTCGCCACCTTCTCTCACCACCTTTTCTCACCAACCCAGGTCACAAAAGGTAAGCAGGCAGCCACGCTCCTTTAGTCTACATGCACAACAGACTTAACTCTCACCACTGGTCAGGAGAACAATTTCTCAATGCCCCACAGGGCCTGTGGCAATTCCCTGTTTTAGTAGGTATTTCTGGACTTAACATGGTAACTTAGGGTTGAAGCACTTAATAATTGTTTGTTTTATACAACTAATTGCCTATGTATCTGTTTCTACATCCTTAGGTGCCATTGTAACCTTTTTTTTTCTTTTTTAAAATATGAGCACTCACTCAAACTGACTTCAGAGCCATAACTTATGGAACAGACTGAGTCACTGATCTTGCTGCCTGGTTGTGTCCTGGCTGGTGTGCTTCCTTCTTTTCTAAAGGGAATTTTCTCTGGAGAAAAAATATCACTTTTAGATGGCTTGTTACAGAACTTCTTTTGAAAGGGAGTTTTCTTGGGAAATTATGTGAATGCAGTGGTGAAGTTCTTACAGAGTAATAATTCTGCTCTTCAATACATGTTTTCAACATTTACAAAGGATGTAGAGAAAATTGTCTGTGTGGAGATTGTTTTGAGGACACTTTAATTAAAAAAACAAACAAAAAACTTTTGTTAATAAAATTCATTTTGGCCCCGGCTGGTGTGGCTAAGTTGGTGGAAGTTTTGTCCCATAAACCAAAAGGTTGCAGGTTCAATTCCTGGTCAGGCACATGCCTAGGTTGCAGGTTGGGTCCCTGGTCAGGGCACAAAAAAATGTAGCCAGTCACTGTTTGTCACACTGAAGTTTCCCTCCCTCTCTTTCTCCCTCCCTTCCCTCTCTCTTAAAATAATAATACTAATAAATACAAAAAATAAAATTGACTTGGGGGTCTGCCACACTACCTAGCCATTTAAATTCTTAAGACCTCCCATGAAATAAATTAGATAACATCATTGCATTCTATCATGCTGAAAATAAACATAAAATGAAAAGTATTTTTAATACTAAAATTAAACAATAAGGTGTGCTCTACTAAGACCAAAAAGTAATCTATTTACACCAATAAAATAAAAGGTAAATATAAACATATAAGGCATTTTACTACAGGGGTCCTTTTCATAGGCAGTTTATGCAGGATCTCTCAAAATGTGATCCAATTCAAAAAATTGATTTAGTTCACAAAAACTTATAAATGCAACCACTCTGGAAACCTTATGTTGCTTGAATATGATACTTTTATATATGCATTGATCAGTATATCAAAATATGTCAGATACATTAATGTTCTATGCATTTCTTAGACATTAGGCAATTATCTTAACTTGGAATTTACAGGTAACAAAACTGCAGGTCACCTGGGTGACTATTGTTTGAATACCACCTGAGTCTGATGTATGCATTTATACCAACTTTATACTTTGTAGAATTTGTTTCCAATGAATCCTTACTGTGTTGGAAAAAGAGATCTAGTCAAGTATATTCATTCCTTTAAATATATTTTTGGTTTTAGTTCCTTTTCCCTCCTTTCCCTCACCCAACTCCTTTCAATTTTAATGTATTCTTTCTTTGTGGCTACATTTTATTTTAAACAACTTCTTAGGAAAACTGTGTTCGTGTAAAACTAGAGACTCAAAGAGCTCTCACACTGGAATAGGCAGGTCACGCCTGAGGGTGTAGAACTCTGCAGCAGGGGAAGGAGCCTAACTCAGTGCGTCTCGGGAAGGGACTTCCTTACTTACATGTGCAACTGCGATATAGCGCCTCGCTTCACTCCCTTCATTTAGCTCATGCAAAAGGTTATCGATGTTGTTTTCTGTTCCAAAAACAATCATAAAAGGATTTTACCTTCACTCTAGCTCACTTACTGCATGTAAGTAATCACCAGGAGATTTAATGTCATTCTACAAAAGTAATTAATCCAAATAGTTACGTCTAAATTATCTTCCCAGTTCTGTCTATAGGCAAATTGAAACATGCCAAATATTGGCCTTAAATGTCAATATCTGTCCTACATACATAACTCTGGGCACTGAAGCTGTGGCTTAAAAACAAATGACATTTGGTGCCAAAGCCTTGGGAAGATTCCTTTTTAAAAAAAAAAAATCTCTCACTCTTATCTTTTCTCTCTCCCCTACCATTCATAGAGTATCAGGAACTTTGAGAGTTTTCTATTATAGGTGTGATCTCTGAAAGGAGAAATTTACAGAATGTTACCTATTTGGGTAGTATTTATTTTAAACTGATTTTTTTCCTATGGAATATTCTGGATTTATGATTGAGAAACATCTTGGAAATTCCAAAAGTTAGCATTTGAGCAGATTCTTTACAGTCCACACAGTTTCTAACACGCTGCTTCCCATCTCTGGAGGAAGAGAACAGTAGCGCTATGTTCCTTCATCAGCCAACACAATCAACCCAATTGCACTCAGACGGTTGGTTCATACTGCAACCGATCGATCATCTTGGTGCAAATTCTATTTACGGCTGTGGACTCTTCTGCTTAAAAAATGTACTTCCTTGACATAAACAGGATCTCCTTACTCTGGCCCAACAGAAACTAGAAGTCTTTTTAGAACATGCCTTTCCCTTCCACAGAGAAAGAGTGAACCTGAACGTTTGCGATGGGCACCATTTTGTAAAACTAGGCCTCGGCGTTGCTCCAAAATTCGTGATATCTTGGGAACCAGGTGTGCAGCCAAAAATAACCGCTTTCATTTCTATAACACTTAAAGTCAACAAAACTCATTTACATACATTATTTCATTTGATTCTAACAATAATCCTGTGAGGTAGGCAGGACAGAAACTTTTATTGCTATGTTTCAGGTAAGGAAACCAAGATTCAAATGTTACATTGTTATTTTAAAACAATGGAAACTAACAGGGAATGGGGTGTGAGGGGCAGTGTAATTTCATATGCATGGCTACAATGGTATTGACAACATTGCAAGGAAGTCAGACGAACACTATTATACCAGTATTTCAGATGAAGAAACAAGTAAATAAACGTTACCTTTATTAGTATTTCTGCTAATAAATATATCTACAGAGCTTTGGGCAGGAACTCTCCCCTCAGTAACTGCCCCTCCTCGTGGGCAGCTAAGTGGAGAGGACAGACGGGAGCTTCCTGTGCCGGTTCTGCTTGTGAGCTCTAACTCCACCCCTTTCCTCCCACTCACTCCCAAACCCACCGGTGAACCTCAACACAGCTGTGGAGAACAATTCAATTAGACATATTTTTATTGATAATTTGAATAAAGATAATATAAATAACATTACTGAACTTTTGGAAAATAGAAAAAGAAAAAAACCACCAAGAAGTCCCATGACCCTAACTAAACCTCCGTTGTTAGTATTAGGGTAAGTTTCCTGTAGCTCTTTTTTTTTTTTTAACTCTATGCATCTGCCTTTCTCCTATTTATAATTAAAAGACAAATTTGTATATATTTTAATTTTGCATTTTCAGTTAACAATTGTATTCCAAGGTATTTATCTTGTCACTACACTATTCTTTTTAATGGCCATTTATTCTATTAAGCAAATAAAACATCATTAATTTACCACGACTCTACTGTTAGACACGTGCTATTTCTGCTATATTGTCACTGGAGCTTTCCCATATTTTGGATTGCTCTGCAGGACAGATTCCCAGAAGTGGGACTGGGGGACCAAAGAGCACAAACATTCTTCTGGCTCTGCAAAATACCAATCCACTTTCCTAAGGATCTGTCCTAATTCAAACTGCCAACAACAAAATATAAGAGATCCAATTCATTAGGATAATTATTGTTTTATTTTTTTGTTTTATTTCTTATTGCTTTATTATTTAAATTTGTATATTACTAATTATTAGTACATTTCAACATTTTATTTTCAAATATTCTTTATATGAATGATCTGTTCATACCAACGATTTGGACACTACCATTTCATTGAACAGTTAAAACCATTAGTTCCCAGTGCATAAAAGTAAAAACATAATTAGGAAAAATGACTTCTAAAGTTATAGTTTAGTAACTTAGAAGTTCTTCCTCCAGTGTTCCTCTCACACAGTTATCACAGGCTGGCTCATGCACGTGAGATGTGAAGCGCATTGAAACATCACATTATGTCCCTAAATGAGCCTAAACTAAAACATTTGCCCTATCTTTACACTTGCCTGCTATTCTCATGAGTTAGCACAAAAAGGGTAAATGTGCTGCATCATGGGATCAAACCCAGTCCCCACACACCAACTGGGCTGACTTAATTTGGGTAAATCAAGTAAATGTGCTGAGCCTGTGTTGTCACTTGTAAAATGGAATAATATGTACAAATCCCTATGTATGTCTGTTGGAAAAATTGGGCAGATAGGCATGTATATGTGTACATTAAAATGTGAAAAATGATCAACTTTGGCTTAGTTTTCAAACAATTTGAAGAGCTAAGAATTTCTCGTAAGATAATACTTGATGCTCTAAGGGCCAAGACAGATTCTCATTTTCTACATTAAGGAGAAATAGCTGAGATAGGCAAGGAATAGATCATGTATTTTCTTCTGTTTGAAGTTCAATATTCTTAAGAGATTTTTAAAATCTACCAACCCTTATTGTAAAGCTGACAATGACTAGAAGCACAGGATGACTACAGTTTTGAACAGTAAATGTTTCTTCTTAATTCTAGATGCCCATGGAGCAGAAACTGCAGGATCTCCAATGTCTGTTGTGATGCATGGCACAGTAGGCATTCAATAAATGTATCTTTACTGAATACGAAAACTAATTAGAGCAGAGTAACTACAAGGTTTTGACTCCTTTTCAGGCTGGATAAACAGGCTGAATGGAGGAACTTACTTTGCTGAAGACATCTGTTTGAGGAGAAGTAGGAGTTAAATGACCTAGCTTACTAGTGTAAAAACAAGGCACAAATTTAAACACCAAGTGTACGTGCTCTGCTTAACAATAGCATTAAAGGCCTCACTCTAGTGCCCTGGGCCGTCCAAAACATATTTATGCAAAGCACAAGAGGAACTAGATTGTGTTTGAAATTCCGCCACTGTATCCTCAATATTCTTCAAGAAGCAAATCGCTGAGCTTCATCAGAACAGCTGAAGATTTTCATTTAAAAGGAAGATGACCTAGTGAAACAAATACATCTGTACCAAGGACAGTGAAAGGATGTAGTCCACTGACATGTTCCAACATTTTAAGGAAAGCTATTATTTCAAGCACATGTCAAGATGATGGGTAGGGGGGTAATGAATTACAGAATAACCGGTGTTTATGCCTGAGAGGTCCCTAGGCTGTTCTGTACCTCCTGGAAATTGTTTATGTGCATGAGTCCTGTGATCACGGGGCTATGATTAGCGGATGCTGACAGTGTGACAGCAGAGGAAGGCATGAATCACTACGGCTCCATGTCCGAGAAAGCTCAGCCAGATCTGCTCTGCCTCGGAGATGGGCTGCCTTTTCCACATTCTGCCTAAGTTCTGTGGACTAGGAGTGATAGAGCAGGATGGGAAAGACCAGCAGGACTAATGCAGGACGAATTTCACCATTTGAGGAAATTTCACTTTTTCATATCATTATCATTCAGGAAATGGCAATTTCTTAATTTGTACAGCTAGTAATCTTCTAACAGCTAATAATCTTCCACCATTCTTCCCATATTGATCCATTGATTTCTTTCTCGTTGAGCTCCCCAAAGTGCCATCACTGCATTTCTGATATGGTTCTGTTAGTAGGAACACATTCATTTCTCTTTGCTCTGTGCTTTCTCTGCTTCAAGAACCCAAGATACTGAATGCCACCAGTCAAGAGGAGGTAAATAGAATTTGGTGAATTTCCCGAATTTCTAGGGATTACCCACCCATGGATTTGACTAGGTGATTGAGTAATAATAAATATGTCATGGCAGTAGAGGTATTGTGTCATCATCTGGGAATGGTAGAAAAAGGAAGCCAGAAAAAGGTCTTTCCCGAACCCAGGTAGAGATGTACCTCTTTGGCAATGTCTATACAATATTGCTTGGTTGAGATGTTTTGCCTGTCTTTAGTTACAAAAACAAATGAGTCATAGCTGAAGCAAGTAACTAGAAAAAAAAAGTGATATGCCTGAATAAGTCACAAGATACTAGTTTGCTTCAAGTATTGGCATTATAGGTAGCCCTTTGTATCTGTGGGTTTTGCATCCACAGGTCAACCAACTATAAACCAAAAATATTTGGAAAAAAGTTACATTGTGGCTGACGTGTAACTAGGCCTACAATGGTTGCACAGTACTGAACATGTATAGACTTTTTTCTTGGCATTATTCCCTAAAGAATATAGTATAACAACTATGTATATAACATTTACATTGTGTTAGTTATTATAGTCTAGGGATGATTTAAAGTATACAGAAGGATGTGCATAAATTATATGCAAATACTGTGCCACTTTATGTAAGGGACTTGAGTATCTGAGGGCTTTTGTATCCACAGGGGTCCTGGGACCAATCCCCTGCAGACAGCAAGGGATGATTCTATTTAATCGGAAAAGACTGAAGCTCTGAATCCCTTGAATTTGGTATGTCCAACCTTTGAGTGAGGCATAGCCATTCCACACGTCACTGTCCATTCAAGAGATGTTCTTGAACAAAAGTAGACACACTCACTGTCATGGACACAAGGGGTGGATTTGGAAACAGCCTTGCCTTGTCTTCCTGTGGGTCCTCTCCCGTCTATGTCTGAAAAGCCAACCCAAGTCTAACTGTGGACAGCATGTTGGGGAAGACCAGTTAACTCCAGGTAACCAAGAAGAAAACACCCTCAGAATAACACGAGATGGGACATTTAAAGAGAGCTGATGTCATCTTCTGATGTCTTTCCAGTGATTTCCTTGGAAGAAATCTGTCCATGATCACTCATGTAGAAGCAGGGGGGAAAAAACCCTGGGGTTAGACAAGGGCCTTTATCCGCAGCTGAAACTGATGAGGCCTCCTGGCAACACCCCAAAGCGCTTTGTTTCCTGTCTTCTCCAAGTCCTGACCTCCAGTATTTAAGGAACCAATAACATTTTCTCATTTCTGGAGTTATTTTTCTCATGCAACCCATGGCAGCTGTTTGCCAGCTCAGCATTCAGACTAATTTGTTACAGAAAACAGGGTTAATGTGTGTTTACTAAGGTCTAAAGATGAGCATAAGGCCTAAATCCATGTTATGTGCAACCAAACAAGGTGTGTACTTTCATCAAGTATGTATGTGGTAAAGCTAGAATCTTGAGATTCAGAACATTAACTTCTAGATGTCTCTCCGTTTCTGATGGGTTGTTTTGTTTTTCCTTGGAAAATTAGATGACAAAATATTCTAATAATGACTGAAGTTTTATTTAAAAACTTTCTGAAAATAAATACAATTTCTGTATTATCTACCTACAAGTGCTATCTAAATATAATTTTCTTCTATACTTGTAGTAACTATGAGATTTATAAATAGAGCTTCAGCAGCCTTGCACACTGGTTTTGAGGACTGAAAACTTCTGCCCAGAAAATGGGAAAGAAAGGAAGTGTACATATATTGTGTTCATTTCTTCAAATACTAACACTTTGCAAGTACTCAGCTCACATATATCATGTTACTATCTGCTCCGACTGGAAAAAAAGTGGCTTTCAATTGCAAGGGGAAAAAGTTGATATTTGACTGTCTTATTGACAGCTAAAATCCATTGGAAGCCACATACATTCACTTCCTTAAAAAAGCATTTCCAGGAACTCTCTCAAAAGAACCAGAAAGCTTCCCTAGCCACAGCCAGCACATTGCTCCCTCGTCCTGCTAGGGGTTTTGTAGCATCAGTGATGCGAGAAAGGCGTTGAGCTGTGGCAACATTTTCTCAAGTCTAACACTTTCTCAGCTGTTGGAGTTTGGGTCCCACTACGTGTTTCCATGCGTAATTATTTTATATTTACACACACACACACACACACACACACACATCTCCTTGGCCAAATGCAACTTCTGGCTCCTAAGAAGGATGAAGGCTGGAAGAGCACAGTAAAGAGGACCATCAGACTTCTTGGGTATCAAAGAGTGCTCACAAAACCACATTTTGATGAGTTAAGTGTAAATGAATCAAAAACTTATGGTTCACATTTCTCTAAAAACTCACATGGATTTAAAAAAGAAATAAATGGGGGGGGTGGAAATGTCCCCAACACAATGCATTTGGAATACTGCCTACCAACATTTAAAAGAAAATAATTCAGTACTTGAAGCAAAAAAAAGGGAATTTGCCCAGATTGGGTCTGAGTATGGGGTGTATCTCAGCTGTCCCAGTCTAGCATGACTACAGTCAGGGACCCACTTCCTATGACCCAAACTAATTTAATTTAAACACAAAACACACTTTTTAAAACTTAAAATAGTAAACATTTCCTTAATTGCTTAGCATTTTCTTTAAGAATAAAAGCTAAAAGACACCAAAGACGATGTATAAAATAAAATATAGTACATTATTCTCTGCCTTAAAAAACTCATTTTTCCCAACAAATATTTATTGAGCACCTAGTATGTGCCAGGCAGTATTCTGGGTTCAAGGGACTCACTAGTAAACATGGTAGATCAGGCTCCATATTTATGAAGTTTATGATGACAAGAAACTTTCCCTATCATGTTACTATTGTAAAGCAACTCTTTAGCTATTGTCAAAAACTTGGATTTAGATGTCTGGATGACTAACTCTGGGCATGTCCTGAACATCTGGGGAAGAGGGAGGAACAAAAAGTCCCAGAGGGCCCCAGTTGGATGTTATGGTAGGCAGGCCTCAAGCTTCCTCGGGCTGGCTTTATGGCAAAGACGTTCTGAACACAGTGATGTAAACTGACCTTATTTTCCCAGAGAAGCTGATGTTACAGAATTTATTATCTTTCTCAAGGGTCCCATTTTAATCAGCTATACAACCATACCTTATAGAGCATAGATCTTTAGCCAAATAGAGAGCAATTCAACAGGGCAAGTACTCAGAGAGCATTTTATTTATTTCTAGCTGAAGAGTGCTGCTATGAGAGACAAAGGGAGAGGTCACAGGGCCTAAGCAACGGCTTCAAGTGTAGCCCAGCACTTACATGCCCTGGCCTACGCCTATACTGCCTAAGTGCAGATGGAAGGTAAGGTGGATCTGCAATTTCTAAAAACTGTGCACAGCCTCTATCTTCAACCACACACAGCAATCCAACACCACTGCTGCTCCAGCCCTGACCTCCTGATCACCCCACTCCCTCCTCATATGGCTCCGCAGCAGCTACACAGCCCTTACCCAAATAGGTGCCCCACTCCCTCACTCCCAGCATCCTTCATCTCAGCCTCTTACATTTCCTTCACTATTATACCCCCAGTGCCTGCCCCAATACCTAAGCATAGTAAATAAAACATTCTTTGTTGGTTGGTTGGTTGGATGGATGGATGGGCATGCTTCCCTATAAGCACTCCTGACCTGAGTCTCCTGGTCTTTGAGAGACTAATGCCTTCTTAACGACTCCTGGTGAAAAGCTCTGCCAGATCCCCCCATTAGTAAATCCCTGATAAAAGTCAACACAAGTGGACCTGACTGTCAAAGAGACCAGAGTTCAAGTTCTAGTTCTGTTTATTAGCTCTGTTATCTATTAGCTCTATTATAATTCCTATACAACTTTGGGCTTCGAGGCCTTGTATTATGCCTATCTCCTCGGGGTGTGGAGGGTTGCATGAGATGAGCTCCATAAAGCACTGGGCACATGCTAAACAATCCGTCTCCACTCATCCATTTTCTAAGGTAAATCCAAATCAATTAAGCTGGGAAAAAAAGAATTGACTATGTACAATTAAATTTTACTTATGGGCTCCTGAGGACGAGGGCTGGGAACAGCAGAGAGAAAGGCTGGGAGGTCTCAAGAAAACTGTTGTCAACATTATCTTGACAACAGTTGTAGGTGGGTCAACAGGGAGCCCACTGTAAGGGAGCCAGAAAAGGGAGGCAGCATTGGTCCAAGAAGGTATTAGACTCAGGGTATGTCAGGAAGCAGTAATAAGGTCCCCAAAATGTGTAAGATGACCCACTGGGGTATGAAAATAATGCATTAAAGAAAACTTTATATAAATAACAATTTTTATACTAAAATTTTTTATAAATTAATCCTTAGCAGTATTTACTATATAGGGTGGCACTGGCCTCCTCATCCTACCCACATGTCAAGAGAGCAAGGCCTCGTGAGAGCTCAAGAGGGTCCCCATGAAGAAGAACGTTTGGTGGACAGTGGGGCCAGGGACTTGCAATGAACTGCAGCTCACGTGTGGGTTGCAGCTCGTATAATTGAGTTTTAACTAAACTGGTCTTCACAAAATGGTCAGGTGGCCCAAAAAGTTACCTTTAAAGAAACTGAATTGAAGATAATACCAATAATATGAGGATCAGCACACAACAAGAAACTAGCAAAGCCAATACTTCTACTCCAAGTAATAGTTCTTCATCATCCATGTTATGAGAAAAAAAACTACAGGATCTCATCAGAACTGACATATTAAATCACACTGCTCTCATTAAAGATATCATTAACAATAGTTATCAGGACAAAAAGGTCTATTGTATCAATGAACTATTTAAATAAAAATTATTCTTAAAACGTTGTTTATTGTATGTGCTTTACAAAATATATATTTTGATATAGTGGAACATGCCTGTGTTTTATCCATAAATAAGCGACATACATGAGAGGCACCCACTCAAGGCTTTTCACCAACGGGGGTTTCCCCTGGTAAGTTGGGAGAGACCCTGCCCTCAAAGGCAATTTGTGCATGTGCATGTGGCAGGAAATCACCTGGCTGGAACTGGCAGAGCCCTGCAAGTGTGAGTCAGTGTCTGGGTCACTGGAGGTCTCCAAAGGCAAGGATGCAGGGCAGGATCCAAGGATCCACGTGGGCCGGTGCCCCAGCGCACCCATGGGGTCGGCAGCCAGGAGTGGGACCCTGGCAGGAAGAGCAACCCATGTCGAGATCTACTAACATTAGTGCACATGTATGGTCCTGTTTATGCCCTGTTTATAGTCCTTACTCAAGAAGAATATTTTGAGGAGGAGGTTGAAAGAAAAATGGAATTTGGCTTTTTGAACAGGAAGAGGGAACTTTCAAAGGCAGCCAGCAGGCCAGGGAACTGCAACAAGATAGGATCTGAAGATAAGACGATGTAAAGGACAGTGGGGTAAGATGACTCAGCCAAGGGCAGAGATGAAGAATGAAATGAATTATTCTGGTGAGGGAAAACAGGGAAGGAAACTCCCTGGATGCCAAGATTCTCAGTTGGAGACATAACAAGGAATAAAGAGATGTTTAACAATGGCCAGAAAGAATGCAGGGAAAGAGGGCTGGGGGGTGCTCCGGATTCAGCCCGACTCAGGGAATGCAAACAGCATGTGCCATTTTGGAAGCTGGCTGGGCCCTCTGAGAAGGTGCTGCCCCAGGAGTGAGTGCCACCAGGAAACCCAGGACACAATGAATCCAAGAGGAAAGAGGATGATGTTTTTGCTTCATCAAGCTTCCCACCTTTCCCCTTCCTCCACATGCTTGGGCATGTTTAGTAATGGGCTATCAGGAAGAGGAGGGTGGTGGTCATGTTTACTGAAGGGATGAAAAAGGAAATAACATCAAGAGGATGAGAAAAGGGAACAGTAAAAATAAAGATGAGAAAAGGAAGTAATTGATGATGGAAATTGGAACAAAAGTACAAGTTCACATTAAAAAGAACAATGAAAACAAACAAGGGATGAGGAAAACAATAGGACTGAGGAGTTAAATCACATGAAAAAGATATGAATAAATCAGCCAGAATTATAATATGTGGTAAAGTCAAATTTCACTTATATGACTCAAGAAATAAAGCTTAGAGTCTGATGGCGGGGGCCGGGGCGGGGAGGAGGGAGGTCCCACCCCCTCATTCTGGGAATGGTAAAACCAATTCCCACTCACTCCACAAAAGGCAATCAGCATGCTCTGGGGCAAAGAGGAGCATCTGAGCCTCCCGGCATCCAGGCCAAGGGTCTCTTCTTATCCTCTTTTTAGGTAAACATTCAGCCATATTTCCCAAGGCTATGTCTTCAGATCAAGGGACCTTGAGACAGCCAGCTGGTTGAGTTCCCAATCCACGGGATAGCCTAAAAATGAAGGAAAGGAATCGATAATGAGGGTGGAGAAACAGATATTAAATGTGTGGCAACATGCAAAGCCTAGACCAGGAGAAACTCAGTATGAGCAGCCGTCCTCTGCGGAGCCCAGCCTCACAATGCTGAGTGGCAGGCAGCAGGTGAGCGTGGGTTCAGGTGCCCTCACACCCTCCCGTGCCTGGTCAGGAGCAGGCGTGTCAGCAAACACCCCACTTTGGAGGAGAGAAGCTTTGCCTTCTGTTCACCAACTGCAATTCTTGGAACAAACACAGCATTTTACTTCCCATCTGGAAAAAATGGGCTAGGTAAGTTGGGAATTGAGGTGATATTTAATTATGGAATTCTTCATTCAGGGAATTCCATAATGAGTTTTAACAGCCCTATCATCACCATGACTGATACATAAACTGCATTTTTAAGTTCCTAAAGGAATAAAGGAGAAGTAGGCAAGAAGTAAAAACTGTTGTGTCTTTAAAAAACAAAACAACAAAACACAGAGCTTCACTTTCTAATTGTTTTATGTTAAACTGGTTGTTAAATACTAAAAACATACTGACTTAACGACAGTGAGAAAACTGCTTTTGGTGCCTAAGCTTTTCTTAAATGTTAAAGCTAATCGTTTTCCTCTTGCTAAGATCAAATAAAATGTGCATGAGCAGTATATCTTATGTAAAGTTTTCCCACTCTTCAGCTAACATGGGAAAATTATACAGATCTTATATTAAACATAGCTTGATTTCCCCCTAATTTTTATATCATAATATTTTACAAAGGTTAATTAGATAAGAATAAACCGAAAGAAAAACATATGAGGGGCACAAAACATATGTGAAGAAGGTGATGCTCACATGCTGGCTGAGGTCCTAGGATAGATTCTCTCCTTTGCTCTCGGTCATTAATACCCAAGTGTGAGATACCACCAAGTGTGGTGTCTGAGTTTAATACTGAGAAAATCATTCTCCACTGAGTTCTCTTTCAGTTCTTCTCATTGCATCAACTACAGACTCTCCATTTAGGCTACTACGGCCTTAGTGTCTCGAACAGTTGCTTTTTTTCCCCTTTTAATTTCAAAGAAAATGTAGCCCTCATCCTCAGTTCATTCTGCAGGTATATTCGTCATTTTGGGCTGCTGTAAAATACCAGAGACTGGGTGGTTTAAACAACAGGAATTTATTTCTCATAGTTCTAGAGGCTGGAAGGTCCAAGATCAAGATGCTGGCAGATTACGTGTCTAGTGAGGGCTCTCTTCCTGAGCTGTGGACAACTGCCTTCTCACTGTGCCCTCACATGGCCTTCCTTTGTGCATGCTCATGGAGACAGAGAGCTTTGGAGTCCCTTCCTCTTACAAGAACCGGTTTCATGACCTCCTGCGAACTTAATGACCTCTCAAAGGCCCTGCTTTCCAATACCATCATATTGGGGGTTAGGGCTTCAATAAATGAATTGGGGGGACACAAATTTCCAGTCTATAACAGGAGGCAACACTTACTAGTTTGAATTTAATACTTTTTTCATTATAGTTACTTTTGTAGTTACCTTCTATTTCTAGCAAACAATGGATTTCTGTTTAAAGTATTGAATAGTTACTTTTAAAATGTACTTGTCAAAAAGTGAATTAACATAGAGAAAAATCTTGAGTAAAATATAATAAAGGGGGTATGAAGGTATGACAAAAATCATGAAGGTGGTAGAAAAATGACCGGTTGTCCTAGAAAGCCACAGGAGGAAGTCACTCTCAGCTTGGACAGTCTAAATGGAGAAATCCAAAGAGACACATGCCTCTCGCTTAACTCTGTAGCAGGGTGTAGCCTCCTAGACATAAGTTACATACGTGGAGGAAAACGCAGACCATGTGGGCAAAATTCCGATGCCTAGTAACCTAAGACGGAACTATAAAACTGCTCCAGATAGGAAGAAAACTTGTTTTTCAGCAATTTCTCATCACTAGGCAGCCTTCCCAGTAGGTTTGGAAAATAGAAAAATATTCCAAAATGGATGATGAAGTAGACAAATATTCACTAAGAGCCTCTCCCTTGGAAGAGTTCATGTATTAATCAGGCAAGGTTCACCCTGAATATCCATGGCTATCTTTCTTATTTTATTAAATCTGTTGGGGTGACATTGGTTAGAAGGATCATACAGGGTTCCAGTGCACATTTCTGTGACTCAAGATTTGTATATTGCCTTGTGTGCCCACCACCCGAAGTGAATGGCTTTCATCATTAAAGGGAGCTTCCTTTCTCACCACTGCCAAGTCTGCAGTGAGTCCCGCAGCTCTCCAGAGCAGCTCTCTTTCAGCCTGTGACCGAGGAGGAATCAGGCTGCTCTCACCCCGTGGCTCTGCGGTTCTAACCCAGGCTTCCCAGGCCAGCTTGGCAAGGGAAGGAAGAACTTGAAGGCTGCAGAAGCACTTCCCTCTGCCTCCACTTAGAAGTCACATACGTCATTTCTGCTCATGGTCCATTGGCCGGAAATTGCTGGGGATGTTATCTCCCAGGTGCCCAAGAAGGAGAGGAAAACACAATACTGGGGAGCATCTAGATAATGTAAACAGGTACACACGCACTCACTTTGAACTACATCATGAATTAGCTGAAGAATCACGGAAGAATTTAGAAAATATATCTGAGAACATGAAATATTTGCTCTTCTATATTTTTTTCACAATAATTCTGCCAGAAAGCCTTTGTCCCCAGTCAAAAGTGACCAAATTTTCCTTCAATCTTTTTGGGCAGAGCTGCATACTTGGGCAGACGCCTCATGTGTAAATCACCAATGCTAATTACCAACTGCTCCCTGATTGAAGAGAAACTTTAGTTTTCTTTTTTGAAAAAAGGCTGGTAAGGGGTTTCCAAAAATGAAAAAACTATTTCTTCTCCAAATAATTTGCTGATAACTTTGCTCAGAATCAGAGGGGAGGCAGTTCAATGAATGACGATTCTCCATCACTTCAACCTGTCTTGGATCTTTACATTTCCATTCCACAAACTCCCTGTCACCTTTCTACAATGAGTGTTTCTGTTCCCAAAGACTCCCTCCCTGAGTTGGCTTCTAACACTTTCATCTTGACCCGAAAGCCCCCAGGACCCAGTGGAGCTGGAGGATTTGTCTATGGGGTGGAGTCCACCTGCAGGAGAATGACTGGGGTCACTGCCACAGGAGAAGAGGAAATAGCACTGACACCACTAGTGAGACTCAAAATTTCCATCTTTACTTTCTCACTGTATCCTTTTTCTTGGAGGGAAGACACATCCCACCAAAATAATGTGGTCTTGCTACATTGTTCATTTTTTTGGCTTCGCTTAAGCAATTATGAGGTAAAGATGGAGAAATGCTTTGACTCCTAATTTTACCAAGACTGTCTAAACTACTGGTGACTCCAGGAACCTAAATACCTAGGTGATTAGGGCAGCCCTAATCCCACACACAGGAAAATGTAGAGGCAGTATGGGAGTTACAAGGCTGGTAGTGAAACACACAGTATGGCAGGTCTCAAGTGATGCCTAGAAATGCCCAGTCCTTTGTGGAAGGTCCATAATCTGAAATCCCATTCTGGGAGTGGGGTGAGGGTTGAGGATCACCTTCTGTTTTAGCCACTCTGTACTTCCTTTTCTCCATCTATGAATTGGCCATTAAAAAAATACCCAGTTCAAATGGTGGCTGTCAGGGTTCAGTGATGCCATAAAGCACTAGTGCAGTGCTCAGCAGTGATAAGCCCCTGGTAGGACTGCATTAGATGGAGCATATCCCTGAGCTGTGGGATGTAGGGTAAGGATTATACAGAAGCTAGTAAATTTCTTCTTTGTTCCCCTTGTTCCTAACTCTATTTCTCAACTCATGCTCAGGCTTCTCATTCCATAGTATTTGCTCTTAAAATCCAGTCATTCCACTGAACTTCATGAGAGAACTACACTTCTCCAAGATTCAGAGAAGCAAATGAAAAACAGAAAAGGAGTAAATAAAATTGGATCCAACCTAGACAAGAGCCAAGAATTTTATGACCCAACCCTAACAGAGTTCTTTTCCTTCTACACTGCGATCTTCCCCTCTGATAAAAAGGCCCCTACTGTGGCATATCATCAGTAGTTTTGAAATGCAAGTAAGATGGAATGCAGAGGCCACAGTCCTGTCCATACATGACCTGAAGCTTCTGTTTGACCCAGCAGCCTCTTCAGAGGAAAAAGGAATATTGCATCAAACTAAGTGTGCTGGGACCTAGACCTTTAATTATCCAGCTTCACCATCCTAAAGAAGGCTGCCACTAATTTAAAATTGTCTGGCTATTGCCAGGACAAGTAATGTTTGCAAGAGAACACAGCAATCCCAAACTGGGCCATAGTAATCAAGGTCTATGCTATTTAATGCCACCAAATAGCTAAAACAAGACACAAATCACCTTATTTCCATTCTGTGGGACTGTGATGTAAACCATGAAGTAAACTCTCAGTGATGCAGACTGCAGGCTCTCTACAAGACATTCTATTAACTAGCAACCCACTTGGCTACTTCCATGTTAATAACTATTGATCCCAGGGAAAACTTGCTCAGAGAGCACAACACACTCAGAAATTTCCAGCAAGAACTGTATGATAATACTCATGCTCTGAGCAGAAAGCTTCATTTTGTATATGTTTACAAAGCCCTGTTTGGAGTTTTTGGTGCCTCCAGCAACTTTGAATAGAAATCATGGCTCTTGACAGAGTGAGGACCTAGCATGCAACCAACCAAAGGGCACAACATGTGTTACTATGTTTTATAATCATGTATTTCTAATGATAAAAATAATCACTTTTAAAAAAGTAATGCTAGCTCATTGTACAAATTTCAGAGAATGTGATAAGAAATTCAAAAATCTGTAATCCTACTATGCAGAGAATCACTGTCCACATGCTGGCATGTTTTCCTTCAGTTACGTGCTGCGACCCGAGTCGCAGACACCGGGCACACACCTGGGTGTACTGCTCTGTGCACTTAATGTTACACCAGCAGCACAGTCATTACAAATCACCTGTGAAGAACATTATTACAGCTTCACTTCTTTACATTAGAAAGCTCTGCTATTATTTACTTTTTCATTCTCTTAAAGTTATACCTTTACGCTCTTTCCAGGTTCTATGCTCTACAAGCAAGGCTGTGTTTAACATCTTTGCGCATACATTTCTATAGCATTTTAAACTATGTCCTTAGGATAAACTTTCAGACATCAAATTATTGAGGCAGAGCATGTGAACATCTTACTTACCAGTGTTTGTTTCTAACATGTAGCACATACAGAGTCATACTCGTCCTACTTACTTTTAGCTTACAATTAGTTTAAACTAATTTAGTTTAGCAATTATATTTAGCTATTCTTAACACAGGGAAAAAATCAGATATTTGAAATTAAGTTTCAGTCCCCTATAAAATGGGATGATCCATACACAAGATTACTTTTAGGTATTTCTCCAGCTACAAGGACTAATTACTTATATGTTTCATTGATATTGTGTATAATTAGGAATTCACCTGATTATAAGTCTGAGAATTAAGGTAAGATGAAAGGATGAAGCAGGTTCAGGGATGGAAGTAGGGAATGGTGAAGATGCGAGCAGGAACCCCAAACTCTACCACGATAAAGCATTGCAGCATCTGCACCACCTGGTCAAACAGTATCCCAGCACCCAACTCGTGCTGTGTAGGATGTGTTGACAGAGGGACAGAGGGAAAAGGCAGCCTTCCTCTCTCCAGATAAAGGGCCACTAGGCCAGAGGCATGTGGGTCTTCTATTGAGGGTCTCCATTGCTTCCAGAGACCCCTCCTACTCACAGCCCCTCTTCTGCTGGAGGAGAGGTTTACAACCCCCAGACGCTTGCTGCACAACACCCATGCAGCTTCCCTCTCTGCTCACGGAACCCCCACCCTTTTGCACTTAACACACAAGGAAGCAATCAGGTGACAATTTTTAAATGTTTGTGGAAGTTCTGTACAAGTTCAGCAGGTATGCCAGGCGTGTGGGGAAGCAGCACACTCTTCCACTGGGATTCCCTAAACTCACCTGTTTGAATAAAGGCACAGCTTGTTTGCTCCTTGCTTTTATCCATTTGTTCATTTCTCATTTTGTTCTTAAATTCAAAAAATATTTGTTGAATCTTGTCTACCACCATGCAGCAGTCACTGTAGGCACAGAGAGCTCAACAGTAGACAGAATGACTGCCTCACCCCAATAAGGCTTGTGGTCTAATCAAGGAGACGAGCAATCAAACCAGCAATGGCAGCACAGAGGGAATGCAGGACTCCAGAGAGACGTCTGAGGAAAGAGACGCTAAGCAGGGCAACCCAGAATGTGTGATGGGACGCAGGCAGAAGGGTAGGGGTGCAGGGTGGAAAGAGATGCAGAGAGAAAATGGTCCAGGCAGAGGGCAGGGGGCAGGGGGCGTGTGCTGAGAGGGTAGTGATAGCCACTGCCCAAGAGACCAGGCTGAGTTTGACCAGGCCGAAACTCCTACTTACAATCAGGAAAATGCAAAGACATCAGAGAAGAAAAGTGGGTCTATACACTTCTCCATGGGTCTACACACCAGCCTGGTGCTGGAGTTCCCCAGTAAGCTTTCCTTTGAGTGCTCAATGCATGTATATTCCTATGTGTAAATGTGTGTGTTCTAGACAGTATCAACACCGACACAGATGTACTAGTAACCCATGGGTTTAAAGAGAAAAGTTTTGACTTCATTACCATTTCACTACAAATTTGGCTGAAGACCAATATGTCAACTGCATTAAATAAATGATCAGGGCTAGAAAGAAAACAAAACAAAACAGCCATATTCATTACTCTGCCTCGAGACTGAGAAGATGCACTCCCCTATTGAATCACTTTAAGGCAGAACAGCAAATCCCATTATTTGTGAGCATGGAGTCAATTCCTGAGCAAAGATGAATAGTGAATACAGGAGATTATACTGAAAATTAATATGCTGCTGTATGGAAGCCATAGGCGGAAGCCCTTAGCAATCAATGGGGTTAGTAAGGTCCAATCAAGGACGAAGTATAGTGTGATTACATCTTTATTGCCTTAACTCTCCCGAGACAACAAAATCCCTCTCCTCTGTGCCTCTCCTTCCATCCTGCTGACTGAGCCACATTAATGCATATCAGAATAGTCCTTGTGTTTTTCCTATCAAATCTGGTAAGAGGGGGAGAAGGTTCCTGTTGTTAATTGTGGGGGATCGCCCACTCTTTGTTTTAAGGAAAGTTTAAACAAAATGATCACCCACTCTGAGGCTTTAAACAAAGTTCAAACAGAACAAAGTTCTCTTGCCAAGGTTGAAGGCAAATTTCCTCTGTCCAGATGGCTTCCTCAGACAGGCCAGCATAAGAATCAAGACTCTCAACCCTGCTGCCTTTTAACGTTGCTCCTTGATTGTTGCTAACGATCCCCAGCTGTCCTGTCCGGCCACATCTGCCTGTGACTGTGACGGAGGACTTCCCCCACAGCAACACAGGTGGGGTCCTGGGTGGTGGGACCATGAACTGGGACAGGATAAGAAATTAATTTCCATGTGGACCTTCAGGAAACACTTGAGGATCCTTTTTGATGTCAGGTAAATAAACTTACTGATGGGAAATGCCATTAACTCTAGCAAATCCACCAAGAATCTAAGAACGTGGCCGTCATAGTTGGCCAGTCACTTTCCCTATTGACCAGCCACACAGTGATCCGGGCACCAGCCCCGATGGGGGTGGTGGGCACGAGAATTCTGAGTGTGTTCTAGCAACGGACTCACTCGCTCCACTCTCCTCCCCAGCTGTGCACTTTACGCAAGCCCATCACCAGTCAGGCACACTCACTTTTGATCTGCACCATACACCAGCGGGTCACGTCCACGTCCTGTGTTGATTTATTGCTTCCTCTTTTTTTCTGTGTGTCCTGCAGACTTCTAGCTATGTAAGCCAGGGTTCCCAGAAGTCTTGATACACAAGCCTGCCCAGAGGTCTATTCAATGCAGGCATTAAAAAGTGCTTTTTGATGATCTCACTCCATGGGGCGCACTACAGTTTTGCTAGTTAAACCCACTTTATCTATGTTTCCTAAGTTCACTTTCTCTGCCCTGGACTCTCCCATCCCCAGATCCTATTTCTTGTGGGAAGCAAGCCCACTATCTTTAGGCTAAAATCAAACACAAAAATCCAAACTTAGAAGGATTTTTTATTTGCTTTTTCTTTGTTTTACTGCATGTTAGGATATTATCAAGGTTTGCTTTTATAATTCAAATTTTGGGGACAGAAGCTTGTGCTCTCTGGTCCAGCCAGGAAGTTCATGTTGCAAGGCTAACAAGGGGGACAGAAGGGTCCAGTGGTGGGGCGATGGCAAGCTTTGCATTCAGACCCAGAAGGAGGTTCCATTCCTTTGATTACTTGCCCTCTGACACTGGCCATATTTGGTGGCATAGCTGAAACTTTGGCCTTATCACCTGTGAAACTAGAATGCGTGCTCTGGTTTTTGCATATACATTTTGGGGGTTAGAGATAATATATGTAAAGCTTCTAGCTCACTGCCTGGCACAGAATGGACATTATGGGAACGATCATATTATTAGCTGTCAAAAGGTCTTAACACTTAGTTGAAGTGTGAGCTAATTTCTTCCTAATAAGCAGCTATTTTGTCCACAAGGAAATGACATGGGGAAGAGTAGATGGCTCGGTTCAAAAGAAAAAATCACCAGCAGATACCAAACGGCAGGGGCCCAGGTCTACTCACACACAGTGGCCTGGGGGTGGGGGAGCACCTCCACAGTCCCCCCACACACTCGCCCAGTTCTTTGTGCCTTAGGACAGGACACCAGGCATCAACTCTGCATCTACTTCCGATTGCAACTAAACTGTACATCAGGCTGGCAAGGGTAGAATAACACCTTCCAAACTTGATCAAAGTTTGGTGCTTCGAGCCTACCTGGGAACAGGTGTAGCATACAAATATCACCATCCTGCCCAAAAAAGGAAATCCTAAAATGAGGCTCCCTGATATATACCTCCAAGTTTGTATCGGCTTTTGCTCCCTCCTTCTAATAAAAACTCACTGCCCATGATGGAAACACTTGACTGTCTTCTCGCCCGTTGGTATAATGCCTTTATCCTGTCTGTCCTACACGTGTCCTAGAGTGAGAGCAATTAGAAGCAGGGCCTAAACACTGTCCAGGGCCTTCATTAGCAACAGACTATAAAAAGGCTTCTTGACAAAAGTGAGAGCAATGTGGAAGCAGGAAGCTTTACTTTCCCACATTGTCCCAGGAAACACGAGATAAGCTCTTCAGGTCCTCCTAATTAACGCTATATTAATGAAGTGTGTCTTACAACATTAGAGGCAATTCTAAAGAAGTAGTTTTTCCTGCTACAGAGACTGCTGGACAATCAGGGCTATCACATCCAGAGGACTACCAGGCCCAAAGGAAGGAGCAGGCAAAGAAAATTTAAAAGCAGCTTATTCTTCATATAACACAATACCTCCTATATACATGTCCACTATCAAATATGCTCTGGATTTCCAAGCTTTCTTCAAGTTCTCAACATCACTCATCTTTACAGAGGTTTTAATGAAGTTTGACTCCATCAATGCACAGGTATGTTCCCCTCCTTGAAGGTAAAGCAGAATCATCACAGGTTCTTCTCCCAACTCTGCATCATTGAGCTCCAAGAAATCTGCATTCTGTTCAAAAGAACAGCAATGTGACATTAAGTTTTTGTGAGTATAAATATTATGCAATGATGAACCAACAATGGTAATAAGTCATGTAAGACAAGTGAAACAGCAACAGCTGCAGCCCAGAATGGGCGGTGAGGAGCCATACCCAGAAATCAGTAACAGCCTTCGTGCTGAACCGAGGAAGTGGAAGCACACTGGGCCCTCCCTGAGAAACCCCCCTACAACCTCTGTTGAGAGGAGGTCTGCACCTCTCAACAACAAACATGAAATCAAAGAGTGGTAGTATGAAGAGTGCTCTGATCCACTTTGCTTTCCAGCGTGGCCCTGGGTGTCATACTGCAGGGCCGGCCTCTTTGAGAGTTGTGGCACTGTCAGTGATTTCAGCCACTGCCTCAGAGTGCACAGTCCTGCCTACGTGCAGGTCCTTACTGAGGCGCAGTCAGGCTTGCCGTGATGTTTCCAGCATCAGCTCTGGTGCCCCTGGACCGAAGTCAGCATGGCTGGGTGGGAAGTCTGCTGGGTGATGTCCTATCCAAGGTTACAGAGACCCGGAGGTCACAACGATGGGCTTACAAGTGCAACATTAATCATCTCCTCTGTCAGTTACGGTGAGGTAGGGGGCTTCTTTGGATCAAATGTTTAAGATAAGATCGATTAGGCATGGCAAAGTTTGGAGGAGAAAGGTTCTCCCCTGCAGAACTTAGGCTGTGGCTAGCACAATGCAATGGCAAAGGGAGTTACTTTTCTCATTTTACTTATTTTTAAAAAATCTTTAAAAGCAATGATTAAAACATTGATTGCAGATAAATTTAGTTTCATCAGCTTTAGGGGAAAAATTGATCATGTAACAGGCGAGCAATAAATACTAAACCCTTTGATAACATCACATTTTAAAGCCATTTATCTTTTACCTTTTGATCTATTAAATATGCAAATCATTTTGTAACCTGTGGTTTAGTAATTTCTTTTAAAGACCGGGTAAAGGAACTCACAGGCAAGAAACTGGCATGCTTCTTGTTGCACACGCATGAAAACCCCATTTGCATGCAGAGTGACAGTGTAGGTGTGACCAGGGCAGCAGTCTGGGCTGCCGCTGGCGGGGGGGAAGACACAGCGCAGGCTGCAGGCTGCATCGGGTGACAGGTGACGCATGTGCACGTGTGCACACGTACCTGGGCCGGGGGTGTGAGGACAGATGAAGAGTTTCAGACCCAGACCAAAAAATGAAAATAAAGAAATTTTCCCATCAAAAGTAGAACTGAAAGTCCTTACGCAGCAAGTTTCCTTCCTCCTTCACCCCAGTGCTCCCTTGGTCATTTGAATTGTGTGGACAATACATTGGTCTTTGGGCCTATAAGTGATGTTCCTCCTATGAAAAAAAATGGGCTGATAATCTAATGGTAATAACTGTCAGCAGCACTTACTGGAATAAGGTAACATAGCACTTGAGACTGCCTCTGCTGCCAAGTGCTGGGATACAGTTGGAAGAGAAAATAGACAAGAGTAGAGGGAGGGAAGACAGGCTGGAGAGACAAACTACTCCAAGAGGCCACAGCCAATTATTCAAAAATGCCCTGCCCCACCCCCAGGAAATCCTACCTTAAAATAAAACCTTCCCATATACTCGATTTCCCCATTTCTTCCATTCTTTTTTCTTCTCTTCCTTTTCTTTTCCTCTCTGCCTTTTCCCCAGTCTCTCTTTCCTTTGGTATCCCCCAACAGACCTGAAATGACCTCAAATCAATCCAAAAGCAAAATTTAAAAATATAAATTACGTTAGTAGTTCAAAGGCAGAGATAACACAGATTAGAATAGAATGTTGAGCCAAAGAGAAATCGAGACTTCACGTAGGCAGGCTGAAGATCTCACACTCATGTGAGTTGAGCTCCAGATTTTTTTTTTTTAAATGAAATCCATGGTAGAAAAAATGAAAAAGGAAATTCAATTATATGTTTTCTTATTGTTTGTGTCAGGGCTAGAAAAAAAGGGAAACTAATTCTACTCCTCAAACTGTGCCTGACTTGCTCTGCCCTTCAGTGAAACTGCTCTTTCATCTACCAAATAAAACTTACACCTGTTCCATATTTTATAGTAACGGGTGTAGTTAGAAGTAGCTGGATATTTCATATAAAGAACGCATGATGTAAGCAGTAGATATTTCTCACGGTGGTTTGAAACAATGAAGCACAGCCTGGATATCAAATATGTATAATCAAATATGTAACCTATTTATAAAGTAAAAGATCAGATTCTGCCTCAGTAAAATCTGGGCCTGTGTGATTGCTACTGAGGTTTTGTGTGTGTGTGTTTGTTTTGCTACGGTTATGTGCTGGAGTAGGATTGCAACTCCATCTCATTACTCTGGTGAAGATTTAACAGGGGCAAATTATTCTACAAGTAATTTATGAGAGCACGTTTATCCATTTTACATTTTGAGAAGATTTTAAGTAGCTACTCAAGAATACAACTAGTCTCAAAATATAGAAAGGGTCCATTCCAGATTCCCACCTTTAAATCTTTCTAAATCTTAAGTGGAAATTTTCTGGTAGTAATAGTTTATAAAGCAAATAAATAAACAAAACTCTTTGGTGGTCTATTTTTATATCAAATCTATGCAGAACAATAACATTCAATGGTGAATAACCAAATCTAAATCCTCGGTATTTATGTGCCTTGAAAACAGTTGGCACTTCATTTGTTCTGTTATTGTCTGATCCTATATAACTAAGATTGTTATTGTAGTAATGGATATTATAAATTATTATTATAATTTATTTCATATTATTAAGTATATGCACATACCACAGAGCCACTTAATTATCAAAACAATAAGATATGAAACAGGAATAATAAATAAAACTAGTACAAAGAACACAAATTATGAATTGAAGACAATCTGATGATTTACTAAGAAAAATCAATTAGAAAGGTAACACAAGTAATAAGGTAGTTTAAAAAACTGAATACTAGAATTCTATCCAAAACCTGCTAAGTTCCCTATATATTTTAGGCAATTACTACTGAGAAAAATGTAATGGGAAAAACTTTTCCTTTCCTAATTGCAGTAACTGATCATCAAATGCAGAGAAAACCCTAATCAACTGCATAACTATACTAATCAACAATAAATTTATTTATTCATGAATGTGAATTGGGTACCATGAGTTCCACGTATTTGTAGAAAATGTGAAGCAGAAAGAGAAGTTGGTGATTTAGACAGTCAAGTTCAGACATTATCCCAGCACATAGAGCAAAAATTAAGAAGGAAATCTGAAAGAAAAGATTATTAGTGGGGGGTTACATCCAACAAGTCCCCTTCCATTGTTAAGGAAAGTCTATATAAATAATATATAATCAAAAGAAATAATAAAGTTAACTTTCACTAAGCTGAGGAAGATTTTCCTAAGTCCTAAGTCCTAAGTCCTAAGGTCCTCAAGTCCTAAGAATGAAAGAATCCTCTAAGTGAGGAACAAGAAGAATGAAAAAAAGGTCCACATGTAGACACAATATTGTGAAGTTTAAAAATTCTTTAGATAAAGAGAAAATTCTAGTGTCTTCCATAGATTACCTGCAAGAAATTAGACTCACACTGTCCCCAGACTTCTCATCACTAAATGCTCGAAGAGGAGACAATGCCTTCCACTACATAAGAGAAATTTAGTTGACTCTAAAATGGCTGTGCCCTGCCAAATTGCCAATCAAGGCATCAAGGCATTTTCAAAAGTGCAAGAACTAAAAATCCTACCATCCAAGAATCCCATACAAATACATTACTTGAGGAAGTATAACAGCAATACCAACAAATAACTTTGAGAAAGAGAATGACAAGAGAATTTTTTTAAAGGTGGCATCTGAATGTGAGGCAGAAGGAATAAAAAGAAGCTAAAAATAATTAAAGGAGGGCCCACTGGACCTTGACACTTAAGACCTTTATCTGAGGTGAGCAACAAGATTTTTAGACACAGGATTACCTTTCCTTCAAAATGGGCCCAGTCACATGACTTAGTTCTTGCTGTTTTCAGGGGCTTGAATTTTTAGAAGTCCTTAGAGAAGTAGCAGGAGAGCTTGATTTAATTGAAGAAAAAATATAAATGACATAAACTTTGACAATTTAGAAATGATAAAAATCAGAAGTTAAAGCAGGAAAGGGAAGTGAGAGGTAGTAAAATGCTCTTGACTCCTCAGGGGATACAACACACATTAGAAAATGATGAAGCAGGAAAGTCTAAATGCGACTACGTTAGGTTAATGAAACAGTGAGTTTACTTTATCAACAAGGCCAAATGAGAATATGGCTCTCTTCCTTTCCCAATTATAAGAAAACCTAAAGGAAATGGAAAAGGTATAAGTCTATAAAGTCAAGAAGAACTAACCGAAGGGGAAGTAGGAGAGATAGCCAAAAGCTTCTGGAAAATGAATGGGGAAGCATTGATAAATTAAAATGGAATGGAAGGAACCCAAATCTAGAATTCATGGGGAGGAAGTCAATATACAGGAGGAAGCAGGGCATTACAGGTCTGAACCGGTGTGATAGAGAGCAGGAGTGAGGAAAATGGTGAAAACAGAAAGATCAGTTGAAGGTCTTAATCTGGAACAGGTGCCCACTCACATCCTAATCCATACTCCACACTCCTGTGCCCAGACTGACAGCAACACATTACCTCTGGAACTTTCCCCCCCAAACTGTAGGGTTCTTTACTTAAGAAATTAAATAAACTCTCTGAGAACTTGGGAAGCTAACATGAAGTCCTCCTCATTCTAATACGTGGGCAGCGTCTAGGGTAACAGGTGGCTCCCCACCCTTCCTGTCTGAAGTAAACAAGCTTCTCCATCCACAGAACTGCCCAACAGCCTTCCGACATAGCCCCCACAGCCTCCAGCTCACGTGTGAATGCACAGAAAAATGGACAGATGAGGCAACTGCAAGACAGAGGAAAGACATCAAAATTAACTCTTGAAAACTGACCACCGGGGAACCAGAAAACTCAAACAGGTTATGATTGACAATGAATCTTCAGTAAGTATTCTCAGATTTTTAACTTTTTACTAAAGTATGAAATACATACAAAAATAAACAGACTAGTGTATAACTCAGAGTCAGGTCACATATGGAACAATACATCTACTGACTACTAATGAGACCATCCAGATTTTTAAAATACAGTTACATATATTACCAGGACCTCAGAAGCCACCTTCATACCCTGTCTAGTCACTGCTTCCTCTCTTCTCTGCAAAGGAACCTGATCCCAAACATCATAGATTTGGTTTGTCTGTATCTGGACTTTACATAAATGGAAGCACACAATAGACATGTTTCTGGTTCCTTGTGCTCCCTGTTGTGTTCATGAGTTTCACCTGTGAATCCAGTAGACTCTTGTTCTCACCCTCGCAGAGCTCACACCTGAGTGTGAGGAGACTTTCAACAACAAGCAAGTAAGCAGAGCAGCGAACAACAAAACTATCAGACACACAACCAGCAGAGTTTACAACAGAGAGGCACTAGGTAGCTCCTTTAGATTGAATGAGCAGAAAATGACATTTAAGCTGAGATGTGACAAGAAAAATCAATCATGATAAGGACAGAGTCATAGATGCAGAGTAGCTAGTGCAGAGAATATAAAAATCTCCCTCTCTCTCCTCTCTCTCATTTTCTCTCCTTACACACATCACATCCCAGTAAGAAAAAGACAGTCAAAACAATAAAATGGGGCAAGAGGATGGGATAATCATCGCACAAAAGAAGATACCCAATAAATATATTTAACATCTAAACATCCAATAAATGTGTAAAACGTGTGCAACCACATCAGTAATCAATAAAATTTATAATTTTAGCTAACAGAAGACTGAAAAAGGAAAAACACCCACCCCTGATTTTTACTGATGGTTGGGAAGGACTTGAAAAAAAACAGACCTGTCATATGCTGCTGGAAGGATTGTAAATTGGTACAACCATTTTGGAATACTGTTTGCCATTACCTTCCAAAGTTGAACTGAAGCATATCCTCTGACCCAGAAATTTCATTTCTATTTATATAGCCAACACAAATTTGTCATGTGTGTACCAAAACACATTTTTTTAAATGTAGCATTGTTTGTAAAAAAAAAAAATTGGAAGCAAACAATTGACTAGAAACAGAGAATAAATAAATTGTAGGATATTCATACGATGCAATATTGGATTACAATGAGTGAATGAGCTACTGCTACATATACTGAAATAGCCTACCTGCAAAATCCCCTTTTTGTTCTTGGATTGGGGCATTCTGCCTCCTGCCCTTTGTATCCTGGCTCTGGGGTACAGGGAGCCACATAGACATCCCCCCTTTCTTTTTTTAATTTTCTTATTTATTGATGGGAGAGAGACAGACAGACATTGATTTGTTGTTCCATTTATTTATACATTAATTTGTTGCTTCTTATATGTGAGCTGATGAAGAGTCGAACTGACAAACTTGGTGTTATGGGACAACACTCCAGCCAACTGAGTTACCCGGCCAGGGCTGACATCCCCTTCTTTCCTTGCACGCTCACTAACAGCTGATAACGTCTTCACACTTGGATTCCTCGGTTTTCTGCTTGGTGACACTGACATTGAGTGCCAGTATTCCAAAATGGGTTAGCCAAAAAGTTCATTTGATTTTTTTCTGTAAGATGGCTCTAGTAGCGCTTATTTCTCTTCACTTCACTCAAAACAATTGTTAGATTGTATTGTGACAGCTGTCATATCAGTGTGTGTTTTTTTAAAAAACTTACCCAAATTGGTGAATTTTTGTGTAACCATTTTTATATTGAAGATGGAATAAGCAACATTTTTGGCACATTATGCTTTATTATTTCAAGAAAGGTAAAACCGTAAATGAAAAACAGAAAAAGATTTGTGCAGTGTGCGGAGAAGGTGCTGTGACTGATCGAATGTGTCTAAAGTGGTCTGCGAAGTTTCATGTTGGAGATTTCTTGCTGGGCGATGCTCCACAGTTGGGCAGACCAGTTGAAGTTGAGAGTGATCAAATTGAGACATTAAGAACAATCAATGTTATACTACGCTGTATATAGATGACATAGTCAAAATATAAAAATCAATAAAGTTTTTGGTGAAAATGAAAAATGTCTTTTATTTTATGGAAAAAACCATACAGACTTTTTGGCCAACCCAACAGTTGGGAGTGAGGGGGAGGGGGAAAGGAGACAGTCCTGTCAGGACTGCCTGTGTCCTTCACTGTTGCAAACACATTCCTCACTGTTGTGTTGCCAGCACCTAACCCAATGCCAGACATGGAAAAGGGGCTCGATAAATATTCGTTGAATGAAAGAATGAATGTTCCATCCTTGTTGTCCCTATGGGATCCCATTTGGGGTTTACTGAAACCAAATTGATTGAAGAACCACATGGACCGTGTAAGGGGTTGAATGCAGCAGTCTTTCAGGTGGTCTCAACCGACCTTTAACACATTGCTTTGCTAATTTTGCACACAACCTCCCTCCTAAAAACTTTTTTTACTCTCACTTGTCTTTCCAATTTAAATTTTTCAAATTTAAATGTAAGATAGGCAGCTTGCTTTTCCTAGGAGAGGATGAATTAAATCTGGTTTCACTTGGTTTGCAGTTAAAATGGCAACTTCCCACAACTCTGTTTGGGAAAATGTGCTTAGGCCCTTATATACATAAAGTTTAATCAAGAATTTGAAGAAATCCTTACTCCCACAGGACTTGCTTACCACCTACCTAAATGTTACCCTTTCCCTTTTGTGTAAGGCAGACTAAGGGTTAGACATATTGAGGATCAGTATAAGTTCAAAGAAAGAAATCTACCTGGAAATCCAACTGTAGAATTAAGTTAAATGAAGAAGAGCTAATTAATAAATAGATGGCATGGCTTGCTAGCTCCTTGGTTAGATGGCAATTTTCCCATAGACAAAGTTCTTACAATAATATCTGGCAGCTACTATATATTGAAAATATATTATGTGCCAGGCAGTTGGTTCGCCCTTACCTAGTTGAATAAAGGGAGGATAAATTTATTTCATTAAGGTACTAGATCAAGCCTGAGGGAATTCAGTTCACTTTATATGGAATAGTAATTCGACAGTTGGTTCCCTGATGTGAACTAAAATCAGAATGACTGATTTCCCCCTATTTTTGCTAGAACTACTTTGCCATGAAGTTTGCTATTGGACAGTCCTGAAATTCTGAACTGAATGTAACACTTAATGTCCTACCTTCTAGTTGCTTACCATCCTGAGTGAGAATAACACACTGATAAATTCGATTTAGAATGCTAAGGACTAAGGAAGGAAGAAATGCCAAGACAGAATCCTAAGCTTATCCAAAAGTGTAATATCTAAACTGAGTTCCTGAAGGAGGAATGGGAGTCTGGAAGGAACTCCTCCCAGTCAGAGGCCAGCACGTGCCAGACTAGCTGTGGGAAAGGGCACCTGCATTAGGGGAACTGAAAGCATTTAGTGTTGGCTAGAATGCTGAGCACATACAGGTATGGCAAGGCTTCATGCTGAGAGGCAAAGAGTCCAGACAGTGAAAGCTTTGTAAGCTGAGCTGTGCATTTGGAATTCATCCTGTGAGTGGAGGGGAGTCACTGAGGAATTTAAATCCAGAGAGTGACTGGTCAGATTTATGTTTAGAAAAATCACTTTTGAGGGGTGATACTAGGTATAGGGGTAGGTAGTGGATGCAAAGAGACTATGGTGATGGTGATGGTATCATAAGCCAAATTAGAAGCAACAGGAATGAAGGAAAGAAAAGAAGAAAATCCAGAGGAGAGGGAAATGCAAAAAAATTCAAGGTGGCTCCCAGGTTGCCAGATTATCATTCAGGAAGAGAATATTGCACTTTACAATACATGATCAAGGATGTTTCTAAGTCAGGAAACACGTATTTGTTTTTTAAGACTCCAGATTCCATTAGTTGCAGGGTTTTTTACTAATACCACTGGGGCCTGACTATAGTTAAGAGACAGCTATACACTCGATTGTCATAGCATAGAATTTATGGGCTTCCTAGTTCATTTCATCTAAGGAAAAGGGACTTGAAAGGAAGTTAACAAGAGGCACAAAATGATTACAGTCTAAAGAGAGGACTAGAAAAAGGAGAATTCAATGTGGTCAGCCTGAAGTATACAGCCTCCTAGCAAGGTAGCAAAGGAAGAAATTGAATATTTTTTCTAGTTGAATATTAGTGTCTGTGAAATGTCACCAAGTTAGGCACCACAGATGGGCAAAGATTCCCAAGGATGTGAGGCCAGACAGTTACATTGGAGAGGATGGACTGATTTGCAGAGAAAGTTACTGAGCAGAAGTAAAGGAGAGGACAATATAAACACTTAGACCCTGTACTTTAGAAGGCTGGCTCAGAAACATCTCAGGGATAACCAAAACTAATTCCTATTTGCTGTTGGTGAATTGATGAAAAAGAATTGGAGATCCTTTTCTACCAGCTTGCAGAACTCACCTGTCTTCTAAGGAAGGCTGCAGCTCCGCCCCAAAGCGACTGCTGTGCAGACTGAGCTAGGCCAAGGGCTAGCACTGCTGAACTAACTGTGAACCTGCCAGAGGCAGAGCACCAACAAACAAACAAACACTGCTGTCTAAAACCCTTCGGCTTTGAAGCCTGCCGCTTTCTTCTGATAAGATAGGCCAGACCAAGGAAGCAGAATACTTCTTCTGCCTAGAAGGGGTGTCCTGAGGTCTTGAGAAGTTTTCCAGTTGGGCTTTTAAAAGCCCCACAGGTTGGAAGATGTATTTTTAGTCATCCTCAAGTGCTCTACAATATCTTTTTTTTCCATTTTGCATTTTTACTTTAACAATGAGTATTAAAAACTAATATAAACATATTTTGGACTAACTTCATGACCTCCTTAAAAATCCAGGACTGCCCTATAATGCTGGTGCTGAATTTATTCTAATTTAGTCATGGTAGTGACAAGTAGTGCTTCATGTCATGGGCTAGGGTTAGGGAGGTGGGGGAGTATTCAAAGCAGTGATTCTCCAGGTGGAATACTACAAAGTACTCTAGTAATGCTGGAATGCTAAGGTAACACTAAGGTATCAGAAGTGGCTATGTGGATAATATTTCAAATGCTAAAGTAATCTAAGGTAATACTGAGAAGGCAGTCAGGAAGAAAGAGCAGTATCCTGCTCTGATAAATGACGAGACACACTCACTTTGGTCAGAAATGCCTCAGAGGAGAACATAGAGAACCCAGACAAGGCAGGAGAAAGGGCGAAGAACACAGTAGGGTGGCTGCTGGGCCAGAAGCATCAGAGGGTAGAATAAGGAGGGGGACAGGCAGCTACAGTTCAGGACGGAACTGGGGAATGAGAGAGGAAGGCGCTTGGGAGGCCTTAAATACCTGGTAGGGACTTTGTCTTTAAGTCCTTCAGGAAGGTGGGATTTAATTTGATTCTTTTTTCTCCTGAGCTTCCGCATTCTTAGTGGTTTTCTTGTGCTTTGCATTCTGTAACACCTACATTTGAGTTGCTTTTCTTGCAATATATTCTTAAGGTCAAGTAACTGCTTTTTTGTTTTTGTTTTTGTTTTGTTTGTAAGACTTTGGTGCTGTGTCAGGTTCTGCTTGTGTAATGAGGAAAAGCATACACTGCAATGGCATTCTCAGGCCAACACCTCACTTACTCACCAAACATTTCCTGAGCATCTATTCAGTGCTAGCCCCTAGGAAACAGCAGAGAACAAAAGTGGTGTAACCCTGCCTGTGTGCAGCTCTCCACAGCCTAGTAAGTAGCTAATGAATTGATGCTGCTGGACCATGCTTAAAAGCTCCTCCCTATCCTGCTACTGCACTTATTTTTTAAATAAAAGTCATAAAATAGATGCCAATGTAGTCATAAACTAGTGCTATAGTACCTCCCTATTCTAAGTGTGGCTCATGTTGCATCAAAAGCAGCAGCAGCAGCAGCTCCAGGGAGCTTCTTAGAAATGCAGAATCCAGGTTCTACCCCAGAACTGCTGAATCAGAATCTGCACTCTGACGCCCAAGTCAGGCACCACGGATGGGGACAGATGCATGTTAACATCTGAGAAGCACCGTTCTGTTAACATTTTTTAATAGAAATGACTGTGTTTTACTCATGAAGATAAATCTATAAACACTTTGTGTGTATTATTTAGAAATGATCATTTAGATTTGATAATAGTTTCTCGGGATGAGCACTATTTCAGTGGGCCTTGGGCTGGCCCAGAAAAGTGTGTCTGGTTAATAGTCTAAAAATAAAGTCTCAAGTTCCTTTTATAACTTCTGCATTTCACAGACTTAGTTTTTAACTTTTACTTCCAAATGGCCTATTAGAGGGGAAAAAGTATCACTGTGACTTTCTTGAAAACTTTCTAAAACATTTAGCCTTGGAACTCAGGTATTAGAAAACTTACTGAGAGTTTTTAAAAAGTAATCATCACAAATCTGATTGCTTACCAGTACAAACCTTGCAGATGAAATCTTCAAAAATTAGGAATGTATCTATCACAAAAGTTTTCTATCAGTTATATTAAGGATATGTATTCCTTATTATCAGCTACGAAGATAGTCATGGGAATCAATGAGAAATTTATATAGGTAGGTGTGTATGTGCGTCTGTGTGTGTAGACAGAGAGAAAGCAATTTTGTTTGCCAAGCAATGCTAAATGAACTATTTCAGGATTCTCCTTATTGTACAAGCAACAAGGAAAATGGAAATTTATTTGGAAAACAGGACAATTCCAATCCCTTCACTACTTCCCAATCCCACTCTTCTTCCTCGGGGCTTTCCCCTCACTGGTCCAAGTACCCATAAGGCCTCTCTTCTCACTGGCTGTCTAAATCTCTGATTACTCAAAGTTTTTATTCTTTCTTCCCCGGATTTCCATAACTAACATTCCCATACAGCATCACACAGGAACCAACACTTCAATACATTCAGCTTTAGATTTTTTTGCTGCTAAATTTAAGTTCTAAAAGGTAGAGTTTAAATTACAGATAAAAGAAAACCCTGAGCACATAATAGGCACCCAATAAATGCTCATTAGTTGATTGGCTGCCGTGTAAAACAAGGATTTTAAAAAAAAGGCTTCATGTTACTTAACTTAAATGAAGCTGAACATACTTATAATTAATAAGATTTGCAATGGGCACCTGGCCTAAAGTTAAGAAGCTTAGGGGTTTCACAGTATTTGGTTACTCTTTTTTCTGTTCAGTTTCCCCTGCAAATTAGCTAAAGAACTAAAACAACTTAGGAAAGGTTCTTTTTTAAGTGTTTCTGTACCCACAAATCTTATCAGTATTAGTAACAATCTTATGAGAACAATCAAATGGAAGCTATAAATAAAAGGCACATAGTCTAATAAGAATTCACAGGCTCAGGCTGACCTCGAAGAAGACATAGCTCAACTTGAAACTTTGTCTACACATGACTCCATGGTTGACCCCCAAAAGCCCAAAATTAATTTTAAAATTTCCCATCCTCTATTGTTTTCCTGTTATTGTATAAATTTCATGCCAAACCTTCAAACTCCACAAAAAGTCCCATCTCTTCTATCAAGCTTTCTTCCACTATTAACAGAAAACCACACCACCCCTCTCTTCATAAACTGTGATTAGACTGAGATTTTAAACTACCTTAGAGAATATTTGTTCTCACAAATGCTTTGTGCTTGTGTCTTTCCTCCCCAACTAGACTACAACATTTATGGTTTATCTCTACAGAGCAAGGCATATCAACCCACTAGCAAAACGTGTGAGTCAAACAAAACACTTCCAGACACAGCGACTAAAGAAAGACTGTTATTTGCTCAAGTATAGTAAGATAGAAATTATTTTGTATCTCAGACATGTATAGGGCTGTAGATTTTTCTGAAACTAGTCAGGCATCAACTTAAGACATGCTACCTTCTATTTCGAAGCCTCAGCTTCAGGAAGGCACATGACCTCCACTTGGAGAGCTGACCCAGAAAGCCTAATAAATTCAGCTCAGTTACACTTTTCCAAATCAAATGCCAAATCCTTCAATGTTGGCCAGTGCTCACAAACCATAAAAGAACCGTCAGTCTATCACACATGACGGAAGAATTTTTAAAGTTCCTGGAATAAGTGTTACTCTGAGTATATTTTTTCTTGTCCTATGGAAAAATAGCACAAGACTAAATTTTATTAGAAAACTGTAATGCTCCAAATTTCGCCACAGTCAACTCATCCTTAGCACCCAGACACTGTCCCATACCCCTCATGCCGCCACCTCCACTCCCCGGTTCCCAGAGACAGAAAAAAAAGAACCAAAGTTCTGCTGACGTCAATGGGGGGTTTGCGTGTAAAGACAGACTGCTGGATGGACCGAAGACCGTGGTGTTGTAACTTTTCTTCAGGCCCCAGTTGTTCAAAGAAACCTCACTCTTAAAGGGAAGTGCCAGAAAACTCAGAACTCTATTTCAAGGAAAAAGCATCAAGTAAATCTTGAAATAACTGAATATGCTTCAGAGTATGTTCTTTTTAAATGAGAAGACAATTTTTTAATTTAAAAGTTGTAATGAACTTATTTATTAAAATGTAACACTACAGAATAGGCAACAAACTGTAGGTTCACGGCTCGCTAAACTGTCACACAGTAAGTTCACCCATGTCATCACTGCCCGCCTCAAGACACTGAGTGTCTCCGGCACTGCCACAGGCTCCCTCGCGCCCGTCTGTCTGCACACTGCCCACAGCCCGCTAAATAAACATTCACTAAGTGAGCTTACAGTAAATACCATTGACCAGTTTTCCTGTTGGGAAAACATTCTTAATTTCTGCACATTTTTTATTTGGATTAATGAAGAAAATAAGACTAAAACATACCTTCAGAAGAATTTTACACTCCTCTGTAAAGGAAAGCTGTGCTTCAAAGTATGTTCAACTTGAAGTTTACATTAATGTCCCAAACCTCATAGTAATAAGAAATGGTAACCATACCTCATTAAGGAAAAAAAGGTAAAAACAAAAAAAGCATAAATAAGGGAATACAAGGATCTACAATTCCTTATATTTGGGACTTATGTTTTTTTTCTTTTTTCTTCAACGTTTTACTTATGCCAAATGCCATATGTGAATCTAAATTCTCATAGTTTTCCAACCAATCAGAAAATTAGTGCTGCACTTTTAGATATCTACGAAAAGCCACTTGCTCAAAATAATAAATTTATATTTATTGAGAAATAAAAATACAACATGTTGAACTTTGTGCTATGTGGTGGGGGAGTGAGTAATTTTAAAAAACTAGTTAAAGACAAAGATCCTTGATCTCAAACATTTACGATCTAGAGTGACAGGTATATACAGTGTTCTGCCTTCTTGTTAACTATGGCATGAAATGACTGAATAAAGCTTTTAATACAGCTTTAAAGCATGGCTTGATGAAGGCAATGACAGTCCATGTATGCTGGATGGATGCAGCCACTCCAAATGTGTTCTAAGAGCGGAGGCTAGTGAGTGTCTCAGGGAGGCGGAACTGCCTCCCAGAAAACGTTTTACTCTGCCAATCGTTAAGACTGTTTGTGTCCTGTACTGCACCCTTTCATAGGCTGAGAAACCATCTCTGTGACTTGGAACTGTTCTTGTTTGCAAAGCGGCATCAACTATAAGTTCAAAATAAGGGCATATTTCTTTTTCAATTTCTAAATGAAAAGGAATCCTTTCATTCCAGGAAAGACAGTATTACCCAAATGAATCACAAATTGTTTCTTTGACACACTTCAGATTTGTGGTTGTTAAAAAACACCTTTCAAGTAGAAAATGCTGTCTACTTCTCCTGTAGCTTATTTCTCTGAGTCTTTTATTTGGTGTCAGGTACAGATCAGCTGACAGGTTATTTCAATTCATTTCAGGTCCACAAACCATGTGTAAAGATCTGTTCCCAGGGCTGAAGTGATACAAGAAATGAAGACAGAGTTTCTGCTGCCACCTCTCCAGGGAACCCCCTTCCACACAGAACCACACTTCTGCCCCCAAGAAGGAGGAGCACAAACACAGCCCGTCTGGTTATCTCAGACCACTATAGTTTGCTTCATTTTGTGCAGTAAAATGCCTTAGAGGAGGATGCTGGCAATGGGGGAGGCTATGCACATGTGGGATTGGAGGTATAGGAGAAACCTCGACCTTCAGCTCAATTTTGTGAATCTAAAACTGCCATATATATTTTTTCTTTTAAATGCCATTAGATGAGCTAAGTGTTTTATTCAGAATTTGAATTTCACTGCTTTTTTTCTTAAGGGATGAACCTACCTATGCAGGTATTATCTTTTCTCTGAACTCTCAGAGCATTTTAAAATGATCATAAGACATTCTCTTTGTCTCCCCTTCCTGGTAGCTCTTTCTAGGTGTGTTCCCATGGTCACTGTCTACCTCCTCCGGTAGAATGTGAGCCGAGTGAGGGTGGGGCTTTGTTTCTTCATCATCAGCCCCAGAGCCTAGCAAAGAGCCTGGTACTGAGCATGTGCACAATAAATGAAGAGTCAGCCACTGCCTGGCGAGAGATGAGTGAATAAATGGAGAACAGACCACCCTCCTGGACTCTACACTCCAGTGTAGGGTATACCTAATTATCCTCTGTAACCCACCCAATACACCATAGGGATTCAGTACCTGTGTTGTAGCAATGAGCTGATTCATGGCATTACAAAGTCAGTCTGACCACGTGCAGGCATCCCTTCTGTCATGTCCCTTCTAGCTCATCACTCAGCCTTTCCTAGGTGCTTCCAGTGGCAGGAGCTCAGCACTTCCACCACAATTCCTACCCTTAGGTTAACATGACAAATGAAAAAGAATTCATTATATCTTGACACAAATATGTTGCTCTACAGATACCATTCCCCAGCAGAGCATCACCACTGAGCCCAAACAGACGACCTCTCTGAGTGTCTACTGATGTGAGTTGGTAACCTAAGGCAATGTCCTTCACAACACTGCCTGGGCCTCAGAATCCCCTGCAAGCACCCCAAAAAATCTAAATGCCCCAGCTCCACTTCAGACCCACCGAATCAAAGTATCTGTCTGCGGGCAGGGACCTGGGTAAGCATATTTATGTAACCGGGGCTGAAAAGCACTGAAATAAGGACATTTTTAGTTTCACATTCATGAAAGGGAGATTTTTGTGACACAGATCCTTAAACCTTGAGTAAGGATCAAAAAGAGGTTTGAAGACATTTCCCTGCCCTGCTCCACAGGTGGCCTGGGCTCCCGGGAGGACAGCAACCAGAGGCAGAGGTGAGAAAGCTGAGACAAAACAACACTGCAGGCAGTGAAGCTCCAAGCGCCTTGGGAGAGACAGGGAAGCGAGCATGCAGATGCGGCTGAGATGTTCTCAGGGAGGTCAGCAGCAGCTGCAGCCACCGGCTCCCTCAGGCAACAGGAGGAGCCAGGGCAGGGGAACCAGAGCAGCCAGAGGTCACAAGGGGACTGTGGTTGACAGACGCACTTGAGCACATGGCAGACACCCCGCTGGGGACTTCCAGACTGGGGAAGAGAAGAACTCTACAGGGAGATTCATTCATTTATTTTTAAACTATTTATTTATTTATTTATTTATTTATTTATTTATTTAATTATTTACTTAAGCACCTACCTACTTTTTGCCAAGCACTGCTGGAGGTTCTGGAGTTCAGGAGAAAGTGGAAGTAAACACAGATAACCAAGCTTAGTAAATGTGAGTTCTTAATGCTCACATGACTGTTGGAGGCTCTGGCTAGTAAACTGAGGTGTTAGGAATACAATTTAAAAGCCTAATGTCAAAGTTGGTACACACAGAGATGTGGGTGGGTATTTCTCGTTCTGGCATTTTACTCAAGGAAAAGGGAAATCACTTTTTGGCTTCCCCATGTGTTTTATAAAGGCATGTGTCCATAGCACACACCAGCAACAGCTCTGGGAGACCAGGCTTCCCTGGCACTGCACTGTCCTCGTCCCATTTCCCACGTTGCCCACAGCACACAGGCGAGTGTCACGTGGAGCGTGCAGCCTCCCCTTCATCTGGCAGCAGCTGTCTCTGCAGGGATGAGCTCTCCGAGGGCCCAGGGTAACGGTCTTGCCCGTAACTGCTCACGAGACGCTATGAAAGGATAAACAGGCTGCCACATGAACACGATGCTCTTTAATTATGAGGTCCCCCCATGGAAGGAAGGCCAGCAGACAGGCAGACACATTCCAATTATACTAATACACCTTGTAAACATCAAATATTTTTATTCTGAGATGAAAGAGAGCCCGTATCCTCACAACACTCCTGAGACGACTGTGCATCTCAGGGCTGTTGCCAGCGCTGCTGGGGAAACAGGATTTCCTTTGGTTAAAATAGACTTTCACAAAAATAACAGCCTCGCGTCTAGGGGTGGTCAAATGTGACTTCCACTGCAGGCCGTCCAAAATTTTAATCATAGTTTTCAAAAGCTTTCAGAAAGGACTGAGTTCTTACTCTCAGAGGAAGCTGATTAGCCTTCCTCGTTTCCTTTCTGTTTTCACCTGAATCATACAGAGCCTGTGGTCAGTTGGTTCCCTTGGTTACGGCTTGGTGGTAGTGGGCCTTGAGGCTTCAATCTGGCATCTGTGTGGGTCACCCGCCTTCACTCAGTGTCAGCTCTTTCTGGGCCAGACACCAAGATTGAACTAACTCGGCCACAGTCTCCCATCCAGGTCAGCTGGAGCCCAGTGGCCTGAACCCACCAGGTGAACTGTCTGGGAAACTAGCCACGGGTTCCAAGCTCATCTGAGGAGAGAGGATGAGGACATTGAAGAATCTCGTGCGTGTGTCTTTCTGACAGGGACCTTTTGGTGGTTCATAATCACGTGCAAAAAAAAAATTTTAAGTCCTTGAAGCTCTTGATTCTCTACCACAAATAAATGTTGGAACAGAAAAGCAACCTCCCAAAGGAGTAGGCTTTTCACTGGATCCAGTAAAACTCAACATCTATGAGAAGAAAAATCCTGCTTAGTGCAAACAGCCCCACATTACAACAGTCGCTGTTGTGGACAGACTGCTGAACAGGTGCCAGCAACTGGGTCTTCACAGGGACACAACAGTTTCAATGCCGATTAGTGTTCACTACGTAGGAAATACATGACTCCTTAAAAACTGCCCTGCTGTGGCAGGAACAATCACTTCTAATTTCTCCATCACATTAATTTGACGTTTTGTCCATTATTCCCTCAAAGTGGATATTCATGCTATAGATAGGAGAAATGATACCTTATGGGCTCCTCTACAAAACACAGTCCCTCTGGCACAGGTAAGGAGGTGATCAGGGAATCCAGAACAAGGGACTCTTCTACTCTAGTGGCTCTGATGGCAAAGCTCTGAATACTCGAGGACTATCTGAGTGGCTCAAAAGGCAGGGTGTGGGCAAGGTGATCTTGAGAGGAGACAAGGCCTCCTGCCCCCATTGGCTTTACGCAGATTAAGGTGAACATCAAGGGAAGCACTGAAGGGAAGGTCCGGTCACAGAGGGCACTGCGTGACAAAGGAGAAACAAAGGGCAGGGCGCACTCCCTGTGCGCTCCACGTGTGACTGAGGGACAGCAGGACTCAGGAGTGCTCTAGACCTTTTGTTGGAACCTAGGGGACCACAGCATTCACTGGTTTATTCTCTCAGCATACACTCTGACCATTTAGCTACCAACAACATAGCAGGCACTGTGGTGAGTGCAGGATGAGGGGCACTGTGGAAACATGAGTTAGACAAAACTCTTGACCTCAAGCTGCTTCTAATCTGGTACAACAGATAAACAAGAGAACGTGTGCAAAAATAAAAAGCACAAAAGCTCATCACAATGATGTGAAGAGAACACAAAGCACAGAGGTAGCATAAAAGAGAAAATGATGACCTTCACCTGCCGGGGAGGAGCATGGTCAGGGAGAAGAGGAAGGTTGTCTGGGCTCTGGTAACATGAACCAGAGCTAAAAAAACAAACAAAAAAAAACCCTCATCAGGGAAAAATTAGGAAACAATTCCAAGCAGTTGGAAAAATTAATGGCAAAGGCACAGACCTGCGGAATAGTAGGGAGCCCTCGGGAAATGTCAGGGTCTTCGGGACAGCTAATGACGCTGAAGACTTGGGCAGGAAGCCAGGCCAGGGGGCCCGTGAACACCAGGCTGAGGAGTCTCAACTCCATCCCCATTCTTGGCGGGGGTCACATGAAGTTGGGGGCAACAGAGTCACTTTATCTAAAATGCATTTTAGAAATATCACTCTGGCCAAAGAAGACAGGATAGCTTAGATGAAGGCTAGGCTGAAAGCAGTGAGGCCAAATGGAAAGTTATTGCCCAAATTCGGGGTAAGGCAGTGTGGGTTTGCACTAGGGCAGGGACCATAAAAACGTAGAAAACAAGAAAGGTTGGAGCCAAGTTTATGAGCTTGAGTCATGACGGATTTAAGGAATGAGGAGGAGGAACAGCATCTGAAATGACTCCTACCTTCTTGGGTGCTGGGAAGCAACACATGGGGAGCAGTTTTGAGGCACGTGTATTGGATGATGAGTTGAGATTGGAATATTTTGAGTTTGAGGTTCCTGTTGCTCGTTCAAGTTTAAAATGTATGAGAGAGGTCAATGCTGAATAACTATACCAGAGAATCACCTCTTCTAAAATGGAGCAGAGCTTCAGCAACGAGGCACCCCAGATACATTTTTTAATTAGAAAACAGTATAGTAGAAAAGTATGATGGGAATGAGAATGCCAAAAGTATACTAATGATGAACAGACTGCCCTGTAATGGGCAAAATAAATGTGCTCATTTACTCTGTAAATTTCTGCTCAAATTTACTACTGTATTTGACGATAAATACCAAATTCTCACTGTCCAGCATATTTATTGAATCTCTTGTAGTTAAAATTATTTTTCTCTTTTTTAAAAACTTTGTGTGGAAATCGCTGAACTCAAAGTGACACGTGATTTCATTTTCATGTCCAAATTTGTTTTTACTTTTCATAAAAACTGAAAGTGATGCTTCTGAGCAGAATTGGATGAGCATTTTAAGGACTGCCCTCTTTTCTGAAATCAAGTCCATATCAAATATTACTTTTTCTTTTACTAGAATTACTAATACATTACGAAGACTCATATTTCTTTAAAATAGAAAATAAAAGTCTACTTTCCCATAACTTAGATCAGAAAAGTTGCTTCTTTCCTGCCGGGGGTTTTTTTATAGTTGCAGCTTCAATTCGGGATGATTTTTATGAGGCAAAGAAGACGTAGATCTTTCTGCAAAAAGAGGAACTTTCACAATTAGTGAAAACCAAGAGTGCTGACACGCGGAGCAGGGGAAGACGATGTTACCACAGCGCTGTGGTGAAGGGAACCAGAGCCCCAGGCTACCTTCCCAGCCTGCGTTCTGAACCAACTCCCCACCCCCCACCGTGCTTACGGATGCTTTTCATGTGCTCCGTGTGATTCCCCAGGCAGGTACCACAATAAAGAGCAAAATGCCTATCTTTGCTTCTAATATTGAACCCAGCTGTGTTTATGCCTCCCCAACCACCTTTCCTTCTGCCTCCCCTAGTAGTTTGCACAGACGAAATGTTTTTAGGCCAGACAGGCAACCTTTCAACTGCATGGCCCACGTAACTTCTCAACAGCAAAAGCTCTGGAGGCCCGTTTTCAAGAACGGCAAATACCTAGTAGAAGCCATGGTAATGTATAAAAGGATATCCTTCTCTCAGAGGGAGAGACTTCAGTGCAATCCCTGGCATGCAGGATGGAATTCACTGCTTTTCCAGTAAATATTATCTGTTTTGGCCAGAGAATTCTAGATGTTGGGATCAATTCGAAGATGAAGAGGCTGTTTTGGGCGTAGCATTTCTGTTTGTATTCTAAGCTGGAAAACGTCACCACTTGGATATGTGTAATATCACAAGCTGGTCACTCAGAGAATGGAGCAAAGTTTAACTTCGGCTTTGCTGACCCTTTTTTTAAAGAGCCATCAGCAAGTGCGTGGGCAGGCCCCAGGGGGAGGTGCGGAGTCTGGACACAAGAAGTAGAGGTGGACGGGAAGCCCGTGTTCCAAGGAGTGTTCACTGCAGGTAAACTGGCAGGCAACATCTGAGAAAGGAAGGCCAACGGATTCGATACACAACTTTGAAGGACACAAGAAGTCCTGTAAAATCATTGCTATATTGATTATGAGTGATCTGTATGTATTTGTTAAAGAATTTATATTAAGGAACCACAGAAGGGGTTTTTGGGTTCTGTGTGTGGTTTTGACTTCTGCAGGGTGTGTGTGTGCCTGTGTGTTTGGATTAACTTGTGTCCTCAACCCTTTGTCCTTTCTAACCCAGATGTCTTTTCTGTCCCTAGCGGGGGCTCAAATTTCAGTCTTTCACACACTTACCACAGTCTCCTCTCATAAGCTTCACTAATAGCTCAGTTGGACCATTGCTGGGTTTTCTGCTGACATAAATTACCTTCCATTCTGTACAGCATCCACCTCCACGAAGCCCATGAACATCTTTTTGGTGAGGGAGGTTGGGAGTAATTATTTACGCTTTCTGTTACTTAGAACTGCACAGATGAGATCTGTGGCTCTTTATTTATCTCCCTATGACCATAACAAACACACCAGCCAAGCTCTTCTTTATCATATGCAAAACAAAGTCCCAAGATCTCTGACACAAAGGAATTCATGAGCCAGCCCAATCCATGGCAGCGAAAAGACAGTGTCTTTGGGAACAAAGTGGAGGGAAAATATAGACAGAGCAATGACATGGACTGGAATAACTGAGGTTTAACTGAGCGGAGCACAGGTTGAGAAGTCAGAAACACATGTGTGCTAATACTGCTTTTGCCACTGACTCACTGGACAGCCATTCACTTCCCCTTTGCCCCAGTGTCTCCGTGCTGTAATTCAAATATCTACCCACTTATCTGGGATACACAAAATTATCCATGTTTGAAAATTCAAATATGTACATATTTGTACCAAGTTTTACATTTGGTTAATGTGAAGAGAATGTTTTTCAAATATCTACCCCTTAGGAGAAAAATTAAGTCTCTAATCATCTTAGAGTCTAAGTAATAAAAGTCCATGAGCCCCTTGCCTAACCCTGAGGCTGCTAAACCTGGACGAATAATTTTAATTTTATTTATTTGCGGCTCAGAAAGCCTAGCTGGTAGTTCCAAATCACATCTCACAGGTATTGGTAGTTGACAGAGGCACTGAGGGTTTAGAGATTCAGAAATTCAGCTTCAGTCAGTGGAGCCAGTGGGGAATACGCTCCAGTCTAAGCAATGGGCTCACACTACCCAACCCACCCCCACCCCCAATGCCTCAGAGAGCAACTGATCAAGGAACCACAAATGAACTAGTGAGCTGGTCTAGTTAGAGACCTGAGTCCACTTCGGCAGAGGTTTCCCTTTCTTGGCCAGGTGAGCGATGCAGTAGACCCACTATAAATCAACTGCTTGGCAAGTTCCTCTTCACAGAAGAAGAAACTCCTGCAGGAAATATCTTAGCGAGTCCTCCTCTCCTCCAAGGGAGGTTTCTATACCAAGAACTCGAGCTGCCCTGAAATAGAACACATTCTTGTCTAAATACAGCTGGATACACTTCTCATTCCTTGACTTGCCTTTTCCTGGGCCTTATATATAACACACCCTTCTATTATTGCAGCCCGACAATTAGTCAAATTGAAATGCAGCTGAGTAGTTCCTGGCTTTCTTAACACACTACATCCAGGCTCTGGCTTACAACATCCTAGGACCATTGGCAGCATTTTAATAAATGATCTCTTAAGGCAATCTTCTTCATTTTCTGCTGATCCTTTGTAATTTCCATTTTACAGGGCAGGTTTTCTCACCTGGCCCCCAAAGTTTGAGAGTATGCCTTCTGAGCCTACAACAGACCCACAAAGGCTATAATTACTTTTATCTTAATAAAGAATGGTAGACTGCATAGTTTCAAAAAGTCTCCATGGACCAATTAAAAATCTATGTCACTGTTAAAAGTATACATTCCATGGTCCCCACCCAACACCTACAAATTAGAATCAATTTTGGTACAACCCAAGAATCTGTTTTGTTTTGTTTTGCTTTTATTCCCCTAGGCACTTATTTTTTCCAGCTAGAATCCCAGCTCTGCCATTACTTAGGGACATACACTGGGGAAGTTTCTAAACCTCTCTGAGCTGTATTTCCCTATCTATAAAACATTTATAACACCTGCCCCTTAGAATTGTTGTGAAGAATAAATGAGATAATATGAGGGAATAACCATGCACAATAGAAGCACCTTAGAAATGGTAGCTGTCATCAGCAATGCAGCTGAGAATGGCCTTGTCCCTGGAGCAAAAAGGAAACCAAGAGGGACTGAGCACAATGGTGGCAACACACTGAGGAGCAGACATAGCTGAGAGAGCTCAGATACCATTCATCCCAAAGACAGACACAGCGTCCAAGCGCAGGCTCAGCTGTCAGTGTGAGAAGCCCAGCAGGAAGGAGAAAGGATGTCCAACTAGAGGAAAGAGCCCAGCATCAAGGAATCCAAGAGCTTCTGCAATCCAGGCCACAGGCAGCCTCAAAGCAGACAGCCATAGAATCCTGCAATTCCACTTCTAGGTATATATCCAAAGGAAATGAAACCACTATCTTGAAGAGATATCTTCACCCCCACGTGCATCGCAGCATTATTTACTGTAGCCAAGGTAGCAAACAGCCTAAGCATCCATCAGATGAATGGACAAAGAATATGTAAGATATATATATATATATTTTTTTTTCAGAAAAAAAGGTCCTGCCATTGGCAACAACATGAATGAAGCTGGAGGACATTGTACTAAATGAAATAAGCCAGACACAGAAAAACAAATACCACATGATCTCACATATGTGGAATCCAAAAAGATAAATTGAACTCATAGTAACAGAGAATAGAATGGTGGTTACCAGAGGCCGGGGGATGGAGGAGGCTGTGAGGGAAGGGGAGATATTAATCAATATTGATCAAAGGGTACAAACTTTCACTTATATGGTAGTTGACTGATTAATGTTAAGAATCAAAATGTAGAATAAAGCCAATACCCATATTCAACATTGTATGTAGTTTGCTTTCAAAAGCTTGAAAATTTTCAAAAGCTTGAGAATTCCCTTCCCTCAAATATTCACAGCAAATGTGTTCATTGCACTTGCCTATTCACTTCTAAATACCACCTCAGAGACTGGGATTAGATGAGGTCAGGGAAACCAAATGGCTATTAACCCAATGTGGCTATCTGAAATTCTGATAGAAAAACTACTTACAATTATGTCTCACAAAGTGCTTAAAGCTCAACCTAAGACCTTAAGTAAATTCTGGAGATGTAATGCACAGCACGGTGACTACAGTTAGTAAGAAGGATGTACCATGTGCTTAAACGTCGCCAAAAGACTAGATTGCAAGTCTTCTCTCTCACACACACACACACAAAAGGTCACCATGGGAGGCGACAGATATGCTAATGTGACTGCACTAGTCACTTTACAGTGTATACATGCATCACAACATCACACTGGGCCCCTTAAATATATACAATTTTTGTCAAGGATAAGTAAATAAAAATGAAAACAAAACAAAACGAAAGAAGCAGGCAACCAAACTTTGGTTGTCCCCTTAGGACTCCACAGCAGGAGTCCAGTCCCTCACAGGCTGAGTGGCCCCCAGAGGACAGGCCCCAGAACTCCTCCAGTTCTTTCAGAGGGCTTGAGCACAAGTCTTTGTCATTAACTGGTTTGGTCCAGTCGAAAGCCACAGTGGGCCCAGAGCAGCTTCGACAGCAGGGCTGACGGCCCCAGGTAGAGAGCCCATGGGTCACTACCCTGACGGGGCAGCTGGCAGAGCAGAGCATCTCAGCCGGACTGCTCAGTGTGGAGGGGTGGGAGTGAGCAGGAGGCCAGACAGTAGTGAAAGTGGTGTGATGGGAGAAAACAGAGAGAGGTCTTTTTCTTCCCCTGCTCAAAGAGCCTGAAAGCATTTCTTCTTTAGCTTCTTCCTCCTTCCCCATCATGTGAGAAAAGACAAAAGCCACAGCAACATGTTCTCTAGGGAAAAACAGAGAAGCAGAGCTGAGCTGGCCGGACAGTGGGCAGTGTGACACAATGGGAGGCGCAGGCTGGGGGATGGGCGGCAGACGGGAGAGGGACCACAGATGCCAGGCACTGAGAGACTGTGACAGAGACCTGGGGGTGGAGGGGCGGGGGGTGCATAGGAGAGTGAGAGGCTCCCTAAACTTTGGGAGCCCTAGAGAAGAGAGCAGAAAATGTTTTTTAAAAAATGCAGCAAACTGTACACTGTAAAACTCATAAACGTTAGCAAGAGTCTCAAGGAAAGATGAGAATCTGTGTCTTCTATGCTCTTTAAATGCCACACTTTGATAATGGATGGACCACATGAGTCCCAGTTGTCTAATGGTAGTGGGACTGCAATGCCAGACAAGCAGCATGGTCCTGCAGGACCTCCCCCATTATTACATCTGGAGAGTAAGAGCCAGATTTTTGGAGACAAAAAGAGCTAGGGACCCCTGCCAAAGCCTCCTGGGCTGTTGGGGTCCAACCAGCCCAACCTCAGCCCCATGCTCCCCCTTTAGAGGTCACACCCAGTCCCACTGCACAGAGCCCTTGCACCTCCTCCCCCACACTGTGTCTTGATGCCCTTGGGCCTTCTAAGTGCCTACCCCTCCCCAGAATACTCATCTGTGGTAAGGGAAGTATTAGTGCTCACACTCCTCAACCTGAGCCTGCCCAGCCCTCCTCCACTTCACTCTGCCAGCAACATCCAGCCTGGGGCTCACTTACCATTTTATTCACACCTTCATCCCTGCAAACCATGGAAACTACAGGAGATGCCCAGTGAGGTGATTCTGTCTCCATCCAGCAATTAATCAACCAAGAGCCAAAATGAGTGCCCAGGCCGTTCAACAATGAGAGATACAATTCCCAGTGGAAAAATGGAGGCAAGCCCTTGCAGCAAAGGACATACATGGTTCCAAAAACAAGACTAGTTCAATCTGCTGAGGGAAGGGAGAGGGCACAGGCTACACCAGGATTCAGGGTCCTCAGTGGGACCACACCTGCCAGATTTGGGACAATGAGAGTAATCCCTGACCTCACCCCCTGAGTGAGGCAGAGGGGCCGTTCATTTCTGGCCCTGTCAAGCTGGGCTCACAAATAGAGCAGCTTAAATCCTCAGGAGAGGGAGTTGGAGTGGGGGAAAGTGTTGTGAGGGACAAAGACGGCAAAGTCTGAGCTCCAGAGACTTGGATGGGCACAGGTCAAGGAGATCAGTCCCGAGGAGGAGCCCTCAGGAGGGAGGCCAGAGGCTGGCCATGAGGGGAGGGATGTGATGTTTGTCGGGTGCCTACCAATGGCTGGGGACTGGTAGATGCTTTATAGATGTCATCTCCTTTAATTTCTACAATAGCTAGGAAGCATCAGCTCCATTTTACGGCTGAGATACCTGACTCTTGGTATTTCCTAAATCACAGCTAATTTGTGACAGGGCTTTGATTTGAACAGACTTGCATTTCTGATTGTAAATCCCGGACTTGTTTCCACATCAATAATGAGCATGAACCAGACACCACAGAGTGACACAGAATCAGGCCCCAAAGTGTGCCCAGGGTGAAACCAAATGCTATCAGATCTGCGTCAAAATCAAGGAAGGTGGCGGGTGGTGAGATGAGTGGGAGGAGACGAAAACAAGATTAGCCATGTGTCCATGACAGATGAGGCTGGAGGGGAGCTGAGGGTTCAGTATGCTACCCTCTCTATTTCTGTATGTGTTTGCAATTTTCTGTAATACAAAACAAACTCCCTTAGACGTGCCTTAGGAACGGTCAAGTAAACACGCCATTCCCCCTGGCCCTCACAGTCACTAAACACTCACTCTGGTTTTGTGCTTCCTTTTGATTATAAAACTGAGCATTGTATTTAGCAAACTCTCACACTTTCCAAGGAATTTGCTTCTGTATTGGGTAAGCACAAGCATTAGGCATAGTTCCCCGGAAAAGAACATTTTCAGAAACTTCTTGTTCCATGGAAATAAGAGACTTAGGAGAGAGGCTTTTTATATTATAATATTAAGGGAGAAAAAAAACAATGTATAATCCTACACTTGAATCATAAAATAAATTCTATTTAAGTCCATAGATAGAAGTAAATGCACTAAAATAAAATTTATGGAATTAATTTCTGAATTTTAAAAATGACATTGAACATGCATTTGTTTTAGGAGCAAAAGAAAAATACTTTAAAGAAGGGTTTTTTTAAGGAACTTTAGGGACAGAGAAGTAGATTCATTGACTTCTTTGCTTTGTAACACTGTCGTCATTGGTCTAGCTGCACTTTTTCAATCATTAGTGAAGCTGCTATCAATCAAATGGCTATCCTGTGCCAGACAATGTATGGGTTAGTTTTAATCTTTCCAAAGTCCTGCAAGTTAGATGTTTTTAATTCCCATTGGACCCTGATTGTGAGCTCAGATCTACTGACTGTGAAGCCTGTCTTGCTCCATCACACGCTACCACTGCCTCTTCAGCTCTTACATTCTCCAGTGGAGAGGGCACAAGAAGCAGATCCCTGGAAGACAAGGGCTAGAGGTTTACATCTCCGGCTGTGGCTTGGGTTTCCTCTACGCTGACATGACCCATATTGCTCAGCAGTCTGGGTCTGGCTAGGACAGGGCTGATTAACCACCATCTGGCAAAGGAGGCAGATGAGCCTGTTCTGTCTTCCCCTGAACTGACACACAATAATCCTAGAACCCTGCTCTATGAATTGATCACTGCTGATATATCCTTTAATATGACCAGTCTCTCAAGAAAAACTTTGCCTATCATTTAGTTATAGGCAAGTTTGCCTAAAACAAACTTAATTTATTTCCCTGTTGGTGAAACATGGGGACACCTGCTCCTTGGCAGGAAGGTTTCTTGTTCTATGAAGTGTGTTGAGCAACTCAATAAAAAGTATTATATACATAGCTCTCTTTTACAACAAATTCCCCCAGAAATGGCCAAATCATTTCCCCTGGTAACTAATGCTGCCCGCCGCATACCAATTCCCCTGTGGGAGGTTAACCACTGTGGCGGCACAGCTGTGCACAAGTCCACAGCCTCTCCCACCTAAAGGTCCCACAGCGGGTGCTCGGCCCCATCTGTTTTCCAGGCATTTGGAGACCTGAGTGTTGAATGCTGCCTATTCTTGGTCTCTTCTTTGTTCTACTCAAATTACAATAACCATAAGTACTTCTACACTTCACAGCCTCTTCAGCTATAATAAGAATAAGTAGGGATCAGACTTGGAAGAAAAAAAAAGCCCAGGAAAGTATTTAGGACTACTTTCTTCATGAAAAGAAATGGAGACCTACGAGGTAAAATAGCACATAGAAGTACTCCACCTCCCCAAAACAAGGGGAAAGCAGGCCTGAGTGGAATAGAACTGAATTCCTAAAAACAGTTACTTAGGAAGAAACTGGGGCCTGAGTCTCTGATGGTGGGCAAGGAGTGAAACCCCAGCAAAAGAATTAAAGTAATCAGTGGTCATTTATAAGTGATATGGTCAGCTGTTTTGACAACAGTTTGGGGGCCACTGACTTGAGTTGTTAGCATAGCGACTGTCTGCCTTCTGCAGCTTCCCCAGGTAGCTGAATGACTTCCGCTCTCCGGGCCACATGGATTTGAACATCCCCCCTTATATTTGGCTGCGATTCCAAACACTAATCCTGAAATCTTCAATGCCTGAAGATAATTAAAATAAGGGGAAAAGGACATTTGGACCCTGGGAATTTGCGGAGAATTACTGCCTTCAGATATTTTTGCCAAATAAAGTGTTGCTTGCTCTATTTTTATGGGGCAGGACATTTTCTAAAACAGCGAACCTGATTACAGAATAAGGTATCAGCTTTGGTGTGATTTTATATTTTAATGATTCAGAAATTACTAGCCATGAAAAAGTTAGTAACCCTCTATCAAATTAATTTACCTTCAAAAGCACCTTTGTGTGTATGTGGTTTTGGTTCATGTGGGTTTTCTGTTTTGGGTTTTTGTTTTTTGTTTTTTTGTAGTATAAAGGGAAAATGGTAGGGGAAATACATGTTGTATTTTATCAAGCCTCATGTGAAAAATAGTTTAAGAGACTGCTGACGCAGTTGCAGCTGGGTTCAGTGAAGCCTAATTAAAATGCCAGTAACACATGATCCTGCCCAGAAGCGCTGACAACCACTGGGCAGAAACCATGGACAGTTCACTGTACAATATTAATAACAACAATAGGTAAAACATTATCAAAACTGTTTTCAGTGAAGCCCCCAACCTCTATTTCAAGGTTTACAAAAATCTCTGATTTTCCAGGCAGTGATAACCACAGAGAAACCAGGCTTAATTATAGAATAGGAAACCAGCAACTAACATATGGCCAAGACTACTGGACTCCTGAGTCACTATGATTCAATCCTTCATTCATTGTCCCGGCAATGCACTAGAAGCTGGGGATACAATGTTAGAATAAAGTTATGACCCATTATCTCAAGAAGGCCAAAGTCTTGGAGGTTCATACATTAAGAATCTTGGATTTAAATCTGATGCTGTCTAAATCAAAAATGTGGTGAAGAAATGAATAATAAATTAACTCTAGGCAACATGAATGACTGAGTAGAAGATATAGAAAGCAGTTGTATATCAATTCCTTTCCTGAATGGTATAAGATAGTTAAGTAAATAGAGTTGATGCTATTGTTCAAAAGTATATGGTGCCCCAATATACCTGGCATTATACTGGTAGCAATTAAAATAAACTCTACTCCTGCCCTAACACTAGTAGCTTAACACTTAAATGGTACTTACTATATGCTACACAGTAATTCTAAGCACTTAATATACATTAAATCATTTAACCCTCAAACAACCTGATGAAGTAAATATCATTACTATCCCCACTCTACAGATGAGAAACTAAGAGGACAGTAATTCAATCAACTTCATTCAGCTAATAATTGATGGAGCTAGGATTTGAACACAGGCAAGATGGTTTTGGAGACTGTTCTCAACTATTATGTTTTATAAACATTTCCTTATAAAATGGTCATATTAAAAGCAAAGAAACCATACATAAACACTGTATTTGAGTTGCTAAATTTGTTTCTCATGAGGGTACAGGATTATTCTGAAACTGCTTTACATTTATATCATGATTGAGCAAATAATGGAATGGACAATGGGTAGTGGGAGCGGGGTTTCCTACTGTTGAAGAGTTACAGATAAAGCAAGAATGAAAGGTGGGAATCAAGATACGGATTATAGTCAGAAACACCAGTATAAACTTATATCTAGTTTAATATACAGGGTCTGGCAAGAGTAAAGCCTGCTTGAATGTGGTTGTTGGATAATAATATGGGTGTAATAATTTATAGTTTTAATTTGAGTTTTTCACCTAAAATGTCATATGGTGTGCTTACGTGTGATATTGTTATGTTAAAGAATTATAAGCTTATGATTTTGTACTAAAAGATTTCATAATAAAAAAGAGGCGTTATTTGTGCCAGACCCTGTATATACAGTTAAATGGATACAGAAATAAATAGCTATGTGTTTACATGGCTGAAGTGCACACATATATTCCCATCTCTGTCTGCAGACAGGGCCTGGGAGCAACGAGACCACAAGAACAATGAACACACCCAGCACCAAGGTCTTGGTTTCTAAATGCTATTTTCCAGTAAAAGGAACTGGGTTTCCTTGAAGAAATGACTGTCTCTAGGACTGGAACAGGGAAAATACAAGGAGTGTCCAGAGTACCTTGTAGTATGAGTAAAGAGAGAAGTGCTCCAAAAACTAAAATAAAATAAAATAAAAAATAAGATGAGGGTGTGTCAAAGAGACACAAGAACCAACCTGAAAGAGCTCCCAATGAGAAAAGTTGGAACAATTGAAGCAAAAACATAAATAACATTCTATAAGATTATAACCCAAAGTATAAAATAAATATACATGAGTTCATACTGAGTTATAAGTAAATGAGTAAACAACTAAATGGACAAAAAGAGACAAATCTTCCTTATAGCAGCATTCTAAATAATGTATACAGATACTCTCCGTCTCAGAAGGTAGAGCTTATCTTCACCCTCCTCCCTGCTTGGGGACGGGCTAAACTTAGTGACTCACTTCCAAAGAACACAGTAAGGAAGTAGAAAATAATGACTTTACAGCAAAGAAACCTGCCTGTCAGATGTTATGTTAACCAAATAATGAAGGTTAATAACATCCTCAGTGATATCATGTGAATTTTATGTACCCTGTCATATGATGTGACAAGAAGGACACTCTACTTCTGTGGTAGTCTTTCAAAAAACCCATCTCCCTAGTCTGATCATGAGAAACTACCAGTGCTCCTTAAAAAGACTGTCGAAGTCATGAGAAACAAAGATTGAAAAGCTGTCACAGACCAGAGGAGACCAGGAGACAATGACAGCAAAATGCAATGTGGTGCTCTGGACCAAATGCTGGAAAAGGAAGAAAACATTGCTGGAAAGGGAAAAAGCTGGTGAAAGACAAAGTCTGGAGTTCGGTTAGTGGTAATGAACCAACGTCAGTTTCTTCGTTTCGACAAACACACTGTGATAATGTAAGATGCCAACATTAGGACAACTGGGGAGTGAGCATGTGGGAACTCTCCATCGTATCTTTACAACTTTTCTATAAATCTGAAGTTATTTCAACATAAAAAGTTAATTTAAGAATTTATTGTATTCCAAAATTGATAATCTATAAAGTAAATAAACAAGCAATTATATACCATGGCAAGCAAAAGAAGCTAGAAGTAAGATCATAACAATTTTCATGTGAACGTTAGTTTTCTGGTATGCAGAACTACTCATAGGACTGTTGGTCCTTGATTCTGCACAGGTGCTTTGGGAGGAACGCAACACTCTTCCACAAGCGCTTACTGGGTACATTCCAGGCACTGTTCTAGGTGCTAGGAATGCTCTGGTGAATAAGATATGCTCCCTGCTGCCAAGGATGATCCAGGCTTGTTGGGGAGAGAGAGAAGACAACACAAAATAAAACACACCATGATAAGGCCTGCCTGAGAGGACCCAGTAGGAACACATCTACAAGGGACATCAGACCAATTCAATGCCAAGTCACGATGTGGGACACAGATGGTCTCCTGGAAGAGTCCACGAGTGGTTTGCTGTGCCTATGATCATCACAGGACACCTGAAGTGGCCATATACATGAATCTTCTTCTGACAGCATAGAGCACAATTGGGAAATACAAATTTAATCATTCCATCTCTTCCTAAAATTCTTCAAAGCCTTTCCATTACTCTTAGCATCAACACAAAGCTCCTCACATGAATGGTGGCTAGTTTTAGATGTCGACTTGGCTAGGCCATAGTACCACTAATTGCCTACTAATAGGTGTTGCTGTGAAGATATTTGTAGATGTGCTTAACATCTACAGTCAGTCAAGTTTAAATAAACAAGATCACCTGGATTCTGTACTGGTCCTCATCCAATCAGTTAAGGGACTTAAGAGTAAAAATCAAAATTTCCCAGAAAAGAAGAAATTCTGTTTCAAAATTACAGCATCAACTTTTGCCTAAGCATCTACCTGCCTGCCTGACTGCCTTCTTACAGACTCCAAACTTACCATTTCTCCTATATATAATACAGAATATATATCATATGTATCATATTATATATAGGACATATATGGGGTTATAGGATATATGTTATATATCCTATTGGCTCTGTTTATATGTAAGTGATGTGTGTACACACACACACATGCACACACACACACACTATTGGTTCCATTTCTCCAGAAAACCCTGAGTGATACATCATGCCCATGGTCACAAGCTTCATACAGTATGGCTCCTACCTCCTCACCAACTGCACCTTCTACCATACTTCTCCTCACACTGGCCCTTTCTTATTCTCTTCTTATCCTGAGACCTTGCCGCTCATCCTGTCTCCTCCTTCAGTGGGCTTTTCTCTCTGCTTGGCTCAAGCTCCCTTCTTTTTCCAATTATTATCTATTCATACCTCAGCCCTTACATCAAGTCTTCTTACTCAGGAAGCCTTCCCCCACCTCCCAGTGTCAAAACCCACTTTGAAAGCATAAGCTTTCAAAGCACCTCACACCTCTTCTGCATAGCTGGACAAATTGCAATTTCAGTCTTCCTTGCTGTGGCAGCTCCGCACAGGCAGGAACTATCTGCTTTTGATCATAGTTTGTAATTATATTCCCTAGCACAGTGCTTGGGACATAAAAGCCTCTCAGTGAGTATTCGTTTAATGAATGTGAACACATGTTACAAGAGCAGAAAACTGCCTCTCTCCACAGCCACAGCCTCTGAAGTCCTTACAGGTAGAATCCAGTGGCCCAGTCCTCTTGACAACTCATCAAGCTGAAACTCAAGGTCAAAAAAAAAGGGGAACTGGGGGAGGCAGTCAAAACAGTGAGAAGGAGGGGGCTTTACTTTCCAGAGACAGAAATGTCTCTGCAGATGGGCTGGAGGTGGTCAGTGTGGCTGCAGCCTCACATTGACACTGACTTCTCCAAAAATACCACCTGCCTGTTAACCAAACCGAGGTTTATGTAATGACATTTCCCACTTATTACCAGCTGCCAAATGTCGAAACTCTCAGAAGCACCTTTTTTAAGTCTTAAAAGAAATAGCAATTCTAGCTCATTAAAGAAGAGAAAAAGATATGTTCTTACCAGATTTCTCTTTTATAAATAAAAAAGGCTCAATCCTAAAAAAACATCACACTGTGGCTGAATTTTGATAAGTACAAGCAACTATTAGTATTTCTTCCTCAGATCATTTTTACCCTGGCATACCTACACTGGGTTACCTGGCAAAGTGCCTGGCACACCAGCCCCCTGGGTCATGTTTCCAAAGGCAGGAACTACAGCCAATTCCTCAGTTTATGTATGTGGTCATTTGAAAGCATATCTTCAAATTTATTGGCATTTTTCCTAGTGATAGGTAGGGTCTATTTCCCCTGTTTTTGAATCTGGGTGGTTTGTGACACACTTGTATCCATTAAAATGTTAGTTGTGCTGCTGTGTGATTTGTGGGGCTTGGTTGTAGAGAACGATGCAGTGCCATCCTGTTCCCTGGGACAGCCATCACTGGAGCACTGGGCTAGCAGGTGAGAAGTCTGACTCTCACGAGGCTTCCATGCTGCGAGGAAGCCAAACCCCAAAGGGAGGCCCCATGAAAATGCTCCAGCTGGCCATCTGAGTCTTTAAGCCCTGCTCACCCAGGTGTCAAATATGCAAGTGAACAAGTTCTCAGATGATTCTAGTCCCCAGCTGTCTAGTCAACCTCCAACTTTGAGTCTTCTCAGCTGAGGCCTCAGACATGGGGGAGGTGAAGTTCAGATAAGTCATCCCCACTCAGTCCTTTTCAAATCCCTGCTGCCAAAGCATACTAAAATAGTTATGGCATTACGCCGCTGTGTTCAGGGCATTTGTTATAAAGTAATAGGAACCAGAACAATATAGATAAGTAAGACTTATTTCCTCAATGTCAAAACATGTCCAACTCTTCTCCACAGGAATCAATACCCATCAGCATCTTTTACCTCTGACGAATTCCTCAAATGTAAACAAACAGACAAATAGAAGCTGACCTCAATGTTTCATGAAAGGAGTGGATCCCAAGCAGCTTTACCTACTCAGAGAGAAAAGAATTGTGTTTGGGAAACACAAACAAAATTGTATTTGAATGAATGAACAAAGAAATAGCCATAGAGCGATTTAATGTTTAGGTAAGGCTACAACAGAAGGCAAAACATCATTTTCTGAGACTAAATGCAACCTTAGGCCCTAGTTAAAATTTTTTTTTAAAAAAATCAGTCCTACAGAAATCTCTAGGGCTTATCCTTGTGTTCTTATTCCATCATACTTAATGGTAGTTGCCAACAACCAAATCACATGCAAAGGTATAGACTTGGATATGCAACTGGCATAAAGACTCAGAATTATTTTGGCAATTTGGAATAATGGAGCAAGATAAAAATGAGTGACTAGAATAACGTTATTCCAGAGGGGAGCTGAAGAGATTGCACAAGGATCTGAAAGTCTTTTAGGGGAAGCATTGGACTCATCCTGCAGATAATAGGAAATTTTGGAATCCTTTAGAATAGGGAAGCATTATGATAAAATACACTGTTTTAGAAAATTAATGTGGCATCTCTTTATGTGAAGGATTTTAAAGAGAACAAATAGCAGGAAGAAAAGCCACTTAACACTTACAAAATGTCTGCAGTTCCACAACAGTGAAAACTATAGGTCTGGGCTGGTCTAACCACAATGACAGAAAAGGAGGGACAGAGGTGATTTGGTGGCATGACCAGGAAAAGCTGGGTATCAAGAGCACAGGTGAAGTCAAAGACAACCCACAGGCCTTGAATTATAGACAGGTCAGGAGAGCTGATGGAAACAGAAAAAAAATGGAAGAGAAGTATGCTTAGAAAAGAGGAAAATGAGTTCAGCAGGAATTTATCTCAAAGTAGGACTGTGCGATAAGGCTAGCAAGACATTAAGGTAAAAAGGGCCAATGTGTAATTAGAGAACTTGGATTAAGGTTTAGGAGAGCAGACAGACCTAGAGAAGTGGATTTGGGAGTCATCAGCCTGGAGGCTATTCCCAATGCTGTGAAGGAATCCCTATATTTTTACCATATTAGACTTTATTAGATCTTTGGTCTTTGTGGCATATTGTATGTCAGGATTTAAAAAATTGAAAATACTGTATCTTTCTCATGTGCTAAACTGCATAATTAGGCCTACCATACCATAGTCATTTTATTAATAATTTAGTAATTAAGAAATAAAATATGAATTGCCAACAGTAACTATGTTCATTTGGGTTCTCAATATATTTTGAAATCTTCTTCCTTCTCATGGCAGCTGATAGGTTTGGCCATAGAAATTTAGAACCATTTTTAATGCTTTTAAAGAATACAGGGGTGAGCCACCCTCCCTACTGCTCTCCACTTGAACAAACAGTAAGAACACCAAGAGCTTCTGTAGACCCAAAAAGAACCAAAGAATGTGCAGCTGGAGATATCAGCTGCACATAGCTAATTCTAGCCAAAATAATTCCCAGGCGTGCCCAGATATAGAAAGAAAAAGAGTAATTCAACCAGGGAAGTCAATAACAGCTAAAGATTCGAGTTGGCCACAAAGCACTATTACATTTGGGTACCAGAAAAGGTGGTGCTGACACCACAACATTTGGGTAACTTAAATTGCAAAGTACACATCTGTCTGTGACCATCTGTCCGAAAGCATGCTGGGGGGTCAGAGGCACCGTGAATACAGTGACCTGAAAGTGGAATGAGATAAGATAAAGGAGAGGAAAATACATAAGGAATCTAATTGATTTCACTTAGAAAGAGACAGCAAGTTGAAAGAAAGTGTGGGATGGGGTCTCCTTAAGTAAATTATGACTCAGCAAGTGCTATTTTATCTGTCTAAGAAAATAATTACAGGAAAGCATCGTTTCCTGAAAAGTGTCTCTTCGAATGAACCCATTTGGAATAGTGACAGAGGATTCTGGCAAGGGAGGCTCGGCACTGCGTGACCTCCCCGGAGATGGCCTGGCCTGAGCTCAGGTACAGAACTAAGACAGTACAGTCTTGCACTTTTAGAAAACATGGAAATCTGTTTTTCTTGGCCTCTATGACATTTAGCAGATTCTATGTGCTGATTGTCCTCCAATCTCCCCTGGCTACTTTTTAGCTCCTTTTTCAGTTTTCTCTTCCTCTGCCTGCCTCTTCATACTGGAGCTCCCCAGGCTCTAAGACTTCCTCTTCCCACTTGTTCTCCCTGGGAGAGCTCATGGGCTCCCTTGGCTTTAGTGCCATTCACAGGCTGACGACTATCAAATATCAAATATCTCAGACCCCTTGTCTGAGCTCAGACCTGGACAGCAACTACATACTGAATATCTCCTCTTGGGCATTTGACAAATTCAATTCCTCTAAAATTAAACTCATGACATTCTTCTAGGGACTCATGCCTCCCCTACTGTTTCCTACCAATTAATGGCACCCCTATTCATTCATTACCCAAGCTGGCCAACTAGAAGCCTTCATTTGAATGTTCTTTCCCTTGGCCCACATTTCAACCACACAGCAGTGTCCAAAATTAATCCACTGCTCTCCAGTCCCATTTCCACTATCCTGGGCCAATGAACCACCATCTTTCATTTCATTGTCACAATGGCCTCCTGACTTACATTTCTGGTTGTAACCTTGACTCCACTCTACTATATCCCCAACCCATTTTCCAGTACTCATTATGAAAAAAATCAAATTATCTCACTTCTTCAGCCTAGACCTTTTTCAGTGGGTTACTGCTGCTCTTAAGATAAGGTTCAAATTTTTAAATACCATGTGCATAAATTTGGCTCCTCCCACCTTCTTACTGTTCACCTTTGCTGAGTTTTTTCTAATTTCTTAAAACCACCAACTTCTCCCTCAACTACATACTTTTATAAATTGCTGCCTCTCATTTTCTCCACTCTAAGTGACGACAGAACATCACTCAGGCCGGCACTCAATCCACTGAGCCACACCAGCCAGGGCACAGATCATTTTTTTAACACAGCACTTAGCCTCATCCCTGTTTAGCCGCCTGTTTTTTCCCTCTGGGAGCTCCCTGAATATAAGAACTATGCTCTTTATTTTTCTTGGTCGCCATGCACTGTAGCTGGCTCCATTAAATGCTCAATTAAGTGACTATTTGCAAATAGATTTTAAAATAACAAGAAAAATAACAAGTCTGGGTCTGATCACTCTGCACCCAAATAGCATGCAAGAAAAAAAGGGAGGACATCAAGGACAGGAAAGCACACTGGAAGTAATACTAAACTAAAACAGGTAATAATAACCTGCAAAGGTGAGCTTCCAAGTTAGATAAAACTTCATTCCACTCTACAATGTATTTAACCAAATCCCAGGTCCCATTAGAAGCTTCACCATTTTTCTTTTCTTTGGAAAAGCCATTATGGAAGAAGGAGAGCCAGAGACAGACAACTGAGATGGTGACTCCCACATAAGTCAGCTTCCTCTTCCCCAAATCAGTTTCCAGAAACTCTGCCACATCATGCATTGAGAACCCCTGGATTCTAACTCAAAGGCAAGTCTCAGAGGTCTTGGGCAAAGATGACAGCAGCTTCCTTTGGTGGCTTTCAATGATAAATAGCTTCCTGCCAGAGCACTCACAAACCCTGAATTCATGAAAAAGAATCACTTCATGGAAAACAGAACCCAGAGAAGTTTTAAGCATACCAAACACAGGGTTTGTCACTCACGTCTTAGTAGTTATTGGTGCCTGTTGCCTCGAGAGGACTGGCTCAGAATCACTTGTGGTCATGGACTCTCCATCCAACCACCAGATCCAAGATGTGGCTGTTGTTCTGACATCGAGATACCTGCCATGGAAGAAAACCAGAAACTGCACAGATGGAGCAGCCTTTCAGATCCCTGTGGATGTCATGAGATTAGAAGCTTTCCTCTGAGTCGGCCTCAAAGGCTTCCTTTGCAATTGTTCACGAGCTAGCTCAAGGGATAGGCAGTGAAGTTCACTAAAAACAAAAACATAACCTCAAACATCCAAAACAGCTGTTGGAAATTGTGACTGTTTTAGAGGAGCTGACTTATCTAAGTGAGTCAAAGCAAGTGTGAGTGCTTCAAACAGGCACGACACCAGAAACAAAATTAGGTGTTTATTGAGTGGTGTCCCTCTTGATTTTTTTCTCCCTTGCCGGACATGAGTCTCCTCCTTAGCTTCATCCTGACAAGGTATAAAATCCTTTATGAGAATTGACATTTTGAGAAATTCACTTTAAAGTAAGGGTTTTTCCCCCTCAACTGTAAAAGTAATATATGTTCTTTAGGGGAAATTTAGAAAATGCAGAAAAAAACCACAAATAAAATTAAAATCACCTGTAATCCCATTGCTACTGTTTTCAATTTGCTCTTTTTTTACTTTGGTGCTTCATACACACACACACACACACACACACACACACACAATTTTAAATATATATTATTTTGATGTTGTTTTTTCACCTGGTACATTATGACCCATTTCCCTGATCATTTACATATACTTTCAGAACATTTTTATCTGTATATGATCATTACAAATTATTTAGCTAATGACAATTGTAAACAGTTAGAACATTTTTAATATTGTGCTGTTGTAAACAAGGCTATGAAGAATATCTTTGTTGATAAATCTTTGCTCATGTCCATAGTGAGGAAGTTTACTTTTCTTTTAGGGGACTGAAACTCAGAATATAAAATGCATGATGCTTGTCATTGACAGAGTGTAGCCCCTTCCTCCCTGAGAGTTTCTGCCAGTTGTCTTCATTTTCATATTTTCAGACCAGTCAGGCAGCTACTGTTAGAACTTCAAGGCCTTCCTGGCCTCATGGAAGCCTTGCTTTCAGTCAAGTTCATGGTCTCTTCAGTTTGCAATGCAGAACCATTAAAATAACTGATTTTTAAATGTACAGCAAGAAATGGAAGGAAATAAAAAATAAATATTAAGAAATATTACTAATCTTGTTAGAAAAAAGCAAATACAGAAGTAAAGAACAATTACATCAAAAGAGGTATCTAATTGATTAGACTAGTCCACTCAAAACTTCATCTTCCAGAAAAGTCTCAAATTTAGATAATTTGTACCAGGTTTTACAACCACAAGAAACAAACTAAAACTTTCCACGTTCTAATTTTGCCTATTTTCTAATTCAAAAAGTGAAATGAAACATTCCCAAGGAGAAGACTCCTAAGTGGCATTATTATCGCTCCTTCTAGATTTACTGCCTGCGTTAAACAGCTGCTTCTGTACTGGCACAGGCGTTCAGCCACTCGCCAGTGGGGGATGAATCACTCCCCATGAAAGTCATCCCAGAACTTGGGTAACAGAGAAGTTTGCCTCCTGCCAAAGGCTCAATAAATGCTGGTAAGATTTAGGGAAATCATTATCAAGCAGACTTGTGTGGTTTCAAAGAACATCTCTTAGTAGGTACTGCACTCTCTGACCTCTGAAAACAGTATAAGCAACTTCATACACACGCATAAACACACACACACACACAGCCCCTTCTAGTTTCCCTTAAAAGTCTCCTCTTCATCGCCACTGAGTGGAATTAAAAACAGTTGGTCAAGCTCCACTAATCGGCAGCTGTTTGCAATTAGATAAAGCATTTAGAGCCATTCCCTTAACTACCTTCCCAACTGCCTAACCATTCAGCATGAGCAGTACACCATGACAATTTGCCAGAATGTTTAACTTATCTCCATTCCTAGTGGTTTCTATACCTTCCTTATTTTCTTCAGTCTTCCCATATATCGTGGGACTCTTCCAGTTCCTCTTATTCAATTAGGGCTAGACAGAGGAAGAATTAGTTGAAACCTGGTCAAACTGTTTTGTGATAAGATGGAAAATTCTACCCAGGCAACTGTTAGAGGGCAGAGTACATCTTGATGTTTCTCAAAGAGAAGAGAAATATGCCTTTTTCCCCTCTTCTTTTTCCAAATAATGGACAGGAAAGTTAGCTGTAATTTTTTTTCTTTAAGGATCTTGAGGAAAAGTAAAAGTTGCTGAACTTCTATAAACTATTTCCATAATTTGTAAACATTAACATTAGAGCAGGAAGAAATATACAGGTCACTTTATTCCATTTTTTTCCTTTACAAACTGGGCATCAGGAATCTCAATGCTTTTCTCAAGTCCACAGAAAAAACAACAGAGCATGCACTAAAGCCAACTCTCTGATTTTAAGTCTACATTGCTTCTGCTACACCATCTATCTTCTGTAAAGAGGAAACCTCCCCATCTCTACATGGAGGGAGTAGCCAGGACGGCTCTTCCACTTACCCTACCCAAGGGACAGAACTGAGGTCCTCCCAAGCTTCTCTACCCAGGAACCCAGCTTAGGACTTAAAGTAGAAAGAATGACAAACATGATATGGCTTCTTCTTTGCAGTTATTTTTCTCACCACCCTACCATGTCCTCCCCAAATTCACCACATCCATTGTTTTTTCTCCATCGCACCCTCCCTGATGTTTATCCCCATCCTCCACTTGTGTGCCCTATTGCGATAGAGGCAAAAGGAAGAGAATGAAGGGGATATTATAGGAAGGGAAGAGAAACAAAGTAAGAAAAGTAGAGAGGGGAAATCAGTTGAAGGAGACAGTTATACCTTCTCAAAATTCAAGTAGTATATTAAGAGCTGAGACAAAAATAGGAGCCTTCACACCCCAGGCCTCATGCTCACAGCCCTGGCTTTTCCTTTCTCCATTCTTCCTGAGGCTAATCCCCTAATTTTTACAGCATCAAGCCCCTAGCCCAGTCTTTAGACAGTAACGGAGTCTTCCCCTCTATCTGAAGGCAACCTGAGTACATTAATTCACTTTCTCCTTAAACTCATATGAGGTCTGTCCAGAAAAAAGTCCAGCCATTGTGAATAAAACAAGAACAGTTTGTGCGACATTAATGTAGCCTGGAAGCCAAGGAAAGTGGACTGGAATGCACATGGGTGGAAAATGATGACTTCACTGTACTGGTTAGTGGGGGCAGTAGATTCCACTGAGTGAGTGTGTGTACTGTGTGGCCGATGCATTCAAAATGACTGAGTGAATAAAGCAATGAATCTGCAACAAGTTTTATGTTAAATTTAAACATTCCTCCATGGAAAATATTCTGATGATTTAGAAGACCACAGCTATAGGCAACTAACTGGTTGGTAATTGGCAGCTTCATCATGACAACATGCCTGCTCATGAATCACATCTCATGTATCTTTTTGGCAAAACATCACATCACCTGAGTGACTCAGCCCCCTCTACAGCCCAGATTTGGTGCCCTGTGGCTTCTGGCTTTTCTCAAAACTAAAATCACCTTTGAAAGGGAAGGGATTTCAGACCATCAATGAGATTCCAGAAAATATGATGGGGCAGCTGGTGACTATTGGGAGAACTGTGTGAGGTCCCATGGTTCCTACTTTGAAGGGGTCTGAGGTACCATTGTACTATTTACAATGTTTCTTGTATCTTCTTCAGTAAATGTCTCTATTTTTCATAGTACATGGCTGGATACTTTATGGACAGACCTCATATTCTGCTTCAACATATTTTTGTTGATCATTTTATTATGTTCTTTGTAATATATATCTCTGCTAGATAGATAGGTAGTAGGGAGATAGATAGATAGATAGATAGATAGATAAGATATAGAATTTTTTAAAATTTTTCCTATCATTATAATGTTCTTTTATGCCTCTTTCTTATCCTGCAAGATGGTAGGTAAAAAAGCTGAGAAACTAGATACTAAGGAGAAGAAACCTCAAGCCAAGAAGGCTGATGCCAGTGGCTAAGTTAAGAAGAGTAACCTCAAAGCCAAAATGCGTACAAAGGGGAAGCCCCACCTGCAGCCAAAACCCAACCCTGTGCAGATCAGTTGGCTCATATTCCCAATCTGCTATGTATTCCAGAAAGGCCATGTATAAGAGGAAGTATTCAGCAACTAAATCCAGAATTAAAAAGGAAAAGAAGAAGATTCTTACTACTGTCACAAAACCAGTTGATATTCAAAAGAATGGTGGTATCCAAGTGGTTTAACTTTGCAAAATAACCAGATACCATCCTACTGAAGATGTGTCTCAAGATCTGTTGATGTACAGGCACAAACCCTTCTTCAGTCAGCATGTGAGAAAACTATGATCTAGCATCACTCTCAGGACCACTCTGATTTCATCCCCACTGGGCACTACAGAGGCAATAGGGTGGGTTTTCCTGAAGCAGCTGAGCAGTGGCTTGCTATTTCTGACTGGATCTCTGCCCCTCAGTTGAGTTTCTCTCTGCAGGACACACCAGAAATCTGTCATTACCACCTCCACCAAAACTGGTATCAGTGGTGGGGAATCCAAAATATCTTGCTGATGCTTATGTCAAGAAGAAGAACTTGCATAAGCCCAGATACCTGGAGGGTGGGGCTTCTACACAAAGAGAAACACAATTCCAGAACAGCATAAGGTTGACCAGAAAGCTGTGGACTCACAAATTCTGCCCAAAATCAAAGCTGTTTGTCACCTCAAGGGCTACCTCTACTCTGTGTTTGCTCTCACAAATGGAGTCTATCCTCACAAATTAGTGTTCTAAATTTCTTACAAAGAATCTAACTGAATAACTAATACATTTTGAAAAATACTCTGGTTGGTGTTAGTATTACATTTATTACAAGTATATAGATGGTCAATATAACAGAAATATATTATAAATCTTCTAGATAACTACTAAATATACAAATATATTGTACTGGAAACTAATCTGAATGAATTCAGTAACATCCCAATTAATTCATGCATTGATGATTTGATATTAGTTAATGCTAAACTGTGACAGAATTGACAAAGTCAATTCTTTTTTCAGTTTTTCATCTTTATAGGGGTGAGCACTGAGAAAGTGGTTGTTTTATCTACCTAAATAAATAGAGGAAATGAAAGTTATATCATAGTGATGGCACTAAATTCTAGGGTTTCCTTCCTAGTTACTTATCAAAATTACAAACAGATTTATCATCAAAATTATTTTCAGTGCCCTACCTGCCCTTAATTAGAACCTCCCCAATTTTTTAAAACATTTTTTATTGTTCAAGTAGTTTTCTGCCTTTCCCCCCCACCCCTTCCCACCACCCCAGCCCTCCCCACCTCCCTCCTGTTTCCATCCCCCCTTGTTATTGTCCATGTGTCATTTATAGTTGTTCCTGCAAACCCTTGAACCTCCTAAAATTTTTTTGAAAGCAAAGAACTAGAGGCCAGTCACCTTAAGATCAGATTTTATTTTTATTTCATGATGAGAGTCATTCACTTTTTTAACATCAAAGTCAAGACTTTGAGTTATTCCTTACTTTTTCCTCCAAGTTATTTTATACTCTAGGACAAGTCACCCTAGTAAGATTCTCTAGGAGATAAATATGCCTTTTTCATAAATAGGTAATAAAGGTAAATGAGTACTACCAGAAAAAGACTGGCCCTTTGGCCAATCCATTCTGGGAGAGCATATAAGGAAGATGATTCTCCTAAAACTCTATGTACCTGTGTAGGCTTAGAAAGTCTTCATGCACCCCAGGAATATGTGTATCCCAATTTGCAGGATCTGGCCCTTACCTACTTTCCACTCTTGTTTCAAGCTCATGTTCAATGCTTTCAGGTCCTCTGGGTCATTGACTATGCTGTTCCTGCTATACAAATGTCTCTTAGAGACACCTTTTAGTGACCCTTCAATATAAAATAGATTTCCCAGATTATTCTCTCTCATAGTTCTTTGTTCTCCCTCCTAACACTTAACACAATTCATCATCACATATTTATTTCTATTTATTTAAGTAACCCACTAGACTGGTGTCAAATGTTGTCCCCTACCAGTATACAGCATCGACTGAGAACTTGTTAGAAATGCAAATTCCCAGGCCCTATCTCAGCCCTGCTAAATGAGAAACTCTGAAGCAATGTGTTTTGTGAAGTCTTCCAGGTATTTCTAATGCCACTAAAGTTTAAGAATCACTGCACTGAATCATAATCTCCATGAAGGCAAAGACTATGTCAGTCTTTTCCTCACTATATACCCAGGACTTTGCCAGTGGCCAGCACATAAGAGATGATCCATAAATATATAGTGTTGAATAAACTCAAATAAAATAAAAGCTTGCCCATAGTAAGAAGTACATTTATATAGTAACCCATTCTACATATGAAAATATAGATATAAGATAAAAGTTTCACAAATAATACCCCTACTACATATCATGCACTCCAAACATTCTCCATCTTGTTCTATTTCTTTTTTTTCTTTTTTTGAAGAGGACCACCAAATTTATTTCACACTCCACTAATGGGCTTTATGTGCAGCTTGAAAAACCCCAGTCGTTGAAGCTGTTCTAACAGAAATGCATACCTCTGCCCCTGTTATTCTTTAATCTGGAATTCCCTCTCCCACCCTCCTATTTCCTTATGCTTAAATCCTATTGATTCTTTAGCCTATCTCTCATAACAGATTTCCCTGATATGCAGGTAATCTTTTCCTCTCCTTAATTCCCACCACATTTTTCTCTATATCCAGCTTATGACTTTTCTTGCTTTCTCCTTTTAATATTGTGTGTGTGGGATGTCACTTTTCCTATTAAAGTTTATCCTTCAGAGCAGAATCCATACCTGATTCATCTTTGTACTTCACAGCATGCAGCATATAGCTTCAAATAATGTTTTCTATGTGAATTAGACATTCAAGGAAGGAGCTGTTCATTTCATTTAAAGTGGAGAAATATTTTGAAAGAAGTAGAATTTTCATGGGTGGCTGAGAGAAGGAGGCATATGAAAAAAGGGAACCACGTGGCCAAATTGCCTAAGACAGAAAAGATCAGGACACATTCGGGCACTGTTGTGTGTGTGGTGGAGAAAAAGCTAGAAAGGCAGATGGGATCAGATGGCAGAGTGCCTTAAATGACCCAGACTTTATTCTGCAAGGAAAGGGGAACCATCAGAAGTCTATAGTTGGTTTTCTGTTTTAAAAATGATAACTCGAGTGATAATATGAAAGAGAGGTAAGGATGCCATGGCTATGAAAACGAGCCTTTCAGATCCGCTGTAGGCAGCATACTCACTGCCCTGCCCAGCCCAGCTGGTGGGCCCCTGTGGGCCCTCCACTGTGTTCAGGCTGGGGACATGTGTTTTGGCTGCCCCCAACCTATGACTTGGGGTACTAACACAGACGCGTGCCCATGGGACATAGGACACCTCTGATTTTGGCTTAAGGACTCCCCAGCAACCTGGCCACAACTTCACTAGAACTGTAACTGCAGCCTGACCTCTCCTATGCCATCCCCCTCCCTTCCTCCAGTCAGACCTGCAGTGCAGTGTAAAGCTGCTCTGAACACCCCACTTCCTCACCTTAATCCTTCCCAGACATTTCCCCTAATAAACCTGTTATACTTCTAATCCTGTCTTGACATCTGCTTCTCTAGGGACGTGAACCAACTGCAGAGGAGCAAACAAGATCAAAAAGGAGATGGGGCCAAAGAGGTACAAGGAACATGCCTATGTATTAAAACACATATATGCCTGACAATATACATATGTGTTTACCAACATGTACAAAAAGATGCTGACACTCAACACAACAAACACCAAACTTTACTGAGCCTACCAACACTGATAAGAGTTCACCTCAGAAGCCACTGTACAGGAAGGAATGCAGATCTTTTATCAAACTGCATATCTTAGTTGGCATACGTGCATCTAAGGTCAAGTAACACGAGATGATGTTTCACAAAATGTGAGATGACTGGCTGAGCAGAACACTCTCACCATATCACATGCTGCCAAAGAAGCTTGGACCACAAAATACAAGCAGATGTCAACACTTTCACCTTCCACTTTCTAAATATCGCTGATCCGGCCAAGTTTCATTTCACTTATTGGGCCACTTTCCATGTTGGGGGAGAAGGGTTGAGGAAGGGAGGAAAAATGTGTTAGGATTCAAGTTTCATATCTGCTAAAGTAAACTGGTGTTGCTCACTGCTGGGTTTCAAGAGAAAAGCTTCCCTAAACCAGCCAACAGTGGTTCAGAGGAACATAGAGACCAGGGGTAGCCCAATGTTTTCTGTAAAGGACCAGATAGTAAATATTTTTGCCTTCAAGGGTCGTACAGTCTCTGCGGCAACTACTCAGCTCTGCTGTGACAGCGTTAAAGTAACCATGACAATACAGAAGTCAATGTGTGGCCACATCCCAATAAAACTTTATTTACACAGACAGTGAGCCAGATTTGGCCCATGGACCACTGTTTGCATATCCCTGGTATAGAGCACTAGACATTGTTCAAAAACTACCCTCTTTTACTTTGGAAGTAGATGCTCCACCTGCATTATAATCTTTTATATACTTAGTACAAAAAGTACAGTATTAAAATCTAGTTGAAAATGATTGATTATATTAAACACCACCTCTAATACTGGAAATGGCCATAATACAAGCTTTGGCCTAAAAGAAAGAAGCCAAAACGGACATCAGACTTCAATATGAAATGACTTATCTACCAGACCAGTGGTTCTCAAAGTGTGGTCGTCAGATCAGCAGCATCAGCACAACCAGGGGAGTTGTTAGAAATGAAAATTCTCAGGTCCCTATCCCATCCCTACTGAATCAGAATATGTAGAGGTGGGGCCCAGCAGCTGATGGTTTATAAGCCCTCCAAGTGATTCTGATGCACGGTCAAGCTTGGGGACCACTAAGCTAGGTTATGTGTGAAGCTGCCTGTGCCTTAAATTCTCCAGCAACAAAGCAGGAATAGTGAAGTCTTGTTATTTCCCCCATCACTAAGGTCACAACAAGACTGCCAAGGCTGGGCTGGTATAGGCGGAAGGTGCCTCACTCACTGAAGCCTATTATGCTTACATTTTTTTCCTTTGAATTTAGATCATCTGCATTTAGAAGATTATTTAGTTATAAATTAAATATACATTCATAAAGGTTTTTTTCAGCCTGATGTGTAGAATGATCAGTAGAGTCCTTAGGACTGCAGTGATAAGATATATACAGTAGTACCTCGGTACACATCATTAATTAGTTCTGGAACTTGTGACAGGTGCCAAAACCAAGGAGAACAGAACTGTTCATGAGCTATGGTGAACCTGACATGTCAACCTCTGTTTCACTGCAAGAAAGGGGAGCTTGAGTAGTAAGCAAGTGCCAAGTGCTGAAACATTTTTTTTCTCATAAAAACATGACAAGTACAGGGTTTGACGAGTTCTGAGGCCAACAAGTACTGAGGTATAACTGTAACTTGTAATGGGGATCATATCCCAACTGGGCCAGAACCAAAATGTGTATATCTCTGGTGTATGGAGTTAGGCAAAACCCAAATCCCACCCAAGTGCCTATTTGTACCTTTAATTTACATAGGAACCAAGGAGAATTCTGGGGGAAATATGAAGCTATATCTGTGATGGAGAATCAGATATTAGAGACATATCTGGGAGACTAGTGCAGTGGAGGAAAAATGTATATGAGGAATGAGAGGGAAACAGAAGCCAGGTTTCAAGTCTCCTCCTTCCCCACATGCCTGAACACACCAAAATAAAACTAACCCTAAGAGAAGGTAGTAAGACACACCAGACATCATCAGCTATAATGCCCTCGGGAGCCTGAGCACCAGATCAGAATCCGGTCCTTACTATGACGTGGCCACTGGCACATGAACCATCCCCACCCCCCACTCTCCTGGAGGCACATGAACACCCCAGAGATAGACAGTGGCTGGGCTCATCAGGTTTGCTCATGGAACAAACAGGCTCACTAAGTTCTATCAAGTTCCATGGGTCCAGCAATTCTCTTGAGGCATGACATTTTTCCCACTTGGCACAAGTCTGCTGAACTCTTGAAGAACAAGTATAAGGATCACCAGCCCTGGAGTCAGATGGGGAATTGGCAGCACAGCAGAAGCCAAGAGTTTTGCAGTCAGAAGTAAACAAAAGTTTTTATTAGGCACCATTTGAGAACTTCCTCAACACTTGGGGAAGTCTATGCAAAGTCCTCGAGTTCCCAACTAAGCCAGCTGGAGCTTCATTGCATCAAGATTCTGACAACCAAGTTAATGTAACTTTACTGTGCATATAAGATAATGAGGTGGGGGGATGTTTCTGATGCCCCTGTGCTCTGTATTAGATTCTCTCTGAGTCACCTTTCATTTGTTCTAACACTCACTATAGCGACTGGTTTTGCACAGACTCTAACTAGCCTCACACAGATACAATCCAAAGGGCCTCTCCTCAAGCCAGTCTCTTGCTTTGGACCCCAAGGCTTCTCTGTTGAGACTGGGGAGAGGGACAATTGACACCCATGTAGTGAAATATTGAGCAATGGACATAGGAACTGGTTAATGAATGCTTCTATCTTTTTCCCACCCCTACCACCACATGCTAGGTTCCAAACCCCATTTCATTCAGCTCTTCAGGCAGACCTGGGACATCAAGTAATCATTTGCCCAGTTACAACTGACTTGACAGTGCATACTTGTTCCAGGTTTCCCTCCTTCCTTGCTTTGCGATGCTGTCTCTCACCTGTGACTTCTGGATCTCACTCTCCTGTGGATATTTGCACATAAACCTTTGTTTTAGACTCTAAAGATTCCAGGCTAAGACAGAAATGTTTAGGTTTCACTTATAAGCAATAATACATTTGTTGACAATATGTAACTCATACATCTTTCAAGACAAATGGCATTATTTCATTTTTTACATGCTCTACAAATGACATTTCATATTTTATATGATTTACAATATTACATGCTTCTAGCATAGATATCATAATCCTTTTCAGTTCCCTAGATCCTCATCATTTCCAACATACAAAGAAATCTAGTCTTTTTTTTAAGCTAAATATAACCACAGGCCAGTATTCTAAAAATTTATTAAACAATACTCCAGTGATCTGAAACTACAATATCAATCAAGTTGTGAGAGACTCAAGATAGATGATGAAGAAAATACAAGCAGGAACAAGACACAAATACTGCAGTTTCAGCAAAGAGAATGAGCAACAAAGACTTACTTTCTACAGCTGTAATGATGAATCATCACTTTCTAAAACCTGGGGCAGGGGGATGTTTTAACTGATATTTAATTTCCCCTTCAATTCCATCCCTCCTCCTATGGCCCCCATCCTCCCACTGAGGACTTTTGCTTCTCTGAGTTGGTTGTTGCTATTTTATTCTGTTTTCTGTTTCAAGGTTTAATATAAAACTCCAAAGATCATTTAGATCAGGGCTAACAAACTCATTTTCATATGGGGGTCACATCAGCTTCACAGTTGCCTTCAAAGGGCTAAATGTAATTTCAGCTCCTTAACAGTTAAGGAGTAGTTACATTTATACAGTCCTAAAATTATTTCAGCTCTTTGAAGGCAACCACGAGGCTGATGTGGTCCCTAGTGAAAATGAGTTTGACGCCCCTGATTTAGATTATAGGCAAAATTCAAGAATACTTTTTTAAGAGGGAGAAAATAAAATAAATGCAGCTAACAATTTCAAAACAATCTGTAAGCTAAAACACCTTAATTATTGATGTTTAAAAAAAAACAGGTTCTCAGAGTATGACAAGCTGAGGACAGAGAAAAATTCCCATTTCAGGCCGTCTAACCCTCTAGTTGCAAACAGAAATGGGCAGCAGTATGGATTCATTTTTCCACCTATGGTAGCCACTTTAATTTCTTGGACATGAAAAGTGAAAATTACATGGACCGCTTCACAGATCTCCTCAAACACCTTTTTGACACTGGGCTCCCCACAGCATCAACCTTGAACCATTTTCTGCCTCTGCCCAAGGCCTCCTATGGTGTGAGTCATTTCTTAATTTCAGAAAATAAAGACTCTTCTTCGAAGACAAAGATTTTAAATACTATTAAAACTACTCAGGATTTTTGTCATCGTTAGGCATAATTCTCAACCCATTGTATCCTTAAGTGTGTATCAGCCCAGCCCTGGCAATCTCTTGCTGACCTTAGTGATGGGGGGACATAACAAGACTTCACTACTCCTACTTTGTTGCTGAAGAAGTCAAGGAACTGGCAGCTTCAGATATAGTTTAGTGGTTCTCAATTTGACCTTGCATCAGAATCACCTAGAGGACTTGTAAACACCTATTGCTGGGCCCCAATCCTACATATTCTGATTCATGGGTATGAGACAGACACTCATACCCATGAGAATTTTTCTTTCTAAAAATTTCCCTGGTTGTGCTAATGTTACTGATTGTATCCTCAAAGATAATGAGGTCTAGCCATCTGGTCCTTTGGCCTTGAACCACTACATTTTGATGACAGTGACATGAACATCCTATAAAACAAGTCCTACTTAGACATTACTTTAACATAAGGACCAATTAATTTCCTGGGCAAATGGTTTTATGAAACTCAAGTTACATGCAAACTTATTCAAAGTCACCTCATGGGCTCTCACCCAAATCTCTAACAGTAACCCAAGGGCCACACAGCTGTGCTAAGGCAGAAACTCTCAGCTCATTTGATTTTTTCCAACCAAAGAAAATGGCTGAAACAAATGAGCCACTTAAACTATCAAATGGATATATAATACTACATTTCTCAGCCTCTTAAATATGGCTATTTTCTGGCTAATAAAATATAAACATTATAAATAAGTCAATTTTTTCTAAGTTTATCTATAAACATATGATCTCCATAAATATCCTTTAGTGTTTTTTTTCCTGGAGGTAGACAAATTGATTATAAAATTATTGATCGTTCTTGGATAGGTCGCTGAAATCAGCCTTTATGCCTTCCTCTGTCCTACTGTGAGAAAATGAGACAGCTGGAGCTCCAGAAGGCATCTTAGGCCATGAGATATTTTATAGATAAATGCCATAGGCTTGGATGGTAGACCAGAAAGACAGAAAGAGCTTGTCACTAATGATGTTAAAATCATCATACCAACTTTAAACTCTTACCTTCAGTCTTCTCTTACCAGAGAAAACAAACTCTTTAAAACGTACTAAGCTACTGCACTTAGTTTTTTGACCTTAGCTAAACCTAGCCCTACCTGATACAATACACTATGGGCCAGATGGTATCATCCATGATTTAAAATTAGTCCATTACTTAGAATGCATGCAACTCACTTTGAAATACACCTTCTCCCCCCCCCAAAAAATAAGATAGACTAGTAAATTGATAGAGGTGGATAAATATAAGATTACATAAGTGTAGCAAAATACTAATTATAGAATACAGATGCTGGGTATATTAGCATTTACTACACAATTTTTTTAACATTTCATAATAAAATGCTGAAAATCCTATTGAAAAGCCATCAGTACTATTTATCATATTTTTTAAAGATATTCCTAGTAATGAGAAATTTTGTAGCTTTTTTCTTCTCACTAAAAGGGCCACTTGTCTTCCTGTTCTAGAAACACTATTATGGGCTTAAAGTCTTAAAAAATAGAACTGGAAGTACTGCCAATGGGACAAACTGGGTGCAAGTAAAAATTTTAAAGGCTGTATAAACAGAAGTCCATCTGGAAAGATGTTTTCTCCGTCAGCACAGTAAAAGCTAGAATAGAATTTCCTGATATAGATGTACTGTTTGACTCTCTGCAAATCCCACTGGGTGCAAGAGAGATGCATCTTGCTCTTTAATTTAAAAGTAACTTTCACCCATAAAATGAGGCTAAGAATGTTATATTTCAACTAAGCTGAGCTCAGCAGTAGGCAACTTTATTTACTTCCCTTGTTAAGAGTCCCTTCTCCTTATCAATATAGGTAGACTTCTAAAGAGATATAACTTCAGCTTGGTCTTCTAATCACGCTGAAGCACTTCTGTTGAGAGAGTAACAATTATGGTGTTGAATCTTTTCCCATGGGTCTGTAGTCTAAGCAAAACAAGATTGGAAATGACTGTTGAACAATTACTGACAAGAATGTTAAAGTCTGTACAAGCTTTGCCTGCAAACTGCCAATATGGGCGGGGTTGGGGGGAGTCTTTCTATTCTCTGAGATGCAGTGAGAATGTGAAATGCAGTGCCAAACACTGATTTGGACTATTATGTGTACTAGAATACTCTATTTATTAGGACTAAAATGACTTCAGAAAATGATACAAATTTAATTCCAAAGAATTTAACTCTGAACTCATCCAACAGCACTTAGTTATTGTATTTATTGAAAGGGCTGTAGGAGCAGACACTGAGCTAATTGAAGAGCATGGATTCACATTACAGAGTCTCTGGTTATGACTTACTGAAAATTTCTGCTTCTGAATCAACATTTTCCAAATTTGACTTCACCTCAGAAAGAGTGCTCTTACAAAGCCTGGAGAAAATATCCCAGCTATGTTTATATCATTCAAGAATGAAAAAGAATACTATACATAGATTTAATTTTGGTAGAAAATCACCCACTATATATAGAGGTCTATAGCATAGTCTTCTGGGAGAGAAATAAAGAATGGAGAAGACCAGACACCATAGACATTATCTATACATTAAGTACTTTATGTATATTACTACCCTTAATCCTCACGAAACCCTGTACAATAGGATTTGCTACTATCCCACTTTATAGATGAAGAAACAAACACCTAAAAATGTTTGCCTGAAGTCACCTGCCAGTAAGTGGTAGAACCAACACTGAGACCCAAATCTGCCTGAGTCTGATCTTTTAAACCATCATCTGATACCGTGTGAACTTCGAAAGCCAAGTGCCACACTAAACACTCAGGGTGGAGGGTTGAGAAGGGAAGGAAGAGGAGGAAGAAGGGAGGGAGGGAAGGACAGACTTGTCTAACAAACAGGTAGGGAATATTGTAAAAAAAAACATTCAGAGGTAATAAATATGAAGTACTTCACATCAAATCTGATGGTTTCTTTGTTTCTTACCTTTTTATCCTTCATTTCTCTGGTGTTTTATGTCTTTTGAAAAATAAAACAATAGAGGAACAAGTATTTATATCTTAAACAATTGTAAAGTTGATTAATTGTAAACTACCTCTTCCTCCCCTTCACTTTTTATGCATCTCTTTCTCTCAAATATTTATTAAACACCTAATGTGTGCCAGACCCCATCATTTATATTCTACCTCTAATATAGAATAAATCCAACTTAAATCACTTTTATTAATCATGATGAAAAAGAAAAAATATATATTTTCTTTTTTTTAAAATTTTATTTGTTTATTTTTAGAGGGGAAGGGAGGGAGATAGACAGAGAGAGAGGGAAACATCAATGTGCGGTTGCTGGGGGTTATGGCCTGCAACCCAGGCATGTACCCTGGCTGGGAATCGAAACTGGGACACTTTGGTTCCCAGTCTGCACTCAATCCACTGAGCTACGCCAGCCAGGAAAAAATATATATTTTCATTAAAAAACAGAATAAGAAAATGAGGTACTATGTTAAAAGGCACCAATGAACTGTCGGCATATTAAGAGTATTGGCATTAAAGAATAAGATGAAGCCTCATGTTACCAGAACAGAGGTCCAGTTTGAGCTACAACTTCATTTCCCTGGCCATCACCATGAAAGATATATACCCTCCAGCAACACCACTGATATTAAGGCTGCAGGAAGAAATTGATGCCACTTGAGAAAGGCCTTTTGTGAGAAGTAAAAGAGGGTGGGCAGAGAACCAATCAGGATTGATAAGAAGACCTGAGAATACCTCATTGTCACTTTACTTATGACTTACTGGCTTTGTAAGTTATCAGGAAAGAGTTGAAACCATATGTAGCTTGGTCACCACCATATACATAGAGCTTGGCTCTCAACCAGAAATACAGTAGATACTCAATAAAAATTGATTGAATAGATAAATGAATTAATAAATAAGCCAGAAAATGACAAAGAAGCAGTGATGATAATATTGTCTCTGTTATTTGACACAAAAGAAATAGCTATTCATCTAGAGAATGCTGAGGTCTCTATATCCAATTTATATATACCCAGAAATCTCTGACAGCCTAGATATTTTATTATGAATTCACATTTCACAGTAACCACAAGAAAAACCACAGTAATTTATAACTCTAATATAAGTACAATCATAGATAAGAGATGTAGAAAGGTAGCCCATGGAGAGAATTACTCACTTCCTTACTCTTAAACCTGTTTGGTTTCATAAAGAGATTCAGTCACCCTCAAGATTTGTCACAACCATGAGGGAACTTTACTCTTGGAAAGATCACCTTGTTGATTTCTGCCAAATGACCCCACTGACCACTGACTTCCAAGCATCTTGATTCAAGCAATGATTGTGAAATGTGGGGAAATCTTGTTTAGCTCAAATCATAAGGCCCCAAAACCCTAGCCAACAGCCACTAATATTTAGTCTGATTGAGTGTAGTGGGTAAATCAAATACTCCAGTCAGTTTTCTTCACAGACGTCACCTAAATCTTGTTCTTTCCCTCTCATCCCAAGGAAGTTTCAGGTAATAGAGATTTGGTAGTTGAGGGAAGAAAAAATAGAACATGTCAAAATAACAATATATTTTAGTAGTCATTTTTATTCAAGCCTTTTAAGTTCCTTAACACATATTTGCTCCCTATACCAACAAGAACCCTCAGAAGCCACTGACAGTAATTGCCCTGGAGCCAGTCAATTCACAAGTAGAAAAAAAAATGTCAAGATATGACTCTAAGGAGCAAAGAGGGGCAAGTCTTAGGGATGTCAGAAAGAGCATCTGAAAGGGGCATGAAGCATAGGACTCAAGCATGGAATGAAGGGTCCCTGAGAAAAACAATTGGATAGGCAGAGCTAAAATGGGTTATGAAGAATTTGGGTCTTGAGGTGGTGATAGCAGGAACAGTAATGAGATGATCACATGAAGAAAACAGCATAGGTAGATAGGAGAGAGAGAGGAGGTAAAGAGAGCAACTAAATACACTGTCAGGGCAATCCAAACTTAGGTGATGAGGCCCTGGTTAGAGCTTCGGCCACAGAAATGTCAACAGAGGACCAGATTAAAGGCTCACTAGACTGTGTGTCCTCAGGGTCTCATGTTTCTGTCCCCATAATATACAATACATTTTTGTGAAGTAAATGGAATGGAAGAAAAGTGACAGAGTTGGTACATGGTAGAAAAAGGGGGGAAGCACTTATGACAAGTTGGAGAAATATGGTGCTTGTCCATGGGATTGAAGTAACAGTGGGAACTCAAAGGGAATGGCCTTAAGGGCAGTTGGCAACATGCAGACTCAGTCTATGACAGAATCAGGGCTGGAGACGGGAGTGTAGAGGTGATATTTAATGATGGGAAAATGAAATTACAAGAGAGATGCTAAGGACAACAAGCAGAGTTTTAAGTGCATTAGAAAAGAGAACCAGCAAAGGAATGGAGAAGAAAAATAAAAATTAAAATTAAAAAGAATAAGGAAATGATGTTTTATGACTTTGGGAGAAAGTTTCAAGGAATTGTTTGAGGTAAAATGAAAAGGACTGAAGCCTGAAAATAAGGGAGCCTGAACCTGAGCTGCAGTTGTGCCACTAGCTTGCTGTGTGACCTGGAACAAGTGTCTGAACCTGTGTGGGCCCCCAAGTCATGATCTGGAAGTGATCTCTGAGTTCTGTACCAGCTCTCAGGGTCCCTGGGATTGTGAGAACTGAAGGTATTAGAGACCAGGAAGGATGGGACAAGGAAGAGAGTGGTAATTAATCTCAAAAAGGAAATACCACCAGTAAGGACAGAAACCAGCAGGCAATGGCTAAGAACAAAAGAATAAGTAGGACTTCAAGATTTTGCAAACAGATGGGAATTTTTGTTTCAGTGACAGGGGAGACTAGAACTTACTGAAGCCTAAGGAACAGAAGATAATAGGTAAAAATTTGAGACAAGATCTTAGAGAAGAACACTTCTGGTTAAATTGGAGGTGTAGGTAGACACACTTTGCTTCCTCATGCAACCACAGAAAGAATTACGACCAGACCTTAAAACAAGTAACACCAAGAACCATTAGAAAATCGAGCTGTATGGAAGTCTGACAACCAAGGATTTAAAGAAGACATATTCATCCAGACAGGTAGGAGGGGTGGAGTCACGGAAACAGGCAGAGAGGCAGTGTGATGTGGAAAGGTGGCAGCGGCAGAATGGATGGGAAGGATACCTTCAGAGTGACTGATTCCAGTCCCAGGCCGCACAGCCTAGGGTTCCAGCACCACGAAGATAGATCCCTGTTACTTCTGACTATAAAACATGTGGAGATTGGAGCAGTGGGAGAAACTGCTAAATTTTCACTGCTTAAAGGGCCAGCATGATGTTAGAATATACACAAATCCACCCACTCTGGGATTCACCACTGGGACAGCAGCTGGAAGAGTGCTAGTCATTCACAGGAAGGGGGTGAAGTGACTGGAAATGGGTCAAGTGCTGGCGAACCACCAGAAGCCAGGTGGTGATACTGTCCCCTCTCCAATCCCTCCCCACACAGCAACAAAGTGGTAAAGCAGGTGCCCCACCCTGGCAAGTACCTAAGGCTGTGCCCCACACAATTTACAGTTGGCTTTTCTACATAAGCCATGCTACTAAGACAGGAGTCAAAGCAGCTCTACCTAATACACAGAAACAAACACAGGCAGGCTGCCAAACTGAGGACACAAAGAAATATGGCCAAATGAAAGAACAGATTAAAACCCCAGAAAAAGAACTTAGCGAAACAGAGATAGCCAACCTATCAGATGCAGAGCTTAAAACACAGGTTATCAGGATGCCCAGAGAACTTTTTGAGTATAGCAAAATAATAAAAGAAGAAGTGAATGTTATATTAAGTGAAATAAAGAATAATCCACAAGAAACCAACAGAGAAGGCAAGGAAGCTGTGATTGCAAACAACGATTTGGAACATAAGGAATAGATAAACATTCAAACAGAATGAAAAGGAGAAACAAAAATTAAAAAAAAGTGAGCATAGGCTTAGGAACCTCTGGGACATCCCCAAACAGGCCAACATCCAAATCATAGGAGTGTCAGAAAGGAGAAGAGGAAGAACAAGAAATTGAAAGCTTATTTGAAAAAAATAATGAAAGAAACTTCCCTAATTTGGCAAAAGAAATAAATATACAAGTCCAGGAAGGACAGAAAGTCCCAAACAAGTTAGACCCAAAGAGGACCACACCAAGATACATCATAACTAAAATGCCAAAATTTAAAGATAAAGAGAGAATCTTAAAAGCAGCGATAGAAAAGCAAATAGTTACCTACAAAGCAGTTCCCATAAGACTATCAGTGACTATCATTTCTCAAAACAAACTTTGCAGGCTAGGAGGGACTGGCAAGAACTATTTGAAGTGATGAAAAGCAAGGACCTACAACCTAGATTACTCTATCCCGCAAAGCTATCATTTAGAATGGAAGGGCAGATAAAGTGCTTCCCTGACAAGGTAAAATTAAGGAGTTCATCACCACCAAGGCATTATTACAGGAAATGTTAAAGGGACCTGTTTGAGAAAAAAAAAAAGGTCAAAACCATGAACATTAAAAAGGCAAAAACTTCACAACTATCAACAACTGAATCTAAAAAAAAAACCAATAACAACAACAACAAAACTGAAGCAAACAACCAGAACAAGAACAGAATCATAGATATGGAGATAATTTCGTGGGTTATCAATGAAGAGGGGGAAGGGGAAGGATGGGGGAAAGGTACGTGGATTAAGAAGCATAATTGGTAGGTACAAAATAGAGTGGGGGATGTTAAGGGTAGCATAGGAAATGGAGAATCCAAAGAACTTGCACATACTACCCATGGACATGAACTAAGGAGGGATGAAGGGGGTAAAATCAGGACAACTCTAATAGCATAATCAATACAATATTTTAAAAAACATCTTACAGAAAATGGGTAAGAATGGGATTCAAAGTGTAAATAGATGAAAGTAAAAATGCATGTTTTTTTCTGAAGTGCTAAGGAGAATGGTGTTGGAAAATTCAAAGAACTTTGAAGGCAAAAGTTAAAGAATAGGGACTGTTCACCTAGAACTAAGTCTCTCTACAACATAGTCTAAAAAGGAAACAAATCTTTGTATTAATTATCTATTGTAGCATTATAAATTATCCCAAAACCTGTGGTTTAAAAGGATAAATATTTACTAACTCACACCTCACAAGGGCCAGGAGTCCATAAACACCTTAGTTCAGTGGTTCTGGCTCAGGATCTCTCATGAGTCATGATACCTGCCTGGGCTGCCAACACCTAAACGTTTGCCTGGAGCTAGAAAACTCACTTCCGAGGCTAATCACACGGCTGATGGATGGAGGCCTCAGCCATGTGTACCCTTCCTCATGCCATGGCAGCTGACTTATGCCCAGAGCAGGTGATTCAAGAGCATAACTTAAGTGGAAGCTGCCATGCCCTTTATGACCTCGTCTCTGAAGTGGCACAGTCATCTCCACCACACTTTACTCATTAGAAATGAGTTACTAAAAACTCACCTGAGAGTGAGTTCCAGCTCACTCTCCAGGGAAGAGAAATGAGGCTCCACTTCTTGATGAGAAGAATATAAAGTAATCTGTGGACAAATTTTTAAGCCATCAGTCTTCTAAGACCATGTAAATTAGGGGGAAGATTGTCAATTTAGGAAAAGTAGCTGTGAAGTAGCCATTGTGGGGGTACTCTAAGAGTTACTGAGAGTAGATTAAAAGATGCCCAGAAAAGTTTTGCTAATGCCACAACAACAATAACAAAATGACCTTTTCAAAGAGCAAAAATTATGATACAGATTTATACTAACCAGACCAGAAGTTTACAAAGGAAGAAGACTAGTGTTATAAGATGGGGCAAAGCTTTAAAAGGACAGTTAAAGATCATGAAAAGTAAAACACTACTACCACACCAGATCCACCAGACATACTTGCCCTCTGTGGAGTCGGAGAGGAAACACTGATACAGGCACAAGAGCAGGCACGTGGCTATGATCACCATTAGCAGTCAGTGAACTACATTTTGAGCCCCCATCCAACTGAAGAGAAAAGTTCCTGAGTGCTCCCAGTTCACTGAATTAATTATCCTCTGAAAGCAATTTAGAGCAAGAATCATGTTGTTATAGTGGTTTTCATTTTAGCACCCCCAATGCTAGTATAACATCTGGAGGAGGAAAAGCATAGAGAACAAATAAATATTTTTTTGATGAAAAGATGGATGGATGGATGGATGAATGGATCAATGGATGGATGGAGGGAACTAGTTCAAATGGAAAAGCTAATGTACATTATTTCCCTTTATGCACTTTGAATGTTCAGGTTTTAATAGGACAAGAAGGTCCTGAATTCATTTCCTCTTAACCTTGGAAATACTGGTAGTTTACAAAGGATAATATAGCACATGATGTGATAGCCAAATTGAAATTCCTGAAATAGGAAACAATTAACAAATGTATTAAGGGTGCTTTTGTGTTGAATAATGAACAAAATTATTTGTTAGATTTCTTAGGTATATTTTTTAATTGAATGATTTATTCATCTTTGTTTTCTTCTGCCTGTCACTACTATTTAATGATAAATGTTGCAAAATATTCTTGAATTTAAATTTTTAAAAGTAAGAAATCTAGACGCAATTAATAAATTTTGTGACCTAATTATATATAAGGCTACCTACATTACTTCAGCTAAAACCTATAAGTTAAAACCCATGTTTGTCAAAAATAAATAAATGAGAAAACCAGTTTAAAAACTAGCTAAGTTCCTCCCAGTTGCAGTTAGCCCAGGTGTATATTTTAACATAGAGTGTAGGGCAAAAGTAGGTTTATAGTTTGTTTGTATGGAAAATAATATGATAATTAATAATAACACAAAAATAGACTCTGTGTTTCACATATTCTGTAAACCTACTTTTGCACCCCTGTATTATAGACAGGACCTCTCCCTCCTCATAAAAATATAATAAACCATATTATCATAAGCATATATTTAATTTTGTTGAGCATCTGTTGTAAATAAATTGGATATTGTACTGGAAATAAAGAGCACATGAATGTATTCATTTGGGTAAATAAACTAGAAATAACTGTTTGGTGGATAGTTAAAAAAAAACTGTCCAGATCTATTTTCAGCATAGCTATAACTTTTCTGCACATTTTGGTGTATAATGTAGAACAACTTTAAGTTAAATAAGATTAAAGGCAAATGGAATGTTTGTTGCTTATTTTAGTATTAACTTTATTGTAACCTTATTCTAACTTAATATTAAACTCATGTTTAATACTTATTATACACATGGCAATGTATATTGTATCACATAATGAAATATGAAATGTATATAAAATGGGAACCATATAGAATGGTATAAATATCAGCATGTCAAATACTCTTAAGAAATAACTGTATATTCTGCTCTGGACATTTAGAAGAAAAGACTTAAATGATTTTCTACATTTATACAAATCAACTTCAATCATTTCTAAATGCTAGGAAATGAAATGTTCTATATTTTTAGAGGAAGGTGAAAAGGGTTCAAAATTAAAGAAATTTAAAATTCACTTGTTAGTTGCTTCTAGGTGCTTCCTCAAAGCGGCAAATAGGAAAATAGAAAGAACAAAAATATACGCTCACCTATGAACAAGAATGATTGTTTTCATAAGCAGACAATGATATAATTGGAGTTCTGCAGTAAGCATCGAGATCCTGTTACAAAAACAGCCACGTAGGTACCTCACGCCCAACTGCAGAATAAAAGACTCTCAATCTTATCCCAAGGCCTACAATGTGACAAATGATTCAGAGGTCCTAGCCCTACTCAGGAACAACTAGCAAGTCCACAGGTCTGTGGTGTTTGGATCCGTGGCTATCTGTTAGAGGAAGGAGAGGGTTACATCCAGTGGTGTGCTGGAGTCAGCATCTGCAGGTTCTCAGGAGCCAATTGTGTGCATCTCTTCCCCACTCCATGTTCGGTAATGTTGTACTGGTAGCTTGAAATGAGCCGTGGTGGGAACAGTTTTACCACCAAAATAGGAAAATGCTAAAAGTCAGGGCTTTTTATCCAGATAGTGAATTGTTGAACATTTATAAGCATACCACTATTGATTACAAGTCAATATATCCCAACAAAAAAGCTAGTGAACAGTGTTTATTCCACCCCAACATAGTAATCCAGGGGAGATTATCCCTAGCCTAACCTAACCCTAAATTTCCAGGTGAAATCAACTCATTCTTAGAAATATGTGTTAAATTACAACTATTGATCACTTGATTAATTTTAATGTCCAAGTTATTGATTGTGCTGACTCCAGGTCAAAGTCAAAAAAATTTCACAGGATTCAAATTTCCTGAGTTCTTAGTCACAGAGAGACAGGAAAGTAAAAGATGTATTATCTGCATTATCTGTGCCACACAGTAGCTAGAATTACTTTACGCCATTGATGTTTATTGAAAGGAATGCTTACACAATAAATAACCATCAAATGTGAAAGAAAAGTAGGCAGCATAGGATGAAAAAAGAGGAAGAGATGGATGCAAGTTGCATCAGTTGGTATATGCATTCCTAAAGATTATCCCAGAAAATAGATGCATACAAGTGGTCTGATTCTGTTCTATTTTGTTTCCCTAAATCAGTACTAGCAGTAAAGATACTGTGCTGGCTATCTTCCCATTCCCCGTCCTGATTGGCTCTCCACCTTTCTTCACACTACTCTGTGCCCCAGAGACTGACCATACATTGCGTCAACAAGGCTCCCTTGTCATCTGGCTCCTGAGTAGGAAAAGAGGAAGAAAAGGGCAATCCTTTTCCCCAGCTCTGCCCCTCTACTAAAATGTGGCTGCACCCCTTGTTGTGAGCAAGGGAGCATACCCAAAAGGAGTCACTCAAGCATGTTTGTGCCTCTCCACAATGCTGAGTTTATTATAGGAGATCTCCCCAATAAGCCAATAGAGTCACACGCAGGTTACACATACATAGAGGGAGAGCTTACTCCATAAAAGTGAGCAGAATGAGCAACTGGTGTGAAGTCCTGGTCCCTGGCAGTGTCTGCAGGTGGACCGGCAGGCATTGGTCTCAAGTCCAGAGGAGTGGAAGCCCAGCAGGGTTCCAAGCATGACCTCATAGTACAGTCAATGTCCAGCGTTAGGTGGTCAGGGCTCTGAGTTCTTACAGCCACTAGGGTGGAGGTCCCACTCATATCGGTGTCCAGATGTAGTCCTTATCAGGGGATCCAGACTTCTGATTTGGGGCATCTGGGGCACCTCTTAAGGGTGTTATACCCCATTATCTCAGTCTTGACATAGCATTTGACATAACTGTCATGGCTGATAGTGACTCCATAGTGGACTATCAAAGGAGTCCAAAAAGTCCACTCTGTCCTTACTCTACACACCCCTCTGCCAAAGATCACAGTTCTTGTGAGGCAGCTCCTCCACAAAACCACCCCCTTTTGGTTTCTATGCCCCTTCTTCCATTGCACCCTCAAGCCTTAGGAGGACACAATGCCTGGCTGTGATAGTTCCAGCTTATGGCACTATACTAGGTTGCCCAACATCTTGCCAAGATCTTTAAACTGTCTTTTTAGTACATTCTGTTTTAATCACTCAATGTGAGCATGCCACTTAGTTCCTGCTAGGGTACTGACAGTTATAACAGTGTTGGAAAATCCAGAAAACTACCAAGGACCACCAGATTGTTATCACCCCATTACCTCTAATACCCGCCACAGGACTCTGTGCTACACAAAATCCTTATGCTCTCAGATTCATCTCAAATATCAGCCATGTAATTCACAATAACTCATTGAGCCCCTGTCCTGCACCCCCCACTATCCTGGGTGCTTACATGTCATGCTACCTAAAATGGAATCAAAAGGATTCCTCTTCGAGTCCTCTTTTTAAATGTCCTCTTTCACTTCCCCAACTTGAACTTCTTTTGGAGCCTGATCTAATTTCTCCTATGGAGTTATACAAATGCACATGACCACATTATCTTTGATATTATTTTATCCCTCATGTAAAACTTCTATATTTAAAGCACAGGACAGTTACCAAACAAGATAAGCAAAGCCCACCTCCTCTAGAGCATCAGCGCAAGGCCAGAAGAGAACAGGCAGCAGAGAATGCATCAACTTCTGAAATGGCAAACACTTATGTCTAAATCCAACAAGAGAATGTATCACTGTGCTCATTCAGAACCATCCTAAATGCTTGAATGATAGGAGCAGATATTTTTTGAGTACTTACTACAGGACAGATCCTGTGCTGAGTACTTCACCTGGAAGATCTCATTTCATACTCTAACAAAACTCTACAAAATAAGAGCACCACATTAGTAGCCCCAATTTATAGATGATGAAACTAAGGTTCACATGTTACAGTTCTGGTCCAAACTCACACAGCTGGTAGCAAGCTGGGACTTGAATGCAGGCAGCCTGCTTCTAGAATCTAGGCTCCTAACCTCTGCACCAGAATTCAGGCCAGGCTCCAAAAACTTCTTGAAAATTGAAAAATCTGATGTTTGAGAGTGCTGTTTTAAAGAAAAAGGATTTTTAAAAACACTTCAATTTTCCTGTAAAATATTCCTTGTTTTCCTTTATAAATCTTCAAGGTCGCCCACCTGGATCTGGGAGCTGAGCGGAAGCATTGTTCCATATATTACTTTTGTGCTCTGGACAGAATGTCTTCTTGGCCTTAAACTTGGCTCTCCCCACAGCCTGCAGGGTTCTCAAGTCCATTCACTTCCATTGTCTTGCCTTGATAAAGGCTTTGCAATGCCCAAGGCCATAAAGCATTTATTCCCGTAATTCTGTATACGGGCAAAGGCAAAAACAATGATTTCAATGAATTTTTTAGGCACACTGTCTTTTGTGATATTTCAGGTAGGCAACAATTAATAGAAGTATTTCCCCCAGGATATTCTAATAATAAACTTCTTCCCCTGGATGTGGAAGGAAATGGTCTATTTAACAGAAGAATATTTTGTAAAACTCAAATTTCAAATGAGCTGAAAATGAGTTTAACTATTTTACCTAGTCCTCTTCCTGCCCTTGGGACAGGGGTATGTCAAACTAGAACTTCAAATAATGGCCATCTGCCACTCCCTTTGGTGGTCAGTTTTCATTTACTGTTACAAATTCATTGAAAATAGCAACTACAGCCTTTTGGGCTTCTAAAAACTTTGCCATATCTATTCCCATGTACTATATTTTATCTCTCCAAAATGCCTAATGTCTTGTTTTATTTCCTCACTAATTCCAAGGATTTGACTATTATTAGTATATTAGTTTGCTAGGGCTGCCATAACCAGGCACCACAGACTGGGTACCTTAAGTAACAGAACTTTATGTTCTTACAGTTTTGGAGGATAAAATCCCAAGACGAAGGTATCTGCAGAGGTGGTCACTTCTGAGGGTATGAGTGAAGGATCAGTACCAGGCCTCTCTACTTGGCTTGCAGATGGCTGCCTTCTCCCTGTGACTTCACGCCACCTTCCCAATATGCATGTCTGTCTCCAAATTTCCCTTTATAAGGACACTAGTCATATTGGATTAGGGCACACTGTAATGATCTCATTTTCACTTAATTACCTCAGTGAAGACCCTGTCTCCAAATATGATCATATTCTGAGGTACTGGGTGTTAGGATATATAAGTGTATGTGTGTGTGTGTGTGTGTGTGTGTGTGTGTGTGTGTGTGTGTAAATATATCTCATTACAATCAGTATAATCAGTATACTATCCTTTTTTTATTTTTTATATTATATTTATTTATTTTTTTATAGAGAGGGTAAGGAGAAAGAAAGAGAGGAAACATTGACGTGAGACAGAAAGTCAGTCAGTTGCCTCTCACAGGTGCCCTGACAGAGACCAAACAAGCAACCCAGGCATGTGCCCAATTGGGAATCAAACCAGCGAACTTTTGCTTACTGGACAACATCCAACCAACTGAGCCACACTGGTCAGGGCAGTGTAAGTCTTTTTCATATCAATCTACTAATATTTAAAATAGAAAAATTCTACAAGGGAGTTCTCATAAGACTGTCAGCTGATTTCTTTTTTATTTTTTGTTATTAAAAGAATTATCTCTGTTTTATTTATCTTACAGAGTAATGATTTAAATTGAATAAATTTGGGTATGGTAAATATTTGACATGAAAAGCAGTTGTATCAGAGGGCATCAGAAAAATAGCAACTTGTCTTACACATAATAACTAGAAAATATTTTTGTCTGATCACTTAAGTGTTATAAATCCTGAGAATGTTAGATACACTGACAAACTAGATACTACCTTATATTAAATCTTGCTTGGAAACCATCCTTTAAGAAACACTTTGAGGTGTAAATCACCTATGTATTAGACATGAGTCTTTTACATTTTACAAGGAGTTTAAACAAACATATCAAACAATTAATTCAATGGCTCTTAAAATAACTATTAGACAGGTTCAAGGACACACTGTTCCAGAATTTCCCATAGGTTGGCATTCTCCATTGAAGCTTCCACATTCTTTTTCATTTATCTGCTTATGGTCTCCTCTGTTGAGTGGGTTCCTTAAGAAGTGTGGATTCCTGACTTTCTGGGCAAGATGAAGGCATAGATAAATACAGCTCACCTCCTTGCACAACCACAGCAAAAATTTCAACTAGACCACAAAATAACTATCACCCAGAATAGTCAGAAAATTCACCTGTATGGAAGTCTGACAACCAAGGAATTAAAGAAGTCACATTCATCCAAACAGGTAGGAGGATGGGAGGCGTGGAAATGTGTGGAGAGACAGAGAGAGGCAGAGATGCAAAAAATGTGGAATGGGCAGTCCCACACCCACATGTGGTGGATAAAAATCAGGGGGAATTCCTCAGAAGCAAGGGATCCCAGCCTCACCTCAGACCCCCGAGCCCAGGGTTCCAGTGCCAGGACAATAAGTCCCAATAACTTCTGGCTGTACAAACCAGTGGGGGTTAGGGTAGCAGAAGAAACTGTGGGATTCTAGAAGTCTCCTCTTAAAGGGCCCACAACGGACACAGGACTTAATGCAGACTCACTTCCTCTGGGCTTGAGCACTGGGGCAGCATCTGGAAGGGCACCAGTGGCATAATGGAAGAAATTGAAATGTTTAGCATCAGAGCAAGTGTCAGGGAACAGCTTCCTCCTGAAAAAAAATTCCAGAGGCCAAGCAGCAACATTGTCCACTTTCTGAGCCCTCCCCTACACAGAGCCACAGAGCAGTGACACCACGTATGAGACTCCATCAACCTGATTTACATGGGTTGCCCTGCCCTCACAATTACCTAAGGCTGCACCCCATCCAACTTCCCAGTGCATTTTTCTACAATAGGCCACACTACAAAAACAGGGAGTCAAAGCAGCTCTACCTAATACATAGAAACAAACACAGGGAGGCTACCAAAACAAGGAGATGAAGAAATATGGCACAAATGAAAGAACAGAACAAAACTCCAGAAAAGGAACCAAATGGAGATTAGCAAACTAACAGATGCAGAGTTTAAAACACTGGATATTAGGATGCTCAGAGATCCTCTTGGGTACTTCAACAGCATAAAAAAGACCCAGGCAGAAATGAAGGTTACATTCAGTGAACTAAAGAAAAATTTACAGGGAGCCAACAGTGGAATGGATAAAGCCAAGAATCAAATCAGTGACTTGGAACATAAGGAAGAACATTCAGTCAGAATAGGAAGAAATAAAAAGAATCCAAAAATCATAGGCTAAGGAGCCCCTGGGACAACTTCAAATGTACAGCATTTGAATCATAGGGGTGCCAGAAGGAGAAGACAAAAAGCAAGGAATTGAAAACTTATTTAAAAAATAGTGAAAGATCACTTCCCTATTTGGTGAAGGAATACACATACAAGCCCAGAAAGTCCAGAGAGTCCAAAAAAAGATGGATGCAAATAGGACCACACCAAGACGCATGATAATTAAAATACCACAGTTTAAAGATAAAAAGGGAATCTTAAAAGCAGCAAAAGAAAAGCAGATAGTTTCCTACAAAGGAGTTCCCATAAGACTGTCAGGTAGTTTCTGAAAAGAAACTTTGCAAGCTAGAAGGAATGGCAAGAAATATTCAAAGTGATGAGAAGCAAGGACCTACACTCTAGATTACTTTATCCAGCAAAGCTATCATTTAGAATGAAAAGGCAGATAAAGTGCTTCTCAGATAAGGTCATGTTAAAGGAGTTCATCATCATCAAGTCATTATTATATGAAATGATAAGGGACTTATTTAAGAAAAAGAAGATCAAAACTATGAACAATAAAATGGTAAAAAATACATATCTATCAATAATGAATTTTAAAAACTAAGCAACAAGAAGAACAGAGACAAAATCACGGATAAGGAGAACATTTCGGTGGTTGCCATATGGGAGGCGGATGTGGGAGAATGTGTGAAGAAGTAAGGGATTAAGAAGTACAAGTAGGTAGTTACAGAACAGCCATGGGGATGTAAAGTACAGTATAGGAAGTGGAGTAGCCAAAGAACTTACATGCATGACACATGGACATGAACAATGGTGGGAGGATTGCCTGAGGGAGTGTGAGGTGCTAGGTAGAGAGAGGCAAAGGGGGAAAAACTGGGACAACTGTAATAGCATAATCAATATAATTTTTTAAAAAGAAAAATAAATAGAAAAATCAAAATACATGTTTTTGTCAGATAAAGCCCTTGCCATTTCAAAAACTGTAGTTATTTCCACTCTAAAATGTACTGACTAAATCAGCCTTTTAAAAATGTTGTTTTGTTTTCGAAAAGAAAAGAACAAAGAGGGTAAAAACAATGTGTTGAGAAGCTTATGTTCTAAAGCCAGTCTACCTAACAGAGCCTCAGGTCCTCATCCTTACAAATTCCCACCTGACAGCCCTCATTCTACCATTTATGACTCCCTTTGGGTGCCGGCCCACCTGTCTACCTCTGCTTTCTTTTTTAATTATTGTTTTTCACTCTTTAGAATACTTTCTGTGGTGGTTTTCTTTTTATATATTCCCCGGGGTGAATTTTCCCAGTGGGTTTTCCTTACTACATTTGTCTTTGCCATGGTTTTGGATGATGTCCAAAACCATGTCCAGCAAAAGCAAATGAATTTTCTCTTATTACATTTCTCCTTAAGTAGCACCTCTTACTTTGAAATAGAGAGACAAAGCTTCTGTTAATGCAAGAAACATTTATTACTGGCCTCTTCACTTCCTCATCCATTCCAATTTCAACCATTACAAAATGCACATTACAAGAGCTGGCCAGATTTGGAACTCAATGTGTGTGCATGAGTTGAGTGAGTGTCTTTGTCTATGCATTTTATTTTATACCACTAGTTGTCTAGTGACTCAATGGCAGAATTTATCCACCACTAACTAGTTTATATGACCTTAAAGAAGTCATTCTGGATCCATGCCTCATATTTCTTACCAATAAAATGTTATATCTCCCAAGACTTATTTTACAGACATCTAAGTGAAAAAAAAAATGAAAAAGGATATATATATATTAGAAAAAGAACAAGCTAGTGTCAACTTACAGATGGGCTCTATTCCAAAAGTTCATTGACAAGTCAATTACTGAGAACTTGGAACACATTTTTCCCAAAGAAACAATATAACAAAGGATGATTGGGTTTATAAACACCCCCACGGGAGCCTGAGTATCCCATATGCAGGTGAACCGCTGAGCTAATGTTGTCCTAGAATACAATCAGTGCACTTGCGGTATTTACGGGAAAGCAATGCTGCTCTATCACAGGGACAAGGGTCACCTCCAGTATATACACATCTGTAGTAGAAGTGTTTCTGTACCTCCTACACATTTGCCTGTCCAAGAAAATGTATGCAGGGCAGGAGAAGGGGGTCTGTATGCCTAAGGGAAGGGGTTTCTTAGAAGTGGAGAAGAGCAAGGGACTCAGGAGCCTTGAGGGGAAGGAGAGAGAATTGGAATAAAGGGAATCAGGAAGGATGAGCTGTGGGGAGAAGGTCTTTGAACCACTTCCCCAGGGGATCTGATAAAGACTGAGGACCGCAGGTGCTGGTGCATGAAGCTTCCAGTGTACAAAACACTCTAGATTAGATTAGAGCCAAGTTTATAAACAAGCAGGCCAGACTTTGTCTATTTATTTTTTCTAATTTAAAAAATACTTTATGTGCTTAGTGTATACCTGAATCAACACAAATGTAATAGTGAAATGCAGTTATCAAGATGAATAACTCCTTCTGGCACTGGAGGAAAAGTATCTGCTTAGGATTGTCCAGGGTATAACATAAACTGCACTGAAACCTCATAAAATCTTTTCAGAATAAATGAATGAATAGGGGAAACAACTATAGAGTCAGATAATGAAGCCAGATGTCAGAAAAAGACATCAATATTCATTTTAACTGAAACATAGTTGTTACATTGTAAATGAAGTTAAATGTGTATTAGTAGGAGAAATACCATGAAGCTTTTTTAAAAATAGTGACTCTAGGTGTTGATATATATTTAAGATATATTATTAAGTGATAAAGGCAAAGAGCCCAACAGTATCTATTTTTTAAAATGGTACCACAGTGCTACATAAACATATATACTTAATATATAACAGATTTCTAAAAGGGTATCAGCTGTGGTTACCTCTGAGAAATGGGAATATGAACTGATGTAAAAGGCAGAAAGACAAACTTTACTCTTTTATCCTTCTATCCAGTTTAAATTTTTATCACAAGCAAAAATGACTTTTCCTTTTTGTATTGTAGTAAAATATACATAGCATAAAACTTATGTTAACATACATACAGTTCAGCGGCATTAAGTATATTCACGTTGTTATGCAACCAGCACCATCCTCCATCTCCAGGACTTTCTCCTCCTCCCGGACTGAAACTCTATCCCCATTAAACAATGGTACCTCATGCTCCCTTCCCCCAGAAGAACTGAGAACTTAAAACACTACCATAGAGAAGCCCCTTCCACACAAAATGTCCACACTGAATCAACTGACAACAGTGCTCCCTTTAGAAGTGATAAGCATACTTAATCATTTATCATAGATTTAATTTGATAAATTTGTGCTGTGAAATTCTGACTAACAAGCAGGTTTAGTAAGTTCTATTGAAAAAATAATTAGATTCTGTTTCTGAAACAGGAAATTTCATAACACTGTATCAGATTGATTATTCATCTGAATATTACTAATGTATGCAATTTATTAATCATCCTTAATGGGAAGGGGGTTTCCACCTCCTAATTGCCCTGACTCTCAATTGTTACTACATTCATGCACTTAAGACTTCGAGAAACACCATAAAGCTGAAGTGTCAAATATGCTAATATATACTAAATGTTTCGCTCACCCTTCCCAGATCCATTTCCTCTTTGCCCTTCCTAGTCACAACAATAAATCCATAGGGAGGGGAAATCTATTTTATTTATGCAAATTTGTGTCTGGTTGCTCTGAAAAGGGGACCAGCATATGACACAGTCTACATGTGTTCACATGCCAGCTGAGAGGGGCAAACCAGCCAGAGGCGGAAGTGGGCAAGTCAGGTGGGTGTGATGAGCATAGGAGGTGCGACAGGGGAAGGGCTGGAGTGACCTAGGTGGCCAGAGCACTGCCAGAGACATTGGGGTCACAGATCTGGGAGCAGTTGTGCTCTGGAGCAGAAAGAGCCAAGATCTAGCTGAGAGTCAAGAGAGTATCCAGAGCACCGTGCAGTAGAGGTGGCCTGGGCAGTCGGTTGTTGGGTTCCTTCTGATCTATGACACACTACTGAACCAGTCTCTTTACTAAGGCAAGAATATGGTGCAAGTTTTGTCGGGATGTTATGGTCTTCATTTGTCTGCTAGATATGGAGTAAAAGGAAACCAGATATAGAATTTCTCAATTTATAAGGGCAAAACTATCTGTCTAAGAATTTTAACCTTCTTTGTTATTCCCCAATGGCACAGTTAGCAAAAAAGGATGCAAAGCCAATAAGATGAGTCATTTGTGGAAGCAAGTAGTGAGCAGTAAATGTGAGGCTGCAGAAGTTCGACACATCCAAAACAAGCAAGGTAACTGGGGTGTGGCCTCAGGGAATGTCCAGAATGACAGTACAGTTAAGAAAGTTGACACCTAGTTGCTTGTATTGAGAAAGCCTCCAAAAAGATTACTACAGCGGAAGGAAAATGACTTGCAAAGAGTCTGTGAAAGTAATAATGAAAATATGAATAACAATAGCTAATCATTTCTTGAGCGTAGTACTGTGAACCAGGCATTACTCTAAGTGTTCAGCATGTACTAACTCCTGGAGAGGCCGGTACTGTTATGATTCTTTCCATTGAGAGATGAGGAAGCTAAGGTACACATCAGGGAGCGGGAGGGGATATTCTTGTATTCGAGCACTGTAGAGGGGAGGGGAGAAAAACACAGAATACGGAGCATGTATTTTCTTCTCATTCAAGAGCTACCACCTGGTGCTGAACAGGAATGGTCCATGGCAGGCATCACAGCGACATGACATGTCCAGGAGGCCATCCACCTTCCTTTGCTCTGATTCCATTTTTTCCCAAAAATTATCTGAATAGAGACTCTGCCTCCCTGGGCCCCTGATTAGTGAGCAGAGTTCCCTGGGCACCACAAAGGAATATCCACCAACACACACACAGGGAGGTTAACATGCCAGCTTATATATCAGTCTCTTGTGGGTTTCATTAACCTAAATTAGCCCTAGAAAGCCTTCAGAGATTAAAGACTTTCTGAACTTCCAAGCTGAAGAACTGGGCCAAGGTGGCCTCATCTCAGAAGGACTTATCTAGGATGTCATTGTCTGGCCTATCTTCAGTAGTAAAACATTAAGGTTAATTTGCCAAATTTAGTATCGGTTCTGCTCAGTTCTTTTCTTGCACATGGTTGTTTTCCACCCCAGACCTGCCCTTTGCCTAGTCTTTATAGTAACAAGTAGGTTTCTCCATAGATGTCTGCCTATTCACTCCTAGTGAATAAGGAACCCCTGGTCCCAGGATGAGAAAAAAATCTGAGGGGGCTGGGTTTAAGGTTTTGCTTGCTTGTCTGTCTGTCTGTCTGTCTGTTTGTTTGTTTTGCCCCAGGAGTTTATTGGGTAGACTAGGAGACAAGGAGGCCCTGCATCTAAAAGAAGGTGTTGGGCCAATTGGTGGTGAAGCATGGCTTGTGCTGGCAATGAAGGAGAACGCAGTGGAACAGTGGGAACTTGATCTTGGAGTCCGGGAAGTGCTTGACTGATGGCTGGCGGCACTTGCTGGCTGCAATCTCCTCCACCATCATGATCTGGATGGAGTTAGCACAGGCACAGTGCCGGGCCCCCATGTCTTGGTAGCCCTGGGTGATGGTGCCTGAGTTGGTCAGGTCCCGATACTCTAGGTACATATTGCAGGTCCTACTGCGGGGGTAGTGCAGCCAGATACCAAAGTTGTTCACCCGAAGGGGAGATTTTTCAAACACATTCCCACAGTAGACAATTTCCCCTGAAGATTTTTTCATCTTCTTCAGCTGAGACACAAAGTACCAGAAGCGGGACTTGGCAATGACATGGTTAGGTGCAAAGATGAGCGTGCGGCAGAGGGGTGGTGTGCAGCACTTAGGGGTGGGCAGGCAGCACCCCACCACCTCGTACTCTCGCAGTGTGCCCGAGGCCTTCATCATGTTGTCTCCGTCTTTGCCACCACCCACAAAAGACTAGGTTCAAGATTTAGATGAACAAGCACAAAAAAGGAAGATGTTGGTAATTTAAAGAGCAATAAATGAAGAATAGTATCCTGCAAATTTTTGAGTATCTGGAACTTAGGATCATCACCAGGTTTCAAGAGCTGGTTTTATTGTAACTGAAAATAAATTCAACAAATATGCATAGAGCATACCTCCATGTCTCAAACCACATGCTGGGGTCTATAGACATAGGGGCAAGCTAGACCTCAAAATCTCACATTCTACAGTTTATTTCTGTTTCTTTCTACCATGAGACTAGGAAGCTAGTGCCATACAATCCACAGATTCTTCCTGAGTTAACTTGAATTTTGGTAGTTTCAGTGCAGTGACATAACCAAGAAAGTCTGCAGACACTATCTGATTCTCTGATGCATTATTTCTATACATGTTTCCACAAAGTTATAATAGAACAAGGTTTAGTTAAGGGAATAAAAGTCAAAGAATGAAAAAAAGAGTTTAATGTTAAGAACTTCCAAAGATCCCAGAGAACAAATTTCTACCACATAACTGTCTCCTGCCTTAGTCTTTTGCATATGAAAACTACACATTTACAGTTACCCACGAATGAAATGTCTAAAGCATTCGGGTAAGTGCTGTGAATGTTTTTCATCATCCTTCTCCTTTTCTCCTATTTCTATTGAACCATATGAACCTGAACATTTTTTCAGAGGCTACTAAATAGTGTAATCCATTAGTTTTCAGCATAGTTTTATTGAATATCTATTAGTATCCAGGTACTACTTTTACCGCTATTAATAATAATATTTCCTATGATGTTAAGGGTATGCACTTTGGAGTCAGAAGGTCTCCATGTGCATCCCATTTTCACTGATTAGTAGTCCTGTGAGATTCTTTCTTCAATTTCTTCATTTGTACACATGCATATCATCATAAGAACACATAAGAATATCCACCCTGCTACCCTCATAAGAGTACTGTAAGCATTTTTTGTTTAGAGTAAACTATTTGTGTTTCAAGATAAAATTGCTAACAGTATCTTTTTTAAAAAATCACAGGCAACATTCCACATTCCTTTGCAGCACCAAAGCAAGCAAAGGGTGTCATACGGCTTGTGGGAGCTGAGGTACATAGGACTTGTCACTACATGCTGCTCCACTGCTTCACAAAGCCCTGGGCTCTGAAAAGTCTTTGTTAGAAACAGAGATATTGTTAGGTGGCTGTGGTTGTGTTTCAGAAGATGTGCTTCATGATACCCACTACTAAATAAACTTGCGGAGAATCAACACCTGAGAATCTTGGGGAGCTCGATAACTGGAATGAAGGTGCACACAGTTCAGACGGGATGCGGTTGTATTGGAAAGCACATCCTCACCACCAGGGCCACACTGTGACTTTTGTAGGTGCTAGGCACTTGTGTGTTTATGGGCCCCTTTTGCCATAAAAAAAGTATATTAAAATCATATTTTATGGCTATATTGATAGAAAGATGAATATAATCTAAGCAGGATTCATTATCTGTTTATTATGCTTTGTGTTCCTTTTAGAAGAAATTAAAATATTGTTATTAGCCCTAAAAATATCGTGGTCTGTAGACACTGGGCCTGCTGCATCAAATGGATGAGTTGGTTCTGCTAACTGATGCAGATGTTTGTCATCAGACCCCACCACCTTTCCAGCCACATCCTCCCCACTCTGCCCCTCATTCACTCTGTCCCAGCCCCCCGGTCCTCCTTCTAGCCTTCCACTATCCCCAGCACATTCCCATTCGAGTCTGAGCCCTGGGGTACTCTTGGCCTGGGATACTCTTTCTCAAATCTCTGCAAGTCTTAGCAAAAAAAGTCACTGCCTCAGAGAGGCCTTCGCTGATCACTCTCGCCAACCCATTACCCTGTTGTAGTTTCTTTGTGGTACTTACGACAATCTGAAAACTTTCATTTTTTTAATTTACTGTTGGACTCTCATATAAATATGATAGAAGGGATATAAGTTATATCAGGGCAGGGACTTGATATATGTTATTCATTGTCATATGCCCAGTGCCTGTTCTATGCTTGGCTTTTGATAAACATTTACGGCACAAGTGAGTGAGTAGATAGGTTGCGGAGATTTTTCGGCTCACCCAAAGAATGTGGAAACACAACAGAGTGCCTGCCATTTTGTTCATTTGTCTTATAAACAGCAGGTCTCTAGCAGACTGGAAGAGGCATCTTGACCAGTAAGTGCCCAGTGCTGAAGGGAGAAGAGGGAGAAGGCAAGCACTTCTGCACGTATAACCAGACCAGACTCTGGGGAGAACACAGGCGATTATCATAGCTGAACCCTCTGAGTTCCTTTAAGAAAGTTCGTTTCAGCCCTGGCTGGCATAGCTCAGTGTATTGAGCACGGGCTGCAAACCAAAGTGTTGCAGGTTCCATTCCCAGTCAGGGTACATGCCTGGGTTGCAGGCCATGACCTCCAGCAACCACACATTGATGTTTCTTTCTCTTTCTCCCTCCCTTCCCTCTCTAAAAATAAATAAATAAAATCTAAGAAAGTTCGTTTCATAAAGCCCCCTTAAGAAAATTCATACAAGTTCTGTCCAGAAAGTATCCATCCATGTGCTATGAAAAATAGAGACATTTATTGAAGAGAATAAAAGATACAAGAAACATTCTACACAGGACAATGATGCCTCATTCCCCTTCAAAGTAGTCACCTTGGGACCTCACACATTTCTTCCAAATCACCATCAGCTGCCCTGTCATATTTTCCTGACTCTCATCGATGATCTGATACTTCTTCCCTTTCAAAGGTGATTTTGGTTGTGGAAAAGCCAGAAGTCACAGGGTGCCAAATCTGGGCTGTAGAGACGCTGAGTCCCCTGGGCAATTTGATGTTTCGCCAAAAATCTCTGCACAAGACATGATGTATGAGCTGACATATTGTCTTGATAAAGCTGCCAATCACCAGTTGCCCATAGCTGTGGCCTTCTGAATCATCAGAATATTTTCTGTGGAGGAAAGTTCAAGCTTAATGCAAAATTTGATGCAGATTCACTGCTCTACTCACTCAGTCATTTTGAATGCCATGGCCACATGCTACACATGCCAACTCAGCAGCATCTACCACCCCCACTGGCTAGTACAGTGAAGTCATTATTCACACATGTGTGTTCCAATCCACTCTCCTTGGTTGCCAGGTTACATCAATTTCTCACAAATCATTCTCATTATATTAACAATGGTTGGATTTTTTTCTTGGACAGACCTCACACAATTGACCCTTAACAATGTGGGGGTCAGGGACACCAATTCCCTGCACAACTAAAAATTCATATGTAAATTTGGTTCCCCCCAAAACTTAAGTTCTCTCTCAGTATCTATCAGGGATTGATTTCCAGACACACACACCCCTGCACCACAGATACCCAAATCCGTGAATGCTAAGTCCCCTATGCAAAATGGTGTAAAGCAGTGCATACAGTCAGCCCTCCACATCCACAGACTACCAACGGGGGACTGAAAACAGTACACATATTCATTGGAAAAAAACTCATGTATAAGTGGGCCCACGAAGTTCAAACCCATGTCATTCAAGGGTCAACTGTACTGTTTTTTTCCCCATACATACATACCAATAATAAAATTTAATTTATCAATTAGGAACAGTAAGAGATCAATAATTATTGATAAAATAGAACAACTATAACAATATGTTGTAATAAAAGTTACATGAATGTGATCTCTCTCTGTGTCCCTCAAAATATCTTATTATACTGTACTCGCCTTTCCATTTAAAGGGAAAACTTTAGGCCTCCTCTTTGGCATACCTGAATTTGCCAGCAGCACTATTTTTGCACTTGGAGGCATTATTAAGCAAAACAAGGGTAACTTGAGGACAAGCCCAACGATACCTTGACAGGTGATCTGATAACCAAGGTGGTGACTCCATGACTATCAAGTGAGGAGTGTCTACGGCATGGATCTGCCAGACAAAAGGGTGATTCATGTCCTGGGCGAGATGGAGAAGGATAGCATGCGATTTCATCACATCACTCAGAACAGTACACGATTTAAAATGTATAAATTGTTTATTTCCAGAATTTCTCCACTTAAAATTTAAACTACAGGTAACCAGTGGAGGAAGGTGAAAGCTCTGATGGGGGGGGGGGGCTACCATGGTTTCTACACTCAAAGGATACAATGAAAAGGAAACCAAATCAAAGTTTGAAGACTAGAAAATACCTTGAATGGACATATATCTGCTCCTTGCCTTCAGGCAGGACACGGGACAGTGTTTAGACTCAGAGAGGAGTGGTTTTAGGGACTGTGGGAGACCACTGTTGTTGGCCAGCAAGCTTCTTTTGATAATATCACATGTGTTATCTACTGAACAATAATCTCTTCCTTATTATATGTGTAAATTTGTTGAAATCCTCAAAGTCCCCAGCCCTGTTCTCTCTGAAAAGAACAGTCATGTGACCCAACAGAACCAATCAGACTTTCTCCAAAGAGAATTGAATTTTAGCAATGAAACAAGATGGGAATGGGGGAGTGGCAATGAGACATTTATTTCTGTCAGTAGTCACACATTCATAAAACTATTGATTAGTTGCTACTTCTGATAACCCCAGAAATGCCATTGTATCCTTCTCCTCAGAGCCTGGTTCTCCAAAATTGCTCAATTTTGTGAATGTCTTGTTTACTTCTTTTCTGTTTAAGGAAGAAGCCAGAGTCATTCCTGTGAAAGCCCTGACTAAGGCAGTGGGAGAGGTGCTGGACCAGTCAGCTGACTGGTTCTCTAGATGCAAGTAAACCCGATGACCACTTCTGTGTGCCTCAGCTTCCTAAGACCTCAAAGAGAGGTCATTCCTAGTCAGTAAACATCTCAAGGTTACTGGGAGATTAACATGAACTAGTAAATTAACTAGCCTATGTGTCAGGTAGGTCTCCCACAAAGCAGATTCTGAGACGGAGTTAAGAAACCAAGTGGTTTATTTGGAGGTAACGCCTCTGAAAGATAAAAGGGGGAAACACAGAGCCAGGAAGGGAAAGTCTTCAGACCACAACATGCAAGCTTGTCATAACTTGATGAGAACAGGAATCTACATATGCATAAAAGCCAAGGAATCTCTTGGGGGAAAGGAATCAGACCCCAGTCTTTCCCCTTCTGAGGCTCAAAATTGTTAGTACTTTTTTGATGAGCTGTTATAGTTTCAGCTGGGGCCCAAAGGGGAACTCATCCTAAGGGAGGGGCCATGAAGACGGGTGCCCCAAGCTCACTAGTGGGTCTGCGGAGACAGTCCTCGGGCACTGCCTGTGGGGGCCCCTCTGGAGTCTCATGTGCTCAGAACCTCAGATTCCAAGGCTCTAGTTCAATGAACAATATAGGCACCTAATATGTGAGTTTCAGCTTTTAAATTTTTTGTAAAAATCTTTCTCACACTGATTTTTTTCCAGGACCATCCTCAGATATACATAGACAACTGGTTGACGTTAAAGGAAGACAAAATAGATGAGATTTTAAAAAGTTGAATATTTTAACCTAAGTGAAAAAAAATTGTTTCAAAAGATTAAAATTAATTTAAAACTATTTAAAGCTGATTTGCTGATATACTGTCGATAAAGCTATTACATGTATCTCTAGAAGAAGCAAGGGTCCTGGGCAGAAAGAGGGAGTGTGCGGGATTTCCCCAGGCCCATCTGAACCAGGGATCCACAGGGAAGCCACTCCCTGAACAGTGACCGTGCTTCTTTTTAAAATATGATTTGGAGAGTAACAAAATAAGGGGGTGGGTGTTAGGGAAGGGAGGGATTCTTTTTCTTTCCCAAATTGCCCTAGTGTTGACAGGAGGAAGATTAACATTTGATTCTAAGTGACCTTAGAATCCACTTATTTGTCATCTTGGAAACAATAGGTTAACAGTTTTCAAAATAACTGAACAATATAAACAAACAGTTGCTTTGACTAATCTGGGATCTCTTGCTGCCATGAAGTCACCTCCAGGACATTTTCAAAAAGGTTTCTTTTAAATCTCCTGACAGCGTGAAAAGCTTGCCTGAAAATTGACTGGTATGTAAAAGGAAGCCATCATTCACACTAATGGAGTCCTTCAACTTGCTCTCCCTGGACCCTGAGCTGCCCTAGAGCTGAAATGTGAGGCTTCTGAAACCCAGGGATGGCCAAAAGAATTTCACCACCCTTCCAGCTCACTCAGTGTAGTCCTCTTCCTAGCAGATTTTCTTTCCGTCTTCATCACAGACTACTATAACCACTAAAATAGAGCTCTTGACTTCTAAGTACCTGAGATGTGCTGACATGCAGAATCGGGTGTTTAATCCTCCGTTCCACATTTCCACCCCCTCAGCCCTGCGACAGCCAGCCATGCGTGGTGTACTGACACGATCCGTCTCTATTCAAAGTGCTCATCTCAGTTTGTTTTGCCTCCCTTCTGCCCCTCACCACAGGCACATGTACAACATTCGAATCACATCAAAGAGCTGAACCAGTAAGACTAAGATGCTCAACATTTGTATTCATCTACTATTATTTCTCAAATCTGGAAAATTCATTTCCATGAATTTTCCCTGGAGAAGAAAAATTCTTTACAAACACAGACAGCTTTCATAATCACTCCGAGGAAATGACAAGTTCTTCTTGCAAACAATTCCTTTTGCTTTCTGAAATTTGAGGTGAGAAATTCCATTTGTCTCTCACAGAACCACGAAAATGGGTGATGTCACTCTTATACCACAAGAACTGATATTACAAGCTCTATCATGAGAGGTATGTTCTCATTTCCAAACTGAATTACCAAATTCTGTGTAGCATTATTGAGAAAACAGAGAGCAAAGGTAAAAGCCACATTACAGTTATTGCTCATGCAGACCGTATCCCTACATTTCTCCTTTCTGGTATTTTCTTCCAAAATATGGTGAGGGAATATTTGGGGCTTTTTTCTTTATATAATTTCCCATCCATTGGGAGCTTCTAGCTAATTATCTACCAAACAAGAGCAATCAGCTTACTGGAAGTAAATGTTCCACCTCTTCAGTTACATTAGTAACAGAGATTAGGTCTATAGAGATCTAATAGAAAATTGACTTATCAGCCCTGGCTGGTGTAGTTCAGTGGACAGAGCACTGGCCTGTGAACTGGAGGGTAGTGGGTTTGATTCCTGGTTGGGGTGCATGCCTGGGTTGCAGGGTACATGCTTGGATTGTGGGCTGATTCCCCAGTTGGAGGTGTGTGGAAAGGAGGTGACCTACCAATGTTTCTCTCCTTCCTTTTCTTCTTCCCTTCCCCTCTCTCTAAAAATAAATAAATAAAATCTTTTTTAAAAAATTTTACCTATCATATAGTAAAATAATCTGCTTAAGTTCCCTTTGATTTTTTAAAATCAGATGAGCCTTTTAAAAACTTAAAGATACTATATTCCAACCACACACCTCCACTCTCTCTCTATTATGTAAGGGACCTGAGTACCAAATGTTGAGCTGATTTTTCCCACAACTGCACAGCTAAGTAGAGGCACAATTAAAACTAGAACCTAGCTGTTCTATATCTGTCCTTAATGTAAAATTATAATGGTGGTCAAGAAATTTAGAAAGTGGAATTTAAACTAGATTTTTTTATATTCAGAGAAATGCCCAACTACTGTTTTTCATTTTTAAGAAATCTTGTCACATTTTGTCTTCAGTACTATCACATCAATAAAGCTACCAATATCTGTCTTCACCTTTACTGCACAGCAAATACATTTGGTGAAATGGATTTAACTGCAATAGACTGAAGTGGTGTTAGTCACAAGGAAGAATCTGAAAGGGAGAGTTATTAAACCCTGGATCAACCAAGCAGTCAGTAAAGCATTAAAAATTATAAACTCCTCCTCAACGATGTGGAGCTTAACCCTCTACCACTTGACTTAGGGTTGCACTATTGACTTGCTTACAAAGAGTATTAAGAGGGGAAAAAATAATTTTACAGTAGAGAAAGCCTGGAAAATATCACCTAGTCATGTTATCAGAGTTAACATCACTGTGATAGCATGTACCCTTGATATGACATAATGAAAAGGGCACTTTATCTCTGTGGTCTTCTTCTGAAAAACCTGTAACCTCTGTCTAACCATGAGAAAAATGTAAGACGAACCCAAACTGAGAGACGTTCTGCAAAATACTGGGACAATACTCCTCAAAACTGTCAAGATCACCAAAAACAAAAATAAATTTGGAAACTGTCACAGACCAAAGGAGGCTAAGGAGATATGACAATTAAATGCAATTGGTATCATAGATGGAATTGTGGATCAGAAAGGACATAAGGAAAAACTAGTGAAACCTGAATAAAGTGTGTACTTTAGTTAATACAATAGTAATCTACCAACATTGATTTCTTAGTTGTGACAAATATACCATACTAAAAATGTTACAAAAGGAGAACTGTGTCCAGGGTGTATGGAAACTCTCTGTACTAACTTTGAAACTTTTCTGTATATCTAAAACTATTCTAAAATTAAAAGCTTACTTAAATTTTATTTTACTTAATATTTTTTTAAAGTATAGAGCAATTTTATGCCTTAGATACAGTTGTGTATAACAGACACATGATTGCCTGGAGTTTTCTTCATCTTTGTAATACATTTTATTCTCATAAAGAAAAATAGCAAAGGGAAAAAGAGAGAGAGAGGAAGGAAGGGAAGAAGGGAGGGAGGGATGGGTGGAGGGAGGGAGGAAAAGAGAAAAAAAACAAGAAAAAGAAAGAAAGAGAGAGAGAGAGAAAAAGAAAGAAAGAAAGAGAGAGAGAGAGAGAGAGAAAGAAAGATTGTTCATGAACACAGACAACAGTATGGTGATTGCCAGAGGGAAGGAGAATGCAGGGAAGGAGATAAAGGTAAAGAGGGGATAAATGCCTGGCTGGCGTAGCTCAGTGGATTGAGCGCAGGCTGAAAACCAAAGTGTCGCAGGTTCCATTCCCAGTACATGCCTGGGTTGCAGGCCATGACCCCCAGGAACCGCACATTGATGTTTTTCTCTCTCTCTCTTTCTCCCTCCCTTCCCTCTCTAAAAATAAATAAATAAAATCTTTAAAAAAAGAGAGAGAGAGGAGATAAATGAATGAAAGGAGACTTGACTTGGGGTAGTAAACACTTAATACAATATAAAGATGATGTAGAATCATATACCTGAAACCTATATAATTTTATTAACCAATGTCACCCCAATACATTCAATTTAAAATTTAAATAAATGAATAAACAAATAAGGCATAATGAAAAAATTTTGCATAAGACACAGATTAGCAATAAGAGAATACTAAAAGTTCTTTGAGCAGAAGGAATGTGACCCCAGCTGAAAACAAAAAATGAAAAAAAAAGCATCAGAAAGAATAAATGTGCAGATAAATCTAAATTAATATTAACTTTATTCAAAAATAATAAAAACATTCTATGGAATTTAACTTTAGGAAAAGTTAAAATGTGAAAACAATAACACAAAAATTGGGAGAGATAAATTAAGTTCAAGTGTAGTAAGATCTTTGCATTGTCTTGGAACTGGAAAAACTATTTATTTATATCATATTTTAATATTTGGAAAATTCATTTTGAACTCAAGTAATCATTTACAAATAGTAAAAGAATGTATACCAACAAGCTTATAATTAGGGAAAATAGAAAATAAATAATACAAAAGAAGTGAAGAAAAGATAGAAAAGGAATTGGTGAAACAAGTAAAAAATAGGTAAAATGACAGAATAAAATCTAAATATTTCAGTAATTACATTAGAGAAAAATAAATTATATACCTCTATGAAAAGGCAAAATTGGTTAGACTGGATATTTAAAATTAATTATATATTGCTTATAACAGTTATATCTTAAATTTAAGAATATAGACAGTTTAAAAATAAAAGGAAGAAAAACATACTATGACCTACTTCCGGCCAAGATGGAGGCATAGGTGGACACACTGTACCTCCACGCACAACCAAGTTTGGAATAACAACAATTTAGAGGAAGAATAACACCCAGAACTGACAGAAAATCTATCTGAATGGAAGTCGGACAGCCAAGAAGTTGAAATAGACCCGTTCCTCCACGCAGGTAGGAGGGGCGGAGACAAGCAGCCAGGCGCGGGTCGCGGCATGGAGAGCAGAGAGAGTTGAGCGTGTAAGACATCCGGGGGCACGTAAGGCATCTGGGGCACGCAAGATCACAGCGGGGTGGACCCAGAGTACACAAGCGGCAGCTGGCAGGCCCAGTGAGGCGGGGATGGTGGAGCAGGGCAGAGCGCGCAACCCAGGATCCCAGAGAAGGGACTGAAGTTCCACAGAGAACAGAGATACCGAAATTGTTCCCTCTCTACCCCACCCCCACATACAACGTCACAATCTAGCGACTGGGGTGCCCAGCCCTGGTGAACAACTAAGGCTCCGCCCCTCAGTGTAACAGGAGCCACCAGACCAAAAAAAAAAAGAGAGAGAGAGATGGCTCAAACAGAAGGACAAATCAATGCCCCAGAACTCATCCTTTTGAGTGACCAAGACATAGCCAACCTATCAGATGCACATTTCAAAACACTGGTGATCAGGATGCTCACAGAATTGGTTGATTTTGGTCGCAAATTAGATGAACAAATGCAGGGTACCATAAAAAGAAATGAAGGAAAATGCACAGGGAACCAATAGTGATGGGAAGGAAACTGGGACTCAAAACAATAGGGTGGACCAGAAGGAAAAAAGAAACAACCAAACAGAAAAGAATGAAGAAACAAGAATTCAAAAAAATGAGGAGAGGCTTAGGAACCTCTAGGACATCTTTAAACATTCCAACATCCAATTTATAAGGGTACCAGAGGGGGGAGAGGAAGAGCAACAGATTGAAAAGGTATTTAAACAAATAATAAGGAAGAACTTCCCCAATCCGGCAAAGGAAATAGACTTCCAGGAAGTCCAGGAAGCTCAGAGAGTCCCAAAGAGGTTGGACCCAAGGAGGAACACACCAAGGCACATCATAATTACATTAGCCAAGGTAAAAATGAAGGAGAGAATTCTAGAAGCAGCAGGAGATAAGGGGAAAGTCACCTACAAAGGAGTTCCCATGAGACTGTCAGCTGATTTCTCAAAAGAGACCTTACAGGCAAGAAGGGGCTGGAAAGAAGTATTCCAAGTCATGAAAGACAAGGACCTATATCCCAGATTGCTCTATCCAGCAAAGCTTTCATTTAGAATGGAAGAGCAGATAAAGTGCTTCTCAGATAAGGTCAAGTTAAAGGAGTTCATCATCACCAAGCCCTTACTTTATGAAATGCTAAAGGGACTTATCTAAGAAAAGAAGATTAAAAAAACATGTATAGTAAAAGGACTGCAAACTCACAATTATTAACAACCACACCTAAAGCAAAACCAAAAGAAACTAAGCAAATAACTAGAACAGGAACAGAACCACAGAAATAGAGATCACATGGAGGGTTAGCAACAGGAGAGGAGGAGAGAGGGGGAAAAGGTACAGAGAATAAGTAGCATAGATTGTAAGCTGAAAATAGATAGGGGGAGGGTAAGAATAGTATAGGAAATGTAGAAGCTAAAGAACTTATGACACATGGACATGAACTAAAGGGGAGATGTGGGTGGGAGAGGGTGTACAGGGTGAAGGGGAGTGAAAGGGGGAAATGGGACAACTGTAATAGCATAATCAATAAAATATATTTAATAAAAGAAAAATATACTATGAAAATACTAAGCAAAAGGAACTGATATGAATACAATAATATCAAACAAAATAGACTTTAAGACAAGAAGCATTGCTAGAGATAAAGAACATGATAAAAGAGTCAAATCCAACAGGAAGATACTATAATTTCAAACTTGCAGGTACCTATTAATATACCTACAAAACATAAAAAGAAGAAAATGAGTGGAACAAAAGAAATACTAGACAAATCACAATCATGGAGAAGACTTTAATGCACAATTCTTAATAAATAATAAAATAATCCAACAAAAATGAATGCAGCAAACATATAAACTTGAACATGATTACAAAAAATTTTTCTAAATGACACTGCAAGAAACTACAACAAAAGTGCAGGATCCACATACTTTCCAAACACATTTGGAAAATTTACCAAAATTGACCATGTGCTTGGTCAAAAAGTAAAGTTTCAACAAATTTTAAAGGACTGAAATCAAGCAGTGTATGTCCTCCAACTATACTAGAATTAGAAAGCAATAACAAGATTATTAGAAATTTTGCAATATTTAAAGATATGAATATATATACAAAATATCTAACAGTTGAAGCAAATTATAATGGACATTTTTAAATATTTTGAACTAATGATAATAAAATATGATTTATCATAAGTTATAGGATGTAGCTAAAAGTCATGCTTAGAGATAAATGTATATAAGTAAATATACAAGAAAAGAAGAAATGCTATGATTCAACTATTTAAGTGTCTACTTCAAGAAATTCAGGAAAAACTTCTGGCCAAGATGGAGGCATAGGTAGTCACACTGTGCCTCCTCGCAAAACCAAAACTAAGGACAACAAGAATTTACAAACAAAAAAAGACCAGAACAGAGAGAAATGAACTGAACGGAAGTCTGACTACCATTCATCCAGTCCGGTAAGGAAGGGCAGAGTCGGAGTTCTACGGAGAGGGGTCGAGGGGTCCGGGCAGGAAAAATCGGTGGCTGGCAGACGCGGGTGCACAGGCGGCAGTTGGTGGACCCCAGAAGCGCAGGGGCAGCTGACGGACGGTGGTGGCAGACCCTAGGCGCGGGAGGCAGGGAGCAGACCCAGTGAGGCACGCAAGGAAGTTGGCTGTCCGCAGCCACACAGTCGTGAGCAGATAAACTAAGCAAAAACGGGCAGCGACACAGACCCGCAACCCAGGGACCCAGCCCCGGGAAACAAAGCCTAAAGGCACCGACTGAAAACAACTGTGGGAGTTGAGGCCAGAAGATTCTCTCAGCCTCACAGGAGGCTCCCTGGGGAAACCCACAGAGTCCAAGAAAACACACAAGCCTACCTGCCCAGGAGCCAGCACCAGAAGGGCCCAATTTGCTTGTGGGAAGTGGCAAAGGGGACTCAAGTCCTAGAGAGAGCAGAGTAGGCGCCATTGTTCCCTCTCACACCCCACCCCCACATACAACGTCACAACCCAGCGACTGGGATGCCCCGCCCTGGTGAACACCTAAGGCTCCGCCCCTCATACATAACAGGCGCAACCAGACCAAAGGAAAAAAATTAAATTAAATTTAAAAGATGGCTCTAACAGAGTTAAAAGCCCCAGAGCCACTTTTTTTAAGTGACCAAGAAATAGCCAACCTATCAGATGCACAATTCAAAGCACTGGTGATCAGGATGCTCACAGAATTGGTTGATTTTGGTCACAAATTAGATGAACAAATGCAGGGTACCATAAAAAGAAATGAAGGAAAATGCACAGGGAACCAATAGTGATGGGAAGGAAACTGGGACTCAAAACAATAGAGTGGACCAGAAGGAAGAAAGGAACAACCAAAGAGAAAAGAATGAAGAAACAAGAATTCAAAAAAAAATAAGGAGAGGCTTAGGGACCTCCAGGACATCTTTAAACATTCCAACATCCGAATTATAGGGGTACCAGAAGGAGAAGAGGAAAAACAACAAGTGGAAAAGTTATTTGAACAAATAATAAAAGAGAACTTCCCCAATATGGCAAAGGAAATAGACTTCCAGGAAGTCCAGGAAGCTCAGAGAGTCCCAAAGAGGTTGGACCCAAGGAGGAACACACCAAGGCACATCATAATTACATTAGGCAAGGTAAAATGGAAGGAGAGAATCCTAGAAGCAGCAAGAGATAAGGGGACAGTAACCTACAAAGGAGTTCCCATGAGACTGTCAGCTGATTTCTCAAAAGAGACCTTATAGACAAGAACGGGCTGGGAAGAAGTATTCCAAGTCAGGAAAGGCAAGGACCTACATCCCAGATTGTTCTATCCAGCAAAGCTTTCATTTAGAATGGAAGGGCAGATAAAGTGCTTCTCAGATAAGGCCAAGTTAAAGAAGTTCATCATTACCAAGCCCTTATTATATGAAATGTTACAGGGACTTATCTAAGAAAAAGAAGGTAAAAAAAATATGAACAGTAAAAAAACACATCAAACTCAGTTAGTAACAACCATACTAAAACAAAAGCAAACTAAGCAAACAACTAGAACAGGAACAGAACCACAGAAATGGAGATCACATGGAGAGTTAGCAACAGGGAAGTAGAAGGAGGATAGAGGGGAAAAAGATATAGAGAATAAATAGCATAGACAATAGGTAGAAAATAGACAGGGGGAGGGCAAGAATAGTATGGGAAATGCAGAAGCTTAAGAACTTATGACACATGGACATGAACTAAAGGGGGGGGATGTGAGTGGGAGGGGGTGGGCAAGGTAGAGGGGAGTGATGGGAGAAAATGGGACAACTGTAATAGCATATTCAATAAAATATATTTTTTAAAAAGAAATAACACACATACCAAATGTGCAAATAAAACCTTATATTATAAAAAGACCTATAATTTTTGACAAACACACACACACAAACCCAATCCAATTAAAAAATGGGCAAAGGACATGAATAGACACTTCTCCAAAGAGGACATACAGATAGCCAATAGGCATATGAAAACATGCTCAACATCGCTAATCATCAGCTAAATGCAAATGAAAACCACAATGAGATATCACCTCTTATCTGTCAGAATGGCTATCATCAATAAATCAACAAAAAAGTGTTGGCGAGGGTATAGAGAAAAGGGAACTCTTGTGCACTGCTGGTGGGAATGCAGACTGGTACAGTCACTGTGGAAAGCAGTATGCAGTTACCTCAAAAAATTAAAAATGGATCTGCTCTATGACCCAGTGATTCCACTTCTAGGAGTTTATTCAAAGAAATCCAAAACACTAATTTGAAAGAAATATGCATCCCTATGCTCACTACAGTGTTATTCACAATAACCAAGATTTGGAAGCAGCTCAAGTGTCCATCAGTTGATCAGTAGATAAAAAAGCTGTGGTACATTTACACAATGGAATACTACTCAGCCATCAAAAAAAATAAGGAAAACTTATGCTTTGAGACAGCATGGATGGACCTGGAGAGCATTACGCTAAGTGAAATAAGCCAGTCAGAGAAAGACGAGTACCATATGGTTGTACTCATATGTGGAATCTAATGAACAAAATGGACTAACAAGCAAAATAGTGACAGACTCATAGATAAAGAGCAGGCTGAGATCTATGGGGCAATGTGTGGAGGGTGGAGGGATTGAGCAAAAAAAAAAAAAAAAACAAAACACATGGACATGGAAAACAGTGTGGTGATTGCCAGGAGGTGGTGGGTAGAGGGAAGTGGAGGAGGGTATTGAGGAATAAAGTATATATATGTATATAAAATTTTAAAAAAAAAGAAATTCAGGAAATAAAACAGCAAGTTAAACCCAAAGAAAGTAGAAAAATAAAGACAAAAGCAGAAATTAATTAAATAGTAAATATACAATAAAGATGATAAAAAAATAAATATTGGTTTGTGCCTCCACAAACCAATACCGGGCCAGCGGTATCCATCACGGCTGCGGATGCTCTTCGAAACACGAGAAAAACATACACGCAGACAACCGAGTCCTGTGGGGAAATAGGTATGAAACGGCCACTCTCTCCAGTGGAGAGGGTCCCGTTCTCCCACCCAAGCAGGCTTTTATTGGGTTCGTTTACACAGGAATTCAGGTAAAGCTCATTAATCATTTCTAGGAAGTAAGGATCAAACAACAGATAACAAGTCTGAGGGCCTATTTTGAGTCAGGGTCAGATAACTAAAGAGCTGTAAAACTTTGAGGAACAAACTTACTTCTTGCTTGGACCCTTATCAGTTAATTGAGAGCATTCTAAACAAAGCAGTTTTCACAGGATTTTACATATTCTTTCTTAGGCCTGATCACCCGGGAAACCCGCCCTTTCCAGCACAGGGCTGTACCACACTCTGTCATTGTTTCAGGCTTAGGTGGAGCAAGGGATGTAAGGCAGCCAAGAGATTAGAAGATTTTCTCGCAGATAATGAGGAGTCAGGTTTTGTCAAAGCCGAGGGGCAGGGGTCCATCACCCCATTTTGCTGTAGCCCCCAAAGTCCTTTCTTGGGGGCTTCCCACGTGATCGGGCCTGTCTTAGATCATTCCCCCCCGGGGAATCTTACCTGTCATTGGTTAACCGACCAAGCATTGGGGGCCAGGCAGCGTGAAGTAAAAGGAGCAGAAGTGGCGCTCCTGCCAGGGAGATAAGCTTTTGTCTCCTTGCTGGCTTATGGTCCAAGGTCGTTCCCTCAGCCTTAGCCTTGGCAGGGGTTACAGCTTCTGATACCAGGCAGGGCAGTTCCCAACATTGGTTCTTTGTAAAGGATATTAAAATTGTAAGATCATGGCAAGACAGCAGGAGCCATACAATGTTTGAGGAATTAGAGAGTAAAAGTCTGCCCATTCAGCAGATGGGGACTAGGAGCAAGGGGGAGGGTGTTGGGGAGGCTTGTTCTTTAGGTGCACTCTGAGGAAAAGTCTTTAGGCGCAAAACTTCCTCAGTAGAAAAGAAACTACCCACAGTTATCACTCTAAAGGGCAAATCTGATCAAGACTGCCATCCTCAAAACATTCCAATGACACACTATTGCTTCGAGGATAAAACACAAACTCTTCAATACAGCTTTCTAGACCCTTCAGGCTTATTCCCAACCTCATCATACTCCATCTCTCTCTTCTCTGCCGCACACTGGATGGCACACATCAACATGCTAAACAATTCCAGGTCCTAAGATCTGCAAATTCTGTCCTTCAGTGTCCGACTCTGCACCTTCTAGGTGGCTGCGTCAAATATAATTTTCCTGTCTAGCCCTTCGTCAGATTTACTACCTCTTATGCCTCAGGACTTAGAAAAGCAGTTTCTTTGGGAAACCTTTCCTAATTCATCCCAAGTTGGGTTAGTTGTATGTCTCGAGCATTCCCACACTAAGCTGTATTGATGTGTGCTGTATGTCCAGCAAGACCGCAAGCTCTCTGAGGACAAGCACTGTATGCCCCATCAGGACTGCACTCATAATGTAGTACAGTGCCTGCCACCCTGTAAACACATAATATATAATTCTGATGAAATGGTTTAGTTAATATAAATCAAGGCAAATAGGCTTAAAAAGTCAGTTAAAGGAGTCTAGACTGAGAAGGATCTACTTTAATGTTATTGGCAACATGTGTGGAAAAAGATGTGGGTGAGTGTTCGGGTGATTATGAAAATAATAAAATGATTAAAATCCACTTAGAAAAACACACTGTCAAGATCAAGAATTGTGATAACACTTCAGCATTTTGATTGGAAAGTTAGACCTACATGGTTTTAAGTTTTCCTTCTACTTTGATATGGTTCAACACACTCCTATTTCACTGACTCGTCTCAACCAAAATGAGTTTCAAAAGCTGAAAAGTTGGGGCCTAATTGTTAGCACAGTTAGGTAGGTATTCAAATGTTTCAAAAATACCTATGGGATGGTAGGAAGTCTTCAAACTAGAAAGCAAATACAGGCAGGGCAGAGACAAAGGGTGCGGGGGCTATAAAGACTACCTGGTTGGTTCCTACTCCAGAGCATGTACTTCTGAACAAGGAATTCACCATCTGCTCCTAGAAATCAAACACTGTAGATTCTCTATCCCCACCCTGCACCCAAGTCTTCCAGTCTAGTCAGTAAAACGAGTTAATCTGTGAATTTGGTCTTCTTGTTAGAGAGTTTATAAAGGTAGTGAGAAGAGAAAAATTTCAGAAGGAAATAACATTTGAGGATCAAAAGCTTGCCATTGGCTTTGAAGTTAGGAAGACGTGATAGCATTGTTTGACCTTCTGTACCCTGTACAAACAAAAAACAAGATACAGCCAACAGAGTTGTTGTCACCAACAGTTATTTCTCTTTTTTGTTTGTTTGTTTGCTGGTGTTTTTATCATTACTACTAAATCTGCAATTCCTAAAAAGTCTTCGTTCACTTTGATGACCAAAGAGAAATAATTTCTAAAGGGGAAATGGGGAAAACTTCTTTCCCTCAGGATCTCCTTTGCAAATTCGGAATTGTCTTACTTAAAAAGCCTGAAGGTGATCCCCCACAGATTTTGACTTCCATAATAAGTTAAAAAAGGAAGACCAAAGTCTAGAAGTTAGGGTTATTAAATATTAACAGAATTCAAAAAGTTCGAGATCATTAAATTTCAGGAATTTTCAAAATGTGGTGCCTGAACCAGCAGCATCCCCCGAGACCTTGTCAGAAATCCCCTAGAACCCTGGGGTCCAACCCAGGATCTACCAGATAGGAAACTTCAGTGTTGGGGCTCAGCACTCTGTGTTTAATAAGCTGGGTTTAACAAGGCTTCCAGGTGATTCTGGCACACACTAAAGTTTGAGAACAGTGGGCACGAGAATCTTAGGACCAAACACAGGGATCATACTCATAATGATATCATTAAACTGAATAATGGTCTTTGTAGAGATGGCAATGATTACCTGACTGAAAAAGAACGGACTATCTGATTGAAAGTTCAAGGAGGCTAATCTCCAAATTGATTAGTTTCTCTGATTTTCTTAGCTGATTTTCTCAGCTGATTTTCTCAATGGAAATACCAGAAAGAAAAAAACAGCTCTCATCATTGTAGGCCAGATTTGTCTGTCTTTGCCAACCTTTTTTTAATGTTTCCTTGGCTATTCCTTTCAAGATACACAGACATCAGTGCTATTAGAGGTGAACTTTGAATGTCCCATTTTCTCATGTATTGATTAACAACTTACTATTTCAAGATGAAAATTTAATTTTTAAGACATCTGAGGACACCCTTCTCCTCTGTCTACTCACTTCCTCCGGAGCCTCCTCTAGACAGTTTGCTCTAAGTTCCCTCTTCCCAGTGGTGGCTCCCAAATCAATCTCCAACTCACATGTCCATGTGGACCTCCAGTGAGGATCTCAAACTTAACATCTCTAAAGATAAGCTTCTGATTTCCTCCTCTCCTCCCTCCCTTCACCCCACAAATCTCCCCCACGGCAGTGCTTCTGTAGTGGTTCCAATAAATGACAATAGCTTATTTGCACTCACTCAGGACAGTAACCTTGGAGGCATCCTTGACCCCACAGGTTCCCCCAGCACCCCACATCCAATGCATGCTCACATTTGTGTTTTGTCTAAATATTGTAACAGTGTGACCGCTTCTTATCAGCCCCACCTCCAGCACCTCACTCCAGGCAACATGTCCCTCACATGGACTACTTTAAATGCTTCCTAACTGGTCTCCCTGTTTCTACCTTGTCCCCATTTCTGTCTTTTCCACCTATTCAGTCTATTATCCACAAAGTAAGCCTATTAAAGTGGAAAGCAGATCATGTCAATTTTTTGTTCCAAACTCTCTAAAGACTTCCATTTCAACATGGCCTCAAAGGTCCTTCTATAATGCACCCCATCACTGCTGACCACCTTTAACCTCTTTCACTCTGCACAAGATGCACATAAAAGAGCTTCCTTGTGTCCCTGAAAGAGCCAAGCTTGTATTCTCCTTGGGGCCTTTGTAACTTGTCTGAGCCTGGTTTCTTCAAAAGCAGACTCTGAAACAAGTGTTGCCCACCGCACTGCAGTTTGTGTGGGAAGAAAGCAGAAGTGGAGGGCAGAGAGAAGGAAGGCAGATATAGAATGCTTGATTGACTTACCACCTCTGTGGGAGATGGGTACTCATCCCATGGGACCATTCTTATGAAAGCCTTAGGAAATTCATCTTATCCACCATGGAAACAAAAAAGGGTAGAATTTATCTTTAGGCTCCAGTTTCCTATTGGTCAAGGGTAGCCCCATGGACATGAACCCTCTGGCCCAGCAGGGTTGTGCATACATAAGCATAGAATGGTTTCTGCCGACACCCCTTGCTGTAGCAACAGAGAAGTCCCAGGTCAGGAATCAAAGGTATGAGAATGTAAGTGACACAGGCCCCAGTGGAGGAGCTATCAGATTATACTTCCATGTAGCTGGCTGAAGGCTACGGAACTGTATATTGCAGCAATGGCTGCAGTAAGTGGAAGAAAGAATTTGAAGTGACACACAAGAGGTGTCCAAGGCAAGCTTGCTCCTTCATCTGGCTCAAGCACTCTTCCCCCAGATATCCAAATGGCACTCTCCTTCATGGCTCAAATGTCACTGTATTAGGAGGCCTTCCCCAAGCACCCTTTTTAAGATAGTAACCACTACACACACAGAGAGACCTTCCATGCTTAAAATTATGACTCCTATGTGAATTTAACTGATATTCTGATTAGAGGGAAAAAGACAAAAGGAAAATAATTAAAAGATTTCTGCATATAGACGAGAAGATTGTGAACCACTCTGAAGTTGGGGATGATGGGGGAAGCACGGGCATAAGATTGGCTGATGACACTTTGCTGAATCCTATCTAATATCAGCTTTAACTCTATAACAGCAAAATACTAATGATACAGCAGAAAAATAAACTTTCATTATACATGATTGCCTAACCTGAGTGACAGTCTTTATTTCTAGGACAAACAGAAGGAAAAATAATCTTTTTCCCTAAACTACCTAGTCCTTTGTGGTTACAGATCTATCAGAAACCAATGAAACATTGTACAAAAAATGACACTAAAATCATTTCTCTTTAAGGAAAAAGGATTTGCAGAACTAATGGTCTGCAGACAGGCAGGATGTGATAGATTCAGAAATGAGAGAAATAGCATGAAAATTTAGTGTATTGATTTACAGTGAATACAATCTGTGTGATCACACCTGCTGCCCCTCTGCATGAACAGTTGTTCCTCAGAAGCCGTAAGTGGGACTCAGGTTCAATGCCACTGTTAGATCCTTAAAAGGAATGCTGAGAACATCTCTCAACATTTTGAGAAGGTCTAATTTAAGGCAACCCTGCTGGGTTGCCATCTTATTTTAAAGTCTTCTGAAGCAAAAAGGACATTCAAATACTTCATTTAGGAACCTGTATCCTTATTGAGAAACAATTCTATTCTGTATCTAACTCAGTCCTCTCAAAATGAATGTCTGTCATAGGCTGACTTAATAAAGCCATCAGATTCTCTGTGTAACAGTCTATACATTCAATACGGATTTTTATATCACCCTGAAACTTCCTTTTTGTTTAATGCTACATGATGAAAATTTCTTTCATCCTTTCTTACAAGTCTAATTTCCTCTTAACTATGTCTCTGGCTCCATATTTCCTCTGTCCTTTGGTCTGAGGATTCAAGAGACTCATTAACATGGAATTCCATAACCAGCCCGGTGCGTGAGTCAGTGTGGTGTGGGTCCCAGACCCGCAGCACCAGCAGCCCCAGCAGCCCCTGAGAACTTGGTAAAAATGCCCATTCCTGGGCCCCACTCCAACTACTGAATCAGAATTTGCCTTTTACCAAGATCCCAGGTGATTCATTGCACGTAAAGGCTGAGAATCGCTGTTCTAGGGAAGTAGAAAATGAGAGTGCCATTATCGTCCCCAGTACCTTCCAAGGGCCTAGGAGTGTTTTGATCCCTGAGGCTGTTGTTTTTACAACCACATTTCTGGTATAATTAGTAATTCATCTGTAAAAATCCGTAAAAACACACCTTTTTAGGGACATCAGAGGATAATAGAATTTATTTTAATCCTTTAAGAAAAGTTATTTCTTCAAAGTGCCATTTATTATTTCTCATAGAAATGAAGTTCAATATATGCTGCCTTGTATTATTACTTGTTTATGTTGGTCTTTCACCCCCTATATTATAAACCCCCTGAAGGGCAGGGGATGGGTTTTATTTCTCTTTGCAGCTCCAACTATAAGCAGTTCTTTTTTTTTTTTGCCAAATGAAACATTTTTATTGTGTATCTTCCATTACCAACCCCTCTCCCCACAGCAATCACCACACTATTGTCCACATTCTTAATGATTGTGAAAAGAATGTGTTCCTTTGCATCTTTTGTCCTAAATAATTAACCCATGGATGTGAAATGTTGGAGAGTCAATTGCATTTCTCAATTTCATTGTGGAAAAACAAAACCAAAATTCTTGTTAATCAATATAGATAAAATCTGTCATTTCCTTTTGTTCTACCAATACCATTACCCTACACCAGTAAGAAATAAGATAGCCTGACCACACTTAGGGCCAGGCTGTCACTACCCAGGGCTTCTTCAAACACCTAGATGAAACCCATGATTAATTCTCCCCCAACAGCACACTTTTAAGGGCCGTGCTTTTTCTAAATTTCCTATCTATCTTCTGTTATACACAAGTCCTTAAAGCTACAATCTTAATCAGTGTCCACAAACTGCTAGTGTATTCACAGCCCTGAAATAGGAGTAATCAGGATCAATTTATACAATTTTTCAGAAAGCAAGTTCCCTTCTTCACTTTCCTTCTTCACTTTCTTTCTTCAGTTGAATTTCCTATGAAGTGTGAAAGAGATCATTCCTTCTAAGAAGTGTATCTAGGTGTTGCAATGTTACCTTTTTCATGCCATCTCTGAGCAGCTTTCAAGCTTAAAAAGGGGGATTGGCATACTCCTTTTTACTTTCTTTGTACTGCTCTATGTTGTGGGTACAATCAAGGGATCTTTCTGAAAGTCTTCTTTCTGCCCAAATCCTTGTGTTCCAGGGTCTTCCCTGTAAAAGGCCGAGCGCAAAATGGCTTTTTAAAAGTGCTTTTCTGAAAACTCCTACAAAGCCTTCAAAGTATTATTTGTATATCTTGATAATATACTCTACTATCCCAATTGCTCTGGTTAACCCATTTGCAAAAAATTTATTCAATGCATTATGGAAATATGTAGGTGTACTTCTCTACTTTTTCATATTTTTATGTTCCTAACATAATATACACTATGCACAGCACACACACACACACCATAATATAAGCTCTACTTAGCAACACATCATAAACAAGGCAGAGCTGGATTTAGTACACAGCACCTCTTTCTTCCCCATTCCACCTTCTCTTTGCTGATAAAAACCATGAAATAGCTCCTTGAGTTAGAAGATGTGTCCTTATGCAGGTGGTTTTCGAATATACTAGGTTACAGGAGTTTGTCACCATTATATTTCAGGCCACAGAAGTCAAATCAACAAGTGTACTGTTGGGTCCAGATCCCAAGAGAGTTTCCAGTCCCAGCTGCTCTTCTCTGTGCACACTACTGTCACCCAAGGTCAGGTCCATGGCACCCAGGTGCACCGCCACATGACAGTCCTCACTGTCTTGCATTGTGCCCATTTAATGATTTTATCTGAAGCACGCTTCTGTGCCCCATATAAGTCACCTGAGGGAATTTCCTCACACTTTTCTCTCTTCCCCAGCACTCAGCAAAGTATCTACTGCTTGCCATCACCCTGAGCAACTTACATAATTCTGCATTCCTAATATTGGCACCTACAGCACTTAAACACCGCTTTGTGGATCGATCCATTATTTGGCTTTTACTCTCTCACAGGTAGATAATGTCTGTGTTAATACAGGTAAATATAAAATTGAGAGTTGAGGTAATTAGCTAACTAAAGCAAAAGCCAATCACTCTCTCCAGCCTTCATTTTCCTTCCACAATAAAATTTGCAAAATCAACAGATTGGATGCTTCCAAAATGCATCTACACATGGTCACTGAAGTTATTCAGCCCTCTGCCAAAGCATTTTGTTTAAAAGTAGCCAGAGACAGCACAGGCCTTGTAAAATATATAGCCAGGGTAACTGATATTTCTCCATCTGAGGACAGAATTTCAAATTTATGGTATATATTATATCACCCAAAACATAATGATTCATGCCATAGCATATTTATGCATTTTCTTTAAAATTATGACCACTTTCTTTTTTGCAGGTATAAAGAAGAAGGTATCTTAATTTTTATATATTGGAAACATATCAACAGGCTTTCTAATAAACATTAATATTAGCTTTGTTTTAAATTAAAATTCTCTCCATTGTGTAGAGGGAGTCTGCAGCTGTGTCACCCAAAAAAATTCTCACAAACCTTGGACACATGTATGCACATTTAGAAATAGAACAATATATGTTGCTATATTAATTTATAATAATCTCATTCAAAAAGTATTTTAAATGGTTTACAGAGGTGCAAAACTTCACATACTTAAAGGCACATACACACACATGACAGGCTACGCACTAAATTCCTGTGAAATTGAGAACCAATTTTACAGGAAAACTCAAGCTTTAGTTGCTATTCGATAAAGTGTGCTTCACTTAATTATGAAAAGCAGTGTATATAAATATTTTTACTATTTAAGTTACAAGTTAAATTATACTTAAGCACCTTTGCTAGTTGGATTTAAGTGAACACTACTGCATACTTTCATTTTGGAAATATAAGTAACAATATACTACATCATTAGTCATCTTCAAAGCCTAGGAGGTCTTCACACCTTTTTCTCAGTTTCCCCTTGCCAAGACACAAAAAGGATACTATAAATGTCATGTTGTAAATGATAAATCACATCTTTATGGACTTGGAAGTTAATTTTGCTTAGAAGCATTTTTATGGACTTTGGAACTTAAAGAATAAAAGCAGCTACATTTGTTAGATCAAAAACTTTCTTTCCAGGGGGCAGCATTTGTTCTTTGTTCTGGGACATTCACCATTGCTTTCAGTTTCCTCTTGGTATTTTTTCACTGAAAAGAGGTACAGGTGTAAGTCGTTTCATTGTGCTTCACTTTACTGCACTACGCAGAGACTGCGTTTTTTACAAATTGAAGTTTTTTTACAGCCTTGTGTAGGTTTGTACATGATTTTTTTAGACATTATGCTATTGCATATTTAATAGACTACGACATAATATAAACATAACTTCTGCATGTGCTGGGGAACAAAAAAAAATCATGGGACTCGCTTTGTGGCAATACTCACTTTATTGCAATGGTCTGGAATGGAACCCACAATATCTCTGAGGTTTGCCTGTGTGAGCGGAAAACAATACATATTAAATTGATTCATTGGAAGGCAACTTTCACCCAGCCTCTCAACAGAAGGATCATTTATTTTTGTTATGGATGGGAAGCAACAGAACAATATTGGGGCGGTCTTCCCACAGGCCACCACCCCTTCTTCCTTGCTGATGAGACTGTGGTTGTGTTCAGGTGTCCACACTGCACCTACAACATGGAAAAGGCTGGCCCAGGTCTGATGGGTGAATTCTGGCTAGTCTCTGTCAATGAGTAATGAATGATGAGATTAGGAAAGGCACATGTAACCTAGGTCTGGTCAATAAGATCCCATTTCTGCCCTTGCTTGTCATCCCTCAAAGGGACTGTGAAACTACAGTGGGCATCTTGCTGCTATAGAGAAGTTAGTCCACCTTAATGAAAATGCTAGAACAGAAATATGGAACCTGGGTCTCTGGTGATACTACTGAACCACTGAATTATGAACGCTGAAACTGCCCTACTTCAGAACTTTCTGTCATATGAAATAACAAGTTACTAATCTTTTAAGCCAGTTGAATTAGGAGTTTTGGTTATTTGCACCAGAAAACTGGTATACTCCCTTCTATCTCAGGCTGTGGTAGGCTAGGGGGGATTCAAAATATAGAGAGAATTTGAAGGAATTTTTTTCAAGTTATGAGATATTTTCCTTTAATTTACACAAACAATTGACATTGATGAACACATTTATTTCAGAGCAAGTCCCAGTGACCTATGGACTTGATCTTGAAGAATCAGCCTCAGCCAGATACATGCAGTAGGCCAGGGACTATCCAAACAGAGAACAGTGGGCACAAGGAAGAAACAGGAGAGCACAGCTGGGAACTAAAAGTGCCTACGCAACAGAATGAGAGTGCAAAGACACACTTGGAGAAGTGGCAAGCCACGGTCCTGGGGAAACAGACACAACAGATCATAAAGGTCTTTATCCTGATGAGCACCAAGAGCCATGCTGGAGGACTGCAAGTGACAGAAAGACATTCCTATATGTTTTTAAAGAAAACCACCCTGGCAGTAGGAGGGATCACTTTGGAAGGGGAAAAGGTAAGGGACAGAGGGAAAAGACCCCCAAGCTATTACAGAAATGCACCGCAAAATGGTAAGGACCAGAGCAAAGGCTGTAGCAAGGGGGACAGAAAGGAAAAGGGGACATGAGAATGACTTTCAAAAATTGATTGATGGCAGAGTGGATGGATGGAGGGGTAAGAGGATTGGACAAGAGTGGAGATGACTATACCAACAATAGGACATGCCTGGCGAGGAGTGTGGCTCAGCATCAGCAGGAGACGCTGCTCTGGCCAGTAACCATGAGCAGAGCTGCCATGTGTCCTGATTCAGAGTCTGTCACTTTGTCGTCACTGCGATCTTAGTCCACCTGAGCTGAGTTCACCTCAACAAATACTCTGTGGCTGTGAATGAACGAGTGTCCGAGGATTCCTATTCCTAACCTCTTTGGATCCTCAAGTAACAGAAAACCTCAGAGGTAGATATAAACACATTGATTTGTTTTAATGATACATGGCTAAAACACAATATAATAAAAGAGTAACGAAAGTTGAAATTGAATATCTTCCTAGATCTAGAAGCATAAATAAGTCCAAGGTTAAAACAACATAATTGAAAGTGATTTTTTTCTTTTAGTTTGGCTAGTTTACATCACACTATGTCATTGCAATGGTTAATTTGCTTTATTTACAGTTGTTTATTCATATGTGTCATATAGGAAATCAACACAGATATTTTTAAGGTACCTTCTGATGGTATCCTTAAAGACACACATCCTGCCTCTGAATACATTTACCCACAGGCTTCAATGACACTCTACAAGAAGGAAAATGACCTTCTACATATAGGAGGGAAACTAAAACCCCAAAAGGCCATTCTTTTGGGCCTAAGACAGGAGCCCAGAAGAGCAGAGTGCTATTCCCTCCCGCTCCCCTTAGCCCTGCCTGAGAGTAAGCAACGGCTGCACCAATCTCTCTCCAAAATATCTGGGTTATTTAACAAATAACTAAGGTTGATTTCTCTCACTGCCTACCTTAGAAAAATTGTATTGGATGTGTAGGAGTTAGGCAGTAGGGATGCCTACTGTTCATTCAGAAAAAGAAATCATAGATAAACTACTGTGGGTGAAGAGCCTACTAAGTTGTAGCTCCTGCTCTCAAGGGGTGCACAGCAGTATTTCTACCACAACAAATGTCAAGAGGATAAACCCAAGCAGCCCCACAAACTGCAGGGCATGGTTCACAGCTGAATGAGTATTTCAACTAAATCTTAAAACTGATGGTTAGTAACAGGCAGGCATGGGAAAAGGAAACAATACTCAACATTAAAGGAACAGCATGAGCTGAGAAATGGAGTCCAGAAAGAAAATGGTAAATGCATGGTATGACTCACATGTCTCCTCTTTGGTGACTTCCCTCCGGCCTCTGACACTGCCCAGGTGCCACCATAGCACCTAACCACACGTGTTCTACTGTAGTGTCAAAAGCTATCTGTGGATTTTTTACTATACAGGGGTCGATACCCCTAACCCCCATGTTGTTCAAGGGTCAACAGTAGTCATTTCCTTACAGCCATCTCTCCCCAGTTAGACCACTAACTGCTAAATAGTGAGGACTGGGCTTTGTCATCTTTGCAGTCAGAGCACTTGATGCCAACACCTGGTGCATAATTGGTACTCACCAACAGCTTGTTGAGCGAATGTGCCATCCCCGTGTGCATCAGTGAGGCAATCCCATTTAGTCGAAACCAGGCGAGTAGGACTGATAAGATGGGAGATGAAAGAATAAATGGAGGTTGGGGCCAGATCATGAAAAACTCAAACCCCTAATTAAAGAGTTTAGACTTTATAGAGAATGTGGGCTGTTTTCAGCATGAGATATTGGTGGTGGAAAACCAGATAAGAACCCATTATGATAGGCAAGAGACCATGAAGATCAGAAAAGATGAGGTATGGGGTGCGGTACAAAGGACTTTGCAGCTATCAGAGCTCAGTGCTTACCAGGTGTCAGGCATTGTGCTAAGCACTTTGTGCATGCTGCTCTATAAATCTTCACAACGCTCTGAAGCAGGTATTATTATTATCAATCTGGAGAGGACAGATCTGAGGCCAATGAGGATATAGATTCTTAAGTTTAAGATTCCTACCCATCCCCATCTGACCCTGAAAATAAAGCATTATTTTGAGCAAACAAGTGCAGGGGACCCCAAATGGAAGAAAATCCCAGCACTTTAAAGAAGGACACTTGTCTGACAGAACCGGGGGCAGTCTTGCCCAGGTCAGCCTCTCTCCAGGGAAGCCTCAGCCCGTGTCCCCTGGCACAAACATACAATTTATCTTTGCAATGATTTAGCCTTATGATGAAAAATTTTAGACACTAACTTTAAAATGCACCAGGAGTACATTAGATTTTATTTTGTTTTGTTCTTTTTAGGTGGTACAAGAGCAGAAATATTTGAAGACCCGTGCCCTTGACTAAATTTCTACACAAATTTTCCCATGCAAGGTATATTTAGAGAGCTATTTGCTCCTCAGAGGCATGGATTTGCTGATTCATTTTTGTATTTGACTTATCAGTTCACACCTAGTTGAAGCTCTGTAGCAGAATTTAAGCCAACCTCAATCAGTTTAACAATGATAGGAGGAGTGGCTGGTGAGGTGATTGACAGCAAGTCTATAGGCGTAGAATCTTACATTTTGTCTTATGTGTCATGCTTTTGGAAAAAATTGTGACAGGATGCTTTTGTCAGGCAAAGAAAGAAAAGAGAGAGGGAGAGTAGAAAAGAAAAGCACAGACCACAGACCTCACTTTACAGTATTCAGTGATATTCTCCTGGAAGCAGCCTCTTAAAGCAGGTTTCTGTCAGGAGGAAAAACTCCTCACTGATCACAAATTAAGGTTTATTGCCTTGGTAAAGAAAAAAAGCGCCAGGGGAAACATGAAAAATAAGTGAAGCTCCCTATTGCCTGGAATGAAAGCGTGAGGCAGTGAAATGCAGAGTGAACAGAAAAGGAATGCTACATCCTTTTGAAAGAAAGCAAACTCCCAGGCAATTAAAAAAAAAAGTCCATCATCTTTGTTATAACAGTTTAAAGAGTGAGGACATACAGCTTGAATTAAAAGAAATACGGATATGGAGATAAGATCATGATACAGGTTTACAAAGCACTATTACTATTGCAAAGGAAATCATTAGAAATATACCTTCACCTCTAAAAAGGTCTGAATTTACTCAGTTTTAGTGTTAATGAACTTTTTTTAAGATTTTATTTATTTATTTATTTTTAGAGAGGGAAGGGAGGGAGAAAGAGAGAGAGAGAGAAACATCAATGTGCGGTTGCTGGGGGTCATGGCCTGCAACCCAGGCATGTACCCTGACTGGGAATCAAACCTGCGACACTTTGGTTCGCAGTCTGTGCTCATTAATGAACTTTTGATGACATAAAATAATATCTAATAAATCTGTGTCCCCAGAACATACTCATAGCAAGGGTTCATCATTCTAAATTTGTTGCCTTTTAGTTGTTTTTTTTTATTTGCACACATTGTCAGCAAAAGCCTGTGAGAGCATTCTAAGATTTTAAGAGCCAAAATCAATTTCCTGATTCTTTCATTCTTTGTACAAATATTTTTCCTAACCATGTGTGAAACACAAGCACTTGATACTAGTGTGTCATGGGGACTGTGGTGATAAATGGGACATTGCAGAATGCAGGGAGTTTTAATCTTGCAGGAGAGGTGACATATATACAATGAGCTATGTAACCCAAGTAGTCAGTGCTGCAAGAGAGATAGGATCATGCCCCTAACGGTTCAGAAAAAGGAGAACTCCCTTCTGGCCGAGGCAATCAGGGAACTCTCCATACATGAGAAAATGAGCAGAATCCTGAACCTGAAGTTGCCCCCTTATTTGGCTCTTAGAAAGAGAGTTAAGCTACTGCCGAATTCTTTGCTTTCCACTCCACGTTCTTCCTGGTTAAGTAAATGAAAAAATCCTCACCTGTTTCCTTCAGGATTTGGATGTTCCTAAGATAAGTGCAACAGCACATAAAAAATATCCACCAACAGGATTCCTTGACATGTTTTCAAGTTCATGACAATCTATAGAAGCAAAATGTGTGGTAGGTACAGTGGCGTGTTGTGGTGTGATTTACCCTTTTTTTCCTCTGTGTTTCCCCTCATTCCTAAGAGGGAATTGTTTTCATTCAACCTAAAAACACACCTGAAAAAACTACAACAAATAATATAATAAGCAAACAAGCAACCTAATACTATTGGCTACAATGATCTCATCCTTGAATATCAGTGATGATGACACAGTGTTTGGCTTTAACCCTTGCCTGCCTTGTTAGCTAGAAGGCCTCCTGATTAGAGGAGAAGAGGTAGGGGAGACATTGCACCCCCACCCCTACCTTTAAATACCTGTCTGCCTCTGACCCCTGTATTCTTCGCCTTCCCACAAAGAGTAGGGTATAACAGTATTATAATAAGGGCATTACTCATGGGAACCACCTAGGGGCTTCTTAATTACAAAGGCTATGTATCTAAATTTTATGTCACATATATTTTGCCACATAAAATAGTGTAGTTATATTCTCATATTCTTCCTTTTAAAAAAGAAAAAATGAATGTTAAAATAGTTCTAAATTTTCCACCATTTCTAAACCCATTCACTTCCCCCAGATACAGACATTCCTTTGTTTGGTGTGTACCTTTTCTTCCATTTTTTTCTCTTTTTTTTTTGTAAAGAGACAATATACTGTGTTGTGTTTAGGGGCAGTATGGTTTTTGTTTTGGGTTTTTGTTTGTTTGTTTGTTTGCCCACTTGCTTGTTTTGTGAATATCTACAAGTGGTATCACATTATTTGTGTCATTCTGCAACTTGCTATTTTTCCTCCTAACATTGTGTTTCTAAGATCTGTTTATTTGTTTTGTATATAAAATCTGTTTCATTCTTTTATTTTTTTATTGTTGTTCAATCACAGTTGTTCCCATTTCCTTCCCATTACTCTCCTCCACCCCACCCACCCAAACTCCCACATTCAATCCATCCTCCCCACCTCATTGTCTTTGACAAACCTTCCCCTCCTTTCTCCCATTATCCCCCTCCCCCTCTCCTCTGGTCACTGTCAGTTTGTTCTTTATTTCCATGTCTCTAATTCTATTTTGCTCACTTCTTTGTTTTGCTGATTAGGTTCCACTTATTGGTGAGATATTATGGTATTTATCTTTCACCACATGGCTTACTTTACTCAACATAATGTGCTCCAGACCTATCTATGCTGTCACGAAGGGTAGGAGCTCCTTCTTTCTTTCTGCTGCATAGTATCCCATTGTGTAAATGTATCAGCTTTTTGATCCACTCATTTATTGATGAGCACTTAGTCTGTTTCCAGCATTTAGCTATTGTAAATTGTGCTGCTATGAACATTGGGGTGCATAAGATATTTTGAATTGGTGTTTCAGGATTCTTAGGGTATAGTCCCAGTAGTGGAATTACCAGGTCAAAAGGCAGTTCCATTTTTAGTTTTGTGAGGAAATTCCATACTGTCTTCCACAGTAGCTGCACCAGTCTGCATTCCTACCAATGGTGTAGTAGAGTTCCCTATTCTCCACTACTTCACCAGCACTTGTTGTTTGTTGATTTGTTCATATCATTTTGAACAGTGTGAAGTGGTATCTCATTGTGGTTTTAATTTGTATCTCTCTGATGGCCAGTGATACTGAGCATCTTTTCGTATGTGCCTGGGCCCTCTGTATGTCTTCCTTGGAGAAGTGTCTGTTCAAGTCCTTTGCCCATTTTTTAATTGGGTTGTCTTCCTGGTGTGGAGTCATGTGAGTTCTTTACATATTTTGGAGATCAAACCCTTCTCCAAGGTATCATTGGCAAATATATTTTCCCATATGGTTGGTTCCCTTTTTATTTTACTGCTGTTTTCTTTAGCCATGAAGAAGCTTTTTAATTTGATGAAGTCTCATTTGTTTATTCTCTCCTTTATGCCCCTTGCTCTAGGGGACATATCAATGAAAATACTGCTGCATGGGATGTCTGAAATTTTCCTGCCTGTGTTCTCTTCTAGGATTTTTATGGTGTTGTAACTTATATTTAAGTCTTTATGCATCTTGAATTTATTTTTATATATGGTGTAAGTTAGTGCTCAAGTTTCATTTGTTTTTTAAATCCTTTGTTGGAATCACCATCAGCTGCCTCATCATATTTTCCTGAATCTTATCAATTGTCTGAACTCTCTTCCCTTTGAAAGGTTATTCTAGTTTTGGGGAAAGCCAGAAGTCTCAGGGTGCCAAATCTAGCTCATTGGTATTAGTTTCAAGTCATTAGCAATTGCAGCAATGTTCCTTCTGCTCTGGTAGCAGAAGCTGCAGAATGAATTTTGCTATGACACATTTCATGCCAAGATCCTGTGTCAAATCTCAGACACAGTAATTTTTGGAATCCCCAGATCAGCTTCTAGTTCTCACATTGTCAGTCGTCAATCTTTGTTGGTTGCAATCTATACAATGTTGAAACATTCTCAGGTATTCTACTTATTGCAGGCCTTCCAGAACATGGATTACTTTCAACAGATTCTTGACCATCTTTGAAACATTTGTGCCACACTTTTATTTGCACCATACTCATTGCATCGTCCCCAAAAGCCTTCTGAATCATCCAAATAGTTTCTACAGAGAAATGTTCAAACTCAACACAAAATATGAGGCAGATTCATTGTACTACTCAGTAATTTTGAGTGCTATAGCCACACAATGCACATGTTCACTCAATAGTGTCTACCACCCCCACTGACTAGTACAGTGAAGTCACCATTGTTCACACATGTGCATTCCAGTCCATTCTCTTTGGCTGCCAGGTTACATCGACATGTCACACAAACCATTCTCATTATATTAACAATGGCTGGCCTTTTTCCAGATGGAACCCTTGTACATTTGTCCAAACCCACAGAATGTACAACACCAAGAGTGAACCTTAATGTAAGCTATGGATTTGGCATGATAGCGTGTCAGTGTAGGTTTGTCAGTTGTAAAAGAAAAATGTGCCACTCTGGTGGGGAGATAGTAACAACAGGGGAGGCCATGCAAGTGTGTGTACAAGGGTTTGTTGGAAATCTCTGTCCCTTCCCCTTCAATTTTTCTGTGAACCTTATAAAAAAGTTAATTCCTTCTTGTCATGAGCACACAAAGAAAGTAACTGCCTTATTTGTGGGTTAAAAGAAATTCAACCTTCTTGATTTTAAATATGAGATATGTGTCATTTGAAAACAATGAGTAAGTCTACATAACACTTCCTCTGGAGCTTCCCCTTTATTAGGATTTCATCAATATTGAAATAGACAAGGCTTGAGAAGAACAACATTTTTTTAAATTAGTTTTTAAAGCTGAAAGGTATAGCTGTGGTAGGCAATAAACCATGGGTAAAAATCCAACACATATGTTTATCCTAAGGAGAAATGGGACATAATCATTCTGTTACATTCTAAGAGGTATCACATGGCAGGACTGACTTGAATGTCCTACCCAAGAGGATGCCAACAGCCAGGGCCCATTAACAGCAACACAGACACAATGAAGAGAAAATGTGATTACAGAAGCTCAGTCTTGGAAAAGAATGTCCTGCCTCTTCAAGACTATAAGGATCTGAAAGCTGGATACTTGAAGAGAACCAAAGCACAACAATGAGAAAGACTAAAATACACAACCTCTCTCAGTGTTTTTGGTCATATTACTTCATCCTGCCAATAACACTTTTTCCTAATTATTAGGATTGACAAACAATAGAGGGAGAAATCATTCATCTTCGTTGCTTTTGAAAGAAAAGGGGGGAGGGGAAGAAAAACAAGGAGAACCTCTGAATAAGTAGACTACTTTTCTTTCATGTAACTATTATCAAATTGGGGTTATAAAACACACATGAAGTCATTTTTAAAGAGTACAAGGTATGACAAGATATTTTTGACAAACAAGGTAGTAGAACAGATAGGTAGTCGGAGTTATTATTATACTTGAGACTCCATCTACATGCATCCCAGTATAGTTCTACGCATCATGATGAGGGCTATATCTTCAAGAGTCTACTTTTAGAGTGAAGGGTGAGTACAAATATGATAGTGCCCAAGTTCAGCTGCTATTAAATACTCTAATCCAAGTAAGAAAGAGGCTCCAAAAAACCACGGATAACTCTTTGCTTCCATTAGGATAACTTCATTGATGAGTAACTGAAGTTCCAGCTAAAGATGGCCTAAATGTTCAGGGGATTTATATTCACACATCACAAAAGTCCAGAGGAAGATCATTTCCAGAGTTGGTTAATTCAGTGGATCAGCAACATGGTAATGGACTCAGGGTCTTTCCGTCTTCCTACCTCATCATCAGGGTGTGTCATCTAGGTCTTCTCATAATCACAAGACAGTTACAGCATCACATCCTCAAACACCAATGTCCAGAGGTTTGCATCTCTTTTTAAGAGTTAATATGCCTTTTTCAGCAATTCTTTCCCATCTTCTTGTTGAGAACTAAATCATGGGACATCCCCAAGCCATTCACTCGTAAGAAGAATGAGACACATGTGATCCATTTAGACCAGCCATGGTTGAGTTGAGTCCCATGAGTGGACATGAGAGCAAAGCTGTGCCTCTGTGTGAACCAGCAACAGCACGTGCTCTGCTGCAAAGCCGGTGCCTGGTTCTACTTCTACATAAAAATAAAGTACTTGCTATCAGGTTCAAAATCGGCACTTATTATAGTATTTTTCTAGCGTCCTATTTTGCCCATTGAGAAGTGCCTAATGAACTTCTGGCCACGATGGAGGCATAGGTAGACACACTGTGCCTCCTCACACAACCAAGATGGGGACAACAACAATTTAGAAAAAGAATAACAACCAGAACTAACAGAAAATGAACTGTATGAAAGTCGGACAACCAAGAAGTTAACATAGACCTGTTCCTCCAGACGGGTAGGAGGCAGGCATGGGTTGCGGTGTAGACAGCAGAGAGCATTGGGACCAGGCATGTAAGGCATCCAGGGCACACAAGACCGCAGCAGGTGGACCCTGAGAGTGCAAGCGGCAGCTGGCAGACCCCGGCCGAGGGGTGGCAACTGGCAGACCTAGCGAGGTGGTGATTGTGAAGCAAGGTACTACGCGCAACCCAGGATCCCAGCACTGGGAAATAGAGCCTTGGGACACTGATTGAAAACACCTGTGGGGGTTGAGGCACAGGGAGAGACCCCCAGCCTCACAGGAGAGGTCATTGGAAAGTCCCACAGGGTGCACAAGCCCACCCACATGGGAACTGGCACCAGAGGGGACCAGTTTGCTCGGGAGAAGCAGTGGAAGGGACTGAGTGGAGCAAGCACCATTGTTCCCTCTCACACCCCGCCCCCACATACAGCATCGCAACCCAGCAACTGGTTGCCCCGCCCTGGTGAACACCTAAGGCTCCACCTCTCATACGTAACAGACCTAAGGTTCAAACAGAAGAACAAATGAAAGCCCCAGATCCAGTACTTTTAAGCAACCAACAGATAGCCAACCTATCAGATGCACAGTTCAAAGCACTGGTGATCAAGACGCTCACAGAATTGGTTGGTTTTGGTCGAAAATTAGATGAAAAAAATGAAGGTTAACATAAGTGAAATGAAGAAAAATGCACAGGGAACCAATAGTGATGAAATGAAAGCTGGGTCTCACATCAATAGAGTGGACCAGAAGGAAGAAAAAAACATACAATCAGAGAAGAATGAAGAAATAAGAATTCAACAAAATGAGAAGAGGCTTAGGAAACTCCGGGACAACTTTAAACATTCCAACATCTGAATTATAGGGGTACCAGAAGGAGAAGAGGAAGAGCAACAAGTGGAAAACTTATTTGAACAAATAATAAAGGAGAACTTCCCCAATCTGGCAAAGGAAATAGACTTCCAGGAAGTCCAGGAAGCTCAGCGAGTCCTAAAGAAGTTGAACCCAAGAAGGAACACACCAAGGCACATCATAATTACATTAGCCAAGGTAAAAATGAAGGAGAGAATCCTAGAAGCAGCAAGACACAAGGAGACAGTCACCTACAAAGGAGTTCCCAACAGACTGTCAGCTGATTTCTCAAAAGAGACCTTACAGGCAAGAAGGGGCTGGAAAGAAGTATTCCAAGTCAGGAAAGGCAAGGACCTACATCCCAGATTGTTCTATCCAGCAAAGCTTTCATTTAGAATGGAAGAGCAGATAAAGTGCTTCTCAGATAAGGTCAAGTTAAAGGAGTTCATCATCACCAAGGCCTTATTTTAGGAAATGTTAAAGGGACTTATCTAAGAAAAAGAAGACAAAAACATGTATAGTAAAATGACAGCAAACTCACAATTATTAACAACCACACCTAAAGCAAAAACAAAAAGAAACTAAGCAAACAACTAGAACAGGAATAGAACCACAGAAACGAAGTTCACATGGAAGGTTAGCAACAGGGGAGTGGGAGGAGGGGAGAGGGGGAAAAGGTATGGAGAATAAGTAGCATAGATGGTAGGTAGAAAATAGACAGGGGGAGGGCAAGAATAGTGTGGGAAATGTAGAAGCTAAAGAACTTATGACGCGTGGACATGAACTAAAGGGGGGGAATGTGGGTGGGAGAAGGTATGCAGGGTGGATGGGGAATACAGGGGTAATGGGACAACTGTAATAGCATAATCAATAAAATATATTTAAAAATAAAAAGAGAAGTGTCTAATGAATAAAATGTTAACAGGAACTAACATTATCTGAAATATATTTATGCTGGTAGTCAGAGCTTATCCTAAATGGGCAATTTGAAACCTTTTTCCAAGTAACATTCTCCCTGAATACCAGCAAATAGCCAATGACAACCTAAATTCCCTGTTGAGAAAATACCGTTCTAAAATACTGGATGTTTATAAGACAGCCATCTTGTTTTGCCTACTGAGCAGTCTTCTTTCTGTTGGGGAAAGAACTGGTGGGGAACTTCTTTCTGGTGGGGAAAACATAAACCCCACCACCCAGTGTTCCTACGTTCTGGTACTCCTGCCAACCACAGTGTCCAATGCAGAGGTGAATGTATGGCCCAGGCCTCAGCAATTAGGGCCAATTAGGGCCCTCAGTACCCTGACTATAATATTCGACCATCAATTAGACATTTAACCTTAACCCAGGCAAGCACAGTCCCCTCCTTCCCCCGTAAAAAAAAAATTCCTTCTCTGAGATTTATTAGATAAAAACCAGGAGGAAGAATGAATATTACCCTTCTTTTTTATTGGATCCTGCATGTTTGGATCCTTGGCACCACAGGAGAAAATGTGGCCCACAACACACAAAAAGAAACAGAGACTAGAAAGGATAGTGGCCATGAGAGAGACAGAGAAAGAAAGAAAAAAAAAAGAGGAAAGAAAGAGGTGGATTCAGCAGGCCTGAAGCTGTGAACTTCCCAGTGTGACAGATTGCACAACTGGCTCCAATTTCACCCCTGCCAGGGAATTTACTTTGTCCATGAGATATTAACAGACATCAGCCAACAAGGGCTACAATGTGCCTTTGCCATCACTAGAAGAACCTGCTCATCAGCTGTCCCAGGATGCTGAGAGACACGTGGAGCAGACCCACAGCTCTGTACCTCAGTCTCCCCAGCCCCAATCTGCTGAGCCCAGTGATCCATCTCAGTAGCTCTAAAAGCAGGGTAACTAGACATTATGTACTTCAAGACATGAGACCATAGCATGCACTTTACTTTGTAGAGGCATACAAATACTCCAATGAAATATTCCTGCCCAAATAAATAGAACCTATATCTAATCAAGCCTCTGGGTCTAATTACCAATCTGCATGGAATATGAGCTATAGAGCAACAGGGTAAATAACACCACAAGGGAAATAACCTTCCAAATCCACAGAATGTGGCACATTTTACAAGATAAATGACCTGATTTCACCAATAAAACCATAAACAAAAAATGAGGAGGAACAGTGATAGAATAAGAATCTTCTGAGCCATAACAATGATATGCAATGTGTAGACCTTATTTGGATGATAATTCAAACAAATGAATAGTTTTTTTTAAAAAAGCTATCTTTGAAACTGTTAGAGAAATAGGATAAGGCATATGTATTAGATAATATTAAGGTTTATTGTTAACTTTTTTAGATATGCTAATAGCATGGTTGTTTTGTTTTAAAGTATCAGTTGCTTACTCAAGTATTTACTGGTAAAACAATATGAATGCTAGAACTTGCTTTAAAATACTTCAAAAATAAGTAAATAAATAAAAACAAGGCAATAGATAAAGTAAGAATGGTATAAAGTTAGGCTATATGTATATTCATTGTACTATAATTCTATTTTTGTATACATTTGAAAATTTCCATAGTAAAAAGTCAAACTTAACTAATCAAACAACAACAGGAAAAACCCTTTGACATGGAAACACTTTGGCACCTTAAAGAGTGGGCATTTATTTGCTTTGGAGTCCTCTTCTGCTCCTGATTGGCCACTCTAGGCCTCAGCGACTTTATTCATAAAGTCAAGAGTTGGTTTTGGACTTTCAAAGTCTCTTCCAAGTCTAACCTATTATGACTCCGTTACTCTGAAATCCCCACCTCTGGTTCCTTCTGAAGAATCCTTTCCCAGCTAAGTAACTGTAAGCAAGACAGGAGTTTCCTCTAATTCTCCCAAGACTACTTTCTCTGAATAGATAACTTTCATATCTCACTTTCTATTCTCTATGCATAGAAAGCACCACAACTAATTCCAGTATATCTAAATCATTCAACACTTACAGCACTCCATATATACATCTGCTTCTGTTATATATGTGCCAGTGTTGTATGCTGGAGGCTGTAAACTAGGACACTGTCAGTCCAGCATATGGGTGTTCACTTTAATCATGTTGATGATTTAGCACATTGTCAACATGAGACAAATGTATAATACTGTAATACTCTAGTATAAATAGTGAACTTTCTAAGCAATCTGTTACAGTTGGTCTGTCAACAGACAATAGAAAAATCTGTATTTTCTGGCTTACTCTGTTTTCCCCCCCTCCCATTCAACATTATAAGTTGGCATTTGATAGGTCATATTTCCAGGAATGAATGAAGAATCTTTCTTTACCTTTCATGCAAAACAGGCTTAATCCACAGGGTTTCTCTTTCCCCTCACTAAACACAGGTACATGACTCCCTTTCTTGTGTGAGGAATATAAACTTCTCCATATTTGTTTTTTAGATAACTTCTGAAATACCAAATAGTGACCCCCTGAAGGCTTATGTGGATTTCTTTTCTCTGGGGTTGAGGAGGAATGGATGGTTGTACTTTTGAGGGCTGGGCCAATTCCAATCAAGTCATTATTTTTTGTCATTAAATTTGCTTATATATAAATTTTCTCTAATCTGTCCTCTGAACTCTAGAATGACCTGGTCTCAAGATGTTTACATAGGTGAAGTTCAAACCTGCTGAGGCAGTGTTGGCAAAATCTTTGCATCTTAAAAAATGTGACCACAAATTCCCATCAGAGGTTTTAAAAAAGTATCCCCTTGCTATTTGCAAGTGACCTTATAGAACTATGCTGCTGTGATAATACCTTGCTTACTGAATTACACTGAAACCTCTTCAGCTTACATTCTAATGCAGGGTAATGATAGTTTCCATATTTCAGGGAGCAGTTTTTAGGATTAAATGAGATAATATACATAAAAAGTGTATGGGAGCAGTAGATACACAGGATACATCTTTATAAGCACCCCATGCACCCCTGGCAGTCCCTAGAAAAAGTAAATTTTCAATAAACATTTGTTGAATAAGTGCATTGAATAACATAATGAAAAGGATAAGTTATTCAGTATCTGTGGCAAACAGAAGTTTTCCCTTAACAAGGTAATATAATTTGTCAAGGGATTTTTTTTTAAGTATGGAGTGTTAAGCTAAAAAAAATGCTTCAGCATAGAATTTTAAAATCAAATAACTTGATTTTGAAAATTTAACAAGAAGAGTTAATAAAGGGAAGGCCCATTTATTCAGACAAATCAAAGATGAATCTGAGATGTAGTCATGTTTTATTTATACAGGTCATTCATCCTAGCATCAAAGCACTCAACCACATATCTCATCAACACTTACTACAGCCCCAGGAGGTGAGTAGATGTCAAAGATGATCCCCTGTTACAATGGAGAGAGCCTGAGGCCCAGCACAGTGAAGGGGCTTGTCAGAGGCCATCTCAAGTGAGTGAGTAGGAGCAGGAAACAGAACCAAATTCTAGTCTTCATCCTCTGTGCACTAATGTGTTGTACCTTGAGGTTGCCAAATGTCTCAATTACTTTTTACTCTAAAATCCATTTTAAAATAAACCGTGCCTCCCCCAACCCTCCTGTTTTAAAATAGCCAAGAGTACAAACTTCTGCATAAGACAAATTGCTACATTTAAGGGCAATTAATGTGGCCTCTAATTTCCAACTGAAAACACAGGGACTTGGTTTTGCGTTACTAAATACAACTGTAGAGGCTGCACATATTTCTTCATTGATTTATCTATGATTTACCTTGAGAGGGGTGTAAATGAACTCTGTTTAATTGACTCGTTAAAACAAGAATTATTAGAATTTCCAGGAATATTAAATCTCCAAATTTTCCCAGAAGCCCGCAGGATGAGTAGTTAGGCTTTTAGTATCCCTTGACTGAAAATAAAATACATAACGACAAAATGACCTAGGAGCGCCTATAAATTTGACATTCGCGATGAATTTGCTTACTCCCCGCACCCACTCTCAATCTCCTACGTTTGAAAACTGCCGCGCAACGGGAGGCGTGCTAGGGTGAACGGTTGCGTGTGCGCGCAAGCAGCCTTGCAGGCAAGGAGATTGGCTTCTCCACTGGGATTGAGCAAAATGGGCTCACTTAGTGAACCATTTCATCTTCAAGTTGTTTTTCTGTTTTTTTGTTTGTTAAGCATAAACTGGTGAGAACGAGGAGCTAGATGGCAGAGCCTTAACACGCCGCACTATCCTTCCCTGCGCCCTACCTGTTCCGTCCTCTCTGGGCGCTGGTGGCCGCTCATCCTGCCAGCGGCAGCGGGACTGCCGGGTGCTCTCGCCCCTCCGCCTACAGACACCCGCGCGCGGGAGCTCCAACCGCACGCCAGAGGCCAAGTACAGTCGTGTTCTCGGTTCCCAGAGGCGTAGTTCCCAATTTCTAGTTTTCTTATAGACACGCTTTCTCCTTCGGGGTCTTCCAAGGGGATCGGAGGGTGGTGAAGGGAGGGCCCCCAGCTGGGGAAACCCGCGCCCGCGCCCGCGCGGTCTAGGGTTGTCGGACTTTTGGTGGCTCATATATGTCCCACCGGTCAATGCTCATTCTTACCCCGAAAATTCGACTTGTTTCGGCACCAGCAAGAACTTTGAATGGAGGGCGTTTGAAAACAGGCTTCTCTACCTAACCTACAAGCCAAGCTCGCGCTGCCTTCTGGGCATCTCTGCTGTGGCCCCGGATTATGGGCGGCCACGCAAGCTATGAAGGGATGTTTCTGTGCCCGCAGCTTCTGGCTTCTCAACTGTCAGGACTTCCAGGGCCCAGGCCTGCTGCACCTGATGCTGCTGTTGGCCTCACCTTCTGCCAAAGAACATCAGGACTCAGGCCCTGGACCCAGACTGTGTGGATTGCGTCCTTAGCTCCACCATTTACCAGCTGCTGCCTGACCCTGAACAAGTTGCTGACCCTCACCAGTCTTCACTTTCTCTGTTTGTAAAATGGGAATTATAACACCATCAACCTCAGAGGGCTGTTGTGGGAATGATGTAAGATAATGCATTTAATGTGTTCTGGCACAAGGACTGTTCAACTTATGTCATGGGCCGCTTGACAAAGTCAAATAAACTCGGTAGGAGGGTTCGTTCAACAAGAATTTGACAGTGACCCTGTGTGCCAGACTCTGCCTTAGGAACTAGAAACAATGCAAAGAATATAACAGACAAAAATTTCTGTCCTCTTGGAGCTTGCATGGGTGGGGGTGGGGGAGAGTACACAGCAAACATAGAGTGTGTCTCATAGAACAGACAGTGGGGCTTAATTGCCATTTTAAACAGGCTGGACAATTGCACCAAGTGATGGGAGGGAGGAAACCATGGAGAATTTGGTCCAGCCAGAGGGAAGAGCAGGATGGAGCTACTGCCCAATTTCCCTTATTAAATCATCTCTCCCCTTTCCCGCTTCCCAGCCCAGCCTTTGCAGCCATATCATTGTGAGTCCTCACCAGGAAGATCTGCCTGTGGATACAGCCTGGGCGGCTGAAAGGAGGAGTTTGAAGTCGGTTGCCTCTTCCTCCATTGCACCCCTCCCCGCAGACCCCTCCTTTCAGTCTTCAAAAGAATTTCCCTGATAGAGTCATTAAAGGGGGACAACTCACACTCTCTCAAGGAATCTAACTCACCCTTCCTCCTTTCCATGGAGGATGAGGACAATGGTAGGTGCTGATGCAAACCAAGCAAAAGGTGGTTTTTGTTCTCAGCAGTTAACAGTAACCACATACTTCCAAGACTATACAAAGAAATATTAATAACAAAGAAATAATTTCAGCAGATGCTACATTCCTATCTACATTGCACCATTACAAATAGAGAAATAACTTATAAAGGTACAAGACATAGACACACTTGGAAGTCTGGCCTGTATATTCACTATCAATTCTATATATCAGGAAAAATCAGTAACACTTATTGTGCATTTCTCATGTGCTTAGTGTTTTATGTGTATTTACTCATTTAATATCATTGATAACTTTATGAGGCACTATCTACCATCATTTTACAGATGAGAGAGTTGAGCTCTTGTGCAGTTAAATAACTTGCCCAAGGTCTCAGAGCTAGTAAGTGGTGCCACTCCCCTCCTTCCATTTTGCTGTGGGTTCATTCATAATACAACAAATATCTATTGAGTGTCCTCCACATACCAGGTACTATCTAAGCACCAAAGATACAGCAACTTTAAAAATTGTTGCCCTCATATATGTTACTTACATTTTTGTGGAGGGACAGAAGTCATGCGTGGGAGGAAATTTGGTATGTTAGAAGTTAAGTAACTTGGAGAAAAATAAAAATGGGAAAGAAGAAAAGTAGGGCATAGGGTTGAAATATTAAATAACTGATCAGGGAAAACTTTACCCAGAAGATGACATTTGAGCAAAAGGAAGCAAACTGTGCCTATGTGGGGAAAGGTGCTCTAGGCAGAGAAGGCCAAGTGCAAAGACTCTCAGGTAGGGCTAGCAGGAAGGTTAGTGTAGCTGGAGGGAGTGGGCAAGGTTAGTGTAGCTGGAGGGAGTGGGCTTAGGTAAGGAGAAAAGAAGCATAGAAGGGGTCAGAGGTAGAGTGGTCCCTCAGGGGTGTAGACTCTGAAGGACTTAGACTATGACCCTGAGTGAAGTGGTTTCACAGGTTCCCTTTTCTCACTGAACCCAGAGGACTACTCAGTAAGGGGTGTTGGTATTCCTATTTTACAGAGGGGAATACTGATACCCACGGTGATTAAATGGGTCCATGGCATTATACAATAGAACAAGGTTGCTCTGGCCGCTCTGTTGAGAGTTCACTGTAAGGCAGCAAAGTAGAAATGTGAGGAGGCACTCCTAATAACCTAGATGAGAGATGGTGGTGCTGTGGGCATAAGGTCTTAAGGAATGGTCAGATTCTGGTTATACACAGAAGATAGAGGCACAGCATTTTCTAGTAGGCTCCATTTGGAGTGTGAAAGGAGGGAGTCAAGGATGGTTCCAAGGTTTTTGACTTGAGAAACTCCTGGGGCAGGGGGACAGTCTGTTCTTAACCAGGAGGGGAATACAGTGAATGAGGCAGGTTTGGAAGCAAAGCTTCAAACAACTTAAATGTGAACATCTCTTAGACATTTGAGTGGAAATAGATATCCAGCAGGCAGTTGAATAAACAAAACCGGAGGTTGGACATTGGAATTTAGGGCAGTTCAGGCTGGAAATACATATGTTACTGGGGAATCTCAGGCGATAGGTGCTCATGACTGCAAGAGGGGTGACAGCAAATCAAGAGAAGAGGTTAGAGAACCTGGCGCAAGTGTGCTCCAATTTTTCCCACTTCATCAGGATTGTAGAATGAGGGAGAAAAGCACAGCCTTGGCACTCCGGTTAATCGTTGCTTCTATTGTTAAACCTCTGCCTATTTTCCTGGGCAAAGTTAATTCTTTTCAGTAGAAGTAGCTGGGGACAATTAAGGGTTCAACCTGTTTGGCATCAAAGGCCGCAAGCTGCAGTGCTATGGACCTAGGCAAGTCCTTTAATCTCTGTGGGTGTCAGCATTCCCCTCTGTAAAATGGGGCTACTAACACTTCTTACTGAGTAGTCAGTCCCCTGGCTTCAGTGAGAAAAGGGAACCCATAAAACCAACCCTTTTAACTCCTTCCTGCGATGCAGGACTTTTCCCAGCATTGTATGTCCCATTTACATTGTCCTATCTTCATGTGTGTCTTCCTGTATCCTCAGAGCCACACTGGTACAAAACAGGCGTTAGGGGAAAGCATGAATGAAGCTGAAGATCAGGAGGGGACTCCCAGGACACGGGCGAGCCCTGTCAACTCAGCCTGCCCAAAGGGCCGGGAACCGCGCGCGGAAACCTAGCGCAAAGGCACGGTGGAGTCGCTCTGGGTGGTGCCTCCAAGGGACGCTGGAGCCCCCGACACCCTACGGTCAACCCACACCGGGTGAGGGGAGCACCTTCGTCCACCCGCGAGCCTGGCGGGGTGGGGTCTCGGCCGGCCCGCGCAGCTTCCGCCCAGGGCGCTTCCCCCCAGGGCGCTTCCCCGCGGTAGCGAGCCGGGTCCAAGTGGCCGCGTTCTCGAGAACCGGCCTCGAGAGGCTGGGGGAAGTCTGCTGTGACAGAGCCGCCGCCGCGGGACGCCGGGTCTCGGGGCGGGGAAGGGGCCGCCCTTAGGAGGGGGCGTCCGCGAGGCCCCAGGGCCACCCAGCCTCTCCGGCCCCGCCCGCGCAAGCGTCCAGCCCTCAGGTTTCTGAAGGGAAAGGAAACCCAGGCTTCCTGCCCACTGGTCGTCCAGGGGAGATTGGGTGGGGCGCTCTCGGACCTGGAGACGGGTCTGAGAAGCACAGCCCGGGCGCCCAGGACGCGGCGGCGGGTCGGCCCAAGACTAGGGCGGGCCCGGGGCGAGGACCCAAACTTTGGGACTCAGTTTCCGGTGCCCGCGGGTGAAATCCCGAGGGCGGATGCTGGGAATTTCACAGGTTATTGTAGAAATTCACTAAACCAAATGTAGGCCTGGGAGGACCTCCGTCTGGCAACTACACGAATGAGTCTGGATGTTGTGGGTAGTGACGTTGGGGGGAGGTCAAAATTGTGCGCCAGCTACGGAACCTGGTCGCGGATCTTGCAGCCCTCGGGGACGCACGTTTGACAGTCCAGGAAAACGCGCGCGCGCGCGAGCACACTCACCCCTCCACTATCGCACCTGGAGTCCGGGATAAGCGCTGGTGCCTGACAGAAAGTATCCACAAACTTTGTGATCTCTACAGGGTTGAAAAACAAAAACAAAACATTCAGTTAATTCCACAGGGCTTGTTTGGGTGGTGCTGTTTTTCTCAGTTAACAAGTGGACAACAGTTAATCAAGACATTGAGTTTAGTGAATATGAAAGGACACAGGCCTCCTGGGAAAAGAAAGATACAATTAGAATGGAATTATTCCCCTGGGTTGTCCTGGCCTCTTCAAACCAGTAACAAAAATATAATTAGGGCAAAAAATGTTTTAGAAGTTAGCAAACAGAGGTTCCTAAAGGTGGTGGTGATGATGATTGTGTGATTTTGTTGTTCTGTTTACCAAGAAATTTCTGTGTTTTAAGCCAACAACGTTTGATGGCCTCAGACAAGCAGTACATGCACTGGTTTTTGTCTCCCAGTCACTCCCCCCTCCCCCGGGAGGAAGGGCAGGAATGCCATCCGTACTGCTCCGAGGACAGCAGCTCTCTACCTTCTCTCTGGCCTGCTGGTGGTGGTTTCGTGTAACAGTGGAGGATGACATATCTGTCTTATTTTATTTCACCAGATGGAGAAAATGCAGCAATATTTGGGGGGGGGGGACATTTCCTGTCTTTTTGTTCTTGACATAAAAAGTACTTTATGGCTATTTTTTTTTCAGCATATTTTCTCCTCCTCTGGGGCACTGTTTTAAAGCCTCAAAGCATATATTTGCCAGAAGTCTTGGGATTCGCACAATATTTCTAACTCTTTCTACAACCAAGACTTGCTGGACCTACTCCATTTAGGGAGACTTGTGTTTTACAAGCTGTAGACCATAACTGCAATAGCTAAGCGTTTGTTTTTTTTTTAGGGAAAATTTTCAACTTAAAACACTTAGTATTTATGGGCCATTGCTTTTTCTTTTATTGCCCATTTAACCATGTCTTTTCTTTGACGCTCATCCAGAGGGACTCTCATCATCCATGGCTACATCAGAGAAGCCCAAAGGAAAGGTCTTCATCATCTCTAATCTCCATCTCTCACCTCCCTCCAGAGCAGTTTACAATAAAGAGAACTCACTCCCACATCCTGATCCCTGCTCTTCTTTGATCTTCCCCATCATTTTCTTATTAAAAACAACTGCTCTGTTGCCACCACCAGTTTTAAGTTGTCTGAGTAACTATTTTCATCCTTAAATTTTTAATTTTGAAAATCAAGTCATATATTAGAGTTATTATGGCAAATACAATATCCCCACTTGAAAAACAGGGGAAATCTGTCGAGAACAACCTATTAATTTTCCACCAGTTACAAAGCACTAAAATGCTACCCTCTGAATATGGGTCTCTGGTTTTCCAGCCTGGCTTCTTCCTGTCTCAGTCACACCACCTTTCATGGTTTCCTGGATTATTTCTTCCAATGAACAGTAATTAAAACTGAGCAAAGATTAAATTGCATTCCCACCAACATAATTTAAAAATGTGTGTCCTGTAACAAGTTACCATACTCCAGCCAATGATGCAATATACCACCAATGTCCAATGGAACAAAATAGTTTGAAAAAGCCATTTGATTTTCTAATTTTGGAATTTAACTACCAGAACACACATTGCATTATCCCTTTACAAATGAATGGGTCAAATAACATCAAATAACAATTTTATTTTTTAAAGATTGTATTTATTTATTTTCAGAGAGAAGGAAAAGGAAGGAGAAAGAGAGGGAGCGAAACATCAATGTGTGGTTGCCTCTCTCATACCCCCTACTGGGGACCTGGACCACAACCCAGGCATGTGCCCTGTACTGGGAATCCAACCAGCAACCCTTTGGTTCCCAGGACGGCACTCAGTCCACTGAGCCACACCAGCCAGGACACAAATAACAATTTTAAAACAAAGGTTTAAGAGTTTATGCTTTAGAATAAAGACTGGAATCAGATTTGGGAAAGGAACATTAATATTAGCCAAAGTTGAAAAAAAAATGAATAAAACAAGATTCTTTAGATTTTCATATAATACCTAGTACTGTATACAAATCTATAAGAAATTCTTTTTTTCACAGCTAGACACATATCTCCATTGTCTGATTTTTAGTGTCCCTAAAGTCAATGGCACATTCCACTTGAAATTACCTTCCTCCAGAAAATATGCTCTACAGCTTTCTACAGGCTGGGAGCTGGGTCAGGAGCTGCTGCTACACTTTCCTCATCTGTACTTTTTCCTTTCTCCATCCAAGCACTGGCTGCATATTATTGCCCTTGCTTTTATGCATTGATGAGTCTTCCCTGCCATTGTGTGAATTGCACAAGAGAAGAGACTGTATCTGTTTTGTTTGGTATTGCTTTCCAAGTGCCTGACATACAATAGGTTACTTATTAAATATTTAATTAATTAATAGACAGTAGAATTGATAAGCGACTTTTTTTTTAAGAACAGGAAAGCCAAGTGCAAGAAACAAAACCAGAGATAAATTCCCTTCATCTCTTCCATTCAATCCGGTGAGGAAGCCTCACAAGTGACAAGAGTGCATTATAACAATTGGCCAGATATTTGAGTTTGACACCCAATTCAGATATTTACCAGTAATGGGACCTTGGATGTTACTTAACTTCTCTGCACCTCATTTCCTCCTCCGTAGAACAGGTATAATAAAGCCTACCTTGCAGGTTGTTGTAGAAATTATAAACATATAAAACACCTGACATATGTAGGTAAACTATACATGAATATTATTAACACTCATTCATTGAATGTTTGCATGCCTGGTATAAAGACTGGGGATACAAAGATGAATAAACCAAAATCTTTCTTCAAGATCTAAGTCACAAAAGTAATGTGGCAAATGCAGTAACAGAAACAATCAAAAAGTTTGGGGAGCAACATAGCTGAAGAGGGGGGTGCAATCCAAACAGAGGGGATCACATAGATTAACAAGGTCTAACTACTATGGCTTGTGGGGATGACTGCAAGCATTATAGCTGGCTTCCCATTTAATGCAATGTAAGTCCCCAACTTGCTACAATGGCTGATGAGAACCTGTCCAAAAGCAGACTCACACACCATTTTCTCTCTGACCTCATCTCCTATTACTCACTCTGCTCACTTCTTGACTTGATGTGCTAAACACACTCCCCTGTTAGGGCTTTGCACTGGCTGCTCCCTCTGCTAGATTTTTTTCCATTTTATCTGAGGAGTTCACTGTCTCACTTCCTTTCATGTCTTTGCTCCAATGCCACCTTTTAATAAAGCTAACCTTGACCAGACTATCTAAAATTAAAGAGTCTATAAAATGTGCTTATTTATTATGCTTGTTGTTTCCTGACAGCACCCACTCCCTTCCATTAAGCTCCACAGGGAAAAATTTCAGTTTTGTTCCCCAAGGTGCATGTAGGACAGTAGCTGGCACACAGTAGTGTCCAAGGAATGAAGAAGTGTGGCTGGAATGTAAAGTCAGGGAAGGAAGTCGAGAGAGGTAAAGCTGGAGAGATGTTCAGAGGCTTTGAGTGCTCTGGTAAAGAACTTAGATCTTTATCTGGTAAGTAAGGGGAAGCCATTATGGATGAATGGCATGTTCAGATCTGCTTTTTAGATAAGTCATTCAGGGAAAGGATTTGAAGGGAATAATGGCAAAGCCTTACAGTTAGAGGCTGTAGCAGTAGCAAATGAGTCAGAGACCAAGTCAGGAAAGATCTAAACTAGAGCAGTAGAACTAGGAAAGAAAGGGAGGAGACATTTCAGAGGCATAATTAGGATTTGTTAACTGACTTAAAGTAGAGGGAGAAAGAGAAGACTCAAAAATGACTCCAGTTTGTGATATGGGTGACTGAGAGGTTGAAGTAAAGTCTAGAGTGTTAGGAGAGGGGCAGAGGAGGTGATGAGTTTGGTTCCATACATAGTCCTGTGTAGTGGACCCAGTATCACTTGTGGAAGAGGAAATTTGGAGCTCAGGAGAGATGTTTAAACTGGAGATATTCTTTCTACCTAGTGATAATTACATTAATTTAAAGGGAAAACAACTTTCATTCCAAACATCCAAATTTACTTCCCAAAACAGCAGGAATTAAAACACAGCTACATCTCTTAATTGCAAATTCTATATTCCTGCAAAAGTAGGTTTACAGTTGTGAGTATGCAAAACAGAGTTTATTCTTGTATTATTTTCCTGATGAACAGCTGTAAACCTACTTTTCACCACCCTGTATTTAATTCCCTCCCCCTCCAAAGCAAAAAGAATGTGATGGGGGTGTTATTTATTGATTCTTGCTTCAGACTTCACTTTTGTTAGATTTTTGGCTAACTGCCCAGAAAAAAAATCATAATCTCTCCCCCCACCAAAAAAGTTACCATGTTTGGTTGTGAAATAACTAGTAATAAAATACAAAGAACATACCCTTTCATTTTATAAAAGTATAAGGGGAAAGTTAAATTCAAAGGCAGTATTATGTATTCAAAACAAATGTAAGTAAATACTTTTGAAATGGCATGCAATTAGTTCGTGGAAGTCACTATCACAACACAGGGTTGAAGCAAAGTGCTGTATGAGTTCACTTTCTTTCTCATCAAACCTCTATATAAAGCACGGAAGTAAAGACAAGACTACCCTGTCACTTAAAATTACAAGTAGCCATGCTCACTACAGCAACATATACACTAAACCTGGAACAACACAGAGACGATTACGTGACCCTGAGCAAGGATGACACAAATCTATGAAGCATTCCATATTTTGTGCAGCGCCCCTCACCCTGTCCTCATGCATTTTCATTAGCTCAGAAGAGATAAGTCACAGCACACAGTGTGGCACTCTAGCAAACCTGTGACTTTTCACCATAAAAATATTCGTGTAAGGCAATCTGTGAAATGGAAATGAAGTTGTGTTATACCTGGATATTTGTGCTAATGTGTCAACTTGCATTTCCTTCATAAACCTTAAAAAATAATAAAATTACAAGTAGGAAGAAGTGTAAATTGCTTCATTTCAATAATAATAGTAATAATTTATTGAGCATTTACTTTTTCCCTAGGCACTGTGCTAGGCAATCGTCCACGCTTTTTACTTGGTTTCCTCGGCCCTTTGAAGGAAATAGAGAAAAACAATATAGGGCTTAGATAGTTGAGCAATTTGCTAAAGGTCACTTTGCTATCAAGTGGTGGAGACGTCTTGTAAAAGAGGGGGGAAATTTCTTTTCTTTCTAAAATCAAATTAAGTGTTGCAACTTACCTTGACCTGTTAACATACATATGGGCACCATGCCTGCACTGCAAGTGAGACAGTCTGACTGGTTCACAGGTTGCTACTACACCCAGAATCTAGCAGGTCAAACACTTTTTAAAAAACGTAAAATGTATAACTTTGTTATATAAATAAACAAACAAATGAATAGGCTAAACCTGTGTTACTTGATTTGAGAACCATCTCCACAGTGTTGGTAATAACTGTTTTTAATGCCCTGAAATATTGTCTTAGGACTGCCAGGAGAATGTTTTAACTGGATGGGCAGCCAGTAACCAGCCGTGACAATGAATAAGTAATAACAGAATGTAAGCGTCCAGGCACACAGAGGGCCTTGTTCGCTGCGACTGGCGCTGTTTCCTGGGTTGCACCAGCTAGCTTTGGTCGCCCTTTACTGACTCTAACCTGATAAACTACATGGAGAACTTTCCTCCTCAAAATCAAATTACCAAGCCAGCGCTCAGAAGGTGAAACACTGACACCTTTCTCCTTTTGATTGCGACCCTCGCTGCTCTTTAATTCCCAGAACGTTTTGTGACCCGCAGGCTCAGTTTCACACTGGCGAACCTGGGAACACCCACACGCGACTCCCAGATCCTCTTCTTCCCAAAGAGTCGGCTGGGGATCAGCCCCTCACCCTAAGCACGTGCAACTCATTTTTTCACAACTCCCCCCTTCTGTACTGGTCACCTCAGAATCCTTTTTTATTTGTTCATGGTTTTTAAAGGCACGCTAACGCTCCACTGCCAACCTCTAGAGCAGAAAGTGAAAGTGGGCGCGAGACTCTGCAGCCGGCGCGCAGCGCGCGCCTGGCACCAGGGCGGGGCGGGGCGGGGCGGGATGACGTTGCTCTCGTCACGTGACGCGAGACCGCCGAATCCCCGCGGCGCAGTGCACCGCGCGGAGACCCGGCCTGGGAAACTCTTCTCTGTCAATGAAAGTTGTCATTTGAGCTGTTACCGCCGAAACGCCGAGGAAAAGAGAGCTTTGCACCTCCTTCCTCCGCAGATCCCCATTGCCTGTAGACTGCGAGAGTCGGACGTCCCTAGCTTTGGGGCGCTTGGGCGTTGTGCACAATCACTTTCATCAGCCCCTACCCACAAACTGGGCGGGAAAGAGCCTTTCCTTTTAGGTGTGTCTCCAGGTGGGCCCAGGAAGGATCCGGGCCTCAGTTCTCTTTGCTTTGTTTGCTGGAGAGGGTGCTAGGATTGCACGCCTCCTTCCTCCAAAGCAGAAGTCCAAAGCGGTGATTAGAGGGAGCCCGAAGCCTTTGGGCCCCAACCCGGAGAGTCCCGCCGTCGGCCACCTTTCCCAATTTGATAGAGGGAGGCCCGTGAGCCCCTGGAAAGCAGAACAGATAGATGCAGGTGTCAGTCCTTCTTTTACAATATTTCAAATTACTGATTTTTTACCCACCCTCCCCCCCCCCAGTGGAGTCTTTATGCTTAATTCAGCATCTTAAACAATTTAAAAGAACCAAAGTCCTAACTTAGATAAAGTTTTGCCCTTTCAAAGACATCTGGGAGGCTTAACTGTCGCTTCTGGGTTTCTACCCTCAATATCCACCAAAGGGGGGTGGGGAACCCTAGCTTTCCTAAAGTCGGTAACAATAGGTCAACTAGTTTAATCCATCTCTGGGTAGGCTACCCCCAACTCTACCCCCCAAAGCCCTCCTTCACACTCCAACCTGCCCCTAGGTATGTTTGTGTAATCAGAGACTGGTTGTAGCTGTGTTGCCGTTTCTCCCCGGGAAGGCTTAGTTTGCATTCACTGAAGTTTCTTGTTTTCTAGGTTTATTTAGGCAAGCAGAGAAGATGCCGCTTGGAAGATAGCTGGGTTTCCTGCTGGACGTTTTCTGGAGTGGGCTGAGCTGAGCAGGTGTGTGGGTTATGATTGCAAGGAGGAGGGTAACGTAGAAATCTTCAAAACGTTACTTTTGAGATTTTAGTAAGTAGATATTTTCAAAAAATTAAGGCTACGGATAATATATATATATGAGCTAGGATTTTAGTGATGTGAATCAGGCCCAGGTCTAGGGACAGTAATAAGAGTGATGATTTTGGGCTCTGCTGTTGCTTAACCTGTATACAGGGGCGATGCTGATAGTTACTCTCCGTGTGGCATTAATTATCCTGTATTTTAAAACGGGGTAGAAGCAGGGACGTTAGGGTGGTGGATCGTTACGGTTTGATCGAAGGTTAGAATTCCGTGTCACCAACCTGCAAGGGGAAATGAAACGCAGAGTTGGATACTCCTTGTTTTTGGAATGTTAACTTTGTGTATTTCCCGAATGCATGAAATGTGAAGGGAAGAGAGGATGTCAACGTTAACTGAAGTAGGGCAGCAGGAGTTCACTACTGTCCAGTCTCCGAAAATCTGCTCCCAGAGTTTTAAAAGGCGCTGGGGCCATGTGGAGGGGGCGAGGAGCCCGAGCGGCGCCGGGGACACGCGAGGCCCTCGGCGGCCGGGTGGTGGGAGGTGGACGCCGCGCGCAGTGGATCCTCCGCGGGAGGCGTCGTAGGAGACCGGGGGGTCGAGGTAAGACGTCGCCCTGGAGGGATCCGGGGAGATGGCTGAAGAAATAAGTTCCACAGCAAATTCTACCAAGTTCAGTGTGTAGGCTACTAGCGGCTCTCGAATGGAGTTCATTAGCCTAAATTGCGTAATTAAAAAAAAAAAAAAAACCCTCCAGCAACGCTTCCGCTGGAAGATAGGCTGGGGCGTGTGAAACGGCTCAGATCGCTCCTCGCTCACACACTTTTTTCTCGGAGCTCGAGTTCCTTTCTTTAAAGTCGCCACCACCATCCCCAAAGGGAAGGGGGAAGGGAATGAGAATTACCAAACTGTGGTGTTCGTCTGAACGAAATGAAAAGGAAAGGATTAGGGTCCTGATACCAGAGGACTCTAGAATGGGGTTTAGAATTAGCCGCTGAGTCTCGAGGTGCGCGGGTTCCAGGAGAGGGGTGTCGTGCGGGGCGAGCTTGCCGAGAAGTCCTTGCCCCGATGCCCCTGCGGTCACAAGCATCAGTCTTGCTCGGAACTTCCTGAGTGCAGCTTCCTTGGAGCAGATTCCGCGGTGCAGACCGCGGGTGTACAAACTATACGAGAAAGTTCTGCGCGCCAGCCTGAGGCTACGAGGGGGAGGCTCTCCCGCTGCCGCCCCCGCGTCCGGGCCCGGGGGGTCGCGCCTTCTGCTGCAGTGGGGCGACAGTGGGCCGCTCACTGGAGCCTCCGCAGACCGCGGCTTGAACTTTCGGACGGGGAGCGAAGGGGGCCCCTGTCGAGAGGATTAGAGAGCGCCTGTTCTCCCGCCGCGCACACCGCCTAACTCCCCAGCAGCCGCGCGCTGCCCCCTTCCCGGCGTCCGAGACCCGCGTCCAACTCCAACGCTGCGGAGTGGCAGCGCGAGCTTCTCGCCCAGGCTCATCCCCCTTCCTCCACCTTCGCCCCCCACTTTCTTTACGCTTCACGGCAAACCTGTAGGTTAGGCTTGGGCGGAAGAGGGTCTGGGCAGGTGCCGCCTAGGGCAACCCACCCCGCGTGCTCAGGCTCTCCCCGTGGTCCGCGAACCACCGACGGCCTCTCCCGTCGACAACCCGGCCGCTCGGGCGCTCCGGAGGACGGCCTCGGTGGTTTTGTTTCTTTTTTCCGTTTCTTTTTCGCAGAGCCTTCCAGGAAAAAAAATTCTTTTTATGTTTGATGTACGTTTTGATGTACGTAGAAACGAATAACAAAATTTCAACATGGAAGGAGGGAGAAAGAAGGAAAAAGTCTGACTCGAAGGTGTTTTGGCTGAGCAGTCGCTGCTGACACGACCACTGTATGGGACAGAGGAAGAGAGTTTCAGAAGAGAATTGTTGAGTAAAACCTTTAGCTGTAATGCAATAGGAAAAGCACAAGTGGGAAGAATAGTGAAACGTGCCATAGATGCACGGTACAGATGGTGTGAGAAGCTCTCCTTCCACTGAAAGCCTTGTGGAGAAAAGTATTTTCACAGTATTACATCTCCCTTTGAATTTGATTTTTAAAAACAAGTCAGCCTACTAGAATTGGTCCCACTAGAACTGGGAGACACAGTGAGTTTCTAACGCAGGTAGTAAGCTATATATAAAATCTGGTCCAAGATAGTAAGTTGAATTAATTTTAGAGAACATATTAGTTTATAAGGCCTGAAATTAAAATGTAATATTCTTAAACACTGTGGTCCAAAAACAAAGGGATACATAACCATGTCAGAGTCTTGTAGTGACACCATTTCCTTGCTCTATGTTGAAAAAGGCTTTGGTAGAATATGGCTCCACTCCTTCCTCTCAGTCCAATACCTCTTCTTAAACTTGATTTCTTTCTGACCAAAAACACAGTAGGAAATTCTACTTTTAAAATATTTCCTGATTTTAAAAAGTCAGCAAGACAAAGTGAAATTCTTAAAATACCTCATGGTCCTCACCAGATCACACATTTCTTTTTCTCATAACCTAAAGTGTTATAAAGAGTATGCTTAAGCAGCTGTTCATCTAAATACAATTTTAAGTACTCATGATTTACTCTGCATGAATGTTGCAAAACTTGTACACTGATGAGCAAAAAGATCAAAATCTCTATAGTTGTCATATAAATGTGATCACCACTGGTGTTCTGCATAGTGATGTGAAAGTTGATTAATGATTGATCATTTCTATTGATATACAACATTAAGAACAATTATTAATGAGATGTCCAAATATATCAGTTCTTAATTCTTATGGTATCATGCCTACTAAACTATGTGGTATATTAAAGATTTGTCATTGCAAATTTCCTTTTTCCTAAGCCTTGGAAAGAAACAGAAAGTTAACATGTTTTCTGTAACAGTCAACTCCTCCCTGACCAAAAAAAAACAAAACAACAAACAAACAAACAAACAAGCCTTGTGGTAGACTGTATTTTAATGTATGCCATGTTTTGAAATCTATTTGGTTTTAAACAAACTTCAACTTCTGTGCAATATAACTTACTATCCTTTAGTAGATATTCATGGCTCTTAAATAAAAGTTTTAAAAAAGTAAACACCAAGAGAATATTGCACAGTGAAGTCTGTATCTTCCCAATGATACTCAAATGTATCCTATCTATTTCAGTCTTTGGGTTCATAAGTACATCTTACTTTATAGTGATAACATCTTTAAGGGGACATAGGGCTGATACTGTCAACTCATTTTGAAGGACAGGGACTAAAGTCCTGTGGTTCGGACACAAATTAAATATTGTTTCTGCCAAACAGTAGACTGGCTCCTGTGTTAGAGCCACATCGACAAGATGTGGGTTTCCCCACTGAAGTAAACAAGAAAACAAATGCTGGCCTTGCAAACACTACTGCTTATTTCTCATCTCCCATTACTGTGATTCCTTCACTTAGCTGCTCTGCTCTATACTTTCACTCTGCACACTTAACGGGGCTGAGTAATGTGACTGGGGCTGCTGGAGCATTCTGAGCAGTAAAAATCTTGATGGGCAACCTAATTTGAATTGAGCAAATACTATAAGGGACAGGGTGTAAAGTGGAAGACAAGGAATTCAGTGTTTACAAATAAAAATGCCTCACGAATACTCATAAGGTACAGGGATGTAGCCCCAGTCACATTACTTTCCCTGTGAATTCTTTTAATAGAAATATTAAAGTTTGTTCTAAGTAATTTCTCCTGCCTGTCTAAATTGTTTGTGAGCTCTGCCATGTAATCATGGAAAGCCTGAAAGTATAGGCAGGCATTATAATTTTTTTACAAATCATTTCTCTCAGTTCTCTTTTTTAATACTAGGATAATTGCTTAATTGATAGTACAATTTTAATCCTTTCTAAACAAAATTACTTATTTGTTTTTTTAAAGCTAATGACATTTCTCAATTGCACTTGATTAAGAGTCTCATTGTATTTGGGAAACAGTCCAGTCTTGTCCTCTTAACTGCTTAGAGGTGAGGATACTGCATTTAGGACTAAAGTTTCCCTAAGTGCTGGTATCAGTGCATTTACAAGGCTTTTTTAATGGAAGTAGGTTGGAGAGGTTGTCCTTAGAAAACTAGCACTCCCCATATTTATAAAGGGATTTTGAAGCATTTTTTACCTATTGCAAATAATAAAATAATTGGAAGCATTACAAATTACTAGGAAATAATTAAAAGGAGAGATCTCTGGGTTTTGCAATGGATATTTGGAGGAGAGCTTGCACTAGTATATATTGGAAAAAGGAGCCAAACCATCAATTTCAGTACCCAGTTTTATTGATGGGCAGTTAAATATGTTGGTTTCTTGCACTTCAAAAATGTACCTTTATTCCCAGGAGATTTTTCTTTCAAGATTTTAACCACATTTGCTCATACATTTGAATAGTTCTAATAAATAAATAAATAAATAAATAAATAAATAAATAGTTCTATAAACAGAGTTGCTTGTGTAAGCAGTGGAAGGCTGTGTACCCAACCAGAATAGCTTTCAACAGTTGCCTGAGTAAAATATGTTGTAGGGTTTTCCCTAGTGAAAATTTAAATATGGTTCTATGAATTCTAATGCAATCTATAGATAATACATATATAAACAAAAGCATGTGTGTTAAACATTACGATTGCAGAAGAAAAATATGTGTTTCTTTTAATTGAAACATAAAACTTTAGTGATGGTGAGAATCATTGCTTAAAGAAAAGATCACTGAGTGTAGTATTTATTCACATCTGACAAATGAGAGTTAATGTTTTACAACTAATTCACTTAGTAAAATGGTACTGGATGCTCAGGCACAATTAAAAAATAAACTGATTGTTCAGAGTTTAGAAATATTCTATTAGAAAGCTGTATGTGGCCCTGGTCAGGTAGCTCAATTGGTTAGAGTGTCATCCTGATGGGCCAAGGTTGTAGGTTCAATCCCGGGTCAGGACATATATGAGAATCAACCAATGAATGCATAAATAAGTGGGATGGCAAATTGATGTTTTTCATTCTCTTTCTCTCTAAAAACAACCAATTTTTTAAAAACCTGTGTATGCGTTTCTATTTCTATGCGTTCCTGTGTGGTCAGTTTCTATTTACATTTATATATGTAATTATGAAGTGCAAGAAGTTTAGATATATGAATTTTAAGTATTTTTTAATAAATTTAATTTGTATCCAGTTGTGGTTTTCTAACAAGTCTGTTGTTACAGATGAACGTTGCTGCCTCTCATAGCATTTCACACTTGAAATATCTGTGACTTGGATTTTGAATCCATCAAACTGGAAGTTAGAAGCTAAATATTAACCTTTTTGCATTTTTTTTTGTTAAAAAGGTACTTTAAACATGAGGAGAGACATACTTTAAAAAACTTTTTAGAGTACCTTCTATTTGATAATATTTTCTGTCCCCAACATAAATTAATCTAAAAGATGCAACATTTTGGTTGATAAAAGTTTAGAGCATTAATAAACTCATGTGTCAGATGGATACATGGAGTAAGTTTCCCTTTGTACCTTTGAAAGTTAATTTTACATTATTTAGATTCTTACCCCTCTAGATTCTTACTCTAGGATTTGGGGTCCCTATCTTTTCATGAGTGAAAAGCAAGAAAGCCAGTTCACCTGGTTTAAAATTAAGTGACATTAATTCCCAGATTTTCACAGTACTTCATTCCTTCTCCTCACATATTTTGTCATCAAATGGAAGCTTACTATCATTTATGATTCTGCCTCTGCTGGGCTGGTATCATCTATCTTCCCTTATTGGGTTATTACAAATCAACCTGGCTACGGTTTCATATTGGGCTTTAAAAATATACACGTGTTTACTTTTTCAACCAAATTTAGAAAATATATTGTGATCAATTAGAAAAAAATTTGTATACAAAAGTGACACATAAACTCTCTAGCTTCTGAAAGTTTCTGGTCAGTGGTAAGTGGGAGCCCTGGACCTTGGACCCAGAGAAAATGTGTGTCCCAAGTCCGCAACAGACCCAGTGGCCTTCCACTGGCTTCTCCATTTCCAACTTTTCACATTTAGATCCTTCTCCCCAACTCCGCTCATCAAAATATTATCTGCTCCTAATGGTCCAAAGCAGACTTGATACCTAGGAAATCTTTTATTCAGTCAGTGGTAGCCCTTCTATGACTTCATTATATGGATACTTTTTTAAAAGATTTTATTTATTTATTTTTAGAGAGAGAGGAAGAGAGAAAGAGGGAGAGACACATTGATGTGGGAGAGAATCAGTTGTCTCTCACACAGCCCTAGCCAGGAAACTGGCTGGAAACCCAGGCATGTGCCCTGACAGGAAATCAACCAGCAACTTTTGCTTTGTGGGACGACACCCAACCCACAGAGCCAAATCAGTCAGGGCTCTATTGGTACTTCTGTGTGCTTGCCTCGTATTCACTGTGTGACAGACTCCAGTGCACCAAAGCAGGCCCTCCCATCTCTTGCCCTCCAGTAATGTGGTGCTGGCTCAGGGCCGTGAGCACAGAATAGACTTGGATCCAGTGTTTACCAATGAGCTGTGCGGTGTTCACAGTTACTTAGCCCAGTGCCTTGATTTCCCCAACAATTAAATTTGGGGAATTGAGGGAAAATATTTGGAAAAATATTCAGCTTAAATCCTGGAGTTTCAGAGTATTTTGTTTTAATCTATGTCATTTTTTAAGGTAGGGTCAAATGTGTGACCTTTAATTACTTACAGACGTGGGCTATACCAAAAAGTATACAGAGTAATAATATAACCAACGCCTATCTCCAACATACTTATCTTCATGTACCTATCTCCAAGGCATATCAAAGACATTGTTGCTCCTGCTTTTATAAATAAATACATTTTTTATGTTAAAACCTCTTGAGTACTCTTTCCATCTCCTTTTCTCTCTCCCTAATGAAGGCTGTTCCCATCTGTGGGTTTTAGACTTACTATATTTGTATGTACTCATAGTTATATTTTGCCTATTTAAATATCTGTCAAATAAGTATCAGGCTGTGTACATGTGTCCTTTTTAACTAAACAATATGTGCGGGTTTTGTGGCGGGGGGGGTTGAGATTCACTCACATTGATAATTGTGGCTTTGGTCTGTTCCATTATCAATGCTGTAGAATTCCATTCATGGACATACCACCATTAATTTATCTATTTTGGGTTATTTTGGGGAGGGTTCTTTGCTTTATAATTTTTTAAATATGGAATGTGTTATGAGTTGGTGTGCCATCCTTGCACAGGAACTGTGCTAACCTTCACATTGTTCCAGTTTTAGTGTATGCGCTGCCGAAGCAAGCACTAGTTTATCTATTTTGTAATGTTCGCTATTTCTGATGATGCTGCTGTGAAGTTTTCATACATACCTCCTTGTGCACAGGTTAATTGTCTCTCTAGAGTGCTACATAGAAATAGAATTGTAGGATCATAGGCTATTCATATTTTCAGCTTTGATAAATATCATTAAATTGCTTTCTCAAATGGTTGCACCAATTTATGTTGCTACTAACATATATGAGAGTTCCTGTTGTAACTATTTTGTCACCAGTGCTCGATAAGGTCAAACTTTCAAATATTTTCCCACTTCAGAAGGGTATACAGTGGTAACTCATCAGTGTTTCAAATTACATTTTCCTAACTGCTGGTGAGACTGAGGTCTTTTCATTGTTAAACACCCGGCTTTCCTTTGCTTTAAATTGTTTGTTCTTATATTTTGCTTGTTTTTTTTATCATGAATGGTTCATTTTTCTTACTAATTTTCATTCTTCTTCTATTCCGGCTCTTAATTCCTTATTGGTTATGTTTGCTGTAAACATGTGTTCCTGATCTGTAGCTTTGCCAGGTATTGTTTATGATGTCTTCCAAAATGCATGTTTTATTTTATTTTGTTTTTAATTGAGATATAATTGACATATAATTCTGTATTACTTTTAGGTGTACAACAGAGTGATTTCATATATAATGAAATGATTACCACAGTAAATTTAGTTAACATCACCACACATAATTACTTTTATTCTTTTCTTGTGATAAAGACTTTTAATATTTACTCTCTAGCAGCTTTCCTATATATAATACAGTATTGTTCATTGTAGTCACCATGCTGTACATTGTATCCCCAAGGCTTATTTCTCTTATAATGGGGAGTTTGTACCTTTGACTACCTTTACCCATCTGCCCACCACCCAGCCTTCCCTCTAGCAACCACCCATTTGTTTCCCTGTACCTGTAAGTTGTACACCTAAAAGTAATTAGGTGCCTTTAAAGAGTCTACATATAATTGAGAGTTTTATTTTAAATATAAAAATATTAAATAAAAGATAAAAATCTATTTAAGAATTTGTGCATTCACCTCTTAAGAAATTCTTTGGCTTGAAGTCATGAGTATATTTTCCCATATTTTCTTCTCAGTTTCATAGACTTTGCTTTGGTTTTAATCTATCTAAAATGTATTTTTGTGTCTAGTATGAGGTAGAAACCTGTTTTTCCTCACAAATGGATTACCTAATTAGCCATTTATTGAATAGCCTATCCTTGTATGTTTAAAATGCCACTTCCATAATACACATGAGATTCATCCATCCGTGTGTGTGTCTCTTTTCTTTTCATTGGCCTATTTGTCTTTGTGCCACGACAGTGAAGAAAATTGTTTTGTCTTGATATCTTCAGGATGAGTTCCCCAACTGTGTCCTGCAAAATTGTCTTGATTACTCTTCCATATGGATTTTAGGGCCAGTACATAGCACTTTTTACAAAGTGGAAAATAGATTATAAAACATTTGGGGGTGCTAATACCCACAGATAACTTTTTTGTGGAATTTCAAGCTGGAAATGTTTAATGTTTTTGCTATGTAATTTTTAAATCTTCATTGAAATGCATTTTGTAGTTGATACTAACCTAACTTCAAATCTGCTGCTGTATTTAGCTGTCGAGAATCTTGGCACAAGAACAGGTTTGGAAAGGTTAATTTGGTTTTTAAAAAACCGAAGTTTGACTAAGCTGAAGAGCGCTTGGTTGGGGGGGAAAATGAGGGCTGTTTTCTTAAGTAGCATTTGAATTGAGATGCAGAGGTAAGACCAGGTAATCGCCTTCTTTTCTCCTTTTGTCATTAAGTAGGCTTCAAACAATGGGTGTTACTTGAGAGCTGCCCTTCTAACCTCTGCTGCTCTTAAAATGCCTTGAGGTCATCACATGTTTCTTAGCAGTGTTTTAATTTTTTAATTTAATGTTTAACTTCAGAGAGAATTGCTTAGAAACATTTATCTTGTTGAGCTGCAGGGAAATGGTTAGATAATCTCATCTGTTGATGACAAGTGATTTCATAACATGTTTATTTGGGAGAGGGATTAAAATGGGATTGACAAAGTTTTGTTTTATTGGAAGTTTATTTTGAATTCTTTCACTCTTGAGGCATCTAGTAAGGTAAATGAATTTTAATATCAAAAAGCAGCAAAATGTCTAGGGTTTTTTCAAAATGGGTTCTACTCTATACCATCTTAGAAAGTATTTGTATTATCCTTGTCAAATATGAATTTACATAATAATTTCGTAAATATTTTGAGGTTTTTCTCACATCATTGCCTCTGTCCACTTGAAGAAGAAGTGATGCTTACAGCATTCACTTCATTCCATCTTATACTTTATAACAAATTGGCCCTAGATTCTTCTGTATATACCTGTGGAGAATACAGTTTCTGGTTCATAGTCCTGGTTTTTCTCAGCTTCTGGTCCATTTTCTGTTTTGAGCTTTACCTAGCCAGATTCCTCAGCTGTGTGTGGCTAACAGAAAAAAAAACCACCCCAAAACAGGGTTAGCTATTCACTTTGGAGCCTTCAGCAGAATTGCATCTTACAGTGTTTGAGAGTTTTTACTTTATTATAATTATTAGTGTAAGTTTGTGGTTATCTTTCCTTCTCTGCCTTTTTGTGTTAGTTTGTTTACTTCAAGTGTAGTAAAGACTGAGATTATGCCTAGTCAGAATTCCTTTAAAGATACACATAGAAACATACAGTTAGAATCAAAGATAATTGCTCATTTATTCATTAACGCATCATAATGTACATGCATATTGTGAGTAGAGTGGCCATACAATTTGTTGTCCATAAGCAGGACACTTTTGAGAGTGAAAGGGGGCATTAGGACAGTAAACGCAAAGTAGGCTCTTCCTTTGCAAGCCATCAGGAGCTAACCACCATGTATCATGTTCCTACAATCCGGAAGTTTTAAAATAACCTAGTTAACTATCACAGGACAAAAAAGGAAGGGAAAGAGTTGATTAGAAGGAAGGGGGAGGCTTCTGTATACCACTGCACCTTTTAATAAAAAACAACACCCCCCCCCAGACTGCAGGTTTATTGGGTGCTAAGTGCGCCCTGGCTGTAATCTGCTAGTTTCATGGAATTTACCCACCCTGTTTTGCTTGGTCCTGATTTTCTAGAAATTATGTCTCTACCTTGTTTCTTAGATATTATCCTTAGATATATTTTAATTGAGATACAGTTGACATAATGTTTTATTAGTTTTAAGCCTACTGTGCTTAAACATTATTTTTTTTAAATAGTTCATTTTTTAAAAGCTTTAAATTATTATTTAAAAAATAAGCTTTTAAAAAAGCTTAAAAGCTTAAAAAATTATTTTTAGCTGTTGCATTTCTTTTATTTTAGACCAGTAACATACTTCTGGCTCTCACCTTTGTTACTATTTTTCTTATATTTTATCTTCATTTGAGGATATGTTTGTTGATTTTAGAGAGAAAGGAAGACAGACAGACAGACAGACAGACAGAGAAACACCAGTGTGAGAGAAACATTGATCAGAAACACTGATCAGTTGCCTCCTGTATGTGGCCCAACTGGGGATGGAAACTGCAACCTAGGTATGTGCCCTGACCAGGGATCGAACCTACAGCCTTTTGGTGTATGGGGTAATGCTCTAACGAGCCACCTGGCCAGGGCACTACTTTTCTTATTTTGTAGTTAGAGTAATCGATTTCCAGACCATTCTTTAGGCAAAATCGGTTAGTTATTTCTTTTAATCGCTTGAGAAGGAGGCCTGCTAGTAGTGACTGCATGTGCTTTTCATTCCTGTCCAAGTGCTCAAGTCACAGGTGTTGTAGGTGCTTTTCTTGGATTAGAAAGTAACTGAAAGGAGCACAGATCTGGATCTTGCCAATTTGGGGCGATGAGTGTACATGACTCTCAAGGCAGAACAGCTCGCCGTGCCTGTATTCCAGCGTCCCTGCTTTGGCGTTGGCCTCTTCAAAGGCTACGAGCGAGCGAGCGAACCTGGCGAGTGGAGGGGTGAGAGGTGCAGGGAGGGGATGCCCTTCCCTCTTGTAACAGGCAGGACGGCAGGCTGAATGGGCTGTTTTGAAACGGGTCATTTTGTTTTGTGGGTAGCAGTCCCCTCCCTTTCTGAAACCTATACCTAAGAGTACAAAATATGGGAGTGTGTGTTTGCTGGTAGTCAGATCAAAGGTTCCCAGGGGGTTAAACTACCTGAAAAGGGAAAGGAGGTGGAGTAGCTCTCTGCAACCTGACCTCTCCACTCTCTCATTGTAACCAAGTTTGTGATAGGTGACTAGAAAGCCGCTGGGTATGACCTTCCCAGGTGCTTCTGCGATGGAATGTGAGTGTCTGTGTGTGGATATGGTAAGGTTGAGCTACTGAAGGGGGAAAAAACGCAGTAACATATATGCTAACAGAAATAGTGAAATAGATGGTTCATCGTCCATCAGAGCCGCTTCGTTTAGAATCTCTTTGTTCAGTAATAATGAATGTAACTATTGACCAATATTGTTTAAAAGACTGGTATTTGTGGTACCAAAGGTAAGCATAACCTGAGTAACTCCTTGACCCTTTGCAAATATTTACAGGTTGAAAGAATATAGTTTTGACAAAAGAGCCAAGTGATTTTGAAGTGGTTTACTTTTGGGTTTTCCTACAGTTCAGAAGATAACTAATCTGGGAAAAAGTGAAGGCTTTGCTTGTGGGGATATAAAAAATTATTCTAAACCTCATTCTTTTCCCTAAGTTTTATTGTATGTGTTGTTGCTTTGTTGTCATTAAGGTTTTGGAAACACACAGCCCGGATGATTTTTTTTTTTTTGAGGGAGGCTGCAGATAGTGGTAATAGCGTGACACATTATGCTGCTATGAATATATTAAGGCACTTTAATAAAGTCTTTTACACATTTTGGCATTGTGATTAAAAATATGTGGTCAGCATAAAACTACATCTTCTTAGAATAGATGTTTAGTTAAAGTATCCTACAAGCTTATTAAAGTAATTGTTAGAAGTCATATATATGTATGGTAAAGAGAACAACCTCCTCCAAATAAATGTTTTTATGGAGACAATGCACTTGTTGCTAGATTTCCTCTTCCGGTGTATGGCTCTTCTAATAATGTCATAAATTTACAACAGGACTGATACCCTTAATTTTCCGTCCTTTTGTACAGTTAAGTGCTGGCTGTAATCTTCTCCAGGCTGAAAGAATGACACATTCAAGAAGTCTTTGACAGTGTTTAAACACCCCTTATCAAAACTTAATTTCCATGAATGATTGATTTTGACACTTGATGGAAGGCTGAAGAATGTTCAATTACCCCATTTTCATGTGCTAATGAAGCTGAAAGTGACTTAAGGGGCTTTCTTTACACTGGCGCAGCCTGTTTGGATATGCACATGAGTTCTTAGGTTTCTCTCCCAGGGTTTGTCTCTACTAAATAGTTGTTTTATGGGGTAACTGTGGCGAATCTGTCTGCTCAGCCGCAGGACTTGGCCTTCCTCCGAAGAGCAGACTGAAATTTGTGAAGCTGTCAAACTAGGCGTTTAATTTCAAGATAACTTATTTTGTACAAATCTTCCAGGAGCTTGCAGGATCAGTGAGGTTTATGTTTTCTATTTGTTCACAGGACTTCCTTGGATGTCAGGTTTTGAGTAGAATCAATACCAAAAAAAGTTTTAAATTGAAAAAAAAGCAAATTTTAATTCCAGACTTTGGGTTTAGCAGCTTCAACATTAGATTCAGTTCTTTTACACACTGCACTAGACTTTTTGTTAAACCATTTAGTTCAAGCCTGGCTGGAAATATAACATTTAAGGATATCCTGCCCTCTTTTTTGAGGGGAGTGTTGAATGAGGAAGAAGAAAATTTGCACCATAGGCAAATAAATAGCTTCACCCCACTAAAATATATGCTATTTATGGCTTTAAATATTGATGTTTATACAACATGTTCTTCTATAGTCATCTTCCATACAATTTTAACATTAGAAACCAGAAAACTTTAGCTTTAGATATCCTTGAGGATTGAGATTCCCTTGGAATTTCTCATTCTGTGGATTCCAGAAAGGTTATTTCTCTGGCTTCTGAAGACCTCTGAGGCCCAAAGGAACTTACCAGTTGGTTCTGTGACCCCAGATGAGCCACGTGTAGCCTCTTCAGTTCGAACCAACAACAGTCCTCATCCAAACTGTTTACCACTTCCTCACAGGTCCCATTTCTTTCTGGTGAAGGTGTCTGACTCCTCTGAGCGTGGAAAGTGCTATATTCCTGGGAGATTGGATTCTTGTTTAGACTGAGGCAAACATGCTGTGTGTAAACACTGAAGCCTCCCTCCTCATGGGCGTGTGCAGACTCAGCCAAGACTGATGGTGTCCTGTCTCCCCTATGCTGCCCCGTGTTTCTCTTTTCCTCCCCTGTATGGATGGTAGGGGTGACTTCTCTACAGAACAACTGAGTAATTGATTACTGACTCCTGGCATAACCTTTACTTTTGCGGGCAGGGGAAACATGTCAAAGGAAAAAGGCTGCTTTGCCTCCTCCAAGGACCCCTGCCTACTGACCTTGCAATTATGAGCATTAAATAAATTTACCATGTAGAATGAACCTAAACCCTGATTAAACTGAAGCTAGAGATTTTGTTAAAGTGCCATTTAACTTCAGATATCATTTTATCATCTCTATGTATGTAGGAGACACCTTCCCTTTTTTTCCATCCTTTCACTACTTATACATATCCTATCGCCCCATCAAAAAAAGAAGGAAGAAAACAGGATATCACCAAAGTATCCTCTGGGCTCTGGTGGAGCACAAATGGAGAAATTGCTCTCCTCCTTCGGTCACCTGCAGGTGAAGACTTGTCCTTGCCTCAGCCACCCCCATGCTCCCTCAGAAGCTACTGTCTGCTCCTACTTAGGCACTGTGTTGGAGCAGACAAGAGTCGCACACTGGAAGGCAGGACTTCTCCCATGTGTTCTCTGCTTAGACAGCATAGCGAAGTCATCTCATTCCTTGGGCCAGGGTGTATGATAGTAAGTTCTCTCTCTCTTTTTAAAGATTTTCTTTATTTATATTTTTAGAGAGAGTAGAAGGGAAGGAGAAAGAGAGGGAGAGGGAGAGAAACACCAATGTGTGGCTGCCTCTGGAGCACCTGGCCCAAAACCCAGGCATGTGCCTTGACTGGGAATCGAACCAGCGACCCCATGGTTCACAGCCTGCGCTCAATCCATTGAACCACACCAGCCAGGGCTGACAGTAAGTTTTAAGTGCCTAAGGTTTCTTCTAACTCCCACATTCAGTGATAGGCTCTGCCACTTGCCTCTAATTTGAATGGTGTACTGACAGAAAACACAAGGCACTCAGATTAATTATTATTTGCAGGTTCCCCAACGTGTTTCACTAGCACTGAGCCATAATTAGATATGACCTATTTTCCTTCTGAGCGATTGCACTCTCATTTATTCTGATTTTGCTTCATTACCATTTTACATGTTATTTAGGAGTTGGTGAATTCAAAGATACTTGAGACAAAGGCAACTACCATTTTTGTTACAATACTATTGGAGCAGACTCTTCATGTAAAATTAACTCTATTACATCTTCCAAATTATATCTGATTAAAGATAAGGGAGGATTGGCTATTAAAAAGTTATATTCAAAACTCATTTTCTTGGTACTTTTGATCTTAACTTTTTAAGACTTTTAAATAAAGGGTGGTAATATATACATTTCCCACATTATCTGGACTTTTTCTTACTCCTTTATTTCTTCAGACCCTTTCCTACTGCCATTCCTCACCTGAGGGTCAGCAAATCGGGGCTGGCCTAGCCCCTCCTGTTGGGTTGTGCTGGTCAGCCGCCTTAGTATTTTCCCAAACTCAACTCACCAAAACTTTCTCCAGCCCCAAGCTCTCCCAGGGCCAGATCTCCCTCCACAATAGTGTCAGCCTAAGCTTCTTAATGCACCAGATGCTACACCCTGTGAGGGTAGGGCCAAGCCGGTCCTCTGCCCGCCTGCACCCCTTACACTCGCTGGGTGTGCTTGTTTAGTGAAAAATGTACCATTTTGAGGAATTCTCCTTTTATCTCCAGAACCTCTAATGATTTTACGTTGTACACAAACTAAACTCCAAGCACCTTAATCCTGCATTCTTTTCAAAGCCTTTTAGGAAATGGCCCCAGCAGTTCTCACATAATTCACATTGGTGGGAATTCTTTCCCAGGCTTACCTTCCTTCCTGTCCTTGTGCAAAGCTGGGTACCTAGTTCCTTCAGGCCTTCCAGTAACTGCACTGGATTCCCCCCGCTTTCGAAATCGAGCTTTATTTTGCTCTTTGTGTCCTCTTTATAACACCCACAAGCACTTATTGAATATTTACTACGTACCTGGTACAGGATACAGAGTAAGTCAAGCAGTTCCTGCTTTCTAGGATTTTCCTCCGTGCCCTGATGGCAGGCAGGGAGGCAGGGATAGGCCCGATCAGATCAGGTGAGACCTGATTACAGGAGGGAGGCCACCAGTGTTTGGAGGTGCACTGTGCCTAAGGTAAGGGCGAAGACTTGGAGATGCCTCTTTATTCACCAATCCCTGCTTCTTCAGGCTTTGCCTGGTGCTTTGTTTAAAATAGTCTTGTGATTACTGGCAATCTCTCTCCTCACTTGCTTGCCTTGTCTTCCTCCCACCTGAAATTTCCTCCCCTTCAGCTCTGCCTTTCACCAAGGTCCAGATTGAATACTACCTTCTTCAGAGAGCTACAGCCAGTTCATGGCCAGAAGTCATCTTTCCCTCCTAAAGACCTCGGAGACTGAACATAATGCCATGAACATTCTGCCCAGTGACTGTGTCTTTCCCTCCATTGTGCTACCTTCACCTATCTTAGTCACTATCTTAACTATGATCATGTCTCCTGGAACACTCCATGGGGGCTGTTATGCAACTTGCTTTTGCTTCTCAGCATAAAGTAAATTCACTTTAACAAAAGATATGTGAAGCAAGGATATTGGACAAATTCCAAATGAATGAAATCCGCCTGAGTTATGTATGTGACAGTCAGGTTTTAAAATGTTAGTTACATGCTTCAAAGTGGATTCATTAGAGTTCCTATTTATAGTGTAGTAAACATTAATTTGGGTTTTTAGGATGACTTTCTTTTCCTTCTGGTCCAGAGAGCTGGAACACACCAAGATGAAAAAAAAAAATTAGAAGGCTACAAATTTACTTAGGTGAGTAATTAGCATCTGTTAGGCAAATAATTCCCCCAGAGTTATGTTGTGTTTTTATTTATCTACGTATTCAAAACTGTAGTAAAGGAGGGAGAGGTTGCAGAAAATATATCTATATATGTACATATGGAGGAAAGGAAAACACTGTAACAAGGTGAAGAACAAAATGAATCAATGAATCAGTAAAGAAAACACTGACCTTAAAGAAGGTAACAGAAGGAGATGGAGGCCAGAGAAAGTGGCCCACCCTCTGTCGTGAGGAAATGGGATTTTCTTTCTCTTCTGAGTGGCTGAGTGACCAACGGGGAAGTTGAAGTCCACAGAAGTCCAACATCTCTGGGGTACAAAGTGGGCCCAGTCCCTCTCTTGGTGGAGTGTGGGGAGTCTGGGTGAGGCCCTCTGCAAGCTAATTTAGCTTGTATAATGAAGTCTCACAGCTTGAGAGACACAAGAATTCTCAGGGCACTCTCCTGCAGGTCTTTTTAATCCTTTACTTTTTTCCCCCTTAAGAAGCAGAACTTTTTTTTCAAAGAAGAGTTTACTCACTATCTCAATAAATAAAATATATAAAAGTGCTAGCTTAATGTTACAAACAATATGCAAACAATACACATTTATTTTATATCTTTAAATGTAACATATGTATCTACTTATTATGAGATGAATCAGTTCAAATCTTGTTGAATCCCAAATATGGAACCTATGGTTATGGATGACAGGTATAGCTTTATATCAGCCTGGGCAACCAAGCAATTTCTATGTGTTGTTTTGTGTTCACTTTATCAAACCAATCCATTCCAGAAAACTATTGTCTAGTTCAGTTCAAATTGTCATAAGACTCAGTAATCTTGTTATATCTAACATTAAATTCTGTTTGTAAATTTTCCTTATTTTATTTCTGACTTTAAGACCAAAAACACACATTAAACGTAAATACTAAAACCAGTGCTATCTGCCACATGCCACCTCCGACCTGTATTATCACAACATGCCTATTATGTCAGGAGTTCTTTGTTATTGCACAACTTCCTTTTGGCAGAGAATCTGCAAGGGGCAATGCCCTGAGCCTTTTCTGGGATCTGAGGGAGCTCAGCCTGTGGGAACTGGAGGTCCATTCACGTGGCTTTACATGCATGGGCTCGCTCAGGAATACGGTTTTTAAAAGACCCATAGAAAGCAAGTGGCCTTCTAATCAGTAATACACATCTGTAGCACTGTTAATCCCTGTGTAGCATGTCATCTTTATTATGCTCTTTCATTTTATCTTTTTGTCTTCAAGTAGTTCTCTTCTGTTTGTTTACTTTGTATAGATTTTATTTAAGGAATTAAGTTGCATTTTTACAGATGTTACCCAAGATATACAGAAGGCTGAAATTTCTCACTTTTTGTAATAGGCAGTCCCGCAGGTAACACTCTGAGAAACTTGACTTCGGTCAGGCCTCTGGGGAGGGAAGGTAACACTACATTGGGAAGGCCAGATGTTGACTATAGTTACCAGAAACCTGAGTCACTTTCGTCCTTTTTTTTTTCACGAGACCTGAATTCTTTAATCAGTCTCTAGACTAGTATACAGAAAATGTTTGGATCTTACCTTCCTGCAATAGAAGTAGGAGGGTGGGGTGTAGCATGGAGTAAGCCTTGTATGTGTGAGGAACAGCGCAGGCTGTGCCAATCTCCCTGATCAGCTCTACTCACAGATGCAAGTCAAGGACCCCTTCTTTCTCTCCTGTGTTCACTCTCTATCTGGAGAGAGCAAGCGCTGGAGTCAGAAGTTCTCGTTTAGCTACTTGCACATGTTGATATTTCTATTCATCGACAGTGTTGTTTCCAAATGGGATGACTTTCAAGTGGCTCGGTGCCCTGGCTGATGTGGCTCAGTGGATTGAGCACCCGCCTGTGAACCTGAAGTTTGCAGGTTCCATTCTTGGCCAGGTCACATGCCTGGGTTGCCTACCAGGTGCTCAGTTGGGAGTGTGTGAGAGGCAACTGATGGATGTTTCTCTCACACTTTCTACCTCCTTCCCCCTCTCTCTGAAAACAAATAAATAAAATCTTAAAAAAGAAAGCTTACATATGTGTATGTTTGAAAATGCTGGTTTATTTTTAACTTTTGGAGTTTGTTTTTTGCTCTTTTGGTTAGCTGTCTGAACAGGTAAGAAGTTAGATGGAAGGGATCTGCCATGTCTTTTTTTTCCTTTAGAACTTACTCTTGAACAATAGATCCTTGGTATTTGCATGTCCATCACCCTTCCAAATCCTTCAGAAACAAATAATGTTATAGGTGCCTGTCCTAACTAAGCTTATTTTAACCATGTACGTAAACTGCCTTTTGATCTTTCCTTAAAGTTTCATCTTTCGCTGAAGAGTCATTGTCATGAAGAACTAATACTTTTCATCTTTATGAGGGCTGCCAGGTATGTGGGGGGAGCTCCCGTGCACCAGCAGGGATGCGGATGCTGCAGGGCTTGCCCACTGCGAGGTCTTGGACCAGGCCCTCCACCAAGCGAACAGCCCACCGCCCGGGTCTTTGTGGTGTTACACAAAGATCTATTGAAAGGGATGACTCAGAGTCCTGCCTCAGGAGAACAGTTTGTCAGAGACCTTCAGGTTGCTCAAAAATGTCAAAATCACTCTGAATGGTTCAAACAGCAAATATTAGATCTGCTTTTTAGCACAGTCTGCCCCTCCACTCACTTCCCATTTTTAAGACAAAAATCTGTAGACTACAACAGGGGTTGTCAAACCTTTTCTATAACGGCCAAGTAGTAAATATTTGGCTTTCTGTGTGTCTCAGTCTGCTATCACCAAATAACATGGACTGGCTGGATCAAACAGCAGAAATGTGTTTTCTCACAGTTCTGGAAGCTGGGAAGTTCTAGATCAGGGCTGCCAGCCTCGTCGGTTTCTGGTGAGAGGTCTCTCTCTGGCTTAGCCATTCACGTGGAGTGGGTGGGGGTGGAGTGGAGGTGGGAGAACAAGCTCTCTGGTGTCTCCTGTAAGGGCACTCATCCCCTCACAAGGACCCCACCCTCAGGACTTCATTGAAACCTACTTATCTCACAAAAGCTCCATCTCCAAATACCATCACATGGGCGGATGGGGACATGTGAAACTTTAGGGGACACAGCTCAGTCCATAAGCTACAGGCCACACTATCTCTAGCATGCCTATTCTGCCAGTGTAGCACAAAAGCAACAAAAACATTTCAGTAAATATGCTGAAATTTGAGCGTCATGAATTTTCATGTGAAAACTTGTCACAAATTCTTCTTCTTTTGATTTTTTTTCCAACCATTTAAACAATGTAAAACTCAAACTGAGCTCATGGGTCATACAAAACAAGCAGCAGACCACATTTGGCCTCTGGGTCACAGTTTGCCAATCCCTGACCTATGAGGCCAGACTTGTCTGGTCCCTGCTTGCTGTCCCTACTTGCTTCTCTGACCTTCTCTTACCTCTCCCCTCCCTTCCTCTCCACCCAGCCTCTCTGTTGTCTGCCACTCCTTCCCGGGCTCCTTTCCCTTGTCCCCAGTCCCAAGGACTGGCCCTCTCCCTTTATTGGGTTTCACCACCTCCTCACAGGGGCCTTTCCTGCTGGTCAAATCTAAGAGAGTCTTCTCCTTCCTCTTTCCCCATCCTGTTACCCTGCTTTCTTCTGTCATTTCATAGCTCTTGTCACTGTCTAAATGTCTATCATGTATCTCTTTGTTTACTTATTTGCTGTCTGTCTCTTCAGCCAGAAGGCTGATTTAAGGAGGAATTTATTTGCCACGCTGCTCACTGTTATGTCCCCAGGGTCTGGAACTCTTTCTAGCATACAAAAGGTGCTCTAAAAATACTTGAATAAAAAATATTGAAGAAATAAATTACTCGAATAAATGCAAATGGTGAAATATTTTAGATGTTTTTCAAGTTTGAATCCAGATTATTTTACTACATGTTATCTACCTTCAAGATATGATTACCCTGCCATTGTCACATTTCTAAATTTCAGATTCATCCTGAAGGCAGAAAGTGTTGCTGCTATTGTTTTTTTAAATAGAGCCTTAAAGGGCAGCTGTCAGTTTTCTGGTGACAGGTCTCTCTCTCTCTCTCTCTCTCTCTCTCTCTCTCTCTCTCTCTCTCTCTCTCTCTCTCTCTCTCTCTCTCTCTTTCTCGGTAGCCAAAGTTGTTGTGACCAAAGTTGATGACCGGCTAGGTTTTGCTTGTTTTGTCTGTCATTGTGAGATTCGGTTGGGGGAAGAGAAGGAGGTCCAAGGACATAATAGGTTCATAGAGTTCAAGACACAGCCCCCAGGGATGCCCAGTGAATTTCCATAAATGTAAAGGAACAGAGCCTGGCCCTTGGAGTGACTAGTGGTCATCTAGAGGGCGCCCCCTCCCAACCCCCACCCCAAATGGTCCCTCTTCTGGGACGGATAACTCAAAGGTGGGGAGGTTTCATTTCTTCCTTTCTTTTACAAGGTGGTAATCTCTTAGCTGCCTATGGAAATAAGGCTGCTTTGAAAGAGGAGCTTTACACATTGTAAACTTTTCCCCCAGGGCAAGTCAGCCATCCTTAATGCTTCTTGAAGTTAAAATTTCTTTCCTTTCTCTCTCTCTTTTTAACCTTTGTTAACAAAGTAGAAAGTGAACTTCTCTGCACTTACTAAAAAGTGCTACTTTGGTAAAGAAACATGTCTGTGTTCCTTTCCCCAATAAATATGTAAAATCATTGGTTTGTAGTTTACGTTAACATATTTCATATTCAAGATTTAAATGAAAGACAAGCTGCTAAAGGATGGATCTGATGTGTCACCTTTCCTGTAAGAAAGAGGGAACAATGAGACTATTTGCAATCTGCCTCTGTTTGCTGAAGGGAAGTATACAGAGGACAGCAGTCACCTCGACTTCTGATGGACAGGTGGGAATGTGAGGGGCTGGTTGGGAAGGGTGAGGTTGGAGCCAGGATCAAATGTGAGACTCTTCCCTGTGTATCTTTTTGTGTTATTCTGATTTTTGAATCATATATTGTGTTCCCTACCCAAAAGTGTTAAATAAAAATAAATCTTTTCTAAATTCCCAACTCTTATTCTGATTTTGACATTAACTCTTCCAGTGTTTTCTTTCCTTTTTTTTTTTTGAGGGGGGTTGAAAAATTGTGGTAAAATACACATAAAAAGATATCCACCTTTTAACCACTTTTAAGAATGCAATTCAGTGGCGTTGTTTATGTCCATAATGCTGTCCAACCACCACCAATATCCATTTCCATAACTTTTTCATTGTCTCAAACAGAAGCTCTATGTGCATTAAATAACAACTCCCCTCTCAACTGCTGGTGACTTCTATTCTATTTTCTCTCTCTGTGAATTTGGTTATTTGAGGTGCCCCATAGAAGTGGAATCATATAATATTTGTCTTTATATCTGAATTCTTTCACTTAGTGTAGTATCTTCAAGGTTCATGAATGTTGTAGCATATCATGTATAGAATTTCATTTTTTATGGCAGAATAATATTCCACTATGTATATACCATGTTTTGTTCACCCATTTATCTGTTGATGGATATTTGAGTTGTTTCCACTTTTTGGCTGTTATAGCTAACACTGCTTTCTAAATGCCATTATATACTCATAGTGTGTAGTAATTTGCATTTTATCTTTCTCCCCCTTTAGACTGGGACCTTTGAGAGTAAAGGTCATGTTTTGTGTGTCTTATTATCTCTCTATGTTCAGTACAGGTACAGTAGCAAGCAGTAACAAGTATTTAATGGGCACTTAATACATTTCTGTCAAGTGACAAAACAATTGAAAATGAGTTTTAAGTCTACTTCATAAAGGACAAAAGAGAATTCAAAGGTATTTGTTCAGCTCTGTCAACTTTGAAGCGCTGATCTTGTTTATTTGGAATTAGTTTTAAGTTAAAGCACATTTAGATGATAGGAAGTCACTGCAGAAATGTAGCCATTTTCCAAACACAACATGGCAGCCAGAAGGCAATATTAATGAACACAGGCTAATAGAAAACACTCCTGCTCTGTGTGTCTGAATGTGGGGAGGTGGCTCCACTGTGAACTGGCCACAGAGGCTGACCTGTGTACCTCCACCCTACCCCTGCCCGAGGGCACCAAGTTAAGAATAAAGTGCCTAAGTTTAGAAACAGGCAAAGGGAAGCAGGATGGGGCTTGTGGTGAGTTCATGCAGTTGCTTGGCCAGTCTGACCCTAGGCAGATGTCCCCTCAGCTCTCAATGATGGATGATGCGCCAGCTTCGACCAAGTTGAACAGTCCTGTTTCCAAGGCCAGCTGCCAGAGTGACTTTTTTCTTCTTGCGAACTCTGAAGAGATGCTGCTAATGGCAGCCCCTCATGGTTGCCTCTGTCGATTGTGGTGATGTTGGAAACAGGGGCAGAGGAAACGTCAGGCCCACTTTTGGAACGAGAAATAAAGCCTGTGGCGTGCTGAGAAAGGGGCGTGGGGTAGGGGTGGGAAAGTTCTCTTGTTGTGTTGAATGTGGGGAAATGATAATGAACATGGTAGAACTGTGGAGCTGTAAAGAACTGTACTGATAATCTAGTCCAGATTCTTGGATTTGCTGGTGAGGAAATTAACAGATGAGGCTGCTAAGGAGGTCTTGTATGTGGCCGTATTACTCTGAGGCCAAATTGGGCAGATACCAAAACACTTTCCTTTGAACCTCTCAGCCTTTATGAAATAACTTCATTTCCTAGTAGTGGCTGTTCAAAAGAACACCATTTGTTGGGTTTGGGGTTTTTTTTTTTTTGACAAAGCTGGAATGAACAAGCATTTGACTCTAGACAAACAGTTTTGCTAGTAATAGAATGCATAGTTATTAAAATAGTTTTGTTGATATAATGATTTATAGTGTTTTTTAAGAATAATCAGATTTACAGAAAAATTAGTGCAGGGAGTTTCTGTTGTTATTAACATCGTGGATTAGTATGGTTCATTTCCTACAATTGATGAACCAATAGCGATACCTTCTATTAACTGAAGTCCACACTTTTTTCAGATTTCTTCAGTCTTTACCTAATGTCCTTTTCCTATTCCAAGATCCCATTAAGGCTCCATATTATATTAATAGTCATGTCTCCTTAGGCCCCTCTAGCTTGTGACAATTTCTTGGACTTTCCTTGCTTTTCATAACTTTTGAAAGTTTTAGAGAGTTCTTGGTCAGGTATTTTGCAGAATATTCCTCAACTGGAATTTGTCTAAAATTTTTTTTCATGATTAATCTGGAGTTATGGGCTTTGGGAGGAAGACCGCAGCAACAGAGTGCCATTTCATCACCCCGTGTCAAGGGTACATGGAACCAACAGGACTTACCACTGTTGGTGTCAGCCTTATCACCTGGCTGAGGTACCGTCTGTCAGATTTCTCCCAGAAGTCTTCCCCCCTCCACCGTTCTGCACTGTCCTCTTTGGAAGGAAGTCATTATGCACAGCTAATACTGAAGGATCTGGAGTTATGTCCTGTTGCCTATGGAGCAGAGTATCCACATAAATTATTTGGTATAGAGGGTTTTAATATTCTAAGAGAAGCATAACCTTTTATACGTTCTTTACTCACATAAATTTAGTCAGGTGGCATCTCAAAATCACATGAATAATTGAAATACAGGAAAATCACAAATATTGAGAAAGTCTATAGCTTTCAATTATTTCTTCTCCCTACTTTTTTTTAATTAGAGCTAAAAATTTGATTAACTTCCATTTTCATTTATCTGTAGCCTTCCATTTTAGCTAGCTAAAACTGGAATGGATGGAGGAACAGATGTGAATATCCCACGTAGTGGTGATTCAGCCCCTAAGTGATAAATGATGCATTATGTTCCTTACTGGCTTAATTCCCTGTTTTTCTTCTTGAAATTTTACTTAATTAAAGATAGGACAGAGAGCACCAGCATGTACTTGTATTCCTTGTGTACCAGGCAGTTTACATTTACATGATCAGAGTAGAGACTGGGAGAGGTGCCTGGGAGGATGTGTGCATGTGTGTGTGTGGCAGCGGGGGCGGGGGCTGCAGTGTACTGTCCCCCTTTCCAAGACAAGGAAGCTGAGACCTGGAGAGAGTCAGCAGCTTGTCCAAAGTTTACACCCACTAATCTGGATCCAGTGCAGGTCTCTAAAACCCATGAGTGCTCCTAGTACCCGACCGTGCAGCCCCACACCCGATTTCTTGTTCTTATCCTTGATGGTGAAGTTGGTAGAGGTGAAGGGAGGGTTTATCCTGATTCAGAGAAAATCTTAAAGCAGTGTTTTTGGCATTCCACACAAGATCTCTTTTCTACAACTTGTAAAATTTATACACTGTTGGTCATTAGTTATTTGGGCATGGCCTTTCACATCTGAATGTGTTTCCAAATGGTAAAAGGAGCACTTTGAGTAGGCCGCCCTGCGGTGCCTTCGCAGCAGTCTCACCTGAATGCTCTCTTGGGCCAGCCCTTGCTCATTCTTTTCTGGCTTCACGTCCTCTGAGGACATTGACTCAGTTGGTGTGGCTTTCGGCTCTTACCAAAGGCCAGCTAGCGTTAGTGAGTAGAGGAAAGATGTAGGCCATTCATAACAGTAACTTATTAAAGATAGTTTTATTTGGGTTTTGATAATCAAAGAAAAACAAGTGTGCACACTAAATCAAGTTGGCAAGTGTGTGTAATCTGATGCCAAGTGTAAACTGAACAGACTTCATGCTTACTGACATCAGATTCTTTAAGCTTTTTTTTTCTTTTTTTAAGTACTTCCAGTTTCCTATGTTTGGGTGGTTTCCCTTTTTGACCCCCTCCCCTACTCCCATTCAGTTTCAACAGAAGATGCTGAGGATGGAGGGAAAGGCAGCAAAGACTGTATACAGGGTGGAGGCGATGCAGGACTTACGCCAGTCTTCCTTTGACTGAAATTTGCCTCAGTAACTAGGACTGTCCCCTTGAGCAGAGAAAGCCAGACACAGTCGGTTTTCTCTGTGTTTACCTTAGAGGCTCCTATTCCTTTATTTGGGGGCAAAAGGAAGCCTTCTAGAGGTGTCATAGGAAAAAGTAATGATGGTCAGGCCATTAATTAAGAAACAAAAGAAACATGCTCACTTTATGCCCAATGTTTCGGTTCCCTCATATCTAAAACAGGAGTTATAGTATTTGCCTTCCCACCCAAAAGTCTGGTATAAAGATGAAATAGGATGAAAAAGAGCAATTAAGAAGTTAAGATGCTGCACAGTATGATATTGTTGTTGAAAGAGCAAGCTGTTCTGACAGAATTAAAAATGTGAAAGTCCATGTAAATCATCTAGATATTTAGGCAAATACCCTTAAGCAATAAATAGAATATTAAATATCATTTACTTTTCCTTAAAGATTCAAGGTTGTCATCATGAAAATTGGTTACAGAATTGCTCATGGTCTCTGGTATATAATTTAGAAGGGGGCTGTTGTTCTGTGGCCTCCTCATTGGTTACCTAAACCAGGAGAGAGGTACTGCATTTTGTTAGGGGAACATCTACCTACCTATTTACTGTGAGAACACACCAGAATGTTTACTTGGGTACAAGGAATGTTAACTTAATAAAAGCAGACATTCACTCTCCTACCCCCACCACAAAAAAAGAGAGAGAAAGAAAGGGAGAGAGAGAATAAAAGAGAGAGGGGGGGAGAGAGAGAAAGAAAGAGAAAGAAAGAAAGAAAGAAAGAAAGAAAGAAAGAAAGAAAGAAAGAAAGAAAGAAAGAAAGAAAGAAAGAAAGAAAGAAAGAAAGAAAGAAAGAAAGAAAGAAAGGGAGGGACAGAGAAAGGGAGGGAGGGGAAGGAAGAGAGAGAGGGAGGGAAGGGAAGGGAAGGGAAGGGAAGGGAAGGGAAGGGAAGAAAAAAGGAAAGACAGAAAGAAAAAAAGACATTGCTCAAGGTGTGTCTTTCATTCTACGCTGCTCCAAGTTGCTGTGCCCTTTTCCAATTCTTAATCGTGTGTGCCTCTTTTCCATTTTTCTCTCACTGAAAGACTGTCGGCTGCCCCTCTTGTGTTATTAATGTGGTTTCCTTCATCCTTTCAGATTGCTTGTTCTCATTTTCTGCTTTGCTGCTTGGAACTGACATTAACTTGTTAACACTGTCTTTGACAGGGAAGTAAATGACCAGCAGTGGGGAGTTGCCAGGGTTTGTGGCCACCACCTTGTTGCCACTCTCTTCATTGTTGGGTCTGTTAAGTACCATGGACATTATTCTTATTTTTTTTCTTTTCCTCTGCTATGATGTTTTTTCTGTGAAGTTTATGTGATCCTGGCACTTTACTAAGACTGCCTTAGTATTTAATAGTGGCTTAGATTGTAGTGATTTAAAGTAAGTTCTGATCAGCCCTCAGCTCCTCTAGGAAGCTTTCTTTAAATAAGCAAGGGAGGTCATTTTTCTTCACGTATTAGAACTCGGCTTAATTCTGTGTCTTACCATCTCTGGCAAGTTAGTTGCATTCTTAGCTCTTCCTTTGGGTGGGAACCACACCTGTTGCCTGAAAAAGCCTGTTCTTTGAACACCCTTTGCCTACTTCTGTCCCCATTTGACACACAAGGAAACGGACTGGTTGAAGTGACAAAGCCCACATGACTTGAGGCAGGGCCTGATGGTTGCTTATGTAATCTGCTGGTATCTGACTCCGAGTTGTCTTTCCACTCATCTCACCGGTGACGTGAATCCTTACTTTTTCTCTGATAACAGATCCAGGAAAACCAAGGCAAGAGCCTACATGTCTCTTCTTAAATGGACATATTTCTGAAGACCGCCTCTCCCTGCGAGCCAGGTCTGGTGGTCCTCTCAGGTGGCCACAAACCCCCCATGTTAAATGCCAGAGTTTGTGTGCCTATGGCTATGGTTATAACTTTCTTCAAAATTTCAAAGATCTTTGGCCTTTAAAAAGTTGTTAGGCCCTGATCTATTACCGTTTATGCACTGAAGATAACATTTACCCCCACCTAATTAATACCATGTCCTAGTCGGAGGACACACCCCTGGTTGTATTTGCATGGTATGACAATAATAAGAGATTGAAGTTGAAATTTTGAAATTGTCGTGGACTGCTCTTCTATGAAAGGAAATGAGTTTTCTTTTGAAACAGACATGTGACATTTGAAAATGTCATTATACTATAAATTCAAACTAGTATTTTCTGCATTCTTAATCATTTGTCCAGCAGAAAAAGTCACACAAGAAGGTGTGGAGCTTTTTAAATTTCACTGAATCTGAGTCTCTCTTTCTGTGTCCAGTACAGTGCGGAGGAAAGCACTGGATTTTCCATGGGGGAAGGAAGAGAATTGACGCTGATTTTTACCACAGCTACAAACATCAGACACTGTGTTTAACTCATCTTTCCAGAAGGTTGCCATGCTCTAGGTAGTGAAATCGCTATTTCTTCTTAGCCATCAGATTTGCAGTTAGACTATGTGTTAAGTAATAAAGTAATATATCCATGCTTGTAAAAAAATAAAAGGAAATGGAAGGGGTTCTGTGCAGAGGAAGATGATTAAGATCTAGCACTTGGGAGTGAACCCCACAGTCTGCCACGTACTCTATTTCTTACAGCTCTGCAAGGTAGAGCTTCTTTGACCTCTGCCAGAAAAGAAAAGAATATGTAAAAGTAATGATTTAAAACTAAGTCATGCTGTATGTAGTGGAGATCTTTTTTAAACAAGCACACCATGTCTGGGCTATCTGGTAAAGCTGAAATATGTTATCAATCAACTTCTTCAACATTTAAAAGGAGAAAAGAAGGGGAGGAGCAGTGGAGATGGAGACCTTATGTTAAGTTTAAAAAGCACTAAAGGCCTAAATGTTAAAATGCAAAATTGTTATTGTGTAATTGAGGCTCTTCCACAGCTGTATTCCTTTGTGTTGTTGAATCCATTAATTTTTATGCCATATGCTTGACATAATGCACAGCACAAAATAATCCAGAAGCATGAGAGGACTGAATCTGCCATAGACAGTGCATAGCTTTGTGCTCACTGACATTCCTCAGGTTTATTATACTGGCAATTTTTTTAAGCTTCAAAACATCTAATTAGTATTTATTACCCATAGTGAGGCAAGTTAGGGACTGCACTTCTTTTTTGAATTGTTTTCCGTTAAAATGCAGATTTGTAATATTCAAATCTTGAATCTGCTTCCTAAAAGAAACATTTTACTATGAGGCTGACAGTCTGCTTAGCAGGGCGAGGCTCCATTGAGAGGAGAGAGATATATAACAATAATTTTCAGTTCTCTCCTAAGAAAAAAGAATGATTTAGATCCTTCCATCACTGAAGTCTTAAAGGTACAATAACATGGTATTATTATGCATCTTCTTACTATCAGACAAGTACTCTTTGGGGAGTTAAATTGCTTGTTCAGTTTTCTCACAAAGTCTGTTGGCCAGTAACAGACAAGATGAATGTCTTTCTCGTGTTGAGTCATGGAGTGTAACAAGAACAAATAAACATGACTAAAAGTTGGTAATCTTGCATACTGGGCACTCAGAAGTTTTGAAATAGTCCTTGCACATTTATTAAAGTAAGTAAAACATTGCAAAGGCATTCTTTTATTTTCTCTCATTCCCTTTTCTTTATTTCCTTCAACAATCTTCTCGAAAATTCTATAACTCACAACTCCACTAACAGGTACCTATGATGGCATCTTTTTCTTTGTGAGCAGCATCAAGGAAAGGCGACTTCTTTGAAAAAAGGTTGCTTTCTTCTTTATTGTAATATAGTTTTCAATACAGGAGGACTCCTGTTTGCGTATTTGATTTAAAGAGCAGAAAACCAAACAATATGTTTTTCACTGATGCCAAGGAGGGGAGGGAGGAGCATAAATTTCCTGCTCGTTAGTGACAGTCAGTGAAGGGGTACTGAGCTGCATCTGGCTGTTCGGCACCAGATGGGTATAACCTAATAATTACTTTCTGACTTCTTACTTAGTTCAGCCCTTAGATATGCAGGTCTTTACTTTCCCTATCTTATATAAAGAGGCTTGTGTACATACAAAGATGAATACTTGTAGAAGGGAGACTGTAGACTAAGAATGAAAGCAGATCAAGACAGTCATGGATGAGAAGCAAACAGAAAACTCCCCATCTGTGGGAAAACATGGAACAGCAAAACCACAGACAGGAAACAGTGCTAAATCTAAACGAGTCACAGCAGTAAGTTTCAGCAAATGGGAAAGAGAATGTAAGATGTGCTGTTTTTACCAGAGACATGTGTCAGAGTTCGAGCATCACCTACCGTAACTTCCATCTTTTCTCTCCCTTGGCCTTCCCTACTTTCGTGCTGTTGAAATTCAGATCCCCACCACCCACCTTATTTTTCCACAGTATGTCCTATGTGATCTATTCAGATCTCATTAAACTGATTTACTGGCCCCGCTGGCTCTGCTCACCCTCAGTTTATTCCTACTTTGTTTAAAATTCGGGAAGTGCTGGGGGAGGGGCAGGACATTAATCGCTGCACTTGTGCAAACGGAGTGCCAGCTGATTTATGGCAAAGGTTATAAAGGAAAAGTATTAAGTGTGCTTCATTCCATTTGGCAAAACCATCCTGCACAATGTCCACAGAAACCCCAAGAGTCCTGTTTTGTAGAAAGAAGGGGGGAAAAACTCCACCAAAGATGTGCTCTTCTTCTTTTGAGCATTAATTAAGACTGTAAATCACAGGCCACATGAAACAACTGTATACGACAGAACGTGGATGGTCCGGGGATTCTGCTGGGTTTGTGTGATCACTCTGAATACCTACACCAAAGCCCTAATGGGAGGGCAGACTTCAAAGGGCAGTTTTGGCATGAAGGAGAGGTCTGCTCCAGTGAGGCAGTGAGACAGCATTGTAAAGTACAGGCTGCATGGAAAGTAGGTGGTGGGGGACTAGAAGGCAGGGGCAAGAGGAACGAGAGTGGAGCAGTTTGTTGTGTTTTTTCATAGGAGTGCCAGGCAAGTATTAAATAATGTATCATTCTTCTGTCCTAGAACAGTGGTTTTGATTTCATCATTTGGGGAATATGTTCCAAATGAAAAATTACGTCTATTTTGGGAGAGAGAAAAATTTTGCATGTATCTTTTTTTTTAACCCATGTGAGTTATCTTTGGCTGCCTTGTTGACCATTTACCACCTCTTACTGCTGAGTTTCAGGCTCATTACACATGACCCCTTGGAACAGGTTTGCAAATAGTGAATTAATTCACTTTCCTCAGTTCAGGATCAGCTTTCAGGACCCATAGAACTGAGGTAGTATTTTATTGGAGAGCTCTTCTGCATTCCTCTTATGCCCCAAAATACATATTGAATACCTGCAATAAATATTTTGCTCTTGTCCTCTTTTTAAGGCTGATTAAACATATTCTTTGCATTCAGCAATAATATGGCTGATCCTCCATTTTACCATATACTTCTTTCTCTTCTGGTGGGACTGGTTTTCTGTTGATGTTTCTTCACATTGAGCTGGTCCAGTACCTATTGGTCCAATCATAAATATTTTTAGCACAGCATTTGAAGACTAAGGTTAAGTCCAAGTGTGTGGCTGTGGAACAAGATTGTTGTGTTAGACCTCCTATCATGAGCGTCATATTCTAACTAAGGTAATGCAACTGAGAATTATACGTGTTCTCATTGAAAATATTCCTGTCTGTGGGTTGCAACAATGAACAGTTGAACATAGCTTGAATATCCAATAACAAGGGTTTAGTTGAATAAATCAGAATATGTTCATGTAATTGAATACTAAAACACAGTAGAAATACAGACATTAATATAGAAATGTGTTTGTACCATATTAAGTTAAAAATAATAGGTATGTATTATCCTATGTTTGATTTTGTTTTTCTACTGTATTGAGGTATAATTGAAGTAAACCAAACTATACTTAATTGCAGTGTATAACTTGATAAGTTTTGGTATCTGCAGACACCTGTGAAATCATTACCACAATCAAGATAATAATTCTATCAGCCCCTCAAAAAAACAGTTTCTTTGTGCCTTTTTGTAATCCATAATCACCTCTTCTTCCACTGCTAACCACAGGCAAATGCTGGTCTGCTTCCTGTCACTACAAATTAGTTTGAATTTTCTAGAATTTTATATAAATGGTGTCATGCAGTATATATTCATTTTTTCAGCTTCTTAATTCAACATAATGATATTGAGATTTACCTGTGTTGTTGAGGTGAAGGGATTAAGCCAAAAAGAAACCCCCCAAACCCTCAGAGACAGAAAACAATGGTGGTGATGACAAGAGGGAATGGAGGTGAGCGGATAGGTAAAAGGCAGGGTTAAATGGCGATGGAAGGAGACTTGAATTGGGTGGCAAACACACAATACAACATGTAGATGATGTGTTATAGAATTGTATCCCCGAAACCTATGTAATTTTAGTAACCAATATCACCCCTATAAATTTAATTTAAAAAGATTTAAATAAAATCATACAGGCATAAAGTAAAGATAATTTTTTTAAAAGTTCATTGTTTTATGCCCTTGAGTAGTTGGCTGTTCAATTCTTGATGGTCATTATTCTACTCATATCTCTCACATAGTTCATCTGTTTCATGGCCTTTGGGAATTTCACCTAAGGACACTAAACATATTTGGTCACAGACTCAAGGGGATCCTTGCACAGATTTCTTAGCTCTTTCTCTGCACAACTCCCTACTGTTTGGTTTTTGCCATACAAATGCCAGCTGCCTCTGCCTGCTCATTCTGTATTGGCAGCTCAGGATAATGAGATTGCAGTAGTTTTTTTAGTTACCTTTCTTTGCTGGTATCTGCTAGGTGCCCCTAGACAGAAAGCTGGGTGGATTGTAGGGTTCATCCTGTTAATTTTCCATTTTTCAAGGATCACAGGTCTGTGTTCTCTATTCTATAATATTCTGAAAACATTTGTGTCACATATTTTTCCAGTGTTCTAGGTGACTGTACAGTTGGAGAACTGGTTCAGTACCAGTCACTCAGTCACAGCTGGAAATGCAAGGCACCCATGTGTATTAATTTGTGATAGTGATATCCAACATTGAGTGAGATTTATTTTTAAAACTCTCATAATGGTTTTTTAAAAAAGGAAGGGAGGTGATTCTTAGCAGGGATTATTATCTTCTTATTTCTCTGAGCAAGCAGACCACTTTAACAGTACACAGTTGGAGTGCAAAATAAGGGAGCATTAGTAGTGTGTTTCATATTTCTTTGAAATCACTTTTCATTTTTTCTTTAGGAGCTTTCTTCATTGGTTGGAGCAAACCAAACCTACTATCAAACAATTCAAATATTTTCAAATACCAGTTTACAGGATGAGACCCATGCTTCCCACACAGGCACAGGACACTTGATTTAGGATGTACGTGCTCTCTGCTAAATGGGATAGAAAGGGTCCAGCCAGGGCTTTCTGGTTTTATTTATTTATTTTTCCAAACACATTCCTCAGTAATCTCAGACAGATTCTATGGATAAAAGCAACCTGCTTCAGAATCTGGGAGAAAAACATACATCCTTGATATCTGGTCTTTCAGAATATATCTTATTATCTTCCAAAGGTCTAGTGAAGGACCACAAACAGGAAAATACAAATATAACTCAGAGAATAGGCATACAGCTGATAAAGCCCTTGCCCTTTTTTCCATCCATACTTTGGGAATCTACCAATAGTATAGCCAGGTTTGATTTTCTGCCAATGGTGGACCCAGGCTTGATTTTCAACTAGAAACTTCTAGAAGAATGCATTCAAGTCTTAACCCAGCCTTACCAACTACTTGGCTAGAACAATTCCCAGAGGTTAATTATTTTTTTACTTTAAATCTACTTTGTGGCTACTTTTTTATTGTGGTACAATATACATAATATAAAATTTACCATCCTAACGACTTTTTAGTCGTACAGTTAAGGGATCTCTAGCACATTCGTATTGTTATATAACTATCACCACGATTCACCTCCAGAACCCTTTTCATCTTGTAAAGCTGAAACTCTTACATAATATTCTCAAAGTTTATCTGTATTAGAATTTTCTTCCTTTTTAAGGCTTTATAATATTCCATTTTATATACTACATTTTGCTTAACCATTCTTCTGTCTGTGTACACTTGGGCTGTTGCCAAGGTCTAACTACTGTGAGTCACGCTGCTATGAAAATATATGAAATACATTTTTGATACTCCACTTTTAATTCTCTTAGATGTATACTCAGAAGTGGAATTTCCGGCTTTTATGTTTAATTTTTGTTCATTCTCACCCAAGGACATTTTTTCATTGTTCTCAGAAAGAGAGGAAGCAGTGGGGGTGGGGGGGGAGTTGAGAGAGAGAAACATCAGTGTGAAAAATATCAACCGATTGCCTCCCATAGGCTACCCGACTGGGGATCAGACTCGCACCTTAGGTGTGTGCCCTGACTGGGAATTGCACCTGCAGCCCTTCGGTGCATGGGACAGTGCCCCAACCGAGCCACATGAGCCAGGGCTTATTTTTTATTTTTTTAAAGGCACAACCATACTATCTTTCATAGCAACTGTACCATTTTACAGCCCCACCAACAGTGCACAAAGGTTCCATTTTACTCATAAACACTCCAACACTTGTTATGTGTGTGTGTTTTTTAAATAGTATCTATCCTAATGGGTGTGAGATGTTAATCTCATCCTGATTTTTATTTGCTTTTCCTCAATGATTACTAATGTTGAACATCTATTCATGTGCTTATTGGCCATTCATGTATCTTTGGAGAACTGTCTATTTAAGTCTTCTGCCAATTTTTGAATCAAGTTCAGGTTTTTGTTTGTTGAGTTTTAGAAGTTCTTGCTTTATATTCTGGATATTAATCTCTTATCAGGCATGTAATTCATAAATATTTTCTCCCATTCCATATGTTGTCACTTCACTCTGCTGATAGTGTCTTTTGATGCAGTTTTACATTTTTATAAAGTCTCACTTGTCTACTTTGTTTGGTAATAATGTATCTCAGTGTGAATCTCTTAAAGTTCATTTTATAGGAGTTCACTGAGCTTTTCAGTTGTTTATATTCATATCTTTTGTCAAATTTGGGGATTTTTCAGCCATTACTTCTTTAAATATTCTTTCTTCCTGTTTCTCTTTTCCTTCTGGGACTTCCATGATGCATGTTGATCTATTTGAGTTCCAAAATAATTACATTAGACAGACTTTTTTTAGTGTGATTAATGTCTAGTTAGAGAGACAGATTCCTGGTGCTTCCTAGTCTACCATCTTCCCAGAATCTTCTCCCCGAATTGCCATTTTGAGCACATATATTTTATCTTTCTACATGTGTTTTCAGAAATCTTATTTAGATTTGCATAGAACTTGACAATCCTAGTGACCCATTTCTAGAGAAGATCAAATGAATAATATACAAGTGTATGTTTTTATTACATTTAGAAAATAACTAAGGTTATCTTCTTTCTTGTTTATACTCTTTATCAGTAGATCATAAACTTAGAAAGAGTAGAATTACGTGAAGTTAAGCATTCCTTTTGATTCCTTGGGGTCATCTCTACCTTTTCAGTGTGTATTGGAAGGGTGGGGAGAGACTAAGAGGTTTCATCAAAGAACGAGGACATTTTTTAAGAAAAAAGACTGGAGCCTGGCTGGTGTGGCTCAGGAGATTGAGTGCAGGCCTGCAAACCAAAGGGTCATTGGTTCAACTCAGTTGGGGCACATGCCTGGGTTGTGGGCCAGGTCCCCAGTGGCGGGTGCTCGAGAGGCAACCACACATTGATGTTTCTCTCCTTCTCTGTCTCCCTCCATTCCCCTCTCTAAAAATAAATAAATAAAATATAAAATATATTTATAAAAATATATTTTATATATTTAAATACATTTTAATATAAAAATATATAAAATTTAAAAATATATTTTAAATAAAGTATTTTTTAAAGAAAAGAGACTGGTAGGCACACTGTTGTGGATATAGATTCTATGCCAAGAATATAAAATTATACTTGGTCTGTGTATTCATATAAGTTGGTCTTAAGTTTTTCTTTCACGTAAGAAACAAGTGACTCAATCCTTGTTAGAGTTTCATAAATTTTTATATTAACTACCATACGGATTATAGGAAAATGAGTTATCATTTATAGTTACTCTTTTGGTTACTCAAACATGTTTGTGAAACATGCCAACTCATCAGATAAGGCTATATTCCTCAACCTACTCATTTCAGGGAACAACGACAGCTATTTTTTTTCTTTTTATTTATTGTTTCTATTTTATAAGGATTGAAATATAGGCCACCTGGAATTCACTTCCTTCTATCTCTTCTTATCATTGAATCCAATTGTATAATTTTACTCCTAATGTGTTCAGTGAAACATGATTAAAATGTTAGTTAAAAAGTTAAAATAAGCTAGTTTGCAAAAACAATAGTACTAATTGGGTTAGTCACAAATCTATTGTCATATAATATTAGAAATAAGTCTTTCTTACTGACATCCCTGACTTAATCAGTTAGCTAGTCCTTAGCGGCTTAGTGAGATTGTGTTTACCCTATTTTCCAAATGGCAATTAAGGAATGATTTCATTTCGTAATAAAGGTTTGCCTGTGAAATCCCTCTGGCTTGTCTACCCCTGTGAATTTTCTGTCTCCATCTTTTACCCTCCCCTCCCCACACCTCTCTGGAAAGCCTTCTCCTGTCCCCCGACCCTGAAACCAAGGCTTTCTAAAGAGTCCCTGTGTGTTTGTGCAGTGGACAGTAAAGAAGAAATGATTAAGCAGCCAAATGTTTGAAATCCAGCTAAATGCATGGATTATCATCTGTTTAACTCCTTATCTTGACCCAAGGGGGCCTTAATGGCTAGGACCTATTGTTCTCCTTTTCTTGACATTAATGAAGAAATCAGAGCATCCCACTAAGAGCAACCTGCTGAAACGATTTATTTGTCCCCTCCTTTCCAGGATCCTTTCAGATAGACTAGAACGACGGAGAGTATGGCATGGTTAGAATAAGTCCGCATGTGCCTGCCTGCCTGCCTGCACACACTAACGCAAGTGCATCTCCTCCTACTGCACTCAAGCCAGGGTGTATTTAGCTTCTAATAAAAGCATGGGGCTTGCAGACAGTCTGCTTAAGAGATACGCTCCTAGTTTCTGTTCTATTTTCTCAGTGATTAAGAATCCTTTCGACCTGCAGCTTCTCCGAGTACACAGGCTTTCCAGTTCAAACTGGTATCCTTGGGGCTCAGGTGTAATCTACATACATACCTGGCTGTAGTAGATCAGAAGGTTGTCTATTTCTTATTTTAATAGAAGAATTATTACTAACTTGCATTTTAATGAATTAACATTTTCAATGTTAGCATTGTGTATATCCTTTATTACTTCCTTCCATGCTGATATGATTATGAAGAACATATAGACTGTTTTTTGTCATTGTTTTTGAAAATTGGGTCATATGATATAGCTTGCTTTTCTTAATGACTAGAAGGTGGAAACCTTCTAACACCATTATTATAGATCCAGCTTCTATTTAATCTGTGCCCAGCATTCATTGGTTTGGCTGTACTACAGTGTATTCAACCATTGCCTGTTATAAGCATTTAGTTTCCTGTTTTTCCCCCACTAAAAACAACACAACATTCCATGAGAGGCAATAGTAACATGGATTCTGAAGTTGAAGTGCTTGAATTAGAATTCTGTAATACCACTTACCAACTTTCGCAGCAAAGACGACCACTTGTCTAGCCATATGGCAAAAATAATTCAGCTCATGTATTCAGCTCTGGTTGGAAGAAGAGGTCAAGATACTCCTTCAGGCTGTGTCCTTCTTGAGGGGATGGATGAGGATATCCAAGGATTCTGTTTGGAGCCTGAGGGCTAAGAATTGTGTATCTTGGGGTCAACTAGGATTCCACCCAGATTTCCCCAGGTCTGTCCATCCAGGTCTTACCTTCCGGCAGGCAGGCCCAAAGCCTCCCTCCTGCGTCTGAGCCTGCTAGCCCCAGTAGTTGCTTTGTACTGGGATTGGGGTGGAAAGGGAAGTGGAAACCCTGCAAGCTGTATCTTTCAAACCCCTGTCCAGAAAAACAACTATCTACCTTAACTTGGCTTCACAGAAATATATTTTCCTTCTTAACTAAAGGTAAAACATGTCTTGAATCTACTTTTAGTAGTGGATAATTAAATCAGAATAGACCTTGATTGCTGTAAAGTCATGGTAGCTAGCTCTTACAATGCTAGGCAAGGCTTGGAATTACTTGTGCATGTACTGGCGTTACCTGAGTACATAATTAAACAAGAAAAAGAACAGAATTATTTCTTGTGTTGAATGTTGTCTCTTCCCCCACAGGGTCTTTTGGGCTGGGTTTACTGTTCATGTTATATGTCTCTCTGTTACTTTTTATTGTCATTATTCATTTGAGAGACTTTTCTTCTGGATAACACAAAATCTCCCCCAAGTCCTACCCTCAACGATGATGATTTTCCACATGGCTCAAAGCTTAATATGACCAGGACCTGAATAAGTTAGTTGAGGAAGATTCTGAAATTTAAAAAATATCTAAATCCAGTCTATCTCAAATAATGATTTTTTAAAGCCATTGCTTTAGGAAATTACTATTTATGATGATATTTTTAAATTTTCCATTATTTCAAAGTGTGTTTTTCCCCTGAAAATTAAAACAATATATGCCACCTGTAAAGAGGTTGGGAGCTACCAAAAATGATAAAGATCAGCATAAGCCACCTGGGGTGTCCGTAGAGAAGGCACAAAGCAGTTGTCTGGGCATGATGGAGCCCTCCTGTTCCCTCACGGTGCTGGTGGTTACAGGAATCTGTACCTGTGTTAAAATTCACAGAGTTGTACACACCCCCAACAAAAATTCTCTTTATGATAATTGAAAAAAAAGTTAAATAAAATGGAACTATCTATAATTTCTCCCCCTAGTATGAATCATTTTTAACATTTCAGTGTATTTCCTCCTTGTATTTCTGTGACTGTAACTACAGAGGCATTTCTCTGATACAAAGTTGGTATTATATGTTTATGTACATACTGACTTTTAATATCTTAAGCTCTTTTTTTACCATTGGCCAAGAAGTTCTGCCTGCTTCAACTCCTGTCCCTTGGCCAGTCCCCGCCCCCCGTGGCCCTTCAGCTCCAGAGCGCACCCAGCCCTCCTGACACGGGGGCCCCTCCTTCCCACCCAGCCTTGCTGCCACCTGGGTGCTCTCCTTCCTCCCCAGCCTACAGGGCTGACGCCTTTAAGCTTCACCTTAAAAGTCACCAGTCTTCTGGTGACCAGTCTTCTTTGAGCACTCAGTTCCCTTCCATTCTCCTTTCTCTACCATAGCACCCTCTCCTTTTTAAAAATAGTTTCTTTTTATTGTATTTTCCCATTGCCATTTATCCCACATATTCCCTTCTGCATCTCCACCTGCTCCTTCCCCTACAATCACCACACTGTTGTCCATGAGTTCTTTTTCTTTTATTCTTTTTTTTTGGCTCATAGTTGGTTATTATGTTTTTACACTGCTTATTTTAATGTCAGTCTCTCCTGCTTAGTGATAAGCTCTACTAAAAGTCAGGAGCATGTCCGTTTTGCTGAATACTGTATACCCACTGCTTAGCACAGTGCCTAGTGCCTGTGGGTACTACTCAATAAATTATCATTGGCTGGTTAGCTGACTGAATGAATAAGAGCTATCATGCTGTAACAGGACATAGACCTACTGATTACAAAGACATTTTAATGAAATTAATTGTAAGTGGCATTGAAATTGGTTAGTGACCATCTAAATTTGACAAGATGGGTTGAGATCACCTTATTCTACACTGGAGCGAGTATCTTAAAGTCTAAGGGAAGGCTTTTTCTCATTTTCAGTTCTTTTCTGTATTGGTTTGTGCCCTACCCCTCCCCTCACCCTGTGCATACAGGTGTGTTTGCCAATGTATATCTTTATATTTTCTAAGTTACTGGTTTTACAGTTTTCCATTTCTTGGCAAACAAAAGCTTTAATTTTTGTTTCTCACACCAACCACTTTCCCTGTTTGTTTTTTCCTTTTTTGTTGTTACCTATTCACCCCAAATCCTGTTGCTAAAACTCTGTAAATTTGGCTGTCAAATGTCTAACTCCATTTCTCTTCCTTTGAACTGTTTAGAAGAGTTTAAAGTTGTAGGTAAAATTTGACACAAAGTTATCTTTGTGGGTTTTCTTGTGTTGTTGTGTGTTTGTTTAATAAATGCCTTCATATACTTTGCCAAGAGAAGCCAGAAGTTAACTGTCGCTTCAGTGCATGCAACAGTCCTATCCAGGGCAAGCATTTGGATGTGGGGTGAACAGGACTGCTCAGTACCTGGTATCAAATCATATAACCTCTTCCTATCTTTCAATTCCTTTAATCTTTTGCTAATACTTCCTAGAAAGTCTTAATTGTCGGATCTAAAGTGGATCAAAGACCCAGACCTGAAAGGTTTGGATCGTCCCACTCCCCTCGTAGGTGAGAATGAATCACTGCCATCCTAGGGGATTGTTAAGCCCAGGTACAAGCTTGACAGTCATCAAAGACACAGTTAAATCAGGGCCCTTCTCGAAGGACATCCTACCTGCTTAGATAAGGCCCAGGAAAGGAGGAAAGATCACTCTGATTTCCAGTGAGAATCAGGCGATAACAAAAAGGGAGTTGACAACATTTTTCCTGACGTTCCCCCCACCCCAACCACCTCAGAATGGGAGAAAAAAGTAAACACATAGACACTTTCAGAAACGTCACTTTCACTTCAGAGTGACTGAAACCCAAATGTTTAGAAATGTTAAATCCAAGTTAACCCTTAAAGATGACATAATTGTATACATCAGAAATGAAAAATATGGCACTAGAATATTTCTTAAGTAATTAAACCTTTACTTTTATCTGTTTGGAAGTCACTGTAGCAAGAGAATGTATCTTATCAAGGTTTCAACCAATTCAGGAACAGTCCCAATAAAACACCCTCATAACTGTGACATTTTCAGGTGAGTGAGAATAACAGCAAATTGCACAAACTGCAACAGAGAGACAGGGGCGTCAGTAGGATTCAGAACTTGGATTAAGGGTCGTAAGTCCATGCTTTTACTGCTTCCCTTAAGATATGTGGTTAAAAAAATGAGTTTCATATTAGGCTGTTTAAAAAAGCAAACACACTTTATTTAGTTTGGTAGATTTTCTTCCTGGTGTCTGAACTATGCCCTCATTTATTGTGGCTTATTCAAAACAGCATATTTTAGAGCAATAATTATGGTGTGGATGATCAACAAGGCTAAATATATGTGCCATGCTGATCTTTGCAGTGTCCTGAAAAATCAGTGTTGGTCTCTTTTATTTGTGGCTACAACTAGTTAAGAAGTGTTTTAGTAAAATCCTTGTTGACATTCAAGGATTTTTATCCTAAGAAACAATGGAGGGACCAGAGCTAAATCTATCTTCATGGGCTGTGTGTGCGCATGTGTGTGGTGCTATCATTGCTTCTCTCTGAAATGTGATGGATAAAATAATACACAGAAGTAAGAATCTATTTCTTTGTGTTCCAGTCTGATGAAGGTATGAAGAGTGGTTTAGAAAAAACTGGAATTTTTTTCCAGTTCAAATTTTCCCTTTATTTTTGTTTTTTAATTGTATTTTTTCCATTACCATTCATCCTCTCCTATATATATTCAAAATGGATTAAAGGCATAAATGTTAGACTTGAAACCATAAAAATCCTAGAAGAAAACACAGGCAGTAAGATCTCAGACATGGCTCATAGCAATGTTTTTTCTGACATATCTCCTTGAGCAAGGGCAACAAAAGAAAAAATAAACAAATGGGACTACATCAAACTAAAAAGTTTTTGCACAGCAAAGGAAACCATCAACAAAATGAAAAAACAACCCACTGAATGGGAGAACTTGGAATGTTAAAATCAAGCTAAGTGTAGAGTTTACCAGGCAAAGCCTCAACCAAACCAATGTTTGTATTCCAAACACATGTTCCAAGTAACAATTAGCCTCTTCTCCCCGACCAAGGCACACTGGACAGATGCAGAGCTTACTCTGGGTCCTCATGGGCAATTTTATTATAAAATACACACTTACACCGAGTGACACTAAATATGTGATTTTTTTTACCTTGAGTGAGACAAAGAATGCATCATTATTAGAGGAAAGAAAAATGATAGTCGTGATTCTAGCATAGCTGCTTTAGAGAAGAAAACACACACACAAAAACCTTGGTAGGATGCTAATCATCCTACCTAGGGCCTATTCTGAAAAGCCCTAATTAATGTAATTAAAATCTGTCAGATCAAGCTGATTAGCCTGATACTCAAGCCAGAGCAGAGGGAGTGGGGCTCCTGGGGGGAGGGGAGGCAGTCACCGCCAAGGTGAGGTTAGCTTTCAGAAGGAGGTGGTTGGTCTCCAAGGTGATCAAAGCAACTTGTCTTTCATTTCCATGGAATAAGGACAGTGGGCTCCTGGCTGCAGATCTGGTTTCCTGCGTCTCTAGTTCCTGGCACATACTGAACCATTCAGGTGGGAGCAGCAGGCCCTTTCTGGGCAATGATGGAAGGCAGTGGAGGAGGCTGCTTGTCTTCCCTCTTCGACAGCTAGAATTCAGTTGCAGCATTTTTCATCCCCTGGCAATCCCCGGTCTCAGTCTTTGGCCATGACCACTGACACAGGGGCAGGAGGGAGACAAAGGCCATGTCATGTGATCGAGATAGTGCTGTTGACAGAGGCCTCTCTTTTGGATCCACATTTGAGGGTGGGCGAGCCACGTGGCCTCTGCCGGGGCCGCGGTCCTGCGATGGGGAGAGGGAGCGCTGTGCTCCGGGCGGTTCTCTCAGAGGTCCAGAGGAGGCTCCCGGGCCGCCTGAGTGGAAAAGTGAGTATGTCCCCAACAGTGGGAGAGAGCCTTGGTCTACGCAAATTAAAGAAGAATGAAGGGCAAGGAAATTCGGGTTAAGAAATTCTCTGAGCTTCTCATTGTGTCCTGAGAATATCTTCTTTCCTAGTGACATTTTTAGGAAATGTAAGGAAAATGGCATTTCCCCTACTAACAGCTATTTTGAAGTTTCAAGTAAGATCATCATAAATATTTTTTTTATTTCTTTAATGATTACGTATCCTGGGTCTTCATAATTATTTAGGCATTGTATCTATTTTGATTGTTTCTGTTAACACCTGAATCAGAAATACTAGGAAGGAAAAAAAGAATAATGGTGGAATGAGGAAAGAATTTGAAATCTCAATTTTCACCTTAATCGTAAGTACTGCCTGTAGTATACTTTTGTTTTTAGTCACAGCTTAGCAATTTCAGTTTATGCAATTTCTTTTGTTTTGAGGGCAGTGAGAGAAGTAGTTAATTTGCGTTTTATTGGCATGGTACTTTTAAAAATAGTCTCTAGTGTGAAATACATCTTTGGTGGACTGGCCTGGAGAGAGAGAGAGAAGACACACGAACAGTTGGTCAAAAGATAAATTGAGAATTGCCTATCTTCTTTTCATTGTGTGTGTGGCTTAGCTAATCACACCAGAGCAGGACATAAAGAGGTAAATCTTTGTTATAGGGAGTTGATTAGGACTTCCCAAGAGAAAATGTGCGTTGGGGTGGCAACTGAAATGGCCTCTCCCAATATCCTCATCTTCAGAGTTTCATTTTGCTACAATCTCTCATAATGGTTGCACCGAAGGAATAAGAATAGTGTGGACTTTCACTGAAACTGTAGCACCAATAGGAAGATCATTTAAAGTAACAGAGCATGAGAGCAAGAACTTGAGAAGCCTGGATGGTTGTCAGTTTTTGCTGTTCATTAGCCAAATGAGAGCAAATCCCATACCTCTCTGATTCTTGTTTTTTTTTTTCAGAGCTACAATGAAGGGGCTGCTTGTAAGAACTGCACAATTTTAAAATCTGGGGTATTCTAATAAGTAGATTCAACATAGAGTTATAGTCTTTTTTTTTTAACTGTAAACCTTCAGATTTGGCACTGAAACAGCTTATGCCAGAAATTCTAAAATGTAGCAGCAAATAGTAAATGAGTGTTAGGGCTTTCATATTTCATTTGGTAGGAGTGACAAGAATTTGGAAAAATTTCTTCCCTTTTCCAGACTTCTGATGGCATGGGCTCCGCATTTCTGAAAACTTCTCTTGAAGAAGCAACGTGTGCCTGGAGAAGGGCAGGACTCGGGCACTCGGCACTGACCACACTGCGTTATTGTCCTGTCAGCAGCTTAGCTCTGTCCACGCTGTACACAGCAAGCCAACCCAAGCCTATGTTTGACTTAACCCCCGTTTTTTGCAGTTTCACAATTTTATGGCTCTTCTTGTTGGATTGATATCCTTGAAAAAGACAGCTCAGTTCAGTTAGTGAACCTGCAGTAAAGAGTGGCTGCCTGGTCAGCACAGGGTCTTATCAGGAAAGAAATGTGTTTTATGGAATGCTGAAGGCCAGAGAGGTAACGGAAGGCGTTTCTCTTTCCTTGGGGTTACTTGTGACTTAACCTTTTCCATTCCTTAGTGTTTCAGAGCTCTTTTCTCTAAATGTGGGGGATATGCTTTCCAGCTACATGGCACGCCTTTGGAGGCAGCAGAGTCTGGGGCGAGTGGTGAGGGTTGAGTTGTGAAGACACCCATTCTAGAAAGAAAACTAGTTGCGACCCCCAAAGCTCATTATGCTACCTCTCCTGTTTCTATAGAGTGGAGCTTGGAAACAAATGTTAAAATTTAGAACTTGCTTTTACCAACAACCCTTAGGCGGCTGACCTAATTGTATACATTGTATTTCTACAAGGACACGATTCTCCATGCATCCCTTTAGTCATTAAACACTTGCCTTCACTCCCCTGTCCAAAGCCTTGGTCTTCACTTTGTCTCTTGGCTACCTCTCTTCTTGCCCCCAACCCTTTTCTCCACGTCATAGAATGGGGTTAGTCCAAAGTTCTGAGCAGAGCAACTTTTCCAGACATACTTCCCTCAATGCTGTAGGGTGCTTCGTTCGAGCCAGTGCGGACAGGAGGAGGCCTGCGCCCTTTACTTCCTCTCCATCTTTACTTGCTGCCCGACAGCTGCTGGAGTCCACCTGTGGTGCTACCATCTCCCACCATATTCTTTGAGGCTGAACTCACATGCCACCTTCTCTGCCACCTGCCTCGATTGTTCTTTCTTCTCCTCCCCTCTGCCACTCCTGTGTCCCTTTTGTGGCATCTCTCACATCCTTCGGAGGACTGCACGCACATGCTCAGTACTATGCCGAACTGGAAACTTGCGCCCAGGGGCAAAATCATAATTTATCTTGTCGCCTTTCTCAGTACCTGGTACCTGTGTCCATGGTAACAGCTGCCTGCTGAGCTAGTGAATACAGGAAAGAATAATGGTGGCCTTTACACTGCCATTCAGTGTGGTCCCTCCTTTTCCTGAATCAATGTTTTTGTTACCTTTTTTTTTTTTGGCTTTGATAACTGTATGTAAGTGATCAGGAATTTCAAACACACACTTTACCCCCCACACTAATCTTTATGCCACTTCTTCAGTTCTCCTACAAGTATGAAATAAATTATTTGAAATTCCAAATGATTAAGAGTTGGTGGAGAGTAACATTGGAGGTGACACTGAGTGAGGAGTTTGCTCGGAGTCTCCACTCTGATGCTAGTGGGGCAGAAATTGGCAGAAGTCACCCACCCCACCTGGGCTTTGTTTCCACTTCTGTGAAGTGAGAGGATTGGACCGACAGGCAGAGGCTCTCAGACATGGGCCTTGGATCCTCTCGTGGCCTCCTTAGCCAGACTTCCACTTTTGTCTACTAATCAGTGGTGGCTCCGCTACCAAAAACAAATGTTTGGATACTGTTATTCTATACTACATTATCTCTAAGTTTCCTTACAGAATTCTAGAATTGTGTGATTTTAAAAGAGCATGAGAAAAGCTTTACTCAAATTAGAATGAAAGCCTAAAAAGGAAGTGTTACACATAGGAATTTTTTAAGCTAGAGCTATTTATGGTACTTTAAGATATAAAGTCTTGTGGTTCTTTTTGTTTTTTATAATTATTCTTTTGGAAAAAACCATCAGCTTATTTGAAAATAATGTATGCTACTGAGCTGTCAGCTTTGGAGGCCTGCTAGGTCCTCTCCCTTCAACCATTTCATGTGTTAGGACGAACCTCCCTCCCTAGAGAAGGCTGTGCACGGACTCGCTGGTTTGCATTGGCGTGGCTCACAGAGTTATACCTTCAAAACATATTTTCTAAACATCAGGACTTAGTTGGGTTTTGGCCGTTCTCTTTTTTCTTCCTGAGGTAAAAATAAAGTGAACCAATATAGCAACACCTAATGTATTGAGAGAAACAATGTTCAGAAGTTACAAATAAAAGAGAAAAAAAATTTAAAGTCATGTCCTTAAAGAATTTTATACTTCTATTTATAATCTAGTGATACTTGGAAAACAATTTATAAAAATATATTGGGAAGAGGTACACTCATAAAACCTTTCCCAGTGATTGATTTTGCTCCTTTCCCAGTGATTGATTTTGCTCCTACAGCTGTAGTGCTGTATCGGGGTTTTTTTTTAAATCCTTCTAGAAAAGTCAGATTTTATCTCTTATAAGTCCACAATGTTGTCCATTCAGTTCATGTACTTTTTGCGTTCAGAGCCTTTGGGCCCAACTGAAGAGAAGCTTAAGAGAAATCAGAAAGCAAAAAAAAAGTCTCCTTAATTATACCCAGGAGTAAAAAGCATGGAAACAAGAACATGTGCCATGTAATATGGCCCTTGTTAATTGTTAACTCTTTGAGTCAGCCCTGGCTCCTTAAACAAACATAACCATAGTGGGATGGGTCTTCCTTCCCCTGTGGACCCAGGCTTATGGACTAAGCTGAAGGATTGAGGCCACTCTTCCCCAGACTTAGAGGGTGGACTCACAGCAGGAGGGCTTTCACTGTCTCTTCAAACAGGAAGGGAAGGAGTCATGTTACTTCAACTGCTATTTTCACATAAAGAAGGCAGAGAAGGGGGACTGGTTCTGTAAATGTCTTTCGGATCATAGGGTAGCTGACCTGGCTTTCTCAGCTGTTATTTTGCTTGTTTAACTGACCCGTTGTCTGAACAGGTGTGTGGTGTGGCAAAGGATTGCTTAGGATAGCTGGCATAGCTTTCTTTTCCGGGCAGGAAGTAGGCCACAGCACGGCTTGTCCAGGAAGATTCTGCAGTCTGAGCCTTTGAAGGGGGAAATGATGCTGAAACCTCATTTTTCTTTCTAGAAGGCCAAAATTATTTTTTTGAAAAGGTGAGTGAACCTATGGTGGTTACACTGTATATTGGGAATGGTGTTGCCTGTATATTTTCTGGGTAACAAATTTGTTTTCTTTCTTTTCCTATATTTAAATTGGATCATTAAGATTCACATTTTTAAAGAAATTTAAAGACACACAAGGACAAATACTGTGTGATTTGATCTGAGGTACTCGGAATAGTCCAATAGACCAGAGGGACCAAGGGTCGGGAGCAGCGGGAAACGGGGAGCTGTGCAGTCTGTTTGGGGAAGGTGGGCAGTTCTGGAGGCGCACTGTGGTGATGCTCACACAGCAGTGGGAAGGGGCTTGGTACCACTGAACTGCACACTGGAGATGACTGAAATGGCTATTTTTATGATGTGTGCATTTTGCCACATTTTTAAAAACCAGCTATTGTAAATACCGTGTAAAGACATCATTGCTGTAGAACCTACCAAAGGAAGCTGCGGACTGTGGCCTGGGGACTTGGAGGCCATCGTGGTCATGGCACAGCCATTGGTTACTGTTTAAAGTGAGCCGGGCATGTTGACAGTACTTTTTACTCTATGGAATATTTTCCAAATCCTGTGTGTTAAAGGGATGGTCTTGAATTTCTAGTTAACAGATGCCATTTTTAAAAATCTTTTATGCTTTATGTGCTTTACATTTATCTAATAATTCTAAAAATAATTACCAACTTGATGGTAATAATACATATTTTACCACATCAGACTGGCATAAGAAAATAACCAGCATATTAAATTCAACAATTATCTTGGATTCTTAGCTGGAAGACAAATTGTCTCCTGGTGGCTGGCAGTTGATGAAGCATTTGGTGGGATGGCAGATTTATACCCACATACTTTAACTAGGTGTGTTTAAATCATATAACTTTAAAAATCCATGGTCATAATCCAGTGATTATTAAAACTTAAAAACTACATTATTATTTTCTATAATTTTGCTCCTTAATTTAAAGTGATTTTTAGAGTTAAAATATTAATTATATTTTAATTAATTTGCATTTGGAATAAATTTATTCTTTTATCTGAGTCAGTTTAGGCAAACTGGACCCAATTTCACTGCCTGCTGTCCCCGGTGGTTTTATTTACAGCAGTTTTAGGAGCTTGGCCAGTGAGCTCTGCCTTGGCAATCCCCTTCTCTGCTCTGCCTCCCTCCACAGAGGAGAAGAGGGTCTTTGCAGTCTAGTATCAAATAATTTAATTTGAATTTGTAGTCAAAACATCTTTGAATCTGGTGGACTCCCTTAATGGAAACTAAAACTCAATCAAAACTTAGAATGAAGCAGAAAAGCTAGTAAGTAATCTCTTTTGAGTAGCATTCTGCCCTTTATATGTATATTTTTGTTCCGTCTATGATTAAAAAAAAGAGAAAACACCTTTGAGACCCAGACTATAAATATATAAATATACTATTCTATTATATCCTGATTCTTTTAACTCTTTTAAAAATATATACTTTTTATTAGTAACCACAGATGTTGATAAACTTTTAAATGCCAGTACTCTAAAGAGGCTTGCTGTTCTTATTGGAACACCGCCCTTGAGTAAAAGGGTTGAAGTTGAAATTGGGTTCCCTGAACTGAGAGGGGCTTCCTGAATAAAAGTGTCTTGGCTAATGTCCTTTTTATGGTTTATTTTAGCAGTAGCACTGTGCCTCCCCCAAATGTTTACAATACTCTGTTTGGGTAGAAAGTTCATGCCTTCGAGCATCCTTAGCCCCTGGTTTACAGAGTGGTGGGGTAGTTTGAATGAGTGTCTAGAGTACAAAGGTTATGAACTACTTGTAACAACTTCCAGAATAAAAGCCCCTCTGGGGTTTCACTGCAGAGCATGCTCTTTGGGTTGGTCTCCTTTTTTTTCATGGAGACTAAATTCTTGGATCATAGGTCATCTGCTTGGAGCATCAGTCTGACCACTGCTTGGCAAGTGCCTGACTCAAGACTGATGATGGTGTTTTGAGGTAGCTGTTATTATTTGATTGTTGCAGACAAACAGAGAAGAAGATCATCTCAAAGATTTTACACAAACATTTGTGTATTAAAAAAACTGAAGGAAGATATCAATTCAGATATTTTACAGAAGGGGTTTTAAATGCTTTTTGAGTTCAAGTAAATGATTTGTCTCTTATTCTTCTTAAAAGTATTCTTAAAATCTTGTGTATGTGTGCCTGGTTATATATCGACAATCAGATTGCTACTTGTTCCCATCTATCTGTCTCTCACTTAAAACTAATTCTGAATTGTGTGTGTGTGTGTGCGTGTGTTGGAGGGGAAGGTAAGTGTCTTTGATGGTACTGGGATTTCTTTCAAGATTTTTTTTCAAGAATATGTGAAATATTTAAAAGACCATTTGATGGATACTAAGCATGAATAGCTCAACTGAAATAATAAATTGTATATGTTTTCTTTTGTGTTTACAAACTAATGTATTAAAGACTTGGACATTTCAGCCTAAGAAGATTGGTGTCAGATTAACATGTAAACTTTAAGAAGATAAGGACCATGTGCATTTTAACTTCTATAAGTAGAACTAAAAATAGCTACATGCAACTTAATTATTTTATGGTGATTATAATGAATCATAGCTGCATGTTCTAATGAAAAAGGGGAGAGGAGCTTAATTAAATGTGTTTCAGAGTTTTCTATGCCAAGAAAAGGCATACATTTCTTTTCTTTTTATGGGACTAGTGTATATGTGTTCCTTTATAAGAGAAGAGGGACATACAGGGTTCTGACATTTCCATACACAACATTTTATGTAAGACATCACTACCATGAATACTTGACACTTGGTCTATATCCTCAGGACAAAATATGTTGAAATGGTCTGTACTGCTATAGGATTTGTGGCCGGGGTTTCATCAACGAACTAAAACTTCTCACTGTGGTCTGTCCTGGATTAGAAGAGCCAAGGAGGTAAACCATAAGCATAGTTCCACCTCGAGCTTTCCAGCACTTAATGGGTTAGGACTGGGTCCACCACACCCAAACTGCTCGCCCTTCCCTGTATGTTGGTGTCTTTGCAGAAGGTGTTGTTGCGAAGGATGCCCCTTCCCACTCAGGGCTTCTTGGGTCAAAACTCCATGTTTAACAATTAAAAGTAGCTACCAATAAAACTTCCCTAGTGCTTTGGTAGGAGGTGGGACAGTAGCCTTAAATATACATCTGATAATGCCCTACTTTGCAGTTTGGTGAAACAAAAAGAAAAGGGCTTCTAGAGAAATACTATTTACTTTGATTTTGTTATATTTGAGTGAACAATATGCTGTCATCATATCAGGAAAACACGGAGTTGTCGTGCTTCATTATATGCATGAGACGTGTTATTAATGTGGATGGGGCCTAGGGTGTCATGAGCAACCTGGTTCACTATTGTAACTAGTCGTTGATACAACTCTTATGTTTTATCTTTTTGTTAGAACATTTTAAATGGAAAATATTCATCATTTGTCTGAATTCTTTTTAAAAAGAAAGAGTGGAATATGCATTCCTTTGAAAACCCTGCAGATTAGGCTATCAGCACAGTTAAAACTCCAGGGACCTTGTGGCTCCCTAAGTTGCTGATATCTATTTGTGAAGTGTTGCAAGAGTTTGCTAATTAAACAATTCACAAGGTGTTTTGAGCAGAACTTGTGAACACTTCACCGATTGAACAATTTATTGCTGCAGTTGAAAAAAGTTAGTTGGTGTTCATTAACTAACTTTCTTGCCAATGTTTCTGGAGAACCATGGGTCCAAGTCCTGGTCCGTGACTAGATTTTCAAAGGGTTCCTAGTCATTATTGACACTGTCGTTGCCAACATGCCTGTTTTTCATTCAAAACACTCCTTTCAAAAACCATCATTTTGCTGAATGTGCAAATTGGAGTTAAGAAATAAGACTTTTGACAGGGAGGCCAAATAAAATTATAAAGCCACATATATGGGAAGGGGATTGCAAGAGAGGTTCATTCTTAAGAACAAACATCAGATGTTTTACTCAAGGGGAAAAAAAGGCCATTGTTTCCAATATAAAGGTAGAAATTGAGGTATTTAGGATTAAAAGAAAAGACTTTCAAGTTAAGAATGTCCATATCATAATTCTTAGCAGATGAAGCTACAAAGCAGTTTTACTTCATCAGTTAAGCACCAGCTTCCATCACCAACTCCTTGTTGTTACAGTCTAGCAGGATGTTGGGCGCTGGCTTTCTTCCTCCGGTGGCCAGTGCCAGTGAGCCCTCACTGGGGATGGGAGGAAGCACAGGGAGTTGGGACTGGGACCCACGGATCTCTAAGCAGATACGGGCAGTTTCTGGTCTCTCCACCTTCCTGACTCCTCTCCTGCACAGGTGATTTGACTTAAACTAATCGGCCATTTTTTAAAAATGCAGTTAGTAGAAATATTAATCTAAGCTTGGCAAGAGTGGAAAAACTGTCTCACTCAGGAGATACCATATCTAATCCACTCACATGCGCTTTAATCCCTCAGACCCTTAAACCACACGAGAACCAACCACTCAGAAGCAGCAAGTGAAGCTCCTGCAAAGGAAGTGGGTTTGAGTCTATTTGCCCTTTGTTGTGGTCAGTAAAGGAAACTACTTGTGCTTTTTAATTAGAAGGGTGGGACCAGAGTCATCTTAATTGCAATTTAAGCTATAACGTAAAGCTTTTAAAGAATGGTTTAAAAAAATTCATTTACATTCTCTCCTGCATTCAATCCCCAGCCTTTTCTTTGAATGACTTCTCATTGTCCATATTCTCATTGCATACTTAACCATTCCTCCAGGACCATAGTTGTTCAGTCTTCTCAGTCATAAATGTTTGAAGTTGCAACACTGCTTGTTTGTCGTTTAGCTTGTGAAGGTGCCCGAAGTGTGCATGGCCCTGGTTGGTGAGAATGCAGGGACCCTGGGTGTGCCTTTTGTTTTCAAAATGGAGATTTCAGAAGTGAATCACAAAATATGAATTCAGCAGTGCAGTGCATGTTTAAAATAGCCAGAAAGAGTTTATCAGAAATTGCAGACAGCTGCTTGTGCTAAGTAGGATTTATCCTTAGAACTAGACAAGGAAATTTGTACTTCCTGTTTTAATTAGAAGGGACTTTCACGACATAAGAAAAAAGGCATGGTTTGCCCCAAAGACATGCATCTGCTTTATATAAAAATAAATGCATTATAAGTGTGAGAAATTGCTTGAAGATGGGCGTGATATTGAGAATATGCTGTGTATTTACTTTATAGTCATCTGAGGTTTTCTTTTCCAGTAAGGTTAAGAACCTCAAGAATTTTTATGAGCGCTTTATAGAAAAGCATGTTCAAGCACTCGTGTTAATGTTACATTAGTATAGAGAGGTGAAAGAAGCTTTTTATTTCATACACCTGCAAATATATTCACATAAATCCAGCTTTTCTGGTAGACCTTGAGAAGAGGAAGTGATTCTTAATTTTTTATCACAATGTATAAGTGGATAGGAATGTGTGTGTATGTATTCTCCTGAATTTGTAGGCGAATTTACTGGTTTATTGCACATTATTGATTTTTCTTTTCAATAAGTCAACTTTATGTACATCTATGCCAAATTCACTGTGTTTCAAAGGAAAGCATATCAAAGAGCCATTTAAAATCATTTGGAGTAACAGGATCCCTATCAGAACCATTAATCATCTTTTTTAAATGATACTGGATATAATAATGATTTAGTCCTTGGTTCTTGCTCTATATAATTCTCAGTTTTCATTCGTCCATCCATTTTATGTATGCCTTAAACCTTAGGTAATTTGTTTTCTTTTTAAATATACAAATATAGGTAAGTCAGAAAATAAGGAAAGGTATATTTTGAAATTCATAGTTCAACTATTACTGTTAAAAGTAGGTACAACACAATGCAGGTGAATTTATAGTTTTTCTCTCTTGCTCTATGCCAATTCCTCCCAACTTTCTCATTTGGGCAAAGTACACCTATTTGGTTGTTTAAATGTATATTCTTGAAATGTTTTGTGACTTTTCCCTTTTTTGGCCCCTTCTTACATTACATACCACCCTGCACCAATATTTGACAAAAGTTCTTTTCACTCTCAGATACTGCTTGTAACAGCCTCAGAAAATGTGCTTTGGCCTCCAATTACTTCTACTTTAGCATCCTCACACAATGACCAACATGTCTTTCTAACTCCATCTTCATAATGTCAGTATTCCTATTCAAGACATCACTGTGCTCAATAGATAATCAATGAACTAAATTTACATTTGGAGCATTTGTGTTCTCCATCTATCCATCCATTCATTCAATAATTTTCTCATCCAATAGATATTCCTGGACCTCTACCTACAATGTAGGTACCAATCATTGTTCTGAATGCTAAGGATATTGTGTTTAAAAAAATAAACAAAACCAACATATTCTGTAACCCCAATGGAGATTATATTCTAGTGTGAGAAACAGATAAATCAATAAACAAACAATTAATAATACAATTTTCAAGAGATAGTTATGCTAGTAAAATTAAAACAGGGTAAAGGTATAGAGAATAAAAAGAAAGAGTACTATTTTATACAAAGGTAGACAAGAAAGATCTCTCTGAGGAGATGGCATTGAGTTCAGACTATAATGAAATGAGTGGTCCCTGTGAGGTCTGGTGGGAGAACAGTACAGATTCATATGGGTGGATGATCTTGTTTGTGAGGGAAAGAGCAAAAAAAGATCAGTGTGACTGGAGCCTGGAAAACCAGTGGTACAATGAGAAGATGAGATTTGTGAGAGCAATGAAAGGTCTTGTATGCTACAGTAAATAAGAAGTTGAAGTTTATTCTGAGGATCCTGGAAAGCCCTTGCAGGTTTTATCTTTGGAATCACATTATCTGATTTATGCTTTAACAGGATCTCTTAATGTTGGGTAAAGAATAGATAGTAGAGAAAAAGATGGGAAGAGGACCAGCCAGTCAAGTCTTTCAACAGTCCAGGTAAGAGATGATAGTGTCTTGGGCTGGGGTAGTCCCAGTAGAGGAGGAACATGGTTAGAGGATTTGGGGCATATTCGGGTGGTAGAAGCAGTAAGACTTGCTGATGGACTAAATTTAGTGGGGGAAGGGGATAGAGAAAAATGGAGAGTCATAAATGATTAATGATTCCTATGCTTGATCTTAATGAATAAATGAATCACTCACTGAGGTTGGGGGAAGAGTAATTTGGGGAGAAGATCGATTCTAGTTTGGATTATTAACACGAACATGTCCATAAAATGTCCAAATAAAGATGTCAAGTAGGGAGCTAGTTATAGAACTCTGGTGCTCAGGGGAGTATTGCTGGCTGGAGATCTAAAATAGAGAGTTGTTAGCATTTAAATGATGATTTAAATTGAAGCATTAGTTACTGCAGTTGAGCCCCGGGTCACTCCACCTTTTTAAGAAGGAAGATGACATCCAAGTAAGGAGACTAAAAGCAGCAGCCAGTGAGGTACAAGAAACATAGGAGAGTGTAGTCCTCAGAAGTCAAAGAATTTAATCAAGGGGAACATGTTGTATTTAGTGTTGCTCAGAAATAAGCAAGATGAGAACAGAGAATTGCCTGTTAATTGGGCAAGATGAACGCCATGGGTGACCATGTGATTTTAGTGCAGTTGTGGGAGCAGAAATGATTGCAGTGGATTGGAGAGGGACTAGAGTGAGAGGACGTAGAGCCTAGAGACAGTTAACTAACACTCTTGAGTACTGGGGAATGGGGGAAGTGTGACTGAAGAAGGACCATGTAATTAAAAATTATATGCAAGGGAGCATAGATTATAGACTCAAGTAGGGTGATAAGGGAAGTTGGGACAAAAGATAAACATCAGAGAATGAAAAAATGGGGCAACTCATCACTGGACTGGAAGACCTGATGTGACTTGAGGAATTCGTGGAGGCAGGATTAGTAAAGCTAACGTGCTGGGCAGACTGGAGAGGAGGAGGTGAAGACAGAGGCTTGGAGCAGCATGCCCTGCCCTACTTCATGGTGTGGTGCCATCAAGTGGACTGGGAGTGGGAGCTAAGGGGAAGAAGAGGTCAGGCAATGTCTGAGGTAACAAGAACAGTAGAGAGGAGGACAGCGACCCAAGTGTACAAGTCTTCAGTCCATAAGGGGCAGACACTGGGAGGTCTGCGGATGACAGCAACCAGCAGAGGTGCCACGGATGCCTGATGTCATGTGCTTCAAAAGAACAGGGGCTGGGGGCAGGGGAGAAATTATCTAGGTGCAACCCCAGAGTCATACCCCCATTTTTTTGGTTTAGCCGACGTCCCCAGAAGTATAGTAGGGATGCTGTGCTCTTTCTGGTACTTAGTCAGGCTATCAGTGGTATGGGATACTTGACTGTCTGAGAGCCTCAAGCCTAATTCCTGGGAACAAACACTTGTTTCCCAACCTTTCAGGGGGAAAAAAGAGTAAATAGAAATTCTTGGGATGTTTCTTAGCATTGTGGGAAATAGAGTAAACCCAATTTAAGGTAGACATGAGCATTTTATTAACATCTCACATTTATATCAGACTTTAACATGTGCATAGTCATTTCATATCCATAATATTGTTTGGTTATTGCAAGAATTCTGAGATGTAAGTACGGTGGAAATCATTCCCTTTTTCTATATGGTGAAATGAGGTGCAGATGTTATTATTACTATATCAGTAGTAATACCAATAGCTCTTAGCTGTAAGTACTGGTAAAGTGTAATGCAATGGAAGGACAAAGCAGGAAGGCAAACTGAATGCAGTGATTGGTGATCTTTCTTGGGGAAGAAGAGGCAGGAAGAAAATTTTCCCACTTGGCTCTTGTAGAGCAGCAGTCTTCAAAATTCTCATCGCACACTGAGATTGAAAACCAATTTGATCATGGGCTGACCTCTATGTTTTAATTTTAAGCACCAATTATGCAAAAGTTTGTCAATTTTGCAGAGAGTTTTCATCTTCTCCTGTGTCAATCTGTTACTTGTCCTCACAAAGTAATCAGAAGGTGCTGCCTTGTTACATTTTTTAAAAAAGTGAACCCAGAATCACTGAAGCGTTTTGCAAGATTTTGTCATCAGGTTAGAGAATTCTGTTTCCAATTTTTTCAAGTGAGTGGATATGACAACTTTAAAATAGTTAACACACTTAGCACTTGCTCAGCATCAAAATGACATTACCCTAGAAAAATTTCTAAATATCAGTTCCCAAAATATTGCTGCTGAAGGATGACTTTAAAAAAAAAAGTCACCACCTTTTTCACTCATTGTTGAAGTGTTAACTTTATCTTGAAAGGATAACTTAATTGTGTAGATTTTTAAGAAATCTTCTTGGGAGCCCTGATCATAAAAAAGACTAAGGACTATCTGTTCTGACTGTGAAAAAAGAACATATAACTCAAGTTTTGTGGCTCTTCTAAGTGCTTTGCCATGAGCGGTTGGTGTGTACGAAACTTGAATGCTTTCCAGGGGTGCCCAGCAGGCAGCCCTCGGGCCGCATGCCGCTCAGGGTGGCTATGAATGTGGCCCAACACAAAACCGTAAATTTACTTAAAACATGAGAATTTTTGTGATTATGTGTCACAGTGTATTTAATGTCTGGCCCAAGACAACTCTTCTTCCAGTGTGGCCCAGAGATGCCAAAAGGTTGGACATCCCTGCTAGTAGCCTATCTCATTATCAGGAATATTTAAGAATCTGCTACACTTTAAAATTCTAAGTTTCACACAATTAACATCATTACATACTTAGCACTTTGTGCATTTTTTAAAAAATGTATTTTATTGATAATGCTATTACAGTTGTCCCATTTCCCCTTTTCACTCCCCTCCACCCTGTACACCCTCTCCCACCCACTTCCCCCTACTTTAGTTCATGTCCATGTGTCATATTTATAAGTTCTTTAGCTTCTACATTTCTCATATATTCTTACCCTCCCCCTGTCTATTTTCGACCTACAATCTATGCTACTTATTCTCTGTACCTTTTCTCCCCTCTCTCCTCCTCCCACTCCCCTGTTGCTAACCCTCCATGTGATCACCTTTACTGTGGTTCTGTTCCTGTTCTAGTTGTTTGCTTAGTTTCTTTTTGTTTTTGGTTTAGGTGTGGTTGTTAATAATTGTGAGTTTGCTGTCATTTTACTATACATGTTTTTGTCTTCTTTTTCTTAGATAAGTCCCTTTAACATTTCCTAAAATAAGGGCTTGGTGATGATGAACGCCTTTAACTTGACCTTATCTGAGAAGCACTTTATCTGCCCTTCCATTCTAAATGAAAGCTTTGCTGGATAGAACAATCTGGGATGTAGGTCCTTGCCTTTCCTGACTTGGAATACTTCTTTCCAGCCCCTTCTTGCCTGTAAGGTCTCTTTTGAGAAATCAGCTGACAGTCTCATGGGAACTCCTTTGTAGGTTACTGTCCCCTTATCTCTTGCTGCTTCTAGGATTCTCTCCTTCATTTTTACCTTGGCTAATGTAATTATGATGTGCCTTGGTGTGTTTCTTCTTGGGTCCAACTTCTTTGGGACTCTCTGAGCTTCCTAGACTTCCCGGAAGTCTATTTCCTTTGCCAGAATGGGGAAGTTCTCCTTTATTATTTGTTCAAATACGTTTTCAATCTGTTGCTCTACCTCTTCCCCTTCTGGCACCCCTATAATTCGGATGTTGGAACGTTTAAAGATGTCCTGGAGGTTCCTAAGCTTCTCCTCATTTTTTTGAATTCTTGTTTCTTCATTCTTTCCTGTTTGATTGTTTCTTTCTTCCTTCTGGTCCACTCTATTGTTTTGAGTCCCAGTTTCCTTCCCATCACTATTGGTTCCCTATGCATTTTCCTTCATTTCTTTTATGGTAACCTGCATTTGTTCATCTAATTTGTGACCAAAATCAACCAATTCTGTGAGCTTCCTGATCACCAGTGTTTTGAACTGTGCATCTGATAGGTTAGCTATCTCTTGGTCGCTCAAAAGGATGAGTTCTGGGGCACTGATTTGTTCTTCTATTTGAGCCATCTCTCTCTCTTTCTCCTTCTCTCTCTCTCTTTTTTTTTGGGGGGGGGGGTCTGGTCGCTCCTGTTATGGTGAGGGGTGGAGCCTTAGGTGTTCACCGGGGCTGGGCACCCCAGTGGCTAGATTGTGACACTGTATGCAAGGGCGGAGGTGAGAGGGAACAATGGCGGTAGCTCCATTCGTGGGACCCCAGTCCCCTCCCTGGGATCCTGGGTTGCGCACTCTGCCCTGCTACACAATTGCCACCTCACTGGGTCTACCCGCTGCCACTTGTGTACTCAGGGTCCACCCACTGTGATCTTGTGCACCCCAGATGCCTTACGCGCTCCCAGTTGCCTTAAGCACCCAACTCTCTGTTCTCCGTGCCACGACCCACTCCCAGCTGCTCATCTCCACCCCTCCTACAGGTCTGGATGAATGGGTCTATTTCAACTTCTTGGCTGTCTGACTTCCATTCAGATAAATTTTCTGTCAGTTCTGGGTGTTATTCTACCTCTAAATTGTTGTTGTTTCAATCTTGGTTGTGCGTGGAGGTACGGTGCGTCCACCTATGCCTCCATCTTGGCTGGAAGTCCACTTTGTGCATTTTTGAATGCTAACTTATTTATTTCAATTACTTGCTCATGCAGTAAAAGAATATACTATTACTTTGGAATAAATTAACAGATGAATAGCTGAATGAACCTGAATTATCTGCCTACCATCCATCCATCTATCTTCTATCTATCTACCTACCTACCTACCTTACCTGCCTACTTACCTACCTACCTAATCATTTAAATGTTCTACTTAAAGTATAACTCCACTAGTGGTTCTACTTGTGTGTTTTTCATAAGCCCTGTCGTTTTTCAAAATTAAAGAATGTGTTTACTGTTGAGAATGTGTGTGCTCTTTCATTTAGTCAGAGCTTAGCAAATATCATATGGTGAGATGTTAGAAACATCTTAGAAACATCTGTTCTGTCCTCCAACTATATAATTTACTTATGTAATTTACTCTAATGCCTGTCTCATCAGAATTTCAATGATGTATCTATGCATTCTCTGAAAGCATTATCTGCAAGAAATCCCTGTAGTCACTATATTGTGCTTAATGTGCTATTCCAGCCATTTCACTCACCAGTGAGTCTGGGTCTGAATGTTGAGGTTCCTAGGCTGTTTGGTTTGGTCTGTCCAATTACACCATTCAAAATGTCTTGGTGCCAATAGTTGTGGCCTGGTGGGGAGTCCTTTGGTGGTTTCTCTTTTCTTTCTCTGTACTAAAATTACTTTTTAAAGGCTCTTAACATGGCTGCCTTGCTTCCCTCAATGACTCTCCCATTATTGCCCTTACACATGAAGTGGAAAAATTCCAAAAGGAAAGCCCATAAGGTAAACTCACAGATTCTTTCCCTGTTGATAAAAAAGATGAGGGTCAGCAGGACAGGAAAAGAGTGCTGGACAGAAGGATTTAATGAACAGAGCTTTGGAAATGAGGGGAGATTTCTGGTTATGGTTGTAAAAGGTAATGATGGTCTGGTGACTTCTGTTCTGATTCTGGTTTTGTATCTTTCCTGCTGTTGGGGCCCAAATGTTGAGCTCCTGGGATTATTTCTGGTTAACATATAGATATATGATTAAAATTTTTCTTTTATTGTCCAACCACTGGACAACCTTCTTGGGTTACTGGTGGGGGGGGGGGCGAGCAATGGGTATTGATAAGAGTGTTCCCTGAAGGGTGTAGCAAGTTTCTACCTGCATGCAAAACAAATAAGAACATGTGAGCAGTGCTGCCTATTCTACCCTCACCCTCTCCCACACACACCTAGGGTGTCTCAGAGCACACTGACATATTAGAGGCCCTGAGAAGTCCTGCAGTCTTTTTCTTCTCATAGAATACTTATTAAATGAGGTTTGTTATGGTAGATGCTGTTAAAACATTCCCTGTCCTCACCCCCACGCCACTGCTCTCCGTAGCATTGCCTCAAAAACTTTTTCCAGAACCAGCTGTCTGTCTTCTGTCTGGAACTAGTTTCTTCCATCTTGACTGTCTTTGGTTACAGACACCCTTCTCCAGATCTGGTCCATCACCCAGATTTCTTCCTTTTTCATTTGATGTTTTGTCATGTCCCTGACAAAAGTGTCCTGACCAGAGGGGACTCTGGGTCACTTTTCTACTGAGAGATTATCTTTAGTTCCTCTTCGAGACTCCTCTGATCTACTCCTCTATTACTATTACTTTCCATTTACCTTCCTAATGGAAAAACCAGCTTTTTGTGTGGTGACGTTTTAATTCCATGGTCATCCTCCAGCCCCATATCCATTGTCACTTCAGTTCTACCACCACATTATGGGCTGGGAGAGAGAAAGACACCAGATAAAAATGACATAAGGCATTTTCCTGTTCTACCCTCTAGTCTCTATTTGTATTAGCTTCAATCGTTACCCTGAACTACTTCCATCATTGGGTCTTGACTCTATCTTTGCATTCTCAAATCAACCCTTTCTGCCTCCTTTCCCACTTGGTCTGGAGGTTAACATTTTTCTAAGATGGCCCCCAGGGATCTCTGCCTCCAGGCATCTGTGTCATTTTGAGTGTGGGCTGGACACACTGAGTGTGGGCTGGATGTAGTGACTTGATTCTAACCAACGGGATATGGCAAAGGTGATGGGATGCTACTTCCATGATTAGGTTGCAAAAGATGGTGGCTTCCATTTTGCCAGCAGACTCTCTATTGCCCTCATAGCTTGCACCCACTGAAGAGGAAGCTGCCATATTGAAGGAGCCCATATGACAAAGAACTGAGGGGATGGGCATCTTCTGGCCAAAGTCCAGTGAAGAACTGAGGCCCTTAGTCCACAAGCCAGTGAGAAACTGCATCTTGCCAATGGCCATGTATACTTGGAATCAAATCATTGCCCAGTTAAGCCTTGAAATGATTATACACAAGCAACACCTTGATTGAGAGACTTGAAGCCAAGGACCCAGCTAAATCATACCCAGGTTCCTGACCCCGAGAAACTGAAGTAAGTATATGTTGTTTTAAGCTGCCAAGTTTTCTGGCAGTTTGTTATGCAGCAATAGAAAATAAAATAGTTCTTTAGGACTTGGAAACTGGAGGAGACAATCAGTGTTTAGTGTTTATAGTACCTAGCACATAGAAACTGCCCTATCAAAATTAGCTGTAATCACCCACTATTACTATATTATCATTACTGCTGTAATTCCAAAATGCTGGGGAAGACCCAAAATTCCCAACTGAAAGGTCTGCACCTTTTTGCACCTTGTCTTGGGACCAGGAGTTTGGTCCCAAGAACGGGTAAGTGGGAGAGCCCCAGAGTTACTAAGTATTAGAGGAAGGAGAGATAGCACTCCTTGTGAGACCCTCCCTCCCATAGGGTGGGGCTTCTTTGTTTCCAACCAGAACTTGGGGATGAATCAGACTGGGCAGCAGGATAGGTCAGGCCTAGTGCCTGTGGTCAACTGAATAATTGAGCAAGTAAGTATCTCTGTACTTTCCCCCCTCCAGTTGCAGCTCCTCCTCTACTGCCAATACCCTTTAAGGAGGTTCCTATCATTCCAGGGTAGTGTATTATTAGGTTGTTGCTGGTTTTTTGTTTGTTTTGGTGAGACATTGGATAGGAAAGAGCAAGATCTAGGAGGGAGATGTCAGGAGGATGAGAGGACTTAGTTTACTTTGCATAAAGTGTATTTAAAATAAAGAGCAAGCTCCTAGGTTCTGAGTATTTGAGGAGTTTATCTGGGGTGAGAAAAAGTATAGGAGAATCTATGGTATGTTGAGAAAGAGAGATGAGAAAGGGAAAAAACCAATATAGAAATAGGGAGTGTTATTGGGAAGCATGTATGTCTCTTTCAGGATGAATGAGACAAACTAGCAAAGGATTTATGTTGCAGTTATGTTTGCATGTTTGTGTTTATTATTAGTATTAAATATATAAAGTATTGGATCATTACAATTGTTTTTCATGGGACTCTGCCTCAGTTCTGAACCACATACATCACTGCACCATGAGCATCACTGTGCTTTGATGCCTCAAAAATGATCAAGGATAACTAAAACCAAGGACTTGCATTTGTAAAAGTCCTTACTTCGTGTGGTTTCCCTGTTATTTGTGTGGTGGCAAGCCATCTTTTTCCACAATCACTAACAGTGAAACATTTTTTGAAAGAAAAATGAAAGTAGATGTGTGCTTGCTGCAGTGCTAGTGAAGTAGCACCAATATTGAGAGAAAGCGCACTCGTTTTCTTTCATCAGTCTTGGAGTGGTTGACACCCAAGCAGAAGAGCAGTTGTTTTTTAAAATATATTTTATTGATTAGGCTATGAGAGTTGTCCTAATTTTTCCCATTTGCCACCCTCCACCTGGTACCCTCATTCCCTTCTGCAGTTGCCCCTGCTCCTTAGTTCATGTTCATGAGGCATGCTTATAAGTTCTTTAGCTACTCCATTTCCTATACTACTCTTAACATCCCTCTGTCTATTTTGTACCTACCAATTTATACTTCCTTCACCATTTCCCCATTCCCGCAGACCCCCAGCCTGGCCACCATCCCAGTGTTCTCCATATCTATGAATCTGTTTCTGTTCTGCTTGTTTGCTTAGTTTGTTTTTTAGATTCAATTGTTGATAGTTGTGAATTTAATGCCATTTTACTGTTCATAGTTTTGATCTTCTTCTTCTTAAATAAGTCCCTTTAATATTTCATATAATAAGGGCTTGGTGATAATAAACTCATTTAGCTCTACCTTGTCTGGGAGACACTTTATCTGCCCTTCCATTCTAAATGATAACTTTGCTGGATAGAGCAATCTAGGTTGTAGATCCTTGATTTTCATCACTTTCAAAACTTCTTACCAGTCCCTTCTAGCCTGAAAATTTTCTTTTGAGAAATCAGCTGACAGTCTTATGGGAACTCTTTTGGAGGTAAGTATCTGTTTTCTCTTGCTCCTTTTAAGATTCTCTCTTTATCTTTAATGTCTGGCATTTTAATTATGATGTGTCTTGGTGTGGTTCTCTTTGTGTCCATCTTGTGTGGGACTCTCTGTGCTTCCTGGACTTGTATGTCTATTTCCTTCACCAAATTAGGGAAGTTTTCTAGAATAGTATGATTAAGTCTCATGCTGTCCCACTTCCTCAGGCCCAGGACTTAAATCATGTCTTTGTTCAACATATCCACATTGTATGTTTCCCGACCATAGTCACTTAGTGGTCATCACAGTTACCAGATTGGTTAATGAAACAGAGAGAAAGAGACTATATTCACATAGTTTTATTACAATATCTTGTTTTAATTTGTCTATTTTATTGTTAGTTACTGTTGTTCATCTCTTACTGTACCTGATTTGTAAATTAAACTTTATCACGGATATGTATGTGTAGGAAAAAACATAGCATATATAGGGTTCCATACTATTGGCAGTTTCAGGCATCCACTGGGGTGTTGAAATGGATCCCCCGTGGATAGGGCAAGACTGCTATTCCCCTGTAATGGGTTGACAGCCAAACTATCTTAAAACATAATCACTCTTTCAACACTCTGTTCCTTTGAGTGCAGCTAACCCATGGGTGCTGTTCTGAATGCTGAATGCAGCTGAGTTCCAGCACTCTTCTGCCCTCCACATCAGGGAGCCCTTGAAACCTCACCTTCCTTTCAAACTCCCTGAGCAATACCTAAGTGCCCTGAAACATAACAACCCTCTGCACTCCAGGCTTAGTTTATTAGGTACATGAGCCAGTACCCTTCTCTTGAAAACAGGAAAGTGTATAGCTGTGGGTGAGAAGTAGACGGCAACTTTGGAAGGAAGGAAGCTAATGGTGTGTAGAAGCTGTTGCTTTGGAGGGTGAAGGACTGAGGCAAAGAGGCCAGATTTCTGAAAGTCACTTTGGTTTAGGAAATGAGGCTTTGTGGGATGTGGGGAAGGTGAGCAAATACACAGCAAGTGATGCTGCCCCTGATTTTGTGATGGTGATTACTGAGTGATTTCTGGATTAGCCTTTCACAAGTGTGAGTTCATTGAGCACCAGCCACTTCCACCACCTCTTCTTGTTCTTATTGTTTTTGAACCTCCCCCCACTACCCACCTCTCTTGTTTTCATCACTCATGCAGGAAGATTTAAAGGAAGGCATTTCTAGAGGACAAACAGCTTTTCAGAAAATGTGTGGCATTGTGAGGTAAGATGATAGTAGAGCAGCACACCAGACTCACGCTCACCCAAGAACAAGCCTAGTGAATCTCTAAGATGCAGTTCAGAACCAGTAAGGCCTGTGAGGCATTTGCCCAGGGCAAAAACTTATGGGGGCACCAAAACAATGAGTAATCAAGATAAACCATGTTTTCTAACAATTTTTTTAATGAAATTGGCCAATGATGGCTCATGGGCCATCACCCTGTTTCTGTAAATAAAATTTTGGTGAGGAAATTTGGTAATGTCTGTGAACCAAACAAGAAGACAAATTCTCTTGTAGAGAGAGCTCAGCTTCCAATTTGATCCACAAATACACCAGAGGAGATTTTGTATCTTTGTGGATCCTGGAAGACTGAAAGGAGACCATACTTCTGTAGCCACTATGGATCAGGGCAGGAGCTCAAGCCAGGGTAGAGTTTCACTGCCTAAGTTTAAACCAGTTGCCATGATGGTCAATGCCTTGTAAATATGAAATGGGTCTTGCATCCCACTTCATGAAATTCCCTGTAATATTGATTTTTTATTCCCCACCCCCACTACTTTTTAATACTCTTGAATAACTTAAGTGATAGCAACATTGTGTGTTCCTCAAAGATTTGATAGAACTCCCTCATAAAACCACAAGGCCCAAGTTGTTTATTTTCCCTCACATTTTGTATATAGTAATTTTTTATTGACTGCCGTGTGTAGGCCAGTAGAGACTAAGATGTGTAGTATTTATGCCATGCCTGGAAGTGGGCACACCTTTCCCACTGCTCACCTATGGGTATAGCAGGTTTGAGCTGAGTTTGGGTTTCATTGTCACTATGGTTACCTTCAGTGCAAAAGGGTACTTGAAGTGAAGATTGGGCTGGGGAGGGTTTTGCCTCAGTTTCTCCTCCACTCTCTACTTTAGACCTTCACTGCGTACTTGCAAGCAATCTCCACACCTGCCCATTTCCTCAGCAGTAGACTGCTATTGCTTGTTACTGGTACTTGGTCAGGAAGTTTCTCTGTTATTCTGAGCAACCCCAGTTTTAGGCATCAGAAAGATGAGGATTTCTCTGTGACCCAACATTTGCTCCAGCATGAGTCCTCTAAGGATCTGGCTGGCCTCAAGAGGCCTGCCCCTGGAGGTGGAGGATTTTTTTCTTTTTCTTTTTCTTTTATTTTTTTATTTTAGAGAGAGGGGAAGGGAAGGAGAAAGAGAGGGAGAGAAACATCAGTTGGTTGCCTCTCACACCCCTAACCAGGGACCTGGCCCGCAACCCATGTGCCCTGACTGGGAATTGAGACAGCAACCCTTTGGTTCGCAGGCCTGTGCACAATCCACTGAGCTGCACCAGCCAGGGTGGATTTTTTTCTTGTCTTTTACTGTAGCCACAGAGGTTTCTCTCCTCTGTTCTGGAGGGAATGAGGGTTTGCTGCCTTTCTCTTTCCAACCTGCAGCTTAACAGAGCTGTGGGGGAGTTTCAACTTATATGCGGCAGCTTTGTGAAAAGCTTTTGTAACAGCTTTTTGGAAGACCCTAGGAGTGGGTGCAAACGTCCCTTGTGTCTGCCCCTCTCAGTGGTTCTGACCCTTGAGTTTAGCCCACATTTGGCATTTAACAATTTACTAAAATATTTTGCTAAATTCTTACCAGCTTATATGGTGCTCTATGCCTCTCCTTCTTCCTGTCTCTTCTCCCTGTGCTCAGCAGAGGTGACCCAGGGTGCATGTCCCAGCTTTACGTGGAGGCCCCTGTCTTTCCTTAGATGTCGGGCTATTTGTTCTCCCTGTAACTGCGGCTATCTGATGGATTGAAAAAACATTATGACTTTTTAGAATAGCAGGCATCTTCTTGTTATTAGAGTGAGAACAAAATTCCATCTTTCTACATCCTAAGAAGAAGTAGAACATCCTTGGCACCATTTTTCTGAAGTGGGAGAATTTTCATTACTTTTTCAAAATTTTCTAGGGATTAATCTCTCTTGAACCAGTTTTTATAATTTACATTTTCCTAGAAAACATGCTGTTTCATTACCTACCACTTTTATTGGTTTAGCGATAGATAGATGGAAAAACATGCTTGTTCAGCCTTATTAATGCAAGCTAGTGGATATCCTGGTCCACTACTACACATGTTTTCAGATCTTACTATCTGCCAGTCTTGGCTGGGGAAATGCATAAAACAGACAGCTTGCATTTTGCACTTTGCTTTTTACACTTTTACATCTGGGCCTTAAGCAATTACAAACACCCCGGGGCCACTGTGCAGGCACAGCACCCCTATCCTGAGCAAAAGCCGGGAGAAGCAGGCCGCCCAGGTGTCTTCATGGAAGAGCTTGTCCCTGCTCCCGGACACATTTCCTGATTCTGTTTATCAGGGCAGAGAGCGCAGTGCAAACGTTGCTCTTCACCAAATAAGAAGTAAAGGTCTTCCCCTTAGGGAGCTTCTTATCTAAATAAAACTTTTAAAAAGCCCTAGGAGTTGATAAACACGGCATCTGACTGCTTTCACTGAAGGTGCCAGAGCCAGGGGTTTCTGAGGAGGGAGATTAACAAGAAAAGGAAATCTTGAAGTGTGGGTGAGGTAAGTAAAAGACGGGAGAGTCCAATGCCAGTCAGGCTCATTGCAGTCTTCAAGCTGCTGCTTCAGATAGGTTGGCTAAATGGAAAAAAAAGATACAAGATTTTAAAATTACATTATGTATTACCTCTTAAGGCTTTCGCAGTAACTTGGAAAGTACGGGATAAGAGAGCTAGTGAACGCCATCTCCGATCTCAGTGCTGGCTTGCCGTCAGAGAAGCACGAGCGTACGTGTATTCATGGAACATTTCAGTGTGGACATCCTCAGCAAGGCCAGTGGACATAATGGGATAATTTATTACCAGGGCTCATTTGAGAAAGCATTTGACACTGACAAGAAATAGTCACAATTCCAAATAAGCATTTATTGCATTAGCCTTGGAATCTATTTCTCCCTCGAGGCAATTATCCTTGGATAAATGAGTTATTAAATAAATAAAGCTGTTACTATAAGCCAATTCTTCTTGTAGACTTTTTTCACAAGAGCAAATTATGGTGCATGTTTGTTATAATTTGTAATCTACATAGAAATTTGAAAACTGCAGGTATTATCAGCCAAGTTCATTCTCATAAATAAATGTACCAAACGACATACAGATAGCATAGGGACAAGAGCCAAGTCATGGACAGTTGGGATAGGTTTGTCACTCAGCATTGATTAGTTAGATGAAGACTGCTTAATTTCCAAGCCATTAATGAGGCACTCTCAGTGGATTGAATCTTCCTTTTGTTAGTGCAAGTAATCTAGTAATGAGTGTTTAGCACATCCTGGTGTTTAGCACATCCTGGTGAAGCCCGCTTGCCAGCAAAACCGAAACATGGCACAGAAATTCAATGCAAGCTGGACTGGCAGGACTGTGGCACTTGGATGTAACTGATAATAAGGAACAGACACCGCCAGCCTCCTGGGGAGCTCCCTCTGTCCACATCTTTCCACCATCTTGTTTTTATAACTCTCTTGGGATGAAGAGGCTCTTGATCATTTCAAACTTGGAACTTGTTATAGAATCTTAAAAATACATATTTGCTACATATATTGGAACACATCTCTGTAACATATAGTATTTCTTTTTATTCTTTGTAAAGATCTAAGCTCCAAGGGTGATTTTCTGTCTTTGTCCTATGGAGTTCATTTTAAATCTATTTCTTTTTCTTCTCACAGGGAAGGAAAATGTATAACCCCTTCCTTCGTGAGGTTAATCCACAACATGAAAGTTAATGTCTTTTTAAAAAAATATTTATATATTTTTAGGGAGGGGGAAGAGGGGGAGGAAGAGAGGGAGAGAAACATCAATCCATTGCCTCACTCATGCCTACAACCAGGGGTCTGGCCTGCAACCCAGGCATGTTCTCTGACCAGGCATCAAACCCGTGACCTTTCTATTTGCAGGACGACACCCAACCCACTTAGCCGCACCAGTCAGGGCGAAAGTTCACATCATGAAACAGATTTTTTTTTAGTGATTTATACTACAAAACAATCTGAGATGCACTTCCAGTGCTCCGGATACTACTGCCAGCACAGTTGCCGAGGGGAGTGGGTGGGAAAAGCAGAAGCTCACCCAAGTCATTTTCATGTGACACATACAACAAATGTTGGCATCATCTGAGTACTCTAAAAAGTGAAATTCCCTTGATATGGAATTGCTCTAACTGGAGTTATCCCTGTATAGTAAAAGTTATGAATTGCTTTCAAAACCTCTCTCATGTCTCCTCCCCTCCCCCAATACACACACCTCTTTAAAATGTGGGTTTTGACTAAGTGGTGGCTTGCCGCTGCTCATCTTGCAACAGTTGGTTAACAAACAGGAGGGCTGCTAATGTGTTGGGCCGTGTTGATTCTTCCCTTGCCTCCTGCTAGGAGGGTTTGGTAGGGGGTACTGGGGTTGAAATGAATAATCACTGCTGGCTTCTGTGTTTTAAGAGCAGAAGGAAATGGCAGTCCTCTGTTGCTACCACCCCCCAAAAGCCTAATGAAGATGGATGGATTCCCTCACCCCAAAGGGCAAAGAGAATGCTCTCTGTCCGAAGTAAGAATGGCGGGGTGACTCTTGGGTCCCCGCAAATGCAGTCCTTTCCTTGTGCTGTTTTCCTGGGGCTTCCTGAATGTGGCCGCTGCTCGGCTTTTAAAACCTCTACCTCCAGGTCAGGCTGAGGTAAATGTAAACTAACTCAACACCTCCTTTCCAGACCATTCTTCAAGTGGCAAAAAATTACCAAGGGAAATAGCATGCTTGGACTTTCGAAAGCTGCCTTATCCACCAAGTGTTTGTCCTCCTAGTATTTTTCATATCCTGGCTACAGAGCAGGTACTCTTGGCACCAATAGTGTGATCTAAAGTTGGCAGAGTTTTCCTGATCTAAATCTATATTCTCCCTGTAAATGTCTCCCACCCTCTCCCCTGAGAAGTGAGCAGTCACATTTTAAAGCAAGAACTTGAATTACAAACATGTCAGACAATGAGTTATCTCTTTGTTTTCAGGTATTTAAGAAATAGGTATGATTGCCTGCTCTTTGTGAGACATTTTTTCTGTAGGCGTGACTTCATAGATAATGAATCAACAATCAACGTAGCAATTCCTTATTCCTTGAAAAAGAATTTCCTGAGAAATAGAAAAATATGAAAAAAGACATTATGATCAATCCCCAAAATATTTATTGGTCAATTCTGGAAGTTCCATTTTAAGTTTACTACATGCTGAATGAAGTTCTTGATCAAATCATTTGTTAGCCTGAGGTTAAAAAGATGAAGTGACTAATCATAGCTGAGAAGGAGGGTGGAAAGCAGAAATGCGTCTACAAGCTTTTGCATTGTTGGGGTGCTTTATTTCCCCCTTGTATGCTGGTTTTATTTAAAGTAAATTATCTTTTGTCATTGTGTCAAGAGTGTGGCTTTTAGGGATATGGCCTATATTCTATTTCCTTCTATGATTTTTTTTAAGGAAAAAATTTATGGAAGGGAGACAGAGAAAAAAACATTGATTTGTTGTTCCATTTTTTTATGCATTCACTGGTCGATTCTTGCATGTGCCCTGGCTGGGAATCAAACCCACACCTTGGTGTACTGGGACGATGCTTTAACCAACCGAGCTACCCAGCCAGGACCCCTTCTTGGCTTTAACAGAGAACAGTATAGAGGACAGTTTTGAATTTAAAAATGGCTTAGAAAGTTCAAAGCTCACTCACTTTGCAAAGGGTGTTAAAATCTTCACCCCAAATTCAGCATCTGGGATGGACCTGCCTGCGAGAGAGGAAGTACATTCTCATAGATGAAAGGGAGAAATCCCTGTCCTGTCTAAAACTGGCATTGTGTTTTCGACCAGTTAACATCAGCTGGAGGTAGGATTAAACAGTAGTTGTTTAGGAGAAAGAGACAATAATTGAGTGTGACAATTTCTTCGGCAAGGCCAGCACAGGTGGTGAAAGTTAAGTATTGTCATTCAGATAAGGCCTAAAAGAAGTTTGCCTCAACGTCTATTTGGCTCTTCTGCAAAATGTCCTGTCTGGGTGTTGAGCTGCAGACAGACAAAAGCCAGGCCTGTTCACCGGGCCCCAATGGTGATTGCTTTCATGGGTTGTTGGTGAGATGCTTAGCTAGCAGGAGAGCTGTTGGCCTGTTAAAATACAGGTGGATGGCTTTGCGATGCATCCAAGTACAGAGACTCGAATAGTACTTGCCAAGTGACTTGAATGTGATGTTTTGAAGAACATGTGAATAATTCTACTCCTGCACCAAACTGGAGAAAGAAAGCAATGCAAGACTGAGTGCTTGTCTCTGAGAGTGAGCAGGCAGTGCCAATTTATCTTGACCTCTATTAGCAGGAAAATTCTCTCTTTAGTGTTCTTGGCAGTGTAAGCATAAGTTGGGTCTTGAAGTTACAGATGTTCCCGGAGCTGGTTCTCCTTAGTGAGAAGGAAAGAATGTACACTTAGCCAGAGTTTTCACAGATGCTGAATTAAAACTAGCATTGACCAGGAAACTCTCCTCGGGGGTGGGATGACAGGGACAGCAGAGGGAAAGAGCTACTCATGTCCCACACATATGAGTAGGGTTTTCGGCTGGTCACTGGGTTGCTCTTCTAACTTGGAAGAGTTGCTTAACTGAGTCACTGTTTCCTCATCTGTAGGAGAGACGCAGTGCTCTTCTCCTCAGGAGCACCTCAGGCGGCCACAGCTGCTGGTAGTGTGACTAACCTTGTGTGGCCTGCAGGTCGCAGAGGCCCACCACATTTATTCTCATCTCCCGAAGACCTGGATGATGCATGTCTCTGTCTTTAAAGTCTTTTGTAGATCTTATATAATATTTATCCAACAATTATTTCTTGAGTATCTCCTGTGTATGGATCTGCTCCCACACAGATCAATCCACAAGAGCTAGACCGTGGATGGCAAAACCTTTTCAGAGGAAATTGTATAATTTAGCTCCTTTTTACAACGCCTTATGTTGTTAATAGGCTGAAATGAGTGGTGGCTAAAAGTCAGGAAGGAGGGTGTTGGCATCAACAGCTCAATTTTTCTTCTGTGTATTGTTAGCATCATAGATCACCACTGATGTTCAGATTATTGTAATTATGTATTAAAGAGGGTTACACTTGCTATACAAATAGTGTTTGAAAGTGTGTTTTTAATACTGCATGAAAGTTCATATGTGACCAGGCTGCCTGCCCACTAATGTTATGTCAGTATTGTAGCAAGTGATTACAATGTCATTTGTAGTTTATCAGTATATTTTAAATAAAAACTGGGTCAGTGGGCCTTTAGATAAGAGGTTAGGATAAAAGAAGATTGAGACCTCATTGCTACTATAGATTGAGCCTATGACTTCCAAAGTCGGGGGCCGCCTGGTAATCCTAATGGATTGACTTCCAAAATTCCTTGGATTTGCCCCACTGGACTTGTCTCTCTAGGGCTTAGCTGGATCCCTGCAGATAGATATTATGGTTTATATACAGTAATTCCACTTAGTCCAGCTGTAAATTTAAGTCCATTGTATTAACATAACATTGAAAGGCACCCTTGCTCACGTCTGTGGAAGCCGAGCCTGTCTCTCAGACATGTTTGGCAAAAACCAAGGATTTTCAACTAGTTGGTTGAAAGGCCCTTGGAGAAACGGCCGCTCTGCCTAACCCCACATGGTCCGTGGTTTCCGCCTGCTCCTTCCAAATGGTACAGATGAAGAGATTCTGTTCATGGTCATTAATGGACAAGCTTTGGTGGGGGCTTTGTTCTTAAATGGGGGCTTTATCTTATCCCTGCTGGTTAAGCCCCTCGGTGCACCCCTCACCTGTCATATCTGTCATACATTTAATCCATCACACTGGTAGACAGGCTGGCTGATCATGTCGAAAGGCAGGAGGGAGCTGAGTGGGGCGGGGGCTTGATCAAGACAGTCTTAGAACTTTCCCATAAAGATGATTACCAGATTTTAATAAAGATTTAATAAAGATTTTTAATAACAATTTTAATCAAGTAGGTGGCTTCATGAAGGAGAATTTTCTGCTTCATGATTCTCCCTCAGAGAATCATGAAGCATGTTGGATTCTAGAGAATCATGAAGCATGTTGGATTCTAGAATCTAGCATTTCTGAAGTTAGGATGCCAAAATCTGTTTAATTTTAAAAATCCAAGTTAAAAATGTGATGGGTATTCAAAAAACAACACTCTTCTCCTCCCCAACTGATTTTTAACTTTCTTTCTGATTATAAAAGTAATATTTATTCTTAAAGATTTGAAAAAATGCAGAAAAGAAGAAAATGAAAAGTATTTCTACCACCTAGTTATAACTGATTATTAAGATTTTATGTATACATTTCTGATATTTTTTCTTTATATATATGTACATTTCTTCCAAAAATCATTATAGTAAAATGAGCTATGAATCCAAGTGTTTTCTCCATTATTAGATATCTTCTGCAAAACCACTATATAGGGCATGCTTATTTTACACCTGAGCTTAGCCAAAAGGCCAAGAAATAATGGGCATGCTTGTTTTAAAGTATTTGAACCATACATTGTAGACATTTATTAAGCACATTCTGTGTGCCAGGACCTTTTCTGGATGTTTCATGTGTATTAACTGAGTCATGTTTACAATTTCCTGTCAAATTAGGGCAGTTATGATCTTCATTTTGCTGATAAAGAGAAGTAGAAAAGGTAACTAACTTGCCTACAGTCAGACAACTTATAAATAGTAAAAACAGGATGACCTCAGAGCCAGTTCTCCTAACCACTACCCCAAATGGACTCGTGGCATGTGCTTCATAAATAACACATTTAACCTAGTCTATATTACTGACCATGTGGTTTATTTCTAACCTTTCAATATTATAAACAGTGCTCATGGGCAATACTTAGTAGAAATTCTCTGGGTGAATCCATAATTATTTCTCTAGAAAACAATTCCTGCAAGTGTGACTTCTGTGTTAAAGTGTACATTAATTTGGTTCCTCAAAAAGTGAAAGAGGGAATTATGATATGACACAGCTCTTCTACTGCTCAATATTTCAAAAGAATTGAAAACAGGGACTCAGATATTTGTATGGCAATGTTCATGTGACATCCTGCACAATGAAGTGTCATCAGCAGATGGATAAACAAAATGTGGTGTGGCCACACAATGGGATGTTAATCAGCCATGGAAAGGAAGGAGGTTCTGAACCCCAAAAACTTTATGGTAAGTGAAATAATCTAGACACAGAAGGACAAATACTCTGTGTTTCCACTTATATGGGGAACCTGGAGGCAGAAAGTAGAATAGAGATTACTAGGAACTGTTGGGGAGTCGGGGAAGGATGGGGGCTTAATAGGTACAGAATTTCTGCTTCAAGTGATGAGAATGTTTTAGAAATAGATATTGGTGATGGTTTTATAACAGTGTAAATATAATTAATGCCACTGAATTGTACACTTAACAATAATTGAAATGGCAATTTTTACATTATATGTATTTTACCATAATAAAATAATGTATGATATCTGTCAAATTGCCCTGAATCAAGATGTGCCACATCTTCAACATTATTTTTAACATTTAAAGCAATTAATGAATAATGTTTCTAAATTATATTGAACTTATTTTGCTTGGGTAAAGAGTATATTCACATGTTTCAAAATTCAAAAGCTGCCAAAGGCATACATTGAAAACTCTACGCACACACCCAGCCACCCAGTTCTCTTCCCCAGAGGTAACAGCTGTTTTCAGCGTCTTGGACAGCCTTCCCTGTGTGTGCACTGTCTGTACAGTCGCCTTCCTTCCTTCTCACACACAGTGTATCTCATAAATATTCATTTACATTTAAATGTTGTATTTGTAGAAACCTCTCCCACTTCAACGCGTGCTCTTTTTCAAAGCATGATCACATTTTCCCTCTCTCGTTCACAGATACTACTGAACGTTGTTATTAAACAGTCTGCACTGAGCTGGGGTTTTGTGCCAAGAGATGGACACTCTTGGCTGGAAACATAGTGTAGTCTTGGGGTAACCTTTCCAACTGTAGACGTGAAAATAGCCTCGTATCACCTCCCGCAGAGAAGACAAACAGGCATTTTCTCTCCCTGCAGAAAGATTTAACCTTATCCTCTCTAGTTTGTTTTCTGATGAAAGTAGGCAATTTCTTTAGGAGGCTGTGATATGTCCTCCATCTTGGGCCATTGCTATGTCCAACTGGACAGAACCTTCTTCAACTGTGATTTCCGTTATTCACCGACCTTGGTGCCAGATGGGCTGGAGTCATGGGCTTGCAGAAAGCACATGGGCACGTGGGTGGAAAGACTTTCAATCTGGCACCTGCTCCGCCTTCATTGGTCGCCACCTTTAGCAGGTCACTCAGGCTCTCATAAAATGAAAGAAGAGGTGATCTGTGGAGTCTTTTCCGGCATCAGAGTTTACTGCATGTTTAGTAGCTTAGCACAGGGTCCAACCAATTTAAGATCTCAAAATGTACAAGTATTATAGCTTTAGCCAAAATCAGTGACTTGATTATATATAACTCCCAATATGTCTATTTTAAATGAAGTACTTCTTCATAGTGCATAAATGAAGATGCAAAACCCGCCTTATGATGCTGAATTTTTTAAAAAAAAATCAAGGTTATCAACAATTGTTTACAGACTGCTGGAACTCAAAAGTGGGGTTAGGGGAAAAAATGGAAGCATCTTCAGAATTTGGGGAAAATAATATAGGTTTTTCTTCCAACAGTAATAGTTGCTTGGTATGCCTCTTAACAGTTGTATCAAGCACGGAAAGAAAGCAAATTGGAACCTGAGTAAAATGTCCAGTTTGTAAAATTAGATCACACTGTGTCTTACTACATTACTCTTCCTTGGCCTGGCAGCCTCTGCACTGCGCGGGTGCCATGGGGAAAGGGAGAGGAGCTTCTCCAATACTCTAAATGACGCGTGCCAAACACGTGGAAGGTAAATCCTCTAATTCAGTCCTTTCTTCCAGCATTCCCTGGCTGACAGCCAAGCTAAATATTTCTGCTGGATAAAAAAATGCACTCTTGTGTGCTATACTCTTAACTGGTTGCCTGACTTCAGTGGAAGGGGTTGCTTTAGTGAGGAGAACTGGGAAATTAAGAATTGGCTTCCAATGCCCTGTGTATGTTTTTTCACCTTAAAAATTTTCTCTAAGCTATTTAACGTCTGTGATTAGATTGACTTATGCTTGAAGGAAGGAGAAAAAATGGAAAATAGATTTCATGCAGTTCTTCCCTCTTCCCTCCCACCACCTCCCCCCTCAATTTTTTTTAATGATTATCTTTTTAGATTTCCTAGGTGGCTGTCATTTTGTGTCTGTTGCATGATTTTTAGCTAAATCAATTTTCAAAGGCAGTTACATTTGGTCCACTAACAGGCCCAACATATGGACCAGCGGGTGTGTGTCAGATGGGGATTACAGTTCATTGTAATTTATGACAAAATTTCTGGCTTCATTAAGACTAATTAGAGGAACAGAGTTGGGAATCAGCATTCAGATTTCCCCTCTTATTGTCTGAGATGTTTTTCTTTCACATACTCGACAGGACATTTTCCGTCGTTCCAAGAAGATTGTAAGTGGAATCACGTCACAACACAAGTGTGGCCGCCTGTTCTTCCCTCCAGTGATGCACTGCGAGCACTCTCGCACCTCACACACACGTGTCGCATGGCCACACCATTATCTACTTAGCAATTTCTGTCACTTTGGCTCTTCAGGCTATTTTCATTTTGTCATAATTGTGCAGAATATTGTAATTGATATATTTATGTAACTTTGCTCAAATTATTTTCTTGTGAGTATATTCCCATAGTATAATCATTTGGTCAAAGGTTATGAATCTTTGAGGCTCTTGTTATATTGCTAAATTTCTTTCCAGAAAAGTTATACCAACAAAGTACAGTCTGTAAATATCTGGACATATAGGTTTAACTTAAACATTCCAAGAGTTTTCATGTTTTTATATTTTCTGTATGTAAATATTGGTGGCATTACTAATATTTGAAAAATTGCCAATGGCATTATCCTGCCACACTCCAAAGAGTACCTTTTGCTACTTTTGAATAATTTTTAAGACGATCTTCCCAACTGTTTCTTTGAGCAATCATGAGGTGTAATGACAGCTTTGAACCATCTACATTAAGAGTGCATCTTGCTATGACCATTCATTCATGCTCTAATTCAAAGAATGATCAGAATCCAGTTTGATAAGAGTAGTAACATAAAAGTAAACAAAAAACATACAAAGTTGACTGTACTGACCCACTTTCAGTAGAACATAAAATTCTAAGTTGGTTTTCTGGTCTCAGGTGTTGCATGGTGCACACACATCCACATTCTTGGTGGTCATTTTCCTTTCCCAGCTACAACACATTCGTCCATAGGCCCAAATGAGCCTATGTGGCCCCATGAGTGTAGAACTCATGTTGTTGGCCTCATTGCCCCAGTGCTTTGCTAATCTCAGAGGCAGATTGTCTCTTACCTGGTGATCTACCCTAGCCATACATCCAGATGTGTTCCCATGAATGTTCCACAATCACACTACACATTCTTTGCCATGGGAGGATTGGGTCATGTTCTTTGCCATGGGAAAATTGGGTAAGACAATATTTTAAGTGTAGATATAATCTACAAGGTGGGCACCTGATGAAGTAAAGTAGTTGGTTCCCAAACTTGGAAGCACCTTGCTGTCACTCAGTGGTGCCATTCCTACGCCAGTATTCTGATTTAATGGGCATGGGGTGTGAGACGTGAGGTGTGACCTCAGTATTAAACTCCCTAGTCCATTGTAGTACGTTGAAAACTTTGGGGACCACTGAAGACTTTTGTAGGACATAGTTCTATGACCTACTATCGATGTGTTCCATTCACTGACACCCTTGCCTGAGCTTGCATTTATGTTCACACCAACCTTCTTCAACTGCTGTGAGGAAAAGCCCTCCTTTGTACTGCTCAGCTATTTCTTCGAGGACAGGAAAAGAAGAGGGAAGTGAGGAATAAGTTTACATTCTGAAAGACTGCAACAACTCACCTGGAATGACTCTGCAGGTATATTTTGGGGAGTCGTATTATAGGTCTTCTGCAGGATTTCAGGTTATAAATGAGGTAGTTCTGGAAACTGTGACCTCTGTCTTCTCTGCATTAAAGTGCAGCACACAACTAGGTGTGCATCACCTGCATCTATTTCACTGCCCCGCCCCCATCTTTGTTACAGAGCTTGAGATCAGTCCTGTTCAGGGAGGGAGAGAAGCCGGGAAGCAGAGAGACAAACAATTCTCTCTTCTTTCCAACAATTAGTCCCACTGTTAGGCTTTTCTCTGTGGCTCAGCTCTAATAAAAGCCAGGACCAGATAACCAGATTTCAGCGTGTCCTGTTCAGGAGCCTCTGCCCAGCTGTGCGTGTGGCTTCTCCTGCTGTCTGTGGAGCTGTCTGCATGGGGGAGCGGCAGAACAACCTCCTAGCCATTTGTGTCCTGAGCCCTGAGTAAATGAGAACAGAAACATGGTGGGGTAGCTTTGGCTGTTCCCTGGAAAGGGGATGGTTTCAATACTCCTCATCCCACACAGACTTCCAGGGGATGCTTTGAAGGGAGCCTCACGCCAGCAGGCCTTTGAGCTTCCCCGGAAGATGTGGCCTGTGCTGTGTGTAGATTTGACTCCGGTGGGCTGGGGAAGAGGAAGTAGTGATGCTGTAAGGGCGTAATGGAAACACAAGATCTGGCTGCTGGCTGTTCTCCTTGCCATGAGGCGACCAACAGGAGTAGACATCCAAAATCCCAATGAAAAATGAATTTATGTGCCCGTGTGCATAAATCTCATTCTAAACCCACAGTATCTCTCAACTTCCTTGTGATTGCCTATGTTAAGGGCAATGTTATATCACAGTACATCACAATATTTATTCAATCTAAAAAATGATTTAGCCATTTTATTGTCCCTGTCTTCTGGTCATCTGAACAGGGTTAGGGAACGATTATTTTCATTTTTGTTTTGCCCAGCTAATATATGGCTAAATATCTTTCGATGGTTTAAAAATTATTTGTGACTTTTAAGATTGTGTGAGAAGAGCAAGAATTAAAACTTAGTAACTGATTTTTACAAATGTATTTGTGGGGCCACAATGCACCACTCTACATAGATCGCAGGCCCAGTGACCTATGAGGAAGGAGGCCAGGCTCTAGAATTGAACCCAATGCAGGTCCGACTTCCTGACTGCATCTCTCAGGTCCAGGTGTGACTTCGGATTTGGAATTTTTCAAATTTGGGGGAGGTAATGTGGACATATATACACTCAGGGAGGTATTCTTAGTCAAACGTTAGTGCTTCTGCAGCAGAAAACAGCAAAGATTCACATTAATTGAAGCAAAGATGTCAGCCTCCCGTCAGCAGCAATGGGAGCCTGCAAGCCTTGGGGGAGGGAAGGGCTGTGAGAAGGCTGTGTGTGGTTGGCTCAAAGTGGTGATTCTGGTGGCTGTGGTATTCATGAAAACTGCAGAGGACTGGAGGTAGAGAAAACAATTAGAAGACCATTGTAGTATTTTAGTGATGAGAGGTGATCTATGGTAATGGGCAATAAAAAGTAAAATAACTGGCAGTTTTCTGAGCATTTTGGATTTGGAGATTGCAGATAGAATATTGTGAGCAGAGACTAGTAACTAGGTGACCAAAAGAAAAGGACTCTCTATCTCTCTGGGAGTCAGTTCCTTCCCCTTTGAAATGAAGAAGTTAAGATTTTTTAGGGATTGTAACTTTGCATGGACTGACCCTCCTAAACTTCAGACTCTGCCTGGGCTGGTGTGGCTCAGTGGAGTGAGCACGTGCCTGTGGACCAAAGTGTCTGTGGTTTGATCCCCAGTCAGGGCACTTGCCTGGGTTGCAGGCCAGGTCTCCAGTGGAGGCATGTGAGAGGCAACCACACATTGATGTTTCTCTCCCTTTCTTTCTCCCTTCCTTCCATCTCTCTAAAAATAAGTAAAATCTTTTTAAAAAGTGAAAAAAAAAACCTTCAGATTCCACTTGCCAAATGCTCATGGCATTCTGTATAATAGTTTAAAAGTATATTGGTGAAGTATGTTTGATCATTGCTTAAATAAAGCATGATATGATATGTACTATGGGATACTCTATAATAGTAAGTGGAAAAAATGGGTTACAAGACACTATTTATAACGTCATTTCATTTTTAAACTGATACTTGGACAGACTCAATATACATGGAAGGATTAACTGTGATTGTTTTCTTGTGAGTCACTTGGTGGCAAGAAAGATAATCCCACTTAAACCATCTCAGGTAGAAAGCCTTTCACTGAGGATTTATGAGCAGGGCACACGGGGCGGGGCGGGGGGGGGGTCTTATGGGCATCTAAAGCCAAATGCAGTAAAATAGCTGTGATATTTTAGGAAATACTCCTTTCTTCATTATTTACAGAAATTTTGCCATGAGCACTGATTACTTAAGTATTTAAATTGACATTTATTTTTAAATGTTTTTAAAAACTTCTGGCTGAATATCTCCTTTATCAGCATCACCATTGAATCAATTCCTAAGTAGAAATTTAAGAAATATCTTGCTTCTGGTTTGAGTTCTTTTAGTAACTATTTGCTGTTAAATTTAATGGATGAGTCTCAGATAACTCTATATGTGAAAAAAGTACATACGTTTGTATTACACCCTCTTAACTAAGCTTGAGTTTTATAGTTTTGTATATGTCCTTTTACCTTTTAGATCAAAATGGTTGCCTTTATGGAGTCAGTCTTTCAGGTTTACTAATTATAAAAAAAATCATTTTTCATAGTTCAGAAGAAATGTGAACAATAAGAAAAGTGGAATGCTATTTTTAAATTGTGACTCCTTCTTGGTTCTTTACATTCTCAGTTGTTGGCTGATAATGTACAAGTGCTCTTAACTCACTCTGCCTCACCACCTTGCTGCCTGTCTGTGCCTTCCCTCCACCCTCTGCATAACACACTAACCTTCTATTCTCTCCAGCCAGCGCCCCACCCATATCCGCGGTGTTTCTGCTCTGTGTATCCTCATGTGTATACTGACAAAGGGTTGTTTGTACTTGTTCCCAAGCTTGATAATGCTAGTTGTAATTATGTTATTTAATGAAATATTATGTAAACCAATGAAACACAAATATTAAAAGATTTTTTTCATTAAAACTGAAAATACTTGACAAATACTAGTTGGAAAAATCCTGCAATGGAAATAGATTTGAGTGAGACAGGTACGAAATATTGTGGGCTGGGGGATGATATAAATCTAGGAAGAGTTCGCAGTCAGGCTGCTTGGACTGAAAGGCAATGCATTCTGGGAGGGTTCATTCAGAACAGACACTGTGGACTGCAAGAGGAAGAGGCTCGCTCTCAAACAGGGGCCTTCGTCCTGCATCAGAGAGAGGGAGATTGATTTTTGATATGTTTTAAGTGTCAAACACAGTGTTTTAGTAGTTATCATTTTTATGAGTCTCCAATTTAACTATAGAACTAAAACATCTGTTGATTCTAATTGCATTGGATAAGAAAGTATCGGTGACATTGACTATTGACCAAATAGAAAAAATAATAATTTTATGACCATCACAACAGAACTTAATTTGTATTATCAATATCTCTTAACATATCAACAAATCTCATTTTTAGAAATGTTCTCTAAAGCCAAATTTTGATAGCAAGGACAGTTTACTATTGAAAGGGATCCTTCAGTGGCTTCATTTCTAAAGCCAACAGTTTTCAGAAGTCCTCATTTCCTATACTAATTTAGATTTCTAGAAGCTAAAGTCATATTCTAGCCATGGTTTCAGCTCTGTCTCTTCACCAGTTCTATATATTTTGAAACAATTGGGTTTTTATTTCTAGTGATCTATGTCTTTCAGAATAAAGACAATACTTAGCTACAATGGCTTCTTGGGAAATCCAGGAGACAAAAATCCTTTGCATAACATTATGTTAACTGTAAAATATTCCTGGTTCTGATAAGTCTCTTCCTCAGCCCTCAGAGGCTATTATGTTGGTTTTCCTGTAAGAATAACCAGTTTTAACACATGGAGAATTTTATATTACTGTCAGATGCTCATTAGGACTTCTGGTGGAAAGGAGATTGTACTTTTAATTGAATATAGGCTCTTCCTTTTCGGGTATAGTTGCAGAAACCAACTTTTTTCTTCATCACCACGCTGCTATTGCAAAAGTCAAGGGAGTTAATCACTACAGGTAAAATCAAACTAAGGTATATAAAACTCCAAGTCTATACTTGCAATCTTATGTGGCACTAATATTGAGTAATAAGTCACACATTAGACTTGTGCTACACTTTTTTTATTTTTTTGGTGAACAGAAAAAAATTTACATTAATAGGGACTGTGAACAAATTAGACTTGAAATGGTTGTATTTCATGTAAAAGGCATTCAGGAAATTGGATAGTGTTGATTATGTTTACATCAATCTTCCATTTAAAAAAACACATAAGAGCTATTACTTTATTAGTAGGAAAAAGTGAGACATTTGTCTCTGACTCATTTAAAACTCTCTAACACTGCAAAAATAATCCAAATTAGATTCATTAGATCTGAATTAATATATAAAGAAGCCATAATGACAGTAAAAATGTAGCTGTAGTGTATGGTAATTTTAGACTGCATTATTTAAGATATGGAACTCTGTTTCCTATACACAAACAAATGGATTATATGCAAAGTGGTTGCATAACTTATTTATCTTTATTTTAAATTGCTTTGCATATCCCCAAAAATTTTGCAATCAGAATTATCAGCCCAATAAGCAGAATGGAATCTGTTTTGTTAATTGCTCTTGTTAACCCTAATTGCTGTTGGGTGGAGTGACTCTGAAGGGGAGGAAGGCCCAAAGACTGACAGGGGGAAATATTGGGAAGAAGTCCAGTGTTGGGATGTGCACATGTGTGAGGGTGGACCAAGGCAGCCCCGCCAGAACTACATTTAATCAATTTTGCATGGAAAACCATTCCAGTTTTTACTAGGTGAATCTATTTTCAAGCCCATCATCAGAGGTAGGTTCTTCCTTCTTCCATAAATAGGCACATTTTTATGTCCGTGGCTTTGCACCTGGAACATTTTCTTCCATTCCATGAACAAGGGTTGAGCCGCAGTATATACTTTCTCAAGAAAATAACAAAGTATCTCAAAGAAACAACAAAGTATCTCCAGAGCTTACTGCGAGGCCTCACTCACAGGCGGGATCTGAGAACCCTTTTTAATCCATTCACTCGGAGCACATTAATCAGCCATCTAATACATCATGTTGAGTTCTGGGATTTGAAAGATGCCTGGGATAGCCCACAGCCAGGTGGGTGAAGATCAGAGACAGGTTCTCGTTCAGTGCAGCGGGTTCATTGGTAGAGCACAAGCAGAAAAGTGGTACACACAAAGAAATGGAACCCAGAGGCATAGTGTGAACTGAAAGCCAGGTGTCCACAGCCATGCCTGGCACTGGGGCCATTTTCTGGCAACTTCTTAGCCCAGCACATACTTCAATAACCCAGCATTTTATATTTTTGATCTTTGCTGGTAGAGACTTCTGAAATTTAAAATGTTTCCAAAAATGTCCAAAACTACATGAATGAATGTGCAAGTTTAATGCACGTTAAATGCAGACCCTTTCGTATTAGTGTAAACTAGTTGTCAATGAAATAGAGGTCAATGAGGAAATAAAGCTTTGATTTGTTTAAGTATATTCTGGGTATGACATCAAAACAAATTGGTGTCACTTGTCTGATGAATGAAGAGCTTTGGGAGAACGTTGAGTTAAGCAGTGAGGTACCTATGATTAGTCCTTTTGTGCTAGGTAAATGTGTTTACTTTTTTCCACTGGTATTTATACTAGTAAATGTGTTGCACCAGATAAATTAACTTCCTGGGTCCATCTTTCAGCTTGTTCTCCTCTCTTTGGAGCTGACAAATGGTTAGGGTTTGACACAGTTTATCAGTTAAGCCCCTGCTGGGTGCTGCAGCACTTGCTCAGAGCGCTGGGAAGAAAGTGTTCCGTGCAGCATTTTGTTCCCAGTCCTCCTGTCCAGAGAACAGTGCATCACTCAGGTACAGAATTCAGACGTCTGTGAGGAGTTTTACTCCTGTAGCACCTATGTCTTCAGACAGGCTCCTTGTTATTTCCTGGCAGGGTGACTATAACATTGCATCAAATGAGACACAATTGTCAGTTTTATCAGAAAGGCCAAATTAAACCTGTTTGGTGGCTGTTATCACCCTTCCGACACTGAAGAGCACTGAAAATGCCTTACATTTGCCAAGCACTGAGAAAATCACGTCCCCTCAAATGATCAAAATCTGAGACTGTTTTAATGGGGGCCAGACAGTAGGCAGGTGCCTTCTTCATTTTATACCAGTGCTTCTCTGTTTAATATTCATTCATACAAGTGACAGGTGATAAACTTGCATTAAATAACATAAGATCTTTGAGAGGGCCAAGTGGAATTTAGAGTTTTATTTTTTTAACTTTGTATTTGAAATGTTTTTAAAATACTAAAGAGAATGGTGTGGCACACTCCATTACCCAGTTCAACAACTATCAGCTTAAGACCTGGCGTCTGCCCCAGACCCGTCTCGGATTTTGCAGCAAATCCCAGAACGCGTATAATTCCATAGGTATTTCAGTGTGTGTATCTGAAATACAGGATTTCTTTCCAAAACAACCAACAACACATTCTTGTTGATGGTTGGAATTACCATTAATTCTAAAGGTTTTTTTTAAGGACATACTCTTTAGGCCACTGAGTGGGAAATGTTTGGAAAAGGTGGCTCTCTAAAGTTTTTCAGCATAACAAAATATATATATATCCTCAAGGCTGAAATTGAATTGCAAAGATAATTTTGCTGCTTTGGTCGATTCTGGAAGGAGAGCATACACATGTAGGCAGGCACCAAACTGGCATTTAAAGCTCTGTTGTTTAATAGAATTATATGGTTTGGGGTGCTGGGTGAGACCGAATGCTTTGCTCTGAGTCGCTGGTGGTGGCAGCATAATTAGCGAGCCGTCAGCTACAAATAGAATCACTGAGGCATATACTCCAACACATGAGCACATGCAGATTTGGCAGCTAGCAATGAATTAACAGTTGGATGCTAAGTGTGCCCCGTGCTACTTGTTGAGCATAATGCAAAGTGCAGTTTAGTCACTGGTGTGCCCATGAACGTGATTAGCTGTTATGATTGTCTAAGACCCCGGAGTTATTGATTTGGATACAACCTTCTATTCCACCACTCCCCTCCCTGCCAGCATCCCTCCTTCTCCCCTCAAGCTTTGAGGAAGAAGGGAAAAGTAGAAGAGGAAAGGGGGTCCAGATGGGAAGAAAAGAGTGCTGATAAGATCCTGTAGGAAGTAGGTCAGGTATTTTGGAGATTAGAGTAGCGTGCTTCATCCCTGAATGCAGGAGCCTGGGACAAGTGGCATACAATTAGGAGGAATTAGAACAGCAACAAGTAGCCTGGATTTATCAGCTTTAATTGTCTATTGTCAGGACACAGCCCTCCTCCCGAGGATCATGGTGGCAGCCTGCCTCTTAATACTCCTAATGGACGTCCACTGTGGGATTATCTCCCCTACAGACAGAGCCTGCTCATGTATTATCTATCTATCTATCTATCTATCAATCTATCATCTATCTATCTATATATCATCTATCATCTATCTTTGCCTGTTCTTTTATAAAGGAGCTGTTGGGAAGACAGCCTACAAAAACACTGAGCCATGGTTTTCTCTGTGATTGGTCCCCATTCTAGGGTAATGCGGTGTTGCCCTTCCGTCCCCAGGGTGCACCTTAAGGGGGAAAATGCCTATTGAACATTAACCCCTCTGCCCCAGCTTCCCTGGTGAGTACTTGTAGGAAACAATGGGCTGTAGATGGAGACCGATAAGCTGGGGCTGATGGCTTCAGAATCTCACACTATCTTCATGTTAAAAGGTTTCCTGGCTTATTCTTAGTCAACGTGAGAGAGTTTGTCAAAAGATAAGGTGTCTATTAAATGAGGTTTGTCATTGTTTTACTGCTCCCTTCTCTTCCCTTCTCACCTCTCAACTCCTCGGGTGGAGAAGGCTGCATTTAAAGGGCCAGTCACTGTCTGGCGCTGAATTAAGTTAGTTTAATGTTATTCACGGCACCACCAGATTAGCATTTAAAAGGATCTATGATAGGCATGTACCCTCCCTCCCCCTTTCTTAGTTTACCTGTACCTTAGGCCCAGCAGGTGCTTGCTTAGTAATACAGGAGGATTCAGTATAGAACTCTGGCCTCTCAGCTGGAGCTCTAGAGAGCCAAATTCTGGTTTTGCCCTCTGCCTGGGCAGTGGCGTGTCCGTGGGCTGGCATCTGTCAGGGTCCCAGTCGTTTGAAAGATCCAAATGTCAAAAGGAGGGCCAGGAGAGATGCCCTTTCTGCCTCCTATTTGGCCCCCTGTTTCTCAGGAGGCCAGGGAGGCGCTGGGCCGCACCTCTGGTCTTCAGCTCGGGCGGCACACTAACTGTCCTTGGAGCAGACCTGGAGCCGGGAGCGCCTTTCTGTCTTCAGACAAATTGCTAAGGTCCTCCTTTCCCCTGCTTCCCTCCCTTTGGTGGGGAGTTTAGATGACCTCAACTGTTAACCTTTATTCTGTCTGCTCTTCAAACTCAACCTGGCACATAAAAATCAAGCCGCTGCAATTTTGAAATGGTCAGTCTCATATTTGAGAACCATGTCTTTGCTGATCCTTTGTTTAACATTCTGCAGTCCCAGGGACGCAGCGGGCCCAGCGGCGGGGCACCTGGTCCTGCCCCTGCCCACACAGGCTCTCCCTGCCTCACCAAGCCTCTCGAGCCCACCTTTGTTTTTAAGCCAACTTGCCTCTCTCTCCCCTCTAGTAAAGCGCTCCTAGCTACCACCTCCCCCTTTACTTCCACCTGAGTTCTCCCCCTTTCGGTGTGGTCTCTCCTCCCCACCCCACCCCACCCCCAAAGGTAAGAGAAACACACATGTGCCCCATCTTCCTTCTGTTGTGTGGAAGCTCCTCTCTCTCTTCCCTGAATGAAGGGAAGAGGGACGAGAGAGCCGAGTTCTGGAATGCACACCTTTCCTGTTGCTCTCTTTCCCTGTTACTTAACTGTCCATATTTTGCCTGCTGTTAGTTAGTTTGGACTTCTTCCTTTTTCCATCGATGTACAAGTAAATGTTTTCTGGGTTCAGAAATGACCCGCCTTCTCATGTCCTTTCCCCACAGCCTTTTCAGAAATTTGAATCTCTCTCTTCTCTGAATATTCACAGAAATAAAAAACATAATTAGGAAGAAGAAAAAGAAGCATTGGAAACCTATCTTGGTTTCCCCACATTTCATATGGAAGTGATTCTAATTTTTGTTGTTATTTATTAAGTTGGTGGATGTCAAACTCAGTGAAACTTAAAAAGCTATAAATGATTCGATAGAAATACAACTGGCAGTCTGAAGGTTGGGGGAAAAAGACACTTACGTGTGGTGATAACAGGTGGTCTGGGAAATGCTGAGACCCCAGACATTGTGTGGGTTTATAAAGTCCTCTGGATGGCACCTCAAGATCTTGGTTCCTAGGGAGGGGTTCTTTAATTTACTCAGTTTTAATTTCCCTCATTTAGGAAGTCAAAACACTGACCTCATTTCAAAACACCCACAGCCCCCTAGGATCGCCCTCCCAAGGTTTAGGCCCTGGATGTGTATGTCCAAAGTGTGGGGGTGGAGAGCTGTGTCGCCAGAAGGAAGCCTTGTGCTATTTTTAAATTGATGCAACACACTGAAACATATCATACACATATCACACGAATGACACACACGCTGCATTGTAACATAGCATGTGTCATACATACATTCTCTGTCACTCACACATACTTGCTCTTCTTGTCTGGCTTTAGAAAAGGAAGGCAGCCAGGAAGCAGAGCCCAATGATTTGAGTTCAAAAGGCTGTTAAAGTTTAAAAACCAAGTGTCCCTCTCGTTCTCAGCCTGGCTTTGAGACATGTGGGAGGGCTTCAAAGCCCTGGTGCCCCTCTTTTAGAGCTCAGGCTTGCAGTTGGTCCCCAAATGTTTACCAGCATGAAGATGCCTAGCTTACAGGAAGTGGGAAATGGGTGTGGGGGGTGAGGGTGGGTGGGTGGGTAGGGAGTGGGGAGAAGAGGGTGGGGGGTGTTCTCTTGATGTGGTTAGTCTGTCATTGACCTTGTTTGGGTATAGCAGGAGTTGAATTAGAAAATGAAAACACGTTTCATCTTGAGCACATTTTATCCCATTTTTTACTTTCCTTAGGAAAAAAAGATTATTTTTTCCTCCAAGTGAAGTCAGATCTCCAGATTTTATACTCAATCTCCTTTTATTCTGCAACAGTCTTCTCCTACGGCCATCTGGCCCCGCATCGCCATTCCCAACAGGGCTGGCCAGGACCGGTAGCTGACACTGAGTGAAAAGGGCTGGTTGAGCCGTTGGGGTGATGCTGTCAAAGAGAACAGATAGGTGGGGGTCCTGAAAGCCCAGCTATTTGGACCATTCATGATTTGGTGCTATTAGGAGCACTCTTAACGAGAGGACTCTGCCTGAGAAATGCTGATTAATAAAGGTGACTGAGGTGGGGGGGTTTCCTCTGGTGTTCTGACAGGGAGGGGAGTAATACAGTGACTGAAAAGGCACCAAATCATTACTTGAAAACAAACATTTTGAGACTTGAGACTCCAGACAGTGGCAATCTCAGAGAGCTCTGTCTGCATAGCTAGCCACAGCAGTACAGCACCTCCCCGCTTTAGTCAGCATTCTGAGTGTGGTGCTTGGGCCTTCTAGAAGGGTGAGTAAAGTTCAGAAGGTCACCCCCTCTCCTTCCCCTTTACCGTTTTTGTGCTGGACAATACCTAAATTTGACTACATGAACAGACTTTTCCTTATTATGGGGCAGGCTTCCTTTCCTTTATTCCTGCTTCCTTTTTTGCATCTTTCATTTTAGTTTATATTAATGCCTATCCTTGAGTGTTATAATTGCAAGTAAAAAATGATTTGATGTGGCAGGGGGAGGGCTTGTATTATTTTAGACAAGAAGCGAACACTTGAAGAATTTTATAATCCAACACTCTGTGTCTCAAAGTTTACTTTCCTTAAGGTTCCACTCGTGGCCTTCTCCCGCTCAGCCCGAGCACCTGGAACTAATTTTAGGGTTGCCTGGCTAAGCCCCACACTGGTATTTGAAGTTTGCATCCTCCCTAGACTCAAGCCCATTTCACCACCTCTGAAGGTGAGTGCAGGCTGATATTAATTAACAGTGAGTTGATTCACTGGCATCTTCCAGTCATTAAAGTAAATATTTGGCTTAAAATAGCCTCTTCCCACCTCAAATATCCAACTTTTTGCCTATTCCCCTACTCCTTCATGGTTGAATCACCAGTGCTTGCATGGAATATGTGGCCTAAAAACTAAGTTTGATTCTAAAAGGGAAGTGAGATGCTCTTTAACATCTGCCGGCAAGACTGTTTAAACAGCAGTGCGGCCTTCAGTATGACTACATTGTTTTTCTGTCCATTGTGGTGCTGACTCAGCATCAGTTAGTAAATCCTCTCAAGAAGCCTGGATTTCTCTTGTTTAATTATCATCTTGAAGCTTTCTGAGAATTCTCGGGAACTGTTCATTCAGTTTTATACATCTGCCAACTGAAAGTCCTGTTTCCTCTTGGTGTTAGCGTCCCCTCTGGCATTCTATGCAATAACAGGTCACCAGGCTGTAAGCAGAGAGTGTGTTACTTATGTCCCCTAGTGGGAATTTAATTGTTCTGTACTGCAGAGATTGTGGAAGGACCTTAGACACAAAAAACATTTCCTGGCACATACTCTTTTGCCTCCCACCCATCTCCTCCCCAAAATTCTAGAAAAGCATCCTGAGAAAGAGAAATTTTAAAGATAAACAGACATGCTTTTATGATTGAGTTGGGGTTTTGTTTTGCTTGGTTTTGTTTCTTCCTGTAAACAAATACTCAGATGTCCACTTCATCGGATGACTAAGTTGGTATTATTATGTTGGGACTGGGTGTGTGTATGTGGGTGTGTGTGCGTGTGTTGGGACGTGGGTGTGTATGCACACGTGTATTCAAAATGTTAGAAAAGACATTGCAGCCTATGGTGGAAGGAGAGATGATGTTAAAAACAACCACCTATGTGAGGCAAGCAGGAAAAGTGGGAGACTTGTGCTGTGATCTAAACAGGGATTGCAGAGGGGTGCCTGCTGTAAATGGACCCTTTGCATCATTGTTTCTCTGAATTAGAGGATTCCTTGCTGAAGGCACAAGACCATTGAAGGAAGTAAAGCATCTGGTTTGTTTTGTAATGAGAAGCAGGAATGCAAGGTCTACGCTCTTAATAATAAACAAACAGGACATTGTATGCCATCATCACAGGATGTCCTTCCTTCAACAAAGGACTGACTGGGGCTGGAGGAAAAGCCGGACAGGGCTCAGAATGACAGGGCTCAGAGCGAGCCCCACTAATTACTGCCTCTGTCTGCCCTCCACTTGGAGTGACCAGTTCAGCGTTCCCTTTAACTGGAAAGCGATTAATGCACTACACACTTACACACTTCTCGGAAGTCTGGCTGTGGGTTTGAGGGGGGAAGAAAAGGCAAAGAAATGTTAAGCCGTAGGATGATAACTTTTTCCTATTTCCCTATTTACTAAATAGTTGAAAGAGGGAAGTTAGTCTTTCCAAATCTGAACACATGTTAGCAGGAGAAATGGAAGCTTACAGGTCTGTGCGTGTGTGTGTGCGTGTGTGTGTTTGTGTGTGAGAGAGAGAAAACGTGTATTTCATAGGCGATAGCCTGAGGACTAGAGGGCTACATTTTGTTACATTAGATGCAAAAATAATTTCACTTGGTTTTTTGAGGTAAGTTTTGTGTAGTCTGTAACAGTGGATTTGAGCCGAGGAACTACAAGAATTTTAGGTAATTTTTAGGTTTCCCTTAATTTAAGGAATGTGCGCCCCCTGAAAAAGCCGCAGCAGGAAGGAGGGTGGTCTGGAGTATTTAGAATACAATACAGCCCCAGTCAACGTTGAGGTTAAGTGCTTTCAAAGGGAAGCAGGAAGACTTAAAGTGAACGTTGAAATTCACACGCGAAGAGAGGAAGCTGTCGGAGGCTCGGGATCGGGGAAAGCACTGGGCTGGGCTAGGCTGCGCTGGTCCAGGTGAGGCCACGCCCCCACTTCAGGCGCTGGTGTTGAGTCAATCAGACAAATGGGAAATCTGCAGCTGGGAGGGGAGAGCAGCCGCCGCGCTGGTTAACACAGACTGAAAGTGCTGCCGTGACACTCGGCCCTCCAGTGCTGCGGAGAGGCAGAGCAGCGCGCAGCACCTGTCCGCCGCAGCCGCCCAGAGCCGGGACGCGGGCGCCGAGCGGCCGTGGATCAGCAGAGAACCGCCGAGGCGCGCGTCAGTCCCCAGCCCGCGAGGGGCCGCGGAGGAAATGTGGACTGTGTAGAGAGATGAGCCATATTTATCTCCGATGTTGGATATTTGCTTGGAAAAACGTGTGGGTACGACCTTGGTAAGGAACTTGATCTTCTTGGTAAATCTGAAATTGATCTGAAAACTGAAAACTTTTTTTTTTTTTTTTGGCTAACGTAGTCGCAGTAGAAACCAGAAAGGCTTCTGCTTTAAGGCACTTAGAACTGTCAAACATTTTTAAGACTTTTTCCTTATGAATCATTAACCCTTTCAGTTCTAGGCATAATTGTCAATTCACTGAAATTTCAGTGGTGGCTTCTGCCCGCTCCCATCAAACAAAGTAATTATCATGGGCTGTTGTAATTTTTAAGTTTTGTTTTATTTTAACATTTATTTGGCATCACGACTGTACATATTGCAACTAAATAAAAATAAGCAGAGTATTTAAATCGTAACTGAGGGAAAACAACCTCGCTACTTTTTTTTTAAAGCATCATGTTTAAGGAAGAGCTAAAAGAATGTGGAAGCCACCCTGAAGGACTTACACGGTGTTGTTATGTGTACAGTGTAAGGGGGACACGTTCGGACATGGAGATGATACCCACGTTCCTCTTTCTGTCAAGCACGTTTATATGGGAAAATGTCGCAGAAGTTGTTTACCTTCTTTCCTCGCTGGAAAATGCTTTATCTGCCGGTGAGGGGAGACTTTCGGGAAGATCTTTACCCACTTACAAGTGGAAGCAGAGCGAGTCCTCTGAGTCTTCTCTATTTGTTATAACTTTAGTTACAGTAAACTGTAGCATATCCGTGACTTCTGGGAATTTATACACTTTCAGATTTAAATGGAAAGTGCTATTTGTAGCTGAGGGCTCCTGAAGGAATTCTCTTTCGGGAATTCTGTTGAACAGTTTAATGTTTTGTTTTTGCCTTTTCAATTTGGCGTGAGATGCCCACAAGTCAAAAGACGCTGTGGAGCGATTTGCTCCCTCACCCATTTTTCCTCCTCTTTTCCGTGGTCCGAACAATTTTGAGAGCTGCACCTCGATGATGCTGGCAGGATGCAATCTTTTCCAGACTTGAGAGGATGAAAGAGAGCATGCAGCAAAGGGTTGGGGGGGGGGGGCGGGAGGAGGGGGGGGCAAGTTGTTTTGAAAGTTGTTTTGCATCGGGAGCTGGTGGGAAAGTTCAGTCTTCCCCATTTGGAAAAGGCAGGCTGGGTTCCGCTCCCGCACCACACGCGCTTTCCATTTTTAGCTTCATTCACAGGCAGACAGAGCTCCTTCCTCTTCCTCTCCTTGTTTGTGACACTTTTCTGAGGCAGCTTTTCCACAGCACTGAGGGTCTGGCAGCCATGACCCCAGGCGTTCTAGGACGCAGGACTGAGCGCCCACAACATTTTTCAGCCGTGAGAGGTAAAGCCAGGAATTGTTCAGAGGTGATTCTTTTTTTTTTTAACCCAATCAAGTTGCCACATTCTTCTTCTTCTTTTTTTTTTTTTAACTTCTAGTAGCGTTCTAAAACCCTGCCTCTTCAAGGCAATCTTCTTTATACTGCTTTTTGGCTCTTATTCAACTGTACCAAGCACTCCACATCTGCTTTTAAACTCTTCAGACTACTGTATTAGTCATAGCCTCTCAGAGGGAGCCACAGGACAATGGGGATTAAAGGCCTTGCCCTTCTCTTCCAGGCTGCCCCAAAGTGTAGCTCCAGCGCTGTGAGGTTTCACGGGTTGGCAGAGGGGACCGAGGGGACCATGAAAATGGACATGGAAGACGTGGATATGACACTGTGGACAGAGGCTGAGTTTGAAGAGAAGTGTACATACATTGTGAATGATCACCCCTGGGATTCTGGAGCTGACGGAGGGACTTCGGTTCAGGCAGAGGCATCCTTACCCAGGAATCTGATTTTCAAATATGCCGCAAACAGCAAAGAGGTAAGTCACTGGTTTACTGCTGAGGAAGATGGGCCTCTGGTGCCAAGTCTGTCTACCTGCCCTTGAGGCCTCCTATATCCGTGAGGATCTGTGAGTACCAGTCAATAATTGATCGCTTGCTTCATATCTTTCATTGCTTTCTCTTTCCCCAAGTCATTCCGGGCCCACTTCCTCAGCCCTCCACTGTCCCACAGTAATTAGCAAACAGTTAAACCTTTTGGCAAGCTGACATGTCTTGGCAAAGCCCAGCTGCAGCACGGGGTGGACGGAATTGTCAGCGAGCTTGGAGAAAGCCGCTGGCCACTCGGCCACCCGGCCCTAGTCCCCCAGGTAGTGTGCAGTAGCTTTGGAGGGAGAACATTCTTTTTTAGAAAAGAGTTTTCATGTTTCTTTTGTCTCCTTTGGGTCATTAGATGGCTTTATTCTTTTTAACGAGCCAGCTTTATTGGCTGGGTTTCTAAAATTATTCTCAAAACCCTGAGGTGTTTATGAACTGAAGTGATGGCATAAACCAAGGAGAGGGTCATGTAAAAGTGTCCTCTGTCCGGATGACTTCAGAGCTCACCACTGTTTATCTGAGGCAGCTCCTTGGCTCTGGCCGGGCTGGCAGGCTGATTCCTACTGGCCTCTGAAGTGGGTACACTCTTTGTTGTTTCAAAGGGGCCGAAAACCCCAACTTGGAATGAGCAAAGGATTTGTGTTTACCCTTTTATATAACGATTATAGTTAGGCGTGATGTTTAGCTGTGAAATAACTTGCAGAACCACCTCTTGTTTTGAGCGTTCAGCTACCGCAGTTGCTCTCACTAGTGTACTGGGCTGAGTTGTAGGAATCGAGAGCTCAACAGACTTCCCACCACCAGCATGACCACAAGCCACTGTCAATTCTATTACCGCCTTCAGAGAGCAGTGAAAAGGGGATCCTTTGCTGTAGGGACCCATAATTTGATACTGGGACTATTCACGATAGCCATGGCAAATTACTCTCTTCCTTTTCGGAGGAACAGCATTTGAGGGATCCAGGGAGCCTGTTTGGGAAATACTTTGTCTCTTTCCTGTTTGTGTCTGAGTCCAGTGTTTTTGGTAAGGGGGAGACACAGTTGTCTAAAATTAAATAGAGCAGCTCTACTTTGAATTTCACTAAAAAGCAACCCTTTTCCCCTCTACTGGGAGAATGGAGACAGATTTTATAAAAAGCAAAATTTAAATTGTAGCTGTATGTGAACATTACTAAAAATGTAACCCCAGAGGTCAGCCTTAATTATACCTCTTTCTTCAAATAACACTCTTCTCAATAGAAAGTCTCTTAATATGTGGCCCCTGGAATCAATGCAGGATTTGTCTGGGTATTTAAGGTTTGGCTGTGGCTTTAAAGGTGCAGTATGTTTTTTCCCCGTATCAGATTCGACCAAACATTGATCAATTCCTACCTTCATTTGTGCTGTATTGGCCTGTGCAGCCCATTAAGACTGAAATAAATCTCTATTCCATGGGTCATCTTTGCCTTTTAATTCTATAGTGCTCTTATCCTCATTTCATCACAGAGCTTAAGTCTTTCCACTTTTGTCATTCAACTTAAAATCATACAGATAAATTTAGTAATGCCCTTAAACCATGTAGTCCAAGGTTGAGAAAGGTAGTCACTTACTCAAGGTATAAAGTTAAAACCAGAGCCAAGACTTAGAGAGAGCAAAGTCCTTCTGACTTCCCCAGCCAGTGAGTGCTTCTTGATTATGCTACACTGGCCCCTCTTGGTGTCACTGTGGTTTTATTTATAGTCTGAACCTATTTCAGACCGATCCTTCATTAAACTTGTTTAGTTCTTTTTTCTCTGAACATATAACTCCCTATTTCAGTATGCTCAGCACACACAAAAACATGCAGGGCCTGTATTCCTTAAGAGGGTCCTTCAAAACTAAACTAAATAAGAGATCAGGGTCTCTCACTCTATTTTCCTGTATTTTATTTAACTGAAACACTTGACTAAAATCGTACATCTTCAGTTCCTAATCTTAAAAGCAACCAGGAAACCAACTCAAATGTATTGTAATAACTGTCTGAGGCTTACTCTGGAATTCATACCTGTTTTTCTGCTTCTCCCTTCCTTTCCAAACTTTGGGAGAAAACCGCTCCCTTGAGGCAGTGAAGAGGGCTGTGGACGTGGGTACTCGCCCAGAGACTTTCAGGGTTAATGAGCTGTTTACATTATCATTGTTCAGTTAGTCCCACAAGCTGTGGAAATAGGCAAAAAAAAAAAAAAGCTTTTGTACATGTAGTTTTCCTTTGACTGATTTACCTTGCCCTTCTTTAAATGTTTTCATTTAAGTAGCAGAAGATGTTACACTCTGTGCTGTTGTGCTGACATGCTGGGGGTTTTTTGAAGAACAGGACCATTTTTCATTATGAATTTGTGCAATGTGTCAGCACCTTTTTTTTTTCTTTTGGTTTAAAAACAAAACATACAAACCGTATTTCTGATCTTGACCCTCATTTTTAGATTTGGTTTAGAATCATTCTGCACCTTTAATGAGACTGTTCTTACTTCCTATTTCCAGAACTCAAACCAAATATAGACATACTATTCAAAACTTTTAAAACTTTTTTAACTGATGCATTATTCTTTTAGGGGGATTTTCCCCTTGTCCTCCTGAAATAATTTTCTATGAATATTTGAATACAGAAAGATCCATTTAAGCATTTGTATTTGAGAAGCGGTACCCTGACCTGAAGTGGCTTGCATTCTAGAAGTGCTGTGACTCTGAGCCTGTGACCCCCCAGTGTCGTGCGGTGATAAACATCAGACGGATGAGGGGACTCGCTCAGGGTCCACTTTGATTGAAGTCTATTATTAACTCAAGCCATCTGTAAAAAGTATCTTGCCACAATGTGCAATTCCCTTTTCTTCCTACTCCCTTTTATTTGGGAGACAACGTACTGAGGCATTACCACATTTCCTTTAATACAGAGATAATTAAGGAGGAAACCTTCCAAAAACATCTCCTTTCACTCCACCCCTTTTTTAAAAATGGGGTGCATTACAGGCTGAAGTCTTGGTCCATGACAGAGTTCTAGTCATCTCAGTGCAGATAATCCTTATAATTGTAATCGAATGAGGCATTTTATGGGATGCAGGGGGGCAGGGGAGAGGGGGGAGATCACTAGTAATTAAAATGATATTAATGTAATCTGGGGTGAGGGTGCTCAATAATCACATGTAGACCTAAATGATGTTTCTGGTTAAAACCCACTACTGTGTGTATGTCTAAATACTCCCTACAGGAGGAAATTGCTTTAATAGCCAACAAAGAACTTACATTCTTTTTGCTATTAGACTTTAATTTCACACGCCCTCCAATCCATCCTAAATTGGGAAATCTTCATTTTGTCTAGAAGCCACAGACCTCAGGGTGTGTTCTGTAAATGAGACCGCTGACAGAGACAGGTCTGCTCCTGTGGTGGAGGGGTCGGCTCTGCATAGAACCATGACACTAAAGAGCTTCTGGGGGCAAGAAGTGTTGAGGCCAGTGTTCTCTCGCTGTTAGGTTTATAGAAGGCACACAGCAGCCTGTCCCCAGCAGAAATGCTTTAGGACCCTGGTCAGTTCCAGTGAAGTTTCCTCCTGAGCTAGGTGAACACATTCTTAGTCTTTTCAGTGCTGTGAAATCTGGAGCACACACTAGGTTCCTCTGTATCATGAGCTTAGTCCAAGGATAGATTGTTGTTGGCTAAGATTCATGTCTAGCTGGATCTTTCTAGGGCCAGAGGGAGAACTGTGACCTTCCATTTCCCATTAAAAAAAACTCTGGTTCCTGCTCCCCTTCACAGCTACCTGGCTGAGCACCGTAACCTTAGAGTTGTGGCTCTTAATGTCCTCTTTGAATAAAGTCTCAGACATGAACTTGAGATGAAGCTGTTTATTGTACATTAGAGTACTGGACTGGGAATGGATAGAGATGACATTAGATACATAATTCCTTCCCACCTAAAAATTCTGTGATTTTGTGTCTATTTATCCATATGTATGAGTTTGTATGTATCCTATAGCTTTGTGTATAAGACATTAAAATATTAAGGTTCTGTCCCACTTCTAAAGATAATCTAATATTGAGGTTCTTTCATTTGTTTGGGGCTTAAGGATTTTCATTGATCTCTCTCACCACACTCCTTTCTAGTTCTGTCCTACCTGCTCTATTGCATTTGTAAGATTATAGATGAGATGGGTTACTTCCAATAGTGCCTTAGAGCTTCCCCAGTGATTTGCCCATATTGCTGAAATAGGGGTTGGGTGGCCTGTGTCTTCTACAAATTTCTAGTTGATCTCTTTTGGACATAAGATAATGTTGTGTGTTTTTCTGATATAAGATTGGTAGCTGAAAACCAAGAGACCCGTGGTTAAAAGAATGGCAATCGGAAGGAAAACCCTGACCTCAATGTAATGCTACTTGTTGGCAATCAGGCTCTGACTCCTAAGACACTGTCTGCAGGAGACTGTAATTTAAAACAAAGTTGATGAACCAGTTGAGTGCCTTTCCTAAAATTACTGCTTTAAAGTGGATATGTTGAAAATATCAACTGCTAATTATTGGCTCACCAACAAATGGCATTATTTGTTTTTCCTGTTTGTCATTTTAATATCATGGAATAATCATGCAAAGATGAATGCCAAATGATTTGCGTGCCAGAAAGGTCAATTCCCTGAATTTTTCAAATTAGTTAGGTTCAGCAGCATGTCATAAACAATGAGCCTCTGAACAGGTACGTGCACTTCAGCTTCAGTATGTATTTTTATCTGGGGACGGTTCTGAGGTGCTCCTGTCCCCAGTAGCTGTACTGCCAACAAATACCAATAATGCCAAACTGTTATTGAAAGGGCAGATAGATGTAAATGAAGGCAGAGGAAGAGGATGAAATGAACATCTGCTTTTTTCACCTGTCTGCCAGAAATTCATAAAAGACCAAAAATAGCACTCCAGTTCACCAACCTTGTTTCAACTTGTGTTAGGTATAGAAAAAAAAATTTTTCTGTCTTTCCAGTCTGGGTATGTTCCATTGGCTTGTATGTTGAATAATAAATCTTTTTTTAATTATTTGCTCATGAGTAATGTATATGAGAAAAACTAGTGTACTCCTACCTTATAGGTATGTTTATTCTATATGCATTTAAACAGGTTTGAATTCTTGACATAACTTAATGAAGTGTCAGTGCATATCATAACCCAAATTGTATATTCCACTGTGAACATTTATCGATTTATATATTTGGGCCTACCATTTCGGATACACAGTTACACGGGAACCATCAGATAAAAACTGGAAAGAAATATTGTCTTTACCTCCTCTCTTGGTCCACTTGGTGTGGTATTTAGTAACTAATTTGTAGGCTCTTTTGGATGAGAAGAAAATAAAAATGGAAAATTGAGTGAATAAAAACCAAAACAAAGCTGCAACTGCAAAGTATAAAGGACTACTTTGTGGAGGAGTTTTTTCAATAGTGATGAATTGCTTCCTTATTCGTGGTTGGTGATTTTTTTTTCACCCCCATCTTAAAGAAATTTACGATCAAGGAGGAACTGGCATAGTTGACATGTTTCTTAAGTAAGGCCCTACAAAGTCAGAATTCGTGGTACATCTAGTCTGAGAAGGTCATTTCCTCAGATCTTAGAACCCACAGGTCTCAGAACCCACAACTGTCCTCGGTATAAATTCCATTTCAAAGGAGGACTTCTGACCACTGTTGAGTAGAACATGCTAGAGAAGAACAAAGTTACTTGAAAGATCTGTCCTCATAAAGAGAACTTACGAGCTATGAAAAAAAAACTCATCTGGGTTGAAAAAAATAGAATGGTGTTTGGTTTTTGGTTCCTTAGGCCTTTGTGGAACAACCAAAGAGCATTATTTTGGTTTCTGAGGTTAAAACTATTTTATTCCCCTCAAGTACACTGTGTTTATGGTTTGAGGGAGAAGGAGAAATAGGAAACTAGGAGGAGGCTGAAACAGTCTAACCTCGTCCACCTAATTCTGCAGTATCTGACTCCTTCTTCTAAAATAGAACGGTCACCCTCTATTCTAGCATAGCACCCTTGTTCTTCTAGCATAAAAAGTAATAATAAATATAAAGGACCCTCAGTCAGTGGAGAATAATCCTCTAGACTATTTTAATGCTTGGTTGAGTATTTGGTAATGATCTGGGAGTTTTAAAATGGTCTTCCCCTAAGGTGAAGCTCATTGTTAATTACATAGGCACCATATCATAATTTCATCATTGTTAGTTGCATTACCACTTGACAAATCAATTCATTGAAATAAAAGATTGGTTGATCTTTTACAGTTGAAGTAATTGTTTCATATGTTTTGGTTTAGGTGATTGGAGTTGTGAGTAAAGAATACATACCAAAGGGAACACGTTTTGGACCTCTAATAGGTGAAATCTACACAAATGATACAGTTCCCAAGAATGCCAACAGGAAATATTTTTGGCGGGTAAGTATGGAAAATTTTTCCAGATTCATTAAGAAAAAAATTAAGCTAGAATTGCTGGGTCACTTCCTTTTGCAACTTGTACTGGGCCTCACCACAAATATTCAGGGTCCCCACGGACACAGCGTATTCTAAGCAAGTGTGATGAAACCAGCTAGATGTTTGGCCCTGGAAACACAACGTGTATGTGGTTAGGGATGGAGATATGGACTATATGTGAATCTCAATTTTTGCAATTCATTGAGCTTTGTGATGAAAGGAAACAGTTTGTTACTTGCCTCAAGGGTAGGCTCATTTGCATTCTTTGCAAGGAAGTAGTAATGAGTCACCAAGCCTTAGATTTCACCTCATCTTGATTTTTAGCTGAGTTAACATTAATTGAATGGAAGAATAATCATAAATGAAATACCTTGAAAATAAGTGACACTAAAGAAGGATAGGTAGAAGATAGCACTGGGGAATGGAGATGGACCTCAGGACTAATCCTGTTTAAATTTGCACCATAAAACAGCTGGATTTGACAGTATATAGATTACATTCATAACATCAGGAAAATGCTTACAATCATGCAAGATGATAAACTTTCCTATAATATCCAGTCAAAAAGTCTGGCCAATACAATTTCCTTTGGAATATCAGGGCTAGAGAAGACCTCAAAGGTGAACTAATTAGATGGAATCCTTAAGTAAAAGACCCTAAATTAGAAGTGAACAGAGGGAAAAAATCAAACTGCTTTCCATGTTCCCAAAACTTTCTGTGGGATATGTCATTTCCTCAATTAGATAATAAAAATACACTCATAAAATTTAAAAGTAATTTTTTATACATACTTGCATAAAAAGTACACAGCTATTAGGGAATCATTATTTGAGTTCTTTTCAGAAACAGCTGCATGGTAACAACAAAAGTTGGATAATACTTACTTTGGGCAGTATTAACCTAGAACACTTACACCTTTTGAACAAGTATCTTGATAAAAGATATATTTGGGGATCATTCAGAAGCTGTTCCTAAGAAAGAAGTTTTTTCTTTAAGCCAAGAAGGTTTGTGTTTTTAGAAATGTGTAATTCTATTTTCCAAGCAGAAGCGAGCTCCGAGAATTGTGTGCTTAACAATTTTTATTTAATAACTTTCTCAGGCTTAAAATATATGACTTAAAACAGGCAAAATGGAAGTGAGTGCATTTTTGCCTTTATTGCCATACAATCTTCTCAGAAGGGAGCACCATAGAGGTGTGTATTCTTGCAGTCACAGGTCTGAATTAAGACAATCTCGTATAAATCTCATTAATGCCTGGTCATTTTGACAAGGGCAAGAAATACCTAAGAACCACCCATCTCTGTCCCAGTTCCCTGGTTCATTAAAGATTCACTATAGGTAACTGAAATGCCATCCTTGGGAGGATTTATTTGAATTAGTCTTTTACATGCGAAAGATATTGTAGGAGATAACTTCCCACATGTTGTTAAAAGCATCCTGATTTTGCTGGCAGGAATATGAACATCTGTTGTGAGTAAAGAAAAAGTTTCATGCAAATTACACAGTCAAAGAAGAGAAGGGATGTTCAAGTTGAGAAACCAGTGACATTTCTTGTAACTGTACTATGAGTCAGCACGTTTTTAATCTTCTTGATAATATATGGAAATGTAGTGAGGTGATAGGGAGCAGTGTTCATTTGACGTATGCATTATTTTATTTTCTTGTGGGTGTGTGAGAGAGAGAGAGTGTGTGTGACTTCATGGCATCGATATTTCTGTTTTTAAATGAGGATACAGTAAATCATAGCCTGTGGAAGGCTGACTGGAATCAACATACCCGTAGCTTTAGAAAGCAGTTTCCGCCCAACGAAGAGTGCAAGAGCGATGGAACCCCATGTTCCTGGAAGTTTGCACATCAGAGTAAACAAACTTGAAAACCCCTCTTCATAGCAAATTCGCCCAGCCTTGTTCCATTTTCTCTTAACAAAACACACCGCAAAAGCTCTCACAAGCTGCTTTGATGAAGCCACATGTATTTCCCCCTTCACAATTTACAGGAAGTTACTCTTAAAAGAAAGTGATTCTGGTGTTTACTGCCTGTGTTAAAGGGACAGAGTTCCTTTTTGTCTCTGATAACGTTTGAGTGAAATACAGAATCAATTTATAGTCTAGCAAAGTGTGTGACTAAGAACAAAGCAATAACCTGCTCTCTGGTTAGAGCGAAATTTATTCCATGAGCCGTGCCCTTCTCCGTGGAGACTGCAAGTTGCAGATTACCAGGTACTGATAGTATATGTAGAAAGAAATTCCTTAAGTCTGAAGAAAAGGTGGTACATCTCAAAAAGAGTGGGAGAGAAAAACTTCCTGTGGAAGGGTAAGAAGATTGTTTATGAAGTAGTTTCAGGAAGAATGTAAATTTTAATTTTTCCTGTTCTTACCTCTGCCTTTTCCCCCCCGAGTGGACTGAGTGCATCTGTTAACCAGAAGTCGTATTACTCTGAGGCAGACTTTGAATTCTTCATTATGTGTTGCCTTTAAAGAACGACATAGTGTCTTCCTGTTCTTTTTCTGGAAACACATGCCTATGGCTCTGAGAGCAGTGTTTCAGCCAACCTCTTCCCAGATACGAGGGTTCCCTCTCCCCTCCTTTGGCAAGGCTGAACGTGTTTATCAAGAGGAAAAGTGACTCCTCAGTAGACTGTCAAATTCTGGCTTCTGTCCCGGTGTTCACTTTGTTATGGCAGGTGAAGTTCACCTTTGCCCCACCCAGTGCTTCCACCAAAAGGCAAGGTTCCAAGTATTCATATGAACAAGTGTTACTTCTGGACTCAGAGGCTTGGGGGTGGAGGATGTTTGCATAGTTTAAGCCTTGGGCGGGGGTGTAGGAAATGGCAAGTACAGAGGCCATAGAAAAAGTTGAGAGACTCGGTTTGACGTATTCAGTCGGGTTGGTCTTCTACCCAGTGACTCAAAGCATTAAAAGTCAGCATAATCAGAACTCAAGTTAGTAAGCATCACACGTTTGCCATTCGCTGCAGTAGCAAAAGAAGAACTCTGGTGGTTTGATTGGTCTGAGGCAGCTAGCTGTTTAAATGAAATTTTGTGTTTCATTCTTCTATTATTTTTCCCACATGAAAAGATGATAAAAAACTGAAATGGAAAGGTAACTGACAAACTGTGCCTTACCTGTTTCCGCCCTTATTTCTGCTGATTCAAGACTACTCTGGCCAGACTGATTTGATTCTTTTTCTAACTAGGTGATAGGGAGCCAGAAATCACACAGGATGCTTGCTGTGTGGAGGTGCCGGGGGCTGATTTTCTTCAACCTGTCTGTCTTCTCTTTTGGACAGATCTATTCCCGAGGGGAGCTTCACCACTTCATCGATGGCTTTAATGAGGAGAAGAGCAACTGGATGCGCTATGTGAATCCGGCGCACTCTGCCCGGGAGCAAAGCCTGGCTGCGTGTCAGAACGGGATGAACATCTACTTCTATACCATTAAGCCCATTCCTGCCAACCAGGAGCTTCTTGTGTGGTATTGTCGGGACTTTGCAGAGAGGCTTCACTACCCTTATCCTGGAGAGCTGACAGTGATGAATCCCAGTAAGTGGATTATAGAACAAAAAAATTATAAATGCCAGTCATGTCGGTTCTGCCCCTATGAGCTAATAACATGTTGTTTAATTATATGGCTTCATTTGTTGGGCCAAGTAGGTGGCTTAAACTAGGCACTGAGAAAAAGGGGGAAAATTTTAGTGCCTGTTTCCTAGCATAGAACATGATGATTTAAAAAATATTAAGAGCTACTTTGAGTGTTTAATTCAGAAAGTGAAGAAGAAATATATGTCCAATTCTAATCTACCCAAAAGGGGGCAGGTAGGAGTGAAATAGAGATTGGTCCTGACACTGAATCTGCGAGGTACAGCCCCCCTTATCTGTGGTGTTTGTCGGTGCTTCAAATGTGCACTGACATCTTGTAGAGATGTGCACTTGGTCATTAAGTTACCGTCTGATGTGGAACGTAGGAGACTTGTTCTAGAAACACTCACAGCTATAATTTTTCATACAGTATTCTAAATGAATGACAAGATTTTATATATCTCAGCTTCCTTTATCACCTGATCAGTTATCATAGTAGCCACTTATCACTTTATCTTAACAAATTCTCAATTCCATAAGTTTACAGGCTTTTTTTTTAATTTGGTTAAAGTTGCTGTCGTCACCTCTCAGCAAAGAGCTGCTTCATTTCAGTCACTCTCAGGTCACCTCTACGAATGACTTAAGAATTACTATAAAATTCCAACCTGTGGCAACTATGGTTGTGTGTTCTCTGTTACACTACTAAATAATAAAGCATTTTTAAATTAAATGTTTAAAGTAAAATTTTAAACCTTTGGGTTTAAAAGTTTCAGCACTTAAATGCTGACATTTTTGTAACTTTTGGTTTTGAAATCATTTCAAACTTAAGGAGAAGTTGCAAGAATAGTACAAAAAATTCCCAGATACCCTTTACTCAGATTCGTTAATTGGTTTTCCCATTTTCTTTATCTGAAGGCTAAATTGTTTTAGTTAACACTTTTGTTTTTGAGACTTTTGGAATGAATGTTAATAATAATGTAAGTTAGAATTTTGACTTCAACTGGAGGGCCAGTTAACAAACCAGTAATTTATCTTAGGGCTAATTCATCTCTATAGCTATTTAGTGTTCATCTCACAGTATCTGCCTGATCTATACTTGTAGTGTTCTGAGAAAATGAAGGCTATAAAAAATTAAGGATCTCCCCCGCATGATCACCTTTCAGATTTGTATGTGTGGTCTGCACACACATGCATGGAGACACAGGTGTACATGGCATACCCATGAGCCTCATGAGGAAGGCTTAGCATGTTTGGAAATAAACTGGCTTCCAACATGAGCAGGAGGGGTGTAACCAGGTCCTGGCCAATCTTTTCCCTCATCTCTCTGCACTGCTCCCAAGAATCTGTCATGTCCCTGGTGCCAAGCACCCCAAGAGCCATTCAGCTATTTCACCACCTGTGTGTGCCGAGCCCGGTGCTCAGGGCCTGGTGGTAAAAGACAACTGAGATTCCAGCAGGCATCTCAGGAGGAGATACGCCGCTTCTCCCAACCTCCTCGGCATGGCAGGTCCCCTGCTTCTGAGGGTCTCCTGACAGTCCTTGGGCTTCTTCATTCGTGGATTTGGAGAAAGACTCTGAATTCTTTTTTTAAACAGTAACTCCGTTTGAGGGGATGCACCCCAGTGACTGTGCACCAACCACAAAAAAGCTTCTTTGTGTATATCCCTTAGCCTCTGCCAATCAAAGAAAGATTTTAATGGTCCTGCATTTTTATTGAGCTTCGCACAATGAAAAGCTTTGCACAGTGTTTTAAGATTCAAGCGCTTATCCTTTGTGTTCAGAAGCAACATCTAGTATACTATGAAATGACACCTTTCTTCCCTCAAGTGTCCCTTTTTGTTTATGCAGATTTTTTTTTCTAAATTTCCAAGTACCCTTTCATTGTCCAGTAATCATAGTAAAGAATGAGGGTTAACAATACCAGTCACATTAAGCCAAGACTCCTACTGCCGATTGTGAAACCAGTTGTCTTAGGTGTGGTAACTGATGATTGAGACTCTGATCAGGAAAATTTCCACTATTTCATCAGGCCTAACAGGTAGATTGTGTCAGCAAGTGAGTTGTGTTGGGTTTCCATGCTTCAAGCACAGGAAAGATCTGTACCAGCATCTCCGTGAGGGCCTTAGTGGCGGTGATGGTTCTGCCGGTAGACTGTTGAGAGATTAGAAGCAAACTGAGGCAGAGAAAAATAAGTAACCAGAAATCACAAATGGGCATTTTTTAAAAACAAAAGGACTCGGAATTATTAACTCCTACCCCTCCCAAGGTTTTTTTGGTATTTTTTTTCTATCAACCTAACTAACCCATCTAGAAAACAGTTGACCAAATTATAGACTTCTAAATGTTAATCTGCTTTCTCAGTTTCAGTTGAAAACAGACTTTGTTTTGCCTACTGCAGAACTTCTAGGTTCTTTCTTGTAGTCGTGAGGGTTCTTATTATAGATCGAAAATGTGAGTCGGCATAATTAAGCCACTCAGAGCCTTCAGAAGCAGTTCACTCTTGAAATGACTCTGTCCGCCTACAGCCATTTAAGATTTAAGAACAAAAACAGATCTTGATTTTCTTTTTCATGTTAACTCAAGCTGCTGCTGAGTGGGAGAGTCAGAAATGACACCAGCTCCACTGATTACTCAGCTGCTCAAGGATGATTTTTGAAAATGTACCTTCATGGGGACCGCATGAGTTGTCCCTTAGAACATCTCGGGAGGGGTTAATGCTTCCCTCTGGATGTTGCATTGGAATCGGATGTAAATTTGTTTGTGCAAAGGCGTAAGAGATAGCAGACATTCTTTGTGGATTCGCTTTGTGCCGGGCACTGTGCTAAGTATTTTGTGTAGAAAATGAGGAATTCCAACTTTCCTGTTTGTTGGCCCAATCATTAACTTTGTTTCAGGTCAATAATCGAATTATTGGAGCACTTAGTAAGAACATCTAACTAAGTAGATGGGACGATGCTATGGATGGACCTAAACTTCTTGCTTACAGCTTTAATTTGTTGAATTTTAGAATTAAGGAAGTATGGAAGCCACTGGAGAAATTAAGAGACTTAGGTAGAATTTGCCACGTACAAATGGCAGAAAGTCATGATGGTGAAGTGTCTGTGTTTTCACTTTATTAGGGTAACACCTTTCTTTTTTAAATGGGGGCCTATGCAGACGCCTCCAAATCATTCTTTTTCAAGCTCCTAAAATTCCTTCCTGTGGCTGTGAAATAGACGTCTGGCCTATCAGTTTTCCAACTTGGTTGTCCCTCTTCCTTTACCATTTCAGCTTTAAAAAACAAAAGTGACAATTTGAACTTCCTGCCTGCTGGGCCTCACTGAAAGACTGATATTGGCCTGATAAGGGGATATTTATTTTGGTTTAGTGGCTCAGAAATCCTTCTCCCTCAACAAGCTTTCCATCACTGCCCCCATCAGCTTCTTCCCTGATAGTGTCTCCGCGTGTTTATTCTGGGGCTGCCGGCTCACCCGGGAGTGACTGATAACAGCCAGCAGTAGATAACATTCTCCGAGGGGCTCTCCAGCTGGAATCGAATCCCTCCAGCCTGTCAGCCTAGAGAATGGATTCGAAGAGCTCAGCATCTGGAGCTCCACAGAGTTCATTTCTAGACCTATCAGATATCAAGTCTGGAGTTCTTTCTTAGTTGAATCAGACAGGGATATATATTTTTTAAAGATGACGCATGATACTTTTACAGAGGCTTCAGCCTCATCCCCTGAACCTTTCCTCCTCCAGTGCCGAGGCTCTCCCGCCTCTCCCGGTGTCTGCACAGGCAGCAGTGGCTGCTGCCTTCCGCCTACTCCTCCCGCTGGGGCAGGTGTTCCTGTCCGAGAGATGGCTCTCCATAAACCTGAGTGCCAGCTAAGCAGCATCTGTTTTACTTTTGATTTCCAAGGAAGGCTGAGCAGGGAGTTTTTGGTTTTCCCTCCTCTGGCTGGTGTTTTCCTGGAAGCATCGTTTGTTCCGTATGTTTGGAGGGGTAGGGCTGGCGATGGCCCGGAGAGTCTGGAAGTGTCCTCGTTGCTGCTGTTCCTGAATAGTATGTTTACCAAGTCATAATATGCTGTCTTTTGGAATAAATGCTTTCATCTTAGCTGCCTGTTTTCTTTGGTGCTCTAAGTAATTGAACTGGCTCGAGAAGGGCCTGTTGTGGTTTGGCAGAGAGACTGGGTCATGCCTTGTGATTCCAAGGACAGCAATGCTGGGAGCCTGGTTAGACCAGCAAAGCCTTGATGAAATACTTGTGTTGTCAGCAAATCGAGGGAAAGGGGCGGCATCTACATGTCTCATCTCTCTATTAGGCACAGGCAGTATAAACAGGGTTTTATCAAATTCGCATTGAACAGGAATGAAGGCAAAACTTGATGACTGCTTATTACTTGAAATGAGTCTTAATCTTTCACATCTAGTTTGCAGGGTGTGCTGATTTCCTCAGAATGACATCTTTTAAGCTATGACACCCCCCACACCAGTATTTTTCCACCTCATTTGATGGAAGCTCTCCTCTTCTAGCTTGAACAGCACTTTTCCATCACATGGTATTTTTGCTAGTGGAAACAAAATAATCCAAACGGCCTGTTTGCTCGATCAGTGCCGCCAGTGCCCTGTTTTGCTGAGAAGGAAATGGAGCAGTTGCGAGTGAGTGGCCCCAAGCCCTCTAGAATGAGAGGGCGTTGAGAAAGCAGGTGTCTCTCACTCGTGGCCAGCTGGTGCTCAGGCTTTCTCAAGGAGAGAAGAGCTTTGGCAATTTCACTTCAGTTCTTCACACCCCTCTGAGTAATCATCCTTTCTTCTTTATTTCAGCACAAACACAGAGCCATCCAAAGCAGCAGAGCACTGAGAAGAGTGACCTTTGCCCAAAGAATGTCCCCAAGTACAGTGTGAAAGAAATCCTAAAACTGGACTCCAACCCCTCCAAAGGAAAGGACTTCTACCGTTCGAACATTTCACCCCTCACTTCAGAAAAGGACGCTGACAACTTCAGGAAAAACGGGAGCCCTGACATGCCCTTCTACCCTCGGGTCGTGTACCCGATCCGGGCCCCTCTACCGGAAGACTTGTTGAAAGCATCCCTGGCCTATGGGATGGAGAGGCCCACGTACATCACTCACTCTCCCCTCCCCTCCTCCACAACACCCAGTCCCTCGGCAAGAAGCAGCCCCGACCAAAGCCTCAAAAGCACCAGCCCTCACAGCAGCCCAGGGAACACCGTGTCACCTCTGGCTCCTGGCTCTCAAGAACATCGAGACTCTTACCCCTACTTGAATGCGCCCTATGGCACCGAAGGTCTGGGTTCTTATCCTGGATACGCGCCTCCCCACCACCTCCCACCAGCCTTCATCCCCTCCTACAATGCTCACTACCCCAAGTTCCTCTTACCCCCCTACGGCATGAATTGTAACAGCCTGAGCACCGTGGGCAGCATCAACGGCATCAACAACTTCGGCCTCTTCCCCCGGTTGTACCCCGTCTACAGTAACTTCTTCGGTGGGGGCAACCTGCCTCACCCCACGCTCAACCCGGCCACTCTCCCGAGCTCACTGCCCTCGGAAGGATCTCGCAGGTTGCTTCAGCCCGAACATCCCCGAGAGGTGCTGGTCCCAGCACCCCACAGTGCCTTCTCCCTCACCAGGGCTGCTGCCAGCATGAAGGACAAGGTGTGCAGCCCCACCAGCGGGTCTCCCACTGCGGGCACGGCTGCCACGGCAGAACACGTGGTGCAGCCCAAAGCTACCTCAGCAGTGACGGCAGCCCCCGGCAGTGACGAAGCCATGAGTCTCATAAAAAACAAGAGGAACATGACTGGCTACAAGACACTTCCCTACCCCCTGAAGAAGCAGAATGGCAAGATTAAGTATGAATGCAACGTTTGCTCCAAGACTTTTGGCCAGCTCTCAAATCTGAAGGTAAGCCTCAAAGTAGAGAGGTGTGATTGTCTGCTAGTGTCTGTCCCTGTGAGTACCCATGCACCTTCATGTTCAGCCCACTTTCCACAGGTTGTAAATTTCATTTTCAATAGTGTGAGATCCGGGCCGGGAATAGTTGATGTGGGTTTGACTTTGCTTTTGCCTCTTCTGCCTGTGTGGCTTTGGACAAGTTACTTCCCCTCTCCTGAGTTTCTTCTGAGTAATAAGAACATGGGGTTTGGGCTGGAAGATCAGTTGAAAGTCCCTGCTGGCCTGTGACTTTTGTTTCTTTAGCGCAAACAAAACAAAGTGTTCTGAAAACCTCAGGGCTTTATTTGTTCTGTTTAAAGCCTTTATCTTGATGCTTTCCTTAAGTCTCTGCATCATAAACGCCCTAGTCCTTGAGCAGAAATGTTAGGTCTTCCAGACAACTGAGAGCAGAGCTAACACATGCGGCTTCTTCCCAGGTCCACCTCAGAGTGCACAGTGGAGAACGGCCTTTCAAATGTCAGACTTGCAACAAAGGCTTTACTCAGCTCGCCCACCTGCAGAAACACTACCTGGTACACACGGGAGAAAAGCCACATGAATGCCAGGTGGGCAGTCTTTGGGGGTAGCACTTTTGACCCTTGTAGGAAAAGTCTGAGGGCCTGCCCTCCCCAGGTCCTATAGCCCAGGGATTAGCCAGCACGAGAATTCCACCGGGCCTTGGGCTGATAGCCCTGTGCCTGCTGTGAGTCGAGATGGTGACACAGCCGGCTTCAGTGGGTGGGAGATGGCAGGGGAAATAAACACCACCTCGTGGGAAGTGTGGCCACATCGCCCTGTTTGCTTAATGCCACACCATAGCTGCCACAGGGAGGCTTCCCGCCTCCCAGGTTGCTGGGCGTTGGCTTGTAAGCTTGCCCTTCCCACTGGCAACTCTTAATCTTCTGGCCTCCCTCTCTCCCTTCTCTGCCCCCTTCCCCACCCTGCAGGTTTGCCACAAGCGATTCAGCAGCACCAGCAACCTCAAGACCCACCTGCGACTCCACTCCGGGGAGAAGCCTTACCAGTGCAAGGTGTGCCCTGCCAAGTTCACCCAGTTCGTGCACCTGAAACTCCACAAGCGCCTGCACACCCGGGAGCGGCCCCACAAGTGTGCCCATTGCCACAAGAGCTACATCCATCTCTGCAGCCTCAAGGTCCACCTGAAGGGGAACTGTCCCGTGGCCCCCACCACAGGGCTGCCTCTGGAGGACCTGACCCGAATCAACGAAGAAATCGAGAAGTTTGACATCAGTGACAATGCCGACCGGCTCGAGGACATGGAGGACAACATGGATGTGATCTCTGCAGTCGAGAAAGAAATTCTGGCCGTGGTCAGGAAGGAGAAAGAAGAAACTGGCCTGAAAGTGTCTTTGCAAAGAAACCTGGGGAACGGACTCCTCTCAGGGTGCAACCTGTACGAGTCGTCCGACCCGTCCCTCATGAAGTTGCCTCTCAGCAACCCACTACCTCTGGGGCCTGTCAAGGTCAAGCAAGAAACAGTCGAACCCATGGATCCTTAAGATTTTCAGAAAGCAACAAATGTTTTGTTTTTGTTTCTTAACTTAAGACTTGGCGAGTCAGGGCGCCTGTAGCAAATTACTTGTACATAAACCCAGTTCCCCAGAGCTCTCCTGGCGTCAGGCGGCTTCCCTGTGGCTCTGGAATTAACGAAGGAACTCCAAAGTTACTGAAATCTCAGGGCATAAATGAGGCAAAGACAATATATATATACATATTATATATACTTATTTACACCCTATCTATATATTTGAACCTGTGTTGTGAATATGTTTGCATAGCCTTCCCATTGCTAAGACTATTGCCTAGCCATAATTATTTTTTCAATGATAATCCTTCATAATTTATTATACATTTTATCATTCAAAAAGCAATAATTAAATACGTTTACAATGACTGGAAACAATTCCTTATAATTTGAGTGTACATGTTATATCTCTGTCTCATGGCCATGCTTGGTAGACAGTTCTGCACATCTGCTTGAGTCCCTAAGATTCAGTGAACAAATACGTCACTTCAGTCAACCTCCTCCCTCTGTGATCATGGTTTGAAAATGAGGTTTTGGTATTGCCAAAGTTATGCAGTAGATGTGTTAATTCATAGGATCATGTTGTCTGAACAGCATTTGTATAACTTGGGGGTATGTGTGCAGAATTACCCAGTAATAACATCAAGAGAATAACTAAGAAAGGGAATCATGTATGTTTTTGTAGATAGTTCAGTTTTGTTTCTCCCAGCCACAGATTTACTAGAAAGGTCACAAGGCTTTGCCAACTGTCTCCCTTTCCAAAAAACCAGGGTCACCCCACCCCCAAAGTCATGTTACCATCCCAAGTGGCGATGTGACTTTTGCATCCCACCTTATTAACTGAAAATGTGAAGAAGACAAATGCCATGTTTAAAACCACTGCAAACCCTTCCGAAGGCACAGTGTGTGTGTGGGATCTGGAGGCTTGTGTCTGGGTCATATTTTCATTGTTGGAGTTTTATTGTTATGTCAAAATTGCACAAACGTGGTGCTCTACCAGGAAGGATTTGAGGTAGAAAGGCTCAGGCCACATTTTAAAACCAAAAACCAAAAATAAAAACGGGTATTCTCGTCTTGGGGTAAAAGCGGGTAATGAGCATTCCTATCCCCAACACATCAATTGTATTCTTTCTGTAAAGCTCAGCGTGTCCTCAGTATTTGTGTTTTTACATTTTATGGTTAATTTAATTGAAGATGAAAGGGCATTGCAAAGTCGTTCGACAACAATTACCTCATTGCGTGTGTCCAGTAGAGCAGGAGACGATGCCTTATCTCATGGTTTGCTACTCTAGACGAACGGAGCGTGCTCCAGGATGGCAGAACCGGAGCCGCCCTGTCTTCTACTCTGCTCAGCCCAAAGGTTACATGTCGGCATTCAAGGTGTAGCGAAGAAGGGTGTATATTTATAAATCTATTTATACCACTGTACCATGTGTATATATAATATATTTATAACCACTTAAATTGTGAACTAAACCATGTTAAAAAAAAAACCCTACTTTTCCTAAGGGTGAAAAAAAAGAAAGAAAACAAAACCCTTTCTGAAACTTCGTTTAACACTCGAAGACCTCACAATCATATTGGTGAGCTTGGGCACCCCTAACTCTTGTAAGAGACCCCAAAACCTTGGTGCAAAGGTGGGGATTGCATAACAACCAGGGAGAAAGACACTGTTTTTCTCACTGTTGAGGATGACCTAAGATGGCTTTCCTTTTGTTTTGCCACGTGATGATTATGAGGTTACACTGAGGTTGTGGAAATGAAAATTCATTACTGCCCCTTTACCATATAAACTTCTCACCCTCCTTTCTAAGGGTGCTCTATCACTAAGCAATCTGGTTCATACGTATTGAACATTTTGTTCATGGCAACTAATGTTAACCTGCAGATGAGAAAAACAAATTTCAGATAATCTAGGGAAACCTAAGAGCCTTATTGATCTGTTCCTATAAGTAGCAAAACTGACAATTTTTATGTATCAATGTTTGACCAACACAGTCCTTAACTGTAGGTAAACCAAAGCATCATCACACTGACAGTGCCACCAAGTACTTTCTTCTGTCCCCAGTGCCCCTGTGTTCGCTCCCCCCCCCCCCCCGGCTTTCTCATATGTAGGACTCCCAACAAGGCCTGCGCAGCGGCTTGGGGCTTCCTGCTTCTCTGCTCCGTCTGGCTTTCCTTCCCAGGCCTCTCACATGTGAAATGTTGAGCCCACAATCAACAGTGGTTTTATTTGTTTTTCCTCAAAGTTAAAACTGACCAAAGTGATGGGCTTTTTTCTTTGCTAGAATGACAGACTATCTTGTGTTTACATACGGTTTACGTTGTTATTTATGTGCAAATTGTCAAAATGTAAATTAAATATAAATGTTCATGCTTTACCAATGCTTGTCTAGTGTCTTTAGTGAGGGGCCAGTGAGCGACATCTTCACCATACTCAAAGGTGGCCCCAGAACGGATTTTGAGCACAACACAATGTGTCTCTCCTGCCCCCTCCACCCCCACAGCACGGTCCCCTCCACCAGGGAGAGCACATGGGAGTGATCTGAAGAGGTGATCTGTTCTCTCTCCCATAACTCAGCAGTGTAAGATTTTTCCTTAATTTTTCTTTAGTTGGCTATTAAAGTGTTCTCTCTGGAAAGCATCGTGAACATTAGCCAGTAAGTGGGGGTACTTGTTTACTTTTACTGGACTTTTTTTTTTACTCTGTTGATGTGCATGGCACGGTGGGGAGGTAAGGCAGGCTTGGACTGATTCCAGAAATGCCCTTTCAGCCTTGTGCCAGTGTGTGTGTGCATAGACCAGCCTATTGACGGGGGCGGGGGGGGGGGGCGGGGGGCCTGGGGAGCTGTCAAGGGACACTTTGCCCATCGGTAGCTAGCCAGCACTGAGCAGGCCGCAGAAAGTAAGGTGTTCTGTGCCTCTGCAGAGTCTTCCTGCCCTACAGCCTACCGTATGTTTTTTCTTCACAACTTAACTTGAGAGGTAGGTTTGCCACTTGTGCATGTAAATTCAGGAAAGCTGCTGTTTCACCAGAAGCTGGGCATCGTTAGTGTGAAACCCAGGCGTCATGGCAGTGTGGCCGTGCGGCCCCAAGGGTCATGTGGGAGGGGATCTACTTGTGCACGGTTGCTCTAGAAACGAACCTGTTTCCAGGCACAAACAAATGTGAGTTTACTTGATAGATGTGAATAGGAGATGCTTTTAAAAAAGTGTTAGTGCCGTCAGTGAAAAAAAATCTAAAAGCCCTCTGCAAATGGTTTTCATGCTTGCCACGTCATCCATTACTCAGTTCATGGTTCCATGCGCATGCTAACAGCATGCTCAGAAAATAATGCTCCTTCTTACATGTGGGCAGTCGGAACTGCCCAATTTTTTAATGTTTCTTCTTTATATTCACTTAAACATCTGTGCCAAGAACTTGAAATGCTGCCAACACTTAACTGTGGAGTTAAGAAAACCAGAACCTTATTGTCATAAATGTGCCAAATGGTGCTGGTTGAACTACTAAATTCTACAGAACTATTGTGGTAATAATTTTTCAAAACAAAGACCAATAAGAGCCAGAGAGTAACAGTTACTGTCATAAATCATAGTTCTTTACTTGGCAAAGTATGTCTTTTTTTCCTTGAGAGTTATAGATCTTGGGAACACTTGAGGACTTGGCTGTTTAATGAAACGTTACATGAAAAGATAATATTCGCTAGGACTACAGGTCTGCCCTGCTGGCATCCACACAGTTGGATGGAGGCTTCATGCAGCTGTTTGTGAAAGGGCAAAAACAAAAGTGAAGAAATCATCTTCTTCTGAATCCTTAAAATAAAAGCTCTGTTAAAAAATGATGCATTCAATTCTCCACTGTAATGGAATGTATAGAATGTAGGGTTCCACGGGAGTTTATGGGCACATTTCTAGATTTGGGGGGTGGGGGATGGTGATTAGGAAATCAGTTTAGAACCTGTTCATTATTTAATCGTGTGTGTGTGTGTGTGTGTGTGTGTGTGTGTGTGTGGCCTTTTTAAAATCACAGATAATAGGAAAAGGCCAGAGCAGAGAAATGAAGGCACTGTAAACCCAGGCCTGTGGGGTAGTCTAGTCTAGAAAGGAAGGCTACACCACAGCGGATGGTGGCAAAAACAATGAGTAATAGAGAAGTTACATAGAATGTGATCATTGAACCAATTCAGAAGACACTTTCCTTTAGGAGACTGTACAGTTCTTTACCCATAACAGGTCCATTATCATCTTCTGGCCAGAAGAAATCAGATTATTCTGAACGTTGGGCCACCTCTTTGGAGCCCACGTGTGGGAACATAGCAATGGGAAAAAGATGTTCCAGGACCCAGGGATAAGCCTTCCATCATCCTTTTTCAAGCTTCAAGTCCTCCAAACTCCCAATTCCATTTGCTCAAAGTACTGCTGGGGGCTGCTTGATAAATGAGACATGATTTTAATCTCAATGCAGCCTTAATCATGTAATTTAAGCCAAAAAAAACACCCCAATTTAGCAAGATTTCAAAAAGTTATTTTTAACCTGATTTATGCAACTACTCTCCATGCCCGGCTTCACTATAAACTAACAAACTCTCTCCAAGTTCACTCTTTCTTCCAGATTTCAAAGTAACGAACCAAAGTTGCCAGGCCACATTTCCTGCTCTCTGCATTTCAGACAGAAGCTTTTAGTAGCTTAAATGTGAATGTAGTCACCTTGTAGTTTTCTCCTACCCCAGCAAGAAAGCAAAGAAGTGATAGATTAAGTGCCAAAGAGTGATTTTGGTAAGAAATTCTTCAGTGCATTAACCAAAGGGGGTTGTTCTCACAGAATTGTGGCAAAACTTCCCATCTAAGTATCTGGAGGATTCACCTGTGGGTGATGGCAACTAGCCGTCCTACGTTGCTGGTGAGAAGCAGAGGAAAGGAAAGGAAATGAAACCATAGCAGAAGGGACTTTAAGTTACAAAGACTAGCACTGATCTTTAGGGCTTGTAACACAACAGGCTCCTTTCCATGCAGGGAGGGGGTAGGCTTTCCTTCCTGGGGAGCCTTAGAAAGCAGGTTGTTTGGGAGCATGTGCTGTGCAAGATATTCTGGCAAGCCCTTCTTAGGTCTATAATTCAATGATTTCTATCAATTTACAAATGATCATGCAGCTGGGGACAAGAAAGATACAAGGGTGTGGTAGAGAGGGTTCCTTCATGTTTCTGGGGCCTCCAAGAAACTATATAGCTATATTGTGTGTGTATATATGGAATATACGAGCTCTGTCCAGAAGTCATCCAGCCATCTACTATGAAAAATAGAGACATTTATTGAAGAAGATACAAGATACAAGAAACATTGTACAGAGGACAATGATGCCCCAGTCCTCTTCAAAGTAGGCACCTTGGGACCTCACACAGTTCTCCCAATCGCCATCACCTGCCCCATGGTATTTCCCTGAATTTCACTGACGGTCTGACATCTCTTCCCTTTCAAACATAATTGTAATTTTGGGAAATGCCAGAAGTCACAGGGTGCTAAATCTGGGCTGTAGGGAGACTGAATCACACAGGTGATTTGATGTTTTGCCAAAAACCTCTGCACGAGATATGATGCATGAGCGGGCCCATTGTCATGATGAAGCTCCCAATCATCAGTTGCCCATAGCTGCAGCCTTCTGAATAGTTTCTGTGGAGGAATGTTCAAGCTTTATGCAAAATTTGATGCAGATTTGTTGCTCTACTTGCTCAATTTTGAATGCAACAGCCACACAGTACACATGCTCACTCAATGGTGCCTAGTGCCCCCACTGACTAGTACAGTGCAGTCAATCATTGTTTATGCATGTGTATTCTGGTCCACTCTCTTTGGCCGCCAGGTTACTTCAATGTTGTGCAAACCATTCTTGTTATACTAACAGTGGCTGGATTTTTTCTGGACAGACTTCGTGTGTATGAAAGGAAGATCTAGAGAGCTTGTCTAATTCTGAAGGAGAGCCCATGATACCATGAAATAAACTGTGCTGTATATTTCATAACATACTTTAAAATATATTCCACAGTGAGTTCTCCCCAAGGATCTCGAGAGGAGTGGAAAATGAGGCATGGTGCTGCTCTCACCTAGCATCTGGAGCTCTGCAAAGCAGCCTCCAGGCAAGTAGCCTTTCCATGCAGCTACTCTGTGGGAAAGGAAGAGACTCTCTTTGGCTCGCCTCCTCCCATTAGCGTGGCTTCCCTTGGGTACTGCTTCTCATCCACACATGCAAAGGGAAACCCTGGGTCCCCTTCCATGAAACCCTTCTTTGCCTCCCCAGTTTCAGCATAAGTAACAGATAGTGAGTTGTTGTGAGACCAGCCAACTAAGGATCATTAATGGGGTGATTTGATGCTGTCTATGGTTCCCTGGGCCACAATCTAAAAATATACCCAACCCAAGGTGGGAACTGAGATCATGAGCTCTCACTGTGGTAGACAGAGCAGTGAACCAGGGGTTTAGACACCTAGATCTAGTCCTGGCTCAGCCCCTAGACACCTGTTCTCATTATACGAGTAATGGCTGGATTTTTTCTGGACAGACATCATGTGTATGAAGAGCTTGTTTAATTCTGAGGGAAGAGTCCATGATACCATGAAATGAACTGTGCTATATATTTCATAAAATATTTTAAAATATATTCCAGATAACTGTATGCTCTCAAGAAAGTCCTGGAACTTCCCGGGGCCTCAGTTTCCTGATCCATAAAATAAAGAAGTCATTCCCAGGTTGCCTTCCTGCTCTTTCGGAAGTATTACATCTCTCCAGAAGCTAAGATCCCATCGTTTTCTCTTATTTCCTTTGGGTTTGTTTTCCTTGGAACTCTGAGTGTTGCTATGGGCAGGTATTTGTAATTTAGAGAGCAGATGTCAGAGAAAACGGAAATGAGGAACAGGATTGTATGGAAAGAACTATTGTGGCTTCTTTTGGCAAAAGAGATTGGGTTCACAAATGTCCTGCTAATTTGAGAGAACCATGAACTTGCCCCAGGAATTAATATGCTCATCTGAAAGGAATCAAGATTCTTTAATGGAAATAATGGGTTGTGCTGAAGTCAAGCTCTGCTAGAGCTCTGCATGAATTCTAAGATATTTAGTTAAGTGGGTTCTGGTTTTTATGGGTTTTTTTCTTTAAGCAAAGGAATACTTGTAGGAAGACTAGGAAAGATTTAAGTTCGTTGCCACACACAAAAGGTGGGGGAGACAAAATTACTGGTTGCTACAGAAGAGAGTGAGAACTCAACAGAGGGAACCTAAAAAGACGTGGAAAGGAAACAAAATGGTTAGCGAAGCAATCAAGGCCTCAGTACTGTTTTAACGGTTCAAGGTTTTAAAAAAGGAATAAAGAAAAATGAAGCAGAGAGAGGGAGGAGGAGAGAGGGAAAGGTTAAACCAAGACAGAAACTGTGAGTAGATAGATGTGAAAGGGGCTGAAAATAAGTGAAAAGTGAAAAATTGCTTTATGAATAAACCGTTAAAAAATAGTGAGTGAAAAAGCAATCGTGCTTCCAGTTATTACTGAATCACAAGCTCGTGGAAGCCAGAGGCTGGCCTGAGCAGCAACTCCGCGCGTAACCTACATTGCAGCAGCTGGTGCAGGGCCGTTCCCGTGGGCGGGCACCGTTTTCTACTTGAGTGTCAGTTTCATTGTGATTACCCTCCTCACGGACCCATGTGGGCCATTTTGCTGCCTGGCACACAAAAACCGTGACTTGGCCATTTCTCCAACCTGCTGACACTACAAGGCAGGCGACACCCTCCTGAGGACATACAGGACACTGACAAACCCAGGGGTGAGGGCCAGGGGAAGATGAGCAACCCTTCTGAGGAAAGGAGAAGCGGGGAGTTAATGAGGCCTGAAGCCCTGGCCTGTCTCTGCCTTTTTCTGAAATTGAGAACGTGATTTCATGCTCAGTGCTCATTGTCATTCTCGGTGGTATGTTCCCACAGGGACACAGGGTCTTCTGTGCCACGAGCTGACAGAGCACCCTTCTTGGGGTTGCTTCTGGGCTCAGGGCTAGCAAATGATAAGCCAATCACGGCAGCACTGCCCCCTCCCCATGCACACTTGAGGAAGCCCTGGGAGCACTGGGAAGTAAATCAGTTTTATCAACGTGACCTCGCCCGCCAGCCTCAGGAAGAGGAGTGAGGAACGGAAGTGCCGGGGCACCCATCAGAAGCAGGTCAAGCATCAGGAAGAATGGCTGGTGCAAACAGAACAAGCTATTTCCAAAGAGGCAGGGTGCTCCTCTTCTCATTCCAAGTGTAAAACATACTTCTGTGTCGGAACTGCTGGCATGCACCTAATTTTTTATTGTCTGCTCCAACAGAAAGGAGGTAGGAAATGGGTGGTCAACAATTTCAAGATCATTGGTGTGGGAGTGCTTTGCGGGTCGGCACTCACCCTCCCTGAGCACACCCTTGTCTCTGGCAGACTCAAGGGAGGCAGGCGGCCCACCAGGGGAACGTGGCCCAAGTGGCCCGTGAAGCAGCTAACCCCCATGCATACGGCTGGCTGTGCAAAGAATGAGGTTCGATTTTAATGCATCTGTTTCATTTTTAATAACCAGGGTGAAACCGTAGTTCTATACATCTGGCCAAAAGGCTGAGCTTTTCCTCAAAACATATCCTGGTACCTGCTCTTGCTGTTCCTGCAAAAAGTACCCAGCCTTGTGCCAGTGGTTTAAGGCAGTGTGCTTTCCTCCTTGAGTATTTTTCTTGAAGGAGGTAGGCAGGGCTGGGCATTGAGTATCTCCCTCCTAGAAATGGGCATTTAAAGCATGGATGGATGGTCAGAAGAGTACCCAGATGCCTAAGCCACCTAAAGAGCCCCTGCTGGACCTGGAAACTGAACCCCAGCTCCCTGACTGCTTCCTACGTGAGCAGGTCAGACAATGCTGCTGTCGCTGAGCTGGGCAGGGCCCGCAGGAGTCACTAATGTTGTTTGTACTTCAGGCAGGCTTGCCAAAACAGCAGAGTTTTATAGCATTAAATTACTGTCTTTACCGGTCAGGAGCTTGACTCTTAACTAGTTCTGCAGACATTTCAGGAAAGAAAGGAGAGCAGGCAGTCTTGGAGAACTGCCGTCTACTCCAGCCCATTACTCTGAATCCACCCCACTTAGAACTCCACACAAACTCACAGGCCTCTGAGGCCGAGCTGCTTCCAGGTGACCCTTTCTTGAAAGATTTTTATCTCTCTGGGGGGTGGGGGTGGCCAGTTCCTCCCCAAAGTGCCAGATTGAGTGCTGCAGTGTGCGTTAGCAAAAGGGTGGGCGTCAGGCTTCAGTGATTCTGTGTCAGCCCCAGGTCAACAGTGTCCCAGAAAGGAAACCGAGGCATAGAGCTAACCGCCCCCTGCCGCCTCGTCAGAGCAAGCCTCAGAGGCCCAGCAGCTGCAGCTGAAGGGCACAGTGATCCTCAGAAAGGAGGCAGTGGGCAACGGCAGAAATTCAGATGCTATTTTAGATAAAGTGTGTTTAAATTCATTCCACTTTAAAGCGCGGGGAGTCTGTGTTTTCTACAAAGGAGAGGAAACATATAAATGGAAATATTTTCTGCTTCAAGTACACATTTAAAAAATAAAACTTTGTTACTTCTGAGTTTAAGAAGGCATGTTCTCTGGTTTAAATAGGGACCAGGTACAGTGAAGCTGTGTACCTGGAGGCAGAGATGAGAGTTGAGAAAGACCAGTCTGCTCTACCTTCTTGTTCCAGGGCGATGTAATCCCAAAAGGCACGGTTCCTCTAAGAACTATCTGAGGACTTCCAGTATGCCCACCTGCTATACAGCTTTTGCAACCAACAGGAACCCGGCAAGATTTATAGTCGGATTGCTTCAAATTGGTAGTTTTTGTCTTCTCTGGTTTTGAACTACACGTGGATTCCAGACTGAAACTTACATTATCTGAAGCAAACCATTCAGCCCATCTTAGATAGGTTACAGCTGTTTCAATCCTCCCTCCAACGTTAGTGTGATAGTATAATATATTGTTGTTCATCTATATAAAGCCTGAAGAATTATATGCTTTTAAGAGAATTGGTTTTTAAAAAAGGGAGGAAGAAATCTTTTAAAACTACCTGTGTCACTCAGAAACGAGAGAAGTGTCTCAGATGAAGCTCCAAGTCTCGTTCGCACTAGAGAAATGAGAGTTTGAACGTGGAAGGTGGAGATGAGCATGTGCTTGCAGGCTCTCTTGACCCTGGCTCTCCTTGAAGGGTGCGAGGTCCATTGGGCATGTGGGGGGCTTGTCCAAAAGCGAGGCATCTGTTTCTGCAAGACCAAAAAAAAAAAAGGGCTGAGGGTGCACAGACTTCCTTCCGTACTTGGGTTTTTCTCCCTTCTAAGGGGTGTTTGAAAGTTTTTCCTGTGCTTCTAACTGAGCAGAAACCACATCACGTCTTTTGTCATCGTCTTTGCTCACCACTGGAGACCCTGGTGGTTAGAGAGGGAAAGTCCCTTTTGATGGTGACTGTGGGGGTAGAAGGTGTTGGGGGCCTGGCAGGGGGGTGGTGGGAGAGGGAGGGGAGACATCATTAAGGTTTCCTTTCTGGCCTAGACAGTGCACCCACCCTGGCCAGCCTCTGACATCCTCAGAACAGCAAAGCGCTTCATTTTATGCTCCTGATCCTTTGAGGCAGTGGGAGAAGTCATCAGACAAAGGAAAGAACGTGTAGCTCAAGACCTGTGCTTCTGGGAATCCCGAAGAGTAGCCACCACAGTCACCTCTGTGTAGCCTAAGATCAGCTTGTACCTGGCTCCCTTGCGCCTGTTCCTGTGGGGCAGAAGGGCGAGGGGTGGACTTGGGGCACAGCCGTGTATTTGGGCCTGAGTGGCTCTGGAACAGTCTCTAAAGTAACATTTCTACACTTGTCTTTTTTAACCGTGATTTTTTTTAAAACAACAAAACTGACCTTATCCTAACCATTTTTAAGCATTGAATTAATGCTACCAAGTTCAGTGGCATTGACTACAGGAACACCGGTGTGCTGCGGATCTCTAGAATGTTTTCATCTTGCAGAGCTGCAAGGCTACATCCAGTGAGTGACTCCTTTTCTCCTGCTCCCCCTCAGCCTCTGTGTAGTGCCATTTCTTAATCATGCCACTCACCCTGAGCGCTGCTCTTTGGTTAAACCTATAGACCTAATTTCCATACGAAGGGCTGTTTCGAGTTCACGCACCAGCTGACCTGTTGGGGGAGCAGCTCAGATTCACTCCACCATGAATATTCATCACGTGCTATGCTCTGGTTTACAAACGCCTGTCCTCAGCACTCCAGCTGGGCTTCAGCAGTTTATGGAGTTGTTATTTGCACCACCAAACCAGTGAGGAATGAAAATAACAATCAACTCCTTGAATGTTTACAAGCCTCCCGGCCTGTTGCACATGTAATTTAGAGCTGCCATCTTGTCTCCCCTCTCTCTCAGTGGAATGGAATGTCCTCTCCAGCAACTCAGTGACTGGAGGACCGTGGGGAGGAGAGGGCCCTTCACCTCCAATTTTCTAATGGAGTCTGAGCTGCAATCATCTTCGGTGGCAGGCTGTTTGGATTGTGTTACCCCGCGACACTTCCTCATACACGTCAGTCCTAAACAAACCCTCCCTGTAGGCTGTCCTCGGAGCAGGGGGCAGGTAGTACTCTCTCCCAATGAGCGCAGTTTGTCATTCCCTGAAAATAGAGCCGTTCCTCCAGTCGGTCCAGTTTCCACCCCTAGCCGGTGTGGGGACAGGAGGAAGGCTGGCCTTTCCTCTTCTCAAAGCCACATTCCAGAGGGCGTGGTTCTTCTGCAAGTCACCGACCGACCGGCTGGCACTGGGAGGGCGGGCGGTGCCTCGTGCCTGCAGCCACCCTTCAAGTGTTGTTGTTGCACAACAGTCATGAATTCTGGAATGTCTCTGGTCATTTACAGCGTGACTGTGTCTCTCCATAAATGACACTGTCAAGCTTCAAGGCCCAGAAGGAGGTTGCCTTGTTTTTCAAGAGACCATGCTCTCCCACCCAGAACAAAGCCTCTGGCCTTTTACAATGCACTTCTTGCACAACGCGCTTCTTACTCCAAGTCTGCTGAGAGAAGAGAGGTTCAGGAGGAAGAAAACACAGGAGCAGCTTCTGGAGCACACGCCAGTCGTCGTGCAGACTCTGTCAAACACACTGAACAATTTGACCAGACTGCTCACGGATAAGCTTTCTAGAAATTAGCTGGGCCCTTCTTAGAGCGACCTTCCATCTCCTCTCACTCTTACCTTGACTTTTTCCTTCTTTGGTTCATTTCCTTCATGAGATTAATGAAGAGAGTGACAGATAAAGGTCCAAAGAACAGATGATTCATGAGTCATGTCTATTTTTGTTCATTTTAAATGGCATTGTTCCAGTAGAAGAAACAGAAAGTAAAAATCTGCCTTGAATACTGATTTGGGTGCTTTTGTAATAGATTCAAAATTATGAAAAGAATGCCTCCCATTTAATTTCTACTGTATAAGCCAGTTACTGTCACAGCGTTTTCTCCTATTATCCTCGCAAATACCCTTTGGGGTAGGTTCTATCACCCCATTTTGCACCCCAGGAAACAGAGGCCCAGAGAGATTGAATAAATTAGATGATGCAGGGAAAGAAACTTAACCCGGAGCATACAGAAAGTACTCCAAAATGGGAACTATTCTTAAGTAATGTGCTTAATGTCGCTCAGTTAGTAACTCTGACTGGAACCTTCCCAAACCTTGTCTGATAACTTCTCTCTCCACCCTAGCATAGCAGCCTTAGTCCGCAAACTACAAGGGCTATAGTCTTAACTACACTCCGGGAGCCCGCTTTATTATGTATTCACTGTAAAATGAGAGAGCTTGCTGAAGGTTCACTGTGTGTAACTCACACAGCCTTGCAGTCTTTTGGCCCATTTCCCCCTAGTGGGAAGCATGCTTGGAAAGTTCTCTCTACTGTTCTTCTTGCCTTGAACTCCTCTTATCAGGTTGTCTGATCCTACACATGAGTGCTGAGATTTGTGTGTTTGGGGCTGGTGGGGGGAAGTATGTCTCAAATCATGGGGTTTTCATCTTAATAGAAAAAGATAACATTAGCATTTTTATGTATGTATTCACTCATTCATTCATTCAACATGTGCTGGCTGCCTGTTATACTTCAAACATTGGGCCAGGCTGGGGCTGAGGCTCGGGCCTAGACTGAGACCTTGATGTCAAAGAGTGACTTGCCTGTGGAGAGGGAGCTGTGAACAATTCGAGTTATGTTATTGGCCTCTTTTAAAGACATTACTTCTATTATGTTCTTCTAAGACAGGTCAAGCTGAATTAGAAACACTAATACCTAGCTTGCATTTTGTAGCACTTCATTTTACAGGTATTTGGGGTTCCTTCCACATATAATTTACCTTTGGCTCAAAAAGATTATTTAATGAGGAGCAGTGTACATTCTGACTATGTTTGGATCTCGATGTCCAACAGAGAATTCCATGTTCACTTTCACATTTGTTTTATTGGCTAGAACATAATATCAACAAAACACATTGTTAAGTCTGGCTATGCCTGCAAGGGAAATTTTAAAATTTTTGTTATAAATCAGTGATAATTTAGGAGTAGGTGGTTGATTCCTTGAAATAGGACTACAGAATCATTTCTGTCTAGATCTTCAGAAATGTGAATTTCTGGATAAGATTATAATAAAAAAAGAACTCTAAGTATTTTTTAACATTATGTAAAACACTTTATGCTAAGATGCCCTAGGTTTTACCTTTAACCATCCAAGCATCACATACAGATCCATAAAATTGTGCCAGCCGTGGCTGGTGTGGCTCAGTGGATTGGGTGCCTGCCTGCAACCCAAAGGGTCGCTGGTGTGATTCCTGGTCAGGGCCCGTGCCTGGGTTCTGGGCCTGGGGCCCCTGTTGGGGGTGTGCGAGAGGCAATCCATATATGTATCTCTCATATCTATTTTAGAGGTTTCTTTTTTTTTTTCAAATGACAGGTATACTTTCTTTACTTCACAGTGAAGAAATAACCTTATATGGTTTTATTCTTTTTTTTTAAAAGAATTTATTTATTTATTTTTAGAGAGGAAAGGGAGGGAGATAAAGAGAGAGAGAGAGAGAAACATCAATGTGCGGTTGCTGGGGGTCATGGCCTGCAACCCAGGTATGTACCCTGACTAGGAATCGAACCTGCAACACTTTGGTTTGCAGCCCGCGCTCAATCCACTGAGCTAAGCCAGCCAGGGCTTTATTTTAGAGGTTTCTAAAGAGATGTTTCTCTCTCTTTCTCCCTCCCTTCCCCTCTCTCTACGAATAAATAAATTAAATAAAATCTTTTAAAAAATCATGTCAGGTCATTACTTTATTTCAAAAGAATGCACCCCCAGCACAACAGCAATAATGGTGAGGGTGTTGGTGTCATGAAATGGAAAGAGCACTCTACTGGGCGGTGGGCAGCCGGGGGAACAGGTGATCCCGAGTCCCGGCTTTGCTCCCGGTTCAGCCAGCTGAGTGACTTTAGCAGGAGGTGTAACCTCTCTAGATCTGCTTCCACATCCGTAGAATGCAGCAGTTAAACCAGATGACCTCTATGTCCATTTCTACTAATCAATGAATGTAAAAGCTTGCTGCACACTTAACAAAGCTGTATTATTAACATTAGAAGGTCTTGCTGAAGCCTGGGCCGGTGGCGCTCCCTTCCAGCCACCCTACCCAGCACGTGTTTTGGTCAGGGTGGCGAAGGAAAACAGGGCGGCCTTGCCCTGCAGCTCTTGGCTCAGAGCTTTGGGAGGTATTGATGACTCAGCACATGGCTCTGCCCCCCGAGGACCAAGGCTGCAGGGGCTCAGGAGAGCCTTGTTATGAGGGAGCTGCTGGCACTTTAGGGTGAGGCAGGAACGTGAAATGTGGACCATTTAAAACCACTCAGATTCCAAGACTCTTTGCTCAAGCTTAGGAGTGTCACCCTCCATCCCTTCATCAGCTGCCACCTTTGATAATTAGGTTCCTCAAATTATCCTTGCATGTCAGTGCTCTGTGGCATCCGCACTTCCTATTCCCTGGTGTTGTGTAGTTTACTTGTTTTCTTCCAATCCGTGAACTGGACGACAAGCCTTTTATTTTGGGGGGGGGGGGCAGAGATAAGTGTGAAAAGGGATATTCTTCCTAGACCCCAATGGTCTGCTCTTTCAGATCACTAAAGAGAAAGGAGAAAGAGCAAGGAAAACAAGCAGTCCAATACTCTTCCCAATTTGAGGACAAGTGAAATTAACTACCTCAAAAACATTGGTGTTGGTACTACAGTCACTATAGGTAGGCAAGGGTCTTGGAAAATTTGGAAAACTTTTGTAAAGGTTAACACCGCACTTATTTGTATGGAAAACTCTTGTTTTTAGAGGGTAGTAAGTTGTGAAACTGCAAAGCTGTATATAATCTTTGAGCTATGAGATGTCGACATAATTGTTTTGAGATCAGCCAATCAGACCACACATTTCGCACTTCCAGGTTATAATGAGTGCTCATTAAACATCATGATAACAACGCCCTCCTTGTTTGCTAACAATGGGGCATTCTCTTCGTGTATCACTGGTGACAGCTGATACAGCACAGTTGAAGTCACCCACTTTTTTCCTGGTTTATTCCAGAGCTGTCATAGGGTCAGAGAACATATTTTTCTCCTCTTGATTTTTTCTCCTCCCTCTCCTCCTTCTCCTTTATTATCACCCTCTGGACTGAACTAGATTTCCCCAGGAGGAGAGGTCTCCTTACTGACCAGTCAGGTACTTTGGGCGATGCCAAATTTTTCTAGGTCACTGGGACACCGTTGGGTGAACTGGAGTCAACACTGAACAAGTGGAATTCCAAGAGCTGGAGACATCTGTCTGCCTCCCAAGATGACCAGCATTTTCCAAGGAGCTGTTTACTCACCTTGCAGAGGTAGCCCATGGGGTTATCTCTTGTATGTGTACATGTAAACAGAAAGATATCCTACTTTCAGAACGTATTCTGAACATCTACTTTTAGTTTCATCTATTTTATTGTATTGGCGTTTCTGATGACTGACTGGTACCCTGTGATTTTAGGGAAGTCATTTAACTTGTAAATCATTTTTTTTCTAAAGTATGATTGGTATAATTAGGATCTTTCATTCATTCATCTGATATTTATGAAACCCAAATGATGTTCATTTTGTGTTGCTGGTGTCACAGGACAGCACAATATCTGCTCCCGTTCTCTAGACACTTCAATCTTATCGAAAAGATAGACATTTATACATGAAAATAAAGCCAACAGCACATGATAATCCATGATAACACCAAAAAAAACAACGTTATGTGTTCAACGATATTCACTGAAGCATCGCTTGTTATAACAGCATTTTGGAAACCATCTAAAAGACTATTAATGAGGGATTGAGTAAGCACATTATGATCATATATACAACAGAATACTACACAGAAATTTTAAAAAAGGATGGGGTGGCTGCACATGCCCTAAGCTGGAAGAGCTCCAAAATATGGCCCTAAAAGAATAAAGCGAGTGTATACTGTGCTACCGTTTGTGAAAAGAGAAGGTAGAAATATGTGTTCAAAGTTTTACATGCGCATTGAATATCTTTGTGTATCCAGATACACAGGATCTTCCAGGAGTGAATCTTTGAGAAGCATTCACTTTGAGAAGTGAATGTCTTTAGGAAAGAGCTAGAAGGCTAAAGAATGGGGTAGGAGGAAGACTTACTTTACCTTTAACATTCTCTAGTCTCCTTTGAATTTTGGACCAGGTACATATATTTTAAAAACTTTAAACAAATATAACATTTAAAATGTGCCCTAATCCTCTCGTCAGCTCTCCACAGTGATGGCTGGTAAACATTAAATGAGAGAAAGTAGAGATTTTTTTCACAGAGGTCTGAAACACGGGGAGAGTTCTCTGCAAGAGGTTTTGAAATAGTTCTGCTATTCTGTCCCTTTCAAGTCAGTTCCAGGCTGATGCTTCGGACACATGAAGTGAGGCAAAAGGCATTTGTATAACCTCACACAGCCTTGGGCGTGGGGTTTCGGTCACTGTTCCAACACGAGTATTCAGAAGGTGGTGGGACAGCAGTGAGGGGAGGGGGTTTGGGGACCACAGGAGAGCAAGTCAGAAGGACTGTGGGCAGCAGATTCTTCATTCCCTGAGAACTCTTGCTGACTCTGTCACACTCATGGGTGTCCTCTGTCACAAGGACACATGTGGCCAACAAGGGCACTGGCGGCCCTGGCTCTTGTCATAAGGCAGGTTATGGTTTTTGTTTCTAGGTTCTTCCTGGTACATTCCCAGAGGGTATGGGAACTCATCAGATCTTGGTTACCATCGACAACAGCTCCTCCTAGAACTAGTAGAACCTTAGCAGAAGGAAGGACTCTGGAAATTATCTTCAGTAACCTCACCTTACCGTCAGGCCGCGGGCAAAAGTGACCCACCCACAGACACATCAGGCATCACGCACAAAGCTGGAACTCCACCCTAGGCCTTCTGAGTCCAGTGCCCTTTTCATGACACTACCGTAGTCATCGTTGTCTTGGATGTCCAGCAGGGGCAATGCTAGGCCGGGACGGCTGGCTCTTCCTCCAAAAATGACTAAACACCGAGGGCAAAGTCAACAAGCTGGGCTCTGGGCTTCCCTAAGTCCAGGCTGCTGAGGCAGGTTTCGGTATGGGAGCAGGGCAGCCAGGGGCCTTCCTCCTCCTGCAGAGAGAAGGTGGGCGATCACACAGACCTCCCAGCAAGCAGGCAGGACCAGTACTCTTTGGGACACCTAACCCCACCCCATCGCCACCACAGATCAGGTCCAACCTAGAAGTGTTAGCATAAAAAATTCCACCCCAAAATAGGTCTTACATCAATTTTTATCAATGATGGGTTATACAAAACCTACAGTCTCAGATCTGGAAACCATACTTCAGAATTAAAGCAGTAGGGAAGATAGACAGCTTTTGTCTCTCTCCTGTAGAAAAACGTAAAAGTTCAGTAATTATCCTAACCTTAAAAAAATATAAGAGCCTAATGACCTCCTCAGTTCCATACCATTTCTCTTTTTTGCTGCGTACATGAGTTCTCTTTGTCTATAAGATCAAGTTAAGTCCCTGGGAAATCGAGTTCACTGGGTCAGGCTGGCAAAGGAGGTCATCACTGCCGGTGCTGACCTCTAACCCAGCTGACTAGTCTCAACTCTGTAGCTCTGACGCCTTTGACTTTCCATTTCCTAAAATGAATTTCTTCTTTTATAATGCTTCAGAAAATGGACTCTGGACTTCGTTTATGAGCACAAGAACCAGCTTATCTCTGTCTGGGCCATGAATCATTGCCTCTTCCCACCCATTTCCACAGACACCTGAGTTAATTTAGTCTCATCAAATTCCTCCTGCTGTTTTCAGTGGGACTTCCGCCACCCAGGCAGCATGAGTCAAAATGGGCCATCCCCCTCATGCGACTGCTTGATGAATTAAGGTATTTGTTTGGAGCTGAGTGTTTACAACAAAAACCACCAGCCATCCCTGTTTTCTCATGTTTTGACATCCCAGAAACTGAGCAGTGGGGAGAGCCCCTCTCTGCTCCCATAGAGAAGAAACTTTTCTTGACTGTCATTCGGATTTCTCTGGAAGCTTTGTGAGTTCTACCCTGTGTCCAGTGTCCCAGGTCTTGAGGGATAAAAAAGGGTCAGAACATAAGCTAATCTTCATTTTTCGTTTCCAGCCACAGCTCCAGGGTTCTGCTGGTCTGTCTTTGGAAATGACTCAATGAACAGAGGGGGGAGAAAAACTGAGCGAGTAAATTATGCCACATCTCCAGGCTTTGTCCCTTCAGGTATTGAATCGGTGTTTCATTAACAATTCAAAACTGCACTTCCTTGCAGATGAGTTTGCGTTGCATGAGATCATAAAATGAAAGAGGTCTGCTGAGCTCACTGTTTACCAGCCCCTGCCCCTGGCCCGGCAGGGATGACTCTCGTTTCTGACTCTTCTCTCCAGGACTTCCTTGTGGACGAGGCGTCCCAGGAGGGCAAGTGCATTCTCACTGCTGCATCTGCCACCCTCGGAGTGCTTTCCTTGTCGGTTCATCCCCATAACTACTGTCACCATCCTCTCGCTCTCTGTCTTTTCTACATTTATATCTGTCAGACACGAGCAGACCATCGAGTTGCCACCAGCATTTACGTCATAGTTCTATTTTGGGTAATGGTCATTTTATGTGGAGTCACCAAATAGTCACCGTGGCTTCTTTCCTTCTCCATTTTCACTTCTCCCTCTCTCTCCCTCTCTTTCTCCCTCTCTCTTTCTCCCCCACACCTTCCCTGAAGCAGAAAGAAGGTGCGAGAAGGAAGGGTCTTCTTGTTCTGATCCTGAACCAAATCTTCAGGCCTGGCTCATTCTTCTCCCTGCCTAAAAATAAGAGTTACCATTTACCAAATACTTTATCAACACCAGCTCTCAGAACACCCAGCGGCGGCGTGCTCGCCCCCATTTTACCATGCAGGTGGTCTGGCTCCCAATTCTGTGCTGCTCTGCCTCTCGCCCTGTGTGTGTGGCCTGGTCACTTCTTGGCCAACTTAAACACATACACACACACACATATTTAAATTCAAACAAAATTCATCTGATGTAATTTGGATCTGTGAATATTAATTCCCTTTAATATGCTGACATAGAGCTCGAAATATAACACAGAAATGTTATACTTATCAAAACCATATAAGTTATTTTGATGAAGACCTTACTCATTCAGAATACTGGCCTCTATCCACCAGAAAGGGTTTCATAAAAGTTCAGGCCTAAAGCTCAATTCTTGGCTTATTGGTGGAGCCTCTCGTTCAGAGTCATTTCAATTCTAGTTACTCTACTTACACCATTGGAAAAGGGCCAGGGATCTAGAGATAATAAATCAAAAGGCAGAGCCAGAGGAAAAGATGCTGGAAACCATCCTGGAGTGGGTAACAGGTAGCTGATAGCTGGACAAAAGGGAGAAGAGCTTTACATGGGTGTAAATTACAGGCTGGCAAGACCAGCCCGTGCAAGAGATGACAGCCCCGTCTACAGCCTCCCTGGCATCAGGCAAGGCAGTAACTTGCTCATCGTCATGTCCCTAAGTCACTGAGACAAGGCCAGGATCAACTGCAACAAGATGAAGAGATTCAGGATTTTCCTATAATAGCAATTCCTATAAATAATAGTTGAAGTTTTATTGCCTGAAGGATATCAGTAACACCAACATAGCAGAGATGACTCATTCCCCAAGGTTTCTAGATGGCCAAGTTTTACTTTGTGTATTGACATACAAGTTATCCCAGAGATAAATCACACTGTCACTATTAAACTAGTTTCTGCTAACCATAATTTTATATCATCCAGTGACAAGTTCTCAGATTATGACACAATAATTAGCCTTCACTTCATGAACCTCTAGCACATGACAAGCATTTCAGGAGACTCTGACTTTCTGCTCGTACAGGTTTCATGAACGATTCTGGCAAGAGCAGGAGTCAGCCTAGCACTGTGGTTATTTTGCATACACAATGACTCTCAGAATCTTTTTGGGGGGCCTGGACTATGTACAAAGATCCCTCCCTTTTTGCATAATGATACCTTACTTCCTGGACTATAAAAATATTATTTTACTAAAAAGGAAGAAACTGGATTTGTAGCATTTTTTGTGCTGTAACAATTTAGTTAACCTAATTCCCCATGTTCAAAATGAACCGGTCAGCTATGAACTGACTAAATTAAATGATATATATCAAAATCAACAGAATCACTTAATTCACTTTTTTAATTCACACACAATCAAAAGCTCGACATAATCCTTGCCCCTAGTTTTTGGTTAAAGAGCATTTTAACACTTTCTGTTATGGAAATTTTGAAACATGCACAAAAGTAGAGACAATATGTATAATGCACCTGCACGTACCCATCATTCAGCTTCCACTATGACTGTTTTGTCCATTTTGAATAGCACACCTTAGTGTGTCCACATGAAATTCCTGTTTTAATTTTCCAGCAGGCTGGACATGTTTGGGGCTGGCCTGCCACAGAGCCACACAGCCCAGCATCTAGCCATGAGGTATGGTTGGAAGGCTGTCAAAGGCTGCCTACTCACATGCTGAGGTTCAATAATGTAAGAACATCTCTGATGGATCAGTGTAGGCCTGACTAAGGCCAGCTGTTAAAAAAGGATCCTGGAATCCCACCTTATGCCCACCCTACCCTTGGTCATAAAATCTCCCATGAGGGTGGAAAAGAAGGATAGAAGGAGACTTTGCTTGGGGTGGCGGTACACGATGCAGTGTGCAGATGGCGCTTTGTTGAGTGGTACACTGGAAACCTGTATGGTTTTTTGAACCAACGTCACCCCGTAAATTAAATTAAAAAAACTCGCCATGAGTACAGAGGAGTCTGAGCCAGTGACCCAGACTTGGGTCTGTCTTATTTGAGGAAAAATGGGTCTAGATAGAACCTGTAGCTGGCATTGCAACTCCAGGGGGAGTGACAGTGTATGTTTGTGTGTGTTTGTGTGTGAGTGTATGTGGGTATGTATGTGTCTCTGTGTGCTTTTTGTGTCTCTGTGTGTGAGAGAGAAAGAAAGAGAAATATCAATGTGTGAGAGAAACATCAATTGGTTGCCTCTCACATGCACCCAACTGGGGATCTGGCCTGCAAAACCAGGCCTGTGCCCTGACTGGGAATCAAACCATCAACCTTCCAGTTTGTGGGATGATGCCCAGTCCACTGAGACACGCTAGTCAGTGCAGAGGCCACCTTTTAAAATGAAGGGTACTGCATGTAGTAACAACACATCCCAACAGCTCTGCATCAAATAAGAAAACCAGAGCATTTGGACAAAGGAAGCATCTTGGTTCTAAAAATTATCACAGGAAGAGACAGATTTATTGGCAGGATGGTGGCTCAAGTTTTACTAACTTTAATATTAAAGATCTGTAATCATTTTGCAGCTCGAACTGGTAAAGCAGAACATAATGGTCACAAATATATAAAAAGAAAAGAGATTTTAGGGAAGTTTATTCATATCTTAATTATTATATCTATAGTGTGAGTTTGTGGTAAATTTTTATTTTCTTCCCTGTTCTTTTTTAAGTTCACCTTTTCTACAATAAAAATACTTTCTTTTCTGTTTAAGAAATATAAGGACAAGAGGAGCTTTATTTTTTAAGATTTTATTTATTTATTTTTAAAGAGAGGGGAAGAGAGGAAGAGAATCATCAATGTGCGATACCTTGATTTGTTGCCTCTTGTTCACGCCACAACCGGGTATCGAACCCACAACCCAGATATGTGCTCCAAACTGGCAACTTCTTGGTTTGTGGAACACTGCCCAGCCAACTGAGCCACGCCAGTCAGAGCAGGAGCTTTCTTTTTTAATCCAAGTGTCCTGCTATGGTGGAATCTACTTCTTTTCTCATGGCAGCTACACCCTCTTCTCTTTCTCCAGGTCGGCACCACGGGTGCACCCTCACCACAGAGGGCACTCACTACCAACACTCATCTTTAACAACTCTAGAAAGTTTGGGGTGATGGCAGGGTGGGCAGCTTTGGTGGCAGACAGTAAGTTTTGGGGAGCAGGGAATGCAAAACCATGTTCAGGGCAGATCAGGAGGCAAGAGTGATGACGAGGGGAGAGAGAGGTGGGAATTGGGGGCAGAGTCAGGGCTGATCACACTTGACAGTGGCTCTCAGACAGTTTGCACAAGCACCCCGTGTGGAGCTTAGGCAGAGTGCAGACTCCAGGGGCTCACCCCGGTTCTGCTTGGGAAGATTTGGGGTGAGCCACAGGGATGCTCAGGTGATTCTAGCCTGAAAATAGCCTGTGGCCCTCACTTTAAAAATGACTGCACACAATGAGTCCACTTGAAGAAGAAAACGCAAGTTATGATTTCATAAGATCATGTTCACTTCCATTGGTGAAACACCTCACAGCAGCTAGCAAGAAACCCACTCCTTCTGGTTCCACAGAAACTTCTTGTGAACTTGGATGAGGTAATGCTGTGTCTTGATGGGTGATGGTGTCACATTGATTCTGGCTCTACATGCTCCTTGGCTGACAACCTGAGGGCGGGACACCGTGACTTTGATACGTGTCACCCATCAGCCTCCCTGGTTACATGTTCGCCATCAGGACACCTTCCTGGTGGGGACGAGCCACGAGGAGGGAAGGAGTTGTCATTTCCTCTTGGTGCCCTCCCTTTGCTGGAAGAGTCTTGCAGGAAGGTGTAAAGTACTTTTTTTCAACGCGTTGTTCCTCGATCGAAGTGTACGGAGCACATCATCTCTACAGTGCTGGGTAAAATTCACAGGAAGGGTGCTGCCACGGAACACCTTGCACAAGGCCTGGCCTTGGGGCCACAGCCCACACACGGACTCTCTCCCGCCGCTCAGCCAGGCACTACTGAGGCCCAAACTACGGTACAGATGCGAAAACCACTAACTATGGGGCTTGGGGGGGCCCAACCACTTCTGATATTGTGTCACCAATGACCTCTGCCTAGAATCCCCTGAGCACCCACCACTACCTTCATCCTCCTGGAAGGTAAAGACGTGACTCTCATTAAGGAGTGTCCACTCCAGGTGGAGAGCAGAGTCTTAAGGAAAACAAGGTTATATACTATTCCAGCACCCTGTACTTCTTCAAGGCAGCTTGCAAGAACACAATTGTTTGTGCAATTATTTTCTCATTGGACAGGAGACCCCAGGGGGTTGAAATGGTGGGTGAGAAAGAATTGGGGGCCAGAGTGCTGAGGGCCTGGAGTCCTACAGATTCTGGGACTTATCCTGCAGACAACAAACTCACTGAACGTTTCTGAGCGAGGAGTCACGTGGGGCCTTCCTTCTTCCAGGAAGATGAACAGGCAGTGAGGCTCACAGATAGGACGGTCTGTAGACAGTGGCCAGTGGGAGGATCCTCCAGGACGGAAGCCTTGACCTGGACCCCTGCCTGCCCCTCCCCAGGGCCGTCACAGCATTCTGAGCCACACCGGGGGCGGGGGGGCGGGGGGGGGGTAGGGGGGGGCGGTGGAGCCACTTCTGCCCTGGGAGGAATAACACTCCCAGAGCTGTTTTTGATACTCTAGAGAAGGTTGCGTAGATACATTTACAGGAATGTTTATATCCATACGTGTGTGTGTGTTCCTCGGCACATCCACCACTGCGCCTGGAAGTGCATTCCCGCCCCACGAATTCTTTCAGGACCGCAGGGTGCCCATCGATCCCCAGAAGGGCTCGTTTTCCAAACATGCACTCCAGTGCTGAGTTCATGGGAGCACATTTCCTTCCATCTGGCAGCATATCTGCCCACTCTTGCTCCGTAGACGATTATCACGGCTGTTACAAATACCAGGCCTAACAATAGCCACAGTAACAAACACGTTCCTTGGGGTCCACTGCACTGATAACAATAACACAGCTTATAACACCAGCTACTCAGGTAATTAGGAAGAATATTTTTTAAACTTTCCCCCCTAAATCCCATCTTCAGCATGTGGGTGGAGATCACCACTTGAAGCCTCAAGACCACGTTCTGGAGCGATTTCAGAAAGGCTCAGCAGTGGTACTGAGGGCCAGGGGGCCTGGGAAGTCACGGCGGCCGTCTCACCCTAGACTGGTGCTGTCCGATGGGAACATAAGCAAGACACACGTGCAATTTTAAATTTTCTAGTAGCCACACTAAAAAAAAAAAGTAAGATGAAACAGGCGAAGTGATTTTAATATTTTATTTAACCTAATGTATCCAAAATATCGTCTCACCATATAATCAACCTAAAAATGATTAAGAAAATATTTGAGATTGTTTTGTTGTTTCCTTGTATGCCTTAGAAAGCTGGTATGTACACACACACAGCCCATTTCTCTTCGAACCATCCACTTTGCGAGTGTGGCTACGGGCTGCCACTAGTGGACGGTGCAGGTCACACTCTCTGGGAACAGACTGGTATGTCCCTCGGCTTGGAACATCACACACAGGCCAGCCACGCTTTCTGGCTCTAACCACAGGAATTTAGAACAGGGAAGAAAAATCAGGGAAAATGTCCTACACTCGCCCCTCCTCGTGCCTGCTGAGCAGAATAGACTCTCTTGGAGTAGAGAAGGGTCAGCGATGAAAAAGTGTTGGGACAGAGGGAGGAAAGAGGAGGGGTAAAAGCCCTTCACAGGCCCGGAGAGTTTGCGAATCTCAGTCATGCTAGCAGGACCCTGGGCAGTCAGGGATGGGGGTGGCAGGCCCAGGCAGGCCCAGGAGAGGAAGAGGAAGTAAGGCAGGGAGGGATTACTGACTCCAGAGGCCTCCTTAGAGATGATCCTGTCTACCCTGGGCTCACGGAGCTTGCCAAGGAAGGAAGGAGCCACCAACCGCACCGTGGAGAGACTCACAGGAGGGATAAAAGGAACGCCACTGAACCACCCCAGGGGCTTCCTTAAACTCGAAGGCGCGCAGGTAAAGCCAGGCAACCAGTGGGAACAAGGCCTGCGGTAGGGTGGGGTGGGGAGCAGGCAGGGGGGATTCTAGCCTCCCCTCCAGCTCCCATAAATAAAATTTGAAACGACACATTGTCCAACAATCCAAACGATGCCAGGTGATTCTTGGTGGTTAAATGCGACAGAGGTGTGTAACAGAGAGTGGCTGCCGGATTCCCCTGTCTCTGTATCACTGAATGAATCAGCCCTGAGACTCTGAGTAATGCAGGGCCGGGCGCCGCACGCGGGCCGCTGTTTCCTAAACAGAACTGGGACCTTTCCCAAATCTGACAGGTTTGGCCTGGGATCCGAGGCAGGTAAAAGTGCTGCATCACGCACCACAACCACAAGATTTGCCTTCTACTGCTGGGGAGGAATTTCCCCACCACAGGCCACGAGTGTGAAGTGACGCTTTAGAATCAAGTCTTTAAAAAAGAAGGTAGAGTTCCAGGGTCACGAGGTATTGACCCCAGGGAAAGAGGGACTCCAGGTCAAATGTCAACCCATAAACTGTCAAGAGGACACACCATGCATGACTGCCCCCACCCCCACCCCAGTGCCAGTGAGCCATGAGCCCTTTTGAATAGTTGATCTATTTAGATAACTGCCTGTTTTCTGGCTAATATTTATAGAAATGACACAATTCTAGGCTTTGGGCTCGTAAAACGGCCACGTGACCAACTGCTAAGGAGACTCTCGAGACAATCTCGCAGAGCTGGGGGTCCCACCCAGAGGGCCTCCAGAGTGGGTTAGCCGTGTACCCGTTCCAGGCCAGATTGCGCAGAAGCCACACATATGGTAAACAAACAGGAGGGAAATGTGTTCCTCTGGGGTCTGCCCCACTCATTTCTCTCCCACAGAGGAAACAGCCCACTCCTGGAGTTCAAAGCTTCCCGACAGCTCAGGAGCTGGGACAATATGTATCAGCTTAGTGGCTCCCCCTACTCCAGTTCTGAAAGCCCGCATCGCTCCTGAGCGATGGTGAAAATGAAGTCTGCAGCTGACAACAAAGAAGCAGGCCAGAGGAAGTCTAGCTCTAGGGAGCCTGGCAAAACCGACAATTATCTCTTAGGACATGGCATGCATTATGGTGATGGCTTCATTGCTGGTTATTACCTTCTATTAAAAAGCATCTTGAGTAAGATGTTTGTGGGGGCATCTCATTCATGCCTCAGGAATCTACTCTCAAACTTTTAGTGAAGTGTTGTTTTTCCTGGACATATTATTATTTTTGTTCTTGTTGTGGTTGTGATTATGTTACCTGCTAGTTGACAAGGAGCTCTTTTTATTAGCCATTGCTCACAACCCCATTGCTCTGAGGTACACAGTATGGGGTGATGCCCATTCAGGACACAGAGAGGTCAGGCACCCCGGAAAGGTCTCTCCTGGCAAGGGCTCCTCCCCTAGGCTAGGGTGCTAGCATTTCACCAGGGGCAGGGATGCCAGAGGCAGCCATCCCTTCCCCTTCCACAGCCACCTGGCCAGGACCAGTCTCAGGAACTGTGAGCAAATGAAGAAAAACAATCTGTCCAGAGTGGTGTCATCTCCACCTCTGGGTACAGCCCTGTTCCCTTGTCCTGGGTCAAGCTGGTGCATGGGTCCCTGGTGCTCTTGGTATGAATGGCCCACCTTGAAGTGAGGCAGACGTGATGGTCTGGACTGGTTGCATCCCAGAAGGAAGAGTCAGAGCTCGGAAGTACAAATGCACCTGAATTTTTTCTCCAGCTAAACACTGTGAACCATTGCCACGTGGCTCTCCCACCAGCTCCTCACTCAACACGTCTGTCAGCAACTGTTATCTGTACTCCCAAGCCAAAGCTGAGCATATGCTGAATTCTGTCAGTGATATCTCTCAGTCACCCAAGACAAAAAAAAATGTAAAATTATTTTTTAATTAAAAAATCACATGCTTATTGCAAAATAGAATGCAGAAGCTTATAAAGTAACAAATAAAAATGTGCTCCCCCCATCCCTACTCTCCATCCCACTCCTCAGGTGAACACTGTTAGCCTTGGCTGGTGTGGCTCAGTAGATTGAGTGCCGGCCTGAGAACTGAAAGGTCACTGGTTCAATTCCCAGTCAGGGCACATGCCTGGGTTGTGGGCCAGGTCCCCAAATGGGGGCATGAGAGAGGCATCCAATCCATGCATCTCTTGCATATTAATGTTTCTCTTCCTCTCTTTCCCCCTCCCTTCCCCTCTGTCTAAAAATAAATAAATAAAATCTTTTTAAAAAAGAAGTAATAGTTGGCAGGCTGCTGTGTAACATTCTAGGCTTTTTCTCTGCAACCAAGACATATTTTCTTTTGCTGTGATTATTATCTTTGACCCTACCCTTGCCTTCCTTGTAATATACAATTAGTCATCAACTCCCACTAATTTTTCACATTTGTCCAATCTCCCCATCCCAATTCCTATTTCCTTACATTTAAAATATCAGTGCTCCACAGTGAAATGGGCAAGGGCCTTGAAAGTGAACGGCTTACCTTCTTTGCGTCTCTGTCTGCTCAAATGAGACAACACTTACCTTTCGAGGCTGAAGAAAATGAGCAAAGTTGTATAGTTATTTCATACATTAAAACCATGGTTAGGGGGAGTGGGGAGAGGAGGACAGGATGGAAGAAGTTGCAGGGATTAGCCAAAGAACGAACCTGCACAACCACGGACACAGACAACAGGGCGGAGGTGGCCAGAGGGAAGAGAAAGCGGGGGCTGGGAGGAGGGGCCAAAGTGGGGGGATGGAGACATCTGCAATAGTGTCAACAACAAAAATAAAGGGAAAAAACATGGTTAGTTCATCGTTTTCAAACACTCCTTCCATTTTGATAGTCTCTCACTCAAAACCTTTAAAAGGCTCTCCCCATTGTTTATAGTGCAGAAGGCGAATAGTCTTTAACTCACACACCAACTCTAGCTGATTGGTAGTGTCTGCTTGAGAGGTTGCCCTGGGCCTGGTGGGAGACAGTGCAGGGTTAGATTAGCAATGTCTGCCATGGGAGCAGAGGTGGGAGTATTTGTATCCCTGACCTACAGAATCAAGTCAAGCCTTACTTCTCGTCCTCTAGCTCCTTGTAGGGTTTGCTCTATACAGGTATCTTTCTCTCCCTCTGGACCAATCTCCTGATCTGCCACACACACCATAGAAACCTCCCCCCAGATATTGCCACAGTTGGCTTACTTCTTGACCCAGTGCTCAAATGTCATCTCTCCAAAGAGGGCAAACACTCCTTGTCGCATTGCCATTTGTTTTCTTCATAGCACTTTATCTCTGTCTGATATGGTCCTGTTTACTTATTGGTTGCCATGTTTATTGTCTGTCTCCCTCACAAGAATCTGAACACCTGAAGGCAGGGACTTTCTCTTACTCACCTGTGTGTCCCAAGAGCCTAGACAGTGGCCTGGTGCCAGCAGGGGCTCAGCATCGTGTGCCCATCGAGAGCAGAGACTTCTTTGATGACTGAATCCTGTCTTCCCAAGCAGACTGTGACTAGAGGCCAAGGACTGGGTCTGATTTTTCTCAGTACCTGCCACATAGAGCCCAGCCTGACATACAATCATGCTCAGCAAAAGCTGGATTGGCTGATGTCTATGGTCTTCAAGGAGGGACCTTACTAAGACATTTGGGCCCATGAACTGCAGCAGATTCTGTGCTCCGTGGCTGTAGGTCCCACCTGTGTCCACTTTGCCTTCACTCCTGCCTGCGATTTCTCTCTGGAGCTTCTCCTCAGTAGATTCCTCCAAGTCACCTGTTGCTGTGTTTCCTGTTTCCCAGAGACACCCGATGATGTGCTAGTTACCTGTGCTATTTACATCTTGACTATAATGCTTTTTTGTCTTCTGCTTTAGCATCTTGTGTCAGCAGGAATGAAAGTATATAAAGGACTTAGAAAATGCTGAAGTCTATGCCTCAAAGAAATAACACAGCCCCCAGAGAATCCTGCAGAACGGAAATGTGGGTAAGTTGGAACACCCATCTTTTTTGCCCATGTGTTCCCTGTGTTTAAATACATGTTTATTGGTCATTTTCTACTCCCAGACGTATTGTTTTAATTGAAGTTTTTTCTTAAATTTATTTACGCTGAGATCACAAAACACCAACACCGAACAGCATGTTATGAAGGAAAAATGTTTTCATGTCCCGCTACACCAACAACTGTTTTCACTTTCTTCATGTTTCCCTCCACTCTCCCTGCATATGCAGATTCTTTCAAATAGTTATAACCAGGCTCGTCTGAGGAAGATAAACATTTTACTGCTGAGCCCAGTAATAATATGTGTAAGAAAGCACCAAATACTCTTAGTTTTTATAATAATAGGGTCACTTTTTCCAAATGCCTAGGTTTTAAATTGCTGGGCCATAAGCCCAATCCAGAGGAATGAAATATTAAGGAAGAAAAGGATGGAAATGCCCAGTAAAGGATATTTACACCTTTACAGAAAGACATTTACCTTTTCCTGTTTTAGACAGGTTCCAAAGGATCACAAAATATAAACCACTTCTCTCTGCCGAGCTCCCATAGGAGTGGCTTCCATGGGCTTCCATGACTGACATGCAGTCAATCCTCATTCTTTTCAGACTCCCCATTTGCAAATTCATGTACTTCCTAAAACTGATTTGTAATCCCCCAGTCAATATCATGGCACTTTTGCAGCCATTTGTGGACAGGCCCCTGTGCAGAGTAGTGGGAAGTCTGAGCCTCCCGACATGCACGTGCCCAGCTGAGGTAGAACAAGGCATGCTCTGCAGCGCTCACATTGTAAACAAGTGACTTGTCTATTTAATTCCATGTCATTTGCCTCTTTGTACTTTTCTTAGTGATTCCACTGTTCAAAATGGCCCCAAGCATACAGCTGAATTGCTGCCTGATCCAAGTGCAAGAAGGCTAGGATACCTCGCAGAGAAATACATGTGTTAGATAAGATTTGTTCAGGCAGAAATTACAGTGCTGTTGGCTGTGGGTTCAATGTTACTGAACCAACAGCATATATTAAATAAAGTGTCTTGGAACAGAAACACACATCACACAAAGTTTTGTGCTGATTAGTTGATGAAAATGCTGGGACCAGAGGCTCACGGGACTGAACTCCATGTATCCGCTAGCAGCAATGGTTCAGCACTTGTGAATCCAGTGCTCCCAGAGACTTTGCAGAACATAACTGCCACAAATACCAAAAATGGACTGTAAAAACTTTGCATGCATGTGAATTTTTTTGAGAGGGACATTGAAAAGGTTTCTATTATTGCTTTAAACTTCTATCATCAGGAAAATAATGGGCCTCATTTTCCTTTTTCCACCATCATGGAGCCTCGGGGGCCTGCTGGGAACAGGACTTCTATAACAACCAGTCTGTCTGGAAGGCCATGGTCCAAGGCCATTTCTGCTGGCAATAAGTGGGGTCCCTGGAACCAGAGGGAGAACATAGCTCTTGTTAAAACTGAAGGTGTTTGTGCTTGAGATGAAACAATTCTATGTGGACAAGAGGTGTGCTTGCACGTACAAAGCAAAGAGCAACACGGCGATGCCTGGTGGCAAACCGAACACAACCAGAGTCATCTGGGAAAGGAAGCTAGTGCTCGTGGAAGCAGTGGACGGTGCACACCCAATTCCAGAGCAACCCTCCTGCCGAGGAATCTGTGTAATGCTGTACCCCTCATAAACATAAACTTAAATACGTAAATAAATAAAAGTGGATTTGTTCTCTTGGGGAAGAAAATAAAAGAAAAATAATGCTAGTCCTCTTGAAAAACCATCAGGTGGCTCAATGACTGGGTGGATCAGCACCGAGACCTCACTGGCTGCCATGTTGGTCTCTGCTTCTCCTCAGGAAATCTTAAAAAGGGGGTGGGGAGCAGCTTTCTAGGCCAAGCAAAATCAGCTGTGTTTCACAGGCTTGGATTTAGGGTGCTCTAAACCAGCCTGGAGGAATGGTATGTTTTGAGACTCTAAGGAAACTAAATGCTCCCATCACCCCTCCTGTCCTTAGGAAGAGATGCTCTTTTTAAAAGAAAAACCAGCATGTAAAACTTAACAATGTAATAACAGCTGTTGTTCACAGAACATTTATTAGGAACTAGTATTCTCTCACATAACTCTTACAACCACTGCGGGAGGGAGGGAGTAACTAGACCTAATTAGTAGATGAGGAAACTGAGGCTTGCCCAGGAAACCCGGCTTCGGCGGGAGGCGGGGCTGGGCCTGGGGCTTGGCTGCGCGGGACTTCAAAGCCCACACTCCTAACCACTAGGTTCAACCTAAGCTGCACAGGTGGGGCGGTGACTGTTTGCCCCGATCCTCCACCCAAGTCCCTGACTATTAGGAACTCCAGCGTGTTCAGGGTGTGATTCACTTTGCGAACATCTGTCCTATTCACTTCTCAGAAGCCTATCAGCCGCGGTGGAGAGAAGCGTGACCCTCCACCCAGGGTGGTGAAGAGTAATTCTTTGGCTGTTCTCAGATCATGTTGAGGTGGCAAATTCTAGGAGTTTCTAAAAATAGGTGGCAAATTCTAGGAGTTTCTAAAAATAGCATTGGGACTTCTGCTTTGCTTGAGAAGGGATTATACTGACCTTTTCGCCTACAAGGCCCACCTCTCGAGGGTGACAATTTCACTGCTTTGCATGACATTTGGTTTCCCTCACATGTGGCTGGTAGGATTATACTTACAGGAAGTCGGAGAGAACCTCTAACCTCCTTCTGCGCTATTTATTGCTTTTCATTCTTTCTCTTCTACTCCTCACCCCCACTTTGGTTTCTCGAGGCCTTGAGACTCTTCTTGAAACCCCTCCCTGCCTGTAGCCACAATTAGTGCATAGTGGGGACTGTGTGCAATGGGAAGGGGAAGGGGTCTGGTGACAAGGGCCTGACTTCTGCTCACTGAGCCTGGGGTTACTCTTTCTGCTGGCCCCCCGTGGCAGAGGAGGACTGCCCCAGCATCCAGTCCCAGCTCTGTGGGGGAGGTGCTGCCTGGAGAAAGTCATTTAACAGCACCATGTGCCTCCATGTCCCGATCTATAAAAAAACGAGCTGCTCATGCTTACCAAGTGCACGTGGTGTGAGGACTGAGTGCTGTCTGTAGGTGCCTTGAGAGCAGCAGATGGAAGGCTTTGTATAGGTAAGCATTGCTATGAGCACGAGTCTTCTCTTTGGCTCCGAGCTTCCCTGCTAGTCCCACTCCACCAAAGTCACTCTTCAGGGAAGAGGAATGTTATCATGCGGCTGAGTTACATGTGAAATAGAAACAACACTCTGAACAGAGTCCACAAGTCTTTTTTATTTGTTTGTTTGTTTTAGACGGGAACAGAGGATGAAAGACAGGAAGAGAAACATCAATGTGTGGTTGCCTCTTGCATGCCCCCCACTGGGGACCCGGTCTGCAATCCAGGCATGTGCCCCAACCAGGAATCGAACCAGCAACCCATTGGTTTGCAGGCCTGTGTTCAGTCCACTGAGCCACACCAGCCAGGGCAAGAGTCCATAAATCTTAACATAGGTTCTGTAGAGCTGCAATTTCTGGTGCTAGAATATCTGTGTTAATGCTATAGCCCACACACAAGCTTTTCTGACGTGTGGGTAGCGTTTCAGAAATCCTTTTGACCCAGCACCTATGCCTTTATGCTTATAAAGTTAGACTTATTAAGACAGTACCCATAAAGTAGGTGTAGATGGAAATCGTACTGCAGTGTTCAAATCATGGGCAACCAAAGTCATTGTAAACTAGTTCCTCCACCTGTGGGGAAAGCCTGGCTTTCTCTTTCCTGTGCATCGGGCTTACACACAGCCACCCTCGAGGCCAGCTCTGTTCCCAGCAGAGCTCTTTTGTGTGCTTCCTTTTTCCACCAAGAGCACTAACCCTGGGAGGAAATCTCTCATCAGGTGATTCATTCAGCACCTTTCCCTACCCAACATCTCTTGGGCAATTTTTGTCAGGATTACAAGAGATTCCGAAATATTTCCCACTATGATTCGGCTTTCAGACTGAAAGGTCTGCTGGATTAGAGAGATTGTGATGGGATTATGGTGTCTACCAAAAAGATAAAGAGCATGGGCTTTGGAGACAGAAAGACCCAATCAAATCCCTGTTCTATGACATACTTAGCTGTGTGTCCTTGGGCAAGCCTCTTAACATCTCTGTGCCTTAGTTCCTTCATCTGTAAAAGTGAGCTCCTAGGTGGACATGAGGCTTAAAAGGGAGACTGTCTGTGTAATGCATGTTAGTGATGCCAGGAAAGGAAGGGAGGAGTGGCTGTGATGGGTGGCGATCCTAACTTTGAGAACCTAATTTTCTTTTTTTATCACTTTGCCGTGTGAATTATGCTAGACTCATGCCAGAAAACCCCAAAGCAGGCATTGATTTTTCTGAGACATGCTTGCCTTACTGTTCACTTGACTAGTGGGCCTGATGCCTCTTACTGGCCCTGCCTCCCTGGCGGTGTTTCTCCCCTGGATTATGCCTCTCTTCTGCTTCCTCCAAACACTCCAGAATTCTTCAGGATAAAGCATCTGCTCCAAAGTGGGAAGAGAATCAAATCTGCTGGCTGTATCCGCTCTGCCCACCCCCCTGAGCAGGGCCGTGGTCTCACAGGGTGGCAGCAGCAGCGCCTGCTCTGAATTGAGAAGGGGCAGAAGAGCGCGGAACCCGCGGCTCCGCCCAGCGCCGCTCTGCTTTCTAACTCCGCGCCAGGCTGCATTCTGGATGCACGTTTGAACTTCTGTGTATTTATTTTGAAGCTGTAATTTTAAAAAATGGGGCTACATAATAAACTCACTACTTAAAAAAAGAAAGCCCACAGCATCTTTGCCCACAGCGGTAGGCCCCGGATCTTGATCAAGAGCACCCAGCCTGAGGCGTTGTAGCCACAGTCTGTGTCACTCCAGAGCCCTTGAGAAGTTTCCTGAGGCGGAGGGCTGCTCCCCGGGGTTGCAGGTCCAGATTGATCATCCATCCCAGCCCCAGCCCCCACGGCCCCACCTTGGGTGGCTCAGAACTAGAACCAAGTTGTAGGTTGGTTGAAATGCCTCCTTTCTAAGAACTAAAATGAGAGAAGATAACCAGTGGTATGGACTGAATGTCTGTGATCCTCTCTCTACAAAATTCCTATTTTGAAATCCTAATACCCAATGCACGGGTCTTAGGGCAGTATGAGGAGGTGCTTTGGTGGAGTCCTCACGAATGCAATTTGTATTCTTACAAGAGACCCCGCAGAGTTCCCTAGTCCCTCCCACCACAGTGAGGAACGAGAAGTCTGCCTACCGGAGGAGGGCCCTCACCGACCGCGCTGGCGCCCTGACCTGGGGCTTCCAGCCTCCAGCACTGTAAGCAGTAAATTTCTGTTGTGCTAAGCCACCCAGTCTGCGGCATTTTGTAATAGCTGCCCCAACGGCTGAGACGAACAGCAATGATGAATCCTAAACTGAGCCTTCGCTGAAAGAATATTGACACAAGGTCACGTGATGTGTTTTGGGAAGAGAAATGCAGTACTCCACACTTGTATGCATACTCTATACACGTATGGCTATCATTAGTTTTCTGATTATTTCTGTAATTTATTTTGGAAGAAATTCTGGAAAACACAAAAAAGTTCGAACAGCCTGAAGCTTCACCGTCCAGTGAGAGACCTGGGTGCTGAATGACAGACGGCTCCTGAGAAGAGCCCATGCAGTAGCATGGGAAGAGCACGCCTCAAGCCTCGTTCCTCACTGGCTCTGTCGTCTTAAATGAGTAGTTTGACGTCTCTGGACCAAAGTTTCATCGTCTATGTTGGCAGCACGTTACACAGATGGATCCTGAGGTCTTTCTGGCTCTGATGGGATGTTGGATTCCAGGAGGGCAAGCCTCAAGCAGGACATGGAGAAGCTCTTAACTCTAACTCTAGTGGCTGGGGCTTCGGGTCAGAAGAACATGCAGAGACCACGTGCTCCTGAGAACATCGGCTTCACCTGAATACATCGCAGAGCTTCTTTAACCTTTCCTTGCATGTCCTCCCGGGCGTCTGAAGCTGTTGTAATCACCTCCTGTATCCAAGGGCACCGCTCAGCCTGGGCTCAGGGGAGCTGGGGGATCTGCGGCCCTGTCACCAGATTCTAGATTCCCTGGAGCCTCAGGCAAGGCCTCCAGCGTCCCTAAGCCTCAGGTTCCCCATCTGTGAAATGGGGAAAAGGCAGCTGCCTTCTCTAAGCCAACCAAATTACTCTCTCAAATGAGCAAATGTGAATAGACACATTCGGGGGGGAGACCCTAACACTTGTCAAAGAGATGATGATCGTGTGCATAAGTGAGTTTATCTACTAAATGAAAAGTAGGGCTTCACCACGGGCTTCATCCTGTGCTCAGATAGGGACAGTCTTGTCACCAAAATCAAGAACTCAAACATCAGCGAACTTACGAAACAGGTGAATGGGAAATAGGCAGTTTCAGAGCTTGGCTTTCGGTAAATGTTAGCATTACAGCCACAAAGCAGGCCGTGCTTCGAGAGCAGGTGGGAGACGAAGAGAGGTTTCCTGGCCCCTGGCCTTCACCTTGGTCACTGACTCAGTGTGAAACAGCGCCTGCAGGGAGGAGGAGAGTTCTCATCCTGGTTCACAGATCAGCCTGCGGCCACAGTGGGGGCAGTAAGCTGAGTTCACAGCAAAGGATGACTAAACAGTCTCCTCATCATTAATAACAATAATACTTGGCATTTATCTAGTTCTTTATGTTTTCAGAGTGCTTTACAATCATTAATTAGTTAACTACCACTCACCAACACCCCGCCGTCTGCCTGCTGTGCTGAGCAGACAAAAGAGCCAGGCGGGACCTGACTGTTTGCCAGGGGATTACAGAGCTGGGGAAAGTGAGGGCTGGGGCATGTGGGGTGAAGGCAGTGTGTGCGTGTGTGTTGGTGGGGGATATTAACGTCAGGGCCTAAATTTGGAAGGAGACAGTTATGAATCAGTGCAAATAGATGCGAGCGTATTCCTTGAAAAGGATGTCAAGCACACAGGCAAGGGCATGATCTGCCCTTGAACAACTGGCTTCAGTCCTGAGTGGATAAGGACAGTGCCTCACAGGGGGCTTAGAATTCCCCTAAAATCGAATTGCTCCGGCCCCTGTCAAGTAAGCCAATACAGGAAATAGGAAATAGGTTGCCTCTGTGCCCTGGACAGTCCATTTAAAACCTTCTGCAAAATATGGGTTTTTGCTCTGGCTAGGTAGGTCAGCTGGTTAGAGTGTCGTCCCAATACACCAGGTTGTGGGTTCGATCCCTGGTCAGGACACAACCAATGAATACATAAATAAATGGAACAATGAAATTGATGTCTCTCTCTCTCTCTCTCAAATCAATACATAAAATTAAAAAATATATGGGTGTTTTTGCTCTCCAGAATGTTCATGCATCTGGGCATTGTTTCAAAACTCCAGGGTTATACATACAGTGAAGATCTAAGCTTGCTAGAACTGTTTATCCAACTTGCACTGGATGCATGGAGATTAACCTCCCTGCAAAGGGTTAAACACACGGTGTCCCCAGACACACAATAGTGATGCTGATGGAGATGGAGATGGATATGCAGATGGCACCTGGGGAGGAGAGCTTTCTCTCCCTCGCTGGTCTCCGGAACTTTACGTGATGGTGGGGAAATACAACTAAGCAGTTTGGACTGGGTGAAGTGGCAGAACCCACAAGTGTTTTCAATGAAGCTGATGTACCCATTGTCAGCTCCCCACTTACACGGAAATCTGATAACTGTTGTACTAAGAGAGTAGAAACCAAAGTCATGAGCCAAATAAGTGACCAGAAGAAAGCGATTAGTCATCTTTCTTCATGAGTGATCACAATACTTCTGAAGCTTCTCCACGTATAACTTGCAATTTAGGGCCTTGTCTAATGACAGGGTGAGCTCTTCTTATTGATCTCCAGACTTCTTAGTAAATTAAACGGCAGGTACACAAGGAGGCAAGGGACAGGAGTGTGGCAGCAGCCTCACAACTCCAGCTGTCCAAATGGGGTCCTAATGAAGCCTGGGGGGGTCACTAGGCTGCCCGGAACCCCAGAACTGAAAGCCTGTGGCTGGCAGAGTCTTCAGGGGCCTGTCCCTTGTGGTGAGATATGCATAATCTGCTGATTAGCCTGGATTTATGGCCCTCTGCACGGCCCGGGGCTGTATCTTGTCAGATCTCGGGAACTGAAAGCAAGACAAGGGCTTGGCTTGAACTTGGCTGAAAGACCCAGAAATGATAATAATAATTAACACAGCTCAACTCCACTTGCACAATAAACAATAATTAATGCACAGAGCAGCCCGGCGAGGCATCTAAGTTTGGATTATGAGCCTTAGTTTGCAGACAGGGAAACTGAGGCTAGAAGGTTAAATGGCTCTTTCAAAGCCACACAGGGAATCAGTATCACACCTGAAATTAAAATTCGGGCTTCCCTGTGTCCTGGTCTGAGGCTTGGGTTACACCTGCCCATCAACAAATACTTGAGAACCACAAAGAGCGGGGAACCCCCCCCCCCCCCCCCCCGCAGAAATGACACTTCTCCAAGAGTTCAGGAAAAAGATAGGTGACATGTGGTGCTGGCCTGCCAGGCCAGACGAAGCCACCTCCCGCTGCTGGCGGACAGGCCCTAAGCCAGACAAGAAGTGGCCGTGCTTGTCTGCCCTTTGGCAGGAAAGGCAACATTCCTACCAAATGCAGTTCATGTAAATGTCACCAGTCTGTTAGACTTTCCTTCCTTGCCACCTTTATCTTTGTGCTTTGCTCTGAAGAGCTGACTGAGTTAGTTAATTGTCTGAAGAACTGAAGATGTTCTCCCGATGATTTAGACACTATATGGAAGTCACCCCTCCTCCTATTTACCTTGCCCAATTGTTGCTTCAAAATTCCAAATATCGCCTGTAAGGACAGTCATTCAGACTCATTAGAACTACCCCACTCATATACTCATATATCTTGATAAAGTCAACATAGAATAAACAAAAAACAGCTGCCACGCCAATTATGTTTTCCAGGGAGATCATTTTTACTGCAGTTGCTAAATGGATAGTGGCCTCCCAGTTGTCAGTGACAGGACCTCCATTCAAACCGGTGTCAATGGGGAATTCCAGGGGCAGCTTCAGGTGGAACTGGACTTCTGTGAGCAACAGGTGTCCTCGTGCAACAGGTGAGCACCTGAGTGTCTCCCTCTCTCTCTGCTAGGCATTGTCCCCTGTCTGAGGGCAAAGGAGCTGCCTGAGTTTGGGCTGATGTCCTGCGGTGGGGCTACCCTGGGGGTGGGGTGGGGCGGAGAGCCCTTCCCAACTGCACAGGCGCAGAGCCCTGGGTTGACTGTGGTGATGGGCCCTTTGGACCCCCCGACCCTCTCTGAGGTTACTGGGGCCAGTGGATGTGTCCTTCTTGTTGTCTAGGCCTAGTCTCAGGCTTGTCCATAAAGCCTGAGTACAGGGATAGCCCCCCACAGACCACTGAGGTCAAGTCTGGGGGAGGAGTGGTTAAGAAAATTGAAGTGCTATTTGCAAATGAGGGAAATGATGCATGGCAGGTAAAGGCAATTGACCTCTACTACCTAATGTGTAGAAATTAAAAGTCCACATTTTACCACATACGCGAGCAGAATATGTTTCTGAATGCTCTTTCTATTCCCACTCATAAACCTGAGCATGACCCTCAAATACCATTTATTGCTAAGGGACAACACCACTTCAAGGAACTTAAACACAAGTGTGCTTTTCTAGGAAGACACTCCAGGAGTGTGAGTGTCTCCAGCTTACTCAGGGTGCTGTGGTCGTGGACCTCGGGAACCCGTGTCCTCCAGCCCTTGCAGGTCACCCTTGCCTGAATAACCCACGTCAGAAAGTCCGTCTATGCCCCCTGTCCCCTCTTGCTTTCTGGGACTCCCTGGGAGATGCCTTTGTTCTACAAATCACCCTGGTTTTTCTTGTCGTTTTCACTTCTGCTCCTCCTGGTCACCACAAGCTGCCTGCTCCCCCAAGGCACCAGGATAACAGAAGGGAATCACAGAGAAGGAAAAACCCTTCACGTATACAGCTGCCCCACAGGCCTTCCCTGTCACCTCTGTCTTTCCCTAGCTGCCTTTCACCGGAGGCCGGTCCACCCCTGTGCGGCCAGGCTAGACCTCTCTCCTGGAAGCTCGTCCCACAACACCCAGCCTCCCACCCGATGATTTAAACAAACAAAAACCCCGATGAAAAGGATTTATTATATAACAAAAGGACAAATGAACTCCAAGGGCAAACTCCCATTTCTCCCTAGAACGCATAAATCACTCACAAATCAAAAATGGCAGTTTCTTGGTTTCAACCACGTCAGGGTGCAGACTCAACCTCAGTAACAGGAGAAAAGTGTTGGCAAATTTGAAAATAGATTTTTTTGGTCCCTGTCACATTAGGATGAAGGCCAAAAACAGTGTGTCTGTCAAATCTGTAGCTGGCCAAGCTTTGAAAGGGCAGCCTTGGTCCTGGAAGACGGAATGAAGCTCTGGTTAGAGGTACCGTGAAAAGAGACACAGCAGCTGCGGCGCATCCCCACACTGGAGAGATCAGCGGCTTGAGTGGAGATTAGGAGAGATGGGCTTAACTTCAGTTTGGGAAGGAAACACAGAGCTGTGGAGTCTAACTAATTACAGGGTCATCAGTCTGTGCCAGCCGCGTGACCTACTACTAAGTGACAGCACTAGAGGGTGGTGTTGCAGCAGAGGCAACGGGTGTGGGCAGCTCACCGGCCCTGGCCTGGTGGAGGGCACTCGGCAGATGGGGGGCGTACAAATCCTGTCACAGGTCTCCGAGTGCTTCCCTTGGGTTGAGGGGTAGGGATGGATGACTCCCAGCAGTTGTCTTCAAGTGTCTGAGGGACTTAAAACTCACTCTGTGTTGTTCCAGTTGGGCGAAATTAGGCACAGTTGGTGAAATTTACAGGGATGCAGATTTTTGCTCAAAAGCTCAATGTCACGAACTTGCTTGTACTTAGAGGGGCTGCTTGGATCCTACGCCGAGGCAGTGGACATCTCAGTGAGATCCCTGCCTGCATGGGAGATGGCCCGGATGACCTCCGAGTCCCTTCCTGCCCAGGAGAATGAGTTCTCGAGGAAAACAACGCGAGGAGGCATGTGCCAGTCCTCAGGTTACACTCAGGCACAGTGCTAGGGCAGAGACACTTCCAGGGCCTAGGAAACGGGTCTAGTTTTTTTTCTCACATCAGAAAAAAAAATGTAGGGACCACACAAAAACAATTAAATTTTGCCTAAAAGAGACAAAGATTTCGACATAGTTAAAGTTACATTAACAATAATTTTATTGGTATTACAGCGGGAGGGGTGCACAAAGCAATAGCGTCCAGCATCCTTGAAGACCATGCTGTGGCCCTGGCTTCTGCCTAAGGCTGGGTGCGTCCAAGTCCTGACTCCCTGAAGAGGTCCCTTTCTGGCTTAGGGTGACTCCAGCTGTGCACTGTTACTCACAGCCCAACAACTCCTGACCTACCCAGTCGTGATCTGCTCCTTCCACCATCCTGCGGACCTGGACATGATCTCTGCCTGTTTGAACACAGGAGGACACTCTTCATGTAAGAGGCAACCTCCAGGTTTCATTTGGTTGCATTGAAAATATTGCTGGAAATGATGGCCTAGGACTGCAGGACTGGATTGAAAACGAACTGATGTTTAGCTGCTCTGCACGGAACCAGGAAGGATAACTTCGGAAGAAATCTCAGAAAGGAAAAAAGATGCCACACACTTATCGACATCCATCCCGATGGAGGTCCTTCCCAGTGCTCTGTAACTGTGTTTCTTTTTAATCGTGGTAAAACAGACATATTTATCATTTTTAAATTTTTATTTATTTATTTATTTTTAGAGAGAGGGGAAAGGAGGGAGAAAGAAAGGGAGAGAAACATCAGTGTGTGGTTGCTTCTCACGTGCTCCCTAATGGGGACCTAGCCTGCAACCCAGGTATGTGCCCTGGCTGGGAATTGAACCAGTGACCCTTTGGTTCACAGGCTGGCGCTCAATCCACTGAACCACACCAGCCAGGAATATATTTATCATTTTAACCATTTGTTAATATATAGTTCAGTGACATACAATGTTGTGAAATTACCACACTTTCACACCCAAAACATTTTCATCATGCCCAACAAAAACTCTGTACCTATTAAACACTAACTCCTCTCTCCCTCTCCTCCCAGCCCTTGGAAACCACGATTCTACCTTGTGTAGCTATGAAGCTGCCTATTCCAGATATCCCATATAAGTGGCATCACGTGTTTCTCCTTCTGACTTATGTCACTGAGCATCGTTTTTCAGGGCTCATCCAGGTGTAGCACGTGTCAGAACCTCACCCCCTTTTGTAACCGAACATTCCATATACCGTTCACCTATTTATCTGTTGACATTAGATTTTCACCTTTTTGCTGTTGTGAAAAATGCTGTTGTGAACGTTGGTGTGCAAGTATTCTGTTCGAGTCCCTGCTTTTAATTACTTTGCATCCAGTCTAGTAGAATTGCTGGGCCACAGGGAGTTCTGCATCTAACTTGGAAAGAAACCGCCAAACAGTTCGTAATTGTGTTTTGATGGCAGTGCTCAGCATCCCATGGTTTTCCTGAGTAGAGAGAGTTGGCACCTTTGAGCTAGGAGTAGAGATAAGTAATTGCAACAGCTTGTCAGCAGGCCAGAGGACCGGGCTGAACCCCAGGCGTCCTGCTGACAGGCCACCCGCCCCCCCCCGCCACACACCTTCCTTGTCAGGGTGGTTGTCGCACGGAGAGAAACCAGAGCAGCACTTCATGAGCAGAATTGCTCACACTGCCGTCCCTCAGCCAGGTGGGCACTGTGCGGCTGGCCATCGCCCAGGACTGGGCAGCGGCTTCCTCAGACAGCGCTCTGAGTCAATGGCATTCATTTACATAGTTTTAAACTTACAAAATATACAAAGAGTGAATAAGTTGAGATTAAACAATAGAATGCCGCCAAATCTACCACTCAGGTTAAGAAACAGAACACAACCAAGCTGCTTGAGAGTCTCTGCCTCTCTTCCTAAGCACATTTTCACTCTCCATCACACAGTCTGGTCTACCGTTTCTTTCCCTTCCAATTTACCACATACACATAATCCTGCATAATATATTGTCCAATTTTGCATGTGTTTTTGAAGCTCCCATAAGTAAAATCATCTGGTATGTATTTTTTGGTGACTTGCTTTTTTCATGCATCATTATACTTTTGAGACTCATTCATACTGAAATACGTAGCCGTAGCTCATTAATTTGTACCGCTGTGTTGTGGATTCTGTTTTATACATATCCTTAATGTATTTATCTATTCTATTGAACATGGACCACTTTGGTTATTTCCTACGAGTTTATTCTCATCAGGGTTTTTACCCTCATGGTTACTGTCACTAAATGACTTTCACTGTCTGTCTTCCCACATGTGTAGGCTGTCTCCAGACTGTGACCACGAGGTCAGGTACCACGTCCCTTTTCTTTTGTTAGATTAGTAAATGTTGAGTGGTCCTACACCATCACCCATACTTTTTTCTGAGCTCTAACTCTCTGACCCAGCAGCGAAATGTCTACACATGACCCCACCCTCCCATCAGAGCTGACTGGGTCACAGGCAGATGCGAGAGTCACACAGGGCCAATCAGATGGTCTCTTGAGAATTTTAAACTCTTGTCAAAAGAGAAATTAGTGCCTGTTTCTTTGTGGTTTGCTGGGTAAAAGTGGAAATTTTGGAGCTTGAGTCTGCTGTTTTCCCTACCCTGTACCTGGCAAAAAGGGGGCGGGGCAGGCTAGGATATAAATGAGGACTGGGAGGATGGATAGATTTAAAAGGCGGGGAAGGATAGTTGGGCCAAGAGCCCTAAAGCCATCCAGGCCTCAGCCCCAGCCCTTTGCAGAACACTGGCCCTTGGGTCCTACGAGAGTCCCCTGTTGAGTCCCTATAATAAATTGACCTTTTTTGGTTTAAATTCATTTCGGTTGTTTTCTATGACTTGCAATCAAAGACCTTATCTATTCTATTTGCTTCTTCCCAGCCATTCAAAGGCACTGCAGAGCTAGCTGTCCAGAGACCTCTATTAACCTGACAATGTTAAATATTTTCCTGGCGTAAAGATAGGAAAGTCTTCATTTCCAGAAGCACTTGCGTCCAGAGAGTTAAACGACATGGGAGGTGGATTTTAGCTGAGATTTTTAGCTGCTGTGCTAGTTTTATGTCAGCAGGGTATAGGTATCTATACTAGTTAGGTTCTTAGAAATGACTCACTGAATTTGCTCTTAGCTTCCTGAAAAAGGGCACATAATAAAGATATTCACACCCGCCCCGCCCTCCCAGTCATCCTCAGGTGGTTGGAAGGTACCCATGAATAAATGAATTTTACAGATAATCCTCAAACCTAATCCAAACTCTTGGCCAATAGCTTCTTCCCTGCCTTTGCCAGAGGTGTTGATAGGAAACAAGTGGACTGTGAGAAGCTGAGTTTATTTCCTTTATTTTCCTCACACACCTCCAGTGGTGATGCTAATGAACAATGACACCGGAAAAAACAGAGGTGGCAGGAGGACAAAGAGAAGACACAAAGGCTTGGATGGCTAAAGCACTAGAGAGACAGGCGTTGTGGTGAACTGGAGGACTGGGGAACACTATGGCTGAAGGGGGAGAAGAGAAGCGCGGGACTGGAGGTGGGGGGAGCGGAGCCGGGTCAGGCCTGGCCGCCCAGCCCCTCGTCCACACACACCTCCCCAGCTTGGATCGCTGCATTTACAGGACAACACTCTTCCTTCCAGGTACTTGAGATCCTGAGTGTGTGACCCTCATTAAATGGGACTGAGGCGGGCTCTCCTCCTAAGTTTGCTTTTGCGTAAATTTTTTATCAGTCTGTGCAGCCCCTGAACGCATCGGAGTTTTCACTCTAGCCCTCTGTCTGGTGGTGAAGCCAGGCCGCACCCCACCTCACTTTAGAGGCGGCCATCGGCTTTGATGTGTAATTTGAGGCAAGCTCTCTTCTGCCTCTGTCTTCTTTTTTCATCAGAAACCACCGTATAGCCGCAAAGGACAGCGAGCGGGCTGCTCAGCAGCGCCATCTTAGAAAGGGGCGGGGAAGGGTTCCGTTGCTTAAACCTCAGCCAACTGCATCAGATAATCCTTTGTTGTGATATTTCAAATGTAACATTTCGAACTTGCTCTCAGAAACTGTTAGGTATTCACTGCCCAGACCTTGCATTTGGCAGCTAATACCAGAACACAAGATTGCAAGCAGAGGACGAGAGTGGTGCTTCATTATTCATGGAAACGCTGCTGGGTGCTTCGGTTTGAGCGTTTGATGAAGAGAAAATGGACTCTGAACTTATTTTGCTTGTTGTGAAATCCTGACACAGCACTTCTGGTTTCAAAGGAAGCTGTATAAAAAGACCAACAGACACCCCACAAAATGAGACCACCTCAAAATCAAGTTCACTGACTAAATGGGATTTAGCTCGCGCTGTGTTTTGAAAAGAACAAACCAGAAACAAGTCTCTGCTGCGTGGTGCCCACTTCGATCTGAACAGTTCTGAAGTCCAGATGCAAGCTGTCACTGGGGCATCTCTGGAGAGAGCGTGGGAAGTTAAAAGTCAGTGTTTTTGATTAATTAATAATCATCCTCAGCTGTGTTGGCAAATGATAAAAACAAATTGTCTGCCTTTAAAGTAAGGGTGGAAGATGTGTGCTTCCCCAGCACCGAGGGGGAAGGAGGAGGAAAAGCCCTGTTTTGGCCTAGTCTGCCCATGACTGGTCTGCTGGTGGCTGAACAAAAAACGACGCTGTGTGTCTCTTACCCTGCAGACTCACGGCTACCACCACAGCGTGAGCAGTCAGGGAGGAAGGTGAAGGGAACCAGTGTCTAAGGACTGGGCCCAAGTTTTCTTCTAGAACAACCCAACTTAGCATCTGCAGGATAACTGTTGCTCCGTGTCTGTCATTGTGAAAGTCATACAAGCGTGAGTCAGCGGGTTCCAGCTGAGTGAGTGTGTGAGTGTGTACTGGGATGGGGTGAAGTTTTATTAGTAGTGGAGAGGGAAAATGCACAGGCCCCTCTCCTTTTTAAACCTACCACCCACCCATAAGCAAAGCCATGACTCCATGTCATTCTTTCCTGAAGGCTGCACAGCTGCAGCTGGGTGCCTGCTTTCTCCCACCGGAGCCTGGAGTTCTGCAGCCACGCTTCCCTGTGCCGGACTTGTGACAGTCACTCGTCCCTCCTCCGGTGAGATGAGCGCATCTCTTTCGGCAGATCCGGTACAGATCACTTGCTGGAGGAGACATACAACACTGGAAAATGGAACCGATGCTGCTGGATGCTCTGTTCATTCTGCGGCTCCACGGTGGAAGTTCTATCTTCCCCAGTGACCGTGACATTTTTGTCCTCCTTTCTCTCAGAACTGTGATGCAGGCTCTGATTAATTTTTGCCTGTTCTACTCTCATGGTCTGCAAGGAATCCCCATCTCCTACCTGCTTCTACTTGAATCCATCCTACACACTCAGCCCTCTTGATTCTATACTGCTCCAGTCCCGCAGCTTTCCTCAGCCCTTCATACCTCACAGAATAACCCGAAAACGTCACTCCCAACAATTCAAGGCTCTTCACACGGTGGACCCAGAATGAGGTTTCCATCCTAACTTATACTACCCAAGGTGTCAAATATCCAACAAACTGCTTCTCTAAAAATTCACTCTTGACTCCCTATGTCCATCCCTAAGGGAAAACCCCAGTCGGCCTTCAGGGCTCAGGTCAGGTGCCGCTTTCTCCATGCAGCTTTGATTTCACTGAGGGTCGTGATTTTCCTTCTTTTTATCCAGCATTCTGCTTCAAGTCTACTCCACTCTGCATTCGAGTCTTCGTGTGCTGGTCTAATTACTCGTTAGAAGCAGCATCTGAGGGCAGGAAGGCCAAGTGCACATTTGCCTCAGAGTCCACAGGACAGTGCTAGGAACCAAGCAATCCCACCTGCTGCTGAATTACATTCAGAGGGAACCAGTGGCCAGGTTCTCCTCCTGCTGGGAGTCTGCAGCCTCAGGCTGACAGGTGCCAGGATGACATGGGAAATCAGCCACTCCAACACAATGAAAGAGTCACCTATGTTATTTTTTCTACTGCTGCATAACAAATCACCACCAATTTAGTGGCTTAAAGTGATGACCATTTATTGTTTCACAGTTCTGTAAATCAGAAGCCCAGTGCAGCACGCCTGGCTTCTCTGCTCAGAGAACACAAAAGGTGTTGGCCCTACTGAGGCCTCATCTGGGGGCCCTGGGGAAACCGCCCACTTTCAGCTCTTGGTGGTGGTAGAGTTTGGTTCCCTGTGGACACAGGACTGAGGCTCTGTTCTGATTAGGTCAGGCTCACCGGGATAACAACTTTCCTAAGTCCATGACATAATCATGGGAGTAGAATCCATCTGTAGGAAAGGGGAAAAACTCCCCTTTCCCTCTTCTGGTTCTTTTGGCTGATCAAGTAATCAACTCAACAAGAGAGAGACTGCAAAGAGAAAATCAAATTGATCTTCGTGTGCATGGGATCCCACACACACGAGAGTCAGGGACACTGCACACACCAGAGGTTCAAAGACAGGGAGGGAAACTGTGTGTACATGACATTCTGAGCTCGGGTTGCAGGGAGGTACTTGGGGGCTTCAGAAAGTCCTCATAGAGAGAGCACGTGTTCAGTCACTGGTTTGCCCTGCTGTACAGATAGGTCAAAAAAGGTCATCTCTGACTTCCCTTATTATGAGCAAGGCTTCCAATTCGAATTCCTCTAGATAGTTAAGAGTGGGGAAGGGGGAGACACAGAAGTTTCTCTTGAGCCCATGGGGTCTCTGTTGCCTTTAGCTCAAAATAATCCATATACCACCAGGGCATGTCTGGGGTGGCTTGTTCTGAGCCCCGCACAGTGTGCTCACAAGGTGTGCACACGACAAGAAGGGCAGGGGACCTGGAGTCCGTTGAGGACTCGGCCCACCACATCACCTTCAGCATCCATCTGAGGCACTGCGAGAGAGCTGGGCCAAATCAGTCCTGTGGGCAAACGGAGGCTGGAGAGACCACATGTGGGCGAGCACAAGGGGGGACTTGCAGGGAAGGGAAAACGCAGGAGTTCTTAAAGAGTTCCTCAGCGCGGTGATTCAGCCACTGTCACGTGACCACTGTGCGCTGGTCCTTGGGGTACACTGCGAGCAAGACACGGCCACGGTCCTCAGGGAGCTCACAGACCAGTGAAAACTCACCAGACGCTGGCACAATCATGGCGCTCACCACGTCGGTTTTCTCGCTCTCGAGGATCGCTTCATTGCCTGGCATCGAGTGTCTTGAAAACTGTTGTTTTGTTTGTCTATTTTGTTTTGTGGGGGATGTTTTAGACCAGAGAGTAAATTTGGTCTCTATTACTCTGTATTGGTCAGAAACACAAGTCCCACCAAAGTATTTTGATCCTATAATCCAATCAAACAGTTAGAGCCTGCATCGCCATATTTATATCTCTAAGCTATACGCACACATACTTGTGAATATATATGGTATCAGCCATGTTTATTACAGTTACTACTAGTAATAGTAAAGCTTAATATCCTTCTTCATTTGTAGACAGGTATAAATAGAAGTTAAAATATTTTCTTCTTGTATTTCACTGGATCACCTGTGTACACCACAGGTCCACAGCAAAAGGCCTCAGAAGTCCAGCTCTGTGGACTTTCTAAATAAACTGAAAAATCTCGAGATACTTGCTATGAGCAACACTATACATACAGTTCTAAAATCGGACAGTCAGAAATAGAAGACTGACACACTTTGGCTTATACAAACTCAAGCTCAGGTTCTATAGAAATAGTTCTTCAAAAACAGAGATTGAAAACATTTCATCCCAGGAGGCAAAACTCGGTTATCTTTTCTCTTTACCCCGGTCAGGCCTTATTTGTATATCAAAAAGCTCCCTGAGTATTAAATGTGTTTTCAGCTCTATATTAGGTAATGTGGGTGGATGCAAAAGATCTTTGAATACCAATGCCCACCTTGAGTTTAGCTGTATTTGCATCCTGCCTGTGCCTTGGGTGAGATGCACCCGTGGGTGGGCTTTAACCACTTGCACCTGAAAAAGGAATTGGGCACCAGGATTGGGCCTGCATTTCCTTTCTGAGACTTGAGAAGATGCCAAGAGACCTGGCTCCCGCCTTGTCTCAACCAGCTGTTTGACTGGGCCCCGCAAGCTCGGCTCACAAAGCAGCAGAAGAGAGACAGCGAGGGGAGGTCAGGCTGGAGAAATGCGCTGCTGGGCCCAAGCAGGAGGGGGAGCTCAGGGTGTTAATCACTTTCACTCTGCTGCTGCCGCTGCTGCTGCTGCTGCTGCTGCTGCTGCTGCTGCTGCTGCTGGGCTGCTGGGCTGCTGGGCTGCAGGCCCCCCATGCTGCAGCTGGGAGGGTCAGTGCAGCAAACCAGCAGGAAATAGAACGGTCAGCAGAAATGGTTAGAAAGAAACCTGTTCTTTCTCAGACACGAGCTTTATTTCCACCCTGGCCCGCAGCTTCAAAGGGCAGCTGCCTCACAGGGAGAGTGTTTGACCAAATCTGGTTTGCATGTTTGAGATAAGACCATTCTTGATCTCTCAAACTGAGTCCTAGAAGGCCCCATTCCCACCAGCCTTGATGAGCCTTTCTCTCCTCCTCTTCCGGCAGTCCGGGCTGTTCCAGCTGTCCATTCAGGCTGACTCCTGAGGACGGAGGCAGGCCGGGAACCCCCGGACCTGTCCTTTACTTGGACAATTTTGGAAACCTTTGCATAAGAACAAATTGTACAAGCCTACATGTGTGAGGCTGAGGGAAGAAAAAGGGAAGAGCGTTTTCTGCTTATGACTGGCACCCTGTTATTCATTGGCTTGGGTGTTTCAGCTGAGTTTTGTGGATTAAGAGGCCAAGTCATGTCAGCACTAGAAACCTCTCTGGTCTCAGTCATATGTGCCACCCCACCTTTTCCCCGCAGCCTGTACCATTCCTTTAAGAGAGCCCTCCCTGTTTCGCACTTTCGGAGTGAAGCTGTTCCGAGTGGTGTCTTGGGTCACCAGCAGCTCCCACTGCCCAGCAGAAGCTGAGAAGAGGTCTGGGTGCTCCTCTGTGTCCTCCACCTTCTGACCTAGCCTTGCTCCCTGAGGTGGGCAGGAGGCAGGACTCACTGTGACAGCTGCGCTCTGTGTCGGCTGGTGGTGGCACGTCCATGCTGCCCGACTGTTCAGGAAAGGAGTGTTGGTCACACAAAAGCCATGGGCGGCTGTGTGATGTGGGAGACAGTGAGGGCCGTGTTCCCACACTGTCAGCCATGGTAACACTTAAAAATGGCTGGTGGGTGGAGGAAAGTGAAAGAAAAAGAATAGGGGGAACAGAAACCAAAGTGAGACATATAGTGAGATCAGGCAACAGCAATGGCCAACTCGTGAACAGAGGCCAGGGGTGGGATAGGCCTGGGAGAGACTCGGGGAGAGGCAGGTGAATGGGGCTGTGGAGGGAAAGAGGAATCAGGCCAGGAAAAAACAAGGCGACACGGAGAGGAGACATGATCATTTGCTGGAGGAAATGGCAGGTATTCTGCCAACACATACACCAATGGAGAGTATTAGAGGCCAGATCCAAGAACACCCCTGGGTGCAGTACATTCAAAGCCCCAAATATAGGACAGGTCCTCTCCTGACAGTGAAATTTGTGTCTCTGCCTGCTCAAAGCCTAACTGCATTAGGCAGAGAGAGCCTGGGAGACGCCTAGGAGGAAAGAAGGCAGATGTAAGCCAAGGGCAAAGACCAGGCAGATCCATGTATGCAGTCACTGCCCTTCCGTGAGCTCATCTGCACGCGGACCTGCTCTGGGCCCTGTGGCTGATGCAAAGAAAAGCAGCCATGGCTTCTGGCCTCGGGAACTCACCACCCAGGAGAAGGGACAGGGTGTACACACACAAAGCAATAAATAGCAGCCATATTATTGGGATTGCTCAGGTGAACATGGTAAGAGAATGCTGGTTGAAAGAATGAATGAATAAAATCATAAAAGAAATGAAATGCAGAGAAGCTTTCTTGACAATGTCCCCTTGTGGGGAAAAAGTGCAGGAATTTATATTAACAGTGATATTGGTTGACTTAGATGTAAAATTTAAGCTGGGCCAATAAGGTTACCTGGGCTTGACTAGGGCACAGTACAGGGGGCATAACTGCCCAATCCAGCCTTCCAGTGAGTTGGGTCTGCCTACACCTGACATTCAACTCAACATCTTTTTTTTTAAATTGGTGCCCCTCGGAGTCGTGTTTAGCACTAAAAGGCAACAAGGGAAGATCGACTAGGTGGCCCTAGAGGAGGCTGGCTTGCTAGCAAAGGAGCAAGGCTCGCTGGAGCCTGAGGCAGATGTTGGAAGACAGTCTGAGATCAAAGTTCAGATGAATAACTGGCGTTGGAGGGGGGCCAGGAAGGGAAAGAGGCGGGCTGTGTACATGTGAGTCAAAGAGCCAAGGGCACCCAGCATGCAGTTGAGAAAAATGGAGAGTGAAGGAGATAATAATTACAACAACTAACATTTATTGACTGCCAACTGCGTGCCAGGTGCTGTCTAAGCACTTTACATACATTAGTTTACTTAATCCTCACTACCACTCTATTTAATATTTATTATTACCATTTGTATTTTATACATGAGGAAACTCAGACACAGAGATCAAGCAATTACACAGCAGAGGTTGGCTCGGGACTCTAGTTAAATTCTACAGCATTCTCTGAAGCTGGGGAAAACTCAATGTGTCTGTTTCTTCATGCCCTGCTTTGTTATTAAGCTACATTAACTTTAATTTCTGTAAACATTTGTTATTAACCTGTAACCCATTTATAGAGACATTATAAATGGTACAGCCTTTGTGAAGAGACTGGCTGTGTTGTCATTCTGAGAGTGTTAGCATTATCACGGCAGCCTTTTTTCCAGAAACTCTACATGCTGCTCCCTTTCTTATGCAATACCACAAGGCCCTCAAGAAATTCACAGAGGCTCATCAAGTGCAGAACCCTCCTCTGTGATCTCAACAGACAATGCCAAGGAACTCTTGTCTCAAGAAAAGAAAGGTCTCTTTCCGGTACCCCTTTACGATTCTTACAAGGTTGGGGGAATGGTACTCTTCTGTCCTGTAAGAAGGTCCCCCACAGAGAAGGGTAGCTAGGTTCTTGTCCTTCCCGGAGCCTCTCCCACGGACCAGGCCAGAGGACCGAGCCATCTCAGACATCAGTTTGGGAGCCTGAGAAGTAGCAGATAGAGAAATAGATTGCGAATACATCTGTTTTCACAAGAGCCTGTTGTTCTCTGTACTAACTGCTATAAAAATGACATGAAACTAGCCACACATTGGTTTTGGTTCTCGTGACTAAATCAAGGAATGGCATGATGGTGCTGTGTCATTAGAAATGAAACCAGTTCTTATACAAGAGAATAGGGTCGACATTTTAATAACCTGAACGATTTCATAGAAAAATCAAAGCTGAAACTTCAACATCCCAGCCCTGAACACCTGCTGCTTAAGTTTGGTTCTGAACCAGTGAAACTTCTTGTGATGAAGACACACAATGGGCCCCAACTCGCCCAACGTGCGCGGTGGCCAGGGACGTCCTCCTGCCTCTGTCCTGCCAGGTGGGCACGTCAGCTCGATCCTGGCTTTGTCGGGACTCACTGCATTTGGTACTTTCAGAAAACACACAAACTGCCACATATTTGATCATTTTCAACTATGTAACCTTATACATTTTAGTATAAACAAATGACATATGTAGGTATATGAATTTGACCTTCCCTGAAATATTGTCACCCATGCATCTTCAGGGAAAGAAAGTGAGACCTGAAGAGAGGCTGACTTACCCAGAAGCAGGCAGAGTGAGGTTCTGAACAAAGGCTGTCTTTATCTATATCTGCATTGTTCTAATTTGGCCTCTATCACCATAATAATAATAATTGATGTAGCAAACATACATAGGTTGCCTCCCCAGGATCTGTTTTCTTCTTCTCCTGCCACAGAACCCACATTTTCCCTCGAGGGAACCCCCCTCCGGCTTCTGCCCCTTTCTCTAGCAGGTGGATATGTATCCAGCTTCCAGGGGGCGCCCTGCTATGTTTAAGCCAATCAGAATACTCATCGCCAGGCCATGGTGATTGGCTCAGGAGTGGGCTTATGGCCAGATTCAGGACAATGAGGTCTAAGGAAATGCTTGCTAGAACTTCTGGGAAAATGCTCCCTCAGTCCTCCGTTGGGTTACCATAGCGGGGAAATCCCTCTTTTCCTGAACGGTGGACTGGGGAATACAAAGTCCAGAATTCCCTCAGCCTTTGAGTTACCAAGAGAAGTGCCAGCCTGAGGGCGAAGGCAGCCCACAGAAGAGGCAGTGCTATGAATGACACAGACACGAAGCTAGCATGCTGAGGAGTGTATCAATTCTGGATTGTGCTCTGGAGTTTTCACGCTGTGAGACAAAGCAATCCCTTCACTGGCTTAAGCCAGTATGAGTTTGCAATCTGTCCTGTGAGAATTCTTAACCAGTATAAACCATGGGACAGCACTCCCTGTAGCACCTGCTTGTTGCTTTGGGTTCTCAGTCAACAGCATAAAACCCATTGGACCAAAATGACCAATCCTTCAAAGTTAATCAGCATTTCTGGAGCACACCCATCTCTGGTGCCCTACTTTGTATGGAAGACTCCTATTTTTCCATTCCTAGAGTCTGGTTCCTTCACTTTTCTGCTCCGAGTTGAATCAGTCTAGGCCCATCTCCTTCCAGGTCCCTCTGCAGGGACAACAGACAGCTGCACTCTGCCAGGGAAACCAGCGCGGACCTGGGGCATCAACGCTGTCAAGAAAGGATTTTGCCACCATGTATTTTTAACATAGCGTAAAATCAGGTGGGAGAAGGGTCTTTGAACAGACAGCTATATAAATCATTATGTCACCAGTTCCCTTTCAGGATGTGGAATCCCGGGAAATTTTGGCACCCCTCTGAGGATCTTTATTTGCTAGTGGTTGACTCTCGTGGACATTCCCAGACTTGGCATCAAAGATTATGAAGTCCCATGGGTCCGAAAATCTGTGATCACTGTTTTTTGCAATTCTACTCAATCTCAGTTTCTCTTAAAAAAATTCTGTCATTTCCACTTCTGATCAATATGACTAAGCACAGAGTAGAAACTCAGGCTAAATAGTTAAAAGAATCCTGTAACTAGCTACCCTGTGTAGAGAAAGAAAGCATAAGCAAGCGTTGGTGGGGTTAGAGTGTGCGGGGGGGCTCTTCCTCTCCCCTTCCCTCACACCCCATTTATCAGCGAGACTTGCCATTTCCATACATGTTGTGACTGACTCATCCATTTCTCTCCATTGCTACGATGATTGTGTAATTCGTTCTTTCAACAAACGTATGTTGAAGGCGTGCCGTGGTCCGGGCATAGCTCTGGCGGCTGGGAGAGCAAGGCTGACTGTGACACGTACATCACACGTGCCAGCGACTCTTCTTGCTTCGGCCACTTGTTAGAGCCTTCTCACCCACTGCCCCCTGCTTTCTCTTTTGCTTTCTCCTTCTGGTCTCCTCATAGTAGCCTAAAGGATCTTTTTTTTAAACATTAAACAATTTTTATATTTAGAATTAGTTAGTTAGTCAAGGCCTAACTAACCCGCAGTTTAAATGATCCCAATTTTGTTGGCAACACCCGAAGCATCACAGTCAGGACCAGTCAAACCTAGGCCTTCTCTCCCTCAGGCCCGAGCAGGGCGTTGACCTTGGCCTCGTCAATGTCCTAGAGCCTCTTCACAGCCTGTGTGAGCTGGTGCTTGTTGGCCTTGACATCCACAATGAACACGCCTGTATTGCTGTCTTCCGTTTTCTTCACGGCGGACTCCGCAGTCAGGGGAACTTGGTGATGGCACGGTGGTCAGGCTTGTTTCTCCAGGGGGCGCTCTTCCGAGGACGCCTGGGCTGCCTGCGGGGCCCAGCGTCTTCCCTCGCTGAGGGAGCGGGGCTGTGGACGCCTTTCAGCACCGCTTTTGTCTGTCTTCAAAGCCTTTGCTTTGGCTTTGGGAGGGGCAGGGGCCTCTTCTTCCCTTTCAGTGCCATCTTCCTGAAAAGGCCCAAAGGATCTTTTAAAACTATCAATACTGCCCTGTTTAAAACCCTCCAAGGGCTTCCCATCACTCCTGAATTAAAATGCCAAGGCCTCCTAGGTCCTGCGAGGAGGCTGCCCGCCTCACCGCAGGCCTCTCCTCACATCTCAGGTTTGCTCCTCGGTCACACTGGCCGCCTTGCAGACCCTCCAGTATACTGAGGCCTTTTCTCTCTCCAGAGCGTTCCACCTGCTCTGATTTCCTCCAAAAACAGTGGCTCTCAAGCTTTGTTTGACAAAGTCCCCAGTCAGAAATGCATTTTATATCACAAGCAGTAAACACATCACCCTATACACAAAGGTAACACTTCTGTCATATACTACTACTTCTGGCCTTTTTATGCCTTTTTTAAACAAAGTTAGTCAAGGCCTAACTAACCCGCAGTTTGAAAACATTTCTTCCTCTGCTCTTTGAATGAATGAATGAATGAATCTCTCTTCAGCTTTCAACCTGTAAGTTAGCCACTCACAGGGGGTTTCTCTGGCCCGATTTAAACTAGGCCCCTGACTTAGGGGCCTTCGTCTGAGTCCCCTGTCACTTCCCTTCACAGCCCTTATCAGTTATAAATACACGTTTTCCCCCTGAGACTTGCTCATTGTCTCGCACATCACACGGCTGGCGCTTGACGGCAGGGACGTGGTCTGCTCTGCTCCGCTCCCTGGGGCACGTCAGCCTCTGGTTCAGTGACCAGCGTCGGAGTGGAATACACATAAACATTCACTGACTGCCTGACTAAGTGATGCTGAGGTCCGGGTTCCAAAGTGAGCCTCTCCAGTGCAAGGAACCAGGGCTGCTTGGAGAAATGGCTGGTTGTGGGGCGAGGTCAGGAAATTCACACGTAGTGCCAGAAAGGAAAGAAATGCTCAAAACCCAAAGGGTGGGGCATGTCAAAGGGACACAGGAGCCAACCTGAATGAGCTTCTAACACACAAAGTTGAAACAATTTGAGCAATAAAATAAATAACCTACTATCAGATTATAACGAAACCATTAAATAAATATCCAAGAGAGTCCATACTGATATAAATAAATGACTGTCTAGAAAATACATGGAGGAGAAGAGATCAATCTTCCTCACAGAAAAACTTCAAATAATTTATGCAGATACTACCCTCCATGAAGTGGAGCTTAATCCTCTGCACCTGACCTCACCCCTCTGTGGAGAGAAACTGATGAGAATAAGAAAGTGAGACAAGGCCTGGGTGGCTTTAGTAAGCAGGAGTCATATATTCCCCACTGGTATATAAGCTCCCTAAAGACAGCAGCCTTGCCCATCTTTTCATCATATCCCTAAAACCTAACCTGGAACATAGCAAATGTTCAAAAATGTGTGATGAACCGACGAGTGACTGTATAAATGCACAAGATCCTGCTGGAACCCCACCTGAACTCCAGAACCGCTAGGTCCCCCAACGGCTTACTGGATTTCACTTTTGTACGTGGTGATGACGATGTTTGAATCACCCCAGGTCTTCTGGAAAGCACGTATGTGTTAGCATTGGCTTTGAATGGCCCTAATGTTCATCCACAGGCACTGAAGTCATACTAGGACAGAAGCTTCGTTCCTTGAAGCATTTCTCAATGTTATTAATGAACCGGTCTGCTGACAAGCAGGAGTCAATGGCATCTGCCCTCACCCCCACCCACCCGGGTTAAACCCAGCAGGGCTCCTAGCACTGCGGAATGGATAGTCAGAAGAGGCTTCAAGCTTTCCCTATTGTCTCCACACGATCTCCAGAGTGTAAGGAGACAGTCAGCGGGCACTGCATTTCCCTGCAGGCCTCTACTGACACTCCTCCTTACTGCTCCTGATCAGTCAATGTATTCCCTTGCAAAGGGAACCAAAATTTTGCCACTCTGCAGCTGCCTTTTGGGGATAGTGGTTTCAAGCTTTTTATTAAGAAACTCAGGGAAAACCTCTGACCCTCACCCCTTTCCTGCCCAAGAGTTTCAGACCAAAAAACCTGCTTCTGGAAGGAAATCTTGGGTCGTTCACCTTGGCTTAATTTGAATTACGTATGGAAACAGGAGGGCCTCAGGCAGGGGCCTGTTAGCTAGACACCTGTGAGCCATTGCTTCTGAGTTGCCTGGCAAGAATTTTCCCACCTTGTGTGTTCTGCTCTTGCCCAACTACCTGTAAGTGGCCCATTCTCATTGCTCGCCCCCGCCCCCACTTTTCTCCTTTGTCCAAAATGTCATCTATGACCAAGGTTGATACAGGGTGCAGCCAAGAGGGGGTGGCCCAAACAGGGATTTGGAATGGGGTCCAGAACTCAGGGTCTCTGGGAAATATTAGAAAGATATATAGGATGTCCTCACCCCTTCCCCCAACAGGTGTAAGTTGCACCTGTTGCAACTTACACCTGTTGGGGGAAGGGACACATGGAGCAGGAACATGCAGGGCTGTTTTGTACAGTAACAGCTTTGCAGCTAATCCATAGCATGGTCATTTAGCATATCTGTAACATTTAACTGGTTGCATAGATATGTTAAATAGCTGTGGCCATGCTCTGAGCCAAGAGGACGGAAGGGACTTCCACCCAAGGTGTAACAGGGGGCAGGAGGGGTGGGGCAGGTCCCCTGGGTTACAGGTCACCTGCCAGAGCTCGGAGAAGATTGGCTCCATGACATGGGGCCACACCTGCCCAGAGTCACAATGGCAGCCCAGTAAACTTGGAATAATACAGGAATGCTGGCAGGTATAACTGATTGTAGGAGGAGTTGGAAATGGGGGCACAGAGGAAGATTGGCGTGGGGATTTAAACCCAGACACGGCAGCCATTGGAGGGAGAACCACGTGGCTTTGCCAGGGTGGGAACCCCCACAGCTTTGCTGAGAGAGAACCACGTGATCTTGGTGAGAAGGGGAGAACCATGCGGTTTTGCCAAGGTGGGGACTCTCACAGCTTTGATGGGGGAACCCTGCAGCTTTGGGGTGCTCCCTTTGGCCACGTGGTCTAGGAAGCAGGAGAGACTTTGCCAGGAAGGGTGAAAGGACTCTTGCCAGTAGGCCATGAGAAGGCGCAACATCGCTTTGGATTAATTGGAGATCCTGCCTGGACGGCGACACAGGTGATGGTACCAGGAGCCTGAATCTGCTTCTTTTCCTGAGATACGGTACCCCAAATTAGGGCAGAGGGAGAAGGGAGCACTGTGTGCATCTGTGGGTATCCTAAAGGATTTTGATATTTTAATGAAGACATAAGGTCACTACTTTAAGTGTGTATAGCTTTAAATAAACATTTCCTTTCCTTTTCACAAATCTCTGGCATTGAGAGATGTCTTTCCTCTGGCGGTGGATAAGCGAACCTAGTGGGGGGTCCTTTCAGTAACAGTATCTCGTACCCCCTTTGGCCCCTGTTCTGTAACAAGGTTGCCTCATAGTCTTTGGAATTTTCATGCTTATGTGAATTCCCCATGCATATGTATTCAAATTTTACTTTCTCCTGTTAATCTGTCCAGGAGAATTTGATTATTAGCCCAGCTAGAAGGACTCAAAAAAGTGGGAGAAAAAGTATTAATTTTTTTTAGTCCCTACGCTTGCATATAATCTTGTTGATGAAACAAATTCAAATTTTGGCAAAATCATACCCAATTATGTACCTATTAACAAAAATGGGAAAGACTGTGTGTATTAACATGTGCTATGAATATGCAATAATCTCCAACACATATAAAATGAAGAGGGAATCACAGAACAGCACACAGCATGACGCTGCACTGCGCACGTCGCACAGGTTCATTCGCGCCTGGCTGCTCTCTGAAATGCACGCGGACGCTTGTGAACAGAGGGAGTTCCATGAAGGATGCACAGGAGGGAGGAGACTTCCCCTGTACACTCTGACAACCGTTCAAACCTTGTACATTTACAATGTACTTGCAACTAAAAAGTTGAAATAACTTTTAAAAATGGTTACAGAGGAAGAAAAGTTTACAATGATCTCTTTTTCCAATTTTTACTTGGATTCCATTCAGGCCTTTTGCTTTCTGCAAGATCCATAACAGGCAGGCGATTCCACCTGTCAAGACCTTGCTTTAAACAGCATCGTCCAATGAGGCTGGGTGGGAATACACGATGGGACTGGAACAGAAAGGAAGGAACCCATCCTAGTTTATATATTCTAAACTAGGAATCAAATTTTTAAAATAAATGTTGTATTTATTTTGTAAATAGCATTTGTATTACATTGTAGTTTGGTTAAAAAGCATTACTTTGTTGCATGTAAACATTTAAAAATTATCTCCAGCCCTGACTGCTGTGGCTCAGTGGGTTGGGTGTCATCCTGCAGACTGTAAGGTTGTCAGTTCAATTCCCCATCAGGACCCATGCCTGGATGCGGGCCAGGTCCCCGGCTGGGGGCACACAAGAGGCAACCGATTAATGTTTCTCTCTCACGTGGATGTTTCTCTTTCCTTTCTTTCTCTCTCCCTTCCCCTCTCTCTAAAAAATAAATAAATAAAATATTTTTAAAAAATATTTTATTTATTTTTTGAGAGGGAAGGGAGGGAGATAGAGAGAGAGAGAAACATCAATGTGCGGTTGCTGGGGGTTATGGCCTGCAACCCAGGAATGTACCCTGGCTGGGAATCGAACCTGGGACACTTGGGTTCCTAGCCTGCGCTCAATCCACTGAGCTACGCCAGCCAGGGCTATAAATAAAATCTTTTTAAAAAGAATGATCTCTAGACCATTAATAATGAATCATAGTAGTACCCTAAAAACATTTGTAGAAAAGATTTCTCAAGTCCCTTTGAATTAACACACAATAGATTTGGATTTGGCAGTTAAACACCGGAGACCTTAAATAAATAACCAATCAATTCACTATAAATATTTCAAGATCACATTCTGCTTTTAAGCAATTTTCTGCTTTCTTACATTCCAAAGCAATATGGTTTCAAATTTCAAAGATAACTCCTTAGTTCTGAGGGAATTAATGTTTGAGCTACACACAAGCATTTTGAGTTACATAAAACTAGAATATATTTGCAAGAAGGTGTATCAGTCACATTTCAGCTCAATTTTTCTTGCATAGATTTCACTACAAAGTTGTGCCAAATGTTAAAACATTTATATTCAGCCCTGGCTGGTGTGGCTCAGTGGATTGAGCACGGGCCTGTGAACCAAAGGGTTGCCAGTTTGATGCCCAGTCAGGGCACATGCCTGGGCTGCGGGCCGGGTCCCTAGTAGGGGTGCAGGAGAGGCAACCACACACTGATGTTTCTCCCCCTCTTTCTCCCTCTGTTCCCCATGCTCTAAAAAAAATAAATAAAATCTTTTAAAATAACATTCACATTCAGCTGCCATTAAAACAACAAAAAAGCTTCACAGAAGTGAGGATGAAAAACCTAAGACCAGCAGCTACAGCATCCTCTGGGTGTTTGGTGTAACTACAGAATTTCAGGCCCAGATCCATCTTCTCATGACAAATCTGCATTTAAACAAAAATCCAGGTGGTGAGTCCTATGCCTGTAAAAAGTTCAAGAAGCTTCTGGGCTAAGAAACCTTAACTATGTTCAAATTCAGGATATACTACTTAGTGAGCACTACATATATGCCTTAGTAACAAAAGCAATCTGACTTTTTTGGAGACCAACCAGAGTCACACTTATCGGAAAAGACTGTAATCCGTGTTCCCACCCTGCACCTCTTATGAAACATCCTTTCTCTTTTCTGAGTCCATCCCTCCACTTCTTCCCGGGCCATCTACTCCTCCTCCGGCAGGACCGTCAGATCTTTCTCCACTGGTTCCTTCCCCCTCACCAGTGAACACGCAGAGGTCTCCCTTATGCATAAAACAGGCACACACACTCATTTTTCTCTCCACTGTGCTAGTGGCTCCACTACAATGTCTCTTTTTCCTAAATTTTCCTAAATTTCTCAACAGTAGTTTGCATGCAACCTGACAGCCACTGCCCAAATCAGCTCTCTCGAAGGTCTGCAGTGTTTAATGGCCACATCCACAGGTCTGGTCCCCGTGACTTCCCTAGATCCCCACAGGTGGTGGATTCTTTCTTTAGCACTCCAGTAGGTCGCTGGCATTCGCTCTTCTTCCTCTCTCTGTCCCCAGGTGCGGGCATCCCCCTTGGCCTAGCCCAAGGTCTTTTCTTTGTACTGAGGGGCCTAAACTAATAATAATAGTAGTAGTAATAGTAATAGTAATAGTAATAGTAATAATAATGCTTTTCCTCTCACCTTCTAAGTTCTTTTGGCTGGGCTAATAATTAAATTAATAGAAACAGAGTATCAGGAGAAAATAAAATTTCTAATACATGCACATGGGAAATTCCCATAAGCATGAAAATCCAAAGACAATGAGGCAGCACTGGGTATATAGGACATTTCTGGATGCAGGAGAAGGGGGAGGGGCCAGGGTGTTACATTTCAGAAGTGGGAATGGGCGATGTAGTTGAAGAGGGGAAGGAAAATTCGTGCTAAGCGACTTAGAAACAATGGGACACAGTCGGTATCCAGCTAACAGGCGCTGGCCTGCAGCCCGTATTTACCATACTTAATTCAAATTAGGCTAAGGCTGCATCCTAAGATCTCCTTCCAGAAGCAGGTTTTCTGTCTGAATCTCTTGGACAGAAAAGAGGGGAGAGTCAAAGTTTCTTTCTGAGTCTTTTGTTTCTTAATAACCAGTTTAAAGTCAGTATCCCAGAAGGCAGCTTCAGGGTGGTTCCTCTTGGGTCCCTTCTCTACTCTCTGCTTCTGCTCTCCCCTCCTCCACCCTCTCCTCTTTCAGAGGTCACCCCCATGCAGAAAACTGCCCAGGCAGTGTCTTCGGTGCTGGCCTCTCTGGTGCTCCAGCAGTCCTGTGTCGTTTTCATTTACTTAATGTTTAGTGACAGCCTAAGACGTGCCATCACACTGTGCTCAGCCTTAGCAAACAGAGCAGACCAGATCCATCCCTGCCCTTGTGGAACCGACAGCCTCCCGGGTATCAGGGAACACTTACTGCAAGTGAGCTGGATACTGAGGAAAAGGACAGAGTGAACTAAGGGAGGGCAGAGTTGGATCTAATGCAGGAAGTAGGGTTTCCAGATAAAATATGAGGCATCCAGTTAAAGGTAAATTTCAGATACATAAGAAATTCCTTTTAGTATAAGTATGCCCCAAATACTGCATAGAATATACTTATACTAAAAACAAATTATCTCATGTATCAGAAACTCAACATTAGCTGGGAGTCTTATATTTTTGTCTCCTATATCTGACGGATAGAAAAGAAAGTCCTCAGAAGGAGAAAGGATGAGTAGGAAATAGCAAGCAAAATAGGGTGGTAGGAGAGGGGAGGATTTGGGGAGACAGAGTAGTAGAGGCAGGGATGTTTAATGAGAGCTTCACGATTCTGGGCATTTGAAACAGGCCTAGTAGAGCTGGATGATAAAGAAGAGGAAGGCTACTGGGAAATAAACTGCTGCAGGGGGGTGTTGGATCTTGCAAAATGTATATTATGGTAAGGATTTGGAGTACCATGAAGCCAACTGGAAACCATTTAAACATTTCAAGCAGAGCTGAAAATGGACCTCAAATGATGCTGGTAACAATTCCAGTGTGGAGGGATGACTGCACACACCACCACCAAGCAGTCCTCCAGAGGTGAACAGTTTAGTCCCACAGACTGCCCTCCCACCCAGCCCACTTCAGATGCCAGTTGTAAGCCTAGAATGTTGCCTATGTTTCCGAATCACTAGCTACAGATCAGGAGTTCTCACAAACCCCTCCTCCTTGGGTTCAATTAATTTGTTGGAACAGCTCACAGAACTCACGAAAACATTCTACTTACTAGATTACTGGTTTATTGTAAAGGGATATAACTCAGCAACAACCAGACGGGAGAGACGCATGGGGCAAGGTGTGTGGGAAGGGGCGCCACTCCCCCCATTGTCTATGAAATCACTCACCCAAAAGCTCTCCGAACCCCCTCCTTTTGGTCTATTACTGAGGCTTCAGCTGAGGGATGACTGATTAAATCATTGGCCATTGGTGACCGATTCAATCTCCAGCCTCCACTCCCTCGAGGTGGGGGTGGAGGGGGGGGGAATGGGAAAGTTTCTACCCTCTCATCACTTGGTTGGCTCTCCAGGCAACCAGCCCCCATCCTTAAGTGCTTTCCAAAAGTCACCTCATTCACATAACAAAAGACACCTTGGTTGCTCTCATCCCTAGGAAATTCCAAGGATTTAAGGAGCTCTGTGCCTGGAAGAGGGCAAAGGTATATATTTCTTATTATATATAAATCACAATATCACAGGATCTGAGCTCAAGTTTGCACTTTCTGGCTGCCAGATGGAGAAAGGAGCGGAAGGGGCAGGAGTGGGTGTAGGAGCTCCATCTCTGAGGCTACTGTGGCGAAGCAAGAGATGTTAGCCTCCTGCACGCAGCCGGCTCTAAACCTCCCCAGGGGCTGCTGCAGAGCCCTCAGCTCAAACGGCAGCTCTGAGCATGTGCTCTAACTGCTAAGAAGACTCAGGGGCTCTTACTGCACACCAGGTAAAATCTCATCTCCTTCGCAGGGTACTCAAGGCTTTCTATCATCTTGTCAGAACAGAGTATATCCTTCCTGCCTTATCTTCTCCTCTCTCCTGCACTAACTTACGTTCCAGCCAAACTGGACATCATTTTCTCTGAGCTCTTATTCATGTGGCTCTACCTGGCTCACTGTCCCTCACTTTCTTCCCTCTTTTCCCAATTTCTTGAAGAATTCCGCTTTCTTCAAGCTGTAGTTCAAAAGACCCTTCAAAGGCACTTTTCCAAGCCTATTCAGAAGTTAACAGAAACATACACATTCAAAAGATGTCTAACAAGGTCTTGTAACATGTCGGGCACTGTGAGCAGTAAGGGGAAAAGAGAAGATGGCCTCTGGCTTCTCATGGAGCTGATGTTCTACTGAAGACCAGAGTAAGTCAAGGCCACTGCAGGACATGGGTGAGAGTGTGGACTCTGAGCTAGTGGGGATGCTAGTGAAGTTACTTAATAGTCCTGTGCCTGCTTTCCCTGGGGGATGGTATGTCAGTAACTGCCTCGTACAGCTCTGAAACTAAATGAGTGTGAGACCGTGTGAGGGCTTGGGCCCGGGAACAAAAAAAAATATTGGGTGGCCAGAAAGCCAAGTTTAGACCAGGTGACCAGAAGGAATGCCGGACAAGCTGATTACAAGAATGCCACCACCCCTCCACTTCTGCTCAAAAAAAAACCCTGCAGAAATTTATCTCCCTTCTGTTTACTTTTCCTACCCTGGCATGGAAAATTCTAAAAGCCTGTCTTTGCTTGCAAGCCCGAGTTGCTCCCAGCTGATATAAGCGGCCAACAGAGCCAGCCCCAGCCAGTTCAGAGGACCTTCCTTTCCTCTGTGCTGTCTCCCTTGAGCTGGAGCGTAAGCTTAATAAAACCTGTCTGGAAATTGCTCTGGAGTTTCCTCTCGATTCCTGTCTCAGGAGCCCAGGAAACCCAGCACTGGTAGCATTTCATGGCGCCCCAGGTGGGCCCCCTTGCATTGCTATAGCACAGAGACAAAATGGGGAGAAGGTGAGTTGGGCACATTGTGTCTGAGGAGCAGCACCCAAACCTCGGACTCAACCTCAGTGTCACCGACTGGTGAGCCCACTGCCAACCCTCCCAGCTCCTGTCCAGGCAGATTTTGTTCTCGGTCACATTCTGTGTGTCTGTCTTGCCCTTGTGTCCCTGAAAGTGGGTTCGAGTCCCACTGCAGTTATACTGGCCCAGAAGGGCTGACCAGTGGGCGGATGGATCGCTTCCCTCTGCCCAACCCTGAGCATCTGGGGTTAAAGTCCCTGAAATCGGGTTTGAGTCCCCCTACAGACATAGTTTTGTGTTTGGTCAGTCTCTCGGAGGAGAGACTGTTCCGCAATTTTGTGGACATGGGTGGAACAGTTAAAAACCCATAGGGCGCTGGCCATTTCAAGAGTCCCATGGAAGGATCAGTCATAAAATGGGGTAGACTGGCATTAGCACTCCCTCTTCCTGCTGACCTGAAGCAAATGCCTGCGCAACGAGGAACACTGTAAAACCAATCACTCACCACCCCTTCCCTGTGGCAAACTCAATTTAGGTTTTCAGCCTTCTGAAAGACCTCTGTCCCACTGTCTGACTAGTCTTTGTCCGTCTTCCTCACACCTGTCCTTTCTACTTTGTGCCAGCCTGGCTACGTGTTGGGTACTTTTCTTTACTTCCTCCCAGGATTTCTCCCATCTTCTCTCTTTGACTTGAGGCTCCAAAGTCTGGAAACTTTCTGTCGACTCTCTGCTCAGACCTGTGCCCCTGAGAATTCTCATTGCTCTATCTGTGAGCTCGAGTTCCCTCAGCTTGGACTCAAAACATCTGGCTCAACCAGGAAGATCTTTGTCTTCTCTCTGTCTGCCTCGTTAGGGATGTGATTCCCTGTCACTACACACAGATCAGAGGTGGATTACAGGGTAGCCAAACTGGGACCTGGTATGGGGTCGGGAAAAATTGGGCATTGCCTACAAAGTCCTTGGTTCCCTGGCTGGCCTCACTCTGACTCTCCCCGACCTCCCTCCCCTCTCCCATCTAGCTCTTGCTAGCTGTCTTCCGGGTCGGTCTGATTGGGACCACGAGTGCTCCTATTTCCTTAATGACCACTCTCCCCAGCTGTCGGCCCCTCGGTGGCTGGCTCCTACCATGGGAAACACTCCTGGTGGTGTCCCAAGAGATTCTGGCCTAGGGCGCATCCTCACTAATTGGAACCAGTTTAAGTGTACCATCTAAAAAAGAAGATGCTAGTTTTCTTCTGTAATGAGTCCTGGCCCCAGTGTTCTCCTGGAGACTAAGAAAAATGGCCTGAGAATGGTCCTCTGAATTTTAATATCATTCTCTAGCTGGACCTCTTTCTGTAAATGCCCCAGCAAATGGCTGGAGATTCTCTATGTTCAGGCTTCTGTGAAACTGTACCAGTACCCAAGGTTCCGAGATTCTTGCTGTGTCCGCGTGGCCTCTTTCTCAAAAACCACCTGACCTCAGGCCTGCCCCCTTTGACCCAATTTTTTTGGTCCCCTCCTAATTTGCCTTGGGGGGCCCTCTTCAACCCAGTGCCTACGGTTCACCCTGTCCCATTCACTGAGAGTCCTCCAAACCTCCATGCTCCTAACATCTCTGCCCTCTCAGCTCCAAACACTTCCCCTACCCCAGCTCCATTCACCACTAGAACTGGACTTAGTGGGCCTCCTGCGGGAAGGGGGACTCCTCCTTCCTTCCCTCCTCACCCTCCTCCTGGAGACAATCCCTCTACTCCTGCAAAAGGCTGTTTCCTCTGGAGAACTTGCTGATGGAAGCAGGGAATCACTTCACGTTCCTTTTCCATTCACCAACATAAGCCAATGCAAGGAAATATTTGGAAACTTCTCAGAGGACCCCGATAGGTTTTGGGATGAGTTTGTTAAACTTAATTTAACTTTTACCCTGACTTGTTAAGCCGCCCTGGTGGCTCAAACCCACTGCTGTGCCCTGCATGAGAAGGTCCAGGAGTGAGCAGATGGCCTAGTGGTCACATGCCCCCAACAGGACGTGATCAGGGTGTGGGCAGGTGATTGCAGACCCAAACCCTCCACAGGACTAGGGGGATCACCCTGGTAGGGGTAGGATAGGACATTTTATCACCTTTGTATCAGAGGGCATGAAGAGGGGCCGAGTGAAGCCAGTAAATTAAAGTTAAGGGAATCGCCAAAGAGGAGGAGGAAAACCTCACAGTTTGTGGCAATCCCACATCAAGTTGATGGTCATGCAAGGCTTCCAGCACATCCCGGACAAGGAAGACCCAGCTCATCCTGCTCTTTAGCTCAGGCAGTGAGAGAATTTTATTCCTCCCACATATAGGGACAGCATCCTTATTCAACAGGAGGTAGTTACAGAAGAAGAGACCTTCAACCCTAATCCCTTAATGAGTAGAATAAGCTTTCTTTTGTGTGGTATCTTGGAGGAGGTTGGGTGCTTCAGGATGCAAGCTTTCTACCTTTTATGAGAAGCATATGGCCACAAAAGTTGCTGCTGACACTCTGGGTGAAGAGTGGAAGGATTACATGGTTCGAATAGTGGTGGGAACAGCAATCAAAGTTTCCCCATAAAGCAGAGTGTCCGTCTGCTGCTGCTCAGTAAGGGGCATTCCTGTTATAGACCAAGGCAGACTGGAGAGAGAAAGTGCAAATCTGTTTGGGGTTGCTTTGTGAATGCCAATCTCAGTGTTCTCAACTTGGTTATTGTAAAAAGGGAGGGGACAAAGATATTCCTGGTCTCACTGATACCACTGTGCCTCATCACCTGGGTTCCAAGAAAGCTAGCAGAACCTGCAAACTTTCAATCTCTCTAAAGAAGATGATGTCTGCTACTATGTTGTAAGAAATCTAGGGCAAAGAATCCAAGATCGAGCGTCCTATTATTCCACAGGTCCTGCAACACAAATATCAGTGTATTGTTCTGAAAAAACAATGTACTAAAAACAGTAAGAGGTCACAGGATATGCTAAGCTCTTGTCTAAGAGAATGAAGGAGGCCAAAGAAAAACATCAGGAACCAACTGCCAAGACACATAGGCTGTCCTGTGTGAGAGCTTCCACATCTAAGTTTGATGCAGTCAAAATGAGATTTTCTAAAAATAACAAATACATAAGATCAGATATCCAAAAATAAAAATAAGAAGTATGAAGTCTTTCAGGGGAAATAATGAGACAGTATAGGGGCTTGGGTCTGGGAATGGAAAAATACTAACTAGTGGTCAGAAAGCCAAGTTAAGACCAAGCGGCTAGAAGGAACACTGGATAAGCCTATTATAAGAATGCCACCACCCCTCCATTCCCCGCCCCTCCAAAGTGCAGAATTTTATCTTCCTTCTAACTGCTACTATATTTTGCCATGTATAATGCATACTTTTTGCGCATATTTTTGAGGGAAAAATAAGGATGGGCATTATAAATGGGCAGTGCTAATTCCATATCTATATAAATGTTTTTAATTCTTTTATTTATGCTTATGCATTAAAAGTGTAACTCTAGAAAGCAATAACAATATCCATATGTAAAATAATGCCCTGGAATACAATGAGTTTTGCTTTTAAATATAAATAAAAAATTGAATTAAAAAATTAAAATGAAAGATTTTTTTTCCTGAAAGTCTGGGCCAAAAACATGGGTGCGCATTATACATGGGAGTGCATCATACACAGCAAAACATGGTAGTTTTTAACTACCCTGCCACGGAAAATTCCACAAGCCCACCTCTTCCAAAAGACCATCTCTTTTGGAAGCCTGCTTTGTCCACAGCTTACAAAAGCAGCCAAGCAGAGCCAGTCCCCAAGTCAGAGGACCTTTCTTACCTCTGTGCTGTCTCCCTTGTGCTTGAGCATAAGCTTAATAAATCTGTTTGGAAATTTCTCTAGGGTTTCCTCTCAGTTTCAATCTTGGGAACCCAAGGACCCTAACACCTATAACAAGTGAATACTTGAAAACCACTTAGAACAGTGCCGGGACATTGTAAACATCCAGTGACTGTTAATTACATACCCATATAGTGCGGAGTCCCTGGAGGGAGAATGATTCTGGCACATTCAAGGAACAACATGGGCAGGGAGGCTGGTGTGGACATAATAAAACAGTGAAGGCAGAGAGTGATGAGATCAGAAGCAGGAAGCAGCTGGAGTAGAAACTGGGAAGGGTTTTAGGCCCATTTTGGGTTGAATGGAAAGACACACTGGAATGTTTTGAAAAGAGAATGGCCATGGCGCCATTTATGCTTTAAGAAGGACACTGTATTTTGAAGAAAAGACTGAAGGAGAACAAAAATGGAAGCAGGGAGACCAGATGAGAGGTTACTCTAGTAGTTCAGGAAAGAGCATGGTTGCTTAGACTAAGTGGCTACTTGCCACTTAGGAGGAAGTGGTAACAAGTAAATGCATTCAGGGTATAGTTTAAGGTAGAATCATTAGGATTTGCTGGTGGTCTAAATATGAATGTAGAAAGAGGAATTAAAGATAACTAGGTCAGAAATTAATAGGTAGAATTTATTAAGACAGGAAAGAGTGGGAGAGGTACGGATTTGAACAGAAAGTCAAGTTCTGCTCTGACTAAATAAAGTTCGAAGTAAGACAGATGCCAGGCAGGTGGTTGGGTGTAAGTCTGGAGCTCACGGGAGAAGTTAACATTGCAGATAACATAGGGGCTGTGTTAAAAGCCATGGAATGAGCACACATATTGAGTGTAGGTACAGCAAAGGACCAAAGCCTGAGCCCTGGGAGAGTTCAACACTTGGGAGTCAAGAGGAGAAGAACAATCACCGCAAACTGAGAAAGGGGTTGAGGCAGGAGGAAAACCATGAGGGTGTGGTTCTGGAGATGAAAGTGCTTCATGAATGAAGGTGTGACCAACTGTTCAACGTTTCTGAGAGGTCCAGCAAGATGCCATTTAGTTAGCTCAAAGTCAATCACTCTCTCAGCTTTATTTTCTCGTAGTGCTTTATTTGTACCTTTCTCATTGTAATTTTCAACACTTACATTGTCTAGTTATTTTTGTCTTCTCTCCTCTTATACAGGTTCCTTAAGATCAGAGAATGTGGGTTCCTCTCAGAACATCACTGCCCTATTTGCTTAGCGAATGTTTGAATAGATGAATAGTGAGTGTAGAATGCTATAAAACCTGGGAGGACACACCTAACACAATTAGGGATTAGAGACAGTTAGACCGAGATGTCCGGAATGTTTCCCTTTAACGCCAACATGTGGGGCTTGTTCTGCCTGGAATGAACGATACCCACCTTACATCTCAGATTACTGCTAATCACAGGCTATCTGGCATTTCTATGTTTTACTCTGTTTCATGCATGGTACAGTTCAAAACTAACTTTTTACCTGATTTGCATTTATATATATTCCCCTACCCCCAACCTGGCCATCCTTCACCTAAAGCTGGCTCCAGCTGAAAACTTCAGATGACACCAGTAACTTCTTAATCACACTTGCATATCAGCATCATTATGGCTAAGCTGACATTTCATATTACGTGGTAATTAATTTCAAAACCACGACAAAAGGAGCTATAGAAATACAGATACTCAAAATGACCAAATTCGTAGGGGAGGTGTGGTTGAGATACCATACCCAGGAAAAAGGCAAGGCATGTCGTTTTCCCCTGGGACTGCATAAAATGGATTGGATATAGTTAAACAGGTCAGAGTTACTGTCTCTGGAAAAGAAAGTTAAAAACCAAGTTTTGAGTAATGAAAATACCAGCACCCAAGTTACAGACGTAAGCTTTCAGCAACATAACTCATTATTTGGAAAATGTGCACTAGACAACAGAAAAAGACAAAGTGATCACATGCAAAACACGTACACCATCTGCCTAGAGATCAGAAGCGCCTGCCGTCGGCGCCAGCGCCACAGAAAGCTGTCTGCACAGCCAGTCTCTCTCTGCTTGGCTCAGGTGCTCCGTCCGGGGCTCCTGGGGGTTGTTTCCCTCCAATGGCACATTTCAGCTTCCTGGCTCTTTGGGATAGCTTATTTATGGTGGATCCCTGAGAACAACTATTTGTTCTAAGGGAATTATAGCAATTCACATTTGATTGCTATCTATTCTCATATCTAAGGACTGAGAAGGGGTTTTCTCCAATCCACCGGCCACTTGCCTTAGTTTTTATATTTAGATAGATGTTTTGTAAGAACTTATGGTTCCCAGTCCTTTCACTAAATCTTACTCTGAATGTGCCCTTGTCAAATTACAGCACTGCTGAGCAGCCAGATTATCCACCCAAAATTGGCATTCTGAATTCTAAACTATCACAGCCCCCACACATAGCTTGGGATCGTATGAGATACTCACTACACAAACTAAAGAATGAATTACAAGAGTGACACTGACAAGATGGGACAGACTTGGAGAAAGGCATGAATGGGCTATAGATAATTTGTTTGGAGTCAGAAGCTTGAGAGCTCCTTTCAAATAGAGTTGTCACTAAAGGAGGGACTATGCCTTATGCTACACACTCTTGGTCATTAGGATCTAATGATGTAATGTAGTATTTCCAAAACTACAGTGCAATTTGATGTGGTACTAGGAAGAAAAAACTCCTATAATCAAGAAAGATTGGGAAATGCTGGATCAAGTATGTTTCAATTTAAGTTTAAAACTTCTCAAAGCCTTTAACATGTCAATGTGCTTTGGACTCTGAAAGGGGGATATACTACACAGCTTTTGCCAAACTTGTATTCAACTAATATTCAGTACAGTCCACTATGTGCTAGGCACAGTGCTAGGTCATGGGAATACAATACTGAGCCAAATAGATCTGCTCTCTGCTCCTAAGTAGTTTATGCTCATTGTGGGCCCCAAATACCACACAAATATTTATTATAAACACAGTAAGTGATACAAATGAAAAGTTCTCCAGTGTTTTCCAAGCATTAACATGAAAGAGATTACCTCTTCCACTCAACATAAAAGACTGAAACCCAAACAGTTCTCTTGAAGCTTTTCATGAGCATGGTTCTAATTGTCTACCTTAGTCTGAAGAAACCTGCTCGTTGGTCTAATATATTTCCCTTGCTAAAAATGTGTTACATTTTCAGATGCAAAGTCCAGAGGCAAAAGCAAGACAAACCACTCATTTATGAAAAGGTCAGGAGTAATAAATACCTCCAGATGCTTGACGAGAATAGCTCCCACTTCAGGGGCTGCTGAAATTACAGTGATGTTGAAACATAAGGTATGTACTGTGGTCTATGCTGCCCCTAAAATGAATATGGACTGACGCAAGGATCTGATCCACAGTGGTTCCTACTGAAAGTAGCAGATTTGAGTAAGCAAGTTGTCTTCAGCAATGCAAACCCGAACCAACTGCACTTGGTATATTGATTTCTAAATGACAAGGTTCTTATTTTTACAGATACGGTATTTTTAACAGGAAAATACAATGATGTTAAAGTGTCATTAAACACTCTTAATTTTTTCTTCTTTTTATGCACATTTGCAAAACACCAAGTAAGTGCTAGACATGCCACAAAGACTCAGAGAAAACAGAGGAAACAGTCTGGCTGTGTTGGATTTACCCTTGTGCTGAGGGGGTGGGGTAGGGTGGGACGGGGGCAGCAGGGAAACCAGAGGAGAAGCCAAATTAATCACCTTCAGAAGAAACCAACTGGTATGTCAAAGCACACTGCCATTTCCAATCTTCAGGTCTGTCTTCACCTCACTGGTCATTCCAGAATATTATCAGTTAACAAAAAGTAAGTATTTAAGGACCTAAATACTTAATGAACCTCCTACTGACCTAAAAATTGAGCCCTTTTTCACTATACGGTTTCTACACATGGTGGGGCAAAAGTGGGTTTCCAGGTTGTTCATATGGAAAATAACACAAGTTAATAACACAAGAACAAACTGTTTCAAATACTCAACTGTGAACCTACTTTTGCCCCACCCTGTGCTATATGCCACAATATTACACTTGCTAATTAAGTGTGAATAATCAAATTCATAATTAATGTTTGAGAGAATCTAAAGGATTCTTTTGTCAGAAAGTTATACTGTAAGTCAAATTCTGTAATTACAAAGTGTCATTTAATCCCAAATTGTCTGAAAAGAGGCACGTCTCTCTTCTCTCCTTCCCAGCACCCCAAGGGTAATCCTTAACGTTTTCAGACCGGGAAGTGATTGTATTAAGACAACACTTAAGGGGATGCGAGAACTCGAAACAGGTAAGTATGCTGACTGGTCCCATCCTAGCGATGAACTGTGAATGGGACTGACGACTGAAGGGGCCATGGTTCTGCCACCCAGAGCCGCCTTTTGGGATATTGACTTTGAGCTGATTACTAAGAAACACGTCTCAGAAATGCCCTTTCACTGTCCCCCCGTTTCCTGCCTGAAAGATTCAGGTAGAAAAACCTGCTTCAGGAAGGGAACCTTAGCATAACTACCTCAAGCATTAGACAGGAGGGATCCAAGCAGGTGCCTGTTTACCAGATGCCCCGCTGTGTTGCCCAATTCCTGGGTGGCCAAGCAAAAGTCTGTCTGCCAGGTACGGTCCCCTCTACCTCAACTACCTGCCAATCACCTTCTTCCTTCCAAACCTCAGACTCCGCCCTTTCTTCTTTGTCCCAGGCGACATATACACCCAGTGTTGCCTCACTCTTTGGAGTTTTCATGCTTATGTGAATTTCCTGTGCACACGTATTACAATTCTGGTTTTCTCCTATTAACCAGTCTGTGTTGATTTGAATAGCCCAGCTAGTAGAACTTAGAAAGTGGAAGGAAAAGTATTACCTTTTTAGCCCCCATGCTATAAATATTGTCACACTTGATTTTTTCCCCTGTCACACCCCAAGATTCTACACTCCTGCTTCAACCATGTTGGCACATTTAACAGGAAACCCAACTCACCTCAGACCTAAATATCAATAGTATGGTAAGTAAAAAGTGAGACTCATCCTTTGGCATGACCCACATAACCCTTTAATTTTTTTGAAAATTTAGAGAAAAATTTACCTCATATCAAAGCCCTTAAAAAAATAAACATACTCCAGAAAAATAACCATTAAAAGTTACCATCACTCAATATCGGATCTTGTATATTGTTTTACCAATCCCTATCTAGTTCCCAGTGACTGGGGGCGGGGGAGGGGAATAAACGTAACAGGACTAGTCCATTCACAGGGTCACTTCAGACTGACTGGAAGACATCTATGTATCACCATACTGTAAAGACTGGTAGGTCAATTTTATTCAGTTAGGGTCAGGCAACTTTGGGTCACTAGATAAATGAGGTGTTTATCAATTCAACTCTATCCATGGTTAGAACTAAAATCACCTAAAGGCAAAACACTATGAAAGAAAGCAATTATTTATTTAGTCTAAACTTATTCTTGCCTGGTTAACAATGCCAATAATTTTAAAACACATTTCACTTTCCCAGAGAGGTGGTCATTACCAAGGATGTGTTAAGAATACAGAGATCCGCGGCCATCTCCAACTTTCTTTTCTATGTTCTCTTTTATCCCTCATAGCTTCTCTCTCTCTCTAAATCCTCCCTGGAGGACATGCTTACTGATTTTAGAGAGAGGGAAGGGAAGGAGGGAGAAAGGGAAACATCAATGTGAGAGAGCAACATGGATTGGCTGCCTCTCGCATGCACCCTGACCAGATGGAACCCACAACCTAGCTAGGCTTGGGCCCTGATCAGAAGTCGAACCCACAACCCTTTGGAATAAGCCAACACTCCAACCAACCGAGCCACACTGGCTAGGCCTTTTTTTTTAATCCTCACCTGAGGATATATTTATTGATTCCAGAGAGAGAGAGAAACATCGATGTGAAACATCCATCAGTTGCCTCCTGCAGACACCCTGACTGGGGACTGAACCCACAAATTAGGCATGTGCCCTGACCAGGAATCGAACCTGTGAGCTTTTGGTTTAGGGGACGACGCTCTAACCAAATGAGCCACACTGGCCAGGGCCATAGCTTTTATTTCTTAGAGAAACTTTTATGACTGGTATGAGACTAAGGAAATTTCAGTGAGTTCCCCAATAGGTTTATATGAATTTCATTTCTAATTTCTGTAAATAAAGACAAACAGAAAATTTGTTTAATTTTTTAATAAACCATAAAATTTAAATATTCAAATAAAAAGAAACAAAAATAGATATTTAAGCCAGCACTAATTTGTTTCTATTCTCCCTCTAGGTATCAAGAGGCCTGACTGACCTAGAGACCTGGGACTAGAGAAGTCGAGTTATGACACTGGTATAATAACGAACAAGTAAGTGAAAATAGGCAATGGCCTGATAAAGACTTTCAAATCTGGAAGTAAAGATCATTAGAAGCTCATGTGAGCCGACTGCAGAAATCCTGTAAGGGTCTTATCTGTGGAAAAGTACTTCTCGCTGTTCTCACCACACTATCTTCTGCACAGCTTAGCACTCCCTGGCATTTCGATCCTCTCGCTCACTGAAGCTCACTTCAGTCTGTCAAAACACCAAGGGGAAAATCCCCAAACTGAATAGACGGATAAACACTTTTAATGTGAACAATCATATTCAGATGAACCTCTTTTGAAAAAAATACTAGTCAGTGGGTTTTTTATCCTTAAGTAACTCAAATATCATTTCTTCTGCCTGCACTAAAGTGGCATTTTCACTGTATTGATGTTAGCCAGTTATTGGCCACTTGCTCCCACTTTCTGCTGATCACATTGGTGCCCATTTTTCTATTTGATCGAGCCATATACCTTCCACTCCAGAATATTTGATCTTTGATAAACTTTATCTCATTTTGTGAACAAGTCTGCTATTAATCACTGAAGGAAAAAAGGAAGCAGTGAGCACCAGCAAGATCTCACTTCAATATTCACAATTTTTATAAGAAAGACATTCATTTTTATTGTGCAATCTAACATCACTATTGTGTGATACTGTGTCTTTTAGCATACCCCAGTGGGTTGACATTCAATAGGGACAGCAAGCTAGTGCAGGAGAAACGGAGCATAATGCACAGATACTTTCAGCTGGCGGAATTCCAGCAGTGTAGTAATCAAGTGCAGCAAAATTTTCCTCATAGTGAGTAAGAACTCAGTAACTTCTGAGTATTTTTGGTAGAATTAAGGAAAAGCTACTGCAGTCAGATCGGTAATCTTTAGACTGTTTTAGACTGGCTGCCAGGTCTTTTTTAGACCTGAAACCAATGAAAGACACTAGTCTGGAAAGGGATCAGTTTTTCCAAAAATGTGAAAGTACCCTATATGGATGCTGAGTATGCTATGATCCGACAGGTTCACAGTGGTAAACAGCAGCAAAGGTAAATGGTAACATTATCTATACCTTCAGCATATAAAGAACACAGATTGAAAAATCGGCAGCTAGAAATCCTACGACAGCTCCTGAGACAAGTTATTCTATGCCCCACAGTCATTCCATGCCAATGAGGACCAGTCTGAATGGTAACACGTAAGAGTAAAAACAGTGATTTACTGTATGCACGTCAGAAAGCACTGAAAAAGTGACAAAATGGATGTTATTAAATGACAAAACATATTTTGAAGCTTTATTTAAAAATCTCTCACTGTTCATTATCAAAGTTACAAGATTGTTTGCATACCAATAGACAGACTGTAAACATAGGAAATTTTCATTAAGGAAAGATGGGTTTACTGTAATTTGATCTTTTACAAAAATTGCTGCAAGTTATTGATAACAGAATTTCTCTTTTACTTTCTTAAGTCTAATTCTCTTGAAAATTAAACCAATGTTTCCACTCCCTAGAGCTAAAGTTCAACCATGGTCACCTTAGGAAATACCCCTGTTTATTTGTTAATCAGAAATACAAATTGAGTGGCACATATTTCCATTTTCTTCTTAGGCCAAAGGTTTCGGCTTCATTACATGTTACAAGAAAACAGCAGACCTGCAGGGGTCCTGTAAAGTCTTTCATGTCGGAGCTGAGGTTGAATGACGGCAGTGGAGGGAAGCAGTGGTGATGCACAGTAAGACCAGCCCGGGTGCCCTTATCAGACAGGGAATCTTTTTCCTGTTTGGCTCGAAGCGGTGTTTCTGGTCAGGCTGCCCCCGCCGAGCCTGCCCGAAGCAGAAGGGTGACATGCTCTGGTACATCCTGCTGAGAGGTGATTCCATCCCAGCCAACAGCCGGTCCTTCAATCTGTTGGCTGCGGGATGATGCTGATATGAAGAAAATTATCTGGATAGCTCAGATGTTCACTCAGCCACTGGAGAGGCGTTTCCAACATCGGCTCAATTCCATGAATCAACACTTGGTTCTGTTTTTCCCCATCTATTCCAAGAAAGAAATCCAATAATCATCAATGTGACTCAAAATAGCTGAAGAAAAAATAATCTGCCTTTTGATAATCCTTAGTGAATTAGATTTACAGCTTCAATGGGTTAAACCTGGTCTGTCTCCTGAGCAGGAAATGTGGACATGCATGGAGAAAGTTCAAATGTTGCAATATGTATCACCCAAAACAGAAACCTGAGGGTTACAATGAATTCTGACAAAAATTCTGTTGCTATATGTGAAAGTATTCATTCTTTCTTAATTACTGTGCTTACCTAAGATTGACGTTAATGAAACTATAGTGGAGAAAACAGCCCGTTGTACCCGCTGACCAAAATTTATTTTAGTTATACATTAAAAACTGTACTATATGGCTGGCAATTTGAAATGATGGGCACATGAAGTAGGTCAACACATACTTAAAATAAATAAACTAGATATGTGAGTAGAAACCATCAAGAATAAGATCTGTATTTAGGCAAATGTTTAATAAAACAGATGGGAGCTGTAGGTTAATTTTCAGTCAAGTTTTAGAGACATTACTGAATAAGAGTTCAAGTTTTAATGAGAAGGAACTAAGAGTCTGACTCAGGGATTTCAGTTTTAGAGTCATGAAACCTGATTGATTTTTGTTAATACCCATTTGCTAATTAAAAGGGTGCTGCAATTCATACTTCTTTTAAATTCAAACTTTATTACAAATTAAAGGTTAATTTTACATCTTTTATGATTTTGGTATGATATGCTGATGATCTTTAATGTAAACAGAAACACCTAGGAAAAGAAAGGAAAACCAAACTCCTCTTTTGTAGGAAAACAAAGAACCTTCAAGAAAACTGTGTCACTTCTTTAGTGACACACTAAAGTGACACACTTTATTCTTGGTTTGTCTCTCTCAGTCTCTTCAAAATATGTTTAAACCTCTCGGCTTCCTGGAGACAGAAGACAAGAAGGAAACAGGGAATTCATGGAACCACGTGAGAGGGAAATACCCTACTTTCTCCCTTTTGCTCCATTTGAAATGACTTTCACATGCCTGGTGCTCTAATGTCTAGGAAGGTGGGCTGGCGAGCACGGTGATAGCACCTGAAACAAGAGACCCTTTTAAAGAAATATTTAAACTTCCCGTTCGAGGCAGCGTGGTCTTGGGACATGACAGTCAACAGACTGACCATAAGAGAGGACGCAATAACACGACAGAAAACCAGTTCCCCAAACAGCCAAACTGAAGTTCCAAACCTCTGAATTACTGTGTCATAGTTTAAAACAATTTTGAAAAAAAGACATCACCTCCTAACACTACTAACCTAAACAATGCTTCCATTGTTTTGTGTGCTGATCTCTGCTGCATCTATGCATGCTTTTTACACAACTGGGACCAGGGCTAATACAATGATCGGTTTCCATAACGAGGGCTATCTCCTACAAATAGGAGATGAAGCCACACACAGAGCACTAGAGAAAGCAGGGTTTGGTGCTTTGAGAAGATTTTAAAATGTTGGTATTCAAATGGATACACCCTCCACTATCTGGAATGATTCATTCTTTGTAATTTCTGGATTGCCAAATTTTACTGTATTAAATCTTTCTTAGAATATTTGAAAACATTTCCGGTGTAGTTCTCTTTATATTCTTATTACATATTTCTTTGAAATATTTTAATATTCTCAGAATCTTCCTCCTACTTAGCACTGAGTCAAAAATGAAAGAGCAGTGGTGTAAGAGTAAAAGTTCCTTATCTGCAAAGTTTTTCCTTGGGCCAGAACCACTTTTGGATATTCTGAAACTAAGTAGAAGAAACAAGTCACGGCTCAGTATCCAAAATACTGTGCCCGAAGTATTTAAGTGAGGGGGCAAATGCACCATGGCACACTCGTGCACAGAGGATCTGAAAGGCAAAAGCCCAACGCTGTACACAAAAGGATATTTAGAGTTTAAGTTATACAACTGAAGTTGTAGAACATAAGAATGATTCAAATACTCTGCACAACAAACCAAATAAATCACATTACCTATCACAGACCTTAATAGACAGCACTGATTCTCTGCTTTAAACTGGGGCCGCTTCAAATCTGTAACATAAAAGTGCCACTAACTAACTTTGGTCAACAAAGGAAGTGGATCTAGCACCATCATGCCCTTCAACACAGTCCCTCTCTTACTCACCACGGTACCTCCAGTGCCTCGCACGGTGCCCGACGCTTAGGTAATTAATCAGTAAGCGTGTGCAGGGCTTGTGCAACTCTGCTGCTGGTAGAAGACACTTCCAAAATTAATTGTTTGAGAATGGCTTTTGATAGCTAGCACGACTACGTAGAAGAACCCTACATAGAGACTGCTTTGGTTATTAGAATAACAAAAAGTCCGAGTTCCCAGACGAGCCAGGTCTCCGTGCTATCACCTAAATGCACACTACCATGAACAACAAAGCGCGACTGTACCACTGGGGCAGGGGTAGGTTCCCTTTACCTCTTCAGCTCTTCCAGCTGGTTAAAAAACTCAAACAACACACGGTAGATTAGCAGGAGAAAATAAAAAAATTAATCGTAAATAAGGGGAATTCACATAAGCATTAAAATTCCAAAGACAGCAAGGTAACACTGGGTATATATAACATTTTTGAATCGAGGAGAAAAGGAGGGACAGCATTAGACTTCAGAAGTGAGAATGGGTGATTTATAGGTGGCCGAGGAAGCACGCGGCAGCCAGTTCTTGCTAGGCACTCAGCGACAATGGGGCACAACAGGGGCTGGGGCGGGGGTTATCGAGGCTAACTTGCTTGGTCTTCCTGACCAATGCTAGAGTGTAAATTCTTATAGTGATTAAGTCAAGGCTCCCTTCCTAAAGCAGGAATCTAAGAAAAAGTAGGGGGAGTAAAAAACACTTCCTGAGTTTGCTGGGCTTTAACTGACTTCACTTTGAAATGATCTGCATGCCCGGGTGGCACATTTTGGGGGTGCTCGCTCCCTACCCCCACAATACATTCTGGCAATATCGGAAAGGACGAAATGGAAGAGTGCAAAATTAGCAGATGCTTCTTTTTCCCCTGACAGTAGAAAGGAAACACTTGATGACATTGCTAAAGTAAATCATGTTTTTGGTAAATGTGTCTTTGTGTTTCAAAATGTGAGTCTAGAATTTAATACTTGGGAATAAGAAATATGTCACTACAAAGCAAATGACTCAGGAGAAAAATGTTACTACACATGTCACCCACTCAGATTGTTTTAGAAGTTAGTTTGATGGTTTGAAGCAGGCAAGCACTGAGACAGTGAGTGAACTAGTTCTGCATGAAATTCTCTCCTACAGGGCAATTATGGGGTAACTCTGATTCTGATATATTTTCAAATTTAGAGAGAAGTTGCAACAATAGTATAAGAAATTCGCCTTCACCTATCAATAGTTTCTGTTTGTCCCATTTATTTTATTCTGAATTATTTGAAAGTAAAGTGGAAACATTGAGCCATTGACCACTAAATATTTTAGTGTGTACTTTCTATTTTCAGAATAAAAAAATTTAATTTCAATGTTTAATCCTCACCTGAGGATATGCTTATGTTACCACTGGTATTTAACTAATTATTAATAAGGAAAGAGGAGCAAAGGGACTTAGACGTTGAGCTTAATATACAGGGGAGCACAAGCCTACTTGGCAGCCAGGGAGCTCCAGCTTCACACACCAGGGGACCACAGCATTGTGCTCTGCCAAGGGGGTTAACTCTCCTCCCTTCCCCTCCTCAGGTACTAGATTGCTGGGGACACAGAGGGAGAAGCTTGACCAAAGAGGCCTGTCAGTTTAACTAGGGGGTATAAATCCATCCAAAGCCCATGAAAACATGGGAAGTTCACCAGCCAATTTGAAAAAGCTTCTGGTCTTTTCTGAGCCCAAGCTAATACAAACTCAAGGACACAAAGAAGCTCTCTCTCTTTCTCTCGTTCTCACTCTCTCTCTCCCCTCCCCCCCACCCCAGGGCACCTGCACTCGCCCTATGCGCTCACACATCGTCTCTCCATAGCCATGCGGCCTCAGCAGTCACGTGGCCGACGGCCATGCGGTCTCCACATACAGGCTTCAGGAGGAAGCCTAAATACTGCAGCACAGTGATGGGCCGCAGCTGGAAACACATGCTAAGCCAGCGGGATGTAGGACTGTTCTGTACTTTATTTAATACAGGGCAGAGGCCTTCAATGCTGGCCCTGCTAAAAATAAGACTGGACCTTTTCCACGGTGAGACAGACAGAGATGGGACATTGGGAAGTCAGGAGAGGAACCCCCTTAATTTCACATCATCAATAAAGTTTACCACGGAATCCCATCCACCCATGTGGGTCTCAGGAGATTGTTTTCCATGTGGAACTGCAAGAACTTGTTTTCTACCAATAACACTTAAAGAGAGGAAGTGAGAGGCAGAGACAGGGGGAGAACATCGATGTGAGGAAGAAACATTGGTCAGCTGCCTCCCGTATACACCATGACTGAGATCAAACCTGCACCCTAGGTATGAGCTCTGACTAGTAATCAAAGCAGTAACCTTTTGGTGTACAGGATGATGCTCCAACCAACTGAGCCACTTGGCCAGGGCAAAATAAAAAATTTAATATTTATATTAGAGGGACCAAAGTCGTGCTACCCTGAAACTGCCCTTTTGGGATACTGATTTTAAGCTAGTTATTAAGAAATAAGACACAGCCTGGCTGGTGTGGATTAGTGGATTGAGTGCTGGCCTGCAAATCAAAGGGCCACCAGTTTGATTCCTAGTATAGGGCACATGCCTGGGATGCGGGCCAGGTCCCCAGTGGGGGGGCATGCGACAGGCAACCACACATTGATGCTTCTCTCCCTCTCCTTCTCCCTCCCCTTTTCTAAAAATAAATAAATAAATCTTAAAAACAAACAAACAAACAAAAAAACTGGACTCAGAAAGAATGTTTGACCCTTCCCTTTCCAGCCCAAAAGATTCAGATGGAAAGACCTGCTCCAGGAAAGAAATCTTAGTATATTTACCTTAGCCTAATTTAAGTGTGATGGATAGGAAGACTCCAAGCAGAAACCACCCTCCACCCTGTGGTCCTACTATTTGCTGAGTTGCCTAGCAGAAATGTATCTGGTACTCTTCTGCTACCAGTTAATTGTCCGTTTTAATTTTTAAAATGTAAGACCACCGTTCCCCTCTTTTCTCTTTTGTCCAAAATGACATATATACCCAAATGTGCCTTGCTGTCTTTGGAATTTTCATGCTGATGTGAATCCTCCATGTTCACACACTAAATTTTGATTTCTCCTGCTAATCTGCTATATGTTATTTGAATTATTAGTCCAGCTAGAATTTTGATGGTGAGAAGAAAAGTATTTTTGTAGCTCCCACAATATAATAAGTACTATTAGGTAATAATTTCAAATTTTATCAATGATCCCAACTATTTTTACTTCAGGCTAAGATCGAGTCCAGAAACCACACACGGCATTGGGTTTTCATTTCTCTGTACTCTGGGCAGTTCTGAGTTATTCTTAACCTTGACAGTTTTGAGGAGTACATGTCATTATTTTATGGAATATCAGCATAGCAACTTTTAAAACTAATTATTTTAATTCATCTTGTAAAAACAAAAACAGTCGTTCATAAATCCTTTGGGTTTGTGATTTAAGGAAAAGGACAGAAAGAAATGTCAAAGAAACATTTTTTCTTTACGTAGAGATGGAATCCAATTCACTTAGATCATATATCAATACAGAGACTATCCCAATAAAATTTCATTTCTTACATGTATCTCATTTATAAATCCAAGAATTATGAAATAAGATAAAATAGAAATGTATCGCAGTTTTGTATTATCACCATTATCTTAATAAAAACAAACTCAATTCTAAACTAGCACCTACTTTAACATAAATTTAGAGTTGTGGGACAGTTCAAGAAAAATATATTCACAATGACTTTGGTCATATAATTAGAATGGTAATAATTACACATAAAAGCAAAAAGAAAAGAAATTCACATCAGCCACGTAAGTCATGAATGAAAATTATAAACATAAAACAAAGGTAGCTTGTTATGTACATATAAAAAGTGACACCTGCATATGTGTGTGTATATATACACACATATACATACACATACACACATGCATACACACAATGAATACAATAATATACAATAACAAAAATGAGACATAAAGGAGAAAGGGCCAGTTGTGCACTGATAGCTAACTAGGCGCTATTGCGAGAGATGAACTGGAAGGCGGACCACTTGAATTCCAATCTGGAAATGAAGAGCTCTGCGCAGGCCTCCTATGTCTTTGAGGGTTTTTCTTTATATATAAAATAAAGTTGTCTGTCTAGATCCTATGGTTTGCAAATCTGGCTGACGATCAGAATAATTTGGAAAATTTTTCAAAATAAATAAGCTGGATGCCTTTCCACATCTTCTAAATCAATCTCTGAGGTCAAGTTTGTTTTTAAATAGTCCTTTGAATAAATTTTATGATAATAGGAATGTAAAATTGTCCTTCAAAGTGTTAGCAGAAACCCAATACGTAACACAGGCAAAGGACAGGCACCTTGGGTTGCTGCGGAGTTGAGCCTGTCTCCGCAGTCCTGTTGCTCACTGACTTACAGCCTATGGCAGTTTCTGATGTAACTCCGCGGGTCAGCTGTAAACCCCCGATCCAGTAGAGGATCACTAATAGGCCGTCCAGTTCTAGCACAGGAATCTGTTATGTCTACACAGCAACATATTTCTTTTAGAATTCAAATCAACATAATTCACTAGTTTTGAATTAATATGCAAATCACTTAACCTTCTGAGTCTGTTTCCTTCTCCGATAATATGGATAGAGAATTCTAATCTTCAGAGCTGCATGGAGGATTAAATGGACTATCCAAGTAAAAAACTCAGCACAGGGTTTGGACATAGTAGGTATTCAAAAAAAGTAAGTGACTCTCTTCCTCATTCCTCCCTCCTGCTCACTCCCTAAGAAGTAGGTGTCAAATATATTACTAATAGTTAGTGAAGACAGAAGGTCAGTTTTTAAAAGGTCAGGGTTTGGTAAACAACAAGTAAACCCTTACTGTAATTCTGTTCCTGAACACAGACTTTTGAGAATAGTGTTACTACTAGCATGCAAAAGGCTGTGAGAATTTGGCCTTGTGTTAATATACGTGTATAGTTTGCATATTATTATGCAGTGTGGCACATAAATTTTATGAATGTGTCAAGAAAAAAAAGAATGACAATAACAAAAATCCAAAGGCTCAGTCATCATGGAAACAAAATGACTGACATTTAAAAACACGCCTTAAGCATTGTAAACCCTCTGGATTAAGTCGGCAGTGCTCTCAACATGTGCGTTCAGCGGAGCACATCATGACAGTCAGATGAGCCCTACTGTGCTGTGATTATGTTGCTTACCAAGCCTTCAGTAAGGTTTTCTTTTTTTTCTTTTAAATGCAAACTTTCTGGGGGAAGGGGTGGTATTGACTTCCAAAATCTTTGCTATACATTTCAAAAATATCATTATTTGAGAACTCACAGTATGTGATGCATCTGTCTTTTAGAGATTTCTATTAGCAATGGCTCCGCCCTGCCCAACCCAATCTACAATACATTTTAATCCCTATTTTAAAGCTACCTTTCAACAAGGAGTATGACCTAAATGTCTTTAAAAACAGGTCACTTGAAATTCTAGAGAGACGCTAAGTTTCAAATATACTAAATATGTAAAATCTCTATTCCAAGGGAGCTAAAGAAATAGCTGGTATATGTTCATGGGAAAATGCTTCTAATCAGAAAATTTCAGTTTAAATAAATAACTTTCTTTTTTAGTTCACAGTCGTGAATATGCAATAATAGAAATCTAAGGCCAAGCGCTGTAACTACTGTTTTTAGCTTTATGGCCTCACATTTACATTTTATATTATTCTGCAGAAAATGACTTGATTTGCTCTTTTGGGATGTGCAATGCTGAAGGCAAAACTTCTAAACAAGACTGAATACTTCTGAAAAAAGTTTTAAGCAAATAAAGAGATGAGCCTTTTGGTTACCACTGGTCTGAACAATTTTGTTCTGTCTGACAAATTCTTTAACCTCTGATATGTTCATTAGTAAAACGCCAACTAATTGAATCCATCGACATGAAAAACCACAGGCTGAAATCTGAAGTGCATACATCATGTTGAAGGATTCTGACTCAGCCTCAGCGGTAATAGTCAGTGAGGTCAGGTCAAAGAGGGTTAAACCAAGCCAGGATATAGCCAAAGGAATACATCAAACGCTGATTTTAAAAGGGCAATTAATCTTAGACAGAAATGCTTCCTGGGGAATGAGATCTCAATCTTAAGAGCACACTACATGATGTAGCAGTAAAAATGAACATATACAAGCTTACAGAGCTTTTATCCCATGATCACAAACAGAAGGAGAGTGCTGTTTATCAGAGAAATACAAACCCATTTAAAAATACTTACATTAACTTCTTCCGGATCTACACTCACCAGTACAGGTCTTAATGAACATACAATATCACAGTTAATATATGACACGTATCTCTTTCAGTGTATATACTTTATATATATTTTTATTTCTGCCTATAATATTCCCAGAGCCTTGACTCTGTAACATTTTATACAAGACTTTCAAAACATGGCCATGTTAATTCTTTGACTTTTGCTTACAATCTCTGTATTTCTTAATGAGAACATAAACCAAAATTTAAACTAAAAAAATCCCATGTAATTAGCTGTAATTATAAATAGAATACTGTTTAAATTAAGTGATTTTAAGACCATTTAAATAAACTAAAAGCCTTCTGACAAAATAAAAATGTGGTTAGAAGTTAGAAATTAAAACTTGAAGTTCATTTTCTGCCCTCCCCTCCAATACAACTTTGAAAATACAGGTTCAAATGTTCTGATTTGCTTTGATAAAGTGACCCAGTAATTCTAGTTGGGTATAATATGACCAAGTATGAATAGCAGAATAGTTTCATTTAAAATATACGTGATAATTACAATGTTCATTTATGGCCAGAATGAGGTTGCACAGGACTTACTTAATGAAGAGATGATTAGCTTTTAATTGCCTGCATGTGTTATTATTTTGTTAGGGAAATTTTGTTTTCTAATGCTAAATATGAAATACTTATTGTGCCAAGTGTCTGTTCCTCCTTTTAAAAAGCCACGTTAATTCATTTGACTTACTGAGGTTTAGGTAAAAAACAATAATTGAATGAAATCAGAGGCATCTTCTGACAGGTCCAGTAATTTCATCTTCATTAATGAAGAATAAAAAAAAATAATCACTTTGTTATTTCTCTGATTTCAGAAGACATATGTCAATGGATTGAATCATTAACAGATTCTGGATCACCCATATTAGCCCATGTTACCCATGTGTTGGCACAAAGCACAGGGGTGAAGGGAAAATAAAGCAATCAAGGCAAAGAATATGATTCACTGTAGTTTTAGAATTTGATGGCATATGATAAATTCAAGAAAAGAAAATCTAATTATCAGGTTAAGATTGAGCCTTACCAGTTGCTTTTGTCCAAACTTGAGTACAGAAGATCTGTGCTCATGAGGACTACATTTGAAGAACATCTTGGATTTCCACTGTGAACACTACTGTCATTTTTGTAAACATAAAACGTGCATCCCATGAGGAAGAAACACAACGAAGAGCAGAGAGTGTGAGGATGAGACCGAAAGGGTGAGGCCCCCACTGGAGTCTAGTGACCCAGTCCCACCACATGTTGGGCTCCCTGTAGCTCAGCACAATTACAAAAGGGCCTGCTTCCAGGGACCTTCTTCTGAATAGCTGCAAATTTCAAATACATGTGTGCTGTTGCTCAGTCTTCAATGAAAACTTTCACTAGCAGCAACAGTTTCAGACCTCTAGCCTTAAGACTTCTACCTTTAACATATTTTAACAAGCAAATGACAACAGAGCTGGCCACAGTAACTATGTAAATAAACTTAGTTTATTTCTTCCTTAACAAAGCCATACTTCTGGCATTTCTAGTCATGTCCAAAAGTTAATTTCTAAAGAAAAAGTAAGTGGCATAGAACTCTTGCATGATCTAAGGTATAAGGAGCTACAATATCACTTTATATTCAGAGTTCACCATACAGTTACACCTCTGTGCACAGGCTGGCCATCAACCAGTATTTGTCTCTGTGGAGTGGGTTTATCAAAAAAAACCAAGACAAGAAAAAAACATTTACTTGTGGAAAAAATACTACCAAAACCATAATAAAACAACAACCTAGTTCATTGTAAAATCTTGAAATAGTATTATAAAATCTCATTTAAACAAACTTTTCATTCATTTAAACCTTACAACCATCCCCCATCCTATGAGGCAAGTATTAGGAAACAATCTTATTTTTTTAGAAGAAAACTGGATGAAAGAAAACAAAAAACAAAAACCACTGAAATGATATTCCAAATCTGAAAGTGTGAAGGTAGAAAGGGTTACTTGAAAAACAAATTCTAAATGAATGAAAAAAAAAAAAGAATTACTGAAATTGTAAAACCATTACTATTCTTACTCCCAAGCCCTAATTCTCAGGAAGTTTGGGGGATCTGCAGGTGTTGTTATGTTTTGGTGGTATGAGTTGGCAAATTGAAATGCTGCCTCTTTGGGGGACAGCACAATTGTGCCAACAAATGTGACTACTGCTGGTCCAAATCTCAAACACAAGGATCTGCCTTGGATGAGTAACATGAGAGTTACATATTTCTTTGCTCTAATTGCTTTATGTCTGAAAAAAAATTATTATAACACCAAACAGTTAATTCACTTTATAGACACAATCTAATCATGTTGTAGAGCAAAGAGGATAAACGTGACATTGTCTTTTCTTACTTTTTGTAAAAACTATTCTGATTTTTCATTAAGCATATAAAAAGAAAGCAATATAAGTCAGAATGCCTAAATGGAGTATTATGGCTCCCCTAGCCTAAAGTTGTTAAGATTATCTTTCAATGTGCTAATCAAGCAAAAAACAGATGAAACTTAAGTCATTAGTTCCTCAGTACTTTTCCCACATTTCTGACCTTACTAAAAATGTTCTGTATATTTATAGGAGATACACAGAAAAATATGGCTTGTCCGCCAGTAAACAGAGTAGGGTCATTTTAGATCAAATATTACCCCTTAACAACCAGCCCCTGGGTAGCTGGTGAAGGATTCTACCTAACCGTGGTCATATGGTATATGAGCTGGTCCTTCCTTTCATCTAATTTGTGCTTGCCTTTTACAGCTCATTCTTCACTACCTACTCCAGAATGGATAAAAAAGCAATTCTATGTGCCTCCTACTATTCTTTGCATATCTCTATTCCTATACATACCACATCTGTACATCTTTCTGTCCACTCCAACTGGACCCAAGTTTCTTAAAAGCAGAAACTATGTCTTAACACATCTTAATATCCCCAGTGGCAGAAATTTAATGATGAATAATGCAAATACATTTAATGATAAATAATGAAATCTACAACATCAACTGGAAACCAAAAATTAAAATGGTGGTTGGGAAGGGTCTCAAATTAGGTAAGTTCCCACGAAGCAGGGCAGAAATGGAAAAGTACAAAAGCACGTGGCCACAGGATTGTATTTGTTGCTAAGAGAGATGAAGGGAGTCTACTAATTTGCCATGGAATGTAAGCCTGTCCTTACATATACATTCCATTCTTAAATATCAGTAAGAGGTCAGGATTAAAACAGCCCAACTGTTAGAGGACTGACCAACTGGGACTTTGAAATAAACTTATAAAAGTCTGAATAGACATTTTTAGTCTCATAAGCCTAACCTATTAGGTTTTATGCATTAGAAAAGTGGGAAATGAAATATGATTGGGCAAAGTTTATAAGTGTTTTGTATTGTCCCAAGCTAAAAAAAATAAAAATGCGATGGCTTTTAACCTTTGTTGGTTTTTTCTGGTACATTGTTTTTAATAAACAAAGGAAAAAAAATAGTTCACTTCAGGTCTGGTACAGAAGCTTAGCTCTCTGAGTCATTTTAACTAAGGCTGACACCATAGAAAAAACTTACCTGAGCTCACCTTTGGCTACTTCCTGTTACCCCTAACTTGGGTAACTCCTTTAGCCACATATAAAACAACAACAAAAGAAACACACAAAGCACCTCTAGTTACTCCACAAGAACAATGACCTAAAGCACATCTTCATGATTATTAGTACCTTCTACCTTCATCTGATGAAATAAAGGCAAAATTCCTTCATGCATGAATCATTTCTTTTAAGGAATAGCAGACAATGGTGCCATGTAACTTTTATAAAGTACTTTCTCTATTTATCATGTGATGACAGCCAGTTCTTATCCAAACACACCCAATCTCAAAGTCTTTCGCTTTCAACCTAAGTTGGGTGCAGATGTTTCAAAATGCTTCTTCACAGTTAGCAATGCCACAGGTGTCCCGAATGAGACAGTAAATAGTTCTTTACTGAAATAGTGACTTGTTTTGGATATTCCCCACAGATCCTGAAATGACAGTTATTTTCCAATATGAGGCGACAAAAGGAAGAAGCAAATAAAAGTTTTTCCAAAGATAAAATACTGGTGTTAGAAATGTGGCCTCCTCCTGGTAAAAAAGGTACAATCAAAAGTTGTTTGAAAATATAGGTGCTATTTGTATCATTTCAATAATATGTGTGTGTGTGCATGAGTGTATGTGTTTCTGGATAAATATGAGCATGTGACAATTTGGGTGCAAAGAAAAGACTGCCACACAAAGATATCCCACCTACAGCATCTGAAAACACCTAAGAAGCAAATTTGAAAGGAAAAAAAAAGAAGTCATATTGTATATTCTTCAGGAATAAATGTACATGTAAGGACATGCTAAAATTTTAGAAGAGAATAAAGAATCTTTAAAAGAATAGCCCTGGCTGGTGTGGCTCAGTGGACTGAGTGTGGGCTGTGAACCAAAGGGTTGCCGGTTTGATTCCCAGTCAGGGCACATGCCTGGGTTGTGGGCCAGGTCCCCAGTAGGGAGTGCAGGTGAGAAACAACCACACTTGATGTTTCTCTCCCTCTCTTTCTCCCTCCATTCCCTTTTATCTAAAAATAAATAAAATCTAAAAAAAAAAAAGCTTTAAAAGAATAAAAAGCCTCACAAATCTGTGTGTCTTTCCCGTTCAGGGCCATGTTAATCCTGCATGTGTTATGATCTGGGTGTACAAATGGCAACAGGGCAAAAAGGTGCATTCTGTTGACCCAAAGCGTGTGACTGCTTTTCATTTAAATGCCTGAATGTCACAGCCACTATTTTAATAAATTCAACAAGGGTGGTCAGATGCATATATAGGAGCGCTCCAAAATAACAAAATGAACAAAGTAAATATAGTAGAAATTCAGTTCCTTAAGATCATGCCAGGAAATACTGTAAGAGAGAACTGTAAGTAGGTGAGATTTAGGTATTGAACACAAAACACAGAATAAAGAGTTGGGAAAAGGTAAACATTTTAGAATGTTATTTTAAAGTAAACAAAAAAAGTTAAAAGGCTGAAAAAGTGAGAACAAAAATAAATGGCAGCATAGTACACTGGGAAAAAACAATGGACCAGGATAAGGAGACTTGAGGTCTAAAACCTAGTGCTGCAATAAGTAGCCCAGAGACCTTTAGCAAATCATCTAGAATAAATGAAGAGAAGAACAAATAACTCTAAGGTTCTTGAAAGATATCAAACACAAAACTAACACCCAACACATTTCTTCCGGTTCTTCTCCACTGAGTTTTCTGCATCGGTCTATTTGCTGGCGAGTGTGCTGCTGGCTGGGGGACAGACCTTACAGCAGAGCAGTTTTTTCCCAAGGTTTTGAGTTTCATTGTTATGTCTATAGCTTAAATTTCAATTACTCTTAATTGATAAAGGCATTTCTTCAATGTTCTTTAAAATACTACAAAGTACTCAAAAAGAGAGAAAAATACAGTGCAAAGAAATGTGCATACCCTACATGTACATTTATTTTTCAGAGATGTAATTAAAAGCCAATGCTTACAGTGGGGGGAAGTATGAGGTTTATGGGTCCCATCTCTGTTAGCAATAAAAATGATTAATCTCTTAATTATACTTCAAATGGAAAAAACTAGTCTATATCCTCAAATCTTCAAGAAAGTAGCAAAACAGACATTAAATAGACTTTTAAAAACAAACAAACCCTTACACACAGCATGGAAAAAATAAAGTGGAACAGTTGGTATCCCTAAATCAATAAAAGTTACTGAGAATATCCCACGCAAAATTTCTGTAAGTTGACTTCAAAAATAAAAAGTCTATCTAATTATCTCTGCAAGAATATACAGGAAAATGGCAATATTGGCTATCTCTGTATAGGGGAACTGGGTTAGGGTTTGGTGAATAAAAGTTAGGAAAAAAACTTTTTCTATCAACTCCTTTAAATACATTTTGATTTTAGAACTATATATTATTATCTACCAGAAAACAATTTTAAAATTATTAACTGAATACAAAACATAAAAACTTGGATAGAAACAGGACTTCATCAAATTCAAATATTTAAAATAAAATAAACAAGACCCAGACTAGGAGAAAATGATTGCAAATCATGTCTGATAAAGGACTTGTAACAAAACAATCAATCTATAAAAGCACACTCTACATCACTAGTTACTGGAGAAATAAACACTGAACTCACCCTGACACACCACTACACAACCACTGGGATGGCCATGAGACACAAGTGTAGGCTGGTGAGAACGTGAACAAACTGGACATGAACGTGAACGTGAACCGAACATTGCTGGCAGGACCATAAAATGGTGCCGCCACTTGGAAAAGTTCAGCAATTTCTTAAAAAGTTCAACACAAACTTATCATACCACCCAGCCATTCCATTCCTAGGAATCTATCTACCCAAGAAATATGAAAATATTTGTCCACCCAGTGATCTGTATGGGAATGCTTATAGCAGCATTATTCATAACAGAAAAAAGGTGGAAACAATCCAAATGTCCATCAACTGGTTAATGAATAAATAAAATATGACATACATACTCAATGGACTACTCTTCAGCAATAAAAAGGAAGAAACTACTGAATCACACTACAAATTGGATCAAACCAAAAACATGCTAAGTGAAAAAAGCCAGTCGTGATTTTGTATTTCATTTATGTGAAATATTAAAAAGATGCAAATTACAGAGACAAACATCAGACCAGCAGTTGTCTCCAATTGGCCAGGGGAGCACAGGCCAGCTGCAAACAAGCACAATGGAACTACTGAGGCGATAGGAATATTCTAAAACTAGATGGCAGCAATGACTGAACAACTCAATAAATTCATTGAAAATAAAAATCATTCAACTGCCAAAAAGTTAATTAAAATCCTCACTGAAAACTAAAATTATACAGCAACAAAAATAGATTAAGATTTGAAGAGAGTAGTATAATCAACTTCATGTTAACTATGCCTTGATTTAATAACCATAAAGAATGTTTGTGGTAATGACACAAAGAAAGAATTCAGTGATTGGATTCTGAGGATGTGTGAGGCTCCAGCAAAAACCGCTACTATATGGTCTAGCAGAGCACACTGATGACACACGATAGTAAGACGTAAAATGTATTTATAAACTCTTAAACCAATACAACCTGTCCAATTTCAATAATTCTGAGCAGTGGCCGATAATTTTATTTTTTAAAATCAATCTCTTCTGATGCTGGTTCTGTTAGTATTTCAGATGTTCCTCTCCTGTTATTTTAGATGTCCTCGCCCCACCCGCCTCCCCACACTGAGCTCACTCTGTGCAATGTAGAAGTGATAGATACACACAGTAATGCCAGGAAAGGGAAGTATATTTCATTAAGAAAAACAAAGTAAGAAATTTTATTTTATTATTTCTCATTTTTTTAAAATGAAGAAACACACTGGAAGATTAAAAATAACGTTTACCAGAAATGAATCCACAAATGAGAGACCCAGGACACCAAAGATATGGTAAGAGGATGATTTAAGAACAGTGTGTTTTATTTCACCAATGAGAGTAGATTCCTTAATTCCTTATTTTGTTAGTGTCAATAATTTATAAAATAATAAATGAAATTTAAGTGCTTCTGTTCCAAAAGATTTTTTCCTACAAGATAATGAAAATACGTTCCTGAAGTAAGTAGTACAAATTATTTATAAATGCAGAATGCTTACATTACCGCAGTAGCAAAGAGAAATGAAAGCAATGCTTCACGATTGCCTGACTGTATTACCTTCAGGAGCAACTGCAGAAGGACAGACTTCTTTCAGGAGATCTCCTAATGTATGCAATTGTCCATCTGTAGCCACAGGACGAAAAAGCTTCTGAATGAAAGGTCTTTCGGTCGTTGTCTATTTGAAAAATGAGGAGAGAATTCAAACAATTAAGTCTTTGTTGTTATGAACTACAAATTAATACATCAGATGATTAAAGTTCGCATCAGACTCCTTCACATAATAGTGGAATGAGAAGTATGTATCACAAATGTGGTATTACTGCCCAAAATGCTTAACATCAAGTCAAGTCGACCTAGCAACGAGGAAACAATAGGGCAAACCCGGAGTGCGCAATGCTCTAAAGACAACTGGCCCGACCTCTTCAAAACGGTTTCCAAAGGCATTAAAAAAAATATATATATATATATATATATATATACATATAAACATTAAGAGAGATTGAGAAGATATAACAAATAAATACAAAAAATAAACCTTCACTAAATACTGGGTTGGAGAAGAAAATTGTAAAAATCAGCTATAAAAGACATTTTTTGGAATAATAGGAAATGAGGAATGAACATTAGATGATTTTATTGAATTAACATCAAATTTCTTAGGTGTGATAATGTTTATAGGGACAATATCCTTAAATGTTAAAAAAATTTATGTTTAAGTGTTTAGGGGTGAAGTGCCATGATGTCTGAAACTTACCTTTGAATGGGGGAGGGAGGAGGGGAGGGGAGGGAGGGGGAGGGGGAGGGGGGCAAATCTAGAAAAATGTCAACTCCTAGTGAATCTAGGTGAAGGGTATGTATGGTCTTAGTTGTTTTATTATTTTAACTTCTCTGAATGTTTAAAATTTTTCAAAATAGATACAGCATTTCTACTGACAACTGTTACTACCACTATATCATAATGTATTGCTAGTAATTTCAATGTTTTACCTACTTTGAAAATTAAGTTTCACTTTCCTAAACCACCTCTACAGGAGCATGTCAGCAATGCTGGAAGTCTCATCAGGACAGAGAGCAGAGAAGCTCCAGAATTAGTCCGTCTATGAACAGATGTATTGGTTATGAGCTGTATGATCCTGCACCCAGTTTCTTTGGAAATCTGGGACATTCCCCATCTCTTAAGTTTATTGTGGGAATAACTGAAAAACTGTGCCAAGCACAGAGTGAGTAAACAGGCAAACAGAATAATATACCCTCTTCCCCATAACTGTTATTGTAAGATAGTATTATAAATACCTGTAAGTACAAAGTAATGCCTTATATTTTATAGGAAAATGATCTGAACTATATAGCCATTACAGAAAATTTTGTTGTTTTGTTTTTATCATAGAGGTATATCTCAACTTCTTTGACATAACTGATAGAGATTTGGTCAAAAACAATCTGGTTTTAAGTGCAGACATAAACTGAAATGTAAGAAAAATGAGGCATAGTGTAAGCACGGGAGCTGCCTTCCCCAGCTCCACGCTATGCATTCAGTGGGCACATAATGTTAAAAATTACATTTCAATAATACATTTGAGTGCTGTGGCAAGATTGAAAAAAATTCAGAAAATGAAAACTTTGATCATTAACATGTATTGAATATAATGCAATTCACTGCAGTAACTGAATTCTATTTTTTAAAAGTATGATTGATATACTTTAATTTAGGAAGCTCGTACCTGTCACACAGATGAAACTGAAAACAATACCACACGCAATCAAGGGCTAACTATGTGAAGATTATAAAGGTTACGGGACTTCTGAGCAGGAGGATATGAATAGGGGCCTGAAGGAATAATTTAAAATAGCCTCCACCCACTTAGAGCTTTCTATCTTCCAAGAGATGAAGAGGTTTTTAAGGCATTTTAGCAGAGGAAGTGACGTGATGAAAGAGGCTCTTCCCCTGAAGGTTAATGGAAAGCAGCACTGTCTACAGTGACTTGGTTAAGAGGTAACATCAGGATGACCAGTGAGAGGCTGTGTGAATAGTGGAAGCCTACGTGACGACAACTGGGACTGTGTCAGTGGAAAAGGAGGGGCAGGACTGTACCCCCAGTTTAAAAAAAAAAGTTAAAATGTATTATCCTTAGTCTGATCCAAAAATACTAAGATTTTTAGCAAAGTCAAAGAAATCTTTTCAAGATTCAATGGCCCCCTATTTAGTGATGCAACTGTAAGATAAATGACTGTAATTATAATATATAGTAATTATAATAGTAAAATATATAATAAAACAATATTCCAAACTGGCCAAGTCAACTAGTCTTGGCTACATTATTAAAATCAAGAAGTTCTTCTCTACCCCTACTCCTGTAGTTTCTCTGTATTTTTTTTTCTACTCTCTCCCAAATCTGAGACGTTATCTTAAAGGTCTAATAACCTTTATAAACAATGCTATTTGCTTGAGGGGAGCAGGGAAGCCCCAGTACTAGTAACATATCCTAAGTAAATTCTCTAGAATGGTAACCAAGAAAACTCACATGAAAGTCCTGCTTCTCATACAACAAAAACTTTGTTTTAAAAGATGAAGATCTAAATACCTCAAAATCTAATAAATATTTTATTTAATACTGATTAGCATGCCTTTAAAAACTTATATTCTTATTTTTAAAAACCTATTATGCTAGAAAAGTGCACGTAGGAATCTGAGTATGTCACATCAAATATGGAAAACACTCAATTCGGAGAGCCACCCCTAAACAAAACCCTGCCAACACAGACCACACATTCAAGGCACAGAGGTTCTCAACGGGAATGGAGAGTAAATTCATGCAAATTTCTCAACAAATCTCATTACACCTAAATTGGAGTTAGCAGAGAAGATTAATTATGCCAGGAAGTACTTAAAAACTATCTTCCTTTTGAATATAGCAAGAATTTTAAAAATTCAAAAGGAACACGAATTCTTTAAACTTTGATTTAGTATACATGAAGCCAGACAATGCTAACGATATCAGTAGTAATGTGAATCTTAGTCTTTCAGGCAAGAAAGCCACTATAACAGGAATATAGCCAGTGCTTACTTAATCTAGCCATTTATTTGTAAATATGCAAACTATTTCAGTGACTTCCAAGAAACAGCATTACTCTCTCATGAGAAATAATATGACTCGGTAAAGTCATCTTTGAAACTGCCCTTGTTACTTTTAAAAAATACGTTAGTCATTTCTTAAATATACCAAATGGAATATAAAATTGGGGTGCTACTGGCTGGCTGCTCTCCATCTCTCCTTTAGTCATGCACCCTCACCAATGAAATACCGTAACTTTTTCCTACATGGAAAAATTATGTTGATATTAGAACTATGTCAAACAGAACCAAATTTGTTCTAAGTTAAATTTGTAACATTCAGTAAACCGTAAACACATTTTCTTAAACCGACAGTTCAAGAGTGACACAAATTCTTATAGATGTGTGCTACAAGTACAAATCAATGCAGGCTAAAGATGGTATTATCAATTTTATATCTAAGAAATAAAATAAAGAGAAAAGATCCATTTCCAGTACAAATAGATTAGCCAAAGTTGACAACACAAAAAAATGCTGACGTACTATAGCACACAATGTATGAACTTGAAGAGTAACAAGCACAGCCACATCACTGAGGTCAACTCTGATTCTCACGAGTTACATAAGATACACAAAGTAACAAAGAATATATGGCAGTTATTAAAGAGCACAGTCTTTGCAGTAAAGAACACTGATGGCAAGTCCAGGTTTTGTCATTTATTATGGGACCATCAGCACAATTACCTAACTTTCCTGAACCTCAGTTTCCTCAACTGTAAAATAGAAATGATTACACACACACACACACACACACACACACACACACATCTATGCATGAATATAAATGGAGGTAATATCTACATTGCAGAGTTTCTGAGGTAAAAATACACACACAGCAAAATCATGCTACACATGACTTACACACATGTCCTAACACACAGATCACCATCACCATGATCAACAGTTTTAATGCTGTAATGGATGTTTTAACTTAACACCATCCCAATTTAGCAGACATTTTATTTCCTTTTAGTTTCAATCTGTTTTCTCTAAGTTCACTTGTCTGTATGCAATTCAGCTTATGTTGCTAATGTATTCTGGTATACAGCAAGAGAAAAAGAAGGCAGTTATTTTATGACTAAATTTAAAACTACTCCAGAAATTAACAGCCAGAGCAAAATTTATTAAAGGAAATACTGATAAACTGGACCTCATCAAAATTTTAATAAACACCTTCTTCTCTGCAAAAGATCCTGTGAAGATGATGAAAAGATAAGCCACAAACTGGGAGAGAATATCTGTAAACCACATATACATATAAAAAATTCTAAAAATGCAACAGTAAAAAAAAAAAAAGCAAATAATTTGGTTCCAAAATGGGCAAAAGAGTGTGAACGTTTGGTCAAGATGGTGGTGTAGGTAAATGCTATACTCATATCCTCCCACAAATACAGCAAAATCACAACTTAAGTACAAAACAACCATCATTCAGAATTCTGGAAATCTAGCTGAATGGAAGCCCTACTACTAGGGATTTAAAGGGCCGGCAACATTGAGACTGGTAGGAGGTGCTGGCCCCACACCCACGTGTGGCAGATAATAATTGGGAGGGGTATCTTGGCCACAGAGGCCCTCCCTGAGGAGCAAATGGTCCCAGCCTTACGTCAGGTCCCCCAGCCCATAGTTCCAGGAAGACAAGTCCCCATACCTTCTGGCTATAAGATCCAAAGGGGATTATGGCTGAATGAGATGAAGGGGTTCTGGAGCCCTAGGCAGATCCTCTTAAAGGGTCTGTCTGTGCATGGACTTACATGGACTCCCTCTCTGAGCTCTAGTGCTGGGGCAGGAGCTCAAAAGACACCAATGACATATGGGGAGGAACTAAAGTGTCTGGCATCAGGGTGAGAGCTGGAGGAGCAGCATCCTCCCAAACAGAAGTGCTGGCAGCGGACATTGTTCCTGTTCTGAGTACCCCCTCCCACAGAGCCACAGAGCTGGCAGGCAGGTGCTGTATCTCAGAGTCCATCAACAGTTATCACTGTTTGCTCTATCCTGGTAATTCCCTGAGACCCTGCCCCACCCAGACTGTGGGCCTACCCAAGCTGTTTCTAGGGGCTTTTCCATACAAACGGCCTGTCTCTGCTCATGCCTCAGACTTTCCAAAAATCTCTCAAACAAGCAGTATCTGGCTTCAGCATACCCCATACCTCAGAGTAGGTGGCCCCAGGCCTGACAGTAGCAGCAACTGGCCTTGGTTCTCAGCTTGGCCTAGCTTGGGCACCTCCAAAACCAGCATGAGTAGTAACCAGCTGCAGATCACTCTGCAGCTCAAACCAGGTGTACAAAGAAGAAAGGAGGGCAGAAGAAAGGAGGTGGTTGACCTTGGCCTGCACTCCACAGGAGGCCCCAGAGCCAGAGTACCAGGTAGATATCTTCAGACCACATCGAAGCACCACCCAACCACCTTCACCAGCGACATACTCAAGGGATGGAGGCAGTGGACACCAGAGCCCCGCTGACATAAGTACTGCTCAATGGGGTGGGCCCCTGCACAGCTGATCCTCCATGGCGATCAGAGGTCAGTGGTCAGAGACAGTCCTTGCAAGCCCATCAGCCTGGGGATAAATCCCTCCTATTGACATGCAAACAGCAATCATGGCTAACTACAACAGGAGGGTGTACACAGCCCACAGGAGGGTATGTGGGGGTGCCCTAGGAGTCCCCAGCTTTGGTGATTGGAGAGGCTGTGCCACTACAGAACATCTACTACATTAGACCGCTCTACCAAGCCCAGGAGATGTAGCAGCTCTACCTAATACATAAAAACACAGGGAGGTTGCAAAAATGAGACAAAGAAACATGCTCCAAATGAAATAGAACAAAACTCTACAAAAAGAACTAAACAAAATGGAGATAAGCAATCTATCAGGTGCAGAGTTCAAAACACTGTTTGTAAGGATGCTCAAAGAATGTAGTGAAAACTTCAACAGCATAAAAAAGGACATGGAAACCATAAAAAAGAACCAGTCAAAAATGAAAGATACACTAACTGAAATGAAGAATAATTTACAGAAAATCAACAGTAGAGTGGATAAAACAAAGAACAAAATCAGAGAGTTGGAATGTAAGGAAGCAAAAACCATCCACTCAGAACAACAAAAAGAAAAAAGATCCAAAAGCAATGAGGAGCCTCGGGGACAACTTCAAGCATATCAACACCTGTATCATAGGGTGTGGGAAGGAGAGAAAACAAGAAACTGAAAACGTATTTGAAAAAATAATGACAGAAAACTTCCCTAACCTAGTAAAAGAAATAGAAATGTAAGTCCAGGAAACTCAGAGGGTCCCAAACAAGAAGAACCACCCAAAGAGACCCACATCAAGACACATCATAATTAAAATGCAAAAGGTTAAAGACAAAGAGAGACTCTTAAAGCAGCAGTGGAAAAGCAGTTAGTTACCCACTTCGTAGTTCCCATATCACTTGTCAGCTGATTTCTGAGGAGAAACTTTGAAGCCAGAAGGGAGTGGCAAGAAATATTCAAAGTCATGAAAAAAAAAGGACCTACCACCAAGATTACTCCATCATTTAGACCAGGACATAAAGAGTTTTGCAGATGAGAAAAACCTAAAGGAGTTTATCATCATCAAACCTGTATTACATGAAATATTAAAGGGTCTTCTTGAAGAAGGAAAAAAAGATAAAAAATATGAACAGTAAAATGGCAATAAACATGTATCTATCAACAACTGAATCTAAAAAACAAAATACGTGAAGAAGCAGAACACAGATACAAAGAACATTTTGACTGCTGCCAGATGTCAGGGGTGTTAGGGGAATGAGTGGAAAAGGTAAAGGATTAAGAAGCACAAATTGGTTGTATAACAATGTAAACTACAGCATACAGAATATAGTCAATAATATTCTAATAACTATGTATGGTATCACATGGGTATGAAATTTATAAAGATGTCACTTAGTAAATTATATAGTGTCTAATCACTGGCATGTACACCTGAAACTAATATAATACTGTACTGGGTTGGCCAAAAAGTTTGTTTGGTTTTTCCTGTAAGATGAATTTAGCAATGCTTAGTTGTCATTAACTTCATTCGAAACAATTTTGTTAGATTGTATTGTGATGGCTGTCATATCAGTGTGCATTTAAAAAAAATCAAAATTAGTAAATTTTTGTGTAGCCATTTTAATATCGAAAATGGAAGAAGATACATAACATTTTTGGCATATTATACTTTATTAATCACTTCAAAAAAGGTAAAAATGCAACTGAAATGCAAAAAAGATTTGTGCAGTGTATGGAGAAGGTGCTGTGACTGATTGAATGTGCCAAAACTGGTTTGTGAAGTTTTGTGCTGGAGATTCTCGCCAGACAATGCTCCACGGTCTGGCAGACCAGCTGAAGTTGGCAGGGACCAAACTGAGACTTTACCTGAGAACAATCAACATTCTACCACATGGGAGACAGCCAACATACACAAAATATCCAAATCAATAAAGTTACTGGTGAAAATGAAAAATATGACTTTTATTTTAAGAAAAAACCATACGGACTTTTTGGCCAACCCACTATGTCAACTGTAATTGAAAACTAAAAAAATGATTTAAATTTTTAAAAAATGGGCAAATGACAGACATTTCATCAAAGAGGATATAGATGGCAAAGAAGCACATAAAAAATTAAAACAAAAGTAGTATCACTACACACCTACCAGTATGTCTGTCTAAAATTAAATAATTGCAATAACACCAAGTGGTGGTGAGCATATGTAAAATGTAGTTTAAATTTATTTTTTAAAGAATTCATTCATTCATTCATTCATTCATTCATTGAGGGGAAAGGAGGGAGGAAGAGGGGGAGAGAAACTCAATCGGTTGCCTCTTACACTCCCCAACTGGGGATCTGGCCCACAACCGATATGTGTGCCCTGAACAAGGGTTGAACTGGTGACCTTTTGATTCATAGGCTGGTGCTCAGCCACTCAGCCACACCAGCCAGGGCTGGAGGAAGTATTTTAGTGACACAGCTGGTGCAAATGTAAAATGGTACAGTCCCTCTAGAAAGAATATGGTAGTTTCTTACAAAACTAAACATGAATTTACTATATGACCTAGCAATTGTACTCCTGAGTATTCCCAGAGAAATGCAAGTTTATGTTCTCCAAAAAAAAAAGCCAACAAAAACCCCCTCAAACTTGTACATATATGTTCTTACAGCTTTAGTTGTAATATCAAAAACTGGAAATAATCCCAATGTCATTCAATAAGTGAATGGTTAAACTATCTGTGGTACATTCATACCATGAAATACTACTCAGCAATAATAATTTAAAAACTAATACATGCAACAACTTGTATGGAGCTCAAGAGAATTTACGTTGCATAAAAAAACCTGAACTCAAAGTTACACACTATATGATTCTATTTACATAATATTAGTAAAATGACAAAATTTTAGAAATGAACAGATTAGTGGTTATCAGAGGTTCGGGTGATGGGGAAATGAGGGAGGCAAGATAGGTAGCTGTGGCTATAAAAGAGAAGCCTTTGTGATGGAACAAAACTAGTGAAGTATGAGCAGGGTTTGTGGATTGTATTAATGTCAATTTCCTGGGTGGGATATTGTGTTATGGTTATAGATGATGTCACCAGTGAGGGAAACTGAGAGAAAGGTATACAGATCATCCTGCATTATTCGTTACGATTGTGTGTAAAGATTATACGTTAATTCATGTAAAGCATTTAGAACAATGTCTAGCATGAAGTAAATGCTCAATAAGTATTGTTACTGTTCTTATTAAATGTGACTTGACACTCAATAAAAATTTATGAAATACTAGTATGCATTTTGTATTAAGTTGTAATACAAAACATGGAAGATTTTAAGAAGATACTAAACTCATTTTGTAGTCACCCTGTCATTACATAATATCACTACTAATTCTGTTGTTTTGGTCACATATAATGTATCAACATAAAATATTAGAAATGTGCTTTTTGTTAAAAAATAACAACTTTTAGCTAGAAGGGTGTACATCCTGCTCATTGGCCATGGAGTCAATGACCATAAAGAGGAGGAAGAATCACATCTGAGAGTAAAAGGGGATTCTATTCACTGAAACAAAGTGATGAAGACCTATGAAGGAGGGTGGGGTGGGAGCCTGAGCCGGGGGAAGGCAGCTCACCAGCAGGCTGTAGGCAAGGTCTGTGTGAGGAGCAGGCGAGTAGGAGGGCAAGATGAAGACACAGTCCCTTCCTCACTAGCCAGCCTTCCTCAGGAGGGCAGCAATGACCTGTCCCACCCAAACCCTGTCCCCAAATGGCAAGAACACCACCACTGTCCGGGATAGGGGGGCCATCATTCTTTTCTGGAAGCACAAGGTATGCGCGAGGGGGGGGCACAGGTGGTGTTCCTACGGTGGCTGGGGAATGGCGGACAATGTGTGTTCTACCTCAATAACCCAAAAGGCTGTATGAGCAGACATGACGTCACTGCATTGGTTAATGACAGTATTTTTAAACTACACAAAAGTGGAACAGCTTTGTTCAGGAGTGGCCTATTGCCAGGATATGCTCTTTCCAGGCTGCATTAGTTTGAAAAAAGTAAAATTTCAGGCAAAGTTGGACCATTTCAAGCAAAGACGGAGCATGAGTATACTCACAATTTTAAACTTCTGCAAGCAACATTTAAGAGAATGAATGTTGATAAGGTAATTCTAGTGGAGAAGCAAGTGAAAGGACGTTTCTAGGACAACCTGGATTTCATTCAGTGGTTTAAGAAATTCTATGATGCTAAGATGGGAAGGAGTATGATCCTCTAAAGCATGACAAGAGCAAGATGCAATCCCTCCCTTGACCCTGGCAAACAGATCTTCAACCTGCCAAAAAGACTCACCACGCAAGCTCCCCCACGGTGCAAACAACCCAAGAGTAGGTGCAGCTAAATCAAGTCCAGTGTCTAAACCAGGATCCACACCTTCTCGTCCCTCATTAGCCAAAAAAGCTTCATCCAGCAGCTCAGCATCCAAATAGGATAAAGATTTGGGAACGCAAGTCATGTAGCTTAATGAACAAGTCCATTCATTAAAACTTGTCCTTGAAGGCGTGGACAAGGAAAGGGATTTCTACTTTGGAAAGCTGAGAAAGATTGAGCTACTCTGCCAGGAGCAGGGGCAGGAAAACGGCAACCTCATGCAGCCACTAGTGGAAGTCCTCTACCGCCTCAGATGAGCACGAGGGCCACCCCAAAGAGACCGAAGCAGAGGCACAAGCCCATGAACAGCAGCCCTAGCAGCGCGAAGACTACTGACCCATCTTGGCAGCTCTTGACATTTCCATTTTGTGTGGGAACTTTTTTCAGGAGAACTGGAACATATGAGGCCTCAAGCTCAATAGAAACTGGTTGTTCCTAGTCTGCCAGTAACACCAATGCACTGTCACACACGTATGTTGGCTACTGCACTCGTCCCAGCTCCTTTGCCAAGACATAGCAGTCGGCCATCTGGCGGCCTACCTGAGAGATCATGGGGTCACACACCTTCAACTTCACCACACGGCTGCATGAGATGGGTTCTGCTCTCTTCACTTTATTCCAAAACTACTCTCCCCACCCCGTGACTACCGCCAACACCCCCTTTTTATCCTGGTGTGAAACAATGGTAATTTGATACATGGTATTTATATTGGCATTTCTCAACCCCATGTCACTAAATGTCACACATGTTATGGTGCTTTGATGTTTGCAAGTCTAACCTTTGAACATAAATTTGGTAAAATAATAAACTATTTTTCTTTGGAACAAAGAAAAATACTTATGAAAGATAAAAACATAAAAATTCAGAAAGGATGCAACCTTAAAGATGCCCAGTAGATGCGTGATGATTCTCTGGGGTGTGAAACTTATTAACTGGAAGGCCGGGGAAGGTTGTATGTGCATGTGCGGTGGTGCCTGTGTCTCCTATTGACACAGCAGGCAAAACCTGATGATGATAAGCGGCCCAGGTTGTTAAACGGTTTGGATGGAATCATCCTAGGAGTGGTACCCAGGTTTGGGAGCTCCAACCAATCACCTGCATCACTGTAAACTGAACCCATAACCTTATTTACTCCAGTGAGCATTAGATGGGCATTGTGTTCTTGGTTGGACTGAAGAAATGAATGCATTGATACTCTACATATGTTGTATTTTTTTAGGTGTAACAGCAAGTTTTGATGTGATTAGCTATTGTGTGTGTATGCTTTGCTTTTTAAATCCTCTGAAATAGGATGATCTACTACTTTTATAAGCAAAATTTATTCAATTCCCAAGAGTTGCTTAAGTATATCAAAGACTTCACTTGTTAGATTTGTAGGTGTTTTTAATTTTTAAAAATCCTTACCTGAGGATATGTTTATTGATTTTAGAAAGGGAGGGAGAGAGAAACATCAGCTGGTTGCCTCCTGTATGCACCCAGACCAGGGAATCCATGACCTAGGTATGTGCCAACCAGGAATTGAACCCGTGACCTTTTGTTGTTTGGAAAGACGCTCTAACCAACTAAGCCATCCTGCCAGGGCTGTTGATATTTTTTTAAAAAAAAATTCAGCTATACTGAACTATAACTGCAATTACTAATATCTATTTATTTATCATTAAAGAAAGTGAATATATTTACTTCATTATATAACTAGTACTATATGTTTTAGAAGAATTAAATCTGGAGAAGGAATGGATTAAGAAATATCAAGAGGTGAAAAAGATTGCTCTCAAATTGTTCTACAAAAATTACTATATTTTAGCTCAGTGGATTGAGTGCGGGGCTGCGAACCAAAGTGTCGCAGGTTCGATTCCCAGTCAGGGTACATGCCTGGGTTGCAGGCCACAGCCCCCAGGAACCACACATCGATGTTTCTCTCTCTCTCTCTCTCTCTCTTTCTCTCTCTCCCTTCCCTCTCTAAAAATAAATAAATAAAATCTTTTAAAAAATTACTATATTTATAACGAGCATAAATTGAACTGAAAAGCCTTAGAAAAGTTAGATTTTATAATGTACAAGTCTAATAACATGTAAATAACTGTAAGTATGCCATTCACCAACAAAAGCTACCTCCATTAAAAATCCCATCAATTACTAGGACTATCAAAAATCAGTGTATTTTCACTTGCCACACAATTTTAAATTAATGAACTAAATTTATTATATTTGAAAAGTTTTATATAATAGGTAGTAACAGCTTCATTAATACCAAAATGGTGACAATCATGAATACCAGTAAAACTTTTCTTATAGATTCTATAGATTTTCTTAAAATCTTATAGATTCTTGTTAAAGAAAACAGCCCTGGCTGGCGTAGCTCAGTGGATTGAGCACGGGCTTGCTGAACCCAAGTGTCGCAGGTTCAATTCCCAGCCAGGGTACATGCCTGGGTTGTAGGCTATAACCCCCAACAACTGCACATTGATGTTTCTCTCTCTCTCTCTCTATCTACCACCCTTCCCTCTCTAAAAATAAATAAATAAAATCTTAAAAAAAAAAGAAAACAAAACCACAATATTTTACTTTTGAGAATAACATAGTTGCTGATATTACATTAATGGTGGTGACAGGTATTACAATGATATAAAAATAAATAAATTGCAATGATGGATATTTTATTTATTTTATGTATTTTTAAAATTTTAACTGTTGTTCAAGTACAGTTTTCTGCCTTTTACTCCCATCCCAGCTCACCCCCCAGCCCTCCCCACCTCCCTCCTGTTTCCACCCCCACCTTGCTTTTGTCCATGTGTCCTTTATATTTGTTCCTGCAAACCCTTCCCCTTTTCCCCAGAAATTCCCTCCCCTTTCCCCTCTGGTCACTGTCAGCCTGTTCTCTATTTCAGTGTCTTGGTTATATTTTGCTTGCTTGTTTGCTTTGTTGATTAGGTTCCTGTTAAAGGTGAGATCATATGGTATTTGTCTTTCACTGCCTGGCTTATTTCGCTTAGCATAATGCTTTCCAGTTTTACTTCTTATGCTAAAAAATATATTTGAGATTTCTTATGACAAAGGCATGCATATAATAACAAAAACTATTCATACATACCTAGCCTGTGTTAAAACAAAAATAAACAAACAACCAAGCTCATAGATACAGACAACAGAATGGCGGTTGGGGAAAGACAGGTAAACTGTTCTTTTTGTTTCAACAAATTGAAAAAAATTGTTAAAGAGCACTAATCCTACTGCAGTCTATACTATGAATTGGAATTGGTGAGAGACTGGAAAATTGGGGAGTCCCTTTAGTTTGCTTGAGAAATAATGAGGATATGAACTTGGATGGTGGCAAAGAAAATGGAGAGAAGAGATATAAGGGATGTGGATAAATGATGTGACTTGAAAATAGATTTGTGTCATTGATTTATTCATTTGTTCATTCTTACTTTAATCCATCTCTTTTACTGTATCAAGTACTTGTTAGAGGTACTCAGCAAAAAAATGAGTTTCTGCTCTCACAAAGCTCTCTGACCAACCCTAAGTAGCTCCTTTAATCTAGCAACTTAAAAATTAGTCCCACTCCCTAAGTGTTCACAGCCGCCATCCAGAACCACATCCTTTCATATTCTGTCTGCTTCCTAGCCTGTCCCCAAACCTCCCAGTTTCTGATCACATCTTACTTTCTGGACTATGGTTCCACCCCACTCCCTTGGCAGCGCTCCGGCTCTCATCTCTGGCTTCACTTCTTAGATTCACTTCCTACTTCCTATTTTGTGTTAGGGCTGATTTCATAAATTCTTGGCTAGTCTAGCCAAGCCCTGTGGTCTTTGCAACTAGGCACAGTTCTTATGGCTGCCTTCCATCTCCCAAACAGCACAGCACTCAGAGTCCAGCCATTAAAAAACAACAACAAAAAGAATTATCTCAATAGTAGTATCCCAACTCAGGGCCTCTGACTAATGACCAGAGAGGGAAGGGTAAGTTATATCACAAATCTTTATTCATTAAACACTTACTGAGCACTTTCTAGGTTACCACTATGCTTAAGGAACACAGGATGAGAAACACACACGTAAACAAATAACTGTAATACAGTATTCAGTTATAACAGAAATATGTACAAAGCACTAACAGAAAATTTAAAAGCCCAAGCACGAGCGCACACACGCGCACACACTCCCAGAATCTCAAGCATAAAATTTACTTCTGGACTTTTTGGCAGCTAGAGCAAAACAAAAATAAACCTGCCAAAATAAAAAATTGTTACATAATTTCATTTCCTAAGACAGGAAGACATACCTGTAGGTCCAAAGGAAAACATGCTGTACCAGTAGGTGCAAAGTAAAAACATGCTAAGTGTGGTAGAATGTAATGCATTAGAACAGCAGGGAGTTTCAAAAGAGGATGAAAACAAAGGAGGGAATACAGAAGGTCTTCAAGGTTTCAACTTAAAATAGGTAATATTTTTTTAAAATAGAGAAAGAAATAAGGCTTTTCAGGCATAGTTCAGCACCAATCCTTCCCTTTTGTAAGCCCCCTCCCCTACTAACGTATTCCGAGGGCAGCTGGAACATAATGCTGTCTGTGATAAATTAGTGGATAAGGGAAGAAAAGTGGGTTAAGAGTTTAGCAATATAGACCTTATAATGTCAAATGCCGTGGGGGATTAAGAAAGGCTTGGCTGGAACCCCAACCACAACACAACTGACCGTGAACCATGGCAAATTACATCAATCTTTGGGAGTCTGTTTCTGAATCTGAAAAATGGGCATAACATGTATCTTTAAAAGAGTGCTGTGATCATTAAGTAAGATGAGATCCATAAATCATCTTATGCAATCCATAAATCATCTTATGCAACAGGTGCTTAACAATGATTAGTTCTTTTCATTCCTCCCTTTTAAACCACGGTTGAGTGTGGAACCACTAACAAAGAGAATGGAAAAAAATTTGGTACTGAACCAGCAGTTCCCTCTGAAGTCTTGTTAATTAGAATAAATATGTGGCACAAATAAAAACAGGGGTTTACACAGGATATGCTCCCAGACTTTACCAACAGACACATGATATGCACTTCAAACTGTCACATGCACATTTGGTCTAAGACATATTCATGCATGTCAAATTTTGCACCACATGCTATTCAAAAGAAGCCTCATATTAAAATTAGCTTAAGAATATACACAATTACAATACCTCATTAAGTAAAAAGAACAGACCATTTTCAAATGAATGCTTTTAGACCTTTACAGTAAACAGTCCTTTTGGTTGTGGGAAGTGGGGAAACCGAGGGGAGCAGGGTGGGGAGTCTGTGCCACTTAATCAGACTACTTTTATCCTTTATGTAGGGAAATGGGAGGCTTGAAAATAAGCACTTTCTGTAGTTGCACTACCAGAGTCTGAAGTCCACTTTTAATATTCCCGACAACTCTAAAAAATAATAATTAACATTTGAAAAGCTGTCATTATTATAGTCAGGGACACTTAATCCTCAAAGCAGTAGTATTTTAATTGAGACTATGATTAAATGAAAGCACCCACCAGAATTATATCCACACATCTGGTTTGAAGTTTATGTTTTGTCTTATTTAAATTGTTATATTTATTGTAATTCTGTCTAGACAATGCCAAATGTACTTTGTCACATAAATAGTTAAGGCAAATTTTCTTCAAATACAGGCAACAGTTTGTGTCTTCATATCCTTTCATTGAATAAAATGTGTTACAGGGAAGCACCATTTTCCTTTTGGTCAAGGCTGAGATCAACTTGGTGTTGTTTATGGGGCAAATCATAAAACAAGATACATCACTTTAATTTTTTGATATGAAATTATTAGTAGAGTGGCCAAATGAGAAATTACCACAGTAATTCATACATAAATGCTAGATTGATGTTTTTAGCAATAATTACCTAATTTTTTCTAAGGTTTCTTCAAAAAGATTTCAAAATCGTACCAGGGGAATCAGTTTAAATTTCATTGTCCATGAGAGCTTTAAAATATCTTTGCTAATTTTTCCAAAGCTACACTAAAAAGGTAGGCTAATACAAGAGTAATGTAATTAATAAACTTTTCTATTGAAGAATCAAATGACACTTTTATATATGGGCAATTTCTATCTTTATATAAGTATACTTACATAAAATAAGCAATACTTTAAAAATGTACAAATAGATCAAAGTAGCAAGAAGAAACATCTGAGTAAAAGAGGTCATGACAACCTCAGAATTCAAATTCTGTTCTCTGGATGTGCAGTCAAGTGTCTTATCCACCAGAAAAGTGTTTCTAAACCTGGGTTAGGATGTAAAGAAGTTCTACAAAGATTCCCAGCCCTCTGAGCATGGTCTGTGGGCCTTACAGTGAGTGCTAAATAAAATGTATAATATGGGGATGTTGATAAGGGTTTCTGACACAAATAAATAAATGGCCTTGGATTTGGCAATGGTTTCTTAGATAAGAAAACCCAAAATCACAAGCAACAAAAATAACAACAAAAAAGGCTGGACTTCATAAAAACTAAACATTTTTGTATTCAAAGGACACCATCAAGAAAAGCTGAAAATCCACACAGTATGGGAGAAAGTATTTGCAAATCATATACCTAGTAAGAGATTAGTATCCAGAATATATAAATAACTTTCACAAGTTAACAATAAAAAGACAACACGATTTAAAAAATGAGCATAGGAATTAAAAATATTTCTCCTAAGATGATGTAAAAATGGTTAGTAAGCACATGAAAAGATGTTTAATTAGTAATCAGGGAAGTACAAATCAAAACCAAAATGATATGCCCCTTCATACCCACTAAGATGGCTATAGTTAAAATGATAGAAAATAGCCCTGGCTGGTGTGGCTTGGTGGATTGAGTGCCAGCCTGCAAGCTAAAGGGTTGCTGGTTTGACTCCCAGTCAGGGCCCATGCCTGGGTTTCACGCCAGATCCCCAGTAGGAGCAAGCGTGAGACAACTGACTGACATATCTCTCACACATCAATGTCTCTCTCCCTCTCCTTCTCTACCCCTTGCCCCCTCTCTAAAAATAAATAAATAAGTAAATATTAAAAGCAATAGAAAAATAACAATATTGCCAAGAATGTGGACAAGTCGGAATCCTCATACATTGCTGATGAGAATTTAAAATGGTGCAGAAACTTTGGAAAACAGCCTGGCTGGTCCTCAAAAGATTAAACAAAGAATTACCACAGCAATTCTTTTTTTTAGAATAACCCAGTAATTCCACTTCTAATATCTACCCAAGAAAACTGACAATATATGTCCACACAAAAATTTGTATATTAATGTCCATGGCAACCTTATTCATAATAACCAAAAGGTAGAAACAATTCAAATGTCCATTAATTGGTAAATGGAAGAAGAAAATGTGATGTCTCTACAGAATGGAATATTACTTGGCCAAAAAAAATGAATGTACTGAAATATGCTACATTATTGATGAACCATGAAAATGTAATGCATTTGAAAGAAGTGAAACATCAAAGGCCATGTATCATAAGACTCCCTTTACACAGAATGTTCAGAACAGGTAAATCCATAGAGTTAGAAGGTAGATCAGTGGTTGCCAAGGGCTGGAGGAAAGGGAGAATGAGGAATGACAGCTAATAGGGTATGGGGTTTCTCTTTGAGGGAATAAAAAACATTCTGGAATTACAGCAGGTCCTCGAATAACACTGTTTCATTATAGTATTAATGAAATGCTGGGGAATTTAACTCTTCTTTGTATCAATTAGCCTAGGATAAAATTGGTTTTATTATATGTTGTTGTTTTGCTTAAAGTTGCAGAACCTATCAAATGCATTAAATGAGGACCTACTGTATATAGTAATGATGATTGCACCAACTCTGTGAATATTTTTAAAAAATCAATGAGAGTACACTTTAAAAGGGTGAGCTTTATAGTATCAAGCCTGTACCTTGATAAAGTCATCATTAAAAAGTAAGTATAAGTAAAAAGTCCTCATGTGGGCAGTAAAGGGAGCGCTTCTGGGTTGATAGCCCAGAGTCATCATAGTTTGATTTGTAACTATCATATATGTTTGTTTCATAAGTTTTTTAAAAACAATGATTATATTTCAAAAAAATTTTTTAATGTTTTAAAAATTTTTTGAAGGAAGTCAAGAGCTCCCAAACAATAAGGATCAGAGAACTATTCCTGTCCTTATCAATTCAAAACATCGAAGGTTTTTCTTTAAGAAGTTGTATAGCATCATGGCAATTTTAAAGTTGTCTGTGGGAATTTAAATAACTGTTGAGGAAAACACATTTAAAATTCATGTTCTGACTCATTTTAAGAAGCCTAAAGTTTTGAAATTACAAAATGCTAGTTTAAAAGAGGGAAGGTTTACTAAAATAGATTCCGAATTTAATAATAAGTAGTAATCTATCAAAAAAATGGCATTCTATCTTACCAAATATAGTGTCTGGATCATTAAAAAAATGTCTTTATTGATCAACTGCCACCCAGATTGTAGGCTCATTATGTCCTCTGTTTCTGAGCTTTCCCAGAACTCCCTTCACCAGTCAGGAGAGCAAAGGAACGCCGCATCATCCTACTTCTTCCTTACTAGCTTGGAAGTTCTGACTCCCACCCACACTGCTGTGACCAAAACGAGGGGACAGACTTTGCAGTGAGAGGAACTCCTCCTCTTGCAGATTCATGAGTTAGAATCTGGAATGATACAGAAATAGTACTATAAATGCAGTCAGGGCTTACAATACTGGTATCATAGTTCAATTTTAGTACATGGCCTACTAATTACATGGCCTATCCTAGGAGTTTTATTACTTATAATACAAGTCCCTATCTCCCTAACAAAAAATCAAAATTTTGAAACTGCGTATATGAAGAGAGGGCTGTCTACAGCATCCAAAGTAGGTTGATGTCTGTCTCCCAACAGCATTTTATTTCAAGATAATCTAACATCATGAATATAGCAAGTCCAATTACAGTTTCCTTTTCATAATAGAAGTCTTAAAATGGCTTAAATATGTTATTTAGTACACTGAAGTGGTGATTTTTAAATAGGGTTTTAAGGGGGTTTTAAAGTATATACATCAAAGATTAATTCTTGTGTAATTTAAGTGACAGTTTATTCATCTGAGAAAAGTGGTGAGGGACTGAACAAGAGGCATTCTGCCCCAAAGAATTCATTAGCAAAAGAGGATACCGTGTGGCCAAAAGCTATAATTGATGCACTTATTTTAAAGTCCTCTTAGGAACCAGGTCTTAAAAGATGATAAACTTGGCCTCATGAATAGTTATCAGCCAAACTACAAAAGAAGTGAAAGACTATGGTATTCCGATTTAAAAGACAGTGCTTTATTTAAGGAACAATAAAGTTCCTTAAGTAAAGCAATATTACTTGTTCCCAAAACAGCATCATTAGTTCCCAGAATTAATTACAATTAAAGGAAACCTTCCTTATTACACAGATTACAATAATATTTAATGTAGCACTGTTAAAACATTCCAAAGTTATATTAAAACCATTCATTTACATGTACCATGGCTTAGGAAGGTATGGAAGTACAAAGTTTTAAAAACTTTAAAATGACAATGTGGGAGGGAGAAAAGCAAATTTGTTAGTTCTATTCCATTAAGGATTCCTCAAACAATGTAGAAACCGGGTTTAAGTTACACTTTGATGTGCAGATCCTTTTGAAAGCTACTCTACCCTGTTTTATATGAAGCATCTGTAGCTAAAATGAACACCTAGTGAAGAGTATGAATGCTGCATTACATAAGCAGACGTCAGAACTGTCCCAAGCTGATTCTAGTTACTTTAAACATGTACATTCACCGAGTCAGAAATTAGCTATGGCTTACTTCTTAGAAGTAACAGGTAATTACCCTCATCATGATGAAAGGATTTTAAATGTAAGCTAATAGAGGTATTTTTCCTTTAGCAAAGTTCTGCTTTTAAAAGGAAACTTCAAGACTTTAATTAAAATAGGAAATGCTTTACTATGTAGTAAAAACACTCTTCAGGTTAGCAGGCAGAGAAAAGGTGGGACAGAAAGATAAAAAAAGAGGAAGAGAAAAGGAAAAAGGGAAAGGAAGACTAAAAGGATACTGAAGTATATTATTTCCTTCAAATTTTGTACTAGCAGGAGAAATCCTGTCCTTTCATAAGAAACAGCCAATATATCTTTTATCTATGCATTGAGAAATTGATACAAAATGTTGATAAGCATTAACTTGGATTTCTGAGTCTTTAGTTTTGAAAACATGCTATTTCTTTAAATATATGTTAATTTTCTACATTTCAAATGTAATTTCTGCACAATGTTTTGAGGCCAAGTTTAGTATGATGTAAAACATGATTAAATGAAGTTAAATAATAAATATACATTAGTTTGATTTCTCAAAGTTTTGTGCACGTTAACTCAGCCACATAACTAATATACAAATCACTCATCAATGAACTCAATCATTTGAAATCTTCAGCTCCCTAATTCATAATTTCACAGCTAGTACAATTTTAATTAATTTGTTTTGTACATAATTGTGTCACAACATATGCATGCAGACAGGCAACTTTCATGAAAAGATCACACCCAAGGTAGACATATGGTCTATTCAAATATGGTTTCCAAATGTAGATCCAATTCTGTTGAACTTAATTATGATCAGACTCATCATTCCATTAATAGAGACCTCTCTCTGTCCCTACATTCGCTCAGCAATATACTCAAACAGTGGCTCTTTGAACCAGCACTGACCCTCCTTTAAATTTATAGCCTTTTTTGAAGCAGACCTTTGAGAGATACATCCTGTTTAAGACAAGATATACAGTACTCTGTAAAATGCTACCAAGGCATCAAAGTAAGATACTACAATTGAATGTTTAAACTAGGCTATATTTCTTAACTGAGAATTAACATTTTCATATATCACAATCTGCAAAAGCAGCATCCTGACTAAAGATTTGAGTTTCAAACATGTATATAAATATCTGTATTTTATATATATATCAACATAATTGCAATACACATACCAATATATCAATGCATATATACCTGTATTTATATCATCTTTTTAATACTTGTTTTATTATTATAAGCAATCTGTATGGATCACAAGAACAAAAGTATTACACAACCCCCTACAAAACCTTAAAAATTAAAAACAAACCAAAACAAACGAAGTATGACCCAACAACTAAGACATACTTCACCAAAAAGTATGATATAAAAATATGAAATGTCAAACAAAATTTCCCAGGATCAGGTCAGAAGTAAAGAATAGGATATTGGCTTTTGTATTTTTCAATTGTTTTTTTTTTCCCATCTAATATTCCTAAATAATCATCCTATATATTACCTACTTGAAATCATTACCAAGCAGTTATTTTAAAAGTATGAGTAATTAGACCAAATGCAACTCTCATATTTACCCAAAAGAAGGAACCACTACTAAGAATCAAAGCCTAGTAATTCTGTTCTTAACAGACAGGTGTTGTGTGTTCTGGCATGTTATATGAAAATCATTTATGAGAAGGACAGAAAAAAAATCAGAAGGTAGTTTTCACTATTGGAATAGATAAATGATTAAGCAAATTTTCTAACACCATGAAATTGTCAATACATTAAATGACCACCCTGAGGGGAACCATTTCTGGATGTTGGCATTCTCTGAGATGAAAAGAGACTGAAAAAAAAAATGTGATAGTAACAAAAGAAACAAATCTGGGTTGAAGGCATGAATATTCTTTATATAGGAACCAAACTTAAGCTTGCAAGTGCCGAGACCTTATTAGGCCAGAAGTAAATCAGGAAGCTAAAACCCATGTCAGGGAAAGTTAGGGAAAGATGGGAAGGCTGTGAGCCAATCACTAAAGCAGCAGCAAGACTCTGAGCACAGCAAGACTGTGCTCAGGTATAGGTTATCTCTGGCATATAATGTATCACCAGGTTGACAATTCCTCTAAGAAACTCAAACATTAGCTGTAATATGAGGTGCTTTAATAAATAATAATAAAAAACCCAGAACTGAAAAATATTTTCTTAGAAAGAGGTATATACTAAGATCTTATTCTGTAATACAAATACTCTAGAGTACTTAGGTATGAACAGCTCTATTTTCATTTTAGTCAACAGTTATAACTTTTTAAGCCATCTCACATTTATCCTGAGCTTGTGTTGAATTTCAAACTGACCAACTAGAGTCTGACTCATTTTTACTAAATCTACTCATGGTCTCAAAGAGGTAGGTGAAATTATCAAAAGCAGAGAATGAGAAAGAAAATACATACCAATAACTGACAGTAAGGTTAATCTTTACATATGCTAGAATACTATAAAGACACTAAGCATCCTACTACAGTGAAGAATTTCTTCGTGGAGGAAGTTAATCTGGCTTCTAATATTATCCCACAGTACTACACGCTTAAACATGGGGAGTAAAGTTCATTCTATTTCTAAGCTTGAGAGTTCATGTTTTAATGTGATAACTAAAAATTGCTTAATTGTTAACTAGAAAAAGGACATTTTGTAAGTAGAAGAGAAACAAAACCACATAATTTTAGCTATCTGTTTCAATCTCTTCGCACTAAAGGCAGGATGTTTTGTTTTTACTTTCTGTCCATGCATCTTCTCTGTTCGAAGAAAAAAAGGACCAACGGCAGAAAGCAACCAAAAGGGTGGAGTGACATGGAGTCTGAAGTGTCTGTAGAAAGTGGAAAACAGTCTCAAATGGAAAGTTAAGATACAAAGGGGTAAAAAACTTAAAAATAATAAACTTAACAGTATATCTAAGGGAATAGTGATTAAGAGTGTGGGCTTTGGACCCACCCTGCCTGGAATTAAATCCCAGCTCCTCCACTTACTAAAGTGAGTGGCCCGGGGCAAGTTTCGATAACCAATCTTTATCTCAATTACCACATCTATAAAATGGGGACAGTACTAACATATATCACAGAGAACTAGAGTGAGGATTAAATAAATGAATAGGTGTAACATATTTTAAAATAATATCTGGAACACAGTACTCAATAAACATGCTTCTATTGTTTGTCTATAATTACCAGCAATATTTTTTATCTTGAAAACATTGAATGAAACAATGACCTAGTACAGCAATTTTCAACTTTTTTCATCTCATGGCACAAACTGATTATTAAAATTCTGTGGCATGCCAAAATATGTATTTTTTGCCAATCTGACAGAAAAAATAGGTATAATTTTGATTCATTCACACCAGAAGGCTACTGTTGTACTGGCTATTGACATTTTCCTCTAAAGGAAAAGAGGCCAGTGCCCAACTAAATAGTCAGATATTGCATATTTTAAAAATTCTTGCACATACTGGTTGAAAATTGCTGATCTAGCTTGGTGAAACAAATTAGCAAGGAGAAAATACTGATTTCATTTAATAACATTTTTAGTAGTCTGGGATAATAATTTTGCATTATTTTTATTTTTCTAGCAATAAGGAAAACATTTATTATCATATTATCTGTTATTTTGAAATTAGTGAATAAAGCAAGATTTTAAAGTTCTAATAAATATTTGTTCTCATTCAATACTTTCAAAACAAAACAGCAAACCATGTGCATCATAAAGTTCCCATTTCTATACATGAAAATTGCTTAAAAATATACCTGCCAAATAAGCTAATAATTAATAGTTGCTTTCATTTTTCAAAAATTCACATGGGAAGCAATTTAAATCTAAAACCATCTCAGAGCATAGTGGCTAGCTTATTTTTATTTAGCAAGGACAACCAAAACTTGCTGTGTTGGGCTGCCCCCTGCAGGTCTCAATATACCAATTTCTTTTAAAGGGAGCCTATGTAAAGAAAACTCAAGAATATTGAGTTTTAAATTAAGAATATTAACATTAATGTGCCCTGACTAGTGTAGTTCAGTGGATTGAGCACTGGCCAGCGAACCAAAGGGTCACTGGTTTGATTCCCAGTCAGGACACATGCCTGGGTTGTGGGTCAGATCCCCAGTCAAGGGCACGTGATAGGCAACTACACATTGATGTTTCTCTCCCTCTCTTTCTCTCTCCCTTCCCCCATCTCTAAAAATAAATAAAATCAGCCCTGGCTAGCGTAGCTCAGTGGATTGAGTGTGTGCTACGAATCAAAGTGTGTCAGGTTCGATTCCCTGCCAGGGTACATGCCTGGGTTGCAGGCCATGGTCCCCAGCAACCACACACTGATGTTTCTCTCTCTCTTTCTATCTCCCTCCCTTCCTTCTCTAAAAATAAATAAATAAATAAACAAAACCTTTAAATAAATAAATAAATAAATAAATAAATCATTAAAATTTTAAAAATATATTTAAAAAAGAATACTCATACTATTGCAAAATATTATTCATTCATATGTTTGTTCATTCATTCAAGCAGGAAAGTCTCTAAGAAACATATATAAAGATACAGAGAGAAAAGAAATAATTCCCTGTTATCCAAGAATCCACAGGTAAAAGCTTACAGAGAAATGACATAGATTTCAACAGATCAACGGTAAAATACTGCAAAATAGTTTAAGAAATATCTATATTATACTACAATGCTGTGCATAGAAAAATAACTAGGCCAGAAATACAAGACCCAAGTTTTATTCCCATCTCTGCCACCAATATCCAGTGGAACCCTGGGTAAGAGTTTTGTGCAAGTTGTCTTATATCTAAAATTAGGAAGATAAATCAGATGATTCCTAAAGGCTTCTTTTGGTTCTAACATTCTATAGTCACAACTGTCATAATAAAATCTACAAGAAAATGTTTTAACACAAAGTTAAGAGAAGAAATAGTTTCCACATGGTATGAAGAGTTGGAGCACATATGAAGAAACCATGAAAAACTTCTCAGGGTCAATGACATTGGAGGTGAGTTTGGAAGCATTGTGGGATCCCTGGCTGGTGTAGTTCAGTGGACTGAATGCCAGTCTGCAAACCAAAGGGTTGCAGGTTCAATTTCCTAGTCAGGGCATATGCGTGGGTTGCAGGCCAGGTCTCCAGTTGGGGGAGTGCAAGAAGCAACCACACACTGATGTGAGTTCTCTCCCTCCCTTTCCCCTCTCTCTAAAAATAAATAAATAAAATTTTAAAAAGAATAAAAGAAGCATTCTGGGAGTAGAGGTTATTCCTAGAAGGAGTGAACATTGAAAGAAACTAAAACATCAAGCATGTTTGGGGAACATGTGATGGTATCTAGTTGGAATGTAGCTGTGTTTTTTTTTGAAAATCAAACTAATAAGAACTAAAAGAGCAAATGGTAAGAAGGAGATGAATACAAATGGTTCTGGTACATTACAACGTACAATTCTCGGAAACGATCAAAAGTGATTCCAAGGTATTGAGTTTAAGAACCTGAAGGAAAGTGGTCAAGAAATAGGGAACTGAAACAGTAAGAATAGGTTACATGAGTACTGTATTTTGCTGTGCATAATGCACACATTTTTGCCCAAATTTCTGAGGGAAAAATAAGGATGCACATTACACATGAGTATAATGATTACATATCATGGGTATAATAATCCCATGCATAATGCGCACAAAAACATGGGTATGTGTTATACCCATGTATAACAAAATACAGTGGGTATGCAAAATACAGTGTTTGGTAGTGACAAGAAACAGATTTTGGGAACCAAACAGAGTCTCACAGAGAATACTACACAAAGACCAGATGGTAGGACTATTTGTTAGCTATGTTCCATTAGACATAAAAATAAAAGCCTATAGGAAGCATGACAAGCCATCACTGTTGCTGATAAAATGATTCATAGCAAAATGGAAATGATTTAACTCAATAACATCTAATAATAATTCAGCAAATAATTGGCAAATTATTTACTATGTACCAGGCACAAAACTGTATTAAAAGAATTGCAGCCCTGACCAGTGTGGTTCCGTTTGTTGGGTGTCATCCAGCGATGTGAAAGGTCATGGGTTCGATTCCTGGTCAGGGCACACACCTGGGTTGTGGGTTCAGTCCTTGGTTGGGGCTCATAAGAAGGTAACCAATATTTCTCTCCCTCTCTTTGTCCCTCCCTTCCCTTCTCCCTAAAAATAAATAAAGTCTTTTAAAATAATAAAAGAACTACATATAGTCTTTATAACAAGCATGTAAAATATTCTTACCCTCTCTAACAGGTGATAAAATTGAGATCCAGAGACGTGAGGTGAATGCCCCAAATCACACAGCTAGTTGGGATATAAACTTCAATTGTCTAAACAAAAACTTCTCTAACTTAACCACTTGCTCTATCAGTGGATGTTACAGATTCAATTCTTCTAAATTTTTCAAATTTTCAATTTATTAGAGAAACTATGTGGAAGAAAATTCCAAAGTAATCAAGAATGTATGACTTAAAAAAGTAACCATCTCTCACTTATCGTAATATTCATGTTCTTAAGCAATATACTGGGTTAAAAATTTGATATTTAGAAATAATTAAAAAGAACAGATCTCCTTTCAAAAATCTTAGAAAATTCCTTAGTGTTTATTTTCTTACCCAACTTTCTACAAAATCCACCTACCTAAATTTGAAGATTAATAATCATTAGAAGTGGTGATGTTATCAGTATTGGTGGAATAAGGACCTTAAATATCCATTTCTTTGTAAGAGTAATGAGAACTCTGGCAAAACTGTCAAAAATCTGAACTTATCTATGACAAATAAGCAATGGAATTAGTAATTTAAAAAACTGCCCATAAAGAAACACCAGGACCAGATGGCTTCATGGGTGAAGTCTACCAATTATTTAAAGATTCAACACCATCAGAAGTGTTACATCTTCACAAACTCTCAAAATAAGAGTAATAGGGAACTCAATCTTATAAAGGGCATCTGTACTGACTAACATCATACTCAATAGTAAAAGATTATAAGCTTTCCCCTCTAAAATTAAAAAAAAAAAAAAGATGTCTGCTTTTCCACTTCTATTTTGACATGATAACTAGGGGTTGTGTTAGGCAAGTGAGGCCAGAAAGAGAAAGAAAAGGTATTAAAAATGGGAAGGAAGCCTTGGCTGGTATAACTCAGTGGACTGAGTGTGGGCTGTGAACCAAAGAGTCACTAGTTCGATTCCCAGCCAGGGCACATGCCTGGGTTGTGGGCCAGGTACTCAGTAGGAGGTGTGTGAAAGGCAACCACATATTGATATTTCTTTCCCTCTTTTTCTCCTTCCCTTCCCCACTCTCTAAAAAGAAATAAAATCTTAAAAAAAAACTTTAAAAAATGGGAATGAAGATCATTGGAAAAAAAGAAGTAAAACTATCTCTATTTGTAGTGACATGAACTACACAGAAAATGTAGATCCATTATAAGGAACCAGTAAAACAAAATATTACTTGTAATAGATAAGCTCAGTAAGGCTATACATAACACAAGATCAATATACAAAAATATTATTTATATACACTAGCAATGAACAATCTAAAAACAGCCATACCTCAGCACTTGTCAGCTTCAGAACACGTCAAACCCTATACTCAATGCATTCTGATGAGAAAAAAATGTTTCAGCACTTGGCACTTGCTCGAGGCTTGTCACGCTCACTAGAACTTGTATGAATCACAATACTGCCCCGCAAGTGAAAATGCTTTGACACTCAGTACTCGTTGGCTTTGGTGCTTGTCCTGAGTTCTGGAACAAAAAAACGAGTACCGAGATACCACTACACAATAAAACATCATTGAAACAAACCGAATACTTTAATAAATAGAAAGAAACCCTGTCTGGCCCTGAGTGGTGTGGCTCAGTGGCTTGGGTATCGTCTCATGGATGGAAAGGTTCCCTGCTTGATTTCCCCATCAGGGCACACGCCTGGGTTGCAGGCCAGGCCCCCTGTTGGGGGCGTGTGGGAGGCAACTGACTGATGTTTCTCTTCTTCCCTTCTTCCTTTCCTCTCTCTCTAAAACTAGATAAATAAAATCTTTTTTTTTTAAAGAAAGAAACCCTGTGTGTGTTCATGGATTGAAAAGCTTAATATTGTTTGTTAAGATAGCAATACTGAAAAAAAAGAAAGAAAGATAGCAGTACTACATAAATCTACACATTCAATACAATTTCTATCAAAATCCCACTTGCCTCTTTTGCATAAACTGACAAGCTGATCCTAGAACTTGTATAGAAATGAAATAAATCCAGAATAACTAAAATAACCATGAAAAAGAAAACATACTTCTTGATTTCAAAACTTATAACATAGCTATGGAATTCAAGAGTATGTAGTATAGGACAGATATATAATCAATGGAGTAATATTGAGAGTCTAGATATAAACCCATATGTTTGTGGACAATTCATTTTCAACAGGAGTGTCAACACAAACTAATCAGGAAAAGAAGTCTTTTCAACAAATCACTCTGGGGGAACTAGAACACATATCCACATACAAAAGAACGAAGCTAGACACCCTGCTTTGCATCATATACAAAAGTTAACACAAAATGAATCAAAGACCTAAATGAAAGAACTACAACTAAAATTTTTGAAGAAAACACAGGAGAAATTCTTCATCACCTTGTATTAGGCAATGGTTTCTTAGCTACAGTATAAAAGCATAAGTACCCAAAGAAAAAATGACCTGGACTTCATCAGAATTGAAAACTTTTGTGCTTCAAAGGACATCACCAAGAGAGTAAAGACAGCTCACAAAATTGAAGAAAATATTTGCAAAGCATACATGAAATAAAGGTTTAGTATCAGAATATATTTTTTTAAAAAAACTCTTACAACTCAGCAATAAAACAATCCAATTTAACAATGAGCAAAGGTTTTTAAAGAGATATTTCTCCTAAAATACACAAGTGACCAGTAAGCTCATAAGAAGATGCTCAAATCATTAGTCATTAGGGAAATCAAAATCAAAATCATGATGAGATACCCCTTCATATTCACTTAGGATGACTATAATAAAAAAGATGTACAATAACAAGTGTTGGCAGGAATATAGAGAAATTTGAACTCCCATATATTATCAGGGGGAATGTGAAATGGTGTAGCCAATTTGGAACAGTTCAGCAGTTCAGCAAATGGTTAAATGTAGCTACCATATGACCCACTCATTACACTCCTAAGTATATACTCAAGAAAACTAAAAACACATGTATACCCCAAAACTTATACACAAATGTTCATAGTAGTGTTATTAATAATAGTTCCAAAGTGAAAACCACACAAACGTTCACCAACTGATGAATAAATGAACAAAATGTGGTATATCCATACAAGGGAATGTTTTTCAGTCATAAAAAGGAATAAGGTACATGCTACAAGATGCATGAACCTTAAAAATTTTATGCCATGTGAAAGAAGGCAGACGCAGAGAGACATTTGATATGATTCCACTTACACAATGACAGACAGTAGATCAGTAGTTACCAGGGGCCAGGGAAAGAGGGAATAGGGGTGACTAATAATGGGGATACGATTCTTTTTGAGGTGATGAGAACATTCTGAAATTAGTGGTAATGTTTACATACCTCTGTGAATACATCAAAATTGTACATTTTAAAGGGGTGAATTGCATGGTATGTGAATTATACCTTAAGGAATTAGAATGAGTAAATTTCATGTGTTTACATTTGTTATATGACAGTTCTTTTAAAATTTTTCTTCGGAAATTTCTAAGCTCATACCTTATACTATGCCATTCTAGTTGTTTACTGCTATCTATAATAATGTCAATTCCTGATCAGTATCTTGTGGTGCAGAAGGTGCTTAAGATTCCAGCTCTATACTATGGAACATAATACAATAGTTATTCATACAGTACAATTAAGACAGGCTTGTCTGATAACTATACATAACACTGTAGCTATTCTTGTACTGTTCTAATTATTGTCAAGATATGACTAGAGACTGATGACTGAAGTACAAAACAGGATATAAAATCCTATCAAATAAGGGGGAAAATGAAGACAACTGTACTTTAGCAACAATTAAAGTTAAAAATAAAAAAATTCCATGAAGTAAAATTAGAAAAGAGATTAGTGGCAATTTACACTAGGGAAAAGGATAAGAAATCAACTCAAACCAAGCAGCAAAGAATTTTTTTTAAGGTAAATGCTAATGTTAAGGCAAAATCAAACAACAAAAACAATAAAAAGCAAAACAAAACCACCCAGAACTTAAGCATATCACAAGAACCTAACCTAACAAGGAGGGGCTTAAGCTGATTAATGTAGTTTGGATGTGATAATCATGTAAGAAGTTCCCAGGACTTTCCCCAGTCCACAATCTGATTGATTACCCAATTTTTAAACTTATGAACACATTTTAAGTGTACAGTTCAAACTGTAACAAACTGTTGCAGCTTTAAGACCACTGCCCCAAGTTACAGGACATTTCCATCACCCCCCATAGCTCCCTCCTGTCCCTTATTAGTCCATCTGCACCCTGCCCTTTCGCTTGGTCCTACTTTCTGTCTCTACAGATTAATTGTCTACTCTAACTTCAATAATTTAGCTTTTTAAGTAATGAAGATTCCAACTAATTTCAGAAAATAATTTTGAGAGTTAGCATTGAAATACAATGCAGAAAAAGGAAATTTTAAATTAAAGCAAAATGAAACCAAATAAATGGAATGTTGAACTCTACTTCTTTATTTCTTTAAAATTCAAATCATAATGCTCCAAAAGAAGTCTCCATTAATTGAACCAATCTATGCCTACAGATAATTAATCTCATACGCAACTGCTGAAGTGTCAATAAACATTTACCATCTTGCAAAAAGATAATATTTTATACTACACACGTGTATATACTATTTTGAGATAGATTTGTACTGTAGTCACAGTTCCACTGCTCACTAGCTGTGTGTCCTTTATCTTATCATAAACTTTTATCTTGTAGAAAAGATTATGTGTCCTATCTATACAAGAATGTTGTGAAAATCAAATGAGGTAGCATGAAAAGTATAAAATATAAAGCGCTATACAAATATAAGATGACTTCTTATTTTTATACATCTCATATCATTTTGTTCTACAACTTTACAGCAATAGTAGAGAATGGTAGTTACTGCCTAACAGAAAATCTACACCAGAATTCTGTAGTAAAAGTGTATGATCGTGACCATTATGTATAACTTATTATAAACCCCGAAACATCACTGCTTTCATAGGTGATTAGGACGTGCTAGTTTGTTCATCTAGTCTGTGTGTTTATCGAGCACCTATTACGTGGACGGCATTGGGAGAAGTGCAAGGATGCAGAGGCTCGGCTTCTCTGTGTTTACTACAGATTCCCCCACAGCTGCTGAATAAATGTTTAAGATACTCTAGGAAGAACTTAAATTAACTTCATAAACTGACCTCAGATTAATATCTATACAAAAAGACAAAAATGAATGCTATGTCTTCAACTTGCAAGTTATTTATCAATTTATAATTGTTATCTTCGCTTGGATCAGAAGTGATTTTAAGAACTGACTATCCATGTTATCCATACTTTGTCTTTAAACATGAGATACAAATCCTATTTTTAAGTACAGATGTCTCAACATGTAAGTTAAGAATCAGACATCTTTCCTCAAGGATTACTGTTATACAGTATTTTATATATAAAAAGACAACTGTACATGGAGGAGGTTCTGGGAGCTTATCGCTTCCCCTTCTCCCCTCTACTCCCAATTCTATTTCCTACCCCAATGATTTTCAACTGGTGTGCTACATGAATTTTTAAAATATTAGGCAATACCTGATGATTTAGTCAGGTGCACTGACCTCTTTTCCCTTAGATTGTCAAATTAAAAAATGACAACAGCTAACACAGCAATAGCCTTCCTCTATGAATGAATCAAAATTATTTTACTTATTTTTTGGTCAGATCAACAAAAACTGTATTTTTTGGTGTGCTGCAAAAATTTCAGTATATAATTTGTTTATGTGTGCCATGAGATGAAAAATGTTGGAAATAGCTGTCCTACCCAACACAGCAGGTCTCCTGAGCTAAGGCAGCTGCTGGGGTCAGCAGGCAGGTGGGGCCTACATGGAGGGAGCTACAGACCTCTGCCAGTTGATTTGAGAAAACCTTAAAATCTATAAGAAAACACAACGAAAGGCCAGATGGGGGGCGTAAGTAGATAACGCTTTACTTCCTCACACAACCAAAAGAAGAATAACCACCAACTTAAAAACAAAAAACCAGAACTGCCAGAAAACCAAACTGTATAGAAATCTGATAACCAATGAGTTGTTAAAAAAAAAACAAAAACATTCATCCAGACTGGTAGGAGGGGCAGAGATGGGCAGCCAGGGTGAAGAGGCTGTAAAGCAAGGCAGCAGCTGGAGGACCAGGTGGTCCCACACTTGAGTGGGGATGAACTGGAAGGAACAACTGGGGAGCAAGACAGACCACGCAACCCAGGGTTCCAGTGTGGGAAAATAAAGCTTCAAAATCTCTGGCTGTAAAAATCTGTGTGGGTTGTGGTAGTGTGAGAAATTGCTGGTTTCACAGGGGAGTCCACTGGAGGACCCCAAGGGGCCCTATAACATACAAAAACTCACCCACCCAGGAATCAGCATCAGAAGAGTGCAATTTGCTTGTGAGTAGTGGGGGAAGTAACTGAAAGCCGGACAAGAACTCAGCAAGCAACAATATTCCCTCTTAGACCCCTTCCCCACATACAGTACCACAATGCAGCCTGGTGAATACCTAAGGCTCTGCCCCCTAAAATATAACAGGTATGCTGAGACAAAGAAACATGGCCCAAATGAAAGAACAGATCAAAACTCTAGAAAAAGAACACAGTGACGAGGAGATAGCCAATCTACCAGTTGCAGAGTTCAAAACACTGGTAATAAGGATGCTCACAGAAATGATTGAGTACGGCCACAAAAGAAGTGAAGGCTATGCAAAGTGAAATAAAGAAAAATATACAGGGAACCAAGGGCTAAGGGAAGGAAACTGAGCCTCAAGTAAACAATTTGGAACAAAAGGAAGAAATAAACATTCAAATGGAACAGAATGAAGAAATAAGAATTCAAAAAAATGAAGAGACGCTTAGGAACCTACGGGACAACTTTAAACGTTCCAACATCCAAATCATAAAGATGCCAGAAGAAGAACAAGAACAAGAAATTGAAAACATATTTGAAAAAATAATGAAAGAGAACTTCCCCAATCTGGCAAAGGAAAAAATATATAAGCGCAGAGAGTCTCAAATAAGTTGGACCCAAAAAGGAACACACCAAAACACATCGTAATTAAATAACCCAGGATAAGGAGAGGATCTTAAAAACAGCGAGAGAAAAGGAAACAGTTACCTACAAAGGAGTTCCCATAATACTATCAGCTGATTTCTCAAAAGAAACCTTACAGGTAAGAAGGGGCTGGAAAGAAGTATTCCAAGTCATCAAAGGCAAGGATCAACATTCAAGATTATGCTATCCAGCAAAGCTATCCTTTAGAATGGAAGTGCAGATAAAGTGTGTCTCAGATAAGGTCAAGTTAAAGGAATTCATCATCACCAAGCCCTTATTATATTGAAATGTTAAAGGGACTTATCTAAGAAAAAGAAGATAAAAAACATGTACAGTAAAACAACAGCAAACTCACAACTATCAACAACTGAACCTAAAACAAAAACAAAAATGAAAACAAAGTGAACAACTAGAACAGGAAAAGAATCACAGAAATAAAGACCACGTGGATGGATATCAATCGGGAGGGGAAGAACGGTGGAAAAGGTAGAGGGAATAAGAAACGTAATTGGTAAGTACAAAATAGATGGGGAGCTTAAAAACAGTACAGGAAATAGAGAAGTCAAAGAAGTTCTATGTACGACCCATGGACATGAACTAAGGGATGGCGGGCAATGCTGGAGGGAAGGGGGCGTTATAGGGTGGAGGAGGAAAAAGAGGAGAGAAAAATGGGACAACTATAATAGAATAACCAATAAAATATACTTAAAAAAGAGCATACAACAAAATCTGAATAAGAAAAATGTATCATGTTCTTATGTGGGAAGATTTAATAACCTAAGAAGGTGAATTCTACCAAAATTAAAATAGAAATCTAATGTAGTTCCCCTTATAATCGAATAGGAAGCTGTGGGGAATTAAATGATTTAAAAAGTGTCAAATGGAAAAATTAATGATGAAGAATAATCATGAAAAGGATGAAAATGGGCTGAATTTTCCCATTATATATTAAAATAATATAAAAATAATGCTGGCATGAGAATAAACACACACAGAGTCCAGAAATAGATCCCAGTAGTCAAACTATTTTAATGTAAAACAGAGGTGGCATTTTTATCCATAAGAAAACGACAGTTTATATAAGAAGTTAATACACTATGGCCTGAAAGCCAAACTGTGCCCTTTGCCTGTTTTTGTAAATCAAGTTGTACTGGAACACAGCCATGCCCATCATCTGCAAACTGTCTATGCTGCTTTCAAGCTACAAAGTTATGCAGTTGCGACAGAGACCATCTGGTCTGCAAAGCTGAAAATATTTACTATCTGGCTCTTTAAAGAAAAAGTTTGCCAACCTTTAGTTTATATAATAAATGATCCTATTACAGCAAGCTATCACCTGGAAGAAAATACAGCTCTACCCTTATATTTCACACAATATTTAAAAACAAGTTCCAGATGAATTAAAGATTTACATATTAAAAAAAATCAATCTTACAAGAAAAGATAGGTAAGAAAAGTATATATAATCTGTAGATGTACGGGGAGAGGCCTTCTTAACAAAGAAAGAAATCCATACACAACTAAGAAAAAAATATACTTGACTAAAAAAGAGTTAAAAACCTTTTTATATAAAGATACTTTCAAAATGAAGACAAATATTATAGTTGTGATTATTTTTATAGTGTTTCACAGAAAAATGGTTAATATATACAAAAAAATAACCTCTATAAAACAATATAAATAACCTAGAAGAAAATACAAAACATGAGGCAATTTATAGGAAAACAAATCCACACGGTCAACAAAGGTGAGTGGACACACAGACTTACTAAGTATGAGAGAAACACTAACTAAAGTACAAGTGGGATCGTCTCTTTACATGTCCAAGAGTTGTTATGCCTATCGCTGATGGAGATATAGGACAGAAAAATACTTTTGTACCTTGTTGGTAGAAATCTGAATTCATATATTTTTGGAAAGTAACCTGCCAACATTTAAAAAAAATTTACATACTCTTTACTGTTTGACTCAAAAATCCATTCTTGGGTATCTATATACCATAGACCTAAAAGAATACATATGTGCTACTGTTTACTGCAGCACTTTTGTGGTGACAAAAACTGGAAACAAATAAACTGGAAATTGATTTATCAATAAGGAATACTAAACATATTTTAGTATGAATATACACTGAACATAACATAGACATTAAAAACAAGAAGTTGAGTACTACAATCCAATAACAAAAAAAAAAACCCAATCCGATTTTCAAAATGGTCCAAACATCACATTGCAGATGAATCACAGACTTACATATAAAAGTCTTTGTATATATTTGTCCAAAGATATACACATATTCAAAAAGCATATAAAGTGTCCTGGCTGGCGTAGCTCAGTGGATTGAGCACGGGCTGCGAACCAAAGCATTGCAGGTTCGATTCCCAGTCAGGGCACATGCCTGGGTTGTAGGCCATGGCCCCCAGCAACCACACATTGATGTTTCTCTCTTTCCCTCCCTCCCTTCCCTCTCTAAAAATAAATAAATAAAATCTTAAAAAAAAAAGCACATAAAAAATACTCACCATCACTAATAAGCAGGGAAACACAAATCAAAACCACAATGAGATACTACTTCCCACCCATTAGGATGTCTACTTAAAAAAAAAAAAAAACCAGTAAAAAACAAGTGTTGGTGAAGATGTGGAGAAAATAGAACCCTTGTGCACTGTTAGTAGAAACATAAAATGGTGCAGCTGCTATGGAGAATAATATGGCAGGTTCCTTAAAAATCTAAAAATAGAATTACCACATGAAAGCAGGTTTTCAAAAAAATATTCATACACCCATTGTAATAGTTAATTTTATATCAACATGGTTGGGCCAAGCTACCCAGAGATATTTGGTCAAATATTATTCTGGATATTTTTGTGAAGGTGTTTTTTAATGAGATTAATATTTATTTATTTTTTAAAAGATTTTATTTATTTATTTTTAGAGAGGGGGAAGGGAGGAAGAAACAGAGGGAGAGAAACACCAATGTGTAGCTGCCTCTCATGTACCCCCTACTGGGGACCTGGACCACAACCCAGGCATGTGCACTGAGTGGGAATCAAACCTGCGACTCTTTATGATTGCTGGCCAGCACTCAATCCACTGAGCCACACCAGGCAGGGCTGTATGAGATTAATATTTAGGTTGGTTAACTCGAAGTAAAGCAAATTACCCTCCATAATGGGGATAAGTCTCAACTAATCAGTTGAAGGCCTTAAAATAAATCTCTCTCCACATTCTATTGGTTCTGTTTCTCTGGACAACCCTGACTAATATACCCATGTTCATAGCAGTATGAACATATTTAGTTCATATTTAGTCACAATAACTAAAAGGCAGAAGCAACCCTAGTGCCTGTCTACTGATAAGTAAAATGTGGTATATATACATACATGCTGTAACATGGATGAATTCTGACAATACGTTAAATGAAATAAGCAAGTCGCACACAAAAACTTTATGATTCCACTTATATGAAGTAACTAGAGGACTCAAATTCATAGCTGTTGTTTATAGGGTAGAGTTTCAGTTTTCAAGATGAGAAGTGTTTTAGAGACTGCACAACAATGTGAATGTACTTAATATTACTGAAGTATACACTTGTAAATGGCTAAAGATAGTAAATTTTATGCTGTATGTATCCACAACAATTTAAAAAATTAAAACAATTTAAAGAAAGGTATTATAAATAACTCTAAAAAAATTAAGTAACATGTGATCAGCTGTTGAACAGAGAATATTTACATTCTATCCTGCTAAAGATATTAAATATTTCTGCACAGTTCAAAATGTATTACAAATTACTCAGTGTTTCTTTTTGAAATGACCAAAAAAATGAAATTAAAAGCAATAATATTCAGTTTATTGCCCAATTGAAGTCCTTCCTCTTGTCCTTTGGCCTTTCTTCTAGATGTTACCATAACTAAAGTAGAAAACAATGAAAAAAACAGAATTATAATTTCTTACCAAAACCTCCACATTACTGGAGGAGGAGGAATCCTAACAACACCGTAATTCGCCACACATTTCTACTGTCCTCACTTTAACTTTATCAGAAAATAAATCCTGGTGTGGCTCAGTGGATTAAGTGCTGGTCTGTGGACTAAAACATCACTGATTTGATTCCCAGTCAGGGCACATGCCTGGCTTTTGGGCCAGGTCCCCATTTGGGGACAGGCAAGAGGTAACCAATGGATATATCTCTCACACATCGATATTTCTCTCCTCTTTCTCCCTCCCTTCCTCTCTCTCTAAAAATAAATAAATAAATAAAATCTTTAAAAAAATAAATTTAAATTTAAAAAACAGATTTAAACAAAGAAAACAAGTCTTGTTTATCAGCTTCATGTTTCTGTTTAAAACTAAAAGCATCCTCTGGATTTATTTTAACGTCCAGAATAACTTATAGTACAGAGTAGGTAATTAAATACTCCTTATTGAATAAATATGAACAGATATTCAAACTATGGTCTGACGTTTACCTCCGCAGCCTTATTCCCACCCCCCAACTCTGGGCTCAGACCAGCAGGTTGCCCTTATCCTTACAATGTGCCCTCTGCCTACAAAGGTCTTCTCATCACTCTCTGACTACCTGAACTCCACCCGCTTGTCACATCTCAAGAGATGTAATACTTCATCAAGGAAGCCCTCTCAAACTAGATCAAATTCCTCAGAGGAGTTAGACTTCTACTGAACTATCTACCTCTCCTTCACAGTGCCAGTCACAGCTGTGATTTTATATTTGTTTATATACTTACATGGGTGTTACGCGGTATTAATCACTACCTGGATCCCTGTGCACAGCACAGCGCAGCATGCAAATATGTTTCAGTAAATGAACTTACTGAATTACTGAATGTATAAGACAAACTTTTATTACACAAAGTACATTGGCAGGTTAACATTTATAAATCCATTGCTTTTTGGAAAACAAAAATAATGTGCCAAATACTCGCCCTGCAAGCTAAATACCAATGCCTAAGGACCTCACAGTCATTGTACAATCTTTTTAACAGAGATCTTCATTAATCACCATCTGTTTACACATGCTATTCTAAATAACATTTTAGTTACATTTCTGAAACACTTCCTGCCATTAACCTCATCTCTAGAATACTGGCTAATATGAAGCACCTGGATTTCAGGCACACAGACTTGAAACTCATACACCAAACTAAACTGTTATGTAAATGACAGAAATGACACATTTTGATCTGTAAGGGGTATCTAGACTATTTTTGGATTTATTTTACTTTTACCACTAAAACTCTGTCACTATATTATAGTCATTTTGAGCTCATGATAATTGATTATCATGGGCACATGAAAAAGAACTAAAGTTTTCCAACAGTCTGTAAAACAGTCAGCCTTTAAACAGTATCACCAGTTAAGAGATTTTCTAGGTTTCTATCAACTTTATTTGGTCAAGGTGGACTTCACTTTTTGGGATAATTATGTCCTAAAAATTACATAGTCTTAGTTTTTATAAGTAAAATAATATTTGTTAAGTTTCCCCTAGGTCTCAATTCTAGCACTTCCATTTTTCATTTGTGTGCTACTGAGGAATTGACTTGAAAGTCTCTCAGCTTCAGTTTCCTTTATATAAAATCAAATATTGATCCTTATATCATCATAAGACTGTTTTGAGGCTTCAAAAGATAAAATGGGCTTAACGCAAGCATGCTCGGTCCCCTTCCTTTTTACCCCTTGCTACAGAGGAATTCTATTAGGATTCTGCAAAGAAAAAAATAACTACTTTAGCAAAATTATGACCTTCGTTTATCTTATTAAAACTTGAATTTTCAGATTTTATGTAAATTTACTTACTATCTTAAGGTTTCAAATAGTACAGGGATTTATGTCTAGCATGTTAAAGAAAGAGGTACAGATTAATCAAAATGCAGCCTAAGTAAAAGCTATGTAAATCAATGGAGTATGCTAACCACCCAAACAAATCAGCTGTGAAGGAGTCGGGCAACAGAAAGCTGTGTCACTGTTAGATCACATAATTAGGAAAACGGAAAGCAGAGCCCACCTTCCTTTGGTTAGGCAAGCATGAAGAACTGAAAATACAAAACAGGGTCGGAAAAAGCCAGGAAATGAACAACTGGGAAAAATTAAGGCTCCTAAATTTTATACTCACTTACCTATCTCACTTCCAAAATTTTAACAAATTCAAGTAAGAACCAAACTGGAAATGGGTAAAGCCAACAAGAAAGTTATATAAGAAAGAAAACCTCAGGCTCTGTCTCCTATTTGAGGAAAAAATGCACATTCATCTTGACACAGGAAAGATCAGGCAGCAATCTGCCTGAACACGGGCCCCACCTGGCAGCCACATCTCATCAAGCAAATTTTGAGAATTCTCTAGCTTCCCACTTTCTATCTAATTATAGAACTCTATAAAAACCATTCTCTCTCTCATACACATTCTCTCTTTCTATCCCCCCTCCCTCTCTCTCTCACATTCTCTCTCTAAATCCTCCTGTGTTATGACACCACAGGAAGAGGTATGGATACAGCTGACAATTTTTCCCCAGAAAAGAATGTAAATGTGAAAAGGAAGATCTCCTTTCTGTACAACTGTACTATTATTCTGACCATAATTCCTATATTAAGTAATAGTATAACACACTTTTCCCATAGGAGCTTAAAGTATTTACCATACAGAAACTACTGTGTAGTTAAATATACATGCTAGAACCCAACCATCCATATAAGTGCTGAAAGGCATCTGTCTCAAATCGGTCCTGGAACTCTTGGGGATGTCTGCGATGTATTTTATTTAACTACTCCACAAATAAGATACTTTACTAAACTCTGAGAATTCAATATGGCACAATCATAGGGAGTCCATGGTACAAAAGAATAGCCCTGAATTAGCTATTAATTATTAAGGAACAATTTACTGAATTAACAAATATTCACAAATGCCTACTACACGCCAGGCACTTTTTAGACCCTGGACACACAGCACCAACAAAACAATTACTCTGCCTTAATAAAAAGATGAACTGGCTGAAAAGTATAAATTTCATTTTTAGTAGTGAGTAGAAGTCATACGGCACCATAACGACTTGGGTCAAACAGTGCCATAAAGAAAAGGGCTCTTATACAAATGAGGAATCTGCTCTGAAAACAGGAGTTTAAATGTTTTAAAAAATAAGAGCATCACTGATACAATGACATATTGGTCACACAGCTTCTTTAAAAACAGCTGCAACCAGATGTATAAACTCCCCCAGTCACGCCCCTTTCATTGTATGGATGAGGAAACAGGCCTGGCGAGACTGCCTCCTGTGAAAACACAGGTGTCAGTGTCAGGCCTCCCGCAGAGCCTCGGCGGCCTCCTTCTAGTTCGTTGCTCTTCTAGGAAACAACTTTTTTCCCAGGGTAACTGCTTCATCCTTTTTGTCTCCCAGTATTTTATAACTTTCTGAACTCAGTGAGGTTTACATGTAGTTACCAACTGTCAAACTAGGACACTGAAGCAAAAAGAGGTCAAAATTAAATGTGATCTTGATCACGCATTGTTTTCTTAAGCAACCCTTCCAATAGCTCTGTTCTGCCTGTTCCTACTCTTCTCCCATCATTTTAGTTAATGTAAGAAGTGTTTTTTGTTCTTCAACTGCTACAACAGCATTGCCCTTATTAAAACCAGCATCCATCTAAAATCAAGGAAACTCTGCTAGCTTTTCCAGTTTTGAATTATTTGATCTATGAAGTAGTTTTTCAGCTTTAAAATTATGTGATCCTTGATACTTTTAATACCCCAGGATTCAATTAAATAAGTACTTATGAAGCACTTACAGTGTACAAAACCCTGTGCTAAGTCCTACTACAGAGATATTTTAGAAAACATCTGACCTTACCTCAAATATGTTACTAGTATGTTGAGGCTATTAGTGTATCCAGCCAGGGATGCTAACTCGTTCTGGAACTATCTAACTTGGGCAAAGCACTGAACCTGTACAGACCTAAAGAGAGAAGTAATTTTCAAACTGTGTTTCGGAATTTCTATAAATAAGGTAGTCACTGCTATAACTACTGGGCCCAAGAGGAGAGAGTCAAGCTACCCAAGTCAACCCCATTGGTCCCCATCCACCCACCCCTTCTAAGCTCAGAATCAAAGGGGGTTGTGGCTTAAAAAAAAAAATTTGAATTCCACCCAGAAAACTTAAGGACTACTCTAAAATTCTATGATAACCTGCTGTTTTTAGCCTATATATGAATCACCATTATTTATGTCAGTGACGGTGAAGAAATTCCTGTAAGATTTACAGACTACAAAAAAAAATCTTACCCACTATAAATATTATACTTAGTCCATAAAACCTGACTCTATTTTGGCTTTTCTCTGTGAAATAACCCAAGCATATCATTACTGAACCCAGTTCTGAAAAACTATCCTACAGGTTCTTTTAAGGAATACCTAGGTGGTGAGAACAGAATCATCTAATGTGAGATAATTCTTTTCTCAGTACACAACTAAGCTTCCTGCAGTCTATCTTGATTTTTTTTTTTTTTAATGAAAATACAGGAACTGTTCTATTTGGCCACTGTGGAACAGAACAGTTGCCAAAACTGTTAGATTCCTCTTCTTGGCAGCTAGCTTTACTCCTTGCTATACAGGGAAGACTGAGACTTTCCCATGTGATCAGAACAAATCTTCCCCTCCTTTCTTAACAGTTCTCTGCACACCTCTCCTCTGCTGGCTTCACCTTTACTGGTTAATTCCAATTCTCAACTGCCATGCTTCACTGATTATTTTCCTTCTTATTTGATAGACACATCCTCCCATAAAACAGCCTAAAATTCTTGTCTGTCTTAACCATCCCAATACTTCACCGAATGTTTTATGATACTGTGGATGAAACATGGCTTATGATACATTGTCTTTAGTTATCACTGAGTGACACTTTAGGAAGCAGTTTTATGGAAACTACAATTTTTTTTACTGTAGGTAAGGTATAAAGGATTTTGCCCCGACCCCTCTAAATGAAATTTCTTTCCTATATAATGCCCAAGAAGTTTAGCTTTCCCTGACAACCTAGTAGGTTATAAAAAGCTAGAGGTCAAATTTGCAGGTCAATTTTACTAAATTTGAGGGTTTCACTTATTCATAGCTTATGTAATTTCATGCTGAATTTCCATTTTGTTTTTTGTAAAATGTCTCAGATTCTTCAAGATACAAGATAAAGTATAAATAAACAGACTGTGGTATTTCCAAACCCACTGTGTAATAACTGTGCTTAACAAAGTGACTTGTAGAATTAAAATTTTATTTTCCTATTAAAAAAGGAAGAAGAGGTAGAGTGTGACTAATTAGATAATGTGGTCTTATTCCATTGGGCATTTTTCTCACTTTATGAATCTGTGAACTAAAATAGTCTACCTTTCATCATGTTAATGAAATCAATGAAAAGTAACCTTAAGTCAGAAACACCTTTCATTCTTTGAGTATACTGGGATTTTTGTTTCCTCGTTTTCAGTTAGACAATTTGTTTCCTCTACATGATAGTTCTACAAAAGATTTGAAAATAACTATCAAAGTAACTATGAATAAAGACTGTGGGACACTGACAATGGCTACAAAGACAAGTTATGACACTACCTCTTTGAGTGGAATGGAAGTTCTGCTAGAATAGAGAATTTGGTATTATATTTCCAATTCCTATTCTTAACTTTTTTTCATAATAGGTAACTTGCTTTCTGTAATACCATTTATTCAACAAATATATACTGTTTGCTATATGAGAAACACATAGGAGTTTTAACATACTCTATAGAAACGCGCAGTTTCTTTACCCCATGAAAGGGTGCTTGTTGTAAGGAGTACCTATCACCTATCTTACTGCACGACAATGAAGACTCTTGATTCTTCTTATCTGTGGTCTTTGCTTATAGCCACCACAAACACTGAATTAGCAATGCTGAACCACTGCTCCTAGGGGAGATACAGGGTTGGGTTACAGCAAACCTCTGGTCACATGTTCTTCAACTGATCAATATATCACTTTGTTTTACGTGTGTTTTTGTATAAAGACAGCACTTCAGCACTGTGCAAGGGAGCTATTTTTAATACCAACATCACCAACAAAAAGCAGAAAATGTGAAAAACGTAGCACTAAGTAGAGTCACTTGTTCACAGTGTGAGAGAAGAAGCAAGGTGGCGACAGCAAAGCCAAGAATGTGTGTACTGGGCAAATCAAATTCCTCGTCCCTCTGCACAGGTCCACAATAGACAGCACTGCTGAGTCATCTGTGGGTTACAGGTGAATTTTAGCAAGCAGGCAAATCTGCAAATACAGACTCTGTGAATAATGAGGATCAAATGAATATGAGACAAATATTTCAGAGCAGTCACTCATTTGACTGTCACCAATGGAAAGAAATCTGGAAAGCCCTGAGAAATACTATTCAGTTGCTATGCAAACTTAAAAGAGTTTTGGACTAGACTGCTTTAAGAAGTAAGATGTCTGAGGCTTTTGTAAATTGTTACTGTCAAAAATGTTACTTCCTACCTGATATATTCTAAAAGGGATGTAACGAAATCCATTTTCTTCTGCAGGATATTCCATGAGTTTCCGATTGATGGCCCAAAACTGGTCAAATCTGTCTGTAATGATAAATTATTAAATATGAATAACATTACCATTTAATACTTCACATGAAGAGATGAAAATCGTTAAACATTTACCTTAGAAGTTTTTAAAAGGGCATCACTTGTATGCTATTTTTTCCCCTTAAGCTTATGCTTCTTTAACTAAATATAAAGATAGAAAAAATAATTTTTACATTACTGTTTCTTCTTCCTAGATAATTCACATACACATTTTTTCTCGTAAGAGAACCCTAACGGATTATGACTACATGTGTTATCAAGGCAAAAGACATCAAAAACTTCAGATGGTGGACGTCTTGATAGCCTTTATTCTACTCCTATGTCTAAACTATAAAGGCAACAGCGTCAAGTGACCTAAATTCTAACCAGAACTTGGTTAAAGAAACAAAGTCAAAGCACCAAACCCAGTAAACATGAAACAGAAAAAAACCCCCTGATAAATTATAGAAAATGCTTTGAAAGAAATGTGAACAAATGTTAACTGACTGCTTAAACTATACCATTTTTAAATTTTCAGGTTCAATTTTTTAAAAAAGCCCACTTCACTTTGTCCATGGGTCCTTTATACATGTTCCTTGATTTGACCCTTCCCCTTCTTTCCCGTTATTCCTCTTCCCCCTCGCCTCTGGTTACTGTCAGTTTGTTCTTTATTTCCATGTCTCTGGTTCTATTTTGCTCACTCAAAGGCAAGAGGGGTGGAGTGGGGGATGGGAGAAATGGGGGGAGTGGAGGGAGGACTGAAAGTGGAAGGTGGGAGTGGGTGGAGCAGGGGAAAGTAATGGGGGGGAAATGGGAACAACTATAATTGAACAATAAATTTTTTTAAAAAATTAGAAGCAGAAAAAAACCGACTTTACTAAGATATAATTCACATACCATAAAATTGATCCCTTTAAAGTGTACAACTGGGTGTTCTTTTAGTACATTCAGAGTTGAGCAACCATCGCTAACACCTAATTTCAGAAAATTTTCATCATCCTCAAAAGAAATCTGTACCCATTAATAGTTATTTCCTTTCCCCTTCCTCCATCCCCTGGAAATCACTAATCTCAACTCTACTCCAGAAATTTCATATAAATGGGATCATACAGTATCTGCTCTCTCTCTCTCAGACTATATTTCCAAGGTTCATTCATGCTGAACAATGTATCAGAACTTCATTAATTTTTTTATGGCCAAATGATATTTAATTGTATGGAGATATTTCTTTTTTTTTTTTTTACCTGTTCATCAGTTCATGGAACATTTGGGTTGTTTTCACTTGTTGGTTACTATGAACATTCTGTATAAGTTCTTGTGTGGATGCACATTTTCAATTTTCTTGTATATATACCTAGGAGTGGAACTGCTGAGTTAGACGGTAACTGTTTAACTGCCATATAGTAATTACAACTTGAGGAACTGCCAAACTGTTTTTTCAAAGAGACAGCACCAATTTACATTCCCATTCAGAAATGTATAAATGTTCCAATTTGTCCACATCCATGCCAACACTTGTCATTGTCCATCTTTTCTATTATAGTCATCCCTAGTGGGTGCTACGTGGTATCTCCTTATGGTTTTGATTTAATTTCCCTAAGGATTAATTATACGGAGCATCTTTCCATTACTGGCCATTTATATATCTTCTTTGGAGCCATGTCTATTAAATCTTTTGTCTCCTTTTTAACTTTTTTTAATTGTATATTATTAGAGTCCCTTATGTATTCTGAATATAAATCCTTTATCTGATAAAGGATAAGCAAATATTGTTTCCCATTCTATGTATTGTTTTTTAACTCCTTAACTCACCCAGAATTCTACATCAAAATAAATTATTGTTTTCTTAGAATCAAATCTCTGTACAGCACACAACAGCTCCAGAATTTCAGATCAGTCTGGTAGTAAAGCATATTCGCTACTATAATACTAGATTTGCCTCAATCCAATTGCCTGGCAATCTATCCATTCCCCTTAGGCCATCAAACTCATATAAAATAGTTTGTTTCTTCTTACACCCCTGTCCTAGAAGACTGTGACAGGCTCTAGGCTTCTCTACTCTCATCCTCAACTCCAATCAGGGGAAAGGCTGATACTGCACTAAAACCGGTATGACAGGGGATTTAGAATCCAGTTAGTTTACTGAAATTTCACAAATGACAACTAAGGTCCAGGTTGTTATGAATTTAATACAGAACCAACACCAGACTCTTGGTCTTCTGATTCAAAGTCCACAACCGTTTCAACAGTTGGAACCACAAAACTGCATCTTAATGTTAAGAAGAGCCCCTCTGACCACAGTTCTTTCATATATGAATCAATTGTTCTTTCAATGCTTTTTTACTCACTGCCTCATCATTAATGATCTCTAGCACCTACCTACAATCCATGTATAATATATACTCTTGAGTCAAAGAATGAATAATAGGATATTATGTATTGAATTTTTCATTGGAAGTTCTGGGATCTGCCCTGGCTGGTGTAGCTCAGTGGATTGAGCACAGGCCTGCAACACATGTTGCTGGTTCCCAGTCAGGGCATATGCCTGGGTTGTAGGCCAGGTCCCCAGTGGTGGGGCATGTGAGAGGCAACCACACACTGATGTTTCTCTCCCTCTCTTTCTTCTCTTTCCCTCTTTCTAAAAATAAATAAATAAAATCTTTTTAAAAAAAGTTCTACATTCTATTCCTAGGCTTGCAACTACATAGCTGGTGTTCAGAAACAAATCAATTGAAAAGTCTACCCTAATTCACTCCTAGATGAAACCAAGGCATTAGATTAAATAGCTTCTAATGTGTCTTCTAAAAATAAAAGTTTATAATTACTAAATACACACTCTTTTCTTAAAATAGAACTTGTTAAAAACCACAAGAAAAACTTTATAAAATGAAAGACTTAGACTGTTCTTAACAGGGGGGAAAAAAAAGAAAACATGGGCTAAAGCAGTGGTTCTTCAGCAGGTAAGATTTGGTTCCCCAGTAAGTCTGGAGACATTTTTGGCTGTCACAATTACATACGTGTGTGTTACTAGCATTTAGTGGGTACAGGTCAGGGAATCTGCTAAACACCACACAATGCATAGGACAGCTCCACACAACTGAGAATTATCTGACTCAAAATGTTAACAGGGCTAAAGAAAGGAAAGCAAATACAAACATACAATAAAAAGTACAGGAAGGTTATCAGCAAAAGTTTTTATATACTCATCTGGCCAAAAACAAACAAACAAACAAACAAATAAACAAACCCACCTTGGAAAAAGGAACATTATTGTGCCCATTATCAATTTAATGACTCAATTCCAAAGTCACCCTTCAATAGATGCACTGCTATAAAGTCTTTAAGCACCTCTGCTGTGACAAGCACACTAAGCTTCCTCAGTGTAAGGTGCTCAAAGGACACTGCAGGAGAATGGGGCTCTTGACTGTACAGGCAGGCACACTGAAGGTCCCCTGCCCCAGTCAGCAACCTGATTTCCTACAGAGACCCATAGGGGTAGCCTGACCATGGTTCCCCACAGAGCTACCACTCCCTCCGCACACCCATGACCTGTTCCTGGTGGCCTGCACTCCACATTGTCCTGCTTGCCCAGTGATGACAGACCAGCTCTAATCAGGGTAAAATAGTAAATTTTCCTACTAATCCAATGAGGTGAACTTGACCTCCTTCAACAAGTTCTAAACCCAGCCTTGGAAAGGGGCTCCTTGTAAGGGTGACCTTTGTTTCTTAGCCGTAGGGAACCATATACAGTCACATTTTTGTCACTCTTTTATCAGAGTCTAATAATTCAGTACATAAAACTTACCCTGTTTAACCCTCTGTGTGGTTTCTATCTCCAGACCGAACCCAGTCTGATACAACTAAGTTTAAAAGGAATGACATAATGAAAGATCTGCATTAATTAATATTAGCTTTTACTCTTCTTATAAAAATGTTATGTTCTTATATAAAATTAGGCATTTTCTCAACAGTACAAAAAAACAGTCCAGCCATGAATAACCTTGTTAAAAGCAAAGTTATTAACAAGAAAGACAAAAATAAAAGGAGTTCAAAGAAAATCAGTATTGAATCTGAGTGTATAACCAAATGTTTTCACACTGAATTTTATATTAGTGTACCTCTTCTATCCCCTAGTCAATAATTAAAACTAGATATCCCTACCTTCCTACATACTAGTGGATGAAGAACACAGTGACTTGTTACTAAGCAATATTTTTTATTTTAAAAATTAAAACTATGCTGTTAGTTATAGTTAAGTAGTAAAATTGGTTATTTGTTTTACTAGCCATAAGGCAGTACTAACAAGTGAAAGAAGCATGATGGTTTTAGCTGTTCATTAAACTATAAATGCAGGTAAATGTACATCAGTTTCAACAACTTTCAAACTAATTTAGATCTAATTCTAGAACAATAAAAAAGCAACTAAGGGAGAGAAAATTAAACCTATCAGTAACCTATCTTATTCAAAGAATGGAAGTAGAGAACCTACATACTTCTTGCCAGAGCTATTAATAATATGACCAATGAGTTGGTTTCTGTTTTTTAAACTTGACAGTCATTTAGGAAGGCTACCAGATCAAGGATCACAAAATTGAAGGACTGTCCTATAAAAGTCAATCATTTAAAATAGAAAAATATTAAAAAGGGAATTCTTCAAAACCCTGGTGGACACCAAATTTTTCTCACTCTCTTGATTAAGCTTTGATACTGGTCTTAGAAGTTAAAAAAAAATCCAGAAAAAATTAGTAATCAATGATCTAAGAAGCATATAAGAAATCAGGTTAATTACATGTTATTCTTTGTTCCTCACCTGGAAACAATTGAAGGAAAACAGTGACAATTTTAAAGTATGTATCTGTTCTTTCACTTGAGCTCTATGAGAGTTAAGACCTGAAGATAAAAGAATTTTTAACATTCTCACACCATAAATGTATAGGTGACACGAAGGACATCTATGTGACTGCTACTCAGCCACAACACTGCCACTGGCTGAAACCCTCCGACTACAGAAAAGGGGTGAAACGGCCTCCCCGTGCATACACTATCTGCTTCCTGCCGTTAATGTCTGTGATGTCAGAAAGAACAGATTTACAACACCCCACATAAGTATCGGATCGTGACAGCATATAAAAAACAGACTTAAACGTTTCTTTGAAGAGAAAAGCAAATGGTTGAAAATCACAATGAAGGGAACCACTCTTTACAAAATTTGCATTTATCAAATTATTCAAATCACAAGTAGTCGGGTAATATATATAGTACTTTGACCTGAAGCTTTCAAAATATGTAACAGACAACACATCCAACTACAGACCTATCTGAATTTGTTTCTTCGTATGTAATATGCTAAGTATATTTGAAAAACAAAACAGGAAGGGAAAAAAGAAATAGCAATTACTGGCAGGGTGCCTAATGCAGGTGTGACCTGTATTTTGAAATTCATTTGTCTCCTGAGTCAAATCAAATACAGAGAACCTTATGTTAATAGGACAGTGAGGCTGAACCATGGCGAGCATTCTCTTATGACAGCACATCCACTGGTGCTCAGATGATGCACAATAGAACTACACATACATTTCTGAGTCCTTCTGTTTCAGGTATAAGGCTACAGAGATATATCTGTAGGGACACCCTAACCAAAGCAAAGAAGCCTTGAAAGGATTCAAGGGCCCCTGAAAATTCATCACGAAGACAGAAGTAGGCAGGATCAGTGTGAGGGCCTCTACATTAAGGCCAAGAGTGCCAATCTTGGAGAAGGCTAATCCTTACATCCTGTTCATAAACACTAGTCTTGGAGAAGGACTGCACCCTGGGGAACTGGTTGTTTGACACAATCAAAAGAGTAATGAAACCTGCAACCCAGGAAAATTTTGACCTGGACTATCACTGTCTCAGAAAAAGACATTTATTTACTCCTTTGCCCTACCGAAGTGCTACAAGTCTGGAATACTGGTGTCATGGAGAGTAATCAACATACATATTTATTCTTTTAAAAAAGATTTTGTTTGTTTATTTTTAGAGAGAAGGGAAGGAAGGGAGAAAGAAAGGGAGGGAAACATCAATGTGTGGTTGCCTCTCATGTGCCCCCTACTGGGGACCGGGCCCATGACCCAGGCATGTGTCCTGACGGGGAATAGAACAGGCGACCAATGGGTTCGAAGGCCAGTGCTCAATCCACTGAGGCACACAAGCCAGGGCAACAACATACATATTTAGAGTGCAATTAATTCTCTCTGTATGCACTGCTACAACTTTTGTCTCTCAACCGAACCACTGTACAGCCTCCCAATTGATCTCTGCTCTTCCACTTGTATCTCTGCCTCATGGCATCCAGAATGTGCCTTTAAACACAAACTGAAATGTATCATTAATGAATATACATCCAATCACTTTTCTAATGGGTCATAAGAAATAATGCTTTATGATGTACTTTAATAATATGGTTATTTAAAGTTTAGTACTAGAATCATTATTTTAAAAAACAATCTACTGCACCTCCTTATTGCCTGCAAACGGGGCAAATTGTTCCCTGCCCAAACTCTGTGCACAAGTAACCACGATGTCAGTAATAACATATGTCCATCCCAGGAAGCAGGGTTTTTTTAGCTGCCTCTCACCCTCCTGGAATGCAGTGTTTCCTACACTCATCTCAGGTCTGCCTACCAATCTGCTTGCTTACTAAGCTCCACATTACCCTGTTTTTCTATTCTGTCCCTAGAGACATCAAGCTCATGGCCCTATCACAAGTTTAGTAGCTTGAAGTCCCCTACTTTTCTAATCTTCATATAGCAGCTTTTTTCTCACCATTCAAGTCTCAAAAAAGTGTCACCTCCTCAGAGATTTACACCTCATAATTCCAGGTAAAGCATTATTCTATTTTCTTCTAAACACTACCCTATTGTTTAATTATTAACTATCTCTCTCCCCAAACTAAAATATAAGTTCCATAAGGGTTAGGTATTTGTTTTCAGCCCTATAAAGTTCCTGGCACAAAGTACATGCTCAATGAACTTTTGTTAAATGACTAGATAACTAAATGAACGAATGACTTAGGCAAATGGAAAAAACAAAAAGTAGAAACCCCAAATGTAGCATAGCAGAGTGGAAAAAGCAGACACCCTGGAGCCCCACTGTCTGAGTTTGCTGCCTAACTTTGCCATTTACCTTGAAGAGGCTGGGGTCAAAAAAATTAAGAGTGTAGGTCACGTGTGTCTGAGAGATACAGTCACCACTAGTATGTGCTAAAATGCAAAAAACAAACAAACCCCCCTGTAAATTTGCATATTTATATAATAAAATACATGTTTTTTAATTTATTTTCAGTTAGTCTAGAAATTATTAAACAAAGAAATATGAAAATATAAAGAATAAAAATGTTTCTTTTCAAGGAATGGAAACACAGATATTGTTAAAAGTTACAACCAAAAATGTCTTTAACATTAATCAGCATCTTCAATAACTGGCTTTGCAAACGTTTGTAACGGACATCGCAGACAGTGTTGCTGTGCTCAAGGCATAAACACTTTCCACAACACTTGCAAAACTAATTTGATAAGCAACCCATTTTGGATGCATAGCAACTAACACATCTTTTGGTTATAACACGGGTTATAACCAAACTGATAGCTTAAACGTTGTGACTTAACGTAAGTACAGATAGCTAGTTATGACTTTGAACTTACGCACACATTATGTATAACAATATTTAAGAAAAGTGTTTGTATCTCTCAGATCAGCAGTGACTTCCTCGGGGTTTAATGTCTGGGTAAGTTTAAGCAGGATAGTTTTAAACTTTGTGTATCAATTTCCTCATCTGTACAATGGAAGGAATAAATGAGTAAAAATATATAAAATACTTATACAGTAGTATCTGGCACAAAGCAAGCACTACATGAGTGCCTTGTCTCTCAGGCTGATGAGGGTACTAAGCTTCTAGATTCAGCAACAAGGTAAGCAAAGGGTAAAAACAAGTACGGGAAAGTGTTTCTGCCTGAACCCCATCATCACAGGATTGCTGGAGTGTTGAAGTCTGGCTCAGGGCCAGAGAGTCTGCACCATTCACATCAAATTCTATGTGAATCCCACCTCCTGGAGTAATGCAGTTGAATAACCTTTGCCAGACGTCGTGGGGAGAATAAGAGCTGTAACACAATCCAGTTGCAAAACTCTACAAAGAACACCAAATTCCCTTCAGGTCCCGTTTTGCTTCCTCCAATCCTTTCAACTACCACATAAGGCCCTACTTTATCATTCTGTGGGAACAATTTAGTTGCCATTTACCTTTCATCAATTTCAACAGCACTAGCCTCCAGCTATACCTTGAAATAGCGGTGGGGGCAGGAATGGTGTTCCAAGAACATCTAAGTGAACATCTGGGGTGTCCTCCAGTCTTGGCAGGGTGACCCGAGTTCCACTTCTACCACCTTTAAGATCTAACAACCATTCCTTCTCAACCCCTTGCTCTCCTAACATGTCTTAAAATATTAGGGAACAGCAGAGTGAAAAAAAAAAAGGATTTTCTTATAAATCTAGGAAGAGGCTCACAGTTGTTATACCTTTATAGCATCAGTCTACAAATGGAGCCAGTCAATACTAGTTACTTTATAAATGGTTAAAAAAATTCTGCTGGAAACGTAAAGAAAACTAATGTCACAAGGACTGAAAAAAGCAGGCTGTAAATTTTAATTTCAATATCACAAGCCAATAAACCATTACTGCAAGTTACATCTTTAATGTATTCCAAGTCAATCCAGTAATTGATTTTATTTTTAAGTAGACAGAATTCAATTACTGTATTCCAACCAATTAAGAAAAGTTTATTTCAAATTTATTTTGAAATTGAGCCAGTAACAACATAGATTCAGAATTCAAAAATTTCACAATGTAAAAAAACCCCAAAACCCCCAGCAGTCTATGTGCTCATCTTAAAAATAAAAAAATAATCTTAAATTACACTGCAGTCTTCACTTACTCTGAAAGACAATCTGTAAAAAGTATCTTGTTTGCCAAAAAAAGATTTATGGAGCTGTAGTCGAGTGGCAGGCCAAGACTGATTAACTAAATGTGTTCCTGTATAAATCACCTGTAGATTTATAACCAATAATCTGATTTATTATGACTGTAAATTGAGAAAATGTTTTTCCTCTTAGGCTAAATTACAGTTTACCACTTTCTTAATTCAGTCAGCCAGAAACAAATTTAAGGAATAATCAAGCTCATTTTCACTTACTCAGAGAGCATTCCAAAGTCATAAGACAAAAACAAAAATCTGTTTTAATTTCCAAAAGACAAAGAAATAGATATTCCATTATATTCACTGTCTCTTTGTGGTTTATTATGCAGGATTACTGTTTTTTCCAATGCAAATCACTCATGTTTCTGGTGAGAAAATGTAAATGAGAAAATCCTATTAATAATTACTCATTGACAATAACAAAATCCTTTTAAAAAGATAGGGGGCACCAGTGCTCACTGGAGTAATGCAACATTTCTCAGCATTAGGTGCTCACTTTGATCACCTTGAGGAGCTTTAAAAAAAATACTAATGTCAGGCTCCCACTCTAGACCAATTATTGCAGACTCCCTGGCAACTGTACTTTGGGAAGCTCCAAGCTGATTCTAGTATGTAGTCAGAGTTAATAACCTGCAGATGAATTAAAAAATTACTCATGTTTGAATCAGAGATCTAGGTTCAAATCCTGATCCCACCTCTTACTAGCTTAGCTCTGTGAGCTATTTACTCATTTTCAAAGTTGATAATGTTTATCTAATTTTGAGGAATCACTGAGATAATGCATACAAAAGTATCGAGGCCTGAGACACCACAGTAATTTAGTAAGGGTAATATAATTCCAGGTCAATTCTGTTCTATTTCAACTCCATCAAACCTGCCTATGGTGGATACAGGAAAAATATATCTTGTAAAAAAAGCTCCCAATTTGCAAACAGTTCATATTATAAAGATCCAGTTTAATTGCGGGCAAGAAAGAGTAGAATGAAAAGTGTGCTCAAACAAGTTTTTACTTTGTAGGATCTGCACAGAGGTAAATCTATCCAACAATATGCTCCTATTACGTACCTGAGTACTGAGAGGTTTAACGAACTAAAATACAAAACAAACAAAATAAAACACACAGCAGGCTTTATCCTTCACTTAATATGTAGTTGGGGAATCCAAATTGACATAAATAAAATTAACATAAGTTTTAACAGGTCTAATTGGTCCTTCACCTTGAAATCAGTAGTGCTTGATGGTTCAACTTCTCCCCAACCTGCCCCCATCTCCTCAAATGCAGGCGACTAAATGCCAGATGCTAACAAGCATGTTAAAGGTTAAGCGGGTGAAGAAGTGGTACTAAACCAAACATGCTAGAGTAAAAAGTTGTGGATTCTAACAGTAAGAGGACCTCAGAGATCATTTTTATTAATAACAACACACCTGGACAGAATTTAGGCATTTTTAAAACCCAGTGTGGTTTTTACGTTACTTTCACAGCATTTTACTGGGAGGAAACTGCAGTTCACAGCAGGCACCCAGAGTTCACAGTGTGTAACACACTCCTGTGTATAATGCACACCCAAGTTTTTGGCCAAACTTTCAGGAAAAAAATCTTTTGTGTTAATTTTTTAATTCAATTTTTATTTATTTACATTTAGAAGCAAAACCGATTACCATATGCCAGAGTATTATTTTGCATAGAGGTATCATTACTGCTTTTTAGAGTTACACTTTTAACGCATTAAGTATAAATAAAAGAATTAAAAACATTTATATAGAAATGGAATTAGTATTACCCATGTATAATGCACATCCTTATTTTCTCCTCAAATATTTGGGCAAAAAGTGTGCATTATATTTGACAAAATGCAGTACATATTTGCCTGAGCTCACTGAGCCAGTAGACTCTCAGGGACACTACCATATCACAGAAAATATGCAGTAATAATTCTATAAATGAAAATACTACTTGCTTGGTAAAACTACAAGTTGAGTCAGTTTAATAACTTATGATTACAAGAATGTGGGGAACCTTTAATGAATGGAATGCTCATATTATCAAAAATTCTAGAGTTTTATACTTCAAAATTCATGGTAGTGTCAGGTATAACAGTGAAGGGAACCAAAGTTTTGCCACCCCAAAACTTTGCCTTTTGGGATATTAATTTTAAACTGATTTTTAAGAAACAAAAGACTCATAAAGAACCCTTGACTCCTTCTCTTTCCTGCCCAAGAGATTCAGGTGGAAAGGCCAGGTCCAGGAAGGGAAACAGCATATTCACCTTACACCATTAGAGAGGCAGGCTCCAGGCACTGGCCTACCAGCTAGATGCCCCCAGGCCCCACTGTTTTCTGGGTTGGCTAGCAAGAATTTGCCTGCCACCTTTGTCCTGCTCTTCCTCAGCTACCTGTAAATTGTCTATTCCTTTGAAATCTCAGACTCCTACCCTCCTTCCTCCTTCGTCCATAACAGCATATAAACTTCATACTGCCTCATGCAATTGGGGCTCTCAGTTTACATGGCACCCTGACTGTGCATTCATATAGTAAACTTTGTACATTTTCTCCTGTTAATCTGTCTCTGTTAATTTGATTACTGGCCCTGTTAGAAGAACTTAGAAGGTGAGAACAAAAGTAATTTTTAAGTGACCACAGTAGTTTCATCATCTTTGGCATTTATACACAGCAAAAACGAAGAGTTAGCAGTCACTGCTACCGGAATAATATTTGCTTCAACATGTTCACTAAGTCATAATTTTTTTATGAGAACCAGGGAAAATGCACTGTGATAATCAATGGAAAACATCACTTAATTAAGAACTACCTCTTAAAAGAAGACAAGGACAATGATGAGTGAAACTGAAAAATCATAGTTGAATTTTAGCCAGTAGGACTACTGAGGTGTTAATTTATTTTAACAACTCATTCATTGCCAAAACAAAGTTGATTCTTAAAATTATACGTATACCTCAAAAATACAGCCCACTGAATATTTTGTAAACTATACTTTATAACTTCCCATAATGAGTTTATTTTGGGTTAAATATTATTTTAAACATACTCAGTAGCTTTTAGTGATAAGTGATATACATAATGTATTCTACAAGGGACAAAAATTTAACCAGGATTTCCAAGAATTCTAAGAGTAAAAACAAAAATACAGTTAAAATTAGAAATGATTCTACTTGTATTTATCAACTTATTCACTTACAACTCAAATATCTGAATATTACACAGTATTCTTTTGAGTGTATAGTAACATTCTTTAAGTGTAACATCAATAATTTGATAAATAAAAATAATGGGAGGAAAACTTCTAAATGTAAAGCTTTTCCCCTAAACAAGTCTATGAGAAAATGTAAGACATAGATTAACAAAAACAAGAAGACAGATTGAGAAAAACAGCTACAGATTCTTGAAGTTTAGTTATGAGTATGGCTTATGGTAATCTGAAATAAAATAAAATCTTGTTGATTTAATATTTTATGGAAATTAACTCCAATTAAAAGTACTTTGAGATATTTCTGTCCACTGTTAATGATAGAAATAAGCTAGATGTTTAAAAAAAAAAAAAAAAGGCCAGGGAATCAAGAACAGTCTGAATTCTAAATGGACCCTGTGGGAAAAAATACTTAAGTAGAAAGCCACTTTGAAGATAAAAATCAGAACTTGACTAAACATGCTCCACCTTAGATAAACGAATGTATTTATTTTGTACTCATTTTTTTTAAGGGGCTGATTTTTGGTGTTTGGATTAAAACCTTGCAGCTCTCAGAATGTTAATTAAAACACTAGTATATGTTAATATTTAAATATGATGTTCACATAAAAGAATTTCTGAATCTTCTATAGTTTTTAAAGCAATAAGAAACATGTAACGAATAATAAGGAATTAGCACTATCATCAAATTGCACTTACTTCTTTGGTTCAGGAAAAGACATCATTAATACAGAGAATTCAGACATCCAGAACTCATTTTCACAGCCACTAATCAGGACTGGTCTGTCTACGTACGCAGAGATGGAGTAAACAGAATGTCACAGAGATAGGGTGGGAGGTTGGGAGAGGAATGGCTTAGATTCTGAAATTCTCAATAAAGTAATTGCCACGTCTTTGTTAAAAAGTACGTGAAATAGGTAACTGGGAATAAGTCACACACGGGCTAGCGTTAATTACAGACTGCTGAGCTAAAATGTTCTTCTGGCCATCTACGTAGATAATGATAAATGAAGGAAAATGAAAGGCAATGAAGGAATGTGTAGAGACTAGGTAAGATAATGAAGGAATGGGTCAGAGACTAGGTAAATTTGAATGAGAGATAAGAAAGACAGAAATGTTATTAATGTATGCAAAACTAGATCAAGTGCCACAAGGAAAGCTAGAGAGGGAGAGGAAAGGAAGCAAGGAAAAGACAACACCGGTTACTTCAAAAATGTAAGCACAAACAGTCTTACTGAAATGGTAGCATACTATTGATTCATTTCTCCTTTAGTAGTCACCTCAGCAAAAATAAAATAATCCCCATTGTCCAGAAACAATTATGTCTAGGTTTACATACAAGAAAGAGTTAACTGGTTAAAATAACTTTAATTTGTTTATATGCCAATTTTCTTTTTTTAAGGAATATACTTTCAAATATAGTCTAAATGAGTCATTATAACAACTGAACGTACTAGTTCTCAAGGGCTGAGCTAGTGAAACAGATGAGAAACTTTATAAATGGGCTGGCCCAAGCTCCACACTTTCAAATTATCTCACAAGGCTGTTGTGGTTAACAGTGATAATTCACGTGAAATGCCTAGGATAGAACTCGAGGATCCAACAAGTGGTCACCACTTCACTAAAGGAGAAGCAATTCTATCTGTTAACTCTACCACCTCACCTCTCTTCAGAGCAGGGCTTCTCTAATGGGATGATTCTGCCTCTAAGGGTGTATTTGGGCAACGGCTAGAGACATTTTTTTTTTAAGATTTTATTTATTTTTAGACAGGGAAGGGAAGGAGAGAGGGAGAGAAAGAGAAACATCAATGTGCGGTTGCTGGGGGCCGTGGCCTGCAACCCAGGCATGTGCCCTGACTGGGAATTGAACCTGCGATGCTTTGGTTCACAGCCCGCGCTGAATCCACTGAGCTACATCAGCCAGGGCATAGAGACATTTTTAACATCATGATCCAGACTGGGAAGTAGTGTGCTACTGGCCTCTAGTAAGTTGGCAGAGGACAGGAATACTGCCAAACATCCTATAGTACACAGGACAGCCCCCTCTCTTCCCCAACATCAAAGAATTATCCAGTCCAAAATGTCTATAATGCCAAGGCTGAGAAATACAGCTCCAGAGCAGTGGTTCTCAAACTGAATTTAGTCATCCCAATACCTTGCTAAACCGCAGGCTGCTGGGATGCCCCCGGAGTTTGGTTCAGTTAGCCAAGTACATTTCTAATCAGTTCCTAGGTAATGCTGATGCCTCTGGCCCACTGTCTACACTCTGAGAAAACTGGGTTAAAGAAAAGTGATGAGGAGCTAACTGACAAAACAAATATTAGGAAAGTAAATACATCTTAGCTATTCTCTCTCTTAAGGAGAATCATGAAATTAAGTTTGAAACAAAACATTCACTCAAAAACAAAGTAAGTTAAACTGTATGTGCATATACACATTGGCACAGGTCTTGGCAATGATTTTTTGAATCAGACACTGAAGTAACAAAAGCAAAAAATAAACAAGTGGCATTACATCAAACTAAAAAGCTTCTGCACAGCAAAGGAAACCAGCAACAAGCAAAAAAGCAACCAACCAAATGGGAGAAGATATTTTGCAAATGATATTTCTGGTAAGGGGTTAATATTCAAAGTATATAAAAAACTCATAAAACTCAAGAGCAAAAAAAGAAGAGAAAAAAAGAAGAAGAAAAAAGAAAAAAGAAAAAACCCCACTCCAATCTTATTAAAATGAGCAGAAAATCTAAAAGGACATTTTCCCAAAGACGGCATACAGATGACCAGCAGGTACATGAAAAGATGCTCAACATCATTAATCATCAAGCAAATGCAAATCAAAACCACAGTGAAATATAGCCTCATACCAGTTAAAATAGCTATTATCAAAAAGATAAGAAATAAGAAGTGTTGAAGAGGCTGTGGAGAAAAGGGAGCCCCTGTGCACTGTTGGTGGGAATGTAAATTAGTGCAGATACTACAGAAATTAGTATGGAGGTTCCCCTAAAATTTAAAAGTAGAACTACCACATGATTCAGCAATTTTACTTTTGGGTATTTACTGGAAATAGAAAATGAAAACACTAACTAGAAAAGATGTATGTTCATTGCAGCCTTATTTACAATAAACAAGATATGGAAACAACCTATGTAGTACATGTATACAATGGAATATTATTCAGCGATTTGTGACAACATAAATGGATCTTGGGAGCATTATGCTTAAGTGAAATGAATCAAAGACAAATACTGTATGATTTCACTAATACGTGGACTCTAAGAAACAAAAAACAAGCTCACAGATACAGAGAACAGATTGTAGTTGTCAGAGACAGGAATGGAAGGGGTCAAAGAAATGAGTAAAGGGGGTAAACAGGTACAAATTTCCAGTTGTAAAGTAAATCAGTCCTGGAGATGTAATGTAACACATGGTAACTATAGCTAACGATACTGTATTGGTATTTGAAAGTCACTAAGAGATCTTAATAGTTCTCATTACAAGAAAAAAAAATGTTTCTAACCATGAAAGGGAAGTCAGCTAGACATTGTGGTGACCATTTCTGCAATATATACAAATACTGAATCATTATGTTTTACATCTGAAATTAATATTAAATGCCAATTATACCTAAATCTTAAAAAATTAAAACAATATTTAAAAATAGAAAACATTTTAAAATAAGTTAAACTACATATGCATATGTACAGATGTTTGTGTAAATTCAAACAGTAATTATGTTCATGGCTCCCAAGAGTGAAAATCACTGATCAGACAGATATTTGCATTTCCTCCATATAGTATACCATATTCATAAGTATCTCAAACCTTCTCAAACTTAGAATAAAAATGACAGTATGTTAGCATAAATTTTTAAGTTTTTTAACTAGATCAAATATAAATAAAACATACAACAGTCTTTTTACTATAGATGATAAGAAATTTTATTTAAAAGGGCATTACAAACTAAACCTTTATATTCCCACAACACAAGTTCACTAAAAATATTTTCAATTATTCATCAGGCTGCAGACTGAAGTATCAATTGAGTCATATATAATTATATATATATCAACTGAATCTCATATACAAAATGTTATTCTCTACCCTTGATGAACTCTGGGACATACACCATTCACTGTTATTAAGAGACTCTTCGCAATAAACTTACGTGAGTATAATCTGTAGTGTATTATGAAATTAACTGTCTAAATGGTTTCATCAAGTTTTATTATTCGTGATGTTCACTGCCAACTACACCCAGAGCACTGTAAGAAGAGGCTATGATCCAAAGTATTACCAAATTTATTCACTTAAATCATGTAATTTTCAACAGCAATATATCTCCAGAAGCCTAGTAAAGTACCTTTATGGTTTTATATTAAAATGCCAATGCATAAATCCATCATTATTTTTAATTACAGAAAGTGAAATATTAAGAGATTGATTTAAAACATGTAAAATAGTAAAATGCTTGTTTGTTCCACAGTAAAACTTAACTGAATGCTCAAGCAAGTTACAAATTTGCTTTAAGCAAATTCCTCAAAGTTGTGGATTCTTGAATGCCACACACACAGCTTCAGACTGAACTTATTCACCTTATTGTATTGCAAGCAAAACAACAGAAATGGCAAACTGCTGTATGCAGAAAGAAAAGCCCACGATGATTAGTGGGTACGGGGAATTGCCAAACGTCCACGATATAAGGGGCTTTTCCATGTCTCAGTGCTGTGTATTACTAGGAAGATTAAAAATAAAATAAAGATGGCACTTACTGTAAAAGTAAACAAATATGAAATTAGAAGCTACAGAATTTGATTCAAGTCTATTAGGCTTTCTCCATCTACAGCACGCACACTACTTAATATCTGACTCAATACATCTCCACATGAATGTCTCAGAGACATTTCATACTTTTGAACCCAAAGCTTACGTTCTCAATTAAGCTTTGTTCCCTATCCCAAACCTATTCTATACCTAGTTATGTCATATCACAGTATAAAGCACCACTATCCATCTAGCTGCCCAAGTCAGAACCCAAAAATGATTCTTTCCTTTCTTTCACCCTAAACTGACATCCAATCTAACAATAAATTCTGTCAATTCTACCTCTGGAAAAAAAAAACAAACCCAGACCCATTGACTTTTCTCCATCTCAACTATTGTTACTAGTACAAAGTCCCTGTGCCCCAATGCATCAAAAGGCCAAAACTCAAAATACCAGACCCTGAAGTAAGGAAAGGCTTACTGATCGAGAAGACACTAACTGAGAAGATGGGGAGACCTAATCTTCCAATCCATCACCTGAAAATACAGAGTTCAGGCTTCTTTTATGTTGAGGGAAGGGGAAGTGAGATGGGCAAGAGGTGATTGACAACCATATACACCTGGGTGCCACCAGGGGTCCAAGGAAGATTGTGCAGCAGGTTCCTGCAAATCTTTGATAAACATTCATTATTTTTTTGTACATACTTTCCTTATCACCTCGGTTATAGGCACCTTCTGACAACAGACTATTTTTGTAAAACTCAAGCCACAAGCAGAATTCCTCTAATGATCTGCATGTCTACATGCAAGACTAAGCAGAGGCTCTTAACCTAAAGGCCACAGGAGCAAAGCAGGCCTGAACAAGGTGGCGTCAGACAGGCCAAGCATTTCATTCTGGTACATTATTCTTACCCTCAAGGCCACCGTCCTCTTATTCCTGGACCTACCACTAGCGCCTGATCATTTCCACTCTTGGCTCCCTCTTTCATTTTCCATGCAGCAGCCTAGACATTCTTGCATCACATTCTACAACATCACTCTTGCAGACCTTAGAATCTCATGTCTCTTTCTTAGCTGTCTTTCCACTACAACACCACATATTTCTGGCAAGTTATTGATTACCTTCCACCCAAGTCCTACTTAAAAGGGTCGGGGAGAAAAGGGTGGCAAAGGGGTTAGAGGGAAAAGAGAAAGGGGGAGAAAGGGAAAAAGAGAGAAATTATGAACACTACTTATTCTTCCAAGAGGTCCTTCTAAAGTCAATTGTGAATAATCGTCAGAATTAGGTATTTGTTATTACCACTTTATAGCCCTTGAATTTGAGTCTTGTGAGGTTTTAATACCTTCACATTTATAAGGAAACTCCAGCTTGCAGAGAAAAGTGACCTGCCATGGCCACACAACCGATAACAGCTGGCAAATAAAGATCAGGTCCAATGTTCTTCTCTGAGCAATAGATTCTCAGTCAAATATTTACTCTACTACATGCAACTGATGAAAACAAAGCAATGTAATTACGGCCCAACAGTCTCTGTCATACAAGCCTCCAAAGAGCTAGAACCACTGAATTTACCTTTTACATCACCTACCAAACAAAACTTTCAAAAGGTTATGACTTGTTATAAAAATCATCTTTAACTAATTGCTTTGTCCTTTAAAAATCAGTTTTAAGTTAGAATGGTACACTAACAAATTAATTTCTTTAAAATGTAACTTAGCTCAAAGAGATGAACCACACTTTAGAAACAATGTTTATATTCAACATATTTAGCAGTCAAAACTTGCATTTACTTGAAGGTCTATAGAATTTATGATCCCAACTTTTCTTTTTTGGTATATACAGAAAATTAAGGCTGAAAACTAACTCCTACATTATAAATATTTTTTAGAGGTTTCCTCAAAATCTCTAGCTTACAAGAAAAACAGCTTGATATTTAATAGAAAATAGCCTGCATATGTGAAAACTGCCTCGTAAATGATAAAAACGTTACTTTCTTTTTGTGTGTGTGTGTGTGTGGTCACTAACTCTGTTGCACAAGGAAGTTAAATACTTTTCTATCTAAAATGAAAACCCCCAAAAAACACTGAAAGGCAGCGTTTGTCCTAAATGAGTTTTCTTGGTTTCAAAAGCTTTTCTTATTTCTCTTTCACAGAGATCTGAAAAATTAAAATTAGCATTTGAAAGTATTCAAAAATTGTTTAAATAGTTGTTTAGTTGTTATGTTCTACAGGTGCAGTTCTGAATAATAAACTTACTATCTTCTGTATCTCAATCTTTACCAATTTGCAATTATACTAACCAAAAAACGAAATATCTGTAACTTCACAAATTAATAGGACTTTGTTTTGGATGGAAAATTCTTTTTTTTTTATTTTAATCATTGTTCAAGTAGAGTTTTCTCCCTTTTACTCCCATTCCAGCCCACCCTGGATGGAAAAATCTTAAACATAAAGTCTATTTCAGTAAACAAATTCAAACAAGGCACTTTTCTTATTTTATACTAGTATTAAACTATTCATAAAAAGCTATCAATGTGACTTCCTTACAGTATTAGAAAGAAATAAAATGAAAGTCATTCCATCAATATTTATTTTGTCTACTCTATGTGAAAGACTAGAATAGGTGCTGGGGATACCCAAAGGTGCAACACATTTCAATCAGGAGAAATTTATGTTCTAGCAGAATACATAAAGTATAACTACTCCAGAATGTGATGAAATACAGAGCCAAAGTGCATATAAATGAACGTGGAGTGATGACAGTATGAAACGACAGTTCTTTCTCCACTCGTCGGCAAGTTCCGCGAACACAGGATCCATGTCTGTTCTACCACTGGGGGGTGATTACTAGCTCCAAGTCTACTGTCAGGCACATGTTAGATGTTCAATATTTGTTGGCTAAAAAAATAGGGAAGGCTTCACATAGGTGGTAAAAGAGATGAGCAAAAAACATAAGTAGGAGTGACACAGACAAAAAATATGAGAAAGAGCATTCTATGCCGAAGGAACAAATTACTACTACTATACCCACCTTTCATCAATTTACCTTAATGTAGATAATAACATTTTCTACAAACAACTTTCACCCAGTTAAAAATGTTCTAAATGAATAAACTCTCAAGGTCTCCAGTATACACAGGATACCATAAATAGTTTTGAGCGTATAAGCCCTATCATTATCAGTATGAAAAAAAAACAAACATCACAACTACAAAAATAATTTATAGCTAAATATAAAAATGGAATAAAATATATTTTAACCACATACCAGCTTAAGTCAAATTTAATAAAGCTGAATTTGAAAAGTAATTTATAAACTTTAATAAATAATATGAGCTAAAACAAAAACAGAGAAAGGTTAATTTTATTCTAAAAAATATCACTAAGGCAGTATTAAACTAAGTCTGATACATTATATTACATCAAGTTCTGAATGTGTGACATTTTGAGTCATGCCTTAGGTCAATAATAAACATTAGCTGTTGGTTTGATCAACCTTCTATGGGCTGACAAATATTTTCTAAAAGTGTCAAAGATAATAAACATTTTAGGCTGTGGGCCACATGGTGTCTGCTACACCATGCTGTTGTAGCATGAAAGCAGATATAACCAATACATGAATGAATGGGTGTGGCAGGGTTCTAATAAATCTTTATTTATATAAACAGGTGTTTGGCCCTTTGTTTGCCACTGTTTGCCAACCCCAGTTCTAGAGTCTCTAAGTGACTTCTCAATAATTATGTTTATCAAGACAGCTATGCTTCCTTTCAAATGCTCTAAAGACAGTAAAGACAACTATAGGAGAAATAGATACTCTCTTATTTCACAGATAAAGAAATTGAAACTAAAAGAACTGAGTGATTTGTCCTAAAAAGCTACTAGGTAGAGCTGGTACTTAAAAACCAGGCCTTTGTTTTCACAATTCGTAACCATCACCCTCCACAGCCAATCCTCCAGTACCCCAAATGAATCATTTCAATCTTTTTTAGAATCCTGTGCTGAATCCCCAAGCAATCTATAGCTGACTCCTCACATTCACAACAGAGTTCAAGAACATCTACTTAAATGTCCATTTAAATTATTTACTTCAATTCCAAAGCCAAATTATTCTCAGATCCCTGTTCTCTTTAGAAGATTCCTGTCTTCTTCCATTTAGGCAATCTTCTGATTTCACAAGTCTCCTAAAATGTCACTTCATCTTCAAACAGGCAGCAAGGAAAAGGGAAATGCATACCTTAAGGGATTGTAAACCCTTTTAATCATCTCATAAAAATTTGGGTATTTAGTAATATTAAATGAGGTAAAAGGCCTTGTGCCTGCCTCTGCAATAATCTAGTTGATAAATACCACAGGTACCAATATGAAACTAAGGAGTAACTCCTTACAACTCAGGTCAAATCTAAGAAACTTAAAAATGAGAAAATTTAATTTACAGTCCATAGGGTCATAAAATATGTGACTTTTGTATACTGAAGTCACATAATACTCTGTATTTTGTGTAATGGAAGTTTAATAAACACTAAATAACTACAAACACCTCTTTGACATGGCAACAATATAGTCTAAAAGATAAAACTGGATCACATCTTTCAAATTAATAGTTCTTTTCTGGGGGGCGAAGGGAGGCTTCTCTTTTATTCTAACTGTTGTCATGAAAGACAACTTTATATTGGACTAATGACCTGTCCAAAAACCACCATGAAAAATGGACAAAATACAGGTAGTCCGTGCTTTGCACGGACTGGAAAAGCGACTGTGCAAGATATAAACATACAAAGTGATCTTGACAGTTAATGGGAAAAATTATGATTATTCTGTGAGCTTTAAAAAAAACATAAAGAACTCTGATGGTTATGAATGTATAGAAAAATGAGAAAAATAGTTAAGACTAATATTTATTTAGTACACAGTAATATAAAACATTAAAAGCACAAAAAATTAAAGTGTTTTCTTTGTAAAAAAACACCAAACTTAAGTGTGTTTGAATAGTGCTTGCTTCCTTGACATGAAACTTACAAGAAAGCATCTTTCATAAACTGTGGTAAACTATCCTAAGAGTTTGAATCAATTCCTAACATACTATCATCTGTGCTTTCAATGTCATGAAATATCTGTCCTTTAATGAGTGTTTTGCCAGCATCACTTCCTCTGAGATAATGTAATCATCACAACCACTTTCCACATTTATGTGGGAAAGTTTACCTGCACGAATTTCCTGTCCTAAAATGGGTGCTGCTTTCTAAATCCTCTGAAATGGCAGTAGTGTCCACATTATCACAGTCAGCCATGTCTTCTCTAATTCCATTACATTCTATTCAAATTTCACTCCCAGAATTATCACTTTTTCTTTCTACAACATTTTCACCTTTTGGGCCAATTTTCTCTTTCAATTATCCAGTGTTATAAAATGTTCCGTGGGTGTATCACTGGAGACAAGGAGGTAGCATTACATGCTTTGCTGTCTGTGGATGAAAATAACAGATACATAATGATGATTCACTGACAGATGTTGAAAAGTAAAGTGATTGGTCACTGATCATGATGCATGTGTATTGTTACATAATGATCTGTGGATTGAAGAGCTAGCAATACAGTTTGCACTTTATGTAATTATTCAGTTAATATATACATGGCAAATGAAATTTGAACCATATTCTTGGGAAACTGGTGGTGTATTTTTCTTTTCTTAAGTTTGGGTATAATTACCATGTAACATTATATTAATTTCAGGTGTATAACACAATAATTCAATATTTGTATATACTGCAAAATGATTACCACAAAAAGTCTAGTTATCATTAGTCATCATACAAAGTTACAAAACAACTTTTTTTTCTTTTGATGAGAACTTTTAAGATTTACTCTCTTGGCAACTGAGAATAGTACTATTTAACTAAAATCATGCAAACTGGACTTTTGCAAAGCAAGGACTTCCTGTACACAGAACTGTTTGAAGGCACTGGAGGGCAATAAGTGCAGACAAGATTAAAAAGCTATGATCTTCTAAAAGATGAAGAATAGTGAATTGCAGATTGCCCTCCGTTTTCCCTTGGGTGTATTTTCTAAACCGGCCAATACAGAATCTAAACACAAAGCAAGTTTCACAGTTCTGAGTAAACAGAGGTTGAAGTTCACACCCTACCCAAATGGAGGTACTTTGGTATGCAAACAGCGTATTCAATTGCAGTTCCAGAAGGATCAAGATTAAGAGTAAGGGCACTTTTTCTAGAAGCTAAACGCAAGAAGTTTCTACTGCATATGTTATGGGCAAAGCAATCAGTCTAATGGCTGGGGAATCCGGGAAGAGAAAGATGTTGGAAGGGTACAATATATGGGGATGACTAAAGGTAGCTTATTTGTAAAATTTTGTGTCTAGAAACTGGAATTAAAACTTGTACTACCAATCCTAAGATATTGCCAACTACAGAATTATAGTTACTTTCATACTTTATACAGGGTTACTATGAAATTCAACATTGCTGTATTTACCATTATGTAATCCCATCCATAGCTGCTTGTGATCTTTTTTCTGCATTTCATTGATTACTTGACTTTTGTGCTTTAAAGCATCAGCTTCTTTCACACAAGACATAAAATGAGCTTCAATTGCATCCTTAGATGGACAGTGCAGAAGATCCTTTTCTGGAAAACCCTATCAAAGGAAAAAATATTTATATATATATAAAACAGTACAAAATTAGTTTCTTAAAGAACTGTAGCCCTGGCTGGTGTGGTTCAGTGGACTGAGCACTAGCCTGAGAATCAACGGGTTGCCGGTTCAATTCTCAGTCAGGGCACATGCCTGGACTGTGGGCCAGGTCCGCCAGTGTAGGGCGTGCGAGAGGCAACCACACATTGATGTTTCTCTCCCTCTCTTTCTCCTTCCCTTCCCCTCTGTCTAAAAATAAATAGATCAAATATTTATTTATTTTTAGTTTTTTTATTTTAATTGTTATTCAAGTACAGTTTTCTGCCTTTTACCCCCATACCAGCCTACCCCCACAGCCCTCCCACCTCCCTCCCATTTCCACCCCCCGCCTTGTTATTGCCCATGTGTCCTTTATACTTGTTCCTGCAAACCCTTCCCCTTTTCCCATGAAATTCCCTCCCCTCTCCCCTCTAGTCACTGTCAACCTGTTCTCAATTTCAGTGTCTTTGGTTATATTTTGCTTGTTTGTTTTGTTGATTAGGTTCCTGTTAAAGGTGAGATCATATGGTATTTGTCTTTCACCACTGGGCTTATTTCGCTTAGCATAATGCTTTCCAGCTCCATCCACGCTGTCACAAAGGGTAGGAGCTCCTTCTTTCTTTCTGCTGCATAGAATTCCATTGTGTAAATGTATCATAGTTTTTTGATCCATTCATCTACTGATGGGCACCTCAGTTGCTTCCAGCACTTGGCTATTGTAAATTGTGTTGCTATGGACATTGGGGGTGCATAAGTTCTTTTGGATTGGTGTTTCAGGGTTCTTAGTGCTGTTGGTGGGATTGCACACTGGTACGACCACTATGGAAAACAGTATGAAAAACTAAAAATAGATCTGCCTTTTGATCCAGCAATTCCACTGCTAGAATAAATCAAATATTTAAAAAAATAAAAAGAACTGTATCTCCTCAGATTTTTCAATATTTTTAGTAAACTATCTCTTACCTTCCAAATAGAGAGATTTTAGTGTTATTTCAAATACTTTTTTAAATGAACTTAAAAATATTTATCTACTGGCATATTTTATACCTTTTCCAAATTATCCTTATATAATATGTGCACTACTATTATTGCTATTTTACAGATTAAAAAATTTAAAGCTCAGGAAGTAGTCATACAGCTTGCAAGTGGTACAGCTAGGATAAGTCTGACTCAGATTCCCAGCTCTTAACTACTATGCAATATACTTTCTCCATAACACCTAAACACGTATGATTATATTCGAAAGTTACATCACAGAAAAAGATGTTCTGTAAGTCCTTCAATAAAAAGAGTCAAATAATAATGGTAGAAATAGCATTAAGTCATAGTCTACACTGTTACTACATTAATAGAAAACATTAATTTTTAAGCCATGGAAAGCTCCTAAATAATTAAAAAACTTACAGTAAATGGTCCTCCTAAGAGAAAAGGCACTTGGCTACCTATAGCAATTTCCTACAGTATAGTCTTTAAATGCAAATAAACAGTCTTATCTTCCTCTATTCTCAAAGAGTCTGATCTAATAGTTTCTGCTGAGTACAAGGTGAGCCACCATATAAATGACCCACTGGTCACAGTGGCCTGAAACAGAAGGAGACAGGTGAGACAAATGAGTTATTTTTCTAGGTACAAAGGGATCCCAGATTCATGGTGCTCTTGCAGTAGAGGTCCATAAAGAATTAAGGTGGATGCTTTCAGACACAGGAACACAAAGGCAAAGAACACGAGAAAATGAAAAATTTCATAAAAATGAAAAGACAAAAGAATATGACAGGTAGAAAGGCAAAAGTGAAAAATGGGAGAGGATATGGGTGGCATGGAGAGAGGGTCCCTGCCATAATTAACTTTATAATCAGATGTATTTCCTCTGCTTTAGCTAGATTAAACAGGGATTTGTCCTGGCTTCCTGACCAAAACAAAGAATTAAACGTACGAAGTCTGTCCAGAAAGTATCCATCCATGTAGTAGGAACAATAGGGACATTTACTAAAGATGATACAAGATACAAGAAACACTGTACACAGGACAATGATGTCTCAGTCCCCTTCCAAGTAGGTACCTTGGGACCTCACGCTGTTCTCCCGATCACCATCAGCTGCTCTGTCGTATTTCCTTGAATCTCATTGCCGGTCTGAAATCTCTTCCCTTTCAAAGGTGATTTTAGTTTTAGTTCCTGCCAGAAGTTGCAGGGTGCCAAATATGGGCTGTAGGGGGGATGAGTCACCTGAGTGATTTGATGTTTTGCCAAAAACCTGTACCAGATGTGATGCATGAGGGAGCACACTGTCGTGATGAATCCAGTCACCAGTTGCCCATTGCTTCAGTCATCCGAACAGTTCCCACGGAGGACTGTTTAAGCTTAATGCAAAACCTGATGCAGATCAGTTACTCTACTCACTCAATCATTTTGAATGTGATGGCCACACAGTACACATGCTCCCTCAACGACTATCTACTGCCCCCACTAACCAGTACAATGACATAGTCATTGTTCACACATGCACATTCCAGTCCACTCTCCTTAGCTGTGAGGTTACACCAACACTGCAGAAACTGTTCTTGTTATATTAATAATAGCTGAACTTTTTCTGGACAGACCTCATATATCATAACAATTCTATTCAAATGAATTAGCATTATGACAGTTTAAGAAAACTGATTTGTTACACTTGATCTACAAATTTAGAATAGCTCTTTCTGATACTATACAGTTCTCTGTTCTAATTATCCAAGTTGATTATGAATAAATGGCAAAAAATATGAAAAGTTCATGTTCCAAAGGAAATATTATTTTCATACAGTGTGAATTTATGACCTATTAACCTTAAGTACTGTTAGAATTTGTTAAACTGTATATAAGCTAATTATGGAAAAAAGGAGTTAGGATCTCTCAAAACAGTTATTTGGGAAGTTGGGTGGGGGAGAGGGGGGACTCCCACCATTTTTTTGTTTTGCTTCAGAGTAGGCTAAGCCTCTCAATGGCTCCTGTAACCAGGGAAAGTCCAAAAGTTTTGCTCTTTCTAGACTTCCTTTGCTTTAAAGGTTGCTAAACCAATGCTGACACCTATAACTGACAGCTAACACTTATAAATGACTAGCCTTTATAGCAAAAATAAAAGAGAGATTTATAGCAAAAAAGTACACATACTTGCAAACCTACCCTTCAACAGAGAATGCTCTAAGTCTATGCAGGAAGGGGACTGAAGTCTTTCCTGAAATAAAGTCAAGGAAACATGAGAGCAGTAACAGAAAAAGGAGATATCTGATTAAGCAGCCAAAGTAGTTGAATTGTGACAATGAATAAAGTGAGAGCTGTCTCAGCCAAAGCCCCCTCGGCTCCTACTCTGATACTCCTCTTTTCCATGATTAGCTAGGGATGGAGATGGAAAATATTTTTCCCTAAAACTTCACAATAAAATTACAAGCAGTCTCTTGATTCATTACATTTCTAATCTCTTTTTACGTATATTAACAGTTGTGTGTAAGTGCTTACCTTTCAGTCCAAATAAATTCTTGTAGATAAAGATGAGTTTGACACCATGTTTACCTGCTTTCATGAATCTTCCATGTCAGAATGCCTGATAAACTAAATCTAATTTTACTTTTATAGAAATTATCTGAAAGGTTCCTTTTACTTAGATATTAACTGTGTCCGTTAATTAAAATATTAATCCAGACCAGTCGGGAATATTTCCAAATTAGAGAAACCACGTAACACTAAACAACACTACACTAAAACTACCTACCAGGTAAGTGGGGAGGAAAAAAGCCTTTCAATCTATTAATAATACTGCTGGCTCTGTTAAGACAATGGAGCAAAATAACAACAAAAACTTTCCATATTATTAATAAAGAATCTAACTTCACATCGAAAATACAAAAGCTGCTAATACATAGTGCTGTGGATCCAAGCCTTAACATTCATAAAAATGTGGCTGTACTTGAAGATGGGATGTTTAAGGAAACAATTAAGTTTAAATGAGGTAATAAGGGTGATGCACTGATCTAATAGGACGAAGTGTCCTTAAAAGAAAAGACAGCCAGAGAGCTCAGAGAACGCTTACCAGAAACCAAACCCTGCTGGACCTTGACTTGATCTTGGACTTTCCAGCAACCTGAATTACGAGAAATAAATTTCTGTTGTATAAGCCACCCAGTATTTTGCTATGGTAATCTATGCAAACTGACAATACAGAGAGCAGTATGATTTCATTGTCAATTCACCTTTAATAGTAGACTCAGCATTCTGACAGGGAAAAGATGAGACCACAGTTTAAAAGCTTACTTTTATAAAACATAAAAACATTGTGTCCAAAATCACTTTGTTGTGTATGTGGAAATGGGAAGAAAGAATTTTCTAATATTTCTTCCGAAGTATCATTTTCAGAATGAGAAAAGAATACATTGTGAAAAAGACGCTAATAGAAGTTAACTGTATCAGTGCTAAAATCAGCACTAAAATTTTTTAAAACTTCCTTGACTTCCTTAAATCTCCTAATATTACCAAGATCCAATCTACAAACTTACTCACAACCAATCATCTCCTTTCCTGGTACAATCTAAGGTATATCTCCATCCTGTTTCTTGTACCTTTCAAACCCAGCTCAGTTAATTATTCCCCTCTTTCTGTAACATTATCTTTGTAATTACTGTTTCCCATTAGTTGTCCTTAAAAATAAATCCAGCTCCTAATGTAAAAAACAATACCCTTCTCTCAACCTCAACATCCCTCTGGCTAGAGCCCTGGCTCTTTTCTTCCCTTCAGAGCCAACCTTGAAACTCACGGAGCTGGACTTCAGCTCTTACCTACCCATGCAATCTGGCTGCTAATCTTTTTATCACGCCACTGAAATGGCTCTCTTCAAGGTCAACAGAGATACCTTTCAGTCCTTAATTGTTTTAAGCCCTCACCAAATATCTAATAACATCTTTGACAATTCTCCTTGAAGCAGTCATCCTCAAATCTGTGTTACCACACTTCTCATTCTCCTCTTATTTTTTTCTCACTCTCATTTGCAAGAGACTATTTCCAGCCATGGCTTAAATGTCCATATTTTTCAAGTTTCTGGCTTTGGATCTCTTTGCTTTTTTCATTCTATATAGTTGCCTTGAATTAAGCCTACCTACTTCCACATACCATGAACTAATGAGTCTCAATATCTGTCTCCAACCAAGACCCTTCTCATGACCCTAGAACCAATATATCCATTAATCTAGTAGATGTATGTTTGGCAGGCATATGAAACTTAACAAATCCAAAAGTAAACAAATTATTTTCCCCCTTGACTCCTCCTCCCTTTCTCCCACACCCACTCAAGTTCTATTGAGTCTACATCATAACATCTGAAACCATTCACTTTCACTATTCCCAGTGCCACTTTCCCAGTACAAACTAACAGCTACCTGACCTTTCTGAAAGCCTCCTAACTGGTTCCCCTGCACAGTCTTACACCCTTTAATTCATTTTTTCACATGTGGAATCACAGTGGTCTTCCTAAAATGAACCTGCCTTCTCACTCAGCGGCTCTGCTCTACTTTTAGGATATAATCGGACTTCTAAAGTCTTCGGTTTTAAAGTCTTCAGTCCTCTATTAACCTCTCCAACATAACCTCTCCCATTTCATATACTTCATTCTCTTTCCCCACTCCCTCACACACATTCTTTACTCCAGTGATCTTGAATATCTGTTCCCTGCCCTAACGTTCTTTCAGCCGTAGTCTCTCATCTCTGTGCCTTTGCACAAACTATTTCCTCTGCTTGGAAATCCTTGTCCTTGACCACTTACTTACCCGCCTACCCCCTCCAAATCCTCCTCTATCTTCAAGTTCTGTTTTGAAATTACTTTTTCCAAGAAATTTCTTACTCTCCAAGTCCAGGTTAAGTTCACAAAGTCCTTATACCTGACTCTATAATATCATTTATATTCTTATATCACACTACTCTTAAAGCTTCACAAGGCAGAGATCATGACTGTTCTCACCTCTGTGTTTAGTATGTTGTTTCCTCTCTCAATAAACTTCTAAAACACTCAAATTTATTGGAATATGATTCACAGATAGTGAAATGCAGAAATTTTAAGTGTACAGTTAGATGAATTTTGACACTGCATAACTGTCAGCCCAAATAAGGTATAGAATATTATCATCACCCCCCAAAGTTCCTAATAATATATTATTATGCATATTATATGTTTGTAAAAATAATTGTTTAAGTGAAGGACATATTAGGAGACAATTACAGCAATGTGAATTTCATGTTTACTTTTATAAATACTGTCCACAAGAAATACTAGGTGACCACAGAAAACTGTACCTGGCTAACCAAGCCACATAGGAATACACAAAACAGACACAGCTCAGAAATGGACCTGCTACCTCAACTCACATCATGAGCTATTCACAGCCAATATTCCAATTTTGTTTAATTTCAGATAAACTGCCTTTCATCACTTCACGATAACTGACAAACAGCTAACCCTTTCATTTCTACAAGCAAATTTAAACAGCTGTGGGATCTGTAACAATATCCTATTTATCAGTCTTGAGTACCATAGCATAAAGTACCATATTTTTATAGTATCTCCTAACCAATTAACATGTATAAACTGTGCTTTTATTAGGTCCCTATCTTTTTTATTTGTTACTAAAGAAGTTTGGAGTTTTTGCTCCTAACACATTTCCCCCATAAGTCCTGTGATTTTCAACAGCACAGTCCTTTTTAGGAATACGTATTTTGCAGTAGAACAAAACTGCCTGTTGAACTGGTGGGGGCAGACATCTTTGCCTTTTGCCCAGTCTTAAGAGGGAAACATTCGTTAAAGCATCAGGTATTGTGATTTCAAGTTGTAGGCTTTTCATATTTACTCTGTCACATTGAGGAAATTCCCTTCTCTTCAAAAGCCTGCTAAGCATTTTGATAACAAATGGGCACTGAATTTCATCAAAAGCTTTTCCTACATCTATTTAATCTGACCATATGATTTTTCTACCTTTTTCCTGTCAGTATGCTGAATCACATCAATTAATTGATATTTGAAAAGTTGAATTACCCTATATTCCTGGGACAATCTCAATAGAGTCATGGTGTATTGACCTTTTATATATTGCTGGACTTAATCTGCTAGTTTCTCAGAGAGTGTTTGCATCTGTGTTCATGAGGGATATTGGCAGTAATTTTTTTAATTTAATATCTTTAACCAATTTTGGTATCACAGTTATTCTTGCCTGTAAAAGTTGGGAAGCATTCCCTTCTCTTCTATTTAGAAGAGTGTGTAAGAGTGAAAAAAGTGTGTAAAAATTGATATTATTTATTCCCTAAAAATTATAATTCACCAATGAAACTAGACAAGAAATTTCATTTTGTGAGAAAGTTGTTTTTCATTAGAAATTCATCTTTATACATTATGGGGCTATTCATACCTGTTACTTCTTATGTCAGTTTTAGTAAATTGTATTTTCATTGAATTTGTCCATTTCTCAAACTTGCTGGCATAAAGTTGTTCATATTTCCTACTGTCCTTTAAACAGCTGTGGGATCAGTCTTGGGTAACAATAAAGGGGTCTTGGGTAACAATAAAGGGGTAACAATATCCCATTTATCAGTCTTGATATCAGTCAAGTGCGTTTTCCTGTGATAGGAGAAAGTTTTAAATTCCTTCTAAACTCTGCTTTAGGTGAGTCACAAAACAACAAACTTTAGAATGTTGTGTTTCCATTATCATTTAGTTGGAAATATTTTGAAATTCCCCTTGTGATTCCTTCTCTGACCCATAGCTAACTGAGGATTTAGAGGCCTTATCCTTTAGACAATTGTGGTCATTTATTTTATGATACCAACATTGTTAACCCTTCCTTAAAATTATATTACTTTGTGCCCTGGCTGGTGTGGCTCAGTGGACTGAGTGCCGGCCTGCAAACCAAAGGGTTGCCGGTTCTATCCATAGTCAGGGCACATGCCTGGGTTGTGCACAAATAGCAACCACACACTGATGTCTCTTCCCCTTTCTTTCCCCCTCCCTTCCACTCTCTCTAAAGATAAATAAGTAAAGTCTTTTCAAAAATTTTATTACTTTGTTTTAAATAATCCCTTCTCTTTCCAAGTTAACAGAGGAAACATTTTAAACATTTACCATTGCCAGTGCTCTTCATTTCTATGTGTACTTTCTTTCAGTCCTTTAAGATGTCATTCCATTGTCTTTTAATCTCCACTGTTTGGTAAGAAGCCAGCCATCATTTACCTTACTGTTCTCTCAGGTCATTTTTTTTTTTTTTTGGTGGATGCTTTCAAAACTTTCTATTTAAAACTGGTTCTTTCTCAGCAGTTTAATTATGACGTGCCTGATTGTAGTTTTTATATATTTACTTGCTTGGGATTTGCTGAGCATCTTTGACACACACTGATTTTTTTCCCCCAAATTCAGAAAATTATTAACCATTACTTTATTTGTTTTTAAAGATTTTATTTATTTATTTTTTTAGAGAGAGGGGGAGGGAGGAAGAGAGGGAGACAAACATCAATGTGTGGTTGCTTCTCATGTGTCCCGTTCCCCATGGGGAACTATAGCCTGCAACCCAGGCATGTGCCCTGACGGGGAATTGAACTGGCAACCTTTTGGTTCACAGGCCAGCACTCAATCCACTGAGCTACACCAGCCAGGCAGTAACCATTACTTTATAATTGAGATATAGTTCATACACAATTCACTTAAAATCCACCATTTGAAAGAGTACAAGTCAGTGGTTTTTCATACATTTATAAGGTTGTGCAAGCACCACTACCTAACTGCATGTTTTCATCACTCTAGAAATCTTGTATCTGTAAGCAGTCACTCCCCATTCCGCCCTCTCTCCAGCCCCTGAAAACCACGAATATATTTTCTGTTTCTACAGATTTGCATATTCTGAACATTTCATATATAAATCATATAATACGCAGCTTTTGTGTCTGCTTTCTTTCTCAGCATGATGTTTCAAGGTTCTTCTATGCTATACTATGTATCAGTAATGCATTCCTTTTCATGGTCAAGTTATATTCCATTGCATGAATTCACATTTTATTTATACCTTCATCAGCTGCTGAACATTTGGGCTGCTTCCACTTTCTGGCTATTATGAGTAACGCCACTATGAACATCATGTACCTGTTTTGGGGCTGACATATTTTCAATTCCCTTGAGTATATAACTGTGAGTGCAATTAGTGGGTCATATGGCAAGTCCACATTTAATCATCTGAAGAACGGACAGACTGTTCTCCAAAGTAGCTGCATCATTCCATTCCCCACAGGAACATGAACATGAGAATACCAATCAGTCCACACCAACTGTCCAACTTTTGATTGTAGCCATCTCACTGGGTGTGTAGGAGTGACTTACTAGAGTCACTCTTTGCTTTTCCCTAATAACTGATGATGCTGAGCATCTTTTCATGGCCTACTAGTCACTTATGTGTCTTCTTTGGAGAAATGTGTACTTAAATCCCATTTTTTACTGAGGTCAGGAATGAAAGTGGGATATTGCTACAGATCCTGCCATCATTTAAAGAATAATAGGAAATACTATGAACAACTTTATGCCAGCAAGTTTGAGAAACGAACCAATTCAATAAAATTCAACTTACTAAAACTGACATAAGTAGCAGATACGAATAGCCCCATAATGTATAAAGAAGATGGATTTCTACTTAAAAACAACTTTTTCACAAAGTAAAATTTCTTGTCTAGTTTCATTGGTGAATTATAAATCCCTCCTTTGGAGAAATGTCTATATAAAGCCCATTTTTAATTGGGTTATTTACCTTTTTATTATTGAATTCAGAGTTTATTTGTATACCTTGGATACTAGATCCTTATTAGATATGAGTTTGCCAATATTTTCTCCTATTCAATGGGTTGTATTTTCACTTCCTTTGCAGCATGAATGTTTTCCACTTTGATGAAGTCCAATTTATCTATTTTTTGTTTGGTTGTTTGTGCTTTAAGTGTCATACCTAACAAATCACTGCCTAATCAAAGATCACAAAATTTACTCCTATTTTCTTTTAACTTCAGTGCTTAGATTCCTACTAATTTTTTTTTGTAGGTGTCAATTTCATTCTTTTGCATGTGGATATCCAACTGACCCAGCACCATCTGTTAAAAAAACTGTTCTTCCCTTCACTAAATTGTCTTGACACCCACCAAAAAAAAATAATAATAAAATAAATAAATAAATAAATAATCAACTGCCCATAAATGTATGTGTTTATATCTGGACTCACACCTATATTCTTAATCTATGTGTCTACCCTTATGCCAGTACGACACAGTTTTGTTTACTGCAGCTTTGAAACCAAGAAATGTGAGTGTAATCACTGTTTCTTAATATTTTTTTTAGTTCATTCTCTCTTTTTTTCTCCTTCTAGGACTCCAATTACATGTATGTATGTAGACTGCTTGATATTATCCTAGAGATCACTGGGACTATGTCCCCCCCATTTTCTTTTCTCAGTTCTTCACATTAGATAATTTCTATGGAACTGTCTTCAAGTTCACAGAGCCTTTCTTGTGCCACCTCCAGTTCACTGTTAAGTCCATCAAGTGAATTTTCCATTTCAGATATCATTCTTTTCAGTTCTATAATTTCATGATATTTTAAGTCACTGAGTTTTTAATAGTTGCTTTAATTCATTTTTGCAAATTCTAAATGTGGGTTATCTTAAGAGTCAGTTTATATTAGCAGCATTTCTTCCCCCAATATGGTTTAAGTTTTCCTGCTTATTTACATTCTAGTAATAGTTGATTGTTTGCTGGACATATAAATACTGTCTTTCTTGTTGAGTTTTTTTCTGCCTGGTCTCTCTCCATGACCCTAAAAAGCTTAACTTTTGACTGTATTAGGGCAGATCCTGAGCAATCTTTATTCTATAATAGGAGCTGGCCAACTTTTTTGGTAAAGGGCTAAACAGTAACTGTGTTAGACACGTGGGCTATACAGTATCTATACCAAGTGCTCAACTCCGCAGTTGTAGCCAAAAAGCAACATACAAACAACTTAGCATGGATGGCTGAACTTCAATACAACTTATATTTATGGTAACTAGAATTTACATTCCATATAATTCTCATGTGTCACAAAAATTATTCTTTTGATTTTTTTTTCAGCCATTAAAAAATATAAAACTATCCTTAGGTCACGGGCCATACAAAAACAGCCAGGGGGCCAGGTCACAATTTGCCAACACTGCTCTTTATTCCTACAGCAAGTCCTTTCTGGTGTCTCAGATAAATGCCCAATATGTTAACCATGTCTCTCTCTACTGTGGATGGCCTGGGATCCAACATCTCCAGGCATCATGGGATTTGTCCCACTCTTAATCCCCTAACTTGTACTCTGCACTGGTCCTTGAGGAATACCACTCATGCATGAGAAGCCCAGCCCTCAGCCAAGTACTCTTGGGAAACCCACACTTATACATCTGTTCCCTCTTCTCCAATACCTTGTCCAGCAAGTCCTACTGGCTTCAGCAGTCCAGAACTCCCATCTCTACATCCTCAGATCAAAAAACTTCTATGCCCTGGTTGAGTCCAACTCCCCATGACATAGCCAGGAACTGCCCTTAAGTTCCACTGGGCTAAATGTGGGGCTCATCTTGTTTATTCCCTTTCTCTCTAATGTCCAATGCCTGAAACAGTTTTACTTCATATATTTTGTCCAGTTTTATAGCTGTTTATCGCTGGGAAAAAATCCAATCCAGTTACCTGTCATAGCTGAATGCAGCCATTAACCTCAATAAGTATCTGATGATTAAATTAATGACTTAAACAAACCATATTACATAAAATTTTAAGTACATGTGACTATCCATGATCTTCACCTCCTAGATTGTGGGCAGGACCTGTGACTTGAATTTACCAGAAGAATGTGGTAAAGGTCATATATCAATTCTGTGATTAAGTCACATATAAAACTCCAGTTTTGCTACCAGACTAGCTCTAGGGGCTCTTTTTGTTGACCCAATGGACTAAACTCAAATGTTGGGAAAGTCTACATGGCAAGCAACTATAAGCAGCCTTTAGGTGCTGAGTGCAGCCTCTAACTGACAGTCAACAAGAGCTGGCCCCTAGTCCTACATTCACAATGAATTCTGCCAGCAAACTGAGTGAGCTTGGAAACAGATCCTCAAATCTCCAGGCAAGAATGTAGCCCAGGCAACACCTTGTAGTCCTGTGAGATCCGAAGCAGAAGATCTAGGTAAGTCTCACCCATAGAAACTGTGAGATAATGTTTATTGTCTTAAACTGCTACATGTGTGGTGATTTGTCACACAGCAATAGATAACTAATATCATACACTATTGAAAGATACTATAAAACAGCCACCAACATTTAGAACCAAGAAGTACTGGTATCAGAAGCATAGGAGAGACTATGAAATGTACTCAAGAACATAGGAAGCTATCTCAGGCCACAAATCTCATCAAAAAATTCTTTCAAGAAAAATAAAACTGTAAAGCTCATGGTAGCAGATACATGTTTTCCAAAATTCTAATTTTCATTTTAAAAAGTTCAAATTTTGTCACTGGCAACAAATACTGTCAGTTATGTTACTGGCAATGTGAGGCTCACTTTGTTTATTTTCAAGAAACTGTCTGATAAATACCCAAGTCTAAATAACCACAGTTTGTCTATCAGTCACCCTTTTAAATAAAAATTGGTATTTCATGAACTAATTCAAAGTAGCTTGTTCAGCTTGCAACTCAAAGAAAGGCCCAAGTGTTTTTCCTTAGAAAACCACAATGTTTGGCATACAGCAAGTGTTTTATGTGCACTTCCAATAGGAGATTAAAAATACATGTACTTAAAAGTCAAGATTAATAATAATTAGTAATCTGGACTGCTTCAGCCAGCAGAGTCGGCATGCGGCAGTGGAGAACACTACAGTTTGGTGCACTGCCTTGCTCTGGGCTAAGGTGCCAACAGTTTTACCCACCAGCACTTTTACAGAATGGTATAAATGTAAATGGAGTGGAAAGGGCAAAGAACATCTTAATATTATTAAGGAAATAGTTTTGACTAGATTTTGGAAACTCCCATGGGTCCACAATGCCCTTTCAGAACCATTACATTACACCAACCCTAACAATTCCGAGACTTTCCTATCATTATTGCAACCCATCTACTCATTCAACCAATAATTATGGAGGGCTTAGTATGTAGTGCGAGGTAGGTATGTACCCTAAAGTGTCTGAGTGTCTCTGTGGCACTCCCTCATGTATCCCAAGCTACTAGAACAGTGCCTGGATGGCACATAGCAGACTCTCAATATCTGTTGAATGAATGAATAAATAAGTAGCCATGATATATTTTAACATAAATTTCAAAGTCTTTTAGAGTGTATTCCACACATACAGACAAATTATTGGCATTATTTTTCAACAGTGGGAAAGGCTTGTTAGGAAATATGGGACCTCTACTCTTATTATGCTTGCAGTAGTTTTATCTGCATGCCATTCTGAACTTAAATTATTAGGCTCACAGACATGAATTTTACTTTGCATGGTACCATGGAAAGCAAAACTCATGTATATCAGAACTACGTCCTCACTCTACAGTTCTTTGGTAACTAAAATCGTTGGTAACGTTACTATGCAAAGCACATTAATGCAAATAATAGAGAAATAAATTCTAATGACCCACAAATCCAATTTCAGAAGATGGAAAGGAAAACAACTTAAAAAGAATGAGTGAGCCTCCTTTGGGAAGTAACTATGAATTTATCCCTATGGAAAGCAAATCAAGCATCTAAATGACTTTTCAGACTCTTAACATGCCTCCTTCCCATTATCCACTGCCATTTCAGAATCAGTGCCTATTAATCAAATAATAGAGGTGGTTCAATCCTTCAGAGGTGTTTGTGAATTCTGGAAGGGTGGAAGGGAGTGGAGAATCAGGGTGGTTTGGAGGAAGGAGGGACCAGCACTTTATAAATGAGATAAAATTAGGTTACAATAAATCTAGTCTGGTCTCTTTAAAACTAGAAGAATTAAAATTTCTCAAAACAGAATTAGATCAATTATTTAGACTTCTGTGTCCTAACCTTTCTCTCAACTCAATCAAAAAGGACTTACAGTTACCCAGTTTTAACCCACATCCACATCTACTATGAGGGTTTTGTTCTCCTCCCTATTTGAGATTTATTTTTCAAATGAATATAAATATCCCAAAATATTATAAATTTTAAAGGGCATTTGGCTCTAACAAGAAAAGGTATTATACATTAAATGTTTAAATGGTTCTGCCACGGGTTAGGAAGAAATGGAAAGGTATTCTATAGATAAACACTAATGGCAATTTAGTGTTTAAATTGAAATGTGCCATAAGAAAAGTAATAACAGATTCACTTTAGTGTTTAAATTAAAATGTGCCATAAGAAAAGTAATAAACAGATTCACTTAAAAAAAATTCTATTCTAAGTCTACTTACTAAGTACCACAAGTGGGACAAATGGGAAATGCTATTTAAACTATACCTTAAAATGTACTGTGATGTTCCAAGGAAGAGCTGAACTTGATGCAAGAAGATCAAATAGCAAACCAATTGGATAATGCCTAAAAATGAAAGAGTATATTTTAAGAAAGAATAAATACTCAAAGTTATAACTACAACTCAAAAATAAATTTCCAGCATGTTTTAACATCAAGTATCAGGGGACTTAAACCACATATTACAGAAAGGTGACATTGTACACCATTTCTTGCCTGGGCTGATATGGTATAATATTCAGGCATCAGGTGGTTTTTCTTCTAATCATTTCATTCCCCAGGGAAGCCTCAATGTACATCAGGAGACTGTGCTAAGGCATCTTTTATCAGCCATGGGCACTGTTATGTTATACTACTGTAATACCTAATTATCATCCTAGCATTCACACTGGGCAGTTTCTTAAAGCTTATTTAAATGTATTTTCAATTTTTAAAACAACTTAAAATTTTAGAAAATTTTAGGAATTGAAAAGAACAGCTAAAAGAACATGCAATTGCCTACTTTGTGGTTATTAGTATAATATTAACATCATAGCATATAAATTTCCAATCTTCTACTTATGCATACACATCTAAATATAGGTTAGGCTTTTCCTTTCCAAACCGCTATATTCTGCTTTTTTTCGTATAACAGTAAGTCAAAATTGTCCAAAATTACTGAATAATTGATTCTGGAATTTGGAACCTAATTCCAAAATTTAAAAAAAAATTGGGGGGCCCTAACTGGCATGGCTCAGTGGCTTGGGTGTCACCCCGCAAACCAGGTTGCTGATTCAATTCCTGGTCAGGGCATACACCTGGCGTGCGGGCCAGATCCCTAGCTGGGGGCATGTGAGAGGCAGCTGATGACACTGGACATGTGACCACACATCAGTGTTTCTCTGCTTCTCATTCTCTCTCCCTTCCTCTCTCTAAAGTAAATAAATAAATGGAACTTCTTAAATAAGAGGTTTCCTAATATAACCCTTGCTCAGTGAAGAAAATTATTTAGCAATAAGAAAAATAATACAAACCTCGAAAATTTCAGCGGACAAACCTTATTTTTAAATCACCCTTTTAAAGAATCTAAAGCAGCTTAATCAGTAAATCAGAATTAAATTATAATCCTAACAAAGGCAAAGAGAGGACTGCTTGGTGTTGTATGCAGTCAGTCCCGTTGTTTCTCATGCATCAGTGAGTTACTCCTAGGTTCAAGAGCTAAAACATTTGAAAATACATCTTACTTCCCTCAAAATGAGTGACCCAATATGTTCTCTCACCAAGATTCAAATGTTGGCTAACACTATTTGTTTGCTTATGTCTACATAATATAGTTCTGGAAAAGTCATCAGTCATTAGAGATTATACATTTATTTAGAATGTATTTAGGATGAATGCCCTGCTAGTAAAATAAAACAGCGGGTAGCTTTAGTCACGTGAGTTGTATTTCTTAATAACCCTTAAACTTCTATTTGAAAGTCAGCATCTACTGCAAATCTTTCATAAATAGAAATGAATACTGAAGGAAATTTTGGACTACCTAAATATTAATAGGATGTTCCCCTTCAGGATATTCTGATACCAGAGAAAACTGGCCTCAATCAAAACCTAAAATAAAAATAATTAAAAAACAAAAATATTGCACTAGAGACAAGTTATAGATTCTATCCAATTCTGGTTCCTCTCTCTGAACTCTTAAAATTGTATAAGCTCTACATAATGCTTTGTACCTTTACAAAAGAGACCTTGCTTAGTCTTCATTTTTTTTAAAGATTGTTCTTCTTAGGTATCCACAACTAAGTTAAGAATGAATGTGGCTATATTTAAGCTAACAGAGCATGCTGCTTTCCAAATTCTACACAGTCCCACACATATAGTTATAGAATCCCTTTAGCAAATTAAGAAGTAGACCTATTGGAGAGATTCACCAGTGATCCCATAAAATGGCTAGCAGTCCACTGTTGTGCATTCTGTCATTCCAGATGAAACTGCATGCACATTCTAAAGTTAAATAAAATACTATTTTAAAGCAATTGATAATGTCCTATAAAATCAAATAAAATTTTTAGAATAAATAATAAGTATTTGGATCAGAATAATAAGTTAATGTAAGACAACTCATAATCATTAATATTTTTTACCTTCAACATTAAAAAATGACTACAGGTGCACAGAATCTGAACAAAGTGGATAATAAACAGCTGTGAGTGTGTAAATCAGAAATGTGAACCCTCAGTATGACATGAAGATCCAATGGACCCAATTTTAGGTTCCAAATTTTTTTTTTCTGAGATGATTTATTTTAGGTTTGATGCTTTGTAACTTTCATTCTTCCTTAAAAGATCTTCCAAAAATCACAGAGAAAACTCACTCAAAAAACAACAAAAACAACAACAAAAACATTCCATCTAGTAATTTCCATATGGATCCACTGGACCCTTTTATAAATCTAAGATATATTATGGGATCTTGGTGATCTCGTTTTTTCCCTCTATCTCAAAACATTTTGCTATTTCATCATTCTTGGAATTATTTCATCACTACCTAACAATTATTCCCAACTGTGCTAAAAAAGACTAGCATAGTAAGAATTTGGAAGAATGACATGCCCAGAAGGATGATACAATAATGCATCCTTTTTCCATTTTCTTACTGTGTCACCTAAAATATCACATCATAAAAATTTTTTAAAAGGATGCAGACCCGATCTTTGCAGTCTGCTTTTAGCTATCATTAATACAGCAGAAAATTCAAAATGTTGTATTTCCAACCTATAATAGGAAAGAGAAGAAAATTGAGAGAAAGATGTCACACGATTAGATAAAGATTCATGTAGAGATAGCCACACTTTATACATTAATGACAATGGTAAAACCAGTCATTTCAGTGAAATCTCAAGACTATGAGTCTTTAGATGATGATATACTAGATAAACTTTATAGAACTCAAGAACTAATGAATAAATAATATATTTCTAAAGACATATGGCATTTTTACCCACTTAGTCATTCAACGGAGAGGTCTAACTGAATGTACAACAACTAGTGAGCAATTAGTTGCATTCAAAGGATGTTGCCCGTTTCAGGTATATATAATCAAAACCAAAAAAATAAGAAATGAAAATATAAATCTGTTGTATTTAAATGCTTATTAAAATTTCTAGTAAAGTTGTTATACATTATTCCTTTATTCCTACTGCTCTGAATTATTCAAAATAATGACAAATAGATACTAAGGATTAGGGTAGAAATTTAAATATTATGGTTTCTAAAACTTATTATTTAAATACATATAGAGTATTATTAAAGAAGCATTCTAAAACATAAAAACTTAGGAGTAAAATAATTATTTACTTGTTTCTATTGTCAAATTACATGGCTCATGTGTGGTTCAATGTGGATGTTTATGTCAGAATGATTTTGATGCGAAGACACTGACTCCAAAGAAAAATACTATCTTAATTAACTGGTTCTAAGTTCGCTTGTTTCTAAAGAACCTATTAATATGCAGGAACATCTCTAAAAGAAAACGGGCAAAAATTAAAGGTACTAAATGTCTCTTATACTGTAAAATCTGATTTATACCAAAGATTTCAAAATTCCTAATTTGCACATCTCCTCTAAACAGATATTCTAGAGAGTTTTTTCAGGAGGGTCCTAACCCACAACATAGAAACCACATAAGCCATAACTAAAAGTAAATCATAATGTAGCCATTTCGCTGTTAGGTTGTTACTCCTGCCAACATAAGCTGAATTTAATAGCAAAGGAAGTGGTAAGGATATGACCCGGGAATACACCCCAGAAGAGGATCCAACTAGCTAAAGGTTTGATTTATTGCCCTAAAAAATTGATTGCACCAGAATACTAGTGTCATGTCTATTTTCACATTTTACTCATTTTCTTTTCTCTTCCTTAAATTGCTCTAGTCTTTTCTAAATTCAGTTCTCAAAATGAATATTTTCATTTTTCTTTGCATAATATTGTTTCTCTTTACCCCTTTCGTTGGTGCCAGAATACGGGGTCCAGCAGAAGTAAGGCTTGCTTGAGTGTGGTTGGCAGGGTATGTGAATGTCTTCCATGAAATGGACAGCAATTTGAACATTTCACCTAAAATGCCATATGGCATACTTGAGTGTGGTATTATGTTACTGAGTTACATGCTTAAGATTTGTAGTAAAAAGGGGCATTATTTGTGTCAGACCCTGCACACATATACAACTGGCACACAGCATAGTAATAGTGGATATGGTCTGAGGTCAGCCCCAGGGTGGCCATTCTACGGTTAGAAAAACAGTTAGAACAAAAAGAGAAGAGACTGCACAGTATTTACGATGAAGATGCTGAAGTTATTGTGTTAAAATTTACTTTTGCTCTCTCACCTGAAGTCAGAGAGCAAACCAGTTTGCTAAGGTCAGCATTGAAAAGAATCTTCCCCATATACTAGAAGACTATTGTCCCATTCCATTTCACTGAAGTGCATCTTATTCATAAGTTTGCTACAGGTTTAACTGAAATGTAAACCAAAATAAGTTAATTATAATTAGTTTCTCCTTACCCCACCTATGGTACAAACAACTGTAGACTAATACTGTGTTATACCTTTCTCTTTTTAAAAAAAGATTTTATTTATTTTTAGAGAGGAGAGGAGGGAGGGAGAGAGAGAGGGACAGAAACACCGATGTGAGAGACTAACTCGATCAGTTGCTTCTTGCACACCCCCAACTGGGGACCAGGTCCACAACCCAGGCATGTACCCTGACTGGGAGCCGAACCAGAGACCTTTCAGTTTGTGGGACAATGCCCAACCCACTGAGCCACACCAGACAGGGCAGTTTCACATCTTTCCAAACCTATTCTTATGTACAAAAAAGTACAAAAACAACCAATAACCAAGGGACTACTACATGTAAAAAACACTAAGTAAGCCACATTTCAAAAATCTGGTTTACAGAATAATTTTTTAAATTCTACAAATTTTTAACCTTAGAAAAACGGTTAGAACAAAAAGAGAAGAGACTGCACAGTATTTACGATGAAGATGCTGAAGTTATTGTGTTAAAATTTACTTTTGAAATCATACAGTACAGTATTAATTCTGCATCATTGTTATGTGTATTTAAAATAAACATAATTATTTGGTTCTTTTTTAAAAATTCAAAAAGTAGTTTCAAGTTCTTTCAACACGTCCTGAAAATAAGTCAATTTACACACATAATATTTTATTAAAGATACTTGCTTTACAGTTTGCAAAAGAAGCTAGAAAAGCTTAGAAAAAATTAGAAAACTTAGGAAAAGTTTTGTACCTCAAGGCTTAAGATCTAAACCAATTATTAGGGTATACTACCAAAGTATTCTTTAGAAGAATCAAGAACTGTTCACTTAAAATAAGTCTAATATAAAAGTAACAAACTTTGAACACATAAATTATGGTAACAAGAAACTTTACTCTTTAAAATGCAATGTTAGAGCACCCTCTGCTGTCTAATCAACTCAAATCACCCCCCCCCAAAAAAAGAAATCCTTACGTTTGACTTAGTTCAGTACTTTCCATTTCCCAGATAATTTTAAAAAGTTAAACAGACAAAAGACTGTAGAAGATAAAGCACTAATCAAATAAAATCTCCTTGGAATCTCTCTACAAATCAACAATATATTACATATTTGTTACAAGTATGACAATGCTCTTAAACGTTTTTCTGTTCTAACAGAAAACATAAGCAACTAGAAAGAAAATATAGAATTGGAGAAAAACAACAACTCACAAATAGAATATCAGCAAGTGTGGTGGAAGGAGTTCTGAACTAAGACTCTCAAAATATGGTCCTACTTATTTATTTGAACAAGTTGTTTTATTTATTTTAGCCTCAGTTTTCTCAGTAAAAGAGACTAATTCACTCCTTGAGCAAACACTGACTTAGCATCTCTTAACATGCTACCGCTCAAGGCACAAAGCCCCAGGTTAAGCATCTCACGCAGATATTTAAACAATTATAACAATAAATACAAAAAGGAGAAGGAATTAAAGAGGGAGAAGGAATATCAGTGCATGCTCTTCCTTCTTTTTTTTTTTTTTAATGAATTGTCTAAGTTGGTGTTTGATTTCCTTTCTCACTGGAATTTATTTGAAACTCCAAAGAATCTAGCATAAGAAAGATGCTATCATCCTACTCAAATAAATGCTCCTTAACTCATTTAAATACTTGTATGGTCTCAAGAGCCCAAGTCCTACAAAGCTTCAACAGTAGCTGCTACATGATTATCCTATCCTATGAGACCTACTGCTTAGTTAAACACCAAGTAGATAGTGTATTTCCAAGGAGATACTTCTTTTTAACATAGTAGAAAATTACTATTGTTGGGATCAAGACAGCCCAGATGTCCTGTATTACATTCATGCCTCTGAAGTTATTCGTTCCTTAAATATATGGGGTACCTAACAACACTGAAAGAAAGTTGTATCCAAAGCCATTATATACAATGAGCTTATTAATAAGTCATAACTATACAAATGATATGCATAAAAAGTCAACACCCCTAAAATGAAGATCCCAGCATAATTACTTTCATACAAGCTCTCTAAAAAGGAAAATAATTTCACTCTTTAATGAAAGACATTCAAAGGGATACATACTGACCAAGTAGGAACATGATATATGTAAGTCAAAAATATTACTGTGTAGAAACAGGGGTCACAGGTACAATACAAATCATATCAAATACAAAAAACAACCTCCACACATGACAGGTTAAAAGAGCAGCTGGATAACTTAACAATCATTTACTATAAAGGCTAAATTGAGGTTTCCCGTCTTTTCCAGATTTTCTCAATTGGGGGTGGTTTTGCACCCCACACAAAACACTTACTATCACTACTAGAAGGAATGTTTACTAGCGCTAGTGGATAGAGGCCAGGGCTGCTGCTGAAAACCCTACAATACACAGGGTACCCCTCCCACAACAAAAATATCCAGGTCAAAATACCAATAGGGCCCTTGTTAAGAAACCCTGCTTTCCAGTAACAAAGCATGGTGTCAGTCACATGGATTCTTACAATAATCTATAACTAATACACATAAATCAATAATTACAATATCCAACTATAACAGATCTGTCAAGAATACAGCTATATCCGACTGTTACTCGCCCACAATCTTTCCTGTCCCGCCTTTCCCACTGCTCTTCTGATCCTTACTCCTCTTATACTTCTTTTAAGACACCTTCCCATTCCAAAACTTCCAATTCTTCTGAGAAATAGACACGGGAAACAATTATTTTGCCTAGGGCTAGAGTCTTGAGTCAAATATATAACCATGAAGCTCAGTATTGCTTTGATTTAAATATTAAAAAGAACCTTGTCATCCCTTTCTAGAACACCTCGAAAGGGTAGAGAGGTGACCCGTATACTCAATACAAAACATCATCCTGTATATTTCTGAACCATTATGAAGAACTTGTTCACTCATCAGCACAAGATGAGTTCCCAAAGTTCCCTCCTTGTTTCTAAGTAATCCTTGGATTCAGCTGCACTGATTAAACACCTAATAGCTTCCTCTTATTTAAGCGTCTTTTAAAACTCATTGTAATACTCCCAGATTCAGAGAGCAAGTTCATTTTTAACCTATTTCTATTCTTCATGTTTCATTTAAATTTTGATTCAGTACGTATCTATATGGCAACATTTCAACACACAGCAGCATGTCTTGAAACTTTTTTTCATGTTCTTTTCTCTGTAATTTCTCTAGTTTCATTAAATACTTTTGGAAGCACAATGAACAAAACTTCCAATAGAGGAAGTACAAAATACATCATCTATACATGGATAAACCCAGATTTAGGATTTATTTTCAATACATTTCTTTAAAATAATGTAATATCAAAATTATTTTCACACGAAAAGGAAACCAAAGTATTTTACTACTAAACCAAGGCTAGGTAAGAGGTGCGTGCATATGGCGTGCGTATGGCACAGAGATCAACTCAACGTTGCCATCAGTTTGCAAGACGCCACTGACGGTGATCCTGTGTACACAAAAGTCTGTGAAGAGTTTGGAGACAGAAACAAAACTGAAGAGTGCCACAGAGTGGTTGTTCATAAAGTGGTTTTAAACACACTTTCCAAACCACCCCCATACACATACATATTATTATGCTATATAAAAATACATTGAAAATACACAAATCTGTCCAGTCTCCCATGCATCCAAATAGAAGGCAGCAGCATTTTCAATAAAAAAAAATCTAGTAATAGCTTAATATTTATTGGAAAAAAGATAAACAAAAATAAAAAATTAAAAAAAAAACAGTTTAAAATTTACTGTATTATATGAGCGAGACCAGTGGTTTCTTTATAGAACTTTTAAAAAATTGCAGGGCACTATACCTTCTTAAGGTTAGCATATACTCAATGCTTAGTAATGCAGAAGAATTCACTCACCATTTCAGTGGTGTGCCTTCATATTCAAACCATATCTCACTAATGTCTTCTTGTCTCATAACCTTCTGAAAGTGCTTTTTCACTTTGTCAGTTACCAACGTCAAATAACTTACTCTTGGCAAAAGCAACTGAAATGAAAATTTGCAAAACCATATTTACTATGTAAAAATATATATACACTAAATAGGTTTTTGAATTTTAAGGAAAAACAACCATGTTCTTTGCATTATTTTGAATTTTCCATACAAAGTCAACTGCTTTTTATAGCAAATCAAAGGCTGCTAAAGGTTTGAGATGTTTTAAAATTTCTTATGAGATCATTACTTTAAGTCCAGCTTATAGGATAAATGCCTAGAATAAACAATACAAATCTAAGTACATGCTTTCCACAGTAATTTTCTCCAAGTAAAGAACAATGTAACCTGATGTCATACTATTTAGGACTTACTATTTCTACTAAATGTAACTTAAAAATATGATTCACCTGAGTTAATAAAACTGTTCTCAGAAGATAATCAATTCAGTCCTTATATACAGCTTGACTGACTAATCAGGACTTCTCAACTGGTCTCTCATGTTTTGATAATTTACCACGTATTAAATTAGTTGCAACAAAGAATACCAAGATAAAGACAAAATCTTTCCTCCCCCATATGAAGCTAAAATAGAGGTTAAAAAAAAAAAGAGTATTTTTATAAGTACTTACAAAAATACTCATGGCAGCACAAGATCTTTAAAAGTCAAATAGAAATTTTCATTTGATGAACAACAGGGGCCCCCTGTGGTACCAGGAATAAAAGAATGGCATGTTGAGAAACAGCATTTGAGGAATGTTCTGGCAGTTGTACATAAAAGACTAAAAGAAGATTATAGACAGGAAATCTGTTAAGGAAATATTACATGAAGAGATGGAAAAGGAATGGAGAAGTGGGGGAGGCCTGGAAAGCAGAACAGATTAATGAAGAAATCAAAGAGATATTTAAAATGGCTTCTGAGCTACACATGTAAATCTTTAACGTACAGTAACGAAAACGCTCAAGGTATAATACTGGTAGCCCGGTGATCCTGCCACTGTCAACTAACTCACTTAGTCCTGTCCTTACAAAGGTCAGGCCTTGGAATTTGGAAAGAAAAGTCCGGGAGGGAATGCTGGGCTGGGTAAAGCCTCAACTGGGTTACTGTGAAGGCTGTCACTGTTTTCCCCCAAGGAAAGGTACTTAGAAAGGAAACGTAAGAGAGCATTGTGGAAAATTGGGTAGGAGATAAAAGGAGAAACCTGGTGAGAATTTATGTCTTTTCCTCCTTTGCAGTAGTTACTCTAGCCATTTCTAAGCTTCTGGGTTTTTTGTTTTGTTTTGGTTTGGTTTCTTTGCTGGTAAAATTGTTTTGATGCTCTTTTTCAGCTGTTTTTGTGAGTCTAACTCTGCCTCATTTGTCATGCTGCTTATGCAAGGTTATGTCTTTGACCAATAAATCAAGGAGAACCACTGGCTTAGGGAATATATACAAAGAGAAGTATCCTGGTTAAAAGAAGTGTTATTTAATCACTGAAGCTCAAGACAACAGGCCTCAGGCAGGTAAGAGAACACGACGGTGATCCAAGGGGCTGCAGAGAACGAGGGTGTAGGAGGCATGCTCATGTATGGAATGGACGGAACTAATACTACGAACAAGCTGTTGGACAGTATTGTGGATTCAACAGTACGAAGGTCCCTTTTACAAACATCTAGAATGTGATTAGAAAGAAAAGAAAAAGGGAAATAACACTAGTGTAAGAAAAAGCACTAGTTGTTATATAGGAAGTATTATCACCACTGTTTTATATCAGCTTAACTTTCTGATATTACATTCTATTACATAAATGGCAAAGAAAAGATTCATTAGAGTCAGAAAACAACAGCATCAAGTACTGATGTAACATGGACAGTCTCTAAGAAATTAAAGCACATGGTAAATTGGCCATTTTAAAAAAAGAAACACATATAATCAATCTACCAGTTGAGCAAGTTCTATAAGTCTAGAACTTTAACTTAAAGTATCTGTTGGGCCCTTAATAATAAAAACAATAATAATCTGCCTGGCTGGCGTAGCTCAGTGGCTTGAGCGCAGGCTGCGAACCAAAGTGTCACAGGTTCGATTCCCAGTCAGGGCACATGCCTGAGTTGCAGGCCACAGCCCCCAGCAACCACACATTGATGTTTCTCTCTCTCTCTCTTTCTCCCTCCCTTCCTTCTCTAAAAATAATAAATAAAATCTTAAAAAAAAAAAAATAATAATAATCTGCAGAGAATGAGGTTAACCTATGGAGGTCATAAGAAGGAAGACACACTGGGACTAATGAGTATGGACATCAGCTCCTGATTTCAGAGAGCACTGTACTACATGCCTAAGGTTTCATCAAAGTTGCTGAAAAATTCACAAATGATTTTCATGAAACAAAAGACTTCTTTATAATAAGGAAATGAGGAACATTAGAATGAATGCTCCATTAAGACAAAAATATTTGTGTTTTGCTCACTGCTACATTCCCAAAGCACCCAGTAAGTATTTGCTGAATGAATCAGAGATGCCAAAGAAAGTGCAACAAAAGGCCAAAAATGATAGTTAATAAAGAATGCCCCTCTTTAACATTCTGTAGTTGAAACCTTCTGTTTCGAACTGGCCTATGGGAGTAGTCTGTAACTGATATAAATACCTATAGCAACTCTATGAAATAACTCAAAGATTTAAGAATGACTATATTAGATACAATTTATCTAGTAAATGTTAAATAAATATTGAAACAGGTAAAAATGAAAAGAAAATAACAGCAAAAAGATGTCACCCTGCCTTATACATCGAGACTGTACCACTCGTTTTTCTCAGTTGTATCTCATTGGTTTACTTTAAGTTCTTGTTTTCAATCCTGGTATACCTAGCATAAAATTAACCATTTTAACCATTTTTAAGTGTACAGTTCAGTGGCAGCAAATACATTCACACTGTTGTGCAACCATCACCACCATCCATCCCCAGAACTTTCCATCATCTCAAATTCTGTACATAGAAACAATAATTCCCCCATTTTTATCTTCCCCCAGCCCTTGGTAATCACTTTTCTACTTTCTGTCTTTTGACTTTGACTATTCCAGTTACCTCATATAACTGGATCATAAAAATATTTGTCCTTTTGTGCCTGGCTTATTTCATTTCTATTAAAGTCTTCAAGATTCTTTAAGTCCTTTTAGTATAAAAAGGATTAACCCCCTCTGGAGATACTGTCAATTATATGGAATCTAGAGTTGTCTTACTCTTCCTTTAGCACTTGTCAAATAAATACTCAGTGACTATGCCACAAATTGATTCATTTTCTTCTATATAACTTATAAAAAGAATACATGTCTTATCTAGTTGTATGTTATTTATGTTTATGAAAAACATGCCTGTAATATTTGTTCATGCTAAATCTTACTTTTGTTTAACAATTTTCATTATAAAATTAGGGATTTACATATTTAGAACAAAAATAGAATTAAAATATATTATAATTCTGTTCCATTTCAATGTGTGAGGCATCATGCCAAGCAATAAGGATAGAGTACTGCATAAAACAGAAAGTTCTTCCTCTCATGGAGCTTACAGGCTAGTGAGGAAGACAGTAAAACTAAATATAAAATGTGATAAATTCAAGGAGGAAGTAAAGAATGTTCTAAGAACAAGCAGCAAAGGAATATAACCTAATCTAGGGCCTCAGGAAAGGCCTTGATAGGAAGTCTATTTTGAGGCAACAGTTGAAAAAGCAAACAAGAGTAAACCACACATGGATGGCGTGGGTGTCTGAGCATAAGCAGGGGTGAGAGAGACTGCTGCTCCCTTGCTCCAGACAGAGAAACTGCAAAAAGGCATGCACTGAATACAAAAAGGCAGGCCGGCACATGTGAGGAACCGTAAGTTGTTGAGTACGACAGGAATGTAGAGGGTTGGGACAGAATGGTGCTAAAGAAGCGAAAGACCAAATTATGAAGAACCTTGTAAGCTACATTAAGGACCCTAAAGATGATGAAAAGGCATTAAAGGTTTTAAGCAGGCATGTAACAAGATCAGATGGGTGTTTTGAAAAGATTATACCAACTGCAGACTAGACAATGGGAAGGAGACAGATTGAAACCAGAAAAATCAGTTAGCACTTATGCCATCCATCAATTTTTAAATGGTGGTATGAAGTAGGCTGGTAGCAGTGGGAGGGAGTAAAAGATTAGGTAACTCTGAGAGATATTTCAGATAAAAAATCAGATGGACCAAGTCACTGATTGAATGACAGGGATATGGGAAAAGGAAGATTCAAAGGATGAGTTGCACATTAATTACCAGTAGGACTAGTTAATTGGCCAGATGATAGGTCTACTTGCCAAAACAGGAAGGAAATATGGCAGATAACCAGGTTGTCTGGGGGTAAAGATGATGAGCCCAGTTTCAAACACTCTCACACTGAATTCCTTCAAGACATCTAAGTGAGGATATTCACCAGACATATAGATCTAGAGCTCAGAAGTAAAAATCTTGGGAGTTGTCACACAAAAATGCTCAAGGCATAAAAGTGGGTAAGAGGTCTAGAAGGAAAAAGTGAAACAAAAAATAATACAGGCAAAGCGCTGAAGAATGCCAATAATGAGGAACAAGCCAAGGAGGAAAACATGGCAAAGACACACACACACACACACACACACACACACGACCCAGAAAGGAAGAAACAAAACCAGAATATTAGACACTGAGCAAGAGAGAACAGTACCACAAAATGGGAGAAAGCTGTCAATAATTCATTCAAGCAAATGAAAATTCAAAAACAGACTCCAGGTTTGGCAAAAAAGACATCATTAGTGACTCTGGCAAGAACATTCTGTTGTAGTAGTAGTCAAAATGTAATCCCAGTGAAGTAAATGGTGGGAGGTGAGAAGGAGACAATGAATACAGACTACCTTTTAAAAGTGTGGCTGTGAAGGGAAAGCAAGAGGTTGAAAGAGAATGGTCAACTGGGATGGATTTAGATAATAGGAAGGATTTAAGATAATATAAATGCTGAAAAGAAGCAGCCAATAAATAGAAGTTGAAAGTAAAATAAACAGAGATGGCGGCAGTGGAGGCTATTAAAACCACCGGCTCCCTGAAAAGGCAAGAGAAGGGATCCAGAAAACAGGTGGAAGACAGGCCTTGCCTAGGAGGGAGGACACTGGCCACTGAAACAGGAGAGAAGTAAACATATGTGAGTGCAAACAGGATTTGCAGACTTGGTGGCAGAAAATTAAGGGAGGTCCTATCATAGGCTTTCTATTTTCTTTGTGAAATAGGGAGTGAGGTCACCTGTTAAGGGTGAAAGATGGTATCGAGGCTCAGAGAATAGTTATAAAGGAGAACAGAGACACCTGACTAAGGAAACATAAGAGGACTGCTGGGTAATGTTTAGGGTCCACTCAGATTGATGGTCACGTGTCTGACTGTGTGATTTCCTCTGGTAACAAGTCACAAAATATGAATCTAAGTTAGTAAATATGCTTTTACATTAGGAAATCTAAATGAAAAGCAACCGTTTAAATGAATACAACAGAAACAAAAAAACTGAAAAGCTGTCTAGTTTGTATCAAATTTCCTTCCTAATATTACCTGTCAAACAGTTCATAATACTTAATGATAGGATAGGGTCTCAAACTCATTTTCACCAGGGGCCACATCAGCCTTGCAGTTGCCTTCAAAGGGCCGAATGTAATTTTAGGACTGTAGAAACGTAACTACTGAACAGTTAAGCAAGAGCTCGGTGCTGCCGCCACACAGAAAGGTGCCTGGCCAGAAAAAATCAAGGTGGAGGGCCAGATTTGACCCCGGGCCTTGTGTTTGCCACCTGTGTGAGAGGACGTAGGCTGAAAGATTTATGCTGAGACAACAAATCAAAATGCAGAAATAAACAGAAAATTAACATTAATATGATTTTCCAGCCCTGGCCAGGTGACTCAGTTGATTGGAGCACCATCCAGAACACCAAAAGGTTGAGGTTTCAATCCCCAGTCAGGGTGCATACAGGAGGTAACCGATTGATGTTCTCTCACACAGTGACCTCACAATGTCATCTGTTTCTCTTTCCCACCCTCCCTGCCTTTCTTCTTTCTTTCCCTCCCTCCCTTCCTTTTTCTCTCCCTCCATCCCTCTCTCTAAAATCAATAAACATATACTCACATGAAGATAAAAAAAATGCCTTTCCAATGGAAACAGAATTCCAGAAGACTCTTTGAATAATAATTACTTAACTTACAAGTTTTGTTATGAGTGGACATTTTAAAATCTAGTTTCTAAGAAATAAGCTATAAGCATTATAAAACTAAACTACATTCCCCCTCACTTGTCCTTATTGCACCTGAACATGAACAGACTTTTTGCATCACGGTGACAAGGCTGAGCTTTGAGAACATCTGGGAAAGAGGTACAGCGGCTCTCGGGCCATGATATTTTTACCTCATTTCATCCAGAATCTTTAAAACAGTATTGCTATAAACCAAGCAATTAAATATACTTTCAAGCTTAATTTACAACCAAGACATATGTGAACTAAAACCTTATAGACACTAAAATGCTCACCTATACCTCTAAGACTAATGTTTTTGTATATTTTCTTCCTGTATGTATTAACTTACACTTAAGTATACTATATGTGCACTGATCAAACTCTGGAGTATGCTACATGATGTTAAACCTTAGTTTTCATTTAATATTTCTTAAATGCCTGTAACCCCATGTTCTTGAAAAACTTAATCATAATCGCTACTAGTTTCTTTGAAAAATTAGGTGAAAAATTAGGAAGAATTCATTAAAAAAAAAAACAATTACCTATTAGGTAAAACAATTCTCTTCCTCCTACCTTTTGCCAATTTCAATTCAATCAGACATAGCTAGAAACAGCTAGAAAACAACTCACATTCTAGTTCTCACAAGTCTTTTCATACTTAAACAGATTTATAAATAAAGAAGAAAAAATACTGTATTTTTTACTTGAATTTTTTAACTGCAGGAAGTGTGTCAAACACTATATTCTGATTCAAAAGTAGAGAGACTTAAATGATATTATTCCTGCTTTTGCCACTTTGACCAATTAGACACATACATTCCTTTGTTTAGATACTATCAGAAAGCTACGCAAGTGTGCGTATCCCTAGTGTGGAAACAAAACATAAATGATGTCCTAACCCATATTAGAGAAGGAGAGAAGAAAATACATCTAACAAATAAAACTCTTCTAAAATAAACCATGGCCACATTTTGTTTTTAACTACAGAAGTTCTGCTAAAGGCAGGAAAGAAAGCTGGAGATTTCCAGCGTCTGATATCCCACAGCTCAGGCAGGTTCAGCAGCACAGCTGCTCCCAAAGAGGCAAGGGAGAAAGCAAAAGGCAAGCTTTACTGAGGTGAAACAAGAGACAGTCCAGCAGTACAAAGAAGTTTCCCACTTTTCCAGATAATCCTGGTAAACAACGTTTTGTGTACCCGAGACATACTCACACCAAAAAAAACTCCAATGACAACCAAGAATGTTTGCCTATTAGGGGCTATTCAATAAACAGGCATGATACTATTATTTCTGACAGATGCTTAAGTTTAGATTGTATATGCACTCAGAAAAAGGAAAAAAGAAGCTAAATTGAGAAGATATTTGATATTCTTTTTTGGAACTGATAATACACTAATTCAAACCCACAGGTCTGTATATAGCAATTTATGTTATTAAATAATATATTTTATGTAATACATATTAGCTCACTGACATATGAAAACACACACGTATGTTCACAAGTTCACTGATATATCTATATCTAGATAGATATATAGATAGATAGAAATACGATAAGAAAGTCAAGAAGGACCAAGAAGGTCTTAACATGTCAATAGTGTTTTTCCCTCTAGGTGGTAAGAACAGAGGTCATTTTAATTTCATTCTTTTTGATGATCTGTGTTCTCTAATTTTCCACAATAAGCATGTACTAATTGTATTTAAAAAGTGGGAGGAATAACAGCCTCCAGGTTCTTAGAGCTCTATTTACAAAAAGAACAAACTTATTAGATACCCCACACACTTTCAACTATCAACAACACACTTACATAATATGGCTCTGCCTCCCGTTCAGTTATCTCATCCTGATACAGGGTGAAGCAAGTTGGAATTCGTCCAAACCACACATCTCGAAGCACGTCTTTGTCATCTGTCATTCTTCCAGTGGTTAAAGCAGTACATATAGGCTAAATTCTTTTTTCCACCAAAGCCAAACTGAAAATAAAATTAAGATCATTAATCAGATCCTTGCAAGGACGAATAAACCTGCTCCAAAACAAAGAAAGATTATATTTTAAAAAATGAATGCCAAATCAGTACAACAACTCCTAAATGCAGAGCCATTATTTATTTGAAGGGCTCATAGATGTAACCAATTCAAAATTATGCACACTAATGAACCACAGCCAAAGTGAAACTGGAGATGGATCATTGTCTCAAACCATATCTAAAGCAAACTCTTCACTTATGCCTTATGGTCTTTAAAGCCCAACTACAAAATAATCATCCCCACAATTATCCCTGCCCCATATTATAACCTCTGCTACTCCAAAGAGTTCAGATTCTCTTCCAGGAAAACATACACATGCATCTTATCTTAGGGGGGAAAAAAAAAACCTTTGTGCAAACCTATTTCCATTCTAACTTTCATCATGACCATGATTTGATTCCACCAGTGTTTCCAACCTTATTTACTATACTTCTTTTGAAACCCTCCAGCAAAACTGGCCCTTTAAAGCCTTGCTCTCTGTCCTACCTCACCCAATGACTAGTATGCTTTTCTCTCACCTGTTCAAATCCCACCAACACTGCCAACCTAGCTCACAATCCCCTGACCCAATGAAACAGTAAAATTCTACTGTGAACACAGAATATTCCCTTTACCACAAATACAGCAATAAATCTGCAGACTGAAATATTCTGGATATGGTAGAAGGACATGGCTTTTGACCTCTGTAATATCCAAGTGACTTCTAGTACTAATATCCTACAACTAAATAACACCACAGTATTTACTGTATGAGTAAATGCTGAAATAAATACTGCAGGTTCCTGAATACTAAGACTCAACAGCCTTCTACACACACGTATATTTGTGTGTATATAAACTTCCTATCTTTCATAGGCTAGATAATTCATGATTTATCATTGTATCCTATAGAAACATTTAAAATAATCATATTAGTTTAGACAAATATCAACTATTAACACTGAATTATTCAAGGAGCTTTTCTCTTCCACTGACCAACGCCAAGTACAACAAGACTGCCATAAAATTAATTAATCAAAGGAAGAAAAACTCAAGTAAAGTTCTAAATTTGTATGGCTATACTTAAATGCACGTTTGAGGTCAACTGGATACAATGTCATCTACAGGTAAATAAGCTGAGAGAGATGGAAAAATCTGCCCAACAAGAGCACTAGTAAGCCAAACCACGATAAGAACTCTGGTCACGTGAACTGAGTCCAGTGCTCCTTCTAGCACACCAGTGTTTTAACTTCTTTAAAATACATCCATAAACAAAACCGAACTCTTGAGAGGCACAATGATGTGGGGGTTCAAAACACAGAATATGAAGCTAGATCACTGGGACTCAAAACCTAGCTCCACCACTTACTGTGTGACCTCAAGTAAGTCACTTAACTTCTCTCAGTTTTCTCACCTGTAAAATGGGAGTAATGGCACTTATCACATAAAATATATAAAAATTGAATTAATACATGTAAAGTGCTTAGAGCAATGTCTATAATATAATACTATAAAGCATATCTATCATCATAATTTACAGAGCCAACAAAAGTATGTCTCAAAAGATGTTTAAAATTCATAAAGGTGTCAAAAACTAAGAATAATCAAAAGCATTATATAATATAAGCAGGAATTATAAAAGTAAAGGAAAATAACTAAAAATTATGCATTGAGCATTGCATAAATAATACTCAACATAAACTCTATAAATATTTGATCATTTGATATGCCCAGTTCTGTGGCAGATGCTGAAGGCATACAAGTGATAATAATGGTGATAACAGTAACTTTTTTGAAAGTTTAGGCATTGCTCAGAAGGTAATATATCTAAATCTATTAAATGCACCATGCATGTTCATGTCCTTCCCATGGCTTTGCTCATGCCGGACGTTCCTTACCCTAAAGTAGCCCTCTCCACTGCATCCTTCCAACTGAGACAGCCTCCAGGACCAGCACAAATGCCCTTTCTTCAATGACTCTGGCAGAACCCATTTCCTCACCGCACCTTTACTTTCCTCTACTACAGCACTTACAACCTTACAGGAAAGATTTTTTATCTCTGATTTCCAATGTCATATTCTCTCCATCATACCATAATGGTGGTCAACGTGCCTTCCAACCCTAACATGCTCATGGTTATAATGAAATGTTACTTTCAGAGACCTTTCATAAGGAAAGAGGGAGGGGGAAAAGTAAAATATTAATATATCCTACATTGTTCAGGGAAGAATTTTAAAAGATATGGCAATGAAAGAATAGGTAGAATACGGACAGGCAAAAAGAAGATGACAAATATTACACTCAGGGCAAACTAACACTGACAAAGGCAGGAAATGAGCAGAAGTGGTATGTGTGCGAACCCTTCAGGAAGCTCTGGGTTGGGGAAGTAGATAATAAAAAAGCTGACATTGTGAAAGTCTTCATATCACATGGAGATCCTGGGCAAATCACTTTACTAAGCCTCAATTTCCTTTCCTGTAAAATTCACCAAGCTATTCTGGAAAAAAAATCTAAAAAGTATTTAATGATGTACTAGACACCTACTAAGTGCTGAACAATAAGAGAAATAATTTTTTTCTTCTTTTATTTTAGATTTTATTTATTTATTTTTAGAGAGAAGGGAGGGGAGGGAGAAAGAAAGGGAGAGAAACACCAATGCGTGGTTGCCTCTCATGTTGTCCCCTACCAGGGACCCGGCCCGCAACCCAGGCATGTGCCCTGACTGGGAATCAAACCAATGACCCTCTGCTTCACATGCCCATGCTCAATCCACTGGCCACACCAGCCAGGGAGAGAAATAATTTTTTAATGTCAAATCTGTAAATGTAAACTGAGCCTAGATCATAAAGCACACCAAATGGAATACTGTGTGTTCTAAACTTCATCCAATAAGCCTAGGGAGCTTGTGAAGTTTTAAAATAAAATAAAAACAACTGGTAGCAGTGCACAAAAGGAGATCCCAAGTCATATATAACAGAGCCAGGAAGCAATTTCAGCAACTAAGGCATGTAATAATGAGTGCCTGACCTAAACTGGTTACAGTGGAATGAGAGACAAATATGAGGTCTTTCCGAAGAAGAATGACTAGAAGTTGGTGAAACTGGCTGAGGGACAAAGAACAGGACAGGGAAGATTTCAATGCTGACAGCAGGCAACACAGCAAGGTAAGTAGTTAAGGGGGTTTGAATCAGATCGACATGGGTTAAACCCTGACTTCCACCTACCAGCAGTGTGTCCTTGGACAATAAATCTCACATATCTGAACCTCCTATCTGTAAACTAAAGATAATTCTCATTTCAGAGAGCTCTTGGGTGTTTACAACCTGGTAACCACTCAGTAAATAGTATATGCATTTAATATAGGGTTTCTTTGTGCTTCCATGGCCCCTCTGCTTGAACATCCTTTCCCTCTTCTTTTGTCAAATTCTTAATCCTCTTTTAAGAGTCAGCTTAATATCAGCTCCTTGGGAAGCTTTCCACTAAGCAACTTCCAATCTAATTACTTCTATAATAGCATGTTATAAGCATGCATTACAGAAATGTTTTTCTTTCTTTTTTTTATTTTTTTATTTTATTTATTTATTATTTTTTTAGAGAGGGAAGGGAGGGAGGGGGGAGAGAGAGAGAGAGAGAGAGAGAGAGAGAGAGAGAGAAACATCAATGTGCGGTTGCTGGGGGTTATGGCCTGCAACCCAGAAATGTACCCTGGCTGGGAATCGAACCTGGGACACTTTGGTTCCCAGCCCGCGCTCAATCCACTGAGCTATGCCAGCCAGGGCTGAAATGTTTTTCTTATCTGTCTCTTGCCTCTCCCCACACTGGAGTGAGAGTTCCTTGACAGCAGAAACTGGATACCCTTGCATCCACAGTATCAGCATAATTAGTACATAGCAGGCTCTGGAATTTCTGTTGAACTGGAAAATATACATACACACATACACACACACACACACACACACACACACACACATATATATATATATCCAAATTAACTAGCTACTTAAACTTTTCCAACTAAATGCTTTTCAAAATTAGTAAAATCACACTTTAAATTCACCATATTTCATAATTTTAGAAAAATACTCTCCCATCTCACACAAACACCACACTGTCGTCATCAGGCATCCATGAAGGCAATGTTCTGGAAGCACAGAAATCCCAACCCATGATTCAGTCTACTAGAAGTAAGGTTCTTGAGGAGCTACTTCTTGATTGCTGTATTCTCTACATCTAATTCAGGACATGGAACAGAGCAGGTGCCCAACAAACAACAAATAGCATAAAGAATATGACAAAAATATGATGTACAATTAATAGTCCTTTTCATACTACAAACCAATAAAGGCTAACCAATTATTTCCTGATGCTGTTTTGCTGACAAAATCCCCAACTACCTAGAAATTACTTAAAATATCAAATGCCTACTAGTAGTACACCTGTAAACATCTAAAAATAATTTATGCTGGCTGATCTCCCTTTAAATTCAGGAATACTAACCTCAAAAGTGGACCCTTGCCCTGACCAGTGTGGTTCTCAGTTGGTTTAGCAATGTCCTGCAAAACGAAAGGTCACCAGTTTGATTCTTGGTCAGGGCACATGCCTGGGCTGTGGCCCAGTCCCCAGTTGGGGTGCATGCAAGAGGCAACCAATCAATGTTCCTCTTTTTCTCCCCCTCTTCCCTTCTCTCTAAAAATAAGTAAGTAAAATCTTTTTTAAAAAAAAAGTGGGCCCTGAATACTGCCAGGATTCCTACATTTTCTTTTAATCCATTTATTCTCCCATTGTCCTAGATCACCATTTCATATCTTCTCAAATTTTTCCCATCTCCTTCCTCACTCTCTCAGCTAAGGCCTGGGCCTCTATTTCCTTTTATCTTATAACTACGGATCAGTGGTTCTCAACAGGGTTTTAATGAACAGCTCCACCCTACCCTGGAGCATACATAGTTGAAAAAAATTTCATCTACATCCAAATGTTGAAGGCCCCAGGGCTCAGCCTTTGACCCACACCTTTGGAACTTTCTCAAGACTTTACATATCACTAATCCATGAACAATTTCCACATTTATTTCTTCAGCTTGGACTTCTCTTCTGAATTCCAGTTCATATATACAACTCCGTACTGACATTTCATTTAAAAATTTAGTATGCTGCAAAACCAAATGACTTCAGATGGTTCTCCTTCCTATTACTCTGTGGTATTCCCCAAATCACTAAGTGATAATTCTGTTCGTTAGTGGATCAGGCTCTAAACTTTGGAGTCATCCTTGACCCTCTCTTCACATCTGATGGCTCTAGGTTAGACACAAGTCAAAAAAATCTGCCATTTCTCACAACCTTCACTATTAGCACTGATCCAAATCACTCTGACCTTTAACCTGGATAAATGCAACAGCCTACAAATGGGTCTCATTTCTGCCCTTGCTACAGACAACCTAACAATCAGAAAGATCCTTTCAAAGTCAAGTCAGATCTGTCTATTCTCAAAGTAAAACAAGTTCTTACAGAGTCCTACAAGGCCATATATGACTTTGCCCCCTTCTGATTTGATTACAGTCATACTCAGTACTCGTGGACTTCAGAACTCGTCAAACCCTGTATTCGTCGCATTTTGATGAGAGAAAAAAATGTTCAGTACTCAGTGCTTGCTCAGGACTTGCCACACCTGCCAGAACTTGTGTGAGTCATGACGCTGCCCCACAAGAGAAAATGCCTTGTAGTTTGGTTCTTGTCGGTTTGGACCTCATCCCAAGCTCCAGAATGAACTCAGGATGAGCACCAAGGTACTCTAGCTATTTCTTTCCCCTATTGTGCACTCAGCTCCAGCCACACTAACTGGTATACTCCTACCTCAGGGACTTTGTGGTTGCTTTAATGGCTCTTTCCACCACAACCATATTGCACCCTTCTTTCCCACTTTTAGGTCTCTGCTCAAATAGCATCTCTCCTAAGACTACCACTGCAATTTCCTGTGCACTCCACTAGCATTCCCCTGTACACCATCTTCCCCCCTTACCCCCAGGGTGAACTTCACGATGGCAGGGATTTTTATTGTTTTGTTCATTGTTCCGTTTTGTTTATGTTTTGTTCAGTCCCTGGTACATAACAGGACTCGGTATTTGTTAACTTAATAAAGATAACCTACACTTTAAGTGTATACATTATTCTAAAAACTTATATCCATGTTATAAATACTATTCTGCTCATTTTCCCCAATTTTAATTAGCACAACTTTGAGGATCAAAGCACATGCTTAAATCTAGTGCAAAATTCTAAAATATCCCTCCCTTAACTACTACCCTCAGCCTATCTTTACTTTCAAATTCAAAATTCAACCAATAACCCCCTCTACAGAAATCACAAATAATTCAGTTCAGAACAAAGTACCCCCAGTCCCCAAAACTGAGATTTTCCAAGTGACTTCTGAAAGGCCTCGAAGTTCAGTGCTATATGATAGTCTCAGGATTCTGATTCTTGGTGAAGACCTGCGGTGCCTCCCCACTCTTCAGAAAAATCTGGAACCAATCCAGTTTCCCTAGATTCCTCAAGTTCAGGTATGACTTAAAAATAATCCAAAATATAATTAAAGTACCTTAAAATAGCACTAAATATTATTAAAATGAGACTGAATGAATACCGTTAAGATAAGCTGGAAGAAATGCCCACCGAATTCAGAGAGAATGAACTGCCTGTAAAATAACTGATTTAAATAACTGTTCCACAAAAAAAAAAAAAAGCTTGTTCTGAACTAAACTCTAGAGCCTGGGCTTCCCACCTTAGTTGAGGAACAGACGTATTCCCCAAGAGAGACCGCACAAGCTACACCCTCCGGCCAGCCTGCAGGATCCAGGGGCGACGTCTGCCCAGCCCCACCTCCTTCACCCGCCACCACCGCCCAGGGGAGCGCTCCTCTAGCCCACACCTGCCTGGCACCTCCCCAACCCTCCCTCCTTCGTGCATTTCCTCACTCTGTTGGGGACACACACATACAGACACCCTACCAGAAACACCGGCTCCTCCTCCGGCCTGCCCCACTGGTGAAGAGGATGGGGCGCCCGGCTGTGGACGGGCGGTGGCGCAGGGCTTGACACACTGTCCCGCAGAGACCGGAGAGCCAAGAGTCCCCAGAGCCCGCGCAGCCGCAGACCGCACCAGCGCGCTGGTGGGAGCCAAGCCCAGCTGCACTTCCGCCCTCCGCTACCCAGCACACACAAGCCGCAGCGCCGCGGAGCCCTGGAAGCCCACCCCAACTTCAGTCCGGCGCCCGGAGATGACGTCAGAGGACCCCACGTGGTCCGCATTTCGCCCCCAGAGTTCTATCCAACCTCGCGAGGAGGCAGGAGCCATGCTTGAGCATGCGCAGACGGAGTGGCGTAGCTTGAGTGTGGCAAGTTCACAACTTAAACCTTTTAAGAGATTCTGGCGCCTTTCGCGTAGTCATCGGTGTTTGGGGAGGTTAATATAACAGTTCTGTACAAGCAGAGAGTTTTAAAAATACTCAGACATTGCCTTCGTGGAGCTTGATTGCAGCATCTCTTTCCTGCCCTCGCAGAATAATTTGAATAAAACGTTGGTTTTCAAAGTGTATTTATATCCATCGATACATCCTTCTTTCACACTTTGCATACACCACTTATTCCTCATGACTTAGTTCAGGTGTTGGAACAATTCCCCTAATCCACCCAGTTTGGGTTAGGTGCTCTTCAGTTTCCTCATTTTTTGAATCCCCCATGCCAGCATTCAATAAATGTTTAAATAAACTAAGCTGAACATGAGCTTTCTTCCATGATTCCTATGACTTTCACGTTAGGAACCAAATTCTTCCTCAGAGCTTAGCGCTTAAGTAAAAAGTAGTGATTTCCTTTCCTACTTCATCAGTTTCAAAATTATCAGCAAGGAACGTTGAACGTGATTGAGGTACACTGCTATTTGCAGGGTGGGAGTCCAGCAGTCGCCCGGCAGTCAAGGGCCTCCAACAGGACTGCATTCTGTCTCGAAGCCAGTTTTGTGATCTGGGGATCGTGGGGAAGGCATTGCTGCTTCCACTCCCTGCGAAGTATTGTATTCCCCGGACAAAATCACATTTGTGTTCTTCTATCTTTTATTCTTACTCTTACGACTGCTCCCAAACGACGCTAGACTGGAAGCTCTTAAAAAGCAGGGTTGAATTTCTACATATGAAAGGCTGCAGACTGGAGCTCTACAGGCCAGAACTGGACTACTGTGTGACACTGTAATGTACTCAAACCTACTGTGCCATACATAGTATGATATTATGCACATACTAATTTAAGCTTCGATTCTAGTTGCCCAAAATGAGAGTTCCATGCTCCATAGGTGATCGACATCAGAAAGACCACACTCCAGAAGCAGTATCACAATGTCTTCTGTTATCGCTATCTTGATCCACACCTCATGGTTTGCTGATTAGCATACTTAATGTCAGAGATGGGTTTTTATTTTTGTCTTGCTCAAAAGTATGATAAATGTTAGAAATGGGATTTCATTTATGAATTTAGCAGTATTTAAGATATGTGGATTGACTAAAACATTTTAGAGATTCTTACCACCCTTGATGAACAGAGTAGAGGAATTCATGAAGCCTGCAGCTCAGTCCCTAAGTTTTCTTGACCTCTATAAATGCTACAGAATTCAGCCTCAAGAACGATGTTACATCTGCCTTAAGAGAAGGTTTCTTGCAAAAAGACAGTGAGAGCACCTTAAAGGGCAGAGTTGGAGGGTCTCATCAAGCTTACAGAGCTGGTTGTTTGAACTGTTTTGTTCGATAAATGCCTATGTGTATCACAATTTGGTTTAAGATTAGCTTCCACTATAACCTCATATCCAGATTATGGAGAAGTAATTAATCCTCACTCACCTCAAGCACAATTTGATTTAAGATTAGCTTCCACTATAACCTCATATCCAGATTATGGAGAAGTAATTAATCCTCACTCACCTCAAGTTCTTTGTGCCTATGGTTATCTATTGAAAAAAGTTGAGAGTTATACATGATGAAGTTAGTCTCGGTCAGTTAGCAAAATTGGCAGATGTACAGTTGGTCCTGAACAACACAACTGTTAAGGGTGCCAGCTCCTGAGCAGTCGAAAATCCACATAAACTTTTGACTCTGCCCCAAAACTTAACTACTAATAGCCTACTCTTGACTGGAAGCCTTACAGATAACATGAATAATTCACTGATATGTGTTTTGCATGTTACATGTATAAAATGCCGTATTCTTACAATAAAGTAAGCTAGAGAAAAGAAAATGTTAAGAAAATCATAACAAGGAGAAAATACATTTACAGTATTTGTTGAAAAAAAATTCTTCTATAAGTGGACCCACCACAGTTCAAAGTTGTGTTGTTCAAAGGTCAACTGTATTCTCTTTGCCCCTTAAAATGTTTTTAAAATTTGAAAAAAATTTAAATGGTAACATATTTCGCAAAATTCAGATTTCTGGCTTACCCTAGAATTCAACAATCCTGGGCCCGCGTGACCGCATAGCAACTATGTGCTGGAGTAGAGAAGCAGCTGCCCCCTTTTAGGCTGGCATGCTCTCTACAGTTTACTACTGTCCCCATGGTGTCACTTATTTGGACATAAAATTACCTAAGGGGACACTAGAGGGACTGGAGCTTAGCACTCCTGTATGGCTCTTCATGTTTCTAATGCGCTGCCGACCTCAGTTCTTTGCACATAGATATTAATGTTGGACAAAAGACCAAAACAACCTGTCCAGAAGGCATTATCCTGAAAATTTTAACCCACATTTGATTGTGATTATGATACAATTATGGTTCTAAGGTTTTACTTTTCAGGAATTCTGAGGACACATGCTTGAACACTGAGAAAGTATCATCATATATGGTACCATGCTTAGTGTTTTCTCCTTGAGGTGAGAGAACATTTGGAGGATGCAAATATTATATTGAGACTTTCCATGTTTAACAGTCATAGGAATTCCATTTGTATCTGTTTAATTGGCATTCTAAAATCAAACCAGGAGCTGGATAGACAGATTCTTTTAGCTTTAATGATAGCCTTTTATTCACTTTGTTATTCAGTCATTCAAACATTTCTTGAGTTCAAATATTATGTGCTTCATAGAGTGAAAATAGCTCTTAAATGACAGGAAAGAAATCCCAAAATTTAAGTAGATATTTTATTTTTAGTAGCAGTAATTCTTTTTTAATTATTGATTTATGTGTGTGTATGTGTGTGTGAGAGAGATTTCTTGTTCCACTTATTTATTTGTGCATTCACTGGTTAATTCTTGCATGTGCCCTGACCTGGGATGGAACCTGCAACTTTGGTGTAGGACATTCTAACCAACTGGGCTACCCGGCCAGGGCTTAAATATGTATTTTAAAGTTACAATTTGAAACACTTTCCCTATGACTACCATGTCATGTACCATATGTAACTCTATCATTGCTACAGATAAAATGTGGGTTTCTATGGAAAATATTGTATTCAGTTACTTAGAACTTAAGTTAAAAGTTCTTAACTTCTTGTCTACACAGATGGATTCTATCAGAGTGGATTAAAACAATATGCCAAATATCCTTTGGAAATATATATATGTGTGTATATATATATATATTCATACCTTTTATGCATCAGTATTTTCATTCCATAAATTAACATAATTCTAAAATTTTTTTAATTAGATGATTTGCTCTTCTCATATGAATATTTTTCTATAAAAAGCTTTTATTAAAAACTGGGACAATCAGTCAGGCAGTTTTCAACCTGTTTTTTCAATGAGCACAGAAGAAAAATAGTCTGGGAAGTGTAAAAATTGAGGCAAAATCTTTTTATTTTATTTTTAAAATATATTTTACTGATTATGCTATTACAGTTGTCCCAATATTTCCCCCTTTGTCCCTCTCCACCCAGTACCCCCATTCCTTCCAGCATTTCCCCCACTTAGTTTATGTCTATGGGTCATGCATATAAGTTCTTCAGCGTGTCCATTTCCCATACTATTCTTAACCTCCCCCTGTCTATTTTGTACCTACCATTTATGTTTCTTATTCCCTGCGCCTTTTCCCCCATTCTTCCCCTTTCCCCTTCCCACTGATAACACTCCAAATGATCCCTGTTCTACAATTCCATTCCTGTTCTGATTATTTGCTTAGTTTGTTTTTAGATTCTGTTCTTGATAGTTGTGAATTTGTTGTCATCTTAATGTTCATAGTTCTTATCTTCTTTTTCTTAAATAAGTCCCTTTGACATTTCATATTATAATGGCTTGGTGATGATGAACTCCCCTAGCTTTATCTTGTCTAGGAAGCACTTTATCTGCCCTTCCATTCTATATGATATCCAGTGATCTAGATTGTAGGTCCTTGCTTTAAATCACTTTGAATACTTCTTGCCAGTCCCTTCTAGCCTGCAAAGTTTCTTTTGAGAAATAGCTGTCAACGCCTCCATCTTGACTGAAGTCCCCCAAAGTCTTAAAAAAATCCAAACCCAACAGCATGAATCTTGAAACACCAAAATAAATCCTTGCAATAACATGTTGCTGTCACCAGATGTCACAAAAGACCTGATGTAAAGCTCAGCTTTCCCAGCCAGCAAAGCCAGTTAACTGCACACTCAATGAAGTAACCAAGTTTCCCAACAGGAAACCTCTGGTTACCTCAAGAGAGCTTGTGAAAGCCTAAAAAACTCTCAAAACAAAATTATTTCAATTTGGAAAATGAAACCCACTCTCTAAACCTTTCCAATACTGATAAAATCTCTTTCAAATTCATTTTCATCTCCTTCACATTCTGTTCTTGAATCATAAGATTGTACTGCACAGCATAGGACATGGGCTCGTAATCCCTTATCTGTCATCTGTTACTTGTGGGGCCACAGGCAAAATTATTCAACCAGGACTGGCTTCACAATCCGCCATGGTTGGTGCAAAATAAAAATGAGGGCCCTTTGTTAAGAAAAAAACTTCAAGATGGCAACAGCACAGTGTTATATCAAGCACTGTGCGACTGGACAGGTTGCTTGTCCAAGAACCTGACTGTTATGTAACCTCTCCACATCTCCATTTTTCTTGAGGTAAAATGAGGATAATGATAGCACCTGCTTCATAGACTTGTTTTGAAGATTAAATTGGATGATGCTCATAAAGCATTTGTCACAGTGCTTCGTGCACAGTGAGCTCTCAATAAATGGGAGCTGTTGTTTTTATGCCAGAGCAATCTCCTTAGCACAGTTCTATATATGCCCCTGCCCTGGTTTTACAAACTCCAACCCTCACTGTCTACAGAAAAAAATCCAAACTTATTGGTCTAATCCTCACCCAGTTTACCAGCTTCACCACCTGGCTGGCTCCCTGGCCTCTGTCTGACCTCTCTCACACCCGGTACTTTTGCTCACCCCGTTCCTTCTGTTGGGAATGCGCTCTCCCTGGGGCTGTAGGGAAAACACAGGAATCAGAGTCACAGCTCTGCCTTTGAGTTGCTTACAATCTAGACTGGTAAACAGAATATTGCACAAAGATTTAAATGCAACAATGCAAGACAGGAGAAAAGGAGTGATCAAGGATAAAAATGTCATGAAAGTTCAGAAGAAGTAGGGGTCATGACTGAAAGGGCACTTTTGTAGGGCATTTCATTTCAGAGTTTATTAATGGTTACTGTGTTATACATAGACCATATGTTATATATGTCAAAACCCGTAGCTCCATGGATTATTTTTCAAAAATAAAATTCATACTTTTACATTATTAAACACTAAACTTAAAAGAGGGGCTACATATATTTTTAAATTAAGTTTATTTTTTCAGAGCAGTTTTATGTTCACAACAAAATTCTGGAGAGTTCCCATACACCCTGTCTCCACACACACACAATTCCTTCCACTATCATATCCTGAACTGCACTGGTATGTTTGTTACAATCAGTGAACCTACAATGACACATCGTAATCACCTAAGGCCCAGAGTTGACATTAAGGTCCACATTCCATGGGTTTAGTCAAATATGAAATGACACGTGTCTACCACTGTAGAATCATACGGAGTAGTTTCACTGTCCTGAAAGTCCTCTGTGCTCTGCCTATTCATCCTTCTGCCTCCAAACCCTTGGCAACCACTGATCATTTGATGGCTCCACAGTTTTGCCTTTCCCAAAATCGTACAGTTGAAATCATGAAGTATGTAGCCTTTGCACAGTGGCTTCTTTAGTGGCTTCTTTCACGTGGTAACACACATTTAAGTTTCCGTTACGTCTTTCAGGTGCAGTGTTTTGCTAAATAAAATTTTAAAATTTTAAATGAAACATTTAATATCACAGAGCTAAATATTTACATGATTCCTCTCTCTCTCTCTCTCAACAATATACTAATTGAAATTTGATACAGACTTTTTTCAACAACTCTGTGTTGGGGAACTTTCTGTGGGATAATTTGCCTACTTATATTAATTCTCAGAATTGCCATCCCAGGGATGGTATGTTCCTAAGGACTCTCTAACTTTTAGGAACAAGCAAATGGTTTAAAACACCTAATTTAAAATAAATTAAAGTATTCAGTTTAACTAATAGAATAATCTGTCGTATGTTGCATTTTTGAAAACCTCATTTTATAATCCTTACCTTTTCATACTCACTTCCCAGTCCAATGGCACAGAGAGCCCATGTCTTTCTCCATTAGTGTTATCACTGCCACAAACACGATGTGGTTTATTCTCCATGTTTTTCTAAACACTACAGGTGCAGCTCTGTAACTAACACTGTGTTTCTAAGATACATTCATTATTTTGGGGTTTAAAGGACTAGCATGATTTAAGAAGTTGAGAAAGAAAGCTAAGTTATAGGTTTTAGGAAAGTAATAAAGAATAATCAAAAGCAGGGATGAAACACTTATCTTCATACTGGGGTGTAATGAGTGGATTTTATTCTGATACTGTACATCAGAAAGTTAGGATGTTCACCATGCATACACTATCTATTTAATAGTTAACACGTGCACAGCATATTGTGTCCTGGGTGCAGTTCTAGAACATGTTTCTAGTATCCTAACCAGAGTCTCAATGCTCATACAACTTAGGAGGTCCTCTTTAGAAAGTGCACATACTCACGAATAATGTACAAATAAAAAATTAGGTGATCTTAGAAAGGTCCCATTCTAGTGAAAGGTCTTGAAAGTTTAGCTTCACAGTAAACTCACCTCTGTTTGTAACCATTGAGAGACTGAAGTTAAGAAATAACCTTCAGGCAGCCTGACTCTTCACCTGTCTCAGGTTCCAAGACTTCTCCGAGCCCATGATCTTATCTCCTCCATAGAAAAATGGTTCATCTCAGTTGTATTGCCATTGGAGCAAAGGGCATAATCAAACAGGAATCTTTCATGCTCTGCTGGCCACACATTACTATTTACCACTTATGTACCCTTATTTACTGCCTTATTCTAGGCAGATTTTCTAACAGTCTTTTTACTCACTAGCCGTAATTCGACATTTCTGTATTGAGAGATAGATACAATAAAATATTATTTTCTCCCTTCTTTCTACCCTTTCCCAGAAATCCATAAAATGACCAGTGTTCTCACAGAACAGTGTGCTCATTCACTTAATAGGCTTTTATGTGCAAGGCTGTGCAAGGGACTGAAGACAGAAAGATGCACCAGAAATTATTTCCTCCCTCAAGGAACTCACGTTCCAGTGTGGCAGAGAGCTGATGAGTAAACAAATGACTGCACAGTCCCTCACAGACTGTCACAGAGCCACGCACAGCTGTCAGGGGAGCCTAGCTTCCAGAATAAGCAAAGAACACTTTGAGGGTTGCCAGATGGGAAGGGGGTGGAGGCCTGGGTGAAAAAGGTGAAGGGTTTACAAAGTACAGATTGGTAGTTACTGTACAAAGTAGTCACAGGAGTGTAAATATATCGACTATATTCCCTATGCTGCATAGGGAATATGCATAGGGAATATGCAGCATAGGGAATATAGTCGATAACACTGTAATAACTATGTATGGCACCAGGTGGCACTAGACTTAATGGGGTGAACTCTTTTTAAATTATATAAATGTCTAACCACCATGCTGTACACCTGAAACTAATGTGCTATTGAATATTAACTGTAATTGAAAAACATGTTTTTTAAGAGCAACTAGTAAAAATGTATAAAAGAAATCATAGAGGATAAATAGGATGCAATAGACAGACAAGGAAGGAAAGGGCTGTTAAGCCAGGGGGTCTTTACCAATGGGTACATGGATCAAGTTCAGGGGGTCGAAGAATTTCAGTGGGAAGCAATTACATTTTTATTTTCACTAACATTCAGTTAGTGAAATTTAGCATTTTTCAATTATAAATATAGGCCCAAAACTGGAGTAGTGGTAGCAGTACTTGTACCTTATCTCCAAGAGAAACACATGTATATTCCACTCATAGTGCAGTTGAGTCAGATTCTTAAAAGATCATTTACGCTCATCACTACTTTGAAATTACAGTGAGTATTAGACCCAATATGAGACTGTATTATTTATTGCATCGATAGAAACCACAACATGCTATAACTCAAACTTTTTTCTAATACTTTTATAATTACATATAAATGTAGTTGGATCTCTTTGTAAGATTATATCTGCTTGTGCATTTAAATTCTTTATTCTGAGAAAGCCTCCATAGAGTTGACCAGACTAGTGGGTCCAATGCTAAAAAAGGAACAAATAATAAAATCAAGAACCCTTGTTCTAGGCAAAAGGAACAGAAGACAGCAAGTGCGAAATATGAGGACTTGTTCAAGAATTCAATCACTAGTGCTGTCTTTTCTTTCTCCTGACTCCAGATTCTTCCCCATCTCTCTCCTCTACTCTCTTACTTCCACTCCCCTAGTTTGGGGCATCTGTCCACTGCCCCTCCTCCAATCCACTTCCCACACTCCCCCAAGAATTCTCTACTTAGAATGCTGATATTGTGCCACTGCTCTTTGGGTCACAGGGGGTGAGGAGAGCGCTGCCTACTGGACCTTCATTTTGCCTTTCCCCGAAGTCCCCAAGCACTACACCCCGGAACCCTTGGGGTCCTTGGGACAGGTTTGGAAATCCCTGGCCTGAAAGAGCAAGTGTGGCTTTCAACACCCTCCATGGGACATTCAACAATATAATTATTACCCTTGCTTTTATGTCCTTGTGATTGGATTCACTCATGTCTTTGTATGTTAATTTATTTGTTAATTAAAGCTTTCTTAAAGTATTTTCTGTTTACCACGGCTGGGGTGGTAGCTCCATGACGGCATTCTTGCCCCACGAGGCTTCTATTGTCTTGCCCCACCGTCCTTTCGGTCGTAAGAGGGATTTGGCTTCTCTTGCATAACATATGTCCCAGGAGAAAAGAAGATGGAAAAGATGGAGATCAAGGACATTTTTATTTCAAAGGTTTACTATTTTATTAAGAAGGCAAACCCTCCCTGGGGACGTCCACCTGTATCTCACTGTACAAAAATGGGGGTGTCACATGGCCACCCCCAGCTGGAAGACACACTGGGATATCAAGTATTTTTATTTGGGTACATTTCTCACCTCAAATATAATTAGGGTAATGTTGAAGAAGGGGAAATAGTTATTTGGGTGGACAGCTAGCCATGTCTGTTGCATGACCTTCTTACTTAATTCTACTTTTTAAAATGGCAGTCAATTTAAGATCTGGTACTATAAGCTTGAATATAGAATATAATAACTTAAGTAATGAGTATATAACAGCCAATGTTAACTCAGTGGGAGGAAAAGGAATTATACTAACTTTTACCTTACATTGATCCATTTAGTCAAAGAATTAGCTCACATTGGCATGAATTGCCCTGGGTACTAAATATAGTAACTAATGGGCTAGATTTTCCCATGTTCAGATTACCCACATCTAGCAAGTAAAGTAGTTTGTGAATCTGGTTGCTTAAACATTTGAGCTCCTTGTTTATGCTATTACTACAGTGAATGAAATTATATTTTATGTTTTGAGTAGAAAAACCAACCTACACATCCCATTGCTTATACAAAATTTACATTTCATTCACCTGCTTTAAATCCTTTTGCAGAACGTGGCAAGTATGAGTTTAAAAAATTCAGTAATATATAATTCATACAACTTAAGCATTGCAAATTAGATAAAATATTGTTATTTCTGTTTCTTCATATTATAATCATATCATTTCTTGCAAAGTCCTCAGTCATCCAGAAGAATTATATAAGGTTCTCAATCTACTGTGAATGGGCAACGCTTTACCTTGGTGCTATGTAAATTTATTATGTCTTAGTTGCACGATGGGACCTCATCCAAGCAATCTGAAGTTTCAGCAGATCAAGTATGGGTGTTGTCCTGATAGTTATTTAGGACAAGTTAGGAAGAGTGGAGGAATAATAATGAACTAAAGTATAGCCAAAGATTAAGATAAAAACAAAATTTAATTTTTGTATATTACATTACTAATATAATGATAAAATAATGATTAAAACACAGTAAAGCAGCAACTTCTTTATTTTGTCCTCTAATCATCTAATACTTGTTAGTAATATTTGCTAAACTGATGGAAAACTCCTAAAGAATGTGTTGGGTCCTATGCAACACCAGCAGTGTCCTGAGCCATGCTTATTGATTGACCGAAGAATGGGTTTATGAAAAATTCCTGTCTTAAATCCCAATTACCAGCAAGTTCTCTTCAGAGCTAAAAAGAATTACATGAATTAAGGTCAGTAGTATAAAGGTATAACTATAAAGTTGGGTGACTTTTTTTAAAACAAGCATGATGGAATAAAAAATATGTTGTCCTTGTTCAAAGTTGAAATGCCAGAAGGCTACATACTTGTTGAACAGTAATGTAGTTAATCAAAGCATCAACAAACTCCTTTGCAATTGCTTTTGAATCCAGTTAAAGAAACACAAGAAAAATAATTCACACCATTTTATAAATAAAGCTAATTTTTATTCCCCCTCCTGAAAAATATACCTTATTTGGATCATATATTTTACTCACCATATATGGATTTAGATAACTCTTCACTGTGTTAAAAAATTGTCCTTGAAAAATAAATTTTCACTGATTAAACATACTGAAATAAACATAACATAAGATCATCCTAATACATTAAAGCTCCACATGAAGAAATCTGAAACTGTATGCACAGGCTTTATGCAGTGAGGACTGTCTATAATTAACCCTTAAACCACTCTCTCTAGGCATTCTTTTTTTTCCCCTTATTTGTTTCTTTTCCCTAGGCATTCTTAAGTTCACTCAAGCATTGATATTAATAATGCACCAATAAAGCAGATCATGTGTCTCTAGGACTCAAAGTTGGTTAATAATTGTTTGTAATAATAGCATCATCAGTTGCCATAGAAGTTTGATTGAATGTATGTAGGAGAACTAAATTTTGTGACTATAAGCAAACATTTAGAAACAAAGATATGTATTGAATATGAATATATAGTTAGCTCAAAGCAGTATATTTGGCTTCAGATTATGCAGTGGAAATGTTTGTCCACTCCTAGTGTTAAAACATTCCTTGATAAAATACATGTTTTAAGTCTTGTAACATATATTTCTAAAACAGGCTAGGTTTTAGCTGTTAACTAACTTGTTTCCTACAGCTTGAGGCCAACTTCATGCAACAATGTGATAAAAGTGGCTCTCTAAGGCTGAACCTCTGGCTTTGGCGACTTTTTCAGTTCTACAACAGTTGGTAGAGAGGTTTTGGAAATCAGGGAGACCAGTGCAGAGCCGGGGTCTAGCTATGGGTACCATCATGTTAGAACTCTAGATGAAACCATCAGCAGATAGTGATTTTATCTGCGGCACTCAAAGGTAAGGTACTTCAGGGCAGGGACCATCGGGGTCAGACATGTCAGGCAGCCTCCAGCTCCCTAGATTTACCCTAGGGTATTTCTAGATTCAAGGACTAATGGACTCTTCAATTATGAAGTAAATTAAAACTCACAACTACTGAAGTATTTACTATCATGTCAGTGAACTAAAAATTTACTTGCTTTTAATCATGCACAATAAAATAAGTGTATAACTGTATTTTGGCATGGAATTTATCTTGTAATTGATTTATCCTATTTGTAGTGTTTTTGAAAGATTCATTTCTATTTCTCTTGTTTTGACAGCTCTATGACCATATCACTGTGTCACAAAATGGGGAACAAATGAAATAAAACAAAATAAGAATGGCATGGTGCAATACTTAAATCATGGTAGTCAGAGTACAACAGACTTTAGCTGTGAGTCCAAGCTCTGCAACTTACTATGTAAACCTGAGTAAATTACTCAACTGCTCTTACCCTCAACTTTTCTTCTAAAAAAAAATGGGAATAATATTGATAAGTGTGACTACCTACTAACATAACCAGGAGGATTGAATAATGTATGTAAAAGGGACATAAGAGGATTTGGGGGGTGGGCAATGAAAGTATTCCATATCATGATTGTGGTGGTTATTACATGACTATTTGCATTTGTCAAAATTCATAGAACTGTACACAAAAAGTATGAATTTTATGCAATCTGAAGTGTACCTCAATAAATCTGACTTTAAAAATAAAATAATAAAATTTTATTTTAATTTTTTGTTATTCAATTGTTGTTCATTTGTTGTCTCCATTTTCCCACCACCACTTTCCCCCACCCCACGCATGCCCACCTCCCACCTTCAATGCTTCCCTGCTTTGGCTTTGCCCATGGCCCCTTTATACATGTTCCTTGACAACCCTTTCCCTGCTCTCCCCTGTTATGCTCTTCCCCCCTCCCCTCTGGTTACTGTCAGTTTGTTCTTTATTTCAATGTCCTGGTTCTATTTTGCTTGCTTCTTTGTTTTTTATTAGGTTCCACTTATAGATGGGATCATATGGTATTTGTCTTTCACCACCTGGCTTATTTCACTTAGCATAATGCTCTCCAGTTTCATCCCTGCTGTTACAAAGAGCAGGAGCTCCTTCTCTCTTTCTGCTGTGTAGTATTCCATTGTGTAAATGTATCATAGTTTTTTAATACACTCATTTACTGATGGGCACCTAGGCTGCTTCCAGCACTTGGCTTTTACAAATTGTACTGTTATGAACTTTGGGGTACATAATTTCCTTTGAATTGGCATTTCAGGATTCTTAGGGTATAATCCCAGCTGTGGAATTTTTGGGTCAAGAGGCAATTCCATTTTTAGTTTCTTGAGTAAATCCCATACTGTTTTCCACAGTGGCTGCACGAGTCTGCATTCCCACCAACAATGTACTAGGGTTCCATTTTCTCCACAACCTTGCCAGCACTTATTATTTGTTGATTTGTTTATGATGGCCATTCTGACTGGTGTGAAGTGGTATCTTACTGTGGTTTTAATTTGTATCTCTCTGATGGCTAGTGATACTAAGCATACCTTCATATGTCTCTGGGCCCTCTGTATGTCCTCCTAGGAGAAGTGTCTGTTCCGGTCCTTTGCCCATTTTTTAATTGGATTGTTTATCTTCGTGGAGTGGAGTCCAGAAAGTTCTGTGAGTTCCTCATATATTTTTGACATCAAACCCTTGTCTGAGATATCATTGGCAAATATATTTTCCCATATGATTGGTTTCCTTTTCCTTTTACTATGTTCTTTAGCCATGCAGAAATTTTTTATTTTGATGAAGTCCCATTTGTTTATTCTTTCTTTTATGTTTTTTTTCTCTAGGGGACATATCAGTGAAAATATTGTTGCATGGGATATCTGAGATTTTCCTGCCTGTGTTCTCCTCTAGGACTTTTATGGTATGACAACTGATATTTAAGTCATTTATCCATCTTGTGTTTTTGTGTATGGTATAATTTGGTGGTTGAGTTTCATTTTCTTTGCATACAGCTGTCCAGATCTCCAAACACCATTTGTTGAAGAGGCTATTTTTACTCCATTTTATACTTCTGCCCCCTTTGTTAAATATTAATTGATCATAGTGACTTGGGTTTATTTCTGGGCTCTCTCTTCTGTTCCACTGGTCTATGTGTCTGTTCTTATGCCAGGTTGTTTATGGTTCCACATAAATTTTTGAAATGTTTGTTCTATGTCTGTGAAATATGTCATTGGTATTTTAATAAGAATTGTGTTGAATCTATAAACTGCTTTGGGTAGTATGGACACTTTAATAATGTTAATTCTTCCAATCTATGAACATGGTATATGTTTCCATTTATTTGTATCTTCCTTAATTTCTTTCTTCAGTGTTGTGTAGTTTTCTGAGTACAGGCCATTTACCTCCTTGGTTAGATTTGTTCCTAAGCACTTTATTTTCCTTGTTGCTATAGCAAATGGAATATTGTCCAAAACCTATGGGACACAGTGTAGGCAGTCTTGAGAGGGAAGTTCATAGCAGTGCAGGCCTATTTAAAAAAGATAGAAACATTTCAAACAAACAACCTAACCCTACATCTAAAAGAACTAGAGGAACAACAACAAACAAGGCCCAGAGCCAGTAGAAGGAATGAAATAATCAAGATCAGGGCAGAATTAAATGACATAGAGACTAAAAGAACAATTCAAAGGATCAATAAATCCAAGAGCTAGTTCTTTGAAAAGATAAGCAAAGTCAACAAGCCTGTAATCAGATTCATAAAGAAAATAAGGGAGAGGACACAAATAAATAGAATCAGAAGCAAAAGAGGAGAAATTACAACTGATACCACAGATATACAAAGGATTGTAAGAAATTACCACAAACAGCTATATGCCAATAAATTTGAAAACCTGGGTGAAATGGACAAATTTCTAGAAAAATATAATCTTCCAAAACTGAATGAAGAAGAAGCAGAAAGCCTGAACAGACCAATAACAACTGGTGATATTGAAGTAGTAATCAAAAAACTCCTGTCACACAAAAGCCCTGAACTGGACAGTTTCACAGGAGAATTTTACAAAACATTTAAGGAAGAGCTAACCCCTATCCTTGTCAGACTACTCCAAAAAATCCAAGAAGAGGTAAGGCCAGAAAACTCTTTTTATGAGGCCAAAATCATGCTAATCCCAAAACCAGACAAAGACACAACAAAGAAAGAAAACTGCATGCCAATATCGCTGCTGAATACAGCCACTAAAATCCTCAACAAAATATTGACAAACCGGAGCTGCTATACATCAAAAAGATCATAAGCCATGATCAAGTGGGTTTCATCCCAGAAATACAAGGATTATACAATGTTTGCAAATCAATAAGCATAATACATCATATAAACAAAAGGAAAGACAACAATCACACGATCATATCAATAGATGCAGAAAAAGTGTTTAACAAAGTACAGCACCAAATTATGATAAAAACACTTAGCAAAGTGGGAACAAAGGGGCATTCCTCAACATAATAAAGTATACTGAACATATCTGCATGGAATGGCAAATGTAGCCCAGCCCTATTGGAAAGCCAGTAGGCGCATGGTGGCACACAGGACACCAGACCCACAGATCAGTTCCCCCGTGGAAGACCAGGCCTGCATTATATCTAGGCTGCTTTGAGACATGCTCTTGCTAAAACTCCCTCACCCTGACTTGAAGCAGCAAATGCTTACTGCATATCTTTAAAGTAACTTCCTGAAGTCTGTGCTAATTCTCCCAAGCACTAAAGTATAACCAGACCAATTACTGTTATCGTTCTCTTGCATTTGCAACATTTTTCCTTATTAATATGTAGGAAGTAATCAGTAGTGTCCTTTCCTTTGCTATCTGTAGAAAGTAATTACCTCAAGCAAACCTAAGTGTAATGAATGAGAACCCCTTCTTTGATGTTTGCTATTAAAAGCGGATAAAAGCTTGTCAAGGTAAGGGTCGAGGCACTCTCCCCTTGAGAGAGTGGCCGTGCAGTCCATTTTCCTCGACAGGACTTTGGTGGTCCATGTGAATTTGTCTCATCTCATCCACAATGCTGCAGATGCTGCTGGCCAGAGTCTGCATCAATAAAGGCCATATATGAGACACCTACAGCCAACATCATACTCAATGGGCAAAAACTTAGAGCTTTCCCACTAAGATCAGGAACAAGACAAGGATGCCCGCTTTCACCATTCCTATTCAACATAGTATTGGAAGTCCTAGCCACAGTGATCAGACCAAAATAAATATATAAATAAATAAATGGCATCTAAATTGGAAAGGAGGAAGTAAAACTGTCATTGTTTGCAAATCCCATGATAGTGTACATAGAAAACTCTATAAACTCCACCAAAAAACTACTCGACCTAATAAGTGAATTTAGTAAAGGAGTGGGTTACAAAGTCACTATTCAGAAATTGAAGGCATTTTTGTACACCAACAATGAAATATCAGAAATAAAAATAAAATAATAAAATTTTAAATGCATGTAAAGTATTTAGCGTATTTCAACACTGCATGTCATTCATCTTTATTCCCCATGCACAAGTGTTGTGGGGTGTTTTTTTCTGATTACTTTGAAAATTTTCTATTTATTGCTGGTTTTTGGAAACTTACTTACAATGTTGTTTTCTTTGTGTTTATTCTGCTTGGTATTCACTAAACCTCCTGGATCTGTGAATTGATAGTGTCTATTAAATTTGGAAATATTTTGCCATTGTTTCTTCAATTTTTTTTCTAAATCTTTCTCTCTCTTCTCTCTTTCTTTCTCTTTCTGGAACTACAATTACACCTTGATAGGACACTTGATATTTTCCTACTCTCTTCCCTTCCTTCCATTCTCTCTCTTTCTCACTCCATTCCACCCTCCTTTTCTTCTTTTATATTTCTTTTATTGAGAAACTGTCTAGAGAATTTCTATTGCTGTCTCTTCAGGTTCATTGATTATTTCTTCTGAGTGAATAATCTATTGTTAATTCCATTCAGTAATTTTTTCACTTTAGATATTATATTTTTCACCCTTAGATATTTTATTTGATTCTTTTTCTCATTATGTTTATGTTTTCACTTAAGTCCTTGGGCATATTTATAATAATATTTAAATTGTTTTCACCTCCTTGTCTATTATTTCCATTATCTCTGTCATCTCTGTGTGAGTTCTTTATTGACTGATTTCCCTCTGATTATGGGTCTTATTTTTCTGCTTTTTTAAATCTATACAGTAATTTTATTGGACATTAGGTATTGTAAATTATATTTTGTTGAATGATGAATTTTGTTTTCTTCCTCCAAAAAGTTCTAGATTGTTTTTCTGGGTTGTGATAAAGTTTCTTATGGATTATTCTTTTTACAAACAGTGTTGGATTTTGTCTTGCTAAATTACTTGAGAATGAGTGTAATGCTTTTAAACTTGTTTATAAGCTTCTTTTTTTTAGAGTGGATTTTCAGCACACTTTGCTCTGGGTTAGGTAAGCCCTTCTCCTAAAGTGTGGCCTTACTTTGATCTCTACTGAATGCCTGAGTATTTAACGAGGGCTCATCATTTTGGCTAGTCAGAATCTTAACATCTTTCAACTTATGTGAGCTGTGGAAATTATTTAGCTTACTGGTTGCTGTTTGGTTTTGGCCCTCTCCTGTGGAATTTCACCTCACATGTGCAAAGATTGGTACTCAGCAACAGACTCAAGGGACCCTCCCACACATATATTCACACACACATATATTATATGATATGTAAGCATAAATTTTTTTTCTGTGCAGCAGCTTCTTTTATAATTCCCTGCCCTCAATATCAAGACATTTCAGCCTCTTCAAAATCCAGTCTCTGTCCCCTCAACTAAGCAAGGCTTCTTTGCTCCTCTTAGGATCACCCACCTTCTGATGCCTTTCAGAAAGTGTCTCAAGGCAGAAGGCAAGTGCAACTGCAGTGCTTACCACATTTGTTTTCTTTTCCTCTTGATTCATAGTCCTGTGCTACCCATCACCCCAATATCTCTTAATATTTACTTTTCCATTTATTTTGTTCTAGTTCTTAGTTGTTTATAGTGAAGGGTCAGTCCCGTTCCAGTTACTTTATTATGGCTAGAAGTAGAATTTTCTTCATTGTTTTATTTTTGAAACTCTTCTGTATGGAGGTTCTCCAATATGGTGGCCTAGGTAAACATGTCTTGTTGTCCTGTACAACCACATCAGAACTGCAACTAAACTATAGAACAACCCTCACTCAGAACTGTCAGAAATCAAGCTGAATGGAAGTCCTACAACCTGGGGTCCCCAACCCTGGGGCTATGGAGTAGTACCAGCCCATGGCCTATAAGGAATCAGGCTGCAAGAAAAGCTCACATGAGCTCCACCTCCTCATATACCTGCCTTCCACGAAACCAGCCCATGGTGCCAAAAAGGTTGGAGACCACTGCCAACTGCAGAATTAAAGAAGAAACCACATCTACCCAGACTAATAGGAGGTGTGGAGATGTGGAATGGGCTCATCTCACACCTACATGTGGTAAATAAAAATCAAGAAGGATATCTCAGGAGCAAGAGGTCCAAGCCCCATACCAAGCCCCCCAGTCCAGGGTTCCTGTGCCAGAAAGATAACTTCCCATAACTTCTGGCTGTAAAAACCAGTAGGGATTGAGTTGGGCAAGAAACTGCTGGCTTCCCAAGCAGTTCCTCTTAATGAGCCCATGCATGGGCTTATTCAGACTCATTCCCTCTGAGCTCCAGCACCACGACAGCAGCTTGATAGGCACAAGTGGCATATGGGGGGAAACTGAAGTATCTGTCATCAAGGGGAGAGCTGGGGAACAATTTTCTCCAAGACAGAACTGCTGGCAGAGGCCATTGTTTCTTTACTGACCCCCGTCCCCCACAGAATTACAGAGCCAGCAGGCAGGTGCCATATCTGAGACTCCATCATCCAGGCTAACACTGTTTGCCCCACCCTGATGATTTTCTTACGCCCTGCCCTATCCAAGTTATGGGCCCTCCCAACTATTAATAGTGGCATTTCCATCTGAATAGCTTGTCTTGGCTCTCACTTCAGATCTTCCTAAATCTTCTCATGCAAGCATCACCTGAACTGAGTGAGCCCCTGTATCTCTTGCCAAGGGGCCCTAGGCCTGGAACTAGCAGCGGCTATCCTTGGTTCACAGCTTGGCCACACTTGGGCATCTCCAAGCTCAGCACAAGTAGTAGCCGTCTGCAGGTCTCTTTATAACTTATGCCAAGTGGCCCCAGATAGAACACAGGTAGAGGCTGACCTTGGCTGTACCTCCTGGGAAACTCCAGAGCCTGCACACCCAGTGGAGAGCTACAGACCACATCAGAGCACCACCACCCAAACATCTCCACAAGCAATATACTCAAGGGGTAGACTTAGCAGGTACCAGAGCTCTGCTGAAGTAAGCCCTGATCTGTGAAGTGGGCTCTGGCACAGCTGACATCCACTAGGGCAGAGGTTGGTGTACAGTGTTCACAGCCAGTTCTTGCAGACCTGGCCTGGGTAAATCCCTCCCATTGAACTGCCAATAGCAATCAAGGCTCAACTGTAAGAGAAGGGTACACTCAACCCACACAGAAGGCAAACCTCAAATACCCAGCTTGGGTGATAGGGGAGGCTGTGATATTGGACTATATAGGGCACCTACTACATTAGGCCATGCTACCAAGACAGGGAGTCATAGTAGCTCTACCTAATACATACAAACAAACACAAGGAGCCTGCCAAAACGAGGAGACAAGGAAACATGGTCCAAATGAAAGAACAGATCAAAACTCCAGAAAAAGAACTAAACAAAATAAAGATAAAAATTTATCAGATGCAGAATTCAAAACATTGATTATAAGGATGCACAAGGAAGTTAGTGAGGACTTCAACAGCATAAAAAACAGGCAGTCAGATATGAAGGATACACTAACTGAAATAAATAACAATTTACAGGGATCAACAGTAAAGTGGGTGAAGCTGAGGATCAAATCAATGATTTGGAACACAAGGAAGCAAAAAAACAACTAATTGGAACAGCAAGAAGAAAAAATAATCCAAAAACAAACAAACAAAGATAGTGTAAGGAGCCTCTGAGACAACTTCAAGTGTACCAATATCGTGTCATATGGGGTGCCAGAAGGAGAAGAGAAAGAGCAAGAAATTGGAAACCTAATTGAAAAAATAACAAAAGAAATTTCCCCAATTTTCATGAAGAAAATAGATATGCAAGTCCAGGAGGCACAGAGAATCCCAAACAAGATGGATGCAAAGAAGCCCACACCAAGATACATCATAATAATGCCAAAGATTAAAGATAAAGAAAGAGTCTTAAAAGCAGCAAGAGAAAAGCAGTTAGTTGTCTATAAGGAGTACTGTAAGATTATCAGCTGATTTCTTAAAAGAAATTATGCAGGCTAGAAGAGATTGGCAAGAAATATTCAAAGTGGTAAAAAGCAAGGACCCACATTCAAGATTATTCTACCTAGCAAAGCTATCATTTAGAATTGAAGGGCAAATTAAGAGCTTCCCAAACAAGAAAAAACTAAAGGAGTTCATCATCACCAAGCCATTATATGAAATATTAAAAAGACTTATTTAAGAAAAGTAAGAAGATCAAAGCTATGAACAATAAAATGGCAACAAATATATATTTATCAGTGATGGAATAAAAAAACAAACTAAGCAAACAAACAAAGCAGAAATAGAAGCATAGATGCAGAGAATGTTTTAATGGTTGCCAGAAGGGAGGGGGTCTGGGGGAATGGATGAAAAGAAGAAGGGATTAAGAAGTAGAAATTGGTAGTTACAGAACAGTCATGGGAATGTAAAGTACAGCACAGGAAAGGGAGTAGCCAAAGAACTTTTATGCATGACCCGTGACAAACAACGGCGTGGGGATTGCCTGAGCGACTGAGGGTGCTGGATGGAGGGGGCAAAGGGAGAAAAATTGGGACACCCATCATGGCGTAAGCAATACAATATAATTTTAAAAAGAAACTCTTCTGTGTGTTGGAAATTTTTCAAAATAAAACATTTTAGGGGATAAAATATGTAGCTAAGGATAGAAGATCCAAACAACTGACATTCTAAGTCTGGTGGTCTTGGAGTTTGTTTGGTTCCCATGTCTGAAGATTCCATGCCAGAGGAGAGACCCTAGGTTCAAAGAAAAATGGACCGAATGTAGTCTCAGACCCTTCAGGATCCCAATTTGCATAGTCAACTCAGTCCTTCTGTCCTGTATGATGGGAAGAAGGTAAGGAGAATTAATTCCTGGCCTTACTGCATTCCTTTCTTTACTACTTGATACATTATCTCATACAAAGTGTTTACAAATGGTGGTGGCAGGCCCTTAGGCAAGGCCAAAGTCAGCAGTGTTAATAAGAGAATTATGTTTCCTGCCTTTCATTGAAAATAAAGTATTTAAGTTCCATTATATGTTAAATTGACTCTTCTGGGCTAGTTTATGAAGGGACTTCTAAATAAATCTGTTTTTATGAGACAATGTATTCCAAATTTCATCCAATTGACTTACAAAATACAGCTAGTTTGTACTTTGGGGGTTCAAGAATACGACTTGACTTTAATCATAGTTGAAGAGAACAGCCTTTAATTCTCTATTATCTATATCAGTTTTCTATTGTCTATTGCTGCATAATAAATGACACCAAAATTTAGTGGCTTAATTCAATACTATTGTTCTAATATAGTAAAAGTGTACTATAAAAATGGTTATGATATTAATACTAGTTCAAGAATCCCTATTCCACTTATTAAAATTATTTTAAAGTACATTTTAATTTATTTAATCCAACTAAACACTTTGCAACTGATTTTGTCTAAGATACAATTTCTTAGTTAGTATTTTGAGCGTAATTAAATTTGCGTATAGTGCTCCAGTATTTTCCATTGCCTCCATTTACTGAACATCATTGAAGTTAAGACACAAACAGAGTTGGCTATTTATTGACCTTATGCCAGGTCAATGCTTTTTTAAAAAATAAACATTTTTAGACAAAAAAATAGTGGTTTAAAAACAGTACTATTTAGCTGGGTCATGATTCTGCTTGGTGGTTCTGGTCTGGGACAGTCCTACTTGATCTCTGTGATCTCTTTTGAAATGTGTCAGGGAACAGTTGGTAGCTTAACTGAGGGCTGGCTGGTCTCAGATGGTCTCATTCATACTTATGACGGTTAGCTACCTGTTGGCTGGGGGTGATGTGGATGGCTTGGCCACGAATCTCTACTATTCAGAAGGGTAGTTTAGGGAGGTTCATAGAGTAAGAAAATTCCAAGAGAAGCAAGGAGATAAGCCCACTGTGCGAGTTCTTTTCAAGTCCTGCGCATATCACACATGCTAATGTGTCATGTGCCAAGGTACGGTAAGTCACATGGTCAACCCAGATATAGGCAGTGAGAAAATAGACTCAGCTTCTTTATGGGAAGGGCAGAAAATCTGGGCATTTTTACACTCTACCACAATGTCAAGTTAAATTCAGATAGAAGTGTAGCAGAAGGCTAGAAAGAGAAAGCAAATCAGTGTAAACTGGAGGCAATTGGCCTTTTGGAAGATGAGTGGAGATTGCAAATGGACCTCAAATTGCTGGACAGAAAGAGAGGAGTGCAAAGTGCATTATATGGTAGAGGACCCCACCTCTATCTATCTATTAAAATCTCAAAGATAGAAATTACATGACATTGCCCAAGGGCTACACTCTGCCCTAGATACTCTCCTACGTATTCAGCTGCTATATCTTGACTCTGTTGTATGTAGGTTCTCCCTTATCAGCAAAATTCATGAATGTTAGTGTTACTCAGAGTTTTGTCCTTGCTCCTCTTTTATTCTTATTCTACACATTTCCTCTGGGTTATCTCATCCATTGATGATGTCCCAATCTACATATGTAACCCTGACCCGAGACCTGCAGAATCATATTTTTCAGTGAATTAAACATCTCTGCCTATGTAGTATCCAAGCACTTCAGACTCAATATGTTCAAAACCAAATTTATTTTCATGCCCAGAGAACTAGATTTTTTTTGTTTTCATGTTTTTAGTTAGTACTTTCACCTCCATCCATTTACTTAAGCTGGAAACCTAACCTCATAGTTCTATTAGATTGCTCCTCTTTCATTCACTTCCATTCCTGGTGATTTCATCTCCTACATGTATTTCAGGGGTGTCAAACTCATTTCCACTGGGGGCCACATCAGCCTCACAGTTGCCTTCAGAGGGCCGAAAGTAATTTTAGGACTGTATAAATGTAAGTACTCCTTAACAGTTAAGTGAAAGCTCGCCACTGCCACTATGTAGAAACAAGGTGCCAGGCCAGATAAAACAAGGTAGAAGGCCAGATTTGGCCCGTGGGCCTTGGGTTTGCCACCTGTGTATTTTGTATTTATACCCTCCTCTCCATTCCTACCCCACTGCCTTCATGTGGGCTGTCATCACCTCTCACCTGACTTCTTGTAGCAACCTCTTGACTGGCCTTACTTAAAGAGTTTCTCTTATTTTTCTTGACTCTACTCCATTCAGGGTACACTTTATAAAACCCAAGTTTTGTTCGTGTCACTCCTCTACTTAAAAATATAAGATGAGTCCTGCCCCTATTGCCCACAAAACTAAGTCCCAATTCCTTAAAAGCATGGCTTACCAAGTGCTCAGCAATCTGGCCCCACCTGATTTTACCAACGTCATCTTCTGCCATGCTGCCCCACCCCACCCCCTTTTCTCCAGCCTCATTGAGGTTGGGCCATGTTGTGATGTTTTGTGCTCTTCCTGGATTACCAGCCCTCTCATTTCCATCTGGTAAATTCTTATTCATAAACACAGCTCATGAACCTGTCACCTCCCTGCTGATGATGTCCCTGAGCCATCCAGAGTTAATCACTTCTGTGTTCCTGTAACCTTTTGCTCTTCCTTTAGCAGTGACCATTTCTCATGCTTTGGCTGCCTAGACCTGTGTTATATGGCAAAACCACATGTATTCTATCCCTCTGAGATAGAATCCAGAAAATTTAAACTTCCCTTGCAGCTGTTAAATGACTGAGTCTCCCCCAGTAAGATGTACCTGCATGGAACTTTCCGGAACAGGCCTTTTATTCTTGGGGGAGAATAAAAAGTGCCTGTTGGGGTGATACTACACAGCACAGCTGCTTGTGTGTAGCTTCTACTGCAGGAAAATGGTGAGAGTGGTGTTTGCTAGGTCAGCTCTGTGGGGGCACTGGACATGTTCGGGCTTCAGGATCTGTCTCTCTGGCTCTTGGGATATTCTGTGAGACACCTAATATACTGTGGTAAATGATTTTATTGTTTAAACAAGCCTGAGTGAATCTGTTTTTGCAATGACTGAAGAAAAAAACCACCTGATTCAAACACTTACAAGTGTTATCATACAAGTTGTATCTTATTGTATCAAGTTCTATTATATTTGGGTGTTTGTTTTACTCACTAGACTAGTCACAAGCACTGTAATCTTCTGCTTTTATGCATACTTCTAATTTTTTACATAATTTATATAAAATATGTATTGAGTGCCATGAACTGTGTTAGTCAGAGATCACATGTGATCTTTGCTCTTACAAAGTATACAGAGTAAAAGATCTCTGTGCCTGAAACATTCTAGGTGTTCAATTAAGTTAGTGTATGAGTTCACTTGATCAATTATTTCTCTTGATGGGCATTTATGTCCTGAAAATACAAAAATAAATAAGAAATGTCCTTAAGTTTCTCTCAGGCTAATAGGAGACACGGATTTGTAAATAAATAGTCTATGCAATGTGAACTGAAATATGTCCCAGATTCACTGGTGGCATAATAAGCGGTGTCATGAAGAATTCTGCTTGGAGGATTCAGGAATGAAAGACTGAATTACTGAACTTGTAAATATTTGAGCAAGTGTGTATAAGATTTCCTTTTTTTCCTCTTCCCTGTTCCCCCTTTGCTTCTCTTTTCCCTTCTCTTCTCCTTTTCTTGCTATTCCCTTTGCCCTTTAACGTTCAAGTCAAGAACCAGTTTTGTAATAAACCTTTAATGACCACTCCTCTTCTTCCTTTCCAAATTCTCAGGCTCTGTTAGTAATGTTTCCAAACTCCCATAATGCCTCGTACATACCTCTATTAATTCTCTCACCCTTTGATGTATATCACCTATGTATCTGTCAGTCATCCTCCTCCCCCACCCAAGTCGGGGCCTGGCAAATAGTAAGTACTCAATAAATATTCCTTTTTTTCCTTGTATTTTTACTTTTTTGTTTCTTTTTGTTTTCATGTTTTCTTCCTTTTGTGCTTTTTTTCAATAAATGTTTCTCAAGGGAAAATAAATTAAAATTCCAATGAGATACCACTAGACTCCCATCAGAATGACCAAAATGATAAAGATTGGTAACATTAAATGTTGGTGAAGATGTAGAAAATTAGAAATTTCAAACATTGTTGAAAGGAGCATAAACTGATACAATCATTTTCTGTATTTATCTTTATTGATTTTTAGAGAGAGAAAGGGAGGGGTAGACAGTGAAAGAGAGAAGAGAGAGGGAGAGAGAAAGAAATATTGATTTGTTGTTCCACTTATTTATGCTTCATTGGTTGATTCTTGTGTGTGCCCTGACCGGGGATCAAACCTATAACTTGGCATATTGGGACAACACTCTAACCGAGTCACCTGGCCAGGGGCAAAATTTTCTGAAGCTGAACACATAGATATTCTACTAGCCAGAGATTGAACTCTTGGGTATATATCTAAAAGAAATGAATGCTTATGTCTAAGAATGTTCATCATATCAATCTTATTTATAATAGCCCCCAAATGGAAACAATCTAAATGTCCACCCACAGTAAAATGGATAGATGAATTGTGGTATATTTATATTATGAAATAATACACAATAACTTTTCTTAAAAATGAAAAACTACTACATGGAACAATATGGGTGATTCTCATAGACTAATACTAATCAAAAGAAAAAAACAAAAACAAACACAAAAATTTACATATTGTGATTACACTTAAATGAACTTCCAGAAGAGGCAAAATTAGTTATTGGTGCTAGAGGTTGAAACAATGGTTAACTTCTACGGAACAGGCGTGTGTGTGGCAGTGGGGGGCACACAGTAAGGCACTGAATCAGGATAGGAGAGAGACGTTTGAAGTTTGGAAATACTCCTTATTTTTATAATGGTACTTTTAAAAGCCACATACTAAGGATTTTCTGGGACATGTCAACTACCCTTCATTCAAATCATTTTACACCTCCAACCACATAAATATGTAAAAATTTGAGTTTTATACTGATGATCTGTGCAGTTTTTACTGTATGTGGGTTATACCTTGATAAAATAGAAATGTAAAAATAATTAATAAAAATAAATGTTCCTTGCCCTGGCTCATTTGGTTGGAGCGTCATCCCGCGCACTGAAAGGCTGTGGGTTGTATACCCAGGTTGCAGGTTTCATCCCGGTCAGGGGCATTCTGCAGGCAACCCGTGATGTTTTTCACATTCATGTTTCTCTCTCTCTCTCTCTCTCTCTCTCTCTCTCTCTCTCTCTCTCTCTGCCTCTCTCTCTTTCTCTCCTCCTTCCCCTCTCAAATCAATGAAAACATATTCTTGGCCGAGAATTAAAATAAACAAATAAATAAATGTTCCTTGAATGAATGAGTCAATGAATGAATGCACTGAATCTTTCAAGAGAAAACTAAGATGGTGTTTATTACAGTGTAAAAGGGACTTTGTGTTGTACTGAATTTTTAAGCTGGTTCTCGATCTTTTTATACCCTAATAATGCCCAAAATAATTGTTCATGTACTTTCATTGCTTAAATATTAGTTGCCTTTGCTATTTAATCACAATTGTGAAGTTAATAAAGAAAATCATTAACAGTAAAGCAGATGACGGAACCTTGTGGTACCGGCATTTAATTCACTGTGAGTGACCTATTAAGTCCTTTGGGAACTAGGTAATATGCTTAATTACCTTCTGGTTTTTATTCTTTTGTGTTTTATGAGATGCAAATGCAAATTAATTTATTTAGACTCTTGAAGGGAGAGATGAGAAGTTGGCACCCTTGTTTACAAACAGAAATGGAAACCACCCAGTATATGATATTGCCCAAGCCACCAAAGGCCTGAGTGGAATAGTCCTAATTGCCGGGTGGCCAGACCATGGGATGCGCCTCTCCCATCCTTTTTCAGGCGGGGCTCAGGGTTAAGCCACTTATCCTGACGGCTTGCTCTTACAGGTCGCAAGCGGCCAACAACTCCGCAGGCGACCGATGGCAGAGGTACCGGAGGCGTTTTCGAAATCAGACCCAGTTCTGGTTTTCAACCCAGAAAAGGGGATGAGGCGCCGGGAGACGCAGTTCCCAAGGGTTCCAGTAGGTGACGTTGCCCCACATTTGCCGCACGCGGGGAGGCGGAGAACTGTGTGTGCTTTACCTGGGGCTCCTGCCGTGAGCGCCTCACCTGGGCTGGCGCCCTGTGCCTCCCTCGCCACGCTGGGGCGCTGTGCAGCGGCCAGGCCACCACCTCCTCTCGGAGGGCACACGCTGTGGTGCTGCTCCTGCTCCACTCTGTCTGCCTCCTGTAACTCCCTGCCGAGGGGGCGGGGACCGACGGCGCGCTGGGAGAGACAGGCGAGTTGGAGGCCAGGTATGTTCTTCCACAAGGGCCGGGCGGCCGACAGAGCAGCGTCGGACCAGCGGGTGGAGGAGGCAGAGGAGAAGATGCCACTCTCGCTGCCACCTCGGGACGACCCCGGGGAGTCCAGCCGGTCCAGGACCTCCAAGAAGCACACCCCTTTCCATATCTGGCGCTCCAAGAAGAAGCAGCAGCCTCAGCCGTCTGATTGCGGGGTGTTCATTCCGCACCCGCCCCCAGGGCCCCTCGGAGAGGCCAGGTAAGTTGCTCGCCCACGACCTCCAGCCTCACCTCCTCCTCCTCTCCTCTACTCTCGCAACGCTGATCCTTGAGTCCTTTCCACCGTCAACCTCACTCGACCCCACTTGGAGGAGGGCAAAAGCCCGGGATCCATTTCACCTGGCACGAGTGTAACGGGGTGCAGAGGGGCGCAGTCTGGCCTCTGCGGGTGGGTCCCTCGCGGTTTCTGGCTCAGACCAAACACCAGCGAGGAAACTTGTGCCCACCGGATGTGTTCTTTATTTTGACTGTCAACGAAGTTATGCAAGAGGCTACACTATCAACCTGCTAACAAGAGCAGGAGGATAGTGAAGGGGTATTAGCATAATGAATGATGGTAGGAACTCTACCCTGGGGTTATATAATACTTTCGATAATGGTGCCTTCATTGTGAAGGCCCACCATCTTCATTCTTAAGAAGTATCTACTGAATGGGAAAGTGGCAGGAATGGTTATCCCCGTTTTATGGGCAGAGAACCTGAGACCAAGGTTTGTTCCTATTGGAATCAGGGGCAGAACCAGGCATCTAGTTATTCAAAATGTAATTGTCATTGTGTTTTTTAATATTTATTATTATCTTGTGGTGGCTTTATTCTGTCTGTAATTATTCAGTTATACTATCTAAATTGATACGTTATTGAACAAAAATCAGTTTGAAATGACAGTATATCTATGTGTGGTTTGGACGTATAAAATGTTTTTAATGAGGGACAGTTAAGTAAATCCTTCTGTGTATTTTTAAGACACACCGTTATGAACAATGAGGACTAGAATAAAATTGTGCAAGATGTGCACTTTAGACATTTTTCCTTTTATTTCTAAAAATGTCTTAATTTTGCAATATATTTTTATTCATTTAGTATAAATTTTATTGAGCGCCTTAACTAAGTGCTGGGATATAAACGAACAGTAAGAGTGTTCTCTGTCATCAAAGAATTCTTGGTTTCTTCTGGAGACCAAAAAGCAAAGAGTGGGATAAATGCTTTGATAGATGTTAGCTCAGAGGAGGGGATCCAGGGAGGCTTCCTGGAGGAGGATGGATGAAGTGGCTTAGTCAGGTGGGAAAAGGGGAAAAGCAAAAAGTTCCAGGCAGAGATTGCACTATGAACATCACCAAGCCTCGGAATAGCATGGTACTTCCTGAGAAGCACAAGTAGTTCAGGAAGGTCTATGCGTGAGGGTGTAGGCAGAGGAGTGTTATGAGAGAAGGCATTTTATTTTTTCTAATATTTTATCATATTTTTATTTATTTGAAGACTTACTGTGCTTAATTATGAACTGAAATTTCTGACAAAGTATATTAATTATGATGTCCTCAATGTAAAAGTACTTTTCCTACTACTTCAGTAAATGTTTTAAACATGTCCATAGTGGTTGTTCTTATCTGACCTAGCCTCATCATTTCCTGGCTATCAAAATGTAACCGTTCACAGCTATGGACAATTTATTCAAATACAAGTGCAGTTTAGAATAAAACTTTAATTAGGAGCTGTTGCTCCTCTCCTTGAGCTCCTTGTATTTTAGTTCTGTCTTGAAGCACTCTATTCATTCCTTCAGAACTATGATGAACTTTACACTAACAAATGTTCTGAAAACTAAACATACTGGTCTGCTTTGGGGATGTTTTTCTAGTTAGATCATCTTTATAAATATTTTATTTACTTCTGAGAGAGTGTACCTGTTTCAAGTCCAAGGAGAGTGGTTAGAGTGCACTGAGGGAGGCTTCTGGCCAGTCATTGACCAGTGTGGCTCCATTCATTTCTGTCCAGGACTTGGAGGTGGTGCAACTTGGCTAGAAGGTGCAGAGCATACTGGGGCCTTCATGTCTACATAAGGATGGGACAGGCAGGTGGCCACACATGTTTTCTGAACATAGACAATTAATATTATAGGGTTTTAGAGCTAACAAAAACAAAACGGCTGTATGACCTTGGGCACATATCTTCATCTTTCTGAGTTTCTTCATCTGAAAAATGGAGAAAATAGTAATACTGACTCTATAGGGCTGTAGTGAACATCAAATGAGTGTTTATGTCATTAAATGTAAAACCTTTACCACAGTTCTGGGCACAAAGTAGAAACTCAGTAAATGTAAAACCACCACCATCATCAGTGCTATAAATGCAAAGATCTAATGGAAGAAATGAAAAAAATAGAATCAGATGGGGGAAAATGCTTTTCTTCCTAGAAGAGCTTAAAACTCCAATGATGATTCAAAGTTTATTGATGACAGATTTCTGTACTCTGCAAATATTTGTGATTTTTAATGTAGATGTTCTAAAAATCAATGATGATTGCTTGCTTTCTCTACATAAAATAATTTGAACATGGCTCCCTCTCTTCCTAGAATATACCCTTCAAGGTTTCTTCAGCTTGGTTTTGGTAAATGTGTTAATGTTGTTTTTCATAGAAATAGAGCCATTGGCCTCTTGAGTCAGCCCCATTTCTTGTCTAGTCCATTGGTCTCATTCCACCAGAGGGCCCAGTGGTGTGTGTGGAGAGGGCATGGTGAGCTCTGGCCAGACTTTCCTTAGCAGCCATTGATGGCACTATCATTTATTGAGTTTTGAATTATGCTCCATTTTGTAAGCAATTTATTCAAGCGTGGGTTCTCTATCTGGGGTTAAGTCCCTGTTCTTCTACTTACTGTATCACATAGCTGTGTCATCCTGAGCAAGTTATTTACCTTGCTGTACCTTAGTGTTCTTATCTACAAAAGGGGCATAATAAGAGGTTGTTACAAAAATAAACAGGTTATTTCCAGTCAAGATGGAGCATAGGTAGACACACTTCTCCTTCTCGCACAACCACCAAAACAAATTACAACTAAATCTCAAAACAAATAACACCCAGAACTGTCAGAAAATCAAACTGTGTGGTGGCCCGACAACCAAGGATTTAAAGAAGCCATGTTCATGCAGATGTGTGGCTTTTACAGGGAGTCAAAGCAGTTCAACCTAAAACAAAGAAACAAATACAGGGAAGCTGCCAAATTGAGGAGATAAAGAAATATGGCCCAAATGAAAGAACTGAAGTAAACCCCAGAAAAAGAAGTAAATGAAATGGAGATAACCAACTTATCAGATGCAGAGTTCAAAACACTGATAAGGATGCTCAGAGAACTCACTGAGTATGGCAGCAACATAAATGAATAAATGAAGTTTACACTAAGTGAAATAAAGAAAAATCTACAGGGAACCAACAATGAAGGGAAGGAAGCCTGGATTCAAATCAATGATTTGGAGCATAAGGAGGAAATAAACATTCAACCAGTACAGAAAAAAGAAACAAGAGTTCAAAAAAAAAATGAGGATAGTATAAGAAAACCCTGGGATATCTCCAAACATGCCAGCATCCCAATCATAGGGGTGCCAGAAGGAGAAGAGGAGGAGCAAGAAATTGAAAACTTATTTGAAAAAAATATTAAAGAAAACTTCCCTAATTTGGTGAAGGAAATAGATATACAAGTCCAGGAAGCACCAAGAATCCCAAACAAGTTGGACCCAAAGACAACCACAGCAAGACACATCATAATTAAAATGCCAAACATTAAAGATAAAGAGAGAATCTTAAAAGCAGCAAGAGAAAAGTAAATAGTTACCTACAAAGGAGTTCCCATAAAACTATCATCTGATTTCTCAAAAGAAACTTTGCAGGCAAGAAGGGACTGGCAAGAAGTATTCAAAGTGATAAAAAGCAAGGACCTACATCCAAGATTACTCTATCCAGCAAAGCTATCATTTAGAATCAAAGGACAGATAAAGAGCTTCCCAGGCACAGTAAAACTAAAGGAGTTCATCATCACCAAGCCATTTTTATGTGAAATGTTAAAGGAACTTATCTAAGAAAAAGAAGAAGACCAAAACTATGAATATTAAAATGGCAACAAATTCACAACAACTATCAACAGCTTAATCTAAAACAACCAGAACAGGAACAGACTTATAGAAATGGAGATCATTTGGAGAGTTATCAGCTGGGAGGGAGAAGGGGGAGAGTGGGGGAATAGGTTCAGGGATTAAAAAGTATAATTGGTAGGTATAAAATAGACAGGGGGATGTTAAGAAAAGTATAGGAAATGGAGAAGCCAAAGAAGTTACAGACATGACCCATGTATATGAACTAAGTGGGGGGATTGCTGGAGGAATTGGACATACCGGGCAGAGGGGGGCAAATGGGGAAAAATTGGGACAATTGTAAAAACATAATCAAAATATATTTTAAAGAGAAATAAACAGGTTAATGCATGTCTAGTGCTCAAAACTGTGTCCAGCATATTGTAAACATTCAATAATTGGGAATTATTTCTCTTTTTTCTTGTTAGTATCTAGCCAAACCTCCTTTTGAGTAGTAATTTTGTGTTTATTTTCTGCTATATGATGGAAATGGTGCTTTCTTTTTACTTTCTCTAGTTAAGGCTCTCAGTGTTGTTTTGATTAGAAATGGGCACTTAACCAAAGGTCAATGCAATAAACTAAAAATGATCACTCTGGATTGGAATTGAACCCCAAACTTAGAAGTAAGCATTAATGCTTTCTTCAGAAAAGCCAAACTCAGGTAGTCCGTGGGCCTGATAACCCTCTGAAAATCAGCAGACCTGGTTTCATTTGGACAGAAAAAAACGCAGCTAGCGCCAGAGGGCAGAGGCTCCTCACTGGGCAGCTAGAGACCTACCTCCACGCCAGGCAGTCCCTCAGTTTTTCTGTATTTGAACTGGACCTTTCCCTTGTACAAAGGGAAACAACTTATTGTTTACATCACTACAGCAGCAACTTTCAACTGGTGTGCCACAAGATTTTTTAAAGCATGCAATACCTAACTTTATTCAGGGGCACTGGCCTCTTTTCCTTTAGATTGCCAAATAAAAAACAACATCAGCCAACATAACAATAGCCATATGGTGTGAGTGAATTTAGATTATACGTACTTTTTGATCAGATCAGCAAAAAACACAATGTATTTTTTGGTGTGCCGTAGAATTTCAGTAATTAGTTTGTGTGTGTCATGAGATGGAAAAGGTTGAAAAGTGCTGCATTAGTGTTGTGAGGATAAACTATTGTTTTATTCTTCAGAAAAAGAGCAATCGTTTATATTCTAAACAGGTTTAATTATTTCTAGCATAAAGGACATAGTGGTTAGTCTATATTAGTTTTATCTAATGTTACATCTAAACAGGTTAATACTGGGTTAGTTCTCTTATTTGGCTTATGCCAAAGGCAAGAGTTAGAAATTTCAGGTTTATTTTGTTTCCCCACTGATACATGAGGAATTTAAATTTTAGCTCTGCCACTTACTAGCTGTCAGTTCCTGGGAAGTTTCTTTACAGTTCTAACTGCAGTTGCATGATCCTCCTCGCACTGTTTTTGAGGGTTATAAGTGTGTGTCTAAAATGACTAGCCCAGTGCCTGGAAGATAACAGATGTCCAGTAAACAGTACCTCTGAGAGCATGCTGCAGTGAAAAACACACAGACTGTGGTGTTGGACAAACTCAGTTTCAGATCTGCCTCTGCCATGTGGATAAGCTTTGTTAAACCTGTAAAATGGAAATTGCTTTTTCCTTTTGGAGCGCTGTGAGGGTTTGATGTTATATATGTGTAAAACACTTGGCGTGGGGCCCAGCCCAAAGCAGGTGGAAACAGGAGTGATAGAGGCAATGATGGCTGTAACTGTCGTTGTCACAGTAATGGTAGTAGCATGAATAGATATGTTTTTACTCTGTAAGTGGAGTCAAACAAGTTCAGAAGCCCAGAAGAAGTTGTAATCAGGTCTGTCCAGCCTTGAAGTACTTTGAGTATCTGAGCGTGCATGTTCGTCTACACAGGGTGTCCCCTTATGCATTCAGGGACTTAAAAATCTTCATGTAGCTGACTTGGGAAGCCACAGAAAAACTTTATACTGTAAGTTAGATAAGTTTCTCCTGAAGTGATTTGGAAGTCTTTAGAGTGGGATGATTCTTTGCCACTTATCTCTGTCATCATATCACTTATCCACCCTCTGTTTCTGTGCTCTTAGTCACTGTCCTTGTAGCCCATATGCAAATAATGTAAATGCTTGTGGAAACCTTTAGTGGAACTTCTGAGCTTGGGTTCACTTTTTCCTTGTTTGTCTTTCAGTTATAAATCTTATTTGTAAAGGTGAGACAGTGATCACCGCTTTACTATTTGTCGATGATTAAAGCAATACAGCACAGATATTAGCTACTGAAACTCATTTTCTAACTCCTAATATTTATTCAAAATATCCAGTTACTATGAACAATAAAAACACATATATGACCCCTGGCTGGGTAGCTCAGTTGGTTAGTGTTGTCCTGATGATACACCAAGGTTGAAGGTTCAATCCAGGTCAGGGCACACAGAAGAATAAACCAATAAATGCATAAATAAGTAGGAAAACTAATCAATATTTATTTCTCTCTCTCTCTCTGCCCACCCCCTCACCTCCCTGCTTCCCCTCTCTCTCTCTCAAAAAAAAAAATCTGTCTTAAAATTTGAGTTTAACTAAGGGGTCAGTTGCATTTCAGGAATATCCATGTAGAAAAAAGTGATTATTTAATAACAAAATGTGTCTGGTGAGAAGATTATTTGAAGTGTGCATTTCTGCCTGCTTTGAAACACTTTATCCAATAACTGCTTAACCTCCATTTCATGTTATACTTATTATTTGGAAGATGTAGAGATCCTGTTCATGAAAAGCAACGCAGTCTAACCTATACAAAAGCTTTTCTAGGATTAATGATAGATCATTCCATGGCCCAAATTTCTCTTAGTGTCTTATTGAAATGATTATCAATCAAATTTACAAGAGAAGTTTTTTATTGTTCAACAAACACTTACTGAGCACTTACTCTGCATCATATACTGGGAAATAGAACAATGGAATCAGAGGTAATCCCTAGGAAACTTGCAGTATTTTGGAGGGTAGGGGACATGGATGAAGATGAATAAAGTAGCATATGATGCATTAAATTCAGACATAGAAGATTTAATCAAACACACTGAGGTTAGAAGGATTATCCTGAAGAAGCAGAAATTTTTTCTGTCCTAAAGAAGTATTACCCATGTTGAATAATTAATGAGCAATTTTATTCTCTACTATGGAGATCAACAGAGCTCCAGATCTCTTGAAGTTAAGGTCATCTTAGACTATATCCGACACTGGACCAAAAGGAAAATCATGGAAAGTTTTATTTTCACAGTGGCATTTAAAACAAATAAAAAAGAATCATTTACTCAGGATTATGCATAAATCATTTTCTCCAATTCTTAAAATCTAAAGCCTGAGATTGTTTTACTTTAATTCTTTTGTCATATTTTGGTACCTGAGAGGAATGACGGCCAGGAATGTGACACACTGGCTCGAACACCTTGGCTGAAACGATTAGTCAACATGGTGCTGACACTCTAAAATTATAGATTGAAAAAGAATGATTCTTGACATTCTTTGGATAGATTTAAAGATCCAGAGAGGATCGTTCTTTTGTGTGTGTGTGTGGCTAATTTGGTGTCTAATCACTATTTGTCAAAATGGGTTTGGAGTCTGTGTCCAGGAGAGTCCAGCATTGCCTATGTTCTCAAAGCAAGGGGATCTTCAAATCAACATATCTTTATTTTTATACCAAATCACCTGGCACATCCAACAGGTGTCTTTCCATAGGTTCACTTTAGAAAAATGAATTCTGAATGTGAATTCACTCTCTTTCCCTGAGCTGAGTTTTCAAGATAAGGGATGTATGAATATCTGACACTTGTGGGGACTTTGGCCAGAAAGGCCAGTCAATTGTTTATGAGTCTCATTAGCTCATTTATAGCTCCCTTAAAACACAGCTGCATTGCGCCAACCCAAATTCCTCATCAAAGTACCTCTGTGGATTCAGATTTATGAGAAGTCTTCATTCTAGAGAATGAGCACTTGCTTAGTGCTGCGTTTACAGCGCCGTGCGTCTTCCCGGATGGGCCTGTTCAGTGGGAGTGAAGCAAGGACAGGGACCCTCCAAAACAAGGGATCATTTTGACAACGTGCCAAGGGACCCCAGGGACATACATACAGGTGGGACAGAGAATTCAAAGTTCACTCACGGTGTCCCCAGCTTCTCTCATCACCAATTCTAGACAAAGTGAATACAAGCTGAATCTGTAGCTAACGCAGAAAAATGAAACAATTAACAAGTGCCTTTTGTTTTTAACCTTCCCATAGATGGCAATTAAATGAGTAAAAGTAAGTTGTTGTTAGGCTTGCCATAATATTCTGCGGTGGAAAGAGTTGGCTGCTGGCTGTATTTATTTCTGCTATGTGCCATTTCAAGCCAGTGACACTAGCTGAGTCTCATTTATTAGAAATTAGGGTTATGATATCCTGAAGGTAATTTCAGCAGCTCAAATAAGAGATTTGTTCAACAGTTACAGAAAGACACCATGCACAATTTACCTCTTTATTTTTTCAAAGTAGTTAATAAGCAGTAGTATAAGCTCTTATGTTTGGAGTGGGCGGGTTTCTACCTGGATAGTTTCTTATCTTATAATTGGTGTCAAGAGGCAAAATAATATGTGCTATGAACAGATAAGCAAATAGAGGACGCATTTAGTGTACAATAAGAACGTCAGACCATGTCCGTGAAAACATTGTTTTCCTCCAAGATTTGATTGAAAGATGCTGTTTTATTTAGCATACACTGTTCTAAGTGCTTTACAAATATTAACTCACTATAGTTAATTCGTTACATACCAAAGAAATAAGTACTATTGTTATCTTAAATTGAGGAAAATGAGACACAGAGAGGTATGGTAATTGACCATAAGGCTCATAGGGGCTGGGGCTGGATTTGCACCCCCACCCCACCCTGTGGTCTTGAGTCCTGCAGTTAATCACTGCAAATTGGCATCACTGTGGTTAATCTGCTTTTTTTATATTCCCACATCAAGTATATTTAGGGTCTAGATTTGACAAGCAGAAATTATGATATATAGAGAAAATCAAGATAATTTTTGGTCCAAAGCGTTTCTGCCTATGCCTCCATCTTGGTCAGAACTCCAGAAAAAAAAAAACAATTTTAAAGCAGAAATTCTAAAGTGTATGCTATATACAAAAGTATTGTGTCTATATCCCAAGTTTGGGGCTTCTGCTCAAGCTTTTTCAGGAAACAGCATAACAAGAGGTGGTCCTATTTTGCACCCCCTCCTTCCTTACCCACAGTCTTGGCATATACAGCAGAATGCAAAGTCAAAAATAAGTGGCCATACAGGTGGTCCTGAACATTCACAGTTTCTGCCTGGGCTAGGAACAGCTCTGACTTTAGGTCTCTAGGACCCCTGCTGCTTGCATCTTTTGGTTTTACTTCCTGAGTTATCACTGACAATTCCAGGGCAATGAATGCAAGTTTCACCTTACGTTGATCTTACACTTCACGGATTATAAACCATTGCCGATATTTTATCTCACTGGAGGCTCAGAACACTCTGCAGTAAGCCCACACCCTCGTTTTGTAGATAAGGAAATTGAAGTTCAAGGAAGGCAAAGCAGATGGAGGAAGCGCAACCAAAACTCAGGTTTTCTGGTTTCTGGTCAGCCGTTCTTTTGGGTTCTCTTAGATTGTAGACTGTGCCTCTCCATTCCCGGCCTATATCAGCCTTTGACAGGAGCCCAATTGACTCATCTAACTTCCTGATGACTATTCCTCTGGAAATCTCCCTCTAGTTTCATAAACCAACGTCTATGAAACTGTCTGATCCCTCTATTGAGTTGCTAGTTATTCAGCAGGTGAATACACTGCAGACTGGTTATGACATAGCGAATGCTCTCATGATTCCTGCTTAATTAGGACTTCACCTACTAACCAAAAACAAGCAAACAAACAAACAAACAAATAAAAAAACCCAAACTAAATTCATGTTTTCAGAAGTTTAAAGCTTATACATGCCCTATTTTATAATAACAGAATGTCATTTATAATTGTAGCATAGATCCACATCGTACACGTGTAAAAACTCTCTTTACAGGGCTTCAAGTAATGCTGGTGCTATGACATGCAATATATATTTTATCTATGATTAAAGTGTTTTGATAATACCGATGGATTCTTAAGTATCCTATGAAAGCACAGCTTGATTGTGCTTGCATCTGCTGTTTAAATAAGATATGACAGTTGAAGCAAACTGTTGACATTCAGGTTGAAATACAGTGTCTCTTTTATCATGAATGCCATGTGCAAACCCTTCTCAAACCTGTGCAATGGAGCCTCCCCCAGGCCTTGCCAGCCCTTCTTGGCTCTATTGCCTGGCAAATGTTGGCTTGCTTCTCCACTGGTTAGCTCCTATGAACTAAGTGGTTGTTATTATTTGCAAAGCAAGAAAATATAGTTGCTCTAAGGTAGGATTACAAAACTATTCTTTTTAGTATTTAGTCTATCCAAAACAATTTTTTCTGGGGTAGACTCAGTTATTGATCAGGAATCCTCCATTGGAGCATATTTTAGACAGAAACAAGAGTGTTCATATTCTCCAATGAGTCAGTAAACATGTTTAAACAAGCTAATCTAAAACTAGATTTTGGATTTGTTTCAAGAGAAAAGCAAGGTACAACTGAATGCCTGGCATTTATTCCAAGTTTTGAGTTTTACCAGTTTTCACTTTGTGATTGTCTAATCTCACTCTGTAAGAAGTTTCAAGTACTTTGACCTAGAAGTCTTGGTAGCCAGCGCATTGTTGGCATCTAATTGTACCCTCCCTGTGATTTCACTTTCATTAAAAGTTATTTTTTATGCTCATAAGGGAACAACAGTCTTGGGTCTGGGTGATACTGTTGAAGATGCAGGAAGACTTTGTCTCCTTCATCATCAGGTACTTTCTTGCTACAGAGAAGCTCCTCAGAGTTTATACATCGAGTTTATACATGGACCACCAATTTTTATGTTTATGACACTTGATAACTGATCAGTCAGCAAAAGTGACAGCCAGTTAGTTGAGTTGGGGCACATTTTGTGAGGAAAATGGGTGTGGCATAGGGGAATGGAGAAGGAGGGATCTTTTCAGAGAGATAATTCCCCACCTGTCCTATAAGTTAACATAAGAAAGTTTTATCAAGAATAAACAGGATAAAGGGTACAAGCAATTATGCAGTACCTAGTATGTGACAGTTGCTTTCATATTCGCTATTTCTCATTTATTCACAATAGCTCTGCTAGAGCCAGTTGGCATAGAGCTCTGCCCTCTCCGTTTTTACATTTGAGAAAACAGAACCTGAAAGTAGCTTGTCCAAGCTGATTTAAAGACTAGATGACAAAACAGTATTTGAACCCAGGTCTTTCTGACCCCAAGGTTCATAATATTTTCACTGCACTATGAGAAAACTGAAGGTCATTGAATGAGCCATTGGTAGAGTATGTATGTTTGAGGAGGTAACTAGCTAAAGATTAGACACCTCCAATAGAAATGTAGTCATCCATTTATTCTCAGAGCAATTACCCTCTCAAAACCAAGAGGGAAGCATTATCTGCACCCTACCTCGGTCCGCTGCAGAGAAAGAGAATATGCAGGAACAAAGAACTCATGTGCATTGGGAAGTCCACGGGGCACCTTGCTTTCCGGGGAATCATTGTCTTGAGATCATTCTGCTGAGAATCAGTGACTCAGTCTGTAAAGTGGTAACTGAACTTGTTACACCTGATTTTCAGTCTACTTTCAAAGTCATAAAGCCTTACTACCTGCTGCTGGGATGATTCACAGAGTATGCAAAGGAACCTAAGGTGAAAAATGTGAGGGTTTTTCACTCTGCATGAAGATTCATCACAGCCCTAAAAGAGGAAAGAAAATGCTAGTGACCAGCATTTCAAGTTTATAAGAGATACTGTTGGCTTGAAAGGTGTGGGTCTAGAGACTTGGATATAAAAGAATTATGAAAACACTTTAAATAATCTCTTTCTTTATAGGATCTAATAAATTTATTTTTAGTGCCCATTTCTCTCAAAATGGTATTTTATTTTCACTTTTATGTATTTAAAGGATTTAATAATTTAAATTTAAAAATACTCATAAATTTCTATGAGTATTATATGCACAGGACTAACTCACAATAGGTCATAGAAGAGAGTAAATGTCTTTTTCCATTATACTAGCCTAAAAATGTATATGCTCTGGTATTTAGATTTAATGTATTATTTTATTTTTTTTTAAATTAGGAAATTAAATTTTTTTTAAATTCTTTTTTTAGAAATTTTTTAAAATTTTATTTCTAGGGAGAGCAGAAGGGAGGGAGAAAGAGGGAGAAAAACATCAGTGTGTGGTTGTCCCTTGCACACCCACTACTGGGGACCTGGCTGGCAACCCAGGCATGTGCCCTGACTGGGAATCGAACCAGCAACCCTTTGGTTCTCAGCCCACACTGAGTCCATTGAGCTACAACAGCCAGAGTACACTGTTATAGTTATTAGTGCCACTCAGAGTACAACTGAAAATTTACTACTTTATCTTAAACTACACTTTCTGCTCAACTCTGCGTATTATTGACTTTCTCTCATTTTATTTATTTATTTATTTATTTATGTTTTTTACTTTCTCAAATTTTAAAAACAATTATTGAATGATAATGGTAATGGAAGGATCAGGTTTGCTTCTTTCATCTGGGACTCCAGTCACTGCACACAGGTTACCTTTCTCAAAAGCAATCGTGACCCGTGGTCTTCAGTAACTGTGTCTGTCACACCCAGGAAGGTAAGCACGTGTGAGAGTGGAACTGCTCTAGTGTAATTTATTTATTAAACGGACTTTACAGGCATCTGCTGTGTGTGAGGCCCTGGGCGGTGGGCTGGCAAACCAGTTCAAGCCTATTATTGGGAAACTGTATCTCACTATTCTGTCTTCTGGAGAAGCCCAATATCCACCATTAAAATATTGAAAAGTTTCCATATTTACTGTTATAATCAGGAAGAAGATAAAATATTCAAACATGTCCAAGACAGAGGCTGAGAGATACAGAGGATGGAGGGTTGATAATTCATTTATTTGTATTTAGTTTTTGTTGTTATTTTATTTTGTTTTTTGAGGATTGATAAGTCTTGAGAGCTTTCAACACTGTTACTGATGAACGAATCCCAGAGAACACTCGATGACATTCGTGTATGTGCAGATACACACAGTCCAGTTATGTGCATGCCAAGTCTCTGCACTGATGGTTATATTTGTATCGGAACCTAAAGATATGTCTTGCATGTATGTGTGTATGTATGTATGTGTGCATGTATGTATACACAAACATACACTCCAGCACCAGGTACTTTATGTACCTATGTACTCAGTGCTTGAGCACTTACTTGGTAAATTAAGCATGTGTTTACAATGTCAGCAACACAGGAATGAGGGAGAGAAAAAAATCCAGAATACATCTAGAATTTTATGTTATTTCATTATATTAAGATTTTGTTTTAGTGTTAAGAGTTGTTTTTATTTTAAATGATCTATTGGGATGGGAGAGGTGTAGTCTTTTAGTGGTTAGGAGGGTCATGACCTTTTCATACACTTTGTTTGAAGAGCTGCTGGGGGAAAGGGAGAAAGAGAGATGTGGACTGTGGAAAGGAGCACTGTGGAAAAGAGAAATGTGTCCAGGTTACTTTTATGTTCCTCACAAAAGTGACACTCCAGGCTTGAAAGTACCACTTTACCTTTGAGGAAGCTTAATTGGTTAATGTTACTTTTTAAATGTCCTGTCCAATTCTATGCAAGTGACCAGGGCAGTGAACCTGCAGGGGACTGGTTTTTTTTTAATGCTTGAAGATCTCACTTTATTTATTGATGTAGTCTATATTTGCCTTGGCAGATTTACCATTTAGTTATAATAATACATAATCTCACAATTTATGGATAACAGTATTAACATGCTATGCATATTTTCATATACCTTAGCAATAAAGATGAAACTACAAAGGCAGCAATTTAGAGCATTTTGTATCCTGTTTCATTTAACACTATATCACAAACATTTTCTCACTTCATTAAAATATATAAAATAATTTTCTTTGTGCTAGACATTTAGATTCTTTGTAGTTTGTCATTATTATAAATAATGCTGCTGTGAACATCTCTGTTCACAGTCTCTGTGTGAACACAGAGTCTCACACAAGAAAGAGAGAACCTCAGTCTCTGGATGTTCTCTCTTTGCCCTTCCAGATCCACTCCCCCCACCCTCCTCTGTACTCTAGGAGCTGTATTTACAGACTGTATGGACAAAGCTCTCTGCCCTCTAGTTTCTAATTAGGTTCACCCAGTGGGGAATATTGGAGGAGGGGACAGGAGTGGGAGGTCATGCTGAAGTGTGGTAGTGGTTTTGTTACTGCCCTGAAGGCCACAGTCTCTGACAAGTGAACAGCTCTCCTACAGCTTGGGTCTTGCTCATTCCAGCACTCCCTCCCTCCCCTTGTCTCTGTGTCTTCCCGCTGTTGGGAGCCCTGGGCTGCTCTACCATTTCTTATCAATTTCCCCTCATCTGCTCATGTCTTGGAAATGGCAGTCAGTTCCTGAAACACTTTTGTGTGTGCCACATCTCCTGCTGGGATTCTGACTGACCTCATCTAAATCTAAGTGGGATGCTCCTTTCATTATATTTTATGTTTGAGTAATGCAGAACTGAGTAGGGGAGTTAAATCAGGTCGGGTCTGAGCTGGTGTTGGTGGAAAATGAAGAGAGATTAAGTTAAAGTACTCTCATAGAGATGTAAGCAAATTGCTACTGGAACAGAGAGAAGGACGCAACAAATTCTTCTGTGCACCGTGTTTGACACCTTCACATAAAAGATAAGGAGGATACCTTAAATATTTCCAGTTCTCTTGTTTCACTTGTATATTATTGGTTCAATTGTATCATTTCTCTTTGTATTCAGGGATATTTATGACTCACCCCTTATATTTTTTTCTTATTCTTGGCAGTTTGCATATTCACATATACAGTCCCTAAATCCATTATGTATTCCTTCTTCATCCACCTGTGTGCTCATGACCTCATCCTTATAGAAAGCATATTCAGGATTTTGCTAGCTAAATGGATACCATGTTTTCAGCATTCCTCCATATATGAGTACTAATTTTCTAGCTTTTAAATGAAAAACAAAACATATGGCAAACAGTTAACCTCATCTGCTTTTGCTTCAGTTCTAAATATCAGAGTCTATAAATTTTCAGAATAAATGGCAAAGCAGTTAACCAACTTACCAGGGGCTATAAGTGCTTCTCAGATCTCTTAACTCAAAAGATAATGTACTCCATGGCTACTGTGTCATCGCCCACAAGATCTCTGACTAACAGAGAGTACTGAGACTTATCCAAGGACTCCCTGGGTTGTCAAAATGTCCTAATGCTTGTTTTCTTTTTTCTTTTTAAATAAACTTTATCTATTGTAGGAAGTGTCTTTGTTGATCTAATACTCAGATTATGAATTACTATGAGTTTATTCTACTACAGATGTAAAATAAAGAAAATGCACTTAAAATCCAGTATATAAACTTCTTACCATTTACCAATGACCCATCATGACAGAAAAAAAAGAAACAAAAATAAAAACCCTCTGATGGAGAAGTGAGAGGGCTTGGATTTTAAGCCTAGATTTCTTGGTTTTGAATTAGATGACTTGAGGCAAATCATCCAAACTCTTGGCTCCTCAAGGAATTTAATCATCAATAAAATGGGGATGATACCAATCTGCCTGGCCCCCCAACCAAGCAGTTGAGAGACACCTTTGAAACAGTGTGTGAAAGTGCCGTGAGAACCGTGAAAACTGTGATGCCTTAGGCAGAGGAAGCACCTTCACCCTGTGACTCATCCCGTGGTTCTCACCACTTCTTTTCTGGAAAGCCTTGTAAATTCTCTTCTCTTGTCCTGTCGTCTTTTCAGAAATAAGTGGATACATGCCAGTATTCGCTTTTCCCTATCTTTATTCCATCTTAGTCTCTTCTCTATTTCTCCCCATCCCTGGAATTCTGCACTGAAGCTGGTACGGAACACTCCCATCCATGTCTTTCTGCAGAGTGACAGTGTGTAAGTGGAGGGCTCGGTGGATCCTGTTGCTGCTACCCTGCATGGCCCCCACCTTCTCAGTGTTCTACCCCACGCATCTCAGTCTTTCAACACCCAAATGCCTGTGGGAATTGCTGCAGCTGGACAGACATGCCCATATTTCCTTCTCAGCTGCTGCTACTATGATGCCTTTCTCTTACAAACACAACATAGGAAGCTCAAATGGCCTTCAAGATGGTTCAGAGAGGTAGTCAGGTTTGGTCTTCTCCACTGTGCAGATTCAGCTACTGAGGCACGAAGTTGGTTGATGAGAGTTGACTGTGTCCTAGGACCCTGAAATTTAGCCAGTGCTCTCTTTGCTCGAGCACCACAAATATCCCAGCAGAGCGAACAGAGAAAAAAAAAGTATTTTGTAGCTTTACTGGCTTACTGCAATGTCCTTCCTTCTGCTTTTCTTTTTCTCTTTTTTTTAAAATAAATTTAACATGGTAAACTTCAAGAAGCAAAATTGATATTGAAGTAGAAGAAGAAATTGAAAACTGTTTATTTGATTAGTTGAGTAAGATATTGATCTTTACATTCTAGTTAAAGATCACACTATGACAAATATTAGATTTCTAACAAAAGATTTCTATGAAAATTCTACATGTAGAAAATAATGGAATTTTGATAGTAACAGATGGTTGTCTATTGAATCCTGAAGTTTGACTCTTAACCTACTTTACACTCTTTTGAAAGACACTTGTCCCTAGGGCATTTCATTGTTTGGAGTTTGATCACCAAAGACACTGTTCCGACTTGTACCACTTCAGTGGAGTAAATCCCCAGAAGTCGGTACCCCACCAGACAGAGCTCCTCATGTTCAGGTCCTAACATGCACCTTCAGTTTTTTTTCTTAGGTGGAAATTTGAGTAGCATGAAACACAATGTATTTAGGAAATTCAAGTATTGAACAATTTAAAATATCCTTGGAGTAATTTCACTTGGGAACTTGTGATTTGAAAAGGTCTGTGTAATGAATTCTCAAAAGATTCTGGAGCCCCAAAGCCAGCGCTGGGGCATGGGGCAGGAACCAGGGTGGGTGCCTCCAAGTTCCCTGAGGTGTAAAAGCTCGGTGGTGGGCCAGAGGGCTGACGGACCGCCACTTACATGCACCTGATGGTTTATTAGCATGGAGGAGACTGATCAGACGACACAGCTGTTTCTATCACAGTCTTTGGATGTTTCTGCCACTAATGTGGATGAACTCAGAAAAGAGGATGAATAATAACAATTTAGGAAAAGAACTAAACCAGAAATCTGAAGACTTGGATCTCTCTATACTTATTAGCTGTGTTATTCAGTAAAACCACCTGACTTTCCTGAGGCTTAGTTAGATTCCTGGTTTATAGTAGGAGCAGTGAACCTGGTCTTCCTTCAGAAGGTTTGGTCTTGACTAAGTCCTCTGAATCACATATTTGTGTTCATAATTTTTTCAGAAAAGTTGGTCAAGGCATAAATACAATAAACAGCCATGTCTAATACATACGGAAACTGAATTGTGTCTAATGATGAGTAATCACTATGTCCACCCTTTTCAGTGGGCATGTATGTGCCTTGGTGAAAAGTAGAGAGCCATCAAAGTCACGCGGTAGGCTGGCAAGCACAGAGTCTCTAAACCCCACTGAGTAAAAACTTTGTACATCTTGGACAATTACAACAGGGAAAAGAAGAAAAGGGCACGAGTTACTCATTTAACTTAGACATAGCATGAAGGGTGAATCACATGAATGCTATTTTGAGGACTCTCTTAAGATGTATACATCTGTGTCTTTATGTTTGGTCATCATTTTACTAATTCAGCATAGAATCACAAACTTTAAACTGAGGTATTTGAAGACACTCCTATTTGTAGCCTAGAGGGCCTTACTAATGATGATAATTTAGAAAAAAACAAAGACTTGGAAATTTTCTGTCTGGTTCTTATGTGGTCATAATGTGTCTTTTGATTTAATAAAATAGCATACCGTTTTCTTTATAGGTTTGAGGCATAGTGTTTTCAGTCTTGAGCTTATGACCAAACTAAATTCTGCAGCTGGTGCAGTCATTGGTTGTCTGTGTTACCTTCTTAGGTAAATCGTGTCACTTCTATGCAGCTCAGTTTCCTTAAATAAGAAAAAGAACCAGTGGGAGGATGAAGTGATCTTTATCGATCTTTTTCCAGGTTTTATATTCTATTTGTCTAGAGATTCCAACTTGCTGTTGAGAAGATTGAAAAATCTTAACAAACTACGATGTTACCCCCAGCATTCACATGCCAGCCAATTCTAATTGTTGAAAACCATATGTGGTGAAAGACAGTGTTACTGAAGGGAGGTTCTCTAGCATATGGAATATTAGGTGGGTTCTCGCAGAAGCAGCCCCCATGACAAGGATTCAAATACAGATGGGCCTCAGTGGATTGAGTACTGGCCTGTGAACCAAAGGGTCACCAGTTCAATTCCCAGTCAGGATGCATGCCTGGGTTGCAGTCCAGGTCCCCAGCAAGGGGTATGCAAGAGGCAACCACACATTGATGTTTCTCTCCCTCTTTTTTCTCCCTCATTTCCACTCTCTCTAAAAATGAATAAATAAAATCTTTAAAAAAAAACAAATACAGATTGAATTTAGGAAATACACGTCAGGCTTGATGAGGTGAGCAGGAAAGGGAAGCCAGCCAGTGGGGGAGGGGAATTATCATGCTGGTTTCCATTGTTGGTAAATGGAAGTTAATCCCCTTGGGAAATTCCAAATGTTAGTATAGAAGTCAGAGCTGTGGCATCCCTGAGGGAGAGAGATTGGAGCCTGAGAACTCCAAGTTCTGCCAGTCACTGGGGGAGAGCTGCTCCTATGGGGCACTGTTTCTCTGGGGCAGCAAGGACTGCTACTGGGCAGAAAGCCCCTAGGTAGTTGGAAGTCCACTGGTCCCAGACTACACTATCCTGAGGGGTGAGGGCCATTCCAGTGCCTGCCGTGACCTGGTCCCAGAGGCCCTGCCGGAGCAGTGCATCCAGACTACTGCACCGTGGGGCGCAGGTGAAGGGAGATCTGCGCTCACTTTAGAAGGAAATACCGCTAAGGGACCCTGAAGCTCCAGGAAGTAACAAGCAGTCCTTCTGGGCTGTAGCAATTTCCTGTCTATGTCTAAACACAATGACAGTAGCAGCCAGGGAGGGGCAGGCTCCTGAGTGCCTATCAGCCTCAGATCTAGAAGGCAGACTGTGGACATTGCATAGAAAGAGACCTGGTGACAGAACACGTGCAGCCAGTGTTGTCAAAGTCGCAGGGCCTAATTTCGGGCCATGCCTAGGACTTGGGCTCCAGAGGGAGCAGCATCCTGGAGGACTTTGTGATGCAGAGGGTGAAACCCTTTGTTTGATAGAAAAATCAAATTCTCTGATGTGCTATTAAATAAAGCATGTTAGGAGGTGCAGAATTTTCTATCAGTTTCTGTTGAGAATCAAACCAGCTCTTAGCAGCATCCTTGACTGGTTTTGAAATATCTGGGATTTGAAATAGAAGGTTTGGCATGAGAATTAATGTTTTATTCCTTCAGCATCACCCAAAGTGTTATAAAAACATTGTTTTCTAGGCAAATTTGTCATTTAAAAATCAATTTTTCTACATGTTGCTAATTATACAGTGGAAAAATATGTGTTAGAAATGTAACTTTACTTCATATTTTTATAATAATTTAGATTTTACTTTTAATATGTAGGCCAGAATTAAAAGTTAAGTGTTTAGAAATGGTTTCTGTACTAGTTGTATACAAAAGCTAACAGAAGATCTTTGATAATCTATGTACTTGTAATTATTTTAAAAATGTGTTATTAGCCCTGGCTGGTGTAGCTCAGTGGACTGAGCGCGGGCTGAGAACCAAAGTGTCACAGGTTTGATTCCCAGCCAGGGCACATACCTGGGTTGCATGCCACAGCCCCCAGCAATCGCACATTGATGTTTCTCTCTCTTTCGTCCTCCCTTTCCTCTCTAAAAATAAATAAATAAATCTTTTTAAAAAATGTGTTATTGACAATAATATGACCTGGTGAATCATTGTCTTTGAGTTAGCCACATTGCAAAAGAAAATTATAATTAAGTCATCATGACTATATTGCTATTAAGTAACCTGCTTAAATTATTGATATCAAAATAGGACTAATGGAAATTCCTACATTTATTTTCCATGTCTTATGTCTCCATGTCCATGAAAAGCAGACAAGATAACGAGAGGGAAGTGGGGAGGGTTGGGTGGGTGGGCTGGAACGGGAGTAAATGGGAGAAAACTATACTTGAACAATGATTAAAATAAAACTTAAAAAAAAAGCAGACAAGAAATCAAGAGGACATTTGGATTACTTAGGTAGCTTTTGGGGAAAGGATGTTGAAAATTCAACTTGACCTAATCCTGGAACCAGAATTTCATGTATTCTTAAAAGTTACATGAAGAGGTCTGTAGTCTAGTGTTTCTCAAAGTGTATCACTTGAATATCCAAGTCAAAATCAACTGGAGAATAAAGTAGATTCCTGTCTCTACCTCTGGAAATTCAAATTTGGCAGGTTTGGAGTGGGGACCAGGAGTCTGCCTGTTAACCAACCTCTTATTAAAGTCATTGAAATTGAAAACCACAGATCTAGCCCAATGGAGAGTGGAATACAGAAATCTTGAGAGGATCTTACCAAGGGCACTCCGCTGCCTGGTGAAAGAGCTGGGGCCAAACCCAGGTCTTTTGAGTATAAGGATCTTTTCTTTACATTGTTCAAAATTTTCATAAATATTTGGGCCCATACCCCAAACTTACTCTTTGCATAAGTAGTAATAAGTAATAATTTACTACAGAATCAGCCGTGGAAAGTCTCAATCCTTTTATATATGTCAACATGTAAATGAAATGTGTGCAGACTAGAATAAGAATAGTTTTGAAAGGCTGGGCTTTATATCCTAAAAACCCACAAAACACAACAAATGAAAAGTTCTGGAATGAATGGATTTCTAACAAGGCCCTGACATGAATGCATTACGTGGTTTGTCACACATGTTTTTCCTCAGATCCCTTCTTCATTTCCACATCTATTATTCATATTTGGCAACTTTGCCACAGATAACTTCCTGCTGCAGGTTTTCATATTCAAAACGCTACGTGTTCCAACCACTGCATAGAGCTTGATAGTTGATGACTGCCAGGCTGGTGAGTTTTCATGATTAGTACGTGGGGTTGGGGAAGCTATAATTGTGGTTCTCATTCCTGTATGTGGCCAGTCAGCCGTGCCCGTAGAGAACAAAATGCTTCCTCGTTCATAAACTGCATTTCTCACAAGGTGAGTCTTGCTAAAGGTGTGCAGCATTGGCCATGCCTGCGCCAGGTGAGAGCAAGTGCATAGCTCAGCTCATCACATCACCTCTGGGAGGAGACAGCTTACAGGGCACTTCCTGCTACTGGTGGGTGGTTAGTGTCACCTTTGTTTAGGAAAGGAAATAGCATGAGTTTAAACTCTGACCCAAAACAAGACTTCAGAGACTCCTCTGTGACCCACTCGTTCTCCAGCAGACTCTCACAGGACAGCTGGGCACTGTCCTCTTCTTTAGAGGAGACAGAGTTGAGACAGGGTGGATTTTGAAATAGGGTTGATTTTGACATTGATTAAAGTAAAAACAGAATTTGCAGACAATAGCTCTACTTTTTCCTTCTTGCTTCCCTTTCCTTCTTATTCTCATGAATGTATCTTAATCTAGTAAGGATTTTATGGGACTCACCAGGGAACCTAAAATATGACGAAGTAGCATGATTCACAACTACAGTAAAACCACAAAGAAAAAACAAAGGTGGGACCCAAGTTAATAAGAAATGAGGCTAACCCTGCTGATCATAATGACCCAGCCACTCCTATGACAGGGTCTCAGGCATAGTGCTACATTTTCTAACACTCTCAGCAAAACGACAAATGGTCTAAGTCACACAGTCTGTCCTTAAGATAAACAGACTCATTGAGAGAACTACACTACTTCTTTCTATTAAGATCAGAATTCTCTCTGTGGCATCCCTACAAAGAGAATTCTGTGAGCTCAGGAAAAATGTTATTGACAATTTCTTAAAACAGACCTAACGGTGATTTTCTTGAGGATGTGTCTGATGGCTCCTAATATTGACTTGGAGCATAATTCAGTTAAGGCAATTCTGCAGGGGGCCAATACAAAAACAATCTAGGAATTGATGTGCAAGTTAATAAAATGTCAGTATGAAGTTATAGGGATTTAACAGAATGTGTGGAGTTACCAGAATTTCACAGTGAGGTTAATTATTATCAGAATTGCAAAATATTTTGAACTCTAAATAGAAAGGAAAATTTTGATATGAATATAGAGAGAAGAGAAAAAGAGAAAAGAGGAAGATAAACCTGCCTTTCAGGTGCAGGAGAGACGAAGGAGCTTCACTTCCCAAATGAGGACCAGAGTGTAAGGTGACTGTACCTTCCTCCGTACTTGCAGCTGACCCTACAGGCGCCCTCCCTGCTCTGACCCCCTGGAAATGTTCGTTGAGCTGTCGGTGTGCCAGTCACTGACCAGGCACTAATGGAATGGCCACGTGTCCTGATTTATGCACGTTGCCCCAGTATAATTATTGCTAGCACCGGTTTTTACTCTGAAAAGATCCTCATTTAGATGATAAGTTGTAAGTTCATTCTACTGTGAACCTGACTGTTCACCATGGCTGCTTTTTCTCAGTTAAACTCAAGCCGCTGCTGCTACATTGGCAGAGCAATAAATCCCAGTGTTCTTCTCTGTGTACGCTGAAAAATGTCCCCGGAAGTCTGAAAATCACTTTGTGGATATTCTCACTCTCTCAATTTTTGCACCTCCAGATATTTCTGGGTCCTAAACTATCTTGGGGCTAATGCAAGAGCACTGAGTGTTTTCACCCGGCACCTAAATGTGAGAAAGGAGGGGGACACTCCATCCCCATTTCCATTCTGTCCTTAACCTCCATCCCAGCCCAGGGCCTAATCATTATTCATGAATTGTTGGCAAATGTTTAACTGAATTACCTGCTTTTAGCTCTATGATTGGCGATTTAAGGGCAAAGACTTTCATGGTTTAAAACTATCTTAAATATGTTTTATGTGTATTAAATGGTTTTATTTTAAGCAGAAGTCCCTTAAAATGGGGAATACACTTTAATTCTAGAGTAGAATAACAATTTCTGGTACCACCCATCAGAACAGAGAAAAATAACATCTGATATATGGCCTTGTGAATTACACTTTTCTCTTTATAGGTTCATTTTTTAAAAAAAATTTAATTGTTGTTCAAGTACAGTTTTCTGCCTTCTGCTCCCATCCCAGCTCACCCCCCAACCCTCCCCACCTCCCTCCTGTTTCCACCCCCCTAGTTTTTGTCCATGTGTTCTTTGTACTTGTCCTGTAAACCCTTCCCCTTTTCCCTTGAAATTCCCTACCCTCTCCCCTCTGGTCACTGTCAGGTTCAGATTGGCAAGTTTATTTTTCAAGCTATTTCTTTCTTCCTTCCATCTCCATCTCTCTCTCTCTCTCTCTTTCTATCTTTCTCACTTTCCTGACCATTAGAGTAGGATGTCATGATATAAAAGGTAGTTTTTGGGTTATAGCCCCAAAACTAGGTGACTAGGTAGGAGAAAAATCAGTACCATGTACAGTTATAGCCATGAGAAAAAGTTGAGTTCTGGCACAGGATCTGGCACAAATAACACCCCTTTATTATAAAACCTTTTTAAATATATTTTATTTTAATATATGTTATTACAGTTGTCCCATTTTTTTCTCCCCTTTATTCCTCTCCACCCTCTACCCCTCCTTCCACCATCATTCCCCCACCTTAGTTCATGTCCATGGGTCATACATATAAGTTCTTTGGCTTCTCAATTTCCTATAGTATTCTTAACCTCCCCCTGTCTATTTTGTACCTACCATTTAGGCTTCTTATTCCCTGTACCTTTTCCCCCATTCTCCTCCTTCCCACTCCCTGCTTATAACCTTCCATGTGGGGTTCTGCTCCTGTTCTAGTTGTGAATCTGTTTCAGTTGTTTGCTTAGTTTGTTTTTGCTTTTGTTTTTCTTAAGGTTCATTTGTTGATAATTGTGAGTTTGTTGTCGTTTTACTGTTCATAGTTTTAATCTTCTTCTTCTTCTTTTTAGAAAAGTCCCTTTAACATGTCATATAATAAGGGCTTGGTGATGATGAACCCCTTTAACCTGACCTTATCTGGGAAGCACTTTATCTGCCCTTCCATACTAAATGATAGCTTTGCTGGATAGAGTAATCTTGGATGTAGGTCCTTGCTTTTCATGACTTTGAATATTTCTTTCCAGCCCCTTCTTGCCTGCAAGGTTTCTTTTGAGAAACCAGCTGACAGTCTCATGGAAACTCCTTTGTAGGTAACCGTCTCCTTTTCTCTTGCTGCTTTTAATATTCTCTCCTTCTCTTTAATCTTGGCTAATGTAATTATGATGTGTCTTGGTGTGTGCTTCCTTGGGTCCAATTTCCTTGGGACTCTCTGAGTTTCCTGGACTTCCTGGAAGTCTATTTCCTTTGCCAGATTGGGGAAGTTCTCCTTCATTATGTTTTTTTAAGATTTTATTTATTTATTTTTAGAGAGGGAAGGGAGGGAGAAAGAGAGAGAAACATCAATGTGCGGTTGCTGGGGGTCATGGCCTGCAACCCAGGTATGTACCCTGACTGGGAATCGAACCTGCAATGCTTTGGTTCGCAGCCCGCGCTCAGTCCACTGAGCTACGCAAGCCAGGGCCTCCTTCATTATGTTTTCAAGTAAGTTTGCAATTTCTCTTCTTCTTCCCCTTCTGGCACCCTTATGAATCAGATGTTGGAATGTCTAAAGTTGCCCCAGAGGTTCCTAAACCTCTCCTCATTTGTTTGAATTCTTGTTTCTTCATTGTGTTCTGGTTGAATGTTTATTTCTTCCTTCTGCTCCAAACCGTTGATTTGAGTCCCATTTTTCTTCCCTTCACTGTTGGTTCCTTGTACATTTTCCTTTATTTCACTTTTCATAGCCTTCATTTCTTCCTTTATTTTGTGACCATACTCAATTATTTCTGTGAGCATTCTGATTACCAGTGTTTTGAACTCTGTATCTGATAGGTTGGCTATCTCTTTATTGCTTAGTTGTATTTTTTCTAGAGCTTTGATCTGTTCTTTCATTTGGATCATATTTTTTTGTCTTGGTGCACCTGTTACGTAGTAAGGGGTGGAGCCTTAGGTATTCACCAGGATGGGGCAACCCACATTGCTGCTGTTTGTGAGGGAGGGATCCAAGAGGGAACAATGCCACTTGCTCAGCTCTCAGCCAGATTTTAGTCACTTCCCCCCCACTACCCACAAGCAAATTGGGCCCTTCTGGTGCTGATTCCCAGGGTGGGGGTGATTTTGTGTATGTTCTAGGACCCTGTGTGTCTCTCCAACAAACTCTCCTGTGAGACTGGGAGTTTCTCCTACCACTGCAATCCCCACAGATTTTTACAGCCAGAGATTTTGAGGCTTTATTTCCCTGCACCGGAACCCTGGGTTGTATGGTTTGTCTCACTCCCCAGTTGTTCCTCCCAGTTTATTCACTTGCAAATGTGGGACTGCCCACTCTGCCAGCAGCTGCCTTGCCTGGTCTGCCAGCCACTGCCTCGCATGTCTCAGTCCTCCAGCTGCCACCTTGCCACAAGTCCTCTCCGCCCCGGCTGCCCGTCTCCGTCCTCCTACTGGTCTGGGTGTATATTTCCTCTTCAACTCCTTGGTTGTTGGACTTCCCTACAGTTTGATTTTCTGGCAGTTCTGGTTATTTTTTAGTTTTGAATTTGTTGTTGTCCTTCTTTTGGTTGTGCGAGGAGGCAAAGTGTATCTACCTACACATGCATCTTGGCTGGAAGTCCCAATTAATTTTTATATATGTATGCACACATGTAACCACAACCCAGATAGAAATACAGAACTTTGTCTTCACCCCAGATGGCTTTCTTCTGCTCTGTTCTCACCCCTCCCCCATCATGAAAATAACTACCTTTCTGACCTCTCTTCACCATGGATTAGTTTTCCTGTTTTTGTCTTCATATCATTGGAATCATACAGAATGTATCTGGCTTTGAGAGTCATCCACATTTTGCATGTCAACAGTTATTGATGTTAAATGTTCCATTGCACAACTGTCTCATAGTTTATTCATTCTATTGTTGCTGCATAGTTGGGTTGTTTCCAGTTTCTCAATATTATGAAGAAAGGTCCTATGGACATTTTTGTGTGTGCCTTTGGGAAACATAAATATATACCCATTTTGTGGAAACATTGCTGGAACTGGTGGTTGCAGTTATACACCAATGAGGTCAGCCCTATGGCCTGTTCGTCTCTCCCATTTGTTTAGTTCCACCTCCTACTAGTCTCCTTTCCCTGGAAGTTTTTCCAAATTCTGACTCATTTACTTGCGAGCTAGTATTTCCCAAACTTGACTGTGAATGCTGATTCTGAGATGCAGATGGTAATGATGGGAACGAGGAAGGGGAGGAACAGCTGAGCCTCCAGGCACTGCTGCTCACAGCCAGCACGCCCACCGCCAGCCCCCTGGGAGGGACGCAGCTCTCTTTACTGCTGCTTTGGAAAAGTCACGGGGGGAGTCAAGGACAGTTTTCCCCTCTATGACTTTGGGCCTGGGACAGGAGGGAGTCCTGGCTCATTTTAAAATAAAATTTCATTCTAAAGTCAGTTTAATTCCCATGCAGAAATGGGTATACAATATTCATAACAGCATTATTTATAATTGCCAAAAATATAGAAGAGTGCGATGCCCATCAACTGATGGGTGGGTAAACAAAAAGTGGCTCACCCACACAATGGAGTATTACTCGGCCACAAGAAGGAATGAAGTGCTGACACATGCTTCAACGGGACGGACCTCAAAAACATCGTTCTAGGTGAAACAAGCCAGTCGTAAAAGACCACACGTTATGGAAGTCCACTTATATGAATGTCCAGCATTAGAAAGTGGATTAGTGGTTGTTCAGGGCTGAAGGGAGAAGGGAACTGCTAATGGGCATGGGGCTTCTTTTGGGAATAATGAAAATGTTCTAAAATTGTGGCGATGGTGGCACAGCTGTGAAAACTAAATAATTCACTGCTAACACCATTGAATTATACACTTTAAGTAGGTGAATTATATGGTGTGTGAATTATATCTCAATAAGGCTGCTACAAAAGACCAGTGTAATTTTTGAGTTCCATGTCATGATCATCGTCTAGATCATCTCTTAGAAGTGACTGCCACTTTGGCCACATAAACAGAAGTGAGAGTTAGATGGCCAGGCTAGTCCCAGGCCTAGGAGAGAGAAATACACTGTTGCCTTGGTGCCTGATACGAACTGTGCTGAAGCCAAGGGGCAGGGCTCCCCTCAGTCCTGCGCGCACACTGCCCTTGTTTCATTCTTTCACTTCACATTCCCAGCATTGGAAGTCTAGTCACTCGACCACAAAGGTGGGGCTGTTTCTAGAAGCTGATTGTTAAAGCATGTGTGTGCGTGTTTGTGTGTGTGTGTGTGTGTGTTTCCCAGGAAGTGAAGGAAAGTGGGGGATCTTAGTACCTTCTTTCCTGAATGCAGCTGTGAGCATTCAGATTGATTCATCATAGTAGCTGACGGCCACCAGAGAAAATGCCAAGACTCTTGATGGGGTGGGAGTTAGCCCAGGCAATCGTGTGGTTCTGGAAGTTATGACGGGGAATCAGATAGGCTGAGGAACTGGACTACGCCTGGCTCCACACCCCACCCTTCCGCCTGTTCTTGTGGTGTACGGCATTTCCCTGCACTCCCCAAGCCGGCTGCTCCCCCTGCACGCACCCAAAGTAGTAACAGAGAAAACCTACCCACCCTCTTGAAAAAGGCAACACCATGAAACAGAAATCTACCATTCCCTTGGTACCACATTCTCCACGGTCTAGTCTCCCTTCCTCTGTCTCATCGCAGTACAGAAGCATACCGAGTGAGGAAGTAGGAGAACAGAGTCCTGAGAAGGCAAGTGAGCATCACAGAGGGAGGGCAGAGAAAGAGAGGGAGGGGGGACACAAGAAAGAAAGGGCACGAGGAGACAAGATGGGAAGGAAAGTATTCTGAAATGAAATCAAGCACAATGTGTTTATGTAAGATTAAATTCTCTCCCTTTAAAATAAAATAGGAAGATGAGGGTAAAGGGATTATGGCAGTGAGAACTTCCACAAATGAACGTCACCCTTGTGCAAAGGGTAGCCTTGCTAAGACCCGTCAGAATTTTTGGCTGTTTGAAAGAGAAAGAAATTAAGTGAAGTTTGTTTTTGTTTGGTTTTGTTTTGGCTCACCAGGGATGTCTCTTTGCCTTTCAGCATGAAGTCTTCATTTGAATGATATCCTAATGTCTCTCTAGCTGTGCTGAGTGTAACTAACACATACACATTTATGTTGTGCATTGAGTGACTGGAGACTGTGTACTGGTCTCCATCATCACTTGTGGGATTCTTATTATATCACTTCTTAGGTACCTCACAGGTGGTATTTTATATAAGAGAAAGAAAAATATTTTATTGGTATTATTTTATGTGAAGGATTGCATGGATGTTCAAATTCTATTTGTAGGATGTTTTTGTTTCTACAGTTTTATTGTTGTTCATTGTATTGATTAAAAAGAATTATTGTATCTCACATTTGTAAAGATTATCCTGTATTATTGAGAAAAGGTTAAGTTGTCCTTTTTGAGAAGGTTAGAAATTTTTATGGAACACTTGGGAAGGATTTTCTTTTAAAATATTTACATTGAAAAATATCTTAAATACTTAGCTAAAAAGCTGTTTAAAAATAGCTATTCAGAAATAATTCTAGCCCTGGAAACTCTGACTAGCTGAGTCTTCCATAGTATTTATGCAAAATGAGTATATAATCATCATTCTTTTATTTGCTGAACTCTAGTGGACAGTAGGTTTTTCCCCCATTTCTTTATTATTGACTAAACTGTTTATGTTCACTGGTAATACTGCCATAGTGCTATTTAATAATACCATGGTTGAATTTAAAAATTCAATTATTACAGTATTATTTAAACTACACCTACAATTTTTAGATTTCAAAGCAGCAAAATATCTGTACTAGAATCTTGTTCATTTACACATACTGTTTTAGTTCCAGAATATACATGTGGTTTCTAAATTGTAGACGTTGGCCCAGCTCCTCAGAGTTCTGAGAGGGAGCCCAGCAGAGCTGGGGTACCTCTGTCTACAAGGCAAGGCCTGGTGGTGTGATGCACCATGGAGAGTGCAGGAGGAATGGCTGAAGTGCTCCCTAAAGCCTTTTTCATCGAGGTAGGTAGCACTGACCTGTATGCACCTGTGTAGCCTCACTGATGTTAAAATATTATAACAGTAACATGCAGGTGAGCAAGCAGATGCTGTCTGGAGCCTTCTGGGTGTTCCTTCTGCACCCTGGTTGCCCTGGCCCCCTGACTTTCTCTGACTTGGCCTGCAGGGTGTTGCGCGTGGGTCACCGGCCGGCAGTGACCACGGAACGCTGTGGATGGCTCGACGATAAACACGCAAGAAATAACAACATGCACAGAGACAAACTAGTTTCTGTGGGGAAGTAGGGACGAAATGGCCACCCCCCCTAGTGGGGAGTGCGCCGATTTACAGTCCATACCTGCTTTTATTGGGCTCATGCTGCATAATAATTCAGGTAAAGTACAGTACTCATTAGGGGAAGTAAGGAACTATAGAAAACAAAGAACTCTGCCGGTCTAGTGAGTTGGGGTCAAAGAGCTGTAAGACTGAGGAACAAAACTAACTTCCTCCTAAGACCCTTCTCATTCAACTGAGAGCATTCTAAACAAAGAAGGTTTCACAGTAATTTACATGTTCTTTCTTAGGCCTGATCACCCCGGGAAATCCGCACTTCTCAGTACCAAGCTGTACCACCCTGTCATTGTTTCAGGCTTAGGTGGAGCAAGGGAACTAAGGCAACCGAGAGATAAGGAGATTTTCTTCCAGACGCTGAGAACTCAGACTTTGTCAAAGCCGAGGAGCGAGGGTCCATCACCCCCTTTTTGCTGCAGCCCCCCCAAGTCCTTCTTTTGGGGGGCCTCCCAAAGTGATCGTGCCTGGCTTAGGTCGTTCCCCCGTGGGGAATCTTACCCGTCTTTGGCTAACCGACCAAGCTTTTGGGGGTTCAGTCATGAATAAAGCAGCAGAAGCAGCATTCCTGCCAGGAAGACAAGCTTTTGTCTCCTTGCTGGCTTATGGTTCCAAGGGCGTTCCCTTAGCTTTAGCCTAGGTGGGGGTTTCAGCCTCTGATACCAGTCAGGGCGGTTCCCAACAGCAGGGGGCACCAGTGTTGGAGCCACACAGCAGGGACTGGATGGTGCTCACTCCCTACCTGTGCTCAATATTTTGACTATTACCCCTGCTCTCAGTTCTAAAGGTTTATGGTTCTTTATTGACTGCTTATTCCATTTGTGGATTCATAAGGCTGTGTAATACCTCCTTGTTCTGTGTCTCCTTTTCCTACCACTAGGATATTTGGCTACAGATTTTTAGCACTTTTATCACATATTGTACAGAAGAGTATCTGGCCAATAGTAGGTTTTAAAACTGCCTGGCATAGTCTCTCACCTCTCATCTGTGTACTAAAAATTCATGTGGGACACAAACCCTTAGATACACTTCATCCAGCCTTCCTGACACCATAGTTCTTTGGCATCTTCAAACACAGCTTGTCAATAAATGTCTTTAGCATCCTTTATCCTTCTCTTTGTCCTCTTTACTCATGCTTTCTGAAGGTTCCTTTTTTTCTGTCCTACACAGATTAAACAGTGTCTTACTTTAATGGGTGCTCATTACTCATCCAGTGCTTACTAAATATCAATGTGTTCTGTGCCATGTACATTTCCATTTATGATAGATAATTGAGAATATACTAGTAAACATTGTTTTTTGCTTTCAAACCTCCAAGCTTCTTTTATGTTCTTGTAAAATTATCTTAAAGTTTGTTAGCAAGGGATTGTTTTAGAGGCTAAATTATAAGAAAACTGGACATCAAGACACCTTAATTTTCATTCCTAACATTGTTAAGCACTTTATCTAGCAAAAAAGAAGTAAAGGGATTTTGAGTTGTTCCCAAAACATGAGCTTGTTTTTAAAAGCAAAGCAGTTTCTAAACAAGTAAGTTAAGTTTGTTTCATAATAGCGCATCCAAATTCAATGAACCATATAATTTCTGCTTTTGAATGTTAAGTTAAGAACAAACATTGTTTTAAAGAAACTTGACAGTCTTAATCTTTAAAGAAGAGGGAGAAAAGTCTATTTCTTCATTGGCAGTGCAATGCTTCACAGAGGTCAGAGCAGTTGTGCGTAAAGTGCGCACAGCAGAAATTGGTATTAATCACGTTTTACACTGTTCTTCCTGAAAATGCTTGGACTTCAGATGCAAAGTGCAGAAGCAGTTGAGATCTTATTTGGAAATATTTTAAAGCTCACAGAAAAGTTGGAAAAGTAGTGCAAACAACTCTCATATCCCCTTTACTCAGATTTACTGATTGTTAGCGTTTTGCCTCATTTGCTTTGGCATTCTCTGTGTATATTCTACCGAATCATTTTAGATTATGCTGTGTGTATTATGCCCCCAACACCTAAATATTTTAATGTATACTTCCTGAGAATAAGAATATCTCTTATATTATCCCAGTACAGTGATCACCTTAATGAAAATTAACACAAAATACTTTATTCTGCTTCCCATAATTTTGTCCATTGACTAATGATATCCGGTATAGCAGTGTGATCTTCCCTGCCCAGACCACATGTAGCATTTGATTGTCAGACGTCCTCAGTCTGCTTTCATCTGAATCAGATGCTCAGCCTTTGTTTTGAAGAATATGTATAGTCCTCATGTTTTACTATGTTCTCCATTTTTTAGTTTTAAAGTAGTTAAATCTACTTTTCTCTGTTGATAGCCTTTTATATGGGTATTGGTTGTTTAAATTTCCTCTTCTGTGAATTAATTATGCACATTCTTTGCCCATTTTTCTAGTGATTTTCCTTATTAAGCTTTTTCTATATTCTCAATATTAACTCTTTGCTTGTTCTACATATTGTAAATAGCTCCTCTCAACCTATAGCATTTTTGTTATCACTGTTTAATGATTCCTTCTGTAACACAAAAGTTAAAAAAGTTTTAATATCATAATATTTATTAATATCTCCTTGTAAGAATTCTTCTTACTCTTCTTCAAAATTGCTTTGGCTATTTTTGGCCTTTTGCTTGTCCATTATAAATTAAGATCAGCTTGGTAAGTTTGTTGAGATCTAATGACATCTTTATTAGGAAAGCAGTGGGTTTATAGAATAATTGGGAGGAAAATTGACATCTTTATCATGTGAGTTATCATGTGAGTAATTCATAATTACATCTCTTCATTTATTTAGGTCTTTATTTATGTCCTTTAGGAGACATTATAATTTTATATTTCAAGACTTCTGTACTTGAACAACAATTAAAAATAAAAATAAAAATAAAGGCTTTGACCAGCTTTTAAAAAATAACTAGGTACCTTTAGTTTTTGTTGTTGTGATTAGGATATAAACTTTTTGCATTCTGTAATTATAGTTTTTGGTATATAAGGATACTACTGATTTTTATACATTAATCTTAAGTGTGACAACCTTGATAAACTTTCTTATTATTTCTGATAATTTGTAGATTGCCTTGGATTTTCTTAGATAATCAGTTAACCCAAGAATAATGACAATTTTGTTTTTTTTTTTCATTTAATCTTTATACAACATTTCTTTTTCTAATCTTTTGCTCTGGCTAGAAACTCCAGTTCAGTGATGAATAGATACAGTGGTAGAAGGCATCATTGTCTTATTCTTGGCTTTAAAGACACTGTTTCTAACATTTCACTGTTGTCTAATGCTTGCTGTATGCTTCTTGTAGATCCTCTTTTTTCAGGGAAGAACTCCAACCCTGTTCAGAATTACAAAAGGTAATAAGACTCCGAAAGAGATGCAAGCGAGCAAGCTGTCTTGCCATAACTTCATAGATGCCGAAGCTAGATAATGAGACTCAATGGATCGGAGCAAGGCAGTTTATTATGCGAATAGCCGGAGCATCAGCATGGCAACACCAGTTGTCCTGACCCCAAGTCCCCTGGTGCAACGTGATGGCTCTATGTACCATAGCTGGGGAACCTAGCACTTATTGTATCAAGCAGTGAACAAGCCAGTTTCTCCTGCAGAGCAAGTAGTTGTACTGTATTCATGTTATAATTGCTTTGACCTACGTGGCTAGCTATCACGTGATTGACAATGTGACTAGCTTCAGAAATGACTCGAGGACAGGCTAGTTAAGGTCTTAGGTTGTGCATCCTCAGAAAGGACATGTAAGAATGTTTGGAAGCCATGGCAGACTGCCTCTCTCAACAAGAATTTCTTTATTCGATTTTCTAGGGGATTTTGACATGAATGGTCATTGAGTTTTATCAAGAGATTTTTCTGTGTGTATTGAGAATACCATATAGTTTTTCTCCTTTAATCTGTTACTCTCCTATGTTTTGTTAACAGTAACACCAATGGTTTAATGTTAAACCAGGCTGGAATTTCTGAGATAAATTCTTCTTGGCAAGATACATTGTATTTTTAATACATTAATCAATTTATTTTGCTAATTTTTTTTAGCATTTTTATGGCTATGACTGTAATTGAGGTTGTTCCACAGTTTTCCTTTACTTTATAACCCATGTTCATTGTAGATATCAAGGATACATGAGCCTTATAAAATTAATTGGTAGGGTTTTCTTCTTTCTATTTTTTCTGGAACAGTTTATATAAGAGAGATTATAATCCAGCAAAGATGGAGGCATAGGTAGACATGCTTTGTCTCCTTGAACAATCATAAGAAGGATCACAACTAACTTCCAAACCAAACAACCAGATCTGCCAGAAAATCCAACTGTAGGGAAGTCTGACAGCCAAGGATTTAAACAAGAAATATTCATCCAGTCCAATAGGAAGGGTGGAGACAGGGAGCCGGGGAAGGGAGGATGCAGTGTGGCGGTGGCAAGGCAGCAGCAGCTAGGTAGTGGCAGTGGTGACTGGTGATATAGGCAGTCCCACATTCACATGTGGTGGATAAAAACCAAATGGGGAGCAAGTAATCCCAGCCCCAGGCCAGACTGAGCAACCCAGGGTTCCAGCACTGAGGAAAATAAAGCCTCATAACTTCTGGCTATTAACATCTGCAGGGGTCGGAACAGCTGAAGAAACTGCCAGTCTCTGAGGAGGGTCTATTTAAAGGACCTGCATGGTCCTAGAATGTACGCAAACCCACCCACTCTGAGATTCAGGACCAGGGCAGCAACTAGAAGGGTGCCAGTCACATATGGGAAAGTGGAGGAAGTGACTGGAAAAAGGGGCGAGAGCCGAGCAAGCAGCACTATTCCCTCTCCAACCCCTCCTCCACATACAGCATCACAAAGCAGCCTTCGTGGGTTGCTCTATACTGGAGAATACCTAAGGCTCTACCTCTTACAATGTAACAGGTGCTCTAAGACAGGGAGTCAAAGCAGCGCTACCTGAATACACAGAAACACACACAGGGCAGCTGCCAAATTGAGGAGATAAGAGAAAAATGGCTCAATTGAAAGAACAGATCAAAACTCCAAAAAAAAAAAAACTAAGCTAAATGGAGATAGCCAACCTATCAGATGTTGAGTTCAAAACACTGGAGATAAGGATGCTCAGAGAACTCACTGAGTATAGCAAATGTGTAAGTGAAGAAATGAAGGTTACACTAAGTGAAATAAAGAAAAATCTGCAGGGAACCAACAGTGAAGTGAAGGAATCCAGGATTCAGATTAGTGATTTGAAACATAAGGAAGAAATAAACGGTCAACCAATACAGAATGAAGAAACAAGAATTCAAAAAAAAATGAGGAGAGAATAAGAAGACTCTGGGATATCTCCAGACAAGCCAACATCCAAATCATAGGGAAGCCAGAAGAAGAGGAAGAGGAAGAGATTGACTACTTACTTGAAAAAATAATAAAAGAGAATTTCCCTAGTTTGATGAAAGAAATAGACATACAAGTCCAGGAAGCACCAAGAGTCCCAAACAAGTTGGACCCAAAGACAACCACACCAAGACAAATCATAATTAAAATGCCAAATGTTAAAGATAAAGGGAGAATCTAAAGCAGCAGGAGAAAAGCAGAGCATTACCTATAAAGGAGTTCCCATAAAACCATCAGCTGATTTCTGAAAAGAAACTTTGCAGGCAAGAAGGGACTGGCAAGAAGTATTCAAAGTGATGAAAAGCAAGGAACTACACCCAAGATTACTCTATCCAGCAAAGTTGGATATCATTTAAAATGGAAGGGCAGATAAAGTGCTTCCCAAGCCATTATTATATGAAATGTTAAAGGGACCTATTTAAGAAAAAGAAGAAGATACAAACTATGAACATTAAAATGACAACAAACTCACAACTATCAACAACTGAACCTAAAAAAAACAAAAACACACTAAGCAAACAACTAAAACAGGAACAGAATCACAGAAATGGAGATCACATCGAGGGTTATCAGTGGGGAGAGACGGGGGAGCATGGGGGGGAAGTTATGGGGAATAAAAAGCATAATTGGTAGGTATGAGATAGACAGGTGGATGTTAAGAACAGTATAGGAAATGCAGAAGCCAAAGAATTTATATGCATGACCATGAACATGAACTAAAGCAGGGAGGATTGCTGGAGGGAAGGGGGGTACTGTTTGGAGGGGGGCAAAGCAGAAAAAATTGAGACAACTGTAATAGCATAATCAATAAAATATACTTAAATATATTAAAAAGAAGGATTATAAAATGGAGATTACCTGAAATTTTAGTAAAGATTACTTACTGTAAAAATATCAGGACCTAATAGTTTTTGAGTATTTTTGGAGTACTATTTCAACTTCCTTAACTTAGGAGAACTTTGAATCAGTGTTTCTGTTTTATCTTGAGTCGATTTTGGTAATTTATAAGTTTACAAACATACTAGTGTAATACTTTCATGATTTAAAAAACCATTTCTGTTTCTGTACTTAGATTTCTGTTCTTATTCCTAATGTTTTTACTTTTCTTCTTCCTCTCAATTATTTTTGTTTTCCATTTAATTAATTTCTGATATTATCTTTGTATTAACTTTTTTCTCATTTGAGTTTATCCTGTTATTTCCCTACCTTCTAGAGTGAATGCTTTTATTTATTAATTTTTGGTCTTTCATTTATATACATATATATTTAAATTATAAATTGTCTTCTAAATGCAGCTTTAGCTGTATATCTTTCATTTGTTGTATAGTGTTTTCATCATTGTTTAATTCTGTTTTATCATTTCAGTTACAATTTCTTGGGTTGTGATTATAAATTTTAAAGATATAAAGTTTTTTGTTTGTTTTCTTTAAGTGGTGGGTTTGCTTTGCCCTCCCACCAGGACTCTCATCTATTCAAGACTAGTTTTTATGTTAATGCCTCAGCTTGGCATTACAAAGATACAGTCAATTCAGACCCCACATCTGATGGATCACAGGCTTTGGCATTCTGGTTTTCATGGCAAACTTTTTCCCTGTCCTGAGCCCTGGGCACATGGCACACCTCCTCGTTTCTTCCCTGGACCATTGGGGACTGTTTCTGCTTCCATTTTCATGGATCCAGCTTGATGACAGGGTCTTATTACCAGTTCTCTGCCTCGCGTGATCCCACGGCTGTGTCCCTCATCTCCTCAGGGTGGTTGAAGGAGCAATGTGTAGATATTAGAGCTCATTTTCTGCTATGTGCAGTAGGATGCCAAGGTGCTAGTTTGTGCACTTACTGTTTTTACTTTGAATTCTTTATTTATTTCTGATGTTGAGGTATTTGTTTTTCTTTCTCTTGAGCTCTTTTGAATTGTAATCTATTAAATTTTCTCTTACATTTCTATGTGTTTATAGTGAAAGGGCATCAACCTTTGATTAGCCTCCCAGAGTCCTTTCCAAACAGAACTTTGATCCCTGTTTCCGAGTAAACACTAAATTAACTCATAAATTCAGTGGAAAGCAAAGAGCACATCACAATCATTCCATATTTAACATCGAGTAACTATAATATTATCATCTATGTGTATGACCTCACTAATGTCTAGCAAAGGGGAACTCTATAACATTTTGTTGAAATATGTAGTTTCGTTTCTAGCATTTCAACTAGAACATTTATCCTCTTTGACAACTTTAGCTTTGGAGTCAGAAAAATCAGCACCTAAAATCTCTGGCATGCTACTGTTAGCATGGGTAAGTGGAAAGGTCAAATTTAATGGTATGGCCTCTTGACCAAACGTCCAGACTGTGGATTTACTGACACCCTGTTCATCCAGAAAAACAAGACCTCCAGGCAACAACCACTATTTGAACACTGACATTTTCAATTGATTACATCATGATATACAAAGACATCAAAAGTAAAGTTTCTGTGATATTACATGAAGTCATACTGTTTAATTTTTTAATTGATTGCTTTTTAGACAGGGAGAGGAAGTGGGGAGAGAGAGATCAATTTGTTGTTCCACTTATTTATACACTCACTGGTTGATTCTTTCTTTAAAATATGTTTATTGATTTTAGAGAAAGAGGAAGGGGGAAGAGAGAGACAGGGAGACAGAGAGATAGAAAGAAACTTCGATTCGAGAGAGAAACATTGATAGACAGCCTCCCAAACACAACCTGACCAGGGATTGAACCCAGAACCTAGCTACGTGCCCTGACCGAGAATTGAACCCAGGAACTTTCGGTTTATTAGACAGTGCTCCCACCAACTGAGCCACACTGACCAGGGCTGCTGCTTGATTCTTGTAAATACCTGACCTGGGATCAAACCCACAACCTTAGCATATTGGGCCATCACTCTAACCAACTGAGCTACTCAGCCAGGGTCTGAAGTCATACATGTATTTAAAAGCTAGGTTTTTCCAAATATCTTTTAACTTAATTCATTTTAATATGTATGTGACTATAAATTCAAGAAAACTTGGAATCACCATTTTAGAAATTGCCTCAAATAAGACAAACCTCAGGTCAGAGTTTAGGAGTTATAAGGATTAGGTACTTTTAATCAGCTTGATTCATTTCACAGCCTGCAACACAATTCCTCTATAATCCTCAGCTTTAGACACTCAGCTCTGATAAAGGAGAGGGTGTGACCAAGGAACACAGTTCAGGGGTCGGGCATTATGCCCTGACTGGGATGGTTTGGGGTCAGGGGAAGGCTACTGCCATGCTTGCCTGTGTGAAATCAGCAGGGCGTATCACCACTAACTCCCTGACCACCCAGTGATAATCTCTCCGTTTGGAACATTTCTAACAAAGGATTAGGTAAAGATAAATTTTAATAGTCACCTACTTCCTGTATAATTCCAGGAAATTTCAAGGTTTACCTTTTGCCGGTATAAGTGGGAATTTGAGCTGTTGTATCTCTGTGTCAGCAGAGCCTTTGGGTATTGACCACCTCCACATCAGATTTATACGGGCCCCCATTCCCTGGAAATTGGTGTCATCACGAGAGGTACTCATCTTGTAGTTCATTGTTAAGTACTAAAATACTGAGTCATAGTGAGCTATTATACACAATATTTTTTTAATCAAGAAGTACAATATATAGATGAAATCTTTGGCCACTTTTCCTACTTTTAAATGTTTCCAGGTCTGGTAGACGTGGGCACACTGAGCTGAGAGTATAGAATAGCAACAGCAAAAATCCAATAAACCAATAATCAGGGAATTCAGAAGCCATTTTAACAATTGATGGCAAAACTCTATTTCCCATAAAATATACAGGAAGTACATTCTTTTGAATATGAAAATATCTAAATATTTAAAGACTTCTGACCTTTAAGCTGTCCTGAACTTTTATGTATTCATTTTCTTACCCACTTTTCAGTTGCTGCAGTGTTATTATTTCTCAGTGTTGCCTCTTCCATGAAATATTGGTTTCCTCCAAGCAAAATTCCTTCCTTTTTTATATTGTATCTTCTAAATTCCTCTGTCACAACTTCTAGAACGCTTTCTTGAATTTGTTTGTTTACATGCCTCTTTCTCTCTACTGGAACATAAGCTCCTAAAAGGCTAGTGCCACCTTTTTTCTCTAGTGCCCAGAATGATATGTGGCACATAGCACACACCCCATAAAGATTGGTTGAGTGAACTAATGAAGAATAAGTGTTAGTGTATTTTTACCTGGCTTCTGTTAAATTCAGCTTTCCATTAAACTTTCTCAGTAAGGAAGTTGGCCCAGACAGCTGAGTTTCTACTATTTTGCATAGTAGAAACATCTGACAGCTGTATATGAATGCTTAAAACTGTTCAATTTAATTCCAACCAGAGTCCATGCATTTAAAAAAATAACTGAAGAAGCCCAATGAATCATCCTACTACTTTCTGTCAAAACCTCTCTCACCTCCATAAAAGCTTTCTGGTCAGCACTCTGAAAATTTTGTATGTAGCAAAGCCTGGCGTGAGCCAATAGGTCAAACACTGTAGTCAGCTTTTGCAATCTGCTTAAGGGGAATTTGTTTTCCACCTTTAATTTTTAAGTTATCATTTGTTGCATGCTTTGGTTTGCCCTTCTAACTTTCTAGACCAGAAAATAATTTGCTGCCACCTTACAACTTATTTGGTATCCTCATTGCATCTCAATTATTAAATATCAAGAACTCAAACCGTTAATGTTTCTGTTAGACAGTTTTGAACTTGCTGAGAGCCTCCATTTGAATGACATTTTGGATGTTTAATATAGTCATGGTAAAATCTGTACAGACTGTGTAGGTCTGGGGGCATAAGCTTCAAGTAATCTCTAATGGTTTGAAAGTAAGTTTCCTGTGTGATTACTTAAGTTCAGGTTTTGCAGATCTGCCCTTTAGGACACCATTAAATATGTTCCCCTGAGTATATAACAACAGACATCACTGAATCTTAAGTCAATGCCCTTTTCTTTCATTTTTTATATTAGTGTAATTGTGCTTGTGTTTTTTCCACTTCTTATTTTACTTTATTTGATCCTAGTAATAGATGGGAAGTTTTTTCCAGAAGGATAGGAATAGAAACAAGTGCAACTGGAGGAGAAGCTTGATCCACAAGGAAGGAAGAATACTTTTAGGTAGTCATGAAAGGATTTGCCTTGGTGTTGAAAGAAAATGAATGATTTAGCAGAGCCGTATAAGAGAAGACTCTTATAAATATTCAATAAATATTTATAGAACAAAGAATAACTCCTGGTGATGGCCAAGGACTGTGCAAAGAACCAGAAGGATATAGAGAAGAATGAATGCAATGCAATTTCTGCCTATGGACCTCTGATCCAGTGGGATGGACAGACACTGACCAACTACCTAAAATGCTGTATGAAAATTACAACGGCTGTGGTGCTTATGAGGACATAGAGGAGAGTGATCAGTCCTTTGAAGGAAAGTCAAAGATTCACAATGGAAACATGTGAGCTAAATCTCAAAGTAAGAGCAGGATTTTGCTCTGCAGAGAAGCGTGAGAGGAAGAGCACTTTAAGCAAGGAAAGCAATGTGACCAGAGATATAAAAGTGCATGGTGTATTGAGGAGCTGCCTTTACTGTTAACTAATTGAGATGCCGGTCAGTGGTCCAGTGCTGTGCTCTGACTGTGCCCGGCAGGCACTACCTTCCTCCTCTAAGCTCCGAGTTCATCTAACAACATCCTGATCATAACTGAGTTTTCAGGTGAAAAGAGGTGCAAAGGGAGGATCAAATTTTTTGCTGATATGAAATCTAAAATTGTGAAGATACTCTTTTTTATTTTAAATATTTTATCTATTTATGTATGAGAGGGGAAAGAAAGAGAAAGAGAGGGAGAAAGACATCAATGTACGGTTGCCTCTTGTGCGCCCCCTACAACCCAGGTGTGCGCCCTAGACTGGGAATGGAATTGGTGACCGGCCCTCTGCTTCACAGGCCGGCACTCCAGTCCACTGAGCCACACCAGCCAGGGCTAAAACTGTGAAGATACTCTTAACTTCTTTTCAACCTGCAGACCAAGTAATGGAATTGGATTCATTTGTAACAAGTAACTTTTAAGTAAGAACTGGTGACTGTTTTGAACTTCACTAGTATTTCGTTTATGTTATCTACTACAAAGAGTTTAACCTCTATTTTGCTTCCCTTTAATAGCACATTAGATTTTGAGAAATTTTCAGTCACATTTTCTATCACTGGTGATGTCATCAGTGTCTTGTCTCCTGAACAAATCTTCAAGGCTCTCTCAGGATCATTCAATGAATGGTGGGGACATGTCAGGGAAGGTGACTCTGAGGACAGGACACCTGAATGGTTGATCTGTAGCCTGAAGGAGTAATCATTATATCACTAGCTCAACAGGGTGTGGCACGGGGGTAGGGGAGCAAGGAGTGGGAGAAGAGTGCGGGTAGTGTGACCAGCACACTCACATCCTTGGCAAGGGCTGGAATGTAGCCTCCATGAGAGCAAGAAACTGGTCTGTCTTGTTCACAGTGCTAGCTCATGCATCTAGAACATTGTCTGGCATGTGGTAGGTTCTTAACCAAAAAAAATGTTTGTTGAAGGAAGAATTGAAGAGGTCCCATTGTGGCTGGGACACAGACAGCAAGGGGTTGTATGGACTAAAGTGATGCTGAGAGCAAGGTGGGGCCGTGCCCGGCCCTGTAGCTCACGTTAAAGATGAGGGACTTTGGATTAAAGAATTTTAAGCAAAGAGGTGACATAATTAGACTTGCTCTACAGTGTAGAGCAATGCTTTCCAACTTTTTTTAATTTTTATTTTTATTAATTTATAGAGAGAGGGGAAGGGAGGGAGAAAAGGAGAGAAACATCAATATGAGAGGGAAGCATAGATTGGTTGCCTCCCACATGCCCCCGACCAGGGGACCAAACCCACAACCCAGGTATAGGCTGTGGCCGGGAATTGAACCAGCAACCTTTTGCTTTATGGAATGACACTCAAGTAACTGAGTCACACCAGCCAGGATGCTTTCCAACTTTTTGATTGTGACCAATAGTCAAAAACAGATTTTATATTGTAACCTAGTAAGACACACACGTATACACACATAACTGAAATAATTTTATAATGAGCAATGCTTAGCCTCAGCAAGTGGGATTTGCTCCATTATTTTACATTCTTTTCAGTATTTTTAAAAAATAGTGGTCAAACCTAGTATGTCTCATGGGTCCTAAGTATAGTCAGCAAAACACTTTGATGGGGAATGGATACTCTAATAATGGAGGGTATGTGCATAAAATTACAGAAACCAACAACTTTAGGTGAGCTAAAAAAGGTAGATAAGAGGGGGACCCCAAAAACCTGGATTTATTTGTTTATTTTTAAAAGATTTTATTTGTTTATTTTTAGAGAACAGAGTGGGGAAGTAATGGAGAAGGAGAGGGAAAGAAACATTGATGTGTGAGAGAAACATAGATTGGTTGCCTCTCATATGCCCCCAACTGAGGACCTGGCCTGCAAACCAGACATGTGCCCTGGCTGGGAATTGACCCAGTAACCTTTCAGTTTGCGGGCCAGCACTCAGTCCACTGCAGGCAGGGCTTATTTATAAAACAATGTGTGTATATTCTTACACATTTAAACTTCAGTCACCTTCATCCCTGGCTGATGTGGTTCAGTGGATTGAGCGCTGGCCTGTGAACGGAAAGGTCGCTGGTTTGATGCAATACACCTATCAAGACATTTTTTCCACTGCTCACAACAGTTTCTAAGCTCATTGATGTTGGTGCCTTTTAGAGCTTCTGCTGGTTTTTGTTTCACCTCTTCCACATGGGCAAAATTTTTCCCTTTGAGGACTTTTTTTTTTTTATCTGGGGAAACAAAGAAATGTCAGTTGCTCAGGGAAGACTGGGTGAATAGGGAGGGCCAAGCATGGAAATCATGCCATTTTTGGTCAAAAACTGCTGAACACTTAGCACAGTGTGAGCAGGTGCACTCGTAAATCACCCATCATGAAATGGGCAAACGTGCTGAAACATCATAGTTCATCTATTTCATGAAAAAAAAAAAAGATTGTATGAGAACATCCAAATCCCAGTCACATAATATCTTTATTGATATCTTGGCTGAAAGAGTAGGAGGGTAAATTAGGAAATGTATTTATCAGAAAAATGCTAATTGTAGGAAGTCCCTGGGAGATTGAGTCTTCAAAAAAAATTCACTGGAGCTGAACACAGCCTCTCACAACAACGCCAGCTGGCTCACCAATGTAGATGGGTTCCTAGAACACTCACCTAGCGGAAGAACACTGTACTACAAGGGGCCCACCCTCCAGAAGACATATGCAAAACACAAATCTGGAGAGATGATAGTTCAGGGGAGCTCAGCAGAATGTCAGATATGGGAAGGATTTTAGGAATTGGAGAATCCAGATGACAAGTATCAGAGTAGAGGAGACCTGCTGAGGGACAACACAGGAGAGCACCAGTAGAGGAGGACCAGCTCCTGGGTTTCTCTCCTGTCTGTGGCCTCTCAGGCTCCCCTATCTGTGCCTTCACAATAAGCCATGAGGCATGGAGGTTTGGTGATGTTACCACTATTTTCTAAATCTGTAAACTGGAGCTTAGGGAGGTTATGTGACTTGCTTCAAAGTTAGATGACTATTAAGAGGACAGAGCAGGGCTGGATCCCAGGCCTCCTTATCACTGGTTGGGCAGTCTTTCCTTTATACTGTACTGCTTTACACATGTGCATGAAAAAAGAATTAGGATTACAAAGTGACAGTGCAGCATTTTGACAGGTATATATTTCTGTGCTAGAACTATGAGTTCTGTCGCTAATACTGTTTAATCAGTTTGGTATTAAAAATGAAAATTGAGATGTAAAAACTGCTTCTTTGAAAGCCTAGGAGCATCATAGTTCATCTATTTCATGAAAAAAAAAATGATTATATGAGAACATCCAAATCCCAGTCACATAATATCTTTATTGATATCCTGGCTGAAAGAGTAGGAGGGTAAATTAGGAAATGTATTTATCAGAAAAATGCTAATTGTAGGAAGTCCCTGGGAGATTGAGTTTTATCTTTAAGAACTGGGTGAAAAGATGAAAGATAAAGTGTGGTTAATAAGTAATGTATATACATTAGAAGGCATTTTTGTATGTTGACATGAGATAAGATCAGTTTGAGATGCACTTTTCTACCAAAAGCTGATGGCTTTCGAGAGGAAATTGGTTTTTCGAGCTGTCATGGTGTACTTTGGGCTGTGACAAGGTGTTCAGCCAATATTGACCTCCTTTGACTGGGAAAGCATTTCTGAAATGAGCTCGTCTATAGCAGGGGTTGATGTCTGTGGGAGTCCCTGTGTGTCCTGGCCGGTGGGGTATACCCAGGAGGCCGCTCAGCGTTTGCCCACTGGTCTCTCCAGGACTGGACAATTTATTGTTCGTTTAGTGTGTTAGCACAGAGCTCCTGCCACCACATACTTGCAGCTACATAGATTTAGGATCTTGGAGTTTAAATTGTTTTTGAATGATTTTTCCCCCACCAGTAGTTCTTTTTGCATCTTGTCTCCAGGCCTGCAAGTCAAATTCTTCTATTCCTTGTTCCCAGATAGAAAGTTTTCTCAGCATTCATACCCAATTTCACCTTCCCCACTGTCAGGCCAGGGGCCTCCATGCCCATCCTGGTGCTGGCATTAAAGACCGGTGACAAGGAGTGTATTTTCGGTCCCAACACCCGCCCCCACCCCATGCCAGGCAGCTTCACACTGCTCACGCAGATGGTTTGAGTTACCTCTTCATTTGTGGCACCTTAAAATTCTCTCTCTTGCTTTTGAGTGTATTTTAAATATTTTATTATAATTTATCCAGATTTTCTGTGTATTTGGAGTGGGAGAGTGACTTCTCAAATTGTATCATTTCATCACCTGAACTAACGTCCTTTCTATTACTTTGGAATTTGACTTTGTTAGGAAAAAATATTTATGCATTATTGTTGGATCACACACATGTGTAGGGTGGCGGGGCCTGTTGTAAGTTGTCACTGCGAGTGAGGGGCTCCTTGTTGCTAGGTTATGCTGTCCAGAGTACTTTGTTGCTGACAGGTACGAAGCACTCACGCCCTGCTCTTATGATTAGGGACATCTGTCTTTCTTTACACTGGCCTGACACAAGCTGGGAAGTGTTAAAGCAAAGAAGATAAGACAAATGGCGTTATCCCTTGTTTTCACCTTCAACTCTGAACCTGACACATCTCCAGATTTCAGTTCTTGTGTGTGGCAAAGTTCTTACTAGTGGACACCTGAGACCAGCTAAGCTGAAGGGGCGCCTTCACCTGCCCATCTAAGAGTGTAAGAGTGAGCTGGACTTTTAATATTATACATGACTTGTAAATACAGAAATACTTTCTCAAAAAAAAAAAAAAAAGGAGCAAGAGTGAGAGAAAGGGCTTTACTGGCTCACACACCTGAAAACTCCAAGGTGGTCCTGGCTGTAGGAATGGCTGGGTCTGGAAGCTCAAGCCACGTCATCCTCTCCTGGCTCTGCTTTCTTCTGTGAGGGAAACATTCTCAGGTAACCATGCCCCCACCCCCCGCCATGAAGTGCCCACCTCAGCTTTAGCCTTTCATCGGCTCCCAGCAAAAAGAGAACCCCACTTGTTCTGCAACACTGGGTCTTGTGTCTCATTGGCCTGGTTTGGGTTATGTTATGTATCCATGTGTGTAAAGTCAGTATACTCTGTTTTCCTGGCCACAGTGGTTGTGCCCACCCAGCAAAGCCACTTAGTCAGTGCAGTGGTGGGGCGATCACTCTGAGAGTGATGAATGCGCTGTAGCTGGAAGAAACACAGATGAAATTCGGGGTCAGCAAAAACGAACAGATGCCCGCTACAGATGGAGCAGATCTACATGAAGAAAGAGTACATTTTAAAAGGGTTTAACTGAATCCAAATTTGGATTCACTCCATCGCAAAAGCCCTGTCTTCAAGCATGGCGAAGGTTTACGTTGCGCTGTCGGATAAAAGAAGCCACACTTAGTAAGAGAGACCGAGGTGAAGATCAGTAAGATTTACAGGCTGTTTTGGGCTTGCTGTAGAGGAAGAGTCTCTCTCGGATTATTTTAATTCTAGAATTCCTGATATTTCTTCTAGTTTTTAAAGCAGATTTTAGAGAGATTGGCAATTACCTCATTTCCTTTATCATCCAACCGAATGAAATTGGTGAAGCTGCTCTTTGTACAACCTGCTCCTGGTTTTCCTCCATCCTGTGTGTGCTCTCTCACTGGACAAGAATCTCTGTGGTGTGAGCCTCTTTTGGACACGTCAAAGACTTCCATTATCTTTAAAATAACAAAACATTACTTTTCTGCACAACACTCCACATGGTAGCAAATCATGACTTTCTGAGCACCTGTGGGCCTTCACTCACGCTTAGCGCCATAACCAGTGTGCTCCTTTGGTGAGGGAGAAACTCTGTAAACCACGGCGACTTGCTGATTTCTGCACTGCCGTGGGTTGTCCCCACACCGCCACACCCCTGGCCAAAGAAAGGCTCACCTACTATCATCTCCTCCCCTGACCCAGAGGCTGGAATTACTTCTTCTTTGAGAAGTTTTTGCCAAGAACTGGGAGAAGCAGACCAAGTCTTTCTGTTTTACCCAGAGGGCCCTGTTCTGGAAGACAAGTTTGAAGTGTTTAATTGACTTTCTTCAAAGGTTTCACTTCCCTTGAGAGAGAGAGAAGGAAAGCCCACTCTCAGGGCAAACTGACTGGGAGCAGTAAATGTTTGCCTTGGTCCACCTTGGTGTGTCATTTTGGCTTTATCAATCAGGTGAACCTCGTCATTCAAAACCTCGCAGGCCATGTGGAGGATGCTGCTGCTGCAGCAGAGGTGAACAGCGAGGAGCTGGAGGCACACAACCACGTGGACTTCCCAGGACTGGAGGTGGAGCTAAGGGCGGCTTTCATCACTTTCCCTGTAGGCAGAGATCCCCTGGAAATACTATTGACCTCACTTTTCAACCGACTTAAAACTGGATTTACAATCCCTTCCTTTCTGAAAGAAGCAGCATCAGGTATGGAGACCTGGCCAGAGATGGCATTAATGACTTCAGGACAAAAGAAAGAATGCAAGTGCATTCACCTGGCAGAAGTTTGAAGAAATCCCAATGGTTTTTTTCACATCAGTTTGTCTTTAATCTGACAAAGTGAGAGATGAGGGATTTTTTTAAATTCTTCCTAGTTTTATTATTATATAATTGACATACAAAAAAAGCTTTGATTTTACCCATTGCTACAAAACTTTATGAGTCCAGATTTTAAGATGTGGTTGCCATTAATATGCAAAGTCAAAATTGACGGAACATCAAAGACCACCTCATGATTTCAACTTCTTACTTGGGCTAAGTTACATCAAGTATTTCATTAAGATGTTTGTTTATAGATTTTAGATGTATTTGTTTTCAGGAAATAGCCATTTTTTTTGCATAAAAAATAGTGGATGACATAATTCTTTATTCAAAAATGTTTTTAAGAAGCCTGTGCATATGAAAGTAATCTCCAGGGCTCCTTCTCCAGCTCTGCTCTCAAGGTTGGGCAGGGGGCGGTGGGTTGGCGGAAGAGGGGCAAATTGTACAACTTAGCTGGTACACTTTGACTGTTTCCTCTTGGCCTCTGTATGTGTCAGGCATTCAAATGCTGGCTGTTTCTCTCTTGAGGTGTTATTGTGGATTTCTTGGCAACACCTGATAGGTGTTCCCATCCTGCAGCTTTCCCTGATGTGGACAACAATGGGACTCTCCTCTTAGCACCATAGCCTCTTATTGAAGACTTCCCTTTGCCAGAGCACACAGGTCTTAGGAGGCCCAATCAAGACAAACATAAGCCTGGCAACTTTGCAGCGCCCCCGTGTATTCCATAAAATACTGCAAACTGATGAGACTGTCCTCTCTGCTGCCCACTTTCTTGGCCTCTCTGTGAGAGTGACTTCACTTCTCCTGGCAAGAAGCTAGCACTGCCCTCTGTGACCATGTATGTCGCCAACTCCAGGGCATTCTACTGTGGACCCACAGCTGCTCCAGGGCCCAGAGTTCACAGTAAACATTCGTCAGGGGAAGAAGTATTGCCTTTCCTTCTTGCAGGCATTCCTAATTTCCATTTCTGGTTTTCTTGGGGCTTCCCTGGCTTGGTGTGCTGCAGTGGTGAGAAGCACTCTCTCCCCACTCTTGCCCCAGGGGAGGGGAAGGACACCCAAGCATAGACATTACTTGGATGGTGTTCCTCAGCCTCCTCAGATTTCCAGTCAGTCTTACACAAGCCAGAGGGAAAAGATGGGGGCTGATAGTTGCTGGACTGGTTCTGCTGCAGTTTTAGAAAGTCTGGCACAGGGTTTTCTGAACTTTCTTCAGAACGTGTTGCCCCTTGTTCTTAAGTGCAGAGCTTCAGCTGAAAGTTTGAGAGAAGGAGGAAAGTTATAAACACTGAATAAGAAAATATTTATCTTAGAATGTCTATAAAAGCAAAATTCAGGCATCATCCTAAAGGTTCCTCAGTCAAGGATTTACTAGACAGATGATGGCATTCATGAAGCATATTATGGTTTTAGGGACATAGGAGATATTCATGATACATTGTTAAGTAAATAAGAGTGTGTAATCTAATCTCACTTTGTTGAGAATATGTGTGTGTATGTGCACTGAAAACTCTTTATGATGGTTATCTGTAGGTGTGACATTATGGAGATTTTAATTTCCAACTCATTTCTGTTGCTTTTTTTCCCTTCAGTTTTATTGAAATTTAATTGGCATATCGCATTGTAGAAGTTTAAGGTATACAGCATAATAACTTGACTTACATGTATTGCAATATGGTTAGTTAACATGTATTATCTTATACTGATCAAAAGAGAAACTTAAAATCTGCTTTCTTAGCAACTTTCAAATATACCATATAGAAGTGTTAATTATAGTCCTCATGTTGTACATTACATTCCAGTACTTATTTATCTTACAACTGGAAGTTTGCGCATTTAAACTACCAACATCCACTTCCCCTTATGCCACCTCTGCTAACCACAAATATATCTTTTTCTATGAGATTTTGTTTTCAAATTCCATATGTGATACACTGTGTTTCTTGGGCTGTCTTACACTGAGCATGTTTTATTTTAATAAACAGAGAAAAAGCAATAATGGAATTTATATTTTTTAAAAGTTGATTTTTTAAAATTTTTAAAACATTTTGAAAGGAGAGCTACATACAGACTGGCAGCAGAGACAGTGAAGAGTTAGGGAGAAGATGGGGCAGCAGAGCCGAGACGAGGGTGAGCTGAGAGAGGCACCCAGGCGGGCGGGAAGCGAGAGGAGATGCTCGCTGTCCGGCTCGTGCCTCTCTCGCCTCACCCTCATCCTAGCCCTGTGTGTCGGAAACAAACCCAGAAGAGCCAACTGCGGGAGGTATTGCTCTGTTTGTCCTTCAGACTACCAGTCTATACATAGGGGAACAAATGTGTGTGCCCCCAAATCTAATTTCTGTAAAGGTAATCAAAGGCTCTCAGACTTTCTTTGCTGCTTTATCTTCCATCATTGGGGTAAGGATGAAATGGATATCTTACCAATTCTTTATCATTAACAACTCAAATTTAATTCTAAATTCCTTTCCCAAATTCCACTTTTGTTTCAGCCTGAACGACCTCACCAACTAACAGCTCTTCTCCCAACCTGTTAACTGCTGTAATGACAACAAGAGTTTGGCAGTGATTTGGGGTCATAATTATTGATTCAGTAGACATTTATCACATGTATACCGTAAATATAGTGCCATGAGAAAGATAAAGAAATATAAGGATGCACATAATGTTCCTTCCAAGTTTCAAAGTGACAAGACAGTCATACTAGAAAGTCAAACATAGAAATGTTGCTCCACTAACTCCAAACACAGCCTCTAGTAAGCTCAACTGTGATTTATACTTTAAAAAAATCCCAAGGCAGGAAAAAAATCCTCTGAGAAGAAAATAGAGCTGTTTGAGAAGTCTCTGTTCCTTTTTGAACAAGAAGCAGAAGCCATCCCTAAGGTCAGATCATATAGAATTAGAATTGTGTCTCTATGAGTGCGGATCTAAGATCTTTGCTCTCCGATTTACTCTGTAGTTCCTCTGAAGTCTAACAGATTGGACATGTTTAACATCAACTCACAACAAAAGTTAACATCATACAGAGTTCTCTCAGCCAGCTCAGACTGTATAGTGTAGTCATTTTGTTCATTTCAATATGATTCCAAGTATTGAAGGAAAAGGTGAACTACTTTCAGCATACACCAAGGGCAAAAAGCATGTATGCCCTTTGGCAAAAATTGCTGTCAAAAATGATTATGTTTTTGATAAAGTTAAATTTAGGGGAAGCATCCATTTTCTGGTACACTCACTTATGGGGAAAGCCCTATTCGCTGATAATGCCAGAGACCAGTGGCATTACGGTAAGAGAAGGATGTGCCCACACAGCAGCGAGAAGAGTGAGAACCATAGACATGAGCAGAAAGGATTGCTCTCTGAGGAGGCTTCCTGGCACTGTGGGGAGACTTCACCAAGGGATGAGTCTGAGTTGTGATGGAGGCAGGAAGCCATCCCATTGGGAAAACCGAGGAAGTCAGCACACCCAGAGAGAAGCCGCAAAGCAGACTGGCGGCCAGGAAGGTGAGCAGGAGAGAGGATGGTCACTATTCAGGCCTCGGAGTACAAGATCCTGCATTGGTGAGGCTACAGCAGCAATGGAAAATATGAGTTATGTATCAGCCCTGACTGGTGTGGCCCAGTGGGTTGGGCATCATCCTGCAAACCAAAAGGTCACTGATTTGATTCCTGGTCAGGGCACATGCCTGAGTTGAGGGCCAGGTCCCTAGTTGGGAGCATGAGAGAGGCAATCTATCCATGTTTCTCTCCCTTTCTTTCTACTCCCCTCCTCTCTCTCTAAAAATAAGTAAATAAAATATTTTTTTAAAAAGAGTCTTGTATCAGCAAATAATGAAGGGAGAATCATTACAAGTTAGCAGTTGACTAGACATGGATAATGAGAGCACAGAGAATTAGAAAATGATTTCAGGGTTTCAGGTTTGAGCAATGAAGTCACCCTTGCCATATCCTTAAGGGAACTTGATATAAAATCATTTTTGTCAGTGAGAGAGATGGGTGATGAAAACCACACATTTCTATATGTGATGACTTCAAGATGGTAGACACCCATATCTGTGGATGTGCTTTTTGGGAGTTTGGGTATCAATTGTCCTGAGGACCATTGGAGCTAAGCCTGAGAGAGTGGAACCTCTAGCCTTCATAAGAGGCCCTCCAAAGCAGGGAGCTATGCATAGGACATCATCAGATATGTCTTATCTGTCTAATGTCTTAGCTTATGTCTAATCTGTGGACTAGGATCTCAAAATTCTTTTTTAAAATATATTTTTATTGATTATGCTGTTACAGTTGTCCCATTTTTGCTCCCTTAATTCCTTTATGCCCTGTACCACCCCTCTCACCCACATTACCGCCCCCCCCCCTTAGTTCATGTCCATGGGTCATACATATAAGTTCTTTGGCTTCTCCATTTCCTATACTATTCTTAACCTCCCCCTGTCTATTTTGTACCTATCATTTCTGCTTCTTATTCTCTGTACCTTTTTCCCCATTCTCCCCCCCTTCCCCTTCCCACTGATGACCCTCCATGTGATCTCCATTTCTGTGATTCTGTTTCTGTTCTAGTTGTTTGCTTAGTTTGTTTTTGTTTTTTTTTAAGTTCAGTTATTGATAGTTGTGAGTTTAATGTTCATAGTTTTTTATTATATTCTTTTCTTAGATAAGTCCTTTTAACATTTCTTATAATACGGGCTTGGTGATGACAAACTCCTTTATCTTGACCTTATCTAGGAAGCACTTTATCTGCCCTTCCATTCTAAATGATAGCTTTCCTGGGTACAGTTGTCTTGGATGTAGGTCCTTGCCTTTCTTGACTTTGAATATTTCTTTCCAGTCCCTTCTTGCCTGCAAGGTTTCTTTTGAGAAATTAGCTCATAGTTTTATGGGAACTCTTTTGTAGGTAACTGTCTCCTTTTCTCTTGCTGCTTTTTAATATTCTCTCCTTATCTTTAATCTTAGGTAATGTAATTATGATGTGTCTTGGTGTGTTTCTTCTTGGATCCAACCTGTTTGTGACTCTCTAAGCTTCTTGGACTTCCTGGAAGTCTATTTCCTTTGCCAGATTGGGGAAGTTCTCCTTCATTATGTTTCAAATAAATTTGCAATTTCTCTCTCTTCCTCTTTTCCTTCTGGCACCCCTATGAATCAGATGTTGGAATGTTTAAAGTTGTCCCAGAGGTTCCTCAGACTCTCCTCATTGTTTTGAATTCTTGTTCTTAATTTTGTTCTGGTTGGATGTTTATTTCTTCCTTCTTCTCAAAATCATTGATTTGAGTCCCAGTTTCCTTTCCTTTGCTGTTGGTTCCCTGTATATTTGCCTTTATTTCACTTTTTACAGCCTTCATTTCTTCCTTTATTTTGTGACCATACTCAATTATTTCTGTGAGCATCCTCATTACCACTGTTTTGAACGCTGCATCTGATAAGTTAGCTACCTCCTCGTTGCTTAGTTCTTTTCCAGGAGTTTTGATCTGTTCTTGCATTTAGGCCATGTTTCTTTGGGCACACCTGTTATGCTATAAGGGGCAGAGCCTTAGGTATTCACCAGGATGGGGCAACCCAATTTGCTGTGTTGTGGTGTATATGGGGGAGAGGTCAGGGAGAGAACAATGCCACTTGCTAGGTTACTTGGCTCTTGCCCCACTTTCATCCCTTCTCTCACTTCCTACTAGTGGATTTTGTGCCTTTTCCTGTGCTGATTCCTGGGTGGGTGGGCTTGTGTACATTCTAGGATCCAGTGGGTCCCTCCAATGGACTCTCCTATGAGACTGGGAGTTTCTCCCACCACTGCAACCCCCACAGGGTTTTACAACCAGAGATTATGAGGCTTTATTTCCTCTGTGCTGGATCCTTGGGTTGTATGGTTTGTTCACTCCCCAGTTGTTCCTTCCAGCTTATCTGCTTGTCCACTTAACTGCAAGCAAATGTGGGGCTGCCTGTCTGCCAGCCAGTGCCTTGTCACATTCCTCTCCAGCTTCCATCTGTGCCCTCCTACAAGTCTGCATGAATGTTTCTTAACTCTTTGGTTGTTGGATTTCCATACAGTTTGATTTTCTGGCAGTTCTGGTTGTTTTTTGTTTTTAAATTGGTTGTTATCCTTCTTTTGGTTGTGTGAGGAAGCAAAGCATATCTACCTACACCTCCATCTTGGCTGAAACTCAGTTGGTAAACTCTTGAGGGCAAGAGCCTTGTTTTTGAATCTCCAGTGCCTAATGTATTTCCTGGCACCAGAAGATCTCAAAAGAGGTTTGATGAACAACAGAATGGCTGAATGGCATCTAATAAGTCCACCCCCTATTTCCCTGTTTACTGTTCATTTCTCCACACTTCCTTCTCAGAGGGGATATTTCAGGGTGAGGTGGTACAGAGGCTGGGCTAAACACATCAGGGAGAAGAGGGTGAAGAAGAGGAGGCCAGAGAGCCTTGAGGAGCCCAGTTTGGAGATGGGAAATAGAAGCAGGGCAAGAAACTGAAAAGCCTAATTATCAGCAAAAGCAGACCATAAGCTAGGACTCACAGCATCGTGGGAGCCATGGGAGGAAAGAATTCTGAGAATGAAGTAAAAAAATTGCAGTGAGTTCAAGAAGAATGAAGACTGAGCAAAGACTTGAATATAGTGATGAAGGGATCATTGGAAACACTTGAGAGTTGGGTTTTCATTGAGTGATAGTGCCAGAAACTGGCCAGTGAGGAGTTAAGATGTGAGTAGAAGCTGAGGAAATGCAGGCAGTATGTGTAAATGATGCATTGTACAAGTTTGGTAATCAAAAGAAGACAATAAGGACTTTGGAGTATAATATAGATTCTCTTGTTTTTGGTAGGGATGTGTTGGAAGCCCTAATGACAGATCTTTTTATTTCCGCTCTTTTACATTATATTTTCCCATTAAAAATAACATGTACTTATTTTTTTAATTTTATAAATGCACAGAGATGAAAAGAAGAAATTCCTATTCTTCAGAAATAGTTGTTGAATTATTTTCAACATTTTGATAGGGTTTTTTTTTTTAGTTTTTCCCCCTATGCATGTTATGTTGTATATTTTTGGAGGGAAATAGAATTATTCTCTATGAATATATGCATATATTAAAAGGCCCTTCACCTTTCACTTAAAATGTATTATGAGAATTTTCCAAGTGACTAATTATTTCTCAAAGAAAAGGTTGATGGCAGTATATTATTCCATTATGTGCAAAATTGATGTATAGAGATGCCCACCAATAAAATATACTGTTCAACTTCCTTTTGGATTGATTCCTTATTTTAATTAGTTGGTATCTCATTGGTTGTTAAATATTTTTTAATATTATCCTGATTATATAATTAATGTCTACTTCGAGAACATGAATTATAATAACTAAATTTTTAAAAAACTATATGACTTTTAAATTTTAGTATAATACCTATTTCTCCTATTTCTTTTTTTAAAAGATTTTATTTATTTATTTTTAGAGAGGGAAGGGAGGGAGATAGAGAGAGAGAGAAACATCAATGTGCAGTTGCTGGGGGTCATGGCCTGCAACCCAGGCATGTGCCCTTACTGGGAATCGAACCTGCAACACTTTGGTTCACAGCCTGCGCTCAGTCCACTGAGCTACGCCAGCCAGGGCTATTTCTCCTATTTCTAAGTGTATCCCTATTTTCATGGCTTTAGAAAATTGGTGTTTCATATTTAATATTTTTAAAAAGTTAGGTAGAGCACTGGCTGGTATACCCAGTGGATTGAGTGCTGGCCTGTGAACCAAAGGGCCACCAGTTTGATTCTCAGTCACCACACATGCCTGAGTTGCGGGCCAGGTCCCCAGTAGGGGGCGAGCAAGAGGCAACCACACATTGATGTTTTTCTCCCTCTCTTTCTCTCTCCACACCCTCTGTCTAAAAATAAATAAATAATATCTTTTTTAAAAAGTTAGGTAGAGTCATATAAATATCTTCATGATTTGGCCCTTCATTTGCTGTCCTGTCAACATTATTCTTACTAGTGTTGCAAACTGTATTTTTATGAATTCAAAATTGTAGTAGTATTTTTAAAAAGAATTTATTTATTTATTTTCAGAGATAGGGGAAGGGAAAGAGAGGTAGGGAAACACTGATGTGCAAGAGAAACATCAGCGTTTGCCTCTTGCATGCCTCTTGCAGGAACCTGGCCTGCAACCTAGCCATGTGTCTGGACCAGGAGTCAAACTGGCAACCTTTCAGTTCACAGGCCAGCACTCAATCCACTGACTCACATTAGCCAGAGCTAGAATAGTAGTAGTTTTTAAAAAATAATTTTCCTTTTTCCAGGTAATTGTGCTCCCTTTTTGTGGCTAATCTGACCTATTCCATTTTTCTTCCATCATACTCTCCCTTTTTAAAAAAATGTAATGTGGAAGCTTAGAATCCTGAGTCCCTGTTTAAAAAGTATGTTAAATATTATCTGGGCAACATTGGCAAATAAAGCTCTTTAGGTGGTAGCATTGTCAGGAATCTAGTAGATAGATTTTTGTTTCATCTTTTCAAGAACAGAAAGCACATATTTTCAGTCCTTCCGTCACTCTAACTTGGGAGAATTCATACACACCTTCGTTTACTGTCTCTTCCATAATGTTTAATGTGTGGACTGCTGCAGGTGACGAAAGATGGTCCTTGCCTTCGAGCGGTTCTTTTCAAGGAGTGGGACTGATTCAACAGGTAGATAAAGATGTGAAAATGCTATCAACAGGGTGGGGATTAAGTTTCTAAAAATAATATGACTCACAGGATCACCCTTTTCAGGAGCTTCATGTCTGTGTAGTGGTGTTGAAATGAATGGTGAAGGAGGGGGAAAGCAGGTAGGTGCTTTTTAAAGGGCTTTCAAGGTGAATGGTGACTAGCATACTCTCAAAGTTGTTCCTATGGACAAGTTCAACAAATTCTTGGAGACCACAATGCCACCAGTTGGTATTTTGCTGCCCTACTGTAATTCTTGGTGTGTGGGTAAAACTCATTGAACTTTTAATGATCCCTGGATCTGTGGAAAATAATGAACTGATCTTGGAGAATCACAGACTGGACTGAAATAGTAGAGGGTCTTGATTTCACCTACAGCCTAAAAGGAGCTAGACTCATCAAAGTAAGTGCTGTAGTTGATTGTCTTTATGAACAAGACATTTCCATAACAAATAGATTTTGCTAAGGTGTCTCCCAGCCATAGTTCATTCAACTTCTTCCTTTATCTTTTTGGGATTAATTCTGTAGGAAAAACGTTTTAAGTATTGAGCAATTTTCGTGTAAAGCTCTGTAACAGAAACAGCATGCACGCCTATTCATCAACATGAGAGATGCACAGAAGCACTACAGCGATCTAAGTGTGGCTCTAGTGAGTCTTTGCGTCTGACCTATGGCGGTGCTGTTTGTAAAAAACTGGGAGGTTTAATTCACTTTAACTTTTCTTCTTCTTCCTCCTTTCTCCTCCTTTCTCTCCCTCCTCCACCTCCCTCCCATGCGATATGATTTAAGATAATCTAACATATCAAAAGCAAAACTACAGAAACAAGGTGATCCAGGACCATTTGTATTACAAAGGATTCTCCACTTTGCAATATAACTTTACTTCCTTTAGCTAGCAAGCTATAAATAATATTTGGTTTATAAAATTCCTTGTCCAAACAACTTTTCTAGGGACACAAAGTACAAGCACAATAAAATATGGGTTTTTTCCTCCTACTTGGTACCCTCTTTAAAGGATAATTAATCAATCAACTGGCTTTTCCTGAACTTTCAAATAAAAATACAAAAGTTAACAATGCACATTTTAGTAAAACTCTAATGATGACACAGACTCACATGACCATTCTACTCTAGTGAAAAGCCAGAATCGTTTCTATTCTTTCACTCATTAAACACATTTTAACAGCGCACAGGGAGCATGCAGCAGTTCCCTGTCCTCCTGCCCCCAGCCCCACTGCAGGAGACCTAGATGACCAACCCCACAGGAGGCTGCAGTGAGGTCTGAACTGATTACCTGTCTCTCCTAAAGAGACCAATTACTACCAAACCTGTCAGGCCCCACCCACCTGTCAGCCTTAGTCACCAACAGAAACCCAGCCCCTCAGGTCATCCTTCGTCATCGGAGCTTTCTCTCCATGCTGTTTGAACTCCCCCCAAGTTCTTCCATCATGTCCTCTGCAACTTGGGGTGCATCATCAGGGGGATAAAGTGCTTTCACAAATACCATATCATCTAAATCTTATAACAACTTGGTGGCATGTCATATCATCATCCTTATTTTATAGGTGAAGAATCTGAAAGTCAGATTAAGCGCCTTGGCCAAAGAGATACTAGATGTGGCAGAGATGGTATTTTAAGTAAGGTCCTCTGATACCAAATCAGATTCTCCTATCACTTTAAAGACGCAATGACACACAAATGTTTGGCATGCAGCAAGTGTGTCAGCCTTTCAGATCACTGTCCTTTGCACACATCAAAGCATCATCCTAAATTCGAGTGCAATTTGGCAAAGCTGAGAGGCTGTGGGTTTCTTTGTGGATGTAACAGATACGGTGTTCTGAGGTGTGGTGGCTTCTCCTCCAACTTCTTATCAGACAAGTAAGAGTATCCTTTCCCTTGATCTTTTGTGAAGTTGCTCATTGAGGTTCTAGAAGCAACCAAAACTAGCCATTCACTTGGTTTTAGAACAACTCTCTTGGGGGACTTTTACAGTGTTTTAGACTTTTTGAAATTAAAAAAAAACACCTATTTTGTACGGCTGACAGCATTGATAACCTGAAAACTTTACCCTTTGACAAAAAAATGTTCTTTTTATTCCCTTTCATTTTCTGGCTCTGGGGAGCATATATTGCCATCTATAGATTTGCTAACTGGGGTCTTCTCTGAATAATAAATGGATGACATGTATTTGTGTGAGGGCAAGTATGTGTTTTTGAAAGAAGTAAGAAAATAGGTGTGGTGGGCAGGGTCAGCTAAAGCAGAGAGTGACTTAAATGCTGAAGTTCACGGGAGGGCTGGTCTGAATAAATCAGTGGAGTCAGATGGTTGTGCCTCCATTGTCCCTTTTACATACCAAAGATCTTTTATGAAATAACAACTAGCAAAAAGACTCTGCCCTTACTCTGGATTGGGACATTTTCTATCCCCTGCCAGAACTGTATAACATAAATCTGACCAAATACCACAGTTATGATATACAAGCATGTCAAATTGCATATAAAATATTTTGAGTCACCTATTTCAGTCCAAAATATGGCTTCTATTTGCAGCTCTGATTACTGTGGGACACATTCCTCTCTGAACATAAAAGTATCTGAATAATGAAACTATTTTACTGTTAAAGTAGAGGCTGTATAATACATTAGATAGTTAAATGGCTTTTGAGTTAGGCCATCTGAGTTCAAATCGCAGCTCCACAACTTCCTAGCTATGTGACATTTGTGTTAGGCAAATTGTTTAATCTCTTGGAGCATCAGTCTCCTCATCTGAATAAAATGTGGTAGTAACACCTATCTCAAAGGTTTGTAGTAAGGATTAAATGAGATAATAGATGTAAAGCACTTAGCACAGTGCTTGGGATATAGTGATCACCCAATGAAAGGTAGTTATTAATATTTAAACTGCAATTATCTTAAGTGCTTACTGTGGCTGATTCTCTGTTTGGCCTGCCCTACTGCTCTATTCACTTAAAATAAGGTAAAAATATTGAAATGTATGTATCATAGAAACATGGATTTTTCTATCCTTTCTATAGTGCACCTACTCAGACTCCAGGTTTTTCCTAATAAATTCTTAGAACAACTAAGTTTTCTCTGGATGATTTCAGGTAAAAAAATGACCAACTGGGACATTTTTTTGAAAAGTGATTATAGCAGAAGACTATGTGATGTTAGCCTGTTTTGATTGTCTATTGCTGTACAACATCCATGCCCAAATTTGGTGACTCACAGTAACAATAATTGTATTGCTTTCAATGATTGGAAATTGAATGGCACATGTGGGATCAGCGTGTCTCTGCTCTATGTGACATCTGCTGAGGCTGGTCCTTCTGTGATGGCCCTTTTAGCTACATGCCTGACAACTCAGCTAAAACAGCTGGGAGCTGGTAGGGGCAGTTCTATTGTGGCCATATGTCCAGGGCTTCAGTTCTAGCTGTTGGTTAGGTTCCAGGGTTCCCCCCACAACTCCTCTCCATGTGGCTTCTCCCCCAGGGGAGCTGCACCTTTCACAGGGCAGCTCAGAAGGGGAAAAGAAGTCCACCCCTTGATGTGAGAAGCAATGCAATACCTAGATGGGAGAATCCTTGGGGCGGTCTCTGGAGACTAGTTACCACAGCCTCCTAAAAATGTGTCCATCTAGCCCTCCCATTCAGTGTCTCAATCCCTACTTTGGAATACCTCAGTCTAAACGACCCACAACCTTCCTAAGTGATATATGAGCATATTCTTAGGTGGACACTTGAATCTTTCATCCTGTTCAGATACTTTCTTCACATAGGCTTTCTAAGCAAAAACATTCAGATTCCAAACCACCTTGGGAACTGTGCCCAAGAGGGACTGTAAGATGCGGAGATTATAAACCCATGTGGGCACAAAAATTTCTTGTTTCTGTTAAACAAATACACCAACCTGAACATGGCATTGGGTTCTATGTTATTGACTTAATATATCCTGCATACAGGTGGGAATATTATACCAGGAAGAGGGAAGGTCTATGTGGAAATGACCACATTGCTTTGTGGTTTGTTGTATTTTTGGTTTTGAACATTTTAAATGTTTGGTCATCGGGCTTGTCCCGTGAAGGTGCCCAGGCGCACTCGGAATACATCTGCACCCTGCAGCACCCACTGTCCCGAGGTTTGGCTGGCTTTCTGGGAATCCTGTCAGGGCAGAGAGCTGGTGTGGGGCCTCTCTGGACTCACGGCATCCGATGTTGTTATTGGGTGAGACGACATGCTGAGTTTGCCACCCACGGGCTGTGTTGACACGGAGGGGTTTCTTTACATTGTTTGTTTATGCATCAATTAGATTACAAATGCTTGTGGGCCTGGCCCTGTTTTATAGGTAACATTGCTATAAATACCAATTATATTCGTCCTGGACCAGAATATTAGCTTCAGTGTGGCAAAACCACTGCTGTCTTCTAGATGCCTCTTGTCTCCTGAAGCTCTTTGAGACTGAAATATTCCAATAAACATAGTCTCTTAATTGTACCTCATAACCTAGATTCCTTAGGAGATGAGTCACCATTAATTCAAATAGGACCTTTTCTCCCCTGCTTTATTCTTCCATGAATGATTCCTGCCTGATTTTGGTCACCACGGAAATGTTAAACAGAAGGAAGTTCAGCAAGAGAAATTATACAGCTTTTTAAAATATGCTTTGTAAGACAATAGGTCTTGTAGTCTGAAGAAAACCATTTTGTACTGCAAACCTCTTTATCCCCTTCCTGTTTTCCTCCCTCCTTCCCTTTATGGGATGCTGAGTGACTTCGATGTAAATTCACTGTGGGACAAGCTGTGGGGGCACAGAGATGAAGGACACACAGCACCCGCCCTGTAAGGACTGAGTATGTTCTCAGGGTAATTATCAGGTTATTGGAGGGCTTGAACAACTGTGGGTCAGGAATGTCACATTCCAGTACAAGCACAGAAGTTATTCCGGTGAGTGTACTCTGGGTACTGAACCAGTGGGGAAAACGGGGAGTTCTCATGTGGAATCCTAGTAATGAGGCCCTTAAACTGCTGGGCATTACATATTCTCTTTGAAACATCCCAATACTTCTCAGAAATAATTAGATGCTAGTTTTCTAATCTTATACCAATATTCTATTTCTTCTTTTACAAAAAATAAGGTGACTCTTACTTTAAACCTATGAGTCAGGTTGCTGTGAGGATTAAAGATATAATACACATAAAAACATTACTTTTCAAATTACAGAGTGCTACAGAAATGTAAGTATTTGTGGTATCACTCACTTCTTCTGGTAAAAGTGGAAAGGGGGCTGAAAGCTGCTTGGAAGCCTACACTGGTCTGAGACGTTTGAGCTCGGTTTCCCCGACACGTTGGGGGTCTGGCTGTTGACACATTCTGGTGGGTTTTCAGTCCTCCTGGTGTGAATGTTGTCTTGCTTTGGGGGCCCACACAGTACGATCTCAGTCGTTTCAATTTCTGGCGCACATCATTGTAGCCATAGAGTGGAAGAACCTGCTTTAATGGCTGGCATGGACCTGGAGCTTTTACAGTCTGCAGGAAAGCCTCCAGTTTGTTTGCAGCCCGTGACATTTATCACGTGGCCTGAGCCAGGTCTCAGTCATGCTTCACTTCTAGGACCACCCTTTGTGGCTGACAGTCTTTGTGCAGCTGACTCTTAACAGCTAGAAACTGGGATATGTAAATGGTAGCAGAGATAAGTGTATTTATTTCTAAAATACCCCTGCAGTTGGGGACTTAAAACAGCACACCTTTATCGTCTCCCAGTTTGGGCAGGTCAGGAGCTCAGGAGCAGCTTAGCTGGGTGGTTGCTGCTCAGGGTTTCTCACAGGTGGCAGTCAAGCTGTCCGCCAGGGCAGCAGCCTTTCGAAAGGTTGCCTGAGGCTGGAGGATTCATTTCCAAGCTCATTCCCATTGTTCTTGTCAGGAGCCCTCAGCTCCTCCCTGGTTATTGGCTAGAGGTCCTAGTCCCTTGCCACGTGGGCGTCTCCACAGGGTGACACAAAAGCTGCCTTTCTCTGGAGTGAGTGGTGAGAGAGCAGCCACAGGCTTGTGACCTCATCTTGGAATTGAGAGAGTGTCACCTGTGTGTATGCAAGGGAACTACACACAGGCATAGATACCTGGGGGAGAGGGTCACAGGGGACATCTTGGAGGAGAACCACAACAGTCCTGAAGATGAAGTAAATCGAAGAATAATTCAGATTTGGACCTACATCTAGGACTACGGTGAATTTTTCCTGGTTTTGAATTTATCCGCACTTGGATAAACTTGAGCTTATGTCGCATTATAATTATCTGTTAATATTTATTAGTGTTTTAAGAGTGCTTATTCCTCGTCAATGAAGGTGATACAAATGCTAAAAGAAGATACTCTGCCAAGCAAGCTTGTAGGAGTCTATGACCTACAACAGGGGTCAGCACATGCCATCTGTTTGGGCTGGACAGCAAGTATCTCAGGCAGCCAACCAGTGTGCATTGCAGCTGCTCGGTTCCGCCACTGTGGCTCAAAAGCAGCCGGAGACACTTCTGTATTACAGCGACCGTGTGGTGGTTCCAATAAAACTTTATAGAAACAGGCAGTGGGCCAGATGTGGCCTATATTGCCATGGCCTGCCTGTTCCTGATCTAAAAGAAAACTATAGAATACTAAACCGGAAGATTTTATCCAGAATCAGGGTGAAAAATAAAAGGTTTACTCGTAAATCCCTACCAGTTCCATTTTATGCATTTACTGATTTGTTCTATGAAATGTGTGTAGATTACAAAAAAAAGAAGCCAAAGCTATATGAGGACTGAAGGATACTGAGCCCTGAGAAAAGACACAATAAATGGACCTGGAAACCCTTCAGTTATTTGCACCCTGACCTCTGCTGGAGCAGAATAAATGATTGTGAAGTTGTGCATAAGAGGAAAGCGAACAGAATTATTCTTCGCTGTCTTGTTTCCATCTCAATCTAGCTGCCACCACCGCATAATTACCTTTCCAAGATTCCTTTTTAATTCTCTGACAAACATCAAAACAGATGTTGGTTGCCTTAAACAGGGTGAAGTTCCCTGCAAGTATGTTTTTTCCTTACAAATTTTAAAAACAAATGGTGTCTTGGAAGCTAGCCAAGAAAAAAAATGTGACTCCTGTGAGATAATTGACAATAACCTGGGGCGTCCCAGAACCTAGGTTGGGAATTATTGGCCTAAGGAATTGGGAAAAAGAAACTGAGACTGGCAGGTAGAATCTGTGCGTTAATATTTTATTAGATGATGTAAAAAGGTCTGTTCCATCACCTGGGTTTTACTTTCTGCTACTGCCACTCAAAATCCTAATTTAGACTTCCCCAAGGAGCCTATTAGCAGTTTTAAAACTTTTTAATTAAATACTGTTCTTATTATAGGAGAATGTATAACAGTTGTGAAAAATACAGAAGAGAATGTAAATTACTTATAATCCAATTAGCCAGAGGTGACCACTCTTAAGATTTTTGCGTATTTTCTTTCTGTACGTTCTTGGCTATTCAACATATTTGATACATAATTTTTTATTCTACTTTTCAACCTTTTATTATATCATAGGCTTTACCTCTGTGACTTAAAGGCATTTCATAATATGGATAGTCCATAATTTACTTAATTACCTGAATTGGTTGAGTTCTTTGCAAATTTAATCATAAATAACACTGCCATAAACATTTTTGTAAGTAAAGCTTTACTTCTTTAGTTATTGCTCTATAAACGTTTCCTAGAAGTAGAATCACAGGGTATAGGTATATTAACATTTTTAAGTCTTATTGTTAGTACTAGTAAATTACTTACTAAAAGGCTATAGCAATTAGTATGTCTCCCAGCAGTATGTAAAAGCACTGTGAATTATTAATTTAAATTTTTTATCTATTGTTACTTTAATTTGCATATTTTGATTAATACTGAATATGGAAAAATATCTTCATTAACTTTTTCTTTCTTCTATTTTCCTGAGTTTGCTAGTATTTTTCTTATACATTTGCATCGTTTCTTTACCCAGTGTGACTCTTCACCAATTGTTGGATATTTTTGCTGAAAATATATTTTTTGGCTTGTTATTACCATTTAACAAAGTATAAGAAATTTAAAGTTTTGCTTAGTAAAATTACCAGTATTTTTCTTTTTTATTTCCTTTATTATTATTCTTAGGAAGTTGTTTTGTGTCCTATATTATCTCCTAACATGCTATATTGTACTTTCTAAACTTTGTGATTTGATATTTTTGCATTTAATTCTTTCAGCCACCTGGGATTAATTTTGATGTGTGGTGTAACTTTGCTTGGATTTGAAAGAGTCATGTATAGGGATAAGCAGTTCTCTCGAACTCAGAGATTCCCTCTTGGTACTCCTGTTGCTCTTGGTTTTATGTCAGCGTTTCTTGTTAACTGGGGCAGCATTTTTCACCTCAGGGCTTCTGGTGTCTTTGGAGGGCCCTGGATGCCAAAGTGCATGCATTCTTTTCATTTCTTTTCTTCCCTCCAGAACGCTTAGTAAAGGGCTCCACTCTGCCCAGTCAGGCCCCCACCTCTGGCAGGGAGGCTGGCACACGCTGAGTTGCATTTGAAAGAAACTCAGAAGGCCCACTTCTCTAAAAAATCTCTTCTCTGGGTTTTTATTAATGCCAGATATACCTGTTATTTCTTCTCTTTGCATTAAACATTGCCCTCTCCTAGAAGTCTTTTTTTTTTTAATGCTTTCAGTTCAGCCCTAGCAAATTACCACACATGGGATAGATAGCTTACAAGCAACAGAAATGTATCCCTCACAGTTCCGGAAGCCAGACATCGGAAACCAAGGTGTTGACAGGGCCATGCTTCCTCTGCGGGCTCCAGGCAGGACCTGGTCTCTCCCTCCTGCCCTCTGGTTGTGGGGAGCAGCCCTCGAGTTCCTGGGCTAGCAGCTGCATCCCCCCATCTCTGCCTCCAGCATCACGTGGACTTCTTCCCCCGAGTCCCTGTGTATCACTGCCTCCATGTCCACCTCCCTCTTCTTGTAAGGACACCAGTCATGTATTAGTGCCCACCTGAGTCCATTATGACTTCACCTTAATTTAACTAATGATGTCTGCACAGACCCATTTTCAAATAAGGTCATATTCTGAAGTTCCAGGTGAATGTGAATTTTGGGGGCCACTGTTCATCCCAGCACATGCAGTAAGTGAATAGGTCTTTCATATTATTTACTTTTATTAGATCACCTTTCTGTCCAACTGTGGATATGGAACCACAAGAAAACCCTGGGATCTGCAGTGAGGAGGCAAAGAGAGAAAATGCAGAGAAAGCCACAGGGGAGGGGAGATGAGGGTTACTGTCAGATTTCACCCCTTCACCTATGGCTGGTCCTGTAACCAGATAAATAGTAAGCTCCAATGTGTTTTGGTTTCTCTGTACCTTGCTTGCCTTTTAAGTGGGGGATCCAATGTTTAATTAGGTTGACAAAAATCTTCCTTTTCTATCAGTAATGCCCATGAACTATTTGATGGGGAAGTAAAAGGATACAATGAGTGATTCATTGGAATGATTATGTAACATTTTCATGACACATCTTTTCTGTTTTCAAGAATATTTTATATAAATTAATAGTAATTGCAAGTATATGGTTTTCTCATATTTGAAGTCTAATGATGAGCTGTAACTGTTAAATTTGGTAACAAGAGAAAAAAATTCATTTCGATTAGTTCTTAAATGGAAGGAACCCTAAGATTCTATCATTTTAAAGGGAAACAAGAAGAGATGATAGATTAGAAAATTAATTTTGCTAATAACATTATTTTGATTCTTTTTAGTAAACAGCAATTGCTGAAGGTAGGAAAATGCCAATAGACATTTTCTTCCATTTTAACAATATGCTAAATGAAAAATTTTAATAACTGTATTTCTACTGTTGGATTTTATGAATTGCTCATTTTTAGAAGCATTTTGATGTGTCCTATTATCTGGCTTATAAAACCAAGTTCCTTTCCTTTTTGAAGTATTGGCAATATTAAAACATCTTTTATTACAAAAGCCAAATGAAGATATTTTGAGTAAAAAAAATGAATAAACTTCTTTGTGTTTCTGTGCCTATGCAGTGAAACAATAACAGTAATACAGTGAAACATTGTGAAACTTTCTACCTTCATCTTGAATACAAAAATAAAGATCTGTGTACATAGATCTTATTGACTCACAAATCTTCATCCTACCTGTTGAGATAACACTCCCTAATTTAAAATCCTGTTAAACAAAATAAATATTTTCTTGGAACAGAATGCACTGTGGTTTAGTGATTCAACTCTCAGTGCTGACAGCCCGGGTTCTCAGTCAGTGCCACAAGAAAAAACTTGTTTTATATCATCCCTGACCAAGAAAAAGCATTTATTTTATACTTACTGAGTTCAGGTTATAGGGATAGAAGATGATAACTCCCAAAAAGCCTATAACTGAATTGAAAAATGATATATATTCCCAGAAGATCTAATACGAACCCTTCATGAATAAAACTAGGTTAAACCATAAGAAATTGTCATATTTAACTGGTTTCGACTTAGAAAAATGGTCTTTCCCAACTTTCAACCTAAAAGTTGAAGACCAGTTACTGTCACTCACCTGATATTTGCACGCCCTTGGGTCCTGTAGGTGTGAAGAGCTGCAGGGCAGGAATGCCAGTCCATGGGCCTCGCGGCTCTGTGCTCAGCCTGGGGAGCCTGGGGCTGTGGAGTTTCTTTGGAGAACTGGGCGCAAGTTGCCTCTTTTCTTCTGCCTCTGCTCTCCTTCCTCAGCTCCGTGAATTCCACATGTGGGAATTCTCTGCCCTCCTAAGCACATCCCCCGCCTTTTTTTTTTAATACTTTCCTCTCCTTTTCCTTTTTAGTCTTGGCCAAAGAAACAATTTCCCCTCTCCCTCACTGCCCTTCCTCTTCTTTTTCTTTCCATCCCCCGTGTCTCTTTTCATGCCTCAATAACTTATGATCCCTCATTGATGGTTGTACAGCCCAAGGGCACAGGTAGGGATAAGTGTGTATGAAGGAAAGGGAAAACCATGTGTTTTGATGTGAGATTAGAAAAAAACAATCATCTAGGTCTGGTAACAGCAAAGCCCTGAAAAGCCTCTTTGTCAGCTCTGAAAATTTTTCTAGCCATCATTTCTTTCTAATTGAAGCTGCTCTTTCTCAAAAATTCTTATTCCAAACAGAGAATAATCTATATTTGAGAAAAAGCAATACTATTTATTGCTTTCTTAAGTTGAAATAATATTGAAATGTTATTCTGTGATTCATGTTGGCATTCTTCTCCTTTCCATTTTTTTTATCATAAAAAAGTTTTGGAACATGGTCCTGTTGTAAATTGGGATTTCCTTTAGTATAAACTGAATTGCCAAGGGGTAAAAGCACAAGATTCACCACGAGCAGTGAAGCCCTGGAGGGAGTGAATTTTGAAATTGAAGGATAGAATTTGATAGCCAGAGATTCCAAAGAGGAGAGGGGAAAGAATGAATAGGAAGCCCAAGCAGAGATATAGAAATAGTGAAGCACGATGTGCATGAGGGAAGGACAAACAAATCTCCCGACCACAACTGAAAGGCTGAGTTTGGAGAGAGGGGAGAAGGAGGTAAAGTGGTGTTGGAGTGGCCCCCACCCCGCCCCCATAGGGCATTTGAAGCTGACATTTGGAGCTTGTGACTAACATCCCTGCTAGGACAACTTTATGAAACTAGATGGAGAATGGAGACACAGTGATCATCTCTTTTTGCCTCACACACCTTAGGGGATTTCAGCTGATAAGAGCTGAGATGATAAATAACAGTCTATTCTCAGATTCAGCTTCATAACCCTTTCATTGTCTTCATTCGAAAAACCTGTATTCCTGATGTGTCTGTAGTATGTTCTGCATTATTCTCTTTTTTAATTGAGTTTATTGGGATGACATTGGTGAATAAAGATTATGTTTTGTTAGAAATGATTTTTAATTAGAGTTTTCTTTTGTAACATTAGCATCAATTAAAAACACTAAGTGAATTTATTCATTAAGTACAAGATGATAATTCTAGTCACTACTAAAGGATGTATCTAAGAGGCCCTTAAGCAACTCTGGTCCCTTGTGGAATTTACCCACCTGGTGCAGGTGGGTGGGGGAGGCCCTTTAAAGATCTGATTCAGACAATTATGTACTAATTACTGAGCATTTTACATTAATCATTGAACCATTGCCAGGTATTTGGAAATTGAGCAAGTCAAACATGATGAAATTGACAGTTATGAAAACTGCTATAAAAACAAGCTTTCATAAGAATTATCTTGACAAAGTGAAAACAATAAAGACTCTCGTATTTTAAAATAATTTCTCTAGTTTCACATTATCATCATGGGCATTTACTATCAGCACCATATATTATGTGTGGGAATGTTTTGGATGTCTCACAAGTAATGTTTAAAGAGTCAATGTTCACTTCTAGGTTTGTAAGATTTACAGACCACCATAAGGTAAGAATACATTAAGTAGGGCCATTAAATCTGTGAATTATAGCTCTGAGAAATTTGAGACTATTTGATTTGTAAGGAAAGTAGGTATTTGTAAGTTCAGCAAATATAATAAGTGCTAAAAACTTTGATACAAGAAATAATTATATAATTTCTCTGGAAGTATCACTGCATCTTGAAATGCCATGAAGCAGTATTTACAGCCATGCAGCATGATCAAAGCTCAGCGGTGAGGAAGCTAATACTTTGAGTGCCTAGAAGGAACTAACGAAGGCAGACAAGTTCGGTGGCAGGTTCTTAGGGACCCCAGAGTCTCACAGGCTTTTACTGATGGTTGTTGGCAGCACAGTCAGTTTGGACTGGTGAGCCAAGGTGGGGCAAAAGAAGACAAGGGAAGCAGATGGTGCACATTAAAGTTGCTATAAAGTAACTTCAAAGTGTGTGACATCACCATAGACATCTAGAAAATGATGATGGACAGGCCAGCCTAGCATGCAACGATCGTGATTAGGAAGAGGCATTTTGAACCAAAGCTTTATATTGAAGTTATTTGAAACAGTCATAAACAGCAGCAGGCCCACAGCAGCTGCTGTAGGCATGAGTCAGACCATCTTTGCAGAAGGAACTTTGCAGCCACTCACCCAGCAAACCCTCCTGAACATCTGTGATGTGACAGATGTGGTTATATGCTGTGGCTGAAATAGAGGGAATCATGCACATGAACCCCTTAAGGACCCTAATCTCAGAGATGAGAGAAAGGGTCACCAGTGATTATAATGAAGCTAAAATAGAGCACACCTGCTGTAACAAAGTGTGTGTAAGGGAACTGTGTTTGAAAAGGTAGACCAGGTTCAGAAGGTGGAGGAGCTTCAATAGGAGACTGTGAATTAGGACTTAGTTCTATAGAGTTCTATAGACAATGCTGAACATTGAATGGCTTTCAAGCTGGAGAGTACATGAGGGACATTGTTCTATTTGTAATGTTGGCATGGGTCAGAGGGTGCAGGAGAGACTAGATAGCAGAAAAGGGCTGGAAAACTCTAAATGGAAGGGGTAGTAAGGTTTGGAAATAGGACAATAGTAGTTGGAATGGACAAAGATAACCAGGATGTTATACTGGGGAGCTGGAAGCGACACATGTCACATTTATAACCAACACCCCATCACTTTTTCCTCCAAAGGATGTACAGTCATTTGCATCCAATTAATAGGTGTAAATAGGGAAAGCTCAGAAAACCAAAGGAATAATAGTGTGATAAGGCCAGAGAGACAATTCTTTATAGAAATGTACATTCATAAAGTTCTACGTAACTACTGAAATTGATTCATGATCAGGTACACAGTCCACATTGTCTGAAAGATAACAGCTGAAAATAAGAAAACTTTTTTAGTACTTAAGGATGATAGAAAGGTCTCCTTTCAGTACCCATAGAATACAGATGCTCTTTGACTAACCATGGGGTTACAACCGGGTAAGCTGATTGTAAGTTGAAAATACTGTAAGTCAGAAATGCATTTAATGCATATACCCTATTGAACATCTTAGCTTAGCCTGGCCTACCTTGTATGTGCTCTGAACACTTACATGAACCTACAGTTGGGCAAAATCATCTAATATAATAAATACACTGTAGAGTATCAGTTATTTGCACTCAGGATCTGGGAGCTGAGGCTCATATTGCCTATCACTAGCCAGGAAAAGATCAATATGCAAAATTCAAAGTGCAGTTTCTACTGAATATTTTTCACTTTTGCACCATTGTAAAGGTGAAAACCATAAACCATCTTAAGTCAGGGACCATCTGTATCAAGTAAGGTGGCTAACACCCTACTGGGCTTCCCTGCAGCATGTCCAACAAAAGCTTCTTATGCAAAGCAAGCTGGGATGCGATGACAAAGAGTCACTGGGTCAGTGATCAGAGGTGGGGTGATGGAAGCGAGAGGGCTCCAAGTTGGCACTTCTCTACCCTTGTACCTGTACCGTGCTCTGCCTGGCAACCTGCTCCTTGCCTGCTCCATGGCAGTATACTCACCATGGCTTTGCTTTGTGTTGCGAAGGAGAGTAATGTAAAATACCCTCTGTTGCATTATTAATGTGTTATCTATGAGCTAAGATAACAGCCAGTCTTTTTTTTTTTTTTTTTGGTGAATACATATGCCACCAAAAGAAAAGCTATATTCTCTCTTCTCTTCTATTAGATGATAGGAATTTGAGTAGCCTTAAAAGGAAAATACCAGCAATCAAGAAAACTTATATTTTACTGACTGAAAACTAAACTCGTCCAACTTGAATGTTATAAAGAATGCTGAAAATATGCCGTGACTGTAAACTGCCCCGAGTGGGTGCGTGCGCAGTCATGCCCAGAACACGAGACTCCCATGGACCTGGGCCCGTTCTTGAGTCCCAGACCTTAGCTCCCCAGTTCTCCCGGGGTTCCGGGCGGTGATTCCCTGAGTCTTGCTAGTCCCTGGTTCTCTTTGCTCTTGCCCAGAATGAGATCCTTCCTCCCTCTAGGACCAGCGCTAGCAAAGCCACATCTTGTTCTGGGTGGGCCTCATGGTTTGTGAGTCCTGTGCTGTGATTAACAGCTAAAATCTACACGTTATTCGTCCTAAGAGACCTTGGTAATTTTCACAGAATCCAGGGCACTCCAAGCTTTGATTTCACACAGTGGAATCATGGTGACAAAGGCTCAGCCTTTGCCGGAGAGGCGGTTTGCTATTCGGCGGGCGGGTCGCTGGACGTTTCTGCCCCACTCAGCTCGCTGGGAGACGGCCTCCAGCCTGCGCCGCTGCCTAAACCATCCAGATTAGACTCACACCGCACTGCGGTTAGACGGAAACGGAATTTTTTGGTCATTTTTAGTGGGGTTTCTATTCCACTTCTGAAATGGTAACTGGAAAATTGTTTTTATGGAAACATGAGATGTAGAAGAATGTTTTACCATTTGTTAGTGGCATCTGCCAGTCCACTAGGCAGTGAATGACAGTAAATACATTTCTTGCTTAAAAAAAAAAAAATAAGGAGGCTGGGGAAGATGGAGGCAGCCAGGAGTGGAGGCCAGTGGCACCAGAATGTTATTTTTCACAAAAACACCACTGAAAAGGATTGATGCTCCTATACAACCACTAGATGGCAGATTTTCTGCATTGAAAACTTCTATACCATTTGCAGCTGCTAAATACTTGTATTAATGATGTAGTATTCCTTACACAGGTAAAATTATAAAGATGTTTTGAATTTTTTAAACTTGATTAAGCATAAGGAATTTTATGTATTTCTCCATCTAACTGGGTATTTTCTAATTATGAAACTCATCTACAGAGAATTTGAAATTAGTCTCTGAACTGGGAATGAGGTGGGGTTTTTACCGCCTACTCTGCCCTTAATTAGCCCTGTGACTTTGAACAGCGAATGTCCTGGGCCTCAGTGAGCTCACCTGCAGAAGGAGATGCTGGATCACTGGATCATCTCTAGGTATCTTCCGACTCAGACATTCTCATTTCGATATCACTTTGTAATTGAGCCTGATAAATTCCCTAGTCAGACACAGGGTATCTAGCAAGTTACTATCTAGGAAATGTCAGCTGGCATCTGTATACATACATACTTAAAACAGCTGATACTTATTGAGCACTATACTACATGCCAGTGCTAGGTTAAGCATTTTAAGAGTATCACCTGACTGAATTCTCATGGCAATTTGATCATAATCCCCCTTTTGCAGATAAAGGAAACTGAGACTTAGAGAAGTTAAGTAATTAGCCCAAGATTGCATAGCTAATGGCCAGTTTGGTATGACTCTGAAATACATAGGTACACAATTGCCATAGTTCATTTCTTATTCAGCTGAGAAAAATATAAATTTGAATACAACATTGCTTCTGGAAAAAAATACCATTCTATAAATTGGAAACCCTTGATTTTTCCAGGGAAATAGATCTGGGTGGGGAGAGGGGGGCAGTTCTGCCCCTGGAGACAGGAGAGATTTACATGGCTCTGTTGTCACACTATCACTGGATGCCTCTTTGTGAGCCTGGCTTCCCACTCCACCCACATGGGTAACCAGCAGGCCCTCAGCTTGGTCAGTCTCTTGGTTTCTCAGAACCCACGTCTCTGCAGATCTGCACCAGGTCATCACTAGGGGCCTCTGCAGGCCTGGATTTATTTCATGGTGTATACCTGTAATTTTATGCAGGGTCCAATGTTAGCAGCATAGAAGTTGCTCAGTCAATGGTGGCTTTTTACTGTTTAATAGTTGCAACAAAGAAATTCTGCTCGCACAATCAATGCTGTTTGTTAGTGAATTAGGTTTTCTCCCTTCTTTGTGGCCAGGAAACTTATGGAGTCTTACAGCCACTGCCTTAACTCAGAAGCGTGTCTTTGGTATGCAATCTCTTCAGCTCTCTTGAGGGAATAATTCAGTGCAGATGAAGGCACCTTATGGCAAATTTCAAATCACAGCTCCAACTATTCAAACATGCTAATAATCATTTGAGCGGACAATAGGTGGCAGTGCAGCCTCAATTTACACCCGATAGGTAGCCCTGAACCTTTCCTTGGGTATCTCGCTTCAGCCTTTTACTGTACAATACCTCCGAAGCAAAGACCGTTAGATAGGAACACCCATCTCACTTGCTTTATCTTGAGCCCTAGATATAACAGTGCGGGAGGAACCACGGGATGGAGTAGACCAAAATAGGAAACCCCAGCGGGTGGATAGGAAGCAAAGGAGACCGAAACTTCAAGGGCCACTCCCAAGGCTGCAGAGAGGCCTTTGTGCTGTAAACACTGAAAAAGCAAGGTATTTATTTAGTTTTCTTTTTCTTAGAGAGAGCCACCCAAATTATGTAAGCTTCAGCCCCACAAAGCTTGGATTTGTTTGGAAATGGCTCTTTTTAACTTAGAAAGAGCAAACAATCTTTCCATTATTAATTTTCTACCAACTTCATCTCCAGGGAGAAAGGCAATCTGGTTTTTAAAAATGAAAAAGAAACATGGACTGTAATGGAGCGAGCTGGCCAATATTCCACTTAGTTAGGAGTCCGAGTCAAATAAAGTACCGAACACTGAAGCCCTTTCACTTCTGGCAATGTACCCTCTGTGCTCAAACGAAAAAAAGTACAGGTTGTAATTAGCAAATTAATAAACTATCCTCTACTGAAACTCCAGACCAGTAGGCAGTGTTTGGGGGATTTTATTTCATTCCGTCTTAGTTTTTGTTAACCCAAGAGGTGATGTCCTTAATAGAAGACCAGTAGTAACTATTCACAAAAGAAGCTGTATTTCCATTTTCAAATTTTAAATTTCTCACCAGGTAGCCAAGCTTAGCCTTGCTAGGGACCACCTATCTCCTCCCACTCATCGGGAGCTAAACTAACATTTGCTCTTTGGAATAGACAAAATGAACTTTGCAGTCAGCCTTTCCTGTTGGCGAACACTTATAAAGGTTGGTCTGCAGGTTAGGGAGACTGCTCCGTGTCTAGCTCCACATGGAACTATTATTTAGAATGAAGATGCCGCTGCCCTCTCGATAGGCCTTTATGCTTAAGAGGCCTAATGTCCTTGAGGGCAGGGAGTGGGGTTGCTCTCTGCTGCATCCTCTGACGTTTAGCACATAGTAGGAGATCTAAACACGCTTTCTGAAAAAATGAAAGCTGGTTAAAAGGTTAACGTAGGGCCTAGAGACCCTCTGGCAGATTCCAGGTCTGTTATTTCCATGTAACATTCTGTGAAGATTGTGCTTCAGGAGACAGACAAATCCGTGCAATACATTTGCTGTGAGCAGTTCTGCGTCTGACACGAGAGAGGAACTAGACGACGGCCCTCGGCTGGCCTGAGCATCTCTCCGGGCCTCTGGGCTCGGGTGGGAAGCTGTGCTGAAGTCAGGATCTGCTTGTAAAGCCCCCTTAGCCCTCCTGCTGCCTTTCTTTACCTCCCAACCAAATCCTGGAACAGACTTTGACATAATGGCACCTGTGACCAGGTGCCCAGCTGCAGGGCCTGGATGTGGGTCAGGAGGAAAGGGAAGTCAGCCAACACCTCCGGCTCCTTCTCCCCTCAGAGGGAGGTCAGAGGTTCTTGGCTGTACCACAGCTCAGCATTTCCTGTTTCAGAATTATGGGTGAAGCAAGGACCTTCCCTGGACGAACTGTAATAGTCTTCCCCTTTTTCTAGTGGTTGAGAAAAGAAATCTACCTTTCATCATGACCCCAAGCACATAAAACTGACCCTTGGATAGCATGCTGCCTTGTTAGTTTATCCCCCAAATCAGGAGGACGAGCAGGTTCCCTGGGTCCAACATGCTATGAGGCTAAAATCATGAATGTTTCTCCTTCGAGAACTCAAATTCAATCATATGTATCTGCTCTACTTCTACCAACAGTCTAGTAAGTGTGGCGGACATGTTTCAAGACGAAGTTAGGGAGGTGATGTAACACACACGAGCGTTCACTTCCACTCCCTCCCCTACAACTTTTTCCCTAAATGACCCATTTGTTCAGGTGCCCACTCTGCACAGTGATGTTTTTGATGCCCCAGCCTTGAGGGGGTCAGTGCAGTGATTGGTTTGGTATAGGGATGAAACATGCAGAGAAGTCAGCCAGGTGGCTTCTGGGAAGACCTCACCACTAAGCCAGGTGCACAGGAAGAGATCATCTTCTCATCTTCTGGAACTATCAGACCCATAGGTGATGACCAGAACTGCCACAACCACTGATTCAGCAGTAACTGAATAAACGGATTAAACCAACTCCGTTCACCCCTCCTGTTTTATACGCGGTCATGAAGTTCATTTTTGATGAAGCTTTTATGAATTGGCCTTTGTTACATGCAGGCAAAAGGATCCTATACTATAGGCAGGGATTGGATCACAAACAAAATGTATAGAAAGCACACCTTTGACAGCTTTTAATCACACAGCACCAGTATGTAAGTATCCAGCAGGAAGATTGAACTCCATGTGGGTGCCCACCTGCAATGACACGCGTAGCTGTGTTTATCTCTGCACTCCCTCAGTTCACTCAATGGGCACACGTATTGTTCCCCAGAGAGAACAAACATTAAAAGTGGCAGACTTCCTATGAATTTCTGGTTTACTTCTACAATTTATAAGACTGCAGTGGTTGGAATCAGTTTTCAAGTCTTACTGGTCTTTTTTCTTGCTTGCTGCCCCTCTTGGCTCATGTGTGAGTGGAGGACAGGTGAGCCCTGTGGTGCAGGGTCAGTGCAACAATTACTATAATAAAAATACATTTTGATGTATCCATGTTAAGGCTATAACACCTTCTCTACCTTTTCAGTGGTTGTCTAAATTTTTCTGAGGGCGTTTTTCTCTCCATTCATACATACTGACTCAAACTGGCTTACATGTGGCATAAAATGTTTCCTCACAAGAGGAAACTGTTCAGAGTGGTTAGCCATGCAGAATGAAATTGTGATGTGGCTAAAGAAGTTATTTTTCATTTCAGTTCCCTTTTTGATACTGACTGAATTACCTTCACTCTATACAAATATTACTTTTATGGTAATTGAAGGAAGACAAAAAGAAATTTTTGCTGCTAATACATCTTCACATTTTCTATAATACAGAGAATGTTTTCCAAAACAAAGATGTACACACTCAAGTTCTCCAAATTATGCCACACATCTCTCTCTAGCTGACATTACCCTATTGATTTATGTAGAGCAGCAGGGAGATACTGCTGCTAGTATTAGTATTAGTGTTATTAATTTTAGTATTAATACTAATACTAATACTAGTGTTAGTATTTCACCCTAGTTATCTTTTTATCATTGGCATATTGTAGAAATTCCACAGAATCTTGTATTTCTTCTGTGAAATATGAAAGCCCTGGATTTTTTAGTTCTTTTTCTACTTCATTAGCATTCTTCATTCAAAGCCCATATCTTGCTCTAGTATTTTTATCCCCAGCCTTAATAATATACTTAAGAGGTATACCGACCCTTGTATTAGTTAGGATGCTCAGTTGCAGATAACAGAGAACATCCAACTCAAAATGACTTAACAAATGGGGCATTTATTATGAAACATAACAAGACCTTCAGAGCTAGGACAGGTCTAGGATTGGTTAATTCAATTGCTCAGCAATATATTTAAAGACTCAAGTCACTCTTGTATTTCTGCCCTGCTCTCTCCTCCATCTGTTCTCCTTAAGGCAATGCCACTGATGGTCCCAAGGAAGCTGTCACCTTCATCACATGCTGGCAGGACCCAGGCCAACAGGGAAGAAGGGCTGCTTTCTGCAGTCCTTCTTCCCAGAGAAAGGCCTTCCACTGGCTCCTTCAGCAGACTTCCCCACATCCCGTTGGCTGAATTGCACCAGATAAATAGGGCAAAGGACAAACGCTCTAGAGGATCAGGGAGACCTCAATCAGTTGGGTATAGGTCTAAATCAGTTGCTGGCGAGGATAGGGGACACCTGGATTAGTTCGATCACAACTGACTCTCGGGCCAGAAGCTTCTTCCTCTGAGGCACGTGGAGGATGGACAGCTGAACAAAATCAGGGTCATCAGCGAAGGAAGTGTGGGGGATGGAGCATGGAAGCAAGGCTGGGGGTTTGGATAAAGGAAATGAGTTTTGAGTAAGCAACCATCCAAGTGCTAGAACGCTGTGGCTTGACTGGTTTTCATTTTTTTGTAAGTCTAATAAATATTATAATTCTGGGAACAGTTCCCTTTTCATGGCATTGCCTAGATTCCTCCCTAACTGAGATTTAATTTTCACTTTATTTTCAATTTTCGGGAAACTTAAAAATTTTTTTCACAAGATCAATGACAGAACAACCAAGACATCAAAAAATGAAATTGGACTGCTTGCATGCCAAAATCTATCTAGCTATTTACCTACCTGTCCCTAATTTGTTTTCTGCATAGGGTTTAAAAGAATTTTATTTAAAAAAATCAAATTTAAAAAATTTTGTTAGCCACATGGCGAAGTCATCAAGATTCATTTATAAATGTGTTACGAGAGTACCAAATTATCTATAATCTTTTGTAGGTTTTGAGGAATGATTCGTTATTTTGGTTGATTGGAAATATAGTTGACCCTTGAACAACACAAGGGCTATGCAGTCAAAAATTCGCATATAACTTTTGACACTCCCCCCAAAACTTAAGTACAGTTGGCCCTTGGTATCCACGCAGGATTGGTTCCAGGACCCCCACCCTTGGATACCAAAATCCATGGATAATCAGGTCCCTTATATAAAATAGCATAAAACAATGCATACAATTGGTCCTCCACATCCATGGACTCCCAGCTGCTGATTGAAATTATTGTTTTTGATTGGTGGTTGGTTGAATCCATGGATGCAAAACCAATGAGTACAGAAGGCTGACTGTATTGGAAAAAATCTGCATATTCAAATTCAACTTGAACTTGAACTGCAAGTTCAACTGTATTGTTCAAGGGTCAGCTGTACATACGAAGAAATATGAATTTGGATTTCATGACTTTCCAGCATTCTTGAAAGGTTGTTGACGTAACTGTTTCCACTCTTTCCAGAGCTCTGGTGGTAGATGGAGGACAGGTGGCTCAGGAATACCAGGAGTCCACACTGCACAGTGGGGAATCCCAGTTCTCTCAGACCACCAACGAAATGCCTGCCCCCTTACCTACAGAGGCTGGATTGCTTAAAAAGGTAATGTGTTATTTCCAATATTTGGGTGCTGGGAATAAACACTTTAATGAATTAAAACACTGTAAAGCAACTCCTCTGCTTGAAAAACACAGAAAGAATGGTAAAATAGTAGATGGTAAAAAGCATATCATGTAGCAAAGCGCCATGATAAGAAATAAGGAGTCTCAAGGGATAAGCATGCACCTTTGCTCTTTGCTGCCTTAGATGTTCTTCCCCATTGTCATAGCTGCCTCTTTCCTTTCTACACAGGCTGTGCTTTAATTTGAAGCTGTACAAAGTAAGATGACATCAATTGTTGGAACTAGTGGTTCTTTCCCATGAAAAGTATTTTTTAAAAAATTTTAGTTATTTTTTTTAAATCCTCATTTGAACGTATGTTTTTATTGATTTTTTAGAGAGAGGGAGACAGGGAGAGAGAAAGAAACATTGATCGTCTGCTTCCCGTGTGCATGCCAACCAGGGATTGAACATACAGCCTTTTTTTGTGATGCATGGGATGATGCTCCAATGAACCGAGCCACCTGGCCAGGGCTGAAAAGCATTTTTACTACTTCCTGCTATCAGGCATTTAGAGTTGTTATTATATCAGTAGTTACTTCTTAATATCTAGATGTTTGCACAGAAAGTCCTTACTTAACTATATTGCTTTAAAAGAAGAGTTCTCCCCAAACTGCTAGAAGGTAGTTAAGAAAGAAGAACATGATGAGATTATTAGCTCGTGTTGTGTATTTTATTAGAACATGATCAAAGTGGGTAGGGAAGTTTAACAGAGAATGCTTCCTAACTCAGAATAGTCTGACATCAGTCAGAGTACCCGAAATATAAAATTAAAGTTTGTAAAATGTCAAAATAAAAATTCAAATTTAAATTAAGAACAATTAAATAACCTGGCTTATTGTAATTTATACTTACTTTCAAATTGGTTTTGCATTTTGTTCTTTTTTCTTTCTAAGAAACAGTTTGTAACTGGAAACAAAACCTGGTAAATCGAGTCACTGTCCCTCGTTAGTTTCCAGCTGTTTCCCACATTTGTCCTTTAATAACTTAACATAAAAATAATTCTGTAAGTAACATGCCATTAAGTATCCTATAATGTTTACTGAAGTCCAGGTAACAATTGATGGCAGTATTTAGAGCTGGGGCCAAAATAAATTCCTCAAGAGAGATGGCAGTCAAGGGTCTCAGTGCCCCCTCCCTTAGTCTGCAGTCCAGCAATAGCTGTGTCTTCGTCACGCTGCTGACATCCTGTCTGGACACAGTCTCTCCACCCTGGCTCACTCTCCCAGAAGGCAGTCAAGGAGCCCTGGCCACTGAGTGCCTCACAGGAGAGGCCCCATGGCCAAGCCAGAGAGTCAGTCCTGCAAGAACTGGCAGGGGGAAGGAAGCCAGCTGGTACCCAGGGGGAAAAGCACAGCCTTGGAGCCAGAAACCAATAAACTGGGAGCCCAGTGTAGGATGCAGCCAGAGCAGGTAAAAGTAGGGCAGGAACTTGAAGGGAGCAAGCAGAGGCAGGATGTCATTCTGGCTACAGTGTCTCCAGGTGTCACCTGACATGGGTCAGCCAAGCACAGCTGTACTCTCTGCCTGTACTCCCCCTCCCCCTCAGAGACAGTCAAATACCACAACAGGAAAGACTGGCTCCAGGGTCTACTTCTATATCTGCCTGTTGCCTCAGTCTCATTCCTCCTCTCTCTGTTCCCCTTCTCCCCCATCACCCCTCTTTCACACTCCTGCTGTCTGGCCTCTGGCTCTAGATCATTCTCATCTGAACATTCTGCTGGGACTGGGAGAAGGGACGAGGCAGTGGAACAGTGGAACAGACCTTCTCTTCCCTACTGATGTGTTCTCACCTCCATGTCTGCTGAGATCCTGGCTGAGAGGATAAGTGGACCATTCCTGGAAGTGCGAGACTCCCCAACACCACCAGCCTGGCCGGTGTTACTGGGAAACAAAAGTTAACTCCACTTAGATTCTGGGTAGTCTGAACCTGCTGTGAGTGCTAGGGTGCCGCCCATATCTTCAGAAGTGCCCTTCTCTTGGTCCACTCTCCGCAATGAGCCCATCGTTTCCTGTGAGGTTTAGCAGATTTACTAGGTAGTTACAGCAGGAACACCCTTTGTTTCTTTCCCACGTAGAAGGCCATAAATTCTTCTTAAGATTCCTGAGTTGATCTAGCCCTCTAAGTCATATCTATTTTTTCAGATGAATGTTCAAAATTTTTATTTGCATTGAAGTTAAGCAATTTGCCTTTCCCTGGAAAACCAGAATTTATTCACACTCTATATTTGTTCTGTACATTCTGTGTTAGTATATTTGTTTATTTGTTTAACACGCTATTAAAATTCCCCAGACATTCCTTAAAGCTGACTGTACTATATTGAATCCTTCAATTAAAATAACACATTTACCATACCTGCTTGGATAAACAAAAATATGGACTTATAATGACAAAGACAGTATTGCCTCTCAAATGCATATATGCATCAACTAGGGAAAAAGTGTAACTATAAATCAAAGCAATATTACTAGAATTTAAATCTTAGAGGGAAAAAGATCACTAGGGATTTCATATTTATTTTATACGAAACAATTTGTTTTTTAAATGGCTACATAAAGTATTTAGTCAGTTTTAGAGTAGAAGATATGTTTCTGTAAAATATTTATATTTCTAACAAACCATTTTTCCACATGACAGAAAAGCATAAGGAAATGATATCATTTAAAAGAAACAGATACGTATATAATATGTGACAAACATGTTGAGTAATTATTTCTTTACATATGAGAGGACTAACATTGTAGATTCCATGTGTTTTGCTGTGTTTATTTCCATACATGTACTTATATTTATATTTATGGCTTAAATTATTTTGTAAGTAAAAATATCCTAATTCCAGCACATAGAAGTATTTCTACAACATGAAATAATAAACGATACTTTATTAACTAAAGTATTTCTTTCAAAACTAGAACAAGAATAGTGAATAATGTATTGCTAATCAAAATTAGCATCTTCAAAAAGGCAATCACCTTCATGCGCATTTCAATGATTTCTAGTATAAAAATTCCCCTTCAGGTCTAAAAATTTATTCTGATCTAGAAAATTTTATGTGACAAGTGATTAGAAGGGAAATTATCATGTTTTAATTATTCTGGAAATAAGCTTGAGAAGTTAAAATAGAATAAGCAGATATAGCAATTATTTTCTTAGTTCAAGCAAAACACAGTTTTGCTTTAACCATTTGGATTCTTTCATTCCTGATGACCTGGATGAAAGCTCTGTTCCCTATTGCCTACAAGTGTGTGTGAGTGTTCATATGTACAAGTGTGTGTGTATGTGTATTTCTAAAAGGAAAAATAAGCCTCCCCACCACCAAAAAAAACCCCTTCAAAACCAAATGTAACTGTAATCTATAGAGGAGAAGAAACCTTGCCATGTCAGTGTTGCTCCTTGTGAACTCAGTGATACAGATTTTGCTTCTTCTTCAAGCTTCTCTGCCCCATCATCCAGGAGACATGTGTGACTCTCTAGTTTCCCTCCCAAGATTGAAATGCTCCCAAATCATCCAACACAGACAAGTGTCCACTTTAGTGTCAACCATCCCAGAGATGTTGCTACCACAATCACTTCTGACAGCTTTTTTTGTCACCCAGGTAACCTCGTAATTGTCAAGGGGAGCGTTTCCTAGTTTCCTGCGTGGTTATTCTAGTTTAGTCAATGAGAATAACAATTCAACCTGGCAAGCATTTGTTGAGGTAGCAGAGAGGAAAAAACATTTTGTAACACTTTAATTTCCCAGGTTTCCTAGGTGGTTGGCCACCTGGAGTGGTGATGTGCCACTACTTCCCACTTTCATTATTTCCCCTTTTTTCTCTCTCTGTAGCTCTTACTCCACACAGGCCCACTGATTTTTCTCTGAATGCCCCGTTCACAGCCTTACCCATTTCCTAGATCAGACCAAGTTCAAAACATGAAGTGCTTTAGAGGCCTCAGACTCGTTCACACCCCACCCCAGCCCTGCCTCATCCATGGGGCACGGTGCTGTGTCTTCTCCGCTGCTGGGCTGGCGAGGACACAGGATGTGAACACTGATCGCTGAGCTGCATATTTTGTCTCAAGCCACCCAGGCTGCTAAACTCACCAAGGACAGTTGTAACAGCATCATTCAAGAAGTAGGACCTTCTAAATCCTGAAGTCTAGTGCCCAACCCTAGCCCTGAGACTGACGTGTCATTTACTAGCTAAGGTTGGACCATCCCAATAGTGAATTCCTTAATGGACTTACTAGTATCATCCATTCATTCCACCTTCCTATTGGTACTTTATCTTAAATTACTGGCATGGCGATTAGAGACCGCTGGGCTCTTAGACCTATCTTTTTGCAAATCTCCACCATAATCATTAGTCCAATCTTGCCATAATTTCACACAATGCTACACACACTCCCCACTGTCCCCCACCCCAACATCCCTCCTGCCCAGGACCTGTCCTATCCTCTTAGGTAGGTCTACCACCAAGCTGCAATTTCTCAGCCCTTTCCAGACCATCTGCATGGCAGAACTCTCTCTCTATGTTCTATCAATATCGACCTAAAAGACTATATAGTTAGGGGGAAAAGATCAGGATAGACAGTAGTAGGTATAGCACAGTACATTTTGTGTAAAAGTAGAGTGTTACAATATATAGATATATACTTGTAAATGCATTAAGAAACTGTAAAAGAATACATGGAAAACCAACAATTCATTGCCTGTGATGGGCAGGAGGAAATGAGGATATAGGGGACCAAGGTACCGTCATCACCAGATGTAGCAGGAAATCAAAGAGTGATTTATTTTTCTTTCCACCCCAAGCATATGTGTTGTCTTTCTTTGAGGTAGTGACTGTGGGTGCTGTTTATTTACATATTGTATAAATAAACAAATAAATAAATATCAGCTAGTTCATTTTTTGTATTAACCCAAACTAGGCGGCTTTGTCTTTAGTTGGGTTTTAAGAGTTTTTTAAAGAGTGTAGTAATACATTTATTAATTTTTCTTCCAAATGTCATTTGCTTGCTGTAAAAACTTCCAACAGTACTGAAACATACAAAATAAAGACAAATTTTCTCTTCACCCTTGGAGGTAACTAGTTTGGTATCTGTCCTTTCAGACTCTGTCCCTGTGCATCTGTACAAACAAGTCCACTGATGCTACCAACGGGACCATATGCTGCATGTAATTCTCCAACTTGGGTTTTTTTTTTTACCAATCTTTATGGACATTTAAGTTGTTTCCACTTTCTTTTATAAACAATGCTCTCTTTGTGGGGTTTTTTTTTTTTGGTCAGTATTTCTGTGTGATAATTTCCCTAGAAATTGAATTAACTGAATCAAAACTGAATCAAAAGCACATTTACTTCTCAGTGCTAGAGGGCTGAGTGCTACCACAAAAATTTTTTAATCAACCTAAGTTCACAAACACATTGAATGAATGTGCCTATTTTTCTACCACTTTAATGCGTGTTGTGTGTAATTAATATTTTTCATTTTGCCAATCTTTTGGTATGTTGCTTGTTAAATTCGCAGTTCTTTTTTTTTAAGATTTTATTTATTATTTATTTTTAGAGAGGGAAGGGAGGGAGAAAGAGAGAGAGAGAGAGAAACATCAATGTGCGGTTGCTGGGGGCTGTGGCCTGCAACCCAGGCATGTGCCCTGACTGGGAATCGAACCTGAAATGCTTTGGTTCGCAGCCCGTGCTCAATCCACTGAGCTACGCCAGCCAGGGCCAGATTTGCAGTTCTTTAAGTAAGAGTGAGGTTGAACTCTTTTTTTATGTTTATTGGCCATTTGTATTCCTTCAGTGAATTATCTTTTCATGCATTTTGCTCATTTTTTTGTTGGGTTGTTTGTCTAGTTGAAGATATTGTGACAAAGTGATAACCATTGGTATTCAGAATTGATAAAAAATGTGGTTTTCTATGGGACTTATAATCTTCTCTGTACTCTTTTTCTTTTTGAATGACTTAGTGTTCTGGTATTCAAGCAGGGGTAAATTTGCTGTGTGGTTGGGGTGGGGGGTGGGGGGCGGGGACTGTTAGGTAGTAGAAAACCGAAATGCTGCTCTGCCCTCACTACTGAGGAGTACCAGAGGAGGTGGGCGGGGAGCAGGAGAGGGACTTTGGGAATCACCGTTTTGGTCACTCATACAATGAGGTTAAATGAAGGGCTCAGAAGAGTAACCAGCATGCCCTTGCCTCTCACTCACCCCAGTTCTGTTCCTGCATATCTTTCAGTCCCTTTTTTCAAATAAATTTCTTGCACTTACTATTAAAAATATTTTCAACAGTCTCAGATTCAAAGCATCCAGGACTGAAAACATTTAAATGAAGTCCTGTGGGAGTCTGTTTCCAGCTCCAGTCAAGAGACATCCATTTCTTTCAGGAGTACTCAAGCGGTGACCATTATGACCAACACGCCTGTCTTGCTGGAAGGGATCACTTATGGTAGTAAAGCTCAGAGCATCTACAAAGCTCTATAGAAGTACTAATTACTGTTATTGTTCTTGGACATCCTTATATTCCAAGCTGAATTCCTACCAGCTAATGCGGTACAGGGGGAAATTAAAGCTCTTGTGACTTCATCCCCATAATAAAGAGGAGTCTCTGGCCAGTGATGCTCATTTGTTTTCCTGAGGACCTCAAGAGAGGATCACATCGTCATGTCAGCTGGAGGGATGAAAAATTAGGGGCTTGTCTTCCTTTGAATTGATGAAGGATTTTAAAAAATTATAATAGACTGTTGGCTTTGGTGAAATCCCTCATTGGGGATCCTTTTTTCTGCCAATAGCAAGGCCCCTGGCCGCACTCTGACGACATTTGAGCCCATTGGAACTGTATCTGGCTGTGTATGTAGCTCTGGACATTCCATTTCTTCTGCAGTATTGATCATTCTCTCTTGAGGAAAATTGGAAGACTTGTCCAACTCAGAACCTTGATGGGGGGTCAAACCTGCTGCAGATGTGGCTGTGGCAGGTGTCACGGCTGTGCCAACAACCGTAGCAGGAGTGTTGACCCTCGGAATAGGTGTCCTGACTCCCGGAACAGAAATGAAAACTCCAGAAACAGGTTCCATGATCGGGATTTTGAGGTAAATCCTTGCTGAGGGAATCCTTCTGAGTCACTGATTTGTCCAGTGTCTCTTTAAGAATGTTTGAGAATGAGGTACATTGCTGTGAATGAATCATTTTCTAGTACTATTATGCAAGGCTAATGCCATTTTAGTCTCATATATTTGAAAGTGTTCTGGGCACTACTTATAAATATATTCACTTACCTTTTTTCTGAGTGTTAAACAGGGTTTGGGGTTGTTTTTTCTTTTATTTTTTGTTTTGTTTGTTTATTTGTTTTTGTGTATGGTTAGAGCTTAACTAACAAAGTAAGTGACAGTGAAGGTAGCTCCTGCTAGGTACTGTGGAGCTCACAGGGTCCTCTGAGGCTGCAGCAGGGGGAAGGGATGAGTGGGAAGCTGGATGAAGCAGGAGTTCAGGCTCGTAAGTGTCACGCCATGTAGTCACTTAGAAAAGCTCACTTGTTTCTGTTTTCTACTTATGGCTGAACTGTGTACAATTTCCTTTGAAAAAAATGTTTTACTGCTGAAAAAATCATGAAAGTATCCAGACGAGATTTTGTATAACATTCTTTCACCTCTAACATCTATAATTTTATGTAACACTTTAATTAATTAATCTTATTGTCATAATGCCTTTAAAAAATAAACTTTAGCACTTGGCTCTCACTAACTTATCATTTGTATGTGACCCCCACCCCGCAGCAGGCTCTTCTCTTTGTTTTTGCCTAGCCGACTTGTCCAGTACATCTTGTAGTTAACCTGAATAAGCTGCTTGTCCCTATTGAATTTCCTTTGGTTTGTAGAATCACTCTTCACATTCATGAACTGTGTTGAAATTTAATTCATATTTTTCTGAGCATTAGCAACCTTGAACATCTGCTTTCATCCATAAATCTGGTGAGGATATTCTTGGTCACTTCCTCTAATCATTTATAAAGGTACTGAATGGAATGATAATCAAGTTGGAATTATTGGGGGTGGTGGTCAGAATATCAATAAACTGATATTCTGACTTTCCTATTTTGCTAGCAGATCTTGCAGTGAGTTGTCTTTTCCACCTTCATTTTTTTAAGGAGCAAATATTTGAAACAGCCGATATTTTCAAGGTTGTGAGTAAATATTTATTGACTGTCATCCAAAGTACTAAATGGAACATCACATATTTTGAAGCATCAATAGTATTGAAGGAATGAGTAGGTAGATTACAGGATAAAAGGAAGTACTAGAAGGTCAAAGTGCACAGAATAATGGAAGGAATTCAGATACCCATGTGCTCAGCATTTATCCAGAGCTCATTAGGTCCCTAGTGCTTCTGCAATTTTAATGCTAACATTCTGCCAGTGGCTTATCCTTTGTTCCTTATGTTTGGTATATGTGCTGTTTATTTTTTCATTTCATGTTTGCTAATGAGGTACCTTGGGAGTTTTTCTTTCAGCAAAAATAGAAGGCAATGAAAGCAGGCTTGTTGGCGGTACACTGACTAACTCAGCCACACAAGTACCAACTTGTGTGACCCGAAAACAAGCCTAAAAGTAACGACAAACTATTAAATAATTTTAGTTGAGACTAAAAAAGATACAGTATATCAGTTACTTTTGATTTTATGTTGTTGTAGCTTGTAATTAAGAAAGGCATCAGAATCAAGGTGATGGATACTCAAGGGGAGAACTCAAGGGGAGAAATTAACCAAAGTGGAATGTGTTTGGTTAGAAAGAATGGAACAAAAAGGAACCTTAGGAAGTAGAATTTCTTTCAGGAATAAATGTAAGGTGGGATTCAATTTTCAAATACAGACAGAGAAATTGTGAGGTCTTGAGCAAAGAAGCATTCATGATGAATGAAACATTTCAGAGGTTGTGGCACTGATAATCCTGGTGTGATGGAAGGTGGGCAGGGTATAAGGAAATAGAAAGCTCTGGGTGCAGATGGAGATCGGAGTCTCAGAATTGCCAAAAGGGCGATTAGAACAGTACGGGCTTGTGTTAAGGTAGAAGCTGTAGAATGGGCTGAAGTCACAGTTCTGATTATAGAGTACATTTAGAGGCAAAGTAAATGGAATGAAAATATTTTAACATTTTTAGTTTAGGAGGCTAGAAAAATGATGTTCCTGATGACAAATGAAATTTTTCAGAAAAAGAGACCTCTTGCAAGGAAAACTGATTTGTTCTTTTTAGAAAATGTTGACTTTGAAGTAGTAACTTGAAAACCGGGGGAAAGTTTCAGATGAACAGAGAGAGCAGTGTGGTGAAATAGATTTGAGATCGTATCAGAACCGAGCAGAATCTGAAAACGTCACAGGTTTTTCTTTTCTTTCCTTCCTTCTTTTCTTCTTTCCTTTTTTCTTTCTTGTAAATTGACATCAAAACTCATTTGACAACAAAACCTGATCTGAACTTTCATGAGGCAATTTACTCTCTTTAATTATCTCTCTCAGAGTGCATTATACATACTTGCTGAAGAACTGTGAATACATTATGGTATATGTGCCCATTACCTTTCCAAAATCTGAAGCTTCCTACTTTTAAAATACTTCTAGTCCCAATGGCTTTCCTAGGGATGGTAGACCTGTAGTGAGTTTAGAGGAGAATGCCAGGGAGAGGCCTTACACAATCATACATACCTGAGAGTCACCCACATGTACTCAGTGCCTGACGGGAGACATAACAAATGATTAAACTTAAAAAGACATAATTCACACAAGTAAAAGGTAAGAAATAAAAGAGGAAATTAGCAAGTAGGTAAGTTGACAAGGATACTGGATTTGACAAAAAGAACAATGTTGAATTTATACAGTTCCTGAAGGTCGTGGGAGTGGAGAAAGGTGGGCACTGGGAATCGGAGACGGGATGCAGGCTGGGTGGGGGAGAGGCAGAGACTTCCACAGAGGGAAGCGCTGCTCATTAAGATGGGACAAACGAGGCAGTTTCAGAAGTAGAAAAGACAAGCAAGGACAATCTAGAGTGCTTCAGAAGGGGGAGCCATCTGGGAGTATAAACTGGTTCACAGGCAGATCTTGAGCACAGGTGGACCATGGTTTCGGAGAAGAGGAGAGACACATATTCTCAAACGAAGAGAAAGTGCCAGAATGTGAAGTTGACACAAGAAGGAATTCACACCAAAGAGTTTTACTTTTCTTTGTAGAGAAAGAAATACAGTACTAACCAAAAAATGGGTCTGGGAGAGAATGGGCAACTGTTAAGAGCGAGTTTTGGAGTAACCACTGACAAAAGAAAGGCAGGAATTCAACAGGAAACTGAAGGATGTAGATAAGGACAGGATGAGTTAACAACCACCTTAAGTCTACCATCCAGATGTGGGCAAAGTCCTGTTCGGCCATGACTCTCTTGTTCTTGCTCTTGGGATATTATTTTACTCTCCCAGCAGACATGAAGATGTGGCACATAAAATGACGCACACAAAATGATCATTTGCCATTAGTTTTCCCAATAATGAGCAAGTAGTTATCCCAGGACTGTTTAAGGTTAGAACTGCCGTACTGTGATAGTCCCCTAATGGTCTGCCTCGTTTGCATTCTTACCCCTACAGTTCTTTCTGCATAGAACCATCTTTTAGACCTAAATCAGATGCTACTACTTCTCTGCTTGTACCTCTCCAATGGCTTCCCATCACACAAGAAAAACATGTAGTTTTTACATGGGTTTAAGGCCCTTTGTGAGCTGGCCCCTACCTACCTCACCACCTGCCCCCTGCTCTGCCTCAGCCACACCAGAGCAGTTACTTAAACATGCCAACTCTTTCTTGCCTCGAGAATTTTGCACTACCTGTTTACTGGCCTGGACTGCTGTTCCCCAGTCCTCATGGGACTGATTCTTTCTTGTCCTTCACATCTTAGCTTTAAGTCACCTCTGCAGAAAGGCCACTCAGTCACTATCATCTGAAACTGCATGAATTAGCTGCATGGTACATATTACTATATATTTTACTGCTTCTTTGTTTATTGTTTGTCTTTCTCCCCTACAATGTAAACTCCATGAAATGGAGATTTTTGTATTTTCGCTGCGGTATCACCATTCCTAGTACAGTGTCTGCCACATAGTAGGTGCTCAATAAATGTGTATTGAATGAATGAATGAATGTTTCTCTGTACCTTTTACTTTCAACTTAATTTCCTTAACCATTTTATTTCTCAATGACTACTTAGTATTTAGTAGGTATTCAGCAGTTCAATTTTTTAAAATTTGGTTTGACTTATTCATTTCAATTTGACACAGTAAGTACAGAACATTGCTGCTCTATTCTATAGTTTCATAAGTGATGGGATTAGCCATGCCTGCAATGTTGCCTAGGCAGCCAATCCCCAAACCTGCTTGTTCTCCTGTGCCATGACTCCCATCCACTGTCCCAATTAATGGCATTAAAAGAAAAAAAATTGTTTACATAACAGAAAGTCAGTATTTTGGGTTAGGAACCAGTTTTATAACAAACAGCTTAGGCAGCTCCACCTCCAGGCCCACGGAGCCCCCCTGTATTGCGATGGTAAGCTGTCCCTTTCATCGGTGGGGAAGGAGCAGCACCTCTGCTGGGCACTCACACTGTGAGGCCAAGTCCTGGACTGTTCCTCAAGGACAGGAAGCTCTTTCCCGGGTGTTGGTGCAGCCACTCCTTCCGGCCTGCCCAGCAACAGCCTGGCAAACACAATGCCCTGGAACACACACCCAGGGGAACTGAACTGACTAAAAGCTGGCCATAGGTAAGGAATTAAATTAAAAAATAATAATTCTGCAATATTAAAAAGATGAACCTAGATAGGGAATCCAAAAAGCAAGTGTATAATTATAAAAATGAAACAGTGTGGGTCTACTTAGACCACCTTCCTCAGAATGATCGACAGTTTAACTGGGCTCTCACAGAATAATTATGTGTCACTCCTAAAGGGACATATTACCTGCCTATACCATGAAGCGTCTTTATACTTAGCACTGTGTAATTATTAATTAGCGCAAGCATAAGCCCCTGAGTAGGTATCATTATCTCTGTTTTGCAAACAGGGAAAAAGCAAGGGTGTTGGTGCCCAGACTCCAAGCCATGTGCTGCTGGGCTCAATAAAGAATCCTGGAGTTCCTGACTCTCTGCCTGAACTTGGGTTTCCTGCACTGCTGAATCACTAGGTTATATTATTGACATGGCCAAATGCGAATGACCCGAATACGTGTTTGGGTTCTTCTGGCAGTATTTCAGTCCCACCCCTGTGGTTTTCTACATGAAAGGAGACTGCTCTCTGTTGGCAAGGTTGGAGGCTGGACGAGAGGAACTACAAAGGGGGAGGATGGCATGGTAAAATAGAAGGGAGATGCATCCCATGATTTCTAGTCTTTAGACAGAAGTTACCCGACCTTAGCTCTCTGAGACCGTCTCTTAAGTCTGAAGGATATGTGAGTCTTCAAGGAGCAGGGCTGAACTTGCAATTTGGCCTCCCCTTACAGAATGTTTCCAGTAAATCTAAAAGCAAAATTCAGACTAATCCTGTCCTTAAAGGAAGTATTCTAGCACCAGGAATGTCAGAACAAAGAGCTCTGAAAACAAAGAGAAGATCCATTAACGTGTGGGTCTTCTTTACTATTTACATTTCCACAAGATTATATCTATTTTACTCTTTACTATAATTGTTCATACCAACCCAGAAGCCTTTCTGCACCAGATGGGTAAAGAAGTACCTAGGGGTTAATTTCTGGAACATCATACCCCAAGAAGAGTCTTCCGAAAGAATGCGTGACACAATCTCTTAATGCAGGTTACTCTTTCAAGGAGTCTGTACACTAACAGCCAGGTGACAAGCAGGGTGTGGGTCCTCCTGGGAGTGAGGAGGCAGCCTCTGGGCTACTTCCATTCTCCTGGCCTCCTGCATTGCCAAAGCGTGTTAAAGCCCTATTAAGCACTCTTTCTGCCAGACACTCATAAAAGAAAAAGAGTCCTATTTATTTGCATGTCATTGACAAAAAGGATAGAATAAACAGAAATGGATCATTGAATAGACAAAAAAAAAAGACTCTCGCCCCCTGTCCCTTATCTTTGGTCTGGTTTAGGGAGAGAAGTTTAACTGTAATTCTCAAAACATTTATTTTCAACAGAGCGGGCTGATCAGTAAAAAGTTCACTGATTCAGGATATTTTTAAGAAAAACATTTACTCTCTGAACACTAGGCATATCAGTATGGCTTTGGCTTCTCTTTTGCAAGGAAGAAAAAAGATCACAGTATGCTATGAAAAATTTTGTAAATATAAACTGATACCTGCTTTACTCTTCTACTGAGAAGTGGAATTTGGAAAAAAATCTTTGAAGTAATATTTTTTCTTCAAAGATTAATTAGAATAAGAATTGATTTTTGTTGAATTATTTTTAAGTTAAATCAGAGAGTCTTGTGAACACTAAGTATATGTTTCTGTGGAAATATAAATCACTTAAAAATATTTAAGTGATTGGAGGACTGGATGTCTACAGTTGAATTGTAATACTTTGTTGTCTGGAACTTTGGAAAGTGAGTTGTTTAGGCAACTGAATTTTATAGATGAATTAATGTCTCCCGTGTAGGTAAGAAAGTTTAAAAATGTTACTGGTTTGAATTAAAAAGGCTATCTAAATACATGTTTATTTATTTTTCTATTTTTTTAAAAAATAGAATATGCTAAACATTATTTAGCTTCTTCTTGATGAAGCATGATTATTATGGATTACAGCTTTTTTATGGACATATAGTTATGTTCTCAGAGCTCATTAAAGTATATGTTCTATCTGCTATTACAGTAAATTATCACTTCTGTGTTATTCTTAATAGTTTTTTTCTAGAAGTTTCCTCCTCATTACCTGCCCCTTTATTTTTTTACTGTTTCACTGTATACTTTCAAAAAGTCTTTAAAAAATTTAGTGTTTCAATTAGCTCTATGTTTGGAAGTCAGCTAACAATGTTTGTTCAAATGCGTAAAGGAGGAGTAATGGGCTTGAAATGAGTCCAAAGGTATCCTCTCTAACCCTAACTGTCTTACACTTAAAATATTTGTAACATATGCATAAATAATAGCATAATGCACAAAAATAGAGTAATGGACCGCACCATTCCTGTTCACACTTATACGTCATTCCGTTTCAACAATTACCAACTTCTGTGCAGTCGTATTTCCTCTGTTCATCCTCTGCTATTTCACTTTTTAGCTGGATTAAAAGCCAGTCCCAACTTCAATATGAACTCATGTTTAGCTTAATATAGATACAGATGGCTACATACAGAAATATTCAGACATATTTGTATACACACCGCATAGTTATATTTCCTTGCTTTATCAGTTGAGGAAACCTAGAAGCAATGACAGCCCAGCAGGAATGAGGATACCTAGAAACTAGACCTTGGTTTCCAATACCATTCTCTATAAAATGAATCAGGGCTATTTGGAAAATGGCTGCTTTTAGGACTGGAGGGCAAAATGTACAAGATGAGCCTGGAGTGTCTTGTAGTGCCATATAGAAAAAAATGCCAAACATGCAAAAAAACACAATGATGGAGATATGCCAAAGGATCTGGGGGCTGACTGAAATAGCTCCCGACAGCCAAAACTAGGACAATTTGAGCAGCAATGTAAATAAAGAAGCACGTATAAAATAAATATCCTTGAGTCCACATCGACAGAAATAAATGATTGAATAGATAGACAGATAAACAGAGAAACAAATCTCCTATGCAGAAGAATTCCAAATAATTTATATAGATGCACCCTTAAGGAGAGAGGAGCATAACACCCCCACTCCTTAAGTATGAGCTCTACATAATAACTTCCTTCCAAAAAGTACAGTGTGGGAAGAGGATAAAAGAGTAACTTTACAGTGGAGATATTTGACAAACACTACCAAGGTCAACATCAACACCCATGAATCATGTTGATGGTGTGTAGCCTTGATGTAATAATATACTGTCATGAAAATCACATTGGCTTCTGTGCTCTTCTTCCCTAAAATCCATAATCCCTGTCAAGTCATGAGAACACAAGGCAAATTTCAATAGAAGCTCATTTTACAAAATATCTGATCCGTACTTCTCAAAACTGTGAAGGTCATCCAACTGGTGAAAGTCTAAGAAATGCTCACAGCCAAGAGGAGTCTAAAGAGGTATGACACTAAATGTCACATAGTATCCTGGAGGGATCCTGGGACAAAGAAGGAGTATTAGTTCATCTGAAGCTGAATAAAATATGCACTTCAGTTCATGATAATGTATCAATATGCGTTCATTCATTGTAATGTAAGATGTTAAATAATAAGAAAAACTGAATGTGGCATGTATGGAAAATTTCTTAATTGTTTTCTCAATATTTCTGTAAATCTAAAACTTTTCTAAAATACAAAATCTACTAGACTAAAAAAAGTGAATCCCAGGCATATCATTTTTTCCCATAAAAACATCACTATATATAGCTAATAAACTAAAAAAAAGAATGCCATTATCACACTAAATAAATCATTGATAATTATTTAATTTTATCAAATATCCTGTATTCTAATTTCTTTGATTATCTAAGTATATTTTCACAGTTGCTTCATTGAAATTGGCATCAAAACCAAATCTGCACATTTGGTTAATGTGTCTCGTAAGCCTCTTTTAATCTGTAAGTTCCTATTCCCTCTTATTTTTGTTGCCATTTATTTGTTGAAGAAATTAAGTCACTTTTCTGTAGAATTTTCCACTTTCTGACTTTGGTTTTATCTTCATGGTGACACTTAACACTTTCCTCCATCCTCAGTACAACTGGCATTTAAAAACCTGATAATTTGATCTTGATTAGATTATTTTGGCAAAAAATATTTCACAAGGTGGTGCTTTATACATATTTACACTTTGTACTATTACCCACATTACACATTGTATATGGTCTCTCTCTTTTATGATGTAAAGATTGATGTTCCCATCTTGACCCATCCTTATAAAGCCTTTCACCTGTGTTAGCGGCCTGGGTGCCTGTTGCCTGGATGCATGAACTCATTTCATTTATGGCCTGAAATTTTTCTGTTAGAACAACTTTCCCACATCAACTAGTTTGTTACTCTAAAAACAGTTCATAACAGAGACAGGATAAATGCTTGATACCCCCCTCCCCCATTATTCAACAGTTTTCAAAATAATGATTTGATACTTTAGAAACTTCTAAATGTGACTGACTAGTTTCATATTTGTTGTCTCTGCTGTGATTGGAACTATGTGAAAATTATGTTAAGAGAAAATGAAAAATGAAAAGCATGGATTTATTAGGTTTATGCCACAATGATGGACTTTGTATCTTTAGAAGTTTATGTAAAACTGTCAAGAAAGTCATTCCAGAGCAGGGAAGTACCAGGAAAGAATTACATATCCAGCAAGAGTGCCCATCCCCGGAGGATTTAAGGCACAGGTAAGAAAGAAGAGAGCTGAGAGAGAGGATCAGATCATGGATACAGCAGAAGTGAATTTTCAAGAACAGGGGAAAACAGGAAAAAGAAAGAGAGAGTGATACATACAGTGGAGAGAATGTCATAAATAGTATTTATGTAATTATTGTTACAGAATACTCCAGTAACATTGTTAATTGCTGACCGAGACAACCTCTATTGTGCTATTCCTTTCTTGGGTTCCTTATTTACTCTGAATTCTAACTAAAAATTATCAGAATAAGATTGGGTCTTTTTTCTTGACTTTTTTTTTTCACTTTTGTGCTACATAAGAAGACTTTTCTGGACATGTAACTTTAAAACTCATGTTGCTCTGTTGTCATCTTCTGCACCAACCAGGAAATAGGCTTCTCCTACATAAACTGAGATGAACACGTATTTACTTATTCACTAAGGAATCAAATTCATGAGGAGTTTACGTATGATTATATCTGTTTAAGAAGAGCACTGCTTACTTAGAAAAGATGGAGGATGTGATTACATTTGTCAAACTAACCATGACTCAGAAGCTAACTTGAACAAGGATTGAAAATTTGAAAGAAAAAAACACACAAAACAAAAAGACAAAAGAAACTATCTTGCTGTTCATTAAGTAACAGAAGTAATATATTTGTTGTCTTTTTTAAAAATATACATTCTGATGTTGTCGGTTTTAATGTTACACCTTTCCAATGTGTTTTTTAATAGTTTATTTTTTATTGTATTTTTCCATTACCACCATTTATCCACCTCATAGACTCTTCCATCTCCCCCCCCACCCCCAACTCCACAATCACCACACTGTTTTCTGTGTCCATGAGTCCTTTTCCATTTTGCTCAATCCCTCCACCCCCTAAACCAGCCCAAGAGCTGTCAGCCTCCTCTTTATTTATAAGTCTGTCTCTTTTTCACTTATTAGTTCAGTTTATTCATTAGATTCCACCTAAGAGTGAAAAATAGTAGGGTATTTTTCTTTCTGTGACTGGCTTATTTCACTTAGCATAATATTCTCCAGGTCCACCCATACTGTCTCAAAGAGTAAAATTTTCCTCTTTTTTATGGCTAAGTAGAATTCCATTGTGCAAATGTCCCATAGTTCTTTTACCCACTCATCTCCTGATGGACACTTGGGCTGTTTCCATATCTTGGCCTTTGTAAATAATGCTGTAATGAACATAGGGGTGCTTATGCTCTTTTGATTTAGTGTTTTGGGTTTCTTTGGATAAATCCCCAGAAGTGGAATCACTGGGTTATAAAAAAAAGCAGTTCCATTTTTAATTTTTTGAGGTAACTCCATATTGCTTTCCACAGTGGCTTTACCAATCAGCATTCCCACCAACAGTGCATAAGGGTTCCCCTTTCTCCCCATCCTCACCAGCACTTGTTTGTTGATTTATTAATGATAGCCATTTGGAGAGGTCCTAGGTGGCATCTCATTGTGGTTTTAATTTGCATTTCTCTGATGATAAATGACACTGGACGTCTTTTCATATGTCAATTGGCCGTCTCTATGTCCTCTTTGGAGAAGTGTCTATTCAGGTCCTTTGCCCATTTTTAAATTTGATTGTTTGTTTTCTTGGTGTTGAGTTTTATAAGTTCTTTTTTTTTTAAGGTTTTATTTATTTATTTTTAGACAGAGGGAATGGGAGGAAGAAAGAGGGAGAAAAACATCAATGTGTGGTTGCCTCTTGTGTACCCCCAACTGGGGACCTGGCCCACAACCCAGGTATGTGCCCTGATTGGGAATTGAACCAGTGACCTTTTGGTTTGCAGGCCAGTGTTCAATCCATTGAGTCACACCAGCCAGGGCTGAGTTTTGTAAGTTCTTTATAAATTTTGGATATTAACCCCTTATCAGATGTATCGGCGAATATGCTCTCCCATTCTGTGAGTTGTCTTTTTATTTTGTTGATGGTTTCCTTTGCTTTGCAAAAACACTTTAGTTTGATGTAGTCCCATTTGTTTATTTTTCCTTTGTTTCCTTTGTCTGAGGAGATATATCAGAAAAAAATATTGTTATAAGAAATGTTTGATATTTTACTTCCTATGTTTTCTTCCAGGATGTTTATGGTTTTGAGTCTAACATTTAATCCTTTAATCCATTTGAGTTTTTTTGTGTGTGTGGTGTAATAAGGTGGTCAACCTTCATTTTTCTGCATTTGTCTGTACAACTTTTCCAACACCATTTATTGAATAAACTGTCTTTAGCCCATTGTATGTGCTTGCCTCCTGTCAAATATTCATTGACAATAAGGATGTGGGTTTATTTCTGGGCTCTCTATTCTGTTCCATTGATCTATGTGTCTGTTTTTATGCCAGTACCATATGGTTTTGATTACTATGGCCTTATACTATAGTTTGATTTTAGGTAGCATTATTCCTCCAACTTTTTTTTTTTCTGAAGATTGCTGTTGCTATTTGAGGTCTTTTGTGGCTCCATATAAATATTTGGAATATTTGTACTAGTTCTGTGAAATATGTCATTAGTGTCTTGATAGGAATTGCATTGAATCTATAGATTGCTTTGGGCAGTATGGACATTTTAATGATGTTAGTTCTTCCTATGCATGAACACAATATTTGGATCTCCATTTATTTGTATCTTCCTCAGTTTCTTTCTTCAGTGTCTTATAATTTTCTGAATACAGATCTTTTATATTCTTGACTAAATTTACTCCTAGGTATTTTATTCTTTTTGAAGCAATTGTGAATGGGATTGTTTTCTTAATTTCCCTTTCTGTTAGTTCATTATTGGTATATTAAAATGCAACTGATTTCCAGATGTTAATTTTGTGTCCTACTTTACTGAAATCATTTATCAGTTCTAGTATTTTCTCAGTGGAATCTTTAGGATTCCCTGTATTTTCTATGAATAATGACAATTTTCCTTCCTTCTTTTCCAATTTGGATGCCTTTTATTTCTTCTTCTTGTCTGATCAGTATGGCTAGGACTTCCAATGCTATGTTGAATAAGAGAGGTGAAAGCAGATATCCCTGTTTTGTTCCCAATCTTAAAGGGAACATTTGTAGGTTTTACCCATTGAGTATGATGCTGGCAGTGGGTTTCTCATACATGAACTTTATTACATTTAGGTATGTTCCCTTTATTCCCACTTTACTGAGAGTTTTTATTATAAATGGTGCTAGATTTTATCAAGGGTTTTTTCTGCATCTGTTGATATAATCATGTGCTTTTTATCCCTCATTTTGTTTATGTGATGTATCATGTTTATTGATTTGAGAATGTTGTACCAACCTTACATCCCCAGAATACATCCCACTTGATCATGGTATAAGATCTTTTGATGTATTGCTGTATTCAGTTGGCTAATATTTTGTTGATGATTTATATTTATCAGGGATAGATTTAGCTGTACATTCTATAGCATCTATATTTATCAGGGATATTGGCTTATAATTATCTTTTTTCTGGAGTATTGTTATCTGGTTTTGGAATTAGGATAATGCTGGCCTCATAAAATTAGCATGGGAGGCTTCCTCCCTCTTGACTTTTTGGAATAGTTTGAGAAGGAGAGGTGTTAGTTCTTCTTGGAATGTTTGGTAAAGTTCACCTATGAAGTCATCCAGTCCAGGGCTTTTGTTTGTTGGTAGCTTTGTGATCACTGCTTCATTTTCACTAAGTGTAACCTATTTGTTCAGATTCTTTGCTTCTTCCTGATTTAGTTCTGGAAAACTGTACATTTCTAGGAATTTACCTACTTTGTCCAGGTTGTCCAATTTGTTGGCATATAGTTGTTCAAAATATTTTCTTACAATCCTTTATATTTCTTTGATGTTAGTTATTATTTCTCCTCTTTCATTTCTGATTTTATATATTTGGGTCCTCTCTCTTTTTTTTTTTGATAAGTCTGGTTAAACGTTTGTGAATCTTGTTTAAGTTTTCAAAGAACCAGCTCATTGTATTCATTAATCTTTTGTATCATTTTTTAGACTATTTCATTTTTCTCTGTTCTGATCTTTATTATTTTCATCTTTCTACTCACTTTGGGCTTTGTTGCTCTTTTTCAAGTTCCTTTAAGAGTGAAGTTAGATTGTTTATTTGAGCTTTCTCTTGATTATTGAGATAGGCCTATAATGCTATGAATTTCCCTTTTAGGATTGCTTTCCCAATGTCCCACAGGGTTTATATTGTGTTCTCAGTTTCATTTGTTTCAGTGTATCTTTTGATTTTTTCCTTGATCTTGTTATTGACCCATTCATTGTTTAATAATATGTTATTTAGCTTCCATGTCTTTGTGTATTTTTTCAGTTTTTATCTTGTGATTGATTTCTAGTTTCATAGCATTATGGTCAGAGAAGATGGTTGATATGATTGCAATCTTAAGTTTATTGAGACTCGTTTTATGTCCTAACATTTGATCTATTCTAGAAACTGCTCCGTGTGCACTTGAAAAGAATGTATATTCTGCTGCTTTGGGGTGAAATGCTCTGAAGATGTCAATTAAATCAATTTGATCTAGTGTGTGATTTAAGGCCGCTGTCTCCTTGTTGATTTCCTGACTGGAAGAGCTATCTACTGAAGTCAATGGGGTGTTAAAATCCCTGATTATGACTGTATTTCTTTTTTTTTTAAGATTTTATTTATTTATTTTTAGAGAAAGGGGAAGGGAGGAAGAAAAAGAGGAAGAACAACATCAGTGTGTGGTTGCCTCTCACGTGCCCCCTACTGGGGACCTGGCCCACAACCCAGACATGTACCCTGACTGAAGATCGAACCAGAAACCCTTTGGTTTGCAGGCCAGAGCTTAATCCACTGAGCCACACCAGCCAGGGCTATGACTGTATTTCTATCCACCTCTCCCTTTAAATCCATCAAGATTTGTTCACATATTTAGGTGCTCCTATGTTGGGTGTGTAAATATTTACTAGGGTTATATACTCTTTTTGGATTGTTCTCTTTATCATTATGTAATGTCCCTCTTTGTCTCTTCCTAGCCTTAGTTTTAAAGTCTATTTTGTCATAAGTATTGCTACCCCAACTTTTTTTCCCTTTCCATTTGTGTAGAATATCTTTTTCCATCCTTTTACTTTTAGTCTGTGTATATCTTTTGTTCTGAGATGGGTCTCTTGAAGACAACATATATATGGGTTTTGTTTTCTTATCCATTCAGCTACCATATTTTTTTTATTAAAGCATTTAAAACATTTACTTTTAAAGTGGTTATTGAAAAATACATATATTTATTGCTATTTTATTTTTAACTATTTTCCTCAGTCATTGTCTCCTTCTCCTCCCCCTCCCCTCCCCCTCCTCCTTCTTCTTCTTCTGTTTCGTCTTCTTCTTCTTCTTCTTCTTCTTCTTCTTCTTCTTCTTCTTCTTCTTCTTCTTCTTCTCCTTCTTCTTCTTCTCCTTCTTCTTCTTCTTCTTCTTCTTCTTCTTCTTCTTCTTCTTCTTCTTCTTCTTCTTCTTCTTCTTCTTCCCTCCTCCTCCTCCTCCTCCTTCTCATTTTTCTTCTTCAGCAAACCCTTTAGTATTTGTTGCATTATTGGTTTGGTGATAACAAACTCCTTTAGCTTTTTCTTGTCTAGGAAGCTCTTTATTTTTCCTTCAGTTTTAAATGATAGACTTGCTAGGTAAAGTAGCCTTGCTTGTAGGTCCTTGATTTTCATCACTTTGAATATTTCATGTCAATCCCTTCTGGCCTGAACAGTTTCTGTTGAGAAAGCAAATGATCATCTAATTAGAGCTCCCTTGTAGGTAACTAACTGATTTTCTCTTGTTGTCTTTAAGATTCTTTCCTTGTCTTTAGGCTTTGTGATTTTAATTATGATGTGTTTTGGTGTGGACCTCTTTGAGTCCATCTTGTTTGAGACTCTGCACTTTGTGGACTTGTGTGTCTTTTTTTTTTTCACCAGACTGGGGACATTTTCAGTCACTATCTCTTTGAAAAGGTTCTGGATCTCTTGCCTCTCTCTTCTCCTTTTGGTATCCCTATGATGCAAATGTTGTAATACTTTATGTTGTCCCAAAGGTCCTTTAAACTATCATTAAATTTTTTTTTTTTTTGCTGCTCTAATTGGGTATTTTTTCTACCTTATCTTCCAAATCACTGATTTTATTCTCTGCTTCATCTAACCAACTGTTTATTCCTTCCAGTCTATTATTTATTTCAGATATTCCCTTATTTTTATGACTGGTCCTTTTTTATTGTTCTTATATCTTTTTTCATACTGTTGAGCATCCTTATAATCATTACTTTGAACTCCATATCTGATCAATTGCTTGCCTCCATTTTATTTAGCTCCTCTTCTGGAGAATTCTCTTGTTCTTTCATTTCTCCTGTTTCTTTGTCTTCCCATTTTGGCTGCCTCGTAGTGTTTGTTTCTATGTATTAGGTAGGTCTGCAAAAACTCTGGTGAAGACCTATGTCAGACGTCGCCTGTCACTGGCCCTGGGCAACCTGTTTGGAGCTCTCAGCAATCCACAGCTTGTGGCTCCCTCTGTTGGGTGTTTTTATGTGCAGAAATAATGGGGCTGGTTTTTTACCAGCACCAGCACCTGGAGGAGAGTCAGCTGAAGTATCAAAGCTCCTAGGGATCCACCTCCACTTGCAGGCTAAATCACTGAAAGAGCCTCCAGGTGTACTCCTCAGCAGGGCTTAAGCTCAACAGGGTGGGGCAAGGATTCCTGTGGGTGGAGCTATTGCTTTCCCCCAGGCTGATGTCACATTGTGGGGAGTAACTGCCTGAGAAAGATGACTACTGCGGGATGGACAACGACTGAGCAGAGAGATCCTAGTGGCTGACCCTTCAGCTCTCTCCCCTGATCCACTAACCCCTGACTCTCCTCATGAGGTTCTCATTCACTCTATCTTCCCTCTGCCAGAGCCCAGGGTAAGTGGTTACAAATGAGGTTTTGTGCATTGTCCCTTTAAGAGGGTGTCTATGTCTCTAGCCATCTCTCCCTGTTGGACAGAAACCCTGATGCTTTTCACAGCCACATGTTATATGAGCATATTTCCTAGGTTTGGTATTCCAGGTTAGGAGCCTGGCTCGGGGTTTAGACCTCATACTTCATTGTGGAAACCCCCTAGCCACTGAAATATCCCTCCAGCCACTGAAATATCCCTCCAGAACTTAAGCTGCTACCTGTGGGAGCCCAGCCCACCCTCTCGTGCCTCCACACTTCCTTACCAGTCTCAATGTGGTGATGTGGTTTCTTCCATAAGTCCTTGGTTATAAGGTTTCTCTCCAGCTAGTTATTTAGGATGATTTTTCTATAATTTAGTTGTAATTCCAGTTTGGTCCTGGGAAGAGGTTAGTGTAGCTTCCACCTACTCTGCTGCCATCTTGGATCTTTGCCAATGTTTTTTTAATATAAAACCATCTTGCTAGTAAAATGTTGATGTGTTACCAGGACTAGTTATAGTGTGTAGTAACTTGAAAATGTTTATAATTGTACTATATGTTTTTTCTTTTATGTGTTTTTATATTTAAAAAGATGAAACTCCTTTTAACAATTTAACTGATTTTTTCAAGTCATAAAGGTTTTACTTTTTATTTGTTATTTTGAATGAAGCTAAAAATTCTGATTGAATTTATTTAAGAAGTAAAAAAAAATGTAGATTCGGTAAGTCCCTAGTCCTGGGCAAGAGTGACCCCATTTAAAAAGGACCTCTCCTTTGTCCCTGTGAGGCGGGTTCTGCTCCCAGGGTGGGTATTCCCAAGCTTGTGAGGTGGCAGGGAGTGTGTTCCGAATTGAATGTGCAAGCCTAGAACTCTGCTTGCAGACATGGGAAGCCACTTGTAGTGCCGAAAGGAGATGCGGAGGGAAGAGAAAGAGGCAAATCTGAGGTCGTTTTGAGGTATATTTTTCAAGTCAAGAAATGAAAATGTGCTTTAATAGTTTATCAGCTTGATTTATATCTTTGAAATATTTAAATATATGATATGTGAGACTCCATTAATATTCTTGTTCTTATATTTTTGTTCCCCTTTAACCACCAATGTTGTGGCAGACGAGTCAATTTTTAAAACAAAAACAAAAAAGGATTGAGTTTATCTGTTCTTATTTTCTTAGTTATCTTAAACTATTAATAAACACTTTAACAGGTTATCTTTGAATTTAACCATGAATTATAGGTAAAAGGCTCTACCTAAAGATACTTTTCATAGCTTTTAGATTCTTAGAATAAAATCACCCCAAATATTTTAACTGCTAACTCTTCAAGAAAAATATTGGCAAAAGGGGAAGATAATGGAAAGGCAATTAAATAATTAGCTAGTGATACTTACCTAGTTCTTTTATGTGTTTAAGGCACGTGGGAAATATTTTTAGTGTAAAAAATGTTCCTTGCTCTAAAGGAACTTATGAAAAGGCAAGAGAAATGTACATGGAAAATTAAAATGAAACAGCACAGCAAATATGAAATCAGTGTACTATAGGTACGAGAAGGCAAATGTGCTTGAAGGATGTATATAAACAGACTTGCAGTCTGTTTAGGGCTTCGAAACTTTGGGCTTTATCCTGGAGTAGATGGGTAGTTGCTGAAGGTTCCTGAGATGCAGATAATAGGACAAAGTCTGTGATTTGGAAGGAACAAAGGTTAAGCCCAGGGGTTCTGGCAGAAGGAACCAAGAGCAGGCAGACTGCAGAGGTCTTGAGCTCGTGGACCAGACTGGAGGCTGAGGAGCTAATATTTTGAAAAGGGACATGTTTTCTCTTTCATAAAGCTTATATTTTCTATGGTTTTCAAAGACATCATCAATTTCCATGGAGAAGAAATGATTGGTGATGAAATAGAATAGAATGCTAGGAAATAAGTATCCATGTGAGTAGGATGAAAAGTAATAACCTTTTTCACTTGCCACGTTCCTATTTCATCTCCTGCTAGCATTTTATGATGTTTACCTGTCTGCTTCTCTAAATGAAGAAATGGTAAACACCACCTAACTCGTATTTCAAGTAGATCAGGTATATTTCCAAAATTCAACGGGTGGAATATAATGATATTAAACTTGTCTGTACAGAGCATAGGGAAGTGTCTTTAGCCCCAGGCAATGAAAACATGTTACTCTTTCATATAAAACGTCACGTGGGGCAGGGCAGGCAGCACGGTAAAGTGAAGAAGGGCATTGGGACCTGGGAGTCTGTGAGCTGGTTCTCATGACAGTCCTTCCACTGCATGGCTCTAGGACCCGGGACAACTCACGTGTCCTCGGACAGCCTCATTTACGGAGCTTAAATTCTATAAACTCCAAGGCCCCTTTCAGCTCCAACATTCTGCAATTATGTGGGTTGGATCTAACACCAAAAGAGCATTTCATAAAATGGGTTTCAAATACACTTTGAGTCAGACTCCCTGGTTGAGTTTCCTGCTGGCTATGACAGAACTGAATGACGTGGCTATGGATTTATCTATGATTAATATTCGTGGGAAACTTAAGGAGGGGATTTTTAAAAATGCTGATCATGAATTAAGATTATGAGATCATTCAGTATATGAAATTACATTTTCCCAGATCCTTAAATCACCATTAAAAATGAATTAGCTTATAGATGGGATTTAATAGATTACATTCCTTCTGTGAATTTTTTTAGGGAACTGTCCACAAGAGACTTGAGGCGAGGCCAATTTCCTATGTAAAACAACAAGCACTTTTGAAAACATTGAGACATAGTGTGGTGATTGATTAAAAACGTGCATTCTGGAGTCACATCATTTTAGGTTCAAATCCAAGCTCTGCCGCTTGATAGCTGTATGAAGTGGGCTAAACATTTCTGTGCTTCAGTTAACTCATCTGCCTCATCAGGTTATAGGGATGAAGGGAGTTGATTACATATTAAGCACTCAGAACCCCCACAAGTACATTAGTGAAATTTACTATATTTGATAAAGTAGTAATATTATCCGACAAGACAACACCCTGGCATGTAGAGCTGGAGGTACAATAATGTGGACAACACATCTTCTTCTTCAGCTCAGCCACTTTTGAAATGTGTTTTGGAATTTCTCCAAAAGCCGAAAAAAATGGCATCGCTCTGATCATTGTTTCATCGTGCTTGTATCTTACTAAACACAATTATGTTTTGTCTGCACGGGGCACATGCTTTCCTTCAAGGAGGAATGTGCTAAGTGAACTGAAGTCCAGGAAGAAAAGGGTTCAGAGGCAGAAGTGAATGAAGAGAGTGGATCTTAGTCTCGCTCTGTGTTTTCAGTAGACAGTGAATATTCATTGAGATGGTGTTTATGAGGGGCAGTCTGCTGTAGTTCAAGGAACTAAAATGTCAAGTTCAGCTGAAGCAGTGAGTCATGGTTTCCAAGTTAGCCTATGGAGGCTACTTTATTTTAGATAAAAAATTGAGGTTGGTCTTCAACTAATAGTAACTGAATTACCTCAGAGTGTCTCAAATTAAGCTTCATTTGAGTTTTAGAAAACTCCTAGCAAAGCATCTCACTCTCAGACATCCCCGAAGATCAGAGGGATGACCCAATAACCAGCAAAGTGAAAAGACAGGGAGGGATGTGGCCATCGGGTCTTTTGTCACCCCCACTCTCCTTTCAGACTCTTGCCCTTCTGGCCCATGTTTTTCTGCCAGGGTCTTTCTGATGTCTCTCTGTTCCTCAGCTGAGAAAGATCCATTTTTTATGGGGCTCATCAGAAGCAGGCATGAAAGTATTGGATCTCAAGCCATGAAAAGGCTCTTTCATTTTCTCTTCATTTGATCCAGAGTGGGGCAGGGGACCCTTTGAAAGGGGTGTACCTCGGCCCCAGTTCCCTCCCCTTAGGGCAAGGGAAACTCTGCAGCATTGTCATCTGTCCCTACACAAAGGGGGAGGGCCCCGCTGTTCTCTCTGGCTGGGAGCCCAGCAGCAGCACCCGGGCCAGGACTGTGCCCTGAACGGGGAGGTAGCTGTCTGCCATGTGAGACACCCTGTGGAAGTACATCAGTGGTCCCCACTTCTCCCTGAGGTTGACAAGATCCCAGACCACCCCCTCACATGCTGCCATCTGGGTTAGGCACGTGCACCATGAAAGAGCACCCCAATAATGAGGGCACACAAAAATGAGGAAGAAAATAATGAGTGCGTATGTATGCATTGTCTTGGATGTCAAGAAAATTAGATCTATCTTATCTCTTCTTCTACACCTTAATTCCAGTTATTTGTAACCCAGTAAAGCCAGTTCAGCTGAAGTTTTGGCTGAGACCAGTGACAATCTATAAACTGGGTCACACACTGAATTCTAAAATCTTGTGCTGAAAGTAATTGGCATGTGGGGCAAGGCCGGAAGGTTTGGGCTGTGCTTCTCCTGCATCTGCTAAGGGCAGATGCTGTTTGGCAGAGCACAAACCAAGGGAAAGTGTCCCCATGGCAAATGTATTTTCTGCCCAAACATACCATTTCTACAGAACACATGTACGTTCCACATGCCTCCTACTTTGAATACCGACAACAGCTTTACTTTGGAATCATGCCTTTCCCAGCTTATTGTTAAGAGAGGCTTTTTCTAATCAGCAGGCACCTCAAATTAGACATAAACACAAGCCAAAAGAAACCTTGCCTAGATAAGATTGATGCTCAATAAACGTTTGAATGAATGAATGAACACAACTCTCGTGGGCCTTCACATCAAGAGCATATACTTTAATCAAATATCATTTCCACCAATTGAACATGCATATCCTTCATGATGTCTTACACATAGTCTATGATTTCACATTCATTCTCTTCCTCTCATTTTCAAAGAGCAAGGGGGCAGCATATGAGGGGCCGTAACATGTACAGACACTTTCCCTATAATCTAGAAGGTATTTCTATTATTGTTTGTGCATTCCTCGTGCCCAGCTCATCCCCTCACGTTGACACCCCCACCCAGGCTGACTTTCTGTATTGAGGGTGGTTCCTTACATGAGTGGCATTACTTGGAATGGGTGGAATTCAACATGTGAAACAGAAATCAGCCTTATTGTTTGCCATCGCTCTCCCTTCACACACGTGCTATGGACTATTTATTTTCCATCCCCTGGATTTATCACAAACTCTTAGAAAGTAGAAAGCTTTACTTCAGGGAGTAAAATGTCTAGTTGAATGCAGTAATTAAAACTCTAAATTTCATTCCAGTGAACATGTCTGCACTTGCCCGGGCTGTGTGGGTTTAGGTGGGCAGCCTGCCATGAGGAAGGGGTACAGTCAGCCTCTGTTCTGTTCCTCCCTGCTCTGTTCCTCCCTGCTCCATGGTTTTGCTCTTCGGCCCTTCAGTCCCAGCTCATGCAACTCATTTGTTGTGGGTTAGGCCCAGAAGGAGCGGAGAATGGGGGGGCATGTGTTTGGTTGAAGGTGTTTCCTGTAGTAAGTGGATATTATAGCTGCTTCTCTGCAGGGGCTTTTGTGGTTTTCTCTAGGGCTCCTGGGTTGGACAAAAATCTCCTTGTAATTTCCAGGATGGCCAGTGCCTTTGGCTGACTGTTCATAACTTTACCCTCAGCCCTTAGGCATTGAGTTCACCCACACCCACTACCCTATTAGAGTCCCATTGTCCCTGTTCTGCCTCCTTCTCAGCCAGGGTCTTTTAAGACTGCTCCAGGCTGGCTCTCTCCAGCTGGGTCCACGTCTGTTTCATGGTTTTCTCTCCCATGCTCTGGCCTTCACCATCACTTGAAGTACCAATACCTTCCTCTGTCTCTTTGCCTTAGTCCAGTAATCTCAGTCCTTGCCTTTAGATGTCTCAAGCATGAGTCAGAAACATGTCTTCTATGTCACCCAACCTCCTAGGGACACACATGAAGCTCTCCATTTGTCCCCCTAAATAAATGCCCCTCACTAAGCATGAGAAAGGGGAAGACCCTGTGCTCTTTCTTCCATGGGGGAAGTGAGAGTGGGGAAGAAAAATTCCACTTCCAGCTGCTTTCTCCAAATGATACCTCTTTCACAGCCTTTTCACTTCAGAGTTTCTTACCCTGGCCTTGAGACCCTGCCCAGGAAGTCCTTGCATACGTGGCCTGGCACCTCCCTTCGGAATGTGTGGGGATTTGGTGCCTATGGATTTGCTCTCAGATGTCCAGGCATGGCTGAAGCTGAGCAGAAAGCATTCCATTTTAACATCTTATCACATATGTGTATATAGAGATACTTTTATAATTCCTGCTCATTACCTTCTACTGTGTTGATTAGGAGAAACTATAGAAAACAATAATAGCACATTCTTACATAGCATAGCATTTACTACATGCCGGGCACTGTTCTCATTGTCATTGTTTAGTCCTTAAAAACATTTTTTTAGAAGTATTCACATTTTTATTGAAAGGCATGACATAGGTGTGGTCAGTGTTATTTTCATTTGCAAATGGAAGACTTGAGAAGTATGAAGACCTGCATTTGACTTTTTATAAACATTATCTGCCATCGAGTGACATATGCAGGCTTCTGCAGGTCTGGAATTCTCTGCCCACTGCATAGGGGTATGCAGTGGAAATCCCAGTTGATGATAACATTTTTTAAAAAACAATCAGCACAGTCAAGTTCCTTAGCCTTAAGGACTTCTGGATTTTGGATTTTATCTTTGGAGGAGGTTAGAATCCTCCCAAGGGCTGAGCTCTCGAATATTCTTCCAGGCATTGAAAGTGGAATCCTTTATTTTCACATACTCTGATTCCAATGATAATTTATTCTTTGCAGCTTTTCCCCAATTTAGGGTTAGTTAGATTACCAGCTTACTATAAAGGGATGTAAGTCAGGAACAGCCAGATGGAAGTGATGCGCAGGGCAAGGTTTGGGGAAGAGCATGAAGCTTCCACGCTTTCTTCTCTCTCCCTGGCCCTCCACATGTTTACCAACCCAGAAGCTCTGTTTAATCCTTATCAAACCCTATGAGGCAGATATAATTATTATTATCTTTCCATGTGAGAACACTGAAGAATAAGGGTCTCTCACCTTGCCCAAGGTTCCTCACTAGTAAGTGTCAGAGGTGGGATTTGAACTGGTATAGCAAAGCTCACATGTGCTCCTGACCACGGCATATGTTGCCTCACAGGCTATGGTAGGGGGAAGGGCATCCTCTCAGGAGTCAGGCAAACCTGGAATGACTTCTAGCCAGCTCTGCCTGCCATGTGACTGCGGCAAAGTTACACTTAGCACTAGTCCCTGGAAAATGAGGAAAATGCATTTGGGCTTTTATATTCATGTGGTGTGCATCTGGTGGCATTTGGCCCTGTCTGTTCCTTCTCTACACTACTCCCTCCACAATGCTCACCAGAGACAGAGTCTATTTACTTCCAGAACTCCAGATCCTGTAAAATCTGTCCAGCATGAAGACATTAAGCCCTGCTCTAGCTTAGCAAGCAAACTGAGGCAGCATTTCTGCTCTATTCAATGGGTGGTCCTCTCTTTAAAGGAGGCAGGGACGGTCTGCAAAGATATTTCTGTATTCCTGATCAAATGCAGGCCTTCGCTGAAGTTTCTCAGTTGTACCTTCTGTTTCAAAGCAGTCCTGATGCATTTGCATGAGCAGCAGTCTAGGGGAAGCGTTCCGCAGGCTATGAGTACTTCTGCCGCAGCCTGGCTGCAAGCAGGACTGTATCCAAAGACTCCATGTGGGACCTGGGACCCAGGCATAGGGGTTACTGTGGTGCATTAAGTGGAGATAAACCTACGTTTGCACCCTTCATCATCCTTACCACATAAAAGTGGCACCGTGAATTATATGTCACTTAGTAACTTCATGAGAAAGGTTAATTTAGTCTTGCTGAGCCTCACTTTTCTAATTTCTAAAATGGGACAATAATATTTACCTCTTAGGGTGGTCATAGGGATCAAATATAATCAGGACTTCTTAGAAATTAAGACAGGCCCATATCATTTTCATTTTAGAAAGTTCTAATATATTAGAACAACAAAAAAGAACAAATGCCAAAAACAGAGTTGTAAAAATAATGGTATGTTCTAAATGTTTACTTTTTTTAAAAAAGATTTTATTTATTTATTTTTAGAGAGGGAAGGGAAGGAGAAAGAGAGAGAGAGAAACATCAATGTGCGGTTGCTGGGGGCCATGGCCTGCAACCCAGGCATGTGCCCTGACTGGGAATCGAACCTGCGACACTTTGGTTCGCAACCCGAGCTCAATCCACTGAGCTACGCCAGCCAGGGCTAAAATGTTTACTTTTAATAAACTAATGTTCTTAGCCCACACAAATATACTGCAATATGATTCTGTAATTTGTAACATAAGGACTTATACTAAGTAAGGATTTATCGTCTAGTTTATATTTCATGAGGTGTAGTTTTATATGGTACGAAGATTCCTGCTATTGTTTCAAGTATACCAGAGTCTTGAATGTCATTTAGAAACACCATGCAAGTCTGCACCTGAGGCCCTTCAAGGATGTGAGGCCTGTGCTGAATGCGTCCCTCCTCTCCCCCAGGGTGGAGCCCTCAGGCTCTGCTGAAGCTCCCAGTTCACAGGAGGCACTCAGGGGCCTTAACTCCCATCTGCCCTTATTTCCATTTCCCTTTCTGCAAAGGCCACTAAAACAACCGTGAAAAAACTCACAGGGTGCCTTAATATATTTGATCTCAGCATTGTCCCAGGGCCCCATAACTCTTTTTCTTGTATTTTCAGATTTTTTATTACTTTCATTAACTTCCTTAGGCTGGTACCATAAGGAGAGTAGAAAGAGTCTCACTTCATTACTGTTCATCATCCATTTTTAAACATTGAGAAATTATTCACAAATGATAAAATATACTCTTTTAAATTAGACAGTGGCTCAGTAGCTTTTAGTACATTCCCAAGGTCATACTGCCATCACCACCATCCAGTTCCAGAACGTTCCCATTATTGCTAAAAGAAACCCCACAGGCCCTCCTCATCCTCTCTCTTTCCCAGTCCAGGAGACCAGGAACCTACTTTCTGTCTCAGTAGATTTGCCCATTCTGGGCATATGATATAAATAGAAGCATACAGTATGTGGTCTTTTGTGTCTGGCTTCTTTCATTTTGCATAATGTTTTCAAGGTTCTTCCATGAGGTAGCGTGTATCAGTGCTTCATTCCTTTCTATTGCCAAAAAACATTCCTTTGTTCCCTGGTATGGACATCCTGCATTTAGTTTATCCACTCATCAGTCAGTCAGCAGTGGGCTGTTTCCACTTTTGGGTTATTATGAATAATGCTGCCATGAACATTCGTGTGCAAGCTTTGGTGTGGACACATGTTTTCAATTCTCTTGGACATATACCTAAGAGTGAAAATGCTGAGTCACATGGTAACTCTATGTTTAACATTTTGAGAAACTAGCACACTGTTTTGCAAAGTGTCTACACTTGTTGCAATCCCACCAGCCACGTTTAAGTGTCCTAACTTATCCGTGTCCTGGCCAACACTGCTGCCACCGTTTTGGGGAGTCCTCCCAGTGGGTGTGGAGTATGCTGTGTCTTGTGGCTTTGGTTTGCATTTCCCTAAAGACTAATGATGTTGAATATGTTTGTGTGCTTGCTGGCCATTCGTATATCTTTTTGGGAGAAATAAGTCCTTTGCCCATTTTTATGTTGGGTTATTTGTAATTTTATTGTTGAATTATTAGAGTTCTGGATACCAGGCCCCTACCGGATGCATAATTTGCAAATATTTTCTCCCAATCTATGGGTTGTCTTTTCACTTTCCTGATAGTGTTTTCAGAGGCACAAAAGCTTTTACTTTTGATAAAGTCCAACTTACCTATTTTTTGGTTGCTTGTACTTTACATGTTATAAGAAACCATTGCCAAATTCAAAGTTGCCAAGATTTACACATATGTTTTCTCCTAAGAATTTTATAGTTTTTGCTCTTATATTTCATTTTTAGTTATACTTTGTGTGTAGAGTGAGGTAGGGAATCATCGCTCTTTTTCTTTTTTACTGCTAGAAAATCTGTACTCTCAGTGTTGTGATGTTGGGAAGATCTCATTGCAGAACCGATTGCCATGTCTTAAGGGGCGTGTAAAGCCGAACTAGGACTGCTCCCTGCTGCCTGCAGCTGTCAAGAAGATTCGGGCATTAAAAGATATGCAGCTGCTGCAATGGAGGTGAAAGTTTAGCCTAGATGAAAGAACTCTGTTCCTTTGACAAACTAAGTGTATGAAGAGAATAATTACAAAACATTTCCAGCTGGTAATTGTACTCAGCAGCCAGCAGAATGAAATCGTGACTCATAGGTCTGCAGGACTCCGTCCTGGTCTTGCAGGTGATGAGGCCTCCAACTCCTCCTTTGCCTGATGTCATCTGCATCTCCTTCGACACAGCAAGAGGCAGAGGCTCAGCTTACTGATGCCCTACAAGGTCCTTTGTCTTTTCTGCTGGAGACCCTCCATTTGGCCTTCTGGGTCACTCTCCCACCCTTCTCCACCCTGCTGTGTCTTGCTTTGGCCTTCTGGCTTTCCGATGGGTCAGTCGAAGGGTGTCCTAGAAGGAAATCGGAGGGAGGGAGGTGCAGTGGGCACTGATTCTCTGGGGTCCCTCGCTGCGAGGCTGCTGTGGGCTGGCGGTGCCGCTCAGCTCCTATCCGTGTCCTCTCAGCCCCGTGTCCCTGCATCTGCCAGTCCTGGTACTGCTCCCCTCCTTGCCCTTCACATCTATTTCTGCCCTGGAGTAGGGCACTACTTTCAGGGGTTCTCTGTGTCCTACACACATCAGACGCTAATCAAATCACCCCACTCTTCCTGTACTTTTTCACAGGACCTGCCTGACACGCCTTCTCCCCCAGTCAGGCACTTGCGTACAGGACAGGCCAGACTTTGAGCCTTTCACTTCAGAATGAATCTGTGAAATGCATTCATTCATTCATTCATTCAGCTAATGTCACTGCAGTTCGTATAAGTGTGAGGTGCCTAGTATGAGCCAGCTCTTCTAGGCTCTGGGTTTTTAGAGTGAAATAGACTGCTGAAGTCCCTGATCTGGAAGAGCTTATGTTCTAACAGGGAGACCGACATCAAGTCAAATAGATATATGTCATGTTGTTGGCCAGTGATAGGTGCTGGGGCGGGTGGGGAGAAACAGTGCCAGCAGAGGGAGCGGAAATGGGGCAGGCTTGCTATTTTAGGTGGGATGTGCAGTCCCAGAAAGCCTCTCTGAGGAGGCTTGAATTAACTGAAGGGGTCTCATGTGGCTGTCTGGGGGAAGGATGCTGCAGAAGAAAGAGCAGCATGCACGGAGGCCCTGGGCAGGTGGTAAAGACCACGGGCAGGGAGGAAGGGAATGAGGCTGAGACCAGCAGAGAGGCAGGCCGGGGCCAGCTCACGCAGGGGCTGGGGGCCATGGTAAGAGCTTTGAATTTCTTTCTCAATGTAATGGAAGCCATGGGAGGATTTTAAGCAAGGGGAAAATGTGGTCTGATTTATAGTTTTAAAAGGCTCACAATTCAGTATGGCCAGTGCAAAAGGGTCCCTAGGTAGCACCATCAAATAACAAAAATAACACAGTTTAGTAACCAGTTTGAAGTCCTTTATTAAAGGAAAACAGTTCACAGATTGGAGGAGTACAAGCCTCAACATCAGTGGAGCACTCTTCCCCGGGGACTCTGGGCTCCAGTGAGTTCTCCAGAGTGTTGGAAGAGGCACTGTGGAAGGGAGGCAGGATTGGCTAGGAGGCTGGGGATTTCCTGATAAGCCTGGCAGGTCCTGTTTTCTAGAGGAAGGTAAGCCAGCTGCAGCTGAGTTGGAAGATTGTGATTGGTGTATGTTAGGTTTCCCGGACAGGTTTCCCATAAGAGCAGGCTGACACAGGTTCTGATCTGTGGCATGGGTAGGGCCCCTGGGGCAGCCTCTACTTTGTGGGACCCAATATACAAACTAGCTTTATCAGTAACTAGCCTTGCCTTTTCCTGTGTGGCCTCAGCCATGTCCCCTAACATGTCCTAGAAGGCCGAGTCACTTCACAGTGAATGTGATGTGGTATCCATGGCATAGGAATGGACTGAGAGAGCAGCCCTCAAGAGGTGGCTGGGTGCCCTAAGAAACAGCAGAATTACATTGGCAGTGGAGGTGGGGACAACAAAGAAGACCAATAGGAGAACGATGAGCAAGAAGGTTGTGACACAGGAAACAGAGGAGGCTCTGAGAAGCAGAGTGGTTCATGGCAGAGCAGGGGAGTGGAAGCTGACACACAGGCGGGTATTCAGGAATGTGTGATTTGGAGTCCAGCAGCCCCGGGTTTGAATCTGGACACTGATGCTTTATTCCATGACTTGAACAAGTTACCTTCGTTCTCCTGAGGAACTGGCTTCCTCATTTAAACAGAGGGATAATAACAAGTACCTGTTTAGATTCAATGTGATTAGGTGTATAAAGTGCTTACTTAGCAAAATGTATGGTACATAGTTAACCGTTATGGTTGAAACTTATAAAAATATAATGGAAATATCTGCTATCCCCAAGATTTCCAGCTGTGTGAGGGCTTCTGTCCTTTAACATGCAAATAAAAAGAGGAAAGGTTCATTCCATGTTCCAGGGAAATCCAAAATTGCCCCTCCCCCATCCTTCTCCTGGTGGCCACGCCCTCTCTCGCCTCTCCTCCCTTCCTCTGGCCGCAAGTCAGCAGGTCCCTGGAATCCAGTCCCTCCTTCCTGGTTTCCCCAAAGCACTACTACCTCAGGCAGTTGTGTAGTAACTTGGTTTTAGTTCAGAGCTCTATCCACTAAAAATCACAGGAGATTTTGAAATTATGATCTTCTTTTTACCACGGTCAGGGGCCCAGGCATGGCACGGCTCTCCTGAGCGGAGCAGAGCGGTAGAGATGTATGGGTTGTGCCGCTGTGTGTCACCCCTCCACTGCCTGCAGAAATGGGCGCAGTTAGTGCCCTGTTGCAAAGAGTGGAAATTTCCTTTCTGTCGGTAAATAAGGCACCTGGGATATCGTAGGAAAAAAGAAACCCTAGTGTTTACTGAACAGCAAACAGGAAGCAGGGGAGATAGTACCAACATCTGAACAGCTGGGAGAAAGCAAAGGATCTCCCCTCCTCCTCTTCGGTACCAAGAAGGCAGTCACCCTTTTAGTCCAGAAGGAGCGCCCAACGCTTGCTACCTTAGCTAACACACAGACCTGCTTCTCCTGAGCCTTTCCACGGCTGCCCGTTGACCACCACGTGGAGTCTCAGCCACCCCCGTGGAAGCATGTGGCTCAGCCAGTGCTGCCCTGGCACCTCGTTGGAGACACAGCACTTCATCTCCGCTCTGCTCATGCGCTTCCTTTTGCCTGGAATATTGATACTTCCCATTTTTACCTGGCAAAATGATGCAAATCTTAGCTTGTGCCACCCCTTTCACAAAGCCTTCCCTGATTGTTCTCTTCCTTCACGTTCTTAAGAATTCCTTCGACTAATAAGGATACATGCTGCTTTATTTTGTCCTCACTTAGGTGCCTATATTATGGTCCCCAGTAGATGAAAGGCCCTCAAATAGATGCATTAATCCTTATACTTTTAAAACATCTATGGCAAAGTCCTCAGTGCTTAGAAAGTGGCCAATAGTCACTGAATATTAAACTACTTTTCTGTTGCTGAGCACAACAAATTATTACAATTTGAGCAGCTGAAAGGAGAACATACATCTATCATGAGTTTCCATGGGTCAGGAGTCTGAACAACGCTTAGCTGGGTCCTCTGCTCGGGGTCTCACAGTCCACAGTGAAGTACTGACTGGGGCTGCACTTTTATCTGAGGCTTGGCCCTCTTCCAAGTTCATGTGCTTTTTGGCAGAATCCACTTCCTTGCAGCCACAGAACTCGTGGCAACTTGCTCCTGTGAGGCCATCAGGAGAGACTCTTTGATGCTTCAAGTCTCTGACCTCTAGACCTCTTTTAAAGGGCTCACCTGATTGGGTCAGGCCTACCTGACAAAGGATAATCTCCGTTTTGAGTAACTCAAAGTCAGCCCATTATGGACCTTAATTACATCTGCAAAAATCCCTTCAGTTTTGCCTTGTAATGGACCTAGCTGTGGGAGGGCCATCCTTCATGTTAACAGGCCCTGCCCCCATGCAGGGAGGGGATGCACAGGGCAGGTAGGTACCCCAGGGGAAAGGGATTTGAGAGCCACCTAAGAATTCTTCCTACCATAAAGATATTTGGGACAATAGTCTTAATAGAATGTTTTTTATTTGATTGTCTTACAAGACCTAAAATTGCGTCAAAATAGTAAGAAAAACTTCAAATTAATTTCTATTTTAAATGTAAAGTCTTTAAATAATGTCTATGAAAGAAGATATAATCTCTCCATCATTTTTGGGGTGGTAGATGGAAAATGAAAACAATAATTGTTGCAAATCATTTTAGTTTATTGCGGTCTGTTGTTTAGAGTTAGTTTTAGGCCATTTTATTCTGTCTAGAAGCAGGAACAGAAAATATTCCTGTGTAGGTGACAGGGTTGAGTTTGTTAGTTAACAGACGGGGAAACAGGCTAAATGTCTGTCTGAAGAGCACGCAGCCTGCGGAGCAGGCGAAGCACTGTGGGAGGGTTTTTGTCTCCTGTGGAGAGGCTAGAGCCTCCAGTAGGGCAAGGAAAGTCCACGGAAAGGAGTCCTCAGTCTAAGGAGCTCATATTATAATTGTTGCTTGCCTCTCAGAAGTCTACCCAGCTTTTTGTGCAAATATAGGGCAGGGGAAAAGTAGATTTACAGCTTTTCATATGAAAAATCATAGGATAATTAAAAAATAATAATACAAGAATATACTGTATTTTGCGTACTCACAACCATAAACTTACCTTTGCCCCACCCTGTCTGTCCATGAAGCTGGGGTGGTGTGAGGCTGCCTCCAAACAGCCAGCGGAAGCCCTCCTTCCCCCATTTCTCCTATAAGGGCGTGAGCTTTGGGGCAGCATCAGCCATGACCCAACCATCTTCAAGCCAGATTTGTGCCTGGGCTGCGGTTCGCTAAGGGATGAAGGACAGAAAGAATACTCTGTAGTTCGGTTTATGAGGGGAATATCTCACCAGGGGGGTTACAAAAGGAGAACGAGTCCAAACCTAAAGTAACAGTAGATGGAGTACATGACAAACAATAAAGGATGGCAATTGAAAGATGGTTCCTTTCGGAAAATTTTTAAGATTAAATACTGAATATTTGCACTGGGAAGATTTGTTGGGCCCTGTGAACACATGATCTCTACTTATTTAGATGCACTTGTCAGTGACTAGTAGCTGAGGTATGTTTGCATGAATTTTTTCCAATGTGATATGGAAGGGCAGGGCCGGCAGATGTGGGAGGAAAGTCAGGCGCTGGCAGCCAGCTTTCTCTTGTGTCGAGCCCCACCTCTCTGCTCTGCAGAGACCCAGCCATGGAGTCGGGGCAGGACTTTTTCACCCATCCCTGCCTTCCTGCTCCAGAACATAGATTCACATGGGTAGAGAAGGAATGAGTGTGAGGCGAAAGTCCTCGAAGCTGAAATGACTCCTGGGGACTTGGACTGTGGGGTAGGCAGGAGAAGGTGTGCCGATTCTCATGCCTTCCCCCCACCCTGGGAAAAGTCCTGATGCTGGTAGTGAGCAGAGCACATGACCATTTTTCAGATTGCACTTTTAAAAATGATGTATACTAATGAAACTGTGCGCCTTTTTTTTTTTCAGTGTAAAAGGCTTTTAGATATAAAAAACACAACAAAAAATACCACCCAGCTAGCAGAAAGGACTGGGCAATGCCTTCAGCTTCCCTTTGCTCCAGAAATAGTGGTATCTCAGATGCAACCAGCCCCAAGCAGTAGGGCCAGGCTCCCCTGGAGAGGAGAGGCTGAGACTGCTGGGCCTGGAATTTAGGATCTCTGGCACTCGGCTTCTTTCTTGAGCCTCCACTTGTAGGGGTTGTGGAGCCGCCACTGCCCACTGCTACTGAGACCTCGAGTGAGCCTGAAAAATACATAAAACTGGCAGCTCTTCCTCTCATCTCTGTCTGATGTTAATTTAATGAAGTCCCCACTTGTGAGAGAATTTCATTGATTTGTTTAAAAACAAAACTACAGGCTTGCTATTTTTATTTCATTTATTATGATCATCACAAAATGTAACCTTTTAAAAAATATTTTATGTTAACAAAATGATGAAATGCCCACAAGTCAGAGTAGTTAGTACTTAGGCTTACTAATGACCTTCTTACTGCACAGGCGGCCCGGCACGACCCGCCTGTGGAGAGGCTGCAGGCAAAAGGGCTGACTCCTGCCCAAAACTTGGAGAGTGCTGATGGGAGCCAACGACAGATAAATGTGTCTTTTACAGAAAATAATAGCACGTATTGCCCTATAACAGAGCCAACAATGCCAGTAATAAACTTTCACTTCTATTTTTCTCACTAAGATGTGGTGTGATATGAGACTGAGTTAGAGTTCTGATAAAATGTAGATGTAGAGCTTTGAGAATGAAAATGGGTTCTAGGTCAACTTTACGTGGTTTGTGGACATTCCCATTTGGAAACATTAACTGTCCCCTGAGTTCAGTAGGACCCAAGTCAGACTCCCCACCCACCCATGGCGGTCCCCCAGCATTCGCATAGGCCTTGAGACTACACGGTGAGGTTCTCTGGATTCAGCATTCTGAAAGTAGTGTCTGCTTCCCTCAGTCCTTTATTCCCTTCTCTATTTCCACAACTGGGGGGTCAACTTCAGGCCCCTTAGCCCTTCGCATCTGAACTGCTGACTTCAGGTTCCTGTCCAGTGGGCCCACCAGAGGCGGCCATGCTCGCCTCCCTCCACCTCTGCTTACACCGTGTCACTTCCCTGCTCAGCGACCTGTTCCCACAGTACCACACCCGGGCTTCCCGACTTGCCTTGCAAGGCCCTCCCCAAACTAGATTAGTCTTTCTTACTCAGCCTTCCACTTACTTGCTCCACTGACTGGCATCATGTCCTGTAACTCTGTCACTCCAGTGAGCCACCTGTGCCTGTTGTCCCTTTGTGGCCTTTCTTCCGGCTCTTCCCCTCACCTGGAATGCCATTCCTCCACTCTTGTCTCATTAAATCTATCTCCCAAGGCTTGTCCTTTGTCCTTCCCACAGTCTTCTGGCACACCCTCACTGGCCTTTTACTCTTTGAACTCAAAGCATTACAGGTGTCTCCTCTACACATTTTAGCAAATTACACGCCTGTCTGTATATCGGTTGTTTTATAGACAAGTCTATAAGCTTCTGGAAGTCAAACTAAACCTTATAGTCTTTATTCCTGTCATAGTGACTATGTTGTAGGTACCAGGTTGGATCAGTAGAAGAATTCTTATTTTGAGGTTATGTTGTCAAGTATATGTATAACCATAGCACTAAATGTTTTCAATATAACTGATTGCCACAGAATTGATTAATACTAGATTATAAGGTTGTATCTGCTACCAGCAGATAGCTGATATTAAGCTATCAGCTTAATAATTCTTTAGAAAGAAAAAAAACAAAGAAAGAAGAAGCCAAGTGCCAGGATACGTGCATTTTAAGTGTTAATTCAAATGCTGCCCCTTCAATAAAGCAGTGCTTTTCTGCCCAGGCTGGCCAGAAATGGTGGCGATCGTCACATGCCCCCTGCACCCTACACATACCTCTGAATAGTGACATCACCATGTACTGTCTTCGCACATCCATCCTCCTTCCTTCCCCTTTACCTCAAACTGTGAGTTCCTTGATGGCAGAGACTGTGTCTTTCAATCCCTGAATCTTCAGAAACTGACATAAATCTGGCAACCAGTTAATGCTGCTGAATGAATAAGTGAATTACAAGAGCCCTCGTGTAACCATGGGTGAGACCTTCTGCCAGTACAGTTATGCTTGGTAAATGACCATTAAGTCTTTTCATAAATGCACATTTTAATATTTTATTTTTTTAAAATTTTATTTATTTATTTCTAGAGAGAGGGGAAGGGAGGGAGGAAGAGAGGGAGAGAAACATCAATGTGTGTTTGTCTCCTGTGTGTCCCCTACTGGGGCCCAGACCCGCAACCCAGGCATGTGCCCTGACTGGGAATCGAACAGACGACTCTTTAGTTCACAGGCTAGCACTCAAACCACTGATCTGCACTAGATAGGTCCCCTTTTAATATTTTAAGTGATTATTTAAGGTAACCTTTTTTCTTACTTTAGGAGATTTTAACTCTCAATGTATCCAAATTTTATCTTTTTATATAAACAATTTCAGAGGAAATTATTGGTAAGTTTAGACCAGGAGAAAGTGGATTGTTTCTCGCCAAGCCCAGAGAACTTTGTAATATATTTTTAAAATAGGTGTAGTTATCTAGTTCTTACTACTTTTCTTAAGAATAGCTCTCTTATTCAAAAACAAAAGAAACAAATAACCTGAGTTTTAAAATGGGCAAAGGACTTGAATTGACATTTCTCCAAAGAAGAGCTACAAATACAAGCATATGAAAAGATGCTCAACCTCACGAGTTATTACAGAAATGTGAATGAAAACCACAGTGAGATACCACCTCACACCCATTAGGATGGCCAACACCAAAAAACTACAAGTAGCCAGTGCCAGTGAAGATGGGGAGGAACTGGCACCACTGAGCACTGTTGATGGAAATGTAAACCGTGCAGCCACTCTGGAAAACAGTATGAAGGTTCCCCCAAAATTTAAGGATGAAATTACTATTTGATCCAGCATCCCCACTTCTGGGATGATAGCGAAAAGAATTGAAGGCAGGATCTTAAACAGATATTTGCATACCCACGTCCACTGCAGCATTATTCATAACAGACAAGGCCTGAAAACAAGCCAAATGTTCACCAATAGATGAATGAATAAACAAGGTGTGGTACAGACACGTACAAGGGAATATTATCTAACCTGAAACAGGAGGAAACCCTGTCTTATGCTACAACATGAACAAACCTTGAGACATTGAGCGTAGTGAAATGAGCTAGTCACAAAAAGACCGACGTTGTTTGTGTGGTACCTGAAGTAGTTCGACTCTCAGAGAGCGAAAGGAGACGGTGGTCCTCAGGGCCGGGAGGGCGAGGGAGGGGTTGTTGTGCGATAGGTACAGTTTCAGTTTGCAGGATTAGGAGGTTACAGCAGTGGCACAAGGCCAGCACGGTTAACATTACTGAACTGGACGCCTAAAAATGATCAAGATGGTAAATTTTGTTATATGCTTTTTACTGTAACTTAAACTAAAATTAAGATTATAAAAAAAAATAGCCCCTCACATATATACTCACTATCATCAGTAATACAAGTTTGTACATTGACATGAGCCGGTAGGAGCTGAACCTGTATTTCTAATCCTGGTTGTCATGATGGAAAACATAGGAGAGCGTTTTTTCTGATTTCCATCACCTAATAATATAGGCTTCAGTAATTAATAGGCCTACTAGCAGTGTGACTATTTTGTTGAAAAATGAAACTTGTTACCAAATACTGAATATTTTAATAAGACTTATGCAAACTAGAAACTCCCTTAACAAATGTTTTGATAATTACTAAATTATATGTATTGATGAATATAGGTGTCAAATATTTGGGTTTTAATGAAGTGAATATAATTTTTGCCTTTTTTATTATGTTGCGTGCTTACTTACATTTTTTGCAATATCACAATACATGGTATATGGCTTATGGGATATGATGTATCTTTTTAAAAAGCATAAGTATATAAAAGCTGGAATTAAAACAGACATGACAAAAAACTCAGCACTACAAAAGTTGACCTTTTTCACCAGAAAAAGAAAATTAAAACTAAAATATTCTTCTTGCTCTATTTTCTGTCTCCTATCATTGGGTTTTCCATGTAATTTAATGCATACACGGCAACTTTCTCCAAACTTTCTCTGTTGCCTTTTCAGCAGCTTTGGTTCAGTGTCACGCCCAAAACGGGGCACACCTCTTTAACCCTTTTAAGTCTTGAATCAAACACACCCTTGTTAAGAGTGCTTTTGACGTCATAAACAGGATCTGTCATTCAGCTCAGCCTCCGGCAGCCGTGCTGCAAGGGGAGCAGCTGAGTTAAACTGGGGAGGCTGGAAGGAGGCTAGACGGGGCTACTCTGAGAAGTAGGACGATTGATGCTGGTAATGCCTGCCCAGCTCCCCTGGATTCCTCATTTTCTCTGGGTGTTTCTCTAGGAAGCAAAAAAGAAGCAACACCATGGTAAGAAACAAACTGAACTTTTGTGATCTCTTCATTGACTGAGACTTTGTTTTGAACTTATGTTGTATTATTATTATTAATGACATCAATTAACTTCACAATGTGTATATTGTCTAGAGCTGGCATATTCTCTGGGCTTAAAAATTGTAAGCAGTTGTGAGTAGAAGGAGTATAATGGGAGGCTGAGAACCCTGGGGGCCCTTTGCTTGAAGTAGAAATGAAAATACCCAGTATGTGATCTTTAAAATATTGCAGATAAACTTTGACGAGCTAGTCTTGTTAAATATAGTTGAGTTAGTTCCATCAGCTAGTCTGACAACCATTGTTGAGTGTGCTATAAAGACTTTAGTTAATCCTTCCTAACCCCCAGTTAAAAAAAAAAAATCTTTTCTCCCCACCCCTTTTCCAAAAGTCAAGGGCAACTGATGTCCAGCCCCTTGGAAGACACTACTTGGGAAACACTGTGTTGACAGTAAGGAATGATCTTTATTTCTCTTCATGGTAAGAGAAGGTAGAACTCTATTACACATTCTTTTAAAATGTAGGTTATCTTTCACATGTGTTCTCCAGTGGGCGTTGTCCCCATAACAAGTTATTATGTATTGCACATACTTTCCCCAAACAAGATTTTTTATTAGGACACAGAAATTTATGGGGGAGATCCAGCTTCTTATAACCCTATCATTCGAAAAATGCTATGGCTTGAAATAAGTTATGAGGAAAAAACCAATCTTGTAAACCTTTAAGAAAAAGAAGTTGATGGAAGTCTGTTCAACTTTGCTCACTCTTTTGATGATGGAGGCAGAAACAGAAAGCCCCAAATAAGAGCTTAGCCCGGTCACCACTGTTTTCTTTGTCAATACTCGGCACTTCCCCCATTCTTTGCTCTTTTAGACACAGTGGCTTCATAACCACACTGTCAAATACCTTAGAGTTTTACACTAAGATATGAACTCCTAATCTTTGCATATTTAACAACTTGTTACAAGAAATGCCTTTTTAAAATGATTTGGCAAATTTTTAAAAAGGGAACATCTGAGTTTAAGAGCATCATGACTATGAACCTTCAAAAAAGAATTTTAAGTTTTTTAAAAATTTTTTAAGAGTAATTTTTTAAAAGATTTTATTTATTTATTTTTAGAGAGGGAAGGGAGGGAGAAAGGGAGAGAGAGAGAAACATCAATGTGAGGTTGCTGGGGGTCATGGCCTGCAACCCAGGCATGTGCCCTGACTGGGAATCGAACCTGCAATGCTTTGGTTCGCAGCCCGCTCTCAATGCACTGAGTTATGCCAGCCAGGGCTGCATTTTAAGTTTTCTAAGTGAAATTTATGATTTTGGGGTCAATCATTTTATTAAGTCTTAATTATAAATATCTAAGAAATGTACTAAGCAGATTAATTGAACCGTAGCCTATGTGCCTTGGTATTTACGCTTGTTTAAGCTTGGAGCAGAGTGGGTAGAGCTGCAGGAAGAGATATATTAGTCAGGCTGATAATTTGGAGGCTTGTTTCACCCTCGAGTTCCCTGCAATATGAGGTTAAGGTGCAGGGAAGGCAATGAAGGTACTAACAGCGTGGTGGCCAGTGAGACGACATCTTAATTTTCATTCAGATGTTGAAGTGGGCAGGAACCTGTGTCTCCAGGCATAGTCATAACTAGGGCAGGCTCAACCTGGGTGCACAGGCTTGTCTGCCTCAAGCCTGTACAGGAACAGTGTTTGCAAAATGCAATCCAGACATGCAAGCTGAGGCAGAGAGAAGGCATTCAGGGCTCGTGCTGCCTGCCAGGAACAGAGTGGTGAGAGGTGATGAAATGCTTTACTTTGCAAAACTGAAGGAGCAGCAACTTTCTCAGACTCCCCATCTGCAGAGCACACATGGCCCCAACACCTCCAGGTCAGTCTAATGGAAGAGTGAAGACTTGCAACAAATTCCATGGGAGGGAAACCAAGTGGACCTTCCTGTGGGCAGGAAGGAAGGAGGTGGGAGGGCCAGAAGATGCAGGGAGTGGAAAAAGATATTAGACACTGAATGGAAACCCATAACTGTATAGACCCCAGTGAGCTGAAGGGTGAGTTTCTCCCCAGCTGGATGGTTCCCATGCAGTTCTCTGGGCTTCCTTGGAGCTGCCCCTCCCAGCCCAACTCCAGGGTTTACACCACCCTGTTTCCCGTCCTTGTACTGGCTCCTCCTCCTTCCTGCCCTCCTTAGCAACACTGTTTGCATCTGGCCTCCTTCTGGTATTGTTCTACCTGCTTTCTCCCTGATTGTGTGTGTGTGTGTGTGTGTGAGAGAGAGAGAGAGAGAGAGAGAGAGAGAGAGAGAGAGAGGGAGAGATGGGGGTGGGGAGGTGGAATGCAGCCAAAAGGACCAGAGAGGAATGTGCATCTTCTGGTTCCACCTGCTATATGTAACCTTAGGCAAATCACTTAAATTACTTTTCACACTGCAGTTTCATGAAATGTGAGATGAGGATGACAGTTATCACCTTTCAGGACTGTTATGAGGTCCCTGGCATGTGGTAGGTTCTTAAGAATTGTTAGCTGAAATAAGTCGCAGAAGAATAAAAATAAAAAGCCAGTAAGTCTATAAGATGTGCCATTAGAAAGCAAAGCAGTGCTTTATGTAAAATATAGCATGCATAGGAAAGGGTATAACATGTAAATATATGAGTAAGATATAATGAGTAATTATAAAGCAACACCTGGATAACTAGACACAGGTCAACAAACAGCACGTGGCTGTTCATAAGTGTCCTGGCGTCCCTTTCTGATCACACCTCCCTGTGCTCCCTCATCATCAGGACCAGCACTAGGGCGAGGGGATTGGGCATTCACCTCAGACGCAAACATTAAGGGGGCACTGAACACCTCTGAAATCAGGATAAATAATCGATATTTTATTGTAATATTTTAAAAAATAACAGTTAATGAAAAACATCCATGGTGGATAAAACATTACAAATTTAAAGAGCCTCTGCACCACAAGAGAGAAGCACTGTGTAAACTGCTGTGATCATTGCCCTTCTGCATCTTTATCCAGTTGCCACCTGTAAATATATCCCACGACACTGCAGATCGGTTTTCCTGTCCTTCGATTTCATATCAATGGAATTATATGCCATGCTCTCACTCGTGTCTGGATTCTTTTGATCAACTTTATATTCATAAAATTCATCTGTCAATTGTGTGGGACTGAAGTCCCCTCATTTCTATTCTGTATCCTATTTCATGAATCACTGCAGTTAATTTATTTATCTTACCCTTGACGGGTCGGGGTCTGTTTCTTGCTGGGGGCTGTTACAAGCAACACTGCTATGAACGTTCTTGCGCACGTGCTCTGGAACGGTGTCTATGAGCTTCTGGCGGGCGGCGGTTCTCAAAGCGAGGCCTGGGAACCCTGGGGCTTCCTTAGGTCTTCCCGAGGTGTCCGTACGTCGAAACTATTTCCACAGTAACGCTGAGATATTATTTGCCTTTCACTCTCATGCTCTCACAAGCGTATAGCGGAGAGTCAGAGACAACGTGACAGGCAGTGATGTCTCGCTCCGATGGTTAATAGAATGGGTCCTGAGTATTGCTGAACTTTAAACATTGCTCAGTTTTAATTTGTAACCTGATCTCTGTTGGTGGATGTAACCTACATAAACAAAGGCTCTTGAGGTCTCCACGTTTTAAGGGTGTCCAGGGGTTCCGAAACCGAAATGTTGAGAACCGCTGTTCTAGGGAGCACACCGAGCAGAGGGATTGCTTGCTCACAGGACGTCTTTATCCTGCTAGACGCTGCCGATCCACACTCCGATCTCCCGTGTGTGGCAGTTCTGTTGCTGCACATCCTCTCTACTACTTGGTATTACTGTCCTTTTTAATTATTTTCCAATCTGGTGAATATGTAAAGATACCTCATGGTGGTTTCCCCTTTCCTTCCTTGATTACTAATTAGGAATGTATCCTATGCAAGTAATTAGGGATGTGTGCAGAGATAAGCTACAAATATGTTCCCTGCAGCCTGCAATGCATTGAAAAAAAACATAAAGGAACAACTGTAGGAATTGTGCTACATTAACATAATGGAATTCAATGCCGTGATTAAAATGCTGTTATAAAATATAGTTATTGGCATGGCTTCAGTGAAAGAACAATATATCGAACAGCATATACAAAGTGCGACCTTACACGATGCCATCCAAAAACACCCAGAAAGAAAAACATAGTAATAGAGGTGTTTGGGGATGGATAAATAAAGAACAATTTCTATGTTCTTCATTATACTGGTTTATATATATTCTGACTTTCAAGTATGGATATGTAGTTCTTTTATTTTCTTTTCAGATTTCCTTTTTCATTCTCTGTCTCTTCCCCAGATACTGTGCTAGGTGTTTCACAAACATCTCATTTGATCCTCAAAACAACCCAGAGGATGAGTATTTCAGAAACTGGATGTTGGGGGGATCGCTTGAGAAGGTTAGAGACAGCCTTTTGTTCCTGTCTGAGACTTGTTCACAACGAACTTCAGAAATAACCCAAGCCCCCAAGCCATGGGCTGGTTCCCTCCACGCTGCTGTCCGGCTCTTGCTGTCGGTGGGCGAGAGAGCGAAGGCCCTGAAATATACGGGTTGCTGTGCCCCACGGTACCATGCACTGGGGAGGGGGCAGGGACACAGTGGTGAACAAGACGACGTTCTTGTTCTCATGGAGCTGACATTCTGAAAGGAAAGACAGACAATAAAGCATACCAACAAATAGGAAAGATAGTTCAGGAACTGGTAAGTGCTGGGAAGAAAAAGAAAAGAGGAGGGTAAGATTATAGAAAGTGGAGTGCTGTGTCCTGTAGGGTGGTCCAGAGGGGTTCCCGCTGCCCAGCTGTGTATCTTCCATACATTGTGACTTGGGGGGGAAGTGTTTTAAAAGGTAGACTTTTGTTTGTTTCCTTTCTTCCAGTCCTGACACATTGAAGGTGCGTGCTCGCAAGCAATGACATGCCAAGTTCTGCAGACAGAGCTCTTTTAGGACTACGTCTAATAGAGTTATTTTCATCTTTACCTCAACAACTGAGAATTATAAATTAACCTTATGAGTTATTTACTTGGGCTATGAAACATCAGCAAAATATCAAGCTATTAATTACGCCAACCATCACTGTCTTGGGGCCCTTTGTGATTTTCAGAGCATATCTACATATATCATTTCATGTGAATTTCTCAATACTCTACGACAGAGGAAAAATTTTTGAGAGGATAAATGTTTTGGTCCCTATTTAGTAGCATTCCTGCATTCTCTTCAGGAAGGCAAGCATTCTGCTTGGAAAAATATTACAAGGAAGTCAATCACTCTCAGTAGAAAATTACAGAGAACTGAGATGTTTTTGGGAAGCATATATTAATTGAAAAGATAAAGATTGTACTGTTTTCTTGAAAAAAATCCACTGTTTTCTGCCATACTTTTTAATGGAATGTATTGGAGTTATACTGCTCAATGACATTGTAGAGGTTTCAAGTGTACAATTCTGCAATACACCATCTGCATGTGGCATTATGTGCTCACCACCCACAGCCTAGGTTCCTTCGGTCACTATTTATCCCCCATTCACCCTCTTCCACCTGCTCCCACCTGCTCCTTCCCTCTGGTAATTACCGTGCTGTTGTCTGTGTCCATGAATGAGGTGGCTGTTGTTTTGGGGTTTTTTTTGCTTAATGCCTTCACCTTTTTCACCCAGCCCCATAAACCCCTTCCCCTCTGACAACTGTCTGTCTGTTCTCTATCTTATGAATCTGTTTCTATTTTGTTTGTTTATTTTGTTCATCAAATTCCACATATGAGTGAAATCATATGGTATCTGTCCTTCTCTGACTGGCTTATTTCACTTAGCCCAATACCCTCTCGGCCTATCCATGCTGTTACAAAAGGTAAGATTTCCTTCTTTTCTATGGCCAAATAGTATTCCATTGTGTAAATGTACCACAACTTTTTTACCCATTCATCTACTAACGGGCACTTGGGCTGCTTTCAAATCTTGGCTATTGTAAATGACACTGCAGTGAGCACAGGAGTTCATATATTCTTTAGAATCTAGTGTTTTGGGTTTCTTTGGATAAATCCTCAGAAGTGGAATCACTGGGTTATAAGGCAGTTCCATTTTTAATTTTTTGAGGAAACTCTATATTGTTTTCCACAGTGGCTGCACCAATCTGCATTCCCACCAACAGTGCACAAGGGTTCTCTTTCTTCACATCCCCCCAACACCTGTCATTTGTGGATTTATTGAGAACAGCCATTCTGACAGGTGTAAGATGATATCTCATTGTGGTTTTATTTCTCAGTCCTCTGATGATTAGTGACACTGAGCATCTTTTCATATGCATATCAGACATTTGTATGTCCTCTTTGGAGAAGTGTCTACTCAGGTCCTTTGCCTATTTTTATTATTTTTTTATTTATTTTTTTCCTTTGCCCATTTTTAAATTGCATTGTTTGTTTTTATGGTGTTGAGTTTTATAATTTTTTAATAAATCTTGAATATTGACCCCTTATCAGATGTATCATTGGCAAATATGTTCTTCCATTCAGTGGGTTGTCTTTTCATTTTGTTAATGGCTTCCCTTGCTGTGCAAAACCATTTTAGTTTCATATAGCCCTATATGTTTTTTTTGTTTCCCTTGCCTAAAAAGATATATCAGAAAAAATATTGCTATGACAAATGTCTGAAATTTTACTGCCTTTGTTTTATTCTAGAATTTTTATGATTTCAAGTCTAACATTTAAGTCTTTAATTTATTTTGAGTTTATTCTTGTGTATGGTTTAAGGGGGTGGTCTAGTTTCATTTTTTTTGCACATATCTGTCCAATTTTCCCAACACCACTTACTGAATAGACTGTCATTACCCCATTGTATATTCTTGCCTTCTTTGTCAAATATTAACTGACCATAGGGCATATATCTACTTCTGGCTCTCTATTTTGTTTCATTAATCTATATTGACATGGACTCTGGCCCGCAGTGTCCTTGGCGTTATGAATGAGATATGAGACAAATGCACATGGACTACCGAGTCCTGTGGAGGAAAAGGGATGGCATGGCCACTCTCTCAAGGGGAGAGCGCCCCGATCCTTGCCTTGACAGGCTTTTATTGGACTCAATTTGCACAGAAATAAAGCTCATCAATCATTGTCAGGCAGAAATGATTAAACAATAGATAATATTCAAAGAACTCTGAGGGCCTATTTTGAGTCAAGGTCAGATAGCTAAAGGGCCATAAAACTTTGGGGAGGGAACAAACTCATTTCCTGCTTGGTCCCTTATTAATTAAATTAAGGGTATTATCATAGTAGGTTTCATAGGATTTTATGTATTCTTTGTTAGGCCTGATCGCCCTAGGGAACCTGCCCTTTCCAGCACAGGGCGGCACCCACCACCTGCATTGTTTCAGGCTTAAGTCAGGCAGGGAAAGTAAAGCAGCCAAGAGATTAGGAGACTTCTTGCAGACAGAATGAGGACTCAGACTATGTCAAAGCTGAGGGGTGAGGGCCCATCACCCCCTTTTTCTGTAGCCCCCAAGTCCTTCCCTGGGGCCCTCCGTGATCATGCCTGTCTTAGGTCGTTCCTTCCTTGAGGAATCTTACCCATCATTGGCTAACCGATCAAGCATTGGGGGCCAGGCAGGGTGAAGTAAAAGGAGCAGAGGTGGCACCCCTGTGAGGGAGACAAGCTTTGTCTCCTTAGTGGCTTATGGTCCCAAGGTCTCTCACTCAGTTTTAGCCATGGTGGGAGTTACAGCTTCTGAAACAGGCAGGGCGGTTCCCAACACTATATGTTTTTATGCTGATACTATGCTGTTTTGATTACTATGGCCTTGCAGTATAGTTTGATATCAGGTAGTATGATACCTTCAACTTTGTCCTTTTTTCTCAAGATTGCTTAGGTCACTCAGAATCTTTTGTGGTTCCATATGCATATTTGGAATATTTGTTCTAGTTCTGTGAAATACGCCATTGATATTTTAATAGGAAATGTGTTGACTCTATAGATTGCTTTTGGTAGTCTGGACATTTTAATGATGTTAATTCTTTCTATCCCTGAACACAATATATTCCACTTATTGCACCTTCCTTAATTTTTTTCTTCAGTATCTTCTAATTTTCTGAGTATAAGTCTTTTACTTCTTGGGTGAATTTATTCTTAGGTATCTTATTTTTTTATGCAATTGTAAATGAGAATTTTTCCTAGTTCTCTTTCTGATAGGTGATTAATGGTGTATAAAAATGCTGCTGATTTCTAAATATTAATTTTGTGTCCTTCTATTTTAGTGAATTCACTTATCAGTTATAGTAGTTTTTTGGTGGAGTCTTTAGGGTTTTTTTTTAAGATTTTATTTATTTATTTTTAGAGAGGGAAGGGAGGGAGATAGAGAGAGAGGGAAACATCAATGTGCAGTTGCTGGGGGTCATGGCCTGCAACCCAAGCATGTACCCTGACTGGGAATCAAACCTGCGACACTTTGGTTCGCAGCCCGCACTCAATCCACTGAGCTACGCCAGCCAGGGCTTAGGGTTTTCTATATAGAGTATCATGTTACCTGCAAATAATGACAGTTTTACTTCTCCCGTTACAATTTAAATGCCTTTTACTTCTTTTTCTTGTCTAATTGCTGTGGCTGAAACTTTCAGTACTATTATGGATAAGACTGGTGAAAGCAGATATATCTATCTTGTTCCTGATGTTAAGGGAAAGACTTTTTATTTTTGCCATTGAATAGGATGTAGGCTGGGAGTTTTTCATCTATGGCCATTATTATGTTAAGATATGTTTCCTCTATTCCCACTTTGCTGAGAGTTTATCATAAATGGGTGCTGGATTTTATCAAATGCCTTTTCTGAATCTATTGATATGCTTATCTGATTTTCATCCTTCATTTTGTTTACATGGTATATCGTGTTTATTGATTTGCAAATACTGTACCAACCTTGCATCCCTGGAAAAAATTCCACTTGATCATGGTGTATGAGCTTATTTGTGGATCCTCTGGATCTGGTTTGCTAATATTTTGTTGATTTTAGCATCTACATTCAATTAAGGGTATTGGCCTCTAATGTTCTTTTAATGTCCATCTGGTTTTGGAATTAGGATAATGCTGGTCTAATGAAAAGAACTTGGAAGTTTTTCCTCTTCTTGAATTTTCTGGAATAGTTTGAGAAGGATAGGTGTCAGTTCTCATTGAATGTTGGTTAAATTCCCCTGTAAGGCCATCTGGTCCAGGACTTTTGTTTGTTTGGAGTTTTTTCACTACTGATTCAATTTCATTAGTTGTAATCTCTTTATTCAGATTACCTGATTCTTCCTGATTCAGTTTTGAAAGATTGTATGTTTCTAGGAATTTATCCGTTTCATCCAGATTGCCCAATTTGTTAGCATATAGTTGTTCAAAATATTTTCTTACAATCTTTTGTATTTCTTTGGTGTCAGTTGTTACTTTTCCTTCTTCATTTCTCATTTTATTTGTTTGGGTCCTCTCTCTTTTTTTTCTTGATGAGTCTCATTAAACATTTGTCAATCTTGTTTATTTTTTCAAAGAACCATATAGTAATTCCATATTTCTTTGCATAAGAGGCCTCCCTACTACTAAATAGTGTTATAGTCCGTGGGTCTTACAGTGCAAGCCTTAGTCTTCACTTATTGTAACAGTCCTGGAAGAAATCACGGTTATAGCAGAAATGGAATAACAGAAATGCTCCATAGTCTGTCTCCAAAATCATTAAGAAATGGCTAAATTATATTGAGTATACTCCAAGAAAAGGAACCGTATAACATATAAGAAGAAAAAATTTAGTTAAGAAGTTAAAACAAAAAGTTTTAGTGTGTAATAGGTCAAGGTATACTTAGGTGAACAATTCTCCTTCACTTTGTGTGTGTGTGTCATGTATGTTTTTAGAGGGGGGCATGCATATGAGCACAAGCAGCACCAGAAAGGAAAACTCAAAATGGAGAGATGGCAAGGAGAGTAGATCATTTTAAATGCCAATTCCAAACCTAAGTCTGTAGTATCAGGGATCCATCCAGTTTCTCCATTAAATTTAACTTCATCTGTCTGAGGGTTCTGAGACTGAGACAATATTCTGCTGTACACTTATCATGGGAAAGTGTAATTTTAATTTTTATTCTAAAAGTCTTCAGCATGGATATCCTGGAAATTGTAATGAAAGAATGATGACTTCTTATGAAAGTCTTTCTTGCTTTTTGCAACCTAACTCTACATGAAGGTTTCTTGCAACCTAATTCTACATGAAATTTTCTATCCAGCTTTGAAGTATTTCACTTTTGTTCTCCCCTTCCCCCTTCCCTATGCCCTATCTTTGTTCATTTCTTGTCACTTATGTGTTCTTTATCGAAAGTCCTTCTTGCTTTTATTGAATAGAATTTTCTAACATTTATTTTTGCTTTTAAAAGTTGAAGGGTGGCCCTGATCAGTGTGGCTCAGTGGATTGGGTGTCGTCTCACAAAATAAAAGTTTGCCTGTTCAATTCCAGGTCAGGGTACATGCCTGGGTTGCAGGCCAGGTCCCAGATTCAGGTTGTAGAAGGCAGCCAATCAGTGTTTCTCTTACACATCCATGTTTCTCTCCCTCCCTTTCTGCTTCCCTTCCCCCTGTCTAAAAGTAAATAAAATATATTTTTTAAAAAATTTGAAGGGTGAAGTAGCTTTAAATCCCTATATTTTTGAAGCCATATACCTGAAGCTATTTTTTAGAAATCTGTACAGAAAAAAATTGTCCTTGCTAATGCAAGCACACATACACTGTGAACATGAAGTATTAGAAAGGTAGCATGGCCAATCACATCATTTGCAACACTGTAGACTGAACTCATTCATTCTTCATCATGGCTGAACTCTAGAAGTTAAGATCTCTCAGAAATCAACAAAGTAGGCTTTTGGAGAATCTTAATTTTTTAAAAGAAAGTTACTTTTGTACAATACATCGATGACCACATTTTAGCAGAAGACATAGGACATGTAGAGATATCTCGATCTGCTTTCTCAAATCAGATTCAGATTGGGAGATAGCAGTAAACCAGAAGTCTTCAAAACCTGTGAGCCAGCAACTGCATCACCATGCAGAATCTTCACTCAGGCCAAATAGAGCTGTAAATTCTTGAGCACGCTAAGTCTTGTGCAGAAAAGACTTCCATTCTCTTTTTGTTTTGTTGAGACCTAAACATGGTCATAGTCATCTCCAAGAGTTTGGTAACTCCCTTTGGAAGAGAGGATGAATGTTACTGCTTCTTTAGTAACAGCAAATACCTTATGTCTTGTTCTAGGTCCTTGTGCTAGGTGTGGGAAGCAGGCAGGGCATTTTTCCTGCTCTTGAGTGGCTTATATTCCACTGTACATTGAATAGGTGGTTAAACATGTGAATGACTTATTTTTAAACAATATTTTAGTTATATTTTCAAGTAATATGCTCAACATAGTTTTCTTCAACCTCCAAACATGATTTTATGTGAAATACTTCAAAATTTAAAGCAATGACTCCAGTCATTGCCTGTAGGCCTAGACATTTTGGTATATTAACAATCTGGTAGTATATTAACAATTTATCCTATATTTCCTGATTTTTTTGCTGCCCAGTCGTTGAGGAGGTAGCAGAGATCTCTGGAATTATACGAATGTATATAACAATACTAGTGCCAGCTACTGATGACAGGTGTGGCCACACCAAGAAAGCTGAGAATCACAGAACAGCACTGCAGCCAGTGGTGCCCGGGCCTCCACACCCTGCCTGGAATATGGTCTTGTCATAGCTGCTTATACATGTCCTGTAATGAACCACGTTTAATAGGAGCCAAAAAAAGCTCTCTAAAACAGATCCCCACATATAGCCCATGGTCCATTCCCCAAATAGCCCTGTTGTGGACTACATTCATCCCAACAGGATGTGGGTGACAGGAGGTTGCGCAGAGTGGGGAGGGCAAGCTGCATTAAGGAAGGTAGGCAGAAAGTACACGGTAAAAAGATAACTTCAGGGGAATTCCTGGGATTGCCTGGTTCTGCTGTAGTCTGAGAACCCTCAGGACCCTGCCCATCCCCGGAGGGGAGTCTGGGGAGGAGATTGGTGGAGCAGGAAGAAGACTGATGGGCCCTCATGGACTCTTTGGAAAAAACTCCCCTTCCTAACAGGTTATTGTCAAGGGAGGAAGAAGGTGTTGAGTCTGTGGACTCCTATCCTGGGTTTAGGACTCCAAGGGCAAAATCTCCTACTTAAGGAAGGGCCTACTGCCTATCTGGGCAACTCCCAGGCCATCAGGATTTTTGTTCTGTCATTCATTCTTCTTCTTTGAACACTGGAAAGAAACAATTCCTGGCTAAGCATTGCTCAGAGGATCCTGCATAGAGATTTAATGCTGGAGGTCTCAGGGACCCAGGCCTTTGGGGGAAGACTGCATTCTCCTATGAATGAGGACCTAGCCTTTGATGTGATTTGAGTTATTGACTAAGAACTATGAACTATGCACTTTTGCCATGTGAAGTGTATTTCTGCTCTTTATTTTCCAAGGAAAAGTTTTATTTTCAAATTAACTTTATTAAGATATAATTTATATATAAAAATTGTACCCATTTTAAGTGGACAGGTTGATGAGTGTGGAAAGATGTGTAGTGAGTGTAATCACCATGATCAAGATAGAAAACTCTGCCTTCACTCCCCAATGTTCCCACCCGCCTCTTTCCAGTCACACCTCTATCCACACCCTGCCCTCAGGCAAGCACTGATCTACTTTCCATGATTACGGATTAGACCTGCATTGTCTAGAACCTCATATAAATGGAGCCGAACAGGATGTCACCTTTGAGTCTGGCTTCTTTTACTGAGTACTGTATAATGCTTTTGAGACTTATCCATGTTGTTGCATTTCAGAAGTTCCATCCTTTTGGTTGCTCAGTAGCATCCTGTTGTATGGATGTACTACCATTTATCCATTCACCAGCTGGTGGACATAGAAGTTGTTTCCAGTGTTTACTCTTATGAATGAAGCTACTGTGAACATTCGTGTATAAACAAAATTCTGCAATTCTAGCAAGTTCAATAGACAGAGCATCTTGGCAGGTGATAAATTGCTAGCCCCTTTGCCCAGGGCGAGGGGAGGAGTGAGTATAGAGAGGAGTTAGGTAGTTTATAGAGCTGAGTTCCCAAGAGCAACTGGTTTTGTAGAGTGCAGTGATAGCCAATGTTGGAAAAAAAAAATGCCTGTACTGAGCAGAGAGGACTGCTGATCAGGCATCTCTCAGTTGTGTGGGAAAAGTGGATTGCTACATCACTGGCAGGACAGACTAACACATACGCTTAGTTGTTTTCTTTTGAACTGGAGCCAATAGACTCAAACCAATTTCTTCTGGCAACTTCTTCAGGGTATGTTTGAAGGCCTGTTCAGGGAGCAGGGACAAGAACTCTATCTCCAGAGTTAGAAAGACAATTTGTTGTGGGACCTTGGGCAGGGATAAGCAAATGAGCCTAAAAAGACTGCCTACCTTAAGGGCTGTTAGGAGGATTGGATGAAAATCTATATAAATCACTTAGCAAGTCTCTGCTGAATAAAGAGGGTTCTGTTGGCATAAATTAAAATGTTATGTTTAAAATCATGCAATACCTTTGGCTTATAGTAGAACCCAAATATATTTCTTAGGAAGTTGAAATACATTAATGCATTTTTAACAAGACGGTGAATTCTTCCTATATTATTTATATAACCATTGAAGGATTGCATTATTCATCAAGCTCTGGTTAGATTTTGGAAGTGCATCGTCTCAGTCACAAGACCTCCCAGTGGCTGCAACTTCAGTCCATTTCCTCATGCCCAGCTGTCTAGTTCCAAAGCTCCCACCAGGAGCTTCCCACACCAGAAGAATGGAGTTCGTCAGTAGATCTGGTTGGTGAACGCTTCCTCGGGACCCTGTCCTCCGTGTGGCCTGCCATCTTAGAGGTGCCCACTGCACCGCCACATCCTCTGAAAGGTGTCCCTGTGGTGGAGTGGAAGGAGCAGCGCTGGAAGCTGAGGATTTGGATTTGAATCTTGACTGTATTGCCCCCACCTCCATCCCCAACACACTTCAAGTCTCTTCCCTTTCGAAGCTTCGCTTTCCTCACTTCTATGGGCTAACAGCACCTCGCTAGGCTGTGGCAGGATCATGAAGTCGCAGTGTCAAGACCGCCTCAATGAATGTTTGTTAGTTCCATGCTTTGCCTTACAGTCTTCCTTACTTCCCACCGTGTCCAAAGTCCACTGGCTGCATAGAACTCAAACGAAATAGAGACGCTTTAAGGAGTGATTGAGGAATCTCCCTCTAAACAGTCAATATTGTAAAAGCTGCGGTGAATGTTCCAGAAAAGGTGGGGCTCAAGTTAGCTCCTGGGTTTTAAGTGGAAGAGGTAAATTCTTGTTACTGGAACCACGCGTCTGGTTTGGGTTTCAGCGCGGTCCTTACCAGGAATATACTTCCCACCGCTGGGACTCAGGGCTGGGCTCCCCGCTCTTGCTGCAATTCTTCATCCCCTTCCTGTCCGCCCACTCACTCCCAGAGCCCGGCAAACCCCGACCCGCCGCGGCGCCCATTGGTTGGTTGGCTTTTATTGATCTGGTTTGAGCATTCCAGGTTTCCCGCGCAGGCACCAGGTGCTGACCGTTTTGCCCTGGGCTATGCAAGAGAAACAGGTTTTTCCTCTTACAGGGACCGGTGTGGATTATTACTGGCTATGCAGGCCCTCTCCTTTGGGTGGGTGGGGTTCTGGGGCTCCCCTGTGCGCCGGGTGTCCGGTGGGCTGAGGTCTGCACCAGCAGAGCCCTGCACTTTACCGGACGTCCACCTGCGCTCCGGGCGCTCCCGGCGGGGATGTGCAGCCTGTCGCCCTAGACTTTTGCCCTCCTTTCTCCGTGTACTGCCGTATGGACACCCTGGGAACTTTTCTCGGGAAAAAGCCCACAGCGTGACTTGCAAAGTAGTCGGATCGGTTACATTTGGGGATCAGTGGGCGTTTGAATGCCCGCGTGCTACTCCCATTGGAAGAGCGCAGGCCCGACCCACCGTGAACTGCTGGTTTAGCCAAAGGCGGGCTCAGGTGCTCCAATCCCCGTTTTCTTATTTTCTTTGGCAATTGTGTCGAACCCAGGTGGCTTCTTAGTGTGCTAAAGGTGAACACTGCCAGTACTGTTTTTCCTCGTCTTCGTTACCTCAAAAAGAAAAAAACACATCGGTGTTTCATGAAAAAATCCTGCCTTAAGATATGTGTGTGTGTGTGTGTGTGTGTGTGTGCGCGCGCGCGCGCCTGCGTGCCTACTGCTGTGCCCTATACTCAAGCATGGCTATATGAGGAATTAAGCACTGCATTTTTACTGAGGAAGGAGGTAAAAAGCAAGAGCTAGAGAGATCTGGGAATTTTTTACTTTGTATGTGTGAGTGTTTGGACCTTGCAAATTTTCCTTCGAAACGCAAGAATACTTAAAATAGATGTTATTCTAAGTAGCACCAAACATAGATGGCTTTAAGGAAAAAAATTTAAAGTGAGATTAGTTTTTGTTGGGATGAATGTACAAACTCATATTTCATTTTCATGTAGAAACCCCGGCCCATTATCATTTTGGTCTGTAGTTCCATAATGTACTTACTACTAAAGAGGAAGAAAATAACACGGATTCTTATATTTTCTCTCCCCAATTCTGTTTTATTTTTCAGTCTAGAGCACAACCACCAGAAGAGAACAAAAGGAAGCCAGTTTTGGGAAAACTTGGCAATCTGTTCACGGCAGGAAGGAGAAGGAACACCAGAAACGGGTTAGAGAGTCCCACCCGCTCAAATGCCAAACCAGCCTCTCCCAAAGATGTAACCTCCCCGCAACTCCCTGAAAGAGAGGATGAGAAGAGGAAATCTCAGGGCAGCCAACCAGAGCAACCCGACGAGCGCCAGGACGGCTTCCCCCAGGAGAAGCCCCAGGAGGCAGAAGGCGAGCCCTCCGATACCTGTGTCCAAGTAGCCCGCCCTGTCGCCAAGCTGTCACCTTGCTCGAGCAGCAATGCAGCGGCGGCTGTGCAACTGTGCCGTGAAAGTGAATCACCGCAACTAGAACCTCTGGACTCAGCTGGAGAGCCCTTCCCAGATGCCATCGCCGCTGCCAAGCAGCTGCATTCCTCACTGGAGAGTTGCCCCAGGCAAGAGAACGCAGAGACGCTAGCCCGCATTCCCGGGGAGGACGCTTCCTTCTGCGCTGCTCCAGAAACGGAGCCAGCCCAGGGTGCAGGGGGTGTGCTGGGGTCACCTACTGGGGAGAGACCTGAGAGCGGTGCCGAAGGAGGCTCTCTGGGCCCCCAAGACACGCAAGGCCAGTCCCCGGGGGACGCAGTTGCTCCGCCAGGTGAGCCTTCTGCCGAGGGCTCGGAGAACTGGGCCGGCTCCGCACAAGCGAACGGCAGAGCCGGGCCCAGAGGACTAGAGTGCCGGCAGGGCGAGCGTGCCCATCCAGCTAAAGTGTTAACTTTGGACATCTTCTTGAGTAAGACTGAGGTGGCGCAGGTGGACGAGCCGGTGGTCATTACTCCCGGGGCAGACGATTGCAGCGACCAGGACGACATGGATAAGAGGGCCAGCGGCCGCAGATCGGGGAGGCGGAGGAAGTCGCAGAAATCCAGCGACTCCCCGGGCTCGGACACGGCCCCGCCAGACAGTGCGGCGCGAGACGACGCGGTGTTCGACTACGAGGTGGCGCCAAACGCCGCCACCGAGAACGGCTCTGCGGAAAAGAAAGTGAAATCTCCGCGAGCTGCCCGGGACGCGAGTCCGGAGTCCAAGACCGGCCCCGGATCCAAAGGGCAGCCCCGAGGGGAGTCGGACCGCAGCAAACAGCCTCTGCCGGCCACGTCCCCCACCAAAAAGAGGGGCAAGAGCCGCATCTCCGAAGCTGTGCCCATCCCGCCGGCTGCAGGCCCAAGGGCTCCTGCCAAGGAGTCCCCGCCCAAGAGGTCCCCGGGGCCCGACTCCAGCCCCGCCGCCAAGGCTGCGGCGGGGGAGAACGGGGAGGAGGCGTCCCGGGTCGTCCCCCGAGAGCTCACGGTCAAGAGCAGCTCTCTGCTGCCGGAGATCAAGCCGGAGCACAAGAGGGGACCGCTCCCCAACCACTTCGACAGCCGGGGAGAAGGAAGTCGGGGCAAAGAGCTGGGCAGATGGTCCGGAGTTGCCGACGCGGACGGCTCGAAGCCCAGGAACCATTTCGGGGTGGACAGGTCGACGGTGACCACCAAAGTAACCCTGTAAGTAGCTGCGCAACTGGTGCGGGCACGCGCGCGGCACACGTGCTGGGCGGCGGGTCGGAGAGGCGCGGGTCTTTGTGCTCGTGGAGGAACTGCCCGGCACCGAACTTTTCCTTCTGTGCTGCATTGAACGTTTGTGAAGATGGCACATTCGGGGCCATGGTTGGTTGTTATTTCCGGTTTCATGTAAGATTTAATTAAATGAATGTAAGAATGAGATCCCTGTTGAGGCTCTGTTAACATAAGCGATAGAGAGCACTAGGTGGCCTGACATCATAAGCTAATTCTGTTCTTTATTACAAATGTAATAAACTGGTGTTCTTGGATAGAACGTTCTTAAAAAGCGCATGCGGTGAATTTGAAAACACGGAGCGAGCACTAATGTGTTCACTGTGTCCCAATAGCTTTGACCTGTGTGAGTTTAAAGTACTTACAGAACCTTTTATGGAACTTAGTGCATTATTTGCCTAAGCATAAAAAACAAACTCTTACACAAGTATTTTGGTTGCTTCTTCCCCTTTATACTGTTAGGGAGTCTGGTAATACTTTTGCCTCCAAGTTGGAAAGTAATATTCAATTATTGAAATGAAGAAAGGTCAAAATAGGGGGAAAAGAGAGAAGAAAAGGAAAAAACAGCAACAAAAGAAAGAAAAGAAAAGTTAAGTTAGCGTTTTTTACCGGGAAGCCACTTGCTGAGGGAAAAGACAAGTTAGAAGAATCTAACTCAACAACAGACTGACTACTTGCTGTTAAGTTGATTGATTTTCAGATGTTTACTGAGCACCTTTGGTGCGTGGTACTGTGCTATGACTATTGGGGGGAAGTCACAAGTGTGATTCACTGTCTTACCCTGGAAGAGTCCATGTCCCAGTCTAGAACATGAGATGCTGGCAAGTCGAATAACAGTATGCAGAGATATCTGATTAAACTGCCAGTGGATATTGCTGTCCATAAAGGCCGGGGTGTGTAAAAGGAAGAAGAAAATCCCGGTTGGAGGACTTGTGCTTTGATGATGATGTGAATGGTATGGGTGGACCAGATAGGAGGTACTAGGAAACTCTCCAGATCTGCCCCCTTCCCACCCTCTCACTCTATCTCCTGATCAGCACTGGTGAAAAATGAGTACCGGTATCTAAACTACTGAAGTTTTTCCTGCATTCACACATGTATTGAAAGAGCTGGTATTTTCACAACATTACCATTCTTAAACCCAATGGTCCATTCTATTTGACTTCTTGAATAAGTAATCTTTAAAGTAGAAGCTCTGTTTGGTAAACACATGAGGGGATAATCTGTTCAATGAATAACTTGAGCTACCTCACTAGCTTCAGACCTGGAGACCTTTGATATAGTCGGCTGTTTATTCTACAAGGGCAGCACTAGAGAAATAAATAACCTGAGTAAATGATACCCATTATTTGGAGGAGGCCAGTGTGCCAACATTCAGACCTAAGTGTGAACCTTAGAGAAATGTTCCAGTGTACCTGGTTAAAGACTCTTCAGCTCCCCTGTCTCCAAAAGAAATACACCAGTGGAAAAACCAGAAATGTTACCTGTTAAGGGACAGGGCAGACAAACCTAGGGAAGCAGATCTCACAATGAAACTCTTCATGTGCTAATATTGGCAATAGAACTAAACCAAGTGTCTTTCTCAGCACTAATTACTTTCTATCTAAAGTTTTTCCTTTGCCAGGCACAATTTATTTTTGTTTTCCACAGGGCCTCACACTTAGTGAATTGGCAAACTACAGAAATGGAGAATTAATCATTCTTCCTAGTTCTTTTCTGTTTGATGGGGTTTTTCAAACCCTTTAATTTTCTTCTATTGCCTTTTAAGAAAAGATGTTATTCAGATTATTTTTAAAAAATTTGAATCTGAAGTTTTAGAGTTAAACTCTGTACATTTCCTCAAAAATAATGACTACGCAGCATCATGTTTCTTGAAGCTGTTAGAAAAATTGTCTTCAGTTCTCTACAACTGAATGTTGAGATTCCTAAAATGATGTATTTAAAATAAAGAGAATTTTCCTCTCATATTATAGCCATAGCTTTTTAGACTCCATTATTTTCCCCTCTCACATTATCATGAAGGCATTACAACAGAAATTATAGGAGTCTTTTAATCACTTTGAGCTAGGTAATTGTAGTGACTCTTGGTAGCAAGAAGTTAATAGCAGGAAAGTTTGGTTGTAAAATACATTTTGAGCTTGGTGTAAATCTTTAATGTGCAGATTTTCCTGTCTTTAAGGCAGCTTGTTGGCTAACCTATAGCGTTTTCCACTTACATCAAAAGATGCACTTTGATGTTTGACTGTCCTTAGAGATGATAGTGAGGATTTGTTAAAAGTATGGTCCCTGGTATGTGAACATCCCTCCCTCATTAACTGATAGCATTTGTAAGCATTCTACTTCTAATCATCTCCCTGGTTTTAACATTTTATCTTTAAGGAAATGCTGATAAGTTAATTTGCTTTTAAATTGAATATATGGGTCCACAATGTGGGAGCCTAGATACCTTGTGGAGATATTGAGGAAAGCAATGCCTGGGAGAAATGAATGAGACTGTATCAAATTTAGTATTTAAGTAAAGTTTTAAATAATGAAAATCTAAATTCTTAATGTTTCACATGGGAAGGACTTCTCAAGTTTTCTCATTTTATCCAGAGGGATAAGATGTCCCCCCAAAAGTCATACTGCCCATTCCTCCAAAAGGCTGCTGAGGCCCAACCTTCTCGAAGGGCGGGGAGTCCATGCGGGAGACAGCACTTCTCCCCTTGTGCTCTCGTTTTCGTGGTGGCCTCATTAAGTGTGATTACTTTATCTTATAGATGTCGTGATAAATTGTCCTTGAGTTCTTGAGTCATAAAGCTGGAAAGAGTCAGAGGAGGTCACTGAGGCACATCTTGTGGGACGGCCTCTGGGGAAGCAGAACAGGAGAGCGGTCCAGAGCACGGATCAGAAACAGAATACCTGGCTTCAAATCATGGCTCTGCCCTCACTCACTAGCTGTGCGACCTCAGGCAAATGATTTACCTTCTCTAAGCCTCAACTTTCTCATCTTAAAAGAGAAAGTATAAAATTGTACATTGGGCAAGACATGGAAGTGTGTCTCAAGTGTTTGGAAATCAGTGAATTTTAGTGTTTACTGTCTCCTCCATTTTATAAACCACTAGACCAATGGTTTGGACATTTTGGGTTTTGTTTGTTTTTTAGCTTTGGAGACCGTTCTTCTAGGAAAGCATATGTAAAAGTGATGTGTAAAACACATGAGTAAGAGTGATTCTTATTGAAAGGAGGGTGGCTGGCCAAGAGCCCCACGCCTCAGTCTCCACTGTCCCCAACTGCAGCCCTTGAAGGGAATTCCAACGATTACTTCAGCCATAACTGGGGGGGGGGGACGTTTAGGGGAGGGGGAACCAACTCTGTTCTAAACTCTCTAGTTTTTTTTTGTTTACAGATAGGGAAGGTAGAGTTCAGAGAGCTAAAGTGACTTGACCAAGTGCACACATATAGTTAGCGTAAAAGCCAGGACCAGAGCCTGCTAATGTCAAACAGAGAACGTTTTGTTTCTCAGAAAGAAAGAATGTGTACATTCGGAGACGTATGATTACCGCTGGGGGCAATTATACCCAAGACACAAGAGTGGGAGGGGAGACCCTCTGCCCAAGAAATGGTGACAAAACCAACAGTTGAGTAATTGATGAGTAAACTATGGTATGTTCAAATGATGGGCTCTTATGCAGACATTAAGAAAACTTTTCAGATGATTTTTCTGTTAAATATAGGGTTAAGCAATCTTATTTTTAAGGACAAGATACCAAATTCTATGAACAGAATGATCTTAATGCTATTGAAAATATTTAACTGCATATAAAAAGGCTACATATGCGCTACATTGTTAACAGAGATATTATATTTGAGTGGAAAATCATGAGTGATTTTTCATTTTTATATTTTCCAAATTTTCTGTAGTGAGCATACTTATATAATCAGAGAAAAATTTTATGGGAGGTGGATGAAGGGAATACAATATCCCAAGAGTAAATAATAAATAAATATTTTTTATAATCTAGCATTTTGAGATGATGTAAAAAAAGCTGTGGCAAAATAAAAATTACAGTTTATGTTTAGAGAAATCACTTACATATTTAAAATCTGGAAGCACGTTAAATATTTAAATTTGTTCTAATGTTCTTCAGACCCTAAAACATTTTCTAACTCTAGTGTCAAGCACTGTGTGAACCTACTAGGCACTTGAGAAACTTGGTAACCTCCTACCTCTAGACTTTCCTAGTTATGTAATTTTCTCATCCCTCATATGGGAGGCAGAAACATCAATTAAAAATAGTTAATAGTGTATTTAGGATTGTTTAAAATAGTTTCATATTTTACAAAGTTACATCTCAGAAAGATATTGGCTTTTTATGAGTTTTGTAATAAATCGGTATGTTCACTTTTTCAAACTAGGTCAGTAACTTTGTCATATTGCTTTTTTCTTGCAGCCCTGCCAAGCCCAAACACGTGGAACTAAATTTTAAAAACCCCAAGAATCCTGACAGTTTGGGAAATGAGCATAATCCATTCAGCCAGCCCGTTCACAAAGGAAACACTGCCACCAAAATCTCCTTATTCGAAAACAAACGGGCAAACAGTAGCCCAAGACACGCTGATATTCGAGGCACAAGGAGCACCCTTGCCTCTAACAAGACATTTGTCGGGAGGGCGAAGCTGAATTTAGCCAAAAAAGGCAAGGAAATGGACCAACCTGAAAAAAAAGTAATGCCAAATCGTCACCAGAATGGTGTCATGGGGAAGGAAACCTCTGCAGAAACCAAAGTTATTCTCCCTGAAGAGGAGATGCTCCCAGCGACCGGCAGCCCCGGGATAAGAGGCATGGAAGGTGAGCCTGCTCAGGATCCAGCTGCTCGTTCTGAGCTTAAACAGGGTGACCAGGCAGATGTTCACATAGATGCTGGCTGCCCGTCTGAACCGGAGGCTACTGCTCTGATTTCTGTCCAGGACCACAAGCTCTTAGGAGAGGGCGACTCAAAGGCTGCTGACAGCAAAAGACTTGTCCTTGAGAATATGACTGAAACAGCACAAGACATTCCTGCCATTCTTGATGCCAGAGATTCACCAGCAGCTGCACCAAGGCCACAGGATACACTTTCTGACTCACAGCCCCCAGCTGAATCATGTAATCAGCCTTGCTCACTGCCTGTGCCCGTTCCTGTGGCTGTTCCCGAAGACACATGTGCTGAAGCTCCCATCAGCAACTTCCCATGCACTGATCTAAAAGTGTCAGAAAACCATAGTAGAGGTATTTTGCCTGAGCCTCATCCAGATCATGAGAAAATGCCCCCCTCCACACTTGGAGGAGAGGGAGAAGCAACCCCTCCTTTGTCCACAGAGCACAGCCCAGAAGAGTTGGGAATTGAGAGTCTGTCCAAGGTCCTCGTCCAGGTCAGGTCCTTTGTTCTTCCCGTGGAGAGCACCCAGGATGTGAGCTCCCACATCATCTCCAATAGCACTGAAGTTAGAGAAGTGCAGTTGCCAAGTTGTCACAATAATGAACTTGAAGTGGTTTCCGTTTCAAGCTGTGCTCCCCAGAAAGAGGAAGTCCTGGGCAATAAGAGCACACCACCCAAACACATTCATAGCGAAGAGGAACATGTAGCAAAATCTGGCCCACCAGTCATGCCGCTGGAATCAGAGAAAACTCTGTCTATCCAGGTTCCAAGTCAGGAGAACAAAACACCCCTGGTGTTTGGTTCCAGTCCCACTCACTCCCCTTCCAGCAGAGATCATTTAGAGATTCCTCAAAGGCCAGATCAAAATGTTGTGAATGGCCAGAGCAGCCCTGCCTGTGTCTTGAACGTTTCTGCTGGTAGTGATGATAGTGTATTTGATTCTTCTTCGGATATGGAAAAATTCACTGAAATTATCAAAAACATGGACAGCACAGTTTGTGTGCCTCAGAAAAAAAAGAAAGCCAGAGTGCCAAACTCTCCTACCCCTCACTTTTTCATGCCTCCTATTCATGAGGACAATTTGGAAAAGGTGTTTGATCCCAACGTGTTTACCTTTGGTTTGGGGAAGAAGAAGGGTAGCCAGCCAGAAATGTCACCAGCCTTACAGCTGATGCAGAATCTAGACACAAAATCCACCCTGAGGCCCAAACGTACATCCACCGAGCAGAGTATCCTCTTCAAGTCCTCGCAGGCTCACACTAATGGGAAAGATGCCCCTCTGGTGACTCCAGAAATAAATGACAAAGAGAACAGGGATGTCACAAATGGCGGAGTGAAGAGGTCCAGGCTAGAAAAAAGTGCACTTTTCTCAAGCATGCTGTCTTCTTTACCGCAAGACAAAATCTTTTCTCCCTCGGTAACATCAGTCAGTACCATGACCACAACTTTCAGCTCTTCTCAGAACACTTCTCTTTCTCGGTCTTCTGCGTCACAGCCTGTGGCCGAGGGTGCCCCACCCTGCACTACAGATAGAGAACAGCCACACCTTCCACCCAACAGCTTCCTAAAGGTCTTCAATTTCGACTCGTCAAATGCATCTCATTCAGGCTTGAAAAGTCCAAGCTACATGGAAAAATACCTGCAGAAAGAGGAAACCCAAAAAGACCTGGATTCACGAAGCAACCTACACTTGCCAGAAACTAAGTTTTCTGAGTTATCAAAACTGAAGAACAGTGAAGATCCGGAAAAGGCGAACCACGTTGAAAGTACTCTTACATCAAGCTTGCCGAACTATGGGAATAGTGACACCGACTTCATGGGTCTTTTCAAGTCCAGAAGGTTTGACTCAAACCTTTCTTTCCCTGGAATGTCATTATCAGATCCAACAGTAAGTAGCAACATGTGATCATTTCTTTGGGGTGTTTATACAGTGAGAGGAGAGGGGTGATGAGCAATGCATGTTATTCTCTTAGAAATGGTTATGCTTGTCCTTTTTTAGTCATTGACCACATACTTGGAAACCTATGTACAAGGGTCCTGCTAAGGTCTAAGAAAAAGTTACTGAGATTCTGTTTTCAAGGTATTCATAGTCCAGCAGGGAAAATAACTTCCCGATATTTTAAGGTACTTGTGAATTTATATGCCATATTATAAAAGGTATAGATAAAGTACCTTGAGAGTTCAGAGACAGACAAGATGTTTTTTCTTACCTAGTTTTGCATAAAAATGCTAAGTACTATAGATACAATTTGGAAGATTTGCGAAGCAGCTTCCTTTATTTGAAAAAGCCCTACTTATTCCTAATCCCTTTTCTTGTGCTGTGAGGTTCACTCTCCTTTCCATAAGTAGCAAGAAATGTATATGTTATGCATTGGAGAAAGAATTTTCTCTTTATTTGGAATTAGTTTTCATCAGGGAAGTGTTTTCTCCTGCAAAGCCTGGGAGGAGTAAAAAATTTTGTTCACATTAGATCTTTCATTTAAAATTGTACACAGGGCAGCAAGATGTGATTTTGAGCAACAATGATGATTTCTGCATTTTCTTTTATCTGACCACTGACATGGTTTCCTTTATTCAGTTTTTGATGTGAATGTGTGCCTTTCTGTTACCAAGCTGGATGCTCAAGTTGAGAGAGGGCAATGAGAGAGGAAAACAGGCTACGAGGTTTAGAGGCCAGTGCCGTTAGCCCAGACACGTGGCGGGCCTCTCTGCTCCTGTGGTCCACCCTGTGAACAGGCCATCTGCCCTGTGCAGACCAGCATTCAGAAGAGTTCGCCCAAGCGGAAGACACCTTGCCCCCTTCCTCCTATGCACATGGCACTGGGACATGTTTCAGTCTGTTGTGTTGGCTTTGCTACCAGCCTATCATAGAAGATACTTCCGGAAGCTCTTTCAAAAAAACATAGTTGGGTTTCCAGTAGAGGTTCAGATCCTTCTTTTTAAAAGTTTTCAAATTTTTGATCTCAGGATGATTTTGTGTTTAAAAATTACTGAAGACTCCAAAGAGCTTTTGTTCACGTAGGTTATGCCTGTCAGAATTTATTGTATTAGAAATGAACACTAACAAAAATATAAAACTCAAGAACACACAAGTGTACATTTCATTAGCCATCATGGCAATGATGTTGTGGACCCTCTGGAAAATTCCACTGTGTACTGTGAGTTAATGAGAGTGAAAAAGGTAAATACCCTCCTCTTCTTACGAAAATAGTTTTGAAAGTACCTTGGGAACCCTCTGTGGGTCCTTGGACCACAGTTTGGGAACTGCTACTGCATGTGACCACCTACACAATCAGTCTGTAGCTCTCAGAAATCATAAAGCTGTTAAGTATTTCTGACAAGCACAAAATTTCCACTGGTCCACTTCCCATTCATCATGGCCTCACTCTCCCTTTCTGATTATCCTTGGATTGCTTCTGCTATTTGACAACACTCTGGTGAGCATGACAACAGAGTATACAGTTTCCCTGTGGAATCCCTTGAAAAACCAGGCCAAAGGGTAAAGAGGAGGAACAAAGTGCTCTCCACCTCCTTTGTTTTCCTTTAGGTTTTGGGCTTTGTTAATTATATTAACTATTCTATCTTCCATGTATTGCCCAATTTTGTTTTAAATTGTAGGCTTTTGCTTCAGCTTCTGTACTTCTAATGTGTACATATAAATAAGTAAATGCCATTGTGACTTCTACTGAGGCCTCTACTGAGGCCTTCCTCTGGTCTTTCGGGCATACTCCACTCTGCACGTCGGATCAAAGGCAGTCCTTAAAATAGGCATCCTGGTCAGCATTGAAAGTACTCAGTGTTTTATAATATTTTTACATGTATAATTACTATTTTTATAGTGTTATGCATTTCTGGTTTTACTGGTCTCATCACATGGCCTTGAAAATGATTAGTTTTGTAGCTATATAAAAACATATTTCATCTATCAAAAAGGGAGTGATTAAATATACTGTGTGTAATGTATATTGTGAAATAATCCATAAACAGGCTTTTATTTAGACTAGTAGTTATTAGGTGATGGTAGATGTTACTATTAAAAAACTATTTATAGATTCGAATAAGGTGTGTATATATGAATACATAAAATTAATTCAGCTCATTCTAGATAAGTGATTAATACATTGTAGTTTCTCTCCCTTTGAGATGACACCGAGATTATTTGAGTTATAATCTGCTGAGGTCTTACTCTGTAAATTCAGGTAAAACACAGGGCTGACCCTCGAGTCCTACATTTTCTAGATTGGTGAAACTGGCCCAGGCATTTAAATGTGGAGAAATTGGAACGGCAAATTCACTTGGGTAGGGGAAGCTCCTAATAGTATAGACTCAGAGAGTTTTAATACAATTTTGGCATAGATAAAGGTAGACTAGATTCAAAATTGATAAACTGTGAGGTGAATATGATCTTACTCAAAGGGTCACGGGAGGAGAAAAGAGGACTGTTATGCAAAGTTTAATTACTTGTTGCGCTTTTGTTCATCTGATTACAGATGCTTAGAGGCAGTGTCCAAAGTAAAATCAATCCCCGACCTGGAAAGGTAAGATTATTTTCTGTTTCTAGTCAGATTTTATTTTGGTTTGATGAGGCACGGTAAGAAATGCCCTCGCTCTCCTTCCCTGGCAGGTAGTGATCTACAGTCAGCCGGATGCCTCCGAGGAGTGTATCGAGGTCTTCAGCGACACCGAGGACTGCAGCTCATGGAGCCTCTCGCCCGTGGTCCTCCTGAAAGTCGTCCGAGGATGGTGAGGATGGCACTTCCAATTCCCGACTCACGGGGTCTCTATGTTTTACATTTTTAATTACCTTTTTGGTTCTTATTCCTTATTTAAAATTATTCCCTTTTTACTGTAAAGGGCAGAAAATACTAGTCACAATGAGTAATAAAAGGAATTCATAACAGAGAAATAAAATATGGTTTTTAGTCATGTTTCTGATTATGGGGGTGATACGTGTTCTTTGCTAGAAAAATCAGAAAAGTGGAGCAGTGTGGGTTTCTCTTCCCATATAACCCACATAACATTGGTCTGGACTAGTGAACATTGGAGTCCATAATATACTTTTGGTTTCTGAATTTTCAATAAGGCTGATAAGAATTGTACTAGTTACAGTGGTAGAATTTTTTAAATTCCATAAGAGAAAGACATTAGCAAAAGACATTTTGCTAACTTTTAAAATAAAGATTTAGTGAAAGACTAAGTTAAAAGCTACTTTCCAACTTTCTGATAACAGCTAGTAAAGACATTGGTAAAAAACCATTTTTACCAGCTTAATTGCTTCTAGCGCATACACAGGAAGTAGAATTAAGAAAAGCAGTAAAAAAGATTACTTATGTGGCATGAATGCTTATCTTTGGTACCAATTTATAAACTTGTTTGAAATAAAGAGATAGGGCCCTAGATATTTGTGTTTTAAAAAATTACTAAGCTTTTCTTTCAGTCTCCATTTGATTAAATATGCAGCATCTTTCTTATAAGGTTTTAGGTATTTTACTGGATTTTCCTATATAGTCATTATTTTCATTAGGAAAATTCAATTAGCTTTTGTTTTTAAATTTGAGGACTAAAAATAACATTAAGAGTTTTTGTTTTAAAAAAAATTTTTTAAAGATTTTATTTATTTATTTTTTAGAGAGGGAAGGAAGGGAGAAAGAGAGAGAGAGAGAAACATCAATGTGCAGTTGCTGGGGATCGTGGCCTGCAACCCAGGCATGTGCCCTGACTGGGAATCGAACCTGCGATACTTTGGTTCACAGCCCGTGCTCAATCCACTGAGCTATGCCAGCCAGGGCTTAAAAAGTTTTTTTTAATAAAATAGTGCTTCTTTTTTATTTTTTTGCAATTTTTGTTGTCTTTTCTCTTTTCTTGGAAGTGTAAGTATTTATGAACAGCACTGTTATATATAGGGTTTGACAAAGCAGGCTTACAGTTGTGAGTACACAAAATAGAGTTGATTCTTGTATTATTATTTATTACTTTTTCATACAAACAAATTTAAACCTACTTTTGCCCATGCATGTGTTGACATGAAGTTTTTCTTCAATGTTTGGATATTGTTGCGAAGGATATTTTAAAAATGCTTTCTATTAACATGCATGACTAGAAATAGTAAGTTTAAATCCTTCTAAGAGAAGTGATTTCTACACATATAAAGAGAAGGAATTACAGTAAAAGTCAATTTAGCTGATGTATTGTGGGGGGGGGCTCTAACCACAGGGCCCCCCTGGCTGCCACAGATGAGAATAAGTCTACCAAGACATGATCTGCTTGGGGAGGAAAGGTGGCTGATCACTCAAAGGAGAAGGGCCAGGAGCCTGTTCCTCAGTGTGTTTTTATTGGGTTCATTTGCACAGGAATACAGATAAAGCTCATTAATCATTGCCAGACAGTAAGGATCAAACAATAGATAACAAAGAACTCTGAGGGCCTATTTTGGCTCAGGATCAGATAGCTAAAGAGCTGTAAAACTTTGAGGAAGAAACTTCTTGTTTGGACCCCTATGATTTAATTGAGAGCATTCTAAACAAAGCAGGTTTCACAGGATTTTACTTATTCTTTCTTAAGCCTGATGGCCCCGGGAACCGGCCCTTTCCAGCACAGGGCTGCACCACCCTCTGTCATTGTTTCAGGGTTAGGTGGAACAAGGGAAGTAAGGCAGCCAAGAGATTAGGAGATTTCTCACAGACAGTGAGGACTCAGGCTTTGTCAAAGTCGAGGGGTGAAGGTCCATCAGCCCCTTTTGCTGTAGCTCCCAAAGTCCTTCCTTGGGGGCCTCCCACGTGGTCATGCCTGCCTTAGGTTGTTCCCCCCTTGGGGAATCTTACCCATCATTGGCTAATCGACCAAGCATTGGGGGGCCAGTTATGGATGAAGTAAAAGGATCAGAAGCAGTGCTCCTGCCAGGGAGATAAGCTTTTGTCTCCTTGTTGACTTATGGTCTAAGGTCTCTCCCTCAGCCTTAGCCTTGGCGGGGGTTACAGCCTCTGAAACCAGGCAGGGTGTTCCCAACAATGTATTACTATTTACAAGTCTCTACTGACTGGCAATTCTACTGACATTAGTATCTCTGTAACATTAATACTGATAGTGAAAAGTTCTCTAAGATCCTCATATAATTTTGGAACTGTGAGAGTCCAAATTTTAGTAAATTTTAGTTTTATGGAGAGATTATACACTTTCATTGTTAGAGAGTTGGCCATAATATATGATGTGTGTGTGTGTGTGTACATATAGTGGCTATTAGCCAGAATATTGAGTAAGCTAAACCTTTCTCACCAGAACTGGCTAACAATTGTGCTGTATTTTATGCTTAGTTGGATTTTGTACGAGAAACCAAATTTTGAGGGGCATTCCATCCCCTTAGAAGAAGGAGAATTGGAACTTACTGCTCTCTGGGGGACAGAAGATATTCTGGAAAGAAAAGAGGAGGAAGAGTCTGCTAAGCCTGTGGTGATTGGTTCATTGAGACATGTAGTCAAGGTAGGTCATGGGGAAATCCAGGGTCCGTCCATCTACCTACCCAATATATTTAGTTATTGAATGCCAGGAGAGAAAAGTTCATTTTATGAAATAAGTGATTGGGGAAAGAAATTGATGTTTATGGATTTACTTTCTACAATTAAAGTAGTTGTACACTTTAAATGAATTAGAAAAAGAACATTTTATTAGTTATTTTTTCCACAATAAATCTTGAAGGTTAATTTCTCACTCCTGGCCCCCACTCCCATCCAATTCTCCAAATGTATGTCATGTAATAACCTGGTTTTGATGAGTTCTGAATGAACATATTTTTCTTTTATTTTTAATTTAGTTTTTTTGGTTGAGTTCTGATTGCCTCAAGTGGCTTATAGGAGTTCTATTTTGGAAAAATAAATAATCCAAAAATAATTCAGTTGATAATTCAATCTGGAGTTTTATGTGGGTTTTAAAAACTAGGTATTGGAAGCAACATTAAGGATTGGGTAAAATTTCCTTGGTTCCTTTTCGTATCAGAGTCTTTCTTTGTGGCTGGGATTTGACAATTCTTAACCTTTTAAAAATATAGTTAGGGGTGTTTTCCAAGTGGAAAATTAAAACGCACTTTTGTGTATAGTAGGGATGGATATTGGGATGCAGTAGGGAGAAAGGGGATGTTCTAAACCGAGAAAGACTAAGGATGAGTAAGAGTTTTTAAGTAAGTGTGTGATGTGAGAACCCTAAGTAAGACATGAGAAAGCTCATTTTAAAATGTCAGAGTTAGTGGAATAATTTGCCTGCAGTTTTTATTTATTGCTCAAATAATATTGGTAATGCAGCCGTGTTTTAAAATATCATCCAAATCCCACCATCAATGAACTTTTCTGAATTCTGTATCTTAGTCATAATCTAATCTGTATTTTTGTGTAATTGTAATCTAAGTACAGGCATGATGCTGTTTTCCTTTTTTCCACCTAACACTTTAGTTTCCAGTCCTTTTCCTCTTTCCATACCATTTTTCTGAAGATCACACTGCCATCAGTAACATCCCTCATTGATTTGCAGCTGGGGGAGGTATCAGAATAGGTGTATTCAGAAAGGTGGGGAAGGGAAATGAATCATATTGGCAAAGAGGCCTCCGTTTTGCCTGAAAATAGCAGGCAAATGAATGCTTTTCATGTCACTACATCCTTTGGGCTTTCCAATGCAATGAAGTACCATTATTTATTTTTCTTTCTACTTTCTGTGGAACTTAAGGTTGCTTCTAGTTTTTTACTCTTTCAAATAACACTCCATGAACATTTTTGTGCAGAGAATAATTTATACATTTCTGATTTATTTCCTTGGGGTGATTTTCTGAGGGGTGTCATATTAAAAGGTAGGAACACTTTTATGGCTCCTGATATATCATAAATTATTGTTATCATTTTTACACATTATGTTTATGCCTTTTTTGAAACACAAACATAAGTTGCCATGTATATTTTTAAGAAGTTGATTGAATTTGCTTCTTTTGGTAATGTTTGAGAGAGCCTCCCCTGAACTAATATTCAAGTGCTATTGTTTCTTCTGTACATTAGTTCACCTAACTCAGCAATCAAATGTTAGAAAAGATTTGATTAGCACCTAGGCCCTCAGCCAGGAGAGGCTTTTGAAGAATGTTTGGTAGAGCGTGGTGGACATGCAGGGCACGGAACAGCGATCAAAGTGCAGAGATTTGTAATCACCCTAACTGTGCTTTTGCATTAACTTAGACCGAACCAACATCACAGAGGTTCAGTCATAGTCAGGGGAGTTTCCACAGGGGACTTCCGGGCACAGAACCACAGCCCAGGACGACTCCTGGCACAGCCACCCTGAAGACCAGATTCTTGGGGCTGGGTGGACCCATCAGAGCAAGTGACTGAAACTTTTGTCACCGAGGAAAGCCAAGCAGTCATTCAGTGAGGATGAAAGAAATAAATATGTTCCAGAACTCTAACAAAATACATTTTTGGTGATCTTTGCTTGAAAGTAAAACTTAGACACATGATGAAAACAGTGTGTCTTCCTCAAAAGAGCACATATCATTCTGTCGTGGGTGAAAACAGGAAAGGGACGAAATGACTGCCGCTCTGTGTGTAGGTAAAGCTTATGTTAGCTGTTTGAAAAGCTGAGCTCACTGTAGAGTTACATAAATGGTGTGATTATTATTATGTGTGTATATATGTGTTTCTTTTTCAGGATTACAGAGTTAGTCATATTGACTTATTTACGGAGCCAGAAGGGCTAGGAGTCCTGAATTCCTACTTTGATGACACCGAAGAAATGCAGGGGTTTGGGATAATGCAGAAGACATCTTCCATGAAAGTGCACTGGGGCACGTAAGTGCTTGTTTTACTTTAAACACGCTTTTAATGAAGCTTTTTTGGGCAGGTGTTGCACTGGAAAGAAGACTTAAAATGTTCTGTCTCTGATCTGTTTGTTCTTAAGAAGTTATTGACTAGAGGGTTGGTGTTTTTCTTTTTACTGAGGCACATAGCATGCTGATTCTTTCGTACAGCTCTGACAAACAGTAACAATGTCTTGGAGGAAGTGCAGGGGGAAAATCATGTTTAATGTAGGGATTTCCTTATCACGGGGGAGCCTGACTCATTCAAAGCTGAGTAATTCAAAGGGTAATTCTTAGCATGTGCCCCTGGTGTTTCAGGCGGGAGAGAGGCCAATACACGTGGTACTTCCTTTAACATTTGCACACAATGCTGTCCAAAGCCCCTAGGATGCTGAATTCACAAATCACAGGAAGCTGCAGGAGTATTTTGAAGGAAATGGGACTATCTCAGGTGGGGCAGAAATGAGGACAGAAAGGGCAGGCTGCCGCATGGCAGATCGGCGACTCTAACGTGGAGTGCACAGCGCAGGGCGTGTGAAAGGTGTCCATGTAGATGCGGGGAAAAGAAACCCGGACGCTAATGTTCCTTTATATTTTATTTAAAATCGTCTCCTTTTAAGATTTTTTGCATGTTTTCTAATAAATTCATAATATACATTCAGTGGTAATGTATAATCTATAAATACTCATGTATTCAGAGAATGCACAAAAATATTTATTAGTGGGATATGCATAGGACAATGCATATGTAATGTGTCAGATGGTAAGTGCTACAAGGAACATAAATTATAAAGAGGGACAGTGGTAGCGCTCTTTTACACAGGACGGTCAGGGGAAGGTCTAAAGTGGCGTAACACCTGGAGGAATGTCCTGGGGATGTTTGAGGGAGGAGGGGCAGGGGGTGGCCCAGGCAGGGAGCACAGCATTTGCAGAGCCCTACTGGGCATGTGCGTGTGTGGGGAGCAGGTAGGAGGTGCAATGGCTGGAGTTGAATGAGCTGGGAGGAAGCTGATGGGCAAGAGGCCTCAAGTCCTGTCAGGCCTTTTAGGCTTTGGGAAGGATTTTGGATTTCTCAGAGTGGCATGGGTAATCGTGAAGGAGTGTGATCTAACATGTGTTTTAGAAAGGTCACTCTAACTGCTATGTAGAAAATAAACTGTGATGAGGCGAGGGCAGAAGCAAAGAAACCAGTTAGGAGGTGGTTGTAGTTACATAGGCAAGAGGGTTTGGTGGCTCAGACAGCGCGATGGTGCTGGTGAGAAAAATCAGATTCTGGTACATTCTGAAGGTGGAACTGACACCACCTGTGACAGGCTGTACGTGAGGTGTGAGCAGCTGAGAAACGTCTAGGGTTTGGGCCCCTGGCCTTTGTTGGAATCTTGAAACATGAACGTAAGTCACAACGTTTATTGAAGGGGGTCACCTTTTTAGTTCATTAAATGTGTTCTTTTGGTTGATGTTTGAAAGAGCCCCTCCCCCCAACTAACCCAACTGTTACTGTCTCTTCTATATGTCAAAAACTCCGCAATCAAAAATCAATAGAGGTTCAAGAAGACTTGGAGGAGCAGGTTAGGAGGAAGAGGGCAATTCCAGAGGTCAGTCTTAGAGAAGTGAGGTCAGACGTGCCAGCTGGACATTGAAGTCAGAGGGCAGGGAAGAGACTGGGCCCCTGAGACTGGAGTTCCAGAGGGAGGCTGGAGGCATAAATTTAGGAGTTGTCAGCATGGAGAAGGCTTTAAATCATGAGCTGGGTGAGATGTCAAAGGGAGTGAGTGTAAAGAACAGAGCTGCGGGCAGTTTTATATTTAGTGGGTGGAAAGAAAAGGAGGAATCTAAACAAAAGAAAAAATGTCTTCATCTCTTACTGCCTTTAATTTTTTTGCCATCAGTGAGATTTAAAGTATGAGTGTTAAGAAATATGACTTTCCTTAGAAAAGAATGAACTAGGCATCTGCCATAATGTTTTAATCTCAATAAGCGGAAGGTGTCCTGACTCAGGCTTGGGCTGTGTGGAGCCTAATGAGCTTCACTTAACATTTCTTACCTTGAGGGTAAGTTTAACTTGTCTCGTGGGTGGTGGTCACACACTTGTCATAGCTTTCGTTTGTGATGGGCTTCATGGCACGGGCCTCTTCTTCCTGGCTGTTCACTGCTGCTGCCTTTAGGAGATGAGAGAGCTGTCTTGGATGTCAGTTCAAAGTTTGGGCACAGTGAACTTGCTTGGTCAGCAATGGGACCAGGTCATTAGTGCTTTTACAGATCTCGAAGGGGAGTCCTGATGGGTCAGGAGAAGTCACTGACAATAAGTACCTGAGCTCATTTTGCCCCCATCCGAGCACCAGTCCCTCAACCAGGTGTTAAAGAGCTCTTTGCTATGGGAGGCATTTTCAGCAATTCCATTAGGAGATTTATGCAAAACAAGGGTGTGACTTGTCAGATTTTTACTTAGGGAAATGAATAATTTCAAGATACAATTTTCTTTCCTATTCTGTTGAGCATAGGAAAAATGTACAGAGGCAAGGGTACATCTTTTGGGGGATATATTCCTCATAAGCAACAAAGAATTTTAAAACTTCAAAGGAAGCATAAAGAGCATCTGTTTAACCAAGGAAAACAGGCTTTGGTCATTTCCTCAACGTTAGGATTAGTTGTTAGCAGAACAGTTACTAGAATACAGGTTTTCTGAAGTCAAGGGACAGTTTTTTTCAGTAGCCAAATATGTTTTATCTATTTTATTATGAAGTAATTGATCATATAGAAGAATGTATGTGTATATATGAATGATGGAGCCTAGTGATGAAACAAACCCTTGTGTGCCCACCACCTGGCTCAGGCCCTCACCGCTGCCCACGCGGCCGCAGCGCCCTGTGCAGCCCACCCCGGTCCCATCCTCCAGACCCCTCCCCATGTATGTAAATGCTCTCTGGAATTTTGTGTTCTTCTTAAGCCTTTATTTTACAGAGTGGCCCTATAGCGTCTGTCCCTATAATATTTTAGTTGTGTTTGCTTTTGAACTTTATAAAAATATTTTCAAAGTTCCCTGTCGCTTGTTCCTTTTTCTCTGCATTGTTTCCAAGATTACCCATATCGATGAGGATATTTGTCTTTTATTTTTGTTACTATATAATATTCACTGGTTATATTTCCTTGTGGAGTGTACCATATCAGAGACCAGCTTCTTAGTATGAAAGTTTTCAGACATAACAAAAGTAGAAACAGTTCAGTGAACATCCATATACCCTCCACTTAGATTTAATAATTAATATTTTGTGCCCTGACCGGTGTGGCTCCATTGGTTGGAGCATCGTCTCATAACCGCAAGGCTGTGGGTGTGACTCTCCGTCAGGGCACATGCCTAGGTTGTAGGTGTGATCCGTAGTCTGGATGCATGTGGGAGGCAACCAGTCGATGTTTCACATCAGTGTTTCACTCTTTGTCTTTTCCTCTCTCTCTAAAAGTAATGAAAAAAACGTCCTGGGGTAGGGATTTTAAAAATTAATAATCTGCCATAGTTGCAGATGCCATGACCCTTCATCCCCATGTACTGCACCCTGCATCTCTTTGTGATGACATTCTCCTGCATAACTGTCTTCATCACATCAAATAGGACGAACAATGCGTTGGTGATGATATTTCACATGTAGCCCATAACCAAATTTTCCCAGTTGTCACAGGAATGTCTCTTATGGATATTATTTAGTAATCAAGAGCCAGTCAAAGTTCATAGAAACGTACTCTGTTGTCTGTCTCTTTAAGTCTCTTACTCTCTGAAAGACCCCCCTTCTTTGTTTCCCGTGACGCTGGCGTTTCGAGGCACTCGGGTCATCTGTCTTAGAGAACATGCCACACTCCGGGTTCGTCTCTATTTCCTCAGGATATCATTTAACTTGTAGGAGGTGGGCTCCACCCATAGGCCCCCCTCGACCACCACAGATGAGAATAAGCCTACCAAGACATGATCTGCTTGGGGAGGAAAGGTGGCCAATCTTTCAAAGGAGAAGGGCCAGGAGCCTGTTCCTCATGGGCTTTTATTGGGTTGTTTACACAGGAATTCAGGTAAAGCTCATTAATCATTGCAGTAAGGATCAAACAATAGATAACAAAGAGATAACAAAGCCTTTATTCTGAGGGCCTATTTTGAGTCAGGGTCAGATAGCTAAAGAGCTGTAAAAAACTTTAAGGAACAAACTTACTTCTTCCTTGGACCCTTATCATTTAATTGAGAGCATTCTAAACAAAGCAGGTTTCACAGGATTTTACATATTCTTTCTTAGGCCTGATCACCGGGGGAACCGGCCCTTTCCAGCACAGGGCTGCACCACCCTCTGTCATTGTTTCAGGGTTAGGTGGAGCAAGGGAAGTAAGGCAGCCAAGAGATTAGGAGATTTCTCACAGACAGTGAGGACTCAGGCTTTGTCAAAGCTGAGGGGTGAGAGTCCATCACCCCCTTTTGCTGTAGCCCCCAAAGTCCTTCCTTGGGGGCCTCCCACATGATCGTGCCTATCTTAGGTCGTTCCCCCCCTTGGGGAATCTTACCCATCATTGGCTAACCAACCAAGCATTGGGGGCCAGTTATGGATGAAGTAGCAGAAGCAGTGCTTCTGCCAGGGAGATAAGCTTGTGTCTCCTTGTTGGCTTATGGTCCAAGGTCTCTCCCTCAGCCTTAGCCTTGGCGGGGGTTATAGTTTCTGAAACCAGGCAGGGCAGTTCCCAAAAAACTTGTTCCTCTACTGCCTGAATTTTCTATGTTTCAGGGGTTGGGTCTAGACGTATGATCAGATGCAGGGTGAATGGTTTTGGAAAGGATACTTCATGAAGCTATGGCCACATACCACTTTTTGCCATATATATATATAATGCACACCTGCATTTCTGTGCACATTATACATGAGATTATCATACCCAGTAATATACCCGTGGTATGTAATCATTATACCCATGTATAAAGCACATCCCTATTTTCCCCTCAAATATTTGGGCAAAAGTGCCCATTACACATGACAAAATACGGTATTCATGTTGCATCACAAAGGTGGCATGCACTGACCAGCTCCCCACCCATGATACCAAGCTGGAGTGCTTGGTAAATGTAGTGCCTCCCTCACCTCTCCATTGTAAAGTATATTTTTCCCTTTGAGCTTCATAGGTCACCCTCTTCTGAACAACCTCAAAGTTGGCACATTCATATGTAAACTTTCGAGTCCCCTGTTGGTTTCTGTAAATAGCCAATGTTCACTGTAGCCACGTTTGGGGAATAACACTTGGGGTCCAGCTGGAAATTCTGTTTTTGGTTTAAGAGCTAGTGAACAAGATAAGACAAGTTTTTCTCCTGTGACTTAAAGGGCATTTCTAAAGCAGTAACTTCATGTGCTTATTTTAAAAAATAGATGAAGGGAAAGGGTTGTCAAGGAACATGTACAAAGGACCCAGGGACCAAGCCAAAGGGAGGAAGGACTGAGGGTGGGAGGTGGGGTGGGTGGGGAGGGGGGAAGTGGTGGCGGGAACATGGAGACAACTGTACTTGAACAAGAATAGAAAAAATAGATGTATAGATGGACATTGTTGTTACTTCAACAGTATTTATTTGCATGCATACATTTCTAGGTTTTTTTTTTAAGGAGCCCATACTTAATAGTTGTACTGCATATTTGTGATATAGGCAAAAACTCATTACCTGAGTACATAGGACAATAGAAGTGCACCTTTAGAAACAGAGTAACACTGCCTGGAGATAGTTTCCCCACTCCTGAAAGCCTCATGAATAATGCATCTTGTTGGAAGAGAATTTAGGAAAAATGAATCACTATCTTGTTGGAGTAGAATTTAGGAAAAATGAATCACACTCTGTAAATGAGTTTGCAAACTCCAGAGTCCACCCGACATTCAGAAGTGTGGCTCCCGGGAGGCCCTTGGTGCTCACTCCCCGAGGAGCGGTCTCAGGAGAGCGGCCTTTCCGAGTGTGTCAGTTCGTGCTGTCTGTCAGCACATCCCCCTTCACCCCAGTGATTTGCTTCTGCTGGTGTTAGGTGACTGAGTCACATGCTTCCAGGGCAGTGAAGCTATTAGCGTCGGGTGAATAAATCCCCTCTGAACTCAAACTATAAAAGGAAAGACTTAATGAGCTGGTACTTCGGTCAGCATCAGTTCAAAGCCTCAGAGTCACTTGTGTATGAGCCATCCATTGTGGTTATGGAAAACTGAGCCCATTCACTTGTGAGGAGTCAGACTTCGAGGCCCCGGGCTTGTTAGCCGACTAGCACCGCTGATGACAAACTGCCGTTGTTTACCTCAGGCGTGAAGTGTGTGGAGAGCACCGGGTTCTAAAATACATCTAATGCACCCTTCACTGTCGTGCTGAAATGTCAAGGAGGGCTACAAGACCCCACTCCTTCGGCTCCTGTTTTCGTGTGGTTCAGGGGAGTGGCAGTGGTAGTATAAGATAAGCCTCTTTTTTCCCTGGGGTTGATTTTTTTGTTGAAGTGTCTGTAACATTTGTACATCATAAGTGTATAAGCTGAGTGAATTTTCAAAGTGTAACCATCACCCAGATCAAGAAAGAGAACACAACCAGGACCCCAGAACCCCCTCACACGCCTCCTGGTTGTCCCCTTGCTGCCACTGTAACAGTCGCCCTGACTTCTGACACTGGAAGCATTTTGATCCTCCACACGTACACCACGCCCAGCCTGTCAAGTTCATGTGTGTGTGTGTGTGTGTGTGTGTGTGGACTAGTTTTCAGTAGGATTTTGATTGTAAATCCCTGTATAATTAGGGAATCCTTAACAAAAACTATCACCCCCCCCCCAAAAAAAATGGGCCTTTGGGCCAAAATTGGGAGCAAGAGAAAAGCAAAGAGCGGGGAGAATCAGACCCATCTGCTGGTGAGCAACCTCATTTTCAGCACCCTGCTTCTGGCCTAGTGTTCAGGAACACGGCCAGGACACTGGCAAGAACTGGAGAGCAGAAGTGATCGCAGAGAATTCTGAGTTCGTTTATGGAGAGGGATGTAATAGCCCTCATATAAAAATCACTTTTCCAGCCACCTGACCTTCTCAGAACCCTCCCAGGAAGCAGAAAACTGATAAGACTGTGTCCTATCTTTACAAACAGTCCTAACAGACGTGATTTCCTGGTTTCCTGGTTTCCTGGTTTCTAGCACATTGTGGGAGGGGAGGGCTGCTGGGTCCCTGACGCAGAAGTTACAGCTGACACGCCTAATGAAAGTGTGATATTGAAAAGCCATGAAAATCCAAGAGCTCACAAAGCTTTGCATTCTGGGGGTAAGTAGCCTCACAGACCTTCAAGAGCCCTCGAGGACAGCACTGTGCATTGTCATGCTCACAGTGGCGATCCTGAGTCATCCGGAGACTGATTACTCAGTGAACAGGGGAGATTACATGCACTCCCTGGAATGAGAGAAACTGCCATCCGAAAATGATTAGGAGCCCGGGTCTGGAGTCAGCGGGATCAGCCCTGCCTCTGGAGTTTACAGCAGTGTGGCCCCGGGCAGTTTACTTGACCTCCTCTGTAAAATGGGGACAACAGGGTTCTGTCCACATCGCGTTGTTGTGAGGGTTAGAGGGAATTCTGTGCGGCGTTCCTTATCCAGCTGTAGGTGAATGTTAGCTGTTGTTAATTTTTGACAATGTGACAAATGAGTAAATGCAGCATCTGTTCTTTGGTTACAAATGAGATGTTGCCTTTTAAAACACAGCCTGAGATTTCCCAGCGAGGGCCTCTCTACAGACACACAGAGCAATGAGGTAACTGCAGTTGCTCGAGGGTCAGCTGTGCTTTTATCACTTGGGAGTAATAGAGATGTTTACACTTTGAAGCAATTCATGATATACATTAAAATAAGGGGACAAAAGCAGCCACAGAGACACTCGAAGACTCTTAAGAACAGGCACATGTAAGGGTTTATTCCGCCTCAATGTCTAACATTGCTCTGCGTGTAACTGTACACCGTCCAGGTCCGTCCACATCCTCCCTATTCTTTTCCTTGCCCATCATTGGGTCCTGGGTACCACCAAAATAACGTCCAACTGTCTCTGTTTCTTTCCTCCTTGGTGCTTAGATGGCTGGTTTATGAAGAGCCTGGGTTTCAGGGTGTCCCCTTTATCCTGGAACCTGGCGAGTACCCTGACTTGTCCTTCTGGAACACGGACGTCGCATTCATTGGATCCATGAGGCCTCTGAAAATGGTAAAAGTGAAATGTAACTGTTCTCAGAGTCAGTGATTTTTTTTTTTTTTTGCCAGCCTGACATCAATAAGTCATAGGATGTGAGTCAGAAGCAATAAAGTAGACTTTTAAAAACAAATATGTATTAGGTAGAACTTAGTGCTAGATAGAAATAATAGAAAGGATAACTTGCTAGATGCTACAGTTGGAAAAATGTAGAGAGGCCCATGTCCTTTGTCTTCAAGGCATTCTCGGCCTCGCAGGGCCCCAGATGCCGGCACAGAGCTTACTTAAGCCCACAGCAGGTTTAGGGAGTACAGACAGCAAAGAGTTAAACCTTTATGGAAAAGGAGGAGAAAGGACAGATAAAGTCCAGCTTGTGGGAGATGTGACAGAGTAGGGGATACTTAAGAGGATAAATCAAGTTGGGTCTTAGATGAGTGATTTAATTTTATTTTTATCTTTTATTTTTTTTATCCTCACCTGAGGACATACTTGTTGATTTTAGAGAGGGGGGAAGGAAGGGAGGGAGGGAGAAGGAGGAGAGAGAGACAAAGACATGGATGTGAGAGAGAAGCATCGATTGAGACGTTGATCCATTTCCTCTCCTACACCCCTGACCGGTGACCGAACCCACCTCCAAGGGATGGAACCCACGACCTTTTGGTTCACAAGATGATGCTCCAACCGAGCCTCACCTGCCAGGGCTATTTTTTAAAATTTATTTATCTTTTAAATCCTCACTTGGGATATTTTTTTTTTTATTTTAGAGAGAGAAGGGAGAGAGAGAAGAGAAGGGAGAGAGGGAGAAAGAAAGAGAGAAACATCAATGTGAGAAAGAAACATTGATTGGTTTCCCCTGCACAGGGATTGAACCTGCAACCCTTTGCTGTATGGGACAATGCCCCAACTAACTGAGCCACCTGGCCAGGGCCTTAGATGGGCAACTTTAAGTGGAGATATCTGTCATAGAATCCACTGCATGAGCCAGGCAGGGCTGGGAAAGTGCAGGGCATGCTGTGGACCAGCCCAGTTGTAGCGACAGGAGGCTGGGCTGGGGGCAGCTCTGGGGGCACTGGGCTGGATGTCTAAATGAATGTTGTCTTCCCAAGCATGTGCCTTGGAAAGGACCCCGTGCTTCCTCTGCCCTACCCCTCCCTGTGTTGCGCCTTGTCCTCTGTCTGGTTCTTGTGTGAGACTCTGAGCCCCAGGAGGATCCAGGCTGCAACCGCCTGGCCCCGTGTGGAACACAGTGGGTGCTACAATGTGGTAGGCACTCCCCAAGCACTCGAGGCGCGAGGGAGTTCTCCTTTCAAATGTTTCTGAAATTCCACTTTGTGGTTGTCTTCTGAGTCAGTTTGAATACATTAGAAATTCAGGAAGATAACTTTTTATCTTAATTTTACCCTTCCCCCAAAGCTTGTGGCTTACTCTCCTGTGTGTTTACTGGTCTCACTGCACGTGATTTTGGGCTTTTTTTCTAAAACTACATCTACTTTCCAAGAACAAAGTTTTGTTGGTTTTGTGACTGTATCAGAGCATTCTCCCTGGTTTAGAAGGCAGTTTTTAGTGATAATTTACAAAACTGTGAAATGTATGGCATTCAAGTCAGATTACTTTTGAAAAGGGCACTTACTTGGTTGTAAAAGCTCAGGTTTGTTGACAAGATCAACCACATTCCTTTCTAATTACCGTTCATTTGAGCATCTTCTGCTGTGCTTCTTAAAAAGCTGCTAAATATATATTGGTGAAAAACATTCTTCTGACCTCTTACTCTGTTTAATATTTCTACATGATACCTTTTATATGTTTTGTTTTTAGTGAGTTTTGAGGAATTAAAAGAAAGTTTTTATTATAAAAGCGTAACAAGCACAGTAGATCCATCATTTGGGATGTTTCAAATTTTACCTAACAGTTTAATTATTTCAAGAGTCCTCCAGATCACATTGTGAACTTGGGTGAGCTCCAGCAGATTTGTAAGCCGTGGGTTGCAAAATCAAATGCCTCCGGGGCCAGGCAGCAAAGAGAGCCTGGCTGGGAGTGGAACTGTGGGAGGGTGGAGACAGGCAGACCCAAGCCGTGTCCGGCTGGAGGATGGGCACAGGGGAGAGTTAGTAAGTTTGGGAGGTGAAGGCTGCTGCCTGTGAGAATTTGCATCCAGAGATGTCAGATCTTAGGACTGCTTTTTAAGAGAAGTGAAACATAGTCATTTTGCTTTGAGAAATTTGCTCAGTTTTAAAAAAAATGTGATTTCGCTCATAGGTGGAACCTAATGAACAAACTGAACTACCAAGCAAAATAGAGACAGGCCCATAGATGGAGAGCAGGATGACAGCTCCAGGAAGGAGGGGTGGAGAGGGGTGGGGGATGGAGGGATTGAGCAAAGGAGGGAAAAAAGAGAAAGAACTCATGGACAACAGTGTAGTAACTGCTGGTGGTAGGGGGTGAGTGGAGATGGAAGAGGATATAGGGGGCATAAACAGTGAAGGAAAGAACATATAATAAAGTTAAATAAAAAACAACAACAACTAAAACTTATTGGGTCCAAAAACACAGCTAACATGTAGATGCAGCTTACACGCCACTTCTACGAGGCTCTGCTCTAGACTGTCTTTCTCATGTCTTCATCTGCCTTGTTGGCAATTTCAGAACTGTGTCAACGTAAATTCAAACACATCGAATGTAATCTCACTGTGAGGGTCTGTGGCTTACCCTGGACGGCCACGTGTAACATAGAAAGGTAATGTATCAGTGACAAGCCGTTTTTCTTACTGTGTTATTTTCTTTTCAGGGTGGCCGTAAAGTTGAATTCCCTGCAGATCCAAAGGTGAAATTATATATATTTTAAATTTTACTCCCAGTCCATCTCCATAAAGAGAATGCTTGTGTGGTTTTTATAGTACAGTCTCATGGCACAAAACTGCAGGCAAAGGGAGTTGTCCCAACTTGCACGTGCCGTCTTCCGGCCGGAAGTCTTCTGGTCGTCACCCACAGCACACGCAGCGGTGGCTCTCGGGCTCACGGTTGGACCACGTCTGTAATTTGTAGTTGTGCTTGCTCACGGCAGGGCATGTCGAGGCTCGCCAGTCAGCCAGGAAAGAACTCCCAGGACAAGTGCTCCCTGCTCCACAAATGCTCTTTTGCTTCCCACATCCAAGGCAGAGTATGATCTGTCGTTTCCCCGTTTTTAGAACAACTTAGAATCTTCCGGTTCTGTAGTTTGGCCTAAGCAAAATTCTAAATATCAGTTCTAGATGTTGAAACAAACACCAGTTATTTATAAACTGTCTTTTGCACCTGAGCTTTGGGCTCTAGCATATCAGGAAAAAGAATTCTGAGTTTTAAAATTGTAAGACTGTTATTTAGTTAATTTTCAAAACCACGATGAGAACATTTTAATTTGTGTTCCAGGACTTCGTGCTGTTAAAATGACTGGTTTAACGCTTAGCTATGGTGATATTTAGCTCCTTTGAAATTACTGGTGTATCTCATTTCTATTACAGGTAGTTATTTATGAAAAGCCTTTCTTTGAGGGAAAATGTATGGAGTTAGAAATGGAAATGTGTAGTTTTATCGCGGAAGGGAGTGAAACGGCAGAGACTGCTGACGAGCCTGGGCCACTCGATTCGGTGGGGTCCCTGAAGGTGCTCCGCGGCATGTGAGTACCTCCGCCCACCAGCCCACCAGCCCGGGTCTGTCGGGATTGCGCTTCTCCCTCTGCGATCAAGTAACACAACGTTCCCCTCCTCCGCCCCGTCCCGCCCCATCCCTCCCCCGGGACAATCCAGATTGCGCGGCGAAGAATTTCAAACATGTTTTTTCTCAGCCAGTTGCGACCTGGGCTTGTCAGCCGTGTGAGCGGCTGCTCTGGGGTGAGCAAGGCTGATATGTTGGCCCATCCAGATTGATCAGATCTGCAATCTTGTGTATTGATATTTTGGTCCAAACTATTATACTGTTAGTTTGCTTTTTATTTTTTATGATCGTATTTTGTACTTTATATATCTCATACATTTCCTTTGAAAGTGTACACTTCCAAGTGGCCTTGTAAATAGCCAAAAGTACAGATTTTGATTACTGTTTGAAAAACCCAGTTTTATTTGGTGATATCCTTTGGAGTCAGTTCTTATTAAACAAACACACGCGCATGCGCACACACATACACACACTCCCCCGGCCTCCTTTATAGAACATGGATGCGTGTTTCTTAGATTGTTTCCTTGGGACCATTCTGCTCCCCGGGGGCCCCACTCTAGGCCTTGGGGCCCAGTCTCTTTTCGAGAAAAAGTGCGATAGTCTTAATGCAGGAGTCCATTTCTAGCTTTATAACTATTTGTATTTGTCAGTGACACTGATGTCTGCACTGGGAACATTTTAACTCTCCAAGAACTACTACTCCTTCCTGTCTTTTCTGCTGCAGCTGGGTTGCCTATGAAAAGCCTGGATTCACCGGCCATCAGTATTTGCTTGAAGAAGGAGAGTACAAGGACTGGAAAGACTGGGGCGGTTACAGCGGGGACCTCCAGTCTTTACGACCTGTATTAGGTGTAAGTTGAAGAGAAGCTAATGGCTAATACTTGGTGTTTGGGGAAAATAAGTGGCTAGCCTTTGAATTTTGATTTTTTTTTTCCAACAGGATTTTTCCAATGCTCACATGATAATGTACAGTGAGAAGAACTTAGGATCCAAAGGTTCCAGTATTGACATATTAGGAATTGTTGCCAATTTAAAGGAGACCGGATACGGAGTGAAGACACAGTCCATTAATGTGCTGAGTGGAGTGTAAGTGGCATGACCAAGTCAGGATTTTAAAGATGAATTTTACCTTGGCTTGTGCCTGCAAACTTATACCTACTCTGACATAGAGAATTAAACTAAACATGAAATCAGTCATTTAATACCAATTGCCACAATATTTCCATAAACCACTTTTTAAACTCTTTCTCATATAATCTTTTTTCATGTGTAAGGTAACATTGGTGTAGGCTTTGGGGTTTTATGATGTAATTCTGTACAGCTCTACTTCCCTTGTCATTCTGTATGGAAAGGTGTCAAGTTTCTTATGGTGGAAATGAAATAATAATAGTGATTTGACATGAGAAGCCTGTGGTTGGGACCGAGTCCCGTCCCATTTTCCTCTGGCCCTGCCAACACCTGCCCCATTGTATTTCTTCACTCTTCTTTTAACATAAAAATAGTTGTTTCAGTGTACCTGGAGTTAGCAATTGGATGCTTTATTAATGCTAAGCTAAGTTTTTATTGAAGCATGATTAGTCAGGCCTCTTTGGGATGCAAGTGACAAAAACGGCATTTATTGGCCTACGTAATTGCAATGTCCTGGAGAAGATTTTGCTTCAGTGGTGGCTGGGTCCTGGGGCTCAGACCCTGTCTTCAGAACTTGGCCTCTTTCTGTGTTCTCTGTCCCTCGCCTGGGCTTTTTCTACGTTGGCTTCATGTCAGGCAGTCCCTTTCCATCTGGTGGCCGGTGGCATGTCACCTGGCCTCGGTTCTTCCACCTTACTTCTTCCGGTGAGGAGAGCTTCTTGTTCCCACAAGAGTTCCAGGCGTGACTCTCATTCTGTGGCCTTGAGTCGGGTGTGCCTGCCCGAATCAGCCACGACAGCCAGGGAGCTGGCCCTGGCTGTGTTACGTGGTCGTCACTGCAGCTGGGATACAGGTTCAGTCCCGAAGGTGCCTATATATGGTTGGGGTGAGCAGTTCTCAAAGAACATCAGAAAGAGTGGGCACAAATACTGAATAGCCACACACACAAAAGCAAGTCTATAAATGTCTATTAAAAGGAGTTTTACAATTATTCTTACGATCCAGAATCGTAAGAATAATCCAGGATGATGTCAGTTACAATATATTAAGAACAACAGTATTCTTATATGAAATCATTTGACCCTGATTCTGTTGAAAGTGCCTGATGTTAGGTTTTTTATGTCAGGAGTATTGACACAGGCCATTTGAGTCATTCTAACCTCAATGCTTTTGTGTTTCACGGGGCCTTCCACACGTACCCTGGAAGTTCGAGATGTGTCTGCAATGTGGTATGCCGGACCTGTGAGTCACATTCACCCAGTTCTTGTGTAGTTGTTGCTTGTGGACCCACCTTGGCAGCATGAATCAGGGACTTCTGGGCCTTCCAGTGTTGGCAGCAAATGCTTTCTACGGGGTCCTGTTCTGGAGCCCTAACATTTGAGAGTCTGCAGTGGGTAAAAGGACTGGGATGACAGGAGTCATCTGTGAATTTCAGATCGCCTTTAAAGATAATTATTTACAAGGAAAATTCAGTGACTAGGCTTGTGTGGGCAAACGCTTGTACATTTTGGTGCTCCCAGGTGTGTTGGTTCAGTTAGTCAGAGCCCCGCCCCGCCCCCTGGAGGAGGAAGCGCAGGGCGGGGCTGGGGGGCCCCCCCTCCCCCCCCCCCCGCCCCCCGCATTGCCCTGGGGCGTCTATGCAGACTCTGCTGTCAGAGCGGGAGCAATGCGGTACCGGAGCCCATCTTTCTTTTTTATCCAGCCCTTCTTCATTTGAAGTCACTTGCCCTTAAATAATGTTGCTTTTACATGTTTCTTCTATTTTTAGTCATTTCTAGTAGGGTTTCCTGGCGTTGGCTTTTTTCTGGTTGTAGCCGTGGAGTTTGGGTTTGGGGGACGTTGAAGGGAGTGTGTGTACGCACACCATTTCCTTTTCAGTTTTGTGGTTGTGGAAGGGCTTCTGTGTGTGCCAGGGCCACCTGCTTCCTCGCACTTCGTTGGTTATTTGACAAGTATTTATTGAGATGTAGTATGTGCACAGCATTATATTATGTTCTCAAAGAAGTTACAGTATTTATACGAAACATAATTATTGCTACAAAAGACATAGGGATTAAGTGCTTTGGGAACCCACAGCAGGGAGACTGATTGCCCGCGGGAACTCGGGGAAGGCTTGGGAGCCAGCCCTGAGCCGGGCCCTGTGGGACAGGAAGGTGGAGCTGTGCCAAGACTGAGGGAGAAATGCACACCTGTTCCTTTTTAATAGTGTCAAAGAAAAATTATTTTAATGACTTTAATCTTCCCAGTAACAAAGCATTTAGTTTGGTTCGTTTTTTTCTTAGTATACTCAAAGTCAGAAAAAAAAACAACTTTTTTCAGAGTCTTGTTCTGTGGGTTTTTGTTTAAGTCAAGCCCTTTAGATACTCAAATCATAATGTGTTCTCATTATGAAGTGTGGGGCCTGTTTGAAGTATAGCTGGAAAGGAAACTTTCTAGGGCAAGTAGCCATTCGGGTCATGAAGCGAAGAGAACCTGGTGAGCCTCAGGAGACTCAGTGCTGGGCTCCATCATCCCTGGCCACTAAGTGGCTGTGTCACCTCGGACAGGTCACTTCCCAGGCAGCACAAACACCAACAGGTAGTTCCACAAGATGCTCGTTACTCAACTGGAAGGTTCTGAGGGCAAGGATTTTGTCTTTTTCTTCTTTGCACATCTGGTGCCAGTTTAGTTCCTAGCACATGGTAAATGGCCAGTCATTGTTTACTGAATGAATAAATGAGTTAACTTTTCTGTGTCTTTATGTTCGCCCTTTTGTAAAATGGAAAAACTAGTACATCCCTAGAGCCCATCATTAATGCGATAATAGATGTGGAAGCATCTGGAAAGTTCTTAGTATGTGTACTAGCATATAGGTATTATTCCCTTAAGCGGTGAATTGCCTGAAGAGGAGACACTTGAATGTAACAGAACTGAAAAACTTTGTTCCTCTCGAAGATTTTATCTCTGGGTAGGAAATAGCATCCAGTAAGTTGGTTTTGTTGATTCCCCTCTCTGAGTGTAGACCACTTAAAAGATAAAGGATAACATTCCAAAGATAGTTAGATTTAGTGTTTCTGAGCATTTGTTCAATTTTGCTGTACACATAGTATACACATAGCTGTGTCATGTTGGAAATCCTGTTTAAAACAAAATTTTAGTTACTAAGCTGTAGTTTTGTTTTTAAATATTTGTCAACTTCTTTTTCCTAGTGTGGTTTGTTGAGCAATAGAGACATAGCTTCCTGTAATACAGGGCGGAGCAAAAGTAGGTTTGCAGTTGTTTGTATGGAAAGTGTTACAGTAATTAATAAATAATAACATGAGGAGAAACTCTGTGTTTCATGCACCCACAACTGTAAGCCTACTTTTGCCACACCCTGTACATTTCTGGGAAAAAAAATCTTAATGTTGATAACAAAAAGAAATCTCACTTGCCTATTAAAAGAACTTTGACCGCTACTTCTTGGAAGTCCGAATTGTCTCCTTAGAATAGAATTAGAAAGAAATACAGACACAGCCCCATTGGAGCTCCCTCAAGGTACAGGACTGGATAAGTGAGAACTCCAAAAAGTCCATATAGTCAAATATTCCAGACAAATCTCTCTGCCCCTAAAAGAGTAATGGAGAATCAGGAAAATTATTAAGGCTGCTGATTAATAAAACAAATGAAGGTTTCTGTATGACACATAGTTACTCAAAGGTGTGTGGTAGCTTTATTGTATATGTAAACTAGACACCATAACAAATCAGAGTTTTTGTTTTCTTTCCTTTCTGTAGGTGGGTAGCCTATGAAAACCCTGACTTCACAGGAGAGCAGTACATACTAGACAAAGGCATTTACACCAGTTTCGAGGACTGGGGAGGGAAAAATTGTAAGATCTCTTCTGTTCAGCCCATATGTTTGGTAAGGAGTTATATTTTTTGTATGAAAATGTTTAACCGGATTCTAGATTTCCTTAATGTGTGATTCTGGTTTGTGTAATAGCTAACACTATAGAAGCTATGCTGATACTATTTTTAACAGTAATTGCTAGTCTGGGAGAGAAATGTTTCTTAAGGTAGACTGCTCTACTCATTTTCTTTTCTCTTCCCTTCAAAACTTCTTAGGATGCTTTCACGGGCCCAAGGAGACGAAATCAGGTAACTTTTAAAAAGTCCTATTTTTTTTTATAAGTAGGGGCCATCCATTAAAAAGCTGAAGTTTCATGTAAAACTTCAGGCATTTGGGACATTTTGTTATTGTACCCATTTTTATGCCTGAAAGCATAACTGTATTTTTAAATTCGATTTAAATTTCTTAATGCTTGATAGCATCCACCCATATCTAAACACTTCTTATAAAATGCTTTCATTATATTATGTTGAATTGTATCTCATTATATTGAATCAGAGTTTACATGAATACACTAAAATTAATATTTCAAACACCACACAGTTACTGTGATACACAGTAAACGGGTTTTCATATTTGCTGTATTTGCATTCTCTGACCTCTCACTCAAGCCTCTGAACGCTGATGGTCTCCATCAGCCGAAGGGTTGCATTTGTTACTTGGGCTCTTTAATGGAGGTGTTCAGACAGCCATAATCACAGGCACAAACCCCAGTGTAGCCTCCTTTTACTGGCAGACACAAGATTCTAATACGTCAGCAAGTATCTTCCATGGAGAGGGAGGGGGCTGACTGTACTGCTTCCCAAATACAGCTTCTTGTCAGTGTTAGAACTGACGAGCCATTTTGCTGGCCACAGTGAAGCTTTGAAATGCCTCAGGCGCGTTAAGGCAGGCTGCTCCCTAGAATGCGGCCTCTATTGTTGGGTTGTCCTTTGATGTCTGTGAATTACATTGAACAGTCGTGAGTGGTGCAGCCGAAGTATTTCTAACTGATCATTAATGGAGAAATAGAAAATGAAAGGGTTTATAAAGTTCATATCACTTTACAGTTTTAAGAGTGAACTGGTCATGTTTGGGTCATCGTTTCCAATGCTGATTGCGTTGATGTGTTTGCAAAATAATTTTACGTATTTTTGTTTACTTTTTCAAAGATTCACTTGTTTTCGGAACCCCAGTTTCAAGGTCAGAGTCAAAGTTTTGAAGAAACAACAAGTCAAATTGATGATTCATTTACTACCAAGTCTTGCAGAGTTTTGGGAGGCAGGTAAGCAAAACAGCGGCCTGGCAGAACCTAATCACTGGCGGGGGTGGGGGAGAATTCACACATCAGCAAGCATTTAGCAGTACCTTCAGGTGCTTGGTCCTACATGAACCCACCCAGGAATACGAGACTGTGGAAGTACTACAGTGTACTTTGCAGCAGCTGAGTGCTGGACATCGCGCAAGGTGATCAGTGTGGGTTGGAGAAGTTCAAGATCATCTTGTGGGATTGGGACCAGGTTCTCTACTCGCTAGGCCTATACCATCGCCCATGAACGGACTCTGAATAATCTCCAAGGCATGTCCCAAGGTAGATTTTTTTCAGGTAGAGAGGAGAGAGAAGTAGGATAGACATTCTGCACAATAGGCGAGCACGTGGCTGCAGGGGAGTTGGCGTGTGTGCTGATCAGGGAACATTCCACCCTCTCTGGCTGGGAGAGGGAAGCGGGTTCGGGAGGGTGGGGTCTGGTCATGAAGGCGCCCTTGAGCACCTGAGTTCAGATGGATGCCACAGGAAACACACGGGAAAGGCAGCTAGCCCCAAGTGCCGTCCTGAAAACAGTGGTTTTATAAAAGCTGGAGAGAGGGGAGAGCCCAAAGTCAGGGAGAACTTGGTCAGGAAACCCTTGGAGCCACCCATGCCAGAGGCAATGAGGAATTCAATGATAATAACAGTAATAGTGCCATTGTTCATGTGGTTCTTTATGGTCTAAACTGTACCACCTTGTCACTTAGCATGACGAAGTCCAGAGCATGGGCCTTGCTTTCCAGTGTGGATTAACGGTAAAGCTTCACCATGTGTGAGTGCACACCTCCCCTCAGTCCAGGCTCCTCTTTGTCACCTCCTCTGCCTCATCCACTACCACCAGACACATATTTTTTGTTCATTTGTTGCCTGTCTCAGTTCACTTAGAATGTAAACTTCACAATAGCAGGGACTTCGTTTTGGCCCCTGTTCTATCCCCACCAGTGGAAAAATATCTGACACACTATCAGTCCTCAATAAGCATTTTTTTGGATTTTTTTAAAAGCCCAACTCTTCTAGTCAAGCTTGGTAAATCAACGTTTTATCAATAGTGCTGAAGCCCTGAGAGGCTGAGTGACTTCAGTCACGAGTGTATTTGACCTCTGACTCAGTGCAGAGGTGCAGGAAACGAGGATAAAGGAATGTGAGGGGCAGTTTGGGCAGAAATCCGCAGACCCGGGAGACTGACTAGCCGGGAGGGTTGAAGGATTGTTCCGAGAGGCTCCAGGGCCTGACAACACTGCACTGGCTGGGCGGACGTGGTGCCCAGGAGCGAGCGGAGCGAGGAAGGCCAGAAGGTGGGGAGGTAAAGGCATAAATCGTTTCATGGAGAGGGGTTTTATTTCCCAAAAGCAAGGCTAACAACTAACTTATAAGTAATTGTTTGCTGCATGGTTGAATGCAGAAAATATGTCCAGATATTTTTGAAGAAAGAATACTGTTAGCCACAAGCATTGTTATTTTATAGAAGGGCACCTCCAACAATCAGACGTCTTGAATAGAAATACTCAAAATGCATGCTGTACACGTGTATGTGGTTTTTCCTACTGTAGCTGGGTTGCGTATGATGGAGAAAATTTCTCTGGTAACCAGTATGTGCTGGAAGAAGGCCACTATCCGTGTCTCTCTGCAATGGGATGTTTGCCTGGAACAACTGTGAAGTGTCTTCGTTTTATAGATGTTGTAAGTATGTCCGTGTGAATATAGCGTCATGGAGATGCATGGCTCAGAGCTGATGGTCGGAGAAAGAAACCAGCAGGTGAACCTACTCGAGCTTAAAGTCAGAGGCAGAAAAAATAGTTGCAGTAGAACTTTTTTTTAAGTATATTTTATTGATTATGTTATTACAGTTTTCCCAATTTTTCCCCCTCTATCCTCCCTCTTCCCTGCACCCCCAACCGTCCAGCATATCCCTCTCTTAGTTCATGTCCATGGGTTGTACATCTAAGTTCTTTCACTTCTCCATTTCCTATACTATTCCTAACCTCCCTGGCTATTTTGTACTTACCAATTATGCTTCTTATTCCCTGTACCTTCCCCCATCCTTCCCCCTCTCCCCCCGCTGATAACCCTCCATGTGATCTCCATTTCTGTGATTCTGTTCCTGTTCTAGTTGTTTGCTTAGTTATTGTTTTCATTTTTTTTAGGTTCAGTTGTTGATAGTGGTGAGTTTGTTGTCATTTTACTGTTTCTAGTTTTGATCTTCTTTTTCTTAGATTAAGTCTCTTTAACATTTCATATAATAAGGACTTGGTGATGATGAACTCCTTTAACTTGACCTTATCTGGGAATCAGGTCTTTGCCTTTCATGACTTTGAATACTTCTTTCCAGCCCCTTCTTGCCTGCAAGGTTTCTTTTGAGAAATCAGCTGATAGCCTTATGGGCACTCCTTTGTAGGTAACTGTCTCCTTTTCTCTTGCTGCTTTTAAGATTTGCTCTTTATCTTTAATCTTGGGCAACTTAATTTTGATGTTCCTTGGTGTGTTCCTCTTTGGGTCCAATTCCTTTGGGACTCTCTGGGCTTCCTGGACTTCCTGGAAGTCTATTTCTTTGCCAGATTGGGAAAGTTTTCATTGTTTGTTCAAATAAGTTTTCAACTTCTTGCTCTTCCCCTTCTGGCACCCCTATATTTTTGATGTTAGAGTGTTTCAAGTTATCCTAGAGTTCCCTAAACCTCTCCTCATTGTTTTGAATTCTTGTTTCTTCATTCTGTTCTGGTTGGATGTTTATTTCTTCCTTTTGTTCCAAATCATTGATTTGAGTCCCGGTTTCCTTCCCTCCCCTGTTGGTTCCCTGTATATTTTCCTTTATTTCACGTTGGGTCGCCTTCATTGTTCCTTCGTTTTGTAACCAAGCTCAATCAGTTCTGTGAGCATCCTGATTACCAGGGTTTTGAACTCTGCATCAGACAGGTTGTCTATTTCCTTGTCACTTAGCTCTTTTTTCTGGAGTTTTGATCTGTTCTTTCATTTGGGCCATATTTCTGTTTTGATGCACCTGTTAAGTTGTAAGGGGAGGGAGTCTTAGGTATTCACCAGGGCGGGGCAGCCTTCCTTGCTGTGTTGTGGCACTCTGGGGGAGGGGCCAAAGAGGGAGCAACACAGCTCGCTTGCTCTGCTCTAGCCCTGCTTTCCAACAGACTCCCTCGTGTGAGACTGGGGGCTTCTCCCACCATGGCAGCCCTTGCAGTCGTTTACAGCTAGCTTTAGGTTTTAACTTTCCCATTCAGCCAGCCCTACCTCACCCACACAGTCCGCTGCCTTTCCAGGCGTCCTCTCCACTCAGCTGCCCATCTTCACCCCTCCTGCCCTTCTACCAGTGTATGTAAATGTTTCTTTAACACCTTGATTGTCGGAGTTCCATGCAGTTTGATTTTTCTGGCACTTCTGGTTGTTTGTTGATTTTAGATTGGTTGTTAATCCTTCTTTTGCTTGTGCAAGGAAACAAAGTGTTCCTACCTATGCCTCCATCTTGGCTGGAACTCAGAACTTTCCATTCTGTAACTTTTTCGTCTCTTTTTACCTCTTCAACATATAAACTGTTTTTGTTTGCTGTTTTCTTGGGCTTTGGGTGCAGTTTTAAATAATATGCACCCAAGGATATTTTAACTGATTCTAGAGAAAGGGAGAGAAAGAGAGAGATCGATTGCCTCCTATATGCACCCTCACTGGGGATCGAACACACAACCTAAGTATATGCCCTGACCAGGGATCGAACCTGCGACCTTTCAGTGTATGGGACGATGCTCCAACCAACTGAGCCACACCAGCCAGGGCTTCAGGTGCAGTTTTGACTCAGTCATGGCATACAGCCATCATGGTGTCAGTCCAAGGCCCCTCTCCTGTTTTTTTTCCATTTCATACCTGATCCCTATTTCCATTCCTCTCCCCTTTACAGACATCAATTCTAATGTGTGGGATACAGATTGGATATCCTTACAAAATGTACGTTTTCAAAACTGTGTATAGGCTTTTAATTTATGTACAGTATTATGCTGCAGTTCTCATTGTGTTATAAACATAAATTTGTACTTATATTAAATGTTTTAAGAGCTGTCCATTGTGTTGTATGTATGCCTAGTTTTTGATTCTAACTGGTGCAAGTATTCCATCACATGTTTTACTCCCTTCTCTTCTGTGTGTCCCTGTGGGCCCATGCGGGAGTCTCTTGGGCATACACAGTAATGGGTGGATTTGCCGGGATATGGGCATGAATGTGCAGCTTCACCGAGCGCTGCCAAACTCTGCCACTTCAGATTCTTGCTTGCAGTGCATGCGGGTTCGTTTCCTACCTCATCGCCATTACTGAGTATTCTGACTTTCTAACTTTCAAAGGAATTGGGTAGAGAGGATTATTTCATTGTTAATTTGTGTTTCACTGTTAGCTTGGTATCTCATGTACTTATTAGTCATTTGGGTTTTCTGTTCAGTGAATTGCTTGTTGATGCCCTTTGCTCAGCTCTTTATTTTCTAGTTTCTTGTATCTTTTGTTGTTACTGACTTGCAGAAATTCCATATAGTTTTAAAATCTAATACTTTGTTGTTTTAGAGATTTGCCATCAAAGACTTCTCCCGGTTTGCCACGCATGTGCTAATCCAGACACAGTGCCCCTTCCAGGACAGAAGTCTTTGACTTGGATGCGGTCAGAGCAACAGTCATTAGAACAGAAATGCGAGATGATGTTCGGATGTTCGTCTGAGTAGGCAGTTTTGGAAATAGTTTTCAGTGGCTGATCTCTCATAAAAAGCTTTAAACCTATGTAGTTGATTGTAGGGTTCGCTGTTGTTGATTTTAGTTTTAAAGGCAGAAGTAATATATATGAGTTGGCTTTATCGCATCCTTTCCTGACTGTTCAAATAATGACAATGTTGACCTTTCTGGAGATGTGAAAGTAGCAGCTGTGAAACGTGGAATGAAGTGGTCAGATTCAATAGCTTACAGATATGACACAAACCCCCTCTGCACACCAATCTGCTCTGTTTACTGGTCAACAGAATCCTCAAGTCAGAGCACAATAACACAAATGAAGCAGTAAGTCCCATACCTGCACCACAAAACTTTAAGCAGGTAGGGGATTTTTGATGTATCATTTATGATTTCAGGATTGTTATCATTAGCACTTTGTCTAGGGTCATAAGGTCATGACCCATAAGGTCATGATTTGAAAATAAATGACAGATTGAACATCTTGTATTTTTCTCTCCTCCTAACAATACTCCTCCAGGAAGGTTTAGGAGCATCAGTGCGCAGAACCGCTACCCACTGACGATTAAACACTCGGCCCCAAAGCCTGCAGTAGCCCTCGGACCCTTCCCATATGTGTCCATAGCTCTCCGGTCCCAGCCCCTCCTTATCCCACCAGAAAATGGCAGGACTGACAAGAAATCCATTAGACATGTCGATATTCCAGACATAGGTACCCATCCTTTGTGCCCGGGATATCCCCTACGCTGCATAACACTGTTTACACTCACCTGCCTTTCTGTGCAGTAGGGAGACCTCCAGCCCCTCCTGCCTTCCTCCGCCTGGCTTTGGACTGAACCGGCCCCCAGACTTCCTGGGAAGGGACCTGATGGCAGGCTGGACCTGTATGGCCAGGCCTCATGCTCTGTCCTCATAACAAGACGATTTTTGCCTAAGTTCAAACTGCAGTACTATCAAAGATGAGTAACAGGACATTATTTTTGTTCCTAAACAGGAATTGTCTGAGCCGACCATTATTCTTTTCGAAAGAGAAGACTTCAAAGGAAAAAAGATGGAACTCAGCGCAGAAACAGTGAACCTCCGATCCCTAGGATTCAACACGCAGATCCGCTCCATTCAGGTGCTAGGTGGCATGTGAGTGAGTTTTCTACTTGTCTATTCGATGAAAGAGTTGACTTTAAGAATTAAGTTGGGTCATCTTTCTTTCTCTCCTACATTACCTCAAACAAAGTGGCATACAACCCCCATTTTCTGTAGGGTTAATGATTAGGCACCTTCACAGTGTGCTCTCCGCCCTGTATGACGTGCCTCCCGCATCTCCCTCCGGACTCTGCCTTTATCAGGGCAAGGACTGTGTCTCTGATGCCTCTCAGAGTTCCGAGGGGACTGAGCAGCACAGTGGTGCGCTGCAAATTTATCGAGCACCTTTTTAGCAAGTAAGAGAGCACTCCTTTTTCTTTTCCCTTTGAAAGACCAAGCCCTTTGATTTTGGAGTAAGGGCTGGGACTCTCCTTCAACCCAGAGTGACCAGCAGACACTGTGCACAGTGATTAAAGGTCAGTACGGGGAGATTCTGCTCAACTTGGAGTAATTGTGAAATTAAGTAAGATGTAAAAACAAGTAAGGACTGTCAATGTAATAAATGTTTTTAAGAAAGTATTTTTCTTTCACTTAAAAACAATACGTATAGTCTAGCTGTATACATCGAATGTTGAGTGGACCATAGCTGTTTAGAAAATGATTATTTAGGTGCTACAATTATTGGTGATTTTTTTCAGCAGGTTTTAGTTTTAGAGTTCCAGGATTAAAAGTCAAGAACCTTCTCCCCTGACGTAACACGTCAGCCAGAGGGAGGCTGTTGGTTGCTTGCACACATGGGGTTCATACTTCCTCCCGTGGGGGAAGGTGGCATCTCTGGGAGACCCAAAGTACCTGTTGCAGTTTTCTGGATTGAGGAAGATTACTCTCATTTTAAACAAAACTTTGGGTTGTTTTTATTTAGCTAACCCTCACAATAGTACTTACCACATGCCACACACTAAGAACTTGACCAACATGAGCTATTTAAATACAAGATCCGTCCTGACAACTGGAAACACTGTGTGAACAGCTCACGGGAACACCGGGCTGCCCCACTAACACATTACCTCCATTTCATTGCCTTAATGCAGGAAAAACTTAGCTGTTTCTCTTCAAGAATGGATCTTCTTGGCATAAATATGTACCAAGAATGTGCTATTTGTCAACAAATGAGCACCTTAAGTATTTTAGAAAAAAAGGCAGCCCCCCCCGCATCCAATGTGTATTTAAAGTATAAAGCTCAGTCTAAACATTGGAATCTTTCTAAAAGTGTAATTGAGGCTCGTTGTCAAATGGATAGTGCTGTTTACTTGTGGTTATCTGCTTCCTTTTACAGATGGGTGACTTATGAGTATGCCAACTACAGGGGTCGGCAGTTCCTGCTGTCACCAGCAGAAGTACCTAACTGGTACGAATTCAGTGGCTGTCGCCAAATAGGTTCTCTACGACCTTTTAATCAGGTATTTTTTTTTTTCTTCTCCATGCTTCAAACAGATCCTCATCTGATTTTTTTTAAATGTAACTCAACATTTTAATTTCAAGTTTGAAATTTGTCTCTCCCTTCACCACCCTGCATTTCTGAGTTTGGGCTGTTTCTGGAGAGTGGTAGGAGATTGTGACTGCTTCCAGAAGTGCTATCACACCTGACATCAAAACATGGCGTGTCCCAAGACTGGGTTGTCCACAGGCAGGCTCCCTGCCCCAGGCACTTGTTTGACATTTCATCAGAATCTTCCTAAAGCCTGTGGGACTCGAGGGCATAGTAATTACCCCTAACCCACCCTCACCCTGGATCCTGCCCCTGCTATGGATACTTGTTCAATGCTCCCAACAGCACAGCTTACACGTGGTCATTGCTGGGGTTTTTGTCTTCTAGAAACGAATTTACTTCCGACTTCGAAACAAAGCAACAGGGTTATTCATGTCAACCAATGGAAACTTAGAGGATCTGAAGCTTCTCAGAATACAGGTCATGGAGGACGTGGGTGCTGATGATCAGATTTGGATTTATCAAGAAGGATGCATCAAATGCAGGGTGAGCTTTTAGTGTTAGACAAAGGTCTGTGACAGCATCTTTCACATTCATGCTACTTCATGATTCCTGGAGCACTTTCAGAAATAAATTAGGTTTTTCATAAAAATACTCCTTAGCTCTTATAGAACCAGTCTATTAACATATAATGAGAGGTAAATCTAACACTGATCCAAGGCAGAATATTTATATCTATACTTGATTTTTATAGAGTCATAGAACATTATTTAGTAATTTCAACTAGGTATGGAGATTTACTGTAAGCCCCGACATTACTGACACAAATGGCCCTGGGTTTGCTCACACTTTGGAGGACCTCAGACTAGAATGAAGGGTGAGGAGGGGCCACCCTGTGTGAGCCACAGTCCATTTCCTGACTGTCACCTTGTGAAATGGAAAATGCCCCTGCTCCTGGCTGGCGTAGCTCATGGATTGAGCTCGGGCTGCGAACCAAAGCATCATAGGTTCGATTCCCAGTCAGGGCACATTCCTGGGTTGCAGGCCAAGACCCCCAGCAACCGCACACTGATGTTTCTCTCTCTCTCGCTCTCTTTCTCCCTCCCCTCTCTAAAAATAAATAATAAAAATAAAATCTTTAAAAAAAAGAAAAGAAAATGCCCCCTCTCCCTCTCTCATCGTTCCTGCAGGAACACACGTTTAAGGGCTGAGTGCGGTAAGATTTTATGAGCGGACCTTCTGCTTCTGTTGTAGATACTCGTTTTAACTTCTTGATTTTATGGGCTTGACTGCTTGCTCTGGGTTTTTCCCTACACTCCATGTCCCGTGAGTCAGCAGAAGGCTGGGAGCCTGGGAGAGGCCTGCTGTTCCCTGGGTCTGCTGTGCCTGAGGGCGCACCGCCCTGCCAGGAAGCCGAGGTGCTGTTTAGACTTGCACAGAGAAAACAGCAAGGACCGTGAGAGAGAAGCGTAAAAAAGCCCATTTCTGCCTCTCCATGATCTTAAACAATTCAAGAAAATGGAACCTTTCATCAATTATTTCTAACAAATATTTTAATGATGTTTTTAACAACTTTGAATTCAATAGGCCAGTGAGAAAAGGAGGAGTGTCCTGGGCTATCCCAGCCTTTTTATCTCAGCGTGGAACAGCACACACACACGTGCGAGGTCCCTTGCACACGCGCCTGCCACACCTCGTCTGCATGGGAATGGGAGGCTCGCTTCAGAGGCCCCATAAAACTTTTGCGTGCAAACACACTTTACTGCATCTGTGTGTCCTTTATTGTTGGAGGGCATGCCTTTTCAGACAACTTGACATTTATCATGAAGGAAAGACGAGAGAAGTGAATAAATAGACTTTCAAGCTTTAAAATGACAACATGTCTGTTCAGCCATGTCAGTCCTGCAGCAGCCTTCGAAATTAGAGACATGGCCACATTCCAGAAGGCTCCGGCGGAGCAGAGGTGGTCAGCTCAGGGAGATTTAGCGACAGACCCAGCCTCATAGTCAGTCATTTCTGGGAGGGAAAAGTATCCTGATAGGCAGTTTGGATGTTCTCAGGCTTCTTTTACTAGTCAGATGGAGGCTCACAAAAGGCAGAGGTCTCTTCCAGTGGACAAGGACAGAGAACTCCCCATCACTCGTGTCATCAGAACCGAAGGGCATAAATATCTGCTGTCTGGTCCAGTCACCCTGGCTAAAAGCCGAAATGCCTCATGCCGCGCAAAGGAAACTGGGCTCTGTCTGGGATGACTTTGAAAATTAGTTTAACAGGGACGGACCACAGTGGTACTTGAGTGCCGTGTCTTTTGCACCACCAGATAGCGGAAGACTGCTGCCTGACCATCGTGGGGAGCCTCGTCACCTCGGGCTCCAAGCTGGGCCTGGCGCTCGACCAGAACGCCGACAGTCAGTTCTGGAGCATGAAGTCGGACGGCAGGATCTACAGCAAGTTGAAGCCAAATTTAGTTTTAGATGTCAAAGGTAAGGATCCTCTCCTTTATTTTCTTTCTTTAACTAAAAACCTAGTCTTTACTTCTGAAAATGCGAGCCTACTATCATGAGTAGTAAGATCCCTTGCTGTGTGTCGGCCGCTGTGCTACATACACACTCTGCGTTCTCACGTGATCCTCAGCAGCCGCGAGAGGCCTGTTACCCCTCCTTTCCCCTCCTTACAGCCCCAAATATGAGGCTCACAGGGGTTAATCCACCTGGCTGTAAGCGCTGAGGTGGAATCTGGACCTGGGAGGTCTTCAAACCTTTTATTTTATTGTACCAGTGTGAGCCTAAAAACCACACGTGAAAGGGCTGCGATCTCACTTAGGATAGTCGATGATTCTCATGTCCGTGCCTGTGGCCTTTCACTGGAAAGACCCAAGATCTAAGAGGAATTAAACAGCACAACCAAGAGGAATCCAACTGATCATGTGCTCACTGAAAATCCACAGCAAACTGATGGTGCTTGAGAAGAACAGATACTTTTAGGACAGTATTTCCCAAACTTTATCTGCAGGAGAATCACCTGGAAGACTTACAGAAACACAGACAGCTAGGCCCCACGCTCAGAGTTCCTGATACAGTAGATTTTGGGGCGGGGCCTGAGAATCTGCATTTCTAACAAGTTCTCTTTACTGCCAGGAGTCCCACTGATAATTTAAAAACAACCTAAAACAAAGCAAAACTTTCTAACATAGACATGGGAATACACTTAAATGTTGTTGCTGTCGACAGATAAGCAAATGAAGACGTGTTTTATTCACGTCATATGGGGTAATTTTGTTTTAAATTATTAATGGAGACTTTCTGTTTCCTATGAGGAAAGCCAACATGATTATGTTTATAAATTTAGTGAAATGGTTATGACATAGCCTTACTATTTCACATACTTCATTTTTAAAAGCTGCTAGAGAGTTGGCTTAATTTTACTTTAATCAGGGCTCTTGGCCAAAGCTGTCATTAAACATTGATAAAGGGGTAAAGAAACAGCTGCTATTTGGTTTTAAAGTATCTTTTCTGCATGTCGGAGAATAAGCCTGAACATTTCAATCAGGGGCTTTGGTGACTGCCTGGGGAGCAGGAGGGGCCGTCACTGTGGGTGACCTCCAGGTGGATCGAGTGGCCCACCCACGAAGGATGGGATAAGAATTCGCAAAGAACCTGAGAAGCTGGAAAGGGGCTCAGAGGCGAACTCGGTGTATGAGTTAAAGAGAGAGTACTTCACTTAGGGAGCACAAACTACACAGTACACAACAGGCAGGATGAAATGCCAAGATACAGGAACATAAATGTAACATTTGGAAAACAAGTATAATATACCTTCTTCACGTTACATCAGGTCCAGGATCTGCCATTTGTAGAGCCTGCAGATGATCAACCTGAGGTTCAAACTGGTCAAGAACCTCTGCGCCAGACCTTTCTTTACTCTTGTTCTCATCAAAGTGTAAATTGGAGCTTCTCCATCTATACAAGAAAGTTTCAAAACTTCCAGAGAAGCCACTGGAAATGTGAATTTTTTTCTTACAAATGTGGTTAGTTTCTGCTGTCTGGGGTTAAGGTCAGAGCAATCCCTATGAGCTAATTTCTTAGAGCAGTTCTTTCAGTTTTCCAACATGCATGTATCAGGCACCCCTCTATGTGGAAGGCTCAAAGTGGGGAAAAAGGGATACTACCTTGGCTTCAAAAAGCTTACTGTTTAGACATGCCAGGCCTGCAGGACTTCTTCCCACTTGCTACATTAACAGCTGGCCAGGAGTATGGATACCTGGCTTCTAGTTTTGACTCTGGCGGGTACTGTGGAACTCCAGGAGGTTCCTCCTTAGGGCTAAAGTCCCAAAGTCCCTTCCTAAGATGTGCTGAAATTAGTCAAATGCTTCTTGAGTAAAGATAACATCTGTATGTTTGTGAACTCTCAGTGTATCTAGTATGGTAGCCGATGTAGTGGCTTGTTAAACTGGATGTAAATTTGTCTCAGGATGTGGGAGAACGGTGCCACCTTGTGGACAGGAGTGAGTAGGGCCACATACCCCACACACTGTGCAGAGGAGATACAACCACACTCCTTCCCTTTGGTACACTGGATAGGAAGCCATGCGTGCAAAAACATCAGATGTCTGGGATGATTTTAATTCTCCCCAAGGGCAGAAGAATAAATCAGATTATTTCTCAGTAACTTTCTAATCGTCATGATGTTAATTAGAATTAAGCTGTAATATACACAATAAGTAAATTAAAATATGTACAATAATCTTGAAGAATGAAAAAGACATTGTGACCCTAAGATAAAAACACTTCCTGAAACCTCAGTGGAGTGTGTGTGTCTCAATGGACACAGCGGGGTTTCCAGGCGTTGGTATCTTTCCCATTTCCACTGCAAACTTACACAAACAAGGCCCAGGGTACACTGCCCCTGTATTCTGTCCTACACCCAACTGTGTGGACTCCAGATTATCGAGGACTGTAAGCCAAACTCGTACTAGAGGACTACTGGATAAGAGAGGATTTCCTTCCCCACCTACCAAGATCTGTGGTCTAAGTTATCAGATCTTCTGGGTACTTTCTAAAAAGAGAATGACATTTAATTCTTCTTACCTTGACGCTGCAGTATGATTTCCGTACCAGTCACACTGACCCTGAAACCAGATGAATAGATTTTTATTTTGATGGAGTCTTTGGTGCAAAGGCTAATGCTAGAAAAGGATAAGGTAGTTGCCCTGGCCGGGTGGCTCAGTTGGTTGGAGCGTTGTACAGTGTACCAAAAGTTCGTGGGTTGGTTTGATTCCCAGTCAAGGTGCATACCTAGGTTGTAGGTTCCATCCCCAGTTGGAGCGTGTATGGGAGGGCAGCCAATCTTGTGTCTCTCTTTTCCTCTCTGTCTCTCATCGATAAACATATCCTGGGCAGAGGGGGGTCGATTAAAATTTAAAAAGAACAAAGTATCCCTCTGAAAGGATGTTTGTTCCAACTGGCAGAAATACTCAGGTGACCCTTTTGTTAATGTTCCTCCACTGAAAGAAAGCCTCGAGGCTGTTTTTAACACTAAAGTATCTGAATGATCTACTAGGCACCCTTGGAAACTACCCTTACAAGCTTTCTGGTGAAAGGGAGTTTACAGAGACCATACCAGCAGGACCAGCATCCGAAATGCTATGGATTTTGATACGTCAAAGCCTGCATGTCGGGGTGTGGTTCAGACCTTCCCTCTTACCTGGTGGAGCCATTTTCATTGTTGGTGCAAAACCTGTGTCCCACCTGACAGCCACTCCACTACTGCCAGGTCTGCCTGCTTCTTTCCTCACTGGTATCTTGGATCCACGATCTCATCCCTGAATGTGTTCCAGTCTCTTTGCTCCTTTTTCATTCTTTACATTCTTCCCTGTCCCCCACAATTTCAGACATCTTAAGAAGGGCTGGGGACTAGGTATTAAGACTTGAGTAGGAAAAGGAGCCCCAGCAAGCAGGAAATTCCTTGTGGAGTTGCTGATGCCCTTGTCACGGGATCTTTGCACGTTTACCCACGGCGACTGACCCTCTCGGACCCAGGTGCATTTCAGGGTTCCCCCTGCCCACCTTGTCTCCTTGAGGCATCTTTACTTTCACTTCAGTTGTACTGGCGTTGGAGTAAACTCCACCTGCATTGGGATAAACTCCGTCTGCTGCAGCCCCTTCACTGTGGGCACGTTTCCTTTTATCATCTTTTCCTTTTCAGGGGGTGCACAGTATGATCAAAATCACATTATCCTCAACACCGCCAGCAAAGAGAAGCTAACCCAAGTGTGGGAGGCCATGGTCCTGTGAACCCAAGGAAGGACGCAGGAGGAGCGTCTGTGGAGGACTGGCAGCTCTGGAAGAACCGAGAGGAAAGCGGGCACGCTCCCTCAGCAGCTCTACACTCTGAACCACACAGCGGCCGGGACCATCTGGCCGGGACAGTCGTCTCGCCTCATCAGAAGGCTCTAGCAGTTCTAAACCGATGGCCTGACCTGTTCTTCCTTCATGTCTTGCCTTTCATTTCCTTTCAGCAGCTGCTTCAGCAGGTTGCCTCATTAGCAGCTTTTGGGTGGTTTGAAAAAATATCTCAAGACTTTAAGACTACATACATTTTAAATGATTTCCAAAGATAGTGGGAGAGAACAGGAACAAATTTTCTGACTTTGTGGACCTACAAATCCCTTACACTTTAAAGGGAAGTATAAAAGCTTAAGTTTGTAAGGTAGAAAACTGTTTAGCACCTGAGAAGAAATTATATATTAGGCCTATAGTTTTGGTCCTTGACCTTCTGTTTTCTGAATCATTAATGATGCTGTATAGCAAACTGGGGAATTATATTCAGGCATATTTTATGGAACTGAATGAGTATAAACAAAGAACTTGTTAATATTAATTATTAGTAGATTTAAAATTTCATGTCCATGTCTGCTTACACTTATTAGCAGGATTTGAATTATTTTAACTCACCCATGGGGTGCCCCAGAATGTCCCAAGAGTGTTTCATGCTTTTCTTGCAAATGCTACTGGAACAGCATCATCATGACCTAATTTATTAGCCCGTCCTCACACATCTGTAACTAGTTCTGAAGCAGTCTTATGCAATCCTTTGCTAAACTCAGGTCTCTCAGCCCAATTTCCTGTGCACTATGCAGGAGGTCTGCCTGGGGCTCCCTTGCCTGGAAGCTTCCACAGCCATGCTCCGAGGACAGCCTCGGGGCTCAGGGTCTGGCAGCCTCAGTGGTCGCTCACTCTGGGTAGCTGAGACCAGAGTGGGGAAGGCTCAGGAAGAGGAGCAGCAATGCTCTTCTGAAAGTGAAGGGAAGGAGGCCGTGAGTGATGCTTGTTGGTCAAATCTTAGAACTCTGAAAACCCTACAACCCAGCAAGCATTTCAATGAAAACAAAACGTTTAACTGCTGACAGCATACTGCCCAGATCATTCGGTGCTATTCAACTAGTACGCACTCTTTTTTGGGCAAAACTGCTAAAACAGTCCTTGAAAACACTCTTCCTCTTTCAGTCCTGATCTAGTTGTCCTTGTCACTGAATGCTGGTGCTCTTGTCACATGAAGAACAAACCTTATTTCCTTTTTATCTGTTCCAGTGTTTCCAATTCTAAAATGTCGATCCTCTCTCGAGGCTGTGGTAAGCATTATGGTCATCAGAGTAGTATCTTCAGTTTTAAAATAACGTTTGTACGTGTCCAGCAACAGCCAATGTGTGTCTTGTTCCTGGATGTGCAGCTCATCACCGTGTAGTGGGGCGACCATTCGACAGTGCCCTCTGTTGGATGAAGCTCTTCAATAAACTTGACTCTGGTTAACTGTACTGATAAAGTCCTTTCAGTAGCCCCCGTAACACTTCAAGGAGAGTCAGCCGGCAGACTGGAAACAGATGTCTGACTGGTTAGGACAAGGCACGCTTCAGGGGTGCTGGAGTAACGGCAGGGAGAGGTCCACTGATGCCCCACTTTCCAGGCTCAGCGGTGCAAGTGCGCACACCGGGGCGAGTGAGGTCTGGTTCGGTTCTGCCCCACGCTACCCCCGCCTGGGAGGGGGCCCACGAGGGAAAGGAGCGGAGACTGTTCACAACCAAAAGCACAGTCTTTCTTTTGGGAAAAATTTGTAGTGGTGAGAACAGCAATTCCAGAGAAAAGCCCTCATCCAAGACACGACTAAATGTGTGTCTAACAGGAACAGACCCAGTAGAAAGTTACTCAGAAGCCAAACCAAGCATCTGCGCTGCAGTGTCGATGAGCACAACGGGAGATAAGCACTCCCCGCCCAGGAGTGAAGGGCAGACAAGGGGTTCAGAAGCCACAGCGGGCCCTGGCTGGTGTGCTTGGCGGGCTGGGCGTTGCCCTGCACACCAAAGGCACCAGTTTGACTCCTGGTCAGGGCACACGTCGGTGCAGGCCAGATCCCCGGTTTGGGGGTGTGGAAGGCAACCAATACATATTTCTCTCCCTCTTCTTCTCCCTCCCTTCCCTTCTCCCTAAAAATATATAAATACAATCTTTAAAAAAAAACCCTCAGCAGGGTTATGGATGAAATATCTAAATGCAGACATTAAGGTCAAAAGTGGAGAACTCGGCCCCAATGGAATGGTGGTAATTTCCACGGAAAAGTCTTCAACGAAGCATGTTTCACTGGTTGAAGGAGCCCTTATACAAAATGTAAGGGTTTAAAAAAGTCAGAAATGTTAGCATCACTGTCCAATTTCCAAGAGAGCAAACAACCAAACCACCAGCCAGATTTTTGTATTTGACCCTGAGAGATGCAGAAGCCCGAGGGCTGTCACATTCCCAGCCGAGCAGAGGAATAAAAGTCCCGGGAAGCCTGGGCCAGATACTCGCGTGCTCACCAATGGCTCTAAGGATGAACTGGCTTCAGTGAGCTCTTCATGCTGCCACCCACCCGTGCCCCCCAAAATCTTAGCACCTCACTAACACTGTGACAAGGAAATCAGTTTTAGCCATTAGCACAGAGGTGTCACAACAATCTGCTAATCTGGTGTGAAAGAACAGCTTGAAAAAAACTATGCAGTTTCCACTGATTTACAGACAAGTCCAAGTGTGCCTATTTCCACATCACGTTTTCCCTGTGTGTCCCCTGTGCCTGGCACACAGCACAGACCTCTGGGCAACCCGGAGCGCAGGGCTGTGCAGTCAGGAAGTGCTGTGGGCGGGGCAGAGGGTGGCGCTCTGGCTATGAAACCGACCTGTGTGCTCAGTTTAGAAGACAGGAAATTACTGGCAAAAAGGTTTTTGGCGCTCACCAAATAAAAGAGCCAATAATCACCAAACTGAATATTTATTTAAATGACATTAATTACAGTCTTTCCTCGTGCGTGTCCTCCTTCCACCTTCAGAAAGGCTTCTGGAACTTTAGAAAAAGGGAAGGTTTTTTCAATAACTGGCTGAATCTGTAAAACACAAGGAGAGGTTAACTGGTAGATAAAAAAACCTACATCTAAGCAAGGCAGATAACTCTGTAATTGGCTTCTTCACTACGACAAACCCCACCTCTCTGGGGTTCCGCGTGCACCCAAGTTGGGAGCTCAACGCCCCCTCTCCCCTCCCCCTGCCAAGACTCAGTGACGGGCAGCCCTGGCCAGTTTCTCCTCTCTGTGAGGCAGCCCCACTGCACCGCTGCTCCAGCCAACTCCTGCTCTACGCTGCTCGCACCACTCTCCCACTCAGAACCCTTCTCGGGCTCCCAAACGCGCATTCAAATGCCGCTGCCAGCCCAACCTCAGCCCTCATGAGGACTACACGCTTCACCAAAAGTCTGCTTGTCAGTATGTGAAGGTGGTGTGTTTGCGCATCTCCTCTGTGAATTCTACCACCCTTCCTGACCAGGTCTCACGCTACCCTTCCTGACCTCCCGGTTTGCAGTGTTCTCTCTCTCAACTGCTGCCAGACCCGAGTGGGCCTCATCACACACTGCTTGTTACAGCTGAGTACACATCTCGCTCCCTCTGCTGTGTATGGTAAACACCAAAATGGGCATCCCTGGTTCTTACTGCACGCGGCCCGGTGCACAGGCAGTGCACAGAATAAGGACAGGTTTTTTTCTGTTTAAATTTGTTAAATGTTTGGATACCTACTTAGCCAGAGCTTAGAGTGTCTGTGGTATAGGCCACCTCTTTTGTATCCTCAACAACACCCAGAACAATGCTAGGCATGTGGTAGGAGCTTAATAAATATCCCTTATAATCTATGACAAAGGAAGAAAGAACATACACTGGGTAAAGACAGTGTCTTCAATAAATGGTGTTGGGAAAACTGGACAGATACATACCCTGCCCCCAAATGAAACGAGACCACTTTCTTATATCATATATAAGAATAAACCCGAAATGGAGTAGAGATTTAAATGTAAGACCAAAAATCATAAAACCCCTGGAAAAAAAACATCGCTCTTAGCAATATTTTTTTGGATATATCTCCTTGAGCAAAAGAAACAAAAGGAAAACAAACGGGACTGCACCAAACTAGAAAGATTTTGCACAGCAACAGAAACCATCAACAAAACAAAAAAACAACCCACTGAATGTGAGAAGATATTCACCAATGATACATCTAATAAGGGGTTAATATTCAAAATATATAAGGAACTCATACAACTCAACACCCCCAAAACCAAATAATCTGATTAAAAAATGGGCAGAGGACTCAAACAGCTATTTCTCCAAAGAGGACAACAGATGGCCAATAGGCAGATGAAAAGACGCTCGATGTCACTGATCATCACAGAAATGCGAGTTAAACCACAATGGGATGTCACCTCACACCTGTCACAATGGCCGTCACCAGGAAAGCAACACCAACAAATGCTGGTGAGGGCACAGGGAAAAGGGACCCTCGTGTGCTGCTGATGGGACTGTACATCGGTGCAGCCACTGTGGAAAACGGGATGGAGGTTCCTCAAAAAATTAAAAACTGAACTATCATATAACCCAGCAAATTCCACTTCTGGGTATTTACCTGAAGACAACCAAAACACTAATTCGAAAAGGTATGTGCATTCCTACGTTCTCAGCATTATCTACAATAGCCAAGACATGGAAGCAACCGAAGTGTCCATCAGTAGACAACTGACTAAAGCTGAAGTGCATACATACAATGGAAGATGACTCAGCCATAAAACAGAATGAAATCCTGCCCTTGTGACAGCACGGATGGAACTAGAAGGTATTATGAAAGACAGATACCATACAATGTCACTTTTGTGTGGAATCTAAAAACAAATGAATACACAAAAGAGAAACAAACTCAAAGACACAGAGAACGAAACTGATGGTCACCAGGTGGGATGGGGTTGGGAGGCGAGGCGAAAAGGGTAAGAGAGTAACGTGTACAAATTGGCAGTTACTAGAAAGAAAGTAAGGTACTTGCACAGGGAATCTAGTCAACAACACTGGAGTGCTATGCCTGGTGTCAGATGGGTGCTGGGAATATTAGGGTGGTTACTTCATAAGTTATATATGTTTAACCACTATGTTGTACACTTGAAACGAATATAGTATTATATGCCAACCAGAATTGAAAAATGAAAAAATATTTTTAAAATAAATACAGAAAAATAAAAGAAATGGTTAATAAAAAAAACCTTTTTTTAATGTCACTTACATGAAAACCAGTAAGATAACTGGGCAGCAAGTCACACGTGGGCCCCTCGGGCTGGAGGAGCACCCGCCCAGGCCAGAGGCGCCCTGGGAGACTCTGCTGAACAGTGGAGCTGTTGGTCAGAGTTTACGGAAAGCCGACTCGGCCAGTTCACAAATGTGTGATGCCATTCTTACCATATTATTCATTAGTGCTTGCCAAATGCCTCTTTCCACAACTAGGTCCCAGTTGGGCACCCTCTCCCCATGCCGCACTCTGCCTTTTCAAAGCTTCAAGCAAAATCAATGTCCACAGCAGACGAGCCCCACAGCCCCAAGGGCAGGGAGAAGTTGTCAGAAGGCACGACCCAAACAATGCACGTTTTCTGAGCCTTTTCCTTTCACAAGAAAGGGGAAGAGGTGTTCTTGTGGCATTCAGATACCCTGACGCACCTTTCTCTTGTGTGAATTTCACAGCTCAGGCACAGGAAGAGCACCTCAGACTCCAAGAGGTCCCTTCGTCAAAGAGCTGAGAATTCCTTTGTACCCATAAATCACAATACACACGTAATAAAAGTAACAGCTTGTTGTGTGGGTCACCGGCCAGCAGTGATCACGGAATGCTGTGGATGGCTCGACAAAAAACATGCGAGAAAAAACATGCACAGAGACAGGCTAGTTTCTGTGGGAAAGTAGGGACGAAATGGCCACCCCTAGTGGGGAGCGCGCTGATTTACCATCCATACCTGTTTTTATTGGGCTCATTTTGCATAATAATTCAGGTAAAGTACAGTACTCATTAGGGGGAAGTAAGGAACCATAGAAAACAAGGAACTCTGCCGGTCTATTTTGAGTGGGGGTAAAAGAGCTGTAAGACTTTGAGGAACAAACTAACTTCCTCCTTGGACCCCTCTCATTCAACTGAGAGCATTCTAAACAAAGCAGGTTTCACAGTAATTTACATATTCTTTCTTAGGCCTGATCACCTGGGGAATCCGCCCTTTTCAGCACAGAGCTGCACCACCCTGTCATTGTTTCAGGCTTAGGTGGAGCAAGGGAACTAAGGCAACCAAGAGATAAGGAGTTTTTCTCCCAGACATGAGAACTCAGGCTACGACAAAGCTGAGGAGCGAGGGTCCATCACCCCCTTTTGCTGCAGCCCCCCAAGTCCTTCTTTTGGGGGGCTCCCACGTGATCGTGCCTGTCTTAGGTCGTTCCCCCCGTGGGGAATCTTACCTGTCTTTGGCTAATCAACCAAGCTTTTTGGGGTTCAGTTATGAATAAAGCAGCAGAAGCAGCACTCCTGCCAGGGAGATAAGCTTTTGTCTCCTTGCTGGCTTACGGTTCCAGGGGCGTTCCCTTAGCCTTAGCCTAGGCGGGGGTTTTAGCTTCTGATACCGGTCAGGGTGGTTCCCAACAACAGCTGGTCTGTGTTGTCCTCACTGTGACAGGCACTCTTCTGAGTGCGCATATATAGTCTGCCTCCTTCAATCCCTACCACCACCTTATGAGGTAGGTACTATTCCTGTTTCACAGATGAAGAAATTAAGGCACAGAGTTAAGTAAGTTGCCCATCACATAACTGACAAATGATAAGGCAGATTCAACTAAGTACCAGCGTCTGCACACCCACTACTGCTTACTGAGCCTTTCATGTATCACCAGCAGCTTTCCACATCTACTCCTAAAACCTCAAGGCAGGAAGAAAGGCAGCCCAGGGTTGTAATGACCCATCACAGCCTGTATCTTGGCCAGCCTCATGCTAAGGGACCACGTTAGCTGAAGATTTGGTCTGTTAGCCCTGTGTCCAGGCAACTGAGGCGGCGGGTGGTACAGATGCTACCCCATCCACCTATGGAGGTGACCCTGATGAGTAATCATGGTCCTCCCTAGCAAGCTGAGGATGACCTCAGAATCTTCCTCAGCCACTGTGAACAGATTTGAGCTGGCTTGTGAGACAAAGCCTATTTGCCTTTTCTGCTAAAAGAATGGGATGCATTCAAGTTGTGTCCTGCATGTCCTGCATGAAACCTCCTGAACCCACCATTCTCTTTAAAGTTCCTGGGACATTGTTTTCTGGATGCTGATCACCTGAAAAGGAATCACCTGACTGAATGCTTAAAATACGGAATGCCTGGCCCCTGGTTAGATCTAAATCAGAACCTCTAGGGATGAGGTGTAGGCAGTACATTTACTAAGCTTCCCAGGTGAGTTTTCTGCACACTAGCGTGGGAATCACTGTAGCCTCCTGCCCTATTCTTAGGGTCCCTGACTCATATCACACACACATTTATCCGTTCCACCAAGACTGACCGTGTGTCAAGTGCTAGGCACTAATCCAAAGCAGGTACACGGACCAAACACCTGAGACAAGTCAAGGGAAGAAAGGAGGCAATAACGTCAACTTGTCATTGAGCACTGGACAGCAGTGTCACAAAACCAACAGCCGTGTCACCAGAGGCCACAAAGGCCCCCTGGATCACCTGCTCGACTGCAGAGTGAACTGCCCAGCTCATCTAGCTGTGTTCGCTTCGGAACTCTGACGGGAGCCCCGGGTCCAGAACTGATGACACAGGCAGCCTGCAGTGACTATGCCCTTTAATCTGGCCGGCCAGGCCTATTGTGGCGAAGAACCCCAGAAGGCTGACTGTGGCATAATGAGTCATTCAGCTCTTCCCATAAGGGACAATGAAAAAAGGGCTTTCTATTACCAGGCAGGCAAATGCCAATGTTGGCTGAACCTGTGACAGCAAACGGAGATTAACTGGATAATGAGGCAGTGTCTGCGCGCAGCCTCGCGTCAGACCCACAACGCTTGTTTGTTACGGACAAAGGATCAGGGAAAAACCCAGAGAGGGGAAAGAAAGGTGACTCCCAGTGAGGCAGGGACATCTATGTGAGGACACTGACCCTGTGCAGGGAGCCCTGTTATAAAGCGGGTGGGCTCCACACCACACTTCCCGCTGCTCACGGGGCTCAAGGCTGACCAGGAGACAGACGCTGGTGGCAGCGGTGCTCATTCCAGCCTTGGGCCAAATTCGGGGCCTCCTGACTGCGCCTTATCTTCCAGAACAGAGACTGTGGAAAGCCAAGCCCCAGGTTTGGCACTTGTTGCCTGACATCCCTTCTAAGGAGACAGGGACAGTGGGAACCTCAGCCTCTTGTGTGTGGCCTGGGAACGCTGATGCTTCTGGGCAAGCCTCTTTGCCTCCCAGGCAAAACTCGCTCTGCCCCTTGAGGGCAGAGGAAAGAAAAACCCTTTCACACAGAGCACGGCCAAGCTGGTGGGGCAAGGACATCATCCAGACAGGTGGGCAGAAGGCAGAGAGGCTTCCCTCAATTCCCATTTTCTAAGAGAGAATTACAGAACAGTACAATGTAAAAAGCATCTAAATACTAAGTGAGCCTATTAGATAGATTGGGAAAACAAACTGCAAGTGGTTAAGTGCTAAGTGCAAGGTCAGAGCCACCAGCAGAGGAGCCAGTTAGGGTCTAGGACTCCCAACTGCACAACTGCATGGCCAGTGCGTGTGGGCAGGGAAGCTCAGTTCCAGTCCACCCACTTCCTCCCCGGGCCCTCCAGCCTCCATGTCTACCTCCACCAGACTCGGAAACCACAGATCTCCGAGGGCGGGGTGTGTGAGGAGAGTCAGATGAATGACAGACACCAAGGGTGACCTGAGGGCTCCTGGCATGTGTCCAAGTCCACAGGCCTGTGGACAGACACCAGGGACCCAGGGCAGGGGCAACAGGACCAGAGTTCCAGCACTGCCTCTTGAATAGGAGGGCACTGACCTCTGAAATAGGTTCACTATTTCCAGGGTCGGGATAAAGGGGACTTAAACTAAGAAGCTCTAAATAAGACAAAAGAAAGGCAAATTTTGTTTGAATTTGTTATTTCTGGAACTCCCTGCCCTGGACAGAAAACAGACCAGGAAGATAGATGGTGAGATACAGGGGTGGGGATGGGGATACTGTCCAAGGGAGTACATGTGTCCATTTTGGAAAGCATCCAGGACTTGTCCCTGGGTTCCCCTGAAAAAAGGCACTCCTTCCAGCCAGAAGATAGGAAAAGAAACTCCACCTACATCTCCCCACAGAAACAATTTCAGTAGCATCGGAAAAACGTCTGTGGCACCAAGCCTTGAGATCCATGAGGTACCAGCCCTATCTTGCAAGATAACCCTCTTCTAGTGGGCCGAGGATTCAATCCCTAATCACGACTTTCTTTCTACGGACAAGAAAATCCAGTTGCAAATAAGGAGTCTACAGTTTTAGAAAGTAATTCACTGCTTAAACTAGGGCCTGGCTGTCCCAGCAGGGGTCTGGGAAATCACATGACTCAGAACTTAGTATTTTTCTTTAAAGCTATGCTGTCTAATATGGTAACATCTAGCCACTACTAATTAATTTGATTTTACATTAATCAAGAGTATTGATAAATGAAAGGAAAATTCGGTCCCTCAGTTGCACCAGCCGCACTTCAAGTTCCCACAGCCGCCTGGCACAGGGCGAGAACGCTACCGCCTCGCCGTAGAGCGTGCTCGTGTGCAGTGCTGCTCGTGGGGCAGCTCAGACTCGTCGCCACAGCTCTCCACAACCTCTGGGGCAAAACAGAGTGCTAGTGGCCCTCAGTACATATTTTGAATTAAATTCAAATTAGTACAGGGAAACAATTCTGATGTTGGCTAAAATAAAGAAATAAACAGAGATATCTCTGTCACTGCTCAACCAGGAAGCTTGGCTGGTCACCTGGGGTCTCCAGCAGACCTGTGGACATGAAATACATCATATCAAAGGTCTTTAAGAATGACACGAGGAATGTGTGCAAAGAAACATACTCAGAAGGATGAAAGGGAGCAAAGTCAAATCTCCCTCCCACACTCAATCCCCAGCCATCTACTTCCCCTCCTCAAAGGTAACCAATATTTCAAACTTCTTTTGTATCTTTTGAGGTATTTCATGCTTGTGGTAGCCAGAGTTGCAGCCCCCAGAGATGCCCACAGCCTAACCCCCACAATCTGGGAATATCATAACTTATTTTGCAAAAGGGTCTCTGCAGATCACAGCTGGTGGCCACAACGTAATCATGGGGGTGGTTATATGGCGGCGGGGGGGGGGGGGGGCAGGAGGATTAGTCAGATAGAGGGAACTGTGATCACGGAAGCAGAGGTCCGAGTGATGTAAGGCCATGAGCCAAGGAAAGAAGGCAGCCTCTGTCTAGAAGCTGGAGAAGGAAACGCACCCCCACCCCAGCCTGCCTCCAGGGAATGCAGTCCTGCGGACCCAGTTTGGACTTTTGACCTCCACAGCTGTCAGACAGCAAGTGTATTGTTTTAAGCCACAACACTTACGGTAATTTGTAACAGCAGCAATAGGAAACTAATACATGCATACAAAGGTAAATATGCGTAAATATTTTCCCTCAAAGCATAGTCATTTTCATCAGTGGTTGACTAGTGCAGAGACTCTGCCTCACCATCTTCTCTCAGTTCTCAAAGATCCTGAGAAATTCAAGAAGATTTTGTAGACAGAATTCAAACTCCACCTAGCTAGTGTCTGGATGACTAAGCAAGCATTTAAAAAAAAAAAACAATGAAGATTCAAGGAGAGATTTGCTGTTTAACTGTTATTGTCCCAATCTTAAAGGCGGCAAAGGGTAGTAGAAGGAACTATCCCTGAGGTCATGAGACCTGGTCCCTGCCTAGCTCTGTGACCTTGAACATGGGATTTAATCCTTTAGAGCCTCGATCTCCCAAATAGGGCAGGATGGGGAGTAGAGGGAGGTGAGGACAGTAAACTAGATCCGTGCTAGCTTTTCCCATTTTTAATCTCTGACTGTACTAGCCAATGTCATATGTTTGGCCCAAATATATTATTTGCTATGGCCCTCCCACTCCCATCAATTGCTAAATAGTATAAAAACAGGAAATGTTTACGGTGTTAGCAAAACATGGCAATAAACTGCAGGCACAAGGCACGATTTTGGCAGCAGCCCATCATACTCAGTGCGCTCACGACCGACCACTCTGTCCCAGCCTGCGCACTCACAGGACGCCTCGGGAGCACCCGGGAAACTGGTAACACTGGCTGTGTCTGACAGGGAGAGCCTCGGTGACTGGGGGACAGCAATCAGAGGAGGATTTCTTGAAATTATTTTCCTACCTTTTAAATGTTGAACTTTGTCAATGTGTATCTATTTAAAAACTTAAAGTAATTTAAAAGAGTAGGCTCTTTTGGTTCATGGCTTCCAGTTTCAAAAAACAACTATAGCTCCTGTATCAGATACCTGCTAATGAGAGTTACCATCACTCAGCCGAAGCATGGAAGAATGTGATGCCTTGTCCACGTTCACAGTGTTTAGGAACCACACGACCTGTAAGTAGACCTGTCACTCGATCCTTTCCAGTTTCCAGGTGCAGGCAGGCAATGACCTATTGCACCCACAAAGCAGCAGGATGCACCACAGGAAGATGACCTCATCGTGACATCCGACGTCACATGTCAACTTCCACAGTCCCACAGCCCTTCCCTGTCAGAAGTTACTCCCTAGTGCAAACAGCCCTCGTCAGAAGAAGGCTGAAAGAACATTTCCTCACTCCCCCTCATTTGAGCATACTTCAAGGGCATCTTTATTTCTACCGTGTCCTTTTTTAGTCATCCTCCCAGTTATTGGCCAATTTCAATAGGTACATATACACAAGTTGCCTCTCTTCTCTGTTTCCTAAATAACAGTTTCCAGGTAGAGAGAAAGAGACAGTATTTTGAATACAAAACAGCAGTGGTAAGCATGTCAGCAGCCTGCGGCTGGTATCAGGACAAGCAGGATTGTGTGGGGGCTTCAGCAGGACAGGGACCTCCCTAATAATGGGGCTCCAACCACATGAGCGCTGTGTAGATCTGTGGGCCAAGTGATGTGACAACAGTTTGTTCCATTCCTCCTAGAAATAAAGTAAGCATCCCATGTGGGAATGTGGGAAGAATCCTACAAAGAGGCACCTACACAGTCATAAGGCTGAGTCCTGCCTACCTCGTACACATCAGGACTCAGAAGTCCAAGGAAAGGCATGCAAATTTGGAACCAACAAATCTGGAAAAGGGTAGTAGGTCTTTACTATCATATAGTTAGTTGCTTGGCTATAATAAAATAAAAAAAAAAAAACTAAATGCACAAAAAGCAGTAGTTCCTAAAAAATGTTCCATTCCAAAACTGAAATGGAAAGATGAAATGGGCCAGCAAGGGGCAGGTGCCAATGGATGCAAGCCCATCTCAAAACATTCTTTGCAAGTGACTTAGCATGGATCAGGCGGTGGTAATGCTGGCCCTGCTCCATCCCTGTCCCTGCTCCATCCCTGTCCCTGCTCATTGTAACATGATGAGGAAAAGACAACGTAAGGTGAAGTCCAAGATGAGTCTTAAGCACTAAGAATGTGGCTGGAGAAGCAGCAGCAGCACAGGACCAGGAGTCAGGAGTACAGCTCTGGTCCCAGCCTGCACAGAGAGTGTCCCGTTATCTCTTTGAGCCCGTTTTCTCTCTGTGAAATGAGCAGGATTTATCTACGCCCTAATGCAACCCTCTGGGTGGACAGGGTTCTCCACCTTGTAATTCCATATAATTTCTCAATAAAGTCATAAATATCAGCACAAAAATATGAGCTCTCCTTCTGGGTTATCCTCCAGAGATGGAATAGAGGGGCCATTAAGAACATGTAAGAACCCAAATAAATGGGGAGTAGCCAAGGAGCCTTTCAACCCTCAACAGCCCTGACAGGCCTTTCCACACAAGACACGATATGACCGGACTATAAGCTGCCATCCTCCCCCACAACGCCCACTGCAGGCCAGACAGGAGGAGTCAGAAAACCAACCAGGTGTCCCCGCAAAGTCTCCACCCATCCTCACCCACGTCCTGCCCTTTGACCCTCTCTGGCAGACCACTTATTGGCCCTTGATTTTATTACACCCTTGATTTTATTAGGGACCAGAGGACCCGGGCCCTGACTTCTAGTCCAGTTCTGGTGGAGTTTAGATTCCACAGTGTTTGGTCTCCTTGCCCACTTGGAAATCTGCTCACCTCCAGAGCAGTGTCATCTGCGGACTGAAGAAGCTCCGGGGACAGTCTTATTGTAAACTCACAAGCATGCCCCCACCTCTGTGCAGGCTGCCTTCAAGGGGCCTTCTTTCCAGGACCGTCACCAAAATATAAGCAATCCAGCTATAGATCCCAGCTCTGCTGACCACCAGCAAACTGTCCATGGGAAAAATCACATAACCTCTCTGGGCCTGCCTCGCCATCTACAAACCAACAGGGTTACACTGGACGGTGTAAGCTCTTTTCAGACGCAGCAGTCTATGCCTATGATTCCCATGGAGACAGAAACAAAAGCGAAGCACTTAAACTTGGCCATGTGAGGCAGCATGTATGTTGCTTGAACCTACCTCTGCAGAATCCCCACTGACCAGGCTTGCTGGGCAGGTCACCGACATGACAAGGAACCCTCTAGCAATACAATGGGCTGCACTTACCTTTCCCTTGTCCACCAGTTGTGCAATGTCATCTAGGTATGCACCATTGGCCATGAAAAAGGCCCAGCGATAATGGACTCCTTGCCAGAAATGCTACAAAGAAAAAGAAAAGAAGGCATGTCACATATAGGAAAGGAAAACACCTGACTAAATGCCAATCCAGACAGAAGTAGTTTCCGGGTGACTAGGACAGACAAACTGATTCCCCACCGCTGCTACCACGATGCGTTGCGGGCACGGCACCGCAGCACAGTGGCTGATGGGGAGTGGGTGCTGCACAAATGTTCAGTGAATGAGTGAACCAAGAAACACCCACGTGAACTCAGGCTTCTTCACCAGTTTGTGACTGACAAGCAAGCAGGCACCGGACGCTCTCCTTAAAATGACAGTCTGGATATTCGTACCCTCTCAATTTCCCTGTGAGGGGTCAGGGCTGAGGCCCCCAGGCCTTCTCTACGAAAGTTTGAAGAAAGCCCAGAGGCACCAGAAAACAGCTTTTTACCTAATTCAAGAATTCTTTGGGGGGCAATAAGGCACCAAAATATGACATTAGATAAATCCAATCACAATTTTTTTTCTGGCTCTGATAGTAGTAAGTTTTAAAGGCAAAACAAAGTATAGAATTTTTTATGTATCAGGGCTGGGTCTTTCCCTATCATTACAGCAAGTCTGAAGCCACCCAACTTATTAGGGGACAAAATGTCCCCTTAGAACAAGGTGGTTCATGACCACTCCACTGCCATACCTACTTTGAATTCTTATTACTTATTATTACTAGTTTCTCCACAACACCTTAACGACCTGACCAAACACATTTCGTCAGGTGCGAGCTTTCCAGAGGCAGCCAGGACCATGCTGCCTTCCTCCCTGCACCTGCCCGCAACTGCAGGGACAGTGCAGCCTTCTGCTCCCTAAGCTCCCCCTCCCCACCCTCAGCATGACGTAAGCTACTGCGATGGCTCGAAGCCAGCAGGTGCAAGGGAACGCCCCCGCTGCTCGCTGCTGCTCGAGCTCAGGCACTCTAGAGCCGTGTTATTTAGGTCACGCTGCTTCTTTCAGCCTGTTTCCTGGCCTGCAGGATGGTGGTACCACAGCTAGCACACAGGCTTGCTGGAAGAATTGCATGAGAAGGTATGTAAAGCACCTGACACGTGAAAAGTATGCATAAATATTTATTTGGCGTTAACTGTAACGCTTACTGAGGATGGGTTGGGACAATATCAAATCAGAGTTTAAGACTAGAATAAAAGACTAAACCAAGCTATTGTCTAGGCAGAGCTTCGCAATGGCATGCCAAGAATCACTTACTGAGTGACCCTGTAGTTTATTGTCTGACCTGGAACAATTGTGAAAATTAAAGGGGTCACCATCAGTAATTATCCCAAGGCCACAGGTGCAAACCAAGCTTACTCTAGAATAGGCATGTTGAGACCTGGATTCCCATCAGCCCTCGGGGTAGCAAGGCAAAGCCTGGTTGGCAGGTAGTTTGCTCTTGACCCAGAGCACCCTCAATAATACTATCGTTTTCTATGTGTGTCAGAGCATAAAAGAGGTTGGAAAACACTGGCCTGGATAACTAAAAAAAGAAAAGCAAAAAAAAAAAACCAAAAAAAAAAAAAACAACCAACAATACAGTTTGAAGCACTGAGACTGTCCCAAGCTTAGAGGGGGCCTAGTTAATTACAATTGCAGACCTGCTCATGTACTTCCTGCTAAAATTTCGCCTTATAAACTGCAATTAGGACATTCTCGTAATCGTTTAGGTTGTTTAGGTTTTTAAAGATGGAACAATAATAATCACAACCACCACATCTATATTTCTTTACAGCAGTTGCTCTGTAAAGTGAAACTTTTGGTCTGCAATAACAGAATTTTTATATTTTTCTCTAAGGGATCTGTGTATTTTTTCCAGGCCATTACAGGAGAGAGAGAGCCAAAGCAGGCAGGAGAGCCTGGAGCACTACAATAAGGCTTTAACTGTGCACATTCTCAGAAAGACATCAGAAACTACTTAAAAGGTTTTCACATGAGATTACCACGATCATCTTTCAGGTGGGGGGAGGGCGAATGAAGAGAGCTGTGCCTGTTACACTCTCCGAGGACGGCTCCGACGGTTCCACTGTAAGTGGTCTCACTGGAGTACAAACTGTAAAATCTTACAGAACACTTAAACTTATATTTTAAAGCTCTTGGAAAGCCTGGATTTTGTGAAAAGGGAAAGAAGAGACAAAGGACAGTTTAAGGTTCTTTTCTCTACCACAGAGCACCCTGTGGGCCCTGTTCCTGGCTGCCGTGTGGATCCTGAAAATAAGGCAGCCCGGAGCACAGCGCTGTGTGGTCACCTCTGCTGCCCCGCATGGCCCTGAGAACAGTAGTGGCCTCCTCTATCCTAACTCTTCTTCACTACTGCTAAGTGCTTAGTTCGTACACAGAATTTGAGAGACCAAAGTCCTAAATTTAACTCCCCAAAAGGTCCCCAATTAATTCCTAGAATAAAAAAAAAGATAATTATCAAGCTAGTTGTCTCACAACTATGGGTCAGTGGTGGCAGGCTTGACACACTGACCCACAACTTCTCACTGTAAAGGGCTTTCTACTGCCTTTTCCTCGGGTCTAAAGCATTTTGTCTAGTTAATTGAATAGAGTTTACTTTCATTTTTTGTGTCACTTACTCCATTTTATCACTAATTCAGATTTTAAGCCAATGATCTATAATTACCAACAGTGTACACCGTGAAATTATATGAGCCTCTGCCCGCTTCATCAGTCCTGTAACGAAGGCCAGCCCCGATCTATGCCAGTCTCCAGGGTCCACCACACACTGGGTGTGCTTGGCTGGGGTGTCGGAGTGCCTCACGGTTCTGGTAAAGGTCATAGTCAGGCTGACTAAGGAGTCTCTGGAACTCCCAGAACGCCATCAATAGCTAGAGTTTCCAATGCACGTGGGATAAGCAGTGTAAGGACAGGTCAGCACAATCCCAGAAAAAGCGTAAGGGTACTACTAGTCTCTGTAGTCTCACTCAAGTAAGGATACAATTTCCTTCAAGTTTCTGAAATTCAAAAATTGCCCACGGACTTCTACAGGTCTGAAGGCCCCAGTCTGGGAAGCACTGGCATATTCCAATCCTAACAACACAGAAACACTCAGCTGCGCATTGTCTTCAAGTTTTCACCTTCCTGTATGAGACTGTACGTGTTACCACTGGTGAAGAGAGAAGGCCATCGGGTATAGGCAAGAGAAAAGCAGATGTATCAGACGGCAATGAGAAAGGCTAATGTTTAATAGGGGTTTGTTATGTACTACATATTGTGCCAAGTTCTTCGAATGGATTTCCTCATTTAATCCTTACAACGTGAAGTGAGGTGGATATCCTATCAGCCCCATTTTACAGGGAAAGACATTGGGGTTTAGTGACTTTGACCTGCAAGGGATTACACAACTACCAAATGAGGCCAGAATTTGAACCCCTGGGTGACTCCAGAGCCCATGCTGGTTGGTAGTGCATGCTTGCAGCCCCCAAGCTGAAAGACACTGGCGAGGTGGAAACCAATTTCCAGAAGCGTGAGGCACCTGCTTGCTCTCACAAACCAAGGCTCTAGTCCCTACCTTTAATGTCTTAGAGCCCACGGTGACGCCCGTCTGCAGCATGCCGTCCGCGATGCCCAGTCGGTCCATGTTCAGGAGAAAAGGAGTCACTAAAGTCACATATGTGGCTCCGGACCATTTCTTGAGTAAATTCAGGGCCCATGTTTCAGTGGCTCCACCAACATTATCAAGGATAAAATCAAACCTGGAGAGAAAGAATCAAATCAAAATATCCTTGTCGATCTCCACCCAGGGCTCCAACCCCCCCACCCCCACCCCTTCACTCCCATCACCAGTCAGCCACAGGGTCTCTTCCAGTGACAGCTCACCGACTAAGCTCTGCTGGGCCATCCAGCAAGGGGCACACCCACTCATGGGGGCTCTGGCTTTTCTCCAAGATAAGTCAAATGTGACTGACTTTTTGTCATAAAATTGCATTTTCCAGGGGACATATCAGGTAATGTCTAGAGACATGTTTAGTTGTCATGACTATAGAAGGCAGTGAGAAGAGGCCACTAGCATCCCGAGGCCAGGGATGACAACAAACATCCACCCTACAGTGCACAGAACCGCGTCTCACAACAAAAACAACCCAGCCCCAAAAGTCAGCACTTGAGAAACTAAGGTTGCCAAGGTTGAGAAACCCTGACTCAAGCTTTATAGGAAACTACAAAGCTATCCATTCAATACAAGTCAAAGTAGTCTTTAGTGCACACAAATACTGGACTGACAAGTATATAAGGTTTTCACCCCCAAGAATTATTTTCCTTTAATCTCTCTAACAGTTCAGAACTGCTTAATAGAAGCACCCTCTTCATCGAGAAAGTTCTAGTTTTGTTTGTTTCATGCATGGCATCAGGACAACGTACAAAGAGAAATCAGTAGCCTGCTCTCAGTCTTCAGTTCTGCTCTAACTGCCAAGAAAACCCAGTCATAACAGAATCCACAGGAAGTGACAGGTATTCAACTCCTTAAATCTAATCTAAAACTCCTATAATCACTACATTCTCCCTAAAGGAGAAAAAAATCAATGAAGCTTTTAAAATGCTTTTTAAAACAGAAGCAACGATCTATTTAGAAAATACATGCTTATAAATTAAACAAATTGATAGATAAATTCCTTTTTGGTAAATCTATTTTCTCTTCTAAATTCATCTGGATTAAGTCAACCATCAAAGCTTCTGAAACCAGCTCTGACAACCTTTCTGGATACTGAGTCTTTCATGAGACTAAACGGAAGAAGGGCAAATAACAATGGAAGGATATGCGTGCAGGAGAACGGCCTTACTAGAAGACTATTCTTTCCATTAGAAAAAATAAAAAATTCATTTTATGAGTTTAAGTTTCTAAAGTTTCTGCTTTTAATTTTCTACCCCGTTCCCAGATTTTAAGGGCAACCTGGTACAACAGAACAGGCACCATCTGGAAGAAAGGTCCAGAGACCAGGCTGTGGACACAGCTCTCCCACCAAGGGTTCAATGGCATGACCTTGAGCACGCAAAACCTACAAACCCTCTACCACTGACTTTCTCAGCTGTAATGTGACATGGTAGGACTTAAGAATTTCAAAGCCCTTTCCTGCTATAAGATTCTAAGATTCAAATCCAAAAAACTGTGATTTAGGAGGAACAAATTTATTCTAGGTGGATTCAGAGGCCAAACTCTAGGTAGAAGTTACAAAGATCGATTTTAACTGAAGCCATCAAAAAAAAAAGTAATGGCCTGCACCTGTGAGCTAGTGCGGTCCCTCTACTGGAACAGAGCACGCCGAAGGAGTGAGACCACTCGCCAGGGGAGTGGAGGAGCGAAGTGCAGCACAGGCATGCAAGGCTACTCTGAGTGCTGCAGCCTTCCGTTTGTCAGGTTCTCTGTTCCCTGGTGACCTACTCCAGACATGGGTAAAACTTAGGATAGACAGAGGGGCATGGGTTGGCCTTGACCTCAACCTCTTACTGCTATTCCTACAGGCAGAAGAAGGTAGGAGATCAACCAAAACTACCACTATCTAGAAGTCATGAAAATATACTCCTACACAAAGTGGGTAAGAACAACTGATTTCTGAAATATAATCAAAAAGAGAAAAGCCTTTGAAAAAGCAGTAACAGTTTTCCAAATACTCCCAGATCAGCAATTTTCAGCCAGTATGCCACGGCAGGCACACTGGTGTGCCGCGAGAATTTTAAAACACGCAATACCTGACTATTGAGTCAGGGGCACTGACTCTTTTCCCTTAGATTGTCAAATGAAAAAATGACAACAGCCAACACAACAATAGCCATCTGCTGTGAATGAATCAAAATTACACCTATTTTTTGTCAGATCAGCAAAAAACATAATACATTTTTGGAGTGCTGCAGAATTTTAGCATTTAGTTTATGTGGGCCATGAGATGAAAAAGGGTCAAAATCACTGTCCTAGATTATGCTCTCAGCTTCAGCTTTGTCCTGGCCCGATGAAGACCAGATCAGTAAGCACCGCCCTCTCTTTCAGTCCCGGCCACAGTCAGGTCGACGGGGGCCTGAGAGAACCCCTAAATCTGCTCCTGTTGGTACATTAGGCAAAACCATAGCTTGGTGCTGAAACGCACCAGAACCTTCCCAAGGCTCCCACTACCGATACTCAAGTTGCCTTTGTTTCTGTGAAGCCCTCATTAAGCCAAAACACCAAGAGTGTTTAGTGCTAATTGTAAATTTTCATGTGCCGCTCTAAGTTCTTCCTGTGGTGACAGATGCCACCAAAAGGAAAACGCTTCCAGTTTTGCCTTCAGACCTGTTACAAACCAGCAATAGAAGTTAACTTAAAAACTGGCAAAAGATCACATAAGCAAAATATCTCCATCAGCACCTATCTCATTGTGTTACTGTGCAGTACTGACATCTGGAATTAAAACCAACCTAAATGACTTCAAATGAAACGGCGTGTTTCCCTAGATCCCGGCATGACCACAGCAGCGCCAAACCACCCCAGGCTTGCATTAGCAATGTCCCACCCCCACCTTCCCCGTGTGACACTGTTCCGATACATACGGTTTCAAAGATTTTAACTGCTCTTCCACATTTCCTGATTTGTAATCAATTACGTCATCCGCCCCAAGCTTCTTTACAAGTTCACTGGCATCCTGAGAGCAAACTGCTGTCACATGAGCATCCCATGCTTTCATCACCTGTCAAAAAAGGTGAGGAGGGGAAAGTAGAAAATGGACTGAATTTTTTTTAAATAGCTGGTACCACATGTACACATATCAGCCTGATCTCTAGAGAACTCTGCGTGCTTTGTCTTAACAAGAACTACAGGAAGCCATCTGTCAGATTAGTAAAAATGACTCAACTTTGGCTCACTTAAAAAATTCCAAGAAATAGATCTCACTTTCCCTGGACGAGACAGCCAGTTGTGTTGTCATGAAGTCATAACCACTCCCATTAGAGAAGCGATCGATGCCTCGCCGGCATTAGAAAAGACAGGAGCTGGGAGCCTCAATGTTAGTGCTTTTAATGATGCCAGAGGTAAGTGCCCCCTACCCAATCACATGTCCTCAGAAAACAACAATTTCAAACATATTCAGAACATAAAAATGCAACATTTCTTCATTTGCATCTCCAATAAGTTAGTATAGTCTTTGGTCAGACAGTTACGCCAAAGCAATCAGCTCTCAGTAATAGGTGATAAATGAAAAGGCGCTTTTAAAAGGAAATGAAGAAAATGTAGCCATTTATTTTCAAAAATGGATTACCTTTGAAGTAAAAAAAACCCCAACTATGTATTCCCAAAATATAAAATGAGAATGTCTTATATTTTTTAAATAAGGAGTAATTAGACTTAAATTTAAGAAAAAGTAAATTATTCAGGATTAAGGATCCAGAAAGCATCCTACTCCAAAATTGCCATAATTCTTTTCTATGACAATTTCACAGAATTAAAATGGGCCATTATCAGCCTAATTTGAGAACAGTTACTTGAAGTTCACCAAGAAATGTTTGTGCTGATAGTTACAGGTCATAGAGACCAGCTGTTTTCTCCACCCTGCCCAGAGTGTCGATTTCCTGAGCTTCCTTAATGCAAGCTGCAAAGGTTCACGGACACAGAACAGACCTGTGTTTTGTAATAACCACTATCAGGACTTTCATAAATCCTTTTTTTAAAGTCCTGCTATCTAGGTAGGCATCCTTAAACACTATTGTTCAGTTTCACCTATTCCTGAATATCATTCGGTTGTATTCTTTTGTATCTGACTTCTCTCACTAACATTCTGCTTGTGAGATTCATCTACTTCATTGTGAGGGACTATACTTTGTTTTCATGACTGTGCAACATTCCAATGTAAACTGTATCACAATTTACTTATCTATTTTACTGCTGGTGGACACTGAGTTGTTTCCCGTTAGGGATAATATATGTATTAACTCTGATAACATCTTTTGGTGAGTATGCATGTATATTCATATCTACAGCATGTATCTCTAAGAGTGGAATTGTGGGTTGCCATAAGGCAATTATTTTTCCTTTTCATTGAAATTACTGGGGTGACACTGGTTAACAAAATCATACAGGTGTCAGGCGCACAGTTCCATAACACATCCTCTGTACACTGTGCTGTGTGTTCACCACCCCCAGTCAAGTCTCCTTCCATCACCATTTATTGCCCCTTCTCCACTTGCCCCACTCCCCTCCTCCTGGCAATCACCACACTGTAGTCCATGTCTATGAGCATTTTTTCTTTTTTTTCTTTTCTGCTCAATCCCTCCAGGACCCCCAACACAAACCCCCTCTCTCTCCCACCACCGACAGCTGTCAGCTTGCTCTCTATGAGTTTGTCTTTATATTGTTTATTAGTTCATTTTAAAAAATGGTCAAAGGACTTGACTGGACACTTCTCCAAAGAGGACATGCAGATGGCCAACAGACACATGAAAAGATGCTCAGCATCACTAATCATCAAAGGAATGCAAATTAAAACCACAGTGAGATATCATCTCATGCCTGTCAGAATGGCCATCATCAATAAATCCACAAATGGCCAGTGTGGCCAGGATGTGGAGTAAAGGGAACCCTTGTCAATGTTAGTGGAAAGCAGTATGGAGCTACCTCAAAAAATTAAATATGTACCTGCCTTTGGACCCAGCAATCCCATTTCTGTCAATTTACCCAAAGAAACCCAAAACACTAATTCAAAAGAATATATTCACCCCTATGTTCACTGCAGCATTCTTTACAATCACCAAGATTTGGAAGCAGCGCAAGTGTCCATCAGTGGATGAGCGGATGAAAAAACTGTGGTACCTTGGACAGTGGAATGCTATACTGTACAGTGAAAAAGAAGGAACTCTTACCCTTTGCAACACCAGGGATGGACCTGGAGAGCAATATGCTTAATGATATAAGCCAGTCAGAGAAAGACAAATACTATATGATTTCACTCATATGTGAAATCTAATGAACAAAATGAACTAACAAGTCATAAGGCAACTTATATTTAGATTCAGTTGGTGAATATAATGATTTTCCTATGTGGTTGTACCAATTTAAACTCTATCCAACAGGGTTTTTGACATTTCTCTTTTCCTCCTACTCCACCCGCCCCTTTTTTCTTTCTTCCATTTACTTCTTCATTAACCCACATTTATTAACAATCTCTGGAGTAGGCACTGGGTATCTGTCTTTGCCTATTCAGGCTTCTATAAAAACATTCCACAGACTGGGTGGCTTATAAACAACAGAAGTATATTTCTCATAATTCTGGAGGCTTAACATCTGAGATCAAGGCATCAGCAAGGGTGCTTTCTGCAGAGAGTCTTCTTCCTGCTTCATGGGCAGCACCTGCTCTGTGTCCTCACCTGGTGGAGGGGCTAGGGGGCTCTGCTGGGCCCCTTTTACATATAAGGGTGTTCATCTCATTCATGAAGGCTCTGCCTGCATGACCTAATAACCTCCCAAAGGTCCTGCTTCCTAAAGCCATCACATTGGGCATCAAAACTTCAACATATGAATTTTGGAGGGACACAAATATTCAGACCATAGCAGTTTCTAATGGTGAATTAAAAAGAAGTCAAAGTGTGCATCTCCTAGGAGTGCTCCCCACTTCCCCAGTTCAGGAAGCAGATGGACAGGAAACTCCAGCACTATCTGGGTCCTCAAGAGGTCTGAAGCAGGGTATGGGGAGGAGCATTAGGACTCCATTTCTCCCTCCTGGAAAGCAATGTGGCAGAGCCTCTGAGTATGCCCAGTAGCCCATATTGGGGAAGGGGCCTCTCACCTCATACTAAGTAAGGGAGACTCCATCAAGCCCCCACCCCCAGGAGCCAGCCAGTGAACAGCTGCCCACCACGGTAAGGGCCATTAGGTGCCGTCCTATTCTGGGGGCTCAGGGCACTGTTTGATTTTTCTGTTTTGAGGTATAATTCACACAACACAAAATTCATCATTTTAACAATTTTAAAGTATACAATTCAGTGGCTTTTTGCACACTGACAATGCTGTGGCAACCAGCAACACTGTCTATTTCCAGAACATCTTCTTCACCCCCAAAATAAACCCATGCCTATCAAGTAGTCACTCCCCATTCCCTCCTCCCTCAGCCCCTGGCAACCACTGATCTGCTTCCTGTCTCGATAGATTTGCCTCTTCTGGATATGATATAAATGGAATCATACAAAATGTGACCTTTTGTGTCTCGAGTCTTTCACTTGGCAAAATGTTTTGAAGGTTTATCCATGTTGTATCACGCATCAGAACTTCATCCCTTTTTATGGCTGAATAATATGCTACGGTGCACACACATTCTGTGCATCCATTCATCAGATGATAGACACTAGGGCCGCTTTCACTTTTTGGCTATTATGAATGTTGATGCTGCTATGAACACCTGTGTGCAAGTTTTTGTTTGAATATGTATTTTCATTTCTTTTAGGTATATACTTAGGAATGGAATTTCCAGGTCATACGTTAATTTATGTTTAACATTTTTAAAAAACTGCAAAGCTGTTTTCCATAGCAGCTGCACCATTTGACATTACCACTAGCAATACACAAATTTCAATTTCTCTACATCCTTGACAACCTTATTTTCTGTTTTTCTTTTTTTTAAGATTTTATTTATTTATTTTTAGAGAGGGAAGGGAGGGAGAAAGAGAGAGAGAGAGAGAAACATCAATCTGTGGTTGCTGGGGGTCATGGCCTGCAACCCAGGCATGTACCCTGACTGGGAATCGAATCTGCGACACTTTGGTTCACAGCCCGTGCTCAATCCACTGAGCTATGCCAGCCAGGGCTATTTTCTGTTTTTCTTAAAAGCCACTCTAGTACGTGTGAAGTGATACCTCACTGCAGCTCTCATCTGCACTTCCCTAATGACCAGTGATGTTGAACACCTTTCCATGGGCTTACTGGCCATTTGCATTCCTTTAAGGAAATGTCTATTCCAGTCATTTCTAATTATTTAATTGGGCTGTCTTTTTGTTGTTGAGTTGTAAGAGGTCTGCACATATTCTCGACACTATACCCTATTTAGAGAAACAATTTGCAAATATTTGCTTCTGTTTTGTGTATTGTCTTTTTACTTTCTTAATAATGTCCCTTGATGTACAAAAATTAATTCTAATGAAGTTCAATTATCTATTTTTTTCTTCCACTGCTTGTGCTTTTGGTATCATATTTAAGATTCTGTTGCCAAATCCATGATGATTTATTCCTATGTTTTCTTTTAAGAGTTTTATGGTTTGGGCTCTTACAATAGATCTTTGACCCAGTTTGTTAGTTTTCAAATATGATGTGAGAAAGGGGTCCGATTATTCTTTTGCATGTGGTTATCCCAGCGCCATTCACTGAAAAGACTACTGTTTCCCCCTTTTAATGGCCTTGCCACCTCAGTAAAAAATCAATTAACCACACAGGTATTGATTTATTTCTGGATGTTCAATTCTATTCTACTTATCTCTATCCTTATGCCAGTACTACATTGTTTTGATTAGAGCACTTTTGTAGCCAGTTTTAAAATCAAGATGTGTGTCTTCCATTTTGTCCTTTTTCAAGATTGGCAATTTTGGGGTCCCTTGCAATTTCATATACATTTCAGGATCAGTTTATCCATTTATGCAAAATAAACAGCCATCATTTTGATAGGATTATATTGAATTTGTAGATCACTTTAGGAGAGTACTGTCAACATTACAGTATTTGGCTATGACCCTCTATATACATTTTAGTATCAACTTACCAATTTCTACCAAATGCAAACTCCCACCCATCTGCACTGCCCATGATCTTCCTCCCCAAAGCCTTTCACATAGGAGATCCCCATGTGGATTTCCTATACAGGACGTCCACAAAGAAACTCATATGTTAACCCCTGGAAAGATGAACGCTTCCTTCTCATTAGAAAATTTGCTTCTTAGAAGAGGAAGCTGAAATTACAGTGAACTTACTAAACTTACCTTTCCCTCAGCTTTTAAGAAAAAATAATTTATGTTAATTTACAAATTTATGAATATAATAATCTTTCTATTAACAAGATCAAAAACTGCCTTATTTTTTAAAGAAACTGAAGATGGCACAGATAAATAGAGAGATAGTCCATCTCATGGATTAGAATTAACATTGTTTAAGTTCCATATTCTCTAAAGCAATCTACCATTCCATGCAGCCCTTATCAAAATCCCAGTGGCATTTTCCACAGAAATAGAACAAAAAAATCCTACCGTTTGTGTGGAACCACAACAGACCCCTAAAAGCCAAAGCAATCCTGAGGAAAAGAACACACCTGGAGGTATCAGATCCCCCAGTTGCAAACTATACAATAAAGCTATAGTAATTAAAAACAAAACAAAACAGTAAAGTACCAGCAGAAAAACAAACACACAGACCAATGGAACAGAACTGAGAGCCCCAAAATCAACCCACACATGTGTGGACAACTAATGTATGACAAAGGAGCCAAAAATATGCTTGTACAATGGAGAAAGAAAAGCCTCTTCAATAAATGGTGCTGAGAAAACTGGATAGCCCCATGCAAAATAATATAATTAGACCACTATCTTACACCGTACACAAAAATTAGCTCAAAGGTGGAGTAAAGACTTAAATATAAAGTCCTGAAACCATAAAATACGTAGAAGAAAACATAGGTGTTGAGCTTCTGGACACTGATCTTAGTGATATTTTTGTGGATTTGACTCTAATGACAAGGGAAACAAAAACAAAGATAAACAAATGGGACTACATCAAATAACAAAGCTTCTGCACAGCAATGAAAACTATCAATAAAACAAAAAAAAGCAAGTAACTGAATGGGAGAAATATTTGCAAATTATATTTCTGGTAAGTTAATATCCACCCTGGCCAGTGGCTCAGTTGGTTGGAGCATCATTCCATACACTTAAAAAGGCTGTGGGTTCAATTTCCTGTCCGGGCACATCCTGTGTTGTGGCATCAGTTCCTGGTCAGGGAGCATACAGGAGGGAACCAATCAATGCTTCTCTCTCCCGTCACTGTTTCTCTGTCTCTCTCCCCCCCCGTCTCCCTCTGCTCCCCAAATCAATAAACATATCTTCAGGTGAGGATTAAAAATAAAGTTAATATCCAAACTATATAAAGAACTCACACAACTCAGTAACAAAAATAACAAAAACAACAGAATAAAAATATACATTGAATTTGCATATATGTACCATGCAATACTACTCAGCCATAAAAAATGACAAAATACTGCCACTTGTAACAACATGGATGGATCTTGAAGGTATTTTGCTAAGTGAAACAAGTCAGACAAAAAAAGGACAAAAACTGTATTGTTTCACTCACATGTGCAATATCAAACAAAAAAGAACCAAACAAAAGCAAACTCACAGATGGGGACAACAGAACAGTGATGCCCAGAAGGGAAGGGGCAGGAGGGTGAAATGGGTCAACAGGGCCAGATACGTGGTGATGGATGGAAACTAGACTTTCAGTGATGAGCACACTACAGTGCATATAGGTACTAAATTATAATGTTGCACACCTGAAACTTAGTGTGTTATTAACCAATGTTATCTCAAAAAAATTAGCAGGGTTAAATAGCTAATGTTTATAAAGTGTTAGCATACAACATGTGGCTCAAAATAAGTCTTAAGCTATCATCATCACCACCACCACCACCAGTCTTATTATTTTTACATTTATGTAATTACTTCTGCTACAAGAAGCCCTGGAACAGCATGGATAAATCACTTTTCAAAATTAAAGGAAAAAAATTGTTTACCTGTATGGCAAAAGTACCAACGCCACCTGAAGCACCCAAGATCAAAACACTGCAATGCAAAAGAAACAATTAATGAAAATATTAAGCCAGTATAGCTTAAGCCAACATAAACAAGATGTTTTCAACATGCAACTGGCTCAAAGATAAACAATCCCAAAAGCAAATAAAATCATTCAGCTTCCCAAGATTCTATTACACAATGATTTTTATTTTAAATTCACCAATAAGCTGTAAGTGCTTAAAGTTAAGACATTCTATGAACTCTACTAAGAATACCAAATGCCAAAAATACCAACACTGTATTTTTTAAAGAAGCTCAGACGGTTCTTGGTAACACCTGCCTCACATTTTTTCTCTGTAATAGTGCACTCTGGGATCCTTTTTAACACGTTAAAGTAGATTTAGTTGCTCTCTAAGAAAAATCACATTCCTGACCACATTCCTGCCAAAGCGCAATAAACATCTTTTGTTAATATTTGTCCCGTCAAGCTCATCGACTTTCATAAATAGAAATCAATCTCAGCCTCACGTTGGTGCCTCTTAAACCAGATGACTCTGTTTTATCTGCTCGAACATCCTTGCTGCACTCCAGGTTTTTACCGTGTTTCACTGCTGCAGTCCTCCCGCAACTCTAGCCCAAGGGTGCACGTCAGGAAGTATATGGAGGCGTGAGGGTGAAAGGCGTGAGGGGTGAACTCTGTGACACCGTGAACAGACTGAAATAACACACAAAATCTGGTGTGATTATGTGTGTATGCACTGGGCAGGAGAGGGGCCCGGGCCTATTACCAATTTCCCAAAGGCACATGTGACCCAAAACAGAATCTCAATAGTCACTGCTTTACGTGCTCTCACTAAATTTTATTCTTGACTTACACCAGAGCTCCAGTGAGTTGCCTGCCTTAGGGTGCCCAGTCTCAGGTCCCCAGACCACTGCTTGTACATAACTGCATTTGGTGTTATGCTACCAATATAGGCTGAGGGACATTATGGTGACCGTTTGCTACTGGATACATTAGCTAAGAAAGATTGTTGAGAGAATTCTCTTTACTATGAGCACATACAGAAAAACATTTTTTTTCTGAGACAAATAGCAGCATGGCTACTCCTATTTGTCACTACAGATTGTATAACTGCTAGTTGTGGGTTCCTCTTTTGACTTGGCTGCTATAAAGTACAGAGAACTTTGTCACCTGTCTCTAGCAAGTACACCAGAGCTTGGAAAGGTATTCTGCCTATAGTCTTAACCGTAGTTCCATTTCATTTTTTTCTCTCAATCTTGAAAGGCTGGTTGTTACTCTTTAGATCTTAAAAATTGCTAGTGAAGTTTCTGAGCCAACTGTTCCCTCTGAAATTAATATCATTAAACTTAATTTTAAAAGTCTCCTTGCAAAGCTTTCCTTCTAGAAGAGTTATGTTTAATTTCACAAAATTATACAGTGTAAACAGAAGAAACCTTAAAGATCAACTCTTCCAAAATCCTTCAGTTCACACACTTAATTGCTTAGTACTTCCTAAGTGAAGGGAAAAAGCATTAAAACTGCCTCATATACAGCCAAAGATGAATTCTTCCGTATTTACCGTCTTACTGTGGCCCATTCTTATAGAAGGGTAACCAGTCAAACTCTCATTTGAGTTCTTCACAATCTAATCTTCATCTCAACTCTAACCCCTCTCACTATTTCCTGAACAGGCCCTCAGGCCCTTCTTGCCCCCACGTCCCACGCACGCTGGCCCACTCCTCAGCTCTTATGCCTTCACACTGAGGTCTCCCTTCCCCTGAAGGCTCAAGTCCCAGTCTTCTTGCACAATAAACACCCTTGCAACAGCCCTGCACCTGACATCCATGCCCCTGCATTTGGGATTTGTCACATTGTTCATTTTCACTCCTTCTCATCTCCTAAGCTATTCTGCAAGGCTTTGAGGGCAGAGACTCGCATAATGCCTATCCCTGGGCATACCACCCTGGATATGGATGTGGCAGGTATCTGGTCAAAGTTTCTTGACTGTAACCATCAGCCAAATCAGCACTATATCCTACAGGAAAGGCCACAATTACTATTACTGCAAATGAGGAAATCACCTGACTTTTTGAAAGACTGAATTCAAGTTTTTTTCAAGGAAAGCAAAGGGCTTTAAATTGACTTTTAATTCTCCATCTGAGAATGCTGGATTTAAGAGGATGACAAACATAATGGGTGCTTAAGGATCCAATTGCCAGACTTGTCTTCGACCTCATTACTGTCATTTCATCGCTTCTCTATAACTCTTGATCCAAAGCAGCCTCATTCCTCTAAACAAAAAGGCAAAAATGTTTCTCAGCCGTGCATGGCAGAAGAGGGAGTGCTACAACAGCAGCTTCAGTTCCCAGTGTTGCCACTTGATGGACCCCTACTACAAAACAGGCAAGGAGCAAGCCCGCTGAAGTTGCCACACACCATTACTCAAAGCTCCTAAAAAAAAACCCTGGGGACACACCATTCTCTGGCCCTGCAAATTCCATGTTTTGTGCAGGTTCAGCCAGGGCCTGTACTATGCTTCCAACAAAGAAAGTCCCACAAAGGGACAGCAGGCAAAATAAATTTCCAAGCCAGCACTAAGTCAGTTAGTTCTCTCCAGTTTGAAGTCCTGTGGCTGAACTAACTATTCTTGTTTTGTACTCTTCAAAGCACTTTCACTACAAAGGGAAAACACTGCTGTGCTCACCCCCAGCGGCCCTTCACTTACGTGCTGTACAGCAGGAATACTTTCTACCTAGTTGCTCTAACGGTAACAACATACTCAAACCTCATTAAGTAGAAGTCTATTAGTTTAAAGAAAGCTGTGCTCTATTGCTTATTGGTTTACATAAAGCAAATGCATAGGAAATAACTTATTTGCAAAGAGCACTATAATTCAAAATTACCAGGATTTTTTATCACATTTCTGTCTTACTTCCTAAGTGCACAAATCGAGCTTCTTTTGAAGTCAGTGGGAATTATTACACTGTGGTTATATAGAGTATGGGTGAAAAGTATGAATAAATTATTATATTGCTTATGTACTCTTAAACCTTAAAATTTAATTTTATGTCATTCCTGCCCATGAGTTATATGAATTCTCCCTAAAATATGTTAAGGTATTAAAGCAATGTTGGCTTTTTTTTCTGACTGAATCACTTTTTATTTAGCATTTGGGCATCCACATCCTCTACCATCACATTTTTCAGTATTATGATCTTATGAGGCAAGGGTCTTAACACCCTAATTGCCTTATGAATAAAAAATATTTAAAATATATTACAAAATAGCAAGAGATCCAGAAGCAGGGAATCATCTTTCTAATTTCTATATTCTGGCTTAGCCTCAGAAGTCTCAATGCCAGTGCTGGGCACCTAGAAACCTGCGTTCTAGCCCCAACTCTCCCACTGGGCTCCAGGGTATCCAAGCCTCAGACTCATCACCTACGAAATGATGACCAGGAACATACGCTCTAGGAGTCTGTGAAAAAGGAACTGGCATTTTCATTCTCATTTAGGCTTATGTTTAGTTTCTCCACCTTTCCAACCTAGAAGTAAAATGACCTGCATAATTCCCCTCGGACCACACACGTGTGGGGGGAAAACAGCCACATCATAAGAGATGAGTGCTCTTTGTTAAGTCCTAATGGCTCGGAAAGGAAGATGATTTAAATAGGGCTAGCTCTTCCAACAGTAGAAACAATTGGTCTTTAAAAAATGAGGATGATGTTGAAAACGTATAATCTGTTTTCAGTTTCCAACAATACTTCTGAATGGGGGGGTGCGGAAAATGAGTGAACAGTCCACCCCTGAGGTGAGTGGCAAACTCCATCTGCATCAGTGGAGCACAGCTACAAACAAATCGGCCAAACATGACCAAGAACAGCCGGACTTGTGTGTCCTTCTTTTACGCCTCAGGAATTCATGTCGACATTCCCCAATTTATAGAACAGTTCATGTGTGGATTCGTTGTTCAGAACTTTAAACACATTTTCCCATGAAAACAAAGCTATTTATACATCTTGGCAAAGAGCCCAGGGTAGCTGTTTGAAAAGGTTCAGTTAACCTGTACTGGACCAGGACCCTCAGGCACAATGTAACAATGGCACTGTGGGAAATGCATGCAGAACTTCAGCCCAGGGTACTGGGAACACATCCCCCCAGATGAGACAGGCAGTGGGAACCAGTCCTTCAGTCTGGCGCAGGGCGGGTGGAAGGCAGAGAGACAGAAGGAAGGATCATTTAGGATGGCAGCAACAGGGTGGATGAGAGACGGAAGGAGTGTGGTCACAGAAGGATTAACCACAGAGCTGATGGGGTTCAGGACATGGGACCTCAAAATATGATACCCTGGCACACTGAATATTTTCAGCTGAAGGAAACTTTTCCCCAGATATACATGCTAATAAACTTCTATTTGGTTTTCTCCTGTTCATCTTTTATTTCAGGGCTCTCAGCAGAAAACTCAGAAGGGCTGAGTGAAAATTATTTTTCCTCCTCCACCAACCACAATCTGTCGAGTGTTGTCTCTTCCCACTCCTAGACTCCACTATGCTCCCCTCTTCTCAGTGACACTAGATTGACTAGCTGAAGGGAAGCTGATTTCAGAGTGCATTTGCTTTGCATCGGTGGGAAACACTGATGTGTCCACTGTACTTTCTGAGTAGAATTGTTACAGGCTGCCCCGGTACAAGGATGTGGAAAGGGTTCAGAACAGTCTTCCTTAAAGTGTGCCCCTTTGGCCTGTGGATTAGTTTGAGCTGAAAGCAACCAAGACACTGTGGGCTTAAGGGAAATGTTTATCTCCCCCTTAAAGAACTTAAATTAGGGATCTTGCCCAAAATGGTATCATCAGAAATAACTTCGTATGACCTATCTGTGAGGCAGGGTAAACTTCTAACTACTAAACATCTGAATGACCTCCCTCCCTTTTGAGGCCCCAGGCACCTCACCTCATCCCTAGCTCAGAGTGCCACCTACATCTCCTTTTAACTTCTTCCCCCTGACCCTCTTGTGCACGTGGGGTCTCTGACCCTCTCGTGCATGTGGTGTTCCCATACATGCACATATAATTAAATTTGCTTATTTTCTCTTGTTAATCTGTCTTATGTCGATTTGATTACTACATCAGCCAGAAGAACCCAGAATGGTAAAGTTTCTGCCTCCCCCCCAATGGCTTCCAGGAATATTCCTGCTTCCTACTAATATGTCACACAAATATATTACTGGGGCTCCCCTTTTCCCACTATTCTTCGAAGCTCTTGGCCTGGGCCCCTATAACAAAGGACAACACAATAAGGCATCATGAAGTGTTACTGGGATAAGGTTGAGTATCATTGAATCTAGCACTGGATTATGAGAGTGATGGAGAAGAAACACAGTTAAAGTCTGAGATGTACAGAACCAGAAGCTATTCTCGACAAAATTCTCCCAGTTAAAAGGCATATAAAAACCTACAATACACCACTGATCAAGTTAATTCATACACCAGGACTCACAAAATGGTGCCGCCCCAGTGGCCCAGCCCACGTCAAAACTCTAAACCTAAGTCACCCTGCATTTACGGGAAATGCCTCACTGTCCCGCCACAATTCTCCAACTCAACTTTCACTAGCTTACCTTACCCCAGAAAATAGGACCCCTTAGCCTCATAAGAAAATCACTGACCTCCTAGCCAATCATGCCTTGTTTCCATGTTGCCTTTTCTAACATTCTATAAAACCTGCTCTTGTCCAAAAGCCCTTGGGAAGAGTGCTCCAATGCTAGTGAGTCGTTGCACTCCCCAATTCACAGACTGTTTTCCCTTCAGCAAAGAACATCACACTGGTTACTAAATTATGTGACTTTTGTCATCTGACACCACTGTAGGGAAGACATCAACAACAAAGGAGTTAATGAGGGTTGTCGATTAAAATGCAAAGGTATTTAGGCTTATTCACGGTAGGAGAAAACTTCAAATGCCTTGCAATCTGTATAGTAAGGAAACTTTGAAGATATGTTTCCAAATTTGACAACGATCCTAAACTATACATGACATGAACAATAAGGAGTTGCACAGCGGAATGAGAAGGAGCGGGCTGGGGGAACAATTACCAGATTTTGGCTTAAGGTAAATCATAGTTAACTGACATGAGGAATCTACGTAGCAGTCAGGGTGGAAAGTCAGTCTTGTTTTGCACAAGTAGAGTTTCAGATGCAAAGGGGATATGACTAGAGAGGTTGGGGGTCAGAAACATAAATCTGCCAGTTACTAAAATATACAGAAGCTGGGAGAAGATGAGATGACCTGGGATAACACAGAGGAGTGATGGAGTAGGGCACTGGGAAGAGTAACAGGAAGAAGGGGGTCACTTTAGAAATAATGAGAACTGGTAAAAAGGCAAGAGGAAAACTAAAGGAGTCTGGTGTCCCTGAAACCATGGGAAAGTGAGTGTTAAGGGCGTGGTCACCAGTGCCAGATACTTCAGAGAGTTCAAATTTAAAGAACTGAAAAATCATTGGGAGGGCAACTTAGTCAGCCATGACCCCGTGACAACAGCTGCAGCTGAGTGGCAAGGCTGGGAGCTAATTTCAGTGCACTGAAGAGTAAAGGACTTCTAAGCTTCACAAGACAGTTACCCTGTCACCTAGAAAACTAACTTGTAAAACACAAATTGCCAGGAAAGAGCGTTCCACTCATTTCTTTAACTGAGTCTTCCAGGAGCTCCTAGGAAAACAGGCCCAGAGGAGGTCACATTTGTTTGCATCACACTAGCCAAGCCAAAGCCTTCATCCTCTTCCCAACCCCCAGTTCTTCAAACAAGTAAAATGTAGTGGTTTCTTTCTCCTCCACATTACTCCTCTAATCAAACAACCTAGTCAAGTGCAAATGAAAACCCAAAGTCTACAGGGGTAGCGGGGTAGAGGAGACACAGGTGGGTGGCGGGTGAAGAACAGGCAGGCAAAGGCATCTGAAAAAAGGAAGCTGTTATAATTGCCGAAATAAGCAAATTGGGGAAAGATGGAGTAATGCCAATGTTTTTAAGTTTGAGCTTTTCTAATTGTATAAACAGAATTAATCAGTTATCTAATTTACTGTTATTTGACAAAAGTTTACTGTCATAAAGCCTGATCTCAAAAAGGCAACAATGAAAAGCATTCCTAAATTGACTGCACTGAGTTTCAAGTACACGCAATTTAAAAGTAAAATTTATTTTATGCTTCAATTTCTAACATTTTCTAATACGTCTGTCTAACAGAGTCAAGTACAATTTCCCCAGTGAGAGATGAATTTCAGGCAGACCATGAAATATTCAAGGTGGTCCATGACACAGCTAATAAATATAACCATCAGATCAACTGCTTTAAAAAATGTATCTGGTGTAACCACTTTTAAATAAACTTCTATTCACTTTGAGACCCCCAAGTTATCTATGTGTTCCTGCTGAATAAATCATGCAGAAACTATGGATAGACAGGTAATAAGGAAACGATTTGATCTGACATTTCCTAGTGATACCAAAGTGTGGGCGAAATGACATTTTATATAACATCAATATTAAATTATTCCCTTGGCTCACTGATGCTCAGTTTGTTGCAAAAATTAATTATGTAACAAAAAGGAAAAAGCAAAACACCATCGAACTCTTAGAAGCTTTGTCTTAATTTCAAAACACGTTTTGTTATTAAAAAAATCCTACAAAATCTTCTAAGGTGCTGATGGGTGTTTTTATAATTGCTCGTTTTTTTTTAATTAACTGGTTAGAAAAACAGAATTTAAGTCCTTATTAACAAACACTGCCCTGCTTTGTAGACTAAAGAGTGCCCTAATGCCAACCACTAACAGAAAGAGAATAATTATTGATTAGAGAAGCCAAAATATGCTCCACCAATCACATTAAATAGTCAAGCTGAAAAAAGCCACTTTGGACACTGGAACCTCTGAGTTTATGTATAATAAAATCCCACTATACTAGTAATTTGTTCACATAAAAGTATTTTGCACAGTATTTTAAGCTACTCGCCTCTCTCCTGTGACTCTCACAAGTAAGCAGTTGGAAGGGTAGACCATCATTACCACCTACATGTAGTGGTTCCAGTAAACTGAAATTTCTTAGAGCACCAAGGGCCAAGGTCTGCCTCAGTGCCAGTGGGAACAGAGGCATCCTAAGGCCACCATGCGCGCAGGACTGTGGCAGGCATCTATGATGTGAGCTAGTGAGGCTCTTCACAACGAAGTCGCTGCAGTTTGGTTAGCATGTAGCCACATCAATGAACGGACCAAATCAATATAATATATAACTGCCTTACAAGGTATGAGATTTTCCATTTCTCAAAGCTCTTCTGACAACCAACACTATCCTACACTCAGTACCTTGGAGGAAACTACTAAGAGACTATAAATAGTGTGCATGTGGTCACCTGATCAGTTAGTAGCAGAGTGGAGACTAGAACACAAGTTCCCCAGTTCCAAACCATTACTGCTTAATAAAAGATAACACAGTACCTAAAAATCACCCAATAAGCCAACAATAAAATGGGGCACACATCTATGTATCTGAGAAGAAACAACTAGATAGACTTGCTTCTAAATTGTTTTCTTCAGGGTACAAAAAAAAAAAGAGAGCGAGAGAGAGCAAGCGAGTGAGCGAGAATGGCTGAAGAGCCCTGAACTGGCAGAAGGAATGGCAGACCTCTAACTACACACAGTCATGCAGGCACAGAAAGTCTAATGTTTCTAAGGAAAAACAAAACAATGAAGCATCAATGCTAATGCAGAGCCTACAGGAATAATAAAGTTCTAAAAGTCTTGAATAAGGTTTTTGAGTCATTAGAAAAATCTATGTGGTCAAACTAATTTAATTTAAACAAAGTGTTTGACCAAAGTGGCAACTTCAAGAAAGATAAGCCTCAAAGCTTAAAAAATAAATAGTGTTGACCTTTAGAATAAATATTTGCTTTGAAATCTACGATAAAGGGTAGCACCTCATTAGATGAATAGCCTTCACACTGCTTTCAGAAACACAGCTATTAAGCTTTCATTAAATGCACTGCTCTATAACTCAACACATTAAATGTAAGGTACGATATTTCATAACAACAGGAGTATAAAATGACACAGACTTTAGTTATTTTACCTGCATAATCCTTAGCAATAAAAAGCCAAGTTATTGTAATTTATTAAAATTTGACCTATAGGTCTCTCCCTCATCACAATCATTAAACGGTTCTTAGCACGTGGTTTTCTCACCAAAAAAAATCACCAGTTTTCCCTATGACACCAACTTTCTAAAATACGAGGAATATAATCTCACAGCTAGTAATAAGAGCCACCATTTATTGAGTACCTCCCATGTGCCACAACCCATGCCACTAGTTTTGCTTGTACTATCTCATTGAAAACAAAACTCACAGAAGAGAAGCAACTGAATGGGCTAGCCACCTAGAAAGCAGCAGAATCTGAATATGAACTCAAGTCCATCAAGACATTTCTTCTCACTGTGTTGTTGCTAACTCAAAAAAGCATATATTCAAGGCCTTGAAGCACCAGAACTAACCTAAAGAATACCAAGCATGGAGCCGAAGAGACCTCAAGATCATTCAGCAGTGATCTGCAGTCCCTTTATATTTGGTTTTCAGAGAAATCTGCAACTATGAGAGCAATGCCTAGTAGAGGTAGGAAAAAAACGACCGCACTTCGACATCATTCAAACTTGACATCATTCATTAGAAACTATGTAGTGGGATTCCTAAAGATTAAAAAGATTCTTAATCTTTTTAGGAATCTGATAAAAGCTAGGAGCTTCCTCCCAGAGAGTCACATAAAATTTTGCATTATTTTGGAAGGTTCAGACTCCTAAAGTCCATCTACACGTTTCAATTTTTAAATCTGCATTTGATTGGACTAAGAATCCATAGAATGAGGTTAAGAAAGTGCAAAATGATACAAATGAGTTCTTTGGAAATTGTTTTAAATGTCAGCACAACTCTGATCATGTAAATGATCCTAGTTTTACTGCTTCTGGTAATCTATGGCAAAGACCTTACAGAAGAAAGAGAGAGAAGGTGTAGATACCACCATTGATACTCACCGTTTTCCTGCACAGTTTTTGTCATTCAGGCCGCCAACCTTATTTATGGCAGACCAGGCTGTGAGGGCCACATATGGCAAAGAGGCAGCTTGAGTATGAGTGAGTGATCTGGGCTTGTGAGAGACCTAGATTTGAAGACAACAGTCAAAAATAAGCAATGACTTACAAAACCTATGAACACAATTAAGTACATTTACCTTCATAGGAGTCCAGCCATTTTCATAGATAAGTCTATAACATTCTGCCAGTTCAGTATTTATTACATGCCCTACTTTAAGATTATCCCTTAGGGATACTCTACAAGTGACTCAACCTGCCCTCCCGGGGTCAGAGGTCCAGTAATGTTTTACAGGCTACATGAATCAGATATAGCTACTTAATTCACAAAGACCACACTCAATAATCTCATTAGTTCTGACTATACCCAGAAACAAATCCAAATACTCCTTGAGCTCTCACAAACACATTCTAGTTTCATTTTTAGGTCAGCTGTTTCCTTTACTCCCATGTACTGGAAGGTGATCTTTCCAGACTTTCTCTAATCTCAGTAAAATCCCTTCTTCCCTTACCATCCTCCTTTTGGTGGACAAATTCCTCAATGTTAACTTCTTTCCCTCCATTCAAATTGTCAGACCTCTTGACTGTATTTAATTAGACTCCTGTTTCTAAAGTGATTTGAAACAGCTAATACTTCCACACTTCTGGTTATAATTAATCGGTACGTTCCATTTGGAGTATTTGGTTTCCACTGTTTACACTGGGCAAAACCAAGAAACAAGCAGGGTTTCTAGATCTCACTCAAATCCCTGCTCCACAAAACAAGGATACCACTTTGGCAGGCGGTGTTATTAAATGACATCAAATTATTTTTCTAAGCTTTCAAAAATTTCTACTCTTTATCTTAGCTTAAACATGAGCCTGATCTGAGGAAAAAACCACAATTATTTCAGAGATATTTGTCATCTTTGTTTATACTTTCTAATGGCATTTCAACACAGAATTGGTGAGTTACCTCATTCCCACTGACAACAACAAACTCTGAGAGAGTGCCCTGTTTCCAAGGAGGAACTGCAGCCCAAACCTGAAACACACACACACACACAACTTCATTAGAACCAGATCTTTTTTAACCAAAGCTAAGCATGAGAGAATTCCCAATACATTCCCCACCCTGTGAAAAAAGAACAAGTCAGCAATACATCAATCAAAAGTTACTGCCGCATGATATAAATGTACTACTTAGTATGATTCTGGATTTATGAAGTCGAGCCGCACTGGAAGCAGATGCCAGGAGATACTGCTGGCGACATACTTAGAATAGCAGTGGGAGCACAGTGTCTGGGGTTTGAATCCTGGCTCTACCACTTAGTAGCTCTGGGACCTCTGTATAGTTTGCCTTCCCTATCTGGAAACTGGGCCTAACTGTACTTACTTCATAGAGATTAAGAGTTATTTCATGAAAATCAACCATAACAGTGTTAGCTATTATTATTAACTCATTTTATTTTCTTGGTGAAAAAAATCAAAGTGACAAGTGATGTGATTATTCCAAACCAGCTATTTTAAAACCATCTAGCCCATAAGGTAGAAATTGTCAGTTAAAGGCTCTTTCAAGAAAGATATTCCCAATCTTTCACACACACTTTAAAGTCTTGCAATTCTTAAGCACTAGATTTAGAACACTTGTGTATAGTCAAGCTATTCTGACAGAACCAAGAACAGAACCAAGAAAATGAGAGTTCCAGCCAAAGCCCAGTACTATATTTGTTAGAAAGAGGTCAATGACAAGGAATATACTTCTAAAAACAGCAGCAATATGAAATTTGCATATTTAGAAAAGGAATACTGGCATTTCATAACTCACCTCATCTCCGGGCTTGAAGTACGTCACATCAAGTCCACATTCCATCACCACACCGGAGACATCCCGACCCAGAGTCAGGGGAAATTCGTCTCCTCTGGTTTTAATATGCAAAGGGTCGCGTTTCATATTTAAAGCTGTAGCTCCATAACCACCTATAAAATACAGTTTCATCTGTTTCCTCCAAAAGAATGGAATGATTTAACAACTATTACAGGGCCCTGACCCATGCAGCTCAGTTGGTTGGGCATCATCCTGCAAAGCAAAGGTTTGCTGGTTCGGTTCCCCATTAGGGCATGTGCCTGGGTTGGGGGTCAGTCCTCAGTTGTGATGCATATGAGACAACTGATGGATGTTTCTCTCCTCTTTCTCCCTCTCCCTTTTTCTAAAAATAAAATAAATTTTAAAAATTATTTTAAGATTTTATTTACTTATTTCAGAGAGGGGAAGGGAGGAAGAGAAGTAAAGAAACGTCAATGTGTGAAACATCCATCAGTTGCAGCCTGCACATGTCCCCAGCAGGGACCAGGCCCACGTGCAACCCAGGCATGAGCCCTAAGTGGGAATCAAAGCCATGACCCTTTGTCTTGTGGAGCAGTGCCCAACCAACTAAGCCATGCCTGCCAGGGCATAAATAGGATTTTTTAAAATAAATAAACGAATAAAATAAAAAATACTACAGGATTATGGGCCAGGTACAATTCTAGATCCTCAAGATATAAATTATAAAGTAATCAACCTTATAACATTTTTTGTACCATCACACAGGAAAGCATAAAAACAATGAATGCTGTTCCTTTCAAAGAAAATTACTTGGAAATTACAATCACTTACTAAACTGAAGCTACCATTGCTCAAAATGTTTAAATTCCAATTTTGAAACTGTCCTCAGAACATTCAGTATTTTCTTTTATAATTTTACTTTGTTCTTTGAAGATAGTTTAAGTTATTCATTCATAAACTTTTCAAATAACAATGTCATTTGGTGCCCAGTCTGGTGGAGAAGGTAAGTGTTAAAGGTGTTTGAAGTTAATAAACCAGTAAATGAGGCAGAGTTATATCTGACACTGACACAGTCTGTAAGTAACAGTCCCCACCTCCCAAAAAAGGTTTCTAGGATGTCTTTGAATTAAGTGCATAGATTGATTCTGCTCTGATAAAGAATCACTTGACCGCACCTGTTCTGATATGTTAACTCAAGTTAATTGCTTTATTATACATATCCTTCTATTTTAAGAATATTTACATAAATATCAGCTAAGTAGAGCCGAAAACATTCTTCTGATCATATTTTTGGTTCAAATAAATTGACTACTCTATGTGCAACAACCCAAAGTAGTTTATTACACAACTTCAAATTATAAAATGGCTTTTCCAAGACACAAAATTATCTGTAATTGTCTCTTCTGTTTGACATCTTTCTGAGAACATTTCTGCTACGTGAACTTCTCCAAGATTAGCACCCTGCTTACCTTTCTAGCGTCCTGTACCACAATTTATGTTCCCAAACCACTAAACCAGTCTGTAAGTCCCATTTCCCCCACCCACTCTCAGGGGCATTAGATCTTAAGAATGAGGAGAAACCAGCAAAGGAGCCTGAGAAGGCTTAGCCAGTGAAGAGGCAGGTGCCCAGCAAGTCAAATGAAGAGGATGAAAGGAGTCAAATGCTGCTGAGGAGCAAGACACTTTTTCAAATAAAGTCAAAAGCTGCCAATGAGCCATTAAAAAACAAAAATAAACAAACAAAAAACCACCACCATCAAAAACCCAAAACAAAAGACTGGGTCCAACAACAGAGATCTTTGGTGACCTTGATAGCAGTTGCTGTGGCATGGAGTGACAGAAAATGGGAAGTGAGCTATTGGAGACAGTGAGAACATTCAAGTCTTTCAAATAGTCTTGCTATAAAGGAGAGCAGAGAAGCAGTGGGAGGCAACTGAAATGGAGAGAGGATTTTTGAGTGTTTCCCCCCCCCACTTTAAGACGGAAGAAATCACAGCTGGTCTGTATGCCAATGGAAATGACCCACAGAGAGGAAAAGACTGAAGACGCAGGAGAGAACCGCTAAACAATGCTCCCCAGTAGCTGAGAGCAGACGGAGTCTGGAGCCTAAGTGGAAAGACAGCTGCAGACAGAACAGTGACAGTCCACATGGCAGGAGGGAATACAGAAGACACACTGAGATGCTGACAAGTGGGTACTCACAGAAGTTTTGTTTTTTTTTTCTTAGAAGTTGTTTTTCTAATTTAAAAAATCAAGACACAGAGGAGAAAGTGTTTGGAAGTTGGGATAGTCCCCCAAAATCTAAGCTGATGGTCATCATTACCAGTATTACACATTTGCCACCTAACTGGTTAGGGATACCCTCTATCAGGGCAAGAAAAGAATTTTTTCACATGTAATACAAAAGTCATGTTTTACTCTTCCTGTCTTACATTCCAGTCCCACAATTAAACACAATTAAACAATTATTCCCTGAAATTCCTATGTGGTTTGAGCACGAGAAGTGGGCAGTTACCCATATCAAATTTTAGTTGCTGTTTCAGAGCTGTAAAAAGGCTTCCGTCCTCTCTGAGGTACAGACCTGTAGGGCAAGGCTGTTTACAAAGTTTTCTTGGTCATTCGGATATGCTAATGTTATCAATTGATTAGCCCTGGCTCACTGGTTCAAACTAAACTGTCCCCAAATACAAAATGCAGCAGGTAGTTAGTAACTGAGAACCTGCTTGAAGACGCAGATGAATGGGGGCCCTTAGGAACTTTATCCCGTTGTGTGACTTGGTCAGTTTGACTGAGTTAGACTTGAAACAACTTGGAAAGTCAAAAATCTGGTGTCGATTTCAAAGACTTTAATCCCATCGAAAGAAACTGAACTGTTGGTATGTCGTCATCAGCTAAATTTTTTTAATTTTAAAATTATTCTATGTTCATTGCACATTACTAGTAATAGCCAAGATATGGAAGCAACCTAGATATATATATATACATACATATACATATACACACACACACATACATATACACACATAATGAAATATTATTCAACAATAAAAAAGAATGAAATCTTGCCATTTGTGACAATATGAGCGGACCTAGAAGGTGTTGTGCTAAGTCAGACAAAGACAAATACTGTACAGTTTCACTTATTTGTGGAATTAAACAAAACAAATGAATAAACAAAACAGAAACAGACCCAGAGATATAGAGAACAAGTTGATCATTGCCAAAGGGATAGGGGATGAGAATAAAAGTTCTTAATAAAATAATTTCTTTAGCCATTTATATAATGTATGATTTTCTGTCTAACAATAGTGGCCATCACGACAGAGCCTACTTTACCTTTCAAAATAAAGTAGCCATGCCCTTGCTTTCTCATCAAGGGAAATCACTTCCTACAGTTTACAATCTTCTTTTCTACTCATTATTTATTTTCCCAAGCTACCATTTCAGGTATCTTCTGCAACAACAATTACACGTTCTTAAAAGAGAATCCACGAGCAGGGACTGAAGAGGGTAACTTGCAAATAGCATTACCCAGTCATATCATAAGAAACTAAGATGTTTTAAGAATACTACATGAAGGTTAAGTGTGTTACAGTATTTTACTATTAAATAGCAGCAAAGAAAGTCCAGATCCACCATTCTACTAAAATTGAAATGTACATAATTCCAATTATGCATGTGCAATGAAAGAAATGAAAGTTAACAGATCTAAATGAAGACAAACATAAAAACTACTCATGGATAAAATATGGCTAATTTTAGTTTGCAATCTTAAATTAGAATGAAAATATAAAATGCCATAAAATAATGGGTGCATGACAACTACATATGTGAAGTACTGAAACAAGTAGTAGTTGACAAAGCACACGCTCTACCTTCGGAGTTTATACTCATTGATCCCTGGGTATAAACACTGATCATTGGATATAAAGCAACCACTTAAAGAGACACATCCAGCCCTGGCTGGCATAGTTCAGTGGATTGAGCGTGGGCTGTGAACCAAAGCATTGCAGGTTCGATTCCCAGTCAGGGTACATGCCTGGGTTGCAGGCCACGGCCCCCAGGAACCGCACATTGATGTTTCTCTCTCTCTCTCTCTCTTTCTTCCTCCATTCCCTCTCTAAAAAATAAATAAATAAAATCTTTAAAATATATTAAAAAAGTACAGGTCTTTAAAAAAAAAAGAGACACATCCTATAAAAACTAAATTATCTTCCTGCCCAATGTAAATAGAATAAAACAACAAACTAAGTAGCAATTACTACGTCAAAGCAAACAAAAAGAATACAGTAAGTCCTCACTTTAAATCGTGAATATATTCTGCAACTTTAAGCAAAATGATGTACAATAAAACCAATTTTCCCATAGGCTAAATGATATAAACAAGAGCTAAGTTTCTAGTACGTCTCATCAACTTTATAATGAAACAGTGTTAACCTAAACTATGGTATTTGAGAACATGCTGTAGAAATGTTGATTTCATGAGACATTCATAGCAAACCATTTCATTTCCTTCTTAATTGAGTGTTCTAGTCACAAACACATTAGGAGCCCAATTTCCCCCAAACGCTTCCCCCTAGAGTTACTCATCACATTGTCTAGACCAGCACTGTCCAAAAGAAATATAATGCAAGCCACATATGTAATTTAAAATTTTCTAGTGGCCACTAAAGAGTAAAAGGAAACAAGTGCAATTCATTTTTAATATTTTATTTAATATATCCAAAATACAATCAGATCTCTATATAATCAATATAAAATTATTAAAGAGAATTTTACATTCTTTTTTCTCACTGTCTTTTAAATTCAGTGTGTATTTTACACTAACTGCATATTGCAATTCAACTAGCCATATTTCAATTGCTCAATAGCCACATGTGGCTAGTGGCTACTATATTGGGACAGCTAGTGGCTACCAGATATATTCAGTAAGATAAAAATGGCAGCATTAAAAATCGAAGTGAAAAGAACTAAAGACAGTGAAACTGGAAAAGTCCCTAATCCAGCTGTTCATGTTCTATGTCCCCAAATCTTTTTGAGGAGTCTTTAAAAGGTCCTCTCTTTCCTAACTACCTATATGAGGCTGGTTTTCCTCACTTCAAATAACATTGCAACAGACTGAATACAGAAATACATATGAAGATCCAGCTATCTTATTAAACTAGAAAGAAAAGAAATATGTACAAGTGTAAAACAATATGACTCAGCACAATTTTTTTGCTTAATTTGAAAAACACAATCATTTATCACTGTAAGCATTTTGAGGGTAGATCCTACCCATGCTCTGTCAACTACAATCTGTTTTCAGTGCTTCACAATGTAGTTGTCTCTCAGTCATTATTTTTGCATTTTATATTTTAACTTGATTTAATTTTGTAATGTTAACACAAAAGGATTTTACTCCATTTTTAAATGAATTAATAAGCAGTCTAACATTTCTATTCTAATTTCTAACAAGGTGGATATACTCATAGCTATAACTCACATAAACAAAAGCCCAATAATTATTAAGCATATAATAAGATCTTAAGACCAAAAAGTTTGAGAGTTGCTATTCTAATCTATCACACAACTCCCAAAAAACAGAGGAAGAAATAAAAAGTCAAAGTTTCAACACTTTTACTATTTCTCTATAAATTCCACTAAAATGACTCATTCTATCATTAACCTTCATTTTGTTATTAGGTATATAAATAAATTTAGTTCATCACAGATAGTTCACACACAGGGTGGGGTAAAAGTAGGTTTAGAGTTGTTCATATGGAATACAATGGTTAATAAATAATATAAGAATGAACTCTGTGTTTCATGTACTCACAACTGTGAACCTACATTTGCCCCACCCCGTACAACTGTTGAGGTAATCTGATGAGCAGAACTGTCGACGTACACAAAGGCCTTCAAAACACAGATACATGATTAAATTAAAACTCTCATGGAAGTTTACTTAGAACACTTAGGTTAACTGACCAACCATCCCAAATGTTTTTGACTTTTTCAGAAGACATAAATGAGTTCCCATAAGCAATATTTTTCTCATTTTCGGAAGTGAAAGCCATTCACAGATAGTAATCAATTTTTTCAGCACTAGTAATTGCATAGTACATATTAAGGAATCACAGTGCTCTTCAATCTTTTTCATTATATCTCAAAAGAAATTAAGATAGCATTATTCCCACTTAGGGTTACAGAAAAAGTGTATTTTAACTGCTGTGACAGAACGCAACAGCAGAAAGGAGGAAAGTACTGTGTCCATATTCAGGCATCCAGTTCTGATTTGTCCACTGGACCAATAAAGAAAGCTGTGAACAGTGAGAGAACAAAGGATTATTATAAAAATACAAATTCTGTCCTGGCTGGTGTGGCTCAATGGATTGAGCACTGATGTGCAAACCAAGAGGTTGCTGGTTCAATTCCCAGTCACGGCACATGCCTGGGTTGCAGACCAGGTGCCCAGTTGGAGGCGTGCAGAGGCAAACAGATCAACGTATGTCTGGACATATTGATGTGTGTCTCACACACCTGTTTCTCTCCCTCTCTTTCTCCCTCCCTTCCCCTCTCTCTAAAAATAAAATATTTTTTTAAAATTTTTAAAATGCAAATTCTAAACTTTTGTGAAAACAACCATACCTCTAAAACCTGTGATGGACCTTAGAATACCACAAATTCACCTCAGGTCCCAATTAACATTTTAAGGAAGCATAAGAGCCATTCAACCTTATATTTTGTAAAAGATTAAAGTATACCCTGGGTATTGTAATTTCAACACTTTTGGAAATATCTGCTGAGGTACTGTCAAAAACCTAAACAATTCCTTTGTGTTAACCAAACAAGTGTAGTCAAATAACAATTTATCTTTGAAAACTTATCCCAGATGAAATTCTCTGAAGAAAAAAATATGTAACGAGGGATTTCTTTCCAACTTACTTCTCATATTAACATCTATAGGATTTACACTTGCAGCGTGAACTTTGATAATGACTTCATTTGGATAGTGTATGATAGGTAACATCATGTCCCGAGTAAAGCGAAGCACATCATTCTTCCCATATTTATCTATCACCCAAGCAGGCATAACAGTGTTCCTTGGAGAAGTAGTACTAATCCTTCTAACTGAAGGCTTTTGTATAGCTTGGTTTCTCCAGAAGCAAACCGTAGTACATGCTTTTCTTCTAAGTACACAATTCAGAAATTCCATCGTAAACACGTGGTTGAATTGCATGCCCTAATTAAATTGCACTTGGATTGGATTAAACTGTCACCCCTGAAATCGGTCAGATTCTGCCAAACACACACGCCGATCTCAAAATTGAGAATTCAGAAATAAAGGTAACATAAAGGAGCAGATGAAATTAGAAGAATATGGAATTAGGTGGCTCCTCACATCTGAAATGCTCCAATTAACGTTCCAATCTGTACTCTGTCCATTCTCCTCCCCGCTTACACCCCCTTCCCTTGAAAACGAAACTAAAATCAAAAGCTCTAAAATTGTGCTCCGTCCCAGGAGCACCAAAAGAGACCAACTGGCTCCGCTCAGGATCCCGACGCCACAACCAGAGGGTCCCGGCTCCCCGCCGCGACCCTAGTCTGGAATCTCCGTGCCACCAGCTCTCCGTCGCCGCGGGTCTCGCCTTGCAGTGCCAGCCAATCGCATGCAAAGATCATTTCCTCGGGCTGCAATCCGACCAATGGAAGTACTCCGTGCTGAAAGGTTCAATGACAAGCAAAGATGGCTGCGCCCATGTGGTACCGGTAGCAGCTTGACCTTTTTTTTCCTTCTTGTCACCTGGCCCCGGTAGTGGCAGGCTGGACACCAGGACCATGCTGGGTCGGACCCTCCGAGAAGTGAGTGAAATTAGCTGCGGAGGGCCCAGGGAGGTCGGAAACATTCGCGGAGTCCGTGGACTTGGAGTCCCAGGGCCTGACCACCTAACTCGGTCAGCCTGGTCGCCTCCTTCCCTGGAACTGTTTGGGGTTTTGACCTGTGGTTCTTTAGGTTGTGTTGCTCATACCGGTTCTGGAGTTACAACCTCAGCAGGGGAGACTTCTGTACCGCGGAGCTGTAGGGTGGAAGTGTACACCGGCTTCTCAATTACGTTTGCTCAAGCTGGTTCAGGCCCCGATGCTCTTAAAGGGGTTCTGTCGTATAAGAGGGATTGTGCTGATTCCCTTCCGCCTCTCTTCTATTCTCGACACTCATTTAATGCAGTTGTAAGGAGCCCAGACACTTTGTCCCTTGCAAAAATCAAATTAGTGATTTTGGCTCCGTCTCTCCCCCCTAAAATACTAATTTTCTAGGCTTCAACTATCACTAAGATACCAGTGAATCTTTTACACTCGTCTCACTTTCCTGTCATTTTGTAATTCTAGGCGATGTTTGTGAATTTCTTCTGGACATCTCTTACAAATGTCCCATAAGCACTTCAAACTCAATTTAACCAAAGTTGACTTCATCATTTTAACAGGACCACCTCTTACCCCCTAACCTTCATCTTAAAACAAAATCTGACTTCTCAATTCTTAATGGTCTCTTGTTAATGGGACATCTGTTATCCTACTTGCGCTTAGATTATTCTTCAACTATAATATCCAATAAATCACTAACCCTTGTTAACTCTGTCTTGAAATTATGTCTGGAATGTGTCTGGCAGCTTTAGCGCTGCTGTTAGGGTTTTTAACTCACGTCTTTGTGCTTCCTGGCCTCCATCTCTCAACTTTTATAACTGTCTGAAAGCCCACTGCTCTCAGTATCACCTCTGGCCCTTGTTGAAACTAAGCTGTGTCCCACTGAGGCAGATCTGTGTGGGAGGGCCCAGAGTATATGGTTTAACCAAGGCTCCAGGTGATTCTGCTGTTAAGAAGAGGTTGAGGACCTACCCTGCCTTCTATATTCCCCTGGAGAGTCTTTTCTCCCACCTGGCAACCTTTTAGAAAGCTATTAATTTTGAGAACTTTTGAAGTCCACTAGCTTTAAATAATAAACAGTTCTTTCCCCAAATAATTGTTGTTTTACCATTTTAATTGCATCTGGCCTTTACTGTCAGTAAGGAATTCTATTTGTTCTTTTTTTAAAAAACTGAGAACTTGTCTTAAAATGAAATACAACGGAAAAAACATGGTATTTTCTTTTTCTATTCTTTTTCCCTTCAGCTCCGCCTTTTTTTTGTGCCACCTCTTCCTCATGTTATTGAGTGAGCCATCATGAGAAACAACTTTCAGGGGAACTGACCCCACAGGCAGTCAAGAGGTTGCCTTGGCATGATTGCTTTCACTTAATCACCCTAACAATTATTTGTTTGTTGATATGTGCAAAACATTATTTTGTGGTTATATTCCGAACCCAGAATATATCTTATGCCCATACTGTATTTTCTCCACATCATTGTATCATTGCCCCAAATTCTACCAATTAGAGAATAATTTGGTACACATTCTATTTTAAATATGTAAAGATGCCTGGAAGGCTGAAAGATTTATTCATTCATTGTTGTAAATGATAATAGTTCAGTCAAATTACTCTCTTTCATCACACTCTAGTTGAGATAAACGATTGAAGAAAGGAAACATTTGCTGGAGAGGAAATTAAAGGGAAGGGCTAGAAATTGAGTTTTTTAAGCAATTTGGGAAACCTAGGTGGAGGAATCCTTGGGAGGAAGAACTAAAAAGAGTTGTAGTGCCAAATAGGAGGTAAAACTCCTATTTGTGAATTTCACCCAGGTGCATTGAGGAAGGGGAGGAGTCTACTTCTACCTTCCTTTTTTTGACACAACCACACTGTTTCTAGGAACCAGACACCAGGCCAATATTATTAATCCAGTGCACTTCTTTGGGGGGGGGGGGGGGGGGATAGGGATCTAGCCTAACATTTCATTATTGTTCTGTTGGAAAATTGATTCCAGATTTTAAATAACTCAGTTATTCATTCATTCAGCTAGTATTTGTTGAACACCTCTGTGTTGCAGACCCTGAGGATTAGCGTTAAAGACAGACAGAAGCTCCTGCCCTTGTGATACCTACACTATTGTGGGATTTCAGGCATTAAATAAGCTTTTTTAAGTAAACAATACAATTTCATGTAGTATTAAGTACTATGAAGAGAGATTAAGCAGGCTACAGTGTGAGAACTAATTGAAGGAGGTGGATGTTTTAGCTAGGAGTTGGGGTACTGGTCAGGGAAGGTTTCTCTGACTTTTGGGTGATATTTAATAGAACCCCAAAGGATATGAAGTGTGAGCCCTGGGAAGATCTGGGAGAACAGTGTTTCAGGCAGAGAAAACAATATGTGCAAATACTCTGAAGCAAGAGCAGGACTGACATGTTCAAGGTATAGTAAGAAATCCAACATACCCAGAGGGGTAGAGATGAGGTTAGAGAGATTAGCAGGAGCCAGATCATGGAGAACCTTTTAGGCCACAGTAAGAAGTATGGGTTTCACTCTGAAAAGTTATGAGTTAGTAGACATGATCTTGTTTAAAATGTAAAAAGCTCCTCAGGCTACTGTTAAAGATTATGGCCTATAGGAAAGCAAGTGAGGAAGAATGAAGACCAATTAGAAGGCTCTTGCATTGGCAGATGAGTGCAGCATGAATATGGTGGTGGGAGTAGAAGTAATGTGAAGTGGATATTGCTTTTTAATTTAGGGCTTACCAACAGATTGGGATACAGAGTTTAAGGGAAGGAGAAGAATTAAGGAAGATGCTTCAGTTTTGGGCCTGGGCAATTGGGAAAATGGTAACATTTATCAAGATTGGAGAGACTAATGGGAGCATGTTTGAGATTAGATGGTTATCAAAATTTCTCTTCTGGACATGGTAATTTTGAGATGCTTTCTAGGTAGTCCACGTGAAGATGTCAGTTAAGCAGGTGGATGTAGGAGTATGGAGATCTAGAAAGAGGCTAGGTATGAGGCTATAAATTATCCAGCATATAGAAGATAATTAAAGATACATGACTAGATGAGATCACCTGGGAAGTTGAGTAGAAGGTCTAAAACTTTCCAACATTTAGAGGTCAGCATTTAGGGAGCAGAACCAGCAGAAGACACTTGAGGGAATGTCCAGTAAGGCAAGAGGAAAACCAGGAGGGCTTGGTGTCCTGAAATACACCAAGAAGTGCTTCAAGGAGAGAGTAATCTCTTACATAGAGTACTGTGCTGAACTGAGCAGTAACTACTGGATTTAGGAAGGTGCAGGTTGCTGGTGACCTTGGCATGCTGCTTTTTGGAACAGTGGAGACAGGAGCATGAATGTTAAATGAGCTTGTTAAAGACAGTACCAGTCAACTGCACACTCAGCTTTCAAGGGCTCTTCTATACTTTGAGCATTTATCCAGACATCTTTTTAAAGGTTTTGTTTATTTATTTTTAGAGAGAGAGGGAGATAAACATTGATATGAGAGAGAAACATCAATCGGTTGCCTCTCTTACATGCCCACCCAGGGCCAAAGCTGCATTCCAGGCATATAGCCTGACCAGGAATTGAGCTGGAGGCCTTTCGGTTTGTGGGATGACACCCAACCAACTGAGCCACACTGGTCAGGGCAAAACCTTTATTTATTTATTTATTTGTTTGTTTATTTATTTATTTATTTATTTTTATTATTATTATTTTTTACAAATGTTTGAGACCAAGTATCTCTGTCTTGTTATGAAATTGTGCTAGACAGAGATAGTTATGCATCAATTGTTTTAAGCATGGGGAACAACAATAAAACACTTCAGTTGTATCATAACAGTACCTGCATGCAAAACCTTTTTTTAAAGACAGTTCTCCAACGTGCTCTTTGTAAAGTTAATAAAATATGTTCTCCACTTTGTTAAGGAGGAGTAAATGCCATCACCCCTGCGTAGAGAATTGTGGAGTATAGTGGTCCAAAGCACGGGCTCTGGAAACAAGATCAGTCTTTGGTTGAATTCCAGCTCTGCCATTTTCTAGCTATGTGACTTTAAGCTGAAACTTTATTAATTTATCTTGAAAATAGAAATAATAATATCAGCCCCTTAGTGTAGAGGTAAAGAGTAAATGAAATATAAAGCATCTAGGATAATACTTAGGATTAAATGCTATTATTAACACTAATTTTGTTACAGGGACAAAATTACTAGGTTATATGTATTTATAATTTTCTTTGCCTTTGGTTTCAAGAAGAGTGGTTTCCTGAGGAAGATTTCTTAATTTTTCCAAGAAAGTATGTTACTACTTTTTATTGCTGCACAATTTGTATCCAGGGGTGTCCAACCTTTTGGCATCTCTGGGCCACACTGGAGGAAGAATTGTCTTGGGCCACACATTAAATACACTGCAACATGTAGTCACAAATACAATCTCATGATGTTTTAAGTAAATTTACAATTTTGTGTTAGGTCGCATAGCCATCCTGAGATGCACATAGCCCATGAGCCACAGGCTGGACACCCCCCAGTACTATAAACTTTTCAACTAAAATTAACACAGTCTTACACACACATACACACACAATCTTAACATCTCAGTTTTGTGAGTCAGGAGTCCAGGAAGGTAGTAGCTGGGGTCTCTGCTTAGAGTCTCCCAAGACTGAAACCAAAGTGTCAGCCAGGACTGTGGTTTCATCTTAAGTCTCAGGGTCCTCACTGGTTGTTGGCAGAATCTGTTTCCTTGCTGTTTTAGAATGAAGGTTTCCATTTTCTTGCTGACTATGGGGGCAGTAGAGTAAATGAGCTTAAGGGACAGGAACTGTGGGATAACCAGAATTGAGGTTCAGAGGTAAGACAGATACCGGTAATGATGTAGTCAGCTGTGACCATGTGAGTTGGTCACGAGTGAGGTGAAGGAAAAGCTTATGTGAAGTGCAGTCAAGAACTGGAAGGCCAGGTGTCAGTGCACATGACTTGAGTTTGAATTAGTCAAAAATAGCAACAGGAGCCATAGTAAAGCTATGCTGCTGAAATCTTCAATGAATGAAAAGGAGTAGTAGGGAGACTTGGTGTAGGTCTGTGCTACATCAATGAGGGGACTATAATCACCTCCAAGGTCTGTGCTTCAGGTGAGCTGAGGTGTTGACAGTAGAAGGAAGAGAAAGGCATTAGGACATAGGAGGATGTCTGACTGCACATTCTTTGCTCTTCTGGACTCTGGTACATGGTAGGTAGGAGCTGAAACAGCCATCCCTTGAGAAAGTTGCAGGAGAAGCAATGGCCTCAAGGAAAAGCCTAGTTTCCTTTAGAGGAAAGAAGTACCAGAGAGAATTCTTTTTTTAACAGAAAGTTTTATATTGGGTTGGCCAAAAAATCCATTACATTTTTTTTCTGTACAATAGCCCTACTAGTGCTTAGTTATCTTCATCTTCATTCCACACAATTTTGTTAGATTGTATTGTGACATCTGCATTGTATGCATATATCAACATGCATTTTTTTAAAAAAACTAATCAAAATTGGTAAATTTTTGTGCAGCCATTTTATTATTGAAGATGGAAGAAAACATGCAACGTTTTTGGCTATTTATGCATTATTATTTCCATTAAGGTAAAAAGGCAACTGAAACTCAAAAAAGACTTGTGCAGTGTATGGAGAAGGTGCTGTTACTGATCGAACGTGTCAAAAGTGGTTTGTGAAGTTTCTTGGTACTACTGACATTTTGGCCAAATAATTCTTTGCTGTGGGGCTGTCTTATGCATTAGAAGATGTTTAGCAGCACCCTTGGCATCTACCAACTAGAAGCCAATAGTGGAAGATGGCTGACATACTCAAAATATCCAAATCAATAGTTATTGATGAAAATGAAAAATGTCTCTTTTATTTTATGGAAAAAATATAATGGATTTTTGACCAACACAATATTTGATTTCATCCTGTATTCAGATATGACATCTTTAGTTTTGTCTTAGGAGAGCTGAACTATTTATATCTCATATTCCTTATGCTCAATCCATTCTAGCTCATTAGCATCTTTGTTTACATTTCTCCTCTCCAGTTCCCTTGCTGATTTTCTCAAATCTGGATTTCCTAAAAATGGCCCTAACGAAGATTAGCACCATGTCAAGTGAGTGCTTCTAGGCGATCTCACTTCCTTCAGCTGTCACTCCTTTCCTCTTATTCTCATACTAGCTGACTAGTCAGAAAGTGGCTTAGGGATAGTGGGCATTAGGGTAGTTGGGGCAAAGAAGGAGAGGAAGTGGCAGACATAATTTCCCTAATTTTTACAACTTTTCCACGGGATAGGCCTGCCTATATAGATAGTTCTCTGTCTCTAGCTTTGAGTGTTTGATTCTTCTGACTCTCTTGTACCCAGCCTACCACTTTCTCCCTTCTTCTCACTCCATGTTTATAGTGCTTGAGTACACTGCTGTCTTTTTATTTCTCTCCAGCTCTTTTCTTAGAGTTCATATTTCCTACAAACCATTGAACAGAAATCTCTCTTCTTGCTTGTCACTAGCTTACCTCCTTTAAGTCAAGCCCTGCTGCTTCTTCCCATCCCTGTGTCACTCCCCCGACTTCCACATGGCAGTCCCTTCCTCCTCTTGTCCATCAGCATTAGGCCCTCTCAGTGGCCTATTCCCACAGCCTGTCTCATGTAAAACCCTCAGCCCTAAGTACACTACTGCTTTGATGATTTATTCAACAGCTGAGAGCAGATCATTTGCAGATTTTCCTTCAAATGCAAACTCCTGTTGCTTGATGTATTTAGGACATGTGAAAATAGAGCCAACTTAGAGGACAAATTAAGCTTCTACTAGTGCAGACAGAAATGGTGAAGGAGCTTATGTTAAAAAATTATCTCTGCCCTTTACTATTTGTGTGACTTTAGACAAATCCCTTAACCTCTCTGATTTTCAGTTTTTTCCTCTCTAAAATAAGGTTAATAATACCTAACTTCTGTGGTGTTTTAAGGGTTAAGTGAAAAAATAATGCATGTAAAGCCAACAACAGTGCCTGGCTCTTGATAAATACTCAATAAAGATTCTTTCCCATCCCCCTCATCTCTGAACTCCCATTTTATCCAACAATTTTTTTCATATCATCCCCAAAGATTTGGTATTGTCTTTGACTCTTTGTCATTCCTTTATCTTACCTGGTAACTATGCATAGTGACTGCTACTCCAGGAAGTATTAAATAATTATCACTTCACCTCGGGCTTCACTTACTATTATTATACAGGTTCTGGTCACTTGAGTACAGTTTATTTTAATGCTTTCTTTACCAGTCTTCATAATACAGCAAAGACAGGATTTCAGAAAAGTTTGTTTGCCTTTGAATCCATATTTTCTAAACATTTCTCTCAATGTATAATGGCTTTTGCTTAATTTCTACAATAGACATAAAGATCTATTTAATAAAGAGTATTTATTCAGAGCCATAAAATCCTGCATTGCCTTGTCTAGTTCATTTCTCCTCTTTACTGACTGCCTGTGTTGCAGCTAAGCTGCTCTCTGTGCACACAGTCTACCTTCGCCCGTGCTGGACCTGTCTATCCCCTGGCCAGGGCGGTCTGCCTAAACCATTGCTCTCATGTATTCAAGCCTGACTCAGAAACGAAGTTGCTTAGCTTGGCCTGTGACTGTGTATCCTCCAACCCATCCTCAAGCTGATGGAGTCGTTGCCCTGGCTCACTGCACTAAGTGTAGAGTCAATAGGTTCTTTTGGTTTTGAATCCAAGCCTTATTTCAAAATCTTATTCTTAACCACTCTGTTTGCCTACCTCAGTGTAATATTTGAAACTGGTGCTGACTCAGCAAAGGGTTTTTTGAATTGTGTATATTACAGGTTTCTGCGGCACTGAAACAAGGCCAAATTACTCCAACTGAACTCTGTCAGAAATGTCTCGCCCTTATCAAGAAGACCAAGTTTCTAAATGCGTACATTACTGTATCAGAGGAGGTGGCCTTAAGGCAAGCTGAAGAATCAGAGGAAAGGTATAAGAAAGGTAAATTACTTTGAATTATAGTTAATTGTTATATCCTCAGAGAAAGAGGTTAATTGAATGTAGCAGTCTCCATTTAGCAAGTAAATCTTTTCACATTAGACATTCCCTTATTTAAAGAACTTGCCATGAGGTATAATGAAAATGAAGCGATTTGACATATGATGCTTTATGGTGTCCAACTGCAATAATTTTTAACATGGATTTTATTTCTGAAGAAGTATCTTACCAAGAACCTCTAGTTATTATAACAACTAGTATTAATGTGTTATTATATCTTGAACTAAATACATCTTCTGTTCTTTTGACCTTTTAACACAGGTCACTCACTGGGGGAGTTAGATGGGATTCCTGTCGCGGTAAAAGACAACTTCAGTACATCTGGCATTGAGACCACCTGTGCATCAAACATGCTGAAAGGTAAATTTTAACTGCTCACAGCATCAATAGTCTTATAAAAATAAGAATTCTTTCAGTTTCAATTAAAGATAAGATACTAAAGCACCAAGATATTCTCAGACTAATTATATTATCTCAGACTAACCTCAGACTAGCAAAGGAGATGCTTAGAGTAGAACATTACCTTTTCACTGTTTGCTCTTTCAGAATGCAAAATTATCCTCTAGAGGTAAGCCAGCTTAGTGGGTGGGTCTTATTTGGGAAGCTTTAGACTCAGCAGATCGCCACCAACACACTAAGTCCTTCTAACTCCCACTCACTGATGATACGGGAGTAAGGACAAGGTGGCTGTCGTCCACCCTCTCTGGAGGACGGAGTGAGGGTTCGTTAGCGTCTGCTGTCCTGCTTTTCATTTTCTGACTCCTCTACCTCTTGTGTTGTTATACTTCCCTGAGCTGAGTATTGTATTGCTTGGTTTTATTCTTCACAGTTTAGTAAATCAAAAAGGAATCGTGTTTATCAAGATGTTTGGATCCCAGGAAGAAAATGAGATGGGAAAGGGTTATTTGGAAAACTGCAGACTAAGAGCAGTGTTCTGAGGGGTGTGCCTCGGGCTCCTCAGACAGGGGCACTGCTTTTCATTGTTTTGGAATATACACTAGATAGAGAAAATTTATTACGTATAAGTCAATAAAAATGTATTTCTGACTGGAAATGGATAGAGATTACTGTGTTATAGCTTTATCTGAGAAGAAAAAGTCAAGTACAATGAGCAGAAACAGGATTTGTGATTAGTTTCAAATGAACTGGGTACCTCTCTGACTGTAATACAGTATTTTGCAATATTAACTGTTAAAATCAATGCTTTTAGATTATAAAATAGTGAATATATAACCTGTCTTTGGAAAACATAACAGTTATCAGTACAAAAGATTAACTTTTGGAATAAAGTACAACCTACCAGTCAAATTAGGAATAATTAGCATGTGTTAATACAAATTGCTTAATTGAAAAGTAAAATCATATTTCTTTAATACAATTTACGTGTTCACTGTTTCCTTTCCTATAATAAAAATAACTGAATTTTTCTTTAGGTTACATACCACCTTATAATGCCACAGTAGTTCAGAAGTTGTTAGACCAGGGAGCTCTGCTCATGGGGAAAACAAACTTAGATGAGTTTGCCATGGGGTAAGTAAAATTGGAATTCTCTTTCCTTGTATCTTTCATCTGTGTCTTTAATTTCTTCTGTAGAAAAGTAGTGGGATGATTTTTTTAAGATTCTAATGCCAGTTTCTCAGTCCCTCTGTGAGATTATGTTCTGCTGTCTAATAACTATATGGTCATATCTTGTTTTGGTTTTAGTTTATATTTCCCTGATAACTGATAATGTTAAACATCACATATTTTGTCACCTGTATGTCTAAAGAACCTATTCAAATCTTTTGCCTTCCACCCATTTTTTTAATTGGGTGGTTTGTCTTATTAAGTTGTAAGAGTTCTTTTATATATCCTGGGTTCAAGTCCATTACCATACAGATGATTTGAAACTATTTTCTCCAAATCTCTGGCTTGTCTTTTCATTGCCTTGGCACTTAGTAAATACATGTTGAATGGATTAATCCATGGACGTAAGCTCAAACATAGGTTGTATGGACATTGCCTTGAATAGCTGATCAAAATGAGTGTCATCGGTGAGGGTGAAGTGAACATTGTGTACCTCCAGATGGGGTCCCGGAGAGGAACACACCATCATCTGTGCGATTTTCCAGCGGAGGCTATATAACTGAAAGTAATAACAAGAAAACAAAAGACAAATCTGAAAGGAGAACCCTTCTATTAAATGTCAATTTCAAGAAACAAAGAAAGGCCGTGAAAATGTTCCAGATTAAAAGAGGCTAAAAAACATAAAACCTAAAATTTACAGAAGAAAACAGGAGAAAATCTTTGTGACCTTAAGTTAGGTAAAGATTTCTTAGGACATATAAGGTACAGTTTGTAAAATGAAAAATTGATAGATTGTACTTCGTTAAAATTAGTAACTTCTGTATTTTGAAATATACTGTTTAAAAATAGAATAACAAGCTACAGACTGAGAGAAAATATTTGCAACACATGTATCTGAGAAAGAACTGGTACCCAGTATATACAGAACCTTTCCCAACTTAGGAATAAGAAGACAGCTCATTTTTTTTATCCTTACCCAAGGATATATTTATTGATTTTAGAGAGAGAGGAAGAGGGTAGAGAGTAAAAGAGAGACAGAAACATCACTATGAGAGAGAACCATTGATTGGTTGCCTCCCATATGCGCCCCAACCAGGGATCAAACCCACAACCCTGGGTGCATGGGATGACACTCCAAACAACTGAGCCACCTGTCCAGGAAACAGTTTAGTTTTTTTTAATAGGTGAAATATGTAAGCAGACATTTCATTAAAGAAGATATACAGTTGGCAAATATACACATAAAAAATGCTTGGCATTAATCATTAGGGAAATGCAAATTAAAAGCACAATAAGATGCACCTATTAAAATGGCTTAAAAGATGACAGTATCAAGTGCTGAGAAGGATGCAGAGTGATTGGGTTTCTTATACCGTGCTGGTAGGGAATTCAAAATGGAATAGCCACTTTGGAAAATGGTTTGGCGGTGACTTCTAAAGGTAAACATGCACCTACCATATGACCCAGCAGTCTCAGTCCCTGGTATTTGCCCAAGAGATGAAGACGCATGTTTACACAACAGAACTGGCTAGGGCCTTTCAGTGCAATACTTACTGAGGTTTTATTAAAATTGCTGAGAGCCAGAAATAACTCAATGTTCATTGGCTGGTGAATGATTTAAAAAGTGAAAAAAAAAGAGGCTTAAGAGACGATGATAACTAAATGCAGTACTTGACTCTAGACCTGAGAGGGCATAAAGCGCTATAAAGGACATTATTGGATCAGCTGACAAGATTGGGTTATGTGCATTACATTAGGTAAACATTTCCTATTTATGTTAAATTCACTGAGATTGATAACTGTACTTGGACTGTATAAGAGATTATCCTTAGCCTTAGGAAATACATACTGAACACATACTGGAGTGTTTAGGGGTAAAGAGCCATGACAATATAATGTACCCGTAAATGGTTCAGGAGAAAAATAAAACAGTGTGTGAGCACACAAATGATACAACAGATGAGGTAGGATGTTAACAATAAGCAAATATGGGTAAAGGGTGCAAGTGCTTTCTATACTATTTTTATTTTTGTAATTTTTCTATAAGATTGAAATTATTTCAAAGTTTTAATGTTATTAGCGTTCCACTTACCATGCTTTTCTTAAAACTTCTGATTAAAAGAGAGATTCCTTCAAAAGACCTTTTACTATTAACTGTTCAAATGTTTGTGACAGTCTTCAACTAGAAGTCCTTAATTTACAAAGAAAATCATCTTAAGCTGAATTAGGTGATCAGTTGGGATAAAACCTTCGTTTCTCAGCAGACTAGTTTTCTCTACTTTCTATCATAAATGCTCTTACTCTCCACCTTCCACCTCCTCACCCATCTAATTAAAGAAGGCTATATCTAAGCAGGTTTCCTACCTATTCCAATTCAGTTTACAGTGGATTATACAGTGTCAGAAGCAAAATAATCAGGAGATGAAATTTTCACATAAAATGAAAGCTTCATTAAGTATATTGTTTCACTTCTTCATCTCAGGTCTGGGAGCACAGATGGTATATTCGGACCAGTTAAAAACCCGTGGAGTTATTCAAAGCAGTACAGAGAAAAGAGAAAGCAGAAGCCCCATGGTGAGACTGAGGATTCAAATTGGCTTATAACGGGAGGAAGCTCAGGAGGGAGTGCAGCAGCGGTATCAGCGTTCACATGCTTTGCGTAAGATGTTTTTTCCATCTGTGCTTCGAAACCCAACCTAATACAAATGGTCATAAACTATAGGCAAAACCCAACAATTGATAAGTTCACACCTTGGTATTTTTGTTTCTTTTTAGTGAGTCATTTGTGTTCATTGGTATATCAAAATTTTATCTTAAGAATACACTCAGCTATACACTTATGTGCATTTTATAGATAAGCCTTAAGATAACATTTAAAGTCTTCCTGTTCTCTTAAAAACCAAGATTTCTGGGTCTGCAGAATAAACCAGTCAGCATAAGTGGACTTCATTGAATTTCATTTTTTAAATAATTTATTTGGGTGTCTGCTTACTGATTGTACAAATATTTAGAGACTAACAGTACCATGGCTTTAGCTGAATGCTACTGAGTTAAATTGTTAACTGTGGTTTACCCTTCAGCTAATTCTGACTTTAGTCAAAAAGAAAAAGAAAAAAGAAAAGGTGCTCCTAATATGTATCAATAGGATATTTAAAATAGTGTTTTCACAATCAGCAACTAAAAATGTGTATCAGTAAGTAAAGGTTTTTCAAGTTTGTGGAGAGCTGATCTGTAAACTGTCATACTTTATATTTTGAAAAGCATCAATCATGCTTCATGTCTGCAGTCCCATTTGTAAAGCATTTCTTAACCACCTACAGAAGAGTAAATAAATACTGCTGTTATTACATTTATCTCTCCTTAATTATCCACTGAAAGTAAACTCTTTTAGTGGCATTGCAGGCAATAAATTATTTATGATTTTTAAAGCTACGGAGGTTTAGACTCTACAGATTTTTTTTTTGTTTCCCTGAAATCTTGTTAACAAGTAAAACCATTTCATCTCTGTGAGGTTTTGTAGTGCTGCATTAATATTAATGAGAGTTCCGGTAAGTTAGGACTGCCAGATTAGGTGCTCTTTCCTATCTGCATCACCCCACGTAGTGCTCATCTTTCTGCATGGGCTTTGAGAAGATGGCATTTTGACACGTAATTCCCATGGAAATGTAAGTTTTACTTGTACATAGCCATCAGTGAGTCCTAATAAGAAAATGTATCCTTTTAGAAATTGTAAAAGCAACAGTCTGATTTTGTGGCTCAGATGGACTTGGTAAGAAAAGCAATCTGATTTGCATTTTCTGTACAACACAAGGGCCACGTGACTGGTAGGAGCCTTGTCCAAGCCAGAGCTTCCCTCTGGGTGCAGTCAGGAGCAGCACAGACCCAGAGCAACTCCAGATTGAGTGGGTCCCCAACTGTCAAGTGCTCTGCTTTGTTCCCCGCCACCCACCTTTTGATTCAGTCCTTCTAGAACAGTTGGGAAAATGGGAAAATTCTTGGAATACTCTGCATCACTAAAAAGAATGAGCTAGAGCACTAATGGCATGGAAAGATGTCCCAGATACACTGTTAAGTGGAAAACAAGTTGGAAAATAGTATGTGTAGTATGCCCTTATTTTTATTAAAAGTAATAATTGTATAGGTATATACAGGGTGGGGAAAAATAAGTTTAAAGTTGTGAATACACAAAACAGATTTTCTTTTATTATTTATTAATTATTATATTATTTTCCATATGAACAACTGTAAACCTACTTTTGTCCCACCCTGTATGTTAGTTGCATCGAAATGTCTGGATGAATGTATATCAAAATTAATCACTAGATTTTTATGGGGGTAATAATTATGAGAGAAATTTTACTTTATAAATATTATATAGTCATAGAATATTTTAACTTTTGTAGTAAGCATGTGCACCTTTCTAATCAGAAAAACCTTTTTTTCTGAAACAGTTTTTTAAATGTTTTTAATTTTTAGTTGTAAAACATACATAACATAATTTACCTTCTTAACCATTTTAAAAATATACATGTTTATTGATTTGAGAGAGAGAGAGAGAGAGAAGCATCAGTTGGTTGCCTCCTGTGTACACCATGACCAGGAATCGAACCCCCAGCCAGGGCCATCTTAACTTTTTTTTTTAATTAAATATCTTTTTAAAATAAAGATTTTTATTGATCGATTTGACAGAGAGGAGAAAGGAGGGAGAAAGAAAGGGAGAGAAATATGGATGTGAGAGAGAACCATCGACTGGTTGCCTCTTGTAAGCACCCAGACCAGGGAACAGAGCCACAACCCAGGCAGACGTCCTGACTGGGATTCAAGCCAACCACCTTTTGCTTTGCAGGACAACGCCCAACCGAGTTACACCGGCCAAGGCCATCTTAACCGTTTCTAAGTATACAGTTCAGTAGTATTAAATACATTCACACTGTTGTGCAGCGAATCTCCAGAACTTTTTCATTGGCAAAACCAAAACTCTGTGCTTATTAAACAACAGCTTCCCATTTGCCTGCCCCCCTCCAGCCCCACCAAAAGCTCCTCGTAATCACTCTTCTGCTTTCTGTCTCTATAAATGTCACTGCTCTAAGTGTCCAGTGTAAGTGAAATTGGGCAGTTTTTGTTATTGACTTATTTCACGTAGCATCAAGTCCTCAAGGTTAGTTTTGGTGGTGGTTTTTGTTTGTTTGTTTGTTTTGTTTTTTTAAAGAAAAATATATACTCAGTGGGTAACTGGACAAAGCAATGAACAGATACTTCATAGTGGGTAATGCAAATGCAAATACAAATTAATGTGAAAATTGTTTTAAAATACACACTAACAAAGCTTTTTAGTTATCACTTTAACTGTATTTAAGAACTGCTAATACTCAGTGAAACATAATGAAACATTAAACACAATCTGATTGACTTTAGTTGGCAATATAAATTGACATAACCTTTTTGATGAGTAATTTGACAGTGTATATTAAGAACTTATAATAATAGGCAGACTCTTTGGCCATTAACTCTGCTGCTTAGAAGCTAACCTAAAAAATAAGCAGACATATGGGCAAAGATTTATGTTTAAAGGTGTTTATTACAAAGTAATTTATTATGCAATATTATCCTAGTTGGCAACAACATGATGTTTCAGTAAATTAAAATACATTTCTATCCGTGATTCAAAATGGGATAGCAGAAGGTCCATATCTGAATTTCTGGGAAGGGTGTGCTTAGTTGGTAAAAGCAGAATATAAAATTGCCATTTAAGGAAGGTATAAGATTTGTATGTATATTGATAAGAGAATGTACTTTAAAATATTTGATAGAGTGTAATACATATTTCAAATTTTCAGTAATTTTAATGACATAATAAAAGGCTCATGATAAGCCAAAAAGAAATTGAAATGTGTGATTATACAACAACCTGAACTATGAAAGAGAAATGCATTTTAAAAAAGACTGGATGTTAAATGCCAAATGTTAACAGTGTTTGCCTCAGGATGGTGGGATATTTTGTTACCTCTTACCCTTTTCTATATCTTAAGAATTCTCTGAGATGAGTATGTTTTACTTTTGCATAATCAGGGGAAAATACATTTTAAAGATATTCATTTAAAAAGGTAGATTCCAAATGTAATTAGAGATGATGTCATTCTTCTAAAGAAAATTCCATTTAAATTTCAGGGCTTTAGGATCTGATACAGGAGGATCGACCAGAAACCCAGCTGCCCACTGTGGGGTGGTCGGTTTAAAACCAAGCTACGGCCTGGTCTCTCGTCATGGTCTCATTCCCCTGGTGAATTCAATGGATGTGCCTGGAATCTTAACCAGATGCGTGGATGATGCCGCAGTTGTGTTGGGTATTTATACAATTCCATGCAGTTTTAAAATATTACAGTTTCGCTGTAAAACAATGTGTCTGTCACTCACAAGTATTTTTCTTTACAGGTGTACTGGCTGGGCATGACTGCAGAGACTCGACCACTGTACAAGATCCTGTTACACCACTTACGCTGCCCAACCTGACGGATGTGAGCAAACTCTGCATAGGAATTCCAAAGGTAGCTCTTCCCTTTCACTACTTTACAAAAAATACTGTCAAGTCAAATACAGAGCATCGATTTGGGAAACAGACTGGTTGGGTTTGAATCCCTGCTCTGCCACTTCTGTTAGCTGTGTGACCTGAGCACGTGGTCTAATCTCTCTAAGCTCAGTTTCCAATCTGTAAAATGGGGATAATAACAGTGTTGATTTCAGAGAGTGCTGAGGTTTGAATTTAGATAATCATCATGGGCATGTAGCATGTGTTGTACAGCATGGTGACTCTAGTTAATAATACTGTACTGCATATTTGAAAGTAGCTAAGAGAGTAGATCTTAAAAGTTCTCACCACAAGAAAAAACTAGTGTGACAGATGTTAACTAGACTTACTGTGTTCATCATTTCTTAACACATACAAGTATTGAATCATGTTGTACACCTGGAACTAGTATAATAACATTGTGTGGTATATCAGTTACAACTCAATAAAAATAATTAGACAGTCATGCTAAGCAAGGGTCTGTAAGAGTCTTCTGTAAAGGTTCAATTACTAAATATTTTAGGCTTTGTGGGCCATGCAGTCTTTGTCATAACTACGTAACTCTGCCACAGCATTGTGAAACAGCCATAGACCATATGTAAACAAAATAATGTGGCTGTGTTCTAATAAAACTTTATTTTCAAAAATAGCTGGCAAGTCACATCTGACTGATGGGCCATAGTTCATTAATCCCTGCTGTAAAAGGCATAGCTCTGAGATGTATTTTGCATAGTAAAGGATCAATAAATGTCACCGATATTATTATTATGATTAGTATTACTATTACCTTTATTACAGTAGCAAATGAGTAATTCATACATGAAAGTAAATATATTAAATTACTGACCTTTCCTTTTTTTTTTAATTTTAAGCTTGGCAGTAATTTTTCGGGTAATTTTTTGTTATGGGAGACTGTCCTATACATTGTCAGATGTTCAGCAGCATTACTGCCTCTACCCCTAGAGGTAGCAACCCCACCACACCATGCCCCCACCACACCACACCCCCATAACCAGAAATGTCTGCACACGCTATCAGTGTCCCCTGGTTAAGAGGAAGAGCATATAAATGCCCTCAGTTGAGACCATTGCTTTAGAGAAATACTACTTTCTTTAAAATCTTCTATTAAGGTAATAGCTGTGTCTTCTTTTAAGAATTTAGAGAGAGCATAGGTTGTAGAAACAGACCACAGACCTACTTTGGAATCCTAGATCCTCTGTTTCCCTGCTATGTAATATTAGTAAAGTCACTTTACTTCTCTACTCTCAATATTTTGCATTAATAAATGAAAGATAATGCCTACATCATAGGATTGTTAAAAGCATTAAAGTAGAAAACCTTCGAAAAAGCGTCCAGCAGAGTGCCTGGTATATAGTGAACATTTAACAAATACAGGGTCTGGCAGAAGCAAGGCATGCTTGAGTGTGGTTGTAGGGTAATAATATGGGTGTAATAATTTATAGTTTTAATTTGAACGTTTCACCTAAAATGTCATATGCTGTGCTTGAGTGTGGTATTGTTATGTTACAGAATTGCATGCTTATGATGTTGTAATAAAAAAGGGGCGTTATTTGTGCCAGACCCTGTATAATTTCCTGAACCAAGTCTGTAACACTGTTACGTCTGGCCCGTACCTAGTACGGTGTTTGTCATGCCGTGAACACTCTGAAATTGGTTCAGTCTTCCTGGCAACCTCCTGGCAGCTTAATCACATTTGCTAATGTATTGCCGACGGTCCTGGAGTACAATTTTTTGTAAGTTGTCTATACAGATATTCTAATTCCTGTTTTTTTAACTTTTTCCAATAAGGAATACCTTGTACCAGAATTATCAAGTGAAGTACAATCTCTTTGGTCCAAAGCTGCTAAACTCTTTGAGTCCGAGGGGGCCAAAGTAATTGAAGTGTCCCTGCCCCACACCAGGTATTCGATTGTCTGCTACCACGTGTTGTGTACATCGGAAGTGGCGTCGAACATGGCAAGATTTGACGGGCTAGAATATGGTAAGATGGCTGTGTTTTGGATTTTTAAGGTAGTTGTCTCAACATTTAAAAGATTCCCTTATTAGTGGGGAAAAAATGATTACCCAAGATAATAATAATAATGATTTAAAGAAGTAAATCAGTGAATCTTTTGTTATTTTAGCATTATACTTACACTATTCATCACTGATACCTCTGTTTGGTTCAGCTTTCTAGACCAAATATCTTGAAGGGACAGTAGCTTATCTTTGTATTCTGTGTCTAATATAGTGCTTAGCACATAGTAAATGCTCAGTAAACATTTCAATGAATGAACGAACGAATGAACAGATGAAGGAATGAACAAATGACGTTTCCCTCTTGGTTGTTTTCTTCTCTCTCCTTGATTCCTGACTGGTCAGTCTGTCACAAGGAAAATAAAGAAGTAAAGGCAGTCTCCCACAATTTGAGCATTGGTCAGAAATGTGAATCTAAGTGTGCTTTTCAGCCAAACTTCCTTTTCAAGTAATGTTGATCTCTTTTTTGTTTTCAGGTCACAGGTGTGACATTAACGTGTCTACTGAAGCCATGTATGCCGCAACCAGGCGAGAAGGCTTTAATGATGTGGTGAGAGGAAGAATTCTCTCAGGAAACTTTTTCTTATTAAAAGAGTAAGACAATTAGTTTAGGAATTTTCCCCTTTCTTAAAAACTCAATGGTAAAGTAGTAGCAGGTCCTGTGACCTGCTAAACTTTAGATATTTGCTAAAGAAGCAAAATCCTATGACTTGAATTAGAAATCATAATTTAAGGTCTATTTATGGTACTTTTGGTTCCTGATTATTCAGAAACAAACAAAAAATAATTGATGTTCTATTTAAATGATTAATACAGACTAAGTAGGAAGCCCTGAAGGGCTTTGGCCTCATTAAGTGTCCTCTATTATTGCCACATTGGCTTATTGCTGTTAGAGCCTTAAGTAGGAGCTTACATTGAAAAATTTAGTAAATCAACTTACTTTTTCCTTTTATTTTATTTATACACGTGTGTGTATGTGTGTGTGTGTGTGTGTGTGTGTGTGTGTGTGTCTGTCTGTTTGCTCCCAGAAAGAGTCTGACTGGCAAACTATGGTTGTCAGAGCTGGGGGGAACGGGGAGATATTGGTCAAAGGTACAGATTTCCAGTGATAAGACGCCTAAGTTCTGGGATCTAATGTACAGCATAGTTACTGCAGTTAACAATACTGTATTATATACCTGAAAGATGCTGAGGGAGTGGATCTAAAATGTTCTCACCACACTCAAGCAAACCCTCGAGGTCTGTGTGCTGCTTTCTCCCATTCAATACTCTGCACTGGCAAATTGTGGCCCTGAACTTCTGATCTAGTTCTCTTTAACTGAGGACCCCCTCCCCTCACCCCTAAACTCTGTTTAGTTTCCTCCTCTCAAGGCTGAGGCCTGAAAACTGCCTCCAGGCATTGGTCTGCCGCAGTCAGTTGAAGGGCTTCACTTGCTTCCCTTCTCTCAGAGCTCCCTCTCCTGAAAGCCTGTTGTCTAAGGCCTGAAAGTATTGGTTTCATTTTGTCTTGTTTTCTAGGTGTTTCATATGGCAGGGTAAGTCCCATTCCTATTACTGCACCATTGATGGAAGCACAAGTACTGCTTTTGAACCATTTTTAAAGGAGGAAGAAATTTAATAGAAAACAGAAGTATTTGACCCTGGCTGGTGTGGCTCAGTGGATTGAGTCCCAGCCTGCAAAGCAAAGGGTGGCCAGTTCCATTCTCAGTCAGGGCACATGCCTGGGTTGCGGGCCAGCTCCCCAGTAACGGGTGCGTGAGAGGTAACCACACACTGATGTTTCTCTCCCTCTCCTTCTCCCTCCCTCCCTTCCCCTCTCTCTATAAATAAATAAAAATATATATTTTTTAAAAAAGAAAGAAAAATACAAGTATTTGTTCTTTTATAAAATTCAGGTTTGGGAAATTCTGTTAATATGTTATTTAAGCTATAAACTTTTATTATTGTTTCAATTACAGATATGCCTGCATTCATCTCTGTATTTAGAATCTGTGGTTAAATGATAGTAAGGATATCTCTTATTTCTATAGTATTCTTTTAGAGTAAAAAAGAATCCACATTTTTAATTTATTATATTTGGTCTGCAGTAAGCCTGGAGTTGTGACACTCATTTTTACCCATGAGGAAATTGAAGTTAGAATAGATAGTACTTTTGCTAGCCTTCATTAGTAGCTTCAGGAGGATTGAAAGAGCATTTTATTTTTCTCTTTCTTTGCATGATTGACTTATAGTAACACCTACATCTGGCTAATTCATTAATCTTTTCAGTAAAGTATCTTTTCTTGAATTACGTGTTTCCATCCTGGGCCATGCCTGTCCATAAACACAGGGTTGCAAAAACAGCATACTTCCCCCACTTTCTTTTTTTATCTTTTTCTTTTTAAATCTTTGTTGTATTTTTTTCCCATTACCATTTAGTTCCCTTATACCCCTCTCCCCCCAGCAGTCACCACACTGTTGCCCATGTCCATGAGTTCTTTTTCCTTTTTGCTCAGTCCCTCTACCCACTGACCTCCCCCCATCCAACAGCTGTCATTCTGCTCTCCATCTATGAGTCTGTCTCTATTTTCCTTGTTAGTTCAGTTTGTTCATTAGATTCCACATACAAATGAAACCATATAGTATTTTTCTTTCTCTGACTGGCTTGTTTCACTCAGCATAATGTGCTTCAGCCCCATCCATACTGTCACAGAGGGTAAAATTTTTTTCTTTTTTATGGTGGAGTAGTATTCCATTACGTAAATGTCCCATAGTTGTTTTATCCACTCATTTACTGATAGGCACTTGGGCTGCTTCCATATCTTGGCAATTGTAAATAACACTGCATTGAACATAGGGGTGGTTATGTTCTTTCAAATTAGTCTTCTGGGTCCCTTCAGATATAATCCCAGAAGAGGGATCACTGAGATGAAAGGCAGATCCATTTTTAATTTTTTCAGGTGTCTCCATACTGCTTTCCACAGTAGCTGCACCAGTCTGCATTCCCACCGGCAGTGGAAAAGGGCTCCCCTTTCTCCCCATCCTCGACAGCACTTGCTGTTTGTTGTTTCCAGAGCCTGTTTCCTAGTGTTTAATTCTGATGGCATGTTAGAATTTTGCAAAACTTCAGAATCCTTATAATAACTAGTTATAGTATAGATGAAATAAGACATTATAATAGAAAGAGGATTGGAATGAGCCTGCAGGGGCCCAGGTCTAGTCCTTCCTCTATCCACTGCCAGTCTCTGTAACCTTTGCAAAATCATTTACTTACTATACTTGGCATTCCTCACCTGAAAATGAATGTTCTGGTTTAATGGTGTCCCTAGAAGTGTTAATATTTTGTGATTATATATTCAGAATTGTGTCAAGTAGTGAGTTCTGATTGATTAAATTCCAGATCTATAAATTTTGTATAACATCGCAGTTGAAGAAAAGTCATTTTTATGTGTCATGAGGTATCTACGTGGTGCCTGCTCATGAAGGCTGAGAACCCAGTGAGTCTTTAGCAAGCCTTATGTATGAGAATCGTTCAAATAAATAATAAAAAGCCCTTAAAATAGCACCTGTTTTTTTTCCCACAGAAACTATGAGAATTACTTTGTCAAAGCACAAAAAGTGAGACGACTCATTGCTAATGATTTTGTGAACGTTTTTAACTCCGGAGTGGATGTCTTGCTCACTCCCACCACTCTGAGTGAGGCGGTGCCGTACGTGGAGTTCATCAAAGAGGACAACAGAACCCGAAGTGCCCAGGATGACATTTTCACTCAGGCTGTAAACATGGCAGGTGAGGATTCCTCCAGACCATTCTGGTCTTCTTCTACCTCTTAGGTAGGCACCCTGGTCTTCAAGTTAGGTTCTAGCTAGATCGTTTCCTAAAAGCAATTGCTGGTCCTTCTGGAATGCTTAGAAAAGTGTGTGCCCATGTGTCAGTGTGTGTGGTAGGCCCCCACATGCTTGTATTCACTACACACATGTATTCAGAATCAGTCCACTAAGCAGCGTATTTTTTAACTTTTATTTAAAAATTTTTCAAGCCTACAGAAAAGTTGAAAAGTAGTATAATGAATACCTGTATGCCCTTTGCCTGGATTCATCCCTTTTAACATTTTGTCTCATTTGCTGTTTCCTTTATTCCTTTTTTCTCTCTCCATCTTTCTCTGCACATACACACACATATGCACACATGTGCACACATATATATGCACACCCACACTCACTGTTTTTTAGCTGAAAATTTGAAAGTTTCAACATCATGACACTTCACCTTTATCATGAATCTTTTAAGAATACATTCTCCTATATAATGACAATTCCTTGATCACTCCTCAGAAAACTAATATAAATACAGCACTTTGACAAATATAGTCCACATTTAAATGTTCCCATTTTTAATTTAAATAATTAAATTTTCTGAATTTAAATTCTCAGTTATACCAAAAATATCTTTTATAAGTTGTTTTTCCCCTGATATATATATATATATATATATATTTTTTTATAATATCTTCTTGAATACCCCCAGTTCTCTATGTTTTCTTAGAACTGCATCAGACTGTATTATAATTTTTATTCCAATCATCAAACTTAATGTAGACCACCCAAGAGGAAATGGAAGGTCTATTGTACTCACCTCTACTTTTGCTTACTGTGTTTCTCTCTTCCTGACGCATCAGGATTCTTTGTTTTATTATATCCTTTCTGTTCAAAGAAATTCCCTTAGCCATTCCTTCATGGTAGGTCTGCTGGCAACTAATTCTCTTTGCTTGCTTGCTTTTCATTTTTAAAGATTGTTTTTACTACATACAGGATTCTGTTTTGACATTTCTTTTATTTAGACTTAAAAATTGTTGCGCTACTTTCTTCTGGCCTGCTTAGTTTCTGATCAGAAACCACCCCCCCACACACACACCTTTTAAGGTTTTTGTTTTAGTGACATTGACTTTCTGGAAGAGTGTAGTTCACTTGTCCTGTAGGATGTCCCACCCATAGTCTGGATTGTCAGGTTGCTTCCTCGTGATTGAGTTGAGTTAAACATGTATGACAGAAATACTGCATACCTTCCTATCACAAAACAGTAACACTAATTTGTTCCACTTTTGGAAATTAAGTTGAACCCTTGGTTAGGAAGTGACTGCAGATGTTCTCCTTGTAAAGTTACGGTTTTTCCTTTTATCAGTTATAAGCTATAAGTTGAGACCATGTGAATATTTATTCCCCAATAAACTTGAACCCAGTGTTAGCATCCATTGATGCTTCTTGCCTGAATTATCACCTAGAGAATTATAATATGCTGCTTTTATATCATTCCTTCTATACATATTAGCTAGCAGTCTTCTCTAAATAATAGCTTTCCTTTTTGAATTCAATGTATTATAAGCAATTGCTATCATTATTGTTTTGGGGGACCAAATTGTCCCAGGTTTTGTCAACAGAAGCCCCTTCAGATTGCATGTGTCCTTTAGACCTGTCCCCATTAATTTTGAAAAACTTCTTTATTTTATGGCATCATAGTACGTCCCAAGACCTTATACATTTCCTGCCCCAAACCAGGAATTAAAACTGCCATGAGCAGCCCTGGCTGGCATAGCTCAGTGGATTGAGCACAGGCTACAAACCAAAGCATTGCAGGTTCGATTCCCAGTCAGGGCTCATTCCTGGGTTGCAGGCCAGGTCCCCAGTGGGGGCCACATGAGAAGCAACCACACATTGATGTTACACTCTCTCTTTTGCTCCCTCCCTTCCCCTCCCTAATAAATAAATAAATAAAATCTTTTAAAAAACTGCCATGAGCTACTATTTTATCTAACAAATTGGAGAAATTCATAAGTTCAACATTTACACTCTATTGGCAAGGCTGTAAAAAAGAAAAACAACTCATTTTGCTGATGGGAGTTCAAAATAATACAACTATTTTGGAGGGGAATTTGGCATTATCTAATTACATATTTATTTATCCTTTGATGAAGCAATCCTCTTTGTCTGAGAAACTTTCAAGAATACCAAAAAACAAGGTGATTCACTAGGGCATAGTGTGAAGTGGCTAAGTACTGAAAATAGCCTAAATGCCCAACCGTAGAAGAATGGTTGGACAAGTTATGGTAAACCCACATAATGAAATAATATGCAGCTATAAAAAGGAAGGAAGACATTCCTGATCACAGTGATTTTCAACATACACTTAACAAAGGAAGGTACAGAAGCATGTATATCATATAATTTTTGTAGTTTTTTAAACCTTTTTCTGTCATGGACCTACTAGCACTGGAAAGTGGAAGGGGTCTCAGCTTCTTAGGATGGAAAATTAATCAACTAATGGGTTTCTTTCCTTCACTCAGGATTGCCAGCAGTGAGTGTCCCTATGGCCCTCTCAAACCAAGGGTTGCCAATAGGACTACAGTTTATTGGACGTGCATTTTGTGACCAGCAGCTTCTTACAATTGCCAAATGGTTTGAAAAACAAGTACAATTTCCTGTTATTCAACTTCAAGAAACAATGGATGATTGTTCATCAGTCTTTGAAAATGAAAAGTTAACTTCTGTTTCTCTAAAACAGTAGTGATAAATGTATCATGCAAATTAAAATGACTTAAAGGTTTTATATTCTAGAAAAGTCAAGTGATATTGCTAAATTCTTGTAACTTGGTTCATTGTCAACATAATCATTCCTTGGAATCACTTTTTAAAATTCTTGTGATATAGTTAATTATAAATAACTTGCCAGCATTTATTAAGCATCTGCTAAGCACCAAGTACAGGATTTCTACAATAGCACAAGACACATGTTCCTGAAAAACGATACATTTTGCAAAAATGTTCACCAAAAAGAACAGAACTAAACAAGACAAGCCCAAAGAGGCTGAAACTAAGCTACACCATAATTAAAATGCAAAAGGTTAAAGACAGAGAATCTTAAAAGCAGCAAGAGAAAAGCAGTTAGTTACCTACAATGGAGCATCCATAAGACTGTCAGCTGATTTCTCAAAAGAAACTTTGCAGGTTAAAAGGGACTGGCAAGAAATATTCAAAGTGATGACAAGCAAGGACCTACAACCAAGATTACCCAGCAAAGCTATCATTTAGAATCAAAGGGCAGATAAAGAGCTTCCCAGACAAGAAAAAGCTAAAGGAGTTCACCACCAAACCAGTATTATATGAAATGTTCCAGGATCATCTTTAAGAAGATGATCAAAAATATGAACAATAAAAATTGCAATAAATATTTATCTATCAATAATTGAATCTAAAAAGCAAAATAAATAAGCAAAATAGAAACAGAATCATAGATACAGAGAATGTTTTGATTGTTGCCAGATGGGAGGGGGTCGGAGGGATAGGCAAAAAAGGTGAAGGGATTAAGAAGTACAAATTTGTATTTACAGAATAGTCATGGAGATATAAAGTACAGTATAGGGAATAAAGTAGCCAAAGAACGTACATGCATGACCCATGGACATGGACAATGGGGTGGGGGGAGCAAAGGGGAAAAAACTGGGGCAATTGTAATAGCATAAATGAAATAAAATTTTAAAAAATAAAAACAGCTTTATTAGATATATTAATTGTTGAATAACTATGTTGGACACCTGAAACTAATATAATATTTTATATTAACTATATTTTAATTTTTTTAAAAAACAAGCTAGAGTAAAAATAAGTTTAAGGATAAACATCTCAAAACTTACACCTTTGTAACCAAAACATTAACAAAAACAATAATTGGGACCTCCAGTGATAATCTGAACAGGCAACTCAACACATGACAGAGGCTGCCTTCGGGGATGTGGCCAGTTGCACAAAAATAATCAAAGGAATATTTGCCTTTGCTGAGCAAAGCAGGTGTCAGAGCAGCTCTGCTCACTGGAGGAAGTGTGACTTGCCGGGGCCCAGAGCCGTGCATGCCTGGGAGTGTGCTTTGCTGGGGAGGAGTCCCAGGTGCAGGCACTCTTATTTCTCTAAAAATAGGTGTGCACTGATGGAGAACTTTCATGTGAAAGGTTACTTGCAAAAATTTTACTTCTGCTAGTCCAGAGCCCTGTGCTAAGGAACCAAAACAACTCTGTGTTACACTAAATTCATTCTCATTAACCAATTGCAGTTGAGCTCATTGATGTCATAGAAACATTGGTTATAACCTAACAGACCATACTAGACTTAAAACTTGGTGGCTTATGAAACATGATTTTAGTGAGAAAGTTTCAACATACAGTAGTCTCCCCTTTTCTGAGGGAAGTATATTCCAAGACCCCCAGTGGGTGACTGAAACCATAGATAGTTCCAAGCCCTACATACACTATAGGGTTTTTTCCTTATAAATTAGGCACAGTAAAAGATGAACAACAAAAATGAATAATAAAATAGAATGATTATAATATACTATAATAAAAGTTATGCGAATGCAGCATTATTAAGTAAAATAAGCCTTACCTGGACACAAGCACTGCGACCCCATATCGGTCACTCAGATAACCAAAAGGGCTACTAACTAACTGAGGGGCAGGTGGTGGACACAGTGTGAATATGCTGGACAAAGGGATGCCTTCTGCCCCCACCTGGTCAGATGTGGATGGCTCAAGATTTCATCATGCTACTCAGAACTGCACACACTTTAAAATGTATGAATTGTTTATTTCTACAATTTTCCACCTAATATTTTCAGACTACCGTTAACTAAAATGACAGAAGGCAAAACCACAGATAAGTGGGGACTACTGTACACAAGCAATACAGCAGGAGAAACCTATAGATGATTTGGTGCAGATGCCAAAGAGAGGAAGCCTGGGGCCTCCTTGACCCCGGTTCTCTGTATGATTCCCTTACCCTCTTGACTTTCTTTATAAGTTCTCTTTATTTGGGCCCCTTGGGCCCAAAGTGACTTTTAATAGCCACCTTATTCAAAATTCTAAAAAAACACGTCAGATGAGTATCATACTACTCCCTGTAAAGTTTCATCGTTGACTTCTCTGTCTTCTCGAGAACACTGCTGTCATCACACGTTGACCAGGAACCCTAACTGGGCATGTGCATATTGCTGAGAAGTCTAAGTAGGAAGCTGAATTATTATTTAACAAATTCACTTTGTTCAGCAAGCAAAAATTTTTTCTATGTAGGAAGTACACAGAAAAATATGAGAGGTGGAACCACTGGAGTGTTGCATGGGAGGAATTTAACCTGCCTGTTAGTTTTCATTCTTGTTTTCTCTGCTCACTGGGATTCTCCCACTCCCAAATACTCAATCAGAAAACTTCACATAAAAACTTCCTGTGCAGGCCCTCATAAAGTTTGACTGAATCCCTGAAAGGGAGAAATTCATGAGACAGAATAGTATTACCGTATTTTTTGGACCATAAGATGCACCTAGGTTTTAGAGGAAAATAGGGAAAAAAATTTTGGAGCAAAAAATGTGGTAAAATATTTAATAACATAAATAGCACAATAGTTCACTAATGTAAATGTAAACAGAACTCAACAGCAGCATTAACAACTATTATTCCTCCCAAATTTGGAGGGGGTGCATCTTATTGTCCAAAAATACGGTGCTTTATAAACCACCTTGGTTGAAGGAGCTAATGTGATGTAAAAAGCAAGCAAATAAAATCTTTGCCCCAGTCTTTTTCTTTTACATGAGTATAATTTGAAATTACAATTTTTCTAACACCATTTATGTAATTTTTCTTATTCTTACAGCTCTCATTCCTGTATCTCTACTTGAACTGCACTATCTGGAAACAGGGAAGTGAAACACATTGATTGTTCTCACATAATAATACCCAACGAGCATGAAACAGTCCCTAATTTGTTTTTCTTTCTCCTCCACCTTTATGCTAACTCTAGCAGATCTCATTTTGCCAAATCACTGCCTGGGAATTTAAGGGGGAAATGGTTTCTGCGTCTCAGCTAATTAAACGCAGAAACTGTTAGCAGCGGGGCTGCTAGAGCAGAGCCCTTCTGAAAGGCCAAGGGGGCTGGCTACCAACGGAAGATGAGTTCCTTGGTAACACACAGCACAACTAAGGAAAAGCTGGAGTGGATGAAAGCATTGCTCGAGTGAGAAAACGTGATGATTAAGCACCCTGACGCCACAAAAGAGAGCCAAGGGAGCAAGCAGTAGGCGAACAGGTGTTCCCTGTTGGCCCGCACTCAGCGTGACCAAGAAAATCACTTGAAACCCGGGAGGTAGAATGTTCTCTTTGAATGGCCTGTTGACACCAGCTCATCAGGAACAAAAAGGACCTTGTACAGAAGAGCTTCTAGAAATTACAAAGACTGGTGACTCATATTAGGAAATCGTCTATACCTTCTAATGTAGACAAACGCCTTTCAGGATTTTAGAACAGAATCTGAAGGACAGTAATGAGAGCTGGTTGCAGGGCACCAGTGAGTAGATTGTCGGGAATTCTGCAAACTGTGTCACGCCCTGCTCCGCCCCGAGCAAGGGAGCAGACTAATGGAATTTTCCTGATGGCTTTTATGACAAACATTTCACTCTATTTTTAATTTCCCTTTCCTCAATCATCTGATGGTGCACACCAAGGCTAAATGTGTGTTGACTGTGGGAGCCTGGGATAAAATGTGTGTGGAAGCACCAGAGGACAGTTTAAAATGCAAGGCTTTCCTCAGTCATTTCGCAGCATAAGCAGTGTGTACACTAAACATAAACCTGAAAATTTCATGAAGGCAAGTAACACAAGAAAAACCCAGACAACATTAAATACAAGTAAAAAATTGCATGATTTCAGAGGAGCTTTTTATTTTTCTTTATACCTTAATGGAATATAAGTCCAGAAGGATCTTAGGGAGTTTATTAAAAGTACGTTATTACAATGGTATAAAAGTAAATAGTTGAGGAAACTCAGTGAAGTGATCAAAGTAGGGAGAGAGGATAAAACCAGGATAAGATTAAAAATGTTACTCAAGGCATTTATACAGATGCTTAAGGCTGTATAGTGTGTTATCTTTCTCAGTAGCTTTCCTAGTGAGACCATCAGATTTAAAAATCAGATAAACCTAGGTTTGAATCGTATCACTGACCTTTCTGAGCTGTGTGTCCTGTCTGAGTTTTAGCATGCTGAGCTGTAAAATGGAGATAATGTCCACTCCAAGGGATGGTTGGGAGGATTAAATTTAAATGATGCACTGATTGTACCTAGGAGGATACCTGACAGAATAAGCACTCAATAATTTGTAGCTGTAAATAAATGTATACAGTCATGAATTTAAGTTATTTTTAATAGATACATGGTAACTAATAGTATAAGACCAAATTGCAATTTACTGAAAACTTGGGCTAGAGATGGGTTATATAGCTCTCTCATGACTTGGCTTCCTCTGAGGATAAAGTTTAATATATCTGGAAGAACTAATGGAGTGCATATTTTTAAAACAATTTCCATGTTAAAGAGCTGGCTAACACAGGGTTCAAAGACGTGGAGGTCTTCAAAAGGCCCCTCTACTCTCCCATTCAAATAAGGAGTGAGACCAACATGTTCTTTTAAGAATGAAGCCTCCCAAAATATGTTTCTGCGGGGAAAATGCTTTTGATAGAGACCAGTTCATCGTAAAACTGAACTCCACTTCAGTATATAGATACACAGATCATTTAGGCCCCAAGTTACAACACCTTAGCTGCAATTATTTTAACATGGGCAAATTTTAAGACTGATATTCCCAATGGCCAGCTAGTATAGCCGTCAGGGAAAATAAGGTTAACGAAATAACCATGGGGCATCTGATGGTAAGCAATTTCACTCCCTGGTGAATCTTCCAAGATAAATCAGTTGCAAACTAGACTGCAGAATAACATGATAGAATTGGTGTTAGGTATCTGCCAAGATGATAACTGACAATTTTAGCATAGTTCATTTAGCAGGACCAGTTCTTAAAGAGACCAGTCACAGTATAGAGTTCTTGTCTGTCATCTGTGATAGGGGTGAATGCATCTAAATCATCCCAAACTGGTTTCAAGTCATTAACAGGCAAGCTGAAAGAACTGACACTAGAATTCAAGAGTTTAAAGACAATAACCAAGGAGATTCTAATATTGGGTTGGCCAAAAAGTAAGGGTTTTTTTTTCTGTAAAAACGGCTCCAGTAGCGCTTAGTTATCTTTAACATCATTCAGAACAATTTTGTCAGGTTGTATTGTGATAGCTGTCACATCAGCGTGCATTTAAAAAAAAATCACAATTCATGAATTTTTGTGTTGCCATTTTAATATTGAATATAGAAGAAAATGTGCAACATTTTCAGCATATCATTCTTTATTATTTCAAGAAAGGTAAAAATGCAACTGGAAACATGAAAAGAGATTTGTGCAGTGTATGGAGAAGGTGCTGAGACTGATCAAATGTTTCCAAGTGGTTTGTGAAGTTTGTGCTGGAGATTTCTCACTGGATGATGCTCCATAGTTGGGGAGACCAGTTGAAGTTAATTGAGACATTAATTGAGAATAATCAACATTACACCACACAGAAGATAGCCAAATTGCTCAAAATATCCAAATCAATGAAGCTATTGGTGAAAATGAAAAATGTGTCTTTTATTTTATGGAAAAAACTGAACAGATGTTTTGGCCAACCCAATACAATATTCTATCAGAAACCATTCTAGAGCAAGCATGTAAAAAGATATAGAGCACCAAATAATGATGGAAATTATTTTCTTAGCTAGACCAGTCTATTTTTCCATAGAAATGGCCACTAGGATGCAGGTAATTGGTGCAGAATTAAGGTGGAGCTAAAGAGAAAAGAAGTAAAATAGTATAAAGTGAAAATTGGGAGAATTTGAAGCTTCATTGGGTTAGAGGGCTTGAAAGAAGGGAAGAAAAGAAACATGACTTTTATCCTGAGAAACATTTACCACTAGGAGAATAGTATTACCCTTAACAAAAACAAAGAAAGCAAAAATGATTTGTATGGGCTGGAGATGAGTTCCACAATCAATTGGAAATACCTAACAGGTAGTAGGAAAAGAGACAGGTAAGATGGAGTTTGGAGGTCAGAAGGATAGATGGTGAAATTGTCATATTGGGTCCCTTCTTTCCCCATGTTTTATTATGAAAAATTTTAAATATAAATCAGTGCATACTCACATAACCAACTATCAATATTCTACCACTGACATTTTACTGTATTACATATCTATCCCTCCATTACCCGTATTCGTCCATTAATCCACCTTATTTTTAGAATATATGTTTCAAAGTGTACTTTGCCCTGAATACTTAAGCATACTTATTGAGTTCAATATTTGTTATGCATTTTAATGTAAAACATAGGTAATGAAATGCACAAATCTCAAGTGTACACTTCCTGAGTGTTGACAAACGCGTGCAACTGTGTGACCACACTGCTACCAACATGCAGACCATCGCTGCAATCTCCACTGCCCCAGAACATGGCCGCGTGCCCTTTGCTAGTCAGTCGCTGCTCCCACCCGTCTGGGGGCAGCCCTTCTACTGATTTTTCCCCCAACACAATTTAGTGTTGCTTATTCTAGAATTTCGTATGAATGTAATCAGCACTGGGCCACTCAAAAGATTACTAAAGAAATGCAAGCTTATGAACTTGATTTGAACTAATTTTAAGAGGTTTTCTTTTTCAAGTTACACACACAATGCATGTTCTCGGACTGAGGCATGGGGGGAACAACAGAAAAGTCCATGCACACACATGAAGAGAAAAGTCACTTGTTACTTCATCCAGATATATGTATGTGTATGTACATATGCAGATATACATATTTTGTCAATAACACTTGTGTCAGAAATTTTTATTAATAAAACTTACATCACACAGTTGTGCAACCATCACCACTAGATTCCAGAGCCTTTTTGGTATTCTGCAAAGAAACCCCACACCCATTAGCAGTGATTTCCCATTCCACTCTCCTCCCAGCCCCTGACATAACTCATTAACTTTTTGTCTCTATGAACTCGTCTTTTCTGGACATTTCATAGAAATGGAATCATATAGTATGTGACTTTTTGTGTCTGGCTTCTTTTCCTTAGCATGTTTTCAAGGTTCATCCATGTTGAAGAAGTATGTATCAGCATCTCATTGCCTTTTATGGCTGAATAATATTCCCGTGTGTAGATAAATCATATTTTGTGATTCATCAGTTGATACACATTTGCATTGTTATCATTTCTGGAATGAGTATTACTGCTATGAACATTCATGTACAAGTATTTGCAGGAATGTGTTTTTATTTTGCTTGGACATATACCTAGGTATGAAATAGATGGCTCATATGGAACCTCTGTGTTTAAATTTTTGAGGAACTGCCAAATTGTTTGCCAACGTGGCTATGCCATTTTACATTCCTACGAGCAATGTATGAGAGTTCCAATTTTCCACATCCTTGCCAACTCCTGTTAATGTCTTTTTTGTTATAGCCATATTAGTGAGTGTGAAGTGGCATCTCATTGTGGTTTTGATTTGCATTTCTCTATTGACCAGTAATACAATACTCTATTTTCATGTGCTTAGTGGATAATTATATATACATATATATTTTTGGAGAAATGTCTATCAAATCATTTGCTCATTTTTAAATAGGGTTGTCTTTATTGTTGAGTAGAAGAGGTTTTTAAACATAAATCTTGAAGCCCTGATTTGTGTGGCTCAGTTGGTTGGGCATCACCCCACAAAGCGAAAGGTCACCAGTTCAGTTTCGCCCAGGGCTCAGCTGGGCACATATGAGAGGCAGCCAACCAATGTTTCCTCCCTCTCTTTCCCCCTCCTTTCCCCTCTCTCTAAAAGTAAATAATAAAATCTGTTTTAAAAAATATACACACACACACACTTGGGATGTAAGTCCCTCATGAGGTATATGATTTGCAAATAGTTTCCCCCATTCTGTGAGTTGCCTTTTCACTTTCTTGATGGTTTTCTTAGAAGCAGTTACATTTTTTACTTTGATGAAGTCTAATGTAGCTATTTTTGCTTTTGTGGCTTTTGCCTTTAGTGTCATGTGTCAAATGTATCTATCAATATATTTTAATAAATGGTATGAAGAAGAGATCTAATCTTTAGAAAAGAAAACTAACTAACTCAGTTCCTGCCCACACCATTATTATCAGCAAAACACGTATGTAGAGTTAGGTCTGATTTAGGCTCATTGTCAAAGCTTTGTTAATATTTCTTAAGATGGTCTCCAAAGTAGCCTGTGTGCAGAATTCAAAAGAGATTGTGATACCTACAGTTTTGCTTCTATCCACATTTGCATAACCAGGTATTTCACACTCTCAGGCTTTTATTGAATGCTTATTAGACTGGATTGCATTGGACTGCATTGGATTGAATTGGATTGGATTGGATTGGATTGCACTGGATTGGATTGGATTGGATTGCATTGCATTGCATTGCATTGCACTGGACTGGACTAGATTGGATTGGACTGGATTGCATTGGATTGCATTGGATTGCATTGGATTGCACTGGATTGCATTGGATTATACTGGACTGGATTAGATTGAATTGGATTGGACTGGACTGGACTGGAAAACAGTTTTAGGAAGAAAAGCAAACAATCATGGAATAGCCAGTGCTGCGATCTAGCACCGTTCATGTTTTTCTTTCTGTACAGGTCACCTCTGCTCTTGCCAAAACTGCTCCACAACACATTTTCAATACAGTCGTGGTAATCCTTAGTGTCGTCTGTCAAATATTTCCGGTTCTCTCCACTTTCAGACCCTCTTACTGTTAGGTGTGGCCACGTGCCAAGTTCCAGCCAATGCATTGTGAGTGGAGCGTCGGGTCTGGGACAGAGTTTGCTGGCTTGGTACTCTCCAGTTGCCTGCTCCAGCAGCCAGAGTCTCTAAGTGACTCGGTTCACAGAGCTCCTCTGTCCACCCAGTGAGTAAGTAGCATGAGCAAGAAATAAAACTTTAAAAAACTTTTGTTGTTTTACCAGGGGTGTCAATCTCGTTTTCACCAGGGGCCACATCAGCCTCGCAGTTGCCTTCAAAGGGCTGAATATAATTTTAGGACTGTATAAATGTAACTACTCTTTAACGAACGGCAAGGAGCTCAGTGCTGCTGACAAGTAGAAACAAGGTGCCAGGCAGGATAAAACAAGGTGGAGGGCTGGATTCAGCTCTCAGGCCTTGTGTTTGCCACCTGTGTTTTAGGCCATTGAAAAGTTCCATAGAAACTTAATGAAGCATAACAGCCTCTCCCCAACCAATACACCAATACACCAGTCACTGTCCTCCTCTTAACTCAATGGTCCGCTTTCTTGAGTGTGAGATAAAAGGAGGGTTTCAGGTAGAGCCTGAAGAACTTGGGCCTGAAGTGATTTCTCACATCTTCATTCACTCTTCTCATATGCATACCAACTGTAACTACATTTTAGGGCAAGCTCACCATTGGTGTGTTAAAGCTGAGTGTTCCAAAAGTGCTCCAATGTTCAAAAGTAAAAGGTCTAGAAATTTAGCATTTCCATAAAAAGGAAAAGAAACATTTATGTAGATAACATTGAATAGGTAATGATTTACAAAGGGGAAAAAACAGTTTTCATTACAAGGCAAAAACTTTAACACAGATAAAAAGATTACTCTAAAGAAATGTGAAATTAATTCACCAAATTTGATACATATTTACCATTTTCAATCTATTGCATGGCTGTTTGTGCTTCTATTTAGTGGGAATTTCCAAAATGTTTGACATTCATGTTGTGCCCATTCTCCAAATACCCTGAACATTAAGCCTCAGCAAAATGTAAATTGGCATAAACTACGAGCAATTAATATAAACAAAGTGGGTGTATATATAATTTGATACATTGATTGTTTGGCAAGGTCTTGTCCTGACCTAGAGCTTTTATAATACTGGAGCTATCATGATCATATCCAGATTAGAGAAAGAGATATTAGCATTATGTATCAAAGAGTTTAGATACAGAGGATGATGATGATGATGATTTTGCTTAATGATGATTAATTAGAATTTCAACATTTCCAGAAGAAACAGTCTAGCTAAGAGGTTCAGAGGAAATTTAAGTTTATCCCTTTGGCTCTGTATAGAACATAAAACCTCCTGGTGTATGAGAACATCCACTAAGAAAGGGTTCTATATTTTAAGACCTAATGAATTACCAGTATAAAATAATAACTAGCAAAGAAACTGGGACTACTATAAAATTAATTTTGTAACTGGAATTGACTTTGAAATTAGTTAGTCTACCAGCTAAATTGTTCTGCCACCATTATAGGCAGGCAACTTAAACATTTGTCAAAAATAACACTTTTATTTTTATCATGCATTTTTTAATAAGACCATCACACTTTCCAAATGTAAATGTAGTTTCAAAGTATGCCTGATCAATATGTTATATAAATATTTGATCAAATGTCTATAACCATATCTAAAAAACAAACACTTTTAAAAAGTAAAAAAAAACTCTAAAGTATTTACTTTATAGATGTTACTGTCTTCTTAGTCTGAAATCCATATGTCCTCCTCCATCTTTCATCTGATTAATTCTATCTCATTTTTTAAGACTTGGCCCAAGCACCCTCTTTCTAAAAGTCTTCCCTTGCCTGCAGACACCCCCAACTTGAAGTACGTTGATGCCATTACCACCCTCAAAACTCTTGCATATTTCTAGCAGGGGGGTTAATATACTGTATGATGCTTCTCTGTAAGGTAGTCTTATCCACATTCTACAAACTCTTGAAGGCAACATAGTGTCTCAATTATTCTGTATCCTCTAAGACCTAATATTTAGAAGACAATGTTTCTGAATGATGAATTAATAAAAATCATGAAATTGTCAATGTACCACTGTTGCCATAAGACTAAAGACAAAAATGAATAGATATTTTTAACTGAAAGGAAAGTGATAAAATTATCATCTTTATATTATATTTTTTATTCTTGGAAAACCCAAGAGGATCAACTGAAAAATTATTCTAAATAATAAAAGTGTAAGGTGGCTGGGTACAAAAATTTGTGTTCAGAAATCAATAATCTTTCTATTTACTAATAAAAATCTTTTAGAAATTCCCTGTTCAACATAGTAGCTACATGTAACTATTTAAATTTTAGCAAAATGTATATAAAACTGAAAATTTGGCTCACTAGTAACAGCCATATTCCAAGTCCTCAGAAGTCACTTGAAACTTGGGGGGAAATGGGTAATCTGGAACTATTTTCCATAGGTTTTGTGAAAAAAATAAAGAAGCAATAAAGGCAAGGAAAATTTTGAAAATGAATAGTAAGGTGAATGAATAGCCCTATAAGATATGAAAACAGATTACAAGGTTATAGTAATTAAAATGTTTGAACATTCAGGGCAAGGGCATATAATAGATATAAATAAAACAATAGAAATTCCAGAAACTTACTCCAACATCTATAAAAAAGGAGGCATTTCAAGTCAATGGTTAGAGACAAATTAGTCAATAGATATGTTGGGACTAGGTAGCCACTTAGAAAAAAATTGTATTGCTATTCACTTCTTACTCCACAATAAATTCCAAGTGTAGCAAAGATATAAGTATAAAAGAAAACTACATTCCAGCGTTCCTTATAATAGCAGATAAATAAAAGATTTTCCAATAAAAGATTGGAAACAACCTAAATGCCCTCTAATAGTTAAATCCATTGTGGTATATCCATTTAATACTATTTAGCCATTGGGAAAGAAAATTTATAGTTCTGTTCTGTCCTCACTTGGGTTGCAGAAGTGTGTATGTAAGAAGCACGTAGCAAGCCACCACTTGGGTAGAGTCTATGTACCGGCTTGTGCGTGTAGGAAGTGCCGCCGGGAGGGGGCACAAGAAATCGGTTTCCTCCAGAGAGATGGGCAGGCAGCTCTGGGGCAGGGGCGAGACTCATTCCACTGATGACTCTTCTGTAACATTCACTTTTGCACATTAACTAACTATAATGGAAATAAACCAAATAATTTGTCATAAAAACTAAAACCTAAAGTGTAAAAAGACTGGACCTCCCCTACCTCCCACCCCATCCCAAGTTATTTTAAATTCTTGTATAAGCACTGCAGAAAGGTCTCTGGGCAGTCATTTCGGGCTACAGTGCAGTGAACTGTTGTCTAGAAGGTTAGAATTTGGCAACCTGCTTAGTAAGTGTTTAGCAAGCAAGGAGGACCTGATATTAATGCACTTAGTAGGTACTTGTTCAGATGGAATTCTATTTTCTTTAAGAAGACTTTCTTTAAAGGAGGTACTTTGACTTATAGCAAAAGTGAAGGGCCAAAGTGGTCTGCAGTCACCCTACAATGTAAAGATACATGTATAAGTGGGCTAAATGATGAGCAATGGAATGAGTTCAGAGAATCCTACCTAGAAGAGCGCTCATACAGTGGAACTAAGACCGTCCTCAACGCCCTCGCCAGCACCCCAAGTGTGTATTCCACTGGGGCGACCACACTGCGACGAGCCTGCTCTGCCACACCTGAGCTGCACCTCAGGAGCCTCCTCTGCCCGCCCAGACACTTGTCTCGCTTCACAGCTTCTGAACTTACACCCAGCGATCTCCTGCACAAATTGTCCTGTTTCATTTGCCCATAGGTGTGGAGTTACTAATTGCTCCATTTGTTGTTGACAGCTCAGACCATTTAGCTCCTTTAAAAGGCAGAGTGGGGTTTTCTGGGTATAGACACCATGTTCTTGCAGGCTGAAGAAATTATTCTAGAAGTTTATCCGTCAAAGACTACCCTAGAAAACCCCGGGTAGAAAAAAATCTGTCAGGTTATACAATTTAACATATAACACTCTCTTTTTTATCAGCAGTTGTTTTAAAATTCAAGACAACCAATTGAAACATAAAGTAAATCTATTGCTTATTAAATGTATTGTCCAGTCTTTATATACAGATTTCATCCATAAAACACAGCCCCTCGGAGCCTTAATTTTCTCATCCATCAAATGGGGATAGTCACATCTGCTCCACTGAGACTGAAGGCCGACTGTGGGAACTGGAGCTGTGGAAGCACTGGGATAGACGTTGAAGACTTTCCAATCACCCAGTATCACTCCTTGTTAAGAGAGCGGCAACTAATCCCTTCTAAATTTGACACATTTGTTTAACTTTTCCTCTTCCATGCCATCAAAATTGCCAAGTGTCCAACACTGAAATTGTGGTTTAACTTCCTGTCCAGCAAAACAAAACTTTAGAAACTAGATGTAAAATGTCTTTCTTTATCATTAATAAAATCTTGGAAAAAATTTTTAGAAACATGACATTATTTTGGCAGGTAGCTAAAGCAGCAACCTTAATACACAGAAGATAGGAATACCTGAATAAATTACACCACCTATGTGCAGCCGTTTTCATTGTAGATTTTTTGTTTTCATTTTTTAAACAAAATGTAAATCTAATCTGTTGATTTCCTATCATGTAAAGAGAGAATTTCCCTTCTCACATTCCTCAACCTTGTACACACATACACAAAAAGCACACACATTTCCTCTATCACTATTGCATGATTTTTGGTTAGACCAAAATTTAGTGTTTACATTATTACAAAAGTAAGCTGCAGTGGATGCTGTGATGAGCCACCCAGCCCCCTCTTCAGTACAGAATTTCTCCCCCTGTTGTTGGAAGAGGCCTCTCTGCTGGCAACCCGCTTTGGAATGAGCTCAGCTTTTGAGAGATGCTTCACCCATGGCCAAGACCCCTTCCCAGAGCAGCTGTCAATCAGTGACTGTTCAACGTTGGGGCAAGAGGCCCTTGCTGCAACTTGGACAATTCTCAAAGGCCATCCCAGCTTTCGAGCTCCCTGTGAGGTCCGCTAAGGCTTTTCTCACGGTCTGATTCTCTCTCTGCCCAATCCTGCTTCCTTGCTTTTCTTCCCTCCCACCGGTATGGATGCCGAGAGTACTTTCAATAAACCTCCTGCCTGCCCATCTCTGTCTTTGTGTCTCCTGCTGAGGAATACAACATGGGGCAGGTGATACAAGAAATGGTCTGAGAAAGCAGATGCTCAAATGAGAGTTTTGGAACTGGATCATCTGCCATCTGGTTGGAAGAACCCCATTGTTGGTGGAAGGGGGAGTCCAGACCGCACAATCCAAGTGCGCAGTTGTTAAACTTTCATGTGGTGGCAAACGCACTTGCTGGTGTGTTGTTTCAGGCATTGGAGCTACGTGGGGGAAATGGTTACTAGAAGGACAGTGAAGGTGGCTATTGCTAAACTCAATGCTTTGCAAAGAGATAATGAATGACGAAAAATGATTAATTGACTTTAAAAAGTGTGAAAATGTGACAGCCGGAAGGCTTCCGGGGTAGCATATCTCCTACAACAGAGATACAGAGAATGCTTCTGACCATAAAGGTAGCAGAGCTCCAAAAAAAGTTAATCTCTTGGACTAGGCAGGTTTGCTATGCCAAGGTCAGGGGCCCGGTGGAAAAAGAACAGGAGCCTGACCACGGAATGAGGACATCTGATTGAGGCACCTGCAGAACTGGTGGATCCCTCCGTATTATGGACTAGTACTCCCCTCTTCTCGAAAACAGTATAGAGGCCACTCCCCTACAAAATAGGATGTGCCTCCTCAGATCTGCCCCAGCAACCTGGCCTGGCTAGATTTAAGTCACAACATAACTCAGCTAAGGAGCACACAGCAAAGGAACTGGAGGACCCAGCCCCACAGATACTGGCAGGAGCCAGGAGAGAATCCATAGGGCGGAATTCAGAGGCTATTAGAGCAAAGCAGGCAAAACATTAGTTTGGATAAGGAAGGGTTTATTGGGCCACTGTCTTGGAATACAGAACTTACCACCCAGGTACTGATGTAAGCATGCAGTTAGGAGGGCCCCAAGAAGATGGCAAGGGAGAAGCAATATTACACACTAAGTGAGGTTGAAATGCCAGAAGTGCCCAGGCAGGTGGTGGAAGAGGAGATTAAAAGAGGAGTGAGCATTGGTAGAGTAGATATACTACGTAAGGCCTAGATGACCGTGCTCCATAGGAGGGTTCAGAGCACACATGATTTACCAAAGCAAGAGCAATGTGGGGGTGAGAGGGGCAACAGAAGCGCTAGGAATTCAGTGGCAGCTCCTCTACATAGACCAGAGATGACTTTCTATCTTCACAGAACTAGGCTCATTGACAGCAATGAGAATGGTACGACAACTCCTCCCTTTCACCTCCAAACCCCGCCCCAGAGAGGCCGAGTAGTAGTACTTAAATCAGCTAGCAGAGGGCAAGTGGATGTAATCACTGTAATGAGCAATAGGGTTGGAGTGGCAGCCAAGTGGTCTGACCTACACAGAGTCATGGAGATCATTAATAAATGTAGTGTTCTAGGGGCAAACACACGAGTAGCCAAAAAAGGTATAGACTAAAGAAATCAAGAACAGAGGATAAAGGCAGTTATCCCAATGAAAAGTCAGGATGCCTTTCCCATTTTCCAGAACTGAGCCAGAACCCATCAGCTGAGAGAGGCTAGGGGCCCAGGAAGGCACAACAAGTATTTGATTTCCTGGTCCCTCCCCACAGGAATCCCATGGCCATTTACTGGGGTGACTACACTAGAAAAAGAGGAAGGTCTAAACATTATGAGGACTAATGATGACCACACCTCTGAAACATCATTATAGAACCCTGTCAGAGTGGAGGGGTACAGACATTGTTAACTGATCAACTTTACTTGAGGGTTTGGGGTGATCTGGCCACGTCAATTCACTAACGCTGGATAACAATTGATGTTTTTTTTTTGTTTTGTGGCTTGATGAGTTTTTCATCAGAAGACTTCTCCAGTGTCCTACCTGGAAAATATATACCTGGATACCAGTGTGCTTAGAGCTGAGTTGAGCAAGGGCCCACAATCCCATGTGCTACTTAGATTTTCACATGATACCCATGTTCAGTATGGAACCTCACCCTCCGCTGTGCCTGACGTCTCCGAGCTGGGAGTCTCCCAGACCTGGCCTCTCCAAAGAAGGAGTCCCTAGCAGATGGGATATGTTGGGGCGAACCTACCTCTTACACAGATCTTCAGCTAGTCCTGTTTTCTGCCTGTGCCTCTACTTCCTTGGCCTTTGCAGGGTTCTCTGGCCAAAATAAGCCTGCTCCTGGACTGTCCCTAGAGATACTTTTATATTTTTTTCATTCCCTCAATCAGTGTTTCTCAACCAGGGACAATTTTGCTCCCCCGCCCAAGGAGATATTTGACAATTACTGGAGATATTTTCTGGTGTTACAACTGGGGAGAGGGTGCTAGTGGCATCTTATGGGTAGAAGCCAGAGATGTGGCTAAGTATCTTACAACGCACAGGACAGACCTATACAACAAAAAATTATTTGGTTCAAAACATCAGCAGGACTGGGATTGAGAAACTCTGCCCTAAACTATGTAGTGCAAGTACTTCCAGTTTCTACCGCATTTTTCAGACTATAAGACTCACCCCCCCAAATTTGGGAGCAATAATGGTTGTTAATACTGCTGTTGAGTTCTGTTTACATTTACATTGGTGAAATATTATGTTATTTATGTTATTAAATATTTTACCATATTTTTTGCTCAAATTTTTTTTCCTATTTTCCTCTAAAACCTAGGTGAGTGTTATGGTCCAAAAAATACAGTATTTTTTTATGCTACCTCATTATTTTTTCTATTCTCTTTGTTTTTGTGTTTTTTATGCCTTTGTATCCTCTACTATTATCTAACAGTTATTTCTAGATGGAATGACAGTAAAGTCATTGTTAAGTTGACACATTTAACCAGAACTCCCATGGCGGCATTAAATTTATATTTGTTGAAAATATTTCAATCCCTGTTCCAAATACTGGTGGTGTAGGCTAATGTTTAGTGTTAACAAGAATGTACGAGCCAAAGAGTGAAACAGTGTATGTGGGATCACCTGGGAATGGACTTCGGGCCCTTTACAACGTTCTGTACAGTCGTTCTGAAGGTAGGCAGTTTTTTTTTTTTAGTTAAAAAAGAAAGAATAAAAGCTGCAGACAAAAATAACTATACATTATAAGTTGAAATGTATAAATACTTTTTAAAGAATGTATTTATTTATTTTTAGAGGGAGGGGAAAAGAGGGAGAAAGAGAGGGAGAGAAACACCAATGGGTGAGAAGAGAAAAAAAATGAGTGGGTTGCGTCCCCTACGTGCCCTGACCCTGAAATCCTAGGCATGTGCCTAGCCATGTGCCCGCACCAGGAATCAAACTGGTGACAACACCCAACCAACTGACAAAAACCTATCAGGACAAAATGTATAAATATTTTTTAATCTTCACAGGAGTTGACCAGAATTTTTGTGAAGGACATTTGGTACTCCCTGACATTCCACGCATCATTATTTAAACTTACAATGCTTTTCTAGGACTCATTGCCGCTTCCCATGAGTTGTTTTGGTCAATGAAGCTTGCTTGCACTGAAGCCAGACTATGTAGAACTTACTGCATTTACTCTGAATCTTAAGATAGGAGCCCAGGAAGCCAGCAATAAAGAAGTTTTTAAGGAACTGAGTCTACAAAGACTGAAGGAGGCCCTAGCTTGTACTCAGGGCCTCAGTTTCCTCTGTGAGGGTGAACTCATCCTTCTCTATAAGCTTCATGTGTCAACAGGAGATTTGGGGGCATATTGGTGTATTTTGGTCTTTATTATGCTTCTCACTGAAAAGTATAACATTTTCACGGAGTCCTTGACACATTAATAAACCCATGTTTAAATTTTTTGTGGAATCAAAACTGTTTTTGCAGAGTGTAATTAGAAATTGCTCTGGACTAAAAAATAGGTTTTAAAACACAGTTCTATCAATGTTACTTTTCCAATGGACTTTGGGAAAATTATACATTCCTATGTAGGAAAAAGAATCAAATTATGTGTGTGGGGATGGGGAGAATCAAACACCGTGGTAACAAGAATAAATTTTGCAAACTTCTGCAGGATAAGCTTGGCAAGTTCTTGTGGAAGCAAATGTATAAAATATAGGTTAAAATGAAGCTTTAAGGAACAGGTTGTAAATTTATTCTTTAAGATATTTTAAACTTTAAGCTTTTTTCTTATTTTTAGACATATATATATATAACTGTCCTTTATAAAAGTTAAGTATTTCATAGAAAATCATACACACACTCCCTGAAACATTTTTGGATGTATCCTTTTCTATGAAAAACTTCCATGGTTCTTAAAAGCACAAGAGAAATACCTCAATAAGTAAATCTTAATATATTTATATGTTCATTATTAAATAATTGCATCAATTATATAAATAATTCCATTTGCTATTATTTGAAGAGAAAATTATTTAAGTGGTCTGGAAAGAAAATGTAAGACTCAGTCATATAGTGTTTAATTATAAATAAAATTATTCCAAAACAAAATTATTTTAGTAGTTCTTGATGTACTAAAGACAAAAACATACTCTATCATTTCTCCCTGATGCCATTTTTTTATTCTCATAAAGAAAGAAAGTAGAAACAATTGCATTTCTAATAAAGTATATTGGTTTGGTAAGATCTGATCAGTTTTTAAACCAGCAGAAAATTCCTTCCTTTCAAGAAATGAGAAAGTCTAGCTATAACCTGGAAGTGAAATCAAGTGTTCCTGTAACCACAGCAACGCCAGAAGTCCATCTTCCAGAGCTGTGCCAAAGTCATTCCTTCCCATCACTCCCATCTGAGACACAGATAGTTCATTGAATTTCTAATCTATAGCACTAATGAGCAAACTCATTAAGCAAAGGTAATATTTCTATCCTATCAAGTGCTACTGGAGAAAATGAGAGACTACAATAAACTGAAAACACTCCCATCCTTGAAAAAAACAAATTTCTATTATTACTCAAGAAAATCAATCTCTCTGTAGAAAAATTAGAAAACACGGGTGAATAAAAGAAGAAATCTGAAATACCACCATCCAGAGAAAATGGTGATGATTTGTTACTTTAATGTATATTTTTCTAGGCTATTGTATAATCCTGTGCACATTGAAAAAAGTTACATATATAATATAGGGGGAAACTAACAAAAATAGTGTTATATTCTATCCTTTTAAAATTATCTAAGTTTTGTTAAAGATTTTATTTATTTTTAGAAAGAGAGGAAGGGAGGGAGAAAGAGAGAAAAAACATCAACATGAGAGAGAAATATTGATCCACTGCCCCTTGTTTACTCACCCCATCTGGGGACCGAACCTATAACCCAGGCATGTGCCCTGACCAGGAAGCAAACTGGCGACCTTTCACTTTGAGGACAATGCCCAACCAACTGAGCCACATTGGTCAGGGCATAAATGATCTGAGTTTTAATTCCAGCTCCCCAGTGTGATCTCTTTTCTTTGAAAAACAAAGCCTGTTGTCTGATTTCTGCATGTCAATGAGGATAGCCTTTCTGTGGGAGGTCATCCTGGGGGGAAGCTGGCTGGGCAGTGGGAGCCACAGCAGAGTAACCCAGCCAGTCCTGACACAGCAGGCTGGCAGGATCCCTCAAGAACTTCCTCCAGCCTCTCCTTTGTTCACAGCTCTGGCTTTCAATGCTACACAAGACACTCCTCAAGACAAAAGACTACAAAGGTTATGCATCCCAAGACTTGTAGAGAAACTGTACCTAGCAAGTCAATTCCTTGTCCTACACTCAAAAGAAAATATTGTAATGTAACCTCCCATGGGGTTTCCACAGGAGTAAACCTACAGGACTTCTGTAATGATGGTTCATAATTAAGTAATTGTTTTCTTGCACATCCCAACAAATGACTCTGAAATCTAATTCCTTTTGCTCTGACAAACAGAGCAATGAAAGAGGCCAAGGATCTCAAGGTCAACCGAGGCAAAACAGAGACAAGACCAAGGACCCCTGGCCTGGCATAAATATTCACACGTTCCCACTTGGAGCCCCCTCTCCCCTGTTTATCCCCTTTTTCTGTTGCAACGGTCTTAGGAACTGCCGGAAAGCATGGGCAATGGAGAAAGGATGTTGTTTTTCATCTAACAAAAAGTATTTAGCAAGCCTCTGTAGGGGAAGCAAAATTTTTCTTCTATGCTCTTATAGTCTCCAACTGGGAATGAGTATTAAGTTGATATAAGATAGATTAACAGAAGAAAAGCATAAAATTTTATTTATTATTCCTACGTGTACATAGGAGCCTTCGCAGGAAAATGAAATTGCAAAAAGCAGTTGGGCCTAAGTGCTAATATAGTAGATTGAACAAAAAGTAGTAATTATGGAAAAGTATCTGGAACGTGTGAGGAGAGTAAAGGAAGATAAGGGTTATTTCAACAAGGTCTGTTTACAAGATTTCTCTCAGCCTCAACTCCCCCCCATCTTTGGTAATAAGAATATTATTTCCTCCTGGTATAGAAAAGGTGCCTTTGACATGGGAGTTTTATCTCCTGCTTTCAGGAAGAAAAGGAGAGGTCAGTGTGCCTTTCTCGCATATGCTGTTTTTCAGTGCCTTTAACTCAAAATAATGCTTATGCCAAAGTGGTATATTTTGGGGTGACATATTCTGCTACTTTTCACCTCCACTAGCAAACAAGGTGTTATAGGCTGAAATGTGTCCCTCCGAAATTCGGATGTTGAAGTCACAACCCCTCGTACCTTAGGATAAGACTGTATTTGATGACAGGACCTTTAAAGAGGTAATTAAAAGTTGAATGTGGACAGGACCTTTAAAGAGGTAATTAAAAGTTGAATGTGGACAGGACCTAATCCAATATGACTGGTGTCCTGATAAAAACATACCAGGGGCACACAGAGGGGCAGCCATGTGAGGACACAGTGAGAAGGTTCCACTGCAAGGCCAAGGACAGAGGCCACGGAAGAGCCCAGCCCTGCCTGCATCTTGATCTCCAGCCCAGAACCGAGAAAATACATTTCTGTTGCATGAGCCACTCAGTCTGTGGTTATTTTTTAATGGCAACCCAAGCATATTCATATATAAGGCAAAAGTATATCACATCAAACATTGCCCTGAGGAATTATCTAGATGTTCCCCTTGATCAGTCCCCTCCGTCCGGCAATCCTACAAAGCACAAGAAGATACATGGAAAATGTTCAGTTACTAATGAATGATTTGACTTAGACTCTGACTGTTTACAATCAAGGCTGCTTTCCAAAAGGTTACATCTTAAATGTTCCTGTCTAATATGCCTGTGTTCTCCCTCCTGGCCCTCAGATAATGCTCTCCTGAGTCACTTCACAGCTCCCTAATTGGTTTTCTCTTTTCCAAGTGCCTGTTTTCTGATGAAAGCTGTTTACAGCCTCACCCCTCGGGCAGAGGAGGGGGCAGGAGGGAGACCAACTGTTGACAGAAGCTGTTTCTAAGAAGCTCATCTCTTGTTTTCCCTGGATACAGTCTGTGATGGGAGAAGAGTCCAAAGGGCTCTTCTTAGGAAGCAAAATACAAAATCCTAAGGAGAGTGTGACTTTTTGCAGGGTGCTATTCACGCATGATTCAATGCCTGGGACTTGGGTTCCTACTCCGAGTCAGGTTCTGTGCCAGACACTGGGGACTTGGCCAAGAATGAATTAACATTCTAGTTAGGTGTGATGTCAAAATTCATGAACCCTGAGATTAATGCTACTTTAAAATAAATTTGTGTGCATTTTCTTAAAATCTCACATTTCGAAGGCACCGTAAAGAAGTCTGGAGACCAGAATGAAGAAAGGGGGAGATGGGGTCTAATCTCTGAAGAACTAAGCGGCGGGAGCAGAGTGGGGAGGTGGAGACGAGGGCAGATGGAGAGAAGGGGCTGAGGAAGAGGCAGCCTTGGTGAATGGAAGAGGCCTTGACCTCTCAGCTGTAACCTCAGGGCAGGCCCCCACTCAGTACAAATGCTGGTGCCTTCTCTGTGGTGGGAACACCTTGCCGGGCTGCACCAGGCCCCTCGGGAAGAGAGGCCACTTTAGAAGGAGGGCGGGAGCTCTGTTTTGGGGGCAGGCAAGAGAAACACAGGTGTATAAATTTCAAGTCCCAGCTAAACAACCACACTGAGCGCCATGGAAGTCACCTGACACCACCCTCAGACTCTCTTCCAACCCCACTGCACCGCCAACCATGCAGGCAGAAAGAAGATCCCCCCAAAATACCCAGGACCAACCAAACCAAGAGTTGGTTCTTTGGGAAAATTACCACCCTCATAGAAGATAATCAGCCCACAGAAAAGTAAGAAAACAGAGAAATAAATCTGCCTTAGAAAACAGAGAAATAAAAGGGGAAATGGAGAGGAAAACTACTCATGGTGAGTTGAGTGTCTCACTGGAGGCCCCACCCAGACAGAGCCTTTCTCGCTGTCGGGCTCTGCTGGCCTGTGCGCAGGACTTAAAACCTTCCACTGGGCTTGAGTGGATTTGGCCTGGGGTTGGAAGGAAGAAATTATTCAAATTCCCCAAAGACGACAGCTGCCAGGGACACTTGGAGGTGGGGGTGGGATGAGGGGGACTATTACTTACCAGTTTGAACCTTTGAATCAGCATAGATGATCCAGTAGAACTGAGACCCAAATAAATCCTCAGATTCTATTCCTACCCTTCAGGCCAGTCTCTTTCGTAATTCTCGTTCTCGTCATGGCCTACCCTGGGTTTTTTGTTTACTTTGTTTTTTGCATTTACTGTCTCCTGCACCTAAGCTTCTGTGTTCCTCCCTGTCACAGTCTCTTTCCTCTGCAGCCCCAGTGAATCACGCCTCCTGGTAGTATTGCCCTGTGCAGTCCCCCTCCCCTGGAATCTGAGCTGACCTGTGACTTCTTTGATAAAACATGGAGGCAGTGACATCCTGCAAAGTCTAAGCCCAGGTACTAAGAAGATCTGGAAGCTTCTGCTTTTGCATTTAGGGGAAACTGGGCACACTGTAAACCCTTTGAGGCCACCACCATGATGAGAAGCCCAGGCTGGCCACCTGGGAAGGCCATGGAGAGAAAAGATGACAGCTGCTCAGCCCGCCTGATGTGCCAGGCAGATGGGCAAGGAGGCCGTGTAGGATGGTCCAGCCAGTGGAGGCCGTTTGGAGCAGAGACGGGCCATTTCTGCCAAACTTGGGCCAAATTGCAGAATGCAAATAAGTAAATAATTATTGTTTTAAACCACCATGTTCTGGTATGGTTTGTTATATAGTCATTGAAAATCAAAGTCATTACAATCACTTCCTTCAAGTCATCTTCTCTGAAAACATACCTGATGAACTCAGTGTTTGCTACACCTTATTTTAGAACATGACACAGTGCTTGGATTGTGCAATCCTTGGCCTGGTTTTGGTCAGTTTCATAGATTAACTTCTTAAAATTAATGATAATGGCTGATGTTGAGCATCATGGGCCAGGCACTATGGTTGAGAATAAATATTATTATCCCTACTTTTCAGATGAGGAAACTGAGGCACAATGTGGTTAAGTAACTTGCCCAAAGGTGGTTCTGTAAAAAGTACATTTCCAAATTCTCTTGTCATTCTATAACATTGGTAATATGCACTCTGAGCTTTGCTAAAAAGGAAGCTGATGTGGAGAGAAGAGCATTGCATCCACACTCCAGGCAAGAAGAAGGAAGAAGGAGAGATTAAACTAAGAGACACAGAAACTGTTGTCCCTGGGTTGAACCAATAAGGCCGTATAGACTGGGGGGTGTCAGTTTTGTGGTGGGTGGGTTTGTGGCATGTATAAGAGAAGACTACACCACAAAGCCGTTGAAAAAAAGAAACAGCCCACTCTGATTCTGGGTTTCCAAACCCGTTGGATGAGTAGCGGCTCTGCTTCAATTGGGATGCACATAGAGAGCCTGCTGGGTTTTGGCTTTTGTGTTTGTGCTTTGTTATTTGAACTAACTCTGTCCCCTGCAATAAAGAAATCTCTGACTAAGAGCCCCTACCAAAGACCACATCTAGGTGACCAAAGAGATGGCCATAAAATAAGACATGTTAAAATCTATTTACTGGCTATGCAATTTTCTGCTCTGTGAAACATAGGTTTCCTCACAAATTTTACATTAGAAGAGACATGAAAGACCATGCCAGGGAACATGAAGTTCTCAGGAAGTAATCTGGTTATAAACATATTTCCTTAATAGGATACAATTTGATTGTAACTCTCATTAACTTTTGACAAGAGCAGTAAGACACTGGCTGTTCAGTCAACAATTGAAGGAGCTTTCTCAAGCGTTCACAGCCCAGTGGGTACACAGCAGATGCCAGCATCCATCTTCATTTCACCGACGGGGCTGAACTCCAAAGGGCTGAAGAAAGGCTGGGGTCACAGGACAGGAAACAGGAAGCTGGCTTGGTCTTCGGGTGCCTGGTCTTTGGGAGCCAAGTCCCGTGCTCTTTCGCCACCATGCATTATTCCGCGCTGCCTTTCTCACTCACGTGAGTGTCAGGGAGACTTCCTTCTGACGGACAGACCTCCAGGTCCCACCAGCACCTCTCGGAAGGTAAGTGTTTTGTAGAGACCATGATCACATCAGGTCAGTTGGGGAGCTCTTCAAACTGTAATGGTCATTGTAAAGTCATCTGCTTGCAGACATTTCCTTCTATGGCCAACAGTGTTGGTGCTCTGAGGAGCATTCTAGCTTGGAAGTGTTTTATTGCATACACTGCTAGCAACATTATTAAGATTACTCAAACTTCCTTCTTGCTACAAAGCTGACTGTGTAATCAAACTTTTTGGCGCTCCTAACAAAGGGCTAGCATTCAAATGGGATGACAAGGTCATCTTTATTCACTTTCGGTAGCTGTTCTGGAACACCATTTTGTAAGTCCACACCTGTCCGTCAGGTGGCAAGGTCAGTGTCACCCCTCCCCAAACCAAGAGGCTTGTTCAATTTTTGTACCCTTTTGAACTGTTTTCAACTTTGTTGCTGTTAGAGAAGTTATACATTTGGTTAAGCTCCAACAGAAATTTAAATGTGAGAAAAATTTCCAGAGGTTTTCATAAAAAGGAATAAGCCCCAACGGCAGTTCTTGTGGTGACTGACCTCCCAAGTCTAACATGGGAAGGTCATGTGCCATTTCACAGAGGCTTTTGCCTCTGCTTTTCTGGTCAGACATGCTGTCTGCCACCCTCCCTGTCACTAGCCCTGGGATTGTCCCAGCTCATGCAAATGCCACTGTAGCCTGACGTCCTGCTGGTCCTGCCACGTCTGCCAACCTGCACCCAAGAGGTTCTGCTGCTGCCTGGTCTCCTCTCTGCTAGACAAGAGCAAGGAGTGACTCTGAAGTACATAGGCTTGCACTTCATAGACACAGAACAGTCCACTGTCCACTGTCCACTGCCTCTGGGGAGATAACTAGGGTAGACAGTCAGACCCACACGCAGTGACGTGTCTCATTGCTCTGGACAATAAAATTGATAAGTTAGGATCCATAACATTGGGCAAATGCCCACTCATTTCTCAGCTCCTGTCTCTGCTTCCTCTTATTATGTTTGATCACAAATAGAACATTGGATATAATCAAAACATGAAGATACATTTTCCTTTTGAGGGCTATTGTCAACAATAATCTAGAAAGTCTTTGGGTCGATTTGTGCAAATCTGGCAGAGTCACACACCGTTTAGTGTATTTGTTTGAATCAGAACAAGGACACACCTGGATTTATATTTACTTTAAAGTAGGTCTAAGGAGCCCCAGCTGCTGTGGCTCAGTGGATTGAGCACTGGCCTGAAAAGCAAAGGGCTGCTGGTTTGATTCCCAGTCAGGACACATGCCTGGGTTGGAAACCAGGTCCCCAGGAGGGGGCATGTGAGGCAACCACACATTGATGTTTCTCTCCCTTTCTTTCTCTCTCTCTTGCCCTCTCTCTAAAAATAAATAGAAAATCTTTAAAAAATGTAGGTCTAAGGAATTATTGGTTAAGATACTCCCCTTAGATTCATCATGCCTGCACTTTAATCTCAGGACCCAGGTGAACATCAAAATTTTCTCTGGCCACCAAACTAAATTCTTCAAAGTGAGTCCATGCTCTTATTGGTCTAACTCTCCCCATGGGCTTCTGGGCTCCCACCAACTCACCTTGATATTGAAAGCTTGGAGCAGTCATAGCTAAATACCAGGGTTCTGTCTCCAGCATTAATTACCAGACTAAAATCTGCATTTTCTAATTCCGCTCCCACTCTTAGCCAATGGCAACTAAGAGCTTTCTTTTTTTCTCTTGAGATAATTTACAACTTTTTTTTTTTTTTTTTAGCCATGAAGGAATGTATAGCTCCTGGACCTAAAATGTTAAAGGAGCTGTGCTAGGTCAGGTTTTTTGTTTTTTTTTTTTTAAACCTTGGCATGATTGGCATTTGGGGCCAGATAACCCTTTGTTGTGTGGGTTGTCCCGTGCACTGCAGGGCATTAAGCAGTGTCTCTGGTCTCAGCCCGCTACATGCCAGTAGCTCTGCAACCCCCGCCCCCCCCCCCACACACACACACAGCACTGTGATGACCAAAAATGTCTCCGGACATTGAAAGTGTCCCCTGAAGGGCAAATTGCTCCTCATTGAAACCTGCTGTTCTTGGTAGATGGAGCTACAGGCTGACATGACTTCTCTTCCATGGCTTTCATGGAACTCTGCCAATGACTGAAGCTTGGTTTACTTGCAGTAACTCTATTAATGTAGAGTTTCATAACAAAATTCATTAGGCATTCACCACATGACAGACTTTTTAGAAGTGTCTTCCACACACCACTTCATTAAATCTTGATGACAACCCGAAATGCTAAGTACAATTTTGAGTGATCTGCATTTAAATAGGAGGAACTGGAGACTCAGTGAGGGGAAGTGACTTGCCCAAGGTCACACAGTGATCAGTGACAGAGTCCCCTTTCGAACACCTCTATGGTTTCTTTGCTTCAGGCAGTAAAATTGTTAAGTTGGGATTCATAACACTGGGCAAAAACAAAACAGACTTTGTGGATATAATGGCTTTTAAAAAACTTTATTTATTTATTTTTAGGGAGAGGGGAAGGGAGGGAGAGAGGGAGAGAAACATCCACGTAAGAGAGATAGATCAGTCGGTTGCCTCTCACACATACCCCAACCAGGGACCGAACTCGCAGACTCGCAGCCCAGGCATGTGCCCTGACTGGGAATCAAACCGGCGACCTTTTGCTTTGTGGGACAATGCCCAACCAACTGAACCACACCAGTCACAGCTGGATATAATGGTTTCTGAAAACTCTTTTAAGTATATGTGATTCTGTCTCCTTGTATTTCATATCTTTTTAAAACACCAGGGGAGCAGTAACCATTTGAACAGTTAAATTGATTCAGCATGGTAAAATCCACTTTTTCTCAGTCTTGTAATTACAGTGAATCATTTGCCATTGTGTCTGGACTATGGTTCACTTCTTTCCTGCTGTTCCTCAGACCCCATTGTCAGCACTCCTATTTTTCTTTTAATTTCCCAAACAACAAGATTGTATTTTATACTTCAGGTATTACTCCAGGGGACAATAATGGTGAACTCGCCGCCAAATCACTGAGAAGAAAATCAAGCAAATCAAGAGCAGAAGAAAGAGAGTGGAAAAAAGAAACTGAACACAAATATTTTCTAGATGCCTACTAATTAAAGCTTGAAAAACCACAGTGCTTTGCAAAATATCACATTCAATTGTTAGCTGAAGGAAAAAAAATGGCTGGAGGCACACTTGGTCTCCCACAGTGTGGGAATGGAAGCTCTGGCTGGCCTGGGAAGCTGTACCTTGGGGTCCTGGCCAGGGCCTGGAGGCTTAGGCCTTTCTGACATGGCAGAACAGTATCAAGAAGATCTTTCAAAAATTACTATTTCATACCTTTCTCAAGGCACCGTGGGACTGGGGTCCTGAGTTCAGTCTGGTTCATTAGGTTGGCTCTCCCTCAGATACTGAGCCCTGGCTGGGTGTCAGAGACCCAAATTAAGACTCCAATGGTGAGATGAAGGAAAGAAAGCATGTCTGTAGGTTGGGCCGCCTGCCCTGGGATGGCCTGGGAGCCGCCAGCACAGTGCAGACCGAGGTGCACATCGTCCCCGTCCATTATCTGGGCACTCACTGGCAATCTCACTTAAAACAACTAGCCGTGTGTTTTTTACAGAATAGCTTTGCATTGTTTACAGAATAAGAGTAGAACATGGAATTGCATTTAATATTTGAAAGCACCCTCTGAACAACAGTGTCAAGCACAATTCTCATGGTTGTTTTCCAAAAGCAGGGGCCTAGTCAAGATCTTGCATTGCACGATGAAGGTATTAGGTGCCACCTTCCCGGAAGGGTAAGCCTGGCCCTGTGGCCTTTCCAGCCCCTTCTTACCCCGTGAGGTGATGAGCATGGAATTATTTAGTGCAAGAGGTATAAAACTTTTAATATGCTAAAGTTTAGATAGAAATTTGCATTTTTTAAACTGCAAATCGCAACCCTTTAGAGATTAATAAAATCAATTCGGTGAGTTGCAAACAGCCTTTTAAAAAAAACAACTTGACTCCGAGGGGCAGTGCAGTTTGAAGCTGTGCAGTGTGACAGCGAATCAGGAAAGGCCCACCCTGAGTTCTCCTGTCTGGAGGGAAGTCACACTCTGGTTTTGTCCAAGTCAGGTCTGGGATCCTGAGAAAGCTTCCAACGCGTTCCAAGAATTCACTAAAACAGTGGCAACCCAACCTTTCCCTTCTGATCCAATAGAACCTGCTTATAAACTCTCATGCTTAGCCCATAGCCTTCTTCCCAGCATAGGTGATGAGGGATAATGGGCTTAGAGTGTTTTTTTTCTAATGCGGGTTCTTTGAAAAAAAGCTACTAGAGTCTAATATTTGAGAAACACTCCGTGCTGCGGTCCTCTCGCAGATTCCCAGTGCACAGAAGCCTATTGAAGGATATAGTAAAGAGACTGGTTTAACTCTTGCATGTCCCACACATCTGTGGCCTTGGGCTCTTCATTAAACAACCTCCAATGACAGCTGCACTACCCCAGACCAAGCCCGTAGCCTGACAGCTGCTCCCGTTGGCTCCACTCAGCCCACTGCGTCTTTGCACCGGGACTGCAGTCACTCCCAGCCTTTACTCTGCGGTCCACTGAAAGCTTTCAGCGCCATCCTCATGGAGGCAGCTTGGCCAAATTATCTGCTCTACGGTTGGAGGACTTTAAATAATGGGGGCCCGATCATCACTATCGCACTTTGGTTTTATTTTAAAAAGGCCTTTTCACTTGAAGTTGATTTCTACAATAACTGTTTATGGGACTACATTGAATTGAATCTAATTGTGGGTCAATTGATCACTGTGGGTGAAGTCTGTTCATTGGCTTTAAAATTATTATATATTTTTTCCTCTTTCTTCACTTGAATGCTATGCTGTGAAGCATGACTCAGGCACCTGCTTGTGTGCATTGCAAACTCAACCGTTCAAGCACTTGCGTGTTTTTTTCCATGTTCAAATCTGAGACAAGCCACGCTGGCCAGGGCAAGTGGACTGTCCCTGGAGCTGATTAAGGAACTGAATTTATACTCGTAGATTGTCACAAAATAGTCAACACTGCATCCTGTCCGTTAGAAACAGGTGCCGAAAGAGGAAATGATCAATATTTTCTGCGTGGCACGGACTCTATCAGATGGAGCCCCAAATCTGACTGAGTCTGCTTCTGCAGGAAATCACAGGACTCGAGCCCTCCTTCTGCCCAGAGTCTACCTTGTTGCTGGCTCGTGCCAACTGCTCTTGAACTCTGCATCTTCCCTGTGGCCTCGCTGCTGTGCCAGCTGCTACTTCTGGATGAAAACCTAGTTCCAATTTCCTCCAGTGTCAGCTGATGTGACTATTTAAAAGCTACTCTTCAATTAACCCTTCTTTGTCATTCTAGAAACCAACTCTGCAGTCCAGCCAATGGGTGGGGCAGGGTTTTCCACACTGGCTAACAGCAGTAGTTATCTCCTGCCCCAGGTAGAGCCAGGGGGACACACTCTCCCATTCACAGCCAAAGTTGGCAGGAGACTGGAGGGATGACCGCCCCCAGGGCCGAGAACAGGGATGCCACTGCCCGGGCTTCTCCTCAGCCCAGTCTGTTCCCTCCCCCGATCCCCAGCTCCCACCCTCTCTTTGTTTTAATTTCCACTCGTTTTCTTCCCTCACATTTAAACAGCACCAATTCAATAATGCCAGATGTGAATGCTTTTTCATTGATGGATTCTAATCATCTCAAATTCTCGAATTCAGACCAAATTCTGCAGGTCCCTGAAAAGTAAGGCTTGCATTTCTGAAAGCACCATGCGTTCATATTACTACGTCCCAGATAGTTCTAGGCTTGATCCCTGCTTTGTGCTTAGCTGCTAATGAGGGAAACAGATAATCAACAAAACAAGCAAACGTATGGAACGTTAATGATAAGTGTTCAGGAGAAAAACTAAAACCCTGAAGGTGGGAATAGACGGTTTGGGACAGGAGTGGAGGCTGAAATTCTAGAGGTAGCAGCCAGGGAAGGTCTGTCTGACAAGATGGTGTGAAAGTAGGAGGGAGCTGTATGGGGGGAGCACATTCCAGGCACAGGGGCCAGGCTCCACCAAGGCCCTGAGGTAGGATGTATCTGGCAAGGTCAGTGTGGAGGAAGTCGTAGGGCTGCCGCGAAGGTTAAATGTTTGTGAGGTGCCTGGCACACAGAGAATGAGAAGGATAGTAAGAAGCCAGGAAAATTCCCCTGCGAGTGGAACAGGGAAACTGAGACAGATAGCTATCACAATGGCCAAGCAACTGACAGGCAGGTGCAGATGGTTAGGAGTGCGGAAGCCAAGGGGCAAAACTGGGAAAACAAGGACCTCACCCCCAGAGTAACCTCTTCTCCCACCCCACAGCCACCCCACCCCCCTCCCTGCCTTTCCTCCCTGGAGACAACCTCTAGGCCTCAGTTGCATTTCAACTCCAGGTCCAGAAAAGCAGCAAAACCAGGTGGGCGGTGCCTCATCCCACTGCAACAACTATAGACCCCTGCCCTGTCACTGACCAGTCTACAGAGACCATGACCCTGAAAGGGCCCACCTGGAGACCTGATGAGTATTCTGCTGGAATCCTCCCCTAAGAACTCCCTTAAGATTCCCGATTGCAAGAGAGAAAGGTAGATGAAAGCCTTAGGACAAAGGACCCAGCCAAATTCTCCCTCTGGGAAGTAGCCTGGCATATGTGTCATTCCCTTCTTCTTCCATTTCTTTTTGCAGGTACCATCCCCTAAACTCTAAGGCAGTGGGCAGCTGGCAGCTTGCCCCAGGCTAAACCCTGAACCTGTCCCCAGAGCCCCCTTTTCTCTGACTTCCCAGTGAGCTAAGGCAGCCCTCCTGGTGCTGTCTTAGCTCTCCTGGTGCTTCCTCTATGCCAAGTCATTCCTTGTTTCACTCTCCCCGGCCTGAAGAAACGTACCCTCATAGTCACCTGGGTCCATGTTGTGAAATCTTCCCTACACCAAGTCAAGAACCCACACACTATAGCTGGCTCTAGGAAGACCCACTCAGGGTCAGGCCCCTGTCTGGCAATAATAGCACACAATAAATGGTAGCTATAATTATGATAGTCACTGATCAAATGTTTGTGGATTGATTGATATAACCAGGTGCATAGTTATCTGGCCAAGTAGACCCAAGTCTGTTCCTTGGCCTCAAGAGGAGAATTTTAATACAGCTCTGCAGACTTCTAAGTATGACCCCAGCGTACAACCCCTCAGCACCCCTAGGTTTTCTCCTTCAGCACAGGCAGGCATAAGGCCATTGCCCAAGCAAAGTTGCTGAGTGGATGTTCTTTGCTTACGACAGGGCAGTAGTTCTGGAAGTGGGGTCCCCAGAGCAGCAGCAGCTGCAGCGGCAACTTGGAGCTTATTAGAAATCCAAATCTCAAGCTGCACCCAGGTCTGCTGAATCAGAAACTCTGGGATGGGGCTCAGCAACCTCTTTTAACAAGCCCTCCAGGTGTTCTGATGCGTGCAAAAGTTTCAGAGCCAGAGATCCTGTTCAGAAAGTCTCCCAGGGCTGGGGAAGGTTTCTAGTCACCTGGGTCATTTCCTTTGCTGTCCATGGAACGGCTTTATCAAAAAGACAGTTTGTGATTGTTGTTGCCATTCGTTTCCTGAGATGCCCTGGGGCTCTCTGCGGCTGTTTCTCCCCTGGTCTCTAGGGATAGCCCATCCATCTTCCTACACTGGTGTCACTGAATTCCGAATTCGGCCTGGCCTCTGAGACCCACCCTGAGGACTTCCTCTGCCCTGGTTACTTCCTCCAGCATTTGTAAAAATGGCACAGACTACCTCTGAGAACTATTTTAAGCTTTGTTATTATGAAATTAAAAAAAAAACTTTCAAAACCAAGATAAACCAGCTTCAGATTTTCAGACAAGACACAGCATTCATATCCCTGTCCCAGGAAGATGTTACCTTGCTGTTCACTGTGAATCAGATAAAGCACGATGCTCCAGGAACCAAGGCCACTTCCAGTGAACGTTTCCAGCATTGAATGGCCACACAGCCCAACTTGTCCATAGGAAATGGAGTGGGTAACTTAGGGTAACAACCCTAGTGGTCCTCAGTGTAATGACAGAGAGATGGGTGGGCCCAGGGAGGGTCAGGGAAGAACAGGAAGGAGGGGGTCTTTGAAAATCTGATTGTCTTGCTTCTCAACTTGAACCCTTTGGAAACCTCTGTTGGCCTAAGTAATGATTCTCAAAATTAATCCAAGAATTACCTGGGGCTTTTGTTTAAAATGTAGACCCCCAGGGACCCTAAAACAAGTGCTTCTAATGCAGGTGGTCCTTCACATTTTGGAGACTGCAGGAAAGATATAGCTTAAGCTTCTTAACTTCATAGAAAACAAGTTTCTTTACAATATGAAAGCTGCTACCTCTCAGGAATAATCTCCTACCTTTTCCTTTTGCCATTTAGGATAACATTTACTCTTATTTTGTAGTTTAATCTATTTCATAATTTATATATTAATCATCCTCTTTTGAGAGTCTAATTTACTTTGAAATTTTATTAGGAATGTCTGTTAAATTTTATAAACAATATTTTTATTGATATGATCATTTAAAAATTCAGTTTGTTGCCCTGGCTGGTGTGGATCAGTGGATTGAGCACCAGACTGCAAACCAAAGGGCTACCAGTTCACTTCCCAGTCAGGGCACATGCCTGGGTTGCAGACCAAGGGCCCAGTAGGAGGTGCTCGAGAGACAACCACACATTGATGTTTCTCTCTCTTTCTTATTCCCTTCCCCTCTCTAAAAATAAATATAATCTTAAAAAAATAAAATAAAATAAAAATTCAGTTTGTTCATATAATAGATTATGATAGATTTCCTGATTTTGACTCACCTTTGAATTCCTAGGATATATCCTGCATAGCCAAGGATGCTGTCCTTTAAATATATTGCTAGATTCCTTGTAAAATAAAATTTGATAAATTAAAAATTTTTAAAAATATTTTATTTATTTATTTTTAGAGAGGGAAGGGAGGGAGAAAGAGAGAGAGAGAGAAACATCAATGTGCGGTTGCTGGGGGCCATGGTCTGCAACCCAGGAATGTGTCCTGACTGGGAATCGAACCTGCGATGCTTTGGTTCGCAGCCTGCACTCAATCCACTGAGCTATGCCAGCCAGGGCTAAATTAAAATTTTTTTAATTTTATTTTTATCAAAGTAGTTTTAAAAGGTTAAATAGTTCCATACACTTATAATAAAAAATAGTAGCCCTTGCCTTGCCCCTACATGTCCCTCAATTCACACTCTCTAGAAGACAACCACTAACAACTGTTTATATCTGTATGACTGGTATTTGCTTTTCTATTTTTAAATACAATGCTTAGTATTTAGTTTTTGATTATCATGTGGAGACTGCCAACTGTTGTGTTATGGAATTTAGCTTTTTTACTCACACAAACTCTGTAACACACACACCAACCCTTCGTCTGCCCACACATAGGCATGCTTACACATACATACACACTCTTCCCTATGCCATAATATTGGTTGATTAATACTTAGTTTACATTTTTATGCTTATGTGAAAAATATTCCCAACTAAGTTATGAAATGAACTACAATTAAATTTCCTTCTTGTACAACTTTTAGTTTTGTCTTATGTTAATACTTTTTTCACTTTCTTCATTTTCCTATGTACCAATTACTAATTCATACCCAAAGTCTTTGACAGAATTAAAATTTCATCTCAGTACTTTCAAACATCAAGTATTCTATAACATTGCTCTTTGGCAAATATTTATTTGATCTGGAGCATTTTGTCCTGGTCCAATTAGAACTGATCATTCTCTAGGCCTGTTGCGCAGCTCTTGTCCTAAGATCCCCCTACGATCATCTGAGATGTTTCCTGCCTCTCCTTCCTGGGGTCTTCATCTTTTTTCTTGGTTCATGCTCACATTTTGATGGAGCACATCCTCCAATAGCTTTGTGAGCCAGGTACATGAAAGTTAAGTCTGTTAAGATCGTAAAGGTCTCGAAAAAGTTTTTTATTCTACCTTTAGATTTGGTGGTCTGTTTAGCTGGGTATAGAATTCTAAACTGGAAATAAAATTTCTCTGAGAATTTAGAAGACATTGATCCACTGATTTACAGAAAATTTCACCATTCTCATTCCTGATTCTCTGTATTATGGCTTGCTCTCTCAGTGTTGTCCCCAGTGCTGTGCAATTTCCTAATGACATGCTTTGTGGGAGACTTTTTATCGTTTGTGCTTAGCTCTGGGGCAGACTCTCTAAATCAGTTCTGGGAAATCTTGCTGATGAATCGTTCCCTCTGTTTTCTCTGTTCTCCCTTTCTGGAACTGTTTATCATTCAGATAAGGAGATATTGCACTTCCTCAGTTTTCTTCCTCTCTCTCAATTTATATTCTTGGACATTTCATCCACTTTGTCTTCCAACTGTAGTTACTAGATAAAATACAGGTAAAATTTAATTTCAGACAAGAATTGCATGGAACATAGTCATACTAAAAAATAATTTGTTATCAAAAGTTCAGATTCGAATACAGGACCGGGAGTCTAATTTAGCTAAATTCGACAACACTTCTTTCTACTCTTCTCTTGCAATGTTCCTTTATGATAGCTATTTTTGATCTTGAAGATGTCTTTGAATTGTTCTCTAAGTGTTTTTTTTTTCTAACTACTTCTTTCATTTCTTGAATATGATGTCTTCTCTTTTCTCTCTGGGGACATTGATGGATTTTTAAGTTTCCTTTTGCTGTCTACACTTTTTCTCTTTTGTTCCTCAAAACCATGTTAGATTTTTAGATTTTCTCATGTGTCTGCTGATCCTTGGTTGTCTACTCATATGTAAGAATGATACACTAAATGGAAGTTTAGTGGATGTGGAATTCAGTGGGTGTGGGTAGAATCTGTTGATTGGTGGGCTTCCCAATAGCTCCTGTTTCATTGGGGATTTCTACCTGTCAATATCTTGAGGTCTTCTCCCCTGAGCTGATCAGTTCCACAGAGAGGAAATCTCTAATTCCCTTCCTGGGATGAGCAGGCATGCTGCTAGCATTCTGGGAGGTGAAGTACTGAAGATCAGAGCCTGGGAGTCCCAGTTTTTTGTTACTAATATTCTTCCTAATCCCCATTATTAATGTGGTAAGCCTGTCTCAGTGTGCCTGGCGTCCTTGAGTCAAGAATCCCTCTGGTTCAACCTCTCAAAAAGCCTTCTGTTAGGAGGCCATAGATGGCCACTCATCTTGTATAAGGTAAGAGAGGTGACCTAAGAACCTAACTGTGTCTTATATAGGTCTTTCTATCTGTAAATGTTTTCCCTGTAAACAAGATACTGTTATCTCACTAATGTGCATTGTTTCTTCACAGAGATGCTTCAGCAGTCTTCTGATTCCTCCTCACTCCAATAAGATGAGAGCTTTAGAATAATCTTACTTTCTCTCTGTCTTCCCTTCTTCGGACCTTGGGAATCTTGTTTCTTTCTCTCTCTCTTTCTACCACCAACGTTTGCTATTTTTTATTTAAGCTCCTATCCCTGCCATCCCCCACTCAGACACTCCTGTTAGAGCTTCATTTTGCTGGGAATGTGTTTTGCTTTTTCTAAGCAATTATCCTCTTTCTGGTTGTGGGCCCCTTTTAAATGGTATATTTTTCTGTGTGGGCTCTTTAAGTTTTGGGGTGTTGTAGCTTATGAGTCCCCAAAAAGTGAGAGTCCCACAGATAGCAGACAATGAAGAAATCTCAGTCCCCCAAACTAAAACTGAGATGATTCCCAGGACTTGCTGCCTTTCATTCTTACTCCTGGCCTTTGACGTTTTTCTCTAGGCGCTTGCCCAGCCCACAATTCCTCTGTGATTGGGACCCAGCAGAGCCCACAGCCTCTACGCAACCACTCATAGGAGTTAGCCACTGTTTGGCTCTTAAGAGGAAGAAGTTTGGGTTTGGGAGTGGGAAAGATGAAAATTGCATCCAGGTTGTCATATTCCCAGAACCCCCTTTCAGCCACCGTAAGTTATTTCCATACCCATTAATTACACAGGGTAGGGAGCCCAGATTAAAAGACCAGAGTTGGGATGAATTACCATCATCTTGGTTCAACATGTGAATACAAGCTCATGCCTTTCTTGAACTTCAGGTTGGTCCATCTCAGAGACAAATGCCAACTACCATGGTCCTACACCATGATTTTAGCACCACTGCATACACAGATAAGAGAATTACTGCACTTGCACTATGGAAAAAAGCAATAAAAGTATCTCAGAGTGAAAATGTAAGTCTTTCCTAATCCTGCTTTATCTGATGAGATAGCCACCTGCAATGACGAATAACCACCAGTCTCCCCTCAGAAAGTTTAAAGATCAGGCTGGTTCTGGAATAGAAGATTGAGTGGGCATATTATTAACCTAAATGGAATTAAGTTTCTGTTTCAATAAAGATTCCCATTAAAGCTGAAAGCAATACAGCTACAGCAATGCAGCCATAACCACCCACCGCCTGTAGAAAGATACACTTAAATTACACCTGGCTATACACTCCATTATCACTTTGCAAAAGGCAGTAACTTGAGGTGGACCTCTGTGGCCACAGTGTCCTTCAGGTGACAGCTTCAAAGGAATCCTGGCTTGAATGCAATCGATACTGGGAACCTACGTTACTCGTGTATCAGCACACGACAAGAGGCTGACAATAATTAATGAACTACTTATGATAGGCTCTTTTCATCATATAATATACAACTTATTGACTGTTTTGTAGTTTTGTATTTGTTTGCCAACTATATAGTATGGTAACCATATTTCATTTCCAAGCATGTCCATCTGAAAGGGTAAATAAGCATCTCCACCCTCCTAGGACCTGCCACACCGGGGCAAGCAGCAAACCAAGAGTCTTTGTCTCATCTGCCTGTTTCCAGTTGAATTAAAATGTTTATTTTTCTCTTTTAAATGACTTAGGAAGGAGGTCACACACTGGTAGCCTGTAGGTTGCATCTAGCTCTCAGATATGTTTCGTATGAGAAGCAAGGTTTTATTTTTCCTTAAAAGAATTCACTAACTGCCTTTAAAGTAAAAAATGAACATAAACGTCTGATCACCCTGGGTCTGGACAATCAGGACTGAGTGGAGACTGCCTCTGTTTTGATGGGGCAAGTGTTCTCCCGTTGACCTCTTTCAGACCGAACACTTTCTTAATTTATACCCTGAAACTTCTCTCATTTTCATCACCTGCCTGGCCGCTAACTTAGGAGTGTAGTCTGGTCTGAAGAGTCACCAGCAGGCCACAGTTGTTGTCCCCGCTGCACTGGAAACTGCTGGGCACCTAACATCATAATGTTAAGCCTTTATTACATATAAGGGAACAAGGTACAAGAAAGTGAAAGGCCATTCTGAGGTCATTAGTCCAGGGTTCTTTCTCATGCACTGGTGGTAAAGACCCTGAATGCAGGGCACAGACAAAAGTGCTTTCATTGTTCAGAGTCAAGGAAGTCAACAGGAAGTGAAGGGGCAGATGGTGGGATGTCTCTCAGGTAGGGTGCCTCTCTGGTTACCAGATATGCCTACAGGGCAATCCTTTTTCCTCAGAAAAACATTATCACACCACTTCCCAGTTCTTCCACACCTGTTACTTTAGATCCAGTCAAGAGATTCTAAGAATCCCTCGGAGCCTCCAGGCTGGCTCTGGCTTGAAGAACCTCTGTCCAAATCAGAGAGCCAAGGAGACTGACACATCCTAAACCCCGTCATTTAGTTGGGAAGTCTCCCTGATAACTTCAGAGATATCACAAAACCCCAGTGCCTGCCAGTGGATTTGAATCTGCTCAACTCCCAGCACATAAAAATGACATCAACAGATTTAATGGATATAGGAATCACCTGCGGATCTTACAAAAGTATCAATTCTGATTCAGAAGGTCTGGGGAGGGGCATGAGACTCTGCATGTCTAACAAACTCCCAGGCAAGGCCAATGCTGCTGGGCCCAGGACCACACTTTCAGTAGAGGTGGGCTCTGGGAAACTTCTTCTATTACTGCTCATGGCCATGTCTTGCTCTTCTTTCTGAAGATCTTGCCTATTTTCTCCACATTGTTCTTCTTTATTTCCCATCCTTTTCTTCTCTCCATCCATTCTTCTTCTTGGCCAACTCATTATTCCTACCAGCCATCCCTACCAATTCCCAGCCCTCCTCCATTCAAAGATAAAGACACTTCTGTTCTTTTTTCCTCAGAATCATCTCCCTTCCTCCTTTCCTCAGTAGTGCCAGAAAAATAAAGGTCACATGCCAAGCACTGTTCCAAGTGTGTTGCCTATGTTGTTTAATTGTCACAACAGTCCTACCAAGTATATATTGTTATTGTCATTTTAGAAATGAGAAAATTGAGACTTGGGCAGTTAAACCTTTTCTTCAATTAAGAAGTAATGAGTTGAGATTAGAATTTGGATCTAATGCCAAAATCTAGAGTCTTTACACTACATTATGTTCATACAAGGTAAAATGGCCTGGAAGTCAGCTGGTAGGGGTGAATTGAAAAAAAGAAGAAAAAGAAGAAGAAGTACCCCTTGCATCACTCCAGTTGTGCATCCTATGTAGTTCTGAACCCTTCTGAAGCAGATGCCCTGTGGGTCAGCTTGGCACATTGATAATAAGAACTACTTTAGGAATGCCCAGATTAGCTGGGGTGGGGCAGAGTTCCAAATAGCAGAGTATTAAAACCCTAACTTGCCAATATGCCCAAGTTTTCGATGTAACTCTTTAATTAGGCCCATAACTGTACATATAGAGCCTATTACCAAAAAAAAGAGAGTCCTGCCATTAGCCAATCATGCAACCAACCACATAGAGTCTGAAGGATAGTGCCAAGTTTTCCATAAGTCCACAGAGAGTCCTCCTTGGATGTGCAGCCAGTTCCCTTCTCTCTCTCTCTCTCATTTCTCTTCCTTGACATCACCTCTAGCACACCCTTAGTCTGATTTATTCTCTACTCTGTCCTCAAGATCCTGAGTATTCTGTCTTCCAACCTGAGACTTTGTACCTGATCTTAAAACCTTTGTATCTTTCAGATTCCTCAAATTACAGCACACAGAAGACAGACAGATACTGCTTGTGCTGGCTAGCTTCCTCCCTTGGTTTTTATTAGGTATACCCAAAAAACTAAAATGAAATAAAATTCTTTTTAAAATTCTTCCCAAAGATTCCACAAGATATGTGGAGAGGAAAAAAGACAAGGAGTAGAGATGAGGAAAATTCTATCTTGACAGAAAAATGTTAAAAATGTCGCCCTGATTGGTGTGGCTCAGTTGGTTGGGCGTCATCCCACAAAGTGAAAGGTTGCAGGCTTGATTCCTGGTCAGGACACATGCCTGGGTTGCAGGTTTGGTCTCTGGTAGGAGCATGTGTGAGAGGCAACCAGTCAATGTTTCTCTCTCACATCAATGTTCTCTCCCTCTTGAAAGAAAGAAAGAAAGAAAGAAAGAAAGAAAGAAAGAAAGAAAGAAAGAAAGAAAGAAAGAAAGAGAAAGAAAGAAAGAGAGAAAGAAAGAAACATTTACTCAAAGAGGGAAAGTCAGAATTTTAAAACGTGGGAACACAGAATGGACAGGGAAATTGGGGGCAGTGCGGCGTAGGCCAAGGGGCCCTGGCCCAGGTGTCATGAGATTTGGGCTCTAAATCCATGTTTGCCACTAACCTGCTACACAACCTGGAATAAGCTACCTCATTTTTCTCAACCCCAGTTTCTTCTCCTTTAAAGTGAGAGATCTGGATTGAATGATTACTAAAATTCCTCTGATCTCTTTTTACTGTCTTCCCTAGAACCTAAAATAAAATGAACCAGAAAGGTTTTATGAAGTAATGTTGCATCTAACTAGAAATTTAGATACAAATTAGGTTGAGTCAGTGCATGAAAACAGGAAGGTAAAAAAACAGTGATGAATAATGATAAGAATATTGGACTAAAAATTAAACAAAGGCAAAAATACTGATCATATAGGTTTTCTTTTCAAAGAGACTTAAAATTATCTACCAAGTGGCCACCCACAATCCACAATTATCAGTTAATTGTAAAATATATAATTGGAGCAAAACATGTTCCATTTTGTAGTATATTGCCATTTAAAAGTTGTTTTCCAATAATAACATTGAATTAAAAAGTCAACCACCAACATTTTTATTCTTAACAATGGTAGGTAGATCAGAAATCAAATTAGGTCAACATGAATAACTTCCTTCCTGGCAGGTTATAGAATTTGATTACATGGTATATTCCATCTTTAAAGTTAACATGTAATTATGTTTTCTTCGTGTACACTCCTCTGCTCCTGAATGTTTCAAACTGAAAAAGTCAAAAACAAAGCCTACCTTTGGCTGCCTCCCCCTCCAAGCACTTACCAGGCCAGAAGAGACTGCTGCTGGGGCGTAACCCCACACTGGACTCTGAGTGCATGTTTCAGGGGAGGCCCACCCGCAGTAATATAAGGGAAAAGATGACAGCTCTCCATTTGAGAGTCATGTGGATCAATAAAAATATTCCAGTCACTCTGCATGGAAAGTATCTTCCTCAGTCCTATCTGTATCTGGCTCTTAGAAACCTGACCTCCCCTAAAAGGTAATCACTTATCTTCTGTGAATTTTCCGTCATTGGCCCAAACCATTTGTACAGAAGGATGCCTTAGCCACTCTACTCAGGGGGCACGTGGGCCAAAAGGAACATTTTCTGAGATGATGCACTGGTTTAAGGTTCGTCCCACCCTGGCTGGATGGTTCTGTTGGTTGGAGCATTGTCCCACACACCAAAAGGTTGTGGGTTTGATCCCCAGTTGGTGCGTGTATGGGAGGCAACCAATTGATGTCTCTCTCTCACATCAATGTTTCTCTCTCTCCTGTCTTCCCTCTCTCTAAAATCAATAAACATATTTTTGGGCAATAATTAAAAAAAAAGATTTATTTCATCTTTCTCTGTAGCCCTATCCTGGCCTCAGGTACCAATGGTCTCTATGCCAAAAATCACAATTGAAAAAAATACTTTGATTCTTTGTCCTGGATTCCCCAGGCCTGACTTTCATTTACCATTGAGAGAATTCTTTATTCAAAATCAGTTATTACTTTAGAAAATTCGAGTCTCACCATTTTGTACCCATAATGTTCCCAGATAAGGGAAATGAAAGGCAACAGAAGTCTGGAAAGTCAAAATCCTTCAGTAGATCAAAAGACAAATTTGAGGGAAAATCTGACCTCTCGCCATCCTCCACTAGCTACTCGAATCTATTTATACATTTTTATTTCTTTATTTATATATTTGTATCTTCAGCAAGAACAGTAATAAAACATGGCTGAAGACGTGGGTTACAGATTGACCCGAGCCATTCAGTAACCAAATGTGACCATTCAGCAACGATTGGTTCCTGCGGTGAACAGCTGGGTTCAGGAGCAGGTGGCACCTCCGTGTCCTTGTCCTGCACCACCTCACCCCCAGAAAGTTAGTTACGATGAAGCTAGTGTGGGGACAATTTCTGCCACACATAGGAAACTTTATTCAGCAAGCAAACATGAAACCCATCATCGAACCCTTCCTTTAACCCTGGTCAAGTCCCCACGTTCAGATGCTAAGAAGCACCTTACGTGAGAAGAAGGAATCACCCCAATATTCTGACAGCAGCCAGTTGGGCTTGTGGAAGGAGGCAGGGCCCGATGGTTTCTTACACCTGGGGTACTGCCCCAATGTGTAAGGTTCATGGGCTTGCGAGAAAAGTCCACTTCCCGTGCAAGGATAGCAGGAACCAGTGTGTCTTCTATCCACATTCATAGCTTGAAGATTGTTTAGGCCAGCAACAGCAAAAGTCTGTCTTTCTTCAGTTACGATAACTGACGTACCCTCTGGAATAGATTTCTATAATAATATTTACAATGCTTGCTTAACCACTTCTACATAGTGGTTTCCTGATTAGTTTCCTTCGAATGCTACCCATGATCCCTAGAGTGAAGATTAGTGTTAACGTGCATATATGTACATCAGATTATTTACAATAATTATTTTATTTTATTTTTTAAAGATTTTATTTACTTAGTTTTAGAGAGAGAGGAAAGGAAGGAAAAAGTGAGAGAAACATCAATGGGTTGCCTCTCATAAGCATTCCACTGGGAACCAAACCTGCAACCCAGGCACGTGCCCTGAGCAGGAATCAAGACAATAACTTTTCACTTTGAGGGACACAAGTCAGGACTACAATGAGTTATTTTAAATTAGCAAAGAGACAACTTTCCGACATATCCTACCTGCAAATTTGACATCTGAAATCCCTCTACCACCCCCATCCATCATATTGCTGGCGACATTATGGAAATATGCAAATAAAATAATACCATTCTTTTTAGTTTGCATCTCAGCTCCGCGTCCAATCATTACAGAAAATACATTTGAATAGAGTACAGAGAAAGGGAAGCACATGAAAACAAGGTGAGAAAAGAAATGACCTGGGGACCTAGGGAGTTGTTTTCACTTAATTAAATGGTCTTAGCAACGCAGAGTTTGCTAAAAAAGACAGCAAGAGGTGGGGCAGAGGAAAGGATGGGAGGAAAAGGGCCTTCTTCTCCACATGCAACCTCTCTGCAAAAGGATCCCAAGTCACTTCATAGAGGAGGGATTCCCTTTCTGTGCTTTGCAAGGTAGACACTGAGCTTAGTAACAGCAGCTCACGGAGCCATCACTCAGGTGAAGCACAGAGTGAATGGGGCCATTGAGCAGACACTTCCCTCACTGCTCATCAAAGGGGAAAATCCAGTTCTTTACCAGACTCCTTTACCTTCGCAGACAACTAAGGCCACTGTTCACTGGGGCAGGACAATGACTCACTTGATCAGCAACCTGCCACGTCATCAGTCATGATAATCCATGTGTCGTCTCCTTTTACTCGCTGTTGACTTTTGCTTTGGACAAGTTACTAGATTAAAAGAGCAGCATAGTTTTATTTGGCAAAACATTTAGGAACACATTCAGTACTATCCCCTACTATTTTAGTCATCAGTTTTTAGTACTGAGCTTCCATGAATAAGTAGAGAGTAGTAGAATAGGAAGAGTAATGGGACAGAAAAGAGACTTGGGTTTTTGTCCAGCTCTACTACCATCGAATGTCCAGAAGACTGGCCCCTTCTGTGAATTGAGACCAGGCCAGATAACCTCTAAGGTCTCTTTGGGGTGTAGCATTCACTCCTTTAACAATTATTATTATTGAGCACCTCCTACACATGGAGCACTGTTCTAGGCTATATCTTGAGGATGTAATAGTGAATAAGATAGACAAAGTCCTTATTTTACGGAGACAAGAAGTAATAAATAAATACACCATATGTCACATTCTGTGGTAACTGCAATGGAGGGAAATGAAGTGGAGTAAGGGGGCTACTGTATGTACAGTGGTAAAGGAAGGCTTTACTAGTGAAGGGGACATTTAAGCAGAGTCCAGGAGCTCAGAGAGTCAACCATGTGTTTATTGAGATAAGGACTATTCTATCAGAGGGAAAAACAAGTGCAAAGACCCTGAGGTAAGAATGTACTCGGCATGATCAGAGCACAGCCAGGCAGCCAGTGTGGCTGGAGTTGTGTGAACAGGGGAGATTGATGGGGTGGGCCAGAGGGGTTGGGATTAGGGTGCATGAAGAGTTTGTGGCCACGTAAAGTCTTTGGTCTGTACTCTGGGAAACTTGGGCAATCTGGTCCAAGTCATCCTTATCTCTGGCCTGTTTCTAGACTTTCAACCTTATAGTCAGCAGCTAGAGAGATTCTGTTTCAATTTGTCAAAACATAGCAGTTCTCAAGTTAAAAATTTCCCAATGATTTCCCAAGTTCCACTCCCCTTCCTTGGCTTCCACAAAACCAGTCCGTGGTGCCAAAACAGTTGGGGAATGTTGTTCTAGGAGGTAAGAGTGGCTTCTGGCCAATAACCAACCAAAAACTGAAGCTCTCAGCTCTGAAACCACAAGGAACTATATGCCGCCAACAGCCATGTGATTGGGGAAACAAATCCTTTCCCTGGGCATAGGACTGGTTTTGGCTTATGTATGAAGCGGTGCAGAAGTGTTATGGAATTAATATCCCCAGAAGCAATCTTTAGCCAGTGAGATTTGAAGTTGGTGGACAAATACCCCAGCTTCTTTAGCTCTGGGTGGGACAAATCTAGAGAATGTGACAAAGATCTAGGGACAAATAGACCAAGGGAACAGAAGAGACAGTGTCCAGGCAGAGGCACACTTGAATGGGCAGTTGATTGTGACAAAGTTGGCACTGATGAGTACAAAAAGGGTGGACACTTTTTTAAAAAATGCTGTTAGTTGGGCTACTTATAGGCAAAAGTGAAACTTGACCCCATCTCACTCCACACACAAAAATCAATTCCACATGGATTGAAGATCTAAATTTGAAAATGAAAACAATAACGATTCTTGATGATAACATAAGAGAATAACTTTATATCTTTGGAGTTGGCAAAGATTTCTTAATTACAAATTGTAAAGCACTAACTATAAAGGAAAATACTGACTAGTTGGACAACATAAAATTAGGACTGTCTCTTCATCAAGACACCACTAAGAAAACCTACCATAGAGATGCAGAAATTATTTATGAGGTATCTAACAACAAGCTGGTATCCAAGCTATATAAAGTTCTACAAATAAGTAAGTAAAAACTGAAAACACAATAGAAAAAGGGGCAAAACTCTTGAGTAGGCACTTCACAAAGCAGAAATTAAAATGTTTGAAAATATGTAAAAAAATGCCCTGGCTGGTGTAGCTCAGTGGATTGAGGGCGGGCTGCGAACCAAAGCATCACAGGTTCGATTCCCAGTCAGGGCACATGCTTGGGTTGCAGGCCATGGCCCCCAGCAACCGCACATTGATGTTTCTCTCTCTCTTTCTCTTTCTCTCTCCCTTCCCTCTCTAAAAATAAATAAATAAAATCTAAAAAAAAAAGAGTGAAATCTTACATTTAAAAAAAGAAAGAAAATATGTAAAAAAAAGCCACTTTAACCTCATTGGTCATCAAGTAAGTACACATAAGACATCACTATGTAGCCACCAAAGGACTAAAATTGTAAAAGATGTAAAACACTGACTGTTAGCTAGGATGTGGAACAATAGGTCCAACCACCTCAAGAAACCGGCAGTATCTGCTATAGCTGAAAAGATACACACACTGTGATACAACAGTCTCACTGCAAGGTATAAACCTAAGAGGAATCAGTGTATTTGGTCATTCTTTTGGTCACCAAGACATGTGCAAGTATGATCTTAGCAGGATTATTTTCAATAGCCAGAAGAAGAAGGAGGAGGAGTAGGAGGAGGGGGAGGGGGAGGGGGAGGAGGAGGGAAGGAGGAAGAAGAAAGCAACACGTGTCCATTAATAGCAGAATGGATAAAATTGTTCTGTTCGTACAATGGAATATTACTTAGCACTGAAAATGGACAAATACCATAGGCACTGAAGGGTCCACAAGTACAAAGCAGAGCAAAAGAAGACTTTGAGGGAGAGGAAAGGGAGTGAAACAAAGAACCTCAACTTTATCTAAAAAGTTTTTGTCCTCACTATATAAAACTATGTCTGAAACAAAATTAAAAATTGCCAACATTTGTTAATTCTGGAAAATAGGAACACAAATGCTTGTTACATTAATCTTTGTACTTTCTACCATTAAAAAAAAGTACTCTTTTCAAAAAACAAAACCAAGCCAATATGTGGTATATGAGCAGAAGCAGTGAGAATGTCTACCAAGGCCTATTTTTCCTCTCTGCTAAAGCCCTTATTTTTTATACCACACAGTTTAATACCTAATTTCTGATGTGTTTTGCCTCACTGGTGAATTGCTTCACATACATTATTTTTGCAACCCAAACTAGATTGTAAATTCAAGTCATAGACTGAGTTACATTTCTCCAGTATTTCCCCAGGGTTCTTTGTATAGTGAAAGACATGTCTTAAAATAATCATTAAGTACTTGAGTGACTTATAAATTGATTGGCAAAGGTAAATTTGGTAATCTCGGGCAAAACGTGTATTTAAGTCTCCATGCCACATTTTTACCATTTACATGATTTTTTTCCTGTGTCCTTTTACATCCATCTCTATATTTCCCTAAGGCTTTGCTTTAACAGGCATCAGAATAATATTTATTGAACAATAAATTAATTTTAGGGGGAATTCACACACAAACTTAGATATTTTCCCATCTGATAGGCATAAAACACTTTAAGCTACATCTCTTCCACTGGCTATGGAGAGTGGGTAAATGCCAACTTCTCCATAGAAATAACACTTTAAAGTGTTGTTAGTTATTTACACCATACTGTGAACAAAGAAATGGAAATTAAGTCCTGAGAGGAATAATTTTGAGCCCTTGGAATCTGACAGAGGACAATTGTCAGAGACCAGAGCAGGAAACTTGAAGATATCGAAGAATAAAACTAGCTCTTTTGCAATTTGCCTAAAGCTCCGGAATGTTGGTAAACGAAATAATAAACTTAAGCAACTGAATTTACTCTCATTGTTTGCATTATTCTACAGGATTGATCTGAAAAGCAGCCAATCAATCATCACTAAAGCTCTTTCCCATCCGCAGGTTTGCTGGGGGTTCTGCACTCAGAGCCTTGACTCTGGGAGTATTTGTCCTGCACCTACAGGACCTGCTGTAATGGTGCCTGACTTGCTTCCTTCTTGTTCAGCCTTTTCGGGGCTGGGGCTGGGAGCTACCAGGCAGAGAGAAGGCAGAGTCAAGAGAGCCTTTGAGGTTGCATGCTGAGCCTCTGCCAAATCCTTGGAAAGCTTGTATGAAAGGATGTGGCAATTTGGCCACATCCACCTGGCCACATCCATCCTGGCCACCTCCACCCATGACAGTCCCCTGGCAGCAGCTCCAGCTCGGCTCCTGAGTGCAAGGTTCAGGCACTGTATGGATGGTGTAGGATTGTTAAGGATCTGGAGAAATATGGGTCTGTCTTGACACAAGAAGCTTCACCAATTTGGACAAGAAACACAAAAACCACAGGATCCTCAAAGCTGGTATGCAGTATTTGGGGAACTCATAAACAAGATAACCCCAAGAATGTAGATTCTGTGTCACCCCCCCACACTTTAAAGTACATATATATGAGTTACCTTCTTTTTTAATCAAGAGTGAATTACCTATATTCCTGCCAAAAATTGTTTAACTTTTAACTAATCCTGAGGAAATGATAAGGCAAATCCAAAAGGGGAGAGTAAATAAGGGTATTCTACAAATTAACAGCTTGAATGATACCAGTTGCCTGCCCAGGTCCTGGAGTGAGGGAGGGTGGCAGGAAATGCCCAAGGCAGCAGGGATGGGGGAAAGCCACACTGCAAAGACAGATCTCACTGGCTCCAGGCAGGGGCGCCCCTGGAGGAGGCCTTGCACAACCAGCTGCAGTGGTTAGCAGTGGCCCGGTGGCGTGGAAAGCTGCAGAGGGGTGAATGTGGTGCTGGCCCATCACAGAATCCAGGGAACCGGAAGCCAGAGAGAGTGGTCTGCCTAGCAGCCTTGTGCTCCAAAGGACAGACAAGGATGGAGCAGCATTTCCAGGCATGGTTTTGGGTTTTAGTCTTTTGGGCGGTGCTTTGTGGAAGAAAGGAGCCTGTAGCTGCAGAGTCTCCTGTTCTCCCAAATTATGCAACATCTTAATAAAGACCTTTCTCCTTCCCCACCAAACTTGGTCTTCAGAATATGCTTGTGTTTGGTGGTGGGCAGCCAAACCCCACTTTTGTTTGGTAACATGAACTCTTTAAAAATGCCATTGTTATGAAAAATAATGACTGTTCTAGATGAATGAAGAGAGAGGTGACAACTAAATGGCATGTACAACTGTTGATGATCCTGGCTCAGGAGAAACATGTACAAAGGACTTTATTAATTGCATAAATTTGAACTTGAACTGTATATTAAATATTAACATTTCAATGATGCTAACCCTTCTGAGTTAACAGTGTACTGATTGTATTATTGTTATGTAGGAATATATGGAGTATGAATCTCTTAAGAGATACACACTGAAGACAGTGGGGGTGTGTCTGCACCTTACTCTCAACCTCTCTGGGCCTGTTTTCCCATCTGCCAAGTAGGGAATATGATTCCCACTTTACAGGCTTGGTGAGGATTAAATGTGGGGATAGACTGTGTGAGTGGATGGTGTATATCACTGGGACTTTGCTGTTGGTGAATACAGGACAGGCAGAGAGAGCTTCCTTTTTAGCCAGTTTTAGGTGTAGTCTCTTCCACAGTTTCTAGAACCACCCTGCCTCCCCTCCCCGCCACTTTTCTAGCTGGAGTGTGACATTTCAAAGTATGTAGGTCTGGACTCTGGTCTTGGCCTGGGGGAGTTGTGAATCCCATCCATAGCTATATAAAAAGGGGTGTTGGCTTTAGTTCTAAGGAAGACCTCTTTCTCCTTACCTACCTAAAGTGAGAAGTTGAAATTTTTTCCTGCACATCTCAGCGTCCAGCTTCCACATTCATGATCCTAAACAATGAGCTTTTGTTCAATTATAACTCATTTTGGTCTAGGGAAATTCAAAAGCCTTTTGAGTTTGCAAATCAGATGAAGGAAAACTAGAACCTCTGTGGACCTTGCTGACTGATGTCACAAAAGAGACAACCCTGCCTTTCTTGCCACTTCCCTCCGAGTCACATGCAGGGGCAAAGTCAACTCAGCCAGCATTTAGTGGGCATCTACCGCATGGCTGGGGTGTGCCAGTACTACTGGGCACAAGGAAATGGATACCAATGGATACTGTCTGCCCTCAAAGAGCCTTCAGGAGGAGGAGATCCAATCTACATAAACAGTACAACACAAAGCATCATTCATGGGAAAAACAAATAATTTAAAATCCCGAGTTGACTAGAACCATTTTCTAACATGATTGGCACTGCAATATGAATCTCGATGGAAAAATGCCAAAACCACTTTGACTCCCGGGGAATGCTATTGCCATCACTTTCTTTTTAGCAGTGTTGTGCCATGGACCCTTTGGCCATCTGGGTGAGCCTGTGGACCCCTCTCAGAATATATTTTTAAATGCAGAAACATTAAATACATATGAGTATGTGTTAATATGTCAATTATATTGAAATAAAGCTGTCAACATATTTTAAAAATCAGTTAATGCATTAAATAATGAGATCTAGCAGTGGGTCTGACAACTACCAACACTTTGAAGTAGTGAGAACATTAATGGTATTTGAGGTCAGACCTGACCTATCCTATATAGTCCCTGTAGGCACAGGGCTTAAGGGCCCACATAATTTCAGGGGGCCTAAAAATGTTTTGAATTTTTAAAATTCAAATAAAACATGAATTTTAGGTTGGATAAAATGTTTATTTGTGTGTGTGTGTGTGTGTGTCTATCTTTATACTGATGCTGTAGCGAAGTTTGATCTTAATGGAGCAAGGTACCCACAAAGGCACAGGTGCTAGAGACCATGAAAATCACAGTGCTGCAATACTGTGATTGAAGTTATACTGAAAATAACTGCAACAACTAACATGTGATATAAAATTGTCCATGACTGCTATTAGGGCTGAGTCACAGGTTCTGCTAATATTGCTGAGGTTTGCTGCCTACATTCATAACTGAAGGAAACACTAAATTGAGTGGAAGAGAGCCAGACCCCTAAAAGGGTTTGAAGGCCATGTTGCCCAGGAAAAGGGGGGCATAGACATGTGGGGGCCACCAGTACAGTCAGTTTTGGAAGGGCTGGGTCCAAAGCTGAATCTTGACATATTTGGGCAGGTGGAGAAGAAGGGAGGCAGCTGGGAAAAGCTGCATGAACAAGAATGCAAAATTGAATGCAAGGGTAGAAATGCATTCTATTTTACATTCTCTTAGGTTGCAAAAAATGCATCCTAATAGAGTGCAAAAATAGAAACAAGCACGTGCCCAGTGTCTGGGGGCGTCAGTGAGGTGATGGGCTGGGCTAGAATATATGGCAGAAGTTCACAGAAGTGGGAGGCAAAACTGAAGAAACAGCTTATGGAGAGCCTTGCAGACCAAAGAGAATCCGAACACCGACAGACAGTCACTGTGGGTTCCTCGGCAGTGGAACGGTGAGTAAGATCAATACTTAGAGAAAAGCCAATCCAAACCAAGCCAGCAATTTTAATGTTTTAAAAAGTTCAAATCTTATTTTAATTTTATTTCTTTTTTTGGCAAGGCTGGGACACAGAACCTGCAGATGAAGCAATTTCTCTTCAAATGCGTTATTGCCAAGTGAGGCTGGGCTGCCAGAGAGAATGCAACCTACAGTGTGAAAGGAACCAGCACATGCATTCTAATTGCTGGTGGAATGCGGCGTCTATGTGAAATTTGCTAAAGCCATGCCAAGGTTATTTCCCTTTCAGTGAGTTTGAGTTTCAACTGTGAGCTAGAAAATTTATTTTTCAACCATCACTGCAGAACCAGCTGGAAATAAGCCTCATTCATCCCATTTCTTGTACTTTCAAGCTTTCCTACAATTGGCCCCCTGTGGGAACCTTTGCCCTCTGAGAGCCCAGAGAGCCTCGGCCCTAGTTGGAGCAGCACAGCCCCGAGCTCCTCCCACGAGCCACCGCGCTCCTCAGCCTTGGCTTAGAACCCCACCAGCCAGGGACTTAGTTCACGTCAAGTTCAGCACATCCTGAGACCCTCTGAGGGTGGGGGCTGTCAGGACAGAAACAGTTTAAAGGTTATTCTCCCCATGCAATTTGCTCCACAGAGCAGATTAATTTCAGAATAGCAAGATCTATAAATTCAATAATTATTTAGACTGGGGGAAGTACCAGTAAATCAACTGCCACATAAAATAGATTTAAAAAATAGAGCCCAGAGAGAAATCTGGTAGGTTCCCTCCCCTCCCCCAGCCTCCCTCCCCACCCCAGCCAGCTATTCTAAACCAGCGTTTGCTTATGTGGGGGTCTAGACAATTCATGCCAAGATTGCCTCTGTGGTATGCAGATTGTTTTGAGCTAAAGGCAATTTTAGCTTCAGGTTCAAAGAGAACCCCCCCCTCCCTTTAACTACCTAGAAGAACTTAAATTAGAGGCCTTGCCCATAATAAGAAATTATCAGCACTAAACTTTTTGAACCACCTATATGGCAGGGGAAATTTTATTTACTAAACTTCTGTTCTTCCCTTCATCCTACAAGGACCCTTTGAAGCCTTCAAGGTGCATTACGTCATCTCTGACTCAGGATGTCTTATCCAGGGTCCAGCACAAATAATGCCCCTTTTTTATTATAAAATCTTTTATTATAAAATCATAAGCATGGAATTCTGTAGCATAACAGTATCGCACTGAAGCACACCTTATGCCATTTTAGGTGAACTGTTCAAATTAAAACTACAAATTACTACACCCATATTATTACTCCACCAACCACACCCAAGCAGGCCTTACTTCCGCTGGACCCTGTCTACCTCAATCCCCCTTTCTGGCTCTGAACTTCTCTTGGGGTCTCTGGGGTCTCTGGGGTCTCTGACTGTCTCACGTGTGTGAGGTTCCCATACGTAAGTATGTAGCAAATGTGGTTTTTTCCTCTTGGTAATCCATCTCATGTCTACTTGATCATTAGATCAGCCGGAAGGACCTTGAGAGCAGAGGAGATCTTGTCCCTCACCCACACACTTCACTGCAGTGATCCTTGGATCTCTCTTTCACCCCAATCTGTGTTGTCAGCTCCAGCCCCTATTTCAGCTGCAACCTTCAGTGGCTCTTGTGTGTCCTCTGTAAATCATTCAACGTGGGGGTGCAAGCCCTCTGTGAGCCAGCCCCACCGAAATTCCCTCCTCACACCCCATGCACCCGCTGCACACAGCAAACCCCTCACAGTTCCCCAAAGGGCCCATGTTCTCTTGGGCCTCAGGGTCTTGACACGTGCTGTTCCTCCTGCCTGGGATGCCTGCCACTGAGCCCTCCCACCTGACTCACTCAACCCTTCTCCAGAGCACAGCTCCTGTGCCATCGCTTTACAGTGTTCCCAACCACCATGCTTGGTGAGGTGCTTGACTATGCCTTGTCGCAGCTCCCATGGCTCTGCCTGACTATTATACTTACCTGTTTTCTCATCTTTTCCACACCAGGTTTGGTGGAAACTTGGCCCTTTCATCCTTGGACCACTAGCTCAGGTCCTTATTATCTCTTCCAGGTACTTTGGTAGCTACTTTCATAATAGGTCTTGCTGTTTCCAATAGGCCTCTCTCCCCTTGCACTGTCTCTATCTTCCCACCTCCTGAGTTTCAGTTCTAAAAAATTTAATTCCCTCTTTCTTTTCTTTAAAAAGTGCTCTATTATTCCCCATTGCCCCATCTCTGTGGCCCACAAGCACTCAAAGCCCTTGCTAACCTGACCTCAAACGTATCCTCCACGTTTTTCTTCCACCATGTTGAGCCGTACAGCCATGGCCAGGAGTTCCCCAGAGGGGTCACGGAATGTGTCTCCTCCCCTCTGGCTCATGGGATTTCCCGCTTCTCCATATCTGATAGGTAAATGCCAAGTGCACTGTTGCCAGTTCATGCCCTCAATGTCTAAGCCAGAATTCAGCCCTTCTCCAGGGTGTGGTAACTCAGTCCAGTTCTGCTCAGCTGCTCCTTTGTTAGAGGCTGAGCTCCTGACCAGAAGCCTCAGCTGCACCAGCAGGTAGCAGCTGGAATTTGCTGAGCTGTCTTTGTCCTTGTGCACTGAGCTTGAGGTGAACCCTGGATGCTGAACACACACACACACACACACACACACACGCGCGCACACATAACATTGATTCACAATACATCGTAACTTCCCTTAACAAGGGCGGGCAATCTGTCCTGAGCACAAGCCAAGCACTTCCTTTCTCATGTCACTGGGTGTCTGTCCTGCATCCCATCCAGAATGGTCAGGGCAGAGTCCTTGGAGCTCTGTTACATGCTCTATTACAACCCCTGTTGGCCCCAGGGCATGGCTGACCCAGGTCCACTAAAGGTAGCCTTCATGGACACTTCTTTCTAGGGTGGTTTCTTAGTCCATTCGGGCTGCTGTAACAAAACACTGTAGACCGGGTGGCTTACACAGGTGGCTTACAGTAGTGCACATTCAGTTCCAGACCACCACGACAAAGTGAGTACTGCAATAAAGTTGAGTGGTAATCTTTTTGCTGGCGGTGGGTCTTGCCTTCCGTGTATAAAAAAACACATTTGTGAAGTGCAATAATGCAAAGCACAGTAAAACAAAGTATACCTATGAACAGCAAAAATGCTATTGTTCACAGAGCCCGGAAGTCCAAGGTCAGGGTGCCAGCATGGTCGGGTTCTGGGGAGGGCCCTCTTCCGGGCTACAGACTGTTGTCTTCTCATTGTGTCCTCACATGGCAGGAGTGGTGAGGGAGCTTTCTTGGGCCTATTTTCTAAGGGCTCCACCCTCGTGACCTGATCACCACACAGAGGCCTCACAGTAGCATCTCTTAATCCAGCTCTACTTAGGAGAAGCCGACAATCATCTAGCTTCTTCCTATTCTCTACCTCACAGGTGAGCTCAGTACTTCCAGCTTCACTGCCCTTCCAAGAAAGCTGCCGGGGCGGATGAGCCTAGCATGCTGTCCAGGGCCACGTCCCAGTCCTTCAGTCTACAGAGCAGAATAAACTCTGGCACCACGCAGGGAATGTCATGGAGCCTCGAGCACTCTCCTTGACAGAAGGCATTTCTAAAAATCAATAAATGGAAGTATTGCAAAATATATTCTTCTAGTACAACTAAATGTTCCTGTCATGCTGGAGGCCTGGGGATTTCCTCACGATGTCTCTGTGGATCCATTTGCGTACTTACACCTGGAGGCCTTAGTAATAGATTATTTGAACTGGTTTGGAGTCTAGATGCCCATTATTGGAAGATCACACTTTTAAAAAAGTTTAGGTGGATGTTTTACTATTAAAGAAAATGCTGATATATTATCATCCATTATTTACTCCAAGGAACTCAATAGGTGTGATAACCAAGTTGGCTTAGAAGCTTTCAACTCTCTGCTATGCAAACAACGTTGCAGTGAACTTCATGAACAGAGACAAATTCACAGAGGCTGATAAAGCCTAAGCTTTATGGCTTCTTGCGTACACAAGGCCTATCCAAAGCTTTGTACCCAATGTAACATACATAATTTGTACTCCTTTTCTTAAATAGGGTTCTCCAAATTACATAAATTTCAAGCCCCATAAGTCCTCGATCAACCCTTGCTTCTACATGTCCCTTTAAAGGAGCTGTGTGAGAATTTTTAAAGGACCTATGCCGTGAATGGAATGGTTGGGCCATAAGACATTCACATGCTTCATATAATAGCTGGTGTCGGATAATTAATTCTTCAACCTGTGCTCTCACCAGCAGCCAAAGGCATCTTTATCCCCATGTCCCTGCCAGCACTATCCAGCTGGCATTGTCCAGCTTTCTAACCTTACCAAGCTAATAGCTGTAAGCCTTACAGCCTATCACGCCCTTAGAATGTAAGGCGATCTCTCATCATTGCTTTAATTTGCATTTCTCTGATTACTAACAAGCAGTTTCTTTCATATCCTTGTAAGTCTTTTCAGTTTCCTCTTTTGTAAGTTGTCTATTTATATATTTAACCTATTTTTCTTTTGGTGTACTAACTTCTCTTGTTGGATTTCAGAAGTCCTTTGTATATTTTAGATGTCCATCCTTTGTCATTGTAAATTTTAGACACTGTAAATCTTGTTTCCCAATCTGCCATCTATCTCAGATTCAACTCAATTGTGGTGTCACTTGTTAACGGAAACCCTTCATTTTGATGTAATCAGATCTACCATTCTTACCCTGTGGTTTTCACTTTTGAAGTCTGGTTTAAGCAATTTTTACCCGTCCCAGGTTACAATGCTTTTCTTCTGTTAACTTTACAGTTTTACCTTGAGTATTTAGGTCTCTAATCTGTTGGAAATCTCCTTTGTGTGGGGGGTTCAATAGGGATCCAATTTTTTCTCCATCCTTTCTCTGTCTCTTTTCCCATTATCTTCATAAGAACCCATCCTTCCCCTGTTGATCTGTGGTGCTAATTCTATGGTGGATGAAGCGCACATCTAAACACAGGGCTGCCTAGAGCTCTCAGTTCCACTCCACTGCCACATTAAAAACAACTGTGTAGGTGTCTCAGTATCTGGTAGGTAATTTCCCCTCCTTTCATTCTTCCATTTCAAGAATAGCTATCTGTGGAACTTATTTTTCCCTATACATTTTAGAATAAATATATCATTTGTAAAAAAAATACAGCTAGAATCTTTATAAATTTATAAATTAATTGGGGGGATATTTGACATCTTTATACTTGAAGTCATGCAATCCAAGACCCGCTGTGCCTGAGGAGAGAGCCCTGTGAGAAGAGAGTAAAACAGATGCTGATGGATGTCTTTGAGAGGCCTCCAAACCCTGTCCTCACCAATGTCCTTATTATTGGAGTCTGGGGAGGCGGAGCAATAAACACCCCATGTTGGGCAGGAAGGACCAAGGAACAGAGGGCACTAGGCTTCATTTCCTGCGGAGTGGGCCCAGAGGCTCCACCAGCCCCCACCTAGCATGGCACCAGCAATGACTGAGCAAGGGGCTGAAGGAATGACTCAGTGGCCTCTACTCCTCAGCAAGGGTAAAGCAGCCAAGTGTGCCCAGGCAGCCAAGCACTGCAGGCTTCAAGACTGAGACTGGGATCAGGAGAATGCAAATATGAGAGCCTGCTGACTGGAGCCCGTGGTAAGATTGGGGACACAAAGAGGAGGTGCCAACCCCCTGACTATGAGAACAAGACAGGATGAATTCCAGCTGAGTGGATGCCAGTGGAGGCCTGAGGATCGTGTTGAGACAGAAACTTCTCCCACCAATGCTTTGGTGCTGCATGCCTCTCTCCTTCTGCACAAGAACTAGATGACAAGGTGGCCCAGGGAGAAGGGACAATCCAGAAGTTAACTATGCACAGGAGTCTGAGTTTTAAACCAAAGTGATCTTGAACCTATAAGTTTAGTTTTGTGGAAATAAATACTTGCACTTTCTTCACCCCTGAGATACCAAATTATGGTGGTTATATAAAGTTCATATCCACTCTACAATTTTTTACTTTCTGCAGACTGGATTTCAGCAGTAGAAAAAAGTGTGGTAAGACAGGGCTGGGAGAATTAAACGAATAAATATGATACAACACCAATAAAGCTGGTAAAGAAATTGAGACATAAAGAAACCAAAAGTGTTGCTTCTCATCAAAGCGAATTAATGGCAGACAATTGTGGGTGATTGTATCATTTCCAGGGCTCATTCTGGCTCTGAATTTAAACAGTACCTTGAGGGGATTCTGGGATTACCCCCTGGGGCTATGGCCCTACTCTTGAAAACTCTGGTAGGTCTATGATGCTGAATTACAGAATGGGGAGCTTGTGGTTTGGCCTCCTATCTCTGGGGTGATGTCACTGCCCCAAGGGAATCACCCAGCATATCAGGGCTGGCTGAGTTTCCTGCCACTGCCAGGTGACGCCATGTCACAGACACAAGGCACAGCCTGTTGGGTGGTCAGCCATCCTGCAGCTGGTCTGGGAAGCATCCCTTGCTCTGTGGTAAGAGATGGGTGTGGCTTTTAAATATGCCTCCATGTGTGGATAAAAATACTCCCTAAGGAAAGGCAGATGCTGCTGCTAAGAAGACACACTCAATCTTACATGTTTCATTTCTGGCACTGAAGGAACTGAGAGTGTGCTGTGTGTGCAATCCCCCGGTTCCTCGAGCACAAGTAGTCGAGGAGCCCTTCTTCTGTCCCCTGACCAGCTCTAGAGAGCCTGGAGGAGTGGAGGCAGGCTTCTGCTCCTCTGAGGACAGCCTCATCCCACCACATCTTTGGGCAGCAGCCTCTGCCGCTGCCAAGGGGACCCTGTGCTCCCATGGCCTCTGGTTATGGGTCTGGGCAGGTTGCTCTTCCCAACCCTTCTTTTACAATAACGCCCTGGCTGCTGGTCAGCCTTTGCCACACTCCCTTGAATGGGGGTTCCAGAGCTTTGACTGCTTGGCTCTCACCACTCTGGGTGCTTGTCACAGAGCTGGCTCAGCCCCTCCTTTGGCCACCACTGCTCCACTGATCCTGTGCCATTGGGGACCCAAAGCTCTTCCAGGAGGCTCACCATCTTCCCTGAACTCGCCCTGGAAGGGAGTTCCCAGTCTTTTCCACCCTGGGGCTCCCACATTTATCTAAGGCATTGATTCTATACCCTGAATCCCCAGCACTCAGGTGGGTCAGGAGGCTGGGACCTCGACCCTGCATCCATGTCCTCATCCTGTTTTGGTGCAGCTTGAAAGATAAGGATAGCTCTTCCATTTTCTCATGGCCAAAAATAAATCAAAAGAAGAATATTTTATGATATGTGAAAGTTATATAGAATTCAAATTTTAGTGACCATAAAGTTTTGTTGGAACACAGCTGTACTCACCGATTTACGTGTTGCCTACAGCTGCTTTTGTGGTGTACCAGCAGATCTCAGTAGCTGTGCCAGTGGCTGGGAGGTCCACAAAACCTGAAATATTTACCATCTGGCCCTTTACCGTAAGCATTTGCTGACCGCAAACAAACCCTCCCTCTCCTTCCTCTCCTGATGCCCTTGTGTAGTGAAAGCGATCAGTGCTCTCAGGATGGTGGGGAAACGCAGACCCACAGCCACCAGAGTGGGGACCATTGTGTTAGGGGATCAATATGCATTTGTTTTTTGGTAAATAACTTTCAGCAGCTCAAGTTCAAAAGTTCTCTTCATAACCAAACTAATTTTTATATATCTTTGGGGGAAAAAGGTTACTGCTTTCTTATATCGAATTAACTTTTTTCAAAGTTTCGAAAGAGTGAATTGATAAATAACTTGCAAGCAGGAAGATGGTCCCAGACCAGTGCCAGTGCACTTTAGAGAACTGGACAACTGGAGCCACAAACTCAGGTACTAAAGATATGGAGGACTGTCCAAGACTCCAAGTAATGAACTCCTCTGTGTGTATTTATCAGTTTAACAAACTGGATTGAAAATGGGAATAAGAGCATTTACCTTCTTGAGGGAAATTTTTGAATCTGATTGAGGATTCATATTTTTAAAAATCAGCAATGTGTCTCTAATTTCATGAAATAGAAAAGGCTTAGGATAAGGCTTAGGAAATGCTAAAAAATATGGCCACTCTGTTCAGCTTTGAGAGAATCAAACTGAAGACATTACAATATAAGATAATAAATGTGTGGACTTATCTGTTCACTTGAGCTTTAAAAAATGCATTTCATTCATTTACCAAAAATCCATTACTCACAATGTGTTGTATTAGGGGTGAAAAGCTGCAGAGACACATGCTACCACCTCTGCACACAGAGCAAAGACAGTCAAATGGGAGTGTCTTCCTGGTCGTGAGGAGCAGATTCAGGCAGGCTAGCTCAGGAGGGGGAATTTTTTTTTTTTAACTAAACATGGAGCATTAATGGATCTTCCATAGGCAGCCAGAAATAGGCATTAGAGCGGCAGGCTCACAGCACTGGGTCTGGAGAGATATCTGCTTTGGGGAGACTCCAGGCTGTGGCAGGCATTACAGGCCATGCCCGCTGAACTAGCTCAGTCCCCTCTGAGCGTCTTCTTTCCCTTGGCCTGAAGCACTTCTCCATCACTTCTGCTTGCTCATCGTTTCATTATTTGTCATTTGACCCATGGAGCCTCAACTCTTACTTTTTTGTTTCTAAACATCCTACCAAGTCTTTTTTTAAAAGATTTCTCTGTCTAAATTTCCAAGAAATGGGTTTAACCCAGCTTTTCTGTGTTTATGTGTGCAGTGCCAGGTTATAAAATGAATTGCCAAACAGCCCATTGATTGGCTGCCTGTTGGTTAGGTACCCACCCTGAACCAATCAGCCCTAGGGATGGGGTTAGATGGGGCAAAGCATAACCACTTAAAGTTGCTCCTTCAGGTTTCCCCTGGCAGGATTAGTGGAAATGACAGATAATGTGAATAACTTGTTTATCATAGAGTAAGACGCGTATAAAATTAACCCTGTGCTGTGGTAAGACTAAGAGCCTAATTCACTGGGCAAACTTGGTAGCACAGATGGTGGGAAAAGAAAAGAACCCATAACCAGGTAGTATTAGGGCCGGGGAGCCTCTTGTCAGCAGGGCTCATTGTCCCAGGGGTAGCCAGGTGGCAATATCCGGAGCTGCTGGCAGCTTCCACTGTGCATTGTACCCAAAGGGGTTTGCGGAAGCCAGCCTGGCAGGATGGCATGGTTCCAGGTGATGGGATATACTGTACCGGGGTGGCTCTAGTCCTACATGGGAGCTAGACAGGATCTCTACACTGTCTGAAATTCAGAGCAAAGCACTATATTCCAGTGGGGAAATGGATTGCTAAGCAGATGCCAAGGAGAGAGACTCACTCTTACACGTGTCCATGTAGGGGAGAACATTGATAAAATGCAGCAGCCACAACACAAAGGAACAGTAGTGGTATGAATAACTTGAGACCTCCACCTGTAACACAGCTTAGGCTCCTGGCCACTGTGGAGCGGGTCAGCAGTGCAGGCATCTATGTCCAGAGTGGAGAGGCTAGAGAAGGTGGGAGCAGAGAGGAGTTTGTGAGGATCAGGGAAGCCATCACAGATGACTTTTCAGCTGACTTTGATATAAGTATTTCTCAGAAACAAAGGAAGGGAGATAAAGAACCTTCCTTGGTCAACAGAATCAAAACATCCTGGAACCTATCTGATATCTTTCCCTCGGGCTCAAAATTACCTACACAGCTAAGCAGGTTGAAAGGGAACCCAGAAGGTAAGTTACTCCCAGTTACAACCCCCAGACTGAGGTTCACCTGAGGAAGCTAACAGACCAAATCCCTCTGAGGGTTGCTAAGAACATGTGAGGAGGAAAGCTCTGTAGATTTCCAGAGAGGAGAGCCTCATGGGCATTTTAAATTGCTCTTTAAAAGCCTGAGCTACTTCTGTGACTTCCCATAGATCACATTAAAAAAATTACTCAGGTGATTGTTCCAAGTGCTTTAATTATTTTTTTGAGTCAATAACAGAAGCTTGGCTAATTAGCACAAAGAATGACAGAAATGGCTTCTGTTGGCAAAATTAGCAATCTGTTAATTAACATAAAAGACATTTAAAATGGGCTTCTACTGTTGAACTTAATGGCGTTCAAGACAAGCAAGATGACTAAAACATTAGGGACCATCTCTACTCTTACGTAGGCTGAGTACATTCTAGTCAGCCCCTCACAGGTCACCTTTCAGAGGCATGACTCAGACCCTGTCCTGTGTTTAACCACAAATTTCAATAATTCTGGGGCCCTGATGATAATGAAAATCTGGTCTTTGGAATATTGTCCTGTCACTTCCAAGAGAACCTTCCATACACAGTGTGGACAGAGCCTCTGAAAGGTCAGAGGCCTGGGACTTCACTGAGCTTATAGAGAACCAGCAGCTCGAGCATTTTGGGGTCTTCTTACTAATTACTACGTGTCGCAGCACTTGGTCTGAGACCTGATTTCATGATCACATCACTGTGGGCTGCAGGGAGACGAGATCAGTCAGATCCCACCATGTCTTGGCCAGGAAGAGGCAACCTCAGTGACAGAGCTGGTATGTTCCATGGAGGCCAGGCAGCACTCACCCATCTGTCCCTTCAGCAAATGTTTCTCACATAACTTCTGTCTGTCCGGCATGGCGTGGGCCAGACGCGATCCCCTCCCTCAGACAGCTGTCAGTCCAGGAGATGAGAGATCGAACAAGTAGTTACAGTCAGTGGTCATTGTCATGGCAGGGGGAGCCGAGGAGGCGTGGGGACAGGGAGCAGATAGAATATAAAGGACTGGGAGGTTAAGCAGTTCCTACTTTTTTTTTCTGGAAAAATTCGAGTGCTAGCGTTGACCCCACAGGCAACTGGATAAATGCCTGAGGGCACTGGCATGGCTCAACCCTTCCACAGAGTCTGCAGCTCAAGGACATTTTTGAGGTCTCGTGGTCATGCTCCTCCTATCAGTGTGGGGCCACCTGGGCACCTGCCCCCTCCTATTTTTATCCCAGAGGGCAGGAAGGTTCAAATCCACTTCACGCAGTGGACAGGTTTTCTCCCCAGAGACCACAGTGTGAAGAGGCTCAGTGGCTGGCCCAAGGGCATTTATTGAGTCAAGTGTAGAAATGGGAACAAAACTCAGTCACCTGACGCTGAGGGCAGCTCCCCTTCCCTTGACACATCACCTAACGGAGAAAATAATCTTCTGAAGTATCAAATAGCATTGGTCTTTTGATGAGTAAGTAAGCTGATGAGCAAATAATGAGAAAAGTGGGTGTTAAATTTCCTTTGACATAACCTCTTCAGAAAATGCAGCAATGGAAGCAAGTTAGAATGTGATTTCCGTTATTATAAAAGCAAAAATATTTTTAAATAGCCCAAACAGCTGATCAACATGCGAACTGGCTGTAACTGTCAGGCTAAAGAAGAGCAGAGAAAGAGTCAAATGTGTAATATGCCGGAGATCTCAGGCAAGCAGGATGGCTGCTCACGATTCTCGGTGTATATACAGGTGATCGAGTGGCCCTCCTGCATCCTCTTAGCTGTGGAGGGATAGGGGAGGTGTACTTTCAAAACACAGATCACTTGAGAGTGGTCCCACTTGAGACTTTGATAAGATGATTAATAACATACGCCTGATGGAATCACAGTTGCCTGATTTCTTGTTGACATGAAAGGAAACAGTACCTGCCTTTGGGACCAGAGGAGCTGTGGTTCGCTTTCCTCTGTGGCAAGGAAAGGGACCCAGGACATGCCTGGCCTGTGCACTAGGAACCCACCGTCCACTCACACCCACCTCTAAGGGAACTACAGAGGAATGGGCTTTTACATTTTAGGCTGTGAATTTTGTGAGAAGAATGAAATTGTCCACATAACTTCACATTCATTTTCTTTCAGTTGGAATTTCTATTCATTTCTTAAAGGATTGTGGCTTCTCTTGGCCTCAGTGACAATATAGTTTTCCCTCCAAATAGCTCTTCCCCACACAGCCCCTCATTGCCCTAGTGGCAGCGCCTAGGATTAGGTTTCTGCAAAACAACAAAAATGGAATGAGTTTCCTTAGTTACCCTCCTTCAATTTGAAAGAGAAAAAGAGGCTGGATGCAAAGGGTTTCCTTGGACCGTTTAATCCACTTATCATCTCTGTTCATTGAAACTCATCTGCGGGCTTCATTTTCTTGACCCAATCAAATACAATCTATCAGCTTCATTGAACACATAACATCCAGGCCCCCAGGCAATTTAAGATTCCAAAGCTCAGGCAGGACTGGCTTTGCTTCACTCCATTTTTGTTTCCTCATCTAAGAGATACTCAAGTGTTGATAGATGGGTCGTACCGGGAAAGGGGAAGGGAGAAAATATCACTGAAAGTTAGTAATACTTTCCCAGCTTCTCAAAGGTTTGTAACACAGGAACAAATCTCCCTAGATGTAACTACACAAAAAGCAAATTCTATTCATATGAAAAAAATGTTCCACTTGACAGGATAAATGCTTTGGTCTACTGCCAGTCAGTTCTGTGGAAGAGGCCAGAAGCAAGTTTACGGTGAGTGGAGAAGAGTAAGCTCACTGGAGATCTCTTACCTGACTCTAGATCCACACATCCATCTGCAGGCATCATCTTCCTCGATGCCTTCACACTCAAAGTGTCCAGAGCAGGACCCATTGTCTCCTCTGCCCTCTCCTCCTCCTGGTCACCAACAGTACGACCTATCTCAGTGAATGCCACCGTCTTCCTAGAGGGGGTAGAAGCTGGAAACCAAGGAATCTTCCTTGATGCCTCTCTCTCTCACTCTCTCCACTTGAAAGTTATTTAGTCCTGTTACTTCTGCCTCCTAAATCTCTCTCACATTTATCTACTTCTCTTCCTTCCCACCATCTGCCACTACCCTCGCCCAATTTACTAGCACTTCTTAGCTGGAACCCAGCTCCAGCCTCTTAATCAGGGCTCTGCCCCCTGCCTTGCCCTCCGTGTTTTCCACATGCAGGGAGAGTGATCCTTCCAAAATGCAGATCTGGTCCCCTCAGATCTTTCCTGCGTATGATCTTTCAGTGGCTCCCCACTCTGCAAATAATGGCCAAACAAGGCTTATCAAGACCTTCAGCGTTTGAACAAGTTTATCTCCTCAGATTATTGACTTGCCACTCCTACCCCCTCATACTCCATCCTTGAGCCTGCCTGGCACTTGTGGAGAGCAGGACCAGTAAAATGGCATTGCTCCAGTCAAGACAGGATAAAGTATATAAAGCAAAATAAAGTCACTCGGGTCAACCAAGATGGCTGCTAATCAGCCATGACAATTTGGTTCAACCTCAGACACATCTAGCAAGGAAGCCCGCCTAAGACATCTGCAAACGTGACCAGAACGGACATGTCTGCAGAGCAGGACCACCCACAGATATGTTCCTGGGGAAATTCCCCAGTTTCCATCAGGGGTGCCAAGACACTTAGCTAGAGACCCAGAAGGGTGGAGTGCCCCACGCTCAAGGGTATAACTGAGGCAGACTTCAGACCACTGCCGAGACAGTTGGGCCCCATGCACCAGAGTGCTGCTCCACACCACGTTCTCTCTTGGCATCTGCCTCTGAAGGCTCTGCTGCACTAGATGGAGACTGACCTATGAGACTGGTTCTTTGCACTGTGCAAGGCAGAGTCTTGCTGCTGGGCTCACTGTGCCATGGGATTTTCCTTGCAAGGTAGTGATGACTTCCTTTCCTACCGTGCTGTCTCTCAGACCTGTTGGCTGAGACACTGGGGCTCAGGTTCATTACCTGCCATTGACTGCTGTGTGTGTTACCTTCCTCCTAGATTGTTAGAGTGTGGGTAGAATACTAATTAATATATGTAGATGTTCCATCTTGAGTGAACCTGCATTCAATAAAAGCTAAATGAATAGCAACCCGGTTACCTTGTGTGACTCTTGTCTACTCCTTGGTGCCAGGTTGCTCTGTAGGCAGCTCACAGAGCAGTTGCCCGGCTGACTTACAGAAAATACTATAACACAACCCCTTCTCAAGGAGCCATTGAGGGAGCACTTAGGGAATCTCTGGGGGTGTTCATGACAATGCTGTCTCTCCTTTTGACCTTTGTATTCTATCCCTACCACTTGGAACACTCCCTACTCTCGATCCTCTTCAGCTGATTAATTGCTATTAATCTTCCAGATTGCAGAAGTCCTGTCTTAATATCACTATGTGCTCCAATAAAACAGTCTCTGTGTCCCATTTCAAAGCTCTTGCCTCACTTAGGAAAGCAAATGCCTATTTATTTTTTTAGCTGTATTCTCTACTATAAGGTATGCTCTTTATAAGATTCTCTAAAAGGCAAAACTGCAGTGACAAAAAGCAGACTGGTGATTGTCAGGGTTGCGGATCGGGGGAAGGGATTGACTATGAAGCAGTCAAGCAAATTCTTTGGGGTGAAGGATATGTTCTGTATCTCAATTGTAGTGGGGAGTGTATATGAACCTACGCATTTGTCTAAACACATCAAACTGTACACTTAAAATGAGCAAATTATTATATAGCAACTATGCCTCAATAAATCTGATTACAAAAAAAATAAACGGCCCTGGCCAGATGGCTCAGTAGGTTGGAGCATTGTCCCATACACCAAAGGTTCCGGGTTTGATTGCCAGTTGGGGCGAGTACAGGAGGCAGCCTGTCTCGCGCTCTCTCTCTCTCTCTCTCTCTCTCTCTCTCTCTCTCGCTCTCTCCACCCCTTCCTCTCTCTCAAATCAACAAATATATCCTTGGGTGAGGATTTAAAAAGAAAAGAAAAATATATATATCCTCTCTGAGGACAGGTTTGTTCTTAGAACAGTTCTGTCACATGTGCCTACGCCATCATTGTTAAATGAATGGATGGATGGACAAATAACTATTATTTCCCTTTTACCTACTGTTTTGTACATTTGGCATATAATTTTTTTTTAGAAAATAGATGTGCTTTAAAATAAAAGTGTTGCTATGACCTACCCTAGCATTCCATGAATTAGACTCAAATTTCCTCTAGTGAAACATGAGACGTAACAGCTGTGCATGCCCTTTGGAGACAATTGGTTCCAGGACAAACCTAGGACATTACAATGACACGAGACAGCAGTGCTGTCCGCCTGGGGTACAGGAAGAAATAAAAGGCTTCAGGGGGATGGCTCAGGGCCTGCCTGCCAAGAAGCCTCTTTTCTGGAGTCTCAGCTAATCTAGGTTCCTGACGCACCGTGTCCTGAGGCCACTGTGTCCTCTTCCGTTCCTTAGCTGCACACTCCATCTTTGCTCCCAAATAGTAGGAGGCTCAGAATAAGCGGGGCCGTCTCAGACTGCCTTGTAAATGCCCGGACAGTGAGGCAGGGGACTGTAAATGAGTGCCTGCCTCGGCCTGAGACATCTTGGACCAGAGGCACAGGTCGTATTTGGTTAACAACGACCTCGACCAGGGTTAACCGTTGCTTAGCTGTCCAAGGTTAGGAGTCCTTTCTGTTTATGGAAACACACATTTATACTCTCTACCGAGAACCAAAGAATACTTAGAACTGGGGAGGACCCGCTTGCTCATAACTTCATTTTCAGATGAGGAAACTAAGGTCAGAAAGGGTGAGACTTGGCTGGACTATGACGAGAGACCAAGGGTGAGATCTCTCTTTCTGGACCCGAGAGCCAGCTCCTGGCAGCCTCGTCCTCGAACCACGTGCCTCCCCAGTCAGCTTGTTCATCTCAGGGCACAGCCGTGGGGACTGTGCCTTCACAACCCAGCACAATGAACACAATTGCTTAGATGGTTTTAAAGAGTTGGTGAAACGAAATAATGAATCTCAGATTTAAATTTTCTCCCAGAATTTATGACTGAATAAATGAAAAGCACAAAAAGAAAAAACACAAACAGACTCATTTTCTGTAGATCACACAGCTCATTGGGCTGAGAGATTGGCGATGCCACCTCTTGTAATTTACTGCTTCCTCCAGAAGGTGCCTGCTTCTCTCCCACCTGTCAAAGCACATACAACATACATCAATTCCACTCTCTGGGGCTCTCAACACCACTCTTTCCCTCTCGCACACCTGGTGGGGACTGTTGAATGAATAAACAGATAACCTCATTTGTAAGTAGGTGGCTTGAAATCCAGAATACATTTTCCAAAGGAAGCCACGTCATACGGGTTTGGGTTTCCTGGACCTGCCCACAAAGCTGAATTAATCTATCACACCACTGAAAGGCTATATATTTTGGGGAGGAAATAAGGGGGGAAAGAAGTACAGTGCCCATGCTAATACACAAAAATAACCTGAACAAAAAATGCTTGCTGGGGCAGACCTCACCCTCACTGCCCGGCTCCACTCGAGCACGAGAGGAAGGGGGGCCGTCTCTCTCTTAAGTGAGTGATCATGCCTTGAAATTAGTGACTTCCTTTACTAACAGCCGAGTCTCTCTCTGACAGCTGCTCAGATCAGCCAGGCATACATTACTTTCATCTTTAATAAACAGGCACTCTGAAGTCAGTGGCTGGTCTCCATAGCAACCAGAGCAAATTTTTCCACTGATGTTGGGGGCAGAAAGGAAGAAAGAATGGATCGCTTTTGCTGAGGATGAACCTTGAGATGACAGAGGAAGATGGTGCCTGGTACATGTACTGTCTTCAGTTTCCGTACGGGTCCCAGCCACTTCCCAGCAAGGATGGGGAGTGCCCGTTCCCACCCTTTACTAGACATGCAGGAAGAGGGGTCCTGACCAGTGATGTAAGAAATACAGAAAAGGGCTGGTTTAGAGACACACACCAAGGCCTGCACTGCCAAGGAGGTAAAGGCAATTCGATCCAACCTAATTCTCATGTACTGAGTATGTCAGGCCCTCTGCTACATGCTGCAAAGCTTATTTACAGTAGGAGCATATAGACAAAGGGAGGCGAGGTGCCAGCAAATGTCACTGTGAGGGGTGGGGGGAGGACAGGGCAGGTTCCCAGAGGAAGTGGAGCGAGACCCTGCCTCCCCCAGCCCAGAGCAGCTGCTCCTCACAGTCCTCTTCACCTTCCAGCTCGGCCAGATCTAGTTTTGAGCTCTAGCTGGGTGACGAGCAGCTGGTCAGGCTGGAATCAATAATTTGTTGATAGTTCGTTGATGCAGAGTGCACTGGGCCTTGAACACAGAATTTCCACCTTCCCTGAGCTCTCCCTGGGGGCAGACGTGGTCTGCATGACTGGGATCTGATTCACGTTCCTACTCCAGACTGGGGCCCTGGCTTCCTGCTTTGTCCTTGCCTACCTCTTCCCTCAGGCACCTAAATTAGAGTTCTGCTTAAACAAACTGGTCACCTAGAACCACACAAACAGGCCTCTCACTTAATTTCAGTCTATTATCTCCTCCTAGAGCTGTCTGCTTCTATATCCCTGCAGGAGGCTGGACCCTTGATGTTACTGATTGACTGATGGATGCTTGCAGACACTAAGGCTGTTCCTTGGGCTACCTTCTCATTCACAATGACTGTCAGCTTGTGGTTCCTAGTTCTCCTCTCTGTAAACCAGGGCTGCAGCCAAAATACCAGAAAGCCTCATTCTGAGCCGTAGCAGGCTCATACCAAAGGTGGTATGTGAGATGGATCTGGACTTGGACAGTAGAAGAGAGACTTTCTATGTCAAGGTCAGAGCCTTGATATGATCCTAGAGGGATGGTGTCTACTCTTTCTTCAAATCTTAATTAGGTAATCCCAACTTCCTGCTCCTACCCAACAGGTAAGGCTGCAGGTAGTTCTGCCCAGAAGAACCAAGCGCTGCCAGGGCCCCATTGCAATGGACAGTTATTCTCTCACAGTGTTTTCCTGGAGCCGGGTTGTGTACATGCATCCGATACCTTCCTAGGGTTCTCAAAGAGGATCGCGACGGTAAAAGTCCATGATAGGATTATAACAAAAATTCATTAATTATTCGATCCTTCTTCACAAAATCAATGAGTCTGGAGGAGCAAGCAGGGGCCAGTCATGAAAGGCCCTGCAGGCCCCATTAAGGAGCTTGGCCTTTTTAAGGAGATAATGTTGAGCTATTAAACAATTTTAAGTAGGGAATAGTGGGATCAGATGAGGCTATATGTAAACTACTGTGCTATTATAGGCATCGGTGAGAGAGTGAAGAGCTTGGAGACTGCAAGGTGGGAGCCAGGACGTCATTTAGCCTGCCCAGCTGTTCCACGAGGGACGAGGGAACTCACAGGCTGCAGGGGCCAACTGCACAGTGGCCTTTGTTTCTGACTCTCCCGTTTTCATTTTACTTCTGAGCTCTCCTTCCCTCTCCTTGTCTCTGCTGTGTCTTCTGTCTGTTCCCCATGGGTGCAGCCCCATATTCACTTCCTCCTGTGCTTTTCCGCCTTCACCTGCCACTTCAGCGTCCCCTGTCCCTGCCTCTCTTTTTCCTGCTTCCTGTCTCATTCTCAGTGTGGAGGGAGAGCTGCCTAGGAAACGCCCCCTTCCTCCAGCTTTGGAGGAAAAGACTGGCCCCAGGAGACAAACCCTTCCTCTTGTCTATGGAAACAAGTAGGCTGTTTTTTCCATCACAGGAGCAGAACACCAAAGGCTATTGGCCAAACCAATAGATCAGCAGAATGTCTGTTAGAAGTTTATTGTTCATTTCTATCCATTCAGTGTGGAATACTAAGGGAGCTTCTCTTGACCCTCCCTTGACCTGAAATACCTCCTCCACTGATGCCTGAAAGCCCACCATTAAGCCAATCATTCCTTTGTGTTAATCATTCCTTTCTCCCCATGGTTTTCCTTTGTACGTTAAAATGCTCCTGGAAGGGGAAACACATTTGTTTCCTAATGCCTTGATATAAACAAAGAATGGAGGGGAAGAGTCCAAAAGTTTACCAAAGCCTCCCCAACATCATATATAGGATCAGGTTATAAATCTAATTTGACTGGGTACAGAATTAACAAAGCAAATTTAAGTTATAGAACTGCTAATGTCCATATAATCATTTTCTTATTTTATCTGTCTAAATCTTTTTCACTGAAGTATGTAGCATCCACACAATAAAGCATCCATATCTAAAGTGTGCAGCTTAGTTAATTTTTATACCCATGTGACTACCACCTACACTGAACATATTCTCAAACTCCAAAAGGTTCCATGTGCCGCTTCCTGGTCAATACTCCCCCAGAGATAGCCACTGTTCTGATTTCTATTGGTTAGTTCTGCCTGTTCTCCAGCTTCATGTAAATGGAGTCATGTGGATCCCTGTCTTCTTCGGCTCAATATAATTTTGTGAGGTCCACATATGCTGCTCCATGTACGAGTCATTGGATCTCTTCTGTTGGTGCCTAGTATTCCCTTATGTGAAGACACCATGATTTTTTTTACCACCTGCTATTTATTTATTTTAATTATAGTTTATTGATTATGCTATTACAGTTGTCCTGATTTTTCCTCCTTTGCCACCCTCTACTCAGTGCCCCCTCTACTCCCTGAGGCAATCCCCCCACCATGGTTCATGTCCGTGAGTCATGCGTGTAAGTTCTTTGTCTACTCAGTTTCCTATACTGTACATCCCCATGACTATTCTGTAACTACCTATTTGTACTTCTTACTCCCCTCACCTCTTCACCCATTCTCCTGTCCCCGCTCCCATCTGGCAATCATCTGGTAACTAACTTGTTTTCTCTTGCTTTTAAGAGTCTCTCTTTATCTTTAAACTTGGCCTTTTAATTATGATGTATCTTAGAGTGGGCCTCTTTGTATCCATCATAATTGTGACTCTCTGTGCTTCCTGGACTTGCATGTCTATTTCCTTCATCAAATTAGGGAAGTTTTCTTTCACTATTTTTTTTTCAGATAGATTTTCAATTTCTTGATCTTTCTCTTCTCCTTCTGGCACCCCTTTAATGTGAATGTTGGAACTCTTAAAGTAATCCAGAGGCTGCTTATACTATTCTCATTTTCTTGGATTCTTTTTTCTTTTTGTTGTTCTGTGTGGTTGTTTTTTGGTTTCTTATGTTCCAAATCATTGATTTGATTCTTGACTTTATCCACTCTATTCTTGTTTCCCTGTAAATTGTTCATTATTTTAATTAGTGTATCCTTCATTCCTGACTGGGTCTTTTTTAATGCTACTGAGCTCCTCACTAAGTTCCTTGAGCATCCTTATAACTAGTGTTTTGAACTCTGCATCTGATAGATTGCTTATCTCCATTTTGTTTAGCTTCTTTTCTAGAGTTTTGATCTGTTCTTTCATTTGGGCCATGTTTCTTTGTCTCCTCGTTTTGGCAGCCTCCCTGTGTTTGTTTCCATGTATTAGGTAGAGCTGTTTTGACTCAGTGTCCTGGTAGTATGGCCTAATGTAGTAGGTGTCCTGTAAGGTGCAGTGGCACAGCCTCCCCTATCATCCAAGCTAGGTACTCAGTGTGCACCTTGTGTGTGCACCTTGTCTGAATACATTCTCCTTTTGTAACTGAGCCTTGATTGCTGTTGGCAGATGGATGGGAGGGATTTACCCAGGCCAGTCACTGCAAAGACTAGCTGTGACCACTGACCACCAACCTCCTGTGCACAGCACCAGCTGTGCAGGGACAGGGTGGTGGTGCTCCAATGTGATCTGTAGCTGTCCACTGGGTGTGCTGGCCCTGGGGTTTCCAGGGTGGTGCAGGCCAAGGTCAGCCTCCACCTGCATTTTACCTGGGGCACCCTGCCTGAGCTATAAAGCAATCTGAGATGGATGCTACTTGTACTGGGTTTAGAGATTCCCAGACTGAAGCCAGGTTGTGAATCTAATCTGGCTATCACTAGGTCTCATTGAAGCCAGCTGTTGCTTGTTGGATAGAATTTAGGAGCCAAGACCAGCGATTCCTATGGAAAAGCAGCTTGAGTGGGCCCATAATTTGGGTGGGGCAATGCCTCTGGGGATCTGCAGGGCAGGTCAAATAGCTCTTAGCCAGGTTGATGGAGTCTCAGATATACACCAGTTTACCAGCTCTGTTGGGGGAGGGTTTAGCAAACAGAAAATGACCTCTGCTTGTCTTGATGCCAGACATTTCAGTTTTTCCCTATATACCACTGGTGCCTTTCGAGCTGCCGTCCCGGTGCTGGAGCTCAGAGGGAGTGAGTCTGAGTAGGTGAGTCCATGTGTGGGTTCTTTAAGAGGAACTGCTTGGGGCTCCAGCAGTTTCTTCCATTGACTCAATCCTTGACGGTTTTTGCAGCCAGAAGTTATAGGCACTTATCTTCCTGGCACTGGAATCCTGGGCTGGGGGGCCTGGTATGGGTCTCAGACTCCTCACTCCCAAGATATCCCTCCCATATTTTTATCCATGTGGGTATTGGCCCAGTCCATTCCGCATCTGCGCCCCTCCTACCATTCTGGATGGATGTGTTTTCTTTAATTCCGTAGTTGTCAGACTTCCATTCAGTGCAATTTCTGACATTCCTGAGTGATGGTTGTTCTATATTTTAGTTGTAATTTTTATGTAGTTGTGAGAAGAGGTGAGCCCTGTCTGCTTAGGCTGCCATCTTGACCAGAAGTATAACTCTATGATTTCTTTATCCACTTTCCTGTTCATGGAACTGGGGTTGTTTCCAGTTTTTAGCTATTATGAAGAAAGCTGCTGTGAACATTCTTGTACAAGTTTTTTGTTTGTTTGTTTTTGAACTTATGCACTCATTTTTCTTGGAAACATACCTAAAAGTGGGACTGTTAGGTCAAAGGGTACGCATATATTTAGCTTTACTAGACACAGTCACACAGATTTCTAAAGGGATTTACCATTTTGCATTCCCACCAACAAGCATGTTTGACTTGTAGTTGTTTAACATCCTTGTAAACACTGAGCATTGCCAGTCTTTTCCATTTTAGCTACTGCGGTAGAGAAACCTGTGCAATAAGTTTGCCTGAGAGGTGCCTTCCTGAGCTGGGATCCCAAGCAGGAAAATGAAGCCTTCACACTTCTAGCAGCTGTGGAAGTGGAGTTCTGATGGGTTTTGTTTGTATTTGATTTAATAACAAGAAACTGTAAGGGCTAGAAAGCTAGAGGGAAATTTTCTATCCATACCAGCTGAAAGAAAGCCGACCTTTGGGGCTATGTCACCAGTGGATCCCAGAACTAATTTAGGCTAATTCTGGAAAACTTCGGATGAGGTAGACTGGAAGACAGCACTGCGGACCCGTTGTGATGGTCCAGCCAGAAAGGAATCTTATACCAGGACCTTGGTTGCAAGTCACAGAGACCAGCTCAAACTAACATAATCAAGTGATTATGTGTTGAAAGGTATCTGGGTACTCACAAAATTAGTAGGAGAGTAAAGGGCCAGGCGTAGAGATGGGCAAGAACAGAGTAGGGTCTAGAAGGTCAGGAACAGGCAATTCAGTCTCCTCAGTGTGGATCCCTAACAACTGTTCCTGAGGTCCTTGTGTCGCTTGACCAAGGTTAGAAGTTCTAGAGGAGTTTATCAAAGTGGTTGCGTTTATACCATATGTCACCTCTCAAGGATGAGAGAGGTAAAATCTAGTTTCTTCATGAGCTTCCATGGTGAGGAGCAGGCCCCTGGACTTATACCCCTCGAAGACTGTATACATGGGAGGAGAAATCAGGTGTCATTTGGAAGGTGGAATGGATGTTGAGTAGCCAAAGAAATGCCACATGTTCCCTGAAGCCTTGCCTTCAACAGCATGCCACTTAAAGGATGATGTTAATAAAAATAGAGGGATAAAGAAAGCTGGCCTGAGCCTACCCGGTGAGCAAGGAAAAGGAATTTGATGTGACAATAAATCCCGGCTGATTTGCTAACTTATTTTTAAGTGGACTTGAATAAAAAGAGACTGTCTTACTCCAAGTTTCTTAATTTTTCATTTGCAGCAAATCTGAGTCCCTCCAGGATCCCCTTGCAGTGTAGTCACACCTGAACAAGAGAATCCTGGGGGGTGTGGTGAGGGGTAGGGGTGGTAGAAACTGAGGAAGAAAGTCACAGGGCAAGAATATCACTCCTTTCCAGGTCCTTTATCCCACAGATGCTAGAAGCACAGTGCCTAACCCTGTGAGTTTCTCAGAGGCCTAAGAAACTATCTGAGACTTAGGGAAAATTACAGGCTCCAAAATACATAAAGAAAATTGCAATTTAAAAAATTCTGATGTTCAGTTAGCATTTAGGCACCTCTTTCTCTTACTTAGTGATGCTCCTACCCTAAAGATCAGAGGTTCCCCAACATTCAACCCAGTGTGCATTTTTCAAATTACAAAGGCACTAACAAAAGAAAGCAAGCAAAGAGAGCTGGAACAGGTGACCTGGCTTCTCCACAATGAATGACCATGTTTCAATATTCATCTGAAGCAAAGAACCAAACTCAACTCTTAAAAGAAAAAAAATGCTAAAGCCCGAACCTCAGGTTCAGAGACCTAGTTTCTGGATCCCCCTTTTAATCCTCCAATCGTTCAATGGAATTAACTCAACATAGCTTTATATCTAGGAGAGACTATGAAGGTGTCTGAGTTACCTGAAATAGGCCGGAGGCCCCATCCAGCCTCAACTTTTGGAGCACGCAGTTTCCTACAGTGGAAAGAATGCTGGTCTGGGTGTCTACTCCAAGCTTTGTCATGAACTCAGACAAGTTATGCATAACCTGAGACAAGTCATAACTTTTATTCTTCTCTTTCTTCTTCTGTAAAATGAAGAGCATTGACAAAATGAGCACTGAAGCTTGTTCAAGTTCCACCATCACTTAACCTTAAGTAGATACCCCAATATAGGAAGTGAAAAAAGGAGCCATGTTAGCTTTGCTGACACGTCTTCCCTCATATGCCACGGGAGACCAGAGGATATAATAAAAGCATCTTTGTCCCAGAAACCATGCTCAGTCTCCTAGTTATGCAGCCTGTGATCAGGAAAACCTATTTTGCTGTAATTGAGCGGGGTAGTTCTAGGAAAAAATTATATCGAATTTCACTAAATGTGCATTCATTTGGTTAACCAGACCGCTAGAACTGACATACTGTACCGATTACATAATGTGAGTGCCTTCAACATCCTTCCATTTTCGGTGAATTGGCTTTTTAGCTATCCGTCTAAAGGCCACTATAATTTATTTTCTTTGTGGTAGTGGCAAACATGTCTAAATTAGTTAAATTACTTTAATATGTGGTTGCTGTAAGGATCAAAAATTCTCAACCACTCCTTCCAAGGAAACATCAACCCACAACATGTGGAATAAATCTTCATTTTCATTTCTTTGTTTCATTTTTGGTTCTTCTGAATGATTTCATTTTTGTTGCTAAATCAACTTAAATTTTGGATCTGACTAAATTATCTAATATCTGTGTTAATCTTGGGCCAAATAATACTTTCCTTCATTTTGCACCCCACAATAAGGCAACATAATTGTGATCAATTACAATGGCTGGATGGTGAGCTCCTCACTCTGTCCACCGAGAGATAAATGCCTTCCTTGCCTACACAGCCTCTTACAGAATAATATTCTGACCTCTCATTCTCCATCCTTCTCAGAGGAGCCCATGTAAGTCATGCTGCTGATCCACATGGATGTAATTTGAGCAGTTTGAAAAATGTGCACACACATTATTAGCAATGTCTGTAAACAGGACCTTTCCCTTAGGTGTTCATAATTCTTTAAAGTTATAGAATAATTACTACTCCTTCTGGCACCACTCTAAAATGTATATGGCACAGCAAGTATTATATTTGCCAAGGAACATGACAATTATAAATAAATAAAAATTATTTTCCATGTCTCATATAGTACTTTATTTATGGGATCTATGTATCCCTTATCTCTTTCAAAATGGATTTGAGACAACTTACAAACTAATATGTACAACATAATTTCAGTAAAATAGGAAGAAAATCAGGATAGAAGGTAAGACAGCTCTCCCCAAATAAGATAAAAAGGCTTAAAGGAAAATGTGACAGGTTTGATTACATAGAAATCTAAAAGTTCTATGTTGAAAGGTCAAGACCAACAGATAAGGGGCTTAATACACATGATATCAGCTGTATAAAAAATGCCTAAAAGTCAGTAAACAACCAACCACTAATATATGTATTTTGTGCAAAGAACATGGTAATTAGATCCAGAATAAGAAATATAAATAATCAAAAATCTTGTGAAAAAAAATAAATTCTAATTTTTACAGAAGGTGTTTCAAATTTAAACAAGGTAATAATTTGCATGCAACTCAATGCCAAAAATAAAAAGAATAAAAATAGCCATAGCATGCAGTATTGCATGGCCATTTTGGTGGTTTTAAATGTTTTTTTCTAGTGCAAATAATGCTGCAATGCATGATGGTGAGCTCTTCATTCTGTCCATAGTAAGATAAATGCCTTCCTTGGTACATATATTTTTTAGTAAATATGCAAACATTTCTATAAGATAGGTTCCAAAGCAAAATTGTGTTAAAATTTATATGCATTGTTAAAACATGATAAACACTGCCAATTTGCTCTCCTAAAATATTGTACTAGTTTACACGTGCATCTGTAGAATCTGAATATGCCCATTTTCCCTAAACATGCAATTACCATACAACCCAGCAATTATACTCTTGGCCATTTATCCCAGAGAAATATAAGCTTATGTTCTAACAAAAATTTTACATGAATATTCATAACAACTTTATTTATAACAGCCCAAAATTGGAAACAATCCAATGTCCTTCAATGGCTGAGTATTTAAACAAATGGTACATCCATATCACAGACTACTTACTACTCAGCAACAAAAAGTTGATATTTGCAACAACTTGACATCCCTCGAGAGTTACGCTGAATGACAAAGACAATTCTGAAAGGTTATAACGTACATGATTCTATGACTGTAACATTTCTGAAGTGATCAAAAGATAAAACTGGAGAACGGATGAGGGGTTATCAGGAGTCGGGGGTTGGGGGAGGAGCCAGAGGGAGGCAGGTGTAGTGCAGAAGGGCAACACAAGAAGTCCTCATCGTTACTGAACTGCTCTCTAACTTCACTGTGATGGTATTTACATGAACTACACACATGATAAAATTGCACAGAACACACACACAAATTAGCACAGACAAAGCTGGGAACATCTGAATAAAATCAATGGATTGTATCAATATGCTAATATGCTAATATCAATATACTAATATGCTGTCGTACTATAATTCTCTAAGATGTTCCCATGGGGGAAATTGGGCAAAGGGTACAGGGGATCTGTCTGTATTACTTCTTACCACTGCATGTGAATCTACCATTATCTCAAAATAGAAAGTTCAATTTAAAAATATGTCTCAGGTGGATCTACATGATGTAATGTGAGGTTTACGATGTAGCATTGAATGAAAAAAGCAAGTCACAAAATAGTAAAGACAGTCTTATTCTGTATGTGATGTACAAAGCCATACATCAGATTGTGTGTGTGTGTGTGTGTGTGTGTGTGTGTGTGTGTGTGAAAGAGAGAGAGAATAACTAGAAAACTTAACTCTGGTTACCTCTGGAGAAGGGGACGGGAAAAGAGCGTTAGTTTATAGTCTGTATTCTCCTGTATTGTAGTGCTTTACAGCCAACACGTCTGACTTTTGTGATTTAAATATTATTTTAAAGCCCTGGCTGGCATAGCTCACTGGATTGAGCACGGGCTGGGAACCAAAGTGTCCCAGGTTCGATTCCCAGCCAGGGTACATTCCTGGGTTGCAGGCCATAACCCCCAGCAACCGCACATTGATGTTTCTCTCTCTCTCCCTCCCTTCCCTCCCTAAAAATAAATAAATAAAAAATCTTTAAAAAGTCAAAACTATCACTAAATATATATATATATATATATATATATATATATATATATTATTTTAAATTGTAGGGCGAGGTTAAGTCTATTAATAATGAGCATTGACTAATGAGTATGAGCAGTGTCTCCTCAAGCAAATGGGGACCAAGGAGGTGTCTGGGCAGAGTCAAGTTTCTGCAAAGGCAACAAAGCAGAAAGCGCCCGAGAGAGGAACAGGAGGATATAGGCAGGGGCGTGATCTGCAGGGCACTGAAGGGTTGAGGGAGGGAAGAGTATCCTAGGAAGACTAGTGTGGGGAAGAAATGCAGAGAGTAGAAAATAAGAGGGAAGCTGGAGGTATATGCTTTTAAGGTTACTCACTGAGGACAGGAATAAAACATTGCTTTTGGTTTGACATTTGGGCTGAGGTATTTATCAAGGAGGTGGTGGCTTGCTTGTACCAGGAGATCCCACTTAGCTCTTCTGGCCAAAATAACCCTCAGGGAGCCAACATGAGGATTCTGCCAACAACTGAGTATGTATACTGGAATCTTACATTCTGGGACAGTGGATCATGTGGATCTGTGGTCTCACTGGAGCCATTTGCCAGGTAAATTTGATTCAAGACTCGATCATCTGATCTTCATAGCCCTGATTGTGAAAGTGAACCTGGGAGGCATTTCTGGTCTAGGGATCAGCATAAGATAACAACCCTCACCTCTCTTCCCACCCCCAAGAGCTTTCCCCAGTGATGGGGCATGTTTAGAAACAATGAAAAGAGGGGAACAGATCAAAGACAGAAAGGAGGGATAATTGGTAACATACTTTTTCTGAGAAAATTGGAATCCATGACAAGAGGAAGAGAGATGACCTCTCTGGGAGGAGGGACATCACTTCCATTTTGTTAGAAGGAAAGAACAAAGGATGGGCACAGGTGCAGATGGTGGAAAGTAAGGTAATTCCCACCCAAGGGCCTCTATTTCCTCTGTGAAGCAGGAGCAAAGACATCTGCCACAAGTGAGGGATGAGATGGGGATTCGAGGTCCTGAGAAAAAAGTTTAAAATGCTTGTTTCACAAGACTGAAGCATGAGTGGACACAAGAACAGAGGGGTCCCACAGGGGTGAGGGTGGTTTGAGAGCTGATGGTTCAAGAGTCAGTGGCACTGGTGACGGGGAAGACTTGGCTAAGTGGAGGGATTTTTTCTCCAGTAGTGCTTTGCTGCCGAGGAGGAGGTGAGAAGAGGGTACATTGTTGAGTTCTTCCAGGATTGTTTTTCCCCCCAGGCTAGTGTGATGAAAGAACAAAATAGGCCAGTAAGTATGAAATACTGGCAAGATAGTGATTGATATAATGGACCATGCATCTAACGTGGCTTCAAAGCAAACAAAGACAGAGTAGATCGATGGATATGGAAAAGGAGAGGGGCGAAGGGGCTAAGAGTCTCAGTCAGATGAGGTACAGGGTGGGTAAGTAAGCAGACTAGACTAGATGGAATGAGGGAGAGAGTCAGAGTGGGAGGTTTGAGAGATGACAAGGTCCAGGGTCTGACAGGAAAGTGGGTGCTGGAGGTGCTGGAGTAGATTAAGGGATTCAGAAGGCCAGAGTATTGACTAAGTAATTCATGAGTACAGTAACATCTCCTGGAATGATGGTTGATTGAGGTGGGAGTATTGTGAGCTAGAAGGAAAATCCCTGGGGAGTGAGAGGAAATGTCTGGGAGGCCAGTGGATGGAGACACCACCAGAACCTCCGAGGAGCAGCCGTTTCTCCAGGAAGTTTGGGTACTGCAGCAGGACGCAGGGAGCGGGCTGTTTCCGTCAACTCACCGAGCGTGTGTAGGGTTTAGAAGAATAGTTAGGAGAGCTGCAAAAGAAGCAACAGAGATAGGTTTCAGTTCAGGCAAGGAGAGGGAAGTCATCCGCGGGTCTGAGGGACCAAGAACCCTGTTGTGAGCATAGGTAGCAGAAGTGGCCAGTGTGAAGAGGAGAGGAGTCAGCTTGAGTGTGTTTGGGTCACAGCTTGTGAAAAGAGTCGCCATTAGAAAGATTTCAAAATAAGTGTCTGTGCCCAGAAAGCATTATGCCTGCTTTTCAAAGACATACACATATGTCAACTCCAATTGTCCTTCGTTTTCAATGGTGACCCTCTGTGTGTGGTCTGGCTCTAGAGGACAATGCCTAACAGCAGTATTTTCTCCATGGTTTCTTGGGTTTCTTGGGTTCCTTGGGTTCCAGCTGCTGTTGGCTGAGTCTGGCATGATTTTACTTTTGTCTCCTTATTTCCTGGTCTGCTAAACATCATGGTTTGAAAAGAATTCTCCCACCAAGGATTGCTTTGGGCCAGTGTTCTCAGAATGGTTTTCCATACCTGCCTTTCACGGCATCTTTCAGCCTTGTTCTTGCTATTGTCTTCCAGTAATTTCTCTGTGTTGTTCTATTTCCACTTCACTTCTGCTTGGATATCCACCCTTTGCCTTTACCATTTGCAGGGCAATAAATGGAGTTATAGGGTAGACGGTGTATCTGTAAGATCACCACGTGGATGCCAGTGTAACCAATGCCTGCAACTAATAAAATAATTGATGTGAGACCTAACTTTCAGGATTCACTGGTTGCACCTTAGATAGCTAAACAAATTCTGCAGGCATTATTAAGTAAAACAAAAGTCGGTATGTAAACAATGAAACTGCACTTACCAATTTTCCCTTTCACCAAAGGAAAAAGCCTGTTTAATTCCATTGTGACTTGATTACTAATTCTTAGAATGCAAGCTATGACCTCATCTTGACAAGCAGATCACTAGTGTTTGTCATTGTTTTTCTCACTCCCCAGAAGCGTATCATGCACCATAGTGGACAGGCCAACCTGAAACACAAATCCGGATGTGTTGGAAAACATACTTAGCAAACTGGTTTCCCTATGCACCAGGATGACTTAGAGTAGCCATGTAAGCTATTGCCATTTGGATATTTTTGATCAAAACTCTCCCCATAATTTTCAATTCAATGTTCTCTTTCATTTTGTTTTGTTCTTATTGTTTTACATTTTGTTGTGAGAGCCCTCAATATTTTCTGGGTGGTGCTGTGAGTGATTGACTCCATTATTGCCCCTATTTGATTATCACCTATCACTTAAAATGCTCACACACCGTCTCAAACTCTGACCTTGCTGCCTATCAGACCCACCATGAAGGGCTAGAGAAACATATTATACTAGAGAGAGCCCCCTGGTGCAGGTCCTCAGACAGAGTTGCAACAGCAAATTCATGGGCTCATTGGTTTGCTCATTAGTAATATAAAATAAACAAAAATGTAATTTATTGCTGTATGGAAGACTTAATCCAAAATTATCAAGGTATATAACTCCAGAACCTCCCTGATATCAGAGGCCTTTTTAAGGAACCTGGGTAGGAACTCAAGTTTAAAGTTACCCTACATATATCTGTTGTAAAATCTTATTGCTAGCAGCAAATATAAATGCATTTTTTAAAATAGAGACAACTTGAGTTGGCTGAATTGGACCAAGTGAAGGACTTCTATCCCTTCCTTGAGGAGTTTTCTTGCCTTTTATTTCTCTGTATATGTCAACAAGTCTACACACATAGCCCATGCCCCAGCAGCCTTTTGAAACCCAAGGGAGAGCCAACCCTATGATGAAAACTCTGTGGAGAAGAGAGGAACAGGGAAGGAGAGAACACGGGTCCTTGTTGAGAAAATTACCCTTCACCCATTTTTCTAGCTCTCAGAAGCCCTTGTTATTTTCCATCTAAATACAGTATTTCTCTCAAATTGAGTTGAATCTGTAGTCAAATCCACCCAGTACTTTCAAAATGTATGAAGAACCTATTGCAAATGGCCTGAGAGAGAATGTCCATTGCGTAGGAAAGTGTGCCCTAGAGTTTTGCTGGAGTAAACACAATTCTGAGAAGAAAGCTCTGGAATTTTGTCAGCACCAGTACTGCTTCTGAATGTTTGTTTCCTTAACTCAGGCCCTATTGCACTTACAGAAGTTTCCCTGTATCTTGTCCATAAGTGGGTGAGGCTGGGTTTGGGGTCAAAGACATCTAAATGGCTGCAATTATGCTATTTGGGGTTTGCTGATATTACTGGTTTTGACAAAATTTGAAAAATTTCCAGCCAATATTTCTGCAAATAATTTTTCTTTTTCATGCTCTCTCTTCTCTCCTTCTGGAACTCTAATTACGTGTATTTTAGATTGCTTGATGCTATCTGACAGATTACTGAGGCCCTGTTCTTTTTTTTTTTATCTTTTTTCCTCCATGTTTGGATAATACCCATTGTCTTCAAGTTCACTGATAATTTCATATGTTGTGTCCATTGTGCTGTTAATGCCTAACCAATGAGTTTTCAATTTTGGGTATTTTATTTTTTAGTTCTAGGATTTTCATTTTTTTAAGGTTTTCATATCTCTCTTGAAATTTCCCATCTCTTCACCCATTATATGCATATTTTACTATAGATTCCTCAATGTATTTATCATAGTTATTAAGTTTGTGTTAATTCTAACATCTGGGTCACATGTGGGTATGTATTTATTGACTATTGTTGCTCTTTACTGTGGGTGGCATTTTCCTGCTTCTTTGCACATTTAGTAATTTTTTATTGTATACTCAGCTTGATGGATAATAAATTAAGGAGACTTTAGATTCTGCTATCTTCCTCAGAAGAAAGTTGAGATGTGTTCTGGCAAGCAGTTAAGTTAAATTATTTGCAGCCTATCCAATAGCATTTCTATGATGATAGACATGTTCTACAACCTAAGTTCAATACAATAGCCATTTACCACTACAAGCATTTGAAATGTGGCTTGAAAACTACATTTTAAATTTTATTTAATTTTAATTGAGTTTCAAAGGCCACATGTGCCTAGACGTTACTATATTGAATAGTATAGCTGTGATGACTTGGTTCTAGGCTTTGATAGAGCAGATCTATGTTGGTTTTGCCTGTATTCCCAGGGCACAGCTGTTAGTCCTGGGAAGTAATCCTTACTCTTAAGGTATGCCCTTTTGTGATCTCAGTGGAAAGTATTAAATGTTTACCATGCTGCTCTAACTTGGTAGACAGACATTGCACTCTAAACTCCATCTCCCAGGACAAGGCAGCAGCTCCGCCAGTCCTCCAGCTGCTCCCTTCCCCTGTTCCTTGAGTTTCCTCTGCGCTTCCCTTTGCCCATGCAAAGATCAGGAGTCAGCTGAGGATTTGAAGGACATTTGAAACCGATTTGGAAGCTTCCCATCTGAGGCTCTCTCCTTTCTGGGATGCTCTCCTCCCCAATTTCCAGTTGCTATGGAAACCCTAAACTCCAGCTTCTGACTCCTCAGCTCAATAGGACCTCCGCTTTCTGTCTGAGCTCTGTCTCCATCCACCATGGGAAGTAGTTAGTGCTGTCAGAGGAAAAGCCTGATCAATGGAAGTCTCACCCAGTGGGATTCCCTTTTTTTCAAGGGTCACATCTTCTCCAGTTTTTGTCTGCAGAACCAAACCATTTTAACTGAAAATTCTTTTGAAGTAGTCATACTTTGAAGCATTATCAGCCATCCACATTTTGGAATGGATGATCTGTTCCTGAAAGTAGATTTTGATTTGGGTTAATGAGACCAAACTAGAGGTTCTCGGGTGTTTCCATCTTCTGACTTTAAGTGGAAGAAAACTTGTCACAATTTTGGCTTAAGTAAACGGAGGATTTAGTGACAGGCCTGGGTTAAAATTCCACAGTAAGGCTGGCTCTAGGCATAGCTGGGTTTGGGGCTCACATAGTATCACCAGAACATACTTTTTTGCTTTTTGACCTCCAATTTTCAGACCTGCCTATTGCATTGATAGAATTAATCCCAGCTTCCTGGGACTACAAGGAGATGGTAGCAGCTTCAGCCCTGCACCCTCTCAGGCATCCAGTATGAAGGAGAAAATGAGAGCCTATTTTCCAGAAGCTCCCACGAAAATTTCACTGTTTCTCATAGGTTTGCCTGGGTGGTATGCTCATCTCTGTACCAATCGCATGGCCACAAAATAGGATAAAATAAGTGGCTTAAGGGTGGCTCATCTACTTAACCCCACAGTCAAGAGGGCTGTCAGTTTCACCAGCTCCTCACTGACTGAAAATGTGGGTGGGGCAAGCCCCCTGATAAATATCTGGGTTCTTGTTCACTGGAAGAGCAGACACACACTGGGACAGAAACAACAGAAGCCCACTAAGACGGTCATTGGAAGAGACTGAGACCAAGGTACCCACAGGGAGTTACAAGGTTCCAGACTAGGGAGGCTGGGAGCCGGAAAGAGAGACGCTGCCTCTTACTCCACTTCGCCCCTCTGCTCAGGGCTTATGGAAGCAGGAACTGTGCTGTATCATGGCTTCACAGTTAGGTAGGTGCTTGGGGACCTGCAATGAGTGAAATCCATGAAATTTAGATACCACAGCGGTATCTTAAAAAGGTATCGGGTGGAGAATGGTTTTTAATGTGGAATCCAGGCCTCCAATTAGAGGCTTGTTCCACTTGCTAAATTTGGTATGGGTTAAATACCCAGTGACCTCTTGTCGCTATAGCATTTCATCACTGTGGTGAATGCTCGGGAACAAACCCTCCTCTCCCAGCCTTTCCAATGGCACACAATCTCTATACCATTAGCAGTATGAATTCTTTTTCCAGATAAATTGCCCAGCCCTCTCAATCTGCTCCATTAGTGAGGAAGCAATCCAAGGGAAAAAAGGAGGCCGTGCCAAACACAGCAATGCTTCTGCATGTTCACTGGGCTTGGAAAAGGCCTGACCAGCATCCCACGTGGCTCCAAACTATCTAGCAGCATTGGGTGGGGGAGGAGGGGATGTTTTTTCCCTTCTCCTCCAGAAAAATCAAAGAAAATATAGAGGACCCCGGAGACCACTGAAAAATACCTTGGGAGTCTCCCAATTCACTCCAGCCTCATTGGTTGCTCCTATGCACCTTCTAATTTGAACTTGATCTTTTTAAGATAGCCCAGTGAAATTCAGAGGACTGCCTCTGACTTTTCAAAAAATGTCTGTACTTTTCAGTACCTTACATTTTTCTACAATAAGCATGCCTCACCTTTGCCATGAAAGATTAAAGTAAGTATGGATATTCAAAACCGAAGGATTCCCACAAAGCTTTCCTCCCTAAGGGGCCCTCCTCGATAACCAGTAACTGACGGGGAAGTCGCTGCCCCCAGCACTGCAGGCGTTTTCTGTCACTACAATTACAAAAAACAATAAAGAAAGGAATATGCTCTTGACAAATTAAAAAATGCAGTATGGCAGATGCCTCTGGAAAGGAGAATTCCCACCAGCTCTTTCCATACTTATATTCCCTTTGCGACAAACTCCTCGTCTTTTGAGGACATCGGTCCATTCTTTATTTGTTTTATGAAACCACCCAGCTTATGTCCCTCAGTTTCACCTTCCCGATGAGCTGGTCTTTTCAGAGGCAGAGGTATTCTGGTGCGTCCTTCCTGCCTCCAGCCCTCCCACCACACACCTTGCTTCTTCACTTTGCGTCCCATCCCGCCTCCCTGAGGACACCTGCTGCTGAGCTCATTCTCAGCTTTGTTTGTTTCCCAATAAGATTACTGGCCAGGTGCTGTAATCTTGGGTTTGCTGGGCCATTGCCTGGCAGTCCCTGTGACCTACACTCTGGACAGAGCAGACTTCTTCATTATTCATGACGTGCTGGAGTTCCAGTTACCAGTGCTGTCCACCTCTGAGGCCAGACAGAAACTTGTTTAGCCAGTTTCCTCCTTTCGCTGGGTTGTTCCAAGACTGACACACGCAGATTGAGAAAAACACTGAGGGTTTCTGTGTTCCCAGGAATAAATCCCACCAGAACAAGCCTCGGTCTGTTGCTAAACTATGATTGTCATTTCCTCTCCCGGCTTGTTCTCCCCCTTCACCCCCCTACCCTCCCTTTGCTACAAAGCTATGGACCATCAAGTTTTAATGCAGTGTTGAGCTGTTGATTAAAACAGCGTGCTATTTTCTGAATGTCAAACAACATATGACAATAAAGCAGGCCTAGCATATCAGGAAAATAAATGTGTGCTGCTTCGGTGCTGGATGCAAATGCACAAATGGCTGATCTTTAAAAGCTTCCATGCTCATGAGAAGTCTTGAAGCATTAAAATTGATGATGGTGATTAGGTTGCCTTTCAGAGGAGCAAAATCTGTAAAACTGAATCCTCCGGGGCTTAGCCACTTTCAGTCCAGGCATATTAACTTGGCTCACTACGAGTCTGCTTTTGTGTACACACGCGCAGTATTTAACCATGAGTGCAGTGGGCCCCAAATTAAAACCATATTTTGTTAGCACCACATGTTCCAGGCTTGACAGTATTTATCAAAGGGGAAGCTGCTGGATTTATTGAAAGAAATGAACTCCACCGGGGTCTGGCAGACCCAGCCCCTATAGGGAGTTGTTAATGTTACCCTGCCTGTCACCGGGGCTGCCGCTGCTGGCTCGAGGCCGTTTGCTCACGTTGGGCATTGTTTGCTACTGTGACCTCTCCAGTGTCTATCGCCCCACTGCCTGGGCCTCCTGGGTGTCATCAGCTTTACATCCATTTATTCTTTAAGGTCCTCTTTGTGTTCCTTCTTTTCGGTGAAGTGTTTGCCGCCTAAATCCAAGGTCGTTTCTTCCTCCTCTGATCTCTCCAGCCTTGGTCTGGGCATCACTTGGGGCCGTAGTGGAAATGCAGAGTCTCAGGCTCTGTGCCAGCCCCCCTGAATCTGCATTCGAGCAAAATCCCCAGGGGATTCCTGTCCACACTGAAGTTTGAGGAGCATTGCCCTACGCACACTCACCTTTTCTACCACTCACTCTCAAAGGGAGTCATGTCACCCCCACAGGTGTTTTGGAATTGTTGAGGGGATGTGGGGGTTGTTGCAATGACGGGTATGTATGGCGTCACAGGCAAGGACTGTGCCGGGCTGCCTGCAGTGCGGATCGCATCTGCACCCAAAGGAGATTTGGATCATAAGTCATGTGATTTTCTAAAGGTCTGCCAGGCAGTTGGGTAGGTGAAAAACCTATTTTTAATTATCTGAGCCTCGAGCCTAAATCCTTTTTATGTATAAACACAAACTACTGCTTGCACAGCCATAATATACACTGAATATTTTAAGAGTTCAACTTCTGTGAAAATTCAGGGACAACTGTGCTTTGTTTTGTTCAAAACTTTACCTTTGTTTGTGTGTTTTGGAACTGTACATTACCCATAGTGTCAGCTAAAGTTCACTACCACCAATCTAATGCCAACAGGAGTCCCCAATCTTAGATGCAATAAAAGAAGAAACTTCACTCAGGTAAACAGTTTGCCAAGAAGGAAGCATACCTTTTGGTACGAACATAAAGTACCTACCACAGAGACAAAGGAGAAACTCTGATCGGTCCATTTTCATACAAGTGAAAAATCCAAATTTACACAGTCCGGTCTATATAGCACTGCCTGTCCCAATTGCTCAGCCTCATGTGACCTGACTGGTTGTAATGGAGCTGCTTTGATTGGTCAATATAGATGCAAATGAGGATATAGCTGTGAAGCTTTAATTGGACAGGGCAGGTCTCAGCCCATTGGTTAAAATACAATCCCAGGCTCTCCCTTATAAAGGTTGACTCAGCCAGCAGGAACACAGTGCAGGAGGCTGAAGGTTCAGTCTGTATGTAGCTTGATCCTGAAACCCAGCATGCCTGAGAGACCTCTGTCCGTTAGACTTAGGTTATGATTTTGTGCCCAGTTAACCATGCTGCTTCTTGGCAGATATTTTCCTTCTCAAGGTCCACGATGGTGATGCCAATCACAGTATTTCAGTCTCCAGGACAATATATCTGTATTAGTTGTGTTTGTAGCTATCCCAATAATAGTGATTTTATATCTGACTACTTCACTATGCTTTTTGGCGTAAATGTACCTGAGCATTTATATGTTAAAATATATTATTTTATCACAATTTGCTTTCATTTCATTTCTTTATATCAGAGTTAAGGAAGGAATTTATTAGACTGATTTTAAGTTAGTTATATTATTCATGTGTGAATTCATTATATTATTCATGGATTCTATTTCAGGAAAATAAAGAAGCCATTTAAAACTATTTGCTACAGATAAAGAATGTTGGTTCTGACACAGTTGGGAACCTCTAACTGGCCCTTATTACATATTGTCTTGTAATCTTGGGTAGGACTACGTTTTATAAACTTGGTTTTCTAGTCATTACTCAGTTCATTGTAATGCACAATGACTTAAGTCATTGATCACATGGCTACTTCAAGGACAGCCCCCTTCCCATGTTCTATTCCTCAAATGCTACTGAGTTTCTACTGTGTGCAGAGTGCTGGATGCCTGCCTACACCCATCATTAAGAAAGGATTTGGATCCAAGTGTCCATCAGTGAGCGAGTGAATAAAAAGATATATATATAATGGACTATTACTTAGCCATAAAAAAGACAGCTATCTTACCATTTGCAGCAGCATGGGTGGACTTCAAGGGTACTACGCTAAGTAAAATAATTCTGTCCGAGAAAAACCAATACCCTATGATTTCACTTCCATGGGAAATCTAAAAGACAAAATAAATGAACAAACAAAATAGAAACAGAGTCAGAGATGCAGAGAACAGACTGATGGTTGTCAGAGGGGAGGGTGGGTGGGGGCTGAGTGAAAAGGGTGAAGGGATTAGGAAGCACAGACTGGTAGCCGTAAAACAGTCACAGGGACATAAATGTGCACCATAGGGAATACAGTCAGTAATATCATAATAACTCTGTATGGCGCCAGGTGTGTACTGAAATATCAGGGGTGGGGATCACTTAGCAAAGTCCATAACTGTCTAAAACATGAACTAACACAAAATAATGTTGAATGCCAACAGTAACTGAAAAATAAAATTAAAAAAAGAAAACAAAAGAAGGAGGTTCACACTCTGCTGCTCATGGGCCAGGTACAAAGTTTTAACACAAAGAATTCTGGAATAGTGGAGCTAGAAGTGGTCTACTAGGGCAACAAAAGCAAAATACTGTGGGATGGTGGAAGAGGAAACAATTCCAACATACACATGCACAGTCTGGAGGGGCAAATGCACTGATAAATCCCTTTCCTTGTATGTGCGTGTATCTACAGGCTTGGCCACCATCTCCTTTGCCTCATTGAATTATTCAATAGAACCTTCTTGAGAACTAGTCTCAAGTCTTCTGACTCCTTTGTATTGCTGCCAAGCTTTAGTGTTGTGCCAAGAAAATCCCTTCTATTTCTTGAGACAAATTCCACAAGCATATATTCTTTTCAGTGTTGTGTGATAATGTGATGTTCCTGGTGCAGGCTAGATTGGCCTGGCAGTCAGGGGATCTGGGCTGTGATCTGCCAGTGATCTGCATGGGTTACCTCACCTCTCTGGGCCCCATTCTCCTCGTGAGAACAGAAAATGCGCCATGCTGATGCTTCCCAAACTTGGCTGTTGCTGGGGATATTTTAAAAAATACAGAGATCACTGGGGTCTGCTCCAGACACACTGAAACAGACTTCAGGGGTGGACCCCAGGTATCTGTAGATTTTAGAGGATATCTGGTCATTCTGGTAGATGGCCAAGTTTGCTTCTTAAACTTTATTGTGCATACAAATCACCTGGGAGGACTCGGTAAGATTTGGATGCCAATGCTGCTCATCCACGAGCCACACTCCAGCAGCCACAAACAAAGGGCTTTCATGTCTCTTTCAGCTAAATATTCTCCATTAGATCAATTACTAGTACATAATGTCATACAAGATGACCCATTAAAAATAGTCCATTTAGTGTTAGATGACCTAGCTAAATTGTGAAGGTAGAGTATAGAATTATTTCCCTTGTTTATAAGTTTTAAGTGATATTTTAAAATAATCCATGGAGGATTATTCCCTTGTAGTTAGCATCCCAGAGTATAGTGTCGAAAAAGAATTCTCAAAAATCCTTAGGCTAGAACAATTTTTGACCTATCAGCCAACCTTGAGCTGACCTTTTGCGGCACAGGAGGCTCAACGCCAGGTGTGATCTGAATGTTGCAGGGGACACTCTCCATTTCTGAGTTCTCCCCATGGGCTGGCTCATGCCTGAAATTCCTTTAAACAGGGGACAGAGCTTTTCACTCACTCGATAATTAGTGATGAGACTTAAAATACAAAATCCCTGAGGAAAGGGAAGCACTGACTTTAAATCTCAGCAGAATAAAGAAATAATGGGGGAGGTTTTCATGGAAGGAGGTTTCCATAGGAAACGGTTGGGTTTGGGGCTATGAGTGGAGCAAGGAATGAGACAGATGTCTCAGAAAGGGAAGCCAGGTGCTGAAGCACACTTGAGCTTCTTCATAACTTGGTCCAAAGGAGGTTGTCTCTATTAACTAATAAACAATCCCACCTCACTGTCTTCCTGAAAAACAAACACCACCCCCCACCCCGCCACCCCAATTCCTTGGTCTGCTCACTTCCTGTGTTCAGGAGAGAGGGAGGCCCTTAGGCAACTTCCTCCACCAGTCTTTCTGCAAACAGCTGCTCACATACTCCCCAGCGGTCCCAGAGAGGAGAAGGGTTTGGTGGAGAGATGCATCTGGGGCCTGAGGGTGGGGCAGGAGAACTGATGCGGACCCCAGAAAAAGAGGAAGGTGGGGCGTGTCCCCCACACCCTCCTCCCACCCCGGCAGAGAAGGCTTGCCTCTGCCCTGAACAGCTGCGCAGGCTCAACCACTTGGCAGCACAACCTACTCCTAATCTCCTGTAACTCACTTCAAAGCCATTACTGCCAGTTGGAGACACATCGTAAACAAGGTTGAGGAAATTTATCTTTCTTCCCACAATTAAGACAGTCTCCCCCACAAACTGTGAACCTCGTGACACCCCCATTCAAGGAGCAGAAGGCAGTGGGAAGATCTTTTCAGAGGCTGCTACTCAGGCATAATTTGCCTCTGGGAATAGTGGCTGAGTGTCTAAGATCTGGAACAATCTCTAAAAGCAGGGAACAGACTGGGTGCCTAATAGGACATTAAAGCCTGGAAGAGCTTGCTTTAGCAACTTTCTCATCAATGTGTTTTCTTTTACCTCTTAATCGCTTTTCCTCAAAAGAGGGGTGGCAGAGCTGAAGATAGGCGTACAGATTATCTGGGGTATTGAGGCCGGAGGACAGGATTCAAATGATATCTACGCCACTATAAACCACATGATTCACTGAGTATCAGTGACACTCGGACACAAAGTGAATGCTCAATTAAACTAATGTGAAGGGAAAGGAAATTGTTCTGTTCCGCTGAAGCCTGCAGCAGCGCTGCCTGGCTGAGCAGGGCAGCCTGGGCCTCTGACAGAGAGATGGGTGGACGGTCTCTCACCCGAGCTGACTCAGAGCAAGTAGACGTGGCCGCCTTCAACCACTGAGCGCACATGACTTAAGAAGATTGGCACTAGAAGGGACTTTAGATCATTTAATTCACAATCATTTTAAAAATAGGGAAACTGAGCCCTGGCCAGCGTGGCTCCGTGGGTTGGGCATCATCCCCAAAGCAAAAGGTCTCCGTTCAATTCCCTGTCAGGGCATATGCCTGGGTTGGGGACCAGGTCCCTAGCTGGAGGTGTGCGAGAGGCAACCAATCAGTGCTTTTCTCCCACATCGTGTTTCTCTCTCTCTTTCTCCTTCCCTTCCCTTCTCTCTAAAAATAAATAAATAAATAAAATCTTTTGAAGATAGGGAAACTAAGGTCCAAAAAAGGGAAAGAAATATATACAAGTTCAGTGGTAAATTCTTGGCAAGGTTGAGCCTACGATGCAGGTGCCCCCTAGACCCACTCAGCTCGCTCTCTTCCCGGTGCTGCCTTCCCAGAGAACGTGCAGCCCTCCTGTCTTGTTGCAGTTTTCCAAAAATCCCAGGATTCCCAGAGCTGACATTCACCTACCCTTATTTCCTCAGCTCCCTAACTGGGGTTGAATGAGGCAACATTCACACTACCCCATGAGGTTCGAAGACCAGTGGGAAGGGGGGTTCTTAGCCAAAGGTCCATGGGAGACTGGAAAAGAAGGGCCTTAGGTTTATGAATTTGTAATATACCACCCCCCTGAGAACTCCATTTTCAAATTTAGGGGGAGAAATGAAAGCTCTTACTGGACCAATTAATTCAACAGGTACTAAATCCAGCAGGGGCATGGACAGGTGAAAAGGGAACTCTTGAACCATGGTTGGTTCTACATTCAGAAGTTAGGATACCCCCGGAGAAAACAGCAGTAGCCTCCTGTGGTTGGACACAACTGGGGGCCGTCCACCTCCACCCAACAAGCTCACTGCCAAGTGGGGCTATTGCCATAAAAGCAAGTCTCAGCTCACATGCAGTTTCATCAAATGGAGAGACCTTTGTTAAATGCAGACAAAATTAATGTAAAAATTCATTTGTGGTTCAGAAAATGTTTCTCTCTCTCTCTTCTGCTTACAACCCTCCTCACCCCTAAACAAACAAACAAACAGCAAAAACACCCAGGCAAGAAGCCTTGCTGTCCTAGGCCCTGTCCTTAAAGGGTACCTCTCTGCCTCTCCTCATGCATCTTCTCCCCACAAGGTCATGAGTCACAGGGCCCAAGGAAATGGTCCACTCAAAGCCCGCACCTCACCTTCTAGGCCACTCCCCGGTACACAGAACCCCAGAATTCCCTACCTAAGAGTCCTGAACCCATCTTCAGGATCTTCATAGGCTCTGCTTCGAAACTGAGCCCTGAGGATGGCCTGGCCCATGGCTGTGCTCAGCCCTAGGTCTCAGGAATGTCCAGGGCACAGCTCCTCGCAGAGTTGGGCATTCAGGCTGAGGTGTCTTTAATGGGTGAGGCAGAGCAGAGGGTGGGCAGAGAAGAGGGGCTTGGAGGGAGCAGGTGAAACTCTGAGGGGCCCAAGAATCTGTACACAGGCATGTCACTCTGGGTCCTTCTGAAGACATATTTTTGAAGGCAAGAGGATAGAAGATATTCTGTAGCAGCGATTTTTCAACTGGTGTGCTGCAAGCATTTTTAAAATATGCCATACCTGACTGTTTAGTCAGGGACACTGACCTCTTTTCCCTGAGAGTCTCAAATAGAAAAAATGACAACAGCCAACACATCAATAACCTTCTGGTATGAATGAATCAAAATTATACCTATTTTTTTGGTCAGATCAGCAGAAAATATGATATTTGGGGGTGGGGTGGATACAGAATTTTAGTAATTAATTTATGTGCACCATAAGATTAAAAAGTTTGAAAAATGCTGTTCTGTAGCATAGTTTCCAGGCTGGATTTATAGCTTTTAAATATTTCAACACATGATACATGAGTCTCCATTTGTTCTCCTGTCCAGTCTTTGAACAGCTAGGGAGGCAGTCTTTTTGAAGCAAACTCAAACGACTGGATTCCTATGGTTAGATGGTAGGAAGAGGGGAGTCAGGTCTTACCTGGAGAAACATCACACCAGAGGTCTCTAATCCCAGCCCTCCGCTGCTGGCATAATTATTGGGCTTGCTGATGTTCATCCGTTATTCATACAAGGCAGCCCTGGCTGATGTGGCTCAGTGGATTGGGCACCGGCTTGCGAACCAAAGGATCACCAGTTCAATTCCCAGTCAGGACACCTGCCTGGGTTGTGGGCCAGGTCCCCAGTAGGAGGCACACAAGAAACAACCACACATTGTTGTTTCTCTCCTTCTCTTTCTTTCTCCCTCCCTTCCCCTCTCTCTAAAAATAAATAAATAAAATCTTTTTTAAAACTACAAGGCAGTTAGTTAGCCTTATTATATTACTCCTAACCACACACAGACCAGGAAATCTGCAGGTTCTACTAAATCAAGAATTATTTCTAACATTTTTGATACAAACAAAGCAAACTAAATTATTGACAGAGGCAACAACTGACTTGTTGGTTTTATCCAATAATTAACCCACCACCCAAAAGTTTGAGCGGATTAACTTCTTGACACACAAATCATATTATTCATGCTAAAATATTTAAAAACAAATGATCACAAATACAGTATTCACGGTCCCCATTTTGTTCCCCAGATGGACACACCTCAGATGGCACTGTGGGCAGCAGCCCTTGGGGTGAGAAATCAGTCCAGCCCAGGAGCCTAGGACAAAAGGGCTCCAGATTCATATCCTCTCCCCTCTGGAAGGGCCAGACCAGCACAAAAAGCCAATTTATGTCACTGTATTGGGCCATAATTCTACTGAGCATGCCACATCCACAAGCCTATATCCAGATTTGGGGATCAAAAGTACTTATTGCACAAGATACGTGTAATCTCTCTCTCTTTTTAAACCTGTGCAAGCACTACACATTAAGCAACTTTACCTGCACCTATATTACAAGACCTAAGAATTTTCTATTTACATCCAGTTAGGGTCTTTCTATGGAGAGGCCTGGCCACAGTCCACCACGTGCTGATTTTCCAACTCTTTGCTGTGATTGTTCTTCACATAAACTTGGGAAAGTCTGATCATTGTTTGTAAACATTCTTACCAGTTGTAGGAATGCAACAGTAAGCTCAAAAAGCAGGATCAGAACTAAAACCTATGACATTAAAACTCCTGACATGCTGTCCAAAATCCTCCAGAAAGTCAACTAGAACCCCGAGTAAATTAACTGGAAGGAAATCTTTACCACTTAGCAACAGACAGTACCAGGTACAAACCTTGGTTTATAGACACGTAATTTTCTTTATTTTTCTATAACACCATTTAACTTCTAGGTTAGCCTCCATCTCACCGAAACTTGATCTCAGTGAATTCTGGATTCCACCTTTGTCTAGGGCATGAAGAGGGGGAGTGTTTAAGGGCCCCTAGTCTTTTCCTTTTCTGTATTTTTTAATGGAAGTATAATTGACATACAACATTACATGAGTTTCAGGGGTGCCGTGTAATGATTGTGAAATGATCACCACAATAAGATTAGTTAACATCTGTCACCACACAGTTACAGAATTGTTTTCTTGTGGTGAGAACTTTTAAGATCTATTCTCTTAGCAACTTTCAAACAAACAATACAGCATTGTTAACGGTGGTCACCATGCTGTGCATTACAGCCCGTGGTTCATTTTGTTTATTTTTTTATAACTGCAAGTTTGGACCTTCGGACTGCCTTCACCCACTCTGCCCAGCCCTCACCACCCACCTCTGGCAAGCACCAGTCTCTTTTCTTGCATGAATGAACTTGGTGGTTGTTGTTTTTGTTTGTTCGTTCGTTCGTTCGTTCTATCCTTGGGTTCCATTCCCATAGACCTGGGATAACCCTACTTTTAGAAATCCCTTAATGACTATAAATTCTTACTTTCCCTTTGAGCCACTTCCTCCTCCAGAGTCCCCAGGCACCGGGGACAGGTACCTTCCCGTAGAACGTCATGTACTCCCAGATCTCTGGTATACATCAGGGTCCTTCCTTCATCACTGTGGCTTTGGCCTAAAAAACTCAAAAGCCAGGAAAACGGGCCCTTCATGTCCATGTTCTCTGTTGTTTACTGTGATAATGAGCACAGACTAACCTCAATCAAAGCAGCAAAGAGAAGACAGGTGGGGGAGAGCATTAAGGAAGAAGTAGCAGGAGGACAAAGACTCTACAGTGTCCAAAAGTAACACCCAACCATAAAACTTAGGGAGTTTTACTTGTTTTCATTTAGCCTGTTAGTAGAGTTATGGTTCGAAAACACAAACAGGATTCTCTAACTGCTCTGCCTCACATCCCCCCGTGGTTCCACCAGCCCACAGCGGCAGCACAAGATCACTCCACGAGAAGCGAGGCCCTGGGACCACTGGGCTGTTTGGGAGAGCTACTGCGTGCAGCAGCAGAGAAAGCAAACATTCACATGGGCTATCCGATCCCTGAAACATCAGGTCCTGGGAACAAAACGAACAATTTTTCAAACATTTCCAAAATCCAGCTTCAACCTCTACTCAAGCAAAACTTCTGACCTAATGCTAAAAGATCCTGTTTCATTTCTTAAATATCCTTAGCCCCCTTGCACTATAACTTCTCTAAATCGACCAATAAGAACAAGTGAAACATTTAAAATACTTTGAGAGTGGTTTCAATAGTGGTGTGCTCACTTCCTCTCTCCCTGACAAACCCTGGGTTTTCTTTTCCAAAACGGGGCTCGAGCCTTCAGAAAGTCTCCCCCTGCGCGTTTCGATCACACCACGGCTGGCGTGAGCCGCAGACGTCTTGACGGTCACCACTGTAGGCGTTCGTGCTGCTTTTCTTGTCTTTTTTTTTAACGTAAGCCTATGAATTCTACTGGACAAGGCCTGCACCCCGCATCCTTTGCGGCACCCCGACCTCTTGGCACAATGGTCTGCATTCAGGGAGATCTTACTATATTATTTTTACAGTTTTGATTTCTGGGTCTCCACTCCAGCTCCTGGGTAATTGTTTATCAGCAAACAAATTAGTTATCGGTAAAGCAGCCAATGTTTCCAGAGTGAATCATTTGTATTTCCACTGCTGGAAAAACAGCACGTGCCACTTACCTTGCAAGAGGAATTTCAACAGAGGTGTGAGGTCATGACACCACTGAGAGAGCTTGCCTGAGGATTTTGACACTTTTCTCAGTGTCAAAGATGAGTCAACTTTTATTCTGAATCATGTGTTCCCTTAGGTTCCTTTGCCTAAGGACATAAAAGTCAGGGAATATGATCCCCCATAGTACTGATAACATGACAAATAAATACACATACAGTCCTTGGCTTAGCACTGGCATAATTCCTGAGAGCCCAGTACCACCTCACCCCCTGCAGCATCCAGCATTAGCTCACAGATGACTCAGAGGCTGTGCCTGCCTTGGTCCACACCAGGCAGGGCTGCACCCAGGTGCCAAGGCTGCTTCTCTCTTGCAATGTCTGATGCTCTCGCTGATGCCCTCTTTGGTGGAGCTGGCCCATGGCTGGCTCCCAGCTCTAAGCTTGGGGACAGATAGGAATGGAGAAAGGACCTTCCTTGGTCCGCTACATCCTGGGTAAGCGGCTTCATGAGGCAGCCCAGCCATGGGGTTCTTTTTGAGGGAGTGGGCTCCTTTCCCTCTTCTCTGCCTCCCCACTCCTCCTTCCACACTATGCTGGCCTTTACCCACACCAGCGGTCCCCTTGCCAGGCACATCTCCCTGCCACAGGGTTTGGAGTCCAACAGGTTGTGCCTAAATTTTGACTTCACCTACACCAAACACTTTTCTTTGCTGAACTTCAATTTTGCCATCTATAAAACAGAGATAATAATACCTACCTATGGCATTGTCCTGAGGATGAAGCCATAGTGTCAATAGTAATGATATAGACTCAATGACTGAGGGACTTCTGTGTGCCCCAGCTATGCCAAGTTTCATGCTTTTACTTAAAGCCCAGCATGGTGACCGGCCCCAAACAGGTGGTCAGCAAGTTCCTTCTCCTTCCTCTTCCTTCTTTTCTGCTCCTTCCTCCCCTCCCCAAGTCAGGTAGGACCTGAGGGTGATGTGTCTGGTGCTGTGGGTGGAGGGGCAGAGGGAAGACGTTATCCTCTCTGCAGCATCTTTCCTTCTCCCACAAGCCGCCTGGGAGCAGCCTGCCCCCCCCCCCCCCCGCCCCATTAAAGGCACTCTCTTGTCTCCTCTGTCCAAGTCCCCTGCCCAACAGGGCAGATTCATTTCTGTTCCCAGACAAGTTTCCAAGCTCCGTCCGCACATGGGACCCCAACACCTGGTGCTCCATTCCTCCAGGGACACAGATGGCCATTTGTTAGAGATAAGGTCGCTCCATGTTCTCCACTCAGGGACACAGGCAGGCCTTCTGCGCCAGGCCCGCTGTGAAACAGTGGCTGGACACGGACAACCAGCTGTGAGGAGCACAGTCTCCAGTGGAACAGAAGGTCAGGGACCAGCTGGACGGGCTGCCCCCTTATCCTGGGAGGAGAGGGGTCGAACCCCAGCATCAGGGGAGAGGTGAGTAGGGGGCTGTGACTTCACCAGACTCCAAGGAGCCATCTCATTGTGGAGTTTGACCAACTCTGAACGACTTTCAGCAGTTTCTACTGCCCTTTACCCTGCTGCTAGTGCATATGCTTGACATTGTCTGAACAAGGCCGCTGAACTTTCCCATTCAAGAATTTGTTCTGGCCCTGGCCAGGTGACTCAGTCGGTTGGAGCATTGTCCCGTACACTACGAGGTTGAGGGTTCGATTCCCAGTTAAGGCATATACCTAGATGGCAGGTTCAATCCCCAGTCAGTATGCATATGGGAGGCAACCAATCTATGTTTCTCTCTCACATTGATATTTCTCTCTCTCCCCCCCTTCCTCCCTAAAATCAATAAACATATTTTTTAAAAATTTGTTCTGAGTGGCAACAGGAGTGGGTAGTCATGGAATGTTACCTGGGCATCTTTGAAAATGCTGAGAGGAAGCCAGATTCTCCATGCAATTTGGGATGGAGGCTTGAGCTGTTTGATAGGATTTGAAAGAGGAGGCTGAAGGATTTGGAAACTTTCTGTTGTACTACATGCAATTCTAACAGCCACCCAAGGAGGTAAGTAACTCATTTCTCCTTTGTGCAGGTAAGTAAGCCCAAGGCATCTGGGAGGTGGAGCTCATTTGGAACCCAAAGCCAGGGCCCTGGCGCAGACAGTGTCTGCCCAGCTCAGCTCTGAGAGCTGCTGTCACTCAGGGAACTCAGCCCGCCCTCAGGCTCCATCCGTTCCTGCACAGGCCTCCGCTGGAAGCTCTTCACTCTCAGTTTCAGTTCTGTCCTATCTCCCCCGCCTATGCAGTCGAAACCTCTTGCCCTAGGGACTGCTGAGCTGGAAGTTCTGATGTGACTCTGAAGTCTGACAGCTTAGCTGCCTGAATTTTGCCAGGACACAGTTTCATTATCTGCAAAATAGATAACATATCATCATTTCACAGGGCTGACATGGAGACTGAAGGAAAAAAGGAAAGTACCAGCATATAGTTGGCTTGCAATAAAAATTAAATACATTACTATTATGGTTTTGTCTCACTTAATAGATATGGGGTTTTTTTTTCCTTAAATTCTAGAAACGCGGAAGGAAAACTTTGATATACATCACATAGGTCAAACTGAAGTCATCACAAGAAAAGTACGTGGACTTCGGAAGGACTAATAAATCCTAATAGGTTATTTTCTCTATTGCTGTCATGTTAGTAGACTTATACTGTTAGGTAGTGCTCTCAAATACTTTTATAGCCTATTAATTAAATACTTTGATAGCTATAAGACATAACTTTAGGCATACTACAATTTCTTGGCATATTATTAATTTAAAAACATATACTTCATTCTAGTGATAAAAGTCAACCTAGTTATTGTAGAATATTTTAAAATAAAAAGTATAAAAGAGAAAATAGAGATTACCTGTACTCCATCATTTAGACATACTCGCTAATCATACTTTGATTTGATTTATTACCATCTTATCTTTTTAAAAGCTATTTTACTTACCAAAATAACCTCATTCTCACTGAATATTATATGGGAATTTTCCATATTATTATTCTTTTGAAACACAATATTTATACTTGTATAATATTCTGCAATAAATCTAAAAGATTGTTTACATAACCATTTTAACATAGTTGTATATTTAGATTGTTTCTAATTTCTCCCAGCTTTATTGTGGACATATGTAAATCTGTATGCACTTCTCTCATTAGTTTCCATATTTCTTCAGGTCTCATAACAACCTGTGAAGCAAATAAGATCAATGAACACTTCTGTGCAGACGATAGTGGTACAGCTTCCTGCCCCTCCCCCAGCACACGGGGAAAAACTGGGCACGGTCTTCAAAGTCTCCACCAGTTTTTATGTTGTAGTTGTTTATGTCACTTGGCGTGGATATTCATATATTTTTCTGAAGAAATATTAGTACACTTGGCTACAGAGTGCTGCCCCAGAACCACCTAACGATGTTACATAACAGATGGTATATGCACTGTATGTCTTTACTAAAATTCAAAAACAACCCTGACCCCCAAGGTTTCAGGTTAAGTGATGAGTCTCACTCCTGGTTCAATTAAATTCATCTGGTAGGCTTCAAGAAAAACACTGATGCCCAGGCCCAGACCTCAAGATTCAGATAAAATGATTTCTCCAGAATTTTTTAAGATATACTTTTGAAATAATATTTTGAAATAATTAGATTCATAGGAAATTGTAAAACTAGTTCAGAAAAGACCTGTGTACCATTAGTTTCTTTCACTGGTAACATCTTGTACAAAACCAGAACATTGACCTTCGGTATACCCAGATTTCACTAGTTTCCAATGCACTGTGTGTGTGCATGTGTGTGTGTGCAACGTTATCACATGTGTAGATTCATATAACCACCCCCACAATCGGCATACAGACCTGCTCCATCACCACAAGGACACTTCAGCTATCCCACCTTCCTTCTTGCATCACCCTCAACCGCAGCCCCCTCCTTATTTTTGAGTCCCCAGCAGGTGTCCCTGAGAGAAGTCCCAGACAGTTCCTCACTCCAGCTTGCTTGATGCTGCAGCCCCCAGAGAAAGGCCCGTGCTGTCCCTCTGCCATTGCTGTCCCCATGCTCATGCCCTGTTGCCCGTGATGCTGCCTCCAGGACCCCCCGAAGCTGACAAACTTTAGATATGCCGAATGGGGCTGTGACGTGTGTCAGTTACCCAGGATGGTCTCTAAGAAATGAAGAGACTGCCTACCCTCCAGCTCTGCCACACCCCCTCACTTGGGTCCCAGAGCAGCATGGCATCTGCCCTCATACACTCTATACTCCCTACCCCCTACCTGTTCTGGCCATAGTTCCCTTATCTGCGGAGTCAGAGAGAAGTGCTGGAGCTGGGCTGGGCACACACTGCCCTTCCTCCTTATCTCAAAAACTTTGGCCCCAGGGGGCCTCTAATCAAAGCTTCCTAGACAGAGTCTTTTTGTCCTTTATGTAAATAGCTGCCCAGGGGTTCGCTGCACACACGTTTATCAGATATGGCTGGCGAAGGTCGAAGAAGCGCAGTTGAGACTGGCCTGGAAGACCCCTGCTCTCGGGGTAAGTCGACGGTGTGAAAAAAGATGCAGTAACCAACTGAAGCCCAGGGACTAAGCCATCGGTTTAGTACATTCATACTCATTCAAAATAAAGGCTTTACCGATCCAGCTTGATCAAAGATGTTTGTCTACAGGAGGTATTACCTTCTCTCATTCCCCTCTCACCTAACATGAGACATGTTTATGGTAATGGTGGTCATGCCTCGGTATTTAAGTTGCAAATCGTACACTCCCCACTAGGGGTGGGGAGTCTGACTCAGCTAAGAGAGGAATTGACACAGACCAAGGTAGATACAAGGTAGATACTCTAGAACATCTTTGCAGGAGACGGTAGCATGTTTTAGGTAGTTATTCCAATACACTTGGAATAATCCCATCACATCATGTTGAGCAAAAGCACAATGTTGCCATTGTCTTTATTTGGAAGTTAAGCATGAGTAAAAGAAGGGTGTGTGATTCCCAAGTTGACAAAGGAGAGACTGTGGTGGCTTTGTACCATGGGAACTGAGCTAAAACTGTAACTACGTTTCTAAGAATTTCCCTTACTGTAGAGTTCCAGGCTAGCCTTGGCCATATGAGATGTTTTGCATCAGATTTGGAAGATGGAAGTGACAGAGCAGCCAACATTTTACTTCCTGAAGGTACTTGCAGGGCATCAGGTGCTGTGGCAGCTGGTGAACATCTCACGGACCTGCTCGCTTGGCTTGTTAACCTGAGGCAACACCCAGCCCGCAGGTCCTCCAGCTCCTGCCAGATCTCTTCCATCAGTTTCTCTGAGTCCTGGGCTGGACACAAGTGTAGCTCCATGGCACAGAGCAGCAGCTGCTCTGCCATCCAGGCTGGAGTTAATGAAAGGGAGACGCTGGTTCCAGTTTGTCTTTGCAGTATCTGTCTGCCCTTGTTCTTATCCGTTCCCAGCTCCCTTCTCAACGGCCCCTCCCGCTGACCCACAGTGATTTCAGGCTCAACGCTAGATGCAGAGCCAACAGCGCCCATAGGCCTCCTCCCCCCACCTCATACAAGTGCAAAGGTAGGGCCCTGGCACCCCTTACGTATTCACTCACAGTTCTGCATCTCTGACTGAACCCCAGCTGATAGAGAATCATGTATTGGGAGCATCTCAGAGAAGCAATACCTGACTGAACTTGGATGGAATATGTAGACTGAACAGGTCAAGTCTTAACTGTATATTGATTGGAATGGTGGAAGACGAGCAAAAAAATTTAAATGCCCTGTGGACACACATGAAAATATATGTTCTCTACCCTGAAAAACAAATCCTAGGTAACATTAGACCCTTCTACTCTGACACGCAAACATCCTGCTTATTCTTCACACAGGAAGCATCCTTACAAATGCTTACTCATTCATTTATTTGACAAATTATGTACTGTTAGCCTCTCAGATATGTACACCCCACACCCTATGTCCCAATGGGATTCAAACATATTGTAGCTATGGTTTAGAAAAAATTACTTAGGCATTTTCATTCCTCCCACCTTAGCCTTGACTCCAAACTTCTTTCACTTTAATTTTATCTCCCAAACTCCAAACTCTGGGTTCTGAGGCTCTGACTCAGATCTCTGCCTCAGGACCCCCTGGGTTTCACATTCAGTCATGTGCACCCTGGTCTGGACTTCAGATTTCCAATGGACTCTGGCTTGCCTTGGTTTTCAGGCCCTGCCACCTCCAGTGTGCTTGGCAGGAGCTCACAGTCCAGCTCCCACCAAAGTCAGCTTCTACCTTTGACTACCTGGGTGGTGCTTCCTTCCTTCCTGGAAGGAAAGATTTGGTGTCTAGACACTGGACTCAGGAGCCAACAGCTGGAGGAAAGAAGGTAACATATTCAAAAATACAAAGTAAGCATCCTAGAAGCTCTGAAGAGAACACACACTTCCTTCCACCCGACCCGAGGTAATCGGGGCAGTCCTCCTGGGTTAAGTGGCCTTTGTACAGCTGATAAAAATTTAGTTTAACCTCAGCTATATTTCATGGTCTAAGAGATACGTTTGGAAGGAAGTAAGGGAAAAATGCTTCAGATAATGGAGAAAGCCAGAGATACGGAGCATGAGGCTTTGTGTAGACAAAACTCAGTTAAATGATTAACATAGGGGAGAAGAGAAAGTTACAAAATGCAGGGAGGTTTCGATTTTCTGTTCTTAAAAGAACCAGAGAAACTAAAGAAACCGATAATGAGTGTCCAGTTTGTTAACCACTTAAAACTTGTCTTTCACAAACTTCCTGCTGGGGTGAGAAACACCCAAATAGTGCAAAAGAAGGAAAACTAGATGAACATAAAATGTGGCTCCGTTTCCCCCAAGTTAAGAGCGTACCATTCCCATGAGATGAGAGAGCCGTCCCAACTCCCCAACTCCGAGGCTTCTGGGGGGGGCGGGGGGCGGGGGGCGGTGCACAGCCTACTTCCAGGGCGCTGCGAGCACTCCTGCTGGGCTGAGCTGCGGGACGTGGCCTAAGGTGCGTTCTTGAGCCCAGTAAGTACTATAGTTAAAACACACAGGGAAAAATTTGCTGAAAATGTTTCTGTTTCAATAAATACAGCACCATATCTCTCAGACAGTTGATGGCAGTGGGATTTCTCTAATTTTAAAAAAGATACACAATTTTAAAAGACACCAACAGAATCACCATTCTCCTTTAAAAAAAAATGGTTTTGACTACTCTCTACGAGACGGGTGTGTTCCTCAAGGGATCCGCCAGACAGGGAAGGTGGAGCAACTGTTCTGAGGCTTATCTGAAAAAACATTATTCTAGTCAATACACTTGGAATAAGTTCCACACATTCTCACCGCTTAAATAAACTCTGACTAGCGAGTTTCTCATTTGTGGTGATGAAAGAGTTTTTCTCAGATTCATTGGATTAACTAAAGTAAGGGTGAGTTATTAAAGCCCCATCCAGAGGACTGTGATCAGCCCCAGGACAGCCAAATCATGACGCTGTGTGACCATAATACTGTGCCTCTGAACTGGAGCAAAGTAGTAGAAAGCCCTGGAAATGGGACCTGATAAAGCCAGAATCCACGTGGTTCAGTCTCATAGTAGTTTGGTGATCAAAGAAATACAGTCCAGCACAAAAAGGAATTTCAAAGCCTCACATTCTTTATTTGAGGTTCTTGGAAACCATAAAGAGAAGGCAAGTATAGGGTGCATAGCAACATTTATGAAATCTCCTTCCTTCTCCCCCCATTTCACTCATTTCTCTTGCATTTGGTCTCAAGCATGTCTCTCCACAATCCCCCCAGGCCTTTTCCGAACAGAGTTCCGTGCCTGTCTCTTTCCTCTCCTCACTTCCTCTCTTCTTTCTGTCTCTTGATTGTGTACAATGCTACAACCCTTATCTGAGTGATTAAAAAATAATAAAAACACTCCCTTTTTTGGGGGGAAGAACAGAGGAAATTGGACTGGCCATCACAGTGTTACTGTTGGTTGTCTGGGGAAGGGTGGGATGCTGCCCACATTCCCACATAACGATGTTTGTTCCACTGAGCCCCCTCCCTGACAGGCAGATAAGGAAATAATTAATTTATACTGAGACCAGTGTAGGAAAACCAACTCAGAGATAGAAAGGAGTCCGGGGCCACACATTCAAAAAAGGGTATCTTTCAACCAGTTCTCGTTGGATTTTTTAAAATGTATTATTTCTTGATTTTAAGAGAGTAAATATAAAACATTAAATAGCATATGCTTTGAAAATTAAAATGAGGCAATATAAAACTTGATTTAATAAATGCAACAAATAAAAATAACAATAACAAATTATAAATGGTGGTATGTATTCAATTATTTCCCTTACTAGTGTGAGTAATAGAGACTTAATGTGAGATAATTTGCAGGGAGGGGGGTCAGATAGAACAATGACCTCCCTCATGTAAAGGTTACACCCTAACTCCAGCATGGGAAAACATTGTATAGCTCATTTCTCACGAACCCCAGGTACTATGCTATCTCTTAGGGTCACACCAATGTTCCAATATCTGGGAAGCCAGATATATAATCTTTTTAAGCAAATTTTAAAATAAACTCCTATAGTACATGCACTCTGGGGCTTTTACATTTAGCAGGTTCTTATTTCCCTGACCTGAGCGGGACCCCCTGAGGAATCAGAGGGCTGCTGGGCTCCCCTCCTCCCCTTGGCAGGGGCCGTAAACCCAGCAGAGGAGAGAGGCCTGAGAAGGGCCTGGGGGTTGGAGCCTCCACAGATTACTCCAAGCCAGAAAGGTGTGGAGAGGAGCCCAGCAGCCTGAAGTGGCCTTTCGGGTGTGCGTTCAGGCAGCTTTTCTCATCTGTGTTTCAGTGAAGACCTCCCTCACGTAAGAGCTCACACATCCTCTGTGAACTGGCTAGGCAGGAAAGGGTAGATGCCCAGACTCTGGCAGTGAACAAGATCCCCCCAACCTGCCCCCAAAGCAAGTCAGCAAGCAGTGTGTTTCAAGGGCCCCCAGCTCTGGCACAGATGAAGAGGCATATATGTAGTTTTAGTCTCTCTGAGGTGCCATAACAAATTACCATAGACTAGGTGTCTTAAACAATAGAAGGGCTTATTTCTCACAGATCTGGAAGTTCAAGGTCAAGGTGCCAACATGGCCGGGTTCTGATGAGAGCCGTCCTCCTGGTTTATACCCACTCTCTCCCTGTGTCTCACATGGCAGAGTGAAAGAAGCAAGTTCTCTCATGTCTCTTCTTCAAAGGGTACGGATTCCATTCACAAGGGCTCCACCCTCACGACCTAATCACTTCCCAAAGACCCTACCTCCTCACACCAATGCATTGGTATTAGGATTTCACCATGGACTTGGGGGGGTGGGGACACAAACATTCAGTGCATGACATGCACACACAGTTTGCAGGCACAGGGCTAAAATCACACAGTAGAATTCTCTTGATGGTCAGCAACATTCTCTGGTTGTATGTTTATCTAAGCAGAATTTTTGTTGTTGTTGTTGTTTTTGTACTATATTTTTTCCATTACTGTTTAACCCACTTTTACCCTCCTAGCCCCTGCAATCACCACATTGTTGTCCATGCCCATGAGTCCTTCTTCCTTTTTGTTCAATCTCTCCCTCCCTAACCTCCTCCTATCCCTGGGATAACTGTCATCTGCTCTCCATCTATGAGTCTGTCTCTGTTTTGCTTGTTAGTTCAGTTTGTCCATTAGATTCCACATAGGAGTGAAATCATATGATATTTGTCTCTCTCTGACTGGCTTATTTCACTCAGCGTAATGTTCTCCAGGCCCATCCATACTGTCACAAAGGGTAAAATTTTCTTCTTTTTTACAGCCAAGTAGTATTCCATTGTGTAAATGTCTCATCGTTTTTTTACCCACTCGTCTACTGATGAGCACTTGGGTTACTTCCATATCTTGCCTCTTGTAAACAATGCTGCAGTAAACATAGGGGTGGTTGTGTTCTTTCAAATTACTCTTTTGGGTTTCTTCGGATATATTCCCAGAAGTGAGACAGCTGGGTCAAAAGGCAGATCTGTTTTTAATTTTTTGAGGTTATCAGCACACTGCTTTTCACAGTGGCTGCACCAGTCTGCACTCTGACCAATGGTGCAAAAGGGATCCCTTTTCTCCACATCCTCACCAACACTTGTTGTTTGTTGATTTATTGATGATAGCCATTCTGACAGTTTTACGATATCACATTGTGCTTTTAATTTGCATTTCTCTGATGATTAATGACATTAAGCAACTTTTCATGTGTCTATTGGCCATCTGTATGTCCTCTTTGGAGAAGTATCTATTCAGGTCCTTTGCCCATTTTTTTAATTGGATTGTTTGTTATTTTGGTGTAGAGTTATGTAAATTCTTTATAAATTTTGGATATTAACCCCTTATCAGATATATTGGCAAATGTGTTCTCCTATTCTGGGGGTTGTCTTTTTATTTTGTTGATGGTCTCCTTTGCTGTGCAAAAACTTTTTAGTTTGATGTAGTCCCATTTGCTTATTTTTTTTTCTTTTATTTCCCTTGCCTGGGGAGATATATCAGATAAAATATTGCTATGAGCAATGTCCAAGATTTTACTGCCTGTGTTTTCTTCTAGGATTTGTATGGTTTCAGGTCTAATATTTAAGTCTTTAATCCATTTTGAATTTGTTCTTTTGTGTAGTGTAAAAATGTGATCTAGTTTCATTTTTCTGCACATATCTATCAGATTTTCCCAACACCATTTATTGAGCTATCTTTTGCCCATTCGTTGTATGTGCTTGCTTCCTCTGTCAAATATTAATTAACTATAAAGGGGTGGGTTTATTTCTGGGCTCCTTATTCTTTTCCACTGATCTATGTGTCTGTTTTTATGCCAGTACTATGCTGTTTTGATAACTATGGCCTTATTAGTTTGATATTAGGTAGAGTGATTCCTCCAACTTCATTCTTCTTTCTCACGATCACTGTTGCTATGTGGAGCCTTTTGTGGTTCCATATAAATTTTTGAGATATTCCAGTTCTGTGAGATATGACATTGGAATCTTGATAGGAATTACCTTGAATCCATAGATTGGTTTGGGTAGTATGGACATTTTAATGATGTTAATTCTTCCTATCCATGAACACAGTATGTGCTTCCACTTATTTGTATCTTCTTTAATTTCTTTCTTCAGTGTCATAATTTTCCAAGTACAGGTCTTTTACATACTTTGTTAGGTTTATTCCTAGGTATTTTATTCTTCTCAAAGCAATTGTAAATGGGATCATTTTCTTAACTTCCCTTTCCTGGTTCATTATTGGTATATAAATATGCAACTGATTTATAGATATTAATTTTGTATCCTGCTACTTTACTGAAATTATTTATCAGTTCTAGCACTTTCTTAGTGGAACTTTTAGGGTTCTCTATGTCATCTATGAATAATGACAGTTTTACTTCTTCCTTTCCAATTTGGATGTCTTTTATTTCTTCTTCTTGTCTGGTTGCTGTGGATAGGACTTCCAGTACTGTGTTGAATAAGAGAGGTGAAAGCCAACATCCCTGTCTTATTCCTGATCGTAAGAGGAATGCTTGTAGTTTTTGCCTGTTGGGTATGATGCTGACAGTGGGTTTGTCATATATGGCCTTTATTATGTTTCACTCTGTTCCCTCTATTCCCATTTTGCTGAGAGTTTTTATATGAAGGTCAATGGAGGTTTTTGGTTTGTTTGTTTTTAATTTTAGGATACCGTAATTTGCTGAAGAGGCACCATGGCATGAAGACCACTCTAGTGATACTACTAATTACATGAACTTGAGGAAGCCACCTAACCTACTCAGTTTTTATGATAAACCCACCTTGCAGGATTTTCATCAATACTAAATGAGTACATTAATATATAAAAATCAACTGGCCAGAGCAATAACAAGCAAGAATAGAATTCAGAAGAAAGATTTGCTTGGCTCTAACAGCTGTTTTCAAAGGGTGAAGAGTGGGGCTGGTGAGCAGGCAGCCGCTGGTCGATGCGAGGCTACCCGCCTTCGAAGTCTGATCCTGTAACCTCGGGCTCTCTGGGGCTTCTGCAAGGGGGCAGGCAGTCACAATGCTACGTTTTGTAGCGCAGCCTGCAAGGATGCTTGTAAAACACTTAAAGCTTATTAAAAATTCCCAGCAGATCTCTTCTCCTGGATGCTTCCCCGCCCCACACCAATGAGCCCCTGCACGTGCAAGGGAAACAAAGAAGCATTGCTAAAGCACAAAGGGGCCGCCCAACTCTTCCAGTAGTTTTCCCCAGGGGAGGAAATGTGCTTCCAGACACGCTTGGCTGGAACTAACTGGAAACCAGGCCGTGTTCACTGAACACGTTGAGAATGATTTGTCTCTGGCTTTGGGAAATTATGACATCATCTTTTGGCATTCCACATATTTAATTGTTTACCTTAAAAAAAATCTTGCCATTAGTTTCTAGGTTGATTAAAGTAGGCCTATTTCTACCTTGTATCCATTTAAACTGCTGAGTTAAAAAGCCTTACGAAGACCCATTTTGGAAAAACAATGGTTGGTTCAGTGGAAAGAAAGCACCGGACCGGGAGGCTGCAGCCCCAGGTTCCCGGTCCCTTGTTAGAGTTGACCAAAGCCAAGTCGTGAACGGGGCCAGCCCCCATCTCCTGGTCAGTAAGGTGGGCTGAGACGTCTTGGAGACGCCTTTCAGTTCGAGAACTGCAGGACTCAGGGACAAATGAACCAAGCGGCTGATTCTGCTAAGTGCTTCGCTCTCACCTGTGGTTTCTGCTCCTTCACAGGAGTGGGGATTAGCTGCCATTTAGACACAGGAATGCAGCGCTTTGATTATTTCGGTGTCTGTTTTCACAGGCATTGAAGCTGAACCCCTCCGCCAGCCTGGAGACCTGACCGGACCTCTCCTCTCACTTGAAAGTAAGCAGGCCTGGCTGATACGAGACACCGTGGAGGTGCCAGTCCCCCACCAGACCCAACTACGATTAAGCCCCGTCTCCTCGCTTACTGGGTGTGTGGCCTCGGTTAACCACAAGCCCGCCTCAACGCTTCACTGGCAGGCCAGCTGAAAGCCGTTGCTTCTTATCCAGTCCCCAAGGGATATGATTAAGAGTTACTTGAACTGTTAAAATGTTACCTTCCTGAAGTTCTGGCTGTAACCCAGAGGACTGCTAGGCAAGATGGCTGGTCCTAGCTACTTCACTCCTAGGTGAAATAAAAGTCACCTGGTTTCCTTGGGGTGGCATGGCATGGAGAATGCTAGGTGAAACTTTTTTGGGGGGGGGCAGTTAGCTGGGCTTCTCTGCACAGGTGGCAAAGGAAGAAAGCATTGGCTTTCTTTAAAGGAAGGGGCAATTAAAGTTCAGGGAGGAAAGGAAGCGTTGTTATTCTTAATTTTTCACACTTTCCCTGACCCCAACCTCCATTCCACAAATAGCCCAGGGTACCAGTTTATTGCCAGCAGAAGTATATGGATACTCTGGAAGGCTATGAATGATTTACAAGCTGGGTCAATAATTAAGTTGCCGGGGAATGTGTACAATACATAACCAGCCTTAACTCTTTGTATTTCAGATGACATGTTCCAAGAGCTGGCAAGGAAATAATGGTCAGAAACAAAACAAAATCCACACAGATCTGAAATGCTTTGAAGTAGTAATATGTGTCAATCCATTATGTGGGGATGTGCTGATGAGTAGACCGTGTTTCTCATTTTGGTCTGAGATCACCTCCAGAAAAAAGGAAAAGATTTCTTGGTCAAAGTACCCACACTCACAGTGTCTGTTCTAGCTCTGCTGCGCGAAGCCGGGTGAGTTTGAGTGAACCCTTTCCCTGGACCTAGCTGGAGCTCCCTCAAGAACTCCACAGAACTCTTTGAATTGTGGTGGACCCAGGTCATTTCCTTAGGGTCCATTCCCTAAGGGGAAATCACCCACACATTTGTTCGGGGGCAGGGAGTGTGCTTTAGAGCAGCTTCTCCGTGGCTGATCCCCATCATCCACTCCAGGTAATGGGTCAAGGCTAGAATCTCTGAAAGAGTCACCATGTGCCTGTGCCTAAGTGTAGGCCAGTAAAGTTCAGAGGAAAAAGTCAGCCAGGACTTGGGAAGTCCTCTCAGGTTGGGCAGGGCTGGACGGGGCCTCAAATAATGAGGGATGAGGGTCAGGATGCTTCAGGGAGAGTCAGTAGCTCCTTCCACACAATCATGCCAGCAACAAACCCCTGCTGAGTCCTGCCTTCCATGAGCTAGACACAGGACTAGATGCCAGGGATACCTTAGTGAGGGGGAAGACAGTGCCAGTTATGGACTGCACTGCGTCTCCATAAATTCATACATTGAGGCCCTAGCCCCCAGCACCTCAGAATGGGACTATATTTGGAGATAAGGCCTTCAAAGCAGTGATTACATTAGGGTGGGGCCTAAGCCAATCTGACAGCTTGTGTTCTTATAAGAAGCGGAAATTTGGACACAGAAAGAGACACCAGGGATGCATGTGCAGCACAGAGGGGCAGCCATGTGAGGCTACAACAAGGAGGCCATCTGCAAGCCAAGGAACAAAGCTTTGAGAATACTCAAAATATGAAACTGGGCAGAGGGAGCACCCCTGAGGCCCAGAGACCAGCCTCGGAGGGGCAGAGAGCTTGGAGAGGCTGACCTGGGCCCCACTGTGCCGCCGTGAGAGAATGAGGCTGACAGCCCGGGAACTCCAGATTGCAGAGCTCCTCGAAATGGGCAGAAGAATTTGTGCTCAATCTCCAAGGCAATGCAGAGCTATTTTAGGTTTCTAAGTGGAGGAACCCACGAGAGAGCAGTACTGAGGGAGGTTTTTCTTGCAAGCATGTGCTAAGAGGTTGCAGACTTCAAGGCCCAGGGAGGGTGTTGCAGGGAGGAGGGCTGCACCCTGGTGGGCACTGTCGGTGCAAACGGAGGAGAGAGCCTGTGCGCAGAAAGCATTTTGAAGTGACAGGTCTTGGTAATTGACAGAAAACTCTTTTTTAATTATCTTGTCCCTGTAGCGGCCCATCAGTGATGCTGGCTGACATACAGGAAAGCCCTCTGCAGACCCATCTCCAAGGTCAAGTGGTTGCCATGGCACCCAGCTTTGTGCCCCGGGCATAAAGGCCAAATGGAGAGTTCACCTCACCCCTTCCTTCTCCATCCCTGCCTTGTGCACTACAGAGACCCACAAAGCTTCTCGAATCCACACCATGGGTATGGCAGAATGATGGCAGGAAAGCATTTGATTATGGCTTTGAGACTCGGTAAGAAAGTACGGCCTGGATAATGTTCACAAAACCATGTTGCCAATGATTTCTCTCTGAGGGTCTTCCAACTTCTTGCTGTGTTTTCAGCTGTTCACAGCTGGAGTGGGAGGGGAGAGGATGTGATTAAAAGAAGTGATTGAAGTAGCTGAACTTCCCATACCTCCTCCAGAAGGATGTTCCTGTCTCGCTGGCAGAAGCAGGCCAGTAGTCCCTTAGATGTGCTGGGAAGGAAATGAAAATGTGAAGAACACTGGGGCTAGTGTTGCAGAGCACCTGCTGACAGCCAAAGCTTGTTGACTCGCAGAAACAACCAGACAGAGAACGCTGGAAGTAAGGAGACCCCAGGCTGTGAAGGGCTGATGGAGCCTGCCACCGTATTATAGAGGGGACGCCAAGCCCTGGTCAGGGCACCGTGGTTCCAGGAGCCCAAGTTGGCCTCTGCAGACAGCTGCCAAGGCTAGAGCTACATGTAAGGCATGCAGGGGAATGTCAGTCCCGTTTACCATCCGCCAGCAGCCTATGGTTAACTTAGAGATCAAATTAGAGGCACTGCTCTCTGAGAAACCCACATTTGAAGCACAAGGTAAAGGCTAATATAAGCACATGAGGACATAAAACACAGGTGAGAGTCCAGCAAAAAAAAAAAAAAAGAAAAAAAAGCTTTACATACCAGCTGACTCAAATACTAGCAGGGGGCAGTATTTTTAAAATGCAAACTGTTTTAGTAAACTATTTTGCGCACAGTTACAGCCTATTAATTTATTATATTTTTTTAAAACCCCTATAGAACTATATGGCTTTAGGATGCTCCAGTATGGCCCAGCCAGAAAAGCCAGGAATTGTTTGTAATCAGAGTGGGGTCTGAGGACCAGCTGCGTTAGCGCCTCTCAGGAGCCTGGTACAATCTGCGAGGCTCAGACTCCAACCCTGAGCTATCAAATCAGAATCTGCTTTAGAACAAGGTCCCTAGAAGCTTTGTGTGCACGTTAAAATTGTAAAAACACTGCTTTGGAGCAAGTTAGACAAAAAGAGCAGGGAGGGTTGGGTACTGGCTCACTTTAAGCTAGGAGTAATATTATAGCCAGCTCACTGCTCCCTGCCACGCACTGGGCAGGAGAACTAGCAGCAGTCCCTGGGCCACAGCAAGACGGTGCATGTGCAGCAGTAACGCAGAGGCAGAGGACAAGGGCCAGCTTCCACTTGGGGACTGAAAGAACAACACAGGCACCTCTCCCCCTAGTGCTGTCGCACATTCTCAGCCTTTATCCAGAGAAAGCCATGGCCCATATGGATATAGATCATGCAAAAGGAGCCTAAGCAATGTAAAAGGGGAAAAGGATTTATTTTTCCAATTCACAGAAGGTAATGGGCACCTTCTAAAAATTGTGCTCCATAGTAATTGCCCCTAAGTAATTTTCCCTTTGCTTACTTTTCCACAGAGGCTGCACCAGGACTCTCCAAGACAATTACTTTGCTTTCAGCCTGACTGAACAGCAACTCTTCATGGTACTTATAACCCCAACCCCTAAGATCAGTGAGATGTACTGAACTGAGAAAGGGATTTTGTTCATTCAAAGTTATGTTTAAATCCAGGCTATTCCACTCTCCAGGTGACCATAGTCAAGTCTCTTCTTTCCTGAAATGGGAATAGTAAACTATAGAATGCTGAGTGATCATTATAATTAATGTCTCATTATTGAATGGAAGCACAGCAACCTGGCCTGCCTAGGAACCGCACCACTATCCGCTGTGAGTTGCAGTTGAGAAGACTGAAGTGTTGAGAGTTAACGGCTCACTGTCCTACTAGAAAGTGGCAGAGCCCAGTCTGGTAGACGCCAGGTCTGTCTCTCAAAATCCCAGTACATGGTTAAACCTGATAGCATCGCCTTGATACACCGAAGGTGCACTCTCCCTCCCCGTTCCTTCTACTCTGCCCTGTAATTAATGCTCCCACACCTGAAGATGGAATTACAAGTGAAGCAGAATCACCACTGGTATTCATGGACGACTCACGTTAGGGGAGTAATCAACGTTTACATAATTTCTCTTACTACCCTTTTGACTGCAAAAGTCAAAGTTGATATTTTTACTTTGGGACCTGTTTAATCTTTGCTCTCCTTTGCTTCTGAATCATATGATTTTTTTTACCCCTGAAAAATCTAACTCTTCAGGTCAGCAAAAGAAATCTCAAAATAAGCCCTGGCTGGTGTGACTCAGTGGATTGAGTGCCAGCCTGCAAACAAAAGGGTCATTGGTTTGATTCCCAGTCAGGGCACTGCCTGGGTTGCTGGCCAGGACCCCAGCAGGGTAGCGGGTGAGAGGTAACCACATGTTGATGTTTCTCTCCCTCCCTTCCACTCTCTCTCTAAAAATGAATAAATGCAATCTTTAAAAAAAAAATCTCAAAATGAGATGACAAATCAAATATCCCATTGACTCTGAGACAATAAAATAACTTTCTCCCTCTCTATCCCCATCCCCATTCCTCCTCCTCCCTACTTTTTTGTGTTGTTGGGTTTTTTCAGTGCAAATGAAACCCAGGGAGGTTGAGCCTCCCTCCCAGTTTAGAGAAGAGGTACACTCTTAGCTTGAGTGAAATGGAGAAGGTTGAAACCGAAAGATGGAATAGATTTGAATTAAAACAACTTTGTCTCAAACAAAAGCATTTAAGAGAGTTCGGCAAAGGTTAGGCACGCTGAGAATGCTGTATTTCCTGGTATCTTCTGATTAGCTCTTAAGATAGTTAGTGGAAATGGGAGTATTGCCTGAGCAACGACCACATTCCTGGAGAGAAGCAAGAAAGAGAGAGCTGAGAATCCTGAGAGTAAGCCCGCTGGCTCAGTGGCTTCTTTTGCATCTGTACATTCCCTCTCTGGCTTGGTGACATCTGGGTGACCCTAGGGGCAAGACTTTGATGTATGGGTTTTGCTGGCACTCAAGCTCCTAGCACTTTGTATGCTTCACCTTTAACTATGCATCATACCTTTCCTGGGAGAGAAATTTAATATCCCCATTTCAGGAAGGGGGAAACTGTGTGTGCGCACACACAGTCCTCATCACCATCCAACGTGGCACCTGCTATTATTACCCTCATTTTGCAAATAAGGAACCTGAGGTCCAGACAGATTTGCTTTCCCACTGCTGTTCAATAAAAATTGGAGCTGGAATTAAATCCAAATCTTTCTAACTCCAGAGCCTGAACTACGACAAGAGGTAACATTTCCGCCTTATCTCACTTCCTTGTTTCACATTCCACAACTGCATGAGAGCAGAGAGAGAAAAAAATAATCACAACAAAAATGTCATGTATGTTCCCAATAACCACTAGGCTTCTTCTTCTTTTTTTTTTAATCCTCTGGCTGGCCAAGCAGCCAAGCAGGTGCCACCAGAAGAAATACTCAGCCAACTCTGGTTTCTTTCTATCTTTTCTCAGACTGTGAACTAGTTCTGAGTAATGATCATAATTTTCTACTTTTATATCCCTCGCAGCATTGCCACGTCGTACAACAGGAAAATTGGCAGTTGCTGAGTGTTTAGAATGGGCTATGTCAGCACACAGGCTGCCACTCAATACCTCCTCCCCTGCCCCCCACACACCCCTCATCAGAAATCATTAATCAGTTGTGGGACTCTTCCCTATTAAGGCTGGAAAGAGCTTCAGGATCCTTCTTACTACAGTATTTCAGACAATTACTGGCCGTCACAGTTGGCACACTATTTGCTTTTCCTTGTCCAAATGCTTGGCTGAATGTTTTCCCATGTCCTTGTTCTGTGAGCATTTACCACCCCAGTGTCAGTTACGAGGTTGCAGAGAGAAAGAAAAGTCATTATGACACAAAAGTGGTCACTAAAGGAACTGGTCACTTTTCTATTTCACACCTCTTCAGCCATCACCCACCTTTTCACACTAGGCAGCTCCCCTGAGGTCAGAATGTCCCGCTCTTTGTACACTGTGTCTGCATTACTGGGCAGCCAAAAATGCAAAGAGATGGCACATATTGGAAAATACAAACTTCTGTGAAGAGGCTGAAAGTGTTATTGGCAAACTGCTCAAATCAGACACTCGAAGCTGTGAACAAATGAGAATCTGAGAGAGCTGCACCAGCTCACAAATGAAGAAGAGAAAATCTGAGGATGACCAGAGATACGTGCTTCAAAGAGACCATTTGAATATCAAAGGATTGAGCTGAAGCTCTTGGGAAAACTGATAAAGTCCTGGAATATTTGCGGGGGGCAGGGGGAGAAAACCTACCTTGTTGGTGCATGGACTGTGAAAACCCAACATCAAGTGCAGGACGTGTCAGCAGGTCTGGCAGAAAACAATGATACTGACCAAACGGCCAACACCCCACTGGTCAACATTGGATCCCTGGTAGTTATTTCGCTGGTAATTCTTGACAAACTGAATCAGAGCCAGTCTCACCACTCATATTAAATTTTGAATTTAATAATATGGAGTGTGGAATTCGCTAGAGGAATTTTTTGTTTTGGTTTAAGGAGAAAACCTCTTAATCCAAACCATTTTATTTATTTATTTTCAGAGAGAAGGAGAGAAACATCAAATGGTTGCCTCTCACATGACCCCAACTGGGGACCTAGCCTGCAACCCAGGCATGTGCCCTGGCTGGGAATTGAACCAGTGACCTTTAGGTTTGCAAGCCAGCATTCAATCCATTGAACCACACCAGCCAGGGCCCATTTTATACATGAACTAACTAAAGTCACAGAAAGAGTCAGTGATTTGCTGAGGTTACGCAGCAAACTCCAGACAAGGCATAGTCCCAGGGACCCAGAGGGTCAGTTGCTTTACCTGTTGTATCTCTCACTCGTGTCTCTGAGCCGAACGGCAGATCCACATCTAATAAAGAGCTAAAGTCCTTAGTTCCCCAGAGAGGATATTGGGAGTGGTGAGACTAGGTCTGATTCATTTTGTATAAAATTACCTGCAAAAAAACTTCATCAAGTATTCAAAGAAAGACATATGTCTTATTTCCTGCCTCATCACATAGTTAAGGTGTTTCTGGTTGGTTTCTTCCAAAACTGGGTGGCGCAAGGATGCAAAATGTAAAGAGAACCTTCTAGGTGAAGGCTCCTGGGCAGTATTGCTGAGTGGTTAAGACCGTGGGCATAAAGTCAGACAGAAACAGAGTGTGGCTCAACAACTTACTAGCTGTGTGACCACGGGCAGGTGAACTAACCTCTCTATGCCTCAGTTACGTTGTCTGTACAGTGGGGATGATAATAATAGCCACCCCACAGTGTGGTTGTGAGGTTTAAGTCAGCAAATGCATGAGAAGTACCCAGAGTAAGATTTGGTCAAAGATGGGCTTCTTTCCATCCCATCTCCCTAGGGTCTTATTCCTCCACACCTTGCTCCAGACCTTTAGGGATCGCTCCTCCTTCCCTGTTGTAACACTGCCAACTGGAGGCAGAAACTGTGATGGTGGAGTTAAGAGGCAAGATGCAGAAGGAGCCTAGCTGGGCTCTTGCTAACCCCAGCGCCTATGAGCCCTCGTGACAGGCAGCAGCTGAGCCCTTCTGTGAATGGAGCAGGGTGTTCCCCTAAACTCTACTACTGTCCAGGCTGCTGAGTGGAACCTCTCAAAAGTTTCAGGCCCCAAATGCCATTTCCAGATAAGCTCCGGTCTAGAGCCAGCTCCCACAAATCCTGTCAACATCACCTGAGGAGGTGGCGGAGGCCGGGCTGTCAGGCCAGGTGACCACACATTTGCCTCCAAGTCCAGGAAACAAGACACCTGGGTGAAACCACATTCCTAGACTGCTGCTCACAGTCACATGCAAGCACTCAGCCAAGGGAGGTGGTAGGTGACCAGAGAGGGTCAAGAGTGCCCTTTGTTCTTTGTCATCGGTGAGGGGGAGGGGAGACATCAGGCTACAGCATTTAACTGGGACACTGGTGTCAAGAGACCTTGTTTGCTTGGTGTTGTCACCATCTACCAAGTATCTGTTTCATTATGCCTAACAGTGGTTTTTAAACTGTGGTCCAGGAACCCCCTGGAGTGGGGCTTATCATGACGTCAAAACTGTCTTCCTAAGAATACTAAGATGTCACTTGTTCTTCTCACCCTTAATCTCCCGCTAGTGTACAGTGGCGTCTCCCAGAGGCTGCACTATGCTCGGACATCATCCGTGTTCTAGCAGATGATGGAATGTGTTTGTATTTTCTTGTGGTTTCAAAATTTTGAGCTTCAGTTAATATGGTAAGTATTAATAAAATGAACCCATATAGGCTAAAGTTCTTTGGGATCAGCGAGAATTTTTAAGACCATTACATACAGGCCCCAAGTACAAATGAGTAGACAACAAAAAGTAGGTCTTCCTTTTCTACCCTTTCCCCAGTCACCGCGCTCTTCTCCCCTGAGGCAGGCACATCACCACCTCCCTGTGACTTCTTCCTGAAATGGTCAAAGCATGTACCAATATGTCTGTGTCCCCGTCATTGCCACACTAATAGCACAGCCCTGTACACCTGCTTTCATCCTTCTTCCGAGTCATCTTGGCAATGGCTCTTATCACTGCAGGCCTGCACCGCCGTCTCTGCAGCCTGAGCCCTGTTGAACAACACCTGGGTTGTCCTCCCCATCTCTTGCAAGTTACAAACAGTACTGGGATCACTCTGCCCACGTAAATATCATTTCACATGTGGGGCAGTGTGTGTCTATACCCTGCATACTCTTCCATCGTGGGAAGGTACATAATTTACTTGGCCAACTTGCTATTGAAAATCATTGAGGTGATTTCCAACTTTTTGTATAACAGATGGTAATAAACATCCCTGTACATAAATCTCTTAGAATGATTCCTTACAAAGAAATTGCCAGGTTAAAATGTATTTGAATTTTAAATTTTGGTCAATATTGTCGATATTTCCTCTAAAGAGTTTGCGCCAACCTCTGCAACTCCCAACTATGTTTGAGAGCCTTTTCCCTGCAGCCTCGCCCGCGCCGCTTGTTATAAAGTCTCTCTGATCTTTGACACCCTAATAGGTGAAAAATATTATCTCGCTGTTGTTTCAGTTAGCATTTACTTAATTATTCATTTGCTTGCCATTTATCTTTATATTTATGAATCACTTGTATTTCTTTTGTCTGCCTCTAAATGTCCTTTGCCCATTTCTCTGTTGAGTTGTAGGCCCTTTCCTTACTGAGTTGGAAAACTTTTAAAAAATGCATTCAGTAAATTAGCTCTTTGCATTGTGTGTGTGTGTGTGTGTGTGTGTGTGTGTGTGTGTATCTTAAACATTTTCCTAAATTTTTATTTGTATTTTAAATCTTTGGTGGTGATTCTTTGCTATGCAGATATATAACGTTTTTATGCAGTCAAACTTACTAGTGTTTTCTTTTATGGCTTCTAGGTTCTGTAACACACACAGCCTCAGAAAGTCTGGCCCCAGTGTGAAATTATTAAATGTTACATTTCTTTCATGTTTTTTTTCTACAATTTTTATGATTTCACTTTCTTACACTTAAGTTTGCGACCCATCTGGAATTTATTTTGGTATAAGGAATAAGAAGGCAGCAATACATTCAAACTAAATGGTTAGTCATTTAACCCAAGACTGTTTATTGAATAATCGATCTTTTCCCTACTGATTTGAAGCGAGTTTTGATAGGAGCTGCCACAATTCCAAAACAGCATCACCCTGGCTGGTGTGGCTCAGTGGACTGAGTGCCAGCCTGGGAACCAAAAGGTCACCGGTTCAATTCCTGGTCAGGGCACATGCCTGGGTTTCTGGCCAGGTCCCCAGTAGGGGGCATGCGAGAGGCAACCACACATTGATGTTTCTCTCCCTCTCTTTTTCCCTCCCATTCTATGAAAATAAATCAATAAAATCTTTAAAAATCAAAAAAAACCCAGCATCAACACGAGGGCCTAGAACTTAAGGAGCGCACACTGCAGCCTGGACAGGAAGCACGTTCCTCCGCAAGGCGAGCTGGCGGTCGGCGCACCCCTTCTGAAGGAGCCTGCCTCTGGGACGTCCCGCACCCTCCTCTCAGGGTGTCTTAAGGTGTCTCCAGGTACTACTTGTCAGCTACCAACAAAAATCTTGACAAACATGTCACTTCCCAAATGAACACAGTGAATGAAGCAGGAAAAGCAATATATACAACGTTATTCACAATTCTGAAGGAAAAAAAACTTAAAGGACAAGGAATTGGGAGGTATCATAAACACAGGGCAGGCAAATCTAATATGAAATGTCCTGGGCAGAAAGCAACGGGGCTTTTGACAAGTTTCCTCTCCTCCGTGCCCTCCTTTTCTCATCTATAAAATATGGAGATGTATGCCAGGAAAGCCTGAGTTTCCTTCGGCAGTAACACTTGAGATTCCAAAACTGCCGTGGGACCTCTGTCCAAGGTTCTTTTTTTCAATTCCCATAAAATTCTTGCTGAGTTTTCAGGAAATTACTGTCGTGCTTCGAGGGTCCCTGGACTCTGCTTCACCCTGGAAGCCTCAGAGCTTGACTCCAGAATAAAGCCTCTCCTTTGTGTCATCATTATTTTCAAAATCCTTTTCAAAAACTTCTCACCCTAACCTTCACGAGCTTCTCTCTTCAGCCAAAATGCTGGAACCGAGAGACACCAAAATGTGTGGCCCCTGAAGAACATCTGACCCTCAGGAAGAGGAAGTGCTGAACTTATCTCATGGTAATAAGAAGGGGCCTCCTCTGAGAGACCTTTGATGCAGGCTGTGTGACCCAGCAAAGGACACAGGACACGGGTTACAGCTGTTACTACCCTGAAGCAACCAAATCAGGAAGTTCTCAAAGAGGTTATTTCAAAATAAGTGTTAGAAATTGGGAGCATGGGGAAGATTGCTGCTTTTTTTTTTTTAAATAATTAGGATTGTTTTCTAGACTTCCAGAAGTATACATTTCACAAACAGGCAGGCTGACATTAGAAGCCAGAACCTCCCTTTAATGGGCCCAGCTGAGAGCTTATTTCTACAGCGAGCGGACACAGATGAGGTTGCAGAGGGCGGGTGAGAAGCATTAAATACTGTGAATTTGATGTACATGAGTTTCAGAGCAAGTGAAGCTTCTCTTCAGACATATTCTTCAGGACTTTACATTTTTAGATAGGATGGAGAAGTACAAAAAAAAAAAAAGAAAAGCACTGAGCCTGTGTGGAGGAGGAAGAAGTTTTCCTCTATACTTCTAGGCTCTTCTGGCTGGTTTAATGATTAAATTGACATGAGATAGATTAAAAAGAGGAAATAACGAAAGTTAATTGTATGCATATATATGGAAATAAATCCCATGTACGTGGGAGAGTCAGAAACGGAAAGGGAAAGTGAACTACACACAGCGCCCTGAGCTCAGTGAGGGAAGAAAGAGCCTTGGGGCTTCGGTGTGGGGGAGGGTGATAAGAAGATCAGGAAGTCAGTACCTGGACTTTGCTCTGCCCTATAGCTATCTCATAAAATGGTTGTGGTGATAACTTATTATAGAGAAGGGCCCAAATTAGAATCTTTAAGGGAAAGGTAAAAGTCTCTCTTGAGCCCACAAGGTCTCTATTGCCTTCTGAGGCCCATTGTGGGACCTTTCACCTCCAATGTCTTGGTAATACCTTGGTATTAATAACACAACGGCAGCCCTGACCTGCATGGTTCAGTTGGTTGGGCATTGTTCCGCAAAGCCAAAAGTCGCCAGTTCGATTCCCCATCAAGGCAAATGCCTAGGTTGCGGGTTCAGTCCCTGCTCAGGGCATGTGTGAGAGGCAACCCATGGTTGTTTCTCTCCTCTTTCTCCCTGACTTCCTCTCTCTCTAAAAACAACATCCTTTTAAAAATAATGCAATGGCATATTATGATTGTCCAAGAAACTTCTGGATTCCACGACTGTGGATATAACAGTTCAGCACTCAAAGACCTAATTGCTATTGATTCATATACACAGAATAAGACCTGGAAAGACTCTTTTTAAATGCCAGCAGTGTTTTCCTCAGGGGAAAAGGTGAATGGAAACTTTCATTTCTTACTTATCTGCTTCCACGTGCTTTAATTTTTATAACAGATGCTTATTTCCCTTAAGTGTTTCAAAAACATTTTTTAAAGTTTTCATTGAGTCATTCTACTCCATGAAACAAATAGGTGCCGTGACAATGCATTGGGGAGGAGGGTTTGGTCAGAATTAGTTGTCTCCAGTTTTCCAACCAGAGCTCTAGTGTCTGCTGAAGCCGCCCTTGGGCTTTTACATCACCTGCTCCGTCCCCTCTCTTCCACAAAGATAATTTGCAAATGAAGTTCCTTTGTTGACCACCCTTGAAGTGGAGGTATGTGTGGGAGGCCAGAAAGTGGCCCTGGTGGGCTGGGCAGGGAGCCCAGGGCTGAGGCAGCCAAGGGTGGCCAAAGACAGCATGCCTTTGCTGGGACTCTGCGCCTGTGTCTTCTACCAGATTCTAGAAAGTAAAGCACTTTCAAGGCAGAAACCCTGCCTGCTCAAGGCAGTCCTGAGCATACTGACCTGGCAGGTAGGCCATGGGAGCTGGCTGCAGGGGGGTGAGGACCCATGGGGCTGAGAGGGGTGCCGGGAAGGGAGTGGGTGGCAATTGGGAGGACTTGCTCTTCCAGGAGGCCAGAGAAGCTCAAGATGCAGCAGATTTCTTCCTAAGAGAAACTGCAAGAGAAGGTCTAGACAGCAGCCCTAGCCCAGAGCATTGGGAGGACAAGATAAATCTCTGAGTCCAGGCTCCAGTGACTGGGCAAGTGAGCAGTGTTCTCTATTCTCAGGGACCCTGCTGTCCAGGTGATGGGTGTCGATTTTTTTAAATTTCCCTAAGTGTCTTTTTTAAAATTCTGAGTTAAAATGTGCTCTCCATGTAATTTTTCACTGGCTGGGGGTAGGGGCGGGTAGAGGGGAGTAGAATTTATGTGGTTTAAATCCCATGTAATTAACTTGTGCCTTTCTCCCTCCTCCAAATAAAAGTTACATCATCCTTGGATGTTCCCAGCACGTACATTTTACATGCACAAATATGCAGAAATATCCTCTGGGTTAGGCTTCCTTGTGCTTCTAGTGCCCTGAGAACCCCACTTCTTATCAAAGTTTACCTATGATCCCTTCCTCCTGCTTCCTATCTTTAACCTCAAATCCCATACCCGAAGACTGAGTATGAAATTTTTAGATAGTTCTGTAACTCAATATCCAATCCCTCAGTGTTGCTTTAAAACTGGAATCTGCAGTCACACCCTTCACCTTCAGCAAGGCTCTGAAGCAGACTCTGGAGCACGGAGCACATGGCTGTTGGCTTTGTCAGCATCATCAGATGGATGGCATTGACCGTCCTTGTTCATGGGTTTAGGTGGTCTTGAGATTTTCAGACAGTTTCCAATATAAACTCATGAGTCCTTCCCTGCAACATTTACCTCTGACTGCTTCCTACAGGCAAAAAAAAATTGAACTAGTGTTTCACGTCTGGCATCACCTCTGTAGAACCTTTATGGGGCTGGGGGATCCTGAGGACCAGTGCCCTCACCAGACAGACTCCCAGCGGGAGGATGCTGGAGGGGGTTTCACCTTGGTGAAAAGCCGAAGAGCTGCTGCCCAGACCTATCCCATTCTGCCCAGGTCCCAGTCCCATGTCTGCTGTGTCTCTCCCTGCCACACCCCATACAAGCAGCAATTGAACCACAAGCAGATATGAAAATGAAATTCAAAACATCAGAATCTTCAGCCCCCAACCCAGTGTCACTGTAGCATCTTATCCTGGACAAATAGGTGACAAAGAAAGATTATTTTTTTCTGTCTCCTTTTGCATCTCTCTCAGGAAAGCTGAGCTGATTAAAAAATAAAAGTAACCAGCTGGTAGAAATCTTGGATCTGTGCTTTGAAGCTGAGGTAATAAGCCTTTTGAATAAATTGCAAAATAAAGGACAAGAGGAAAATTGAAGGGGACTTTCATACAGATTCTTTCTTATCATTTCATGACACGGTTTTCACATCAGATATTTAACAGCCCATCAATCTGATTATGGTACAATTAGTCCGACTTCCAAACCTGATTAACCACTCTGGTCTTGTTTCTCACTCAGATTAATTTTAGATATTTCCCAATTAGGACTAAATGTCAACTAAAATGTAATACATGAAAAGTGTTATTAACATTATCATGATAACAACTTATGCTCCCTCCACATTAAAGCATATAATACATTTGCCTAAAATGTGTGGTTGAATCCTTTTTCTTCCCAACCTCAGAAGAAAAGCAAAAGATGCTGGAACTGAATGTGAATGAAACATTCTGTCAAGAGCTTTGCAAATGCTGCCCTAATTCATGCAAAATCAAATTTATCTCCATTAGATTAAATCTAACTGGTTCAGCTCCACACGATTAGCAAAGATGGGGTGTGAAACTCTTTTAAGAAATGATAACTTTGGAAATATCCACTTATTCACACTTTTCTATTTGAACAATCAGAGGCCCTTTGTGAATCAGCAGTGAGATTGGACAGGACTGATTTTCCTTGGGAGTTATATGAGATATTTTATTTTTTTTCCCAGGAATTTAAAAAGTGTGATGAAATGAATGCCTTAAATTAAGTCTGCTTAAGACCTCAGGAAAAAGTTTTCATCAAAGGAACCAGTGCAATTGCAAAGATGGGGGGCAGATTGAGGAAGTCCTGGCTAAAATTCTTCTCCACGAAAGTCTGGTGCCTGTACCACGGCTTAAGAAAAGAAACGAGAAACACAACTTCCACAGGCTGGGCCAGGGACGCGCAGAAATCCCTCGTCCCTGGTGCTGAAGCTAACCTTGGCAGTTCTAGGAAAGAAATCTCAAAGGCAAAGCCTAGGGTTTTCTCTGATGGAAAAATTAATTAGAAACATCTGCAATTTACATTTGGAAAATGAATAAAAGTATCAAAAAAAATAAAACCATGCTATATCCAAAAACCCATGAACCTACATGTAATAACTACTAAGAATTCAGGTGTTTCCAGCCAATATTTCCAAGAAAGAGAGCTGGATCCATGGGTGTCTGTGTGTGAGAGGGAGATCTTGTTTTAAACACAATTTGAATCCTACCACATATACATTTTACAATTTAAAGATTTTTATTTATTTATTTTTAGAGAAAGGGGAAAAGAGGGAGAAAGAGAGGGAGAGAAACATCGATGTATGACAGAAACATCTATGGGCTGCCCCTCACATGCCCCCAACTGGGCACCTGGCCCACGTCCAGGCACGTGCCCTAACCAGGAACTAAACCAGTGACCTTTCAGTTCGCAAGCTGGCATTCAGTCCACTGAGACACATAAGCCAGGGCTAAATTTTACAATTTATATTACAAAACATTAATGTGTTCAGGAAACTACGTGGCTGATGCAAGAGGAAATGGCCCCACGGAGGAAAGCCTTCCTGCCTCTACTGTGAGCCCTAGGACCACGAATGGGGGAGGGAAAAGAGCCAGGCTGAGCACCACTCCCCAGGTGCTGAGCCGGCCACTCTGTTGCTAGCGTTCCCTGCAGCCCTTACGACAACCTTGGAAAGTCAGAATTTATTTTGCTATTAACGAAACTGAAGTTTGAGGCCCAAAGTCACCAGCTAAAAGCGACAGAGCCATGGTTTAAATCCAGATCTCTCCATCACTGAACCTTCCCAGTCCTCAACTCCATCACCAGAACTTCGATCCTTTTGTCTCCTCAGTTACACACAGGACGGAAAAGTAACTCCAACTATCTACATATCCTCATAATCCATCACCTGAGCCATCCATCATTCAATAACCACTATGTGCCAGGCACTGTTCTAGATGCTGGTGCTATAACTGAACCAAAACAAAGCCTTGTTTTACACTCGAGATAGAGAATAAATTATATATGTGTATATACACACACACACACACATATGTGTGGATAGGCAGACAGGCAGGTGGAATAAGGTATCAGAGGCTGAGAAGAAGGTAAGGGTTAATGGGGTAGAGAGTGACAGGAATGAGGTGGTGCATAAGTTTCCTGTGCTGCTAGAACAAATTACCACAAACCTGATGACTTAAAATCACCAAAATTTAATCTCTCACAGTCAAGGAGGCCAGGGTCCAAAACGGACATCATTAAGAGGGCCGCACTTCCTCCAGAAGTTCCCGGGGAGATCCCTTCCTGTGCCCCCCACCCCCAGCTTCTGGGCTGTCAGCGCTCACTGCGGCCGCACCACGCCCATCCGCCTCCATCTGCACGCGGCTTTCTCGGGGTTCCTCTCACGTCTCTCTCTGACTTTCTCTTATAAGCCTACTTGTCATTGGATTCAGGGTCCACCCAAATAACCCAGGAGGATATCTTCATCTCCAAACCCTCAATTACATCTGCAAGGACCCTTTTTCCAGATAAGGTCACGTTCACAGGTTCTGGAGATTTGAATGCAGACTATCTTTCGGGAGACCACCATCCAACCCACTAAACATTGCTGCTCCTCTTTCTCATACGGTGTCAGGAAAGCCCTCTCTATTACAAGGATATTTGAGCAGAGACCTGAATAAAGTGAGGGCGTATGGGGACACCTAAGCCAGTGACAAAAGGAGGAACAAGTTCCAGGGCCCCGAGGGGGAGTGCGTGCGGTGTGTCTGAGTCAGAGGAGGGCGGGGGCGGCCTGGGGGCCGTGGAGTGGTGTGAACGGAGGGAGCTGACAAGAGAAGAGGCGATGAATTACCTCGTTGCCACGGGTGATGCACCAAAGCTGAAGGCTACAAGCTGCTTCCCTTGTGTGGCCCACAAGTGGCCAACATATCTTAACACCTGGCAATTTAATCTGCACCAGGACAGCTCACTGTCAAGTTTCTTTAAAACAATTCAAGAACTCTGGCAGAATAAACTTTATTATACAAAGATAAATTCCAGTCTACCAACTATATCCCTACTTTTTTATAAATTGACACCTCTAAAATATTTTTCCTGACCCACATGCCTATCAGAGTTAAATACTGTATTTTTAGAACTATAAGCTGCACCAGACCATAAGATGCACCTAGGTTTTAGAGGAGAAAAATAGAAAAAAAATTTTTGAAGCAAAAAATGTGGTAAAATATTTAATAACCTGTGACCCCACTCCACTGCCCCCCCATCCCCAACAGCAAGCCAGGTAGACTACATTCACACTATAAGACACACCCCTCTTTCCCTCCCAAATTTGAGGGGGTTGCGTCTCATAGCCTGAAAAATACGGTAACCTGCTCTTGTCTTTCTCTAGAACCCTGCCCCACGATCACTGTGATGTGCCGAGATGGATCGCCACCCACTCTGGTAAGCTGGTATGTCTCCCAGTCTAATCTCCACATTTCTTGACTGCAGGGAAAAAGCAATCTTCATATTCTCCACATTTACCTAGTTTCTGGTATACAGTAGGCAAGCAATTAATGCCCATTGTTCGAGTGAGTGAAGGAATGAATGAAATGTAAAGATCTCATTTTATCCATGTTTGAAATACTATCCAATTACAACTCCGAAGAAATTTTCAGCTCTGAAGGATTTGTTTTAACCTAGGAGTAAATGTCACAAACAACATTTATCCTCCAACCCAGAGCCTCGTAGAAGAAGACACAGAGCTTTGCTTCTTATTACCACAGTTAGGCAATAGGAGGCAGGAGACCTTGGTTGTAGCTCCAGCTTTGCCAATTGCTGTGTGACCTCAGGCAAATCATTAAACTTCTCTGGGCTCTGGGTCCTCACCAGTAATAAGAGGAAGTTAGACTTGACGGAATATAAGGACCTTTTTTCACCGTAAGTGCTCCAGGCCTCACATGAAATCCTAGGAGGTAACCCAGCATTGTAAATATTCATTTAAATTCAAAACTTGCTTGATGGGAAGTCTTTGCTCCTGTCAGTGATCTCAGCCAGATGTCTGCAAAAATCCAGGCCAGACTGAGCCTGAGAACTTCCTTCTCCGTGATTCTCACCGTTAATGCCCGTTTCTCAAACTTTTTCTGCTGAAACACCCTCAGAAACAGAAGAGAGTGAATGACTTGGCTTCTCCAAGAGAGCCTAGGAAGCAGGTCTGGAATGTGCCTTCCAGAAGCTAAAATTTTATTAAAACTTTTAAAATTTCTTTTAAAAAATTGTTTTAAATGAAATGTGCTGAGTATTTTAAATTTCTATGAATTTTGTATTTTGCTCTACAATGTATCTGCTTGTTTTTAAAATGCATTTTTCCCCCCAAAACCCTTAAGGGAAATCCTTGCTCACTGTTGATCCTGGGTTGGCACTGGGTGGCACAGCACCCAGGAACCCCAAGGAAGGCATTCCCCAGGGTGAGGCGTGAGCTGGAATAACACCTCCCTTCCCAAGAATAGCGCCAGAGGAGCATCTGTGGGCAGGAAGAGCTGGTAGGACCAACGAGCCTCAATTAGGCCTCTGTTCCCTTACTTCTGCCATGACCCAACACCCCATTCTTTATTGCTCTGTTAAACTGAAATTGGGTGGGACTTTGGGAAAACTTTACTGAATGTTAGAGGCAGTAAAAGGAAAATAAACAGAGAACAAGAAGTACAGACAAGGCTGACTTGGAGGTGCTGGCCCCACCTACCCACAGCTGGCTCCTTCCCAGGCCTTGGTCTGGCCCATTCTCAATGGCTGTCCATGGCCAGCCTCAGTCAGACCTCTTCATTGGCTGTGTCTTCTCATCTTCCCAGACGGAAGCCAACATATGAGCCTCCTCAGCTCAGTCCTGGCAGGCCCCACCGAACAGCGTAGCCTCCGGATTTTCACTCCCAGCAGTCCCTCCTCACTTCCCTGCTCCACGCTCAGGCTGCCCAGGGCAAAATTGCTCCCCTTCAGTGACCTCTCTTGGTTCTTTCCAGCTCTCTCCCAAAGCACAGGACAGGCCTAAAACTGGTTCACATTGAAGTGGAAAAGACTGGCAGCTTCCTGTTGAACCTCTCTCCTGAACCACAAGGGGTGAATCTGAAAGCTCTGCAGAAAGGGACGCCCCTGCCCACCCAGCCACGGCCCCTGCTAGATGCGCCATCACCTCCATACTAGGATGCCCGCAGAGGTGCCACTTGCTGACTTGTGCAAAAAGATGCCCTGCAGAGTGGGATGGCCCTTTCTTTATGGATTGACTTGTCAGGAGTTGAAGAACATGGAAGGAATTAGGAAAAGATGTCTCCTCTGGTGCACACGGCTCCCCTGGCAAGGATTTCCTCCCTCTTTCTCCTTCATCATGCTGGTGTCTACCCAACTCGGCCCACAGATGCAGGCCTTCGTGCAGCTCACAAAGAACAACTGAGGCATTTGGGGGCAGTTAACTTCCCTGGTGCCTCTGCCACCACTGCCACCACACCCTCACCCCCTGTGACAGGTGTCTTCTCTGGCCACCTACAGTAGATCTTGTTCTAACCATTCCTGGACCCAAATTTTTTGTCGGTTTTGTTTAGTCCTTACCCTAAAGCAAGCTTACTTTTATTTCTTCTACTTCACAGGGCACTTGCAGAACATACTTTCGGACAAGATTGGGTGCATTCAGGGTTGTATGGCCACAGACAGAAAATACTTTGCCTCTTATCTGAAGTCTTTTATCTTATCCAAAATCTTTTATGGTCTCACAGTTCCCCTTTCATTTCCTCCTAGAAACTTCTTATCTCTTGCTACCCCCCATGCCCCCTCCAAAGGAAAAGAGCTAGCCCTCCCCTTTGAGTATTTATGGAAAGTCTGAGTCACCAGGATGTCTAGTGACAAGGATGTCTCACCTTGGGAAGGAAGGTGCCTTGGGCAGGGGCTGGTCCTTCCCAGACAAAGGTCCTGAGGAGAGCCAGCCTAGAGCAATTGGGTTTGTGAAGATAGAAGCCCTAGAAAGTCCTTCCAGATAGTTCTCCCATTGTCACAGTAGATGTCAGAAACAATTTCTTCAGCACTGAACTGCAGAAGACTCTGTCAAGTGCTATTTTGAATTACAAATGAAGAGGCACATTCTCATACACCTTACCAAACACACATGTTAAAAATAGCAAAGAGTGGAGATCATTTAGAAATTTCTGTGACAATTTAGGAACAATGTATTACTATCGGTTGGGCTGAGGGGAAAAGGTCCATTGAATACACCACCGCAGCACAAAAATTATTTTGAGCAGAAGACATTTGAATTCCTGAAATTTCTTATCTGCCTAAAACACATGGCCTCCTCCCAAACTGCCAAAAATTCAATTGTCATAAATTCCCTCTAGGGGGGCAACTAGAGGTAACAGTCTCCATCCACATCACACCTAAACAGCCATTGTCACAAAGCTATGGTATCTCCCATCTGCGCACCCAAGAGCTCGTTTATATTTCCAGAAAGTCATTTGTGTTGCTGTAAGAGCCCTTCTCCTCACCCCTCTCCCCTTTTAAGATGGTATCTAAGCCCCACATTTTAACCATCTTTTCAAGTCACATTTTTCTGTGAACTCTTATACATACATTAATTAAAATGTGTGGTTAAATTTTGTCTTGCCTCTTGCTGATCTGTCTTTTGCCAATTTAAATCACAAGCATTCAAGTACCAAACCTAGGAGTTTAGAGGAAATGGCTTTTCCTCTTCATTAAGAGTCTATGATAGACTAAGAGGAGAGAAAATGCTGGATGCTTAGCTACTCAAAGACACCCATGATAGTGCTGGATGCTTAGCTACTCGAGGACACTTTGCAGAGCATACATAAGTGGAAAGTTGAAAGGTCCTTGCTGTCTTTAAAATGTAAACGTTAAACAAATTATGCAAACGATAACATTTTTATATGGCCCTTCTAGTTATTTCTGGCATGTTAAATTTTACATAGTGCCTCCAAATAAGCTCAACGACTTGATTACATAGCAGCACGAGAGAGAAAGGAGAACACTGAGGTGTTACGGCTGCACATCCAACATGCAGGATCGGAAAAGACTGAACAGAGTGCGTTCAGAGAACGGGGCACCACAACCTTTGTGGGGGAGGGGAAATCCTTTTTCCTCCTTCTCCTCTCAGGTCTGCTGACTACCCTAAGAATTACATTAACAGGAGACACATTAACAGGAGAAAATAACCAAACTTAGTTGCATAAGTACACACGGGGGTGGGGGGAGTGTTCGGTGAGACTATGGGGCCCTAGGACAAATCAGACAATTAAGGCTTATGTGTCATCTTGAGCTAATGACTAGTGGTTGGGACTTCAAAAGGAGAGAAAGACAATTCGAAAGGACATGGAGAAACACGTGTCTGGAATCCAAAGTTTGCTGGGCCATCTTTAAAAATGGGACACAGAGGACTTTAAGAGGACTTTAAGCCCCTCAAAGGGGCTTTCCTCGGCCTCTCCCTGTCTACAACCTAGCTCATATTAAACTACATTTATGATGGTGATCGCTCCCTTCCAGGAGCAGGTCCTGTATCTAAGTTCTCTTAGAGAATAAGGGGAAAGGTCCAGGTTTCTTCCTGAGTCTTTTGTTTCTTAAAAATAACCAGTTAAAAATAATCATTATCCCAGAAAAAGCATATTTTGGGGTGGCAAACTCTGTTCTCCCTCCCTTCCCACTGAAAGGTTCTATAGATACTATTGTTTAACCTACTAATATACATAATAGTCCTTTTTTTTTTAAGATTTTATTTATTTATTTTTAGAGAGGGAAGGGAGGGAGATAGAGAGAGAGAGAAACATCAATGTGCGGTTGCTGGGGGTTATGGCCTGCAACCCAGGAGTGTACCCTGGCTGGGAATCAAACCTGGGACACTTTGGTTCCCAGCCCGCGCTCAATCCACTGAGCTATGCCAGCCAGGGCTATAATATTCCTTTTTGATAATTACATTACTTTTTAAAGAATTTAAACTACTCGTTATCAAAAAATGTATAAAATACTCTTGGTGAAACATTTAGACAGCAAACAAAATGAATGAACCAAACAATTGGATGAATCTTAACAATTTAGTAAATATTAATGGGGAAACTTGTTAAAATTTTATCTAAAACATAGAATTTTATAAAAATTTCACAAAACTTAAGACAACCACAATGAGAATATATAATTTTAGGAATTCATTTGCTACGATAAAACTATTAAAAGGAGAGCAAGAGAACGACGAACTCAGGATGAAGATTATCATAGGGAGGAGATGGGAGTGAGGGAACCGATGGTTAGATGTAAATTATTAGAAAGGCTTTAACTTTTCACAGGCACTTAGTACAGTATTTGAAATGACTAAATAATCAAGGAAATAAAAGTGGAAAAGGAATTGAAAGTGTTTAGAGATATATAATATATAAAACATATTTAATCTCCAATACAAAACACCAGAAGTGTCAATGGTATTAGTTTCTGGCATATACTTCCAATTTTTTTAACTTAGTACTTGAAAGCATATTCTAATTCCACATTTGAAAAGCAATGAATAGCCTTCAAGCACACCCCAGGGAAAACAGGTGAGGCCAGGAGTAAAGGTGCTGGTGTTAACATGATTACAGGAAGAGCCTCTTGAGTAATTGACACTGTAGACAATACAATAAAGTCTTTGAAAAGCAGAGTTAACTCTTCAGCAAAAAGCTTTACAACTATTAGTAATGGAAGCCCACTGCTTCCTCCTAGCTCCCCCCAGGCTGCTCTCCCTTCAGAACTGCTGGATGAAACACAGAAGCCCTTCCTCTTTTCCCCAAACCCCTAACACTAGACTAGAGTGATCAGAGAGGCAGGGGAAGGCATAGGGCTGTGAACAGTCATGCACCTCTCCACCCTCTAGAACACACGGGCTTCCCAGGGTCTAGAATCTAGCAGGAGAGTGTTTAGATTGTCTTTTTTTATAAGAGGACTGGGTATAAAAATTTTATACTATTTGTAAGTCTAGGCCCCAGATGGGAAGAACATGGTAGCTCCTATTCATAATCTCTTCCTAGGACAAAAGTCCCACTTAGTACTTTCAAATGAAGACCACAGCTGTCAATCCCCAACCCAACTACTGCTTTAAGTCCTCCTAAGGAAAGGTTCCCGGCCTGCTCCCCAGACAGTCCACTTCCTCAAACTCCCCCCAAGGAAGTCACACATTTCACACACCTCCTCGACCTGCATTTGCACACAGTGGGCAGAAAGCAGAGGTGAAAGAGGAAATTACATGACCCCATGTCGTTGACTAATTCAGGCTGTTGGGCTTCCGCACCATCCCCGTGGGCTCTCTGTGCCGACCGAGTCACTGCCATTTCTTCAATGTGCCTTTAGATTTAATGAACTGCACCCATTTTATCTGCAACCAGTAGTGTGCTGGTAAATGTTGAACAACTGTCTATGGAGAAAAGCAGTAACATTTGTTGCTTTCTATGGTGTAAATCAGAGGTGTCAAACTCATTTTCACTGGGGGCCACATCAGCCTCACAGTTGCCTTCAAAGGGCCGAATGTAATTTCAACTCCTTAACTGTTAAGAAGTAGTTACATTTATACAGTCCTAAAATTATTTTGGCCCTTTGAAGGAAATCGCGAGGCTGATGTGGCGCCCAGTGAAAATGAGTTTGATGCCCCTGGTAAATACTCAAACTATGGCCTATTTCAACTTACCAGTCTGATGTCACTGAGTGCTGAGGTGGGAAATGAGAAGCACAATCAGATCTCATGAGCTAGTTTGAGCAGTGTCCCTCACACCACTAACTGTAATGCCTCCATTACAGCTTATTATTATTATTTTGGTAAGTAGCTCTACAATGACCAATATTTTACAGCCATACCTCAGTTTCCTCATTTTTAAAAGATTTTGTTTGTTTGTTTGTTTGTTTGTTTGTTTGTTTGTTTGTTTAGAGAGAGAGGAAGGGATGGAGACAGAGAGGGAGAGAAACATCGATCAGTCACCTCTTGAACATGTCCCAACCGCACACCAAACCCACAACCCAGGCCTGTGCTCTGACTGGGAATCGAACTGGTGACCTTTTGTCTCTCAGTATGACACCCAACCAACTGAGCCACATGGGTCAGGACCCTCAGTTTCTTCATTTTTTATAATAAATGGTAAAATAAGACTTACTTCTCCAGAATATTGTAAGAATCCAAGTGACGGGCACATAAAGTTTTGAGTTCATGTTAGTCCTGCTTCCCTCACCTCCTTTCCTTCTTCTCATATTGGACCTTCATCTTTCTTGCTCATTGCAAAGGTACAGTCCCCACAGGGACCAAAGCCACGTGGAGCCTGGGTGATGGAGAAATGCTCTAGTGAATGACAAGCTGGAATGCCAAGAAAATACTTTCCCAGAGAAAGATATTGGCAGACTCTATATAACAGTGAGGTCTGCATGATAAATAATTTCACCTGCACGTGTTCTGTTCATGTTTGGTGTTCCCCACAGTGGGGCCTTGGGAGATCCTGTGGAAACGTGCAATGGTTCCTACGTGCTGACAGATCCTACACAGCTGAGAGTCGCAGATGGTGGTGGACCCTACAACAGCACTGGCACCAGACTATACCACAGATGCATCATGGGTTAAATAGGTTTTTGTGGGGTTGCCCATTTCCTGTGGAAGGCATTCCTGTGGGAAAGTGCACTACCAATTCCAAACCTACTTAACCCATATTGAATTCAGCCTGTTAATGTTTGGGGGGCCATAAATATATAAAAATACAGATTCTGTGCTAACAAATAGATTTTATAGGAGGTTTAGAAATCCTTTCTCCTACAACAACAAAGTTATACCTCTCTTTCTTTATAACCAAGTTTCTAGAAAGAATAGTATTACCTTCACCTCATTCAGTAGTCCGTCCACTCAGTCAGGTTTTCTCTCCATCCACTTCTCTGACACAGCTCTGGCAGAACTCACCCAAGCCTTTTGAAGTCGTTTTGAAGATGTATCCGCAATTCTTTGATACTTGTTTCCTAGAGAGGTAGAGTGTAAGCCCCCTCCTCTTGAGGAAAGGACTGTGCTTAGTAACTCACTTCCAGTGGCTAGAATATGGCACAAATGATGGGCTGCCACGTCCAGGGTTAGGTTGTTAAAAGACTACAGTTTGTCTTGGATCACATGCTATGGAGAAAGCTGTGTCTTGAGCAGTCCCTTAGAGAGGCCCACATGGGACGGGGTGGGGCCTGAAGCCTCCAGCCAAGAACCATGTGAGTGGTCACCTTGGAAGCCAGTCCTCCTCCCCAGCCAAACCTTTGGAGACTGCAGCCCTGACAACTGGACTGCAGGCCCACAAGAGTCTCTGAGCCAGACCACTCAGCCAAGCCACTTCTGGATTCCTGATCCTTAGAAATTGGGTGGGATAATAAATGTTTGTCGTTTTAAGCTGCTCAGATTTGGGTTGATTACTGTACATCATTATACAGTAATAGATAACCAATACAGCTTTCTAGGGGATAGATCTCACGACTGTGTTTTTACCTTTTCCTTGATTCAAGTTCTGTTATATGTGACACTTCTTTTTCTTTTCCATATTCTCTTCCTGAGTCATGAAGCACTCTTGCCCCTTATCCCCTGTATGGTCCCACTTTTCTTATCAATCTTTCTTGGCTTCATTCTCTCTGGGGTTCACACAGTTAAGTCTTTACCATATTCTCTTTTTCATTCTACAAACACTGTCTCATTTACTCTCCTGATTTTAATTAACATTTATATTCTTTTGAAGGCAGGTGGCAACTCAGACTCTTAGACGCAGAAGGACGTGCTGCCTTACATGGGTGGGGAAGACAGGGCTAAAGTAGCTCACAGAATGCCTAGAAGATCTGTATGAATTTGGGCCCCAGGGGCTGAAACCCAGGACTCAATATTTCATCTCTGACCATGTCTCTGCTTGCTTTGGTTTTCCTTTGAGTGTTTGCTGTGCTCTTTTCCTGATACAGACAGACTCTGTCTTCCTGCTGGAGAAGATGATATTGTGATGGTCAGTCCCACTGAGACCACATGGAGTGGTAGAGAAGTATCTCTGCCAAAGAAGGGGTGATGCCAGATAAAAATGCCCTATGTCCACCCCACTGTCTACGGATGGATCAGCACTCCATCACTGATCTATTGCTATGTCCTGGACCCTGGATCTGTACATCAACTGGCTCCTAGACATCTCCAGTTGGGTGGGCACTGGCATAGTATTAGTTTGGTAGGACAGCCATAACTACCAAAAACTGTGCGGCTTAGAACAATGAAATTTATTGTCTCACAGTTCTGGAGGCTAGAAGTCCAAAATCAGGGCGTTAACAGAACCATGCTCCCTTGGGAGGTGTTAGGGAAGAATCTGTTACAGGTCTCCCCGAGCTTCTGGTAATTCCTCAGCTTGAGGATGCATCACCCCGATCTCTGCCTTCATCTCCGTATGGCGTTCTCCTTGTGTGCATGTCTAGCTCTGTGTCCAATTTTCCTCTTTTAATAAAGGCACAGTCATATTGGATTAAGGCCCACCCTGGTGACCTCATCTTAACTTGCTTACACCTGCACAGACTTTATTGCCAAATAAGACCACATTCTGAGGTACTGGGGGTAAGGACTTCAATACATGAATGTAACAGGTAGTTAAAAACTTCAATAGAGTATTTATTCTTTGCTTGTTGTATCTCCCTCCCTATTCCTTAAATCGGTGTCTTTCTTCGTACATCATGTCCTGATGAGAGACATCATCACATGCCCTGCCATCCCATCGGGAAACAGGGGAGTCACTTTTGTCTTCTTTTTTTCTTCTATATTTAATCATTCATTAACTTCTGCCAGGACTACACCTGAAAAGTCTCTTAAATGGGTCCCTTCCTCTCCAGTCCCAGGGTGACCTACATATTATGCTCAGATTCTTAATATTTCACATGTGCATGTTAAAGACACCTCGTAAATGGTTTCTTTACCACCCGTTCTGCCTCTCCTCTGCCCACTCCACTCCCTCTTCTACCCAATCCATCCAATATTCGGAAGACTATGTGATCTGTCAGAAATACAAAGGTATTTTTTTTTACCACTTTAGAGCTCTTTCAGTAAGTTCGAATAAATACAAGACAAAGCACAAAGTTCTTAGTCAGACCTACCAGGTGGTCTCTTCCTAGGCTCACCTCTGGCCATTCGTGTCCTCACCAATTCCCCAGACTGGTGAATTAGGGAATGCTTGCCGTTTCCCTAAGATTTGGCCTCTGTTCCGCCCGACCATCTGCCTTTCAATGCCTACTTATTCTTTAAGGCTTGACTCAAGAACTTCCTCTGGGAAGCCTTTTTTCTTAGTCCATCCAGGCTGTTATAACAGAACTACCATGGACTGGGTAGTTTAAACAACAAACTTGTATTTCTCACAAGTCTGGAGACTGGGAAGCCCAAGATCAAGGAGACAGCAGAGTCAGTGTCTGGCGAGAACGTGCTTCCTGGCTTGTAGACAGCCTCACAAGGGAGATAGAGAGAACGGCTCTCGCTAGTCCCTTCTAATTCCATCACAAGGGCTCTACCTTCCTGACCTAATTCCCTCCAAGGCCCACCTCCAAACACCATCACAATGGGATTAGGGCTTCAGCTATAAACACATTCAGTCCATAGCACCTTCTGTGCCTGCACCCTCAGCTGTCTTGCTCAGTCCCTCTTTGTAGCGATCTCTGTACAAGCCTGTGCCTCTATCTTGGCTCATCCTAGCAAGGCTATTAAAAACCACTGTCCCATATCAGCAACCACAACTGAACAAAGCTCCCTTCCAGACCTCCACTGAGTTGTGAGGCTCGCTCCCAGCTTTGGGGGAGCTTCTGAGTGCCCAGTAGATCCTGCAAAAAGGGTGCCAATCAGAGTAACCACTTAGACCACAAACCAAGTCTTGGACACAGATGGCCTTTGTGATATTGTGATTCATAATAAGAATAGAAGTGTGTGTGTGTGTGTGTGTGTGTGTGTGTGTGTGTGTGAGAGATCTTCATCCATTTTTCTGGGATGAAGCTCCTAAAATCCTTGGAATTTTCTAAATAAAGAGACATAAATGAGTCTTTTGTTATGTTAATGAGGTGACTTTTGGGCTTCCTATAAGAATGGGACCTGGTTGCCAGGAGAACCAATCATGTAATTAGAGGGTGAGAAGGTTCAGTACCACCCCTTAAGGGACGAGAGAGGCACTGAAGGTTGAATCAGTCACCGATGGCTGATCATTTAATTGATTGTGCCTATGTAACGAGGCCTCCACAGAACCCCTAAAGGATGGGGTTCAGAGAGCTGCTGGGTTCGTGAACATGAGCAGGTGTGGGGAGAGTGAAGAGGGCATGGACACTTCATGCCGCTTCCCACATACCTTGCCCTATGCATCTCTTTCATCTGGCTAGGTCTGAATTGCATCTTTTAATCATAAACCAGTAATATGGTGAGTAAAATGTCTCTCTGAGTTTTCTGACTACTTTAGCAAAGAAGTTGTACCCAGGGAGAGGGTCGTGGGAACCTCTAATGTATATATAGCCAGTTGGTCAGAAACACAGGTGACAACCTGGGCTTGCAGTTGCTATCTGAAGTGGGAGGTGGCAATCTTATAAGATTGAGTCCTTAACCTGTGGGATCTAATGCTATCTCCAGGAAGATAGTGTCAGGATTGAGTTAAATTTTAGGACACCTATCTAGAGACCAAGAACTGTTTGTTGATGTGCAGAAACTCACCCTCCATGTCCAAACTGGAGTCAGAATTCTTTGAGGCACCAATCCCTCTGGGCAACAATGGCTGAAATGCTAGACGATGTCCAAGCGACTCCTCTCTGGCACCACGGTGGGCACCAGCTGGCAGGGGCCCTGCTGCAGGCAAAGGGAGGCTGGGCAGTTGGCAGGCCATGATGACTCAGCTCCCATGGGGCTCCTGGACCTGGACAGTGTCCTGGCTGAAGCCCTTTGCTGAGTCCTCTTGCCCAGCTCCTCCCAGTAGCAGGCCCTCACCCATAGCAACTACAAAACAATCCAGCTAAGTGCCAGTAATAGAGGAATTAGAACATTCAGTTTCTACCATATGACAATGGAGTGGTGGTCTCTCCTTTAGCCCATACGCTCTGGAAAAAGAAGGACTCTGTCTTCAGCTTTGTGGACCCAGCACAAAGCACAGGAAGAAACATGCAGAGGTGCCAGTACCAGCAGCCGTTACTAATGAGCTCTATCCATGTGTCAGACATGTGCTAAGAGCTGTACATATACTCAGTCTTTTAAATGTCATGACAATTTTATGAGGTTAGGGCTATGGATAATCCATTGCACAGATGGGGGTACTGAGGCACAGAGAAGTCAAGAAATGTTCCCTGAGGTTGCACGTCTAGTAAGAGGCAGACCAGGGATCTGAACCCGGGCTATCTGGCATCAACAACCACACTCTTCACTTATATACTCCATGTCCTATCAAGTAATTTTGATTCATCTTTATAAATAAAATTAAGATGCTAATACCCTCATTTTATTCAAGTACACAAAAAGTTACTTTTGGGGTCCCAGAGAGGTCCCCTCAGAGCTGTAGGTTTCCATACTCCAAAGCAAGTGAAACATGAAACCACTGTCCAGGCAGCAAAGGCCATGGGTACCAGGAAGCCAGAGAGAGAGGCCTACAATATTTTTTTAACCCTAAAAAAACCCTAAACGAAAAGTATAAATCACCGTGGGCAGGAGAGGGTTTCATATGGTCTGGGGCTTAACCTACCATCTTCAAAGATGGATAAGGTCAGAAAGGAGAGGATTCTAGGAAGAGGACCCCACATGAGCAAAGGGATGAAGGCGAGTGTGCATGGGTGTCCAGAGAGCGACAAGTATGTAGTATGCCTTCAGTGCAGGGGTCCGGATGAGTGGAACTTCTGCAGAAATTACTTATAAAATGAAAATCTTAAAGAGAGGCATGATTCCACATGTCAGAGATCAGCAGAGAATGTCTATAGAAAGCTTTTGTTCATTAAACATGTGCTCTGGAATGCTGATTGTGTTTGTGATACTATGCCAAGTGTGGGAATTCATGAAACCTCAAGACAAAATAAATGCATGGAACTCCACACTTTGCTTGGTTTTAAGTGTGTCTGGAATGTTATGGCAGGACATAGTAGTGGTGGTGGTCAGACAAATGGAAATAGCGGGGAGACAAACATATACATGTGAAGTCAACTCCGTATTTTAATAAAGAAAAAAAGACAAAATAAATGCAGAGATTTCCACCAGCCTTCATCTTTGATGACAGCAGCAGCCACTTTGGTTTTCCAACTTACTGTCAACTTTTAATTCAGTTGATTGGTTCCTTTAAATAGTCACAGTACTAAGCATCTCCAAGTACTTTGAATAGGAAACAAGGTTTTTATTAAGAGACCCCAGAAATGTGTATGACAAAAGTTGTCTAACTTCATAAATATGTGAGTACTAAACATATTTACCATATCTAATGCTGTCAACTAGAGGATTTCGAAAGGAAATCCATCTTTTCACTCAAGGCTTCCTGACATCCTCTTTCTGGTAAGTGAAACCAGGAATGAAACTCAGTCCTCTAAAAAGACATTTTTAAAAATTAATGGATGTCAATTCTCAGGTTAGAGGTATATTAAATTTCTTCTTATGTACTTTTCAATCTTTCTCTAATCACCATCTATTTTATTCAGATCTTATGACTGCCATAATCTAAATTATATTTACCTTAGCTTTAGTCAATATTTGACATTTTTTGTAAATGTTCACTATTATACTGCTTAAACATTTATTGAGTCTTTACCTCATTTAGTATTTAGGTTTTAATGCACCAGGTACAGCACAGATGTCCTAGAACAGCTTGGAACGTGTATGGAGTGGCTTGACCAAAAGGCATTCTGCAGACCTGCAAATGTGTGTGGCCAAAGCGGGTCACCCAAGAGGAACAGCCTGTGCGAGAACCAGGAAGCCTGCTTATTAGGGACCTCCCCAACTCCAACCCTTGTTGGAAGAAGCTAGCCAAACAAATCAAAATTACAAGTTAACCTTTAACTGATCTTGAAGCATCTGCTGAGAGTGTCACTATGCTCACAGCAATTTAATACCTTGAACGGTTCCTCATATTCTACATTTCTTTTTCATCGGTGAAGTTCTTTAAATACAGTATTCTTCCTCCTATAGTCACAGTGAGTCAGCTTCTGGGCGGCCAAAGCAAACTCATAAAAGGTGGGAATGTAGAGGGAACACCGTGACACCGGCCAGTGCTGTGAGTCCCACCCAGAAAGAAGGGAGAAGGAAGACCCTCGTTTGAACAGCCTGTGGATCTAGAACTCAAGCGCATTCTTCCTGCAAATATTTGGAGCATCTACTATGTGCTACTCTGTGCCAGGCACTCTGCCAGAGGCTGAGGCCAGGATGTTGAACAAAACAGACCAGACCTCTGCTGCTTTGGGGAGAGACAGAAAATGACAAGTACACAAGAAAAACTCATAACTGATCATTGTAAGAAAATTTAAATAGGATAATTTGATAGAGCTGACAGGTGTCCCTCTGGACTACCCATCATAGAAGACCCCTGGGAGGTGGTGACAGCTAAGTCTGAAAGACTAGAAGGCTCCGGCCATGGAAAACCAGGCGGAGGAGCAGCCCCTCCCCTGCATTGCAGAGGACAGAGTCGTGCAAAGGCCCGGAGGCAGGAAGGAGTCCAGCAAGTTCTGGGACTAGACAGTTAACTTACTTTTTTCTTAAATGTTCACATTGATCAGGCATTATTTTAGAATACATGGGAAAAAGTGGTATCTTTTAACATATGTGGGCACAAATCTTAATGAAATTCTGAGTGAAGAGAAAAACTGTAGACACACTGACATTCACGGCAACATCACTGATATTAGCGAAATAATAGCAACAACCAGACGCCCGCCACTAGCTGAGTGGTTATATAAATTGCAGCACATCCATTTGTTGGAGAGGATATACTCGTTAAAGCTAACAAGACTTTGGAATAATAGTAAAAAAAAAAAAAGCAGAATATAAAATTGATGATCTCAACCTTGTAGAAATAAAAATAAAAAAATAAAGATTTATAAAAATGTTTACAATAATTGTACTTGTGGGTAGAATTATTTTTCTATCTATTCTGTTTTCCAAATTTTCTTCAATAAATATGAATTACTTTTATGAGTCAAAACAACAATTTGAGCCTTTAAATAAAATAGTCTTTTCTCTCCTCTCTGCTTTGGCACCCCCAAAATGTTTTACCCCTTCCCATCCTCCTTTCCAACCTTCATTCAAGAGTCCACACATGCATGCTTCTGTCCCACTGCAACTGACAGACTGACCTGCGGATGGGAACATGTATGTGTGAGTGACTACATAAACATTAATGAACCCCCTGCTATGTAAACCAGTGGCTGTGAATGCTGACTTACAGTGGGCTGTGCCATCAGCCCAGCATCTGCCCTGCTCAGTTATGACCTGGAAAATACATGAAAGGATAGAGGCGGGCAGTGGTGGAAGGGGAGAGGAGACTTTGATACTCTGGAGGAAGCAGAATGTCCCAGCGGGGTGGAGCACTAAAGGGGTGGGGGCGGGGGGGGGGGAGGTTCTAAAGGTTAGCCGTAAAGCTCCCGGAGAGAACAACTGGTGGTCTGGAACTCAGGATCATAAGAACACTAGGGTGTGGGCAGTGTCACAGTTCAGATTTCTTGGAAAATAAATTCTGAAATAAAGATTTACAAGCAGGTAATCTTTGGTGTTATGGGTCGAATTGTACTCCTCACTCCTGCCAAACTGCCAAAATAAATCGAAGCCCTAACCGCGTACTTGGGTATATGACTTCATTTGGAAAGACAGTCTTTGCCGATGTAATTGGTTAAAATTAGATCATATGGATTAGGGTGGGCCCTTAATCCAAAATAACGGGTGTCCCTAGAAGACGAGGGAGATTTAGACACAGACAGGGAGAACACCCATGACAATGCCGGCAGACATTGGAGTGATGCAGCTACAAGGAACACCAAGGACTGCCAGCAACACCAGGAGCCAAGAAAATGGCATGGGAAGATTCTCTCCTAGATCCTGCAGGAGGGAGCATGGCCCTGCCGACAACCTGACTTCCAACTTCTAACCTGCAGAACCAAAACAGAGCTGGAAGGTTGTGACCCGTTGTTATGGCAGGGTTAGGAAAGGGATACAGAGGGGAGTGCCTCAGGAACTACACGTGTTAGGGAGCAACGGAAGCAGGACCCGGCAGAGAGAGATGCTGAACTGCGATACAGCTGAGAAAGTGCCCTTGGTCCAAAGGCAGCTCTGAAGTTGGGAACATCCGACATAAATGTTTCAAATTAAGGCCAAGAGCCTTTGTATCTCCAGGATAGCTCTGCCATTGGATTGGGGCTGCCCCGGGGAAGGGGTGAAGCCTGGGGTGAGGCAGCTCCATTGTGCTAAGGACAAGTCCCAGAGAGGGACTCAGCTTTGAGCCATCAGCTTCTAACAATCAGCAGCTAGGGGCCTGGGGCGGGAAGAGCCTCTGACCAGAAGAGAGAGCTGGGTGGACCACCACAGTGCCCACTGCCAGTGGCCCACTTTGTCTGAGCTTGACAAAGGCTCAAGGGCCCAGAGACAAGGGGGTCTGTTTTTTTTTAGGGGACAACTGACCAAAGAGAGAATCAGAGGCAGAGAACAGAGAAGACAGAGGGGCTCTGAGAGCTTGGAGAGACTTAGAAACCTTTGGTCCAACCCCAAACCCAGCACAAGACACTATCCAAAAGCAAGGAAGAGAAAAGAACAGCCTGCCTTCTGTACAGTGGCCCTTTCCCTGCACAGAGGAGAAGTCCTTCCTTACTGTCAGCGAAGATCAGCCTTCCTGGGACTCAGTTTATCCACCTTGCCAAGCCAAACCTTTTTTCACACAGTCACCTATGGATTCCAGCAGACAAAAGATTGGCTGAGTTCTATTTTTCGTAGTTTCCTGTGGAACGTTTTTCTAGCTACACGCCTTCCCTCCCACCCCATTCCCAGACCGCTGCTGAGGCTCGCTGCTCAGGAGCACCGGGGAGCGCGTCTCCCTGCCTCCATGAGGCAGCTCTGCAAATATTTGAAGACGCTTTTTCTATCCTCCCTAAATCTTCTTTACTCCAGGCCAAATACCCCGGGACTGCATAAACTCTAAGTTTCTGTCCAGCTGTACAGGTCAATTATATAAAGAGGTCCCTTGATCTTTGCATGATATTGTTTCAAACATTTATTTAATCATTATATATTTCTTAAGTGTCTCTTTGGGGCCAGTTCTTCACTAGATTTTGGGGATACAACAATAGACAAGAAAATTCCTGTTATACGAGTTTATGCTCCATGGAAGAAAAAATAAAGAAAAATCTCTCCGATATGACTCGACCATCAGTTGAGTGAAGAGAAGAGCCCGAGACACAGAGCTGCACTGCCTAGATTTGAATCTGCTCTCGCCCACTCACGGGCGGTATGTCTTTGAATCACTTAATCTCTTGACCTTGGTTTCTTCATCATAGAAGGTATTAAAAACAATGCCTACCTCATTGCATTGTCATGGGAATTAGATGAATTATTACATGTGAAACCCTTAAAACAGTGCCTGGCACATAGTCAGGGTTCAATGAAAGTTACCCCTGACTGCTGCCATTGTTAGTACTAGGAAGTTAGTACTAGGGCATCAAGGATGATGTTTGGGTTTCTGCCTGATGAACCAAGCCGGGGGTGGAACCATTTACTGAGACAGGAATACAGGAAAAGGAACAGACCTGGCATAAAGTATTGGGTTTATATTTGCTCATCTTAGGTTCAAGGGATGGTAGGACATTCAAAAACAGTCATCCACACCATGGCTGGTGTGTCTCAGTGGACTGAGCGCCAGCCTGAAAACCAAAGGGTCACCAGTTTGATTTCCAGTCAGGGCATGTGTCTGGGTTGCAGGCCAGGTTGCAGTCCAGGTCCCTAGTAGGGAGTACACATGAGGGGCAACCACACATTGATGTTTCTCTCCCTCTCTTTCTCCATCCCTTCCCCTCTCTAAAATAAATAAATAAAATCTTTTTAAAAAAAAAACAGTCATCCAAAAGACAGTGGAGATGAATTTCTGGAGCTCAGTGGATAGGCGTGGGTTGGACTTAGGAATGTCCATGACCTCACAGTAGCCTAACCATCTTTTTTGAACACAGTCCCTGTTCTCAGCCTCTAGAAACTGGGTATCCAAAGCTGGCAATAGCGCTTCAGATGCACCACTCCAGACCAGCCTAGAGCACATTTATGTCTAGGAATGCAGGGCAATTCTTGACATATGGTCAAAGACAGCAATCACCTACATTTGCCAATAGTGTGCTGGGTGCTGGGCACGTGAAGAGGAGTAATGTGCATGCTCTGCCTCTCAAGTAGCTTCCTACCAGTAAATCAATGATTTCTCAGGTGGGCATAAAGCTCTGTTCATAATAAAAGGAAGAAAATGTTCTTTGGTGTTTTTTTAGAGATCTCACTTTAATTTCCTGTAGGAGCCCCCATTCTGTTGGCTGGCAGAAACTCAGTTTCAGTCGATTTGGATTTCCCTTGCCCTTTCCCAGGGCTCTGTCTAGGTTCCAGGGAGTCTCCAAAGTCATCCAGGAAGAGGTCTTGGAATTTCGCTGTCACCTGTGCATTCTTGCATCTATGAGATGGCTGGCAGCCTCTCTGGTTGACACAGCACCTGCTGAGCCATCCTTCCTTCTGTTCCACTTCTCCCACAGGGCTCTCAGACCTAGAATCTACCTCCTCCCTACCTCCTCCTCCCCATCTTTTAGCCCTACCCCCTCTCCCTGTCTCCTTAAGGTGGTCTCCTTAAGGTGGTCATGGGAAATGCTGGGAAGTTAACTGAGCCCCTGTCTAGCACGATGCAGGGGTGGACAAAAGTAGGTTTATAGTTGTGAGTACATGAAACAGCTTATTCTTGTATTATTATTTATTTATTAACTATTGTGTGTTTATTTGTATTATTTGTTTGATTATTATTGCTATTATTTCATATCTGTACTTATGACTTATCTTTCAGGTAAATGATGGCTGGTAATTTAACCAACTTTTGCTGGCCTCTTACAGCTCAAAGCCCTCCCTATCCTAGGTCCTCTAGGGAGAGCTGATCTCCAGAGAGGACAGGCTGAAGGGTGCCCCTTTGCCAGCGACCCATACTGTCCACTCACTCACCAATTCCTCTCCAAAGCAGGTCCCACAGATAAAAGAAACCTGAAAAATAAAAACATGTTACTATCTCTAAATATTACCATCCCCCAGAGTTAATCCCATCTCTGCCCCTTGGAGCTAGGTGGGTCCACCTGCAAGGCCAGACTCCAGGAACCTTTTGATTCTCTGATCCCCTCTCTCCACTGCCAGACACATGGGTCCACAATTTTTCTCCCATTTGGTTTATGGCCGATACTCAGAATTTGGGGATCCAGCTCAGTTGGCTTCTCCACCCCCTGGTGTTTCAGGCAGAAGAGTGATGCGATCAAAATCAGAGGCAGGCAGAAAGATCAGAGTCTATTTGCTATAACCTAGACAAGATGGAATGAGGGCCTAAATTTCCCTTCCCTTGGGGGCTGCCAAGGTCACCCCAAGTTGCTGGGGGGAAGGTGCAGTGCCACAATCAAGGCTGAGAGGTCAGAGGAATCAGAAAAGCAGGAAGCAGGTCAAGAAGGACCCTAAAAGCAGTCCAGAGATGCTCTTAGTAGCTTTTGGTGAGATCCTCCAGCAGGCTGGGCAGGTGCATCAGTCACATTTAAAGGGTTAACATAAGATAGTCATAGAATGGAGACAATGGAAATAAAGCTATCTAAAGAATTGGGCAACCAGCTGTTGTGATGAGGAAATGACCTGATAAACTCCAATTTCATATGGTAGGGGAGGAAAAAAGGTTTTCCTCTACCCTCTAGTTCAGTGACTGGGGCCTGTCAATTAATTGACCAAAGACAGATAAATAGGAGAAAGACATACAAATTTTATTTGATGTTTATATTTTAATTTTAAAATATGCATGGGCCCTGGCTGGTGTGGCTCAGTGGATTGAGTGTGGGTCTGCAAAGCAAGGGGTCGCTGGTTTGATTCCGTCAGGGCACATGCCTGGGTTGCAGGCCAGGTCCCCAGCCAGGGGGAACGCAAGAGGCAACCCACACACTGATGTTTCTCTCCCTCTCTTTCTCCCTTCCTTCCCCTCTAAAAATAAATAAGTAAAATCTTTTTTTAAATATGCAAGGAAAGCCTTAATAGAAAGGAATTAAAGACTAACAGCCAAAGAGGCAGACACACGAGCTTATATACCATTTTAACAAACAGTAATAAATTTGTGGGGAATTTATAAGACAAAAGGAAAGGGGGTGGGCTTCTAGAGGCAGTAAATTGTGGGAAGATAAACATATGGGGAAAACTAATGAGAGATCAGGGTGGTTTTAGTAAGGTACATCTGTGCAGCCTTGTCTTAGTGCCGCCTTTCTGTCTCCAGTGATAAGGGTAGCTCTCCTCTTATGTGGGCAGGTGAGGGGAACATCTTCACAAAGGGAAATTTATGACCTGCTCTTAGGCTAATAGGAGGAGGCTGGAGAGCTCTTTCTGGAGTTGCTCATCTTAATTATCTTCAGCTACAAACAATTCTTACGTCATAATGGCATATTTGAGAGTAGCAAATTCTGACTCCCTTTAATATTCAAGCCTGGGGTGGTTCTGACTTGAGCCTGAGTGGAAAATGGTAGCATTCACTAATTCAGAAGAGAAACAAAGTGCGTAAGAATAGGGAGAGAATGGGTTCAGAGCAGGTTTAGTGGGAGAGGCAGAAAGCAAGAGCTGGACTTACTGAAGACAGTGCCTTGAGGGCGTGATGCTGGCAGCCTCCAAGGTGGAGCAGTCCTGAGGAATAGCAAGGTCCAGGGTACTGTTGAAGAAGATGAAACTTCTTGGAAATGGACAGGTCCAGGACCTGAGGGCTGTGGATGTTGGGTAAGTTGTCCACATGGACGCGGAAGCCGCCTGAGATGTGAGCCACCGTCCCTGGCGTGGCGGCTTCGCCTCTCTGTCACGACGCCCAGCAAGTAGCTCTCCCTCCCAGCTTTTGTCACTTGAACAATCTGTGAAACTTTAACATTACCCTTCACATCACTGATAGAAATACTAAACAGGCCTGAGCCAAATGCTTACCTTGAGCATGCCTGGGGAGTTCCAAACATGCTTTTACAGTTAAGAAGGGTTTTGTTTTTTATCATTAGAAAGAAATGTCAAGATAACGTTCTATGTATTCAGTTTACTAATCCCTCACCTCCAGTTACTTTCCCATGATAGCTTGATCATAAGGGATGGCAGAGGAAAAAGGGTGAGGTATTTATCTTGTTCATTTCTTGGATTTTATCATGTATAGGTAAGTCAGATCTCCTGGAATGTATTGAGTCCTTGTTCTATAAATAATAAAAGCTACACTTCTCTCAGTAAGATACAAAATGCAAGACATAAAATGAAAAAAGGCTCTTGGACTTTCTAGCAGTGATATGTTTTCTGTTGTACCCGGACCTGAAAAATTCAAGTTTAATATTCAACTCTAGGATAAGAGGGGGCAGAGAGGAAGAAGGAGGGGCTGCTGCTGGGCGCGAGCAGACTGGATGACAAGGAGCCCAGCGGAGAGAGACAAACTGAGTCAGAGGAATTGGTTTCTCACCCAGGCCTTGCCCTCCTCCGCCCTGGGCAGTGGGCCGAGCACTGACTGCATTTTGGTTTCATCTCTTCTAAGTGGGGATCACTCTAGTTTACTGTGCCTGGATTAGTAGGTTAGCAGGGGAATAAAGGCAACACAATGAATGGGAAAACGCTTTTCAAACTCTTAGCCATTGGAGGTATGCATTGTTTTTATTAGGGAAGAAACTGCAGGGCTTGCATTTCAAATATTTAGTCTTTGTTGCTATTTATTAACTCTTTGCCCATCACTATGCATAACCCTTCCCGTGGGCAAGATCCTTTGAAAACAGAGAGATGAATGAGGAGCTGTCTGACTCTGGTTGCAGAGGAAAGTTTCTCCTGCGTCTCTAACATAAACCTCTAGGCCCATCACAGCACCAATGGCAACAAATTATATCTGCATGTAAAACATATTAAAGAACAATTTTAAATTTCCTGAAGGCAGAGGGTGCAGCCTGGGAGGGATCACACTCCTTCAACACAAAGGGGAACACCCTGGAATCCCCATTGGACAACCCTCTCACCCAGGCCTGCTGTTCTTACTGGCATTTTTCATTCTTACAGGGATAATTTTCTGGTGCTTCTCTCTACCCATAAGCCAGACAGCCCAACGTAGCCCAGCAGCTCAGCCCTGCAGGTGCATCATAGGAAAGTGTGAATATGTATTCCCCTCCACACTGCCCCACCCTGTGGTAATTGTCCACGCGGCCACTGCCTCTGCCCTAAAGCTATGTATACGTTGTATAGGAAGGACTAAGAAGGGTGGCAAAGAGGAAGGATAAAGATCAAGACTTCACCTCCCACTCTCCTTCAGCTCTTGGGGAGAGCTTGGTAATCCTGGACAGCCACCTGCTCCCAGAAGCTGGAGACCCTGGGTGAGCAGCTGGGACCACCTTATGGCCTACTCCCTCCCTTCTGTCCCCGTAATGACCACTGCTCAACAAGTTTGAGTCCGCAGGCTCTCAGTGGCTCATAAATTGTTCGGAAAAGGGTAACTCTTAAGATTACTAACAGTATGCTCTATGCTGTGGGATGTTGAAGGGAAATATGACCCAACTTGCCTTGGAGAAGTTTAAGATTTATTGATCCAGGTGGTTAGTGTTTCTTATGTTCTAATACAGAACGTTGTGTCTGGCAATAGCCTGGAAAACACAGGTCTAGTGCCCTGCCTTTCAGCAGGAAAACAGCTTCAGTTTGCATGTGAAGCCCTTGAGGCTTGGATAGGTCAAGTGATTTTCTCAAGGTCGTCCAGTTCATTTGGCTGGGCCGAGCACCAGGACTTCCCCCTAGCCTCCTGGTTCTCTGTAAGACAATGCTCATATGCCTTCAGGCCACTTGCCATCCAAAAGTGTCGCATACAAAGTTGTGAAAATTGATTACTGTATTGTTTTGACTCACGTTAAGAAATTTGGGTCATCTCAGACTGAATACCCAGAGCTGTCTCCAAACCAGTGACGGGCCAGGAGCAGAGGATGAGGTGGATGCCACCCACCCAGAGGAACACAGGTGTGCACGAAGAGGGAGGGGCAAAAAGCTACACACAGTGTAACAGCACGGTGATAACAAAGGAAAGAGCTTGAATATATTAACAGCATTTTCTTTTTTAAAAATGTGGCAGGGTGGAAAAAGGAAGGAGCAGGAATGGCCTCAAGAAATGTAAGTACAAAGACATGTTGATTAAGAAATGAGGGTAGTTGCCTGAAAGAAATACAAAAGAGAAGCCAAATGAGGATAGGCTCTGCCGCTACAGGAAATTAGAGAAAATGAAGATCCTTCCTTCCTTTACATCTGTCTGGCTCTCTCAAACAGGTGCTCTCTCTCATACACACACACACACACACACACGAGCGAGGCAGGGCTAATCATTGTGAACGCAGCACAAACCACCACATCATAGCTCACGATCATCCTGTTTCAAGGTTGCCACAACTCCAGAACTTGAGACTATTTATTCAAAGAGCTTTTCAAATGTTGTGGGCTACAAAAGCCTCTTGACTTTTCTATTTCTTGCCTTTAAACTCAGTTGAAAGTCCTTTTCTTCTTCCCCTACCTCCCTGAGATGGGAGTCTGTGATATCATTAGGAGTTCTGAGATGGTGAACAGTGGAGCGCTGTCTGGTTGACCGGAAACTTAAATCCACTGGCAGCACTTCCAGCAGTAAACGCAGCACATCAGAGCTCTGCCCTCGTGGTGGCTCAGAAAAACTCCTGTCTGCACTGGCCATACTTTCCTTGAGCCCCTTGGCATGCTTCTTCACAAACTCTTTTCAGATTCATCTTTCTATTTTCTTTTAATTAGTAGACTACTTTCAAAACAGCTTTAGGTTTACAAAAAAAAATGAGCAGAAAGTACAGAGTTCCCAGGTACCCTGTCCTCCCCCAGGTCCCCTGTTATGAACATCTCACGGGGCGTGGTGCCGTGGTTATAGCTGATGAGCTAATGTTACCACTTTCTTATTAACTGAAGTCCAAGTTGACATTAGAGCTCACTCTGCGTGGGACATGCTGTGGATTTGGACAAATGTATACAGATGATGTGTATCCAGTATCATACAGGGTGGTTTTACTGCCTGAAAACTCCCCGTGTGCTCGGCCTGTTTATCACTCCCTTCCCCACCCCCTGGCAACCACCGATCTGTTTTATTATCTCTATAATTTTCCTTTTCCAGAATGTTACATAGCTGGAATCATGCAGTATGTATGTTGACTCTTCAGATTCTTTCACTTAGCAATCAAAAGAATCAGGTTAAGGTTCCTCGATGTCTTTTCATGGTTTGGTAGCTCATTTCTTTCAAGCGCTGAATAATATTTCATTATCTGGATATCCCACAGTTTACTCATGCATTCACCTACAGGAGGCTACTGTGTGTGGTTGTTTCCAAGTGTTGGCAATTATGAATAAAACTGATATAAATACCTGTGGGCAGGTTTTTGTGTGGACATAACTTTTTATCTCCTTTGGGTAAATACCCAGGAGCATAACGGCTGAATCATATGGTAAGAGTATGTTGACTTTTGTGAGAAACTGCCGAGCTGTCTCCTAAGGTGACAGTACCATTTTGCATTCTCACCAGCAATGAGTGAGACTTCCTATTGCTCCTCATCCTTGCTAGCTCTTGGTTTTGTCAGTGTTTGGGATTTTTAACCACTCTAATAGATATGCAGTGGTACCTCATTGTTGTTTTAGTTTGCAACTCCCTAATGATATATGATGTTGCGCACCTTTTCATATTCTCATTTACCATCTGCACATCTTCTTTGGTGAGGTGTCTGTTGAGATCTTGGGCCCATTTTTCAAGAGGGTTGTTTGTTTCCTTACTGCTGAGTTTTAAGAGTGCTTTGTGTAACCCTAACTGGTACGGCTCAGTGGGTTTGGCATCGTCCCTTGGACTGAAATGTTGCCAGTTTGATCCCCAGTCAGGGCACGTGCCTGGGTCGTGTGCCAGGTCCCCAGTTGGGGCGTGTGTGGGAGGCAACTGATTGATGTTTCTCTCACAATCAATATTTCTCTCCCTCTCTTCCCTTCTCTCTAAAAATTAATTAATTAGTTAATTAATTTTAAGAGTTCTTTATGTATTTGAGATATCAGTCCTTTATCGGGTATGTCTTTTGGAAATATTTTCTTCCAGCTGGTGGCTTGTCTTTTCAGACTCTTAAAGGTCCATTTATTTCTCTGAATCACTGTGTTCTCTATACTTTTCCTCCCTCTTTCCTTGGAAAGGTCTTCAATGTTTGTCTGAAAACTGGGGGAAAGGAAGGCTCTATACGTAAACTCTCAAAGTCCTAGGAGGGAAGTCAGACAAACCCGAGTCCTGAAACCGGAGAGTCAACTACTAGCAGCTACAGCTCTGAGCTTGAGAACTAAAGCCTGGTCCTGGCCCTGCGGAGCCTGGAACACAACACCAGGAAAGAATCCGTGTGCTGTGACAGACTGTCAGCTCTCACAGGGAGTGCCCCGAGCACAGTGGTGTGTACAGTAGTCCTCAGTTGCTATCCCCTCCTTTCTCAGGGTCGAGGAAATCTGTGGCTAATAAGTGGACGGACCAGCTGGCTTTCATCAGCTCATGAACAATGCATGCAAAACGAACTAATAAATCAAATCTAAAAGAGTTAGAAAGGGCTACAGTACATCTTACTAGTAAGTTTATTATTTTCCACATTGGCTCAGCTCTGGACTACATCAGAGAAATTGATGGTGTTTTCTAACACAGCCCAGACCACCAGAAGAGACGGCATGGGCGGGGTCACGTTCAGGCACACATGCACAGAAGCACAGAGAATTCAGAAAGACCAAGAAAGTCATCTGCGGGACAGAGAGGCCCAAGGACTGGCGATCTCGGGAGGAAGTCTGAAGTACCTTCCCTAAACTTCTGCCTCACGTTTGCCCTGATTACCCTGTGCAAACAGGATGAACTCGTTGGGTCGGTTTGCTGGCTTTTCACTACTGCCAAACACAGGTCCCAGGAATGGTGTTTGATCACTCACTCTACTTCCTTTTTGAGGCTCTCTCTCTGTTAGGCACCGTGGGATAGAAGAAAATAACCCGTTCTACAGAGAAACAAGAGGCACCTAGAAAATCAGCTGTAATGGACCCAGGCTGACTGGGCCATGCATGAGCAAGCCCACAAAGATTTATCTAAAAATGAACTGTTTCCCACCCACATAATTAATTCCAAATAAACATAAAATAAATTCTGGAGAGTTAAAAATATTCTGTTGCTTATGATGACTTCATCTACCCTTTTATGTATGTATATCAAGTAATTTACCAAAATCTATTTCTTTCTCTCTCTGCCTCAACTGCTGCTGACCTCAACATGGGTGGTGTAGCTGACTCGAGTGATCCCATGCGATAGGGCCCAGCTACCCCTGGGTTTCACTAGACAACTACCCCAAACCCAAGACTGGGCCCGCCATCCTGGGGTCATCACAAAGTCTGAAGAAGATCACTGATTGGCAAACATCATTCATTCTTAGCTATTTTTCATGGTCTGCCTTATCTTTTCTATCAAACTTAGACATATCGTGGTGACATGAGTTTGGTACGGTGGTGGCTGAAGGAAGAAGGGCGTCTCAAACTCCCGTTGAGTTTTCTTTGCCAGTTACTTGGATACTCCTTCCAGGCAGCTGACAAATCTGTAAAAATTAGACATTCATATCTATCAATAATAAATACTGCTGAACCGTTACCTGTCCTGGCTTCTTTGTCATGTGACCAGTAACATGTGAAATTAAAAATAAATAAATACATTTTTAGACACTTTCAAGATTGGAAAATACTAATTTTCTACCCAACCTTGAAATTGTAATTTCTGTTTTCTGGCAAGATTTAACCTTTACATTGCTTTTCAACTTAATCCGACTTTGCTTCCTGCCATCCCCTCCCTCACCCTTCCCTCCTGCTTCTCTGGTCCTTTTCACTATTCTTCCATTGTGAACTGACAGTTTTTATCCTGGGACCCATGGACACCCAGCACTCTGGGTCTCTCAGCCATCCCAGCAGGAAGCAAAGTGTGGCCCTAACTCCTGAGAACTGAATGTACAATGTATAGGGAAAAGGGTATTCCTTTCCTTGAAGTTTCTTTCAGAAATAATTCTCCTGCCTGACAAGCAGATCAGTTGGAGTACTGCTCTGCCTAAATTCTGAGGAAGACGAGGTAGGAGACTTCTGCCAGAAGAATGTGTTATTGGCAAATATGGACAATTCTTCTGATCAGAGTCTGAATGCAGGGCAACTTCCCCATCACAGATGACAGTCCTACACCTCTCACTTCAAGGAAAAAGACTTAAGCTTGTTGCTCCTGATATAAAATATATTTACGACTACTACTTACTAGCATTGTTGAAGAAGAGGGGCAATTCTACCCAAAGCTATAGAGCAACATAATCAGACTCAGTCCAAGGTGAATATGCTCATTCTCGTCAGTTCGCTTCCTAAAATTCTGATCTCGTGACAGTAATTACTTCATGGAGGATCTATTTATTACAGCTGACACCGTGATAAAACAATTAGGTGGGGGAGGCAGGGGGAGCTAATCTGCCTGTGTTATTGGGTAAATAATTACAAGTTGAAGCAAAATTATGAATAAATGTCCTACTGTTCTTACACAGGGTGACTATACTAAAATTAATGACTAGGACCTGGAGATGCAATTCATTTTGATAGAATGCCCAGCATAGAGTGTGGGCTTTCGTGTCCTACAGCAGACAGGGGGCTCAGGACTTAGAGCCTGAGGCACTGGACCCCTGCGCTGGGATTTATCTCTCAGCTAACTTCCCCCAGCTTGTCTGGAATGTAACTGCAGGACTCAAAAGTGTTCACCAAGTCTGTACTTAGGGGATAAAAGGTTCTTTTTCATGTTGAGGCATTTAAGGGATCACTAAACAAATGCAAATTCCACCCTAAATGCCTGGGCTAACTAGCCACCGCCACAAAGGGGAGCGTTTGGGCATTCATTCAAGGAAAGGTTTAATGTTTCTAGAACAGGGATGGCATTTTTTAAAATATTGTTGATACTTTATTTTTATAATGGAAATTGTGAATATATACAAAAGAGAAGAAAATATTAGAATGAGCCCTTGTATAGTCTTCAAATTTCAATAATTACTAACATTCTGCATTAACATTTCATCTATGCCCTCCAGCCTTTATTTTTAGAATACAGATGGCATTTTAAAACAACCATTCCCCCTGTTAAAATTTTTTTTTAATTAATAAAAATGCCATCCCCCACCATACATCAAAATGTAATTTTGTATAAGATATGATTATGTATAAAATGTGGACTTTTTTCATTTGTGTTTGTGTCTCCACAAGGACTCAGTAGCTGTTCAAGTATAATTCAAAAATTATTTTCAATGACCCTTTTTGCTGTCCCCTTGTACCGCATCAAAGCAGCTGAAACCCTGTATTTAATTTGAAAAATGCATTCTAAAATGCCCAAGTTCTTAAGCCCCAGAGGAGAATAAGGCAAAGCTAAGCCCTTCACAAACAGTAACAGAAATGATCTCATTAAGCATCACTGTCCGAACACGCCTTCTCTTCAAACAGACCAGGCAGTGAGCGGTGGAAGGGCAGCGCTGGCTCCTATTTCACCTCCACCTAAAGGTTTGTCTCTCTAGCGGAAGCTGAAGCTGAGGTTCTTCTCAGACCTTGCTTGTTTTAGAAGAAAAGAAAAACATTCCAAAGGAGTTACTTTGAAAACTAAAATGTACGGTTTAAATAATGCTATTGCCATTAGTCATAACCTGAAACACAAATTCCGCAGCACAGTAAGGCTAATGTTCACACTGATCTCCCCCCTAGTTTTGACGGCCCTGCTGCACCGCACCCAGCCCCAGTCATTTAGGGCAGCGACCGATCATCCACTTTTCACCTCGGGCACACATAAACTAGTTACTGAAATTCTGTGGCACACCTAAAAATATAGTTTTTGCTGATCTGAAAAAAAGTAAGTGCAGTCTTGATTGCTTTACAAAAATAATGTTAATTACCTATCCTTTCTGCTCCAAAGTAACTTTTTAAAAAATCTATACCTGCAAGTATATACTTGCATAGAAAGATTTCTGGTACCAAGAATTAATCAATCACATATAACCTTATTATGTGGTGTGACCAATAAGATACAACTCTATTATATGACCTATATATTTATGGTACATGATATTCACAACAGATGGCTATTGTGTTAGCTATTGTCATTTTTTAATTGAACAATCTAAGAGAAAAGAGGTCAGTGCCACTGACTAAATAGTCAGGTATTGCATGTTTTAAAAATTCTCTCTGATTTAAGGCAACACAAGCACTTTCTGTTCACAGCAGCTATTTGAAGGGAAAACAAAGCTTTATGCCACTTAATAGATCAGGAGCTAGTTAATAATTGGTGTGATTGGTACAATTCAACAAAATATTTTTTTACATTTACTGTGTGCTTGGGGGAAATCAGTGAAAAAATAACCATAAAGAGTCTCTGCCCTTGTGGACTTCCATTCCAGTGTGCGGAAATAAATAATAAACATTATAAAAAGTCAGCATTTCCTATGCATGAAGGTATTAAATAGAGTGAGAAGGTGAGGGAATAAGCAGAGTGGACCGCACATGGCAGGGAAGAGCATTCTAGGCTGAAAGAAGAGCTAGAGAGGGTCCCAGGAGGCTGGAGAACAGCCAGATTAGTGGAGGAACAGAGAATGTCTGGTGTGGCTGGAGTAGGGTGAGCGAGGGTGGTGGTAAAAGAAACTCAGAGAAGTCAAGGGGGAATATGTAAGAAAATGATAGCAGAATGTATCACCCCAAAATACGCCTCTTTGGCATAAGGAGTATTTTGAGCTGATAATTTTGAGAAACAGCAGACAGAAGAGAGCTCTGAGAACAGTTACCGCTCTGTAAAGGACTATCACATTTATAAAGGCAATTTATAAAGGGACTATCACATTTGTGTGGGTCTCTCCTTCTTTGGTACCAAGAAGGAAGGTTGACTAAATCACAAGAGACTCTTATTAATGGAGAAGGCGCCACTTAAAACTGCACAATAAGCCTTACCCTTGTTTTCCATGCTTTTCTGGGTAATCTCCTGATAACTGACCTCCCCACACCCTTCTGCCTTTTCTCTTCAGTGGAATGTGGTGTTTAAGCTGGAGCTCTAAACCATCTAAGGGAGTTCTTCATTTTTCCATGTGTCTCCCATGTACTAAACTTCTCTTTGTTTTTCTCTTGTTAATTGGTCTTTTGCTATAGGGGGTTCAGCAGAGAACTAAAAGGGTTAAAAGAAAAGTTATTTTTCCTCCCCTACATAAGGACCCCCATTTATTGTTCTTGAAGACTCCTTGCTGAGAGGGTTTTGTCTTAGAAAAGTGACACATTTCATGGCAGAACCTTTGTCCCCAGAGCATTTGTTCCACATCTTGAAACATCAGAAGATAAGACATGGTTTAATTTTTCTAACTTGCATGAGTCACTCTGCAAATCTCCATTTATTGCCATTTTTTCCCCTAACATTTAACTTGCAAATGCCTTGTGCATAGCTCTTTCTTTTTATTTGCAGAAAAGGTCTTCCTTTTGGAACCGTTTGTCCTCAGATAAGTGTTGTAAATCTTACCTTTTTGTTGGCTACAAAATTGTTAGCTCTTCAAAATGACATTTGATTTTAATTCAGACATAAAATTTTCTTTCCAGCCACACTTTCATTACAATTATGAACTTTACCAACTAAGACATTTTATCTCTTTCCAATTCCCAATCCCTAAACCTTCCATCTTCTGTTCCCACTCTCACTCCTCGGGTCTGTTTTCAGTGCCCTTTTAAAAGCTGTTATCTCCCTATTATTCAGAAGAGCATTATCCATCTTGTGCCTCAAACATACCCTTCGCATATTGACTTTTTCCCTCCATTTTAGTCATTTCAAAGCATCATTACAAGAGAAAAGCTAGAAGTAATATTTTATAAAACACATTTATCTATATGTGTTAGAGATAATGCCATTTCATTATTTTACCAAATCTCATCTTACTGTTTTTTTCTTTCCAGATAGTTGACATTTTCCAGCTTACCTTGCAGGTTTATTGGGGCCATGTGACTCAGTGCTAGCTAATGGAGGATGGGTGGAAGTGACATAAGCCACTCCCAAGTCTAAACATTAAAAATATATAATTCTCAGTTTCCAGTCAAGATGGTGACATAGGCAGACATGGCTTGCCTCTTCACACAACCACATCAAAATTACAACTAAATTATAAAACAACCATCATTCAGGGAAGTCAGAAATTGAGTTGAATAGAAGTGTGACAACTATGGAATTGAAGAAACCACATCCATCCAGACTGGTAGGAGGGGCACGGACACAGAACAGGCTGGCCCCATAACCACACAGATAAAATTAGGGAGGTTATCTTGGGATTGAGAAGTCCTAGACCCACACGAGGCCCCTGAGTCCACGGTTCTAGTACCAGGAAGATAAGTCATCACAACTTCTGGCTGCAAAAAGCAGCAGGGATTGAGTCAGTGGAGGAAGCTACTGGAGCTTTAAGCAGTTCCTCTGGGGAACCCACACATGGACTCAACTACTCAGACTTGTTCCCTCTGACCTTCAGCACTAGGGTAGCAACTTGAAGGGCACCAGTGGTATACAGGGAGAGACTGAAGTGTCTGGTGTTGGGGGAGCAGAGGCCATTGTCCCTTCACTGAGCCCTCCCTGCACAGACCTAATAGGCTGATGCCATATCTGAGACTCCATCAACCTGGCTAACATAGTTTGACTCATCTTGGAGATCCCCAGAGACTCGGGCCCACCCAAGCTGCCTTCCCATAAGAACGGCTGGTCTTAGCTCCTAAATCCTATCAAACAATCAACAGCTGGCTTCAGAAAGTCCTGTCAGCAGCCAGATTAGAGACACAGCTTAGTTTCTCCTGGTAATCTCCAAGCCCAGCATAAGTAGCAGCCCTCTCAGATTGCTTTACAGTTCAGGCAGGGTGCCCCAAGCAAAACACAGCCAGAGGCTGACCTTGGACAGAACCTGGGTGGATAACTACAATTGGCCAACCCACCCATTGGACAAGTACATATCACGTCAGAGCACCACCACTGTGCCCCTGCTCAGCTGATCCTCTGTGAAGGGTGGAAGTTGGTGGTCAGTGGTCACAGTCAATCCTCGAAGCTGACTAGCCTGGGTAAATCCCTTGCATTGATCTGTCAACAGCAACCAAGGCTCAACTACAAGACCAGGGTGTACTCAGCCCACATGAAGGGCGCACCACAAGAACCCAGCTTGGGTGATAGGGAAAGCTGTGCCACTGCACCCTACAGGACACCTGCTACATTAGGCCATGCTACCAAGAAATGGAATCATAGCAGCTCTGCCTAACACATAGAAACAAACACACAAGGCTGCCAAAATGAGGAGACAAAGAAACATGGCCCAAATGAAAGAAGAGATCAAAACTCCAGAAAAAGAACAAAACAAAATGGAGATGAGCAATCTATCAGACACAGAGTTCAAAACACTGGTTATAAAGATGCTCAAGGAACTTAGTGAGGACCTAAGCAGCATAAAAAAGACCTAGTCAGAAATGAAGGATGCACTAATTGAAATAATGAACAATTTACAGGGAAACAAGAATAGAGTGGATGAAGTCAAGAATCAAATCAATGATTTGGAACATAAGGAACCAAAAAACAACCACACAGAACAACAAAAAGAAAAAAGAATCCAAGAAAATGAGAATAGTATAAGCAGCCTCTGGATAACTTTAAGAGTTCCAACATTCACATTAGAGGGGTGCCAGAAGGAGAAGAGAAAGATCAAGAAATTGAAAATCTATCTGAAAAAAAATAGTGAAAGAAAACTTCCCTAATTTGATGAAGGAAATAGACATGCAAGTCCAGGAAGCACAGAGAGTCCCAATTATGATAGATGCAGAGAGGTTCACTCCCAGACATATCATAATTAAAAGGCCAAAGGTTAAAGATAAAGAGAGAATCTTAAAAGCAAGAGAAAACAAGTTAGTTGCCAGATGGGAGCAGGGACGGGAGAATGGGTGAAGAGGTGAGAGGATTAAGTAGTACAAGTAGGTAGTTACAGAATAGTCATCAGTATGTAAAGTACAGTATAGGAAATGGAGTAGCCAAAGAACTTATACGTATAACCCATGGACATGAACAATGGTGGGGTGATTGCCTGAAGTAATGGGGGGATGCTGGGTGGAGGGGGACAAAAGAGGAAAAATCAGGACAACTGTAATAGCATAATCAATAAAATATAATTTAAAATATATATACATATATATAATTCTTTCTTTCTTCAGTAATCTTGGAGGCCACATGTTGAGGTTATATGACCAGATGATGGAAATATGGATCCCAAAATTTCCAGAAGGAAGAGGATCCCCACTAACCCTCATCTGAATCCACTTTACTTGTGTTAAGCCACCGATATCACTGAGGTCAGGCATTATTTTTTATTGTAACACAATCTCTAGAGTATTCTATTACCATATCTTTTTTTACTTAATTCTTGTTTCACTCCCCCATTTCCCCAAAAATCATTTTACTGGAGAAACCAGAGCTCAGCTAAGCCTATGGCCTGGCTAAGCAAGTCAGTGCAGCTAGTAAAAGAGGCAACCAATTATGCTAAGCGAAATAAGCCAGGCAGTGAAAGACAAATACCATATGATCTCACCTTTCACAGGAACCTAAACAACAAAACAAAGAAACAAGCAAAATATAGTCAAAGACACTGAAATAGAGGACAGGTTGACAGTGACCAGAGGGGAAAGGGGAGGGAATTTCAGGGGAAAAGGGGAAGGGTTTGCAGGAACAAGTATAAAGGACATATGGACAAAAACTAGGGGGGGTGGAAATGGGAGGGAGGCGGGGAGGGATGGGTGGGTAGACTGGAATGGGAGTAAAGGACAGAAAAATGTACTTGAACAATGATTAAAATAAATTTAAAAAATTGGTACAATCTAAAAAAAAGAGGCAACCAGCTTTTGGCCCTCTCTATGTCAGAACTACCCCACTTCTGGGGCTCTCAGTGTGCACTTCCTGTCCTTTGTCATGTAAGGAAGGAAACATATCTCTCCCTCTACCTTTCTAGGATCTCTGGCTGGACCTTGTCATTTAGACTGATGAAATACAGATTATAAGAGGAAAAAACCCAGAAGTTTATTAACATGTGCATTGTGCATACACATGGGAGCACTCAGAAATTAGTCACTCAAAGGGGTGCTTAGAACGTGGGCTTATGTGACATCTTAGCAAAGGAAAAGAATTTAGAGAAATGACAAGACAAAGAAAAAGGACTTTGAGTTTCTAATACAGCAAACTGTGGGAAGGCAAATATATGAAAGGTCCAGGCAAGTTAGTAAAATCTGTTATGCAGATTGCTTTGGTACCACCTTTGGGCTGATACAAGTCTGGAGTTGTCTCTAGTGATTAACTTCTGTCCTGGTAGACAGGGGAGAAGGGACACTTTTACAAATTTGTCCTGCCTTTAGGAAAATAGGGGAAGAGCAGAGAGCTTTTCCTGCATTTGCTTTTTCTCACTTGCCTTCAGCTTAAAATAATTTTTATTCCATATTGGTACATTTTGGGGTGGCATTTTCTGCCACCCTTCAGTAGTGGTCTACAACTCTCTTTGAGCCATTCATCCCTAATTATCTTCCAGTTAATCTCTTCAAAAAGGGCATTACTCTCTCTCTAATATGCAAGAAGATACAGAATGGACATTCTGCAACTGTGACCTACAGAGGGATAATGGCAAACGTCTGTGATACTTAGCTTAAACAACCAGAATAGCCACAGTTTCATGCGTCTAAACAGTAAGGCAAAACAAACAAACAAAAAAAGAGACCCATGTATCAAAACAGGCACTGTAAGGGAAAACCAAAACAAAAATCACCAGGCGTAAGGGGCTGGAGCAAATCATAGTTCAGGCTTCTCCGGTACCATGTTGTATGAAACCTCGATCCCATCCAGTCATTCTGCAGTCATGCTACCATTTATGATTAATGACACCTCCTAAAAGACAGGGGGGACGTAATTCTTCATGTATGTGTATTTGTGTGTGTGTGTACCCAGACTTTTGAGATAACTCTATAAACATCCTTTTACCTACTCTGGTCTCCCAGCTTCCAGCCGAAATCTCCAGTAGCCCAATCTCCTGAGCAAAAGATCTGAACATGTAAATTAGGTCATGGCAGCCCTCCATTGAAAATTCTTAGTTTCTTGTAGCACTGAGACCAGTCTGCAGATGGAACTATGGCCTCCAAGATTCTGCATGGCCGTGACCTGCCTATCTCTCACCTCATCTCAAAGGTCCTCCCCACTCCCCACTCTCCAACCACTGTCCTTCCAGCAGCTCCCTCACCTTCGCTCTTGCCTTGGCCTGCAAGGCTTTGCCCCGACTCCCTTCATGTCTGGCTTATTTTCATTCTTCATGTTTATTTTTAGATGATACCTCCCCAGGAAGGTCACCTTGACCTTGCTCATGAAGAAGGTCCTCTCCCTATTGTTTTCTATCCTGCTACCTAATCTCTTCTGAAAACTTATTATAGCTTACAGTGATCTTATCCATCTTTTGTTTACTTGCCTGCCTTCACCCCCCAAGAATGTTGGGTTCATAAAGGTGAAATAATAATAGCTAATACTTTCTTCATGCCAAGCACTGGCTTAAGCTTGCAATCACACCCTGCCAAATATCTCTCAGAAGCAATACTTTTGCTGGTTTAATACCCACACTTCATATACTACATATATCTCTTCATAGCGTTTGTTTGTTTGCTTGCATGTTTTAAACTGATGGAAAATTTTATATTTCTATCTCCAAAAGTTTAATATGTTTTACCCAAACAATGTGAGGGAAAGTTTTTCCATTATCTTCCCAATTCAAGCAGTAGGGCAGTAACAACAGTACTAGACATTTCAAAGAGTGCAGCGAGCGCCCACAGATACAGTCTTTGGAAACTGCTAATGCACAGAGTGAGCTCTCAGAGTACCATGCTCAGAGTGAGTCATGCCTTGTCACTGGCACTTGTCCTGAATGCATTTACCAGTGCCTTCTGAGATGAGCCATTGTTTTTGCTGAGAGCTATACAATAAGTACCAGGAAAGTTGAGAAAGTTTTGAAGAAAATTGTGGATAAGGAATTAAAGGAACAAAAATAGTAATTACAGTGGGAGAGATGTTACTGTACACAAAGTAACTACTAAAATTTTCTGGTGATCAATGTATTAAACATTTTGTATCCATCCTAAATGTGATCACTGTTACTCATACATATGTATGTCAGAGAGAAAAATGCTCTTTCTCTACCTGCCTAGGGTTTTGTGGCAGTGTGTGGGGGCGGTTCATACAAATTAAACTGACAAAAGACAGAGTAGCAAGAAAAAGGACAAATTTTTATTTACATGTATGTGGGAGTTCACCAAAAAAATGCAGCTTAAAGGGGTGGAGATGGTCAGAATTTAGTTTTGATACCATCTTCACAGGGATCGGGAGAAGCAGAGCAGCACTTCCGCGAGAACAAACGACTTCGTGACAGGAGAGGAGAAGCACACGTGTGCAAACACATCTTTCTAATGACACATGTGTGTGCCTGAGAACAGACGAGAGGTGTGATAGTTTGGAGATTAGAGTTGCTTCTGGGGAGACGATTTATGAACATTAGGCGGTGGCTTATCTCTTCAGATGTTCTGGTGTAGTTTAGTTGTGCCTTCGGAAATTGGTTGAGACTTTGGGGTTGATGGGGTTGATGTGTGATGTGTTATAATTTTTCACTTTTAAAATAACATGAAATAAAACCCAAACAGCATCTTCACACAGAAACTTAATTTGAAGATGCAGATTACTGATATTTACTAAGATGCCAGTATTAACTCATTTCAAACCAATGCCTGTCTTATGTGGTAGGCATTTTATTCACCTTCCTATTTATGCAAGGCATGTAGATGTTAGGTAAGCATGTCCAAGATTTTAATGGAAGTAAGTAATAGGGCTGGGACTTGAACCCAGGTAACCTGAATTTAAACCTGGCTTCTCAACCACTGCAGAAGCTGTGGAGGCCTCTCCCAAGGGAAGGCCCACATTCATTCAATGCACTATACAGTCCAGTGACTGATAGGCTCAGCCCAGAGCAGATGATCAATTACTTGTCCCAAATAGATGAATAGATTTGACATAAGAATTATTTTGAGCTAAAGGTAATTAAGAAGCAGAAAATGAGGGAAAAGTTCTCTCTATCTGTCCCTGTTCTGCCTCAAAACAGGATATAAAGTCTCCTCTGGAAACAGACTCTTATCAGGTGGCCCCAGAGGAATCTGCAAACAAATATTACGTTCTTGGTTTCATCCCATATATCTGCTTTCCCACAGTTTGCCACCCTTGACAACAGCGTCCTATTGTTTCTCTGCAAATCTAATTTTGTTTATTGAAGACATAAGCCAGAGTTCTAAGCCACCTCCCTGAGTTCCTCTTTCCTTGAGTTTCTCCCATGAACTTTAGTTATCTTTTCTCTCATTAATCTGTCTTTTGTTACAATGGCCCCAGGCAAAAATTTAGAGGGTATAAAGACAAGATTTTTTTCCTCCCTTACAGATGATGAATTGGCAGATTAAAAGAAAAAAAAACACTGATTAAATTTTACTAAAATAACCGGCATGTAATCTTCATGAAGATCTTGAAGGAGTTCCTGAGGAACTCTTCTAGACTGAAGAAAATCAAAGAGATATGAGAGCTAAGTGCAATGGCTGATCCTAGATTGGGGTTTTTTGTTTTTCTCTGAAAAAAATGCTATTGGAGCAGTTGGTAAAACTTAAAAGGGGCTGTGAATTACAGCGTAGTAACTGACAGGAATGACAAGCCACCTGTATGTTACAAAGATTATTTCAGTGGAAACCTCTGAGCTACCACAGATGCAGGAAGAACTCTTATCTGAACTTCCCTTACCAGACTAAAGAGAACTTCATGAGATTCAGCTGCCATAGTTGCCCCCAGGGAGGCCTGACCTTGGACACAAGGGCATTCCAAAAGATTGTGTAAACAAGCCTCATCCCGACCTCCGACCTCCGAAGCTCTAAACACCACTAACCCCTGCTCCCTGCTTGAGAAGTTGGTATATAAACCATTACCTGTAGCTGTTCAGGTTTCCTCTTCATCTGAAAGCTCCTACATCTATAAACAAATGTTTCTTCTGTTAATATGTCTATTATTAGTTCGTTCACAGGCCCCCAGTATTTGATTATTGAAATGGTAGAAGAAAAATTTCCTCCCAACATAAGCGATCACTATTCACTTCCTGATTTTGACGGTGGTAATATGGTTATGTAAGAGGGGGGCTTTGTCAGGAGGAAAATCAGCTTCTGTGAACATTGTTTGCCATGATGGCTACAGGAATTTCTTTGAAGTTATGAGGTGAATTAAGTTTGCACTCCCTTACAGGGAGGACCAGGCACGTCACATGGGAGTGGAGGGATGGGAGATGGTGGCCACGTACACCAAGGCTATTGCCATGCCTGTCAACAGAGGCCAGAGTCCGTGGAATCCAAAGAAACTCCCTCCAGACTCAGCCACCCGAACGTCAGGGGCTTTAGGCACCTGTGGAAAAACCAATCAGGACAAGAGCGAAGGGTAGAACTCTCAGTGGTTCTCTTATGCATGCCTTGACTTACTCGCACCCCATGGGGGCCTTTACCATCAGTTACCTTGTGCACCCAGTTTACAGCCCACTTACACTGCCTGGAGTGATACTGTGGGTAATGCAAGGCAGAGCAAGTGGGTTCAGAACATAGCACCCCAAAATATGCCAGTTTGACACATGGACTATTTTGAACATAAACAAGGGCACTTGAAAAACCAGTAGAAGCAAGGTACTCTGTCTTCCATTTTTCTTCCTTTAAACAGGAAATAATACTCCCAAATGAAAGAGACCTTCGAGATATCTGGAAAAAAGAACATTGTGGTAACCAGAGATAGGGAGTCAAGGCCAAGAAGAATTTTTACAGACAAACACTATCAAAATAACCCTTACTTTGCTTTAGTCTCTCCATGTACAGGGTGGGGCAAAAGTGGGTTTACAGTTGTTCGTATGGAAAATGATACAATAATTAATAAATAGTATGAGAAAAAACTCTGTGTTTCACGTACTCACAACTGTACCTGTGCTTTTGCCCCACCCTGTATTTTAGTTACTTCTCACAATTACTACCCTGTTCAACTTGGTATAGAAACACTCAGGCCTAACTGCTTTTTTGGTCTTCATTTTCCTGCGAAGGCGTACATACAAAACTAAAATAAAATTTGTATGTCTTCTCCCATTAATTTGTCCTGTGCCAACCTAATGCTCAGGCCCAGTGGGAATGCCCAAGAGGGAAGCAGGGAAGCCTTGGCTCCCCGCAGCCCAGCGGAGTGCACTGGCAGGGGAAGGAGGACTCTCAAGCTAATTGCCACCGAAACAGATTTTTCTTTTGCTTTTCCAGATTTGCTACCATATACTTACCTGGGTTATTCTCGATATTGACTAACAAAGGAAGGTGGAGCACTGACCACGTTTACAACATAATCTGACAAAAGACTTCATGGGAAGGGCGGTTCAGGTTCTGGGCTCTCGGATTCCCCGCTGACACCAGGATGAATGCCACCAGTCTTAAGGAAGTATTTTAGCTCACTTTCATACACTCAATTGAGGCAAAGGAATTACTCGCTCCTTCACCACACCTTTGTGCCCCTGACGCCTCCCCTCCCTGCCTGGGAACCCGGCTGACTCACACAAGTTAGTGAGGGTGGCTCTCGACTTTGATACACTTAGAAGTGGGGCCTCTAGTTTCTTCTTCCCCTCTCAGCACCAGCCATAACTGCCTAAGTTTATGTTCTGTTTGTTCAGTATCACTTCAGGCTTTAGTTTTAGGGTGGAGGGTTTATCACCCTGAATTCACCCGGTCACTGTACCCATTGCATCACACTGCCTCACTTTCTCTTCTGGATAAATCTTTCAAAATCTGAAGAAGGCATTTCAGAAAGCAGTCAGACTGCTTCCCAAGGTTTGACTTTTCACACTTAAGAATTTTATTTAAAATGAGTATGGGTGAAGAAACAAACCTAGACATTAAAAAATTATTGAAAAAAAAACTTCAAAATGTTTTGTCTTTTTAAAAAATTTCTACATGAGTTTATATAATATTTATGACAGGAAAATTTAATTACTTTGTTAAATAAAATAAACAGAACATCATCTTTTTTTACAAAAAATCATATATATATATATATCATCATCATCATCATCTTTGGATCAAGGTAAAAATAGGGTAGCCCTGGTTTGACAGAATATTTTCCCCCAAATAGCCATAAAAGACATTTCTCTGACACAAAACTTATATGCGTCTTGTTGACTTTCACCATACAATTAATGATGTGGTTTCACTAAAAAGATTCCCCTAAATTGAGCTTTAAAGATGTTGAATAAGAAAGATTACTCTCACTAGTGATCATGAAGCACGTTTAAAACTTGTAGATGTACTCAGAACAGTGAAAAATGTACTTTTTGTTAATAAAAGATTCATCTGTCTTTCCATCCATTCATTCAACCAGCCATCCAATTCCTGAGCCCCTGAGGTCTTAGGGAAGCAGTGGTGGATAGGCAAGTTCATCCTTGCCTCTCCGAAGTCAGCTGGTAGTGGAGAATAGAGCAATGAAATGGGCCACTGGGAACAACTACACCAGGGGAGTCACAGGGCCCTGAGAGCAGAGAAGGGGTGTGGCTAGGAATAGTGAATAACGCCTTTGGACAATGTCATGGTGAATTTGCTTAGAATTTCCTAGACTTAAGTCATATTTTTAGATGCAAATCCCTGGGGAGATCTTATGGGCCCATCCCTTACTGTGGGGGGCAACAGCCTCAGAGGTGGATCGAGTCCTTCCATCACAGGCCTAACTATTGGATAATGACATTATCCGCCCCCTACTCTTGCCCCAAGAGCTGAGACTAAGTCCAATTCACTTAATCTTCTTGGTTCCTGGCTCAGGACCCTGACCATATAATACACATAGTAAATGCTGAATGAACTGTTGCATGAGGAGTAACAGCACTGCACGTCCCTGTCGTCGGTGAGGGTAGGTGGGACTCACTGTATGAACCTAAGTAATGAGGAATTAGTAAGAATTGTCACACATTGCTAGAGGAGAATAGAAGTGGGGAAGCTGAAATGTATTATTTGTTAAGTACAAACATGTGAAATCATTCACATTTATGAAACCTTGTGAGGGTTTCTCCTTCTCTGATCCAGATGTAGCTACAATGGTGCACTGAGCTGGCCCAGACACAAGGACAGACTCGCCAGGCCGAGAGCTACCATGTGCCCACGTGTGCACACAGGGCAGGGCCACATGGATTAAAACTGTGAGTTCGCCAATTTCTGTGCTCCCTTAATCCGCCAGTGAGGATCCCAGCGTTTCTGGGCCAGTTCCCTTCTCCCCAGATGTACTCCAGATTCTGAGGACAGGCCACCTTGTGGCATTTCTTCCTGGACCTTGTGTGATGGGAAGCCACAGGAGCAGGGAAAGAGTTTATAAGGGAGGAAAAAAATGTCTTTCCTCTACTGTCCTCGGTTCTCCAGCTGAGCCTTGTAAATTCAGCTGGCAACAGAGAGATTACTGAAAGTGTATGTGTGTCATCCATACACGTGGAAGTGCTCAGTGATGAGTAGCTCAAAGGGGTGGCTACAGCTGAGGCTTATTAATAAAAGAACATTTTTAGAGAAACGACAAACCAAGAAAAGGGCTTTGGGTTTTTAGGGTTGGAAAATTGTAGGAAGGCAAATATATGGGGAAACTAATGGTAGATGAGAACTAATATTAGAAAGATTTATCAAGTAAACTCCTTTGGTGTCATCTCTGGGCTGATATGGGTCTAGAGTTGTCTCTGGTGAGGAATGTCTGTCCTTCCTGGTGAAGGGGAGAAGAGGGATACCTTTGCAAATCAATGTCTTGCTTTCAGGCCAATAGGGGGAGGCCAAAGAACTTTTCCTGTATCTGCTTCTCAACTGCCTTAAACTCAGAAATATTCTTTATACCAAAATGGTATATGTTGGGATGGCTTATTCTACTACCCTTCAAGTTTAAAGAGATTTAGTCAATCTGCATCCTGAAGAGACCCCAGAGTAGGAATCAGCTCACTGAGGCTGAGAGAAATGATTTTGAGGGAATGTGATGTCCAATGAGAAGCTTCTGAGAGCATGGATTACAAGAGCACTTGTAGAGGTAAGAAGAGGAGACATGAGAAGTCCTGCTAGGGGTTTTGGATCTTCTTTAATGTCTTTGAAGGGATCAGAATAAAGAAAATAATTTATTGTTTATCTATGCATCTGTCTTAGTCCATTCAGGCTGCTATAACAAAATACCACAGACTGGATGGTTTATAAAGAGCAGAAATGCTATTGCTCACAATTCTGGAGTCTGAAAGTCCAAGACTAAGTGCCAGCACAGTAGGTGAGGGCCCTCTTCCCTACGGTATACTGCTTGTATCCTCACATGGCCGAGGGGGCTAGGGAGCTCTGTGGGTTCTCTTTTGTAAGAGAATTAATCCCAATTCTAAGGGTTTCACCCTATGACCAAAGCACCTCCAAAAGGCCCTACCTTCTAACACCATCATCTTCAGAAGATTAGGATTTCAACATATGAATTGGGGGCGGGGGACACAAACATTCAGACCATAGCACCATCTATCGCTCTACTTTGCCTTTGGGAACCATAGCTATATATTGTGACACCTTTCCAGGACTAAGTGATGAGGTCACAGCACACCTAGACATCTCTACTTGGTTCTGATAAGAACTGATAGACATCTTGCACTTACCATGTCCAGCACTGAACATCTGATCCTCCTCCTACAAACTGCTCTCCCCACAGCCCACTCCTTTTCAGCCGATGGCAACTCCATTCTTCCAGATACTCAGTCCAAACCCTTGGTGTCTCCTCCATGACTTCTTCCCTCTATTTCCAGCATCCAGTTAGGCTCTGCCTTCCAAATCCATCAAGAATGTGAACACTTGCCATGGCTCCACCCATTTTGAGCATTTATCATCTAAAGTAACAATAGTGATTTCCAACCTTTTTCATCTCATGACACACATAAACTACTAAAACTGTGCAGTGCACCAAAAATATATATTACATACTTTGCTGATCTGACAAAAAAGATGTATAATACTGATTGATTTACAATAATAACAGTAATAGTAATAGTAATTACCCACCCTGTTTGCTCCAAAGTGACTTTTTAAAAAATCATGTGCCTGTACTTGTATATAAGGATTTCTATACCAAGAATTAACCAATCAGACACAACCTTATTATGTGGCATGACCAGTAAGATGCAACTCTATTATATGACCTATATATTTATGGTTCATGACAGGGCACTCACACCAGATGGTTATTGTTGTGTTGGCTGTTGTCATTTTTTTGTTTGATGATCTAAGGGAAAAGAGGTCAGTGCCCCTGACAAAATCAGTCAGGTACTGCACGTTTTAAAAATTCTTGTGGCACACTGATTGAAAATCACTGAGTTACAGCAATGGTCTCCTACCTGGTCTCCCTGCTTCCACTCTTACCTTCCTACAATCTGTTCTTAACAGAGCAGCCAGAATAATCTTTATGCACATTTAGTAAAGGTGCATAATTCAGCTCATTTATTTCCTATGCTTAAAATGCTGCAATGATTTTCACCTCCATTAAGATAGAAGCCAAAGTCCTTTTAATGGCCTAAAAGGAAGTATTCCGCCCCACCTACCACATCAACTCTTCTCCCAAGATAACTCTGCTTTGGATGCAATGGCATCCTCACTCTTCTACAGGCTCACCGCGTACACTCCAGCTTAGGGACCATGGCTGCTCTCTACTGAAACACTCCCTCCAATAACCACAAGGCTGACTTTCTCCCCTCTTTCAAGTCTTTGTTCACCTGTCACCTTCTTAACAAGACCTACTCCATTAAAAAGGTGCAGCTCGGCCCTGAGCCCCACACTCCTGATCCTCTTACCCTGTTTCATTATTTTTTAGCATTTCTGACCTTACCTATGATGCTAACTGTTAGTTTGACCAGATTATAAACTCTGTAAGTCCATGAGGACAGGTGTCTTTGGATTGATCCCTACTGTATCCTTTCATCCGAAAAAGTGACTAGCACAGAGAAGCTGTTCAATGAATATATACGAAATGAATGAATGGTATCAGTTCACACTAACAAGCAATCAAGGATGGCTTCTACACTAGGGGACCTACCCATGCCAGGCACAGCCCGCGTGAGCTGGGAGTGAGAAGCTAGTCTAGCCATATTGACAGATAGAAGCTGAGGTTCAGAGTTAAGCTCTAGGGCACCCTGCCATCTGGTACACAGATTTTTATCTTCATTATCAGCATGCTTTGCTGCAGGACAAAGGCAAAAACATTATTACTGACACAATTCAAAGACAACTCCTACAGTGCCTATGCTTCATTCTGTCCCAAGCTCCAGGCCAGAGAGGACAGCCAGACGGTTTCAACTAAAATTTTGGACATATGCGATACACTTATAAATGGATACACTTCATAAATTCCTTTCAGAGGTGCCAATGAACAATTGGTGTCAGGCAATATCTGGCAGCCCTAAGCCCGGTGGAAAGAGAAGCCAAGGGGGGACTCATAGGTCTTTTCATCTTTTCCAAGGAGAAATGTTTACCTCCTCATCAGAAGAACAACCCGTCTTTGCCCCCTTCAACAAGCACCAAACAGGAAACACGCACCTGGGCAGCAATTACAGGTGCCACCTGTGAACAGAAATGCAGCACTGGGAGTAGCTCCCTGAGAACTGTGAGAAAGATGCTGTGGAGAAGCCCTGGGGCTGGGGCGGGGAAGGTTGTGCTGTACACCTAAATACGGTGATTGTTTTTTTTTTTTTTAAGATAGTCAAGTGTTATGGGTTGAATTTTGTGGCCCCCAAATTCATATGCTGGTGTCCAGGGACGCTACCTCAGCTTGTGATCTTATTTGGAGACAGGGTCCTTACAGAGGTCATCAAGATAAAGTGGGATCAGTAGGGTGGGCCCTAATCCAATATGACTGGTGTGCTTATAAAAAGGAGAAACTTGGACAGATGTGTGTCTGGGGACAATGATGTGACAGATACATGGGGAAAAGATGACCACCTACAAAACAAGGAGAGAGACCTTGGAAGGGATCCTTCCCTTAAAGCTGATGGAGGGAACCAACCCCGCCGACACCTTGACCTCTAGCTCTCAGGACTGTAAGACAATCAATTTCTGTGGTTCAAGCCGCCCAGTTGAGGGACTTTGTTATGGCAGCTCTGGCAAACTAATACAATAAGAAATGTCTATTTTGATGTGTAATTTAATATGATAATCCTGCCTCTCCTTGCTTCGCTGACATTTTAGAGCCTGTTAGAACCCGATCATTCAAGTTATATAGCACTGGGCCATGGGTACCACCGAATCACCAACATCCACGTTAGTGTTTGTGTGTCACAGAAGTCTGTCACTTCACCAGGGCAGATTGTTGGTGTTACCTTTGGCTGCCTTCCCTGGCCCTCCATTTCCCTGCCATCCAAGCTCTTCACTGGAACCCTGAAAAGTTGACCTTTCTCTTCCCAGTGAGGACATGTCCAACGCCACCACCGCAACACATTCAGTTTCCTTCCAAGAACAATCTTGGCTAGTGATTCCTTTTGGCCAAACCAGATGACTCTTTTTCTCAGTTCTCTCTGAACCATCAATTCACGCCTTTCGGGGTGGGCCTTGCACAGCCCATTCCACAGGAGATTTATTGCTCACTCCATCTTCCTTTTGCACAATTTAATCTGCTGCATTTTAATTGGGTAATAAAACTCTGTGTGCCACCCAGCAAAATTCCAGGGTAAGCAATCACCAGGGACATTCTCTCAGCAGCCAGTTTCTAATTATTTATTCAGGCCCAAAGCCTAATTCCACCCCTGAGTGCAGTAGTTCTGAGCTGCTGAGCTCCTTGTTTGTGAAGGGGGAGGGGCTGGATGGACAACTGGGGATTCCTGTGAGCCTGTGACATCACTGGACAGCAGGGTATCGCTGGGTCAGGAGGGCCTTAGTACCTGGGAGAAACCTCTGGTGCCACAGCAAATGGGAGGCTTGTCCTGAGGGCTTTGCTTTGTTAGCATTCGCATGCCACACACAAACACACACACTGGCTTTACTGGGAATGAGATTGCCACAATTGTTGAGGGATGCCCCACCCTTAAGGAAAAACAGGAACTAGTCAATTCATGGTGTCATGGTGTCAGAACAACTGATAGCCATCTGGAAGCAAATTGACACACAGTAAATTCTGTGTAAATAAAGACATTGAAAGACTGCAGAATATGCCACCCTAAAATATGACTGTAGGAGTTCAGGTCATGCCACTCCCAAATATGTCACTTTGTTAAAATGTGACTCTTTGTTATGTTATTTTGAGCTGTGAGCCCTTGAAAAATAGCACATGCAGGAGGAGGCTTTCTCTGAGCTCCCTTTTCCACCTAAAGACAGATCCTCCAAAAAGGATTCAGTTGTCGTGCATCCCCCCTCCAGGAGTTCCATCAACCAGGAAAGATCGACCCTTATCACAGGAGAGAATAGATGCTGGCACTGTGCTCAGATAAACTTTGTCACACGCTAGCATAATTTTCATCTATTCTTCTATGGGCTCATACATGTTTTGTTTTGTTTTTTTTAAATTTTATTTAGCCCTGGCTGGTATAGCTCAGTGGATTGAGCGTGGGCTGTGAACCAAAGGGTCACAGGTTCAATTCCCAGTTAGGGCACATGCCTGGGTCACAGGCCAGGTCCCCAGTGGGGACCATGTGAGAGGCAACAATACATTGATGTTTCTCTCTCTCTCTTTCTCCCTCCCTTCCCCTCTCTCTAAAAATAAATAAATATCAATATCAATAATATTTTTTATTTATTTTTAGAGAGAGGGGAAGGGAGAAAGAAAGTGAGGAGAGAAACATCAGTGTATTCTCTCTCAATGTATTCTCATCAATGTGTGAGAGAGAGATGGTTGCCTCTCGTAAGTGCCCCAACTGGGGACCAAACGTGCAACCCAGGCATGTGCCCTGACCTGGACTGCAATTTGGAACTGGGAATGGAACTGGCGACCTTTTGCTTTGTGGGATGATGCCCAACTAACTGAGCCACACAGGTCAGGGCTCATTCATCTTTTTTAAAAAATCATTGACTGTCCTCTAAAGCGGCCTCCATTTACCTTCCCCTTTCCCTATGAAGATGATACTTAATTCTGAATTCTAAGACACTTCAGGGAGTTACTCGTTTTTCCCTGGATGTCTCCCATGTATACATGAGGTACACATATTGATAAACTTCTGTTTGTCTTTCTCTTGTTAATCCCTCTTTTATTATAGGAGTCAAGAAATCAGAAAGGTGACAGCGAAATTATTTGCCTTCCTCTACAACATCAATATAAATATAAATTTATTAAAGTGTATGGAAAAATTTTTTATAACCTCAAAATAGATTAGGTCTACCTAACAAAGTTAGAAATGTACAAAATCCAAAAATCTTAAAATAGTGACATATTTGACTATACAAAAAATAAAATTTGTTAATAAACTATTAGAAGTACATTATCAAAAATTTCGTTAAAATTATGCATTCCTTTCCAAAAAAATTTAAAAAGTCAGAAGATAAATGACAAAATGGGAAAAATATTCACAACTTATATCACCCTAATATATAAAGATGTACCCTATAAATCAGTAAGAAATTATCAACAACCAATAGAAAAAGTTTCAAATGTCTACACAATGGTTTTATTAAAGGAAAGCAATGAGTAGGTCTGAAAAATTTTTAATGTCAATTATAAAAGGAATTAAAATTATACTGAAACACCATTTTTCACTTAATCTGACTAGCAAAAACTCAATCTCATGCATTGCTGGTGGGATTATAAACTGGTTCAATTTCTATTAAGAGCAATTTGGTGGTATTTATCCAAATTACAAATATATTCGTATATATCCTTTGATATATCTTCCAGATATGTATACATATGGAAATGGCACATTGTATAAGGGTTATTTCTGAGCATACAAGGGGTATGCTCAGATATGTATACATATGGAATTTATCTTCCAGATATGTATACATATGGAAATGGCACATTGTATAAGGGTTATTTCTGAGCATACAAGGGGTATTTATGAGATATTGTCTGTAATACCCAAAGATTAGAAGCCACTTAAATGTTATCAAAAAGGGACTGATTTAATTAACTGTGGTAAATCCATACAATGAAATACACTTTAGCTGTAAAAAAGAATAAATTTCTTACTGAATCAATATGGAAAAATCATGAAGAAAAATGCAAATATACATACCATACCTGTGTGTAAAGCAGGCTGTCATACATGTAAAAAAAAGTGAGAGTGAATAAAATGTGTTTATAAGACTTCCTTCTGCATAACAAATACCTGGAAAAATTAACAAGAAAAAAATAATAGTAATTTGTTAAGTAGGATGGAAACTGAATGATGAGTGAAAAGGTATGAAGGAAACTTTTGTTTTATGACTTTTTGTGTGTTTTAGTGTTTGAAATGTGAATATGTTGCCTATTCAAAAAACTAATGAAATAAAATCTGCTGTGGGAGAGGGTAGGGAAGAAGAGAATACCCAGATTGTGCATGTAGTGTGGTTTCCTAACAACCAAACCACACCCAATCTTGCTTCCCCGCCTTCCAGAGCCTATTGGATGATGCACTGGAAGGTGGGACAGGGCAGGGAAGAGGAGGGGAGTGGAATTGCCTGACCTCACACTGATGCAGTTCTGTTTTTCACATTGTCGCCAAATGAAGCTATACATATACCATTGTGTTTGTATGTGTGCAAATGTTCTTCTGTTAAATATAAACATTTGACAACCTTTGCTTCATCATTTTTCATGTTTAAAAATATGTTACCAGTAGGCTAAAGGAAAGGAAGTGGCCTGGCCTCTTTTCACCCATTGAGCTTTTGTTACATCTCCTTTTTTCTTCTTAAACTTCCCCCCAGGTATTCTAAACTTCCCCCCAGATATTCTAATAAATGTGTGTCCAAACTTCACTTGGACACAAACATGAGGTGCAGACACTCTCAATGACTCGCCCTAGGCACCACACTCTCTCCAGGAGGCTCCAGTCCCTGTGGTTCCATCTTAAGGAAGAAATCAGAGGCCAAATGACAGCCAAGATGGAGGTGTAGGTAGATATGCATCACCTCCTCACACAACCATAAGGATTACAACTGACTTCAAAACAGAAAACAATGAGAAAATCTAACTGTATGTAAGTTGACAACCAAGGAATTAAAGAGGAAATATTCATCCAGATGGGTGGGAGGGGCAGAGCCAGGGAGCCGGGGCAGTGCCAGGGAGCTAGAGCAGAGAGGACACAGTGTGGAACCTGTGGTGTAAGTGGCAGTGGGGAGTAGAATGGGCAGTCGCACATTCACATGTGGCAGATAAAAACTGTGAGGGACACCTGGAGAGCAAGTGACCCCAGCTCCAGGCTGGACCACACAGCCCAGGGTTCCAGTACTGGGAAATAAGGCCTTATAACTTCTGGCTGTAAAAACCAGTGGGCATTGGGGTGGTGTAAGAAACTGCTGGTCTCTTAGGAGAGTCCATTTAAAGAACCCGCATGGTCCTAGAATGTAGGCAAACCAACCCACTCTGGGATTCAGCACCAAGACAGTAGCTAGAAGGCTGATGGCCACATAGGGAAGTGGGGGAAGTGGATGGAAATGGGGCAAGAGCAGAACAAGTGTCATTGTTCCCTCTCAAACACCTCCCCCACATATAACACCACAAAGTGAAGTGAATTGCCCCAGGCACTGCCCCTTACAATGTAACACGTACACCAAGACAGGGAGTCAAAGCAGCTCTACCTAATACACAGAAACAAACACAGGGAGGCTGCCAAATTGAGGAGACAAAAAAATATGGCCCAAATGAAAGAACAGATTAAAACTCCAGAAAAAAAACTAAACAAAATGGAGATAGCCAATCTATCAGATGCAGAGTTCAAAACACTGGTAATAAAGATGCTCAGGGAATTCATTTAGTATGGCAAATACATAAGGAAAACAATGAAGGCTACATTAAGTGAAATGAACAAAAGTCCATAGGGAACCAACAGTGAAGGGAAGGAAGCCAAGATTCAAATCAACAATCTGGAACATAAGGAAGAAATAAACAGTCAACCAATACAAAATGAAGAAACAAGAATTCAAAAAAATGAGGTGAGAATAAGAAGACTCTGGGACATCTCCAAACGTGCCAACAACTGAATCACAGAGATGCCAGAAGAGAAAGAAGAGCAAGAAATTGAAAAGATTTAAAAAAATAGAGAAAGAAAACTTTCTTAATTTGTTAAATAAAATAGATATACCAGCCCAGGAAGCTCAGAGAGTCCCAAACAAGTTGAACCCAAAGAGAGCCATACCAAATCACATCATAATTAAAATGCCAAGGTTAAAGATAAAGAGAGAATCTTAAAAGCAGCAAGAGAAAAGCAGAGAGTTACCTACAAAGGAGTATCCATAAGACTATCAGCTGATTTCTGAAAAAGAAACCTTGTAGACAAGAGGGACTGGCAAGGAGTATTCAAAGTCATGAAAAGCAAGGACTTCGGCCCTGGCTGGCATAGCTCAGTGGATTGAGCACAGGCTGCGAACCAAAGTGTTGCAGGTTCGATTCCCAGCCAGGGTACATGCTTGGGTTGCAGGCCATAACCCCCAGCAACCGCACATTGATGTTTCTTTCCCTCTCTCTCTCTCTCTCTCTCTCTCTCTCTCTTACCTCTCTAAAAGTGAATAAATAAAAAATCTTAAAAAAGAAAAGAAAAGAAAAGCAAGGACTTCAACCAAGATTATTCTATCCAGCAAAACTATCATTTAGAATGGAAGGGCAGATAAAGTGCTTCCTAGACAAGATAAAACTAAAGGAGTTCATCATAACCAAGCCCTTATTATATGAAATGTTAAAGGGACTTATTTAAGAAAAAGATCAAAACTATAAACAGTAAAATGACAATAAACTCACAGCTATCAACAACTGAATCTTAAAAAAAAACACACACTAAGCAAACGACTAGAATAGGAACAGAAGCATAGAAATGTAGATCACATGGAGGATTATCATTGTGGAGGGGGAAGGGGAAGAATGGGAGGAAAGGCACAGGGATTAGAAGCATAATTGATAGGTACAAAATAGACAGGGGGGTGTTAAGAACAGTATGGAAAATGGAGAAGCCAAAGAATTTACATGCATGACCCATGGACACGACCTAAGTTGTGTGTGGCTGAGGGGTGGGGGAATTGCTGAGGAGCAGGAGTGTACCAGGCAGAGAGGAACAAAAGGGAAAAAAAATTAGAACAACTGTAATAGCATAATCAATAAAATGTATACTTAAATATAAAAAAATAGAGGCCAGATGGGGCTATTCCAAGGTACACATGCTCCTTCTTAGTGATTCAATACTCAACAGATATTTAGTAAGGGACTCGAGGTAGGTATCTTAATATAATGGGATTCTTACCCACAGGGTTTTGAGGCAAAGTCTCCATTTTCATTTCAATTTTAGTCATTATTTAAAGGCAATAGATAGGAATTTGTTGGCAAAGAAAAGGAATTGAGTATTAAAAATGGTATGAAGAGGGAATAATGAACTCAGAATTCCTCTGGGGAACTCACTTCCACGGGCAATGTAAACTATTTCTTCAGAGTGTCACACAGCACAAAGATTATCCAGGAACTGATGGAAAGATTCAGTTTTCCAAAGGTGGGGTTTCTCCAAGGTTAATATAAGATTCTATGAAGAATCATCGGAGAAAGACTCATTCTGCTTTCCTTGGGTGGAGTCACTGATCACATATCTTTACAAGCCTGGAATAAAACTGCTTTAAAGCCACTTTTGCAGCATGATTTGAATAGAAGGAGCCATATCCGGGTACGGATTGGTTTGGGGAGGAGGACTGAGGTTAAAGAAGAAGAGTCCAACATGTCCTAAGACAGGGGTGTCAAACTCATTTTCACTGGGGGCCACATCAGCCTCATGGTTGCCTTCAAAGGGACGAATGTCATTTTAGGACTGTATAAATGTAACTACTCCTTAACTAGGGGCAAGGAGCTCAGTGCTGCTGCTGGGTAGAAACCAGGTGCCAGGCCAGAAAAAACAAGGTAGAGGGCCAGATTTGGCCCACAGGCCTTGTGTTCGCCACCTGTGTCCTAAGAGAAAGGGGCTGGACACAGAAACTAAGTCAGTCCAACCATGACCCTGAACTCCTGGAAAATGAGGTTCTCCATGTAAATATGTACCAAAGCTCCCAGCAATGCGGGCATCATCCTCCCCAGCCTCCCTGCTGTCCCACCTCAGCTCCCTCTCCAGATTCTAGCACTGCTCCTTTGCGGACAACGGCTTCCAGAGGCCATCACAGTGAAACTACAATCATTTTACACCTAGGATTTAGTGCCTGACTCTTGGGAGGCAAAGAGAATAGATGAGAGGTATAAATAAACTACAGGAAGATGCCCAGTGGGGCTCATTCCTGTATGGGGAACCCAAGCCCTGAGGCCTTCATCAAAGCAGGTTACTTTAAAGATAGGAGAGACCCACTGTACAGCCCTGGCTGTCCTCCAGTGCCTCTGGGAGAGAAGGTGGGCTTTTAAAGGGGCTAAGATCTAATGGCAAAGACATTTGTAAATATCACACCCTGGTGATGAAAATGCTGAATGGAAATTTAAAGGGGACTTTCAAATGCCATATTAAAAAGAAGTCAGAAAGCACAGGTCAAAACCAGGAACAAGCAAGTCCAGGAACCTTAATAATTTCCTCATGTTTGCTTCTTCTATTATCTTTCTATTTTCTTTCCTAGTAGGACAACTTTAAAACCCTTAAAGCAAAAATGTCCAATGTCAACATGTTTGCTTTGAGAGGGACAGTTAATCTCATGGGTGGACAACCTGAAAGAAGGAAACTGGGGAGAAACTGCGTGAGTAGGGCGGTTTCAGAGAGAGCAGACGGTATCATGAGAAGGAGGAGGGAGCAGTAACTTGGGATGTTAGGTGTCCCAGAACCTTAGTCATTAAGGAGTAGTTTCTTTAAAACTTCTTATACTGTTGTGCATTTTTATTACTTTATAATCTACTTTTTTCTTTAAAATATTTAAGTAGCTAATAGTATATAAGAAATGTATGCAATGAAATATAAAATCATGAGCAAGAAAATGTACATTTTTAAAAGAGGTCATGACTAGGAGAAAGAAGACATGTTCACGTAAGACCCTACTCAGTTACTGAAGGAGAGACTGAGATCTGTCTCTGAGTTTTCAGGCACCTGAAGAGGAAAGGGAAATCAGATCGGTTACCTGATTTTCATTGTCGTGAGAAGACAAACATACAATTGCTGAGATGAAGTTCTTGTGGTTCTTATCTCTAAAAGGTCATTCTCTTATGGTACTTCATAGAGTGGCAAAGGAGTGATATAATAAACAACATCTCACCAAGAGAAAAAAAAACAGTTTCTCTTATAATAAGAGTCCAAGAGGATGACTCCAAAGCAAACCTCACAGGTGGCATTTCTGTAGGACTTCTCTCTGCCTCACTTAACCAGAGCAGCAGAATCAGAATTGGAACTCAGGTCATACAATGTCAACTTCTATTTGCTCTCCACTGCTTTCTTACCTATGGATTCTCTTACTCCTCTATTTCAGTCTCAGTTCAACTTTGCTTCCTGAAAAAGACTTTCTCTGACCTTAGGCTGAGCAAAGTTTCTAGATTTTCCCTCCCTTTCACCCATCACATTGCTTAAGTTATTTGATGCCTATCTTTACCAACATACTAGAAGATCATGGGAGCAGGGACCATCAATCATCCCAGTAGATGCTGAAAGCATTTGACAAAATTCAACACCCATTCATGATAAAATCTCTCAGCAAACTAGGACTAGAAGTGAGTTTCCTCAACCTGATAAAGGGCATCTAAGGAGAACCTACAACTAACACCATACTTAATGAAGAAAAACGAAATGCTTTCCTCCAAAGATCAGGAACAGGCCAAGACTATACACTCTCATCACTTACATTCAGCATTGTAGTAGAGGTTCTAGCCAGGGGAATAATGCAAGAAAAAAATAAATTGTGTCCAGATTTGGAAGGAAAATAATAACACTACTTTTATTGTCATAATCTTCTATGTAAAAATCCTAAAAGATTGATTTTTCTATACCTTTTAGTAACTATAGCAGAGGTGGAAGATTCAAGTTTAATATATAAAAATTAATTGTATTTCTATATAATAGGAATGAACAACTGGAAATGAAATTAATAAGCCATAAAATAAAATAGCATAAAAATATAAATACTGCCCTGGCTGGTGTGGGTCAGTGGACTGAGTGCAGGCCTGCTAACGAAAGGGTTACTGGTTCGATTCCAAGTCAGGGCACATGCCTAGGTTTCAGGCCAGGTCCCCAGTGTGGGGAACACGAGAGGCAATTATACATTGACATTTCTCTCCTTCTCTTTCTCCTGCCTTTACCCTCTCTCTAAAAATAAATAAAATCTTTAAAAATATATATAAATACTTATATATAATTCAATACCAGAAAGACAAACAATCCAATTAAAAAATGGGCAAAGGGCCTCAACAGACACTTCTCTAGGCAGGATATACAGAGGGCCCATAAACATATAAAAGGATGCTCAGCATCACTAGCCATCAGAAAGATGCAAATTAAAACACAATGAGATACCACCTCGCACCAGTCAGAATGGCCATCATTAAAAAATCAATAACAAGTAGTGGTGAGGATGTAAAGAAAAGGGACCCCTAATACACTTTCAGTAGGAATGCAGACTGGTGCAGCCACTGTGGAAAACAGTATGGAATTTCCTCAAAAAACTAAAAATGGAACTGCCTTTTGACCCAGTGATTCCACTGCTGGAATTATACCCTAAGAATCCTGAAACACCAATTCAAAAGAACCTATGCACCCCAATGTTCATAGCAGTGTCATTTACAATCGCCAAGTGTTAGAAACAGCCTAAGTGCCTACCTGTAAATGAGTAGATCAAAAAACTGTAGCACATTTACATAGTGGAATACTACATAGCAGAAAGAAGGAAGGAGCTCCCACCTTTCATGATAGCATGAATGGAACTGGAGAATATTATCCTAAGTGAAATAAGCCAGGTGGCAAAAGCCAAATACCATATGATCTCACCTATAAGAGGTGCCTAATGAACAAAACAAACAAACAAACAAGCCAAACAGAACCAGAGGCATGGAAACAAGGGTAGACTGACAGTGAACAGAGGGTAGGAGAGAGGAGGATGAGGGTAGAAAGAAGGGGAAGGAACTAGTGAAGGAACATGTATGAATGACCCATGGGCATGGACAACAGGGTGGGGACTGACTGTGGGAGTAGGGGTCACAATGGAGAGCAATGGGGGGAAAATGAGGACAACTATAATAGAACAACAATAAAATATTCAATAAAAACACAAATATATAAGTATTTATGGGTACATTTAACAAAAATGTGCAAGATACATAAACCAAAAACTTCAAAACATCTCTGTGAAAAAAATTAAAGATGACATAAATAAAGGGAGAGATGTCTCATGTTCATGAATTAGAAGATTTCGTTGTTGTTAAGATGTCAGTTATCCTCAAATTAATCTATAGATCAAAATAATCCCAAGTAAAATTCTGTAAGACTTTTTTTGTAGAAATTGACAAGTTAATTTCAAAACTCATATAGAAAGGCAAAGGGCATAGAAGAACCAAACAATTTTGAAAAACAAGAACGAAGTTGTAAAAGTTATACCACCTAATTTCAAGACTTCCTGTAAAGTTACAGTAATCTAGATGGTGTGATATTGCAGAAGGATAAACATTACACCAGGAGTCATCAAACTTTTCCTGTAAAGGAAGAGATAGTAAATATTTTTGGCTTTGTAGTCTGTTTCAACTCTGCCTTTATGAAACTGTCGTAAACAATATTTAAAGGGGTGAATGGGCTTGACTGAGTTCCGATAAAACTTCACTTACAAAACAGGTTGGAGCCAGATTTGGCGCTCAGGCCATAGTTTATGCCTCTGTTGTAGACCAATGGAATAGAAAGAATCCAGAAATAGACCCACAAATATATACAGTCTAGTGACTATCAACAAACATACCAATATACTTACGTGGAGAAAAGATAATACTGACAATGATTTTTGAACATTGGTATTAGAACAATTGGACAATTGTATGAGAAAAAAGGAACCTGAACATTTTATATCACATCATTTACCAAAAAAAAAACCTCAAAATGAATTATAAAGCAAAATGCAAGAGCTACAACTATAAAACATCTAGAAGGAAATGTAAGATAAAATATTTGTGTCTTTGGATATGACACCAAAGTTCTATACATGAAAAAATGAACATTATCAAAATGAATCTTTATACCCAACTTGAAAAGACTCCAGTGCTGAATATGCAATAAGCTGTGACTGACCGACTCAAACTCACTCCTGGCAGTCAAGGTTGCCTTAGAGGTCAATGCTCTTCCTGTATGAGAGATCTTCAGTTCTCAAATTTAATTCATTCTGGAAGGCTGTTCAAAAAGCGATTTGTTGAAAAACCAAATTAGACATGTGACTAATCACACAGGTGTCAGCAAGAAAGGGTTGTCGGGTTAAGAGACAAAGTTTTGTTCAACAACCAAGACATTTCTTCCATGAATGAGTTGGTTGAGAACTGAATTGTGTGAGATGGGAGACATTTGAGAACTGAGGTTTGACTGTATTTCAGTTTCTGAGTTTGCAAAAGAAAAGCTGAGGAACATGCCTGAGTGAAATCTTTACAAAGGCCCTCGTGTAAGTAATATGAAATAGAAGAGACCTCAAGATGAATGGGTTAATGAAAGGACCCACATGACCAGGAACCGGAATTGAAAATACCATTGAGACAGGCTGGTAAGCCAGGACAAGTGGAATTGGAAAACTGGGACAGAAAATTAAACAGCTAAGATCCAAGCCCGGTACCTAGTTGGTTAGTGTTGTACCAATACACCAGGACTGCAGATTCAATCCCTGGTCAGAGCACATGCAAGAATCAATCAATGAATGCATAAATAAGGGGAACAACAAATAATGTCTCTCTCTCTTTCTCTCTCTCTCTCTCTCTCACACACACACACACACACACACACACACACATCAATAAATTTTTAAAAAATGGAAATTAGGGGAAAAAACAGCCAGTTTATAGCCATCTAGTAAATTATAAAATCCTATCTTCTTTAACCAAAGACACTTAAGGGTACATGGTTTATACTTCTCTTCCCCAAATGGAGGTGTAAATAGCTTAAACTCCCCTACTTGGGGTGATAAATAGCAGAAATCCAATTAGTGCCATTTGTGCCAACCACTCCAAGAACAGATGAAGGGAATAAATTTCAGTGTGGTGTATCAGCATAAAGCTGGTGACTATTCTATTGAGATCCTTCCCCTAAGACAACCTTGAAACGCCCAGCCTTCAAAACCCTCAAGACGAAGGACCCAGGGTGCATGCACTCTCCCTCTGGGGGAGCACGCCCACACTGTCACATCTGGATTGCCAAAGCCATTACTGAACCAAAGTGGGGGTTCGGATACCTGCCTTCACCAATAGGCAATTCCAGAGGCAGAGATTGGTGAGAAAGGAAAGAGGTCTTTATTCAAATGCTGCACAGTCTTGGAGAATGGCAAACTCTTGTCTCAAAAGCCCATCCCCTATGGCACAGGTGGCAAGCACAAGGCCCACAGGCCAAATCCGGCCCTCCACCTTGTTTTATCCAGCCTGACACCTTGTTTCTACCCGGTGGCAGCACCGAGCTCCTTGCTCCTAGTTAAGGAGTAGTTACATTTATAGTCATAAAATTGCATTCATCCCTTTGAAGGCAACCGTGAGGCTAATGTGGCCCCCAGTGAAACTGAGTTTGACACCCCTGCCCTATGGAAACCCAGAGGAAAACAGAGCTATCCTCAGCCAGACCAAGACCAAAAGCCACATCCAGAGTTCCATTTTCCATTCAAAATATATACCTCGAGAGCCACAGGCGGTCACTGAGTGGTCATCCAGGCAGGCCTCAGGCTCTCTCCTCAAAACCTATATGTGGGGCCAGTGCCTCCATTGGCCATGTGGCTTCCAGGGCCAGAAGGTCCCACAAATGCACCAGCCAGTACATTTGAAAGGTGGGCAAGAGAGCACCCCTTCTTTCCCCTGGGCTTATGTTAGTTTCCCACATGGGATGGCTTCCCCAGCCCAAAATTGTGGGTGCTCAGGTAGGGTTTGCCTTCTGACCAAATCCTGTTTTCCCCAGGCTACACTGACAGGTTTCTTTGATAGAGCACCTCCCCCTCAACCATGTTTATCTCTATGGCACACGTGTCTGCCTTTCCCTGGTCCCATTCCCAGTCAGGTACTGGAAGGCAGTAGGAGGGCTTTCCCCCCATCCAATTCCCTTGCTATCCTTGCTTGTGCTCAGTGTAATGCTCCCCCCTGTCACCATCTTGCCTGGGGCCAGGGGTTCTACCACCAATCTATGAGTTTCAAGAACAGAACTGCCACTCTTTTTCCCAGTCAGGTACTGACGCTAATTTATGAAGGAGTAGTTTAGGGGAGAATGAAGGTCCTGTGGCTTCAACAGAACACGTAGTGAGTTCCTATAATTATACTTTGTAGTAAATTCAATACTTACATAATATGACTGTGACAGTTAATTTTATGTGTCCACATTAGTGGACTATGGGCTGCCCAGGCAAGATATGTTGTTAAAAATTCTTGTGGGATTGTCTGTGAAAGCACTTTGAGATTACCATTTGAATCAATGGACTGAGTAAAGCAGCTGGCCCTCCCCAGTGTGAATGGGCTTTGTCCAATCCGTTGACGCCTGAACAGAACCAAAGGCTGAGTAAGAAAGAATTCATTCTTTCTGCATGACTGTCTTTGAGCTGGGACATCTGTCTCCTTCAGACTGGGGCTGGAACTTATACCATAGGCTCTCCTGCTTCTCAGAACTTTGACCTTGAACAGGAGCTATACCATTGATTCTCCCAGGTCTCCAGCTTACGGATCTTGGGACTTCTCAGACTCCTTATTTGTTTGAACCAATTCTTTATAATAAACATATGCATCCCATACATCCAGTTGGTTTGATTCTGTGTCTCTGGTGAATCCTGATTAATACGATGAGTCAAATGTACAAAAGTCAATTCAACACAAACAAAACCAAGTGAAAATTTCATTTCAGACTTTGTGATTCTCCATGCAGAGCTATGAAACCCAGTTCTGCTAAGATATCTTATGCCCTGGTCTTTAGCAAGATGGTGAATGAGAATCTGGCAATGTCTGAATTAGCTGTACATTCATCCCATTTCTCTCATCTGTCACAAATCCATCCCATCAACTCCCCACAGTATAAAATCCTCATAACAGTTAATCCTCCTCAGCCCAAAGAGGAGCTCATGAGCCATAAGTAAAATAGAGTCTCATTTCCCTTTTCTTTCCCCTGTTTAATTACTCACTTCACTTAGTTTTATTTTTCTCCTACTCATTGAGCAAAGACAACTATGGACTTGCATACATTAATCTAAGGTCTAATAATAAAGGAGGAATGTTTCTCTGACATTTATTACCATGATGAAAATGCCCAAATGTGCCCTGAATTGCTAATATTTACTTCTTGCTACAAACAAGCTCAGATCTTTTCTCTCATTAAGCACCTAAGATGATCTCTCTTTCTGCCAAAATGATTCCTGTTGATTTTCCATTTAAGCTATTGCTGGGAGAAGCAGCTGCTGGTGTCAAAAGGAAATAGTTGGCCTTGGGAACTTGCTCGCTTCGAGCAAGTAGGTGGTATGTGTTATTCCAAAGCAACTCCTTGGCATTGCACTCGGCTGTTACTAGTTGTACATTTTCACATATTTTTCCAGGATGTCCCGTCTTATCCAGACTCACAGCTGGATTTCAGTCCATGGCACTGCACTTCAAATCTGAAAGTACCTCCTGGGGTTTTTCCTAATAGGAACTACTAATGGTTTTTCTTTCCAGGTAAGTTTTGATAACCAAATGAAAGCAGTGTCAATGAGGGTGTGGAAATACATCTTCTCAAAGGCCTCATAAACCACTTCATTCAGAGCATCAGACCTGGCTCTACCCCTGTTGAAGGGGCAGGAAAGATTCCATTCTCGTCTTGCAAGAATTAAACAAAAGCTCTGAGGTCGCGTGTGATCTTTTAAAGCAGTCGATCATTTTCTTTCCATTCCTCTTCTTTTTTTTAACGTCTGCTGATATCTACTTCAACTATGGACTTGTTCTATTATGAAGACATTTTCAATGTTTATATATAAATACATGTGCTTGCTATAGTGCACTTTGGAAATGGAAGTGTTTTTCATGAATTAAGAGTCAGCTAATAGTAACGTGGGGCTCTCACCAGACTAATGTGGTCTCGTGGATCTTGTGCCCTCACAGGGGTAGCAAACCATAAATCCTGTCACTCTGAACTGGTTTTCTGGCAAAGTCTAGACAACTAATGACATTTAATATGTTGTAGCTCACATGGGCATTTTAGGGATCACCACCAGCTTGTGAAACGGTTATAAAATTAAAGTTTATCTAATGTGTCAGCTGCTTTCAATAGCCACTTATTGCCCACTGTTTGCATTAGCTGTAAGCTCCTAAATATGATCCAGACATGGTTGGTGGTAATTAACAAAAGCTGTTAGCCATTTTATGTTTCCCGTGCAATTCTTTATCCCGAGGCCGTCTCTCCAGTCAGGAAAAGTGAGGGGCTGTCCCTAGAGACCATCCAGTCCAGGGTCCGCATGTCACAGGGGTACGGTGGGGGCCTGAAGGAAGCTTAATTTTGAAAGATCAAATAAACATTTGTGTAGAGCCTTACTGTTTTCTTTCATCTGATCCTCAAAAAAAAAACCCATAAAACCATGAAGTAGATAATACAGTTGCTATGATCGTACTGTGTTAGGGCAAAGGCTAAGCTATTTATCACAGAGACTAAAAATGCAGTGGCTTAACCAGCAAATTCTGGGTCCTTCCCCTGTGTGGCTCTGCCATCCCCTCAGGCATTTCTGTGGTCACAGCTGGGTGGCTGAAGATCCATCCCCGGCAGGGACGGGAAGTTGGCACGTATGGAGTACACCCGCTATCCTGAGACTCAGCCCGGAGTGGCACACATCCCTTTTACTCATATTCCACTGGAAACCACACAGTCACACGACCACCTTGACTGCTCGGAGGCTGGGAAATGTAGGATAATGTGCCTATGAAGAAGAGAAGAATGGACTTTAGTAGATGACTAACCACTTCCACCATGCTGTTCTCATTTTACAGATGAGAAAATTGAAACTCAGAGAGGTAGCTCATAAAAGAGAATTAAGTAATTAAGCAGTTTCACTTGCAACATGTTATATAATTTCAAATAACAGTTATAACCTCCCCAAATGAGCATGGTTAATGCATTACCAGCGTTCTCCAGAGAAACAGACTGATATTATATATATATCATATATATATCATTCATATATATCATATATATATAAAGAGAGAGAGAGAAACTTAAGGAACTGGCTTGCATGATTGTGGAGGCCAGCACAGTCCAAAACCTTCAGGGTAAGCTGGCAGGCTGGAGACCCAGAGAAGAACTAATGTTGCAGTTCAGCTCATAGGGCAGGTCCCTGTTTGTTCTCCTAAGGCCTTTGACTGATTGGATGAGGCCCACTCACATTATAGAGAGCAATCTGCTTTACTCAAACACCGCCAATTTAAATGTTAATCTCATCCAGAAAACACCCTCACAGACACATTCAGAATAATGGCAGACCAGATAACTGGGCAGCAAGGCCCAGCCAAGTTGACACATAAAATTAACCATCACAGTTAATAATTCCATAACCCCTCCAAAATCTCCTTTGGCTCCCTGACTACACGAAATGTATCTGGTATCTAATTGCAACTCTGCCAGTAACTTTAAGATCTCTGTGTATCAGCTTACCCCACAATATCAACAGAGGAAAGTATCATTATTCCCTTCCAATTGTGAGCATTGCCGGAAGAACAATACATGCAACTATGTGAAGCTTTTAAAAGTTTTGAGTGCCACTAGTGCACTATTTCCCAGACTACTCAGTCTTTTCCTCAGGAGACATGCAGACATAACTTTTAAAACAGGGAAAGGGAAAGAGATGAAGTACAAAAAGGAAAGAAGGTGGGGGTGGGTTACTCAGCACTCATTTGCCATACCTCTGTCATCTTTGCACATGCTCTCTGTGAGAACACTGCATTTCATCCAGCATGATTCTCATCAAAAATTTACTGCCTGGTACTGTACAAGATGCTCTATCCGGCTGAGGTATGAACATCAGCTAAAGCAGACTCCCAATTAGAGTGCTCGAAAGCATTAGCTACCAGTTGTTTCATGAGCCAAACAAACAGGGATAATTTGAAAAATCAATGTCAGTAATTTCCAGGCATTTCTGAAAAAATGACTTCCCATCTGCACATCGCACAGTGTTCTAGAAAGCAATGCATTGTGGAGTGCTCCGTTCTGCCAGCGAAACACTGAGGCCTGAGCCTCCCTCCTCTACCGGGGCTGTTTAGCTTGATGTGAGTTTCTGCACATCCCTGGGGTCAGGCCCTCATCCTAACCTGCCTTGGGCCTCTGCACACTCCACCCCCCAAATCCCTGGTTCTCTTCCCATCATGGTTACTTTCTCTGCAATCCTCAAATTAGTTTCTAAAGTGAATAAATCTCTACACTTTTTTTCCCCAAAGAGTCTTACCACTTATGATAAAATGTAGGGCGTTCATGTTACCCTTTTTCTTTTAATTATAGATCCTCAGAATTGAAATCGAGAAACTGACTTGGAGTTTTTATCCTTTCTACGGTAGCCCCCAAGTACCACAAGTGTCTGAAGGACCCATCAAGGAGGACTCTCTGCTTCCCAAGGCAGCCCCGGCCCCTCTTCACACCATGCTGACCATTAAAACCGTGTCTGTCGTGTCTACTCTGATTGATTAGTTAGGAGCCACACAGAATGACAGTGTATCCTTTTAGTTCATCCTCTTTCCACACAGGAAGTAGAAAACTTTTTCAAGATTTTCAAGATCCAGATTTTATTATTAGCATACCCAAAATAACATAATATCTATGAATCTAATATCTTTGTTATACACATAACAAAGTGATGTGTATGTGTAGGGCTAAATTACTTGGGTGATTACTACTGAATTTATATTTTTAATATTAATAATGGTGTCAAATCATTTAAAAATGAAAAAGAATAAAAAAGGCACAGAATGAAAAGCCTCCTTTGTTGCCTTTGTCATCCTTTCCATTTTTCCCACCCCCCTTTCAAACAGGAAGCCGTTGTTACTAGTTTCTTGTGCATCCTTCCCAAGATTTTTTATGCAAATTGATGCAAATATGTATTCTGCCCTCCTTTTGTACCATTGGAAGCACATAAAGCACACTGTTCTCTTTTTTTTTAAATGAAATTTACTCTTTTTTTCAAAGTATATATTTTTTAAAGATTTTTTAAATTTATTTTTAGAAAGGGAAGGGAGGGAGAAAGAGAGAGAGAAACATCAATGTGCGGTTGCTGGGGGCCATGGCCTGCAACCCAAGCATGTGCCCTGACTGGGAATCGAACCTGCGATGCTTTGGTTCCCAGCCCACGCTCAATCCACTGAGCTATGCCAGCCAGGTCTTGTTCTTCTCTTTAATAATATAATAGAGAAAATAATGTATTTTAAAACATAAAACAAAGAGTTTTTTACTTCTTTATAGCTGCAGAGCATTCCATGGTATGGATAGGGCATAACAGATGTAGCCAGTCTGGTGTGCCCTTGGTGGACATATAAGTCATTTCCTTTTCTTCTGTTTTACCTTTTTAAATACAACCATAACTAACATTGTATAGATATCATTTGCATATACCCAGGTATATCTATAGGCAAAATGCTTTAAAATGAATTGCTAAGTTAAAAAAGATGTGCCCTTCACATTTTGACAGATATTGCTAAATTGCCCTCCATAGATGTACCACATTTTTAGCTCTCAACAGTATGAAAAGTGCTTTCACAGCCCAGTGTTTTATCAAAAATCCAAAATTTTGCCTATCTGATACATGAAAAGTAGTAAGTATAAATTTGTGTATCTCTATTATAAATAATTCATTTCTTAAAAATATTTAACAACTCTTTGTATTTCCTTCTTCTGTGAATTCTAGTCATAACATCCCCACCTTTCCATTGGGTGCGTGTTTATTTTTCGTATTGATTTGTAGAAATCAGTGTGTTAAGGAGGTTATCCCATTATCTGTGAAATGAGTTACAAATATTTTTTCCAGCTTCTTGTTTGTCTTGTTACCAACATTTTGGTAACATACAATACTTTTTATGCAAAAGTGATAGTGTAGTAGAATCTATTATTTTAAAATAAGTTTATTTAATAATTAGAAAGGTTTTGCCCTATTTGGAGGTGTTAAAATAATTTTCCCATATTTAAAAAGTTATTCTTTAATTTTTTAACATTTGAATCTTTGACCTTGTTAAAGAAGTATGAGGTATGGCTACCCATCTTGTTTCTTCCAGATAACTACCCTGTTGTCTCAAGCACTTACTGATGACTAGATCTCTTCTGTGAAATTTATTTAAACTATGACAACATAGAACAGGGAGGGAGAACCTACAACCTGTGGGCCAATCTGGCCCAGAGCCTGTTTTTTGAAATAAAAAAACACAGCCACGCCCACTCATTTCTGCACCCGGTCATTTCTGTAACATCCGTGGCTGCTTTTGCCCAATGGCAGAATAGTTGCAATAGAGACTGGGTGGCCTGCGAAGCCTAAAACATTTAACTTTCTGGCTCTTCACAGAAAAAGTTTGCTAACTCATGATATAGAAGGAAGATAAGGAGAAGGGGAGAAGAAAGAAGAGGAGAGGAGAAAGAGGAAAAGGAGGAAGAGAAGGATGAAAAAAGAAGATGAAAAAATAGTCTATTTTTAGATTATTCTAAAAATAATCTTTTAGTTAACTGTACAGAGAAAAATTATTGATTAGGAGGGAAAAATTAGGAGGGGATATTGTGGGTTTATTTCTCTCTATTATAGTCTTGGTCAAAGCTGAGGAACTTTATTTTGGTTTTATACTGTGGTCCACATCACAAAGACCCTCAAGTCTATCACCTTTCTGCCAAGCGACACCAGAAGTCCCTACAGAGATTCCAAGTCTCATGAGTGCTCACATATTTAATGAGATGTGTGGGAGGTCCAGGGGACCCCTTGGAATGTGGACAGCTGAGGTCCCTTTTTTTAACACATCCTTTTGGAGTATTATGTGCTACAGCCTTTCCAATCTCCTTTCTTATAGGACTGACAAGAAATCTTTCTAGATTGGCTTTTAGTATTATTTCTTAAATGTGTTATACAGTACCCAAAGGATTTTTTTTCCAGAAGGTATACTGTTCCTTCCTTCTAAATATTAAACAAATGAATTTACACTCCAGTGTCTCAGTGGATTACACTGGACTTTTAATGCTCTGGCTGTTTCCCCTTTTCTTAGTCACCCAAGTCTTCTACAAGTTACCCACTAATCTCATCAGGTTCTTTCCAGCCATCCTAAGCACACTTCACCCTCTCTGAGGCAGTTATGAAGTATTAATTATTAGAAGGCAAAAATTATATTAACCTGCATGAAGAGAAAAATCTTTATACATCATCCTATTTGAGTCTTGGAATAACCAATGGGTGTGGCTATCTCCATTTCATATGGGAGAAAACCGAGTCACATAATTTATTTCATTTTATTTAAAATTATTCTTTTATATATACTTAAAACATTCACATTACTCAAAATTCAAAAAGTACCTCTCACCCTGGCTGGCATAGCTCAGTGGATTGAGCGCAGGCTGGGAACCAAAGTGTCCCAGGTTCAATTCCCAGCCAGGGTACATTCCTGGGTTGCAGGCCAGAACCCCCAGCAACCGCACATTGATGTTTCTCTCTCTCTCTCTATCTTGCTCCCTTCCCTCTCTAAAAATAAATAAATAAAATCTTTAAAAAAAAGAATACAAATAGCCGTTCATTTAAAAAAAAAAAGTACCTCTCACGTCCAGCTACCCAGGTTCCCTTCTTGAAGGCAATTGCTATTCCCTACATATCATTTTGGAGATATTATGTACATTGGCCTGAACCTAGCTTTTTTTCATTTAAAGATAAATTCTGGAGATTATTCATATCAGTACATAATGAACTTTCTCTTTTTTATGGTTTCCTACTATTTGAATGCATAAATTTATACTATATTTAAACAGCTTTTTATATCAGTTAATTTTAGGTAGCTCCCAATCTTTGTTTTTAATGAGTAACCTTATGCATGTGTTGTTTGCACATGTGCAAATGTATCTGTTGGATAACTTCTATGTTGGAATTGTTGGGTGAGAAAATACATACATTAAAAATTTTGAGAAGTACTATGTGCTTTTCCTCCATAATGTTGGACAGAGAGTTTAGGTGACTTAGCCAAGACTGCAGAGTTAATATTTAATGGGCTTAAAATTGGAGCAAATGTTTCCTAACCAGACAGTAGGAGCTATGAAGAAAGGCACTTTTGGGGACACTGACTCTTTGGGAAATATAATTAATTGGGCCATTTGCAAGAAGAGAAAGGGAGGAGTTACCTCTCTTCCCTAATCTATGTTTCTCCATTGCTTTTTTGTACTGGGTCACTAAACCCAAGGGCCCAGTGATGAACTAACCCCAGCAAACCTAAATTGGTTTACCTACTGTTAGCCTGGACCCATCAGTTTCATAGATTACTGAGATGCAGGCTCCTCTGCCTGTACTGAAAAGTAGAAAAAGTTAAAATGGTTGACCTTAAAAAGTAGAAAGCTAGGAAGAAAAGAGGAATAGATTGATAAAGGCCTTCAAAGATACTGTTCTCCTGGCAAGATGCACCCTCACTTAAAAGACTGACCTTGTGAGTCACTGTCCGTGGTGCTGACAACAGCCCTGTGGCCTTTTCTTATTCTAGGGGCATTAAAGAATCCAGTGCAAACTGTCCCATGCAATTCTAAAGAGGAGAGAAAGGGGGCAATTGAGGGAAACAAGAGAAGCAAAAAGGACAAGGGCTACTTACACAGGGAGAATGTGAAGTTGGATAAAGAAGGAAGAGGGATTGAGATAATTTAATATTGTTTACAAATCATTGTAGATACTGAAAGATAACCCTACCCCCTTTGTGATGGGGGAAGGGACATATGTACATTGCCTTATTCATTTCATTATTTTGCACATATATCTCCTGAGAACACACACACACAAAAGTAAGGTTAGAGAAAAGATCATGGGAAGAATTATCATGTGGAATTCCTTGAGTGGGCAATTTTAGAAGTAAAATGGATTGTCATCTGCCAGAGCTGATTTGACTATAATCTTGCCAAAGATTGGGAATATACTAGATAACCTCCTGAGACCCTCACAATATTTGAAGTTTCAACTGCAATGAAAACATTCATCCTATTCTTGCTCTCTATCTCTGTTTGAGCATTAGGGCAGCCTAGATTTAAACTAAAGTAACATCACAGGCTATCAGTGGGCTATACTGATTATTTTTATCTTATCTAAAGTCAGTTGCCTTCAAGTATTAATAATTTTCTCAACCTGTCAGTTTTTTCCCTAGCATGCAAGTATAATACAGAACATAAATTCAATAAATTCTATTCATTCCTCAGTGTTAAACAATCTTCATTCATATGATTAAGCCTGAAAAACATTTATGCCTTGATACAAAAAGAAAATGAAATCCTTGCATTTATGGGAAATTTGAGTGTAAATATATAAAGTCTTTATATTTTTATACTTTTTTCTTTTTCATTTTTATTTTTAATTATATTTTATTGATTATACTATTACAGTTGTCCTGGTTTTTCCCCCTGTAGAGGGGAAATGCTCCCCCAAAAAGGGGAGGTGCCCCCCCACTTGGCACCAGGCACTCCCTCAGGCAATCCTCCCACCATTCTTCACATCCATGGGTCATGCAGATAAGTTCTCTGGATACTCCATTTCCTATACTGTACTTTACAGCCCCATGGCTATTCTGTAACTACCTATTTGTACTTAATTCCCTCACCTCTTCATCATTCCCCCACCACCCTGTCCATCTGGCAGCCATCAAAATACTCTCCATATCCATGATTCTGTCTCTATTCTTGTTTCCTTAGTTGCTTTTTAGATTCAATTGTTGATAGATAGGTATTTATTGTCATTTCATTGTTCATAGTTTTTATCTTCTTTCTCTTAAATAAGTCCTTTTAACATTTAATGTAATAATATTTGGTGGTGATGATCTCTTTCAGGTTTTTCTTGTCTGCAAAGCTCTTTTTCTGCCCTTCAATTCTGAATCATAGCTTTTCTGGGTAGCATAATCTTGGCTATAGTTCCCCACCTTTCATGACTTTGAATATTTCTTGCCAATTCCTTCTAGCCTGCAAAGTTTCTTTTAAGAAATCAGCTGACAGTCTTATGGGAACTCCCCTGTAGGTAACTAACTGCTTTTCTCTTGATGCTTTTAAGAGTCTCTCTTTATCTTTAACCTCTGGCATTTTCATTATGATGTGTCTTGGAGTGGGCCTCTTTGCATTCATCTTGTTTGGAACTCTCTGTGCTTCCTAGGCTTGCATGTCTATTTCCTGTTCCAAATTAGAAAAGTTTTCTTTCATTATTTTTTCAAATTGACTTCTCATTTCTTGCTCCCCCTCTTCTCCTTCTGGCACCTGTATGATATGAATGTTGGACCTCTTCTTGAACTTTTCCTAGAGGCTGCTTTCATTATCCTTATTTCTTTTTTAATTCTTTTTTCTTCTTGTTGTTCTGTATGGTTGTGTTTTGCTTCCTTAGGTTCCAAATCATTGATTTGATTCTTGGCTTCATCCACTCTGCTGTTGTTTCCTTGTAAATTGTTCTTTATTTCAATTAGTGTACCCTTTGTTTCTGACATCTTTTTCTTTCTGGATCTTTTTTATGCTGTTGAGGTCCTCACTGAGTTATAACCAGTGCATCTGATAGATTGCTTATCTCCATTTTGTTTAGCTCTTTTTCCAGAGTTTTGATCTGTTCTTTTATTTGGACCATGTTTCTTTGTCTCTTTGTTTTGGCAGCCTCCCTATGTTTGTTTCTATGTATTAGGGAGAGCTTCTCTGACTCTGTTTCTTAATAGTGTGGCCTAATGTAGTAGGTGTCCTGTAGGTCCCAGTAGCACAGCCTCCCCTATCACCTAAGCTGGGTGCTTGAGGTGTGCCCTTTGTGGGGGCTGAGTACACCCTCCTCTTATTGAGACTTGCTTGCTGTTGGCAGATCAATGGGAGGGATTTACCCAGGCCAATCAGCTGCAAGGATTGGCTGTGACCACTTATCATTAACTTCTGCCCTCTATAAAAGATCAGCTGTGCAGGGACAGGGTGGTGGTGCTCCAATGTAGTCTGTAGTTGTCCACTGGGTGTGAAGACTCTGGGATTTCCCAAGTGGTGCAGTCCAAGGTCAGCCCTCACCTGTGTGCTGCCTGGGGCCACCCAACATGAGCTGTAGAGTATTCTGAGATGGCTGCTCCCTGTGCTGCAATTGGAGATTCCCAGGCAAATCCAAGCTGTGAACCTAACCTGGTTGCTGCTAGTGATGGCCCTGGGGCTCACTGAGGCCAGCTGTTGCTTGTTTAAGAGGATCTAAGAAGTTGTGATGCATGAGCCAAGACCAGCCAATCATATGGAAAAGCAGCTTGGGTGGGCCTGTAAACTGAGTGGGGCAGAGTCTCTTGGAATCTCCAGGGCAGGTCAAACAGTGTTAGTGAGGTTGATGGAGTCTCAGATATGGCACCAGTTTGCCAGCTCTGTGGGGGCAAGGTTTAGAAAAGGGACAATGGCCTCTGCTTACCTTGATGCCAGGCACTTCATTTTCTCCCTGGATGCCACTGGTGCCTTTCAAGTTGCTACCCCAGTGCTAGAGCTCAGAGGGAGTGAATCTGAGTACATAAGTCCATGTGTGGGTTCTTTAAGAGGAACCACTTGGAACTCCAGAAGTTTCTTCCATCAACTGAATCCTTGCTGGTTTATGCAGCCAAAAGTTGTAGGGACTTATCTTCCTGGCACTGGAACCCTGGGTTGGGGGGTGCTGGTGTGGGGCTGGGGTTCTCCACTTCCAAGATATCCTTTCTAAATTTTTATCCACCACACGTGGATGTGGGACCAGTTCATTCCGTGTCTGTGCCCCTCCTACCAGTCTGGATGGATGTAGTTTCTTTAATTCCATAGTTGTCAGACTTCCATTCAACTCAATATCTGATGGTGCTGAGTGATGGTTGTTCTATATTTTAGTTGTAATTTTGATGTGGTTGTGAAAAGAGGTGAGCCATGTCTGCCTACACCACCATCTTGGCCTGAAGATTTATTTTAATTTTTAAGTGCTGGATTTCTAAATTGGAGGGAATACATAATATTGGGGATTAAGCCAGAGAGTCCAAAAATGCTAGAATGTATTTTCCAGTATTTTAATGGCCTCATTGGCAGGCAGTTGGCTTTGTGTGCTTTGCTGCAGTATGATCGTTGCTACTGTAGGAACATGCAGGTTTGGGCTCTCCGAATCTGGGTAACCCTTGCCTATGAGTAGTCAAAGCAACATCCAGATGGCAGGTCACTGAACAGAGTCACCATGGTCTTCGATAAGTATATCAGTCTCTACAAGGCATGAGAGTTCCCCAGAGGTCACTGTAAAAGTAACTTGTTCTCTCTCTCCAAAGGATATCCGATTCTGCCTGTGGGCATGGACTCTTCTAACTCATCTTATACTCCAAGCTTAGAGACTGTCCTCATGTTCTACATTAAATTTCTCTATTCAAGGATGTGGCTCAGCTCTGATCTAAATCCATTTGAAAAAAGAAAACATTAAAAGGGAAGACTATCACTGATTTTCAACATTTTCTTTTCCTTACACACAGCTCACACAATGATCATTTCTCATCACACTTCAGTGATTCTCTGCCAAGGTGTGGGTGACAGGCAGAAGGGCAGGCCCCTCCTGCTCTGCCCAGAGGAACTTACCAAAATGGAGCCTGGGGTGGGTGGTGAACTTTATAAAGCTCCCCAAGTTTCTATCGTCTTGGCTGGATAACTTCCATGAGCAATTCAGCAACGTCTATAAAACTAGTAAAGGAATATGAACAGATGATCTTGGGAGGGGTGGAGGATTCAATGACGATGCTAAATTAAGAAATGTGGAAGATTACATTTTGATAGTTATAAAACTACAACTATTTAGAGAAACATTGAAATAAGAATGCTCCATGAAAGTTTTCTTGAAATGAAAGTATAAATTAAATACTACTTAATGTTCGTTCTGCTTTATAAAATTTAAAGATAGAAACAGTTTAAAGAATAAGAATAAAATGAACATTCTCATACTCCAAACCCACTTTGGAAGCTTCCTGCATGTCTCCCCCCTCCAGGGGTTACCATATCTGCATTTTATAATAATAATTCTCCCATTGTTCTTAATAGTTTAATCACATGTTGTATAATTTTGCCTGGCTATAAATTTTGTCTCTGACACTTTTTTCACCTTAATCTCACATTCAGGGGACTCGTTGCATGCATCCACTGTACCTTTGTCTCCATCACTGCATAGTATTCCAGAGAAGAATGAAACATACATTTGATTCTTTTTCTTTAAATGTGTAGTGGCTATTTTTAGTGATTGGCTATCCACTTCCAATTTAGAATCAGTTGTCAAGTTCCCAATTAAAAAAAAACCTATTGAGATTTTGATCAGGATGGGATTGAATCTACAGATCAAGTATGATGAATTTGATGTCTTTGCACTATTGAACATTGTTACCTGTGAACATAATATATCTCCCCCTTTACTTAGGTTTTAATATCTTTCAGGAAATGTTTGTGATCTGGTACATAAGACTTTAGTGACTATGTAGATATTCCCTACCTTTTATTTATAATTGCAATGTTAAATGCCTTCTCATGCTGCATTTTCTAACTGCTGCTGGCGGTAGTAACAACCGTAGTAATAATATTGATGATGGCAATAACCCAGCACGTATTCCATGCTCACTAATGCCAGAGACAGGTCCACATGAGCTGCCTTTACACTGCATGCTCTACAGCCCTGCGATGCTAAATAACATGCTCAGCAGTACACAGCTCGTAACTGGTGAAGTCAGGGTTTAAGAAGGAAAGTCTGGCTCCAGAGCACATGCGCTTAATCATAAGCTATGTTCTTTTGTATGTTCTTTTTTTTTAAAGATTTTTATTTATTTATTTTTAGAGAGGGAAGGGAGGGAGATAGAGAGAGAGAGAAACATCAATGTGTGGTTGCTGGGGGTCATGGCCTATAACCCAGGCATGTACCCTGACGGGGAATCAAACCTGCAACACTTGTTCTTTTTTTTTTTTAATTAATTGTTGTTATAGCAGGCTCAGGAAACTAATATAAGAATACATTCCTGTATTAGTTTCCTGAGCCTGCTATAACAAATCATCACACATTTGGTGGCTTTAAAACAACACGAATTTATTCTCTCATGTCATGGAAATCTAGAAATGCAAACTCCAGCAGTGTCTGCTCCCTCTGGAGGCTTTAAGAAAGGATTCTTCCTCGCTTCTTTCAGCTTCTGGTGACTGCCCAGCAATTCTAGGCTCATGGCTTCCTCCCTCCAATCTCGCCTCCATCGTCCTCTTGCCCCCTCTCCTGTATGTCCATTCTCCTTCCACTTTCCTCTCATGGTTGGATTATGGCCCATCTGGACAGCCCAAGGTCAACTTCTCCTCTCAAAAACCTTAACTTAATCACATCTTTTACCATGTGATATAATGTTTCATCTTGAACTGTATGAACTAATATTGACAGGTTCTGTGTATAAGGACGTGGACATATCTTTTGGACCACTATTGAGCTCTCAACAATGCTGACTCTTATATAGAAATCTACCAACTTGGTGGTATTTTCTGATCAATTCTAACAAATATTTGTCAATTCTTTTGCAAACAATCATGTCATCTGTGAATTATCTGACTTTTTTATGTTCCATATCGTGTAATACATGCCACCCTGTTGTTATGATTATGATTACAAACAACGTTTTCTGAGTGTTAGACATGGTACCAGGTGATACAGGTATCAAAAGTTTGAATAAGACATAGCTGTTGCCTCTCAAAAGCATAATAACTGGGACATGGTTTGCCTATGTGAAAAATGGAACCATAAACAAAACGGAACAAGGTAATGATTATCTTTGCAGACTCAACCTTGGTTCAGAAGAATCGCTTTTTTTCTGCCCCTAAAATGTGGACATGCTGCGTCCTGGGCATTGGCCAGATGGGGCATTAGGTCACCAGTCCCCACTCTCCTCTTTGTTTTTCTTATTTTGAGCCCCTATTCAGTGTCCAGGCTCTGGCCTGAGTCGTGAGCATAATGATATCGGAGGTAAACGGAAAAGGACCAGCCGCGCAGAAGCTCGCAGCGCGACAGCTGTGGCTCACTCTGCCACGCTCTCCATCAGGCAGGACTTCCTGGCTCCTCCTAACCAGAGACTACTGTGGCAGCAACAGGCTCGGAAACCTTCCCAGACACTGATGGCCAGACTGAGAATCCTGATGGAACATAAGACAATTAAATAATACATCATTTTCTTCTGCAAGAAAATTAATTTTTAGAAAATACAGCATGAAATTTGAATTAAAGAAAAAATTATAGCCTGAATCACGACAAAATTGTTTACAGACAATTTTGAAGTACCATAAATTGAGCTAATGCATAACGTGGATGTTTTCAGAGGTTTACAAATAGAATGTATAACAAAATCTCCTTTTGTAAAAAAGAAATAAAAGTATACTTATAACTGGAAAAGACTTGGCTGTGATTATCGCCAAATACTGTGATTTTAGTTCAGTGGTATTTTTCCCTTTTCGAGTAACTGCATTTTCTATAATATATATATTACTTTTAGTAACAATTTTAAAATACAATATTTAGTCTAATTTAAAAATATATTAACATGAGACCACTCTGTCAATGTCATGGCACTTGACGGAAAGTGTGTTACCAAATGATGCTAGTCACACCTGCGAACAGGCAAGAGGGGCACCCAGAACTGTGGGGGATGTCTGATAAGGTCAGTCTCTGAAACTGAAAACAGTAATGTCATATACAGAAAGTGAATACAATAATAATGTCATATACACAAATATCACTGGTGGGGTATTGATGGGGAGATTTTATCTCCCTAGCTGTTTCTTAAATTATAGGAAGTTATGTCTCCAGGAGACATGAGCTGACAAAGAGCTCAGACAAGGAGGAGAGCCCTCCCCCAAACCTCCTCCACCCTGCTATTCTCACGCCTTCCTGAGCTCGCCTTGCCAGCACTATCTTCAACCACAGTTTCTTCACAGGGATCTTCTTTAGCCATTCATCCCTGAACCAAGTGGACATTTGGCTAAATTAGAAAGCATAATCTGTAAACCCATGACATTGTGCCTATGTGAACTGACCAAAATGCAGTGGAGAGCAAGGAGAGGATGCTACCAGAGAGGATGCTCTGTGTCGGGGCCCACCTGGCAGGGGTGCTCTTTCCTGCAGATGCCCAGTGACAAGGGGCACCATTTCTCTAACTCCACATGAGTGAGAGTGACCAGCAAGGCATAATTCCTTTATACTTTTAGATAAAAATAAACGTAAATAAATATTGTAATATTTTTTTCTCATCCTCTGAAGAACTATCTGGCACCCCACCCCCACCTTATGCCCCATTCATCTTATGCTAAGGCTAAAGTTGTGAAATGGAAAAGGAAAATGCAAGGAAATTTGAAGGGAGGAGGGAGCTGAAGGGAGCCAACAGAGACTCATGTACATGTAATAATATAGACAGCCACCCACTGCTGCAGAAAATCGTTGGCCAAACAGAGCCTAAAATAAACAGGCCACACATCAACACACATAACATAACTTCAACTGTATCAGCCATAGAAAAAATGCATAAGCCTATTAATTCATTCAGGTTCCCTACACAGAATCACATCACCACTGTGGATTTTTATTACATAATGAAAAAAGAATATTCAGTAGTGAAAAATCACTAGTAGCAAAAAAGATTACATACAACAACAGCACTGAGTTAAAACCCTACCAAAGAACAGCTGCATCTGAAACCCCAAACTACGTAGCAATCATTACAGGGACACAGGCCCTTACTGGCTGAGATGTCACGGATTCTGCATTTCTCCGGGAAGAGGGTATGGACCCCGAGGCCAACGCAGCTCAGTGGAGGGTGCCGTGTTCCCAGGGCAGACGGGTGTGTTCACTCGCCCAGTTCTCATGACCACACCTAAACAAAGATCCTGGACGGACTGAAGAGCTGGTGTTTTGGTTTAAATTCATGACTCTGAAAGCACCCCAGGTCTTAGAGGCCTAAACTTGGGACATCAGGAAATGTTTTGGACTTTTGGGGCTTACTAGTTTATTATGATACAGTCAGCTGGGGTCAGAGCCCCAGAGCATGTATGAATTGGGGATACCAGACCTTTTTCTGTCATGGTATTTGAAATGCCACCATTGTAAGGTCTTCTTCTGGCTCTGGAGACTTGTGCTGCTGTCTTGTCCTATATTGCAACACTGCATCTTAATTACATACAGCTTTCCAACTGAACTTGGTAAGAGCAAGATCTGATGGAAAGAATGTCTATGGGACTTGAATGTAAGATAAACACCCACAATGGTAAAGCACAGGGAAATAGAAAGACAAACCCTGAGTGGGAAACTGGGAGGGCCTCATAGCAAACTCCTACACACAGTTCTCCTTGGGATTAGATAATGGTTATTTTTGGCTAATGGGTTTACCCTATAGCTTATAACTAGGGCAAACTTCCATTTGTTAGTAGACCATGTCAACTCCTTGATAAAAGACTCAGGTCAGAGAGAGGTTGTGGCAAGGGTGGAGAAGGGTGGTGGTTCTTGTAGCAGAGCTAAAATCAGGCAGTCTCACCCAGCCAGGGAGATCCTAGAGAGAGCCAACCTCTTGTGTATTATTCATGTTAGCTTGTAACCTGCTTTTTAATGTGGTTGATGGGTTAGTCTCTGGGTTCCTTCCTCTTTCTCACTCCCTTCCCTTTGCCCGCCTTCTCCTCTTCATCCCTGGGTGTAACCTTGGAGGAAGTGCCTTCCAGGTTCTGAGTATCTGAGGAAGAAATGAACATTACTGGGAATTGATTGGTTTTGTTTTGAGTCCTAAAGTCTCTGAGGTTTCTTCTAGAGACAGAACTTACCTCTACCAGGTGTGGCTTTCGTGTGATTTGGTTCAGCTTCCAGAGATTTGAAGGAGACTCACTAAAACCAGGAAATGTGTGTGTTACTTAGCAGACAGCTTAAAATGCACCTGTACTTTGTTGGACTTTGTTGGAAACTGTGCCAGCACTGAAAGTTAATTGCTAGATGTTTGGATATTAAATGTAGATGCTGCTTAACAACACAAACATTTAGCTCTCCAAATATGTAATTTGGGATATACTTACTGGGCTGTAAACATCCTAGAGAACAACGGGATATATGTTGTAAATCAAAATCAACATAGGAAGCTATAATAAATATACTTAATGAATCTTAAAGTCAAAATTTGTTTTTTTATTTAGTGGAATAGGAAGCAGAGATCTTAGATTCCAGTTTTTACCTTTCAAAGAGTTGTTATGAACTCACAAGAGGCTACTTGCTGCCACGAAAAGGCATTGACTTGGTGTTGGATCAGGTACCAAATCCTGCTCTGTGACATACTAATTGCCAGACTTTGGGCAAGTCACTTGACTGGTCTGAACCCACTCATTCCCCATCTTTAGAATGGATTGGTGAGAGGATTAAACAGACGATGTAACTAAAATGCCTAATGACCTATTCCAATAGGTGCTTGCTACAGGCTGAATGTTTGTGTCCCTGCAAATGTGTATGTTGAACTCCTGATCCCTGGTGTGGTGGTACTTGGAGATGGAGGCCTTCGAGAGGTGAGTAGGTCACGGGAGTGGAGCCCTCCGAATGGGATTAGTGTCTGCAGGAGGAGGTCATCAAGAGGCCATGATCACCAGTTAGTTGTTCCTTGAGCTGGTCCTGGGCCATCAGATGTCCCTCACCTGCCCACTGTCCTTGAAATGTTTGCCTTGCTCACTGTTCCCACAGTGGGAGCTGTGCTGAGGACACAACTTTGAAAGAGCAAAGTGTTGTTGAGACCATCTGGGTGGTGTGCATGACTGAACGCAGTTGAGGCTTCTTTGTAAATGTTCAAGATTTGGCAGGTGGGTGCGAAGGTCTACTTGTCTTGTGGCCACCCAGGACAAGCCCCATAAGTAAGTTCCCTTGTTTGTTAAAACTGCCACCTCCCACTCTGGAGTGTCTGCCCTTTTCTTCAGTCCTTCATTGCCCTCCGTGCGTGGAGGCCAGTCTGCTAACCAACAGTGCCCTTATAAGAAAGATAACAGGGCAGATGACCGCTCTCTCCACCATGTGAGGACACAGTGAGAGGGCAGCTGTCCTCAAACCAGCAAGAGGGATCAAACTAGGAAGCAAATTGGCCGGCACTTTAATATTGGACTCCCAGTCTCTAGAACTATGAGAAATAAATTTCTGTCATTCAAACCATCCAGTTTATGATATTTCCTAATAGAAGCCTAAGTTGCCTAAGACACTACCATCTAACAATAATGCAGTAGAATAATATTTTTTGAAATCTTAACATCCTAAGTATAAAAGTTGATGTAAACATCTTGTGTAAAACATTATCAATTAGAATCCAGGATTAAATTAACAGAAGAGTATACCAGCCCAAGTAGAGTTAATTTTTAAAATGTAAAGATGTTTCAATATATGAATTATATTAATAAAATTCATCATCAAAATTTTTAAAGGTGAAAAATTACATCATCTCAAGAGATTCTAAAAAGGCACTTCAAAAAACTCCACAGAGATTGCCAACTTAAAACCCAGGTTCATTAAATAGTGATACAAAAATATCCTAAACATGACAGATTATGTATTTATAATAGTGTGACATTTAAAAATAAAATATAAGAATCATTTCCATAAATACAATGAATAAACAAGGTGATTTATTGTTTAATCTTGCAGAAGTACTAACCAAAACAATTAGAAAAGAGAAAAAAAGTGTAAAATATTGCAAATAAAGAGACAATACCTGAAAAATACGACAGGCTGAAATGCAAAGGTTTTAGAGCCATTAGAGAATTCTGTTAGGTGTTCAGATTAATATAAAAATAAAGTTTCTCAATAATACTTCAGTAAAGCTGAATTTTTTTAAAAATGAAACTTTTTATATGCTGAAAGTAACTAGGTGAAAAATAAAAAAAAGATACTATTCACAATAGAAACAAAATGCATAAAACACTGAAAAATAAGCTAAATAAGTAATATGCAAATGAAAGAAGAAAACTATAAAACACCAAGCAACACTGAGGAAAATAGAAGCAATGAAGAGAAGTGCGGTGCTCACACATGTGTACAGCAGATGTAATTTTGTCATACTTGTTGGCATTGTTACTGCCTGTGCCCACCCCCCACCCCGGCCTCCACGTCAGAGCCCCAGTTTCTGACACAGTTACTCCTCTCCTTCCTCTGCCTTCTGTGCCCCACTGCATGTGGGCCTGTTGGGACTGCCAGCCAAAGTAACCTGCCCTCCTCCAGCCAAGGGGCAAACAAGCTACCAGAGACAGGTTCGTGAAAATTTTTTCAGATTCTAAAAATTGAGCAAAATGCCTCAAAGATGGAAAGCTGGTAGAGCTGGGGGATGTGAAGACAGTTGCATTTGGCTGATCCCCGGTGCCTGTATCTGCTTTTGGGGTTCTTTTCACCCCAAGTCTAGTCTTTCAGCTTCCCTTCACATCCATGAGCCACCCCAGATCTTTTCAGAAATGCCTTTATTTTATCTTTTTCCTTAAGTCAACCAAAGAATATTTCTAATTTTTTTCAAAGAACTGTAACTGAATCATGTAGAAGGACATAGTATTATAAAGATGTCAATTACCTCTAAATTAATCTATAAATCAGTACAATATAACGCAAAACCATAAGAGAAATTAAACGAAATGGTTTCAAAGTCCATCTTGTAAAATGACACTCAACATTGGCTGTACATGAGCATCATCTGGGGAGCTTTTAAAACTCCCTGCTCCTAGGCTGCACCTCAGAACACTTACACCAGGGCCTCCGGGAGTGGCACGAGGTTGTTGGTGTTTATTACAGTTCCTTGAGTGATTATGATGTGCTGCCAAGGTTGAGAATTACTTCTCTAGAAGAATAAACACATAAGAACAGCAAGAAATTTCTGGGAAAAAGAAAAAAGAGGAAGAAAAACAAACAGGTTTATTCCACCAGCAATCAAAATATATTATGAAGCTACAGTAATTAAAACAATGCTGTGCTAGTGCAAGAACTGATAGACAAACAAATGGTACAAAATACATTCTCCAAAAAAAGAGTTAATAATGTATAATCTAAGATGTAATTAAAGTGGCATTTAGGTTCTAGCCAAGATGGAGGCATAGGTGGAAACCGTTCACTTCCTCACACAACCAAAAGGAGGATAACAACCAATCTAAAATCAATAAACAACCAGAAGTACCAGAAAATCTAACTGCATGGAACTCCAACAACCAAGGAATTAAACAAACAATCAATCAGACCAACCAGACCAGTAAGACAGGTGGACAGAGACAGCCCACTGTGAGGCAGCAGACTGGGCAGACAGGGCTGGCTGAATGGGAAACTGAGACTCTGACCTGACTGTGGACTATAGCAGGGTTGCCACGGTGAGAGAAACTCCCAGACTCACATGAGAGTGCCTTGGAAAGTGGGGCTAGAGCCTGGTAGGCAAGCTGCATTGTTCCCTCTCTGGCCCCTCCCCCACAGGCAGTGCCACAGCACAGCAAGGAGGGCTGCCCTGCCCTGGTGACACCTAAGGCCCCACCCCCTTGCAACTTAACAGGTGTGCCAAGACAAAGAAATAGGGGCCAAATGAAAGAACAGAGCAAAACTTCAGAAAGAGCTAAGCAATGAGGAGATCTGAAAGAGAGCCAACCTATCTGATGGAGAATTTAAAGCCCTGGTAATCAAAATGGTCACAGAACTGCTTGAGCTTGGTTGCAAAATGAAAGTTACCCAAAGTTAAATAAAGCAAACTATTCAGGGAACCAACAGTGACAGGAAGGAATTCAGGATTCAAATCAATGATTTGGAACAAAAGGGAGAAATAAACATCTAACCGGAACAGAATGAAGAAATAAGAATTCAAAAAACTGAAGAGAGGCTTAGGAGCCTCTGGGACAACTTTAATTGTCTCAACATCTGAATCATAGAAGTGCCAGGAGAGGAACAAGAGCAAGAAATTGAAAACTTATTTGAACAAATAATGAAGGAAAACTTCCCCCATCTGGTGAAGGAAATAGACTTCGAGGAAGTCCTGGAAGCCCAGAGAGTCCCAAAGAAGTTGGACCCAAAGAGGAACACACCAAGGCACATCATCATTAAATTACCCAAGATTAAAGATAAAGAGAGAATCTTAAAAGCAGCAAGAGATAAGGGGACCCTTACTTACGAAGGAGTTCCCATAAGACTGTCAGCTGATTTCTCAATAGAAACCTCGCAGGCAAGAAGGGGCTGGAAAGAAGTATTCCAAGTCAAGAAAGGCAAGGACCTACATCCAAGATTGCTCTATCCAGCAAAGCTATCATTTAGAATGGAAGGGCAGATAAAGTGCTTCACAGATAAGGTCAAGTTAAAGGAGTCCATCATCACCAAGCCCTTATTATATGAAATATTAAAGGGACTAATCTAAGAAATTGAAGAAGATAAAATATATGAACAGTAAAATGACAACAAACTCACAACTATTAACAAATGAACCTAAAAAAAAAAGGGAAACAAAAACTAAGCAAACAACTAGAACAGGAACAGAATCAGAGAAATGGACATCACATGGAGGGTTTTCAGTGGGAAAGGGAGACAAGAAATAGGGGGGAAAAGGTACAGGGAAGAGGAAGCATAATTGGTAGGCATAAAATAGATGGGGAGAGGTCAAAAATGGTATAGGAAACAGAGAATTCAAAGAACTTATATGTACAACCCATGGACATGAAATGAGGTCGGGGGGAATGCTGGAGGATTGGGGGTGCAGGGAAGAGGGGGGATAAAAGGGGAAAAATTGGGAAAACTGTAATAGCATAATCAATAAAATATACTTAAAAAAATAAATAAAGGTGGCATTTAAAATCAGGTAGGGTAAGATGGACTACTCCATAATCCTGTGACAACTAGCTAACCATCTGAAAGAAAATAAAGCCATTAAAATAAATTCCAGACAAACTAAATGTTAAAACATAAAAATGAAAACTATAAAAATATATTGCCTTTGCCCATGTAGTATATATTAACCCTTCTTTTGGTAATAGAACCCCAGTTTTCCTTGGGGAAACCTCATCTGCAATTTTCAATCCATTTAATGGGAGTTGAAGTAAAATGATGCAAAAATACATGAGTAGAAACTAAAGGATACAATAAAAACAATGAGATGTCACTTGTTGACAATCATATTGACAAAGTAAATTTTGTTTGGTAATATCTGGTCTTGCTTAGTGTGTGGGGATTAGAAACTCTCAGAGCATAAATCAGGAAATGTTGCAAACGTCTATTCTTTTAAACCAGCAATTCAACATTTGATGATATGATGTAAGCTTATTATCAGCCACCATCAGAAAGACGTGCATATAAGGACTTTATTGGTCACAACTTCGTACAGCGAAGAACTGAAAGGCCACATGTCTTCCAAGAGGGTAATACCTATACATGTGCCAACATTGAAGGTTTTTATGACTGTTCATGTTCATTAGAATAGCTGTTATTAGAGAGAGAGAGAGAGAGAACAAGTGCCGGCAATGACGTGGAAAAACTGGAACTCTTGCACACAGTGGGAATGGGAAAATCATGCAGCCACTGTGGAACACAGTATGGCTATTCCTCACAAAAATTAAACATAGAATTTCCACATAAACCAGCATGTCCCCAAAAGAAGTGAAAGCAGCAACTTTAACAAATATTTGTATACCATGTTTATAGCTTTACAATGATCAAAAGGTGGAAACAACTCAAGTGTCCACTGATGGATAAGCAAAATGTGGTATGTTCGAACACTGTGATATTATTCAGCTGTCCCAAGGAAGGATATTCTGAAACATGTACAACATGGATAAGCCTCGAGAACATTACGTTGAATAAAACAAGCCAGTCTCAAAAAGGACGATATTATATAATTCCACTTACGTGAGGTGCCTAGAATAGTCAAATTGATAGAGACAGAGATCGAATGGTGATTGCTAGGGACTTGAGGACTGAAGAGTGAAGAGTTATTGTTTAATTAGTAGAGCTTTGGTTTTGCAAATGAAAAAATTCTGGAGATGGATGATGGTGGTACTGCAGGACAATGTTAAGGTACTAAATGCCACAGAACCATATGCTTAAAAAGGACTAACACAGTAAATTTTATGTTACACATATTTCAACACAATGAAATTGTTTTCTCTGAAAAAAGAGAGGTTGTTCATTCATTTTGATTTCTTCAATATTTCTTTTTATGATTGTTGTCTAAGAAATTTGCTCTAATGATAAGTCATTCAAGAGTGACTAGAAGACACAAATTTTGAGAATTTGCAGCAAGGTTTCCTAGATGTTCTTCTTCATAGTTACTTTTACAATGTGTGATTATCAATCATTTTTATTTTAATCACTGGTTATAGGGAAGGAAGAGTATTTTTAAAAAAAAGGAGCACAGCCCTTAAAAGCATTGGAGAGGATCCTCACAGTGCATCAATCGCAAATGCGATCATAGGACATCCAGTGGTGACATCATATCCTGTTACAAGTCGCTTCTTTGTGGGATAATTTTCCATATTGGCATTCAGTTTCACATTTTCTCGGCAGCTCCATTTCACTCCCAGAAGCTAGCTGCTCATAAAGAAGCTAGTGGCCCAATCATGCGTGCTAGGGACCCAAAATCTGAGAGGATTCACTTGACTAGCCAAGAACCCTTAACTAGAAGTGATCTGGTTTCTTTCTCAGGGCTGAAACAAAACAGTGAAAATATTTCCACTCAAAATAGAAACTGCAATCTAAAAGAAATCTTGTTCCTTTTCTTTTAAAATAAGAACACAAACATAAATGTGGAGTGTGACTTTGGATTGCCGTACACTGGGTTTAAGAAAGGAACGACAGCGTGTGGAAAACAAAATCTTCACGGACACTAGACCGACGGCATGACAAATACTTCATTGACAAAGTGTATGCAGCGCAGCTGCATGGTATAGGACATGATCAGGACAAAAGAAATCAGGCTGACTTCTTGGTAGAAATTCAAAACACTAAACCATCTGAAAGCAGGTAAATACCTTTCCTTAATGTCTGTTTAAATATGTGCTGAGGTTTATAGACACAAAAGCACCATTGTGGACACAGGATAGGACTTTACGTCATCTGATCCCAGGAACTAGCTGACTTTGATAAAGATCCTATTTGCAAACAAATGCAGCAAAGTTGTTCAAAAGCGATACTAGAAGAGCAGGAAAACCCTTCTTACTGACACCACTTGTGACCGTCTGCTCTCTGCCCTGTGGTGCTTCCGTTCCGATACGAAGTCACTCTTCTGAGGGACTTCACATCATCTGCTTTTGAGGATTAGAGTACTTTTGATGATTTCAGGCAAAAAATGCACAAAACTGTTGTTTAACTCTGATATTTGTTGAGAGGTTTTTTTTTGGAATAACTTACAAGGGCCTGACACATTCCTATTTCCGTGATTTCAAAATTATTTTCAAATACGACACCAAAGAACTACATCAAGAAAATACTATCAAAGCTCTGTCTATTCTCATTCTCACAGGTAATTATAAATTATTCATTCCAGTCATTCCACTGGATGTGAGCATGTAGTTAGAACTGAAGCAGCACACTGACTCTAACAAATGCCAGTCCTTGCCAGGAAATCTCAGACGTCCGTCCAACAGCAATCTGGAGGCTCGGCAAAGGCGATGCTATAAATCTGTTGACTGAAACAACCAGTTCTGGCTACCTAGGATAGCTGAAAATAAGCATGGCCTCATGACCCAGCGACTCCGCGACTCATGATAAATCCTGAAAATACACCCACAATGAGACAGGCAGGTACTGGGAGGTTCACTGCAACATGGTTTGTAGTAGCATAATTAGGAAAACTTTAAAGTCCACCAACAAGAAATTTGAGGCATAAATTGTGATGTAATGATAGAATAAAAAATACTAATAGGTGTTGAGTAAATAATTACTATATATACTGACTTAGCTCTTGAAAACACTTTTGTGTTTTCACAAAAGCAAGTTGCAGACTATTTCATTTAGTATAATGTCATTTATATAAATTTTTAAGTCACATAGACAAAACAATTAAAATTTAGAAATGACTTAAGTGTCCATAAAGAAGAGATTGGATAAGTGAAGACTGTATGTTTATATAATGAAAGAGACCATTATTTTTTGAATGACAGTGTAAAGCTCTATTGATTGACATTGAAATGATCAGTGATATTTTTCTAAATGGAGAAGCAATACGTGTACTATGATATGGTTTTTATTTTCAAAAAAAGTATATGTGTGTCAAACATGTTAACTCTGTTTCTGAATAGTAGAATAATCGGTAGGCTTTATTTTCTTCTTTATACTTATCTGAATTTTTGTTTGTAATTAGTAGTATTACTTTTTTTAATTACTTATTTATTTTTAGAGGGGGGAGGAAGAAAGAGAGGGAGGCAAACATCAATGCACGAGAGAGACATCAATCGGTTACCTCTCACATGTCCCCAACCAGGGACCCAGCCCAAAACCCAGGCGTGTGCCCTGACCAAGAATGGAACTGATGATCTCTTGGTTTGTGGGGTGACACTGAACCCACTGAACCACACCAGTCAGGGTAGTAGTATAAGTTTTATAATCAGAATAAATGTACTGGAAAAAAAGAAAGTACAAAATCACAGTGTGGCAGATTTTATTTCCAAAGATGACTGCACCAACACATATTTCATCCCACACACTTCCGTTGTGTGTGACAGTGACACTGCTGCTCAGAGAGGTGGAGCCTCCATCCCTGCCCCTTGAACATGGGCCAGCCTTTTGGACTTGCCCCTAGTGAACAGGACACAATCAAAGTAACTGTATTAATTCCAAGGGTAGTGCTTACAAGACAACACAGCTTCTACCTAGTTTGTGTGTGTGTGTGTGTGTGTGTGTGTGTGTGTGTCTCTCTCCCTCCCTCCCCCCACTCCTCCCCAACAACCCCCCACCCCTCTGCCACCCCAATCACCCTTGGAACCCAGCCACAATGTCATGAATTAGCCCAGGCCACATGCAGAGATTTCATGGAGATATTCTGGCCAACAGCCCAGCCAAGGCCTCAGCTGAGAGCCAGCTTCAGCCACCAGACTTGGGAGTGAACTAGCTTTCAAATGATTCTACTTCCAGCCTTTGAGTTTTCAGGCCGAGGCCCCAGACACCTCTGTGCCTTGCCCAGAATCTGTGAGCATAATAAATTGTTCTGTGCCACTGAATTTTGGGGTAATTTGCTACACAGTCCCAGAAAGTAGAATACACAAACGAGCAATATTACATATTGTTTAAAGCTATGTATGTGGTAAGAGTAAATCAATTGACCAAAATAATCCGTTCTTGGGAAATAAATGGTGATAGAAAAAAGAAAAAAAATTAAAAATAGTAACATTCAGTTCTAGCTATCTAGCATAGCTGCAAATGAGTGTTGCACGTGGGTCACCGGCCAGCAGTGACCATGGAACGCTGTGGATGGCTCGACAATATGCGAGAAAAAACACCACATGCACAGAGACAGACTAGTTTCTGTGGGGAAGTAGGGACAGAATGGCCACCCCCCCTAGTGGGGAGCGCGCTGCTTTACCGTCCATACCTGCTTTTATTAGGCTCATGCTGCATAATAATTCAGGTAAAGTACAGTACTCATTAGGGGAAGTAAGGAACTATAGAAAACAAAGAACTCTGCCGGTCTATTGAGTTGGGGTCAAAGAGCTGTAAGACTGAGGAACAAAATAACTTCCTCCTAAGACCCTTCTCATTCAACTGAGAGCATTCTAAACAAAGAAGGTTTCACAGTAATTTACATATTCTTTCTTAGGCCTGATCACCCTGGGGAATCCGCACTTCTCAGTACCGAGCTGTACCACCGTCATTGTTTCAGGCTTAGGTGGAGCAAGGGAACTAGGTAACTAAGAGATAAGGAGATTTTCTCCCAGACGATGAGAACTCAGACTTTGTCAAAGCCGAGGAGCGAGGGTCCATCACCCCCCTCTTGCTGCAGCCCCCCCCCCAAGTCCTTCTTTTGGGGGGCCTCCCAAAGTGATCGTGCCTGGCTTAGGTCGTTCCCCCGTGGGGAATCTTACCCGTCTTTGGCTAACCGACCAAGCTTTTGGGGGGTTCAGTCATGAATAAAGCAGCAGAAGCAGCATTCCTGCCAGGAAGATAAGCTTTTGTCTCCTTGCTGGCTTACGGTTCCAAGGGCGTTCCCTTAGCCTTAGCCTAGGCGGGGGTTTCAGCCTCTGATACCAGTCAGGGCGGTTCCCAACAAATGAGCATACTCCAAAACCCAGGAAATCCATGTCTAGGTCTAAACCCTGAAAAATAAATGTACGATGGGATATGCACTAGGGTGTTATTGTGACCCTATTTGTGGTAGGATAATTGGAGAATACCTAAAAGTTTATCAGCAGTAAATCTGATACGTAAATTGTGATATAATTATATAGTAGAATACTCATAGAAGCTAAAATAAATTAATTATTATGTATACTAACTGAGTACAGCTTGTGTGCATACCAAATTCTTTATACTAATTGCTTCTGGGAGAATGGGAGGAGAATGGGACCAGAGAGAGGACCCCCAGGGACTTCAACAGTAGGTGTTATTTTTAAAGGTCAGAAGGTGTAAAAAACTTTTATAATTTAAATATTTATTTGAAGCACATATGACAAAACATTAGCATTTATTCTCATTATGAAAGCCTTGTGATTATACTTACCCAGCTATTTCTCTATACTCACTTTCTCCCTATGACAACAAAAATAAAGCTATTTCTTTAAATTTTAAGGGTTGTTCTGTTCTCTCTCTCTATCAGAAACAACAAAGCCCCTTACTAAAAATCCCTCCACACAAAACTAGTCATTTATGGATCCAACTTAAAATCCTTTAGAATGTTAGGGGGATTTTTGTTTTGTTTTACTTTGTTTTTCAGAAAGTTACTTAAGAAGTCAAGATGTGTTGCAATAATTATTTGTGAAGACCTGTCTGGATAATAATAATAAACCACATTAACTTAAAATCAATTAAGGCTTTAAGTTAATTAAGCTAAAACTCTTTCATGGTAAACTGAAAACCTGTTTCTCAGGTCTACATTCTATACGACAGGCTAGTTATTTTTAAAACGAGTTGCTTCACTGCAGACCATGGTTGTGGATGTATCATGTTGGAGAGAAATCTTCCAGGAGTTCATTAGGTTGTCTGTCACCCTCCTGGTCTAATTCTGGGCAGGAAGCAGCCTCGGGGAACACGAAATCACAGTGATTCAATGCAGGCTACTGAGGCTTATCGGGAGCCTGTCCCCAAACATGGCCTCCACTCAGGACCATTGGAGACATTCTATAATTGAGAGGGACCTGATATGATGCTGTGAAAGGGTAAACTAGGATGCCTTGAAGAACCCCTCACCTTTTATCTTTAGCTTTGATCTCTGGGATGAGCCAAATGCAGATTTCCTGTAATAGGTGGGCCCTGAAAACAGATGGTTTAAGTGAGTGAACCAAATGAAAAGGTTTAAGTGAGTGAACCAAATGAATGAAATACGTAAAACCTGCCAATGCCCTGACCAGTGTGGCTCAGATCTTGGGTGATGACTCACAGAGTGAAAGATCGCCTGTTCAATTCCCAGTCAGGGCACATACCTGGGTTGCCGGTTTGTCCCCGACGGGGTGCACGGGAGAGGCAACCAGCCAACCCACCAATGTTTCTCTCTTTCCATGGATGTTCCTCTCCCTCTTTCCCTCCCTGCCCCTCTCCCCCTCTCTCTCCCTTCCCCTCTCTCTAAATTAATTAATTAATTTAAAAAAAAAAAAACCATTTTGGCAGAGGGCCCTGGCTGGGTAGCTCAGTTGGTTGGGGTGTCATCCCATATGCCAGAATGTTGTGGGATGGATCCCAGGTCAAGGCGTATATATGGGAAGCAACCGATTGATGTTTCTCTTTCACACCGATGTTTCTCTCTCTCTCTCTCTCTCCCCTCCCCCTTCCTCTCTCTCTAAAGTCAATGAACATATCTTCAGGTGAGGATTTTTTTAAAAAAAGAACATGTTGGAAGGGTGAAGGGAATTAGCAAGTTAGGTGAAGCACACAGTCCAGCAACAGTGAGAATCGCTGACCTGCCTCCGCTCCCTGGTGTTACAGGAGTAGAGAGAGAACTGAGCGGTGGGTGAGGGGCCCTCCCACGGGAAACGTCCACATGGAGAGAGGCAGCCACTACCAAACTGAAGCCAGTGGCCAAAGAGGCAAATACCCCAGTCCTCTCCTCCCACCTTCCAATCTCCCAGGGCCTCCCATCAACTGACCCAACCAGCAGCCAGAAGTCAAGGGCACGGTGGGGGGTTGGGGGGGGCAGGGGTGGTGAGGGTGGGATATGCAGTCCCTCCAGGGCAGTATGACAGGACACAGAAGGCAGAGAAAGGCAGAGAATCAACCTTGAAACCAAACCAAAAACTAACCATCACATTCGCCCCTTCAGAAAAAAAAAAGAAAGAAGGTTATCCTCTATGTTAGTGATATATAGTTTCCTTGCCAAAAAGTGCACACAGCAGAGAAAATGGATGAAGGTCAAATATCCTAAAACCCCAAACTCCATATTCTGTAGAAAACCTACAAAACAATTCATGTCTAGTAAGACCTAGTTACTTAGGAAAACATTTGAAATACTTTTTAGAGGTATACTATAAGTTAAATTACTTAATGTCAGCCATTCTATTGATCATGATTCTATAGATTATGCTATATGATTGATTGATAGATAAATATAGATAATAGGTACATAGAGCTATAGACATAGAACATACAGAGATTATAGAATTCACTTTATATAAGAAGAATACATAGAGTTACAGATTATATGTTTTATATATGTATTCTCATAAAGAGAGAGAACGCCATATATGTATGTATATTTCTATAGATAAAAACACTAATGGCTGTAGATGAGCAATTGGTAACTTCTGCTTCACAAAATATCCAATCTAAAATTACTGCATACTGGAAATTGATATGACATTTCTGTCAGATAGTGGGGCAATGTATTATCAAAAGCCTTAGAAATGTGGACATTAAAAATTTTTTAAATTGATAATGTCCAATGCAAGCACTCTTATGAGCTGTTAAAGGAAGCATACATTGGTACACCTGCTTTGGATGTCAATTTAGCAGTATCTATTAAAATTTTCCATGAACACATACTTTGACCTAGTAATTTCACTCCTAGGGAATTGAATACATGTACAAAATACATGTATAAGAATAATGTTTACTGTATCATTGATTATATAGCACTAAATATGTGTATATGCATGAATGTGTATACATGTTTATATATATACATATGAATACATTTGAAAACCATTTAAATACCCATCAGTAAGAGAATAGTTGAAAACCTGACCTTCTTTGAGGGTCTCCCATTTCAGAGATTACCATCCATGCATTTGTGCACCCGAAAACTTAGGAGACAACCTGGACCCCTCAGTGTCTAGAAGAGAGAGTGGCTGACATAGAGTAGGCATTCAATCAACATTTGATCAATATTTTTAAGACTCCTTATCCCTCACCCATTATGAAGATGTGTTGATCTTCCTAAATATCTCTTAAATCCATCCACTTCTCTTTCTCCACTGCTAGAGTGGAGTCTATTTATTTCTCACCCAGCTTATTAAATAGCCTTCTATTTGGTGTCTCAACTTCTACTCTGCCCGCCCCCCCCCCATCTAATCAAGTCTCAGCTGTGGCCAGCTATCTTTCCAAAACGGAGGTCTGGTCATGTCACCCCACCCCCAGCCCTTTATGACTATCCATGTGTGTTAGTTTGCCAGGGCTGCCACAACAAAATACCACAGACTGAATGGCTTCAGGGGTGTCCAACCCACTGCCCGAGGACCGCATGCAGCCCAGGATGGCTATGAATGCAGCCCAGCACAAAACTGTAAATTTACTTAAAACATCATGATATTGTGTTTGTGACTACATGTCACAGTGTATTTAATGTGTGGCCCAAGACAACCCTTCTTCCAGTGTGGCCCAGAGATGCCAAAAGTTTGGACACACCTGGACAGAAATTAATTTTCTCACAATTCTGGAGGCTAGATGTCCAAAAAAAAGTTCTTGTCAGCGTTGATTTCTTCTGAGATCTCTCCCCTTGGCTTGTCGATGGACACCATCTCTCTGTCCTCACCTGGTCTTTCCTCTGTAAATGTCTGTGCCCTGATCTCTTCGTATAAGAACACCTGTCATATTGAATCAGGGCCTACCCATATAACTTCATTTTACCTTAATTACCTCTTTAAGGGCCCTATTTCCTAATATGGTCACATTCTGATGTACCAGCACTTAGGACTTCAACATATGAATGGGGAGGTGGGGTGCCCCACTCAGCCCATAACACCATGCTCTTTGGATAAAACCAAAACTGTGCCTATAGCTGTGCCTGAGATCTTTACTTTGTCCCTTCAAGTTCACTCTTCACCTGGCTTCGGCCTGATCTGCTGTGTTCCCGGAGGCTGACCTCTATGGACAGCATCCAACGTTCCCATGCTCTTTGGCTTCTAGGAGGGTTAGGCAAGTGGCAGGTACCCATTAGGAGAAGGAGATCTGGAAGGTGGAAGGAAAGTAAAGTTGAGGTCTCTTCCCCTGCTTCCTCTTTGCCAAATCACCTCAGGTTGACCTTTGCATCTACTGAAGCCACAGCTACAGCTAGGCAGCCCTCTCCACACCACGCCTGCCTGGATTCCAGTAACTGCCCCTCAAGCTTTGGTTGTTAAGGGCTCCCTGCTGGTTCAAGCCCCAAGGTAATATTTACCCTTATTGGCTTATACTAAACTCTACCCACAGCTTTGCAAATAGTCTCTTCATTAAACTGTCCTCAAATTACCCAATTGCTTGTGTTATCTGCTTCCTGCCATGCCGTTCATACAATAGGTTGCAAAGTCCTTTATGGTCTGGTCCTTGCAAAACACTCCACATTTGTCTTACTGTTTTCTGCTCACTCTCTCTGCTACAACCACTCTAGCCTTCTTACACTTAGTTCTTCAGATGGGCCCACCGGTTTGAAATATTAATAAGCATGCATTCCAGTTATTTTAAAACTACATAAAATTGCTCTCACAGAGTAGCTCAGTTGGTTACACCATCATCCCAATATGCCAAGGTTGTGGGTTCAATCTCCAGTCAGGGCACCTACAAGAAGCAACCAATGAATGCATAAATGGGTGGAACAACAAATTGATGCTTCTCTTCTCTCTTTCTCTTGCCCTTTCTCTCTCTCTAAAATCAATTTTCAAAAAAATTAATTAAAAATAAAACTATGTAAAATTTTATTAAAATGTACGTAACATTTTGTGTTGGGTCAGGTTCCCCGGGGAGCAGGTGCTGAGAGGAGATCTGTGCGCAGGAAGTGCAGTGGGGAATGCTCTGCAGATCAACACCTGTGAGGGTGTGGGAGGCAGAGCTCAGCAGAAGCAGCAGCATGGTTGTGATGCGTCGGAAACAGCTCTCACCTGTCCCATGGAACTGAAGCCGGGTGGCCCTGCAGAGCTCACCGGGATGGGGCCAAGGAGGGTGGGCCTTTGGACCTCCCCAAGCGACAATCACCGAAAGTGAGCTGGCCCTGGGAGGGGCCATAACCCAAAGTGGCCCTGAGGAGTGAATCAACTGTGAGCTGTCCGCAATCAACACCCCAGGAAGTGGGGGGATGAGTCCCAGGCCTGCAGGGAGGATCTAGGTAGCATGCAACACCCACCAAAAAATTCTACACCTAATAAGTTATCAGAAGGAAATACAAATAAAGGGAAAGAGCTAGGTACAATGATGTTTGGAAAATATTATTTATAATTGGGAGAACATTAGGTGCCATCTAAATATCCAATAATAGGAGACTGATTAAATTAAGTATAGTACATTGGAGAACTATAACACCTTGTAGCTATTTTAAACCATGTTGCAGAAATGAATAATCACATGATATATTATCAAATGAAAAAATTTATTAAACAACTTTGTCTAAATATACATGTTTGCATGCACAAGCATGCATATAAATGCATGAATGGAAAAGACAAAAATATACATCAAAATGCAAATTGTTGTCATTGCCAAGCAATAAGACTATAGGTGACTTGTAATTTCTTTTTTGTACTCCCTTTTCCCCCATATTTTTAGCAATGAGCATGTATTGCTTACATAATCAGAAACAGTAAATTTGGGGATTTGAAAATTATTGTGGTCATAATGACACAGAACAGTAACTAATTTGTTTTCCCTTGGAAATTTTGCTTAATTAAAATTTACTTGTGAGCCCCCAAAGTGAGACAGATCACGCTGGCAGTGCTCTGCATGGACGGGGTGTGTGGGGCGGGGGGGGGGGGGGGTACTGGGGGAGATAGGGCTGTGGCCGAGCCTGCTCAGGCCTCTCCTGCACTGTCCGCCCCACCCCCACAGGCCTGGCTGGGTCTGCTCACATCCTGCTTGAAAACCACAGACTTCTGTGACCCACATCACAGCTTGGTTTGACACTCCAATGTAGGCATGCCATGGCTGCTATTCAGCCCTGAGCAGGTTCTTTATTTCCATGACATGATGTCAGTTTTACTGCATGTTTAAGTGTAAAACTTTTATGCATTTGTTCTTTTTTTTAAGATTTTATTTATTTATTTTTAGAGAGGGAAGGGAGGGAGAAAGAGAGAGAGAGAGAGAAATGTCAATGTGTAGTTGCTGGGAGCCATGGCCCGCAACCCAGGTAAGTGCCCTGGCTGGGAATCAAACCTGTGATGCTTTGGTTCGCAGCCCGCGCTCAATCCACTGAGCTATGCCAGCCAGGTGCTGTGCATTTGTTCTTAAACAGCAAACGGAAAAGCCCAAATCCACGAACCTGTCAAAGGAGGCAAGCCCAGATTCTCAGAGACACTAGGACAAGGCCATGGCCAAGAGCAAGGAGCCACATGATGTGGCTCAAATAGCAGTCTGCCAAGGGGCGACCTTGGGCAAGCTACTAACATCTTTCTGTTCTGTTTTGTTTTTTTCTGATCTGTAAAAAAGGTGATGGTGATGACTGTGGCACTGACCACACAGAAATACTTCAACTACTGAATGAGCAAATATATGGAAAAGTATTTTTTAAATATTTTATTTAGTTAGTTTTAGAGAGAGGGGCAGGGAGGGAGAAAGAGAGGGAGAGAGAGAAGCATCTATTTGAGAGAGAAACATCGATGGCCTGCAACCCAGGCATGTGCCCTGACCCAGAATCAAACCTGCAACCTTTGGCTGTACAGGATAACGCCCAACCAACTGAGCCACACCAGTCAGGGCATATATGTAAAAGTGTTTAAAATGGTGACTCTGTGTGGTGTTTGCCATTATTTTCTGCTCAATCCATATCTAAAAAATCAGTTACAAAAACTAATACTCATGGAAGATATTGTCCATACAGTTGTCTAAATACTGAGGTTTTTACATATAAATATTCAGTTTCAAAGCTGCATATTTGGTTAACATTATTTTAACTGCTAGTAAAGTTACTTCTGCTAAATTATGCCTTGCCATGTCACTGGTCTTGACGAAAAATGACAAGAAATAGGTATAAGAAACTTGCTGTCACACTCATTGCAAGGATGCTGCCAATGACATTGACCATACTCACCTGGAAGCCCCTCCTATGGACCCATAAATACAATTTTCCCCCAGACCTCAATACTTCTGGTTTAGTCACATGTTTCAAATGCAGAGACAATTTAGTTTCTGTTTCTAATCACAGTCCCTTCCTTCCACGAGCCATAGCAGCAGCTCAGGACCCCCGGACAAGTGCACTCAAATCTTCTTCATGAATTCATGGGTTTAGTGCCTCATCTATTCGTGACCTGGTATATAACGCATATTTGCCTAAACTGACTCAAAATCTCTTTTTTTACTGGAATGAAACATAGAATAATAAAGTAAGTGAGCAAATAATAAGTAAGTGCAAAATCAAAAGCATATGATGAGCACAGTATTCATGAAGAGGCTACAAAGGGAAACTCTTTTCCGATTGTCTTCACGCTCTAGTCTCCACAAGGGTTGTGTCACCAGTTGTGTTTCACAAACCCCACCAAATAGTTCAAGGTTGTTCCAATTCACTTAAGCTGACCAGCAACCATCAATTAGGCTGTTCTACTCTATGAGAAGAGGAACCCTTCCCAAGCCTTCATAAAATGCAGTAGAGTGCAAAAAGACAAGCAAATAGCCGGACAAATGAATATGATGAGTGTCCAATACCTTCTAGAGTAATAACAATGAAATTGCATTAATTTTTGTAGGCTCAGCATGGAATACTGAGCCCAATTTTGCATGGATGGGACAGCAAGCTCACCAATACTCACAGAAAAAAAATATATAATGTTCTGAATCACAAACTTTTTAAAGTTTGGATAGAATATTAGTATTTAAAACTGGAGGACTGGTGGTCAAGATGGAAACACAGATAAACACGGCTCATCTCACACAACCACATCAAAATTACAATTAAAGTATAGAACCACCATCACTTAGAACCATCAGAAATCAAGTTAAATAGAAGTCCAACAACTACGGGATTAAAGAAACTACATCTATCCAGGCTGGTAGGAGGGGCTAAGATGCAGAACAGGCTGGTCCCACATCCACGTATGGTGGAAAAAATTGGGGAGGGATATCTTGAGAGTGAGGAGTCCCAGCCCAACACAAGGCCCCTCAGCCCAGGGTTCCAGTACCAGGAAGGTAAGTCCCCACAACTTCTGGCTGCAAAAACCAGTGGGAATTGAGTTGCTGGAAGAAATTTCTAGTTTCCCAAGCAATTCCTCTTAAAGAACCCACACACAGACTTACTCAGACCCACTTCCTCTGAGCCCCAGCACCAGGGTAGCTGCTTGAAAGGCACCAGTGACATAAAGGGAGGAACTGAAGTGTCTGGCACCAAGGCGAGAGCTGGGAAACAGCTTTCTCCCAGACAGAAAAGCAGGCAGAGGCCATTGTCCCTTTTCTGACCCCTTCCCACACAGAGCCACAGAGCCGGCAGGTGGGTGCCATATCTGAGACTCCATCAACCTTGCTAACACTATTTGTCCCACACTGGAGATCCACTGAGGCTCTGTCCCACCTAACTTATGGGCCCACCCAAGCTTTACTAGGCACTTTTTCATAGAAATGACTGATCCTGGCTCATGCTTCACAACTTCCTAAATCCTCTCAAACAAACCTCAGTGAGCCCCTAGCCTCCAAACCTACTGTTAAGTTACCCCAGACCCAGCACTAGCAGCAGCCAGCCTAGGTTCACAGCTTGGTTTCAACTGGGAACCTCCAAGCCCAGCATAAGTAGCAGCCCTCTCAGATTGCTTTATAGCTCAGACAGGGTGGCCCCAGGCAGAACACAGAAAAGCCCAGTACCTGCTCATCCAGTGGACAACTACAGACCATGTCAGAGCACCACCACCCTGCCCCTGCACAGCTGATCCTCCACAGAGGACAGAGGTTAATGGTAAATGATCACAGCCAGTCCTTACAGCTGGCTGGCCTAAGTAAATCCCTCCCATTGACCTTCTAATAGCAACCAAGGTTCAGTTACAAGAAGAGGGTATACTCAGCCCACATGGAGGATACAACTCAAGAACCCAGCTTGGGTCATAAGGGAGGCTGTGCCACTGCACCCTGCAGGACACCTACTACATTACACCATGCTACCAAGACAAGGAGTCATAGCAGCTATACCTAACACATAGAAACAAACACAGGAAGGCTGCCAAAATGAGGAGACAAAGAAACAAGTCCCAAATGAAAGGACAGATCAAAACTCCAGAAAAAGAACTGAATAAAATGGAGATAAGCAATCTATCAGAGGAAGAGTTTAAAATACTAGTTATAAAGATGCCCTAGGAACCTAGTGAGGAGCTCAGTAGCATAAAAAAGATCCAGCCATGCCCTGGCTGGTGTGGTTCAGTGGATTGAGTGCCAGCCTGCGAATCAGAGGGTCACCAGTTCAATTCCCAGTCAAGAAATATGCCTGGGTTATGGGCCAGATCCCCATTGGGGAGCACACCAGAGACAACCACACACTGATGTTTCTCTCCCTCTCTTTCTCCCTACCTTCCCCTCTGTCTAAAGTAAATAAACAAAATCTTTTCAGAAAATAGCTTCCCAAGTGATTCTAATATGCAATCAGAGTTGAAAACCATCGCTGTGGATAGATAAGCAGATTGCCTATCTGTTAGAAACTGAGCATCCCCAAGAGATCAGCCTGTTTAGAAATAGTCCTAACCACCTTTTCATTCTTCCCCCCATGACCTAATATAGTATCAAAGGTCTGCCCTCCTCCTCCCCCAGTTACCTTGGTGCTAAGTGTTGCTGCTGGCTCCTCTACTTACTCAGCATTAATGGAGCACCAATTGTCAGTCAGACATTGGGAATTTAGAAATGAATATGGCACAGTTCCTGATTCAAGGAGGTCATAGACAGGTCAACACAATCTTCATATGTTAATAGAAAAGAATGCTGACCAATGTTTATCAAGTACTAGCAATGCACCAGACTTTGTTCTAAAACTTTTTGTATTAACTCATTTATTCTCCCAATGACCTTACAAGGTAGGTACCATTACTATGAAACCCATTTACAGACAAGACTCCTGGGCCGCAGAGAACTTATATAACAGCCTAAGCTCCTTTAGCTAGTCATAGCTGGGCTGAGAGTCAAACTCACTCTAGCATCCATGCCTTTAACCACTACACTGGCTTGGATGAGTAGATGTACTAAAAGGTGTGGTGGCGTGACAAGACATTGTGGATTCAGAGAAGAGTGAGCAACCCGGTCTGACTGAAAATGGGGCAGAAAAGTTGGGTTAGAGCCAGACTGGGAAAAGCCTTATGGGGCCTGAAGGGGAGTTTCTATTTTATCTCCTATAAGTAAAGGGTAGCCACCCAAACTTTTAAAGTGAGGAACAAATAATCAGATCTACATTTTAGAGAATTACCATAAGGTAGAAAGACTAAGGGCAAAAAAGCAGAGCGTGGACAGATGATGCAAGTCAGAGGAAGGCATGGGGAGGGGAAGAGAAGCAGGGTGCCTAGATGTGTCTGATGTACGAGTGACAGGGATTTGTGGCTGATTGGAGAGAGGGAGACAAGAGGACGGCGGCTTCCAGATTTGCAATGAGAGAGACTTGGCAGGCAGGTGCTCTGAACAGAGAAGCTGGTTCTGTGGAGGGAAGGTAATGAGTTCAGTTTTAGACATGTTAAGTTTTCCCCAAACCTTAGCATCTGCCAGTTGCTAAGAGGCATGACAGTTAAACCACTTTGGGCACACAGAGATAATTCTATGCAAAATCACAAATATGGAAACTTCCTAAAGTGTCTTACAAATGCATTGATTTTAAGATTTATGTGTAATTTGACGAGGAACTGAGAAGCAAACTGTGATGGTGATTTGGTTGTTTCAAAAAATGCCATCCTACCAAAATTAGGAAAAATATACTCTCTTTATACTAAGGGAGGAATCCAAAAATAATCAAGCCAATCCCAAATGAGGCCTATGAGAAATGAAAAACCCATACTTTTTGAGTTCTATTTTAAGGACAGTGGTGGCATTGGGTGTATGTGTTTAGAATATGTTTAGTTCTAAATAGATCTTTCTCATCTCAACCTATGGCATAGTGCTTCACCTATCTATCTTCTTGTCTCCAAATTGTTTGCTTTCTCTATTAAAGCTCCCCTTAGTTCAAGGGGCACCCATACAATGGCTACTCATTACTATATTTAGCCTTAAATTTTATAACTAATATTTAAGTGTGAATATTTAGAGTAGAAGTCTGAAATAGAATGTTGAGCATCTTTCTGATAGATGAAACAGCCCAGATTCATTTAAAATCATGTTCAAAGAGTAGTTAAAAAAGTAATTACCACTGTTTCTTCCTCCATGAGCATAGATGACTACTTTTTAACAGACATACCCAAATATTTTATTGCTTTTTAATAAATTTATATTAGATCAAGTGTTGCCATGATAGTCAGCTTTAGGATTTCAGAGCAAAGCCCTGCCAGCCACTGCCAGCAGCAACTGTTCTTTGAGAAACAGGCTTTGGCTCGTTGCTCAGTTTTTGTAAGGAGGAAATGTTTAACCACAGACCATGCAGCCTGAATGCCCAACACAAACTGGGTGTGGCCTAGCCCACCGAGCCACAGAGGTGGCTGTGCACAGCAGCACTCCACTGTCAACTGACAGTGGCATGTCTGATCCTGGGCGCCAGTGGGTCTTAAAGATACCAGTAAGTTACATGAGGAAGTGGCCCAAATGCCCATGGTCTCTATTCTTGCTGCATTTCTTTCTCTACCCCAGACTGCATGTATAGCTTCACAGGGAGTTCTCTATGATCAATTGACTGAGTAAAGAAAATTTGGGCCTGGTTTATAGAAAGTTCTGCACAATACACAGGCACCACCCCAAAGTGGACAGGTACAGTACCTGTCCCTTCTGGGACATCCCTCAAGGACAGTGGTGAAGGAAAATCCTCCCAGTGAGCAGAATTACAGGCAGTGAACTTGGCTGTTCATTTCACTAGGAAGGAAAAGTGGTCAGAGCTATGAGTCTATCCAATTCATGGGCTGTGGCCAAGTTTGGCTGGATGGACTTGCAAGATACATGATTGGAAAATTGGTGACAATGGGGCTGGGAAGAAGCATATGGATAGATCTCTTTGAACTGGAAAAGAACATTAAGGCATTTGTATCCATGTGAATGGTCATCAAAAGGTGACCTCAGCAGAGGAATTTAATAATCAAGTGGGTAAAATGGCCCATTCTGTGCATGTCAGTCAACTTCTTTCCCTGGCCATCACTGCTGTCACCCAATGAGCTTGCAAATAAAGTGGCCATAGTGGCAGGAAGGTTATGCAGGGGCCCAGCAACATGGACACGTATGAAGTTCATGGACTCCACGGCCACTGCTGAGCACCCAGCCTGCTATAGCAGAGACCGACACTGAGTTGCCAGTGTGGCACCATTCCATGGACTCATCAGCTGGGTGAAATGCTTACACTGGACCGCATACATCATGGAAGAGGCATTTCATTCTTACTGGAATAGACACATATTCTACATACGGATTTGCATCCCCTGTATTCAATGCTTCCACCAAGCTATCATCCGTGAACTGAAACACCTTACCCACCATTATGGTGACCCACACATTGTTTCTGATCAAAGATGGTGCATGGCAGTGGGCCCACGCCCACTGAGCTCACTGCTCGTACCGCGTTCCCCACCACCCTTAGACACCTGGCTTGATATGACAGTGGCCTTTTGAACTCAGCAATACCCTGTGGGGCTAAGGCATTGTGAACTTCAGGAGGCTGTCTATAGTCTAAGTGGTGCTGTTTCTCCCACAGCCAGGATTCACAGGGGGTAGATGGGGGTGGTAAAGATGAGGGAAGCACCACTATTACCCCTAATCAGTGACCTGCTAGCAGGAATTTTATTTTTTAAATCGTGTGAGGATATGTTCATTGACCTCAGAGAGAAAAATTGATGTGAAACATCAATCAGCTGCACCCCACCCCCCGCCTCCGCCCCAGCACATGCCAAGCAAGGCCAAGGGCAAAAAAAAATTTCCTATCACTGAAATCTTACATTCTGCTGGTCTAATCTGAGCTCCAAAGGGAGGAATGCTTCCACCAGCACGCACAGCACAAACTCCATTCAACTGAGGAGTCTACTGCCACCCAACCACTGCAGCTCAAACCTCTGCGACTGTGTGGGGAGCTGGAATGCTGATGGAAGTGACTGATTACACCAAGGGGACACTGGGCTGCTACTGCTGTGGGGGCTGTGAGGCTGGATATCTGGAGCACATATCTGTTAGCAAGTCTCTTAGCACCATCGAGGCCTGTGATTCAAGTCAGTAAAAAAACTACCATGAGTTGCTTTTTCAGCCATTTCTTTTTATTTACGGTTTGTGTTCAATGCAAATCAACTCCATAACATGAGAAATTACTATGAATCAAGGCATAAATACACAAACACAATATACAATCCAAAATAGATGTACAGCATTCAGGTTTGAAACAAAAGGGAATGTTCATTCACACACACAATAGCTTGAGATCTGCTGGGTATGGTGTTCCTGGGTAGGTTTCTAAAGATGGAGAACAATGACTTCGGTTATCCAGACTACCGTGGCCATATCAGATACTGGAACATCTAAGCCTCAGTGTGTGACCATGCGAACAAAAGACTTCAGGGAATGTCTATTTTTAAAAAGGTTCTGTGCATCGAGGCAGTTGTGGAAAGATTTGCTTTCCAGAATCAAGCCTACATTAGGCTTTGGATCAGGTTTTAACTATCTAAAAATATTGGCCAACAACAGAAAGTGTTCCGACGCTACTTTGATTCATAGTTTTAAAAAAAGTATGTACAGAAAGAGTACAAAAGTTTTTCTGAATTTAATGCAAGCCTCCAGTCTTCACTTCCCAAATAACCTAATTTACAGTTTTGGCTTCTTCATATTATCTGCCTTTTCAATTTTAAAATTTATCAAAACTGATCATCATTTTTTCAATTGTAAAAATTATTCAACTTAAGCAGAAATAAAAAGCATTTTGACATTAGTTGAGGTCAGTGTACTTCTACTCTTTGGAATTTGTTTAGCTAAATGAATCTAGCGCTCTTGTTGAATATAAGCAAAATTTACTAATTATGCTTGGGTTTGGGGTAGATTCCAATCCATCATTGCCCTGCCACATATCAATTATTACACAAAACGTCAAATGCTATGTCAAATCCAAAGCCTCAGAGGAAAGAGTTCAGTCCCCAAGAGACCAGTGATAACTTAACAATGTAAAACTTTATCTAGAGTTACATCCTCATTAAATTAGCACTGTGAAACAATACATTGAGGATTTACAGGAACACCTGGAAGTTCCTTCTAATGTACATATAAATAGCTTTTTGCATTTCCTAATTATTTTATGGCCTTATAACTGTAATGAACCAAAAGAAAACTGACTCTGTTCCAACTTCCATCTTTTATCTCTACATAACACAAAATCTATTCATTTTCAAGGTAGCATTTTATGTGTCCATACTTCTTAAGCCACATTTAAGGAAATCACCTCTCAACTAATTTTGGATGTTTCTCTTCATCTTGTATGTGAAAGTCCAACAGATTTAATATCGGCATTCATCATCTAGTCAAACCTTGAACATGCTCTTCAAGCCAATCAAATTGGAGATCCTCAACATTTTCCATGTCAATAAAATCAGGTGTGGAATACGATTCAAAGATCTGATTTTTCCTTGTCACGCTGGACGCCATTTGGATTGGGTTTAGAAGATAAAGAAGTATAGACGTTTCTTGGCCCAAGTCTTTCAACAGTAGAGATGTAGAAGAGAGAAGGAGATCACCAACAGGCTGGCGGTTGACTGCAGGGCACCATCACTTGCCTTGGTGGTGGTGGTGTTCGTCGGACTTGGGTTGGTCGTGGCATTAGTGTGGAGGGCGGTATTTGCAGATGTGACAGTGGATGAATCTGAATAAATCTAAAAAATATAAAAATATATAAAAAGTTACCCTGAAGCCCTGGCTGGCGTAGCTCAGTGGATTGAGCACGGGCTGGGACCCAAAGTGTCCCAGGTTCAATTCCCAGCCAGGGTACATGCCTGGGTTGCAGGCCAGAACCCCCAGCAACCGCACATTGATGTCTCTCTCTCTCTCTCTCTCTCTCTCTCTGTCTCCCTCCCTTCCCTCTCTAAAAATAAATAAATTCTTTAAAGAAAAAAAAAGTTACCCTGATACATTTCCACTTGTCAAGAGTTGCCTCCACATACACTTAATGTGCAATGAAGATAGATTTCTTAGGTTGCTCTTTGCCCATTGTTCCCTTGCCACATGGGTTTAATTCTGAATTCTTGCTTAGCATCACACCAAAATCATTCCCTGCAGTTTCAAAGCAAACTACCTAGAGATGCCAAGTCACTACAACAACCCAAAACAAGCAAAATGCTCTCCACTTTACTCTTAATTATTTATAAAGCAATATAGGAGTTTCTGTGACTATACTGACTTACTGGCATCACAAAAGGTCTCCTTTATTTTCCCAGGAAGAGAGGAGATATTACAAGTGCACAAATAATTTGGAACCTAAAACGCTGCAGTTTGAGACTTGCGGTACTAGAACTGAGTCGCCATCTACACAGGGATTGGCTAGGTAACTTTCACATGCCCGTTTCATACCACCTTGGTTTTAACTTGAATGGACATGGAGTACCTGCTCACTTGAAATCCTGAAATTATAATCCTTCTCAAAAATGGCCAGTGTATTTGTTTTAAATTTGAAAATACAATGAGCCCTTTCCTTAAGGCAAAATGATTTCACCCAAAACCCCAAGTAGTTGAAATGACACCCAGAGGATTTAGAGTTTAATTTTCACCAGCAACAGCCTCCCTGCCTGGTCACTGAGCCCAGTGCTGTGGCCTAGAACTGCGGTTCCCCCAGTGTCCCAGTGCCTGAGTGGCGTCACTCAACACAGATTTTTCGAGTCACAAAATGCACAGTCCAGTGGGGCACGTGATAATCTCTCCTTTGTCCCGGAACAAAGGCAAACGGGAGATTTCAGCTCTCGCTGCAAGGGAGGGTTTACAAGGGCTTCTAATTACAGGCAATCGGAGGATGTGGCACCAGACAGGTCTGGTCCACAGGTACATTTGGCTGCCTGTTAATCCAAAAATAAAACTGGTCTACATTAGCACCAGCTCCTTTTGTTGTAAAACCCATAAGCTCATTAAGCAAATATTGACCAAAATGATGTAATTGACAAATCCTATCCAAAATAGACTAATAAAAAAAATCCTGAGCAAATCAAATATAATTTTGGGCACCTACTGTGTGCAAGATTCAGCTCGTCCTACCAGGAAATAGCACTGCCACTAAAAGAAAAGCATTAATAACGTAGGAAATTATGTTACACAGGGCGCTCTGTTTGGGGGCAAGACCTGGCTCGGGATCCCTGAAGGTAACCCGTTTTCACTCATACAAGTATCTCACTGCAGCAGGTGACTTCTTTTAATAGAGCTCAGTGCATCCCAACCAAGGGCCCTCTGCACCGCCGACAATTCTAATACGTTAAATTGGCATTAAACAAAAAATTCCCTACCAAACTAGATTTATTTGCTTATCTAGAACCTTCCTTTTAAACATTTTTGGGGAAAAACTCTGGTTGTGAAGAAAATGGAATGGGGGTGGGGGAGACCAGTAGGTTTCTCGCGGCCGCGCCCCTCCCCCACCGAGGACTCGTGAAAGCTTCCAGAGCGCAGCCGACCCGTAAGACAACAATAGGGTACAGTTACCCGCCCGCGGAGGGGAAGCCGCCGAGCAGCGCTCCACTCTCAGGCTGTGCTGCCAGGTGAGTCGGGAGGCTGGCTGTTGGGGGGCCAAGGACCCGGAGCACCCAACTTTTCGAAAAAGCTCAGGAGACACTCCTCAGAAAGCCCCAGTCGAAGGCGATGAAGGGCCACTCCTGCCCTCCCGGCCCAAGCTGCTAGAGAAATGCCCCTTCATGCCACCCTCCTCCCACCCCGGAACCTCCCACCGGGGTCTCCCAGGTTCTGCCCCTGGCCTGCCTCGAGGCCGAGGCTGCCGCACACCCACCCGCCAGGGCAGCGTAGTTCCCAGTAACTGCGCTGATCGAGGTCGGATCCTGGGACAGAGGACTGGGGGGTGGGGGGATGGGGACACAAAGCCTGGCAGGGAGTTGGGACAGAAACGCGCCGCCTGCTCGGAGAGAGCCCATCTGTGCTAACCCGGGGCTCCGAGGTGACAAGAGATGAACATGTAAGGTGGGACCGGGAGAGCACAGGGTCGGGAGAGGGTCCCCGCCCAGGCTTCAGCCGCCAACCAGCAGGGACTGGGGTGGGTTAATAGGGCCAGGTAATAAGGGTTTCCTCTGGATCCCCAAGCCAGCTGAATGGAGAATGGTAGAGAGTGGCGCCCCCCACCCCGCCCCCCGCGCAATGGGGATCGTCCCCTCTCTTTGTGTGGTGCGCTGGGGGAGCAAATACTCCTAGAGGAAAGCGGGGCGCTCAGGGACAATCTCCCCAAAGAGTCTGAGGTTTCTGGGCGCTCCAGGGGTGCGCATTCTCCTACCGTCTAGTGCCTTGGACCCGAGTGAAAGGGGGTGGTAGGCGCCAACAGCCTAGGAATGGGCGGCACGGAACCTGGGGTGGGGCAGGGTCCTCCCAGCCCACGCGCAGACCAGCATTGTTCCCGGGGCGCAGGACGAGTGGGGATGGCACGCAAGGGACTGGAAAGTGGGCTCCGCAAAACCCTCCCCCCAGGTCAGGTTATGTTCGAGTCCCAGTCGGCGGCCCAAGGTAGGAGCATAGGCTAATCCCTGGGAGAGTCTCCAACCCCTTGGGAGCATCACCCCCCCCCTCCCGCGCCCAGCGGAGCACCAGGGCCTCACCTGCGTGGGTAGGAGCAGCGCAAGAAGCAGCAGCCCCAGTCCGAGCCTAGCGACCATGGCTCTGCCCATGTCCGCTCCGTCGGTGCGCCGCGAGTCTCGCTGATAGCCAGGTGCGTAAAGAACCGCTGGTTCCGGGCGGGGCGCAGGCAAAGTGGGGAGCACAGCCCGCCGGCAGGACCTTATATACCCGGACAGCTACAATAGCCGTGACGTGGCGCCTCCCGCCCACCCACCCACTCTCCCTCCTCCGCTGCCGCCGGCCCCGCCCTGCCGGGCTCCCCAGGGCCCCAGACCTCCGCAGCAGCCAGGGCCGTCGCGCCCCGGGAGACCCGCGACCCGTTGGCTCGCGGCAGGTGGGCGTCCCGGCGCCGCCTGCTTGTGGCTGGGTGCTTTATGTTTCCCCGAGTGGGCTGCGTGCAGGCTGCATAGGCGTCTGGCGACTCCCACACAGGACCCGGGGCGAACTCGCTAACCACGCACGCCACTCTCGCGGCCCGGCCCGAGTTCCCTTTGTTTCCCAGACCAGCCATCTTAATGCCCAAAAGAAAAGTCTAAGCCTCCCGCGAGGCAGACAGCCTCCAGTCCGGGCTGGGACCGCGGCGCCGGCTGCTGGGCTGGGGGCGGGGAGCTCCCTGGGCTTAGGTTATCTCAGATCCCCGCCTCAGAGAAGGGGAGCTGTGCGGGCTTTGTGGGTACCCCGCGCGTGGCAACAGGAACTTGGCGCCGCCACACGCGCGCCCTTCGCGAGCTGATCCGTGGGGCTCGCAGGCAGCGCCTAGGCTCAGAGCCATTTGTGTGTTCAGCCCCGCGCAGATAGCGCCCGCCCCTTCTCCCACTCCCTGGCTTTGTGTTTGGAGCTCCTCACTTTCGCCAGGCTGTACGAGTGCAATGGGACACCCGCGGTCCGCATCTTCTGGAGAGTTGGGGAGCCGCCCGCTGGGCGCGGACCAGCGGCCGAGGCGCTGCGAGCGAGCGGGTTTTGGTCTCCCAGCGCTCAACCTGCGGCTGAGACGAGGAAGAGACAATCCCCTCCGAGGGGTGGCCCCAGTCCCCAAGACGGCTTTGCTCTCAGGTGCCACCCAGGGAGCAGGAACCTCTTTGGCGGTCCCACTGGAATTCGCAGCCCCTCTGGAATTTCTGGGGACACTCGCCATTGGTCTCTATTGCAATGCACTTGTTCATCACTGGTTTAAAGAGCAAAAGCTTAAGTGATAAGGCATTTACTTTTCCATGGCTGCCATTAGGCAATTTAATGAACTGGCGCAAATAGAAAATTAGTCATCATTCTGCAGATTTTAGTGAAATATCTTTTCCAACCATTAAATTGTGAAAACTTTCCAGCATACCCCAAAAGTAGAAATAATTTTGCTGGTAGAGTGTTTTTGGTTTAATTTTCCATTGCTGGGCATAATCCTTTTACTTGGGTTTCACCCTAGTGTTTTCCAGTCTTGAAAGCAAAAAGAGACGGAATCTAATAGGGTTGTAAATTTGTTTAAATTTCACTTTTGCAGAACAGCCTTGTTAAAAAAAAAAAAAAAAAGAAAAAGAAAAAGTTTTATGGGAGCAAAGTAGCAATGGAATTCCCAGAGCTGGTCTGTGGCTGAGTGGACCTGTGCCCCTAATGGTCAGCCACTTTACCTCTGTAATTTTCCACGTTTAGCATATGCTGGGAAAACAGCAATTTCTGTCGTGCATGGGATGGATCACATTGTATAGAGATAACCTGTTCATGTTCAACTTCTCCCCTCCTCTTCCAGGGCATGCAGGGACTGGGGCTCGGGAGTGCCTAGTTCCAAGAAAGAGCCTACGGTAGGCTCTTCTGAAGCTGCTTAGAGGATCCATTTATGTGGTCCTGTATCTGTTTGTTCTATTCCTCCTCCTCCCTCCTCCTTACTAGTTTAAGGAGATGGACTGCTGGGATGGAAAAGAATACAGACTCTAGAGCCAGACTGCCTGAGTCCAAATCCTGGTTGTGTGATTACGCTTTAGGCAAAAAGACTGTTTTTTCATCTGTAAAATGGACATAACACAACCATTATAAATTAGTTATTAAAGGTTTACTGTATATAAAGTGTTAGAACAGTACCTGCCTCATACTGGGAGCTCTCAGGTGATATGTGCTCTTGAGACTAAGGGTCCCAGAACAAGACCTTCTTTGAAGCTGTATGATTCATGAAAGAAATGTCAAGCACTCCAAATTGGCAAAGCCCTTGGGATCTATGCTTTGTGAGCCACCACCAGCTGATGAGACTGCGTAATTCACAAAGCAAGGTCCTTTACTTCTGCCTAGCAGTTCCCAGGGCATCCAAAAGGGATGTGGCTCAGGGTTTGGTAATTCTGTTCCCTGGAGGCTTAGCCTGGCAGTCAAACCCACTCCCTTCTATTTCTTTCATGGCAAGAAACTCAAGAAACCTGCCCTGACTGGTGTGGCTCAGCTGGTTGGGCATTGCCCCCCAAAAATGAAGAGTATCTGATTAAATTCCCAGTCAGAGCCTTCGAAAGGCAACCAATTGATGTCTCTCTCCCTTTGTTTTTCCCTTCCTTCCCCTCTCTCTAAGAATACATAAATAAAATCATTTAAAAAAAACTGCCTTGGCCAGGTGGCTCAGTACATTGGAACACCACCCCAGTGCGCCAGGGTTACAGTTTCCATCCCCAGTTAGGGCACATGTGAGAGTCAACCAGTGAATACACAAATAAATGGAATAACAAATTGATGTTTCTGTCTGTCTGTCTCTCAAATCAGTAATAGTAATAAAATAAAATAATAAAGTAAAGACACATGGCCAGTTTCCATGTTTACAGAGAAATTATTTCATGGAATAATCTTGAAATCAAGTCTATAAAATAATGTATGCATGGACAGGCCTCCCCAGGATGCGCCACTTGGGCATGTGGGTTGTCTTCAGCTGAAGGCAACCAAAAGCCTGAGGGCTCATGAGCAACCTTTACTTGTCCCTTAAAGAATTTAAATTAGGGGCCCTGCCCATAATAAGAGCTACACCAGATATACCTTCTATGACCTATCTATAGGGCAGAGCAGACTTCTAACTACTGGACAGCTAAATGACCTTTGTCTCCTCTGAAGTCCCAAGGCACTTTCCTCATCCTTAGCTCAGGGTGCATATGGTCTAGCTTTTTGATGCTAATTATCTTATGAGTAAAATTAAGGGAGTGATACCTACATTTTTTTAAGTGTGGAACTGTGAGGATGATGAAGAACCAGGCTGACATACCTTGTAGTAGACTCTGGAGTCAGACCTGAACTTGAATCCTGCTCCACCACTTCTAACAGTCTGACTTTGGGCAGGTTTCACAACCTCGATGTCTTCATCTGGAGAACGGGTGAGGGGAACCTACCCTGAACCTACATTTTAGGATAATGATTCTCAGCTGTCTTTGGGATTTGCCTGCGTATGTGAATTCCCCATGCATATGTATTAATCTTCTTATTTTCTCCTGGTAATCTGTCTCTGTTAATTTGACTATTAGCTCACAGCTAGAAGAACTTATAAGGTGGGAGGAAAAATACTAATTGTTTCAGCTCCCCATTGGACTAGTAATACCTACCTCAGAGGCCTGTGACCCTCACCACGATAACGTGTGTGTTTAGCACAGTTCCTGGTGCGTGGTGAGGACTCACTGGGCTGCCACTCCTGTCACTACAGGATACCTTCATTCTAGTGTGGCTTTTAAAATCTTTCATTTGTGTAACTCTAGTTCTTCTCTTCAAGCATCTTTGCATGTGGTATTTCAGATGTGCACTCATGAGGTCAGTAAGGCAGATGGCATTTTTCTTTTTTTCGTTTCTAAGGCAGAAAGAAGCAACCTGCCCAAGGCCACAGAGCCAGTGATGGTGCCTCCCCCTGTGAAGGGTGCCACAGTTGCCTCCCCTAAAGCTAGAACCAAAGCTTCCTGACCAGGCCCCAAGTGTTTCCTGCTTTGCCCACTCGGGCTGAGGCCAAGACTTCCCCAACCCACATCCTTTGCACGTGGCACTCAATCAATATCGCCAGTTGAATGCATGAATATTAAGAGAACAGGTCAATTTCCTTTTTGAGGTAAAATAAAACATACTATTTCTAGGGAAATAGATATTATTTGACACTTTTAGCACTTTCCAGGAAAATGGATATGAAATATAATATTAATCAGGTAATGGATATTCCTTTTGTGCTTTACAGCAGAAATGGTGGCTGGAATAATCAGATATTTCATTTAAATTCTATTCTACAATTCGGTGCTATTCTTATGTATGTTCACAATACTCTTTCCCTTAGTCTATGCCATCCTAGATTTGGCTGGTATTTAATATTTTAATTTATTCTGGTTCTTAAACTAAGCTTTGTTCTGCACTCCAGCCAACTCCACTCTTGCGATGGCAGTGAATTCGCATTTCTGACTGAATACTCGGTTCTAAGTCTCAGAGCCCGGGCGAGTTGCAACCTGACTCCATGTGGGGACGTGCTGCCCCCTGCTGGCCATAGGAACCCCTCTGCTCTCACTCAAAAAATAAAAATTCCTTTGTGCTGACTGTACTTGAAGTCTTATAAAGCTAATAAACCACAATAAGCTTCTTTGACTTTTAGTCCCTTTATCTCCTCTAAGAGTCTCTCAGATAAATTCTCTCAGGTTTTAAGCTTCATCCAAGTAAGAAAACAAATGTAAAGTGAGTGAACTGTGACTATTTTCAGATGCAAATTGAGTAGTGGGATTCCTACGTCCGAACATCCTGGGGATTTTTTCCTTAAGAAAATCAAAGAAGAAGAAGTAACTCTTAATCCCCTTGGCCAGAATTTAAATGCGGTGTCTCCACTGTGCTGGCGAGGAAGTGAGAAAGCAGACACTCTCCTCCAGGCCCGTGGGATTAGGGGAGGAACCCGACATCTCAATATCTACAACACCTGTCCCCTTAGAGTTTGTAGTTCTAACTTTAGGAATTTAGCCTACAGACATGCTTCGGAAATCAAAAGAACATGCACCTAAGGGTTTGGCGCAGCACTGTTTTCACAGTGAAGGATTGGAAATCGCCGAATTAGTCAAAGAAATGATAGCATGCCAATATAGTGAAGTATCATACATCATTAAAAAGAGCATGACATGTGCTGCAAAGAGAAATCTCCAAGATAATTTCTTCAATAAAAAGAAATATGGTACCAAATAGTGTGCACAGTATGGTACTCGCTGTGTTTAACAAAACAAAACAAAACAAAAACCCTAGACAGAAGAAGCGTATTACCCAAGGGACCCACTGGAAATTGATGGCAGTGCTGGCCCCTGAGAAGGGGCATCCGCTGGCTAGGGCACGGACAGCGTATGACCTTTTTGTTACATACTGATGCGTACTCTGAATTTTCTTTCACAAAGAACCATTATTCATCCACAAATAGATAAAATCTCATCACTAGATTAACAAATCAGCATGTCCTGTGGCCTTCCCTCCCTGACTCCCCCCAAGCAGGTTTGTGCAAAGCCAACTTTCTCTGGGACCCAGGGCCTCAGAATTGCCCTCCCCCAACTCAGAAGCTGCCTTCAGAGATTCACAGGTTCTTGAACAGAATTCATAGTTTTGCCTCAGTTCATCCATCCCATGACAACTGTGAGACCAATTGTCTTGAGTCCAGATGGCGCACACACACACACACACAAGCTTTCAGGGAAAATGAGGAAAAATGAAAAGCCAACCTGTGGGAAAAAAATGAGAAATCACTTGGCAAAGCATCAGTTTCCTCGTTTTGCTTCCCTGGGTGAGGGAGGCTGTGGGGGTGGAAAGCTTGGGGCTGGGTGCAGTTTGCCTCGGAAGAAGGCTGGAGCTAGGTGTGCTCATTGCCTTTGAGGGATCTTTTTAAGATTCCCCCTTCACTCCTGGGCAGGAGGTGGAATCAGGGCCTAATGGGGTAATGAATTCCTGGTGTAAATGAAATCTCACTTCTCCCTCACAGAAATGAATCCCCGTGTGGACCCTGTCAATGTAAGAAACACCCAAAACTGGAGAGAATTTTTATGAGTTTATTTGAGCCAAACTGACAAATTGCTGGGAAGCAAAATCTCAATGGATTGAGAAAACGCTCCGGAGAATAGCAGTTTTGCAGCCTGTTTTACACATCAGAGTCAAAGGTGGAAACCGAAGGGGATGTTACATGAAATCCATTGGTTATAGATTTAGGCGAGGCAGGAGAAAGCAAAGCAGGAAAACCTCTGGGATTCGATAAAAGGTAAAACAGATAGACACATACTTCTTTCACAAGGATGGGTACAGCCTAGTTAACGAGGGACGAGGGACGTGGACAGCACGTAGAGATGGTGGGTGGAGTACAAAGTAACAACTACGGTTTCTGCAGTCTCACTCCCGTGTGGTGGGTGTAGGGGCGGGGTACGGTGAGGGGTCCAGACAAAGGAGATTACTCTGACATTCCAAGGGCGTGTTATCTTAGATGCAAAAAGACAATGGACCGGTCTACTTAAGATAAAGATTGACCTGTTGCCCTAACTGGACGTGGCTCAGTGAGCTGGCTCCTGTCCCACAAATGGGAGTTTGATTTCTGGGCTGGCACACAAGGGAGGCAGCCTCGCAGAGATTTCTCTCTCTCTCTCTTTCTTCCTCCCTTCCCCTTTCTCTAGAAATAAAGATTGACCTTTGTCACTGAAGCCTCAGGCCTAGGATGTGACTGTCCACCATGACCCATCTTTACTTAGAAATTTTTATGTTCAGGCCATCCTGTGTGATTATTTTAGGTCTCTGAGTTTGTAAGGTCGCCGTGCAGGCCTCCTCTGAGCTTGCCAGGGTTAGTATGTGGTCCCTTTTCATCTATAACCTAAATGATCCTTGGTCCTTGGCTTGGAAAGTATGTGTCATTTTTTTTTAAGATTTTATTTATTTAATTTTAGAGAGATGGGAAGGGAGGGAGAAAGAGAAACATCAATGTATGGTTGCTCCTTGCACTCCCCCTACTGGGGACCTGGCCCTCAACCCAGGCATGTGCCCTGACTGGGAATCAAACTGGTGACCCTTTGGTTCGCAGGCCCGTGCTCAGTCCACTGAGCCACACCAGCCAGGTCTGTATGTGTATTTTTTTGTGATGGTCTGATTTTTAGTCTTACTTCCATGTCCCTTTGTTTTCCCAGGTCTTTCACTTTATGTTAAGCTTAAAGCAAGGAAAGTTCCTTATGCTAGTAGAGATTAATAAAATTTTAAGTGGCCAAGAAAATTGGATTAAATTTTTACAAACCAAAAGGAAGTTATGAACACATCACACAGTGGTACATATAATGAAATGTTATGTTGAGCCAGAAGCAGGCCCACATTTTCAGATGTCATGAAATCCTTTCTAAATCTGACTGCGGTTGTTAAAGATTCCACTCAGTAATATCTAAAGCAGATGCTGCTGACATCTTATCCAATATAGTTTTAAGATTGATGGGGGGCTCAAATGTTGGAAAAAAATTAGCTTCAGGTAATGGCTAATAAGCTTAGTAATCAATGTGTGTAAAAAGCTATTGTTTCAGGAACTGAAGGTATAACCCACCCTGAGTCCAGGAGACCAGAAGCAGGTCCACCAAAAGGTATGACCACCTCAGGGGACTCAAGCAATCAAGATGGTCCCTAAGCCATTGTGCTCCAGGATGAGACGCCCACCACTCAGGACACAGATAAAGACCATGACCCGGGACACAGATGAAAGAATGCTGGGGCTTTTATCTGATTAACTTTTCCCCTGAATTCCAATCCCCTTACAACACTTTTCTTCTCCCTATAAAAAGGGTTGGTTGAAAATGGAATTTAAGCCAGTCCGTTAGGGTCCAAACCCACTGTCTGCTCAGATCCTCGGCCATGTGAATAAAGCACCCGTAAAGATGCAACCCCTGTCTCTGCTTCTGGGGTCGGGTGGGTCCCAGGCAGCACGAGGCTGGCTTTCCTGCTGTCACGACGTCACCCCCAGGAAGAAGCACTCTATTAAAATAAGACCAGGTGAATTTAATTAGCTACAGGTTGATAAGGGATTTCTCTATTGAGAGCCATGTATTTGTATATAGATCTGTGGTTAAAAACAAAGTTCCTCTCAACATTCTTTTACATTTTTCCAGAGTTTAAGAGTAATACATGTTTTATATTTTAAAATATTGGAAAATATAGAAAAGAATACTAAAATTACCCATAGCCCACTCACCAGAAGTAACCACTAATAAATTTTTAATATTCCTTTTTTTAAATATATCTATATATTTAAAGTTTGCTTATTTGTTTTGCTGGATTAGAAACAAATGTACATGAAGTTTTATCTTGCTTTTTTCACTCAATAAAAATTGTTTAAATTAATTACAAAATTTGAGATCACTGTACCACAAGTTTCATAAAATATAGTAAGTGTGTTGAAGCAGAGTGAAATGCTCAGTCTCTCTGACTCCACCCTGTTCAAGTCTGCTTTGCTCCCATGGCCTCAAGGCTAATAGCTTCTGGTAGTCTTGCATATAGACATGCAGATCATTAGAGGAATTCTGCTTGTGGCTCGAGGAGATAAGAAAAGTATGTACCATTTAGCAAATGTTCGCAGGAACCTCACGACCAAACTCACATCAAATAGCACCAAGCGTCTTCTGGCGCCCAGGTGTCTGCAGAAGTCACTTACCTCCTGCCCCCACCACCTTTTCCCCTTTTCTTGACATTAAAGAAAGCCTAAAGGTGGCCAGCCAGGATTTTTGCAAGATATAAATCCACCCACATCCTGGCTCCAGTTTGATGCACATGGTGGCCTTTATCTGCTCCAAATCTCAATGCAGATGGTTCTGGGTACAAGGGTGGGCAGGTCTTCCAGGACAGCGGTGGCCATTCCCAGAGTCCTTTGGAGCTGGAAGAACACTCAGACATAATTCTCCACTTCCCTACTTCCCAAGAAGAGATGCCTGTTTTTCCCTACCTAGCCTTATTTTCCCTCTACACTTCCAACTCCCCTGAAAATAGGACTTTAGTACACCCCTATTAGAGAAGGGAAGCTGATGAGAATAAGAGCCAAGTGTTTTATGTCTGAATTGATGTTATCTCAGGATGTTTTTGGTACGTTTTACCATATTTTTCTTTGTCATTACATATTCTTCAAAAACATTCATAATGACACTACAATATTCTTTCTTTAAAAAAAAGATTTTATTTGTTTATTTTAGACAGAGGGGAAGGGTAGGAGAAAGAGAGGGAGAGAAACATTACTGAGTGGTTGCTTCTCATGTACCTTCTACTGGGGGCCTGACCTGGCTTGCAACCCAGGCATGTGCTGGGATTCCCTGACTGGGAATCGAACCTTCCACCCTTTGGTTCACAGGCCAGCACTCAATCCACTGAACCACACCAGCCAAGGCACAATATTCTTTCTAATTGAACACTCCTTCCTATTATATAGACGACCTCATAAACCTTCTTTTATGCAGGGAACCGCTTCACTGGACATGGAAATATAGCTCAGCACTCACGTGGAAAAACAGTGAGGGGTGAGTCAGCACACAGGACCACACCCCTAAAGAAGTTCCCCCGTGGGAAATCAGGCTTGCATTATACCTAGGCTGTCTTGTGACTTGCATTTGCTGCATTATCTTTAAAGTAACTTCCTGAAGTCTGTTAATTCTCCCAAAGATTGAAATGTAACCAGGCCTGTTACTCGTGTCATTCCCTTGCATTGCAACATTTTTTAATGAACTGAATTTACAAGTTTGGATCATGGCAGCCGTTGGGTGCCTCCTTGTCTTATTTGTGCTTTACAATGTATATGGAAGTTGTTTTTTCCTGATCGCATTCGAAAACAGCAAATAGTAGGTTTCACAGGCTTAACAACTACAATTGACTTTACAAACAAAAAAGGTGGAGATGTTGAGAACCGCCCTGCCTGGTTTCAGAAGCTGTAACTCCCACCATGGCTAAGGCTGAGTAAGTGACCTTCTGACCATAAGCCACTAAGGAGACAAAGCTTATCACCCTGGGGCACCGCTTCTGCTTCTTTTACGGCACCCTGCCTGGCCCCCTATGCTTGATTGGTTAGCCAATGATGGGTAAGATTCCCCAAGGGGAGAACGACCTAAGGCACGTGGAGTCCCCAGGGAAGGACTTGGGGGGCTATAACAAAAGGGGATGATGGACCCTCGCCCCTTGGCTTTGACATAGCCTGAGTCCTCATTGTCTGGGAGAAAATCTCCTAATCTCTTGGCTGCCTTACTTCCCCTGCCTGACTTAAGCCTGAAACAATGCTGGTGGTAGGTGTGCCTTGTGCTGGAAAGGGAGGGTTCCCTAGGGCGATCAGACCTAAGAAAGAATATGTAAAATCCTGTGAAACCTGCTTTGTTTAGAATGCTCTCAATTAAATGATAAGGGTCCAAGTGAGAAGTGAGCTGGTTCCTCAAAGTTTTATGGCTCTTTAGCTATCTGACCCTGACTCAAAATAGGCCCTCAGACTTCTTTGTATGTTTGATTCTTACTGCCTGATCATGATTAATGAGCTTTACCTGTATTCTTGCAAAACGAACCCAATAAAAGCTTGTCCAGGCAAGGGTCGGGGCACTCTCCTCTTAAGAGAGTGGCCAGGCCACTCCAAGGCACCCTCCCCCTGAGAGAGTGGCCATGCTGTCCCTTTTCCGCCACAGGACTCAGTAGTCCATGTGAATTTGTCCCGTGTCATCCATAACGACACTGTGGGCTGGTGTCCGCGTCATTTTTAAAAAAACTTTATTGATTGGTTTTAAAGAAAGAGATTGAGAGAGAAATATCAGTTTGCTTTTCTACCTATTTTTGCATTCATCGGTTGATTCTTGTATGTGCCCTGAACCAGGATCAAACCCAAAACCCTGGTGTATAGGGACAATGCTCTAACCATCTGAGCTACCCAGCCAGGGCCAACATTCTTATGCACATGTTTTGTTTTTGTTTCTGGCTATTTCCTTTTCTTTTTTCCTTTCTTTCTTACTTTTTTTTCTAAAGAGGGTGGGAAACACCAACGTGTGGTTGCCCCTCATGCACCCTCACTGGGGATCTGGCTCACAACCCAGGCATGTGCCCTGGCCAGGAATCCAACCCTTTGGTTCTCAGGCCAGCACTCAGTCCACTGAACCACACCAGCCAGGGCATGATTTCTGGCTATTTTCTTATGATACTTTCCTAAAAATTGAAGTTTGGGTATTGAAACAAACTGCCAAATGGTCCCCTAGAAATGCAGACCCTCAATAGCACCCTGTAAGATTGCCTAAATCGCAAACCTTTGTTAAATGTGAGAATTATAGCTTGATATTTTTTTTAACTTTTAAAACTATTTTATTTATTTATTTTTAGAGAGAGGGGAAGGGAAGGAGAAAGGGAGAGAAACATCACATGGATTGGTTGCCTCTCGTATGTACCCCAACTAGGGACCAAATCTACAACCCAGGCATGTGCCTGGGAATGTACAACCAGCAGCCTTTGTGTTCTGTGGTATGACACCCAACCCACCGAGTCACGCCAGTCAGGGCATAAAATATTCTTAAAGTTTTATCAGAGAAAAGTATCTCATTTTTATTTGCATTTGCACAATCAAGGGGATTAAACTTTTTTTCTCAGCTATTTATTAGCCATTTGGGGTCTTCTTTCATGAACTGTTCGTCATAAACTTTGCCTGTCCACAGCAGTGACACAGGTCAAGAGCGTGCTCAGGGTGAGGGGACACTGGACTCAGATAGCACTTGATTTAGATCACATAGAGCATCCTTATCGAAAGGGTCAGAAGCAACTCAATGCATAGTCAGGCTTCAAACTAGTGTTTACCAGGATAGTAAGAACATATCTTTAGATTCTGAAATCCTCCTTGCAGGCACACAATTGCAGATGATAAAACCTGGGTATATGCAGATGAGATAAGGTTAATGGTCTCTCTCGACACCCATCTTTATATACGCAAGTCTCAGACAGTCAGCACGTAACCCCTTCTGAATGGCCACCTCCACTGGGCCTAGGGCGCCTCACTGATCTTGGAGTTGCACTGCACACAGTGTGATGGCAGGACACAGTGGGGGGAACTTAGTCCTCTTAGCCACCATCAGCCCCAGCAGGGCAACACATCCTGGCTCAAGTGCATTTTTGAAGTTGGGATATTTACGATAAGTTAGTTTTCCACATATCTTTGGGTTCAAGTTAAGGAGTCCTTGAACCAGCTGAAAGGCTCACCCTGTTTAGGTCTTATGTTATTGTGAGAATTCTTTATATATTAAGAAACATTTGCTGCCCTGACTGGTGTAATTCAGTGGGTTGGGCATCATCCTGCAAACAGAAAGGTTGCCTTTAATTCATGGTAGGGGCACATGCCGGGGTTGCCGGCCAGGCCCCCAGTCAGGCACGGGCAGGAGCCAATCGATCGATGTTTCTCTCCCTTTCTTTCTCTCTCCCTCCCCCTCTCTCTAACAAATAAATAAATGAAATCTTTAAAAAACATTTACTGACTTGGGGTGGTATACACATAATACAATATACAGATAATATATTATAGAGTTAAATACCTGAAACCTATATAATTTTATTAACCAATGTCACCCCAATAAATTCATTTTTTTAAAAAAAGCAAAAAAGAAAGAAAGAAGGAAAAAGTTTGCTCGTTAGAGACATTTGAGTGAGGCTCCTGTAGGTACACTTACGACTGACCAGAGTCAATCTCAGGGTGAGGACCGGCAGGTGGTGCGCAGGGTGCCATTCACAGCAGACCCAACAGCTCCATTAGCAGTAAAATAAGAAAGAAAGTATTTTCTTGACAACCCTCCTCTCTGAAGAATTCTGTATGTGGTTTGAAGAAATGTTGGTACACACTTGAGGAAATATTTGATGAAGAATATCAAACCTTTTAACCTGTTTTGTTGTTTGTTTTGTTTTGCTGGCTAATTTGCTTAAGATAATATAGGACTGTGTTGAATGATGCTACCACTGGGAATCCCCCATTCTTCCTTAAATTTCAAACCTCACTTCTGTAAAAAGGTACAAATATTGCCCTGGCTGGTGTGGCTCAGTGGACTGAGCACTGGCCTGCCAACTGAAAGGCTGCCAGTTCGATTCCCTGTCAAGGCACATGCCTGGGCTGTGGGCCAGGTACCATGTTGGGGGTGAGCAAGAGACAACGAATCATTTTGAAATATTAGTTTAAAGGCTCAAAAATCACCCTTCCCAGGATATCCAAATGTCTTGGTTACTTTTTAGTTACTCTCAGCACTTTTTTCTGTCCCCAAACACTGGAGGGTTGTGGCAGCTACTAGCATCAGCAGCTCAGGACAGCAGCAAGTCCCAGGGTGGACAGTTTTAAAGAGCCTCCTAGAGTTCAGAATTCACTAGTCATGGCACTAGAGGTTCATTAACTAACAATAAAGGATGTAGCGTAAGTTGTGAAGCATTAATCAGTAAAGGCACATATTTGATACAATGAATAAACAAATAATTCAAAATAATTAGCATTTATTCCCTGAATGTGTAGCTGTCGTTGCAAATATGGAAGTTTAAAATATCATGCTTAATTTGCCATTTTTTCCCCTTTAATTGCATCTGCCACCTCCTGTTAATTTGAAACAAATTAAACCCCGAAGGCAGCATTCAAAAATAAGGCGACTAAGCAGATTTCTCTTTTGGGAAAAAATAATGCAAACAGCTTCCTCCATCTTCATAAAGGGTGAATCACTCCTTTTCAGAAGTGACAAACTGTTTTCCGTCTCAACGGCATGCCGCAGTAAGTGACAGGGTAATGCCAAGGCTGTTACAACGGCCTGCTCCAGCACGCTGGGCTCCAGGAGCTGCGTGAAATCCTCGTCTCCTTGGAGGTATAGCCGAGTGCTACCCAATATAATGGAAACATAATGCAAACCATATATTTTGATTTTTCAAGGTTTTACTAGCCATTAAAACAGAAAGAGGTAAAATTTTGGTAAGATATTCCATTTACCTCAATATATCCAAAATATTATCATTTCAGTATTAATTATTGATGAGATATCTTACATTCTTTTTTGGTTCTGTATTATTGACTGCAGCATAATTTACTACCAACATAGCAGCTTACAAGAACACATTCATTGTCTCATAGCTTCTGTGGGTCAGTCAGGAATCTGGGTGTTGCTTAGTGGGTCCTCTGTTTCAGCATCTCTCACATGGCTGTAATCATGGCGTCAGCCAAGGCTGGGGCTCATCTGAGGCTCAGCTAGCAAGGATCCACTTCCAAGTTCGTTGAAGGGATTCAGTTCTGTGTGGATTCTCAGAGTAGGGGCTCACCTTGCTGCTGGCTATCAGCTGGAATCCACTCTCAGTTCCTTGCCATGTGGGTTTCTCCATATGGCAGGTTATTTCCTCAAAGCCAGCAAAGGACACTGGGCTATCGAGATGGGAATTACAACCTAGGTAACATGATTATGACATCGGTAGTCACATCCTGTTACGTTTGCCATAGTCTATTGTTTAGAAGCAAGTCACAGGTCCCACATACATTTGAGGAGATTCCACAAAGGTGTAAGGCAAGGATTTTGGGAAGTGTATACTTTTCCTCCTGTCTTCTAAGTTCTTCTAGCCGGGTTAATAAATCAAATTAGCAGAGACAGATTAAAAAGAGAAAATCAAAATGTTTATACATGCTTCTGGGGAATTCCCATAAGCATGGTAATTCCAAAGACACAGAATTGGTGTATGTGACATTTTGGACAAATAAGAAAAGTGGAGTGAGTGGGTATGGGTGTCTTAGATTTTAAAAGTGAAAATGGGTACTTTGAATATTTCTTTTTAAGTTTTTATCTTGTATTGATTCTAGAGAAAGAGGAAGGAAGGGAGAAAGAGAGGGAGAGAAACATCAATGTGAAAGAGAAACAGCGATTGGTCACCTCTTGAACAAACTGCAACTGGGGACCAAGCCTGCAACCCAGACATGCACCCTGACCGGGAATCGAACCAGCGACCTTTCAGTTCACTGGATGTGACAGTCAACCAACTGAGCCAAAGTAGCCAGTACTGAGTCTTATTTCTTAATAACCAGTTTAAAATTGATATCCCAAAGGCAAAACTTTTGGTTCCCTTCAGGAGCCATCTTAGAATCTGTCTACCCAGTCTTTGAGATCTCTGAGAGTATTTTACACTTACCATACATCTCCAGTCGGGCCAGCCACATTTCAAGGGCTCAACAGCCACCAACTAGTAGCTATCATATTGAACAGCACTACTCTGGAGCAACTGAACCCAGAGATCTGGGAATCGCGGGGTACCAAACACTGGTGGAAGCAATCATGTGTTTGTGTAGAAAATTCAAGCTCAAAAGGATTGGAAACATAAAGGTACAGAAGCTTAAAAACATGTTGTTGTTTTCTAGGTAAAGAATTTATTACCTTCATTTAAAATACATTTTAAGTGTCAGTTAAAATCTGGATCCTCAAAGCAAATAGAGGTTGGAAAGGAAAGTAAGCTTTGCATTTGTTTTTATTTCATGCTTACCCTGCCTAATCGGGCAAGCGCTACAGGCTGAGAGAGAGTTAAGCAGAGACAATTTACAGAAGAGTTAGGTGACCATAATATCAAAAGATTCCTAGGAAGATATCTTGGTAAGTAATCTTATATTCTTCCCCTGGATTCCTAGCAGGACCACTTTAGCCAGTCAACACAGAAATTGATCCCTTCCTTGCATGACATTTTACCAGAAACACAAGGTTCAGAGGAGGGATGAAGATGGAGGTATCTTGCAAGCAATTCTCCAATTTCCCACTAGGCTGCTACACGAGGGACCCCTGTATAAAGAGGATCCGATTCCTGTTAAATTAATTAAACAAGGAGGCCATTAGACCGCATCGATTCTAAAGCCTTGGCAGCTTACATCGAGCCAAAACCTAAGCTTGCAAATGCCCCCAGGGTCATAAAACTAAAACCTAAGGTTAGTGGATCACAGACAGCCAACTAGGCTTTTCCAAATAACACAGGTATTGAAGCTATAGCCAATCAAATGATTTCCTTGCTTTGCTTATGCATCTGTTCTATGAAAGTCTTAACCCTAGCTCCTGTCTGTGGAGCTCTCCTAACAGCTTCTGGTTTGGAGTTGCCCACCTGGAACAGGTGCTTGCTCGAATAAACTGTTCACAATTCTAATGTGCCTCAGTTTATTGTGTAACACCACTGAGAGTGAGCTGGCATTCTGAAGAGGAGTCTGCAGACGGACTGTTTCTTTACCAACCCTACACATCCCACATGCAAGCCAATGGGCTCACTCCAGCTCCTCCCAGCTCCTCCAGCACCACACAGCACTCAGTTCAAACCTTCATTATATGTGCAAATGTGCACTAGTTTGGGCTCACAGGATATGTTCATGTATCTGCTCTTGTGCCTTGCTCCTCACCTCCCTAAGAACAGCCAGAGACCTAGCCCAATGTCTTGTTGGAATTCCTAGTCCTACTTCCCCACCTGTCTCCTTGATGTTTCTCTCTGTATACACCCCTTTCATATTCAGCACAATGTACCTAACTACCTAACAACAAATTTTAAGGACCTTGCCTTGGCCTATCAGCCTCAACAGGGGCTCAGGCATTCTGCAGAGCGGACTCTGAGGTACATCAGAAGCAACGCAGGGGCACTGTCCAAGTCTGGGCTGTTTACACACCAAAAGTGAAGTTCGGTCTTCTCAATGTGCATAATCATATACGTAGACATGAATGGATCAGAGTTGTTTTCTCCTTCTGTGTCCTAGAAAACCCTTGGCTCTACTTCCTTTACAATGCTTTTGTGCAGCCTAGGTAACCCTTCACCCCATTCCACTACAAGGCTGTAGGGTGTTAAAAAACAAAATTCAACTGAGTGAATTTAAAAGATCTTATTGGTTTTATTTAAGAATTCATGAATTGGGCAGCAGTGCATCTAGCACACAGAAAGGCGCTCCAAAGAACTGTACAAAGGAGGTTTCTAACAAAGAGTGGATGGTTTCAGGCGAGGTCAGCTTTGGTCTTGACCTGTGTGGAACCAAAGGGGTCTTTTGGGTGGACCAGGGATTACGGCACCGGTGCTGACCAGGAAGTTCAAGATTGACTGGTTATTTCTGAAACTGAAATTAGGTGAGGCCTTAAATCGTGGTTTGGTGATGTGGGCTTAGCCCAAGTGACTTCATTGTGGGCCTGTTGTTTCTTTTTTTAACAAGAGACATCCAAGTCCTTCCAGAATAGAATAAAAAAACTCCTTAGTCATGGTTCCCCCAGTGGCTATAACTGGTAGTATGAAAATTGTCCTCCTAAGTCTTTTTTTTATCCTCAACCGAGGACATACTTTCTATTTTAGAGAGAAAGGGAGGGAGAAAGAGAGGCACAGAAACATCTACACGAGAAACATCAATCAGTTGCCCCTTGCACCCACGCCAACTGGGGACCAAACCTGCAACCTAAGTATGTACCCTGACCAGGAATCGAACCTCCAACCTTTCAGTTTACAGGACGAAGCTCCAACCAGCTGAGCCACACCGGCCAGGGCTCATCTCCTAATCTTTATCAGTGACTCACAACGGGATGAAATATGTGACTCATAAAATGTAGATTGGAACCAGGGTAGAGAAATGAGAGTGCCCAATTCAATTTTATGTGACCTGGAGGTAATGGGAAAGACAATGTGCTTGTAAAAATATCCTCGCTCATTAAATTCTTGTAGTAGAAAGAATAACATCATTTTTTAAACTGTGTCATTCAAAGAGTATCGAGATTGTTGATATCATCATTCTCCCCCAGTAATTCATGTTTTACCAAAGAATTCTAAGAGGCTAAGATGTTATTTATTGCCTAGATCTAAGGTAATATATTTATAAGAAATAAAATTCCAGACCCAGAGTGTTATAGCCTGAAAGTGTCTCCCCAAAATCTCACATTGGAGGAGAGGGAAAATATTTGTTCTAAGTTTCTGGCTGAGGCTCCTGCAACAAGAGACAGATAAACAAGAGAAAAACAAAAAGAAATTTTTTAATAATATGTATACTTCATGTACACACAGGAGATACCCAGGGAAAAATCAGTAACTTTCAAGGAGGTGGCTTAGAATTCAGGCTTAAATACCATCTTCAACTAAATTTTTTTTTAAAAGGCTGGGCGTGGGGGAGGTTTCTCCACTGGTAAGAGTCTCCTGTGATTTAAGAAGCAGGCAGGCTTCTCTTCCTGGAATAGGACAGAGGCCTCCTTACAAATGGAAATTTTCTTTATAAATGCAGATTTCCCTTAAGAAGAGCTAACTCCTCTGTTTTCAGCGCTCCTCCTGTGTCTGCTGTTTTCCAAAACAATCCTTATGCCAAAGAGGCATGTTTTGGGGTGGCATGTCTTCCCATCCTGGACGAGGCTGAACCCTAGCCCCAAGGTGAGAGAGGATTTGGAAGTGGGCCTTGGCAGGTGTTTAGGTGATTAGAGATTCATTCCCTTACAAAGGAGACCCCACAGAGTTCCCACAGCCCTTCTGCTTTTGTGAGGACACAGTGAAAAGTGGGCTGGTAGGACCCAGGAAGCAGGCCTCCCCGACACCGAATCTGCTGGCATTCTGATATTGGCCTTCCGAAAGAAACTGTAAGCAGTAAATTTGTTGTTTATAAGCCACCAGTCCATCGTAAACTGTTTTGGCACCACGAATGGACTAGGACACAGGTGTGGGCATGTCCAGGCCTGCCCTTAGACCCAGGTTAGGGGGTGCCCTGTCCCGTGCCCTCGTGATTGCGCCTCTAGGATGCATCCACTCTATGACTAACAGGGCCCAGGGAAACACTTCTCCACATTCTCCTACCCCGTGTCCTCAAAACAAAAGGCACCTAAGTACAAATGAGGCAGGAGATAGTCAGGAAGGAAGCTCCAGAGGCCCCGCAGGGCTGACGTAGAAAACATCTATACATGACAAAGACCCCCTAAGACAGGTTGTTCCTGTTTTCTGGGATAACTCTGAATCATAGAATGCGCCTGCGTGCTACCCCTGATTCATTATAATATCATTATAATGAAATAACATTGTGGGACTCCCTTCTCCAGTAGCCAATCAAGAAAATCATGGGAAACCACACCTGCCCAGTAGCTTTGAAATCCAACTCCTTGTACCTGCGCAGGAAAAGCCCGCCAAAGACTAGCGAAGGTGCTTCTGCCCCTATAAGAATAGAATCCCCCAGCCCACGTGCCCCTTCTCTGCTCAGAGTTGGCCCACTCCCGTGTCCTGTGGAGTGTACTATCACTTAATAAATCCTTCCTCTTTCTTTATGCTAAAAACTTTGTGTGTTCGGTTCAATTCTTTGTCCTCGATCACTAAGAACCTGGTTACCTGTGCACACCTGTGACACAAATGCCAGGATAGTTGGTGGGTCGTACCACTGTCAGATTCGAAGATGGACATTACTGTGGGTTTTGGGAAAGACGTGGGTTTTCTCTTACTTTAGGTAACAGAAAAACAGAATAAATTAACTTGTCAATACTTCTGAGTTATAGTGAATACAGTAGCTTCTTGCATGACACATTATAATTTCTCAGGGGACTGAAGGTCCGTTTTCTTGCTTCTTCATGTTCTAATTTGTGGTTCTGGAGCTTCTCGTGTCTTAGGGTGATATTCAACACTATTGCCCAGGATTATTTTGCAATATTAAATATAAATTTTTATTCTCATGAATTTGTTGTAACAGGCATGAAGCATGATACCAATTATTTACACTGGAAACAGGATGGACACTGAACACAAGAATTTAAATTGCTTTGTTTTCATCAAACTATTTATAGTGTTTTAATTAAATTTTTTTTAAATTAAAAAAAAAAAAGCCCTGGCTGGCATAGCTCAGTGGATTGAGCACGGGCTGGGAACCAAAGTGTCCCAGGTTCAATTCCCAGCCAGGGTACATTCCTGAGTTGCAGGCCATAACCCCCAGCAACCGCACACTGATGTTTCTCTCTCTCTCTCTCTATCTCCCTCCCTTCCCTCTCTAAAAAATAAATAAAATATTTTTTAAAAATAAATAAATAAATAAATTTAGCCCTGACTGGTGTGGCTTAGTTGGTTGGGCATTGTTCTGCAAAACAAAAGGTTGCTGGTTCACTTAGTAGTCAGGGTCCTTGGCTGGGTTGTGGGTTCAATTCCCAGTTCAGGCATGTGGGAGAGGAAACCAATCAGTGTTTCTCTCCTTCTCTTTCTCCCTTCTTTCTCCTCTCTCCAAAAATAAGTAAATAAAGTCTAAAAATAAATAAATAAAAAATAAATGTAAAATGTCAGTTTTAAAGAATTCTTGTTCTTTAAAACTTAAAGAATTCTTATTCTTTAAAACTAGCCCTGGCTGGTGTAGCTCAGTGGGTTGAGCGCGGGCTGCAAACCAAAGCATTGCAGGTTCAATTCCCAGTCAGGGCACATGCCTGGGTTGCAGGCCAGGTCCCCAGTGGGGGTCATGTGAGAGGCAACTGGTCGATGTATCTCTTGCACATTGATGTTCCTCTCCCTCCTTCTCCCTCCCTTACCCTCTCTCTGAAAATAAATAAATAAAATCTAAAAAAAACCTTAGACACTTGGACTCTACTTCCATTTGTATGCTCAGCCCACATGTCAGTGAGGTAGAATGAATTAGGTGCCTGTTATCAATCCATGAGAATTAAGAGCGATACCTGCCTGGCACATCCACTCACAATGGGAATCCCTGCAGTCATTCAGAAATAAGAGAGGCCCTTTTAAAAATGAAGCTATTCCTGAAAACTGTCCATTTATAATGCTGTCTTATGAGAGTATGCTTTAGACAGTAATGGATAGGCCAGAGTTGTCTTTTATAAAGTTATATGTGGAAAGGTCATATATCACAAAGGAAAAAGAAGAACTCAGCAGGAGAAGGAAAGCAGATAAATTAAAGTAGACATTTTAACTGTTGTTGAAAAGACCCTATCAATGAGCCTGTGATAGATAAGAGGGTGAGACTTTGTCAGACTTAATAGCCAGGAAAATGAGAAGAGGAATCAGTCACTCCTAGAGACTCAGATATACGCTGATGAGGAGCCAGTAAGAAGCAGCAACGTGTTAGGGGAAAAGAGGAGCAAACGCACAAGGAAAAGGGCAGGAATCAAGGTTTGTTGAGCACACACCATGTGCCAGGCCCAGTGCCAAACACATAACATACTTTGATGCCTTCAACTACATGAAGCACCCGAGCTTTCAACAGGATTTAACATGTGAAAGCTGAAAGCTGTGTGAGGGAGACTCCTTAACTCCCGACGCATAGAGGGCAAAATCCAAACTTGTTAACAAGGCACCCACCACCTGACCCCGGTCTCCCCCACCACCCAGCTCATGGTACCTTTCACTGACCCCAGCACAGCAGCCATTTCCCACCTCCGTGCCTCCGCACACTGTTCGTGCGGCCGGGGGTGCCTTAGTCCGCTGGCAAACTGCCACCCATCCTTCAGCCTCAGCTCAAATGTCACCTCTGTGGAGTCTCACCAAATTCTGCCTGGCCAGCAAGTTTTTTCTCTTTCTGCTTCCACAAAACTCTCCATATCCTCATACATATTGAAACATCATTTTGCACCATAATGGGGTTCTGGTGTCCAGCTCCCCATTCAGTAGCCCTCCATGGGCAGTGCAGTATTCCAGCACCTACACTACACCTGGAACATAGTAGCAATGTAATAAAGGCACATTGACTAACAGCATAATTGCACGAATGAATGTACAGAGACACTATTCATAGACATATGAATGACATATAAACAACAGACATGTAAGCAACCAGCTAGACTACTGTAGTATATGCTACTTTCGTCTTAGTTCAGTCTGCTGAATAAGATCTGGGTGTGACCCCCCTTGGCACTGTTTGAGGCACTGAGACATAGAAACAAGTGGATGATTCAAATGACATGAGACATATAACATGACGACAGTAGATCACTTGAAAGTAGTTCATCCAAGAGCCTTCTACAGTGATGGAAGTATTGTTCTATTTTATTCTATTTATTTTATTAATGCATTTTCTGATATAGTAGCCAGTGGCCACATGCAGCTACTGAGCACTTGAAATGTGGTTAAGTGCAAACGAGAAACTAGATTTTTTAACTTTGTCACTACTAGATTGGACAGCACAGCTCTAGACAATCATTAACCCACAACATAAGAAAGTCCTACCACGTTTTAAGTTTTCTATACAAAAAAAACTCAGCCACTGACAAGCTGATTAGCCTTAAGAACTTCCTTCACCTTTCTGTTTCTTATTTTATTCACCTGTAAACCTAGCAAGAGGGGCTAGATGATAAAAAAAGACTGACAGTTCAAAGCTCCTCGAATGTGTATAACTTTGGGCTCAGTTCTCTTTGCCACAGATTCCCTAGTGGGACAGCTGAAGGGACCACCCCTTCACCACTTCCCAGAGTGGGAGGGCAGACATACATTACTAATGCACCCATGTGGAGTCCAGGGGTTTCCTCCAGAGAATTTTAGATGATGAGTTCCTTTCAACTCGAGTCAGAGAATCACACCAAAACCAGCTAAGGTCAGGGGAAATCCTACATTCTAGATCTCAAAGGAGCATGGGAAAGTGTCTCTCTCACTAGTCAAAGCAATGTGTCCTCAGGCCCTTTCAGTTCTTGGGGTTGGCGCAGTCTAGGGTAGTTTCCTGTGTTGGGAGTAAATCACTCGGCTTCTTTCCCTTAGGACTTTTTGTGCCTATAGAGAGTGAGGCTTGTAAAGCCAGGTAGGCATAGAATCAGGTTTACTAAGCCTGATGTTCTCATTTTCACCAGTGGAGGGGTACAAAACACTTGGCAATTCCTGAACTTCCAGGAGAGAAAATCCCCTTCCCAGGTTCTCTGAGTCAACTGGGCTCTTGTGTTCATGAGTTGGAAAAACCTATCCATTACTTTTTCTTAAAGGGGTAAGAGAAAGAGAGAGGAAGAGAGGGAGATGGAGAGGCAGGAGGGAAAGAAAGAGGGGAGAGAGGGAGGGCAGAGGAGGAAGAAGAGAGGGGGAGGGGAGGAGGAAGAAAGAGGAAGACAGCAGCTGTAGCTCAAGGTCAGTGGTTCCCAAACTTGAGTTTGCATATGAATCACCTGAGGGCTTGTTAACCCCGGGCCCTACTCCAGAGTTTCTGACCTGGTGGGTCAGGAACAGGACCCCAGTTTGTGCATTTCTAAGTCTCCAAGTGATGCAAATGCAGACCATGATCCTGGCATCAGACTTTGAGAACCACTGCTCCTGGTCATTGATTGCTTCGCCCCTCTGCTACTTTTCTTGCAGTTCCAGACAGGATTGGAGTCGGTTCCTCAAAGTGAAAAGATGTATGAGAGCATGCACCTACAGAGAGGAGGCTTAGTTACAGGCTTCCCCGTTGTCCTCCCCCTGGAGGTCAGCACTGCAAACTGGATGTGTGGTGGCTGCTGCCAGTGACATGATCCAGCGGGGACGTCTGGAAGACCTTCCAGCTGCTTCCAGCCACCTGGCCAGGGAGAGCACGCTGGCCAGAGCACAGCTGCACACAGAGGGGCAGGCTTTTCCTCAAAGGGTCTCAGCCCCCTGGCAGCATACTCAGTTCACCGCCATAACTTGTTGGAGGCCATTCTGCAAAACAACATTACCATTTCCTACCAAGAAGAAGAAAATCTATACATATATAAGCACTTTTGACAAAGGTCTGTCTTGGTCATTTACAAGACAAAAGTTTGTATTCTCATGGAGAGGCCATAGCTAAGGATGACTGAAGTATCCAATTCATTGAAGAGTGTTTGAAGGATACTCTGCTGTCAGCAAAGATCCGGAGCTCATCCTTTTATTTTTGTGAGCTAACATTTATATATTCCACAGCACATGCTATGCACTGTTCTAAGGACTTATTAACTCATTTAATTCTCACTATCCTTTAGGATAGATAATTATCCCTATTTTACAGTTGAAAGAACTGAGGCAGAAAGGTTCAATGACATGGGGAAAGTCACACTGCTAATAAGTGGTAAAACCAAGAATTCAAACCCAAGATACCCAGCTTCAGAATTCATGCTCATTACCAGTCTATAGAATTTTAGCGGGTTGTGTTTTTTTTTTTTTCCACCCACTTACTCATTTATCTTGAGAAAGATTACTGACAAGAATGGAATACTGGTATGGAATATAGGCCGGTGTGTACATGTCCCAAGAGTAGAGTCTAGTTGAGAAACAGCCTCAAGATATCAGTTGCTGGGTGAAAATAAAGTCAAGGTTAAGTGAACTAGAAGAACTCAGTGGCCCTTGAGAGCCAGCCTTATGCCCCAGCTCCTCTCACTGAGTGGACAGGAAAACTTGTGTTGACCAGCCAGCCAGTGCTGAAGACAGCCAACCACTTAACTTGGCTCTTTCCTGAGTTTCTTTCTAACAAGCACTTATTCTGTCACTGGCACATGCAGAACACACTGTGGATACTAGGCAGTAGGGTAGGAAAAGAGGAATAAAACATGGTTTCCACCCTCCAGAAGCAGACAAGCTAGAAGTGGGTAGAGAGGTAAACAGCCAGCTGTAACTTACAGTTTATCCTATACTAGTGACAATTTCATCTGCTGGATGAGATTTGTGAGAGCTGCCTTTCTATTTTGACAACATCCTGGGTGGAGACATAGAGAATAGCTCTTATTTATCTGTGCCAGGCAGCGTGATAAGCATGTGACACCGGTAGGGTTGCCAGATAAAACAGAAACCACTCAGTCAAATTTCAGTGTGCATGTCCATTGCAATATTTGGACATACTTATACTAAAAAAGGATTTGTTCATCTGAAATTCAAATTTAACTGGGCATGCTGTTCTTTTATTTGCTAAATCTTGCAGCCCGGAACACAGATTATCTTTAATGCTCACATGAAGTCTTTGGGGTAGGCACTATTATTATCACCATTTCCCAGATCCAGAAACAAAATCAGCAACTTGTCCAACGTCATGCATCAGAAACTAAATTCTTAGGCTGCTTTGTTTCCACTAATGGCCAATTTTGCGCATTTATGTTGAAAACTACTGTGACCTATCTCACTGAATCTTGTTTTCTGAATTTGTTCTCAAATTACCATAGTATACTCCATTTACTGGTCGATATGCAAAGCTCTGGGTCCTAATTTTCAGAGTTAAAAAAGAGATTTAAATATCACATCAATGAAGGGTAGAACTAGCACTCATTTTGGCAAAAATCAGATCTGTGATTTCTACGAATGTGTTCTTTTGCCATAACACACACACAGGGAAGGGACAGAAAGGCCAGATGCTGGAACCGCGCGGCGTCAGAGAGCGGCAACTCAGCACCAAGGCTGCTCTGGGTGGCAGACGCATTAACAGCGTGTAAGTCTGCACACTGGAATGTCTGAGATTACCCAGACAGCAATAGTCTTGGTTCTTATGATCATTAAGACTGCCTGACACCAAATAAGTAAATTTTACTTTTTTGTGGTATTGATTTGTTCTGTACTTCTTCTCCCCATATTAATCATTTTTTCTCCAACTGGTTTTAAAAGAAAAAGAGCTCATTAATATGTGCCACACATTTGAAATGCTACTGTCTTCCTTTAGACTCAAAGCAAAGCAAAGGCTTATTTCCTGATCAGACTTACAGGCTTATCCAAAGGTCAACATTAAATTAGTAAGTAGCCTTGAACTTTACGGTTTACCAACATATGATACAGTTGCTTATGGTGGCTCTTTAATTTTCTCCAAATTTTTCCCTTAGTAGAAAAGAGAGTTTTCATGACCATGCCATGGGATTTTCTATTGCAGCTTTCAAATATACAGGGTTGAGCCACATGAAACTGTTATCTTTATAGGTTAAAAACTGGTCAAATATCAGCAATGTCATATGATTCAACTTAATGTAAATACACACAATATATCTGCCCTTTGCAACAACATGGATGGACCTAGAGACACTACACTAAGTGAAATAAGCCAGATACAAATTTTCTTTTTAAAAAGCTGCATGATCTTGTTCATGGATAGGGACCTTGTTAACGGAGGAAGTCTGCCTCCGGCCGGTTTGTAGTGCAGGGATTCTTGACTTTGAGCAGGAGAGATTTTACACCTTCGTCTAGGTGGTTTAGCCCTGGCTGACATGGCTCAGTAAGCACTGGGCTGTGAATTTAAGGTTGCATTTCAGTTCCCGGTCAGGGTAAATGCCAGTCCCCAGTTGAGGGCATGCAAGAGGCAACCAATCCACGTCTCTGACATCGATATTTCCTTCTTTATGGGGGAAAAAAAAAAAGCCGGAACAGTGGAACAAAGGGAGGGCTTAGGGCAGAAGTCACAGGAGAGCACCTAGGCGGAGTTGCTTTGGCTCTCAAGAAACATTCCCGGACAGAAGTGAGCTTAGGAGGCTGCTGTCAGCTCACGGGAAAATCAGAGAGAAGGGGGCCCTGGGGACAGGATCAGGGGTAAGCTCAGGATGAGCTACTGCTGCCTACTGGTTGCAAGTCTCCTGGGGACCCTTAGGGTTTAGGAGATGCATGCCTGAGAGGGAAGAAGACGGGAAAGTGCAGGCATGCTCCCGGGAGGGAGAGCAAGAGCTGGATCCTTCATCTTACTGGTTTTAAAGGCTGGGAGTTTAGGGGAGGTTTTAGGGGAGGATCTCAGTAGATCCTCAGGTTTATGCTGCTCCTCCAAAAATGAGAGTTATTCCCTTAACTTCATCCGTCCTTGGGTGTGATTGAACAATGGTACTAATTGGATTTCTGCCATTTATCTCCCTGACTAAGGTGATTTAAAGGTATTTACCCTCTGGTTGGGGAAGAGAAGTGTCCTCAGTCAGGGAAGATTAGGATTTTGTGATTTACTGTCTCAGTTTCCCTACTCACTGGTCCTGGCCTCCCAGCTTGTCTCAATCTCACCTGTATGTGGAATCTGAAAAAACCAAATGCACAGAAATGGAGAGTAGCCCCATGTTTCCCAGGGGTAGGGGGAATGGGGAGATGTCGGTGGAAGGGTACAAAGTTGCAGTTACATAGGGTGAAGAGTGAAGGCGTAAGGTGCAGCATATGGCTCCAGTCAATAACCCGGTTCCGAATGCTGGGAATTTACGGAGGCAGTCAGGTGCTTTCACTGCCCACGCAAACACAATTGCTACCTCAGGAGATGGTGCGACTGTAGTAATCACCTCTATATTTTTTCTCTCTATATATTTTACTATATGTATCAAACCATCTCATTGTACACCTTAAATACGTACACTTTTTGTTAAAAATAAAATTTTAATGATAAGAATACAGATGATGTATAAATCAATGCAACCGTCCTTTATTCTACCTGGTCATTGTAACAATGACATTAAAAAAAAATTCTCTAGAAGTTCCTGCTTGTCTGTATAATATGCACCAAACATGGACGTTAGAAATTGTGAGATAGCAGAAAATAAATAGTGGCTGGGGAAGTGTTTATGGAAAATTAGAACAAATTACAGATTCAGAGCTTGAGCAAAATTACACTAAACATGAGAAACTGCCCCAGAGAATATTCCAAACCACATAGTTTGAAGAACTGGGGATACTTTTGACCGAAGAACTTTTCTTTTTTCATTTTACTAGTAAGCTATAATTTTTGGTTTATCCTTCAGGCTAGGGTTGCGAATAAATAAAAAGCACATTTCTTTTTAAAAAGTGCCATTTCCCCCAACATAATCTTTGATACTTAAATATATATTTTTGGGCCGAGACTTTTTTTTTCATTGTTTCATGTTTTGGGTAACTTCCTTACTTATTATTGGCATTGTTTTATCATTCCTATGGACTCTAAGATCTTTATATAACACAGAACAGTATTAGGTTTGTACACTTTTGGTAGTGTGGGGGGTCCAGAATGAGTCACCCCAAGATGTGTCTCCATGGCATACAGATTGTCTTGAGCCAAAGGCAACTTTTGTAGAGTAGCCTCAGGCTAAAGAGAAACTTCTGCCCCTCCCTTTAAGTAACTAGTCAAACTTGAACAGGGGCCTTGCCCATAATGAGGGCTTATCAGCTATAACACTTTTGACCCACCTATAAGGCAGGGAAAGGTATTTACTAAGCATTGCTCTTCCTATCATCCTGTGATGACCCTTTGAAGTCCCCAAGGTGCATTACCTATCCCTAGCTCAGAGTGCCTTCTATAACTGAGTCCCCCTTTTCATTTCTGAAACTTCCCTGCATGTGGGGTCTCTGACTCTCTCATGCATACGGGGCTTCCATACATACGTATGGATTAAATTTGACTATTTTCTCTTGGTCATCTGTCTCATGTCTCTTGTTTGATTACTAGACCAGCCAGAAGAACCTTGAGGGTAGAAGAAAAGTTTGTTCCTTCCTCACAAGGGAATGAGTCATAACTAAAATATGCAATAGATCACTTAGCATTTGGGTAAAATGCAGCGAACAGTATCGCTTGCAGGTTTTTCATATCCTAAGGTGATTACCATAATGACCTATACTTAGTGCTCAACAAATCAGCAAATTTAATATATTATGCTAGTAATCCCAAATGTAGTCCAAAGAATGGCATTGAAAATACCTGTGGGGGCCTGGCTGGTGTGGCTCAGTGGACTGAGTGCCAGCCTGCAGACCAAAAGGTTGCCAGTTCGATTCCCTGTCAGGGCACATGCTTGGGTTGCAGGCCAGATCCCTAGTTGGGGGCTTGTGAGAGGCAACAGATCAATGTATCTCTCATGCATTGATGTTTCTCTTCCTCCCCTCCTCTAAAAATAAATAAATAAAATGTTTAAAAAATAAACACAATACTTGTGGGATGCAGTTAAAGCAGTCCTTAAAGATGCATACTCTTAAATGCTTATCTTAGAAATTAAGAGTCTGAAAGTTGTTGAGTTAAGCATTTAGCTAAAGAAATTAGAAAAAGACAAAAAAAAAACAAACAATAAAAGTAAAAGGAAGGAAATGATTAAGAAAAAAAAAAATTGTCCCTGATCAGTGCGTCTCAGTTGGTTGGGCATTGTCCTGCAAAGGAAAAGGTCACTGGTTTAATTCCTGGTCAGGGCACATGCCTGGGTTGTAGGTTTGATCCCCAGTTGGGGCACATACCTGTACAAGAGGCAAATGATTGATGTTTCTCTCTCTCATTGATCTTTCCCTCTCTTTCTTCCTCTCTTCCTCTCTCTAAAAATAAATAAAGTCTTTAAAATTAAAAAAAATTAATCTACTAGAAAATAAAGATAAGAGGAAAAGAATTTTTTAAAAGCCCTAAGTCAAGTATTTAAAACACTATTAAAAATGACAACCTCTGGCAAGATGGATCAAAAAATAAGAAATAAAGAAGGATGCAAACAAATACATTAGAAATTTAAAAGACAATAAAATATTAGAAACAATCTTATGCCATTTAATTGGGAAGCATACAATGAAATAATTCATTGAAATTTTAACTTGAAACTAATTCAAGAATATAAGCTGAAATAGTCATTTTATTTTTTTTATATATTTTTAAGATGTTTATTTTTAGAGAGGGAAGGGAGGGAGAAAGAGAGAGAGAGAAACATCAATGTGTGGTTGCGGGGGGCTGTGGCCTGCAACCCAGGCATGTGCCCTGACTGGGAATCGAACCTGAGACACTTTGGTTCGATTGAGTTCAATCCACTGAGCTACACCAGCCAGGGCTGAAATAGTCATTTTAAATAACAATTGAATTCAATTCCCAGCCAGGGTACATTCCTGGGTTGCAGGCCAGAACTCCCAGCAACCGCACATTGATATTTCTCTCTCTCTCTCTCTCTCTCTCTCTCTCTCTCCCTCCCTCCCTTCCTTCTCTAAAATAAATAAATAAATAAATCTTTAAAAAACAAAAAAACAATTGAATCAGAAGATAAATATGTTCATACTCATACCAAGATAAATGCAGATAGAGTCTTCCAGACTTTAAAGAAATAAGGTTATTTCAATCTTATACAAATTATTCCAGAGTATTAAAAAAGGCAAAATTCCCTTATCCATTCAATGATGCTCAAATAATTAATGTTCTAAAACTATAAGAAAGGAAATATAAGAGACTAATCTTGCCCATAAATAGGGATACAAAAATCCTAACCAAAGAATTAGCAAACAGAATTCATAGGAGTGCCAGTGGACAAAAAACACAATCCAATTATGTTGTCTGCAAGAAACTCACTTTAAATATAAATTTCATAATGGAAGTTTTTTTTTAAATGAGCAAGATGAGTTTATACAAAATGGTTTAATACTAGAAAATGGGTACACACACTTTATCACATTAACATACTAAAATAGAGAACAACATGATCCTCTCAATGCACACAAAAATTTATTTGATAAGGTTAAAAATTCATTAATGATTAAAGTTTATAAAATTTTTATAGCAAAATAGGTACAGAAGGGTGTTTCTTAACCTGAAAAAAAGTATATACCAAAAACTTTTAGCAAATATCACTTTTAATGATGAAAAAAATTAGGAGCAAATATCACTTTTAATGATGAAAAAAATTAAGAAAGTACCAACTTTCTTAATTCTTTGGCCTGGGCTGGGTAGCTCAGCTGGTTAGAGCATCCTTCCCCACACACCGAGGCTTCAGTTTCGTCCCAGTCAGGGCACATACAAGAATCAATGATGAATGCCTGAATGAGTGGAACAACAAACGGATGTTTCTCTCTCTCCCCTGCCCCCATTCCTCTCTCTGTATCTAAAATTGATCAATCAAAAGAAATAAATCAATTGGCAAATTAAAGAAGAGAACATCTGAAAATCTGAATATAAAAAGATATAAAAATCTCACTACCAGTCAGGGAAAGTTTACAAATTAAAACAAGTTACCATTTCCATCCAGGAGGTCAGCAACAGGAAGTATTAAGAAAAACGGGGTGATATATACTGTTATGAGCTTCTGCAAGTGTAAATTAGCATAACTAGGCCTTTTTTTGTAAGATCGAAGATAAACATACTTGCTCTAGGACCCAGAGATTCCTATTCCAAGAAAACACCCTCAAGAAACTTTCACTGTGACACCTCTGTAAGTGCCCATTGCTGCAGTGTTTGGAAGAACCTACCTGTTCTTTAGGGAGGAAAAAAACTTGGAGTAATTTATATATGAATTCTGTAAAGGAGCCCAAATGTATGTATAAATATAGAATAAGTCTCAAAAATAAAGTGGAGTGAAAAAAGTATCAGTTATTTCTTTTAAACTTTAAAAATTAAAAATATCTCATATCTAAGATAACTTGTTATATGTTTGTGTTGTTTCTGTGTGGACAGGAATGGTCTCGAAAAGTGAGAAAGATTCAGGAAAGAGGAGACTCGACAGAGTAAGCGCCTTGAGAAGGTGAGTAGGAATGGGGTTCAGAGTGGAGGGTTAGAGCTTGCTCTTAAAACATCTTTGGTGATTAGCTAACCTTGAGATTTGGGATAAGTAAGGTGAGGCAGTGGAAGGGAACTGTTTTCTCCAAATAACTTTTTGCCACTTAAACAAGCAAACAAATAAGTAGTAAATAAATTGTAAGAGAAAATATACAAAAATAAAATCCAGCCCATAATAATGTTCAAAGAATTGAAAGTGAGGCTGTCCCTTTTCCATTAAAAAAACAACAACAACTTTAAACGCATTTAAAAGTCCCAACTAAAGCGCAGTCTGATTTACTCATCTCTTTAGGTAAGTATTTAAGCTAAATTAAAAGCTGGAGCCTAGCCCTGGTTGGTGTGGCTCAATGGATAGATTGATGGCCTGCAAACCAAAAGGTTGCTGGTTCCCAGTTGGGGGCATGCAAGAGGCAACTGATCAATGTATCACATATTGATGTTTCTCTACCCCTTTTTCTCTCTCCCTTACCCCTCTCTAAAAACAAATAAATAAAAATCTTAAAAAAAGGAAAAAAGCCCTGGCTGGTGTGGCTCAGTGGATTGAGTACCGGCCTGCAAACCAAAGGGTCGCCAGTTCAATTCCTAGTTAGAGCACATGCCTGGGTTGTGGGCCAGGTCTCCCGTTGGGGGCCTGTGAGAGGCAACCATACATTGTTGTTTCTCTCCTCTTTCTCTCTCTCTTCCCCTCTCTCTAAAAATAAATACATAAAATCTTTTTAAAAAATAAAAATAAATAAATAAAAGCTGGAGCCCAGATGCGTAGGCTCAACTCCGACCTTAATTCTGTGTCTGTGGTGTTCACTAGTGCAGCCCTGATGAGTGAGAGGAGAGCTTAATACACTAGGTGTTCTAAGCCTCTAAAAACTACAGTCCCAATAATGCACTACAACAGGAGTTGCTTCCAATGAGGAAAAGAAACGGGAGTTTCTGGGGGTGGGGGGGGAGTTAAACATCATAAGTAAGAAATAAAATAGCATTGCTTTAGTCGAGCTGTGAAATTACTAACATAAGTATATTGAGAAAAGAGGAAACAATTCTATTCCTGTTTTAGGTAGCTTGGGAACTTAAACTTCTGAGCTTTTTTGTTCTGCATCAATGCCTGGGTATACATCAAACCTCCAGATAACCCTCTGACTAGCCCTTGAAGGACTAAGGAAAGAGTGTTCATGTATCCAGACCACTGGTCATCAAGAGAGGACTATCTCAGACCAATCCAGGGGCTAAGAATGCAGGGCTGATTCTCCTTAAGGATGTACTTTTCACCATAAGAACCCTTTGCTTTTCTTCTTCAGAAGTTGAAAGTATTTCTTACTGCTCTTTCTGGCTGCACAAATGCAGTCAAGTACCGTAGTCACTGGGTGAAGCAGTGAAACGGATGTGTGTAGGGTGAGAAAAAAGGACAAGAAGTTGCTCTGAAAACAGGAACAAAAGGCTTTCCAATTAAGAGCAAGTATCTTCACAAGCATTAATGTAAATATGTTTGAAACTTCATGCAACAGGTTGTTCTTTGGAAGTTCTTTAATTTCTGGTTCATCTTTTTACATCACAAACGGGCTGTTTCCACAATATCCACTGCTAAGCAGTATTTTCAGAGTATTTTTTTTGTTTTGTTTTGTTTTATGCCATCTAATTCACAGGGAAATTCGAGTTAAAGACTTTAGCCTTAGTTGATGGGCTTAAGTGACCAATGTGTGGAAAGCTGTGACTCCAGGAGGTGGACCTTTGTGCCCCAGGGGGTCTGCCAGCCCCCGGAGAGGGTATCTGAACCATTGTGTCCTCTGGAGGGAATGACCGAGATGCAGACTAAGAACTGTGGATCAACACCTAAAGAAGTACTAGGAAAATCGCCACCAAGACTACTACTCTTACCCGATTAACCTTTTTCCAAATCCCTTACTTCTTATAAAAAGGTCAGCTTGAATTGGGACATTGAAACAGTTTGAGGATACAGAACCTGCCATTTTTGCAGATAGCCAGCATCTGAACAAAGCACCCATATTCAACCCTTGTCTCTACTTATAGGTTTTGATAGTGACAGCTCGATAGATGATTTTCCAGTTTCATAGTCACCTACTGCTGGGTGGTGGGCTGGAGAGGTATGGCCCAGTTGATCTTTTAACCGCTTTACTCTTGAAAAGATGTTCTGAACTTCGTTTACAGTGTCAGCAAATTCTGGCAGGTATATATATTTTTCTGGAGACAGTCTATAACTCTCAAAGGTGTTCCAAAGGGTTAATGGTTCCAGAGAATCCAAGACCCACAGCATTAAGATAAGCTTCTCTTCAACCTCGCAAGAACTCTGAGCTGGTTTCCGCTCTCGGCTCAGAACTGGCGGTGTCCTCCGGGCAGGGCGGCCCAACGGGGCAGTCATCCGAGGCGCGACTTCCAGCAGGGGTCGCTGCGACCCCGCCCCGCATCCAAGCTCTCAGCTCCGCCGCTCTCGCCGCGACGGCGCTGACGGAAGGGGCGGGGCACGGGTAGGGCGGTCCCTGGAGGCCGAGGTCGGCGCCACTACCGGGAGGGAGGGGGAGGAGCGGCTCTGACGTACAGGTAACTGCGCCCCTGCCGGGCGCGCTGCGCCCCCAGTCCGAACCCCCTTTCCGTTGCTTCACGGCTCGCACTTGTGGAGTAGGGGCTTAGCGAGCGCCTTTGCCCTGTCCGCGCTTCTGCCACACTCAGCGTGAGTCTCCCAGGTCCTGTCCCGGCCGGGTCAGCTTCGGGACGCCTGGGGGTTCGAGATCGTCTACCCTGGGCCCGGCACCTACTGCTGTCCCCAGGCACAGACCGGGAGCTCAAGGACGCAGGTGTCCAGTTTCCCTTAACCTTGAGGACCCGGAAAGGTGCGCAGCCCGCGGGGGTGAGCAGGGAGCGAAGGGAACCCTACCCGGTCTCTGCAGTGAGTCCGCCTCTGAGGGCAGCAGAAGGGAGGATTTTTAATTGCAGTAGACCTAGAAGCATTTAGACCGGGTTCTCCTTACGGAGTAGTGAGTAGGCTCGGGGAACCTTGATTGATTCCCGCAGGTCAAGGACAGCGTTGCCTCCTACAGCCTTCGATTTGTTCACAGACTCTGTATCTCTCCTATACATCTCACCCAAAACTGGCGTAGGGCTTCCCGCCCCGGTTACCCCTAGGCTCCTGTACGCCTTTTCGCCAAGGAAACCTTTTAAAATGCACTCTTATCACTTCCCTACTTAAGACCTTTTATGGCTTGCATGCCCTCCGAGTCAAGTCTAAGGACATTTTAGGTATGCAAGGCCCTTGGAAATCTAGCTTCTTGCCCATCAATCTAGCCCCATCTTTGTTCTTTTCCGGATTCATCCCAGTGCTCCAGTTCTGATGTACTTCCATTCCACAGTAATTAAGCACTTACCATGTGCGATTCTGCAGAGGATATAATACAGGTGGAGATCCCTGCTCTTGTGGAGTTTATATTCTAGTAGGGGAGAGAGGCAAAAAATAAAAACCACCAGTAAGTTATCAGTTATATAACCTTATAACAGAAAATATGAGCTATGGGGGAAGAAAGTAGAGCAGAGTAAGGGGAGACTGGGAGAGGGAGATGCCTATTAAATAGAGTCAGAACGAGTAGTCCTCATTGAAGTGTAGATGAGCTATCCATGCAGATACCTGGGGTAAGAGTATTCTCCCTGCAGCTGGAACAGAGGACTCTGCCCAGAAAGATGCCTGTTGTAATGAGGAGCATCAGGAAGGCCAGTGTGGCTGGACCTGAGTGTGCAAGGGTGAGAGGAGAATGGAGGGGCCAGATCACAGAGTTTAGGCCATAGTAGGGATTTTGCTGTTCTCGGTTTTGAGGGAAATAGTGAGATGGTGTAAATTACTTTTTAAAAGAGTCACTCCAACACTCTGTGGAGAACAGGTTCTAACAGTCTTTGTAGCAACCCTGGTGATAGATGATAGTGGCCTGAATCTGCTGTGGTGGCAGTGGAAGTGGCGGGATACTGGGCTTGGTTTCCTGACATAATGCATGTGGGTATGAGGGAAGGGAAAGAGTGGAGAATGACTGGAAGCTTTTGTTCTCGGCTACTAGAAGGGTGGTGTTATCGTTGACTCAGGTGGGGAGGGTTGCAGATAAAGATTTGAGACTGGGAATATATATATCGGGAGTTTGGTTTTGGACCAGTTGTTTGAGTTGCCTGTTACTCAAATGGAGACTGAATAAATAGGCAGTTGGTTGTTCTGTCAGGGGTCCCCAAGGCCACCTCCAATTTATTAGGAAGACGTAACAGGACTCAGCTGTGGGTCCCCACAGCGGTGGGTCCACGGCAAAGGCATACAAAGCACAGTCAGCCGTGGAGAAGACGCACGGGACAGTCTGGAGGAAGCAGCCTTCCAAACCAAGAGTCCTCTCCAAGCGCAGTCATACAGGACATGCTCAGTTCCTCCAGCAACAAATTGTGGCCACACATGTGAAATGTCTATCAGGAAAGCTTATTGGAGACTCGGGGCCCAGGGTTTTTATTAGGATTCAGTCACATAGTCACCGTCTTGGAGAATGTGCCAGAATTCCAGATTCCTAGAGGGAAAGCAGGTATTCAGCCTCAATCAAATGGTTTGTACAAGCAGTTTGGGCACAGTGCACCACTCCTGTCAGCTCTGGGAGTGGTGAGAACCCTCCTGAAATCCCAGTTCCCAGACACCAGCCAAGGGCCACCTTGCAAGCAGATCTTTGTAAGGATAGCAGCGTCAGGCCTACTAAATTAACTCTTCTGCACAGATACACAAGTCTGAAATTTGGAAGGGTGGTCTGGAGTAATGATGGAGATCAGGGAGTTGTTGGCATGTAAGTGGCATTTCAAGCTGTGGAAATGTCTGATGTCTTGATATACATTTGTCAAAACTGAAACTGAGCTGGACGAAGTGAATGGAGAAGAGGGTCAGACTGAGCCCTGTTGCCCTCTGACACTAAGATGTCAGGGAAAAGAGAAGGAAGCAGCAAAGAAGTCTTGAATAGCAGCAGTGGGTGAGGTCAGAGGTGAACCAAGACTGAGGTGTCCTGAAAGCCAAGTGGAAAAGGAAAGTGATTAGTTGTTTCAGATGATGCTGAGAAGTCAGATGCGATGGAGACTAACAAATGCACCTTTGGATTTAGAAAACAGGAGGCACTGAGTGTACAGACGACTGTTTGGTGGAATTTCACTGTGAAGAGGAGCAGGAAAGGGGCAGCAGTTTGGGGGTAGTGGGGTCTTAGGAGAATTGCCCATTTGTTTTTGAATGAGAAATAATGGTGTGCTGATGAGGATGGTCCACCAGAAAGTAAAAAGTCACTGTTGTAACTTGCTGTTCCCCACCTCCCCAGCTTCAATTCAGGCCACTTTTGCCCTTAGGCCTGCCTGCGCTGTGCTGCGCTGGCCTCTGGCCTGGGCAGGGCAGGGCTCCTCGGGACCTTAGCTTTCGGGTCCCTCTCTCTGCCAGCCAGCTCACTCACCCATGCTCCACTTCAGCGGGCAGTTTCTTGAGGACAAGGACTGTGTTTGATACGTGGACTTAGCTGGCCACTTGGCATATGCAGGCAAATGAGTGATGTGGATGTATTAATAGGTGGGATGCTCATTTCATTTCTTAAAAGTGGCTCTTCAAGTATGCACTGGTTTCTGTATGTGTTGAGCAGATCGGGGATGGGAGTGAGGGATGGAACACAGTTCCCGCCCTGTCACTACTCTTGGACATAAGAACGGTACAAAAGACAGCGTTGGCACAACATGGGTTTGGAAAAGGGCACGGGGAGTGTGGGCAGGGGAGGGTGAGGAGGATGGAAGATTTTGCGTGGGGCCTAGAAGACAGGAGGCCATGTTAAAAGGACAAACTTTTTTTTCAGTGGTAGAATCCTTATTTTCCAATGAAATACAAGGAACCCCTATATTCACCACCACTGCAGTTCTGGTTGGAGAGGGTCCAGCCTGTGTGGCCCGCCCCTCTGGCTCTCGCGCTCCTCGGGCCAGTTCCAAAGCTCTGAGGCAGAATCTGGGTTCTCACACTCCACCCCGTGGCCCTGGGTGTCCACTGCTAACGTCTGCAGTGGTCATCTCCAGCAAAAATTGACATTACTGTTTCCTCAATTTTATGTGTATAAATTTTATCTAAGCTTCAGCATTTACCAATGTATCTCTGCTAGGGAGCAAAGCAGATTAGAGAGGGAGTGAGTAACTAATTACAGGTAATGCTTGGCTTGCCGTTTTGGTTGTGTTAATAGTAATTACATGTGAGTGTGATTTTAAAGCCATTTTGTGCTAGTAAAAGTTTCCTAGTGTAGGTAAAGATAACTATTCGTGGTGGATGTGGAGAGGACCATAACATCCAGGCATTCCTCACAGAGACCCCAGTGTGGTGCGAAGGCAGGGAGGGGGTGTGGGGAGTCCAGGGACTGACCTGGAGACAGAGCTCCCCCCACCCCGCACCGCCCCACAGGATGTCTGAGTAGGGCCACATTTCCAGTCCTCTGCTCCTGAAACTCTTTGTTCTCTCTAGTATTACAGTCAATGAAGGTAGGCGTTTGCTCAAAAGAAAATGAGAAGTGTCATGGAGTGGCAGAAAGAGCAGTGGGTTTGGAGTCAGAAGACTAGTGGGAGGTTCAGCATGGTGGTAAAGAACCTCGATTAGGAGCCAGGAAGCCTGGGGCTGAGTCTCCTTAGCATCTGTGTGATTCTGTAACTTAGATGGGCTTGTGGAAGGAATGAGTTAATATGTGGAGCGATGCCTGACCCATAGTAATCAGTGCGCGTTAAGAAGACTTGGCATTGGAGTCCTGGCTGTATCACTTACCAGCTGCATGACTGAGCCACTTGTCAAACTGCTCCAAGTCTCATTTGTACTCTTCTGTAAAACGAGGGACCCGCAGAGAATTACTCCAGAGAGGCGGCCGCCTTCGTCATCTCAGCAGACTCGGTCAGCCCTGGTAGTGTTGTTCATGGGGGTGGAACACGCCGCCAGGTCCTGGGCTCCAAGGCATCCATGTGGCCTTTGACATTATACCTGATAGCAAAAGAATTGGCTAAAGTCACTTAGACCCCTGTTTCCAAACTCTGTGTTTATTGTGATCCATAGTATGTACATTTACTTGATGACTCTGTGTGTTTGTGTATGTATATGTATATATGTATGTATGTAAATGTAACAAAAGTTTCATAAAGCAGTGTTTACTCTTATTATATGTGATGCATTGTAATATTTTCTATACCTTTCTGTTCTAGTTCTTGAAAAGTAAAAATTTTAATAATGGCTCTTAAAACAGTTTGAGAAACACTGACCCTAAAGATAGGCCAGCCATCATTACTGTCTTCCTCCTGTGTGACCTGGGCATCTTACAAAACCGGTCTGGTCGGCCCACCAGCAGGGGGTGTTTCGCCAGGGCTGTGGTGCCCTGAGCTCAGACATCGCCTGCATCGTGCAGTGAGTCTAGAATCAAGGTCCCACACCGAATTCCTGGCATGGATGACAGCGAGCTCTGGCCTCTTTAGGTGAATCTGCTGTCAGCCTTATGATGAGTGGGAAGGAGGAAGGAAAAGTCACGTGAATCATTATCAAATCAGTCTGAAAGTATAGCCTTCATGCAAAGGACAGTTGTTCGCAGACTTGAAGTATGAGATGCTGACCATGTGGCAACCCTTCTTGCATTACTAATCGTGGTAAAACCATCCTGACGGACTGGGGAAAGTCTGCCACTATAATAATAAGAGTTTCTGCTGCCTTTGCAGTAACGTCGGAATTGATTGCTCTCTGGCACATCAGCACCTCAGTGCCTCGGGAAGCAATTTCGTAGATTGTGGGTCTCCGAGCCTCTTCCTTTGCTAGTTAATGCCTCTGCTAAGCAGTGGGAAGAAGATGTAAAAGGAAATAAAGTGCACATATGTCCAGTTGGTTCATCCAGCTTCAATTTGCTGGGATTGGAGGTTGAAATAAAGTTTAGAGATTCACTCTGGGTTTTGTGAAGTCATGATCTAGTGTCTTTCCTTGGCCAGGTCAGTGTTGTAAGGGTGTGGCACGTGTCAGTAGATGGTCTTTCCATGAGATGTTTTTTAAAGATTTTATATATTTATTATTAGAGAGAGGGGAAGGGAAGGAGAAAGAAAAGGAGAGAAACATGCAAGAGAAACATCAGTTGGTTGCCTCTCACACATCCCAAACGAGAGCTGGCCCACAACCCAGACATGCGCCCTGATTGGAGATCAAACCTTTGACCTTCTAGTTCACATGCTGGTACTCAACCCACTCAACCAGGGCAAGATTTTTTTTAAAACAAATTATCTAAAGCTATTATTAATATTTTTCAGTAGCAATCAGTACCAAGCTAACCTGGGGGTTGGAAAGAAGAGAACCAGTGTTCTCACATGTGTTAGTATCTAGCTCGACCCTCATGACCAGCCTGTGAGGTCAGCATGTTAGGTGCAGCTTGCAGACTCACTGCGGTATGGTGCATGGCCTCTGTACATGCAAACCACTGTGGCATAGCGGATGTGATGTGTGTGTGGTGTATGTTGTGAGAATGCCGGGACACTGCACTCGTGAAGTGACACTGAACTACTGTCTTGCAGGGTGTGCACCATGGCCATGGCTAGTGTCAGGTTGCCCACCAGTATTTTAAGAAAACCAGATGCCTGGATTGGACTCTGGGGAGCAATACAAGGGACACCTTCACACAAGCTCTGTGCTTCCTGGAATCGATACTTATATTTTTCTAGTACCAAATTAAATGCATCAAATTATAAAACACTTTTCCATAACATTTTCTCACTGAGATTCCCAGGACTTTTACTACCTCCAGAATATATTTTCCCATTTTCCATAAGACTCAAAAGTAATGTAACCTCTAAAAAATCCACTAAGAAGACTCTGCAGAAAGTTGAGGATGAAGAGGACTCTGGTGAAGAGAGTGGCCATGACGAGCTGAGTGAGCAGGAAGAGGGGCCAGAGGACGACCCCAGCGTGGTCAGAGACTACAAAGACCTGGAAAAGGCCGTGCAGTCTTTTCGGTATGACGTTATCCTGAAGACAGGCCTGGATATTGGAAGAAAGTAAGTATGATGTGCATTTTATTACAAAGCCACTTTTCTTGTTGGCTGTTTTAATGTAGCATTATGAATCACTAGGCCCATATAATGGTGAAGAGCAACCATAGATAAGACCTTGTAGGAGACCTGTTTCAATCATTTCATTTTATATACGAGAATATTGATTCCAAAGAAGTCAAGTGACAGCCTGAAAATCTCATGTGCTTCTTGTTTCTGAACCTCCCTTAAGACTATAAAATGAACTATTGATTTTATGTTAATAGCATCTTTAAGGAGAAGAGGGATCACCATGTAAGATGTATATAGCAAGCATAAAATGCATCTGGATTTTACAATCTGGAAAACAGTGTGAAAAAATATCTCTTAGAATCAATGGAAGCTGTATAACATAGAGGTTAAGAATGCAGCCTCTCCTGACTGGTGTGGCAGAGCACCGACCTGCAAACCAAAGTGTCGCCAGTTCGATTCCCAGTCAGGGCACATGCCTCTGTTGTAGGCCAGGTTCCCAGTGGGGGCCACATGAGAGGCAACCACACATTGATGTTTCTCTCCCTTTCTGCTTCCCTTCCCCTCTCTCTAAAAATAAATAAATAAAAAGAAAGAAAATAAATTCATTCTTTTATTTAAAATAAAATATACTTTCCATACTTAAAAAAAAAAAAAAAAGAATGCAGCCTCTGCAGCCAAACTACTGACATTCTTATCCTGATCGTGTGTATGACCTTGGACATAAATTCTCTGTGCTCCATTTTCCTTATCTATAAAATGGGAATAATAGAACCTACTTCAGAAGGTAGTTGGTAGGACTGAATATTTCTCTAAAGTATTTATAACAGTACCTGACACACAGTAGGTAGTCAGTATGTGTTACTTATGATGATGAAAGTCCGTCCAGGCCAGGTGGTTCCATCAGCTGGAGCGTCCATCCTGCGCACCAAAGGGTTGCACATTTGATCCCCGGTCAGGGCACGTGGGGGGGCGAGTGGGCAAGGGATCAGTGCTTCTCTCACATCTGTCTGTCTGTCTGTCTGTCTGTCTGTGTCTCTCCCTACCTCTCCCTTCCTGTCTCCCTAAAATCAACAAATACATCCTCGTGTGAGGATTAAAAGGAAGAAAAGGAAGAACATAACTGTGTATGTTCATATAGAGTGCACAGAGATATTAAGTGTAACTTTGAAGATCCTCAATTTTAGAGGGATAGAGAGAGAGAAACATCCACTTGAGAGAGAAACATTGATCCTTTGCCTCCCATACACACAGGGACAGAGATCAAACCCGCAGCCCAGGTATGTGCCCTGACCAGGAATCAAACCCACAAGCTTTGGGGTTTGGGTTTGGAACGCATGCATGGGACAAGGCTCTAACCAATTGAGCCACCTGACCAGGGCTCAAGATTTCTTTAATATTCCCATTCTCTCCTAGACTAATTGTATAAGAATAGTGAGCCTCATCTCATTGTTCATTCATTCCTGTAGCAATCATTATGCACATACTGTGTGCAAGGTAAAAATTATGGTATGAACGATAAGTTCAGAAAGATTTCTTTGTGTAATGGGTACCTTTATGACCTAATTTAATGGCATAGTTTAATTTTTCAATCTGTGAAGCCTAAGGGCCCATAAAAGTGACTCTGAGCCCATCGGCACCCTGATTGGGCTTCGTTAATACTCTCTAAAATCTGGCAAACTCGGAAGGAGTGCTGTCCCTCCCTCAGAGTAATTGCTGCTGCTGCTGCTATTATTAAGGGGAACTCATTTGTCAATTGCCCGGAATCAGCTTCAGGAAGAAAGGGCACTGATTTTTGTCTGGATCCTCCCCGGGTCTAGTTGCCCCAGAGATTAAATTCAGGGAGATCAGCAGCCTCTGGACTGGAGTTTCCCCAACTGGCAGTGCAGACTAGTAGAGGATTTCTTAATGACCCCACCATACGTGTGGTGCCTGGTTTTTCTGTCAGAGCCCAGAGCAGGTATGTGAGGGAAAGGGAGTGATCACTCACTTTTGAGTCACAGGAACTACCACGTTGCAGGGAGCCGCTGCACCAGGAGTCAGGTGGGGGACCTGCCCTGTCCTGAGTGGGGCAGGTGCACGTGCTGAGCCCTCTCAGAAAGCCCCATCAAGGGACTGCTTACCTGCCTGAGAGTTACTAGCAAACCTTTGCAGCAGGTCAGCATCTGTTCAAAAGTCCCCTTTGGTCTCCCTGTTTTAGATTATACAGGAGCAGCTGACTTCACTTTCCCAGAACCCAAGCTGAAGATTTTGTGGGGAGGTAGGTCACTGTCAGAGTAAGCATTAATGGCAGGTGTGTTTCACAGACTTGTATAATGGATTTGAATATATTTCTATTTTAAAGCACTTTGACTTTTTTTTTTTTTTAAAGCAAAGTGGAAGATGCATTCTACAAAGGTGAACTCAGGCTGAACGGGGAAAAATTATGGAAGAAAAGCAGAACGGTGAGATGTTAAGACAGCCAGATATTTTTGTTGCTTTGCCAATGCTCAGTCAGTGCTGCTCCCAGGTTCCCTCGGGCTGCCTCCTCGCAGCATGACCCCTTCGGAGGTCTCCCTGGGGCCTGGTCACGCTAGAATCACCAGCCCGCTTCAGTCACACAGATCACTTGCTCTTTTGCAGCCATAATGACTTTGAGATGAAGCTTCCCCTTTCTTCTTTAAAGTTTTAAGATGACAATCAGAACTGGCAAAAATCTAATATTTAAACTTCTCAGTCCTTAATGTTAGTCCCTGTGAAATCATAATAATCAGACTAAAAAGAAACATTCAGTTTGTGCAGAGGGTCTTTGACCTGTGGCTCCCTGAGCTGAGCTGAGGTGTAGCCCTGCAGCCCGGCAGTTCCTCCCCCAGCGCCTGTAGGCACAGGGGCTGGCTGTCAGTGCAGGAAGTCTCTCAGAAGTGTTATAAGAAAATGTATTTGCACTGTCCAGTGTTGGTACAATAAATCATATATATAGGTTCTGTTAAATATATGTATTTTTGTAAAAGTAAATCACATAAATACATCTCAAATTAAAATGTTACTATTACTAGTATTTTTTGAATGGGGAATTATGGGTTATATTTTCTTCATGCTTTTTATTTTCATAATTTTGTACAAGTATGGATCACTTTCATAATTGGAAAAAAACAATGATGAAGGTAAAAGTTAATGAAAATAAAGTCTGGAGGATGCAGACCTATGAGGCATTGGCAGATGTAGTCTCACTCTGAGTCACTGTCTGGGGACAAGTGTCCCAGGGAAGGCAGACACACTTTTGGAGGTGGTTTTTATTTTGGCTTCTCTCGTGTTTCAAAATACCCCTGAGACAGAGGGCCCCGTGAGCCAATGGCGTGGGCCTGGGTGAGCACCAAGGCTTTCTCCAGAGTCCTTTCTCCCAGGATCCAAGTGGACAGGATGGGGACCTCTGCACTTGGGTCAGCTGTCAAGTCTCAAGGCCCATTATCCCTCTGGTGGCACCTGACCTGGCTGGTTCACACTGTGGGTGTCAGTCATTGCTTGGTGCTCTGCGGGAAATCAGGCACTCCAGACATGCTTCTGGAGATCAGGCCCTTCCTGCCCCTTAATTGCTTTTCCGTCGTTGTGGCTCAGCCCCCTTCTAGCCAGCCACAGTGTCCAAAGGTGAGACCTGCTCTTGGTGCCGGATGCCCCTGTGCAGGGTCTCGTTTACAAACACCACCAGGCTGTTTCTGCCCCTCTGCTTTGATATGTTGTTCACTACAGCCTAATTGCTGCATCTGCATTCTACCTTGGGTGTTCTGTCTTCTCAGCTGCCTTCCAGATTTCCTCTGAGGGTCAGCAAAGGAAGGGGCCAGTATTAACACTGGGCTGCCTTGTTACTAGGCGACCTGGTAGCCATAGTAACTGCAGCTAAGGGGAGATTGGATTGGAAATGTAGATATTTGGAACAGCCCCTAATCCCAGCCAGTTTTGCTTTGTGTCTGCTGTGCCATCTCCCACATTAGGAAGGACAGGGCTTTGCAGGGAGTAAAGAACACCTGCCCTTGCGTGGTCTGCACCGTGGGGCCTGTGCCTGGCTGCTGGCCCTAAGGGGCCAGGCGCTTGCCTGATGCTGTAGCTGTAACCCTGGCTGTCTGCAGCTGAGCAAAGTTTTTCTGTGAGCTGCAAACCAGTTGGGGCCCAGAGTGCTATAGGTGCTGGTAACTGTTGACTCAAGTGTTTGGAGCCCAGATGTGGGGACTGAAGGCTTCCTAAACCACCTCTCCCTGGGATCAGCTGGGGAAAGGAAAAGAGTTCCTTCCCTGTTCTGTGCCCTCGAAGTAAGCTGCTGAAGGGACCCACTTGTCAGGCTCCTGTGAGCCTGCCCTTCTCTAAAGGGGCAGACATCGCCCCCGGTGTTCTGGAAAAGGGTACACAAGAAGGGTTGCCTTTCCTCCACATGCCTTTGTACTTTTTAAATTTCCTGTCAGGTACATATATTAAAAATGAATTTTAGTGGAAGAGTTACGCCAGAAAAGGTAAAGCAGAGATGCCAAGCCTTGTGTTTTTGGACATTAATTTTAAGTGTCCACAGTTGGAGCTGCATGGTCATTATTTTTTTATTGGAGCCAGCAGAACTACACACAGGACGATCCCCACCCTCCCCACCCCGCGCAGATGATTCCTAGGTTAGTCCATCCTTCAAACCTAAGGGGAGAAGCAGCCTTCGTGCCCAGCTGTGGTGTGAGCCTTTGCTTCTCAGCCTCAGAGGGGGAAGTCAGTGGTTTAGAATAGGCCCCCGTGTGAGTGTCCATCTGGCGCTGTGGGCTGCCTGGATTGGCCAGGTGGCATCGTGACGAGCAGCTGTGCACTCCCCATTTTGTAGACCAAGTACTGGGCCCACAAAAGCCTTGTGTGGGTGGAAGAACAGATGTTCGTTCCGAAGGCATGACATGAGTGCCTCAGACAGCACTGGTTGGGACATAAGGTGAAAGCCATCACTTGGCACCATGCCTCTTAAACAGCCTACCATCCAGTAGGCTTTTGAGTGGTTACATGTCCCCACATAGAGTCCATGGCCCACGTATGGGGCTCCCCTCCCCCTTGGAAGAGTGCCTCTGGTCATCCCTGGCTTGTCTTCTAGTAGAAGTTGCTTTAGCCCCTTCCTGAGTTGCTGGGAAGCTCCCCTGGGATCCAGAATTGCCAGGACCAGGTATCCATGTGGCCACAATGGCATGACTGTCCCAAGGCATGCCCTGCCCTCTCAACCCAGAGCTCCCATCTGGGCAAGAATGGGTTTGACCTCAGTCCCTCCAACCCACTGCATCAGCATCCAGCTTGACCCTCTTTTCCATGGCATTCCATCTTTGTGAGTTGAGTCCTCTCTCTTTTTTCAAGTGTAGTCGGTATATAATTTCCAACTTGTTACATTAGTTTTAGGTGTACAATGTGGGGAGTATTTGAGCCACACCACACAGGGACTGTCCACAAGTTGCCAGCCGTCCAAGGAAGGACCCTGACTGGTGCTGAGCTGCGCTTAATCTAAGGCGCCTCCGAGCCTGGCCCTGGGAGTGAGTGACCGCTACAGAGGAGTCCTACAGAGGAGTTGGGACCTTTTCTCACCTACCCCCCAGGTGACAGGCACCTAGTGAAAACTCCAAGCAGAGATGTTTGTATTGGCCTGCATTTCCCAAGCTATAATAAAGTCTCGGTTTTCTTTTAATTTTCAGGTGAAAGTGGGAGATACATTGGATCTTCTAATCGGAGAAGATAAAGAAACAGAAACAGAGATAATGATGCGGATTCTCCTGAAAAAAGTGTTTGAAGAGAAGACCCAAAGTGAAAAATACAGAGTAGTCTTACGACGCTGGAAAACGTTAAAATTGCCTAAAAAGAGTATGATTAAATAAATGAATTGCTTTTTTTTTTAAGTGATAAAGCTGCTGTCTAATGGTGGGGAAAGGAGCTAGCTAAAAAAACAGACATTTTTATTTAAATGCTCGTATCCTTTGTGCAATCTACTGGGCCATCCTATGGAAATTGGAATCCGTATCTCAGAGACACTCCTGGTGGCCTGGGTTTTCCTCCTGGACTTAACTTGTGCTTGTTTGGGCCTCCTGGGCAGGAGTGAGGTGTGCCCCGAGTGCCGGAAGCCCAAGCAGGGTTTTAGGGACCGGCCTGCTGTCTCCGTGTTGGCCGCCTCACGAGGCGGTGTGGAGTGCACTGGCCTGGGTGTCCGTGTTCTCATTCCAGCTTCATCCCTGCTGGCCCGCTTCCCTGGCTTCCCTGGCTTCCCTGGCTTCCCTGGCTTCTTAAAGGAAAACCGAGCCAAGTGAAGGTCGCCCTTCACAGCCCAGGGGAGCATCGGGAGCCCCCATCCACCACTGGCCTTTCTGAATCACCCACATGCTGGCCTTAGTTCCCCTTTCCGTTTGTCTTTACGAGTCTGGGTGAGTGAAGGTCCACTGGATTCCAAGTGGGAAGTCAGTTAGGGCTCATTTAAAATTAATTGTCTGGGGCAGGGGTTGATAAACTAAGGCCACCAGAGGCCTTTCGTATGGCACTCAAAAATGGTTTTTACATTTTTAAAAGGTTAAGAAACAAAAAGGAATGTATGACATAGACCTTGTGTGGCTCACAGGGCCTAAAATATTTACTATCTTACCCTTTACAGAAAAAATCTGATGACCCCCCAGTGTAGGGTAATAGGCTGAGGGTTTAATTTTCAGGTGAAAGTAGAAAATAGATTTTTATCAACGAAGAGAATAAAGACTCAGAAGTTAAGTATTCTAATTCTTAAGAGTTACAAAAGGGACAAAGCTTACAAACATAGAGTAGTATTAGAGGGTACACCTGCAAATATAGGCCATTTAAGGAAAGGCCGCCTGCATAAATACACTAGTCTTTAGACTCCTGGGGGCTATTCCTTAGCACTGGCAGGGGCGGCTCGAGTGGAGCATGAGGCTGGTGGCGGCTCGGGGAGAGCTCTGAGCCTGAAGCAGTGGGCTGTTTGGGCCCATGACTCTGGAAGGCTTTTACCAGCTCAGCTTTCAGAAGGCCAGGGAACATCAGTTTTTATTTGAAAGCTTAAATAAGTTCTCAGGAAGAAATGATAGTGTATCCTGTGCGCTGAGACAGGGAATTTTTCTATTTTACCACTTATTAATCGGGCTCTACTGTCATCAGTGAAAATAATATGTTTAATTTTGACATGTTATGAATTGTAATTTAGATTATATTGATATCCATACTTTTTCTCATTTCCTTCACCTGTCCCTTTTTCACCCTCCCTGTTTCTTGCTGCCTCCCCCTCCTTTCTTGCTTCTCTTGACTTTATGAAAAGCAACAGTACGCCCAAGAAGCCTTGGATGGTGAGGGATAGCATGTGACATGTTGGGGGTCCTGGTTATTAGGCTCAGTCTTGCCATTAGCAAGTTGGGTGACCTTGGTCATAGTTCGGCCTCAACCTCTCTGAGCTTCAGCTGCCCCCTTGGTCAGATGGGGATCAGGATACTGATGGCCTGCCCTGTGTCTTTGAAGGAGCAAGAAAGTGGGAATGTACAAAGGCTGATGAGAGGTGGTAGGCAGAGAGCAGGAAGGGCCACGTGAAAGGCTTTTTGAAGCTGCTGGTAATTCGTACCTAACTTAGCTGCCTGGCAGGGTGTGACCCATTCCAGATGTTTCCGTTTTTAAAAATCAAACTAAGAAAGAAGATATCTGATGATGGAGAATGTTGGTCTGATCACAGCATGTGGCAAAAACTGATCAGAAACAAAAGCAGTTCATAAAGATATATGAAATTCTTGCAGCTCGCTCATTCATTACTTGGCCCAAATGACAAGCTGCTGTTATTTATAGCGCTGTCCTGGCAAAGCCTCCTCAGTGAAGAGGTGGCCAACGCGGTGAAAACATAAGAGATTTGGATGTTTCTCATGCACTGGTTCTGAACTGGGGGTGATTTTGCTGCCTGGGTACATTTGGTGAGGTCTAGAGAACTTTTGGGTTGTCACAGCCGAGGAGGTGACGTGGGCATCAAGTGGACAGAGACCAAGGACACTAGTGAACACCATACGTACGGCATCCCGCCAGCCCCCACCACACAGAGGGCCCTACCCAGCACGTCCACAGTGGTGAGGCTGAGACACCCTCCTCCAGCAGGGCGGCAAGGAAGATTTTTGATGGTAGTTCTCGTTTTCCCAGAAAGGTATGAAAAGGCTGCTAGTGTTATGTTTGTACTTTTTAAAGAACCAGCAGTTTCAAAGTTATGCTTTGGTAGAGGCCCACCTAGCCCTTTTACCAGTAACAGTTAATCCTTCCAAAGAAAGGACGCTCTTCTAGGAAATATGGTGCTAATTGCATTTCTCTGCTAATAGCATTTACAGCTTTCCTGGAAAACTATATAGATGGCTAGGCAATAGTTTCATCATCATTTTAGCATTTGGGGGACAAGTCATGGTTTATTTGGTTGATAATGATTGGGGAGGTAGAAACATAACTACCATTTTTCAAGAAACTAAGAAGAAAACAGATTTCAGTTGGGGTGGCAGTGTGTGTTCCGTGAGCCTTGAAGGGTGAGCAGTGTATATCAAAACATTCTAGTAAAGTTCTGCTTACTTTTGTTTGTTTAAGACAGAGGGGAAGGGAGGGAGAAGGGGAGAGAAACATTGATTGGTTGCCTCTCATACATGCCCTATCGGGGACCCAACCTGCAAACCTAGGTGTGTACCTTGACCAGGAATGGAACAAACATTTTGCAGGAAGCCTCCCAACCAACTGAGCCACACTGGTCAAGGCTCTGCCTTATCTTGGTCATATATTTTTTGGCTTTCAAAAAGTTACTGTCAGAATTACCGGACAATTTACTGATGATCTCAGGGAGTAGTGAAGGAATTGATATAAAGTGATATAAAGTCCATCAAGCAGACTCAGAACAGAATTCGTGTCTCCCAAACTTCTATCTTTCTCTTGATTTTTGGAGAGAAATATCAATCTGTTGTTCCACTTAATTAGGCATTGATTGCTTGAGTCTCGTATGTACCCTTACTGGGGGTTGAACCCACAACCCTGGTGTACCTGGATGATGCTCTAACCAACTGAGCTACCTGGTCAGGGCCAAACTGCATTCTTTCAGTGAGTCACATCAGTTGCTTGAAATCAGCCTTCATGCCCAGCCTCCACCTTCTGTCATTTCTCTCTCTCTCGTCTTCCTGTATTTCCACAGGTCCTCTGTGACTTTAGCCCACTATTCTCGTGTGTGATGCATATCTTTTTGTATGTATTCTTGTAAAATGTGTTTGCTGTTCTGTGTCCATATATTTAAATTTCATAAATGATATTACTATACATTTCTTTTTGTATTTTCTTCATTCAGAATAGTTTTAAGATCCATCCATGGCACTGTAGGTACATCTAATCCATTGCTTCTCTCTGCTGCGCAGTAAGACCCAGTGTGCATCCCCCACGTTTTGCCTGCCCACTCTCCCGGTGACTTTCTCCCAGACTGCAGTACGCACAACTGCTTGCATACTCTGCACAAGGCTGCACCAGGCTGCCCTCCCACCAGCAACACACACAGCCCCTGGCACGACCAGCTTTCTGGCTTTTGCCAGTCTAATATAGGTCTGAAGAGGTATAGTAACTTTAACATGCACTCTTCATTAGTTCTCCTCCCTCTCCACACGTGCGCCCCCAGCTTGCTGCTTGGGATTTCTCTGAGGGCTCTGAGATGGGGTGCAGCCGTCTGTGACTGCCACTCTCCTGTTGCTCTCGAAGACATGCTTGCTGGTCTTTAAAAATTTTTTTGTTCATCATCATTGCTTAACACACCAAGTATGTCAAAAGCAGGTTAGTGAAAAGCCTACAACTTGCAGGGTCCTGAGGACACGGGTCGCTCACTAGGCACTTGTTGACGCCGTTGTAGAGATGTCAGTGGTGCCCAGCGGGCCTTCCCTCTGGGGACTACATGTTGAAAGCTGGAGAGACCTTCCCCATGGGAGACGAGAGAAGCCCAAAGACTGTGGTCAGGGCTCAACAGTGAGGGTCTCAAATGGGCAGTTTCTGTTTAGAGGTCTGGACTGGCCGTAGCCACTTGTGCAGCCCCGCTCAAAGGGGTTAGATACTGGGAGATACCTCCCCACAGGGTATGTGGAGAATTTCCTTTAGGGTTGCAGGGGAAATCCCGTAACTCTTGATTCTGGGACAAAGGTGGGGCCACAGTGACAGCAGCCAGCTCGGATCTGAGCCCCACAGTGACTGTTAGTAACCCGAAGACAAGGCCCCATCACTGGGGGCCTAACAGACGCTGAAGCGTGTGCCTCATCCCACCTGGAACCGTGCCTGTGCTGAGATTTCAGCTCGTCAGATCCAAGGGGACTCAGGTGTAGTACCTTGTGTCAGAAACAGCAGAAACGGAACCCAGAAAGAACGGATTTCTGCAGCCCGTACTCAACAGGAGGGTCGGGAAACTGCGCGGACCTGCAGGTGTGCCTCCAGGCAGCGCCCAGCCCAGTTCCACCTGCGACGTGGCTTCGGCTGTCTGCGCCGAGGGGGAGTGCCAAGGTCTCAGCCTGCGGATACCACATGCATCTGGAAAATCAGTTTCAGGCAAGAGATGTCAGGTTTTGTGCCATTTACCATCAGAACCATCCCTCCAAGCTAAACGGGCTTAGCTGCCAACTAGTGAGGGTGGGACTTGTGAGAATTATGGAACAGTGCCCAGGAGGTAGCAGGCGTGACAAACACTTTTGCTGAGTGAGCTTCCTTTAGAGGCAGAGATGAGTCTTTCTGTGTTCCTTGTTCTATTTCCTGTGGCATTTAAAGCTTCCGTGGGTCAAATACTCTCTCACTTGGATGGATCCAGAAGCTCAGAGACTGGACAGTTAGCAAAAGTTAAATGGTGGGGGACCACTAGGTAGAGAGATGGAGAAGTTCACTGCACACAGCTACACAAATGGCAGCTCAGAAACCACAAGCACAGACTTTGGCGTCAGCCTGGCCAGCATTAGAGGCTCCCAGCTCTGCTACCTGCCTGACCTTGACCAAGTTACTTAACCTCCGGAAGCATCCCCTTTTGTAAGGGGATACAAATATCTAGCCCACGGGGTTTCTGCGAGGATTAAAGGAGATAATGCTTGTCAGGTCCCAGCACATTCTTGACTCATTACAGGACAGGGGCTCAGAAGATGAGCACTCTCACGAAAAACAGAACTCCCTGTAATTTAGGAACCTATCGTCACTTCTGAATACACAGCTGTCACACTGCAGGAGCTTCTGGAAGGAGCAGCAGCAGCATTACATGCTCTCAACCTCCGTCAAGAACACAGTTCACCATTTGGACTACCAACTCCATTTAGAAGAACAAATGAATTCTTACCCCTTAAATAAAATCAGCGGACATGCTTAGCCATGCAGAAATGTTCTGGCAAAGCCATCACAATTTGGCCGGCGCTCCTACACCCTGATGCTGAAGCATACGGAAACCTGCCTCTTCCCACTGACCCGACAACAGCTGAGATTTGGTTTGCCACTAGTTAAGTAGTCGCTTTTATTTTAACACAACAGGAAACCACTTATTTTAGCTGAGATCTATTTCTAATAACCAGGAAAGTACTAAGCCTCCCATTTCTGCATATGCACATTAACTCACAGTGAGTTCTGTGGTCACCGTAGTGCGGGAGTTCTCAGAGTGCAGCCCCCCAACATTAGCACAGCATCACCTGGGAATGCAAATTCTTAGGCCCCACCCCAAACCTACCGAATCAGAACCTCTGGTGGTTCTGCTGGAAACCTACTGAATCAGAACCTCTGGTGGTTCTCGTGGGTGTTGATGGATTCCCGCCCAGGTCCCCTTTGCCACTGCACCCATCTTGTAGCTGTTGTGGGCCAGTGGCTCTTCTGGAGTCAAAGGGGGCCCCCCGGCCAGGCGGGCTATCCTGTTCCTGTGGGCACTATGTCAGACACATCAGTACCCGGCAGTTCATGTTCTGGGGCTGCTCCGTGGATGGGAATGAAGCTGAGGCGGTGAAAACCAGACTCCTGCTCATGACCTTCCCTGGCCCCATCCTGCTTTCCTCTTGCTCCGGCTCGTGCACGAAAACCCCCATCTCAGGCTCCACCCCCAGGGAATGCGATCCAGAGCAGTTCATTTCACAGTCACAACAGATGTACTCTTCCCAGCACATGTCTGTCCACATTTCCCACGATCATTTCACCCAGGGCGATTCTAAAACCAGCATGTCCATGCCTAAGCCCCCCGGAGGCGTGGAGGATGTGGGGGACAAGGCAGCGACCTGCGACTCTCTCGGGATCTGAGCCCGTATGCCCTGTGGCTCGGGGCGCTGAGCTCCTGAGATACGTGACAGGGTCGAGGCAAACGTGGATTCAAATCCTAGCCCTGCGATTTGCAAGTTATGTCGACTTGGGCAACAAACAGACTTCTCTCTCCTTCCTTATCACAAAACAAAGACAACAGTGCCCGAACACTGCCTTGTTATGAGAGTTAAAAGAGATGACATCAACATCATTCAGGGCCTGAGCTTTCTTGTCTTAATAGGCATAGCTACGGAACCTACCTCACAGGGTCTGTGAGGGGATTCTGAGAGAGGACCCAGGTACAGCTCTCAGTGGGACTGGCACAGGTACATGGTGAACGGATGCTAGGTGCCACGTGAAGGAGCAGGCTCAGTAAACGTCCATCCCTCTCCTACCTCTGGCCGGGGGATTTCGGATTCATCTGGAAGCTCCAGAAAGAGTCCATCCCATCTCACCATTCCACCGATAACGGTAACTAACTGGGTGTGGCGCTCTTATCTCTGAGAACTAGTTTTTGTAAGTAAGTTCCCCTACGTTAAAACTCTCTGAATTTCCTTTTTGGTAGACAACAAAGATACTTATAGCTAGAAGGGGCTTAAAGAATTTAGCTAAGGCTTCCTTCAAGTCTTGCTTAAACTTGATCTTGCATTTTTAGCCTTTGGGGCTGCAGCCCCTGGCCAGCCCCAGCCTGCACAGGGCTCACAACTGAGCAAATACTCACTGCAGGAGAAGCGTTCCAATCCCAAATCACAACACACTTTATAAGAAATTGTGACCCTTGGACCAAAAAAAAAAAGTTCCTCTGACAGTTTGAGATATTATTTTCACTATGAAATATTGTTTAAACTTAATGACTTATAATTAGCCAAAGAGTTGAGGAAAACATGTATCCTTTTGCTGCCAGTTAATAATATGTTAGCTTTGAAGAACTGCATCCCATTTAACCAAAGAGAAAGAGTGGAAGTAGCCTGGCCTCAGGCAGGGAGCCACCAGCCCGCCCAGAAAGGTAAGGTCAAATACCCACCCAGGAGAGGTAAGGTCAAATGCCCCTCCCGCTGCGTGGCCAGGAAGCGGTTTGTGTAGAAATGGGCTAGCATTTATTTGGTGACTTCACAGTCGCTGAGCTGTGACAGACCGAACCCCAGTGAACTGTAGCCCTGACAGCAGAGGGTGGGCGCCCCGGAGGCCGAGGTGCCCCTGAGCACCGATGTCCTCCCCTGGGAGTGGGCGAGGAGGCTGCACAGAAGGGCAAACACCCCAGACACGCTCTGAGAGACCCCTCTCTAAGGAAATAAGATGTTACAAGACCATATTTTTCTTTTTATAACATTTTATATAACTCATAAAACAGTGCTTGTATAAAAATTCACACAGAGTTGCTAGAGAGCATACAATTTCCAAAAATGTCCTGGGTTTTTGTTACATTCAGTTTTCTAAGGATGCACTCAAATCAATGGTAAAATGCAGACATTATGTGGTATTTCATTATCTTTGGTAAAACTATGCTCATTATTTTGTCTCCTCACAGTATTAACTCTGATATCCACTTTGTGCAGGGTCTGCTATCACTAGGACGTCAGAAAAAACATTAAGGCTGGATCTACGCAAGGCAAGTGGGCGGCAGCAGCCCCTGGGCCCCCACCCCACTCCACATCATCTACCTACATGGGCAGCGGCAAAGCCCAATGACCCAATCAGGGGTCTTGAAACAGCCCCCTCTCAGTCGGGCAAGAGGCAGACATCTGGGGGAGGAGGTGGAAACAGAGGCCGCCTCTATAGGAATCCGAGTGGCCACACTGTGTAGTCCAGTCGGGCCAGTGACTCTTAACATTTAAAACAGCGAATCCACTTATCACTACGGAGATCCCACTGGCTGGTTGATGGGACAGCCCTCCCTCCAACTTAAAGAAAAGAGGGCGCAGGGCCGACACCAACTGGGAGGGGCAGACGATCCCCCACGACACAAGACGAAACTGTACTCCCTGTGAGACGGTTGCCGTCGCGCCGACACCGCCAGAACAAACTGAAGCAGGATTAGAACACTCGGTACATTCGAGGCTCCCTTCATACATTCTTTTAAAACCTGCAAACACAGAAAACGAGGGACACTAACACCTGTGGTGACATGCTACTTAACGTCAGAATGTGTGTGTGCTAATCCTTTTGTTCTCCAGATACGAGGCCCCCCCCCTCAAAAAATCCAAAAACAAGTAAAAACAAAAGAATTTAGATGGAGAGGGGGAAGGGATTCACCAACAGATTTTATGGAAAACATGAAATTTTGAAAAAAGTAGTTTGTACTTCTATTGCTTTGTGTAAAAAACTGCCCCTGAGCCTACCTGTATGGCTGACTGAGGACGCCATACAGAAAGAGACAGGACCTGCGTGCATCCCCTTGTGGGGTCATCCAGGGGGACAGCAAACAGCTCCCCGAGTGCGTCCACCTCTCTGCACTGAAAGGGAGTCTAAGGTTTGGGGAGAAGAAGCCCTAAGCAGGAAAGGTATTGAGGAAACCACGGAAATGCAGCTTCCAAAAAACAGAACATACTCTAGGTTATGGAGAAACAGCATTCATTCTTAGAACCTAGAACCTGTTGATTTCTTTAATGTGGGTGGGTAAGGTTTTTATAAAAATTATTAATAAATGATTGTGCTTCTGAAGTTGCGGGTCACGTTCCACCCCCTGGAAGCAGAACAATTTCACATGGCTTGGAATCCTCTTGGATGCATCCTCGAGACCAGAACAAACTCCACGGCACACCCTCCAACCAGCAGGACTGGTGGGCGAGGGCCACTGCCATCTTTGGGTAGAGCGTGCGTGTGCGTGTGTGAGCGTGCATGCACGCACGTGTGTGTGTGTGGGGGGGTGGGTAACTAAGGCATTGAGAAAGGCCCAGGTGATGGGGGGAGAGTGAGCCTCCTGGCTGCTGCAGTCCCTTCTTCTTTCCAGGCACAAAGCGGTTGAACTTGGTATTTATGTAGGTCCCCTTCATCTCCCTTCAGTTTTTTAATAAGAAAAGTATGCGCGCATGTGTGGGTAGGTGAGAGTCATTAAATCCCTGCACATTTCTAAATTTCAGAAATTTGAGGCCTGCAGTTGCAACAGAAATAATCTGTAAGTGACATTTAAAAGCGAATTTACTTAAGTTACACCAGCAAGTTTACATTGCTCAGAATCCTGTCATATATATTAAAAAAAAAAAAACAAAGCCTGCTCGGTACAGGCAAAATTATGTCATACAGCCAGCAGAACTGAAGTCCTAATCAGCTGCATAAAGACAATTCACAGATTGTTTCTATTATTTCTGCATTTTAAGGTAGCAAAATATTAAGCCACAAAGGTTTTATGACTACCCTGTGTGACTCACTCATTTTTTCGGGCTTCTGGTATGATGTATTCAGTTTGAGTTAGACTGTTTCCCTTCCCTCCTAGGCATTTGGCCCCCAAAGTCTGATAAATAAAAGTATTGTTTTTAAGGACTTTAACTATTTGAGAAGTTTCCTGGTTAGAACTCTTGGAGAACACACCACTAGCCTGAAGCAGTTTGACCTTCTCAACCAGTGAGAAGAAATGTCTCACCCCAAGGCCAAGGGACCAGCCGGATGGAGGACAGCAGGCTCTTCTAGGGGGTCTGAGGGGAGAGCTCTGAGTGGACCCTGGGAACGGACATGGGTGTCCCACTCAGACAACCGTGTCCTCCCAACAGCAGGCGTCCCCGAGAAGGCCCGAGGGGCTGGGCCCACCCTGAGGACCACGGACACACACTGAGCGGAGGAGCGGACACTGCACTGTGGGGAAGGACACACACACACACACAGCTCCCAGAACCCCGGTTCTGCGCGCGCGCACACACACACACACACACAGAAAGTAAACAGTTCTCGGCGAGTCCAAAGAGACCCATCCTTAAATCAAACAAGAAGCCAATTATTCACACACACTGTTCTCCAAGGAAATGTGTCTACCCCTCCAACCAGCATCCTCATGTGGAGAAAAAAAGAGGCAAGTGGAAGGACACAGCTCACATGACACCGTGAACATGTTTCCATGTCTATCTACATTCATATCATCATCATCATCATCATCATCATCATCATCATCCAGTGTTCTTGTCTACAGAGAGTGAGCCCCACATTCTACTGACCCGGCAATGCCGAACAGGCCAGGCCGTGAGGAAGCCCTGACCTTCGCGCTGTGGCGGAAGGGAAGGAGCACCCCAGGGCAGAGAGGACACCACACTATTCCACCCCATCTACTGCCATCCAGGGGCATCTCGGCTCTTCCGAAACCGGATGTGAAAGGCAGGGTCAGTAGAGTGGGTCTCTGCACCACCTGAAGTTACTATCAGCCATCACACCCAAATGTGGCCATTCTAAAAATTCCATAAATCTGAAACTACCTTGAAAAGAAATCCCAGTAACTGAAGCCACCTAACAGTAGTTCACCTTGAATATTTAAAAGATTCCTTTTAAAGAAGAGCCCAATGATCTTTTAAAAAGGGATTTCCTTTCAACAACAACAACAGCTACAAAAGGAACTGATAAAAATGGAAGATGTAAAATGTGGGCAGAGGAACAAGAGAGTTGCTGAATTTGCATTTCAAATCGAGAAGAAGGGGGGGACAGAGCCAAGGCGAGAGAACCCCTGCTCCTGAGGCCTCTGCTCTCCCAGCCCAGCCACCCCCACACTGGCTGCACCGCCGGGGACTCAGGGCCAAAGTCAGAAGTGGGAGACACCAAACGTAAGGCTTCTTTCTTGTAGTGGGGTGGGTGTGTACATGTGCAAAGTAGTGAGCCCCTTCCCACCGACGTAAGGTGCGAGTCTGTGGGTACCATACACATGCTCCCGAGAAGGCCCAGGCCCTTGGCTACCCGTCACTTCTCCACTTTCTTGGCTTTCTTCAGGATGTCACATTTTTTCCTGTTGGGGCGGCGGCACCGTTCGTCGATGCTGGGGATACATTCGTAGTGCCACACCTCTTCCATCTTCTCCACGGGGTACACGGCCTCCACATAGTGGCGGATGAGCCGGAGCCGTGTGGGGTCCAGCTGCTTCTTGTTGCAGGCCCCAGAGTGGTTGTACTGCAGCCGGAGGTTCTCGGCCGTGAAGAGTTCGGGGAAGAGCCTGACGAGGAGCCGGGCAGCGAAGTTGCCCACCGAGAGGCTCTGCTGCACGATCTCGCGCACCTCCTTGTCCGACAGCAGGTACGGGGAAGGCACCGGGAAGTCGGGCGACGGGACCACCAGCTCGTCCAGAGGGATCTTGCAGAAGTCCTTGCTGCTTCTCTCAGGGGGCAGTGGGGGCCCTTCAAATTCCTCTCGGAACCTCTCGGGGTTGATTGCATAGCTCGCCAGGTCTCTGCACTCGGGGCCTGGCACGTGGACTTTGCGCTGCTGCTGGTAGGAGCGCCTCTGCTCCGTGTCCCGGCGCCGGCAGCGCTCGTCCAGTTTGCCCACAAACTCCAGCGTCCAGACCCGGTCGTTCTTGGCCCGGGGGTAGAGCAGCTGCACATAATGGCGAATGAGCTTGATGCGGGAAGGGTCCAGCTGCTTTTTGCCCAGGGAGCCGCTGCAGTTGTACTGCTTGCGCAGGTTCTCGTGCGTGAAGAGTTCGGGGAAGAGGTGCACCAGCAGGCGTGAGGCAAAGTTGCCGATGGACAGGCTGCTCTCATAGATGCTGCGCAGCTGCTCCTTGCTGAGCAGGCAGTCGGCACCCGGCACCTCGAAGTCAGGCTGAGGGATCTCCAGCTTGTCAAAGTCAATGGGCACCAGCCAGATCTTCTTGGACCGCCGGCCTGGCCGCTCACCCTCGAAGCTGTCCTCCACTTTGACCACTGAGATGTCGTCGGGCAGGCTGGAGGAGTCGTAGCAGTCGTCCCGAGGGGGATCCCCCTCGCTGCCCCCGTCCAGCCCCAGCCCCTCCAGCTCATCGTTGATACGCTGGGCACACTGATGCAGCCAGGCCTCCTCCTCCTGCATGTCGGGGAAGTAGATCTCCGTGTAGTTGCGGATGATCTGCAGCCTCTGCGGGTCCAGCTCCTGCTTGCCGGCGTCCCCATAGCAGCTGTACTGCTCGCCCAGCTTCCGGTGGTCAAAGAGCTCGGGGAAGAGCCGGTGCAGGAGGAAGACCGCGAACTCTCCTGGCGACGAGGCTTCGTCCAGGAACTCGGTGAGGTCCTGTGTGTCCACCACATGGTCGGAGGCTATGGTGCTGCTCCGATCCAGGGACAGGGCCTCCTCCTGGTCTTTGTTGTCCAGGAAGTGGCTGGGGTCCACCTGCTCAGCCTCGAAGAAGCCAGCGACCTGGCTCCCCGGCTGGCTGTCCTCCATTTCCCGCTGGGCCCAGAAGCGGCTGAAGAAGTCGTTCAGCTGGGGCAGGCACTCGGCCTGCCACACGGCCGTGTCCTTCACCGAGGGGTAGTAGACCTCCACATAGTTGCGGATGAGCTGCAGGTGCAGCGACTCCAGCTTCCTCTTGGCTGCAAAGCCGCAGGCACTGCAGCCCCGGGAGAAGTCCACGTCGCTAAAGAGCTCGGGGAAGAGCTGCACCAGCAGGCGACAGGCCAGGTCGCCGCCCGACAGGCTCTGGTCCACGATCTGCTTGAGTTCGGCGGCGGTCAGCTGGTACTCAGGGGGTGGCTGGAACTTGGCCACCATCTCTGTAGGACTCACCTGTTTCTTAATGCGGCTCACCTCCAGGGACAGCAGGTCCACCTTGCTGTGCAGCTGCGACATGTTGGAGGACAGTGTGTTGAGCATGTAGAACATCTTCTGGATTAGAAAGTAGATGTTGGGGTCGCTGTCGGTGGCTGCAGCCGCACCGACACTGTCCCGCTTCTGTGTCTCGTTCAGGAGCCGCAGTGGCGAGGGGCTGTTGCTGGGGTTTGCCTTCTCCAAGAGCTCATATGTGCTGAGCATGTCCCCTGCAGGAGGGTTCTTCTTCTCCATGATCTTGTGCGAGATGCCGTACAGGGGCTTCTTGTAGGAGGGGGCGCTCAGGTCACCGCAGGGCTCCTCCTCGCCCGGCCACACAGAAACCAAGTTCTTGCCCCTGCCAGTCTGCTCCCCATTGCCCTGGCAGGGCGAGCTGTTTTCCCGGTTCCTCATGCCTGCTAGAAGTGCCTGGAAAACAAAAGCTGTGTTAGGGGGGTGTTCTAATTTACCACACTAGACAGAGGTCTGTCACACACACACAGGGACCAAGGTCAATCGCAGGAGCATCTGAAGAAATGCTTTGCCTTGCCCTGGAGTCATCCGGCCTGTCCCAGAATCCCAGCGCAAAAACCTGCTCACGCTTCCTCCACCCTGAGAGACTCAGAGGGGACTGGGGAGGCTTCAGGTTGCTGCAGGGCCCAGGCACTGGGCTTGTTGCTCACAAGGCCTGACAGGAGGTGAGCACAGGGGCTAGCGAGGCCAGGCAGGAACCTGCTCAGGACGGGAGTGAACCCATGGGAACACGAGAAGCTCCTGTGGCAGCTCTGCCACGGACGGGCAGGTCACCTCATCAGCTCAGACTCCAGTGCTCTCAGGCAGGGGTGTTATAATCACTCCTGCCCCCGGCAGCTGTGGCATGTCCTCCAGGCTGCAGCTCTAGGAGAACAGACGTCACCACTCAGGACAGCTGAGATGCATAGCGGTGAGCAGGGACAAAAGGTCCGGACAGTGGCATTGTGCCACCAACTCCACCACGCCTGAAATCATGTCTTGTTTCAGACCAGAAAAGGGCCTGGAATCTCCAGAGCCCGTGCAACTGCGAGACTCCATGAAATGATGGGGCCTCCCAGGTTTCTAAGCCTTGGTCTCCTTGTCAGTGCATCAGCCCTTCCTGACCAGTGTTCCAGGACAGAACTACGCCCCACTGTCCTAAGTCACCCACTGTATGTAATGAACTACCGTGTGCTCATGCATCTAAAAGGGTACTTGCGAGATGGCAGTGTAGGCAGACAAGGCTCTCCTCTTCTCACAACCACAGCAAAATTACAACTAAAATACAAAACCACCATCACTCAGAACTGTCAGAAATTGAGCTGAATGGAAGTCTGACAACAACAGAATTAAAAAACTACATCCTGGACTTCCAGCCAAGATGGAGGTGTAGGTAGACACACTGTGCTTCCTCACACAACCAAAAGAAGGACAATTTAAAAACAAAAAAACAACCAGAACTGCCAGAATATCAAACTGTATGGAAGTGACAACCAAAGAATTAAAGAAGAAACATTCACCCAGACTGGTAGGAGGGGCAGAGATGGGCAGCTGGGCAGAGAGGACTCTCAGCAAGGTGGCAGATAGAGGACTGGGGCGAGTGAGGTGCTGGATTGTGGAATGGGTGTGCAAGGCTGCAGCTGGCCGGCAAGACAGCGGCTGATGGACCAGGTAGTCCCACATTCGAGCACAGATAAACCGGGAGGAAAAACTGGGGAGCAGAACAGACTGAGCCACCCAGGGCCCCAGTGCGGGGAAATAAAGCCTCAAACCTCTGACTGAAAACACCTGTGGGGGTTGAGGCAGCAGCAGGAGAGACTCCCAGCCCCACAGGAGAGTTCACTGGAGAGACCCACAGGGTCCTAGAATATACACAGGCCCATCCACTCGGGAATCAGCACCAGAAGGGCCCACTTTGCTTGTGGGAAGTGCGGGAAGTGATTGAAATCTGGCAGAGAGCCGAGCAAGCACCACTGTTCCTTCTCGGACCCTCCCCCACATACAGTGTCACAACCCAGCAACTGAGTTACCCACCCTGGTGAACACCTAAGGCTCTGCCCCTCATACATAACAGGCGCTTCAAGAAAAAAAAAAAATGGCCCAAATGAAAGAACAGATCAAAGCTCCAGAACAAATACAACTAAGCGACGAAGGGATAGCTGACCTATCAGATGCACAGTTCAAAACATTGGTAATCAGGATGCTCACAGAATTGGTTGAATTTCATCACAAATTAGATGAAAAAACATGAGGGCTATGCTAAGTGAAATGAAGGAAAATGTACAAGGAACCAATAGTGATGGGAAGGAAACTGGGACTCAAAACAATAGAGTGGACCAGAAGGAAGAAAGAATCAACCAAACAGAAAAGAATGGAGAAATAAGAATTCAAAAAAATGAGGAGAAGCTTAGGAACCTCCAGGATATCTTTAAACGTTCCAACATCCAAATTATAGGAGTACCAGAAGGGGAAGAGGAAGAGCAACAAGTGGAAAACTTACTTGAACAATAATAAAGGAGAACTTCCCCAACTCTGGCAAAGGAAATAGACTTCCAGGAAGTCCAGGAAGCTCAGAGAGTCCCAAAGAAGCTGGACCCAAGGAGGAACACACCATAATTATATTAGCCAAGGTAAAAATGAAGGAGAGAATCCTAGAAGCAGCAAAAGATAAGGAGGCAGTTACCTACAAAGGAGTTCCCATCAGACTGTCAGCTGATTTCTCAAAAGAGACCTTGCAGGCAAGAAGGGGCTGAAAAGAAGTATTCCAAGTATTCCAAGTATTCCAAGAAGTATTCCAAGAAGTCATGAAAGGCAAGGACCTACAACCAAGATTGCTCTATCCAAGCTTTCATTTAGAAGGGAAGGGCAGATAAAGTGCTTCTCAGATAAGGTCAAGTTAAAGGAGTTCATCATCACCAAGCCTGTATTATGTGAAATGTTAAAGGGATTTATCTAAGAAAAAGAAAATAATAAAAAATATGAACAGTAAAATGACAGCAAACTCACAATCATGAACAACCACACCTAAAACAAAAACAAAAGCAAACTAAGCAAACAACCAGAACAGGAACAAAACCACAGCAATGGAGATGGCATGGAGTGTTATCAACAGGGGAGTGGGAGGGGAAGAGAGGGGGAAAAGGTACAGAGAATAAGTAGCACAGATGGTAGGTAGAAAACAGACAGGGGGAGGGCAAGAATAGTATGGGAAATGTAAAAGCCAAAGAACTTATATGTATGACACATGGACATGACTAAAGGGGGGAATGTGGGTGGGAGCGGGTGTGCAGGGTGGAGGGGAGAGAAGGGGGGAAATGGTACAACTGTAATAGCATAATCAATAGAATATTAAAAAAAAGAAAAGAAAAAAAAACACCTACATTTATCCAGACTGAGCTGAGCTAGCAAACTCATGCCGTATCTGAGATTCCATCAACCTGGCTATCACTTTGTGACCAGCCTTGCAGATCACCAGATATTCCACCCCACCCAACTTACGGGCCCACCCAACCTTCTTTTCCATATGAATGGCTGGTCTTAGCTCAGGCTTCACAACTTCCCAAAAGTTCTCCAACAGCAACACCTGGCTTTAGTGAGCCCCAGGCCCAGCACTAGCAGCAGCCAGCCCAGATTCACAGCTTGGCTTTGCCTGGGAATCACCAAGCCCAGCACAAGTAGCAGCCAACTCAGTTTGCTTTATAGTTTAGGCAGTGTGACCTGGGCAAAACACCTGTGGGGGCTGACCTTGGCTTACACACCCAGGAAACCCCAGGGCCAGTGCATCCCGTGGGCAGCTATAGGCCACATTGGAGTACCACTACCCTGTCCTTGCGCAGCTGATCCTCCACACAGGGCGGAGATTGGTAGTCAGTGGTCACAGCCAGTCCTCACAGTTAACGGGGCTGGGTATATCCCTCCCATTGACCTGCCAACAGCAACCAAGGCTCAACTACAACAGGAGGGTGTACTGAGCCCACATGAAGGGTGCACCTTGAGTACACAGCTTGGGTGATAGGGGAGGCTGTGCCACTGGACCCTACAGGACACCTAGTACATTAGGCCACACTACCAAGGCACTGAGTCAAAGCAGCTCTACCTAGTACATAGAAACAAACATAGGGAGGCTGCCAAAATGAGGAGACAAACATGACCACAAATGTAAGAACAGATCAAAACTCCAGAAAAAGAACTAAACAAAATGGAGATAAGCAGTCTATCAGATGCAGAGTTCAAACCACTGGTTATAAGGATGCTCAAGGAACTTAGTGAGAACCTCAACAGCATAAAAAACTCCAGTCAGAAACAAAGGAAACACTAATTGAAATAAAGGACAATTGACAGGGAAACAACAGTAGAGCAGATGAAGTTGAGAATCAAATCAATGACTGGGAACATAAGTAAGAAAAAAACTACCAATCTGAAGAAGAAAAAAGAATGTAAAAAAATGAGGATACTATAAGCAGCTTCTGGGACAACTTCAAGAGGTTCAACCTTCCCATCACATGGGTGGCAGAAGAAGAGAGAGAGAAAGAAACTGGAAATCTATTTGAAAAAATAATGAACAAAAACTTCCCTAAGTTGGTGAAAGAAATAGACATGCAAGTCTATTTCTACAGCAATGGAGATCCATGGTGATCCAGGAAGTAGAGTCTCAAACAAGATGGATGCAAAGAGGCCCACTCCAAGACGCATTATATAATAATGCCAAAGGTTAAAGATAAAGAGAGTGTCTTAAATGCAGCAAGGGAAAAGAAATTAGTTACCTACAAAGGAGTTCCCATAAGACTGTCAGCTGATTTCTCAAAAGAAACTTTGCAGACTAGAAGGGACTGGCAAGAAATATTGAAAGTCATGAGAAGCAGGGACCTACAGCCAAGATTGCTCTGCCCAGCAATGCCATCATTTAGAATCGTAGGGCAGGTAAAGAGCTTCCCAGACAAGAAAAAAAACTAAAGGAGTTCATTATCACCAAACTGTTACTACATGGAATGTTAAAGGTACTTAGTTAAGAAAAAGAAGATAAAAACTATGAAGAATAAAATGGCAAAGATACATATGTATCAACAATTGAATCTAAAAAAAAAAATAAGCAAACAAGAACAGACAGAATCATGGACACAGAGTGTTTTAATGGTTGACAGATGGAGGGAGTGTGGGTGGATGGGTGAGGAGGTGAGGGGGTTCAGAAGTACAAGTAGATAGTTACAGAATAGCCACGGGGATGTAAAGTACAGCACAGGAAATGGAGTAGTCAAGAAACTCATACACATGACCCATGGACATGAACAATGGAGTGGGGACTGCCTGAGGGAGTCGGGGATGCTGGGTAGAGGAGGGCAAAGGGGGAAATATCAGGACAACTATAATAGCACAATCAATAAAATGTAATTTAAAAAAATTAAAAAAATAAAAGGGTACTTTCAACATGTCCTCTAGCCTTGCTCAACAGAGGCCTGTGAGAGACTTACGCCCTATCAAAAATGATTTGAGGGACTGGTTCAAATCCCAGGGATGGTACACTCTGCAGGTCCATTGCTGTAGGACTCCCAGCAAAGCCCAAAACACTCTATTGGGACCCCAAAGCTGGACTGCAAACTCCACCACTGGACAGCAGTCATCCTGACCACTGAGAGCCCAGAGTTCTCACTGCTTTCATCAGGAATCTTCCCTATCGACAAGGCCTCGAACATTTTTTAAGAGGCTTATCTACATATGTATGGACAGGTGATTTTCTTTTCTTTTTTTTTTTTTAAGATTTTATTTATTTATTCTTAGAGAGGGAAGGGAGGGAGAAAGAGAGAGAGAGAGAGAGAAACATCAATGTGTGGTTGCTGGGGGTCATGGCCTGCAACCCAGGTATGTACCCTGACTGGGAATCGAACCTGTGACACTTTGGTTCACAGCCCGAGCTCATTCCACTGAGCTATGCCAGCCAGGGCTTGGACAGGTGATTTTCAAGAAAGGTTCAAAGACAAGTCAGTGGAGAAAGGATAATCTTTCCCACAAATGATGCTGGTTCATCCTACCATGTTCCATATGCAAAAATGAATTCAAAATGGATCATGGACCTAAATATAAAATCTAACTTAAAATTCTAATAGAACACTACAAGCCATAAGAGAACAAATTGATATACGGGATTTCATCAAAATCAAAAACTTGTGCTCTTTGACGGACACTGTGAAAAGAATGAAAAGAAGCCCAGATTGGAAGAAAACACTGACAAATCATTTATTTGATAAAGGACTTGAACCTGGAGTACTAAAAGGACTCTCAAACACAGTAATATACAACCCAATCAACTATTTCAACAGCTACTTCAAAGAACATACATAAATGGCCAATAAGCACATTAAAAAATGCTTATTATTAACATGCAAATCAAAACCACAATGAAAAAGACAACACAGAGCACTGGAGACAACGTGAAGCAGCAGCAACTGCAGGCACGGCTGGTGGGGAGAGAAAACGGAATAACCATTTGGAAAACCTTGGTACTTTCCACAAAAGTTAAACATACATGGACCATATGATCCAGGCATTCCATTCCTAGGTATTTATTTACCAAGCAAGATGAAAGCACAAGATCATATAAATACTTCAAAGCAAATGTTCGTGGCAGCCCTATTTGTAAATAGCCCCAAACAGGAAACAACCCAAATTTTCATTAACAAGTCTATAAGCAAACTGTTATATTTGTACAATGGAATACTACTCGGAACAAGACTGTTACACATGGTGGTCACGATCAATCTCAAAGTAATCATGCTACAAGAAGCCAGACAACCAGAAGAGGCCATATTGTATGATTCCATTCACATAAATTTCTAGAAAATGCAGACTTATCTCTAGTGACAGAAAGTAGATTAGTGGGTGTGTGGGGGTGCAGGGAGGATGCAAAGGGGCACAAAACTTTAATGGTAGTTGTGACAGATGTTTATTATCGTGGTGATGGCTTCACTGATACACACGTCAAAACTTACCAAATGGTACACTTTAAGTATGTGCCATTCGTTGTATTTCAGTCCTAACTTTATAAAGCTGTTTTTGACTAATGTTGAATTTGACCCCATGATGTACGGGGATATATTTCTGGAGGTTTGTTTAAGCAGAAGAGCTAACTGGCGAGCTGCGGGTGTCAGGGGAGCATGCAGGGCCACAGCACAAAGCATCGGCTGCCACCAGCATGCGAGTGCCCCAGGAGACTGCGGACAGGAAGTGCCTCCTGGGGATGCTTCCACACCTGGGAAACGTGGTTGGCTCAGCCCGGCCCAGGGCTTCTGAAACTCTAGTTCGAGTCACCTGGGGTCTTAATAGAATGCAGATTCTGATCCCTGGGCCTGCATTTCTAGCAAACTCCTGGCTGTGCTGTGGGTCCTCTCTGAGTGCCAGGGCCTAGAAGACATTGTCTGCTCCCAGTTTTTCTCATCCAGGCAGATTCAATGTCATCTGTAAGCCTTCAGCTAACTAATGCCAGCATAAGCCAGTACACGAGATGTTTTTTCTCTTGTGGGGCAAGGAGACAATCTCAAGAGGCCACATTTACAATGGCAGGTGAGCAACATGGTACCGAGAACAGGTAGGCCCAGGGTGATAACAGACCACGAGGCCACGTAAACATAAAACTTTGATCCTATTAATCAATGTCACCCCAATAAACTAAAAAAAAAAATCAAACTTTGACCTTCTGAACCTCCTATATTTCAAAATTAATCAATTACTTAAGTACTTTCTGGACCCTCTTAGATAACAAAATAATCTGGCTCATGTTCCGGAAAGGTTAATTTTTCTCTTACATCTCTGTTGATAACCATGCAAAAGAAAGGCTACTTTACTCTCCTAGGAACCTGAAGATATAGGAATTCTTCTGTTTTAATTATCCCACGGAGCTGCCCAGTACTTTCTCAGGGTTTGCTTGTCTAAGCTAATGAAGGGTGAGAGGCACCAGGCCCTCCTGTGCCTCACCACTCCCACACTTCCCAAGAGCACAAGACCAGGGATGTGCTGGGTTTGGGGAGCCTGCTCCCCGTCCCAGTCCCTCCTGGGGTCTCCTCACCAAGCCGTCCCCATCCTCATCCCACTGCAGCGTAGTTGGTTACATGGCGGGACCAGATCATTCCTGAGTCTACCCCCAGTGCCTAGCAAAGTGCCTGGGACACAAAAGAGCTCAGTGAATGCTGGCCAACCACATGCGTGGGTGTTTAAAGCAGAGTTGGGGTCTACCACCCAAGGAGCAGTCCCTTAAGCCACTTGCTTCACGAATTATGTGGCTGTAGACAGGTTGAAAGGAGCGGATAAGAGTTCAGCTCAACCACCAGGCTGTCCTCTGTGTGACCTTGGCCACATCACATGACCTTCATGGCTCAGCTTCCTATGTGTGACCCAGGGTTAAGTAAGGGTCCCTGTCTCACAGGGGAATGGGGACTTAGTTAGATAATGTACGGAAAGCAAAGAGCCCGTGTCTGATCACAGCAAGTACTTAATATTTATTATTACAATATGATTAAACAATGTTACTTCCAAGCCAGGGCAGAGGTTATACTGTGAGCCTTTTACAAAACTAGTTGCAACAATTACCGGTACTCTCATCCAGGAAACAAGAGAACTTCCCTGCAGCACCAGGAGCAGGGTAAGCCACTCGGGGAAGGCACATCTCAGAGGCCTGTCTGCCAGGGGGGAGGGCAGGGCGGCTGAGCTGACAGTGGGGTTTTAAGCTCTTCATATGTTTTCTTGTTCCACTCTCTGGCAGAAAGCAAAGGATTAGGAAGAAAAGGAGGAAGGGAGGAAGCCCCCTTCCCCCGGCACACAGACTCGCACATCAGAAATCTGGAAAAAGGGAGGGACAGAGGGGGTTGAAAGTCTTCACTCCTAATGCAGTGCGTTTGGAGCAGTGGGTCGTGAGCCATTTGTAAGTGGGGACGCTGACGTGATGGATCACGGCTAGCATGAGAAGACAGAGGGAGGGCAGGAGGAAGTGTGGAGAAAAAAGGGGCAGGAAGAAAGAAAACAGAAAATACCAGAGTGCACCACACTCAGTAATTAAATTCGGGAAAGTTTTATTCCATGTCCCTTGTGTGCACCTACATAATTACATATAAACCCACACATGAGAGCTGTACTTCTCTCGAAGGTGGGTTTATGGCTCTGGGTCACTGCGGAAAAGCAGCACGGTCCACATAAGTTAAAAGTGCCTTGCTTGCTAATTCCTGCAGACTGGAATTAGCAAGCAAGTTAGACCTTTAGAGACTTATTCACCATTAAATTCTAGTCCACCAAAATAGTTCTGGAGGTCCCAATCATGAGACTGCCATGAGGTTTTACCCACGTGCACAGAAATTGGAGTCTGTAATGCCCATCATCAAAGAAACCATCACTGCATTAGGAGTGACTTTAGAACAGGGGTCATCTTTGCTTGACAAGTGACTTCATTAACACTTTTAAAAAGGTTCTGTGCAGAGAGATCACCAGAAACTCAACCTCCACGCAGCAGGGGTACCTGTTCTAGAGGGAGCTCTGACCTAATTAATCCGCAGCGCAGACAGTGAGCAGAGGGAAAAGTTTCTGCCTGAATTGTCTGAATACCAACAACAAACAGGAGTTGTTGGCGCCCCCACCTCCCCGGAGCAGGCGGGAGGCCAGAGTATGTGGGAACTGGAAATCCCCCCTATAATTCTCAATATTCTGCCTCATTAATAAAAATATTTCCGCTTCTACCAAGCATATGAGAAACACTGCCACCAGCTGAAACATTTTTGGCTAACTTGCTTGAATAAAAAACTCAGAGTCCCAGTAGAGGGCAACATTCCTCACTCCCAGAGACCTCGGATACACAGTTCGCCAGGAAACACAACACAAGCACCAAAGAGGAGGTTAGGTGTCCCCACACGGGTGTCCTGTCAACTCAGCGCTCTAATCTATTCCACACACGCTGACAAGGCGACGATGGGCTGGCTGCGTTTGCGGCTGCTGATAAAATCTCTGCTCCGCTGTCTAGAGTATCAAGAAATCTTTAAATCTGTGCTACTTGGCACTGGGTGTCTGGCTGACACCCTTCGCAGTTCTCCAAGGCTCATCTTCCAACCATATGGGAACTCTGCGGCATCGCTCAGCTCCACAGTACCAGCGTCTGTCCTGGATTGGATCAGGGCATTTCACCCACCACCAGCACCCTCAGACCCAGGAGGGGACGCCCAAATCTCTCAGCTGGAGAATTTAAACAAAAAGAGATTGATGTTGGTTACAAGTGAGGGGCAAGTTTAGGGGAGATTCCACATGTCCGTGCTCAGAATCATCCCAGGGACTGGGTCACCGTGGAGATGCTCCTGCTCCTGGGATTAAACAGCTGTCTCAGGACTCCAAACCCTCTAAGAGCAGTCACTAAACTCGGTTCAACAAATGATGAATTGCTAAATGTTGCCCAGAGAGCCAGCTAATGGGAACACCAGGAAAGCAGCATGCCTTCCTAGAGAGTAGGGGGCTGAGAACTAATGTGGCATCAAGGGGGGACCATGTGACATGCCACCTAGGGGGCTTGCATCACCCCCCCTCCAAAAAACTGAGGCAGAGTGATGCTTACCTTTTTCATTTTCAACAGAACTTTTCTCTCCTTCTTCATATCATCACCACCATAATCATCGATTGATCAGATATGGTTTAGCAATTAGGTATGGAGGAGCTCCCTACCACACAGAACCAGTAAGCAAATATTAATGAGTGCCGGACACAGCCGGCACTGTGCTGGCCACGGGCACACAGGGAACAAGGCAAACGTGACCTCTGCCCTCACGGCTTTTCCCATTCAGATCATCCTCATACTGCCAACAAGCATACAATAAGGATCGAGAATGTGCTATGATGCCTGAAAAAGAATCTGGAGAGAGAAAACAACTATAATGGAAGGGAGGGAAAAAAGAACGGACCACCAAATTTCAGGGCAGGACATCCTTCACAGGCTTGTTCTCACAGCAACTTACAAATGCCCCGCAGCCTTCAGGGCCACCACGGCGTGTAAGGGCACGGCTAGGAACGGAGCGGGCTTGGTAGGGCTGACTCCTGAGCCTCAAGAAAATGGGAATGGCCGTGACACCTATCTGCTGTGGTGGCTGTGCAAACTTACAACTCTCCGGCTGGTGCCATGGTAACCGACACCGAGGAGGTGTTCAGTACATTTGCACCGAATGAACGAGACACCACAGCTGTCCTCTGATTGAAAAACAAACCACAGTGACACTTTAGGATTAAAAACAAACACAGAAACAAAACCCTCCAGGAAAACAAAGCTAACGTCTGCCTGGCACACAGCTCTTGATATCCCCCCGCTTCCATGAGCAAAAAGATGATTACCAATAAAAACGTTGGCTACTCACCTTCCACATCTGCTGTGTTTGGCTATGAAGCCTTTTCCAGTGGAGATGCCAAGTAAGTCTTTACATAGCCTTTTGTTAAAATTTTTGAGGGAGATTTTATTTTTCTTCTTAGTATTGTATGAAATGTCACTCATAAACAAGTCATCATCCCTGATAGAGTCTGCATGGGACATACTTTTGGCACCGGAGATACCACTCAAATGGTACCTCCCCGGCCCTCCTCCTCTTCCTTTGGGTTTGGGGGAAGAAGATGGAAGGTGGTCTATGCTCCGACTTGAATGGTGTTCTGAATCAAGGGTGCTAAGGCCTGGGGTGCCCTAGAGCACACCAGATGGCTTCCCTTGGAGGGAGGCAGCTGAATACTGACCACAAGAGGTGGAGCTGGATATAAGTAAACATTACTGAAGGCTGACCTGGGTCACACACACCCTGTGCTGGGTTGCTTGCACGGGTATCTCAACGATCTACACAGAAAACTAACAGCCCTGGCTGGCGTAGCTCAGTGGATTGAGCGCGGGCTGTGAACCAAAGTGTCGCAGGTTCAATTCCCAGTCAGGGCACATGCCTGGGTTGCAGGCCATGACCCCCAGCAACCGCACATTGATGTTTCTCTCTCTCTCTCTTTCTCCCTCCCTTCCCTCTCTAAAAATAAATAAATAAAATCTTAAAAAAAAAAAAAAAGAAAACTAATGAGTGAGCAGAGTCATCCCTCATCACCGTAGAGGAACCTGAATCTAGGGCGTCACTCACTGGCAAAGGCCCCACGATGAACTGCCCCTTATCTGACTCCAGAATCTTGACTCCTTCTGGTATTTACTGTTTCTATGGGTTGGATCGGAGAAGGTGGGGCTCAGTTCCCCAGACGGTGAGCAGGGAGCAGAGTGTCCCCATCACTTCACACCAGGAACAAGGCAGACCCACTGGCCTCCTGGAACCTTATTTTAACTTACATGCCTGAGTTTGATCATCTGTCTGGTGAAGATATTAATCCTTTCATCATTGATTTGTTATATGGATAAATAAAATAAGGAACGGTGGTATTTGCTGAGTAGGTACACAGTAACAGGGTTTTGTTTTTGTTTTTGTTTTTTTTTTTAATTTAACCCACCCCTAGTTGGTGGCTCAGTGGATTGAGCATCAGCCTGTGAAGCAAAGGGTCACCAGTTCGATTCCCAGTCATAGCACAAGACTGGTTGCGGGCCAGGACCCCAGTAGGGGGTGAGTGAGAGGCAACTGAACATTGATGTTTCTCTCTTTCCCTTTCCTCTCGAAAAAATAAATAAGATCCTTTTAAAAAATTAAATTAAATCTTTACTATATTTTTTCCCATTATATTCCCCTCCCCTAGTAATCACCACACTGTTGTCCATGTCCATGAGTCTTTTTTCCTTTTTGCTCAGTCCCTCCACCCCGACTTCCTCTCCCCTTAGCTGTCATCCTGCTCTCCATCTATGAGTCTCTCCACTTTCCTTGTCAGTTCAGTTGTTCATTAGATTCCACATATGAGTGAAATCATACACTATTTGTCTTTCTCTGAATGGCTTATTTCACTTAGCATAATGTTCTCCAATGTAGTTTTTTTTAACCTTTAATTTTTTTTAAGATTTTATTCATTTTTTAGAGAGAAAGGAAGGGAGGGAGAAAGAAATTCAGAGAAACCTACAGAAACAAGTATAAAGGACACATGGACAAAAACTAGGGGTGGGTAGAAATGGAAGGGAGGTGGGGAGGGCTGGGTAGGCGGGCCGGGATGGGAGTAAAAAATAGAAAATTGTACTTGAACAATAATTAAAATAAAATTTAAGAAAATTCAGAGAAACCTTGATGTGCAAGAGAAACGTCAATCAGTTGTCTCTTGTGTGCCCCTAACCAGGGACCTGACCCATGACCCAGGCATGTGCCCTGACTGGCAATCGTACTGGTGATCTTTTGGTTCACAAGCAGACACTCAACCCATTGAGCCACATCAGCCAGGGCTTTCTTGGACTTTAAAAAAAATCTTTAATGAATCTATTGGGCTGACATTGTTAATAAAATTATATAGGTTTCAGGTGTACAATTCCATAACACATCATCTGTATATTGTATTGTGTTCACCACACCAAGTCAAGTGTCCTCCTTCCACCATTTATGCCCCCCGGTACCCCCTCTCACCCCCAACCCCAAAACTGTTAAAGCACTTCCCTTCTACCTTTTTCATTATTGCTTGTTTCTGCCCCCTGGCTCCTCTGGTCCCACCCTATGATGAAAGTGCTTAAAGCTGCACGTACTCACCTCCACCTCCACCCCCCACCACATATATAAGAAGGAGCAGAGAAAATTCAGGGGGAGAAGGATAAAGGACTATTCACTCTGAATTAGAACCAGTACCATCTTGAAAAATGAACATATACTATATTTCATAAAACTGATGGATTGTTCTGAAGTTCCCAGGGTTCTGAGGCTACTGGTTTACTGATAAATCAACATACCCAAGCTTTAGAAGGAAATATTGCCTTGAAAGCACATGTCACCTTTCTACAAGGAGCTCAAGAATTTCCAAAGGTTTTATTTACATTCTTTTTATAGAACAGGAAGGTGTGCAGAAATACCAACCTCACTTAATATACACTAAGGAAAATGAACAAAGCTAATAAAACACCCAAAATAAAATCCAGGACTAAACCTCTCATTTCCTTGCCAAAATATAATGAATGGGTCAGAATTTCAGCAAATCCACTGAAAAGCAAACATATGTGACCAATTAAATACGTAAACTGGACCAGTCATATTAGAAATATTCAAGTATATTTTGGTTCCCCTTTCTCTGAACGAGCTAGAAATCCTGGCTGATGCCTGAAGCTCTGGCCTGACAAAGCCGGCTGCCTCACTAGAGGGTCAGGAGCATTTGAAACCCATCATTCGAAACCCATCGCATCGTTCAGGTGACGTGCGGGCGACCCCTCCCCCAGAAGCCTCGCTGGGGTTCTAACCCAGTGCCGGATCTTTTCTGACATGCTTCAAATACTGAAGGACTCAACTAAAACACACATCATGAGAACCTTCTCTTTACCTTTCTGCTCCAAGAATATGAAGATGCTCCCTTCTCTGTGAGGCCATGACAACAAAATTGCACTGAATGGAGGGATAAAGCGTCACACCGTTTGCAGGAGGGAGGCAGTAGGACCACCTGGGTCTGTCCACAAAGGCCACAACCTGGGATTCATTTGGTCAGAATTCCTTCTCCGTGTGAAGGTTGTCATTTCTTACTGCGGAGGATTGCTCATAAAAGTGGCCGCAACAGTTCCCCCACCCTGGGGGAAAGCTTCTTTGCAATGGGACCTCGTGCTCCTACCGTCAGGGGGGAGCCTACTTTCCCATCCTGTTTGTCTACGCTTGGCCGCACGACTTGCTTTGACCAGCAGGACATCAGCAAATGTGACGCAGGTAGAGGCCTGAAGAGTCTGCCCTCTGGAGCTTGTCCGGTCTGACTCCCAGGAACTGTTCTGTGTCCTGGGAACAAGCCTGGACTGGTGTCCCGGGGGTTGAGAGAGTGCCCAGGGGAAGCTGCCGTCATCCCCACCAGCCCAGGGCAGGTCCCGGACCACCTCACCCCTCCCACATCAGGCCGAACCAGAGGAACCTCCAGTGACCCACATGATTTTGAAGAAAATTGTGGCTGTTTCAAGTTGGGTTTTTTTGTGGGGGGAAGGGGCGGTTGTTACACAGCAAAAGTGAATCCACATATTCAACTCTGTGTCCCACTTCTTGAACTCTGGCTTTGCTCACAAATGTGAAGGATTTTGTAGCACTGATCACAAGCCGATGACAAACAGAAGAAAGTGTTTTCCAGAAGTTCCTTTGGGAACTTAACAGTGCTTCTCAAACTCCTCAGCACTCTCAGAATCACCTCTAGGAACGCAGCCCACAGAAACGCTCATGGAGGGGCACGAGGTACGTGTACACAGAGGGTCTTGTGGCACTATTTGTAATAGTACAAAAGCACAGAACACCTGAATACCAATCATTATGGAAAAGGATAAGTTATACCTTAAAGTGAAACATAAAAAAGCAGACTTCCGGCCAAGATGGAGGCGTAGGTAGACACACTGTGCCTCCTCACACAACCAAAAGAAGGACAACAACAATTTAAAAACAAAAAACCACCAGAACTACCAGAAAATCAAACTGTATGGAAGTCTGACAACCAAGGGGTTAAAGAAGAAACATTCATCCAGACTGGTAGGAGGGGGTGGAGATGGGCAGCTGGGTGGAGAGGACTCGAGGCAAGGCAGCGGGTGGTGGACCCCGAGAGGTGGTGATTGCAGACTGGGCGGTTCCACATTTGAGCACAGCTAAACTCGGAGGAACAACTGGGGAGCGGAACAGACTGAGCCACCCAGGGCCCCAGTGCGGGGAAATAAAGCCTCAAACCTCTGACTGAAAACACCTGTGGGGGTTGAGGCAGCAGCAGGAGAGACTCCCAGCCCCACAGGAGAGTTCACTGGAGAGACCCACAGGGTCCTAGAATATACACAGGCCCATCCACTCGGGAATCAGCACCAGAAGGGCCCACTTTGCTTGTGGGAAGTGCGGGAAGTGATTGAAATCCGGCAGAGAGCCGAGCAAGCACCATTGTTCCTTCTCGGACCTGCCCCCACATACAGTGTCACAACCCAGCAACTGAGTTACCCGCCCTGGTGAACACCTAAGGCTCTGCCCCTCATGCATAACAGGTGCATCAGGAAAGAAAATGGCCCAAATGAAAGAACAGATCAAAGCTCCAGAACAAATACAACTAAGCGACGAAGAGATAGCCAACCTATCAGATGCACAGTTCAAAACATTGGTAATCAGGATGCTCACAGAATTGGTTGAATTTCGTCACAAATTAGATGAAAAAAAATGAGGGCTATGCTAAGTGAAATGAAGGAAAATGTACAAGGAACCAATAGTGATGGGAAGGAAACTGGGACTCAAATCAATGGTGTGCACCAGAAGGAAGAAACATCCCATCAGAAAAGAATGAAGAAACATGAATTAAAAACAATGAGGAGAGTCTTCCAGCCAAGACGGAGGCGTAGGTAGACACACTGTGCCTCCTCGCACAACCAAAAGAAGGTCAGCAACAATTTAGAAACAAGGTAACAACAAGATCTGACAGAAAATTGAACTGTATGGAAATCGGACAACCAAGGAGTTAAAATATACACATTCATGCAGACCGGTAGGAGGGGTGGAGATGGGCAGCCAGGTGGAGAGGGGTCTCGACACAAAAAGCAGTGGCACCAGACGCCTAACGCATCCCAGGCGCACAGGCGGCTGGCAGACCCAGCGAGGCAGCGACTGTGAAACGAGACAATGCTCACAAGGCACCTGGCGGCCCAGGCCACGTTCATGTGCAGATAAACCAGGCAAAATTGGGCAGTGAGACAGACTGTGCAACCCAGGGTCCCAGCGCCAGTAAATAGAGCCTCGGGACACTGGTTGAAAACACCTCTGGGGGTTGAGGGGCAGAGAGACTCCCAGACTCACAGGAGAGTGCACTGGAAAGACCCACCAGGTCCTAGAACATGCACAAGCCCACCCACACGGGAATCAGCACCAGAAAGGCCGTTTGCTTGGGAGAAGCGGTGGAAGGGACTGAAATCTGACAGAGAGAGGAGCAAGCACCATTGTTTCCTCTTGGATCCCACCCCCACATACAATGTTACCACCCATGCGACTAGGTTGCCCCGCCCTGGAGGATACCTAAGGCTCGGTCCCTTACTACGCATCAGGCGCAACCAGACCCCCACCCAAAAAATGGCTCAAATGGAAATACAAATCAAAGCCCCAGAGTTAATACTTTTAAGCGACCAAGAGATACCAGCCTATCAGATGCACCGTTCAAAGCACTGGTGATCAGGATACTCACAGAATTGGTTGAATTTCATCACAAATTAGATGAACAAATGGAGGCTATGATAAGAGAAATGAAGGAAAATGCACAGGGAACCAATAGTGATGGGAAGGAAACTGGGACTAAAAACAATAGAGTGAACCAGAAGGAAGAAAGAATCAACCAAACAGAAAAGAATGGAGAAATAAGAATTCAAAAAAATGAGGAGAAGCTTAGGAACCTCCAGGACATCTTTAAACGTTCCAACATCCGAATTATAGGGGTACCAGAAGGGGAAGAGGAAGAGCAACAAGTGGAAAACTTATTTGAACAATAATAAAGGATAACTTCCCCAATCTGGCAAAGGAAATAGACTTCCAGGAAATCCAGGAAGCTCAGGGAGTCCCAAAGAAGCTGGACCCAAGGAGGAACACACCAAGGCACATCATAATTACATTAGCCAAGGTAAAAATGAAGGGGAGAATCCTAGAAGCAGCAAGAGATAAGGAGGCAGTTACCTACAAAGGAGTTCCCATCAGACTGTCAGCTGATTTCTCAAAAGAGACCTTGCAGGCAAGAAGGGGCTAGAAAGAAGTATTCCAAGTATTCCAAGAAGTATTCCAAGAAGTCATGAAAGGCAAGGACCTACATCCAAGATTGCTCTATCCAGGAAAGCTTTCATTTAGAATGGAAGGGCAGATAAAGTCCTTCTCAGGTAAGCGCTAGTTAAAGGAGTTCATCACTCACCAACCCCTTACTTTATGAAATGTTAAAGGGACTTATCTAAGAAAAAGAAGATAAAAAACATGTACAGTAAAATGACAGCAAACTCACAATTATGAACAACCACACCTAAAACAAAAGCAAACTAAGCAAACAAGTAGAACAGGAATAGAACCACAAAAATGGAGATCACATGGAGGGTTAGCAACAGGGGAGTGGGAGGGGAAGAGAGGGGGGAAAGGTACAGAGAATAAGTAGCATAGATGGTAGGTAGAAAATAGACAGGGGCAGGGTAAGAACAGTATGGGAAATGTAGAAGCCAAAGAACTTATATGTACGACCCATGGACATGAACTATAGGAGAGGAATGTGGGTGGGAGGTGTGTGCAAGGGTGGAGGGGAGTGAAGGGGGGAAAATGGGGCAACTGTAATAGCATAATCAATGAAATATATTTTTTAAAAAATAGTGTCACAGGTTCGATTCCCAGTCAGGGTACATGCCTGGGTTGCAGGCCATGACCCCCAGCAACCGCACATTGATGTTTCTCTCTCTCTCTCTCTCTCTCTCTCTCTCTCTCTCTCTCTCTCTCCCTTCCCTCTCTAAAAATAAATAAAGAAAATCTTTAAAAAACTTTTAAAAAATAATAAAAAGCAAATGGTTAAATGTTTTTTAAAGAACCTATTCTACTAACCACCCTGTACCTTTCATTTGCCACAACAAACCTCTCAGCAGACAGAAATCTGAGACTTAACCTGCGGCCACTACTCACTGCACTGGACACTGTCGTTCACACGGGACAACGCCCCAGGACCAGAGGTGTACAGCCAGGGAACGGGTGGCACGTTTCTGATCAGTCCTCAGAGATGTAATACAAAGAACTCTACTTTTTTTTCCGGGCTTTATAGATTTTAAAAAATGTACTGCCTATAATGATCAAAAAGTGAAAGGAACACAAATGTCCGTCAACTAATGAGTGGATAAACCAAATCTGGTATATTCATACAATGGAATATTATTCGGCCACAAAAAGGAATGAAGTACTAATATGTGCTCTAGCATGGATGAACCTTATAAACATTTGCTAAGTACAAGAAACCAGACACAAAAGGTCACATATTCTATAATTCCAATTGTAACGAATGTTGATAAGAGACAAATCCAAGGAGATGAAAAATAGGTCAGTGTTGTTAGGAGCAGGAGGAGGGATGAATGGGGAGTGATTGCTAATGGGTACAGGACTTCCCTGTGGGGTGATGAAACTGCTCTAAAATTAACTATGGTGGTGGTTGCTCAATTCTGTGAACAACCACCATCATACGAAAAACCACTGGACAGTACAAGTTGAAATGGTAGATTGTACAGTATGTGAATCATATGTCAATACAGCGGTTTGAGGGAGAGCGCCTAGACAGATAGACAATCGATCCATGTTCCATGATGTGGAACGCAGGTCAGCCGTCATTATAATGTAATGTGAACATGCATATTTAAATCCTGGTGAAAATCTTAACCACATCATTTTTCCACTTAAAGGATCCTTTTACTTACTGAAGACTCAGTCTGTAAAATCTGTAAATCCCCAATTTATTGTGGATCTGCCCTAGACTCTAACAGAGGAGAATTAAAGCAAACCAGCAATGACCCAGAGTCCCGGGCTGATACTCCATGGTGTTCTGGCTAATGATGACGAGCCTTGAAAAGGGGGCCTCTTTTGGACAGACGTGCAGAAGCTGAAATAACTATCTGGGTCCCCCAAAGACAGTGTGTGTATGTGTGTAGGGGGGTGGGTTGGGTTGGAGAGTTTGGGAAAATGTCCTAAGAGTTTGAGGTGTAATCTGCTGGTCCACGGGGAGGCTGGCGGACGAGACATCCCGGCCGGGCCCCTCCTCGTCTCCCAGTGCTGCCTCTCCCTGCGGCCTTCACTCCTCTACGTACACGTCGTACTTGCATCTGGACTACAGGCTGCTAGACGGGGCCACTAGATAGGCTCCATTTTCTCTCTCAGAATTTAGCAAAGTTCAATATAACCAGCAAGTGACTGACAAATAAAGCAAGTTTGCCCTGGCTGGAGTAGCTCCTTGGATTGAGTGCAGGCCCATGAACCAAAAGGTCACTGGTTCAATTCCTGGTCAGGGCACATGCCTGGGTTGCAGGCCAGGTCCCCTTTTTGCACGGCAACTGATCAATGTATCACTCGCACATCTATGTTTCTTTCCATCTCTTTCTCATTCCCTTCCTCCTCTCTAAAAGTAAATAAATAAAATCTTAAAAAAGAAATAAAGCAAGTTCATAAATGAGGTAACTTCAGAATAAGAGGTATGATATAGAATTCTCCACTTTACAAAAAGATTCACTGAAAAGTTTCTTTAGGTAACAAACTCCCCTGACAGACATAAAAGATGGTTTTGATTTAGGAAAAGACCTGCTAGCCCTCGGCCCTTTTAGAGGAATCTGTGTTAAGGGTGTACTATGTAGAATGTAGGCTTGCAATCAATAAGTTCTTGCCTTCACAAGCAGATGCTTGTGAAGACTCCCTTCCCCACTACTGAACCCAGAAACAGACAAGATTCCAGTTAAGGACACTTTCTAGACACTTCAGTCAGAGATGGGGCAGCTGAAATGAAAGCCTTCTCACACTCAGGGGCTTAGGAGTTGCCCAGATCCCATGAGTAGGGGCTGTGTCCCATCAGAGGGTTAGAGCCCAAGCAGACACGGAAGGGGCCGGGTCCTCACCTCGGGAATCAGCCGCCGCCTCTTCACGCTGGAGACAGGGTCTGGCTGGCCCTCGCTGCCCGGCTGCTTCCGCTTGCTGGAGTCCTGCAGGGCGGTGAAGACGCTGTCCAGAGGGTGCTTCTCCAAAGACCTGGAATTCACTGAGCAGTCCAGGGCAGCATCTTCAGCCTCTGTCTCCACTTTCACAGTGTTATTTTTTAGAACTGTGGCAGAGAAGAGACAGGGCTCAGCGGGAGAGACCACTGGGCTGCTCAGAGGCCAGCAGGGTCCCCGAGTGACAGGCTGTTTGCGGCCCGCCCTCTGACACTGTGCTCAGACAGTCAAGTCTAGCCAGAGTGAGGCAGCACCTTCCGACCCTGCCATTTTCATCTCGCCGCACTAGTGCTATCCAATAAAACCATGTTCCAAGACTGTTTTATTCAAACTCGTTTTAAAGTCTTTTTGAGGGGCTAGGGGGAGAGGAGATGCAGGGAGACAAATACTATATTTTCAACATACTTTTTAAGAAAGTAGCTCTTGAAAGGCATATAAGATAAGGTGCATGGGGGAGGGGGAGGGGAATCAGTGGTGGGAGACTTTTCAATTTGTATCTTTTTATACATCAATATGTCTGTACCGTGTGAATATATGACCCAATAAAACATTAAAGATAATTTTTAATAAGGGATTTTACCTTCTTCTACATCTTCATTGAATTCAGTTGAGTTCATCTTCTAGTCCCACTACATGAAAAGACAAAGACAAAGTCCTGATTTACTGCTTGATTAATTTCTTACCTTTCCCTTCCCGTGAAAAACTCTCTCCCCTCCCAACCCTGAAGGCTCCATGGAGTAGAAAGTAGAGTCCACCCTGCTCTGCAGCATTATGGAAAATCACATCTTATTCTCATTTGCAGTCGCTCAAAGCAGCCAGGCCTGCTGGGAGCACTTCTCCAAGGCTTTATGTGGGCAGAACGTGTCTCACAGCATTGACCAAGGGCACTTACATAGCTGGGGGGACATTATTCACGGAAATCAAGTCTTTTCATGAACTCCGGTTTCAGCAAGCTGTTAGTCCCTGCTTTACACATTCCAGCCACAACAATGAAAAGGCTGACCAAGGATGCAAGCTATGGGCGCTGTGGACCCGAGCTGAGGTCTTAGAACTCCAGACGGTCCAAAGAGACCAGTGCTGCCCACGGGCGCAGCCCCCAGTCACACAGCTACTGAGGACAGGAGGCATGGCTGGTCCCAATGGAAACACGCATTCTGGATTCCTGAGACTTAGCACAGCAAAAAAGAATGTAAACTATCTCATCAATAATTTCTTATACTGGTTGCATGTTGAAATGATAATATTTTGGGTTGGGCTAACTAAAATATTTTGTTAAAAACAATCTCACCTTTTTGTAATGTGGCTACTAGAAAACTTAAAATGACCCGTGTGGCTTGCGTTACATTTTTATTGGATGGCGCTGGTCCTTCAAAAACAACTTTCTCTTTCAGAGAAAAAGGCACTGTGGGGTTTTAAAGCTCCCAAGCGCCGCACAATCTGGTTCAAGCCCTTCCTTTTTATTGATGAGGGAATGAGACGGGTTCGGGGAAGGTGCGCTGTCCAGGTCTCAGGGTCCGGGGCAGAGCTGCCCCCGACTCCCACGGCCCCAGCTGGAATGGAACAGGCGCCATGACTGACAGCACCAGTAAGTCTCTGGGATTCTTTCCCCCCAGTTACTTAACAGCTTGTCCGTACAAACTACAAGGTATTAACGAGGTAGTGGGAAGAAACACAAGTGACAGCCTCCACTGCTGACCCTGAGGGGTGTGGTTCCCACAGCTGATCACACAGACTGCAAGTATCACTGGTACTTTGGTTAAGGATCAGAAGAGAGCAGGACTAAGAAGCATCTACTAAGAAATTTCTATTGCCTGTAGCAGTAAACCATGTTCGTTCCAGGTTTCAGGGTCAGAAGTTAGAACTCTGGATCCCCAAGCTGCATCCCCAATTTTTCCCTGTTCCTTCCACTCAAATAACAAGGCAGTGCTAACAGCAGAACTTATCATCCCCGGACCGTTTCAGCCACGAAGATGCCAGTTTTAGGAAGACCAAACCCTTATGTCAGGTTTCTCAACCTCAGTGCTATTGACCTTCGGGCCAGGTAGTCCTCTGTTGTGGGTCCCTGTCCTGTGTGTTTAGCAGCATCCTGCTACTTGATGCATGGGGCCATTGGTACCCCACTCCCACCCCCAGTCATAAGAATTTAAAATGTTTCTAGAAAAAAAGAAAGAAATTTCTAGCCCTGGCCAGGTAGCTCAATTGGTTAGAGCATCATCCTGATACACCAAGGTTGCAGGTCCCATCCCCAGTCAAGGCACACACAGGAATCAACCAATGAATGCACAGTAAGTGGAACAACACATCAACGTTTCTCTCTCTTTCTCTCCTCCCCTCTCCCCCTCCCGTCCTCTCTCTATCTTAAGAAAATAAATACATACATACATAAATTTTGTTCAAAAAAGAAATTTCAATACGGAAGAGGGATGCCATCTACAGAGTTCAGTAAACTGTTCGCGGAGTAGCCTCGAACTGGTCTGTGGTCCGCTTGCGCCAGCGAGCACAGGGACGCTGGGGACGGGGCAAGACAGAGAGAGTGCACACAGGTGGCCCAGGCACGGAGTAACTTCAGAACGCACTCACAGCAGCAGCACTTACACAGGCCTTACGGCGTGACACACGGTTCCCCGCGTGTCCCGTTAACTTTGGCACAGGTACAATTTCTCTCATCCCTGTGTCACTAATTTTCAGAGGAATGAATAAGAAAATGTAAGACTTATTTGAGACCAAAATTAGCACTAAAAATAATTCCTACTTAGTAAACGACCTCCTACCCAGAAAAGGTAACACGGAAGGTGATGCTGAGGGAAGATAAACAGGTGAGTGTCCGCAGTCCGAGAGCCGTCTTACCAGAGGCGAGTTCTAGCAAATGCAGCTTCCACTGTGTCCCGGGCAAAGAAACCTCACGTTTGATGACATCCCCGATCTGGGTGTCTCTGGGGGATTGGGGTGGGGGGCACAGGTAGGTAGGTGGGACTTTCTCATTTACAGGTCAAGCCCACGACTGCATTTCAGAAGGTGGGGGGATGACCGACCTTTGCCAGAAATTCAGGTGTCCTGATTCCCAGCCCAGTCAGGGACCTCTCAAGCAGAGGCACTTCAGGCCTCACCCGAAGGCCCAAGTGTGGCAACTCCCCTTGGAAACCTGCCACAGGGTCACATGACCCTACCCCTCAGATCCAGGGCAGAGGTGAGAGCAGCAGCGTGAGAAGACAGCTGGTGGAGACAGTGGTGCAGTGCACGAAACAGCACATTCTGGAGAGAAAAGGTGGGAAGGGGAAGAGGTGGAGGATGATTTATTTGGGGGGGAAATGGGTCATAGTGAAAGAAAACCACAAAGACTCTGGCTAAGTAGAAAAGCATTATAAAAAAGTGAATCCAAGAAGAAAATAAACTAGGAGTTGATGCAAAAACAGGAGAGAGAACCACAAGTGCTGAGCAAAGACGGTGTGGTCATCTAACATTACATCCGCCCAGGAGGCAGACAGCGTGGGGCTGCAGTCCGGGGCCAGGCGTGGTCGCTGCCTGGGTGTGACGCAGTGAGCAGGAAGGGTATTTTCTGAACCACATGTGACACGACGGCAAGCGACTCAGCACCAGAATTCTGAGCTCCTATGGTTGTTGTATCAGAAAATCCCGGAGGAGCACACATCGGGGCCACCTGTGGTGCGAGGAGAAGCAGGAGGAGCTGGGAAGGCTCTCAGGAGGAGTGGGGCGGGGTGGGGGCAGCTTTACAGGCCTCAGGGTGCCCAGGGTGCATCTGCCTGAGAAAACATTCCTGTGTTCATTTATAGACCAGCGACAGATGTTAGACCAGCCCAGGAGTGACCCAGAACACAGAACGGTGGGCCGCTTCCCTCCCAGCCAGTCAAGAAGCCGTGCTCTTTGGGAAACTGGGGAATTTCCTATTTGCAAGGCCTGGAAAACCCACGACTACTCCGTGGGGCCTGAGTGGGGGAGGGACCCCACTAACATCTGCAGCCCCGGAGCGGACACCACTGGCCGCTTAGCCTGCGCCTCCAGCTCACCCTGCACTGTTTTAATCCCAGTTCTACCAACAAGGAAACTGAGCACATATACCTTAAATATACACAATGTTTACATGTCCTTGAAGCTGGAAAATATTACATTTTGACTAAGGAAATAAAATATTTGAATATTGGAAGGGGAGACAGAGGGCAGGTCACTTGCCAGGGTCACACAGCTGTAAGAGGGAGGACTAGGGCTGAAACCGAGTCTGCGAACCCCTCCCACCAGCCACCAGGAGAGCAATACTAACAGAATCCTCCATCTTCCGTTGAGGTTCTTCAGCCTTGGAGTTCTCATTCCAACAGCAGCTGGAGCATCCAAATCTCCTTTTATCTCCATGGAGCTACCTGGAAAACCAGTGTGCCCCGTGCTTATAAATAGATTCCAGCCCAGAGTACAGAAGTTTCTACCAGAGGGATGTGTGGGTCCCTTCCAGGCATCCTGAGCCAGCGCAGCGACAGCTCACCAACCACGTCAGGGCTGAGTGGGAAGGGGACCCACGTGCTGCCTGCTATCTCCACTTCCTGGTGATCTGCACCCTGAAGGTCGCAGGGTTGCTTCTCCTGGGTGGATACCGAGGATCCGGATGCCAAGCATGCCTCAGAAATTCCTTCCGCTACTTAACTACAGGTTACGTGGGAGCCTCCAGCCAGCACAGCCCCCGCCTTCCCAGGACCGGAGCACTGCAATCCCCCTGCCTGCCGGGCCTCCTAGAATTCCCCATTCTAACATTCTCTCCTTTGCCAAACCTTCCTCCTCTCGCCACGCATCTCAGACTGAGACAACCTGTGCGACCAGAGATTACAGAGATTAGCAAAAATGTAGGTTTTCAGGTTCCTGAAAATCAGCTTTTGTGGGGCAGCTGTTGCATGGAAAAGAAGACAAGACACAAAATCTTTTTTTTCCCTTTTTGACTAGGTGACACACGCACATGAAAACAATATTCAAAAGCTATAAAAGAAACCCTGACCAAACCCCCGACCAAAACCAAGGACGACGGGAACACAGGTCAATGAGACCTGTGTGGCTTGCTGCTGCCTCCAGCCAGCTAAACCAGCACAGGTTCCGAGACATCAATGACCTATGGAAGATAACTCTCAAATAGGGCTAATCTCAGTGAAATCCTTTTAAACAACAAACAAAGAGCTCAGGAAGCCTCAGGTGAAGTGACTGCCATAGTTACAGAAAGGTTTTCAAGGGCGCAGAGCTTGCAGGAGTATGTATGATGTTCCCCAGTCGCTATCCTTCAGCAAGAGTGAGACCGTCAACATTTGGCCTTCCGTGCACGGGTGTAATCTTGTTTGTGGCTGAGGGGTGATCAGACCATCACCAGAAAAGTCTCCAGTTTACAAAAAGCACAAAAGAGAAGGTAAGAAAGTAATCCCAAATGTTCATAAGTAAAATGCTTTAGCCACTCAAATATCAAATTACAAAGGCTAAGTTGCTTAAACTGGCTGCATACATGCCACAACTGGCCGGGCTGCCCCCAGGCCTCATGCTGAGATGAGGCTAGATCTGAACCCTGAACATCCCCAAGAACGTCAGCGTGCCCCTGGCTTGGGGCAGGAAGTGGGGCTGACGAGGGAAGACATCTGAGAAGAAAGAAGAGGAGAAGGCAGAGAAGTGAGAACTATTTACTGGTGCTTAGAAACGACCAATTCTAAGAGATGCCATGAGGCAATGGAAAATCTGGAAAGATTGACAATTACAGGTCATATTTTTATATTCATATTTCTAGAGTTAATTTAGGAAGAGAAGACAAGACACAAAATCTTTTTTTCCCTTTTTGGCTAGGTGACACACACACGTGAAAACAATATTCAAAAGCTATAAAAGAATATTTGGTTAAGAAGTCCACTGTCCTCCAGTCACCAGGCCACTCTCTTGGAAGCGCCCATGTTATTTTTCCCACGTGTCCTGCCGAAGACATTCTGTGTCCGTGGTTCTCACAGTGTGCTCGTGCACCGTGGTTCACCACTGGCGGTTTACATAGTCTCTCCCCCCAACCCTGCCACCAGTAGGGTCAAGTTGGTAGCTTGAAAGTGGCCATAGTGGGAGTATTTTACACCACGGAAATTGACACTTTTACAACCAGGGCATTTTTTTCTTTCTTTTTGGAGAGCAAGTTTACTAGTACATCCAAGACCCTTTCAGAGAGGTCCACAAGATCAAAATTATTTTCATTAAAAAAAAAAGAGATTGCCCTGGCTGGCATAGCTCAGTGGATTGAGTGTGGGCTGCGAACCAGGCATCGCAGGTTCGATTCCCAGTCAGGGCACATGCCTGGGTTGCAGGCCATGGCCCCCAGCAACCACACATTGATGTTTCTCTCTCTCTCTCTCTCTCTCTCTCTCTCTCTCTCTCTCTCCCTTCCCTCTCTAAAAATAAATAAATAAAATCTTTTAAAAAAAGGAAGTGGGCAAATAATTAAAAAAAAAAGATTTTATTTATTTATTTTGAGGGAGGGGAAGGGAGGGAGGAGAAAGAGAAAAACGTCGATGTGAGAGATATCGACCGGTCGCCTCTCCCACAGGAATGGAACCGGTGACCTCTCAGTTTGCAGAACTGGCCCACACCAATCAGGGCCAAAACTATTTTCATAACAACATTGAAGTGCCATTGCCCCTTTTCTCACCTAGGTTTAGCAGAATTTTCCTGAAGCTACATGATATACAAGTTTGCAGAAGACTGAACACAAAGGCAGATCTGAAAACTCAGCTGTCTTCTATTAAGTCAGAGATGAAAGAGATCAGCAAAAATGTAAATGATACCATTCATTTCACTAAGATTTGGGGGGGGGGCCAATACGTAATTTTCATAAAAAATGTTACTGACATTAACTTGTACTGAATTTATTATGGTTATTATTAAACAAATTAATAAATATTTCTGTTTTAATTTCTAACACAGTAAATACTGACAGATATAACTCATATTAATAAATGCTCTTTGGGGTCCTCGACAAATCTTAAGAGTATAAAGCGATCCTGAGAATAAAAGGTTTAAGATCCTCATTCCTTGCTTTTTTTCCCCCCACTTAATGTATCATGGAAATTTTATGTCTTTTTTTAGTTTGAGTTCCCCTAGAGGCAAATTTTGAGACAAGGATTTGGAGCCGTTTCTTTGGGAAGAGAGAGCAGGGCTAAAACCCTGTAAGGGGCACATTCGTGGGGGCAGGGGACGCCCCTGCTGCAGGCCGCGCTGAAGGCTGCAGGGGCTCCGGGAGCACAGGGCTGTCCCAGCCCCCGGGGGGGGGGGGGGGGGCAAGCTCCTGAAGGCAGAAGCCCTGCTGTGGCCTTTCCTTCCAGCTGCTCACCACACTGCATCCTACACCGGGCGCAAGGTGCTGCGCTACGAGCTTCACCATGAACTTAACCTAATCATCCTGCAAGGTAGAAACTCTTGTTTGTCTCATCTTACAAGTGAGGAAACTGAAGCACAATTTTAGAGCCAAAGGGACCTCAGAGACCATCTTGTTTTATAGGCAAGGGGCCGGGGGCTCAGGAAGGGTAGGAACACGCTGACAATCACACTGTCAGGAATGGCTTCTTGTCTTCCCGCCTGGTGCTCTGGTGGCCCCGAGCCCCGCAGGGCGGGGAATCCACCGAACGTACCACTTATCTACAGGGATCACGGCCAACACCTGGGAGGACCTGGAGGATGAAGACGGGTCTCTGGGAACTTCTGTCAGAGGGGAGGACGCGTAAATACCAGAAGATAAAAGTGACAGGAAGGAAAGAGCAGTCAGAACCCCCAGGTTAGAAGACACTACACCAGGGTTTCTATAACAACGCACTCACATCTAGTAAACACAGCCTGCGTGCCACAGCTGTGCAGAAGACCACCCATGCTTCCGATGTGGTGCTCTAGATACAAGTAATTTTAAACTTTAACAGATACCTACAAGACTTTTTTCCTTTGCAGGGGAGAAATGTTAATCCAAGATAATTCTAGGGAAGAGGTCTACTTCAAAAATAACTTTCTTAGTGTTCAACTGGGCACATCTTGATCTTCCTCACAACCTTCAGTTTATAAAGACCTAAGATCAAATCTTTCCGCCACTTACACAGCCTCACACACTTGACAAATATGATATGTTGTCACCATAATGAGCCACGGCCACAAGGGCAAAGCCAAGAGCCTGGGCCAGGAGGCCTTTCATCTCACGGCTGTTCTCAGGTGAAGCACGGGCGGAAGTCCAGGGTCACACTCCTCCTGGTGCGGAGGGAGCCCTCCAAACCACCTGCCATGATGACTGACAAATTCCACAAAAAGTTGCAGAGAAAATGGAAGGGACAGCGCACTGAATGTGACCTGGACCAAGACCACCATTGGTCACCCCTGCTGTTTCTATTATAAAAGTTAGGAAGTCAACCTCTACACATTTTCTCATCACGTGACTCAGAAACTTCTGACAGAAAGAGCTGAGCATTAAATTATGTGTAAAGATTCAAAATCAATTGTTCATTGCAGGGCTATCCAGTCAATAACAACATACGTCCTAGAGCAATGGGGGTGTCTCAGCTACATAATTAAAAATGGCATAAAGCAGCTGAAAGGAAATATGCCCAAAGAATGCTAATTACTTCCAATTAGGAGGATTATGGATGATTTTTTCTTTTTTAATTTTTAAAGATTTTATGTATTTATTTTTAGATAGAGCGGAAGGGAGGGAGAAAGGGAGAGAGACATCGATGAGCAAGAGAAACGTCCTGGGCCAGCTGTCTCCCCGCACCCGCAGTGGGGACCTGGCTGCGACCCAGACACGCGCACCAACCAGGACGGAACCGGTGACCTTCTGCTTCACAGGACGATGCCCAACCCACTGAGCCACACCAGTCAGGGCAAAAAAGCAATTTTTAAATGAAAAAAGAAGTACAGTAATCTTTATTTGTCAGGTCACATTCTAAGTTCCACCCACAAAACAGGAATGAGCGAGAATATAAAATCAAATCATTACATTTCGACAACTGACAAACTACTGAAGACCTTTCACTCCCTAACTGGTCCTGAATGACTGCCTCCGAAGGTGTACGAAGCCCCTCAGTGTGTGGAGAGGGGGATCGAGAACCCAGGTGTGCACACGGTCCTAGCTGGGTGCCGACAGCCAGGCCGTCGGAGGCTGCGTGGAGTGGAGAGCAGCTCCATGGCTGACCGGGGCCTGATGCCTGCCCTGCTGGGTTTCTGCATTCTGGACGGCAGACGGCTGTAACATGCGGTCCCCTCTTCAGGGTTCTCTTGTGACTGAGCACCCTGGGAGATGTTCTGACCCCCTCCTCCCACGCCACCTAGAAAGTGGACCAAACTGGGCCATCGGAGGTGTGCTCCAGGGGCCCCGGCTCCAGCCAGGGTGAAGCAGCAGGCAGCAGTGGGGGCAGAGAGAAGGTGAGGAGGTCTGGGGAGCAGAGAAGTGGCCAGGGCACAGAAAAAGGAAGGGGCGTAGTGAGGTCACTGGTTAAAAGTGGGTAGGAAGGAGTCACGCAGTTGTCGGCTGTGGGGTAACTTTCCGTGTTAAAAGCTGGGTGCAAGGCCACAGCAAGGTGAGCAGGGGACACCTGGCATGGTGATTCCCTGGCAAAGGGTCACTGGTCTCTTCCCTAAATGTCCCTTAGGTTTCCAAAGGAAAATGCTCCCTAGCACTGCCCATAAGGGTGGGACTGCCCTGGGGTGCCCCTCTCCCAAGTTCTCGTAGAGCCGGCCGCTCAGGGGATCAGCCAGACCAGGCCTCCGCTGCAAGCAGCAGCACCAGGCTAATCAGAGGCGCCAGAGGCTTGTGGCTGGCCCAGTGTCACACAGGACAAACAGCAGGCCCAGAAATGGGAAGTACTTGGGCTTCCTGAAACCCCAAGGTTCAAATCCCAGCCAGCTGACTCAGGACTGCGCCCCATTAAATCAGAAACGTCCACTGCACTTGGGACTTGCCGCTGGGCTGCGGTGCAGGTCCAGGAACGCTGGTCCCTGCCCGGCAGCCCTGAACTCAGGACACTCGGCGGCAAATCCTCGCCTCCAAGTCACGTTTCCAGATATACAGTGAAGCAAACTCTCACCGGGAACGGAGGTCTCTTTGGGAATGTGAGCCCGAGAAGATGAATGTGATTGGAACCTGAGACCAGGGGGATAGTGGCTGTGAAGCACTGCCACATACAGAGGTACAGCAGAGAGAATATGCTCCAACCATCTGAAAGGTCACTATCAACACACTCAGGGATTTAAAAGTCCCGCTAGGAACTAATTAAACCTTACTTCATCCTTTGCTCAATTGTTTCATGATTTGTAATTTTTTAAAATTGACTTCAGAGAGAGGAAGGGAGGGAAAGGAGGGAAGGGAGGGAGAAAGGTTGCTTTGTTCTATTGATTTATGCATTCGTTGGTTGCTTCTGGTATGTGCCCTGACTGGGGACTGAACCCACAGCCTTGTCGTATTGGGATGGCGCTCTAACCAACTGAGCCAGTCAGCTAGGGCTCAACGGTCACACATGATGTGACTTCCTGACACCCGTCTCCAGCAGGTCATGCTGATTTTTGAAAATGAAACAAAGAAAAGGAGGACAGCAGCTGACATGCATGGAACACTGGCCCCACGCTCTACCGGTTTCACACTTTAGCCCACACAGTCCTCACGAGGGCCCACTCATTCTGCGGAGAGAGAACCAGGGGCCAAGCAATCTGGGCCTCCCTTGGAGGAGGGCGCCGCAGAAAGCTAGGAGAGGGAAAGCAGTGTGGTGCCCTTCGGCCTGATGGGCTCGTTCCAGCCTTCCAAGAGCTGGGGCACAGCGGGGCATGGCCGCCCTTTCCTGCTGAGCACCCACTGGAGGCCGGGCTCCGATGCAGGAGGAAGTCAACTGGCCGCATGGGCCCCAGACCACCAAGGGAGAAGCTAGAGCGGCTGATCTCACAGAAAATGGGATTCCCTACTAAACTTTAAGGTCAGGCAGAACAGGGTTCAAACCCTAGTTCCACCTCCAATTAACTTCTAACACTGGGTAAGTTCCTTACCCACCCAAACCTTGGTTTTTCTGCAAAATGATGCTGCACACACCACCTCATTCAGAGTTTTAGTCAAAACTACCGAGGAGAAAGTACCTTGGCACACAGCACTCAGTAAATGTTATATATTATAAAGCCTTTTTTAAAGAAAAAAGATGTATGAAGTGCATCTTAATAGTGACTACTTTTTAAAACTTAAAATTAAATGACTTAAAGCTTTTGGAAAGGTTTGTATGACTTGTCTTTCGAATGAAAGAAACAAAGAAACTGAAGGATGACATCACATAGAACGCTCTCCCCAAGGACAGGAAGAATGTTCCCAGGCCACGCTCTCTCGCACCGGTCTCTGGGTCTCCAGGAACAGCCGGGAGCCTTGGGGCTCTCAGAGCCCGGCCCTCTCAGCAGTGGCACCCTGCCCATGGGACTCGCAGGACATGTTCGCAATTTGTTTTTATTTTTAGACACATCTGCACATGCTGTTTGAAAAACGCCAGACCTCACAAAACCAGGGCAATTTACCCTGAGTCTCTCCAAAGCTGTAATTGTCACTGCCTTCCTTATTCAGTCAGAGCACAGCCTCATCTTTCCACAGGCAGCAAAGTGCAACCACACAGCCCTGCCTGCCTGGGACTTGGCGTCTCACCCTTCCGACACTGTGTCTTTGGAAAGTGACTAGATCTGATGTCTGCCTCAGCAAACGGATTCTACTCAATTTAAGCACTCCCTGGGCTCATGAAGGGCAACCTCCTTAGGTGTCAATGGTAGGAGGCATAAGACTTTGCTTGTAACTTTAACCTTGGCACCCAGAAGCTGGGGGTCAAGGAGGAAAAGAGGGCCAGCACATCCCAGCAGCCACCCATGTGACTGACTGGACAATGGTGACTAATTTTCCTAGGAGGTGTAAGCTGGGTTTCCTCTGTACTTCCCACTTTTTCAAGTCTGTTGTCTTGTGACCACACAAGCTAATTAGAGTCGGCGCACAATGTGGTGTAAACTAACGCCCACCCCACCCTCAAACCTCCATCCTTTGATCTACTAGCTTTATACTCAAACCATCAACCCCCTGCACATAAGATCAGTAAGTGATTTATTCAACTGAGCAATCAATGCCCTTTAGATACTGATGCAACTGTGCTTCACTGGCCAATAGTAATGGAAGATCAGGCCAGAGAAGAGGAAAAGTGGCCATTGGTTCTAAACAAAACACTGTACTACTAAGAGGGCTGACTTTGTACGTGTTGCAAGTCGGATTAAAGTGGAGGAAAGGCATGTTACCAGGTAAGCTGCTGAGAACAACTCAGCTCTGAAACAACAGTTTGTAAAAGTCTGGCCGTTGGGTGACGAACAGAACCGCCACCCCGAGTGAAAAGCACCTCTCCTCTGTGACACACAGAAGGCCTGATGCCAGCATGGAGAGCTCTCTTAGCTTGGCATGAGCGGGTCACATGTGGCAGCTAGTTCCAGAAACCACAAGAGCTTTGGGCTTAAAGAATAATGTTGCAGGAGATACTGGAGCATCAGAAGGGCGAGAAGAGCAACTATCCTGTCTGGAGGAGCAGGAAACAGCAGGAGCGACTCGCTATGCGTAAAGCGCATTAAAACACCCTTGTTTCTGGCATATGCATTATATGCGACTTTAAATGGGATTTTAAAAAAATTACCATATAGTCAAATTAACTCTCTGGAGGGAAGGGTGTACAGTTCTGTGAAAAGGCACAGGTATACCTCCTTATAAGCACCAATGAGAGGACACAAAAAAGTTCCATCACCCCAAAGATGAATTCTACAAATAATTCCTCCAAACTTACGTTAGTAGAAAATGGGCACAATGAACAATAAGGGTGGCAACCATAATTCTCCACTTGTCATCAAAATTAAGTGCCAGAAACAAAACACTGCACCCCAGCTTCTCGTACACTGCCACCATGCTGTTTTTGTTGGCCGGCAACCTTCATGTGTTTCTACATTATAAAATTTGAGATGCATGTTGTTTCTTTCCTCGGTGCGTCAGGGGCTTCCTGGACAGCTCTGAAGAGTGGCAGGTAAGCCATTCTTTCCTGTGGGACATTATCACCCAATCAAACCTCTACCATGGTTGATTCCAATTTTCTTCTCCCTGATTATTAGACAATTCTGTTATTCCTTTGGGATAACCCAAAGGAACCGGGCCCCCTCCAGCTCCCGGACAGCGGGAACCGCTTAGTAACTTAGAAGTGACACCAAAAGGGAAAGTGTTAATTAAGTGTGTCGATGTGATACCCTTCAATAGATTGGCATGTTGACTACCTTGTCTGCTAGGTCCTAACTGGCCTATTGCTATTATTAGTGCTTTGTATGTGGTGGTGGTGAGGACATAAAACTTCTCTCTTAAATTACTTCAACAAGGAGATGGTGCCTCTGGTAAAATCCACATTCAGTGGCAGGAGTTTTTACCTGACAAATTTTAAAGGCTCCATGAATTTCACTTCAAGGGCCATGTGCAGATAGGTTAACCCACTAGCAGTAACAGGCTGCGCTGACTCCCACCTTCCATCTTGGAATGGAATCCAAGAAGCTCTTCATTCATTTAGCAAATGTTTATTGAGCACCTACTAAGTTATCAAACCCTGAGGCGGTGGCTAGGGGTGGAAAACTTAAAATACAAAATCTTGAGCAAATCTCATTATTGAGAGTGAGGGAACTAACAGGGTCCTGTACGGTGATAAAATCCCACAAACTAGGTAGGGGTCATTGTTTTTAAAAAAGGGCGGAGTAGGGTTGGGGGTGTGGAAAGCAAAAGAGCTTCCTCTGTCCCTCTTTATATACCAAATCAGGCCCAGAGCTCCATTTCCTGCAACATTAACTTTGTGACACCCTACACATTGCCCCGTGTGCGTTAAACACTCCAAAGTTACTTTTTAAAAAAAGAGAAATTGAACATTTCCGACTCTGAAGCGTTGAGCACTATTCCACGCACCCTTGTCTGGTTACCTTTGGTGCGTAAAATTCTTTCCGATAGGCCACCTGAGGAATCGTTTTACCTCTGTGAAAACACCTGGTTAAAAAAAAAAGTATGTCTAGGTAGACAGGTCTTCATAGGGTTTGCTGCACAACTCACCGATAAGGAGAGGGCAAAGTCTGCGTGGGTAATCACGTTTGCAAAAATAGCAAAAGTGAGAGGTCAGGGGCAGCGGCGAAAGCCCCAAGCTCCAGTCGCGGCCGCCCGTGAAGGCCTGTGGACAGCCAGGGTGCACACCCAAAGGAACCGGGCCCCGTCCAGCTCCCGGACAGCGGGAACCGCGAACTGCGCCGTGGACGACCGGGAGGGAGCGCTACGCCCCCTGGCGGCGGGGCCCGTCTCCGTCCGCTCCCGGCGGCAACCGCCGCGAGCCGGCCTCACTCCATTTGCAGACCCCGGAGGTAGCGTCCCTCCGAGCGCCGGCTCCTCTGGCCTCCCGCGCCCCGCTCGGCATCTCTCCACAGTCCCCGCCCCCCTGTTCCGCTCAGACACCCCCTTCTTCACGCCGAAACGTCCCCGGCCGCAGCCCGGCCGAGCGCGGGCACCGAGTCCCCGCGATCTCCGCAGAGCCTTCCGGCGGGCCCGGCTGCTGCATCGCGGCGCCAGGCAGGGGAGCGGGGCCGGCGCACGGCGCGAGTGGAGTAAGCAGCGGCGGCAGCACGGACTCTTCCACTCCGCGCCTCCCCCACCCCCGCGCGGCGAGCGTGCTCCCGGGGACGCCATGGAGCTGCCGCGTTCCGAGCGGCACAAAGGGGTGCGCAGCACAATGGGCGCGGCGAGCCCGTGGGCGCCGGGCGTTTGCTCGGCCGCACGTCCCTGCGCGGGGGTAGGCGCTCCTCCCGCCGGGCGCGCTCAGGGCAGCCCCCCTTTGCGTCCCCTCCCCTGCTCCCGCCCCCACCCCGGCATGGATGTTGCACCACTCTCTAGTCCGTCTGCCCTGGAGCTGCCGCCGCCGCGCAGCCAGCTTGGTCCGCCCCGCGCTTACCTGGGACACGAGTTCTGTACTTTGCAGAGCGGGCCCGCGCCGAGTTTGGGCGCCACGTGGGGTGCGGGGTAGCGCAGGTCCGGGGAGCTGGGGACTCGCGCGACGGCCTGGCCGGGGCGGCCCGGGGAGTTCCTGGGGGCGGCGGGCGGGCGCCGTGTATTTTCCCCTCTCTTTGTGTGTGTCCGTGCGCTGCGCTCTCGCGTGACGTGACGGGACTCCGTGTGTCATTTCCGCACAAGGACACAGGAGCCCCCGCCGCATTGGAACCACAACCCCTCCGCCCCCACCCCTGGCCCGCCCCTCCCCCTCAGCGGGGCACACGCGGGACCAGCGGCGGCGCTCGGGCGTGAACGGCCGCGGCGGGGAGCTGGGGCGCGCAATCCGGGGACCCAGGCGGCCCCGCGCGCTTGGCGGGTGCCGCGCTGCTCCACGTGGGCCCGCGCCGGTTGCCCGGGCGTGGGGCGGAGGCCGCGCACCCACGGCGCTCCAGGGCAGCGCTGGCTAACAATGACTGATCCCTGCACACAGTGTATTCTCTCCTCCGCGAGTTATCTATCTAAAACGTGGTTTCTCAGACCCCAGGAGTTTGACTTGAAAAGCCTCTTTTTTTACTTTTTTTTCTTCGCGGGACGGCAACTGTGCGGGGGCGTTTCCTCCCCTATCGCCCGCGCCTCTCCCGAATTCTTGGCATTTCCGTGGTTCCTTAGGCCCCCAGGCGGGTGTTCCCGCGCCGAGCCTGGGCACAAAGACATAGGGGCGCAGGGACCCCAGTGGCCCTGAGAGCCGGCATGAAGTCGAGGGCTGTTGGAGAGCGACCGGAGCGCTGGGAAACGCTGGCTCTGGCCACTCCCCCAGCGCAGTAGCCGCCCTCTGTTGTGAGCTCGAGAGCTAAAAATCTGCCTTCTACTTGTAATCCGAAGTTTTGAGGCTGCAAAGTGAGAGATTCAGAAGTGCGCGGGCTCACAGACCCACATACCACACACAAACCCACGGGATAGCTGCACCCAGCGCTTAAAATAGAAAAACACGTGTCACCATCTGAATAAAGGCTGATTCTTGAGACTCCTGTAACTCCGAACTGGAGATTTCAACCTGATAAATACACAACCTACCACTCGGGTATTTTCTCAAGTCTCAGTGACTTTAAGGGGTGGGTGTGGTGGGTGAGGGTCGGAGAAGCCCAATCCAACAGTTAAACCACGTTTACATTTCAGGCTAACAGCGAAAATGTAAATTTTAAAAAAAATCCTTTAATTTGCCTATCGAAGTGTAAGAAGGAAAATGCAAATGAGCCCATCTGCTGCTCCCAGCTGACTGGCTGCTAGAGAGGAGGGCCATGTGGCCCAGCCCGGCGCGGTCAGTGAATAGGTAGAATAGATTTTAAAATAAGACATATGCTGGATCCTTGCTGCCTTGTCCCGGGAAGGGGTTGAATTAACCGTATAGTTTTCGATTACGGTATCCTTCTTCACACCACTCCAAGTGAGAATTTAGTAATTCTGTAATTTCCTCCTCTTCGGGTTTGGAAAAACAAAACAACAGGATTATCCGAGACCACTGAGGAACTGCAAGAGACATCCTCGAACTACATTTGGATGGCCCATTTTAAGAAGTCGGTACTAATTGCTATGCAAAATTAGCTGGCTGCCAGGAGAACGGAGCTCAGCATCCAGGGGGTGGTTTTAAAAAAGAATCCATACGTTCTCAGTGTCATTCAAAACAGGATGATGAAAAGAATGGAGTCGAGATAGCAGCCCTTCAAATTCAAAAGACTTGAGTCGCCCTATCTACATGTAAAATAGGGCGGAGGGAGGGTGGGGGGAGGGCCGTTGGGGAGAATAGTTAATTTATACGTTCCCAGAAGACAGAATGGAGGTGCTTCGATTTCTGCCTAGGACTTGACTTTTACACTCGTACTAAGTAACACATATGACGTAGTACATTGCTTGACTTAGTTAACAGATGCAGCAGTTTTAGTCTCACCTTCGGTTTAATGTGACAGTCATAATTAGAATTTTAAAAGTATGAACTGTATTTCATTAGTTCAATTTTCTAGGATTTCCCAGTAGGAGAGTTAGAAAGATTTAAGACTAGCATTTAAGTTCACTTTGCAGTTTTAAGTGGCCTGCAAAGTGGTTTAAAAATGTAAAATTTTTACAAAGGGGATTAGATGGAGTGTGTTATGAAGAATATATCTTTAGTCACTCACTGTATCAAGTCAGGTATTTAAAGATACATAACACAAAACAATAGAAGTAAAATAGAAATTAACATTTCTTTGTTCATATTGTTTGAAACCACAGACTGTCAAATAGAATAGTAAAAAAATAGCATCTAAGATAAGCAACACAATTCACTGACACAGTTGACTTTTCAAAGCATATCCCTTTATCTACAAAGTGACCTTGGGAATTATTGTAAATATGTGTCTTAATTTGCATATGTGGATCAACCTACTCAAAGTAAGCTGTTTATTCCAAATAAGTTATTAATAGAAATGAAAATCATTGCTCTCTAGGGAAGAAAACTATCCTCAAATGGTTTTGTGTATTTATATGAGGTTTTGTTTTTTTAATGTGTTATAAAAAATTCAACTGAATAAACTGAAGATCTAGTTGCTTATTAAGCAATTCATGAATCAGGCAGCATCCCACCTAAAAGAAGGATGGGGTTAGGCAGCTATTAAAAAAAAAGAAAGAGAAAGGATTATCTGTAGGCCGGGACGTCTTCCTTAGGGGAGGGAAGCAAACGACATGGTTTTTATCATGCAGATTGCCTCTTCTTCCTATTGGGGGTGGGGAATGAGAGGGCCCACGTGACAGGCGACCTTACTGGTGCTGGACCGGAGAACTCCCGGCTAGTTGTTTAAGTTGACTTTTCTGGGAGAGTTTGGCTGAAACTGTAATTAGATCAGATATTAAATCTAGGTTTAATATCATGGGCTTTTAGCATGAGGGACACCATTTTGGGCCTGTAGTTTTCTCTTTAAAAGGAAGAAGGGAAAATAGTACATAAAGGTGAAACCGACTACATTGGAATAGTTGTAATCCAGTTGTATGTTGGAGCCCTTAAAAAAGAATAGTCCCAGCCCTGACTGGTGGGGCCCAGTGGGCTGGGAGCAGTTGGGAGCAACAGATCAACCTTTCTCTAACATGTCAGTGTTTCCCCCCTCTCTTCCTCTTTTCCTCTCTCCCTAAAAATAAATTCTTTCAAAATCTTTAAAAAATTATAGTTCTGAAAATGCTATCAGATAAAAGTAATGCCTTATGGGGAAAAAAAAAAAAATAGCTCTGGCTGTTGTGGCTCAGTGGGTTGAGTGCCAGTCTGTGACCTGAAGGGTCACAGTTTGATTCCCAGTCAGGGCACAGGCCTGGGCTGCTAGCCAGGTCCCCAGTGGGGGGCGTGTGAGAGGCAACCACACATCAGTGTTTCTCTCCCTCTCTTCCTCCTTTCCCCTCTGTCTAAAAATAAAAATAAATGAATAAATATGGAGTAAGATGAGAGAAATGAGGGATGAAAAACACAACTGCTGCCCAGTCCAGCCCGCAGAAGTCTTCAGGACTGCTCCTGGTCTGGAAGGATGCGCACAAACACCTGGAAGAATAACCCGAGCTGTAGAAGTCCGCTTGATGGGAAATTTTTAAATTAGAAAGGCATTTTTCAAGATTTCAAATTAGAGCTGCTGCAAGTGATCTAATGAACTCATTTCCAATTTTATAAGTAAAACTCAGCAGGGGGGAAATTGGCTGCTTGGCCATATAAAGGACTCATAAAACACTAACTGTAAAATTCAAATGGAAAATTACACAGTGTTCAATGAAGAATGGGATAAATACGTATAATGTGAATGCATGTAATTAGGAGTGGCAGACAGACAGATATTAGGTTTCAGGTGTCTGTTAGCTGTTACTCTAAAGGCTGTGTCATTGCTAAAATATATTTATAGTTGCCAAGACAATATTTAGTAGGGCTTTTTTTTTATTAGTTAAATCTTAAAACAACGCAACAGATTTCACTGTTACTTCTGAGACACTTCCACTTTACTTCTTGCCTGCTGGGTGTGTGATTTTGCCAAGTCTTCAACTTCAAACAGAAGTATCGGGCAGATCCAGATTCTATGAACACTCACAACAGAAAAGTGAGTGGGAAAAAGAGAAGGGGTAGAGGATCACATTCAATTTATTAAAGAGAACTTATAGAGAGACACACCTTGCTAAATAACTTGCAAAGCTGACTTGGTTGGGAGCTGGGCCCAAGGAGTTGAATTTAACCCTGCTGTGCGCTGCGGGGTTGCGGGGAACAGGTACCTCAGTGAGATCAGGAACAGGTAAGTGACACACCGTGACACAAAGTGGAAAAAAAGTAGATTTTGAATGAACTTGGGAGAGAATTTGTGCTGGGCAGTTTTCCTTACCTGTAGAGCTATTTAATAATTGATAGCGGCTTGAGATGTGGAGCACCCAGCACAGCCATTAGGATCTGGTTTTAGCCGAATATCTGGCTTGCACAATAGGGTACAAGGGGAGAGGGGAAACTACAGCAGTCCCACTCTCCATTTCAAGCCCTTGAGAAAAAAAATTCAGCCTGAACGGTAGCTCATCCTGAGCCCTGCGTGCTGACTGGAGGCACTGCAGCCACCAGGGCCCCCTCGCCTAGAGGGGCGCCCAGGGCCTGCCGTCAGGAGTCTCCACGCTGATCACAAAGCTGCAGAGACAGGTGGGAAGCAGGGAGGCAGGGGAGGCTGGTTCCCGAACCAGCCAGACCCCATTAAAAAAGAGGAAAAGGATGCACATCCTGCTCTAGTTATTGTCTGGTATTAAAAAAAGTTATGCTGTGAGTCGAAAGATGGTAAATGAAAGGGTATACGTGTATATGTGTGTGTATATATGTATAAGTGTGTGTGTATATATATATGTTTGGTCTTATTTGACTTGCCTAAAATCCTTTCTGTAACATAAAACACCTCATTGAAATAAACTCGAGATCCAGTGGTTCCATTTCTAGGAATGTGTCCCGAAAAAGACCCAACCAAGGCTGCGTCTACAGAGATGCTCCCTGCAGGGTCGTTCACTATAGCAAGAAACTTGGAAGGAACTTGGGAACTAGTTAAACGAATGCTATATGCTACGGTATGCTGTGCAGGCTTAAGGGGGAGAAAGGTACTCTTTTACAGATTGAGAAAAATATCTGTGATACACTGAGTAAAAGAGGACTATTAAGATCTATATATAGTGTAACCCCATTTGGTAAAAACAGTATGTACATATATGTGGGTGTGAATAGAAAAGGTATGGGAAACAGAGGCAACTGAGCTATAAGATGGTAAAGGGACTTTCACTCTTTCAGACTATACTTTTGTGTAGTGCTTGATTTTCTTTTTTCTCCACAATGGGCATCCACTGCTTTTTGTAACCCTGTCCTGCTCCCACAGGTGAAAAACAGAGTCACCACCACGGCCCGAGTAGGTGGTAGCTACTCGGGGTAGCTAAGTCATGCCGAGCTGGTGTGAGAGCCTAGGCTTAGTCCTGTCACCAGTCCCCCCTTTGTCTCCATATTCTATGGTTTTAACAGTGGAGGGAGGGGGAGGGAGGGATGGGGAAGGAAAGGAAAGGAGGAAGGAAGGAAAGGAGGAAGGGAGGAAGGAAATCTTAGTAATTAGTGCTCCAACAGTAAACATGGCATTTGGCTCCAGAATCCACAGCTCCCTTTCCCAAAGCTGCTGAAGTGCCAACACAGTAATTCAGAGATGGACCTGTGAACCAGTTTGAGGATTTCCCTGGAATCATGACGGATGCGTTAGGGCCTGAGAGATTACAGATGCCAACTGCCTGATTCTACCACAAGGAAACTGAGGCAAAAGGAGGAGTGGCTTGCCCAAGTCACACTGGCCTTGGAAGGAATGTTTTGGGGCTCCTCTTTATGTGTTATTTCTGCCAAAGGCCAAACATTAAAAAATAATAAATAGAAAATCAGATTTCATCGAAGACTGAAGCATGGAAGGTCCGTGCCTCACAGAGTTGTATTCGCTCCAATTGGCGGCCCTGCCTCCAGCCTCCTCTCTCAGTCCCCAGCCGCTTAGACCTCTTTCTCCGGGGCCTCCGGAGTCCCTGGCCGGGCAGAGCCCCCCGCCCTGCGCTTCCGGGGCACCTCGCTCTTTCCCGTCATAGGAACTGTTATGGACTGAATCGTGGCCCCCAAAAATTCATGTGTGAAGGTTCTGCCCTCAGTGTACCTCAGAATGTGACAGTATTTGGGGACAGGAGGCAATTAAGGTTAAGTGAGGTCATAAGATGGGCTTCAATCCAATGTGAATGGTGTCCTTATAAGAAAAGGGGGAGACACCAGGGATTGCAGGTACAGAGAAAATGACACAGAGACAGGGCGGCCGTCTGCAAGCCGACGGGAGAGGCCTCAGACAACCACCCTTGCTGCTGGCACCTTGATCTTGAACTTCCAGCCTCCAGAGCTGTGAGAAAAGAGATGTCTGTCGTTGAAGCCACCCAGTCTGCGGTACTTTGCTGTGGCTGCTCCAGCTGGCGAACACAAAGACCCTGCTAACGCAGAGTGATGACTGCCCTTGTATTTGTCTGTCTCCCCAGCTAGAACGTCTCTTAGAGAACAAGACCGTTTTCAAACACTCTGTCTCCAAGTACCTGAGACAGAGCCAATTCTCAACAAATGTTTGGTGGAATAATAAATGAGTCATTGTCAGATACTGTATGTTCCATTCCCCTTCCATTTTACAGATGAAGAAACAAAGGGTCAAAGGTGAGGAGCAGGACTGTCCCTAGTCTGTATGAATGGTATCTCCTAGATCGTCCCTGCAACACCTACGCTGTTCTGAAGGAATATCCCAAAGACAGCTAACCCATGGCGGGATCTGGGCTACAGGCCAGAACCCCCCCCAACCCCCACCCCCATCCTAGGGCTACATCCACCATAGTGCCCCAACTCCGAAATTACATTGCCCAGCTATCAAGTTCTTCCCTCAGTTGTCTTAGTCACCTCAGGCTGCCATAACAAAATACCATAGACTGGGTGGCTTAAACAACAGAAAGTTATTTTCTCACTTTTCTGGAGGCTGGAAGTCCAAGATCAGGGTGCCAGCATAGCTGGGTTCTGGCGACAGCTGTCTTCCTGGTTTGCAGCCACCTGTTGCGGTGTCCTTGCGCAGCGGAGAGAGCTCGAGGTACCGCTGCTTAGGAGAGTGCTAATCCCATTGTGAGGGTCCCACTGTCCTGACCTCTCCAACCTGAATTGCCTCCCAGAGGCCCCACCTCCAGATACCATTACATCTCAGGTCAGGGCTTCAACCTGTGAATTTGGGCGGAACATAGACATTTAGTCCAGAACAATAGGGTTTTCATATTCCATTATCCCGTTTGCCCTGGATCACAGATCTGAGAGAGGTGGGACCTCCCCACACCAAACCAACCCCTTTTTAAACTGATGAAGATCATGTCCGGAGTCACTACGTGGTTTGTAATTCACACCTTCACTTAACAAGTAAGTGCTGCCGGGCGAACATGTGCCAGGCTCCAGGCACGTGACTGGCAATCGCCATGACCTACGTTGCCCCCAGGTCTGAATTCTTCTGCTGCTTCCCAATTAAGTCTAATGGTTGCCCAGTTTAATTGTTTGAAACATCAGCCGTGTTGACCAGAATGGAATTGAATCTTTTCGTTTCATAAAATTCAACTGTACTTCAAGATGCGGAGGGGCACTCACACACCCCTTCCTGCTCAGGCGGGGCATGTCGACTTCCCCACCTTTGCTCGCGATGTGGCTATAGTCCCCTTGTCACTCCTATTCATCCTTCAAAGCCCAGTCTCTGTTGTGAGCTGTTTACCATGCCCCTCCCCACCAGAGGTCACAGCACCCAGGTCTATGTCGTTCCCACACGCTCTACTCACATCTCCATGACAGGGACACCTTCTCTCGGCCTAACAAGCATCACTAGGTCGTGCTGTTCATTTGTGCCTTCCAGGTGCGCTCGCACTGGGCTCCCCAAAGCCTCAGCGTGCACCGTCCCCCCTGTGGCCTTCTGCAGTTTCTCAGGGGGCTCTTCCCTGCTGTGCCTGTGGCGCGTGCACTGGGCCCTCCAGCGGACTAACCTGGGGGTGGGGGCTTGGAACGTGGGTGGTGGTTCACGCCTGCACTGGTGGTGCCGGCCCTGCTCCGTGGGAAGACTCTGAGGTGGGTGCTGGCAAACCCGCACAGCCAAGTCTTCTCTTAAAACAGAGAAGTGTGCCTGTTGGGTGGTATTTGCCTTTCCTGCGGTTTCTGTAGCAAAGCACCACAAATTGGGTGGCTTAGAATATCAGAGCTTAATTGTCTCACAGTTCTGGAGGCTACAAACGCAAGATGAAGGTGTTTTGCCTGGGTTGGCTCCTTCTGAGGGCTGTGAGGGAGGATCTGTCCCAGACCTTTCTCGTAGCTACTGGTGGCTGCGGTGTTCGCTGGCTCATAGATGGCACTCTCCCTGCGTCTTCCCATCATATGTCCTCTGTACACGTCTGTTTCTGTGTCCAAATTTCTCCTTTTTTATAAGGGCACCAGTCACGTGGGATCAGAGGGTGTTCTAATCCTCTATGATCCTCTCAGATGGCCGTCTAATCCTCTAAGATGACCTCATCTTAACATAATCACCTGCAAAGAATCTGTTTCCAAATAATGTCACATTCCCAGGGTCTGGGGCGAGGTCTTCCATGTGGTTTGGGTGGGGGGACACACAATTCAACTCATTGCAGTAGTTGGGAAAAAGAGTCTCACGCTCCCTTGGACTCCACCCTGGTACCCCAGAAACACTGGGTCCCCGAGGGGTGGTCCGCTGCAGGGGTGGCTCCTTGTAGTCCAGAGCAACTCCAAGGACGCTTGCAAAAGCCGCTGTCACTGCAGGAATCTGCCTTTCCTGTTTTCCTAAAAAACGTGTCTCATTTGATTTTGCTGCTCTTTGGGGATTCGGCCTATTGCATTCAGGCTCCCCCCACCCCCCATCCACCTGCCGTCGTCGTCCTGCAGGCAGCAGGAGGTGATAAGTGCCGTTGGGCCTGCTGACTGGAGAGTGCAGGCCTTATGAGCCTGACAGACCTGGACTGGAATCCAGGCTTCAGCCTGGATTAAGCACCAGATCTTAGGAAGCTGTTCAAGTTTTTAGCTTCCATTTCCTTCTTCACAGCATGGGGCGGCCGCACCCTACGGGGTGGTTACAAAAGAGGTAGTTAGCACTGGCACAGTAGCTGACATGAGATTAGTTCAATAAAGGATAGCTGTTATTTTTTATTGGTTATAAATGAGGTGAGCAAACTGTTGGGATAACTAGCCCAGGTCCATAACAGTTAAGATTTTGAAACACACATTTCTAGTTTAGCAGCAAAAGCACAAAGGCATGCGCGGCCAGCCTGCCGCAGCTGTCCAGGAGACACGCAGAGACCACTGCCTTCACGGCAGACTCTGCCCAGAAAGGACAGTGGTGCCGCCGTGCCTCCCTCTCTAGCGCTCACTCTCCTGACCCCTCCCCCAGGGAAAGGAAGCCGGTGTCCTGCCGCCTCTCTATAGGACGAGTTCTGGTCGCCTGGCTCAGAGTGCATGCTGGTGCCACGAATACCCTGAGCTCTGTAACCCAGCCCATGAGAAGGCACAGGCAGGACATGCAGATCCCAGTTCATCCATCTACGAGTAAGGAAGGGTCTGTTTTTTCACCATTTACTTCCTATTTTGAGTCCCATCATTGTGGAGTGACCCCCCCCACTGCCAGGGCCTCTGCCCTCCAGGCGTCTGCCCACTTCGGCTCCACTCCGCTCCCCATGCCCTGCAGGCAGCGGCTCTGTCATGCCCAACCAGGGACAGGGGCGTCTCTTGGCAAGGCCTCCTCGAACAGGGTACATGAGGCAAATGCCTACGGGGAGCAGGCAAGGAGGGGTCATGAGTGAAGCAGGTGGTGTGCCTATTAAACACATAAGAACATTCTTCACTTCTACAAAGAAAGGCTCTAGCTCCTGTGTTTCTTTCAACAGGAGCCAACTCCAGTCTATCTTCTGTTTCCCAGGGAAGAAAAGAATCTTGGGTAGAGAGAAACACCCCTGTGGTCTGGAACACAGCAGGGCAACTAGCCCCGGCCTCGGGGCAGGGACAGAGCTGGCCGGTGGGGACCTGGGCTGGACAGAGTGTCCATTCCTTGTGCTTTGGGTGCCGAGGCAGACAGAACCCAGTATGGCCAAACCTGCCGGTCATTCAGGCAAAGCCAGAACTCGGATTTTTCTCTGACATTGTCTAGGTTTTTAGTTCTGAAGGACTGAAATTTATACAGTCAGACACAGCCAGAGGTGGCCCCCAAGCCTCTGGTCGGTGGTCGAAGCCCACAGCCCAGGTGACGCCAGCTGTGGGGGCGGCCTGCCTCCCCCAGGCTGCCGGAGAGCCCGCCCGGCAGTCCCACCGCCCTGTCCAGGGTCCTCCTGCTCCTGCCCCGGGCCCAACTCTTCTCCCTGCTGGGGCTTCGGTTTTTAGAAATAGGAGCTGGAGGGCGCTATCAGCTTTCTGGTCCATCTCATCCCTGTCGCCGAGACAATGAATCCCGATGGGAATATCTGCTTGGAGGCAGGGAAGGGAGAGGGGGAAATACCAGAAGAAACTAGTATAGATTAATATCTCAAGATTTTTATCTTGCCACACATACTCACTAAACATATTTGATCTGAGGTTATTTATAGAACAGTTTAGAATTTCTTTATGCTGTGGATTCTAGGAAGCACTAGGAAAATCTTTTAGGAATTTCCAATTGAGCCAGCTAATCAAAGATTCCATTTCTCATGGTAAAATATGTGTATCTAACACAGCATCTTCTTAATAATATATTACGACATGGTAAATGTCATGTTATGACATTTACTTTTATTAGTATAGTACCCTGTTTTCTTCATTCTGCCATGAGCAATTTCTGAATTCAGTAAGGTTTTTGAAAAAATATATAATATCTTGAAGGAGTATACAGAGTTAATAGTAAACACATGGTACTAGTTACTGCTCAACTGCCATTGGTTGAAAGGACTGTCATTATTACTGAGTCATTACTGGTTTAAAGGACTAAAGCAACACAACCCTGTGTCCTGGGAAGATGACAAGTTCGGGATCAGAGAGTTCAGACTCAAATGATCTCTGCTCCATCATCTTCTTCGGTGGTGGTGAGAGAGGTGCCGGTACTGATCGGAGGGGCCAGGAGCAGGGCAGGAAATGGAGACAGGCAGAGATCAGGATGAAAATTAGAAATGCACCAGATGAAAATCCTTCAAACAAACAACCTTATTACCCTCCTGACCTATATAGTCAGCATGGAGCAAAGACGAATAATTGCCCTTCGGAGCCTGAGCACATACGTGAGTTTGATGGGAAGAGGACAGAGAATCCAGTAGCCCACATGATCTGCTCCTCCCCTCAGAGTATTTTACATTAGAAATCAGAGAAGTTTGGGGTGACTTTTCTCTAATAACATTAAAACATTTTTTTAAACTATACTATTCACATCAGCAGAAATAAGTGGCCCAGGTATGGTGGCAGAAAGAAACTCACAAGTCTGGGGACAGACATGGTACCAATGTCGTGATCCTCTAAGACTCGTACATTGTGTGTTTCCCGATTTTTCTTTCTGGATGTACTACAGTTTCAAGTGACATATGTAATAAAATATATTACATCCAAGTTGACATCCAATGATTTAATGACATTTAAAAGTCAAAAATTAAGACACATAAAAGGTACAGCTTCTCTAGTCATGTAAATCCTTCCTGAGCTGCTTCTTGTGACCCCAGCATTCGGTAAGTAAACTCTGTGCTGGTGGAAACTGCGCTTATTCAGCCCTGACTGGGCAAGAAAGTTATTTCAGTGCCAAAGGGATGTCTCGTCTAGGCAGGAACGAATGAATGTGTTTCCCGGTGTCTACATTTCCGGGGAATTTTTGCAGTGACAGAATTTGGCTCACATCAATTGTAGAGAGAGGCCATTTGGCACCAAACTGGAGGGCTGCACACCCGTGCAGGTGGCAGGAAAAGGTGAGCCCACTTTGGAAGGGGGCCTAACCACCTTTAATGTGACAAAGGCTTTCAAACTTAAACTAATATTTACTGAATGCTTATGACTGCAGAGCTTTGATTCTTTGGGGGATACAGGAATGCATAAGGAAAGTCTCGGTCCTCACAGAGCTTCCAGTCTACCCTAAGAATCAATCGTGAACCCTGGAAACTATAATATAAAACAGAAGGCTGCACGAGAGCTGGGGTAAGTACGGAGCCATCAGGGATCATGAAGGTGCCCGTGTTGGAGTGAGCTGGCCTGGGAGCCGCAGGCAGGTTCAGTGGGATTCTGACCCACGAAGGCTGGGTGTCAGCCATTGGAAGCAGGAAAAACTGTACACAGAAGCTGAGTCAGAAAACTGGAGGCCAATACTGGAAAACTATACATAGCCCTTTTGAGTTAAAAACAGAGAGCCTTGAAGTTAGAGGGCGGGCAGAAGGAAGAGGTGAGGTCAGTGCAATAGGTGGTGGACAGATTAAGGCCTTCTCTGGCCTGTGCCGTGCACCCTCCCCAACACTCCGCGTGGTGCCTGACAGTTCCATGGAGGACAAATGTAACCTTTGGCAGCCACGAGCCACAAAGACCTTGACTACAAACTGCCAGCTCTGCTGCTCACAGCAGTGTTGGTCTCTCAAACTGCCCACCTCCAACTCTGTGTTAGCGACTCCGTGTTAGTGACTCCGTCTGAACTCAGAATTGGTAGGATGCCAGCGAGAGGGATGGGTGGGGCGGGTACAGAACATCACCAACAACCGAGCACCGCCCCTCTACAGCCTTGCACCTTCATGCCACTCCCCAAAAGCCCAGTTTGTGTGTTTGGGGGCATGCTTAGTACACTGCAGCAGGCTTACATGTTTATACAAGGAAGGAAAAGCTGCCCCAACAAATCAAGAAATTGAACAAAGAAACAACCAAACCAAGACTTTCTGAGCCTGCTGGGTAACAGGAAGTCATCCACAAAGGCAACTGTAAATTTAAAATTTCATGGCATTCATGCAATAGAGTTAATATGCCCTGAGTGGAATTTTGCACCTTTGCATGTCTTCCTTCCCCCCCACCACCCCTGCTTGAATTTCAATTAGCCTCAACCTAATAAAGCTTTTTTTATAGACAATCAGAAACACTTTAATCAAAGGCTTTAAAATAAAAAACATAGTGCTATACTGTGTTGTAAGCATTCACGGTGGCCTAGATAAGCACAGTAAAATCCCATGATAATGTATTCACCAAAAATATAATTTTAGATGTAATGCAGAATTGGCAACTGACTCCTATTGCCTGTCTAGTCCCCATTTGAGAACAGGGAGGGCGTCAGGGGTGGGGCGGGGCTGGGGGTCTTGGAGTGGAGGCCAAGGCCACAAAGATAAGGGAAAGACGTGCGAACTTGCTCCAGAAAAAGAAGACGTGAAGGGTGAGTCTCTCTGGTCCTCCTTATTCTCCCGGCCAAACCTCTGAAAATGACCAACTACTTGGGATGTTTCTGGAATCTCTTGATGCTGTCCTGCTGCCTCTAGACTCAAAATTGTCCCCAAGAATATTTAAATTGGAGCCAACCACTGCCAGCAGGTGGCACCAAATCACAGCTGACTCTGGTGTGAATTTAGCCAGGGCAGCTGGACTCCCAGAATTCCTCAGCAGCTAGCTTCACAGACTCACACTGGTCATTTTCTTGTTAATCTTATAAAAAATTGTGACCTTACATTTCACATGACTGAACTCTTATCCAGTTACAGTAGAGTTTTATTGTATTAATTTATGAAAACCAGTAGAAGCAAGTACTCTCCTAGGAAAGACCAAAGGAAGTTAAATTCAACATTGAGCTATTTGTTTATATAAATAGTTCATTTAATACTTTCAACAACCTATGATATATAAGTTGAATAATATAAAACTACCATTTTATAGGTTAAAAATGGTCAGCTATTGACATTTTCACATAGTTCAATCCAACAGTTATTATTAAACTATTCCTTGGGTGTTTAATTCTATATATACCTCATCCTGGAGCTCATTAATTGTATTGTTCAAATTTCAACATGTTCACTTCTGTCTGCTTGACCTATCAATTGCTGAAAGATGGGGTCAAAATCTTTGAACTACAACTTGATTTATTCATTTCTCTGAATTTTTTCAGTTGTTACTTTGTATATTTTGAGGCTGAATTATTAGGTGCATACATGTTTTCAATGGTTATATCTTCTTGCTCTATTGTTCCCTTTATCAGCACATAACACCTTTCTTTGTCTCCTTTTTTGCCTTATATGCTATATTGTCAAATATTAAGATTCTTCACATTTCTTCCTTTCTTTTTCCCACCATTTTAACCACTTTAAAGTGAAAATTCAGTGGCATCCAGTACACCCACAGTACTGTGCAATCATTACCACCTTCAAGTTCTAGAACATTCTCATTATTCCAAAAAGAAACCCAGTACCACTGAGCACTCACTCCCCACCAGCCCCTGAAAACAGCTAATATGCTTTTTCTCTCTATGAAATCCATTTCATACAGATACACATTTTATGTGCAGGAATTGTGCAGTATGTGGCCTCTTGTGTCTGGCTTCTTTCACTCAGCAAAATGTTTTCGAAATCCGCCCGCATTGTAGCGTGAGTCTGCGCTTCACTCCTTTTCACAGCTGAGTGATGCTCTGCGGCACGGACGGCCACGCTTTGCTGTGCACGCCTCAGCTGGTGGACGTTGGGGTCGTTTCCTCCTTTTGGCCACTGTGAACAGTGCTGCTGTGAACATCTGTGCACACGTTTTTGTGTGGATGTATGTTTTCATTTCTCTTGGGTAGACAAGTGGGTGTGGAATTGCTGGGTCATATGGAGTTCCATGTCTAACTTATCGAGGAACCACTAGAGCTCCTTGTAATGTGAGTCAACCTAGTCTCCATTGTTCCTCTTCTCTCCATCAGTTTCTTTAATGGCGTCTCCCAAAACTAACTTCCCTCTCACTCTCCAGCCCTCGGCACCCACCATTCTGCTCTTTGACTGCACGGCTCTCAAGAACCATCCATAATAGAACCACATCCCACTCCTCCCTCTGCGTCCGGCCCTTCCCACCCAACACAGTGCCCTTAGGCCCGGCCCTGCCGCAGCAGGTGCCAGATCTGCCGATGGACTCGAGCTATTGTAAATAACACTGTTTGAACACGTGTGTACAAATGTTTTCCTGAGTTTAAATTTTAAATTACTTTTTATTTTATTTTTTTTGGTATACACTGACAGGTGGAACGGAGTTGGCTCTGAGCCCCGGCAGCTCTCTGAAAGAGTGACGTCCACCGTGTCCTGTCCTCACTCAACAGCCCCGCTCAGCTCCCAGGATCCTGTCTGTGGTTTCTTTTGTGGCGTCAACCCGTCTTATTTTTGTACTCCTCTTTTCCTGCTGCCTTTTATTTTTCCCAGCCTCGCTGTCTTTTGCACAGAGCCCTGCCTTCTCCTGACGTGCCTGAAATAGGACAGCTTCAGTTGTGTCACTTTTGTCTCCAGTGACGTTTCAGACTTAATTTGCTCTCACACCCATTTGTCTCTCTGGCAGTTCCGGTATCCGTAGAGTTCCCCTCCAACACCTTATTTCAAATCAACCGATATTATCCTATCAGCTTTCTTTTCTCTCCAACATTTGCATCCATGCGCAGAAATGGGAAATACCAGGATGCAGATGATCTTAGAGACCTTCGTCTTTAACGACACAGCTTTGCTCTTGGCGTTCTTTCCTAATTCTACCATTTTTGCCTTTCCAACTCAGCCTGTTCCTGATGTCTTGGCTGAGGTCTCCATTTGAGTAGGTGACCACAATGTCGATGCCTTTCTTCCTATCTACATTAAAGTTGCGTATTTTTTCTGTTAGTCGTGACACGGTCGTTCTGTTTTTCAGTTCTTTGAGGAAGCCCATGCTGTTCGCCACACACGCACCGTTTCCGTCCCCAACAGTGCACAGAGGTTCCCCCCTCTTGACATTCTCACCAGCACTGGTTGTTTGGGATTTCCTTTCAAGCCAAAATTTTTGGGGATGCTTGAAATCCTGACCTGACTTCCCAATCTGGGGTTTTTTTTTTTAGCTTTTGATTTCCAGAAGTGCTCCATGAGTATCCAGGCAGTTCTCATGGATCCCCAACTCTAAGCTGACATCATCCTTGGAACAGGTGTATTAATCCAGGTCCCTGCGGGTCAGGCCACTGGCTGACTCAGTTGATAGCACCCCTCGGTACTCCTCCCTTCTCTGGATGTAGAGATGTGATGGGGAAGGCACTGCGTGTGAGCCTAGGTTCACCAACCTCAGTTCTTGAGTTGTGGCTCAGAGAAGAAATCAGAGCCAAGACTCAAATTATAAGAGAAAGTTTATTTAGAAAATCATGGGGGGTGGGGAAGTGAGCTGTAAAAGACATGGGCTTAGAAAACAAGTGACAGCAAAAGAAGGGTCCTTGGAGCTTAGGGAGGTACGGGGCAGAGAGGGAGGGGGGGCAGGGGGAGACACTGCTTGTCTATCCTGAGGGGCTTTTGTCTGAGGGCTCCTTTCCATTTTTCCTTTTGGTTTATATATTTTCCCCATCTTTTATTTTCAAACTTTCTGTGTCTTTTTTTTAAAGTTTTCTTTTAGACAACCTATTACTGGATCTTTTTCTTTGATTCAACCTGAGACTCTCCTTTTAATTGGTGAATTTAATTAATTTATATTTATCATGATTCATTATGTACTTATTTCTGCCATTTTATTCTGTATTTTCCACTGACTACACATTCTTCTTTTCTTCTTTCTGCTTTCTGTTGGGGAGATTTTTCTTCTGGTGTAAATGTTCAGCATTCCAATCTGCCTGGAACCTATTACCCCAAAGCTCACATTCTGTCTGTTGCATGGCACTGAGATCAGATGTCAGAACTCTAGAAATCCGCCATTTACCCCAGTGGGTCTAAAACTGGAGTGTGTGTGAGAACTTCTTGGCAGCTTATGAGAAATGTTGATTCCTGGACCTCACTTTCAGAGACTGTGGCTTAGCGGGTATGGATAAACCCTGACTGTACTCACCGCAAGCTCCTGATGTTGATGCAGGTGGTTCACAGACCGTACTGCAGAGCCTGCTCCCTTCCAATCCTGTAACTTTCCCGACAGCAAGCTGTGCACTTGTTCTTTGTCCTCCTAATATGCGTCCCTGGGTGGGCTCTGATCCTCTCCTCCCCGGACCCTTACTCACCTTCTATTGTCCTATATGCTAAAAGAAGTCTCTAGACCCACTAATTAGGGTTGGTAACCCATTGTTCCTCTACTAGTACTCTATTTTACTAGTTTGCCTCATTATCATACAAACTTACTTCATTTAACGTTTACTGAATGTTGACCCCTGTAACAGGTGAGGTGACAGATGCTTCCAGACACTCAGCAGCCACTTTGCTAGTAAGCACGACTGTCTCCATTTCTACAGGAAAGCAAGAAGGAATACGGGCAGTTTGCTTTATATCACACTCAGTGGGGAAGCTGGGGTTTGAACCCAGATTTGTCTGTTCTATTTGTCATATCCCACTACTTTCAAAACTAATGTGATCCTAAGGAGCCTGCAATATAGCAGGGAAGTCACAGATCCTCTCAGTCTCTGGACATCTTTGTATCCAGGACAGTGCTTGGCACATAGGAACGCTGAATAACTGTCAGTGAAATGAAGCATGAATTTATCCTGTTTGTTTGTGTTTAATTTTTCTCTATCGGTGGCTTTCAAGTCGTGGGAATCACAATCCAGTAAAACAAAGATGACGCTCTGAGGACTGCTTGGGAAAACCCAGATTTGAAGACAGCGAAGGAAGAGCCTGTGCCATACAGCGAACCCCTCTGCCCAGCGGCTGCTAGTCATCTGAAGGCCAGTGTGTGCAAATGTCCACTGTGAGCTGGGGCCGCTTTCATCTCGCATTCTCTAATTTCTTTTGCTAATTAATTCTATAAAAATCTTTAAGCAATATAAAAATGTAATATTAGTACCATTTTCTCTTTCCTGTACTCAATTTTATAATGCTATTGTTGAACATAATAGAGCAAGCAACTATATGCAATTGTAAACATTATTGCTGAGAATTTGCATATGAACACACACCTTTTACTGTCTCTGGCATTGTTAACTAGGTTATAAATAGTACCGCTGACACATTGCAAACGGAGAGCACTTTTGATGGGCACACGCTATGAATGGGAGAAATGTTCAAACACAACGTTGAAGTTGGAAAGCTCTCATTAGGACTAGCCAAGAGAGGAAGTGGGTTATTTCCTAATTATAGCCTTGCTTCGAGTCCAGTCATATAGAGAGATTTATAGTAAAGCTTTCTAAAAATAGCTACTCACGCTACTATTTAGGTAAACGAGTGATGCATCCAGTCTACAAATATATCTGACAGTGTTGATGGACACTTTTAAGGAAATTGAGCTGTTCCCTTCGGATGAAATGGTCTCTTCCTATCTGTACGTGGGAAGGCGAAGGGAGCAACTCAGAGTGCTGGTCATGTTTACACCGCTCTGGAAGGTAAAGCTCACGTGAATGCATTCTACTGAACTCCTCTCTTAGCATTTGAAAATGTAAAAACGATCTGAAAAAATTTATTGGGACAGAACAAAAATACGCCACTCATTTTGAGTGTATGACCATAAAGATTATAATTAAGAGGGCAGTATCTTTGCTGCTGCTTTATCTTGCTAGAGGGCAAACATTCAATAAAGGTTACTGTGTGCTCTGTTGTGGTCATTACAAGGGGTAGGCATCCACACTACTGATGACTTTGGTGACAGATCTAACATTTGCAGACATCACTGTATTTTATAGGCTGTGGTCTGGTTTTCAAAGGTTTCAGTTTTGTGTTTGGTGTTATGGCTGAAGAGCAGCCGTGACACAGAACTTCACCGCTGAACTGCTATCCAGGCGCCAGCAGAGGGGCAGGGGGCTAGGGACGAAGTTTCCTTCCTACGCATTTGTTTTCAGGAATCTATATTTGCCTGAGTGCCCTGATACCATGGCGATGCGATAGCTTAGCAACAGCTAGATACAAATTAAGGTAATCTGTCATGCCAGCCAGCGATCATAAAGACTTGGTAGGTAGGACACTGGAAAGAAAAGTATAGATGTTTAATCAAAAAGAGACTTGCTCTCTCTACTACTTGCCCTTGTCCATCCTATATATGCATCTTTATAAAGAGATGAGAATCTTAAAAGAAAACAAAACCCAAACATACCCCAGGATTTATATCTGAGGAGATAAAATTTAAACCTTTCTTAAATGGGGAACAAAACCACATTTAGTCTGTCTTGAATAGGAACTAGCTCATAATGAGGCATGAGATGACATTTATAAAGGATTTTTTCATACTAGTGGGCCTTTGATTTCTGGTGACAGCTATCAGGACACAGGTGCGTGGAGTGTAAGCACCTCTGGCCAGGCAGACGTGGATGGCATGATGGGTACTGTCGTTTCGAAAGTGAGCGAACATACCGTAGGTTGCCTTTCATTATCTTTATTGTGATGATTTATATGTAAAGCAGGTAAAGTAAATAATCTGAAAGGAAGAGCATAACATTTGGAAAGCCAGAAGTAAATAAAATCACCTTGATTTTCAGAGCCATTGATTTTATTTTAAATACTCCAAAATGGTAAAATAAAGCCCAAAGCAAATAACTGTAAACCAGTTGAACAGAGACAGCAAATAGCCTTCGGCTTATGTGATAGCTCTCACATGTTATTAGCGGCTGCCTGCAGGGCTGTGTTGAGGAGGATTCTGAGGTTCTGTGGGGAAAAGGGCTGGGAATGATGAGTGAGTGTCTGTTGGGGTGGGGTGGGGGGAGCGACTAGAGGGTAAAAGACTTTTAAGTAGAATGGGGGGTATGGAAAGGAAGGTGTATTAGCACAAAGCACCCAAATACAAATTCTAAATTTATTTCAAGACTCACGTTTTATATTACATGCAAAACTTACATTTAATTCCACAATATATGTCCTTGGGATACCATAACAATTTAAAATATCATTTGTGGTTAAATTGCCTAACTTTAACATTGTGGGGAAAAAATGTTCACAGTCACAGGCAGGTTCATTCATTGTGTAGCTCCCACAGCACCTGGCAGGCATGGATAACCGTGGGAGTCTGAAGCCCACACCCAGAAGATCGATAGAATAAGTGTTTAAATTTGTGCACAACAACGTGAGATTTAGAGAAGTTAAGTAACCTGTTTGTCAATGGCAGAGCTGTGATTTGAGGAGCCTAAAGTCCATTTTCTTAAAAAGGACTGTCTATAACCGTCCCCCCACATTTGTGGTTTTGCATTTAGCCATTTCAATTACTTGTAGACAAAAACAGTAAATAGAAAATTCCAAAAATAAACCATTCATGTTTTAAATTGTGTGCCATTCTGAGTAGCGTGGTGAACTCTCACTCCCTCTCGCCCAGGATGTGAATCAACCCTTTGTCCAGTGCATCCTCACCACACACGGGACCCTCCCCTTAGTCACGTAGCAGCTGTCGAGGTCACAGACTGCCTGGCACAGCGTCACAGCGTTTGTGATCACCTAACCTTCATTTTACTTAGTAATGGCCCCAAAGTGTAAGAATAGTGATGCTGGTAGTTCAGATGTGCCAAAGAGAAGACGTAAAGACTCCCTTTCAGTGAACGGGTGTGCATAGGGAAAGATCAGTGTATCTAGGGTTTGATGCTGTCTTTGGTTTCAAGCTGGCACTGGGAGTCACGGGAGTAACCCCTGTGGATAAGGAGGTGGTGGTGGCTACTACTCTATATTCCTCCAAAGACAAGTACCAGGATTCCTTGGGGTGCAGAGGTTAGTACTAAATTACTGATCTGAAAACAGGCTTTGGAAGCCACAGAAGACCATACAGTAAGTAGTAGGTTGGCAATTTCAGTATCGCTGTTAAAAAAAAAAAAGCATGGTTTTTCTTTGGCGTGATGGGAAAGTTGTGGAAATAGCAGTGATGGTTGTTCAACAGTGTGAATGCAGTTAATGTCACTGAGCCATAATGGACTCAAATGGCCTGTGTTATGCTATATACATAGTGCCACAATTAAACAAAAAGGAAAATCATGTTTTATGAACTGGAAGATTAATGTTATGATGGCAGTTACCCAAAATTTGATCTATACATTCAGTGCATCCCTACTAAAATCCCTGCAGGCTTTTTTGTAGAGTTTGACAAACTGATCCAAACATGTTTATGGAAATGCAAAGGACCCAGAGTGGCCAAAGCAACTTTTTAAAAGATTTTTATTTATTCATTTTTAGGGGGGAAGGGAGGGAAAAAGGGAGAGAAACATCAATGTGGTTGCCTCTCACGCGCCCCACACTGGGGACCTGGCCCGCAACCCAGGCATGTGCCCTGACTGGGAATCGAATTGCTGATCCTTTGGTTCACAGGTGGGCACTCAATCCACTGAAACACACCAGCCAGGGCCAAAGCAATTTTTAAAAACAATTTTGAAAACGAAGAACTATGAGTACAAGTGGGGAATCTGGGTAAGACTGATGGATGGTGCCAATGCCCATGTCCTGGCCGTGGCTCTAGTTTTATAAGGTTGCCCGCCGGAGGACCATAAAGGCACATGGGGTCTCTCTGTGTTATTTCTTACAACTACTTGTGAATTCACAATTATCTCAAAATAAAAATTTTAATGAAAACAAAAAGAATTAAGTTGGAGGACTCAGTTTCCAAATTTAAAACAATATAAAGCTATACTAATCAAAACAGTGCAGTACTGGGATAAGGATAGTCATAGAGATTGATGAGACAGAATTGTGAGTCCAGAAACAAATCTTTATATTTATGGTCAACTGATACTCTAAAAAGTTGCCAAGGCAATTCAAAGAGGGGAAATAATAGTCTTTTCAACAAAGAGTTCTAGAACAATTCGCTGTGCAAATATAAAAAATACTAGTTTAGCCCAGCAGTTTTCAGTGGGGGCGATTTGACCTCCCAGGGGACATTGGATGACGCCTGAACACGAGTCCGGCCATTGCCGCTGCAGGCAGAGGTGCTGCGGGTGTTGGGCTGGTTAAGGCTAGATACGCTGCCTCACATCCAGAGGCGCACCTGGAGGACCCCGTGACAACGAACCGTCAAGCCCAATGTGTCAACAGGGCTGAGACCGAGAAACCCTGATTTAAGCCTTTATCTCACAATGTACACAAAAAGTAACTCAAAGTAGATCACAGACCTAAATATCCGAACTAAAACTGTGTTTTTTAGAAAAGAACATTGGGAAAAACTTCTGTGACTTTTAGGCAAAGATTCCTTAGATAGGACACAAAAAGCACAATCTATAAGAGAAAAAATTTATTATATTGGACCTCATCAAAATGAAAGACTTCGAATTTCTTTATTTAAAAAATATTTTATTTATTTATTAATTTTTTTGAGAGAGGAAGGGAGGGAGAAAGAGAGGGAGAGAAACATTAAGGTGTGGTTGCTTCTTGCGCACCCCATCCTGAGGACCTGGCCCACAACCCAGGCATGTGCCTTGACTGGGAATTGAACCAACGACCCTTTGATTTGCAGACCAGCACTCAATCCACTGAGCAACACCAGCCAGGACAAGACTTTGCACTTGCATTATGAAAGTGAAGTTAAGCAATAAACAGACTAAGAGCACAATTTGCATACTGCATATCTGATGAAGGGCTTGTATCCAGGATATATAAATAATGATTACAGTGCAATAAGCAAATAATCTAATTAAGAAATAGGCAAAAAGTTTCAACAGACATTTTACCAAAGAAGATATATAAATGGTTAATATACTCATGGGAAGATGCTAAGCATCATTAATCATCAGGGAAATGCAAATAAAAATCACAATGAGATACTACTTCATTCCTACTAAAATAGCTATAATAAAAAAGAGACTACAAAGGGTAGGCAAGGATGTGAAGAAACTGGAACCCACATGCGATGCTGGTGGATATGTAAAATGACATAGCTACTCTGGAAGACAGTTTGGCAACTTCTAAAAAATTAACCATAAATTTACCATATGATTAAGCAATTTTACTCCTGGGGATCTCCTCAAGACAAATGAAAACATATGTCCACAAAAAGACTTGTACTTGAGCCCTGGCTGGTGTGGCTCAGTGGATTAAGTGCTGGACTCCAAACCAAAGGGCTGCCAGTTCAGTTCCCACTCAGGGCACATGCCTTGGTTGCGGGCTGTGTCCCCATTAGGTGCATGTGAGAGGCAACCACACATTAATGTTTCTCTCACTCTCTTTCTCCTTCCCATCCCCTCTCTCTAAAAATAATGAAATAAATCTTAAAAAAAAAGACTTGTACTTGAATATTCAATAGCAGCATTATTCCTAATAGTTAAAAAGTAGAAACAACCCAAGTACCAATCAACTACTAAATGGATAGGTAATTGTGGTACATCCCTACAATGAAATACTATTTAGCAATAAAAAGGAATAAAATAACGATTAATGCTACAATATGGATAAACCTCAAAAACATGCTGAGTGACAGAAACCAGATGCAAAAGACTAACTCTTGTATACTTCCATTCACATTAAATGTCCAGAGCAGGCAGACTGGTAGCTCGAGACTGGATGAGTGGCTGCCCAGGGCTGAGGGCGGGACTAGGGGCTGACTGCAAACAGGCGCAAGGGGCGTTTCAAATGGAATTGTGGTGCTGCCTGCACAACTTTGTGAATTTACTAAGAATCATTGAACTTTACACTAAAACTCAGTGAATTTTACAGTATGTAAATTATATTTTGATAAAGCTGCTTTTAAAAAGGGGGGGCACTTTAAGCAATTTTAATTCTTCAAAAAAAAGGAAAGAAGGAACGAAAGGAAAGAGAAGCAAGGCATAGAATCGCATAACTGGGCAGCAATTAGGAAGCTCAAAATAAACCGATCGCCGGTGGCTGTTCTCCTTCGGAGAAGTTGGGCCCATAGGGAGCAGCCGCGGGACCCAGCCGAAAGGGCATGATCCTAAAGCTCCACTTCCACAAGGACTGGCAGCTGCGCGTTGCCACGTGGCTTATTCGGCCTGTGTGGAAGGCTGCAGGTGCCAAGGCCTGGTAAGCCAAGGTATGCCCCTTGCCCCCCGCCCTACCTCCGGACCCACTGGGCCCATAGTGAGATGCCCCTCCTGCAGGTACAACAAATGCTAGCAGGCAGGGCAGTGGCTACAGCCTGGAGAAGTCAAGGGTGGCTGGCATCCATGAAAAGGTGGCATGGACTACTGGGATCTCGATGGATCTGTGGAGGTGGACTGAGATCAGTGAGCCCCTGCAGGCCCACATGCCGCAGCCCAAGGAGTGTCGCTCCAAGCTCACCCTCTTCCCTAGGAAGCCCTCCGCCCTCAGGAAGGGAGACAGCTCTGCTGAAGAACTCAAGTGGCCAGCCAGCCACCCAAAGGCCAGTCATGCCCACGGGAAATGTCTACGAGAAGGAGAAAGCCAGGGTGATCACAGAGGAGAAGAACGTGAGGACCTCTGCCAGTCTTCGCATGGCCCGTGCCAATGCCCGGCTCTTTGGCATCCAGGCAGAAAGAGCCATGGGAGCTGCAGAACAGGATGTTGAAAAGAAAAAAATAAAGCGCTACTGGCAACCTATGATAAAAAAAATCGATAGTATCCCAAGTAAACAAGTAGGTTTAAGTTGCTGTGCAGTTCATAACACAAGGAGGGTGGCCAGGCAGGGGACACCACTAAAATGCCTGGAAAGTGAGAAGTGATGCGAACAGCCAAGTTACAGCAATGGATTTGAGGAGGGAAAGGCTGCCAGCGTAGCTTAGCTCTCCAAGCTTGATGTTGTTTTCCAGTTCATTTGAAAACTTAAAAAAAGACCCAAATAAAGCAAGACAATAACAAAACACAACAGAGCTCATACTGTTACAGCATGAAAGATTTTAGTCAGATACAGATTATTTTGCTTTCCTTCGAACGAACCCTAGGAATTCCCTCCCAAGTTTTTGAAGAAGCAAGATGGCTTCTCCTCTGACAAAATGGTGCCCCGTGGTCTTGGCCAAAAGCGGGAGCTGTGACAATCGAGCAAAGCCCCTTTCCTGTCCTGGGGGAATGAGTTTCGGGGAAAGGATGAAGTCATCATATTGAAGTGTGGCTGGCGAGGCAAAAGGAAAATGTGTGGAGGTGTGAGTCCATCCTGAGCTCATCTTGCAAGAATGAGAACTGAGAGGATTAACCATTTAAGCTGAAGAATTTTAAGGGAATTCGGTTCATAGTTTTAATCTGCTGCTGTGAACCTGCAGGGGCACTATTTTCCTAAGTCAAAGGCTTTCTTTATAGCAGGTTGGGAGGTTGACTTACGAAGTATTTACCAAAGACCCATTTACAATAGAGAAACCAACCAGGAACAAAATTTCAGATGCTTTGCTTAGAATTTAAGCTACTTATTAATAATGGTTGTGAAGACTACAGCACCGTGGAAAATGTTTATGATGTGTTATGGGAAAGCAGCAGGACCCAAAGTTGAATTTATACTATAATTACAACCATGTAAAAATGGTGCACGGCAGAAAAGGCTAGAAGAATTACAAATGAAATGCTGATACTGATTATGCTAGCAGTAAGATTGTCAATGACCGCTGTTTTTCTATTTTGCAAAATTTCTCTAAAGTGGTTATTGATTTCAATATGTTTAAAAAGTGAAGCATAAGCAAGTCCAACAGCCCTTGCAGTGGTGAGCCCACTCATGTGCTCATGGGACAAACAGTGATGGGCACACTGTTAGTCTTAGAGGCCAGCTGACTGAGTGGAGAGAAAGCTAATGTCCTTCTTCTGTGAAGATGGAGTCAGCGTCTCAGAGAGAAAGAGAGAGAGAGAGAGAAAGAGAGAGAGAGAGAGAGAGAGAGAGAGAAGCTTTCTCTTTCTGTGGAAGAAATAGATACTTAGGTAGGACACCCTTCACCAACAGCGTAACACCTAACATATCAGAACTCCAAGGGCAGGTGGGGTAAGCTAAAGGGAGGGGTGGACCCCACTACCAGTTCTGACCCCTCTGGACTCTCCCTGGGTGACACCTCTTTCTCAATCACCTTCAGAAGTATGTTATCTCCTTAATGGAAAGGCAGGACCCATCCTGAAGGAATAAAACAGTTAATTTGAGAAGGGATCAGGACTGAAAGTAGGAAAAGAGACACAGGTAAATGATTATCTTGTTAGATTGCTTTGTGTTTTTAAAGAAAGTGTAAATAACTTTATTATTACTAAAACATGATTAACAATAATGGAAACTATCAATAATAATGGAATGACAATCCTGTCCTCAGTTAAATGGATTAGAAAACCAGCCCAATCCATCTCTGCCCTTTTGTGCTTTGCCTTCTCTAGATTGAGAGGCAGTTATTACCGAGGCTAAAGATAAACCCTGGGGCTCCCATTGGTCAGAAAGGCAATCTTAACAACAGGGTTTCAGTGGGGAGACAAATGAAGAGGCAGAAAAGGACCTTCTTGCAACTAAGAACTCTAGGAAGGAGATCAAAAAGGGTTTTCTGAAAAGCAAGGTTTTCCTTATTAGTGATGGATCTGCTGTTAGCTAATCTTTTTTTAAAAAAGAAAAAGTATCCTTTAGCTGCAATTTTGTTGATTAAACCCAATTTCTCCAAATCCACTTGTCCAAAGTGATCTATGGTGTAGCAACTTGTCAGATTTTGAAAGGAGATCACGTAATCATGGGTTATTCAGATTACTTTCTGGTCACCAAGTTCAGTGTCTTTTACCGCGAGTGTGTAGGTGTCATCCACATCCGGGGGGTAGCAATAACATTGTCATAGATGAGATTAAAAAAGAGGGGGACTGGGTAGGGGGTGGTGGAGGGATTGAGCAAAAAAGGAAATAAGAGAGGAACTCCTGGACACAGACGGCAGTGTGGCTGGTGACTGCCAAGGCCGGGGGAGGAGGAGGGGGTATGGGGGGATGAACGGTGATGGGCAGAGACCAGGCTTGGGCTGGTGAGCACACAATGCGGTGCACAGATGATGTGCTGTGGAACTGTGCACCTGAAACCTGTATAATTTTGTGAACCAGTGTCACCCCCAGTAAATTCAGGAAGAAGAAAAGAAAAAGGATAAAGTCTTGAACCCTGGAGAATGAGACCTGGTCCAGGCGAATAGGTCACTGGTGCTTTATTTTTATAGGTGACTAAGAGAACCACATTATACGAGCAAGAACACTGTGAAAACAATTTAGTGTTATCATCAAGTAAAACTTACAAAACAGCTTAATGATAAACATAACCCTTGTCTTCTTTCAAACTACATTAACCAACCCTGAACGGCAAATGGCTATCTCATCAATATCTAATTGATATTGTTTTTTTATGCCAGAAATGTTTTTTCTAAGTTGGGGAATTTAAAGTATGAGGACTGAGTGGGGCAGAGAACTGTTGTAGTTCCTAAGGAAAGGGAATTTAAACGTTGAGAAAAGGCTGTCCCTAGGGGTGGGAACAGGAAGGGGAGTCGGAGAAGAGGGAAGCGTCAGAGCCCCGGTGGGCCCAGGCGCCAAGCAGGGAGTTTCGGTCAGCTGCAGGAGATGCTGTGGGGAGTCAGCCTGCAGGGCTGTGTCTTGGGAGAGCTTCACAGTCGGGCCTTCATCTGCGCAGTGTCTCCGGGAGCTGTGCAGTGAGAGACACCTGATTTGTCTAACAAGTATTCTTGGAGCATGTAGTGTTGCCACTGGTCTAGATGGTGGGGACCTGGAATGAAGGACCAATTGCTAGGACTAAGGAGTCCGTAGAGGTAAGAAGGAGCGCTGGTGAAGCTGGGAGGAAAGAGTGGAGGTGGAAGGAGGTGGAAGGGGGGAGTTTTATTTTAGGGACAGGGAGAACCGAGCACACTCAGGGCCAGCAGAGGAAACACGGAGGACTCAAGGAGATGGGAGACCACAGGCTCGAGATTTATGGAAAGGAGAAAAAAGACTTATTTGGAAAGAGCAGTGAAGGGAGAGACAGGGGTACTCTCTGGAAAGACTGTCAGGCGGAGAGGTGGGGCGTGAGGGTGAGTCAGTGGGTCAGAGGTGGTCCTCTCTGTAAATGGGGGCTGACAGTATTTACCCCAGAGAGTGGTTATGGGATTCAAACAAGGTGGAACAGTGAAGGCCCTTAACACAGAGCCTTTGCTAACGCAGTCTTTATTATACATAACTGACCGGGAGTCGTGTGCAGGCAGGTTCAGGGAGCTGAGCTGAGTGAGGTCTAGAGAAGCCAACTTGCAAGCTTGGGGGGACCCGACAGAATGAGGCACACTACTGTTAGTAACTGAACTCTTCCCTCCAGTAAGAAACAGGACATGGGAGCAATGACAGAGAGGGGGTGAAGGAGGAGACATTCTGAGGCCAGTAACTACCAATTCCTTGGGTGTACGCAGGCAGTGGGCCTCAGCAAGTGTGATTAAGCATGACTTGGTGCCCCCAATTTCTCCCTAGAGATTGTCTGAAATTACAATAATTTAATATGGGTTAACAGATAAATATCCCTAAAGAAGGGTCAAGGAGAAAGGCTATCAGTATTTAATATAATACTTTAGACTCTAAAGTAGCCCAGAATGGCTGATTGCTGCCCAACACAAAATCGTAAATTTACTTAGAGCATTGTGAGATTTTTTTTGAGACTACGTGTTGCAGTGTATTTAACGTGTGGCCCAGACAACTCTGCTTCTTCCAGTGTGGCGCAGAGACGGCGGAAGGATGGACACACCCGAGTGAACTATACGATGTGTCAGGGTTAACAAGTGCATGCCAAGGTGCCGAGGGAGCGGGAACTCTGCTAAGTAAGACCTGAAAAGACAGGCAGTGTGCCCTGTGGGAAGGGCAGAGCTCTGTCACTCAGTGAGGGCGGCAGGAAAGGTCCCAAAGAAAGCCGCAAGGTGCGTGTTGAAACAGGAGGAAAAGGACTTGTGGACATGGACAACTGTGTGGTGATTTTAGGGAGAAGGAAGGTACAAGGGACTAAACAGTAATGGACCCCCGCCCCCAATAAAGAAAAAAAAAAAGCCAGATGAGTTGTAAAAAAAAAGAAAAGAAAAGAAACAGGAGTCCAGGGCTGCACGTCACACAGAGGTGAGCCGGGAACTCTTCAGGTCACCTGTGGGGCAGCTTAGCAAGAGGCCTGTCACTAAGGTCTGTGTGTTCCTCAGAGCCTCTCTTTGGGTGTCACCTTCCTTGTCCTTGAGTCTCACGCAGCAGCATCTTTGTTATCTAGACAGTCAGAAATGGTGAACTTTTAGAAAACAAGACAAAGCTGGAAGGGGCTCCACACATTGTCGTTTAACCTTATTTCACAGGTGAGGAAATGGAGGGTCAGAAGGAAGCAACTTGCTTAAGGCAACACAGCAAACCCGCTACTGACCCAGAACCAGAAGAGCCTGGGGATCTGGCCTTGGGTCCTGCAGTTGCTGGCTACCGGCTAACAAAACTACACTACACGAGGAATGACTCCTCCTTTGTGGAAGTTAATGATTAAAACCTATTCTGATCTAAGCACAGTTACTAATTAAGCCAATTTCTGTGCGAAAAGACATTTCAAACAGAAGAATGTTCTCTTCAGCTAAATTTATAGGCCTTCAAATTGTAGTAGCATACACTGTACAATTAGAATATTTCGAGTATACTTAAAAATATTTCATAATACAATGCATCAATCTCTGTAGCTTTAAATTTCTCTTCATTGCATGCCTCATGCTGGGCCTGATAAAATGGTTTTGTAACTTTTGGGGCGGGGAGGAATTTAACTAAAATAACTTCACTTGGTGTTTGAGTGAACAAGGTAATAAAATCTGTTTGCTGTGTCCGCTGTCTCCAGATAGGGCTGTAATTACACCACTTGAGGAAGAAAGGTAGCTAAGTCTCGATCTAGATCATTTATGTAAACTCAGCCTTCTTGTCGACGGAGCTCTCAGATTGCAGGCGTGCAAACCGCAGAAGCCGGCCCACCGCACCACACGGGGACGGTGCCCGACTGCCGGCTGCGGGGCTGCCGGTGCTCCTTTTGTAGCTGGTGCCTGTGGTCGGAGACCAAAAACTGATATTCTGAGGTTTAAAAAACAGTATTGCCAAAGAATTCCCCAGGACAACAATTATAAACATGAAACTTGTAGAAATTAAAGGTATTCTTTACACCGAAGTCGTACAAATAAATGCATTTTACTTGAAAAAATGATCTTGTTCAGCTTTTAAAACAAGTTTTGTCCTTTGAGACAAATACTTGAAAAGAAAATTTGTCTTTAAGACAACAACCAATTTAACATTTGATAACATTTTAATCTCTTAATTCAAATATTTGGCATTTTCTTCCAGCAACCCCCTCCCCCCAAACCTTACAAAAACCACAAAGCGCAAAGTATATGCATGCCGTGTCTATAAAGACAGAGACACAGTTGCAAGAAGACAAAGCGTGTTTTTTTCTTAATTACTGAACCACCCTCTGTTGTGACAGATTGGCCACTGGTTTTTGATTTGACAGTGCTCCCTGGCTGGCATCCGTGGCGTTTCTCTTGACACCTGCCTTTCCAGCTTGCTCCGTCCTCTCTAGAAGGAAAACCACAGGCCACCGCCCTGGCGCCATCCCTGGCTCAGTCCAATCAATAGGGACTTATTTCCTGTCCATTTGCTGAGGTCACAGGAGCGAATCTCATTAATTATTTCTGCTACTACAGCTTCAAGTGCGCTTCTGGCGTGACAAGTAAAAACTGCTTGACCTTTTTCCTTCTATTTTGTTTGTAGCAGTTCCAAAAAGAAGGCAGTATTCATTTAGCAACGTGATAAAAGGAAGAAAAAAATCTGTACGTTTTTAAAGTCATTAACAAATTTATATATCTCATTATAAAAGCTCTCCAGATCACCTCATTCCTCAGTTTTTTCCGGCTAAAGAACAATAGTGCCTTTTTAACTTGGTGTCACGAAAATCTGGTCACAGCAAACACAATGTTTTCTAAAGCCGATCTGGCCTCCGAGGGAGGAAAGCTCTCCAGGGCCTTCAGTGCCTTGTTTCCATGGTAACGACACAGGTCAATAGCTGAAGTCACACCTTTGCCAGCTTTGATTGTTTCTCTCAACTGTTAGGAAACAAATGCACAATAAAAGTCAGTTTTTAAGGTACCACAGTTACATTGGGGAGGGGAGCTGAAAAACAAAGAAGGGGACAACCAACATGGATCCCACATTTCTGCCACGGTCTTTTGAGGGAAGGAGGACATTGTCCCCCAGTGGCCGTGAGGCACTAACGTTCATTCCCTGCGGCTGCTCCCAGCAAGCTCCAAGCAGCTTAATTACACCTCCTCCCCCAAGACTCCCCGCTTCTGGTACCTTGAAACGTGCCCCGAGGGGGGCGGTGGCGGTAAGGAAGGTGGAGGGCATTTACATCTCTGGCATTTTGAAGTCAGCAGCCTGGTATTCTTAAGTGAGGAAGGCTTCATTAGCATCCTAGTTAATAACTAATTTTTTTCTACATTGTATGTTGATACAATAGTCCATCAGAAAATTCAAGAAGACACTACATTTAAAAAAAAATACTATATTTTTAAAACTGAAAGACTATTTGGGAAGAATGAATTTACAAGACCTTCTGTAAAGAATAAGGTAAACTCTTGCCAACAAAGTGGTTACACTTTAGGGCTGAAAAAGGTCTGTAACCATTTGGTTGGTCCACCTCTCCCTGCCCTGATGCTTCCCCCTCAGTGACTACCTCACATGTCTGCCGGGCTCCTGGCATCAGAGCCTGGGGGTCCTCCTTCGTCCCTCAGATGCGGTGAGGCCCCACGGCAGTGCCAGTGTTGTTTGCCCATGACTGCACTTTCTGGCCCCCAGAGGCTAGGTGGGGCCAAGTGACAAGTTCTAGTCCATGTGAATGATGGACTTCACTTCTGGGCTACAGCATATAACTGTCCATGCAAGTACACGCAGAGCTTCCCCTCTGGCGCATCGACCAGTCACACTGAGCCACTCCTCAGCCGGGATCCCCGAGGGGGCCTCTCCGACCTGACCAGGACATGCAGTACGGGCAAGAAACCATTCTACCTCCTTTAAAGCTCTCAAATTTACCTCCAACGCCATCACCACAGCCCAGGCTCTCCTCATTCCTCACCTGGGTTATTTTTTGCAATCACCTCCTAGGGAGTCTCCCCACTGCCAGTCCTGCGCCCCTGGACTCCGTCTGTCTCCCTTTTCATCACGTACTTGGGGAAATGACTTGCAGTGAGCGCTTGTCTCTCCGACACCGCCTTCATCTCTGCCATCAGGCTCCCCAAATTCCACCTGACTGCAATGCACTCAGCTAGGATGACAGCCCTTAGGGGCTACGCGCCACCCTGCCTAGGCACGACTGTAGCCCCCTCTGTGTATTTGCAGTATAGCATTATTATATATACAGTGTTGGATTTGAATTCTTCATTCATCCATTTATCTGTTCATTAGACTTTAAGCTACAGTATAATCCATGAAATATTAAAAAAAAGATATAACCTGTTTTGTTCCTCTAATTAGAAGGGATGACAGATCAGAGGTCCAGAGAAGCTCGGTGGCTCACCCAGGATCACAGACGAGTGGCACAGCTGAGACCAGAAGCCAGGTTTTCCAATGCGCTGTCCAACAGCACTCAGCACTGTAGCCCACCAGGCCCTCAGCCCTCCATGGGCACTTCCACCCTGCACGTGGGCTTTGGGACTCTTGCAGCCTAGGTAGGGTTCATTGGTCTCTTGCTAATCATGCTTCATAAAAACACTAAAATGGAGCTGGCTAGTCAGAGGCAGTCAGATTCAAACTCCCATTGTAGCTTTGGAATCTTAGGGAAGCCATGAAACTGCCCTGTGCTCTAAATGGAAGTACTATCAGCCCCTTGTGGACTGTCGGGAGGACTCTGTGGACAGCAGAGTGCTCGGTGGTGCTGAAACACTACAGCTGTCGGAGCACTCTCTTCTTCTCCTCCTCAAGCCCTTAGCCACTGCCAAGACAGCCCCTCCACCCACCAAGATCAAGTGTATTTTAGCTTGATGTGCAACAACCTCAAAGACAGCTGGACTTGAATCAGACCAGCCTTAAAAATGCTTAAAAAACATGCCCCATATTTTCATTATCTTTAATTACTCCAAATCTAAATTGGACAGGCCAAAAACATTATTCTAGACTTTTAGGTTTGTACCTGCAGGCATGTGGATATCTGTATGGCTAGATTTCAATTCACAAATATTAGTTGAGCACCTAGTATGTGTAAAGAGTACAATGATCCTTCTCTGCTTTATGGATCAGGTACTAATGAAGGGTATATTGTGAAAAGCAGCAACACCAAAGTATAAATGTAGGACTACGGGTAATTAGAAAAATGAGGAATCAAGTTTAATTAGAAGAGAGTCACAAAGGCCTTACAGGGTAAGTAGGTTTTGAAGCATGTCTTAAGGATGTTGATAAACAAGGGGCAAGCGTTACCAAGGGAATTTTAAGGAGAAGAGCTCGAGCAATGACACAAAGATGAGCAGACTGCAGTGTCCAGGGAATAAAGACAGCCGTGACGGAGCTGCAGGAGGAGGCGCTGGGGGGTGGGGGGTGGGGGTCAAGAAGGGGGGGGGGAATGAGGCTAAGAAATATAAACTTTATCTAAAAAATTAACAATTATTATTATGCATTTTTAAAGTACATAATAGTTGAAAGACCAGCACAGGAGTTGGCAAACTATGACCCCGGGGCCAAACGTGGCACCCGCTCTTATACAGTTCTGCAGGGGCGCACCCTGTCGGGCGGCTTTTGTGTTCCAACGGCAGAGCTGCAGAGTGAGCAGCTGCTGCAGAGGCTGCATGGCTGCAGATCCTCAAATATTTACACTTGGGCTTTTACAGAAAAAGTCTGCTGGCTCCTAAACTAGAACAATGAATATCTTCTTCCTCGGTCCAACTGTGCTTAATATTTGCCATTTTTATTCTGTCAGCTTGTGTGTGCGTGTTTTCCGAACCACTGGAAAATAAGCTGGGGGCAGCGGCATGGTGGGAAATTAGCCCTCCAGGGGAGGAAAAAAGCTCTGTTTGTAGCATTTGCAGAATTTTGTGTTATGAACACTCCCATCATTGAGTTTCAAGCTACCAAGGGTTGTGGGACCACACAATTCTTGAATATTTAACAACAGGCTCTGAGGTGGTAGGGCCCGGACACAGCACAGAACGCAGGACACTTCTCCTTGTTTTGACATGCCCCTCCGAAGATAAGAACATCCCCTGAAATAACAGCATTCCATCATCACCGCTAGGCAAGTTCGCAACAATTCCCTAACATTATATGATATCTGGCCCATGTGCACATCTCCCCGGTCCACTTCAACATGTCCTGTTTAGCTTTTTTCATTCCAACCATGATCAGTCCTGGTTCGCACGTTGCATTTGTTTGCTGTGACACTTTAATCTTTCTCCCCCACGACACTGCTATTTTGCAAGGACCAGGCCGTGTTGCACAATGTTCTACATTCTGTGTTTCTCTGATCATTTGATTTTGTTCGGTATTCTATAAACCTTATTCAACTAGACTCAACTTAATACTGACTGCAAGGTGGCTTACACCGTATTTAGACCCCAGTGAAGGGTAACGATGAGACAGCACCCAGCAGGACATCACTGAAAGTTACTCAAATCCCCAAAGAATTTATTCTCTCACCCCATGACTATTTTATTTGCAATTAATAGTTAAGTCTGCTCTCTCTGCAAAGGTGGGCTCACAGGCTTTGCATACCAAGGGACCCGGTAGCTTCCATGTGTAAAATGCCCATGTAATGACTCACCAGCAGTCCACCCCTTCACAGAGGGGATTGTTCATCACAGCCATCTGTGAGCACTTTCACCAACTACATGAGCTACTAGTGCAAAGGAAATCCTTTAGGTATAATTAATAGACTACAAATGAGATTCATCTCTTACTGTAACTTCGAATAGGCAATGGGTCTATCCTGACAAGACAGTCTTCTGCTATGTATATCAATGTGACACAAAAACAATTAAGCTGGAGTTCCCAAACTTGGCTAATCATAAGATTCACTTGGGGAGTTTGGAAATGTAGATGCCTGGCCTCCATTCCTAGAGATGGTTGTTAACAAATTGCTTCTTAGGTCATTCCAGTGATTAGCCAGATTTGGGAGTATCTCACTAGCTGGGGCATGTATTTTGAGTCACTATATTTTAAAAATAGTCGTGTTAGGTTTATACTGTATCAGCTACACTTCCAACCAGTTGTCTTTGTAATGATCTAATTCAACTCAACAAGCATTTGTTGGGCACATGTGTGGCCCAGGTACATTGTAAAGGCTGGAGATACAGACAAAAGCAGTGCCTCCCAGGACCACCTGTCAGAGGGGCTGCTATGGGGCTACAGACCAGGAAGAGTTAAATAGAACACAGAGGGACTGGACCTATGACCTTGATTCTAATAGCTGCCAAAGAAAAGACCACGATTAAAAAACAAATCCTCCCACTTTTGCCTTCACATACATTTTGAGTGGGCAAAGCCCAAATTAACACAGAGATAGAGCTTTCCGTGTAAGAACGTGGCTACAAGAGCTAGTGTGCCCTCACTAACCCTTATGGCTTGAAAAACACTTTAGCTGTAAAATAAATAACACACACACACCCATCCCAAAGGTGAATTATTAGTCAGTGTTTTATTTCCCTGATATACCACTTTAGGGCACTAATATAATTAAAGCTCTAATTAATTCAACTAAGTAATTGTATAATTGTGGCATCACCTGAAATAAATTACATCCAAATCCCCTGCTAGAGGATCCAATTAAGGATATTAACACAGACAGAAGAGGATGCAAAGTACTTAAAGTTAAGTGCACTATTATTTAACATTTGTTAAAAGGTGTTACTAAACACCTTTTCAGCAATAAATGTTGGTTTATGAGACCCTTTTCAGATAATGATTGTATGTCTTTAAAAACCAGTTCAAAAGTACAGGCCCCTGCCCTGGGGTCTGAGGAGCTTTAGGAGAGGTGGAGGCAGAGGTAACTTGTTGCCAATGAAACCACAGAAAGACTCTGAGACCTAGAAGAAACCCCAAGCACAATCTTCTCTTCTCACTGCATTTGACAGAAGACGCTGGGATGACAGAGCCTAAGTGATGTGGACAAGACTGCCCAGGGAATTTATGAAACAGCCTGGGTTTCATTTTTGCACACCCAGAGCTCTTCCACCCCACAGCACTGCGGAAGACTGGAAGATAACTCCAAGTTTTCTTTCCTCCGACTGGACAGGGTGCTTAGAGAAAACCAGGATGGTAAAAGTTGCCTGGAACACACAAAAAATCCACTCATAGGTCTATTATCACCAGGACACTTGTCACAGATTGTTTTTGTTTTCATCTGAGGACATTATTTCATTGCTTTTAGAGAAGAAGGGAGAGAGGATGAGAGAGAGAGAAACATCGATGCAAGAGAGAAGCATCAGTTGATAGCCTTCTGTATGCGCACCAACCGGGATCGAACCCGCAACCTATGTATGTGCTCTGACTGGGAACTGAACCTGGAACCTTTCAGTTATGGGACAACACTCCAACCAAGCCACACTGGCCGATGTCACCGATGTTTTTAAATTTCCATTTTCTGTAGAAAAATGTTCAGAAACAAAGAACCTTGCCAGAATGTGTAAAAGACTGACAAGTTAATGGGGAAAGAAAAATAAGGGGCTTTGAAATGTAAAGGTTGTGTTTCAAATAAAAACAAGTAAGCTCAAATATTTGTAAAAGATATATTAGTAATAGACAAAGAAGAAACAGAACAGCTAAAGAATGAGTTAAAATTGTAATGACTAAATAAGTTCCACAATGAGAGGCCTTTAAGGATGAAGTCTGCACTCACACAGCCCATTGCAAGTGGTCAGGGAGGCCTTGGACACAGCTACCATCCTGACTCTCTTTTGCCTTCTGGTGTCCTTCAGTTTCCAGAACCACTCACCCCCCATTGCAAACACAATATCTTTAGGACAAGGAACTGAGGGCCCCTCCACCCCGCCAGCAGCCTTCTCATTTTATCTGCTGTCCCTGCAGGGCTTTCATTTACTGGCACTGCCCCGCCCCCCGTCTTCCTCCGCACTCTGGAGACCTGGTTTCTAGTCTAGGGCACCTTCACAGAGCCACCCGCCCACCTCTGTGCACTCTCGCATGCTTAGGATGCACATAAACGTCCTCCCCACCTAACCGAAAGACTGAGAAGTCTCAGAGATGGTGAGATTAAAACGACTAATGTCTTTCAACATAGGACAGAAGAAAAGATGAGGACAAAAGTGCATTCTGGAACTCAGGCCAGTGAATTTATGAACAGTTACAGTAAACTTCCAGAAAAGGATATTAAATAGATAGTTTGTGGGTTCTAGAAAAAACACAGTGGTGATCACAGTCCCAGTACAGGTCACAATGAACCAGTAAGCCAAGAAAAAACACTCTTGTCCTCACTGGCGTGGCTCAGTTGGTTGAGCGTCATCCACAAAATGAAAGGCTGCTGGTTCGATTCCCAGACAGGGCACATGCCTGAGTTGCAGGCCAGATCCCTGGTTGGGGCACATGTGAGAGGCAATGGATGTTTTTCTCTTCCTCTCTTTCTCCCTCCCTTCTCCTCTCTCTAAAAACAAATAAAAGTAAAATGTTAAAAAAACCCTTTTTTTTTGGTATGACCACTTCACTGTTACCTTAAGAAATAGTAAAGATAGAGTATATTCAGATTTTGGAAACTCAGTCCTCGGTGGTTAAGACAGAGATATGGGGCTTGGATTAGAGTTTGAATATGTAAAACAACAGGAAAATGGTTAGTAGTGGGTTTATACTGAGCAGAAAAGCAATCTCTAGTGTTCTGCTACAGGACTGGTTTCTTTCACTTACCACAGTTCTATGCATTGCTTGGAAGAAGATGGAGAAGAAATGCATATTAAATTTTAATTTTCAGACATCATATAGCCAAGAGCTAATACATGGATAGCATCAAAATTTTAATGATTTTGATATGCTGAAAAATAGATCGATACTAGCCCAATAAAATGTAACAAGGATATGCGTACACTTGTGCATTTAGGTTTCAAAAATCAATTGCAAAAGTGTAAGCTGCGGCATGACAGTGACTCTTAAACAATGCTGAGGATCTTGGATCACCCCATTCCTTACATAAGTCAAGGCTAAAATGTAGGTTTATTTTATTTTTTAAAGATTTCATTCATTTTTAGAGAGGGGGGAAGGGAAGGAGAAAGAGAGGGAGAGAAACATCAATGTGTGGTAGCCTCTTGCACGCACCCCCTACTGGGACCTGGCCTGCAACCCAGGCATGTGTCCTGACTGGAAATCGAACTCGTGACCCTTCGGCTCGCAGGCCGGCACTCGGTCCACTGAGCTGCACCAGCCAGGGCTATAAGGTAGATTTTTAAAAAGCAAACACAAACTTTGGCAGCATCAACAGATGCATACCTCTCAAACACAGGCAGGAGTGGTCACATCACACTCTTTGATGGCCAACTAATGTTTAGAAAAGTATATTCAGTCCTGGGCACCACTGCCATGGGTGAGAGGGGCATTCACAATGGACTGGGCCCAGTGTTAGGGTGAAGAAGTATTTGGCAACATGTCAACTAAGGAAATGTTTGCCTGGAGGAAAGAATTAAGGGAAATTATGAAAGCTATCTTCAAAAATCTACAGCAATTAAATGGAAGAAGAAGCAGTCCTGTTCTACACGCTTCAGGGGACAGAACGAAGAGTGACGAGGTGAAGTTCTGGGAAGCAGATTTCAATTACCAACAAGAAACATCTTTCAAATGCCTACAGTTGTCTAACAACAGAATAATTATTTCTGACAAGTTGTGAACTCCCTATTAATCAAAGTCCTTAGCGACGGGATGACCGAGCCGAGAGTCTGAGGGAAACTCTTAGCAGATGTGCGAGGTAGACCAGCGCTGCCTGCAAAGTCGCATCCAGGTCCAAGATTCGTGCTGACAGCACTTCAACCGAAAGGTCGTGTCAGCTTGGCAGGATGGTCCAAACGGAAGAGCTGCCATTAAAACCCTTCTCTAATACACTAACATGTGAAGTGTACTTCGAACAACATAAAAAACATTTCTTTTCACTTAAAGCAATAAATTATTTGCAAGAATCTATAGGAAAAAATTCTATTCTACTGATCTTAACTAAATATCTTACTTTGGCAAAAAGTCGAGACAGAAAGAAGAAAATTCTTAGTTCTTTTCTCAATCACATTAATTTGCATGCAAAAACACAATATGAATTATATTAAATTTGAGGCTTGAAAAGCAATCAGTGCTTCATGTTTTCCAAAGGAAAATTTAACAATTTATAAATAATCACAGCTTTATCCACATTCTGATTCAAAGTTAGTTTTTAATTTTGTTATCATATTCCAATTCTACATATTGAAATTCAAAAGGCAAAACTGGGGCTGTGAAGCTTTTTTGTAAACTCTGTAACAGAAACTCAAAAGCAAAACATGTCACAGGCTGCACAGAGCAGCTAGGAGCCCATTGGCTGTAGCTCTTTCAGGACTGCGTCGGTAAGCAGTAAGCGCTGTAACCTCATGACGAAGTCCATGCCAGTTACTTAGCCAGGGGAACACCACTGGATGGGAGCACTCACATCGTGCGGGTATCCAACAGTCCTGGGGGCTACTGAGGAATACGTAAACTATGGTAAGAGCGAATTTGGGTTTCTATTATTTTATTTTAGTCTGTGTCTTATTTATACATTTCTTGAAGACTTCTCATGTCTCAATTTTTGTCTGCATTAGTGTTTAGATGCTGATACCTGGGGATCGCTTCCCTCAAAACCATGTCCACAGCCACTGCCCTCCACATGACCCAAGATTCCTAACATCCCGGCGTGGATCCTGACACAAAATGACCTTAAAGCACATTTATGACTTGTGCTACCAGAAGGCACCTCAAACCACAGAAAAACATTCGGCGGGAGTAATGGTAAAGAAAGGAATGTGTATCTCAGTCACGTCTTCCAGGTTGCTTCAGACTCTGGGGGAACTCGGGAAACAACGTGTGGGGTGAAGAGGGGGCTCACTGTGGCCCGTCGCCCAGTCACATCTGCAGGCTCAGCCCCGCCTCCAGACACAGGAGGTCTTCCCACAGTGCTGCTATGGAAGGTATTTTTGTAAACACAGTCCTTGCCTCCCTCAAAAGAATGGTAAGAACTCATTTTATTTAATTCATTAATTATTATCCAGGACAGGATTTTATTTGGTAGAACTTGTTTTAAATGGTTATACCTATATAATTTTCTTGGAAGACTGAAGAATGCTCACCAGTTTTAAAAAAATATTATAATAATTATTGCACTGGTTCAGCAAACATAAATCCTCAGAGTCTTTTACTAAACAATGACTATTTCTGAGACTAGAACTAGGTTAGATTATAGAGTAATGCATAACTTTTTCTGGATGTCTGAGAGCCGGAGCCTGCAAATTGCCCCTTACTTCTTTCTGTAGTGTCTAAATCACCTTGAGAAGCAGTGCAGTGGTAATGCACTGTGGAGTCAGCTGACCTGGGCAGAATTACGACTCTGATGATAGTAACTGTGTGAACACCTTAGATAATTTGATCTCTTCTCCATCAAATGAAGGACTTCAGAGATAGAATTTGATACAAACATCTGATTTAAGCACGTGTCTTGAACAGAGCACACACTGAAAAACATGTGTGTGATGGCATGATGGCATGCATCCCAGAGACATCAGAACATGTACAATGGCCCACAACCTTTCCTAACGAGTGCCCATGAATCTCGGCAGAATGGATGGCAGATAAAGGTTAGCACAGTTTCCTGAGATCTACAACAGGGAGACCTCCCAGAGGTGGCACCATTGTGCTATGTAGGACTCAATCTTCAGAGATTCATCTTTGGCTTTACCATGATCTGGTTAATAGGTAAGATTTTCGTCAAGCCAGAAAGTCACGGACTTGGGTGAAAGGGCTGGAATCCATTTGTCCATAGGTGGGGAGGCTGAGCAGTGCTTGCAGACACTGCTTAGAAAACTTGGCTTCCAATGTACCAACTAAACAGATTACAGGATTCTGATGGATCAAACACCGTGAAAAAACAAAATCCTTAATGCTGTACAAAGTCAGGTGTAGGATTAATGCATACTTTGGAAACATCAATCTAGGTAATGATAAAGACTTCTAACGCACTAAAACCACATTCAGGGTCTACGTAGATGTGCCTCTCTCTCCTTTCTGTCAAAAAGATACAACTTTGGGCCCTGACTGGTGTGGCTCACTGGGCTGGGTGTCGTCCTGCAAAGCAAAAGGTTGACAGTTTGATTCCCAGTTAGGGTATGTGCTTGGGTTGTGGGCCAGGTCTGAGGCTGGGGGCATGTGAGAGGCAGCCTATCGATGTTTCTCTTACACATTGATGTTTTTCTCTATTTCTCCCTTCCTCTCTCTCTAAAAATAAATAAAAATAAAATCTTTAAAAAATGTATAACTTTGGAAAACCCATATTTCTCTCTTTTTTTAAATGACAGGAAAACACAATATTTCCTTCAGCTTACTTAGAACTGTTTCAGGGGACTAAACAGGCTCCTCTATGGGGACAGAAGGCTCTATCCTTTACATAAAGGCAATAGGCTCTGCCTGTGCATAGGTGGCTCCCAATACCACAAACTGGGAGCAATGATTGGATGCAGCTCTCCCACAGTACAGAGCATTCACCCACGGAACCAGCCTGGAGGGCATTTTTAGTTAGCTTTCTAGACTAAAATTCAAAAGGTTACTGCAATTGAATCTTTATTTCAACCCAGGGAGTGCAAGGCACTGAGGATGTAACAATTTGATTAAAAATATACTTGGGGGGAAATAACAGGAGCAAAGGTGGAGTCAAATATGCCTTATGAATTAAAAGTACAGAATATAAGCACAAACATTTGGCATACCTTGGGGTCATTCGTTCATTCATTCATTAGTAATTAAAAAATATTTATTTGGTACCTAATATGTGCCAGGCACTGTGTCAGGCCCTCAGAGCATATACAATAGTGAGCAAAACCAGACAGGATTCTAGGCTTACGACCAAGAACTAACTGGTCATCGACTATCTAAGCCTGCCTTAGATTCCGGATGTTAGTTATTATGTAAATATGTAATTGTTTAGGGGCCAGGAATTCAAAATGGTTGATTTAAGAATAGGAGAGATTGCCCCACCAAATATTGTTATTATGAACTAAGTAATTTCACATTATGTATATAAAATTAGAAACCAAAGATCAACAGAGAGGGAATATATGATCTGAAGAAAAATAAAAAAGACAACTGCATAGAGGATTGAATTAAAATAGTATCCATAGTATTGGGCTAACAGCTGAGAGGGAGGCATAGTTTATGATGTCATACAGAGGCTTATTATTGATATCATTTAATAATTTTATTCATGATGCACAAGGGAACAGAGATTAAGATCATCAAATCTGTCTATGTCATTGAGGTGTGTGGGATTGCTAACACCTCTGAGAGTAAAAATCTAATTTTGAAATAACATTAGGAAATTAGAAGACTAGATCATCAAAGCAAGATGATAGTCACCAAGGACCGATGCAAAATAATATACTAGCAGCCTCAAGGAGGAGGAAAACTAGCTCGATCACGGGGAGTGAATAAATGTCCAGAGGGCAACTGTTCTGCAGAATGACTTGAGGGCTCATAATAAGGCACACTCTGGTTAAAGACATTAACGATGGCAAGTGTGATTAAATTTTTTTAAACCTTAGAATATTACTTTACTCGTGACATTTACAAAAGCTTCTAAGCTTTGTTATGGACAGAAATTGATCACTGATCATTTTTCCATCATTAATAATTATATATTGAAGGAGATCTGGAACCAGAGCAGCAGTTGCAAAAACTGACTTTAGTAAATTAAATGTTTTGAAAAACAGACTAAGCAAACTCCATTCATTACTGCTATAAGGAGAAACACTTGTCTGAAACAGGGTTGCCAAAAGGAAAATAACTGGTCTCATCTGATTTTTAAGGAAACAAGGAGTGGGGGATTTCAAACTCTCGGATGGCAGCTCTTGCAGATTCTTCCCTCGCGCATCACTGCGCTGTGCTGAGGCCAGCGGATGGGGGGGCCGGTGCCCAGTGTGCTGGGTTTCCGTCTCCCTCGGCTGTCCCCCAGTACCTCAGCCAGTCCTTGAGGCTTGGCACAAAACTTCACGGTGTAAAAAAATTTACATTTTCTAACTGCGCATTTCTGCCTATTGCCGCAGAAGCAAGCAATTCTTTAGGAGACTAGAATTAAATTCTGATTATTTCACTACAACACATTTTTCACTTCCCAGTTGCTCAGGTCATAATCTGCAAAAATTTCAATTCAAGTCATAGTACACTTTGAAAACAGAAATCTATTTTTTTTTTTGTAAGATTTGTTTTTTAAAGAGAGGGAAAGGAAGGGAGAAAGAGGGAAAGAAATAAAACAGTGATGCACCAGAGAAACTGCCTCTGGAGCGCCCCCAACCGGGGATGGCCACAACCCAGGCCTGTGTCCTGACTAGGAAATCAAGGTTCCCAGGCAGACACTCCACCCACGGAGCCACTCCAGCCAGGCTGGAAACAGAAATTTCTTTAACAATATAATGTATTTCTTATTTTGAACAGGCTTAAATGTTGTCACCTTAAAGCCCTTATTTACATTTTTACACCTTGTCATCCAGTCTTTATGAAACATAACATTTTACATAGTTGCATCCGTATCATAATGATATTTGAATATGAATATTTTTCTTTAAATTCTACAGGGTGGGGCAAAAGTAGGTTTACAGTTGTCTGTAAGGAAAATATTACAATAATTAATATAGTACAAGAATAAGCTCTGTTTCTCATACTCACAACTGTAAACCTACATTTGCCCACTCTGTATTATAAACACCCCATCTAATTGGACCACAAGTCCTGTATGGAAAAGACGGGGGAAGGGAATGTCAATGTTTCTATGCAGTCTCCATAATTACCACTAAAACAGAAATCCTAAATGCTAAGACGATTTCAAGAGGTTGGAAGAAATGAGAAATATCGTGCACATGGTGATGCTGTATGGGATATTTTACCGAATGAGCTTAGGTAAAGTCCCAGGGTAGGAGAAGCAGCATCTGCCTAAGATAGGGGTATAGGGAAGAGAAAACACAGCAACATCTGGTCTCTGAGTGTGCCAATGTGAAAAATTTTCAGAGCCAGTTAGCTAGGGTTTGGGATAGAACGAGCAGGCAAGAATTGTCTGCCAAAAAAAAAAGGCCTGGCTTTGTCAGTAAAAAAAGGACAATAATATTTATAGAAAATTGTCTATATTCAAGGTTCAAAAAAAAAGAATTTTGGACTCACTATGCAGCAAAATGTTTGACAGCATCTATGGATAATAAAAGAGAAGAACTGGCTAAAAGGGCAACCCTTGGAAAGGAAACCATGACTCTCTTTTTTTTCTTAACGGGAAGTGATGATAAGTGATCATACAAATGCAAATGTCTGTGGACAGCACTGTGAGATGGTTGGAAAAGAATTTTAATGTGTACCCTATGCAAATGCATTTTATAACAAAACAAAATGTGTGAGGCCTTCCTGAGGGGGCAGGGAGGAAGGGAGCAGCCTCTCAGGAGGACGGAGCCAGAAAAATGTGACGCTCTGGGGCCCTGAACAGATAGATCCCAGGAAAGAGGGCAAGTCAAAAACCTGTTCCTTAGAAAAAAAAAATCTTTCTTACATTTGACTGAGAACTGGATGCCTAATGAACTTCACAGTAAAGACTGAGATGAATATAAAAAAAAGCCACTGTAAACTTAGAGCCTTTGTGTCAAAATTAGCATAAGTATCAAAGGCCATTGAAGGCTCAGTCCGAGGCACCTGTGAAAGAATAGTGGGAAGCCACTCACAGTGCTGACCGGTTTTGGTTGTGACCATGTCGTATTTATACGTATCTGTGTATCTGGAGCAATTATTAAAAGGGACTTGGGAAAAATTGCCTGAGCCTCTGATGGAGCTATTTAAGCAAGCCAGTTTGAATGTGTTAAAAAATTAAGATTGCAGAAAGCCGAACCATAGGTGCCATGTTTTGCCTGAAGTGGTAAAAATACCATCTGCCTCAGTCTCTAGGCAGCATGCTTATTTCACATAGCAGTAGGCTCAACTACAGGCATACGCTCAGCTCCAGCTGGGGAAAATACACAGACGCTTGTCGATGTTTTTCTAAGCAAGAGTAGTCAACAAATTCGCTTTCTTTCAGACATATATATTAGTTACCATAGCAAACCAAGTGTGAATGTGGTCCGAGAAGCTTCTCCACCAGTCCCAGCACATGGCCACAAACTCCTACAGTTCAATCGGCAGCACTCTTCTCTCTAGCACTGAACTCAGTTAGGTGTGTTCAACCTTGGGGCCAGAAGCCTAGGGAACGTGGAATGGTCTGAGACACAGCCCAGGACTTCAGACCAGTCACTGTCATTAAAACGCTCTCAGCACTGTGCATGTGAGTAAAACTGTTAGCACCGCCTTCCTGGTCACAGTTCACTTCTGGTAATTACATTCTGTCTAATAAGGCTCCTGCTGCAGTTTTAACTAGGTATGTAACATGTTCCCTGTTTTTCCATTTTAGAAGCTACTGGGTAGAATCGCCTTACAGTTAAACAGCTTCCTTCCTGCCCAGCCCCCAGGTAGATGAGTTTCAGTAGTGGGTAGAGTACTCCTGTGCTTTTGTCAACCACCGTACAGAGGCAGGAGAGACTTAATGAATTAAGAGTTGTTGGTTGCTTTGATATCGTAAGATGAAAGGAACTGCAGCCGTGTAAAGCATTCATGTCCAGGCTCTACTGCAACAGGAACTCAATTAAAAAGTAATTCAATTTCTTATCTGAGGGTCTGAGCACAGACCGCTGTTCTGCTCAACGTGACAGACATCCTCCAGATCCAGCTGAGACTGAGTGTGCGGCCATCTCCTCTTCTGCCCTCTCCCCTGCTGCCTCGCCATTCTGAGATCCACAGAATCTGAGAGATGGCATCCCCAGCCACAGAGCGCATGGCCAAAATAATTTTCTATGGTTCTCAAAACCTCATTTTTCAGATAAAATTTGGCTTATGAGTAAATACAACTTGGCAATAAATAAATTTCATGACTGTCTCTAGAAATGGCCACTGAATTTCAAATGTAGTTTTACAGATAAACCCACTGGGGAAGCCCTAAGCCACCAAGCACGACGCTGGCGTTGGTCAGCATGAACACCATGACCACACGAAACAAGAGACGGGCAGACCGCAGGCCCTGGTGTTACCAGGGACCAGTGGCGCACTGCATAAGAGAACGCTGCAAGTTGCGGCCTGCCCACATCGCCCCTGCACTTAGTAGAGATGGATATAACCTTTCTTCCCCATGTTACTTGGGTTTAGGTCTGGGTAAGGACTATAGGCCTGGATTGATTACCTAGATGAAGTTAAGCCCTTGCCTATCAGACTATTACCACATGTTCCAGGGTGGTGGGTTTCTGTTTCCCGGCATGAGAAAGAGTGCCACTGGGCATCGGGGAAGGCGAACTTAGGACGACGGCACCTTGGAGTGGGCTGTGTTGTATAGTCATTATGCTCTTACAAAGGCTGATCTGAGCGTGCAATTCTTGATCCCGGGCCTCTCCCAGTCTCCCACACCTCTCCTGCACAACACAAATGCAATGCTCATCCACATGCATTTATCAAGCACTCCTGTGTGTAAGCCTGCGCTGGGTACAGGTGCTACGACCATGAACAAAAACCAACCCAGTGCCTGGCTTTCAGGGCTCTCACAGTCTAGTAAAAGAAGAAAGAAACAAGCAACTAAATAAAAATCATAAATGTTAAGAAGAAGAAAAACAGAGCAAACGGGGAGTGGCTACTTGAGACTGGGAGGTCCGAGTCAAGCAAGCGTGGGACGGCAAGGCCCGGTCAGCCTTGTTCGCAGTGGGGGTCAGCGCCAGCACGCTGTCTCGCCGTGTTAGGTATCAAACACGCAGCGCTTGGGTGGGTGAAGTGGGTAATGGAAGGAAGCAGGACCTCAGTAGTATATATAAGATAAGAATGTCCTCATCCCCCGAAAGGATGTCTCCTCTCAAATTTGGAATGGACCTAAAGAGTAAAGCAGCACTATTCTAAATTGCTCATTTTATACTAAAACTGAGAGAAGACCAAAGAGGTTGAGTGATTGATACTAGATTTTGCGGTGAGTTTGTGGCAGAGCTTGGTCTGGGGGTGTTTGATCTGGGCACCCTATATTTTTCTTTTCTTCGAACTCTTCCAATTGTCACATGCTTCTGCAATAAGAAACCCTAAAGGAGTTCTCTGAGTCATGAATAAGCACTGATGATCAATATCACTCGATTGTCAAATTGTGATGGCTTTGCTTCACTTTTTGTTCATAAATAAGCTTTCTTTTTTACATGACAGTAAAATCCCAGTCTGTAACTCCAAACTAGTTTATTGTAACCTTCCCCAGCAACCTTCTCCATCTGGTTGATGCCTGCAACATGTGTTAAAAGCCTTCCTTTCTTCTCTGATTGGGATCAGAAGCCCTGTACCAGGTTTTCTCCCGGAACTAACGTCACGTGTCTTCTATTTTCTTACTCATGGTTTCACTCACTCACTCACTCACTCACTCACACACCATTTACCATTTGCCTTGCACTGTGTTAGGCACCATTCACCATTTACTCACACACCATTCACCATTTGCCTTGCACTGTGTTAGGTACCAAGGATACAAAGACAGACACTGTCCCTGCCCTCAAGGAGCTCACAGTCTCTGATGAGTCTCATACATGGATCATAAGAACAGAGAGTAAGTGCAGTGGCTGAGAGATCCACAATGTATTCACGCCTGGAGGAAAGCACCCGATCCTGCCTAGGGAACCAGGGAGGACTTCCTATAGGAGGTGATGCTGAATTAAGCTTTACAGGAGGAGCAGGAGGAGCCACATAAAGGGGAAGAACACTGCAAGCAGAGGGGTCAGTATGAGTCAAGGCACGAAGAACAGAAACAGTATGTTTTATGTAATTTGGTGCTGCGGGAGCACAGGGTATAGGGGAAGAAGCTGCAGAGTCCCTCTGGGGGTGAGATCACAGAGCGCTTTATGTGTCACTCGAGCAAGCTTTGAAACTGCTTTATAGACAACATGGAGCTAATGAAGGGCATGAAGCTGGAGTGTGAACCTGTCAGATTTTAGACATTCTGAGTGGGAATGGACTCATGGGGACAAAAGGGAGGCAGGGAGACCAGTCGGTTGGTTCTCCAGTGGTTCAGATGAAAAGACTTACACTGAACAATGGAAGACAGATTAAGAGGAGGGGCTGGATTCAAGAAAATTTAGGATATAAAACTGGCACGACTTGGTCATGGAACATAGGGGCGAGGGAGCAGGGGCACTCTAGGGCGACGTCTAAGTTTCTCCCATGGTTGACTGGTGTGACAGGAGAGAACAAGTTACAAGGACCAGAGAGAGAACACTGAAAGTGGACCCTCAGGCACACCGTGGACTCTGTTTGGGTGATACTGACGTGTCAGTGTGTTCACGGATCATAACGGATGCATCACGCTGGTGCAGAACACTGAGTGGGGGAAGCTGCACATGTGTGGGGTTGAGTGGGAACTTTCTGTACTTTTCACTCAATTTTGCTCTGAACCTAAAGCTGCTCTGAGTAATAAATCCATTAAAAAACAAAAAAGACCAGAGATGTGGGGAGGGTGCTGAGTTCCGTTCAAGATGCACTGAGCTCCTTTGCCTGTGGGAGACCCAAGAGGATACGTCCACTGGCCACGTGTGGGTATGTGATAAGACTCAGGCAGACATTTAAGACAAAGTGACACGTATGGAAGTCCTTGGTTTAGAGGTGCTCTGATTACCTAACTTTTCTTGAAGGAGGCAGAAGTTTGTGAAACAGAGAAAAGAAGGGACTGCATTTCACACAGGGAAAGGTACTGTAACAGTAATGGTGGGAGCTGCCAGGAGAGCACAGGGCTGCGGGTCAGCCCTGCAAGAGCGCTGTGGGTTTCGGCTGCCCCCTGCCAGCAGAGCCCTTACAGGTCATATTTCTCCCCCTCTGTCTTTGGAGTGCAGGTGTGCTCACACCCTGGATATTCCTGCTGCTGCATAAACCAGATGGTTAACACATTCCTTTAGCCAAGCAGCTATACGCATCCCACACACCTGCTAAAATGTTCCATTTGTGTCTGAGGGGAAAACAGAATGTGACCCAAGGGTGTTCCTAGGCTTCACTGGTAAACGGAAATCTGAACTCCTCAGGCCGTTTTTAACCAAGGCTGTGTGTCAAGTTATCGGTGGCACCTTTTTTCAAACCCTTCCATCCTATCCCTACCCTGCTCTTCCCACCTGGGCATTCTCATCTTGGTGAACGACGATCATTAGTGCTGACCTAGGTGTGTGTGTGTGTTTCCAAACGCTCCACAGGCCACGCGAGAATCGCTGCCTTTAGGAGCCAGAGTCTGATCTCATGGCACTAAAAGCTCTCTTCCACCCACTGGCCAAAGACTCTTTCCAGCAACGCTTCATGATCTTACCCTGCTTATTATTTTTCTTTGTAGCACTTACCCCACCTGGCATTACATTATGTATCCATTTAGTTTTTCTTAGTTATCTGTGTCCCCACAAGACTGTCAATGTCCTGGAAGGAAAGACTGGATCGGTTCACTGTTGTGTTCCCAACACCAAACATGGTGTCTGAAATGAAGCAGGCACTCAACGAATAAGCTTACTGTTGAATGAATCTTATTTTACCTGCGAATGCCTGTTTCTTAATGGGAAATGTCCCTCAGCTTTGAATATGATTATTCTTTCACTTTTCAAATATAAACAAAAACCAAACACCAAATTGAAATGTAGAAAACTGCGTAGTAGAAATAAAATGTACCTACCTTAGCATAGTTTAACCTCCCTTTCTCTCGAGCCTAAAATAGAAAAAGAAAAAGTGAATTCATTAGTGCTTTAAAAATTATTTTGTGCTTCCAAACCTTTTCTTCTTAAAGAATAAAAGTCAACTCCCTCCTTCTTATATATCTCCATGTATTTCTATAATGAACTACAGAATAGTATTTATGTATTTACTTCAGCATGTAGAATACATATAAAACATTCAAACATACTGGAAAGCAGAAAGAACAGCACAAAAGCACACACAGCAGCAGAAACATGACTTCATCCCTCTGCACTTCCGCACTCACCCTGTAAGCACAGAACAGCGATTTTCAACTGGTGCGCCACGAGAATTTTTAACACGTGCAGTACCTGACTATTTAGTCAGGGGCACTGACCTCTTTTCCCTTCGATTGTCAAACTATAAAAATGACAACAGTCAGTGCAACAATGGCTGTGTGGTGTGAATGAATCAAAACTATAGCTATTTTTTTGTCAAATCAGCCAAATATGTATTTTTTGGCATGCCACAGAATTTTAGAAGTTTATGTGTGCCATGAAATAAAAAAGCTTAAAAATTGCCGGCATAGAACATCTCATACATAACCACATGACCACTATCAAATTTAAAAAAACTAACAATAATGCCATACCATTTAACATAAAATCCATATGCAAATTTCTCCATTGTCCCTAGAATATCTATTATAATCTGTTTCCCCCCAAACCAGAATTAATCAAGGTTCACATACTGCATTTGGTTTTTATGTCTCAGTTAAATCTAGACTAGCCTCTCCCTATTTTTCATGAAATAAAAATAAAAACCATTAACTTTTTTCATAAAAATCATTGACTTTTTCAAGAGACCAGGGCAGGTGTCTTATAAAATGTCTCTCTTTTGGAATTTCTCACATTACGTCTTCATTGTGTCATTTAACTTGTCCCTACTTTGCTTGCAAACTGAAAGCTGAGTCTGGAGAAGTTTGCCTAGGTGCAGGGCAAGCATTTTTTGCAGGGACACTTTATATGGAATATGATGACCTTCACATTGCATCAATCGAGGAGGCACAAAATGCTGCACTGCCCCACTCTTAGCAACGCTACAATTTGATGCCGGGTCAAGACGTGACTGTCAGATGGCGCTACTGCAACGACATACTTCCCCTGGCACAACTGGTAATCCGTGGGGCCAATTTGTCACTTCCTTTGGGATAATTTTTATTATGTTGTATTATGTCCAAAAGACCCCTCTATCTGCTCCCCACACGCACCAGGAATGACGATAGAAAGAAAAGGTGAAGGTGAAGGAGACACCCTGTATGAGGTCACATTTTATTTTAAAAGTGTTTTTAGTTATTAAAAACAATTTAAAATCAACACATACATATTTTGACTCAAAAGTGTCATATATCTACTTTTAATATGAGGGAGACAACTGTTGTGTTCATCTTTGCTGGTAGGTGAGCTCATTTTTCTGTAGACTGGAATAAAACTTCTGCCAGCTCTGCACAGAACAAGAGCCCTTCAACTTGTGGGCAGGTTAGGTCTTGAGACAATTCGTTCCCGAGTCCAAAATGACTCCATAGAGGTAATAAACATGGGCAGATCACTTTCATGAGAGAGAAGGAGAAGTTTACAATCTCAGTCCTGACTCTTATGGCTTCCTTACAATCTTTTAAAAATTCATCCAAATATGCCTGGATTTTGTTTTTATTTTCATAAGTGTTATAATAAGACACTGCTCATGTATTTAATAATGACAACATCACAAACCACTTTAAAATTGTGACTTGAACATTTTCAATGAAACTAATGGCCTCTGCAACCAATGTATTATAAAAAAAGAGTTTGGGGTTTTCAATCTGTTCTCTGAAGATTTTTTCAGGGGACCTAGGATTCATGGTAAACTAAGAAGAGTTTGAACTTAGTCCTGAGATGCATTATATCAACAATGAGTCAGTTCTTGCAGAACTTTTAAAACCAAGATTATTCTTATCTCTCAGATATTTTCTATTTACTTGCTTGTCTGTGTATGAACATCTTTTCCCAAAATAAAGTAGTTTTGTCTATACTGACGATCCCTCTCCTCCACTGTGACTTCTGCAGGAGTGGTAGGGAGCCTTACGCACATCTATATAGTGCACTCACTAGCTACTCACTTAGATATTGTGCAAATGTGAACTATCCTTGACCTGTGGCTCATGATCTAAATAATCCATGGCTTGTGACCAACATTTCAGCAGTGGTATTTCACAATATGCTTAGTCTTTAAGTGTTGGAACTTCCAGCTGTGTCTTGAATTCATTTCAGGTTAAGAGATATCTGACATTGAAGCTGATCCCCTATTCACAAGTTTTCCAGCTTTTCTTTCTCTTTTTAAAAAAAAGATTTTATTTATTTATTTTTAGAGAGAGTGGAGGGGAGGGAGAAAGAGGGGGAGTGAGACATCAATGTGTGGTTGTCTCTAGTGCACTGCCTACTGGGGACCTGGCCTGCAACCCAGGCATGTGTCCTGACTGGGAATCAAACTGGTGACACTTTGGTTTGCAGGCCCACCCTCAGTCCACTGAGCCACACCAGCCAGGGCCATCACAAGTTATTTTCAAACTCTCTCATTGTATTTTGTATTCCTAGATTGACTACCACCATTTTACCCAGTAGAGACACACTTTGCTGGGGAGGATGACAAACACCATGTATTAATCCATATGTGTTCAGTATCAGCCCTTCAAGGTTTTGAAGGCTGAGAAATTAGAAGGCTATATAAAATGACAGCAGAATTACCATGGCCATTACAACCTGAACTGACTATAACTACAGAGAGGCAGCTCACCTGAATATCCTTTCATGTTATCACACAAAAAATTCTAATCTGTGAAACCATTTTATCCTTGGTTGCTTTGGCATGTACATAAAAGTACCATTTATTTTACAAAACAAATATTATAAATACTTAAGTCTTTGCACAATAGGTTTACTGTATTTTATACATATATGTGTATATGTATATATATATATATGTGTGTGTATATATATAGAGAAAATATATATATATTCTCTCTCTCTATATATATATGTATATATATACATATATATATACATATATATATGTGTATATATGTGTGTGTATATATATAGAGAAACTATATATATAAAGCCTGTCCAGAAAGTATCCAGTCATGTAATATGAAAAATAGAGACATTTATTGAAGAAGATACAAGATACAAAAAACATTGTACATAGGATAATGATGCCTCAGTCCCCTTCCAAGTGGGCACCTTGGGACCCCACACAGTTCTCCCAGTCACCATCAGCTGCCCCATCACATTTTCCTAAATCTCACTGAAAGTCTAAAATCTCTTCCCTTTTGAAGGTGATTTTAGTTTTGGGAAAAGTCAGCAGTTGTAGGGCACCAAATGTGGGCTATGGCAGGGACTGAGTCACCTGGATAATTTGATGTTTCTCCAAAAAACTGCACGAAATGTGATGTGTGAGCGGGTACGTAGTTGTGATGAATGAAGTTGCCAATCTTTTTTTAGAATAAAAATATAGCAAATTAGAAACAGATACAAATGATGATCTACATTGTAGGGGATCTGATCCCCTACATCATAATATTTCTCATTAAACATTACTTCTTCCATTTCTTTCTGTAAAACAGTTAATTTGGGAGGGGACACAGTTTCCGTTTCACCTGGTGGATGCCCATTTACTAAACGATTACTCATTGTGCAGTTATTTGGCTTAGGCACTAGAGACACAGCCATGAACAGATAAAAATCTCTGTCCTCCTGGAGCTTACACCATAGAGCAGGGGTGGCAAACGCATTTTCCCTGGGGGCCACATCAGCCTCACAGTTGCTTTCAAAGGGCCGAATGCTATTTTAGGACTGTACAAATGTAACTACTCCGTAACAGTTAAGCAAGAGCTTGGCGCTGCAAATGGGTAGAAACAAGGTGCCAGGCCGGATAAAACAAGGTGGAGAGCAGCATTCGGCCGGGGGGCCTTGTGTTTGCCACCTGCACTCTAGAGGGTTGCAGCCTTGCCTTAGATAAGCTTTACATACAGTCTCCCTTTAGAACAAAGGCTCCATGAGAGTAGGGAAAACCCCTCCTGTTCACAACTGTATTCCATGCCTAGATCAGTGCTAATATATAGCAGATGGTCAATAACATTTGGTGAATGAATGGATGGATGGATGCTTTTTCTTTATATGTCTTGGTTATCAAGTACTGTCTATTCTGGAAACTTACAAAGCAAAATTCACTCCTAGTTCTAGGAAAGCTGAGTGTTTAGGTTCAGAGCCAGTGTGAAGCAACTGTGGAGCCATTAGATGATGCCTTACAGATAATTTTTACCTATATTGAACAATACTGTGTTTTCACTTCATCTCCCAGCTTCTATTTACAAGTAGACTAAGGAAGGGAATCTCTAGAAAATAAAGTCAAAGAATCCATGAAAATCAAACAACAAAAGGGTAGAACACAGAAGAATGATCTAGTAGCCTTCTCACAGAGGCAGTGGTATAGTATAATTAAGTGCCTCAACCTTGAAGGAGTATGTTAAAGTGAAGAAAGCCCAGAAAGGTCTCAGGAAACCTGTGAAGATTTCAAGATGCACCTCAAAAACTCTGGTGCTCAGTAGGTCTTGTCTACACAGGAACACAAGTGGCCTAAGATCTTAACTGTGACCTCCTGGGAGGATGGATAAGCTGGGAGACAGAAAATATGGTGTCTAGTCCACAATAGGTTAATATCTTGAGTTATTTATTTATTTATTTATTTAGACTGTCCTAAATTATTTATTAGGTAAGAATTTTACAAACATTACTTATATTCGAGGTAGCGGTGGAGCTGGAGAGTATTGCGCCTTCTCCAAGTGGCACAGCGAGAACCACCAATAGTGTGGTGGAACTTGCGGCCCTTTCAAAGGTCATGGCTGCTGCAGCTTGCAGATGCCAGCCCTCGCATCTCCCTGTGCTTGTGGACAGTTTGGTGATCCACTGGGTGTCAGGATTCCTTCTGACAGCCTTACGGAATAGATCAATGACAATAACCTCAAAGAATTTGAACATGGAATCTCCAACAACCCAGTAAGAATTCAGGACTCTCAGAGCCCCACAGTGGCGTCCAGCTTGCTCCTCAGCAACAGACCAAAGGCTTCGGGCAAACCTCAGCTGGTTAACATCACGATGGACAGGGTTGCCATAGTTTGCACACTTAGGAACAGGGTATTTGCGGCCACCATGGTGCACACGAATCCGATAAACGACATAACCTTGCTTGGCCTGGTACCCCAGCCTGCGCACCCTGAGAAGGAAGCGCATTACATCGGACTGCTTCTTCCTCCATCCTCCTGGATGTACTTGTAAGTACCCATCTCGGCTTACCTGATGGCTGCAGTCAGAAAGAAAGGAAGAGCCTTTCTCTCACAATCCCTTTTGGGTTCCTCCAATACCTTGAACAATTTAAAAAATTTTATGTGGGCTTCTATCTTCTTATCTGTAAGATAAGATTACTGGACCAGAGCAGACCAGATGTTCCCAAATGTTGGGCTCTCACAAACGCTGGGCTGGCCGAACCAGAATCACTTGGGCAGCCTGGTACAAGTGCAGATCCTCTGTACTCTGGCACTGAGACTCCAATTAATTTGAACCACTGGTCTAGCCTATGTCTAATGTCCTTTTTGACTTGTGCTTCTGTATGCATCAGTGTTTACCTCAAAGGTTAAAAGAGAATTTTCTAAACTCCCTAAGTCTCAAGGAAAGCGGAGTGCTGTAACTTCCCCCCTTTTCTGGCACCTGCCATTTATCATGCGTATTTGTAGCAGAGCAAGATTTTATTAAAATAACTTTCTCACTGGGGCCCAAAATAGGCTGATGTAAAATAAATGCAGACTGTATTTCAACAGCCAGCCATCCAGAACCTCCTCCTGCCACTGTTCATTTCCAGAAGCCACTGTAAATTTCAGCCACACAAAGCAATTCCCTAAGGGCTTCATTACTCAGGTCTTTAAAAGAGATTTGCTCATCTTTTCCCTTCCTGCAGGTGTGCTTTTTGTCAATCTAGGTCCTAAGAAAAGAGTAATTTTTCCTAGTCTTCAGCATTTCACAGACAATGTGTGGTTTGAACCTTGTTTTATCTACAAACTTGAAATGGGGGGATCCAAGACGGTGGCAGAGCAGGTAGAAACTGGTCCTCCAAGGACCAAACTGGAAGTAAAACTAAAATATGGAGCAATCAACCTGAATGACAAACTGAAGGATGCCCAAAGAGAAGTCTTATAAGCAAGAATTTACAGAAGGAGCCACACAGTGAAAGGGGGTAGCCCCGCTCCCACTGGTGGTAGCTGAGATTCTGGAGGGATATCTCAGCTGCAAAGGTTCTCCCTGAGAAGTGTGTGGTCTCAAGCCCAAGCTGGGCTCCGCAGCTCAGAGGACAAGCCAGGAAGAGGTGCCCACATAATATCTGGCTGTGGAAATCAGAGAGGATTTTGTCTACAAGGGAGAGATAGGAGTCTGCCAAAGACATAGGTGCCCCCTTAAAAAGCCAAGGCACAAAAACTTGTTCGTAGCCACTGATCCTGGGCTCCAGCAGAAGGAGGGCAGAGGGGAATAGAGTCAAGTGAGGACAGCCTGGGGTTTGTGGCTCTGGGGACAAGCTGAAGGGACCCCTGTGCTGAGTCCGTCTTCCATACCACAGATGCCATCTTTCTTGGGTGAACACTCCCCTCCATTTGGCATCAGGCTTGGGGAAAGAAATAACTCCACATTCTGGACTCCCTGCCACCCTACACAGTGGAACTCGTGTCCTGCTGAGGAGGCAGCTGCCTGGGCCAGGGTGTAGAGGTATAGGCAGACTCAGGGGGTGTCAGTGACTGAGTTGTGTGGCTTTGGGGTGGGGGCCATTCCCCCACATTCCTTTAAGCATGACCAGCACCTACCCTTCACAGGAGATCCACTAGCCCCATACTTCTGATTCCCAGTGGCCTGTCCTGCCGAGACCAGGCTCCTGGCAGAAACTGCAACAGACTAAATCATGTCACTCTAGGGCAGGGGCCATTTCCCCCCACTGCTCTGGCCAGTGCAGAGATCCTTTCCTTCACATGGTTAAATCTTAGTCTTTTTGGGCCTGATAAACACTACTGGCCTTACCTGATGACTTCCTGAGACCTCACCCCACCACAGAGGTGTATGAACCCTCAGCAGGTGGCAGCTAGACTGGGTATACCCTGGGACATTGGCTGAGTGGCCTCAGATCCAGCACTGGCACCAAGTTTGTACTAGTATCAATCTGGTGACCAACACCTGCCCATACCCGGTGACTCACTGAGACCCTACCTCATGCAACTCAGGCACCGCCAGAGGCATTTTTAATGACTGAGCCTAATAGGCAGTTGGCAAGCAGAGGCAGGTGAAGGCAGCTCTCGGTGGGCCTTGGGACATTAGCTGATGTGCCTCTGACACTGTTACTGATAAAGGCCAGCCTAAGTGCATAGCTTGATCCTTTCCACACACAACCAGGCCCAGGAGAGGTAGCCACAAACTGTGGGTTGCTTTGAAGCTCCAAAGAGGATGACAAAGGCCAGTCACAGGCGACACCCGACATTGGCCTGTACCGGAGTCTGTCCCAAAAGACCCCAGAACCAACACACCCAGTGGCCAGCTTCATACTTTAGAGTGGAATCCAATTAGATTTACAAGCAGCATATGCAAAGGGAGACCTCAGCAGGCACCAGACCCTGCTGAGGTGAATTCCACTTTGTGTAGTCATCACCCGCAGAGCTGCTTGTACACTGTGATAGAGGCTGATTCTCACAGTCGGCCAGCCTGAGGGTCAACCCCATGTACAAACAGAGTGATAGTAATCAAGACTCAATTACAATAGGAAGGCCCACATAACCCACATAAAATACATTTTTGGAGCACCCAGTTCAGGTGATCAAAAAGACTGCACCACTGTAGGGTCCCATAAGACACCTACTACATAAGGCCACCCTACCAAGACTGAAAGTCATAGCAGACCTACCTAATACATAGAAACAAACACAAAGAGGCAACACAAATGGGAGATGAAGAAACATGCCCCCAAATGAAACAAAACAAAACAAAACAAAATAACAAAAACAGGAAAAATCTCTAGAAAAAGAGCTAAATGAAATGAAGGCAAGCAATTTATCAGTTTAAAAATGGTTATAAAGATGCTCAAAGAACTTCGTGAGTACAACATGAAAAAAGACATAAAAAATATAAAAACAAACCAGTCAGAAATGAAAAATACATGATCTGAAATGAAGAACACACTAGAAAAAAAAATGAACAGTGGGTTGGATGAAGCAGAGGAATGAGTCAGTGATTTGGAAGACAAAGTAGTAGAAAACACCCCATCAGAGCAGCAACAAGTAAAAGAACTTTAAAAAATGAGGATAGTTTAAGGGATCTTTGGGACAACATGAAGTGCAACAACATCTGCATCACAGGGGTACCAGAAGGAAAAGAGAGAGAGCAATTGATTGAGAACCTGTTTGAAGTAATAATGACTGGAAACTTTCCTAACTTGGTGAAGGAAATAGACACACAAATCCAGAAAGCACAGAGAGACTCAAACAAGATGAACACAAAGAGGCCCACAGTAAGACACATCATAAATAAAATTGGAAAGGGTAAAATCAAGACAATATTAAAGCAGCAGGAGAACAAGAGTACTACAAGGAAGCTCCCATAAGACTGTCAGCTGATTTCTCAACAGAAACATTTCAGGCCAGTAGGGATTGACCTGAAATATTCAAAGTGATGAAAAGCAAGAACCTATAACCAAGACAACTTTATCCAACAAGGCTATCATTTAAAACTGAAGGAGAAATAAATAGCTTCTTCAACAAGAAAAAGATAAAGGAGTTTGTTACTACCAACCAGTATTACAAAAAATGTTAAAGGGCCAGCTTTCAGAAGAAGAAGAAAAAAGTAACAGAGGAACCTAGTTAAAAGAATAAAATGGCAATAAATACATATCTATCAATAATCACTTTAAATGTAAATGGCTTAAATGCTCCAATCAAAAGACACAGGGCATCTGAATGGATAAGAAAACAAGACTCACATATATGCTGTCTATAAGAGACCCACCTGAGAATGACAGATACACACAGACTAAAAGTAAAAAGATGGAAAAAGATATGCCATGCAAATGGAAATGAAAAAAAAAAAAGCTAGGGTAGTAATACTTATATCTGACAAAGAGTATAGTCAAGAGTAAGAGACAAATAAGGACACTACACAATGATAAAGGGAGCAATACAACAAGAGGATATAACCCTTACAAACATTTATGTACCCCAAATAGGAGCACCTAAATATATAAATAAAATCCTGATAGACATCAAGGGAGAGATTGACAGCAATATAGCCATAGTAGAAGACTTTAACACCCCATTGACACCAATGGATAGATCTCCCATACCTCCCCCACCCCCCCAAATCTACAAGGACACAGCAGTCTTAAATGGCACACTAGATCAGATGGACTTAACTGATATCTTCAGAGCATTTCACCTCAAAGCAGCAGAATACATGAGGTCTGTCCAGAAGGTATCCAGCCATGTAATATGAAAAATAGAGATATTTACTGAAGAAGATAAAAGGTATAAGAAGCATTCTTTTCAAGCACTCATGGAACATTTTCTAGGATAGACCACATATTATGACAAAAACAAGTCTTGATCTTTTCTTTTAAAAAATTATTTATTTTTAGAGAGAAAGGAAGGGAGGGAGAAAGAGAGGGAGAGAAACATTGAATCAATTGGTTGCCTTTCACAATTAATTGGTTGCCTCTCATACACCCTCAGCTGGGGAGCTGGCCTGAAACTCAAGCATGTGCCCTGACTGGAAATCAAACTGGCAGCCTTTCACTTCACAGGCCAGTGCTCAATCCACTGAGCTACACCAGCCAGGGCTCAATCTTTTCTGATCATAATGGTATAAAACTAAAAATCAATCACAAGAAAAAAATGAAAATAACAACAAAACCCCACACGATCACAGGAGCTAAATAAAATGTTACTGAACAATAAATGGGTCAAAAATGAGATCAAAGAAGAAATCAAAAGATACCTTGAAACAAATAAAAATGAGAAAACAATAACCCCAAATCTATGAGACACAGCAAAAGCAGTCTTAAGAGGAAAATTCATAACATTACAGGTCCACATCAAAAAATAAGAAAAATTTCAAATAATCAATCTAACTTTATACCTAAAGAAATGAGGAAAAGAATAAGTAACAAAGCCCAAAGTGAGTAAAAGAAAAAAATAATAAAGATCAGAGCAGAAATAAACAAAATAGAGTCTAGAAAAACAATACAAAAGGTCAATGTAAGGACGAGCTGTTTTTTTTTTTAAAGCTAAACAAGACTGACAAAGCTTTAACCAGACTCATGAAGAAAAAAGGAGGCAGGCCCCAAATAAATAAAATAAAAAACCCAAAGAAACACAAAGGATTGTAAGAAAATAGTACGACCAACTATATGCCAACAAATTGGACAATCTGGATGAAATGACAAAATTCCTAGAAACATACAATTTCCCAAAACTGAATTAGGAGAATCAGAGAATCTGAATAGACAGATTACAACCTGTGATTACAGCCTGTGAAATTGAAGCAGTAATCAAAAAACTTTGAACAAACAAAAGTCCTGGACTGAATGGTTTCACAGGTAAATTTCATCAAACACTCAAAGAAGAATGAACACCTATTCTTCTCAAACTATTCTGGAAAATTCAAGATGAGGAAAGATGCCCAAGCTCATTTTATGAGGCCAGCATTATCTTAATTCTAACACCAGATAAAGACACTGCAAAGAATTAAAGCTATAGGCCAATATCCCTGATGAACATAGATACTAAAGTTCTGAACAAAATATTAGAAAACTGGATCCAGGAATATATTAAAAATATATTCCACCCTGGCTAGTGTAGCTCCGTGGATTGGGTGCAGGCTGTGAACCAAGGTGTCACAGGTTTGATTCCTAGTCAGGGCACATGCCTGGGTTGCAGGCCATGGCCCCCAGCAACCACACATTGATGTTTCTCTCTCTCTCTCTTTCTCCCTCCCTTCCCTGTCTAAATGTAAATAAATAAAATCTTTAAAAATATATATATTCCATAATATTAAAAAAATTCCACGATAAAGTAGGTTTTGTGCTGAAGATACAACTTTGGTACAATACCCACAAATCAATACATGTGATACACCACATAAACAAAGTGAAGGATAAAAATCATATGATCATAGCAATAGATGCAGAAAGAGCATTTGATAAAATCCAGCACCTATTCATCATAAAAACTCTCAGCAAAGTTGAGATAGAGGGAAGATACCTCAACATAAGACCATATATGACAAAACCATAGCCAACATCATACTCAATGGGAAAAATCTGAAAGCATTTTCCTTAAGGTTGAGAACAAAAAAGGGATGTCCGCTTTTACCACCCCAGTTCAACACAGTACTGGAAGTCCTAGCCACAGCAGTCAGACAACAAATTGGAAAGGAAGAAGTAAAATTGTCATTATTTGCAGATGACATGATACTATATATACACAACCCTAAAGATTCCACCAAAAACCTACTAGAACTGATAAATGAATTCAGTGAAGTAGCAGGATACAAAATTAATATCCAGAAAAGAGTTGCATGTATATATAACGATAATGAACTATCAGAAAGGGAGATTACAAAATTAATTCTATTTACAATTGCATCAAAAAAACACCTAGGAATAATTTAACCACAGATGTAAAAGGGCTGCTTTTGGATAATTATAAGACAGTGAAGAAAGTAACTGAAGAAGATAAAAATAAGTGGAAGCACATACCATGTTCATGGATAGGAAGCCTTAACATCATTAAAATGTCCATACTACCCAAAGCAATCTATAGATTCAATGCAATTCCTATCAAGATACCAAGGACATATTTCACAGAACTAGAGAAAATATTTCAAAAATTTATATGGGAGGAACCACAAAAGACCCCAAATAGCCACAGCAATCTTGAGAAAGAAAAACAAAGTTGGAGGAATCACACTACCTGATATCAAACCATACTACAAGGCAATACTAATAAAAACAGCATGGTACTGGCATAAAACAGACAGATAGACCAATGGAACAAAAAGAGAGTCCAGAAATAAACCCATGCCTTTATGGTCAATTAATAATATTTAACAGAGGAGGCAAGAACATACAATGGTGTAAAGATGGTCTATTCAATAAATGGTGTTGGGAAAACTGGACAAATACATGCACAAAATGAGATTAGACCACCTTTTTACACCATACACAAGAATAAACTCAAAACAAATTAGAGATTTAAATGTTAGACTCAAACCATAAAAAACATTAGAAGGAAATACAGGCAGTAAAATCTTGGACATTTCCCATAGCGATATTTTTCTAATATGTCTCCTCAGGCAAGGGAAACAAAAGAAAAACTAAACAAATGGGAATACATCAAACTAAATAGTTTTTGCACAGCAAAGGAAACCATCAATGAAATGAAAAGGCAACCCACTGAATGGGAGAACATATTAACCAATTATACATCTGATAAGGGGTTAATATCTAAAATTTATAAAGAACTTCTAAAATAACACCAAAAACCCCAAACAATCCAATTAAAAGAGGAGCAAAGAACCTGAGTAGACACTTCTCCAAAGAGGATATATAGAAAGCCAAAAGACATACGAAAAGATGCACAAATCAATAGTCATCAGAGAAATGCAAATTAAAATAACAATGAGATATCACCTCACACCTGTCAGAACGGCTGTTATCAATAAATCAATAAAAGACAAGCATTGGCAAGGATGTGGAGGAAGGGGAACCCTTGTGCACTACTGGTGGGAATGCAGACTGGCACAGCCACTGTGGAAAGCAGTACTGAGTTACCACGAAAAACTAAACATGGCACTGCCTCGTGGCCCAGTGATTCCACTTCTGGGAATTTATCTGAGGAAACTCGATACACTAATTTGAAAGAATATATGCACCCCTATGTTCATTGCAGCATTATTTGCAATAGCCAAGATTTTGAATCAGCCCAAGTGCTTATCAGTAGATGAGTGGATAAAAAAGCTGTTATACATTTACATAATGGAATCCTGTTTGGTCATAAAAAAAAGGGAAATCTTACCTTTTGTGATAGCATGGATGGACCTGAAGGACATTATGCTAAGTGAAATAAGCCAGTCAGAGAAAGACAAATACCATACGATCTCACTTATATGTGGGATCTAATGAACAAAATAAACTAATAAGCAAAATATAATTGAACAACAAAACTCATAGACACAGACAAGAAAGAGTGTAGTGATTACTAGAGGGAAAGAGTTAGAAGAGGATAAAAAAGGGATAAATGACTTGGGTGGTGAACAATCTATACAATATACAGATGATGTATTATAGTATAGAATTGTATACTTGAAACCTATATAATTTTATTTGCCAATTTCAGCCCAATAACTTTTAAAAACCCATGTGTAACAGACAAGATAGTATTCCAGTGCTCGACACTGGAGGCTTCCTCAGACAGCTGTAGTGAGTACTGTAAAACAATATTCTGTACAAAAGCAGTAAAAGCTGGCACTCTGAGAGGATTCACAGAGGGATTGATTCCAAAGGCTTATATACTGGTCTCTGCAGACCAAAGTCAGATAGATTCCCTCTTGGTAAGTAATGGATGTACAATGTGGTCTTTTACTTTAAGAAACAAATGCTTTTTTATAAGTCAGATAACAAAGAAGGATTAGATGACATAAATGAACTGTTTCCAATTTCTAACTACTGTTATCTGGACTTGAAAGCTGGATATGGGGGAGCCTTTTTCTAAAAGCAGAAAACTAATATTCCTCAGCAGGGAGTCCAGAAATTGCTAGAGACTGGTCATCTCTACTTACCACGTTATTTTTCTCCAATGCTATCAGCTATATTTTGGAATAACAGTCTTTTTGTTTTTTAAAAAAGATTCTCTTCTGAAACCTTCGATGAAAACTACCTTTCCCTAAGATGTTTTAGTTGAAAGAACATAACATCCATTTGCCCTCCAGCTAGATTAACCAATTGCTAGTATTTTGCAGTCTTTGTGTTCTCTCTAGTCTGGGTGATCATTTGCTGAGTGTTGGAGAGTAAGTTGTAGACATCACGATGTTTCATCCCTTCAACACATCTCCAAAGAACAAAATGGTGTTCTCCTATGTAACCCAAACCCATGATACCTGAGATAAAATCCATACTCAAATATTACAAGTCAACCAGTAGTGTCCTTCAGAGCTGTTGTTATCCGAATCCAAGATCAAATTAAAAATCATACATTCCTAAGGGATGTCATGGTTTTACAATCTCTACTCATCTGTAACAGTCCACACACCACTACATTTTCTGTCTTTCATAATACTGGCATTTTTTAAGAGTCCAGGTCAGTTGCTCTGCAGAATGTCCCTTATCCTGGATTTGTGTGATTGTTTCATAATGATCAGATTAAAGTTAAAACATTTTTGCAAGACAACTAGATGATGCTATATGCTTCTCTATTACATCAGGAGTCACACAATATCAGTTTGTCATTATCAGTGAAACTGAGTTCATTCAATGTATTTAATAAGTCATTTGTAGGGTGCTTTGAGTACCTGTGAATATTTGGTTCCCTAGTAACCATTCATTTGACTGTCTTAACCAATATCCATCAGCAATCCTTGTTTGAATAACAGATTACATTGGTGGCTGCAAAAATAACATTTTAAAGATATTTTGCCTTGGCACAGGCAGAAATACCATTGGTTCCTCTAAAGAAAATCATCTTACTGAAAGTAAACTCTGTCCATTTGCATTGGTATTAAGAGGCTGAGTTTATATTTAAAAAGGAGGTTTGTTGGGGGACAGAGGTATGAAGGATACATTCATTCTCATCCCAGAATGATTTGCGTATAGGGTTAAAAAGGCCACAAATCAGAAATCCACTGTCTGCTAGCCCAGCAGCTGCAGTGGCCAGCTGAGTTTTGGTATGGTAGAAGAAGCAGGCCTTACATTGTCAGGCTCTCCCATTCTAGAGCTGGAAAGGTATTAAAATACAAAAAAAATAGGGCAAGCCTCTTCTTTGCTATCTTTTTTTAAAAAAGATTTTATTTATTTATTTTTAGAGAGGGAAGGGAGGGAGATAGAGAGAGAGAGAGAAACATCAATGTGTGGTTGCTGGGGGTCATGGCCTGCAACCCAGGCAGGTACCCTGACTGGGAATCGAACCTGTGAAATTTTGGTTTACAGCCTGCGCTCAATCCACTGAGCTACGCCAGCCAGGGATTCTTCTTTGCTACCTTGACCATTCTTTTTTTTTAAATAAAGATTTTATTTATTTATTTTTAGAGAGAGGCTAAAGGAGGGAAAAAAAGAGGGAGAGAAACATCAATGCAAGAAAGAAACATCAATCAGTTGCCTCTCCTACATGTCCTGACTTGAGACTGTATTTGCAACCTGGCATGTACCCTGACTAGGAATTGAACCATCAACCTTTCACTCTGTGGGACCAACCAACTGTACCATGTGGGTCATGGCTATCTTGACCATGTGTGCCTACTAATAAGAAAGCAAAAAAGGTATCTGCAAAGAAGTCAACATCATTCAGACTGGACTGCTCAGGTACCTGATTTTGCCATCTCTTTTACCTGTTAAAGCTAATCTCTGGAGGCAAATGTGAATGTCCACAAATTAAATGTCTCATATTCTTTTCCTTGGATTTACTTGGAAAAGAAGAAGCAACAGACAGGCACAGAACGCTATGGTGCCCAATGAAAAAAAGAGGGGCTTATTATATTGTCTACATAGTAAATCTCTCTCTCTGTTCAAAAGTCATCTTATCTTTTTGTAAAACATTTTTCCTGCTATGTTCTCTTAGCATCTGGAAGAGACATGAAATTCAAAATTGCACAGTTTGATCAAAGGAAAAAAATCCACCCAGACTGCAGAAAAGCCATGAGTAAGGAAACCAGGTTGAGAGTGGAATTGGGTTGTTTCCTCCAGGGGCCAAGTCCCAAGGTGATGGCTACCTGGTACACCTCAAGCATACCAAACTTACACCAGCTTTTCTCCTCCACTTTTCTATTATCTTAATGGTAAAATTCCTCCTGTTATCCAAGTTCAAAATTCTGGTTTGGGCCTCTCACGGCCTCTCTCCGTTATACCCCTGCCAGTTTCTCCCTAACATATCACTTTTCAGGTCCTGTACATTTTCTCTCTGAAATTAGTTTAACTCCTAACCGCCTTACCTTCCCATTCTAGCTGCCAACACAGTAATTGAGACTTTCCCCCTGTACTTACTAACCGGTTCCCGCAAATCTCCTGTATGATCTCCTCTCTAGTGTCTCCTTGTTCCTTTTGTCTTATGTGAGGTACTCAGATAAACTCCCTAAAACACATTTCAGACTTTGATAGCATCTGGCTCAAAAACTTTAAATATATGGTCCATGACTTATTTATCAAGTTCATTTTCCACAGGCAAACATCCCAAAGTGTTTATTTAAATTGAGGTAAAATTCATATAACATACAATTCATAATTTTAACCATTTCCAAGGATACAACTCAGTGGCATTTAGAACGTTCACAATGTTGTGCAGCCATCACTACCACCTAGTTCCAGAGCACCTGTCACATGGCAGCATGTATTGGCTCTTCACTCCTTTCTATGGCAGAGCAGCAGTCAATTGTATGGATATACTGTATTTTGTTTATTCATTCACCATTTGATGAACAATGGGTTGTTTCCCTTTTTGGCTACTATAAATATTGCTGATCTGAACATTCATGTACATGTTTTTGTTTGAACTTAAGCCTTTACATATAGTCATTTTGTGCTATTTTTAAATCAATTTTTCATCTGTTCCCATACTGCCCCATGTTATTCAGATTCCATCCAGATGGTAACACTTTTTTCTTTGAAGGCATTGCACACTTGCCCATTGCATCCCTTTTGGGGGGATTCCATTGCCTTGGAAGCCAGCCCCTCATTTCCATCTTTGCTGTCAAGATCCTCAGGGACCATCTCAGATAGCACCTACTTCACAAACCCTTCTTCACTTTCCCAACTCATTATGACCTTCCCTTCCTCTGAGCTCCAGATGGCATCACTACAGTCTTCTTTATTTTTGTGTGTTTCTCGTATCCCTGTTTACAGAGGCCATGGACAACCTTTAGGGCATTTACTGCTGTGTATCTTGTAGTGAAGCACTTTATTTTCCTAAGTGCAACAGAGAACCTTAAGAAAAGTTTTAATTTAGGTGATATTTAGGACCATTTCATAGTCTTTATGGTTTTATATACACTCTTTTCAGATGCCCACACTGTACACATTGTATGGTAGAGGATGCTGTCAATATTATTCCATTTGAAATAGCTCAAAACAACTTAAGTAATTGGAAGAAGGTCACATGGCATCTACAAGGCCTCTCGGAATGTGCACTTTCCCTTTTGTTCACAGATATGCATGTGCAATATTCACCCACACCAGCCCTGCCTCACAGTCTGTGTTTTGCTCTTTGTATAGGAATATAGGGTATCTAGGGACAAGTGAGTTACAGCTTAGCACTGGTAACATGTAGTTCACTTCAGTTATTTTATGGCTGGTTATGACAGTGTCAGGATGTCACAAGCCTAAGTGACATTTCAGTACTTTCAGAAATAACCAAGAAAATATAACAATAATTCTTATTTCTTCAGGTGACTTATAATGGTAGCAGAAAACTAGAAAGATCATTAAAAATAAAGCTCCTGACCTGCAATAGCCTCTGGACTTCCTGAGAGAGTCAGAGCTCTATGGTTCTCAGAAAGATTCTACTTTCTTTTATTAGGAATCAAATGGTAACTGAGTAATGACTTTAACCTCCCTAGGGTGAATCACTCATTCACTATCAGTACTTTTACCAGATCATTATTTTTCAGCAGCTACAAATTTAAATTTAAAATGAAGGTAGGGAGAAAACTGTCGAATTTAGTATGGAGACATTGCTCAACAAATATTTTTTAGCTGCTGCAGTTCTGGCCTGGTGCCCTAGACCACCTGTTGTGAAAAGGTGTGGTGTGTGTGGTGCGAGTGTGTGTGCCTATGGGTGTGCTGGAAGAAGCCTATCTAATCTTAAGATTTTGGTGGGAAAGAGAGGGTTGGAGAGCAGGTAGGAGGGCCCGATATGAGAAATTCCAAAGGTGCTCTTCTTCCTGGCTTCACAATGTTGAAGAGTAACTAAAGGTATGTGACCTCTTCCTCCCTTCCTTGTCTACTCATTAATTCTCACTTTCCCCAAGCAGGAAATCAAGAGTAGATGGGAGAGAAACCTGTCTGAGCAGACTGGGGAAGTAATTTCACGAGTGATAACAAAAAATCGTAAGTAACTTCTATCATCGGGAACAAGACTTTCCTGTCTCAGTGTCAAAACTAGTCTTAAGCTTCTAATAGATATAAATATTTTTCTCATGATGCATCTCTTACCTAAGAGACTTCTTTCTTATATTTATTTAAGAGCTGAAAATGACATTAGACATAATCTAGTTCAAATGATTTGAGTCCTGGTTTCCTTCCCTTCACTATTGGTTCCCTGTATATTTTGTCATGAAAGGCAAGGACCTACATCCAAGATTACTCTATCCAGCAATGCTATCACTTAGAATGGAAGGGCAGATAAACTGCTTCCCAGATAAGGTAAAGTAGTTTATCATCACCAAGCCCTTATTACAAGACATGTTAAAGGGACTTATCTAAGAAAAAGATCAAAACTGTGAACATTAAAATGACAACAAACTCACAACTACCAACAACTGAACCTAAAAACAAAACAAAAACAAAAACAAACTAAGCAAACAACTAGTACAGGAACAGAATTACAGAAATGAAGATCACATGGAGGGTTATCAGTGGGGAGTAGGAGAGGGGAGAAAGGGGAAATTGTAGAGAGAATAAGAAGTATAATTGGTAGGTACAAAATAGACAGGGGGAGGTTAAGAATAGTATAGGAAATGAAAAATCCAAAGAACTTATGTATAAGACCCATGGACATGAGCTAGGGAAGAGGGATGCTGGGGGGGCGGGGGAGCAGTGCAGGGCAGAGGGGGATAAAAAGGAGGAAAAAATGGGACAACTGTAATACCATAATCAATAAAATATACTTAAAAAATTGTGTCTCCTAACTCATTCACAGAGCAAGATCATTATCTTTAGAGCTTTATATAAACATGAATATTATGATTAGATGATTAAAATAAACTCATTAGGACTCTTTAATCTGAAAAGTGTTGCTATATCCTTGACAGAAACTAACATTTATTTGCTTTAGATAAATTTATCTTCTGTTCATCAGTGACCCTGTTTTTGACTCAGATAGGTAGATATAAGAAGTACATAAAGTCAGTGGCTAGACATAGATGATTTGGAAAGGATATCCCTTTGACTCTAAATCAAATTAGGGATAATGATTTGGGAATATTTCACCAGCTGTTTAGAAAATCCTGGACTCTCGTGTTGTCTACATTTACAATGTGGTATACTTGCAAAGAAACCGAGAGTTAAATATGTCCTTTTTCTGTGAAGCTTCTTTAAAATTCATATCTATGCTATTCTTATATGTGCATGCATACATGTGAATAGCTGGTAGAGGCAGTTTGTAGCTGTAGATTTTCAACCAAAATGTAAACTTGCAATGTACTCCAATGTAACCCAATTAGAGTTATTAACACAATCTGTACATATATTTTCAGTTTGGCTATTGAAAAACATACAAATACACCCTAGTAATACGATATTCGATAGTTGTGTGATGTTTCATTTAATCATTTTCTATATTGAAATGGATCGATTTTCATTTTATTTCTTTTAGAATTAGTATTTTACTACACATTTTAATATGTAAGTCTGCCCACATCTCTGCTATTTTTCTTGGTATAAATGACTAGAACTAAAACTACTGTAGTAAAGCATATAAAATTTTAAACTAAAAGTTTTAAAAGAAAACCAAATATATGCACATTATTTAAAAAGTCAAATAATACAAGACTTCGAACACAACATCGCAGCACTCTCCAGACCATGTCTGTCCCATGTCCCACTCTTTAACTATTTTTTCTACTGTCAATCTTCCAATATTGTTTTGCCATGATTATTAAATTTTAGATGTCATCTATTGATCCTACCATGAAAGAAATAGAATCTAAGTTGATCCCAAATAGCCCAAGCAATATTGATAAAGAAGATCAGACTTCCAGCCAAGATGGGGGCATATGTAGATACACTTTGCCTCCTTGTACAACCAAAAGAAGGACAACAACAAATTTAAAAACAAAAAATGACCAGAACTGCCAGAATTTTTAAAAATTGCAAATTAAATTGTATGGCTAGCAGTGGGGAGGGGGAGGGGAATAATGGGGGAAAAGTTACAGAGAATTAGAAGCATAAATGGTAGGTACAAAATAGACAGGGGGAGGTTAAGAATAGTACGGGGAATGGAGAGGCCAAAGAACTTCCATGTATGACCCAGGGGCATGAACTAAGGTGGGGGATGATGGTGGGAGGAGATACAGGGTGGAGGGGGAAAGGGGATTAAAAAAATGAGACAACTGTAATAGCACAATCAATAAAATATATTAAATATAGAAAAAATAATTTCTAGAAGAAATTAAAAAAGAATTACATTTATTTTTCTTCCAATAATTATATTTCTTATATGACCAAAATAAATCCTTTTTCCTAGCCTCTCTGCAGTCATTACATTTTTTTAGTTTAAATTAATATTTGGTATTTTCATTTTATACTACATAAGTATTAATTTCTAGGCCATGTAGAGTACTGATTACATTTCTTTTCATACACATTAAATTTTTTTAAAAGATTTTATTTATTTATTTTTAGAGAGGGAAGGGAGGGAAAAAGAAAGAGAGACAGAGAAAGAGAGAAACATCAATGTGCAGTTCCTGGGGGCCATGGCCTGCAACCCAGGCATGTGCCCTTGACTGGGAATCGAACCTGCGATGCTTTGGTTCACAGCCCAAACTCAATCCATTGAGCTACGCCAGCCAGAGCTTTAAAATTTTTTCACTATAGCTCATAACTGCCTCATTTTCTCCTGTATGTTTAGTGTGGCTGTTTTAAGATGTGGGTCTGAAAGTCTACCCATTGATAGATGAGGTTATAGTCCCTCCCCTTGATTTGATAGGAGACCATGGAAATGACTGTTTGACTTGGAAGGCTGGTTGTAAGACATGATGCAGTCTCTTTTGTTGGCTGGAACACTTGTGTTTGAAGTTCTGATCTGGCAAGTAAGAAGTCTGACTACTCTGACACTACCATGCTATGAGAAAGCCAGCTACATGGAGGAGCCATGTGTGAGCACTCTAGTTGGTCAGCAGCCTGGTTTTCTTGGAATCCCAGCCCAGGTGCCAGGTGTGAGTGGAGCCTCCAAATGATTCCAGGACCCAGCATTACTGAGTCACTTCCAGCCACCGGGCCCTTCCAACTGAGGCCCCAGAAGTCATGGAGCAGTGCACAGAGGGAATGACTGCTCTCCTCTGTGCACTGTCAAAATTCCTGACCCACAGAATCCATGAAAATATTAATATGATGATTTGAAGCAGGTAAGTTTTGAGGCAATTTGTTCTGCAGTAATGCTAACAGGAACACTCACTTTTCTATGTGCTTTTCATTAATTTTTCCCTAAATTCTCATGACAGTCAAGTACTGGTGGTCACCAGTACCATTTTTTTCCCATGGAGATAGTTCTCCTGGAGATCTCTGTCCTCTTGTCCCAACTTAGACTGGGTGCATAGCCATCAGCCTAAGCCTTGCTCGGATGAGAAGCAGTGTAGCACGTTACCGAAGGACGTGGGCCCTGGAGCTAGGCTGCCTGGGTTTGAATCCTGGCTCTACCATGGGCTTGCTGCGCACAAGTCAGTTAATGTCTCTGTACCCCGGGTTTCTCATTAGAACAGTTCTTGGCTCATGGTAAGTCTCTTATTGCTGGCAATACTGTTGTAGTTTATTATTCTTCCCTTCACATTGTCCTAGGAATTCCCATTGCCTTACACCTCTGTCTGATCTCCTATTTCCTAAGTTCCCTGTCTTTCTTTTTCTTGGTTCCTCTCTTGCCTTGATAGAATACTTCACTTGCTCTTTGAAAAAAAGATGCTTGGAAGGTAAGTTTTTTTGAGACCTTATTTTTCTGTTTTAAATGGTCTTTATTTAACATTGCACTCGATAACATGACTGGCATAAAATTCTAAGTTGGAAACAATTTTCTCTTGAAATATTGAAGTAAATTCCATTGTCTTAAAACTTTCATTGTCACTACTAAGGTTATTCCGATTCCCAATCCTTTGCAGGCAGGGTTTTCTTTTTCTTTCTTTAAGTATTAGGATCTCTTCTTTATCCCCATGGTTTCAAAATTGGATGATGATGTGATTTGGTGTGGGTCGTTTTAAATTTTATTTTTGATTTAGGAGAGAAGGGAGGGGAAGGAGAATGAGAGGAAACATTGATGTGAGAAAGAAATATCAATCAGCCATGTTCTGTATGTGCCTTGACAGGGAACCAAGCCTGCAACCCAGGCATGTGCCCTGACCTGGAATTGAACCAGCAACCTTTCAGTTTGTAGGACAACACCCAACCAACTGAGCCACACTGGCCAGGGTTTTGTGTGGGTCTTTTAAAGTTCATTATTTAGGGTACCATTTCAACTTGGACACTCAGGTTCTTCAATTCTTATACTTTTTCTTTTCTTTTAAAAAATTCATTGTTAATTTTCTCACCTGTATTTTAGTGTTCTCTTTCTGAGATTCATAATAGATATAGGATCTTTTGAACTGGTCTTCTAATTTTCTTATCTTTTCTATTATCTTTCATACAAATTCCTGGGACATTTTATCATTTATACCTTCCATTTAAAAAATTTCTGCTTTCATATTTGTATATTTTATAATTCTGATTTGTAATTCCTGGATTGTTCTTTTATAAATACATCACTTGCTCTTATTTTATGGATTTAACATCTTATCTCCCTGAGTAGATTTATTATAGTACTTTTAAAAAATGTCTTTTTTTTTTTTTCATTGCACTATCTCTGTTTCTTCTAGGTTCCCTGTTTTAATCAGTTTGCTTTTGACCCATTCTTTTATGAGAGAGGCTTCACCCAAATGCCCATTGGTCCTCTAGTCCCTGTCACTCAGCGCTTGGATCCTCTGAGGCTTGCCAACTGGTGGGCCTGCCTCCCTGCTGGAGGGCTGGTCCGGAACAAGGCCTGTTTACTGAGGGAGCCTCCCTCATCCACCTTCTGGTCTTTTTGCCTGGGTTTGATTCCTCCCAGAAAGGGATCCTATTGTTTTCTACCTGGTGAATATGAGGGGTTTTAAGGTGGCTGATAACATTTTGAGATCTAATAAGGGAGGAGGGGTAGAAAAGCAAAACTCTTACCTTTTGGAGTGCAGATTATCACCTAGGATCTCCCTGCTGTAAACACAGTGGCTGCCCCACCCTCAGCTGTGCCTGAATCCCCCTGTCAGTCCAGTTCAATTCAATGAGCAGAATCATGAAGCTAAATAAATTCCATGAAGTTTTGGGTAAAAGGGCAAGAACTTTTGTACCAGAGTTTCTGGATACAAAACTCTAAAAAGTTTCCTTTTGTCAACAACTGCTTCCTGCCTCCAAAGTAGGAAATTCAGTCAACTGAAGCCCTTGTACCCCTCCCATTTAACCACGTTGTTTTCCTCCTACCATAATGCTGCAGACCTGGATGCTGCAGACCTGGAGTATTCAGAATTCAAGTTTACTGTTTAAGTATATTTTTTGATTATGCTATTGCAGTTGTCAATTTTTTTCTCCCTTTTATCCCCCCTCCGCCCTGCACTCCCCACCCTCCAGCAATCCCTCTCACTATTAGTTCATGTCCATAGGTTTTACGTATAATTTCTTCAGCTTCTCTATTTCCTATACTATTCCTAATCTCCCCCTGCCTATTTTATTCCTACCAATTATGCTTCTTATACCCTACACCTTTCCCCCCATTCTCCCTCTCTCTTTCCCTGCTGATAACCCTCCATGTGATCTCCATTTCTCTGATTCGTTCCTGTTTTAGTCGTTACAATATAACCCAATGAGCTGATACATGGACCTCCTGGAATTCTGCAGCTTGAGCTAGAGTCTACAGATGGGAAATTGCAGTTAAAGGGTGGTACTATTATCATAGCCCAATTTTTGAAAACCTTTAGGAAAAAAAAATCACGAGTTAATTAGTATGCACCATAGGCATTATATTTGTGTTGCAGTATTAGAAGAACTCATATAATAACAAAACACAGCATTGCAGTTTCTAACCTTTTTTAAAGTATATTTAATTGATTATGCTATAACAGTTGTCCCGATTTTTCCCCTTTTGTCCCCCTCTGCCTGGTACCCCTTTCCCTCTAGCAATCCCCACCCTTTATTTCATGTCCATGGGTCTGGCTTCTCCATTTTCTATGCTATTCTTAACTTCTCCTTGTCTATTTTGTTTCTGCCAATTATGCTTCTTAATCCCTACACCATTTCCCCATTCTCTCCCTTCTCCTCTCTGCTGATAACCCTCCAAATGATCTCCGTATTTATGATTCTGTTCCTGTTTTAGTTGTTTGCTCATTTGTGTGTGTGTGTGTGTGTTTAAGATTTTATTTATTTAGTTTTAGAGAGAGGGTAAGGGAGAAAGACAGGGAGAGGAACATCAGTGTGTGGCTGCCTCTCACACGTCCTCTACTGAGGACCTGGTCTGCAATCCAGGCATGTGCCCTGGCTGGGAATTGAACCAGCAACCCTTTGGTTCAAAAGGCCATGCTCAATCCACTGAGCTACGCCAGCCAGGGCTGCTTATTTGTTTTTTAGACAGTTGTTGACAGTTGTGAATTTGTTGCCTTTTTGAATGTTCATAGTTTTGATCTCCTTTTTCTTAAGTCTCTTTAACATTTCCTGTAATAATGCCTAGGTGGTGATGAACTCCTTTAGCTTTACCTTCTCTGGGAAGCACTTTATCTGCCCTTCCATTCTAAATGATAGCTTTTCTGGATGGAATAATCAAGGTTGTAAGTTCTTGCTTTTCATGACTTTGAATACTTCTTGCCTGCAAAGTTTCTTTTGAGAAATCAGCTGACAGTCTTATGAGAACTCCTTTGTAGGTAACTATCTGTTTTTCTCTTGCTGCTACTAAGATTCTCTCTTTATCTTTAACCTTTGGAATTTTAATTATGATGTGTCTTGGTGTGGGCCTCTTTGGGTCCAATCGGTTTGGGACTCTGTGCTTCCTGGACTTGTACGTTTATTTCCTTCTCCAAATTAGGAAAAGTTTTCTTTCACTATTTTTTCAAATAAGTTTTCAATTTCTTGCTCTTTCTCTTCTCCTTCTGGCACCCCATGATTTGGATGTTGTCATGTCTGGAGATGTCCCAGAAGTTCCTCAGCCTATCCTCATTTTTTTGAATTCTTGTTTCTTATTTTTGTTCTGGTTGAATGTTTATCTCTTCCTTATGTTCCAAATCATTGCTTTGTGTCCCAGCTTCCTTCCTTTCTCTGTTGGTTTCCTGTGGTTTATTCTTTATTAACTTAGTCTGACCTTCATTTCTCTCTTTGTTATTTTGCTATACTCAAGGAATTCTCTGAACATCCTGATAACCAGTGTTTTGAGCTGTGCATCTGACAGGTTGGTGATCTCCATTTCACTTAGTTCTTTCATTTGGGCCATTTTTCTTTGTCTCCTCAATTTAGCAGCCTCCTGTGTATTAGGTAGAGCCACTTTTATTCCCTGTTGTAGTAGCATGAACTGTGTAGAAAAGGCACCTGTAAGTTGAGTGGGGAGGAGCCTTAGGTAATTGCCAGGGTGGGGCAATCCGCTTCACCACTTTGCAGCTGTGTGGGGAGGGTTCCAAGAGGGGACAAAGTTGCTGCCTTGCTTCTGGCAGTTCTCCTGAAGCTTATCCTATTTCTAGTCACTTCATCCCCTTCCTGTGTGCCACCAGTGCCCTATCAGCTGCTGCCCTGGTGTTGAATCCCAGAGTGGGTGGGTTTGTGTAGGTTCTAATATCATGCTGGCCCTTTAAGTTGCAAAAATCCAGCAGTTCTTCCACTGGCCCAACACTCACTGGTTTTTACAGCCAGAAGTATTGGGGATCTGTCTTCCTGGTGCTAAAACCCTGAGCTGTATGGTCTGGCCTGGAGCTGGGATCGTGTGCTTCCAAAGGTAACCACCCCATCTGTTCAGCCGCTGCCACTGCCACCTTCTGGTGGCAAATATACACACCTTCTGGTATGGTTCTGGCACCATACTGCCTCTCCACTCATCTTCGTAACTCCACCCTTCCTACCCGTATGGATAAATGTGTCTTCTTTAAGTTCTTGGTTGCTGGACTTCCAGACATCTCAATTTTCTGAAGGTTCTGGGTGTCATTATTTTTGAGATCTGGTTATAATTTTTTCTATGTTTGTGTAAGTAGGTGAAGTGTGTCTACCTACTCCTCCATGTTGACTGCAAGTTCACAGTTTCTAACTTTTAGCTAAAATTTTATATCTTAAAGTATAGGTTATAAAGTAAAACTTTTACCTCTTACATGAATAACCTTGAACATGGCTGATCTATATTGCTGATGTCTTAGATCATCATAAAATACAACTTATATTCTAAAATCAACTAATGCAACTGGTACCGGAAATAGGAGTAATTTCATTTACCTCTCCAATCTGCTTAATCCACAAATCTCTTCCAAGAAACTCCTGATGTAAGACTACAGGAGCTGAGTTCAGGTTAAAAGTTGTGGAGTCACTGGTCTTTTCTTTAATAAAAGGCTGGAGATCAGAATTTATCTGGAAGATGTAGTCAAAAGAGTTAAATCAGGAAATGCACATATACTGGTATGTTTTAGTCATATACAGAAAGCACTAGATAATATAGTGAAAAGTGAAGCTTCAGGAATACAGGTTTCAGATGTACTTTAATAAGCCAACTAATAGTTTCTATAATTATCGATAGTCTTTAAAATCATTTTCCCCTAAAATATTCCTTTTTATTTGGCAGAAGCCTTTATTTTACTTTAAGTTTAAGGTAAGGATTTACAAAAAGATTTAACAAATGTAGTTGCTTAATAAACTAACCTAAGACTTAATACGTAAAAAAATCACCTGGAGATATTACATAGATATGTATATATTTTCCCTTTATGAGCCATTAAGGTAACACCTAAGGTATGTGTATATATACACATATATGTATATATAAACACATACACACACACGTACATATACAATGGGATTTTATAATTACATATACATAGAGACAACAATACAACAGTTAATCTTGGGATATTTTATATTTTAACATGCCTGTTCAAAAGAATCAGTTATTAGAATTAAAGCTTTCAATTTTATTCAGTATATTCCCAAATTTTATTAACTTTCCATGATTTGTTTTACATGAGGAACTATAAGGGAACTGTAACAAAAATGAAAATATTCTTCCATTCTATAAATGGCAACATCACATGTTATTTAATAATTGCAAGAGTTCTTTCCAGAACCCTTTCAGGTGGTAAGAAAAGACAAACATCACAATATGGTTAAAGTAAACTGTAGTCCTCTATCAAAGTTACACAATATTCACCAATCATACTGTTCATACAACAACCATTGTCTGTAGATTTTAAATACACAATAAACATTTTTTAAACATAAAAGATTATTAAGTGGCCAAAGGGTTCTTATGCATCATTTTAGCTACTTAAGAACTGAAAAGGAGAAAGGGTGTGCAAATACCTTATGACTCATGGCCATGTGCTTCCCATATTGAAATGCCATGTCCTGAACCTCAGCATCATGCTTCGCCAACTCCATTGCCGCCTGGCAGCTCTTTGCTAATAAGGCACCATGGGAGAGAAACGTCTGCTCCTTCCAGGTCGATATTCCAATGTCATTTGTGACGTAGTCTTCCTAAACAATGCAACAAAAATCAAGAAAAAAAAGGCAATGTGAGTCATTTGTTTTGGTTTTTGAAGAATGAGAGTAAAGAGTTAAAATGTAAACTATTCAAAACACTCAGGTTACTGCAACAAGACAGGACTGAGAGATGCTGAACCTACCTAAAGAGAACTAAGGGGGTCAGAATTGCCTTTTTTAGGCTAAGAGGGAAAAATTTTTTTAAATGCTAAAGCAAATTTTATTTTCAGCTAGGAAACTTCTATGAAAATATATTTATAGAATAAAGCAAAATTAGAAATGTGGATGTCTAACTTCCTATCTTATTCATAACAGTTCTTAAGTGCTATATTCTAAAATAGAAGAATCCTGTTGCTGTTAACTTATGTGAAAATGTCAAAGGCATAATGAAGGAACTGCATTCTTTTGTAAACAGTTAAATATAAATATCAGAGAGGAGGCAACCCATTATAATGGAGTATGATTAGATTACTCACCAAACTTTATTCCCACAAGAAGAAACAAGGTGATAAGTAAGGATACAACTGTAGCTTATTTAATATCATCTTTTTAAAATTATGAAAATCATTGTAGTATGTGTAAGTATACACACACTTACTGACTCTAGACAAGTGATGTCCAATAAAAATATAATGTAAGTCATGTATGCAATTTAAACTTGCTAGGAGCAACTTCTAAAAAGTGGAATAAGGTGAAATTAATCTTAGTGCCATATTTTATCTATCCCAGTATGACCAAAATATTATTTCTATAAATAATGAATGTAAAATTATGAATGAGATATTTTCTTTTATAGTAACTTTTCAAAATCAGTGTGTATTTGATACTTATAGCACATCACTAGCACATTCCAAGCACTCAACAGGCACAGGGGCCAATGGCTAGCCTACTGGACAGCTCTGCTCTATAAAGGGAACTCTCCGAGGACCAGAGTGATGACGTAAATATATGAAACAATGTTCATTTTATGGTGTTTCTTTGAAACCTTTAACTAGAATCCATTGAGAAGGAGTAATTAACCAAAACACTTTCTTTTCTTTTCTTTTTTTTTAAAAGATTTTATTTGTTTATTTTTAGAGGAGAAGGGAGGGAGATAGACAGAGAGAGAAACATCAATGTGCGGTTGCTGGGGGTTATGGCCTGCAACCCAGGCATGTACCCTGGCTGGGAATCGAACCTGGGACACTTTGGTTCCCAGTCCGCGCTCAATCCACTGAGTTACGCCAGCCAGGGCTTCTTTTTAAGTGTATTTTATTGATTATGCTATTATAGTTGTCCCAAATTTTCCCCCCTTGCCCCCCCCTCCACCCAGTACCCCCCCTTCCCTCCAACAATCTCCCCCTCAGTTCATGTCCATGGGTCGTACATATAAGTTCTTTGGCTTCTCCATTTCCTATACTATTCTTAATATCCTCTTGTCTATTTTGTACCTACCACTTACGCTTCTTAGTCCCTGTATCTTTTCCCCTGTTCTCCCTCTTTCCCCTCCCCACTGATAACACTCCACGTGATCTCCATTTCTGTGGTTCTGTTCCTGTCCTAGTTGTTTGCTTACTTTGTTTTTTGTTTTTTTAGATTCAGTAATTGATAGTTGTGAGTTTGTTGTCATTTTAATGTTCATATTTTTTATCTTCTTTTTCTTAAATAAGTCCCATTAACATTTCATATAAAAAGGTCTTGGTGATGATGAACTCCTTTAGCTTTACTTTTTCTGGGAAGTACTTTATCTACCCTTCCATTCTGCATGATAGCTTTACTGGATAGAATAATCTAGGTTGTAAGTCCTTGCTTTTCATGACTTTGAATACTTCTTGCCAGTCCCTTCTACCCTGCAAAGTATCTTGTGAGAAATCAGCTGATAGTCTTATGGGAACTCCTTTGTAGGTAACTCTCTGCTTTTCTTTTGCTGCTTTTAAGATTCTTTCTTTATCTTTAACCTTTGGTATTTTAATTATGATGTGTCTTAGCAAAACACTTTACTTTCTGATATATATACTATAATCCTTCTTTCACCATTATTTGAAGAGAAAATAAAAAACAGTAAAAAAATTTTAAAAGGAGTCATTAAAATGTCAGCTCAGACTTAGCCTCACCTCTTACACCATGCTGAATCTTCAGCCCATTAGTCAGATCAAATTCTCAGCTTAATCTTATTAAACTTTTAAACAACAACAAAGTTCCACTGATGACAACAGTTGCAGACATGCAACAGAGCACTGTGTAATAATCAGACAAGTTACACAGAAGGGAAGCAGTGAATAAAATTAAGACCTCTTTTACAAAATGTTAGGTATAAATAGGATGTACAAAGTTAATATATTATATTAATAAACCTAAGATCCAAATCATATTATCTCTCCATATATACTAAAGAAGCATTTGACAAAATTCAACTCCTATTCTTGATAAGGAAACAGTGCTGAAGAAAATAGGAGTGGTTGTGCATTTCGTTAACATGACGTGTGTGCATGCATGGGCATGTGCACACCAAAATTCAGCAAATACTTCAGGGAAACACATGAGCCTTTCTTCCTTCCAGCAAATCAGGAATAAGACAGGGATGCACACAACACCACTGCCTATAACAATGCAACAGAAGAGGCAAAAAAGTACAAACGTATAAAAATTAGAATAAGTTTATCACTATTTGAAGGCAATGTAACTGTATATTGGGAATTAACAAGAGATTCAACTAAAAAACTACCACAAACAAGAAGATAATTCAGTAGGTAGCAGCATATAAAATATAACAGGGTCTTTTCTTCTATTACATCTATGAAAAGAAAGATTAAAAATCTGGGAACAGACTTAGAAATGTTCAGAACTGATATGAAGAAAATGTTAAAATACTAATGAAGGAACAAAAGTAACTGGAATGAATATAAAGACATTATGTTTAAAGATAGTAAGATCCAAATTCATAGCTACTCCAATAAAACTAACCCCCTCATCCAACCAGCCAAGCTGATTAAAACATTCACATGGAAAACAAACAAACAAACAAACAAACAAACAAGAATAGATGGAAAAACCATGGCAAAAAAAAGTGCAGGGCAAGGTGAGGGATGGGGTGACAAGCCACAGAATAAGGGTGGAAACCAGAAAGCAGGGGTGAATAGTAAGAGTGTCCAGAAGGATGTAACACCACCAATTTGATTTGGGGGCTTGTGACCAATGAAAAAAATGTCCACCTCCCAGAAGCTTCACTCTTTGTGTAAAAAAACAGGTCTCTCAAACATGGCTGGTAGCTGTGGAGGGTAGGTAGAAATTTCCCAATATCCATCAAAATTAGAAATACATTTGTCCTGTGACCCAGCAATCCTAGTCCTAGGAATTATTCCTACATATAAGCCCACACACATGAAGTGAAATACATATAAGGTTATAGTCTATTGTTCACCCAGCTGCATGGGTGATCATTTAAAACCATAAGCCAGGACAACTACTCTTATTATTAGCTCATGTCCTAAGAGCTGTGAAGTTACAACTGCTCTAGAAAATTGAGGCCACAAGGTTTGGTAGTCAGATTTAGTGGAAAATGGATCAATTATACTCTTACTGGAGTTACATTTTTATTGATAGATGCTAGAGAATGCTTTGTATCAGCTGAAGAAATATTTTTAGCCAAAACTGCGAAGTTTATTAACATTCACCAAAATAGTTTTTTTTGTTTCTGTCTGCTGCCCTTCATGGGTCCAAGGAATGGAAACCCATGTTCAGTATCCAGCAGAGTATTCCTGGGTAGCAACTTAGGGATACTTCCACTACACAACACAGTAAATGCTACTAATCTGCTCTGTGGTACAGCTGAGATCACCTCTAAACCATACATAGCTCACGTCTGCTACAGCATGATAACAACTAAAACTTACATCATTGAGCAAAGTCCTGTTTGGAAAACATTCCAAAGATGAAACTGAGTGATTCATTTACTGAATCAACTGGTTATCAGCTGAGTGATAACCCGAATTAGTGTTTCAATTATAAATGGTCTTTAGGAAGAATACTAAGATAATTAGACCAGTTGAATATTAATGTTCAAATATGTACTTGCTTTAAAGATTTACAAAATTTAGGAGACTTCCGGCAAGATGGAGGCATAGGTGGATGCACCGCACCTCCACGCACAACCAAGATTAGAACAACAACAATTTAGAGCCAGAATAACACCCAGAACTGACAGAGAATTTATCTGAATGGAAGTCGGACAGCCAAGAAGTTGACGTAGACCCGTTCTTCCAGACTGGTAGGAGGGGCGGAGAGGACGAGCCGGGCGTGCGCAGGTCAGCGGCGCACAGAGGTCAGGGAGAACTTGGCGTGACCTCGGCTCGTAAGCCATCCGGGGTGCGCAAGGTCGCAGAGGTGGACCCTGAGTACGCAAGCTGCGGCTGGCAGACCCAATGAGGTGGCGATTGTGGAGCAGGGCAGAGCTCACAACCCAGGATCCCAGAGAAGGGACTGAGGTCCCAGGAGCATGGAACTACCGCCATTGTTCCCTCCCGTCTCCGCTCCCGCCCCCACATATAACGTCACAATCTAGCGACTGGGGTGCTGAGCCCCAGTGAACACCTAAGGCTCCGCCCCTCACCATAACAAGAGCGACCAGACGAAAAAAAAAAAAAAAGGGAGAGACAGGGAGAGACGTGTTTCCAACAGAAGAACAGATCAGTCCCCCAGGACTCATCCTTTTGAGAGACCAAGAAATAGCCAATCTATCAGATGCACAGTTCAAAACACTGGCCATAACACAGTTCAAAACACATCAGAAAGCTCACAGAATTGGTTGATTTTGGGTGCAAATTAGATGAAAAAATGCAGGTTACCATAAAAGAGATGAAGGAAGATACTCGAAGGAGAGCCAATAGTGAAGGGAAGGAAACTGGGTCTCAAAACAATAGAGTGGACCAGAAGGAAGAAAGAAACAACCAAGCAGGAAAGCATGAAGAAATAACAATTCAAAAAAACGAGGAGAAGCTTAGGAGCCTCCAGGACATCTTTAAACGTTCCAACATCCGAATTATAGGGGTACCAGAAGGGGAAGGGGAAAAGCAACAGATTGAGCACGTATTTGAACAAATAATAAAGGAGAACTTCCCTAATCTGGCAAAGGAAATAGTCTTCCAAGAAATTCAGGAAGCTCAGAGAGCCCCAAAGAAGTTGGACCCAAGAAGAAACACACCAAGGCACATCATAATTACATTAGCCAAGGTAAAAATGAAGGAGAGAATCCTAGAAGCAGCAAGAGATAAGGGGACAGTCACCTACAAAGCAGTTCCCATCAGACTGTCAGCTGATTTCTCAAGAGACCTTACAGGCAAGAAGGGGCTGGACAGAAGTATTCCAAGTTATGAAAGGCAAGGACCTACATCCAAGATTGCTCTATCCAGCAAAGCTCTCATTTAGAATGGAAGGGCAGATAAAGTGCTTCTCAGTTAAGGTCAAGTTAAAGGAGTTCATCATCACCAAGCCCTTATTTTATGAAATGCTAAAGGGACTTATCTAAGAAAAGAAGATAAAGAAAAACCATGTATAGTAAAAGGACAGCAAACTCACAATTATTAACAACCACACCTAAAGCAAAACCAAAAGAAACTAAGCAAACAACTAGAACAGGAACAGAACCACAGAAATGGAGGTCACATGGAGGGTTAGCAACAGGGGGGTGGGAGGGAGAGAGAGGGGGAAAAGGTACAGAGAATAAGTAGCATAGAATGTAGGTTGAAAATAGATAGGGGGAGGGTAAGAACAGTATGAGAAATGTAGAAGCTAAAGAACTTATAAGTATGACACATGGACATGAACTAAAGGGGGGGGAATGTGGGTGGAAGAGGGTGTACAGGGTGGTGGGGAGTGAAGGGGGGAAATAGGACAACTATAATAGCATAATCAATAAAATATATTAAAAAATATTTACAAAATTTAAAATAAAAATAATAAAATATATACATTTAAAAGTGAACAAATAAAACCCCATAAGCCAGATGGAACCCTCATGCTGTTTCTCAGATGCTCCAGGCACGGTCCTCCTTGAGGCCTCTGCACTGGCTATTGCTGCATTGCACACTTTCTCTCCCCAGGTGTTTGCAAAGCTCGATTCCTCACTGTTTTCAGATCTGTAATAAAATTTCAATTCTACATCCCTCCCCATCACTTTCCCTCTCTTTCCCGTTTAAACATTTTTTTCCTTGATACCACTGGACCCCTGATTGTTTAATGTTTTGTTGCTTGCCCTCATTACTAGAATGTTAGCACCATGAAAGCAAAGACTTTGTTTTGCCCTCTGCTAAATTATCAGCACTCAATAGAATGCATTATGTGTGCAATAAATAATTGCTGAATCTTTATCTTTCTTTTGGTGTCTTTCTCTTTCCCTTCCACCTTCCTCTCTCCTTCTTAAATCTGACATAATAAAGAACTGAAATAATTCTCCTTAAATGTCTTCCTCCTGCCCACAGAATCAAGATGAACTCTATAGCACAGCATGCAAGGCCCTCCTCTTTGATACCAAGCAATACTCCTCCATCTCCTACCCTACATATGCCCCTCGAGGCCGGCATTTCAGCAACGCGGGACAATTGGCAGATTCTTCTTTTAAAAAATATTTTATTTATTTATTCTTAGAGAGGGGGAAGGGAGGAAGATAGGGAGAGAAACACTGATGTGCGGTTGCCTCTCATGCGCCCTCTACTGGGGACCTGGTCTGCAACCCAGGCATGTACCCTGACTGGGCATCTAGGCAGAGACCCTTTGCTTTGCAAACTGGCAGTCAATCCACTGAGCCACACCAGTCAGGGCAATTTGCAGATTCTTGGAAAAAAAAAATGTATTTTCACACTTGTGTGAATTTAAAAATAACATTTCTTTAAAAGGGAATATCATCTTATCCCATTCTCTGCCCACTAAATTGAAAATATCCTGTTCAAATATCAAGTCTCTGAGAAGCATTCTCAAATACTCTCACAAATACGTTCCTCTTTAGACTAACATTACCTTATATTTCAACATGGCACTTAACTCTCTCTGAATTATATGATTTCTTATTTGTTGGTTTCCTTGAGCACTGGATATGGGTTTTAGTCACCTTTATATTTTTCATTACTTAGGCCATCTTTAATTTTCAACAAAAGTCTGCTAAATGAATAGACTGTATTTACCTATTGCATTTATTAAATAGTTGCATTTTCTTTAAAAAATTTTAAAAGCTAATGAATAGACATATCCATATAATGGAATACAACTAAGGAATAAAAAGGAAGGAATTGCTGGCACACACTATGCCACAAATGAACCTCAAAAGCATTAAGCTGAGTGAAACAAGCCAGCCACAGAAGACCACACATTTTACACTGCATTTATCTAAGTTGCAGATTAGTGGTTGCTTGGGCTGGGGGCAGGAACTAAAAATAGCCATGAGGGACCTTATGGGGACATGTTTGAAATGTTCTAAAACTGATTTACAGTGATGACCATATCACTTAATAAAGTTACTAAAAATCATTAAATTGTATGGTTAAAGTGGGTTATGATGCCAAATATATCTCAATAAAGTTGTTCAAGAAGAAAAAAGGTAATGGGTATAATTTTACATTTCTTGGTCTCAAATGCTTAAAATAACATTTAAAACCATTTATACAACTCTCAGTCAACTTTTTGTGGTTTGAATACTACCCTCCTTTAATCATACAACATACATTTATTTAGGTTCTAGTATGGGTCAGCTTCTCTGTCCTCAAGAAGCTCACAATTCAGGAATGGCATGCATATATGTATATCAGTAATCATATCTTTGTATGTGGATATAAATATCTAGATATATCAACATAGTTCTGTGGCAGACAGTTAGGAATAAGCAGAGAAATGAAGATGGGCCAGGTACAGAGAGTCCTCAGAGTGGAAAGCCCCAGGTACCTAGCAACAGGTAAAAGTGGGAAAACAAGGACCTCATCCCCAGGGTGACCTTTCCTTTGCTAGCATATTGTTGGCCATGCGATTCAGACCCTTTCTTGACTTCCCCTCCTCTTGCATGTCACTGGTCATGTGGTAAACCCCCTTGGGGGAGGAACAAGGGAGCCGAAGAGTTGCCTCATGTGACTCCCAGGCAGGCCCTTGCATGACCACTCCCTTAAGCATTAACCCTTAGGAATAACATCTAGGTCATAGTTGTGTTTCAGCTCCAGGACCAGAAAAGCAGCAAAACCAGACAAGTGATGCCATGGCTGACATCAGGACCAGCTGTGATGACTCTGGTACTGAGTCATCTGATGGAGACCATGAACCTGAGAGGACACTTCTGGAAAGCTGAAGAATATTCCATTGAGAGCCTCCCCTGGGACCTTCTCTGAAATCTCCCACCTTTGGAGGACAGACAAAAAGCCTTCAGGAAGAAGGATCCAATGGGCTGGCTCTCTCTGGGGAGCACTCCTGCCCCTTTCCCCACCCTTTTCCCTCAGGTGTGTTTTCTTTGCCTTATTCTCTTAAGCTCCAAAGGCCTTTGTTGTGCCTCTGTAACTTGTTTTGTGAGCCCACTTCTACGGCTCACTTCTTCTACCTCTGTGCCTTTCTCTCTTTCTTTTTTAAAAAAGATTTTATTTATTTTTAGAGAAAGGGGAAGGGAAAGAGAGAAGGAGAGGAACATCAATGTGTGGTTGCCTCTCATGCGCCCCCCTACTGGGGATATGGCCTGCAACCCAGGCATGTGCCCTGACTGAGGCTCGAACCAGCGACCCTTTGATTCACAGGCTGGCAGTCAATCCACTGAGGCACATGGGGCCCTCTGTGCCTTTCTAAATAAATTTTCTCTTATAGTTTGAGTCTTGGCTCTGAATTCTTCTTTAGCCAGGACTCAAATACAGAGGTTGCTGAACTGATTCCACTTGCCAGTAACATTCTGGTGCCATTTTGCTGCCAACAGTTCTATTTCAGAATAATTCTTGCAGGATATCCAATGACCAAAGATTAGTTTTGTTCATTATATTTTCCTTATTTCTGATGAAGACATTTTATTATTCATCATTTCTACATTTTCAATTATGCAATACACGTTCACTGGAAAAAAATGAAAAAATCCAGATAACCAAGCAACAATTAATTTATAGTCCCTTGAAATCTGCTACCATAAGTTAATCAGGTCATAAATTAATAATTATCTTCCTAAGTTAATCAGAAATTTTATACCCTGAACATTAAATTATTATTGTGAAAGTGGTTACAAATGAAACAGTGCCTTCATTCATTTTCATCAGCTTGTCATGTATATATTAAGAGAGCATACTCTATTACAAGGAGAAATACCAAGAAGCTGGTTGGATAACTACATCCAAACCAGTATCTTCAGAGAGCAGATACAGAGAACTGGTGTGACATGAATGGATGCAGTCAGGGTAAATGAGATTTAGATATATTTACAGCATCAACTTACATATGTGCAATTTTTACTGAAGACTTATTATATATAAAAGGAAGATACATTCAGTGGATATTTATTTTTGATGGGATTTTCTTTTTTCAGATAGGCGTATGTACGTTAACATATCTATCAAATGACTGTCAGACAGAAGTACATTAATTTAAAAAATCTGGGTCTCTTACTCTCACATGATCTTTTTGCTCAAGTAAAGCTCATTCAAAAAACACACAGGGAAATACCGGAGCTTGCAAGACAACGTTTGCACAAGTTTGTGGCACTGGTGGTTTTGCTCACATATAATGTGCTGTTCTGCTACTGAGATGTCTGGGTGATGTGTACTTTGAGTTGCTTTTTGAACAGTAGTAATACATTCGTATACACCTATTCACATGACACCAAAGTGTGTTTGTAAAAGTGGCTGCTTGGGATTAAAGGTCTGGTCCATGGCCACCAAAAAAAGGCCAACTAACTGACCCAGGAAGATGTCAAAGTCCCAACTAGAACCTGCCAAGCCAAACTTCTACCTTTCACATTATCAGAAGAGATTTGAAAAACTAAGGAATTGATTATCTGTTGAATTAAAAGTACTTTAGGGAAAGTATGCAAATATTTCCTGTTCTCATGCTTCCTACTACAGATTCATACTCTGGGCCACTATTGTTATAAATACAGCATAAATTGGAGTTTGATAAGAGACCAGATCTCTTTAATGCCACATTAGAACACTTAAATTTTTTTATTTATTGATTTTAGAGAAAGAGAGGGAGGGAGGATAGGGTGGGGGGCAGAGAGAGAAAGAGACAGAGAGAAAGAAACATTGATAACTTGTTGTTTCACTTATTTATGCCCTGACTGGGGATCGAACCCTCAACCTTGGCATATTGGGACAATGCTCCAACCAACTAAGCTGTCCGGCCAGGGCCAATACAGTAGACCATTTTAAATATTTGCTTTGAGTTGCCCTTTTTCAGCTATTTTGAGAAACTAAACAAGAGCCAAAACAGTTTGCTAGCCTTATTTTTAATTATTTTTTTACAGTCAAGCTCAAGAAATTCTCAATAAAGCCTTTCTAAATTTAGGGAAAAGAAGGAAGCAAGGGGGAGAACAGAATCTAATATTTCCTGGGAGCTAACTATATAATGATACTTTCATATTCATTATTATATTAGCTCTCAAAAAATTCAATTATCGTTATCCCCACTTAATAGGTAAGGAGATTTAAAGAAAGTCTTTTGACTAAGATTGGACATTAGTAAGTGGCAGAGATGGGTCTCAGAGGTATAGCAATTGGATTCTGCTTTGCTTAATATATAACAGAAATACATGCAAAATATCTTTTACAGTTTAAAAAGTAGGTTGTATTTGAGAGTAAATGACATGTTTCATCTATGTATCAAAAGGCATTTTAAACCTGTAAATTCAGTCTTTAATAGTATCCAAGAGTCTAACAGAAGAGATCCAAGAGTCTAGAGTAAATAAGTAATGAGATTACACATAGTAGATAGCATAAATATATTTTCAGGAATCCTAAGAAAGGGAAAAAGAATATTATGTTAATAGCATCATTCAACAGAATGAAATAATTTGGTCTGATTTATAATCCAATCACATTTGAAATAGCAAAGTAGGTATCTGGGAACTTTACATCTATGCAAATCAAGGAAAAGAAATTTATAAGATTTGAAACATGTACATAACTTGTTTTTTTTTTTCATTTTTAAAATGATTTTCACCTGAGGACATTTTTCACTGTCTTTCAGAGAGAAAGGAAGAGAGAAAGAGAGACACCGGTGTGTGATGGAAGCATCAATTGGTTGGCTCCGTATGCGCCTAGACTGGGGATGGAACTCGCAACCCAGGTATGTGCCCGGATCAGAACTGATCTGCAACTGAGTTACAGGACGATGCTCTAACAAAGCCACACTGGCAAAGGCTAAAGTCTGTTTTTAAAAGTGCTTCTATACAATATATAAAGCTATTAAAATTTTACTCAACAATTAGAGTAGGGTTCCCAGGGAATTTAAAAATCAGGAATTCTTTGGTCTAGGGCCAGCCAGCATTTCCCCACTAGTCAGTTGTTGCTGGGATGTATGGGGACGATCATGCTGCAGAGGGGTCAGGATGAAGAAGGGAAGACTATTTTACAGCACAAATCCTTCAGCTGGGGTATCCTTGGGATGGGGGAAGCTTTCAACAGCTAGAGGGCAGCAGATAGTCTTCAGACGGGTTTCACAGTAGAGCAGAAGGGAGTGCTAACTCTTTGTGATGAACAAACTAGACAGCACCAAAGGGAAACTGTGAAATGCTGTGTATGCTGGTGCTTGACATACCATACAAAAGCAGATTCATTCAATGATTTGTGTGTGTGTCTGTGCGCTTACTACATGCCAGGCATTGTTGACAGGTCTAGGAGTAATTCCTAAACACTCCTTATAATTAGGCATTAATTAGACATTACTCCTTGACCTTTAGTAAAAGTTCAGCAGGGGAGAAACACAGTAAATAGTTAGAAAGTAGTTTGGTGTTTGAAAAGGAAGCTATACTTACAGTATAAAGAAGGGAGTGAATAGTTCTATCAAGAAATGGTTAAAGAAGGCTTCCATTGTAGGGACAGGGTTGTTAGTGGAGTTTATTTTTGAATAATAAACTGAAATTAGCCGGAAAGATAAGGTAGTACATGACTCTGGGGCATCAATATTAGTTCCATATTGTTGAAGCACACAGTTGGACAGGTAAGTGAAGAAAGACTAATCAGGTTGTTAAGAGGTCCAGAGGTTTGGATCTTATTGAAGTACCAGGAAACTTTTCAGCAGGAAATATGATTACATGCACAACTGAGATGGATTGCTCCAGAGATGGTTTAGACTGGAAGGGCAGCAACTAGAAGATCCATAGGGGTGAAGTGCTATATTCTAGGTGAGCAGGGATAAGGCACAATGGGGGCTGGTGGGGATTAAGAGGCAAGAGCAATATGAGCTGCTCACAAAGTAAAGTAAGACAAGCTTCCTAGTGTGGATACAACAGCCACTAACCCGGCATCCACCTCCCTCTTCCTCCTTATTTTATTCAAGTAGTCTTTGCTCTTGTCAATAGTTAAGTTAGGAATATGGAGTCTGTCCAGAAAAAGTCCAGCCATTGTTAGTATAATGAGAATGGTATGCACGATACTGATGCAACTTGGCAGCAAGGAGAGTGGGCTGGAATGCACATGGGTGAACAATGATGACTTCGCTGTACTAGTCAGTGGGCGTGGTAGACACTGTTGAGTGAGCATGTGTACTGTGCAGTCACTGCATTCAAAATGACTGAGCAAGCAGTGCAGTGAATCTGCATCAAATTTTGTGTTAAGCTTGGACATTCCTCTGTGGGAACTATTGGGATGATTCAGAAGACTGCCTCTATGGGCAACAGGTGATTGGCAGCTTCATCATGACAACATGCCCACTCATGCATCACATCTTGTGCAGAGTTTTTTGGCGAAACATCAAATTACCAGGTAATTACCTGTGTGAGGTCCCTAAGTGCCTACTTTGAAGGGGAATTGAGGCATCATTGTGCTATGTACAATGTTTCTTGTATCTTTTTTAATAAATGTCTCTATTTTTTGTATTACATGACTGGATACTTTCTGGAGAGACCTCATCGTATACTTTGGTTTGATTCTAGGCAATGGGACATAAGGGAAGTCTACCAAAGAGCTCCTAGAAAGGGACTCAGGTACAAGTGGCAACTTTTTCCTTTTAATGTTGCTCTGTCTTGATGAGACACACCTAAGACTACTGTAAGCCAAACTGCCACCAGCCTGATAATAAAAGAGGACTCTAGGAGGCATAGTAGAGACAGAGAAAATCTTAGTATCATAGAGGTGTCACATTGACTGTCCCTGATGCCTGACTACCTCTGCGTGCTTAATGTAAAATATATTCCCTTACCATTAAATCTATTTAATTGGGTTTTCCATTTTAATTTTTTTGCAGTTGAAAGCATTTCAATAAGTTCATTCCTTAAGATGACAAATGTTTACACTATATGAAGTTTAACCATGCCAACATTAACTAAAATACTTTAGGAAGAATTTCCATTGAATGGTGTATCGGCTATCCATTTCCACATAACAAATCACTCTGAAACCTAGAATCTTAAAATAACAGCCATATAAAAAGGACTGGAGAATCTGCTCTCAAGCTCACTCAAGCTGTTGGCAGTCAGTGTTAGCTCCTTGCCACAGGGATGGACAAGTGCATAGGGCTGCTCACAGGGCAAGTGATCCAACAGGGCGAGAGTGACAGCATACTCCAAAGGAAACTTCACAATCTTTTATAACCTAGTCTTGGAAGTGACCCACCACTTCTGCTGTGTGCTACTGATCACACAGGCCAGCCCTGCACACTGTGGGAAGGGACCACCCGAGGAACACTAGGCGGTGGGGCTCACCGAGGGCCACCTTGGGTGCTGCCTGCTACAGATGGAGCCTATGGTTCTATTACTGGGCCATCAGATCTGAACGGTTCAGTCTCTTAAAACATTCTGCAAGTTGTTTTATAAAAAGATTCTTCTAATGTGCACACTGACCAGCCAAGTGTGAGACTGTCTTGCCACTAAATAGAATTATTGTTTTATTGTGAGTTTAGCAGGTAAAAAGTGGCATTTCCTTTAAATATGGGAAGTCATTTCATTTACTAGCCAATTTTATTTCCTCCATTTATTAATTTGTTAAAGATTTACTGAGTGCCCTGACCAATGTGGCTCAGTTGGTTGGGTGTCATCTCACAAAATGAAAGGGCACCAGTTCAATCCTCGGTCAGGGCACATGCCTGAGATTTGGGTTCAGTCACCAGGTGGGGTGCATTCAAGAGGCAGCCGACAGATGTTTCTCTCTCACAATCATCTTTCTCTCCCTCTTTCTCCCTCTTTAAAAATAAATAAATCAAATTTTTAAACAAACAAAAAAAAGATTTACTGAGTAGCTTCTATGTACAAGGCAGTGTTCTAATTGCTCATTGCCAGTGAGTAAAACCAGAGTTCTTGTACTCATAGTTCTTACAGAGTAGCAGGGAAACCAGACAATCAGATAACTTCACAAATAGATACATACCTACAAACTGAGATACTTCTAATGGGGGAAATGAACCTGACTGAGACTGAGGAAGTGACACTTGAACTGGCTTAGGAAAGATAAAGAAGGGACATACCACAAAGAAGATAAAGAAGTATGTTTTAGGCTTCAAGGACTGCACACACAAAGCAGAACGGCCTGCCTGAGGGATCAGAGAAGGCCGTTGGGGCTAAGATGCAGACAGTGAGGGTGAGAATGATTCAAGGCAAGGCTGGAGGGGCAGACTGGCATCAGACTATGCAGGGTCTTTTGGGTCACCTTTAGGATTTTGGTCTATATCCCAAGAGGGATAGGATGTCTCTGGGGGTTGAAGTGGTGGCACAACAGCATCATATTGGCATCATAGGGGAGAGAGAGAAACATTGATCATTTGCTTCCCATATGTGCCTTGACTGGGGATCAAACGTACAACCTAGGTATGTACCCTGACCAGGGATCAAATCTGAACTTGCAGTCTTTTAGTGTATGGAACAATGCTCCAACTGAGACAGAGCATATTAGCATTTTGAGATCCCTGGCAGAATGAAGAAAAGACTAAAAGACAGGAGGACTGTATGCAGGGAGGTGAAGGAGGAGTTTATTGGAGTAGCTCAAGCAAGAGATGATGGAATCTTAGACCATGCGAAAGGGGTAGGTGTGGGGGTGCAACCAGGCTGCAGTTTGTGTCCCCGATGGTGGGGGTGACGACATAAACCAGGTACTGCTCATGACTGCTGCTGTGAATTCGATGTATATGTCCCAGCAAAGTTCTCAAGTTGAAGCCCTCACTGTCAGTGTGTTTATATTTAGAGTAAGAGAGCAATTAAGGTTAAATGAAGTCATAAGGGTGGAGTCCTGATCTGATAGGATTAGTGCCCTTAATGAGAAGAAACACCAGAGAGCTCGTTTTGCTCTCCTCCGATGAAGGGCACAGCGAGAAGCTGGCCACCTGCAGCCAGGAAGAGAGCTCTCACCAGAAACTCACTGGCCAGAACCTTCATCTCAGACTTCCAGTTTCCAGAACTGTGAAAAAATAAATTTCTGTTATTTAAGCCACACAGTCTATGATATTCTGTTATGGCACCCTGAGCTGGCTAATATAACTACATTCTTATAAATCTTAGGATTCAATCAGTGATGTTTTGAAATTATGTTTATACTGTTCCTTGCAACATCTTTAAGAACACCATGTTCTTAACAAACCAACGTATTAAAGGCTATTATGCTGCCTTACAATTTGTTGGAAAGATCTATATTCTGCTTGTCTATCTCTGGATAACAAACCACCTTCAACTTAGTGACATAATACAACCACCCCTTTATTATGCTCACGGGTTTCGTGGGTCAGGAATTCAGAAAGGGAACAGAGAAGATGGCTTGTCTCTGTTTCATGATGTCTGAGCCCTCAGCTGGGAAGCCCTGAAAAGCTGGGGATGATTCAAAGGGCTGGAGATGGAACAACTGAGTTATCAGGGACCCACCTGCAATGAGGTGACTTATTCACCCGCACATCAATCAGGCCCATCTGGGACTGATGACTGGAGCATCTCCGGGCAGGCGGGCAGTCTCTCTGTGTGGCTTCTCACGGCAGGTGGCTAAGCTCTGAGGGGAGCAGACAGGGGGAGAGTTCAAGCAGAGTGAGCACTCCCGAGACACCCTTTTATGGCCCAGCCTGAGAAGCTGAGAAGTTGGGTAGTATCACTTCTACGTACTCTGCTGGGTGAGGCGCTCACAATCCCACTGAGATTCACGGGAAAGGGACAGATCCTCATCACTTGATGGGAGGTGATGAGGGGAGAATTAAATAATTTGTGATATATTTTTTAAACCACCATAATCTACTTTTGAAGAGATTACTCAGGAGAGCAACCTCTACTCCCCCCCAGTTATGCTCTGGCTAAGGTGGTGACACAGGAGATGCCGTGAGGCAGCTACAGGGTCAGGCTGGTGAGGACAGAGGTACTAAGGATGATGGCTAAGTTTTCGAGCTGAGCATCTGAATGAATAGTGGTACTCTTTGCAAAGACAGAAAACAACAGAATGGTTTCGGAGGGAAGAGTGTATATCTGGTCTTAATATGTACTGAGTCTGAAATGCCTGCCATACGCCTGAGTGGAAATAGTGAGTAAGCAGCAAAATATTTAGCTCTACATCTCAGTAATCTGGGATGGAGATATAAACTGGGGCTCACTGGCACACAGACAGATGGTAATTGAAGGCTTGGGCTTCATTTTCTGAATGGTCTATTCTTGTTCTGGGATCAGAATGGCATTCTATTAAACAATTTACATGCTTAATAGTGATGTTTCATCTCCCAGGCAAATAAACTGCCTTTTAAGATGTTTTGCTGTGATAGCCATCAGTGAGTGCCTAGAGTACCTCTAAATGGTATATAAATTCAATTTAACATTTAACAAATAAAAAATTCACCAGCCAGACCCACTCTAAACTTGAGGGTCTACTTAATCAAAAGGGCCATTATATGTACTAAGCTTACTCAGTCACCAGTAGCTTTTCTGCCTTCTTGACATCTGTATCAACCTTTGCTTTACAACCTTTGTAGATCTAACCCAATACTCCTGTATTTGATTTCTAATATGTTTTCTTCACAATACATTTGCTGCTTTTTCCTTTAAATAAAAATATTTTATGGATTAAAAAATATGTAGTACTATTTTTTAAATGTAGTAATGGGTACCTAGGTGTTTTATTATTATTAAACTGTATATATGTCATATAAATTCTCTTTTGTATACTTGATATATTTTAAAACAAATCACATTCAATAGCCTTTAAATCTGAATAAATTCAACATTTTTATTTGCAATGAAGGATTAAAGACTATGTCAACTTTATGAGAAAAATGTTGTTAGTATAATTATAGGTACTTATCACTACCACCAGCATCTTTAAAGTCCTGAGTATGTGAGTGGTGTCAGTTTGAACAGATGCCCAGCAAACAATAAAGCATGACGTGGCATGTTTTACTGGCTCGTTAACACATCTTAGGTATAGTGCGAGGGACAGGTTATGAGTAAATACACTGGTGAAGTACACCCCAGAGTATCTCAATGCTTTTATACAGCACTCACTGTTTTATTTTTAAACCCCTTGATGTATACTTGAATGTTTTCTTTTAAAGATAGTTTCTACATGTAGTTTTTATATATACTTTGGGGTATTTTTAACTTTAAAGAATGGATCATAAAGTTTTCCTATTTCTGATCTACAAAAGAAAACTCTCAGTATGAATTCCCTTCTACTTTGATAAGGTTAATTAGCTTCTTTGAACTCAAACTCACTAATTCCTTATCTCTAGTCAACCTGCCCTGTCCACCTTCCTCACTTTTATGGGATTAGTTTGCAGAGCCCTGGGTTTCCCATCATCACCCCCACTCCTGTTTGCACGCTGCACTCTAACGCCTGCACATAAAACACTTTCCTCCACTCTGGCTGCCTGAGGATTGACTGCTGTCATGAACAACATGGAAACCATCCCAACCAGCAAGTTCATGACCAACCAACTACATCGGTGGAGGCGAATGGTCATTGATGTCCTCCATCCTGGGTAGACAACAGTACCTAAGACAGCCATTTAAGAAAAGCTCACTAAAATGTGCAAGACTACACTGGATGTCATCTTTGTATTTGGATTCAAAACCCATTGTGTTGGTAGCAACACAACTAGCTTCAGCATGACTTATGATCATAAACGCAAAAAGACTCGGAATACAAGGCCTGTATGAAAAGAAAAAGACTTCAAGAAAACAGTGCAGGAAACATTGGCCTTTGTGGTCCCCCTGCCATTATCTGTGGCGATTGTGCAGATTTTTCATACTAGGAGTAATAAACTATTGAAGACTTTAAGAAAAAGAAACATACACATACACACACGCAAGTCCACTGTAGGTGCTTCAGAAACAGTCCTGACATGGGGTTTCTGAAACTCTGAGTACTAACTCTTTGCTCTCTCCAGCCTGGGGAGGGTGGCATTCCAGTAACTTAGTGGTTCCTCGCCCTGGAAGGCAGGACTCAGGTCCTCAGGATGGAAGCCTCAAAGCCTTGAGGATGAAGTTGTCCTCAAACAAACCCAATGACAGGCCTTGCCTAGACCTGCAGGTCTCCACAGGCTCTCTGACTCTGGTTCACTAGTGGTAAACCTCCCCCCTAAGTCAGTGCCTTCAAACAGCTATTTTTTATTACTGCTCATGGGTGGATCAACTAAGATTCAGTTAATCCAGACTGGTGGCTCTACTTCTCACACATGGGCCTCCAGTGCCTGGGTTGGCTGGAGAGGCTCTGCTCCAAGTGTCTCTCCCTCTCTTGGGCCAGCAGTTAAGTCAGGGCATGTTTTTCTCATGGTGTTGGCAGAGGCTCAAGAGAACCTCCAACTGGCCAAAGCAAGTCAAATGGCTGGACCCATAGTTAAGGGTACATAAGCACACCTACCCCACTCATGGGTTCATTGATCCTTTTTAAAATCATCACTCTTCCCTAGCAAGGACGTTTGCTCCAGGTCTGACTACAACTTTGTGTCCATCTCAGCTCTCAATGTAGGTCCTCACAGTTCCATGGCAAAACACATGGATATGTACATTAGTTATCTATTATTTCTCACAATTTTTGTGGGTCAGGAATTCAGGAATGGCTCAGCTGGGTAGTTCTAGCTTGGGGTCGCTCATGAAAGACTAGAACTGCTATATTCTGCTGATGAAGAGACTGAAATAAACCTGTATAAACACCTTATATTTCTAATTATTGCCTACTACTTTTTAAAACATATGACTCTTTTATCTGGAGAGTCTGTCAGCACCTCAACATCAATCTGACGTCAACTACACTCATCCACTTCTCTCTAACCAACTCTCTTTTATGTCAAATCCATCATCAATTTTTTCTGGGTGACCAGATGCAAAATAGTAGTGCCATTTCTAATCTCTTATTCTCATAGCTAAAGTACCCAACAGACATGCTAAAATAAGCACTTAGGGTACCAGCAACACAAAGGTACTATAAAAATTATTGGGGGAAATTTTATATGTTATTTTGTTCAAAAGTCATTACAACACAAATCAAAAAAGAAAACTGTCAGGACTGGTACTCCCAGCAAGATGGAACAACAAACAGTACTGGATTTGCTCTCTCACCTGAAACAACTAAAACACAGGACAAAATACATGAAGAACAATAGCTTTTAAGATATTTGAAGTCTAGCAGCAAAGGACAGTGATCTCTGAGACAGAACACAAGCCTGCAGTAGAGCCCAATGGTCACCCTGAGTTGAGAAGATGGATCTGCGTGCCCAGAGAGGCCAAAGGGGTGAGAATTAGTGGCTAGAGTTCACAGGACAGAGTATGAGAGATGAAAGATCCGTTCAGAGAGTCACAGAGGTGTACAGAGTGTTTCCCTTAAGTCTTTAGCTGAGCATTATCGATACATGGGTGTAAAGAAAATATCAAAGTCTGGGAACAGACTCATTCAAAAGGAGTAGAGGGAATAATCCCTGTGGCTCGCAGAGGGCTGTCAGTAGTTCCTGCTCCCACAAGTCAGAGTGGAAAAACTCATAATTCACAGGGTATCGGTCAAGTACTCAGAACAATTTGCCTTAGCTGTGGGGAAATCAGTCCTAGACTAAATGCTACTCTGATCTTGCCTAATAAAGCTTAAAAGTAAGCCCTCAAAGGATCAAACTGTCTCTAGTAACTTAACTTCATTACAGAAGAAAGCTCAAAAGTATTTATAGAGACACAAAAATACCTAGCATTCAACAAAATAAAACTCACAGTGTCTGGTATCCAATAAAAAAATAAGCAAGCATGCCAAAAAAAAAAAAAGCAGGAAAATGTAATGCATAATGAGGAAAAATAACAGTTAATTAAAATCAACTCTGAAATGACACAAATGATAGAATTAGTAGACAGGGATATTAAAACAGTTTTCATAACTGTATTCCATATGGTCTAGGAGCTGGAAGAAACACTGAACACATTAAGTAGAAACATGGAAAATATAAATTATTGAACTTGAATGCAAACCAACAGAAATGATCCAAAATGAAATGGCAAAGAGAAAAATACTGGAAAAAAAAAAGAAAAGAATACAGCATCAGTCGATTATGGGATAACTTCAAGCAGCCTATTGTATATGTAATTGGAGTCTCTGTGAAAGAGAGAGGAGGAAAGACAGAAAAATATTTAAAGAAATAATTACAAAAAATTTCCCAAATTTGATAAAAATAATAAACACACAGATCCAAGAAGTTCAATGAACCTCAAGCATAAGAATAATGAAAAAAATGATATTAAGGCACATTGTGATCCAATCGCTCAAAACTAGTGGTAAAGAGAAAACGGAAAAAATAGCCATGAAGTCTAGACACATTGTACATAGAAGAACAAAGATTACGATGACAACAGCTTTCTTACTGGAAACAATGTAAGAAGACAATAAAGAAATATCTTTAAAACAGAAAAGAAAAAAAAATTTCAATCTTGAATTCTGTAGCTATGTTTTAAAACATCTTTCAAAAACAAGGCCAAAATAAAGGCTTTTTCAGACACACAAAAACAGACAGAGTTCATCACCAGCACCATACCTGCACTTACAAGCAATGCCAAAAGAAATCTTTTAGGAAGAGGAAAAATAATACCACATGGAAATCTGGATTGATACAAAGAATCACTGAAAATGAAAAGCATGGAAAATTTTAATTATGTGGGTAAATAGAAAAGACATTTTAGAAAATTAAAATCTCTTTAAAATATAATCGAATGTTTAAAGCAAAAACAGTAACAATTGTATTATGGGATTTATAACACACAGGTATACCCTGCTTTTCAAAAGTTTGTGTTACACCACTTTGCTTTTATGAAAGATCTACACTGGTACCTATTTTTGCTAAGTGAAAGAAATCTGAAGAGAGTTTTTGTTTTTACAGAAAAAGGCAGAAAGTGTAGTGTTTAGAAACTGCTTAGCAGTCAGATATTACAGAGGCAGCATGGGCCCCAGCAGTGAGAGCAGCGCCACCCAGCACTTTCCCTGGGAACTACACTCAGCATCTCAGCATCAAGTCACCATCAAGCACAGTTCAATAGCTTGAACTGTGTCTGTGAGCATCTGTGCTTCATCTCGATTTGTTTTGTGTTTCCTTTAGCAAGATGTTTCTCCTGAAGTATCAGAAAAGCCTAAGAGAGCTTGTAAGGGTGTCACATTTAGTGCAAAACTGTATGTAACTAAGCATATCAATTATGGTAAATGAAATAAAGACATTGTGCATGAGTTGAACTAGCCTGCGACCACCATTCCTACCACTCACATGCAGCAGAGAGAAAGATTCTTGAACACTGCCAAACTTACTACTCATTATGCTGGTAGCAAAGTGGTCTCTTCTAGTCAGCACCCAATGAGAGATAAAATGGAAAGTCAACTGTCTGAATGGACTGATGGGTGTACAAAGTATTGTGTTCTGGTAAGTTATTTCTCCTTAACTTACAGTTACTCCTTCTCCTTATAGTTAAGGAGAAATTGGTCAGTCTTTTTAATAAGATGAAAGAGAAAGCACTGGATGATGATGATGATGATGATGATGATGTCAGTGTTGCAAAAGTGGAATTTAAAGGTAGTTGTGGGTGGCTTGATCAGTGTTTGAGGGGAGGGCAGCTTCATAGCTTCAAGGTTACCGGAAAGAGGGCTGCAGCTGTCACTGAAGTGGCCGTGAAGTCCCCAGAACTGAGGAAATAATTACAGAAAATGGGTATTTGTATAAGCAAGTGTTCAACTGAGACAAAAATAAAATTTATTGGAAAAAATTGCTGAGCAAGACATTTATTTTTATAAAAGAAAAAGAGGCTAAGAGACATAAGGCATGAAAGGACAAGTTTACCCTACTGCTATTATTAATGCTACTGGTGATGTTTTCCTTAAGCCTCTAATAGTGTACCACTGAGAAAATCAGAGGGCACTTAAAGGTATTGATAAGAAGAAATAAATAACCTAAATAGCCTCATAGTTTTTAAAGCAACTGAATTTGTAGTAAAACAAAACAAAACAAAAAACTTTCCCACAAAGAAAGCTCCAGATGGCTTCACTAGTGAATTCTATCAAACATTTAAGGAAGAAATAGTACTAATTCTACAAAAACTCTTCTAGAAATAAAAAAAGATGAAAATGTTTCCTAATTCATTTTGAGGCTGGCATCATTGTGATACTCACGCTGGACAAAGACATTACAAAGAATTAAAAATAACAGACCAAAACCCCTCATGAATACAGATGCAGAAATTAACAAAATTTTAGCATATCAAATCTTAGAATATATAAAAAGCAGACTGCATCATGTCCAAGTTCGATTTAATTCAGGAATGCAAGGCTGGTTTAAAATCAATCAACTCACCATATCATCAGAGTATAAAATAATCTAAAAGAGAAAAAATAAAAAAATAAAAATATGATTACATCAATAGCTACAGAATAAAACTGTCAGGATCCAACATTAATTCCTGATTTAAAAAAAAAAACTCTCAGGAAATTAGGAATATAAGGAAACTTCTTTACCAATCAAGAGTCCCTACAAAAACAAAAGCCTATATCTCACTTAATGGTAAAATACTGAATGTTTTCCTTCTAGCATCAGGACCATGGCAAGGACATTCTTTCTCACCACCTGAATACTGTACTGAAGGTTCTAGTTGTTGGGTCTGAGATTAGATTTTACCCTATGTATAACCTAATGGGTTAGCCTGTGACTGTTTCATGGGTCAGAGACAAAGGACTTTATTATTCACAGCACAGTGAGAAGCACGTGCATCAGCATACTTGTGTTGGTTACCCATGGCCCCAGACCTGCGGGGACAATGCAATGGGCTCAGATGGGTGCTAAGCCTTCAGTGGATCTATGTTATAGCTGAAGAACACTGAGGTTGGGGTTCCACTGCTTCTGTAGCAGGAAGCAAGCGAGGCTGTTCTCTGGAAGTAACGGATGTATTTATTACTCAGATTGTGATGACTGTTGCAATGGTGCACACATATATCAACATACTGTGGGCTTTAAATATTTGCAGTGTGTTGTACATTAATAAAGGTACCCCAAAATGAGAGAAATCTTACATTTCAAGCATTCTAGACCTTTCTGTATCATTAATTTAACCAATATTTTTGGGCTACTACTAACATGCTAGGCACTGGTCTGGAATATAATGGTAAATAAAATCCCTCTTCCTACAGAGTTCATATTCTTGTAGGAGGAGACTGAAAATAATAAGTAAAACACCAGATGATGACAACTGTGATTAGGAAAAAGAGAATTAAATAGGGTGGCTTCTTCAGATTGGGTTGGGGATTCTCTCTGTGAAGGTAATGCTGATACAGAAATCTGAATATCAGGAAGGGGGCCACCACGCTGGAGTGGGAGAAGAGCACCTCTGGGCTTCATCAGTATTTTGGTTGCCCAACTGTTCTCATTTCCCTTCAGTCTCTTCTAAATGACTGCTGAATTAACTTTCCCAAGGGTTAATTGGATCTCTTTGTTTACAAGTCTTCAATCACTCTCCTAGCTCAATCACTAAATATGGTATTAGTGCTACCTTCTGGCCTTATAATTGTCATGCATGTGATAAAACCCAGCTTTCTATTATTCTCATTATTCCTTTATTTATTTATTCCCATTTCCCAGTGCACTTTTCTACAACAGACCATGCTACTAAGACAGGAAGTAAAAGCATCTCTACCTAATACACACAAACGAGCACAGGGAGGCTGCCAAAATGAGGAAACAAAGAAACATGGCCCAAATGAAAGCACAGATCAAAACTCCAGAGAAAGAGCTAAACAAAATGGAGATAAGCAGTCTATCAGATGCAGAGTTCAAACCACTGGTTATAAGGATGGTCAAGGAACTTAGTGAAGACCTCAATAGTATAAAAAAGACCCAGAAATGAATGATACACTGATTGAAATAAAGAACAATTTACAGAAAAACAACAGTAGAGCAGATGAAGCTGAGAATCAAATCAATGATTTGGGCCATAAGGAAGAAAAAAAACCCAACAACCAATCAGAACAACAACAAGAAAAAACAATCCAAAAATGAGGATAGTATAAGCAGCCTTGGGACAACTTCAACACATACAATATTTCCATCATAGGGGTGCCAAAAGGAAAAGAGAAAGAGCAAGAAATTGGAAATCTATTTGAAAAAATAATAAAAGAACACGTCCCTAATTTGGTGAAGGAAATAGACATGCAAGTCCAGGAAGCACAGAGAGTCCCAAACAAGATGGACACAAAGAGGCCCACTTCAAGACACATCATAATGAAAATGCCAAAGTTTGAAGATAAAGAGAGAATCTTAAAAGCATCAAGAGAAAAGTAGTTCATTACCTACAGGGGAGTTCCCATAAGACTGTCAGCTGATTTCTCAAAAAAAGAAAAAAAAAACTTTGCAGACTAGAAGGGATTGGCAAGACATATTCAAAATCAGGAAAAACAGAGACCTACAGCCAAGATTTCTCAACCCAGCAAAGCCATCATTTAGAATCAAAGGCCTACAAAGAGCTTCCCAGACAAGGAAAAACTAAAGGAGTTCACCATCACCAAACCATTATCAGACGAAATGTTAAAGGAATTTATTTAAGCAAAAGAAGAAAATCAAAACTATGAGCAATAAAATGGTAAAAAACATGAATCTATCAAAAATTGAATCTAAAAACCAAACTAAGCAAACAAGAACAGAGACATAATCATTGATATTGAAAGTATTTTGATGGTTGCCAGATAAGAGGAGGGTGTGGAGGAATGGGTGAAGAGGTGAGAAGTTTAAGAAGTACAAGTAGGTAGTCACAGTATAGCCATGGGGTTGTAAAGTACAGCACAAGAAATGGAGCAGCCAAAGAACTTGCATACTTGACATATACTTGACCCATGGAGAACAAGGGTGGGGGGATTGCCTGAGGGAGTTGGGGGTGCTGAGTGGAGGCGGGCAAATGGGGAAAAATCAGGACAACTGTAATAGCATAATCAATAAAATATAACAAAAATATTTAGTGTGTACAGTGAGTAACTGTACAATGTTCAAGGCAGCTTGACTGAGGTTTCTCAGAATGGCAAACAACATTTAAAATGCAATTTTTCTATTTAATGTGCTTTTTTCTTCAATTAGCTAACTAAAAAAACAGTAGACAGGAGAGAAATTTTACAAACATTAAAGAAAGCACAGTGGGGTTCCAGCCAAGATGGAGGCATAGGTGGATGCACCGTACCTCCACGCACAAGATTGGAACAACAACAATTTAGAGGCAGAATAACACCCAAAACTGACAGAGAATTTATCTGAATGGAAGTCGAACAGCCAAGAAGTTCAAATAGACCCATTCAGACTGGTAGGAGGGGCGGAGAGGAGCAGCTAGGTGGCGGGTCGCGGTGCAGGTTGCGGCGAGGAGAGCAGAGAGAGTTGGGTGCATAAGGCAACCGAGGGCGCGTAAGGCATCTGGGGCGCGCAAGATCGCAGCGGGTGGACCCTGAGTATGCAAGCGGCAGATGGCATACCCAGTGAGGTGGCGACTGTGGAGCAGGGCAGAGCTCGCAACCCAGGATCCCAGAAAAGGGACTGAGGTCCTACGGAGAATGGAGCAACCGCCATTTTTCCCTCCTGCCCCCGCCCCTGCATACAACCTCACAATCTAGTGACTGGGGTGCTCAGCCCTAGTGAACACCTAAGGCTCCGCCCCTCACCATAACTGGAGCGACCAGACCCCCCCCCCCCCCAAAAAAAAAAGAGAGAGAGAGAGAGAGACATGTCTCAAACAGAGGAACAAATCAATGCCCCAGGACTCATCCTTTTAAGCAACCGAGAGATAGCCAATCTATCAGATGCACAGTTCAAAACACTGGTGATCAGGAAGCTCACAGAATTGGTTGATTTTGGGCACAAATTAGATGAACAAATGCAGGTTACCATAAAAGAAATGAAGGAAAATGCACAAGGAACCAATAGTGATGGGAAGGAAACTGAGGCTCAAAACAATAGGGTGGACCAGAAGGAAGAAAGAAACAATCAAACAGGAAAGAATGGAGAAATAAGAATTCAAAAAAATGAAGAGAAGCTTAGGAACCTCCAGGACATCTTTAAATGTTCCAACATCCGAATTATAGGGGTACCAGAGGAGAAGAGGAAGAGCAACAGATTGAACATGTATTTGAACAAATAATAAAGGAGAACTTCCCCATTCTGGCAAAAGAAATAGTCTTCCAGGAAGTCCAGGAAGCTCAGAGAGTCCCAAAGAAGTTGGACCCAAGACGGAACACACCAAGGCACATCATAATTACATTAGCCAAGGTAAAAATGAAGGAGAGAATCCTAGAAGCAGCAAGAGATAAGGGGACAGTCACCTACAAAGGAGTTCCCATCAGACTGTCAGCAGATTTCTCAAAAGAGACCTTACAGGCAATAAGGGGCTGGAAAGAAGTATTCCAAGTCATGAAAGGTCCTATATCCCAGATTACTCTCTCCAGCAAAGCTTTCATTTAGAATGGAAGGGCAGATAAAGTGCTTCTCAGTTAAGGTCAAGTTAAAGGAATTCATCATTACCAAGTGCTTATTTTATGAAATGTTAAAGGGACTTATCTAAGAAAAGAAGATAAAAAAACATATGTATAGTAAAATGACAGCAAACTCACAATTATTAACAACCACACCTAAAGCAAAACCAAAAGAAACTAAGCAAACAAGTAGAACGGGAACAGAACCACAGAAATGGAGATCACATGGAGGGTTAGCAACAGGGGAGTGTGAGGAGGAGAGAGGGGGAAAAGGTAGAGAATAAGTAGCATAAATTGTAGGTTGAAAATAGATAGGGGGAGGGTAAGAATAGTATGAGAAATGTAGAAGCTAAAGAACTTATAAGTATGACACATGGACATGACTAAAGGGGGAGATGTGGGTGGAAGAGGGTGTACAGGGTGGTGGGGAGTGAAGGGGGGAAATGGGACAACTGTAACAGCATAATCAATAAAATGTAATTAAAAAAAGAAAGCACAGTGGCTAATTTTTATTGTGAGGAAGAAATGGTTCACAAACTAGCAAATGTAAAAATAAAAATGCTATTTTTCAATGGATAGAATGAAAGATGGGTTTCCTAAATTACTTTCAATGTTTGCATTGTCACAGTTCACCTATTGTCTGTTAAGTATTACTGAAATAAGTCACGTAAATTCTCATACTTTTTCTCTGCAAACTTCTTCTGGAGAAGGTGATTTCAAACATATTCCGTTCCAATTCCCCTCCATTTGCTTTAATGTGTTTACCTTCATTGCACAGGCACGGCTCCATAGAAAACTGTCTTTGAACTGCCCAGATCACCTCCAGTACTGCATCAAGTAGCCATATAGAAAACAGACCACTATTTTATCCTCTTATCCCTACACAGATGAAATGGTTTGCTGCTTATTTAAATCACAAAGCAATTCTTTTGTGTGCTGAATTGGCCCAAGGCTAGGGAGGCTGGGCAAACTCCCTTCTCAGAGGATCTCCACTTGTGGTGGCTTCCAGTCCAGTCAGAACTGGAAAACCTCCAAGGCCCTCCATGTGGGGCAGTGTTCTCTGCCTCTGAACTGATTACTGGGCCAAGTGAGAAAAACCAAATTGTGAAGAGCCATTCCAATGGCAAGCACATTCGAAGTGTGTAAGTGTGTGTGTGTGTGTGTGTGTGTAGTCAGAATTTCTTGGTTGGGAAGGGAAATGTGGTTAACCTAAATTGAACATGGGGTACAAACAGAGGCATCAAAAAGTATGCTCACTGACTCAGTTCAACTATGCATTTTTGCTTCCATTATTTAAAAAAAATAGCACTTTAAATAGTTTGGCTATATTCAGAAATGTAACTGCTTAAAAAAAGTCTTGAATGCATTAAAGGACCGTGTTTGGGGAGGTGGTGGGGAAAGAGGGCAGATGAGCAAAGCATAGCTAATTCTATTCTATCCTATCCTATCCTATCCTACCCTACCCCTACCCTATCCTATTTTAGAAGGGAAGGAGAAAGAGAGGGAGAGAAACATCAATGTGACAGAGAAACATCAAGCAGGTTGCCCTCCAGACATGCCCTGACCGGGGACCAGGGACCACATATGTGCCCTGGCTGGGAACCAAACCCACGACCTCTTGGTTTGCAGGATGATGCCCAACCAAATGAGTCACACTGGCCAGGGCAGCTACAGATTCTTTCGAGTATAACTTACTTGTTAATCAAAGTCAGTAACTGCTGCTTGCTATGTGGTGGCTCATGTATTACTGCTTCATTTTTTCTTACCCCAGGAAGAAACAGAGAATACGAAATGTGGAGTGAAAAAACCTGGGTTCAGATCATGTTGCTGTCAAACATGCGTTAACAATTTCTGGCACTAAGCTTTCCTGCTATTTGTTATTTATGAATTTCGGGCTTTAACTCAATAAAATGGGTTTACCAACAAATGTCACCCTTTCCATCAATGATTGTGCAGAAAGAAAATATAAGCAAACTGTAAAGTGCTCTTCAAGCATTTATTATTGTTGTTGCCATTAGGTCTTCCTGACATACAGCAAAGTACGTAACAAATGTTCACTAAATTATTAATGAACTGAACTAATTATAGTGAACAAATGGTGAGAATGAATAAATCATGAATCTTTAAACCAATAACACTTTCACTTAAAAATTGATATATATTTAACTGTAAAATATTAATATTTTATATAAAACTAAGTTGAACACCTTGAAAATATCCAAAGGGAAAACAATGTCTCAGCTGCCAGAAGAGCCACTGTAATCGCCGCATATCGTGGGATCCCAGGTATGGCAGGTGGGTAGTAGCAAGTCAATTTTTATTAAGGTATAGAGGCACAGGATGAGAGGTTAAGAGCCTGAGCCTGGAGTTTAAATCTCAACTAACAAGTTGTATGACCGTAGACAAATTACTCAATCTGCTCTAAACCTCAATTTTCACATGTAAAATGGGGATAGCAGTAGTACCTGCTATTAAGTGTAAAGACACAGGTGATTACTTACCACAGCGTTACACAGCGCTGTCTGGCTAGCTATCCATCATCATCATGCCACATGCAGGATGACTTTCTACGAGTGGAATCAGACCAGGAGTCCTCCATGTTATAATCTGCTATTATAACCTTTAGCCACAGTGAATGATGGTATGTTTTTGAAAAACACCGCAAAGGGGAAACACGGTGGTCATACATCCTGCCAGGTCTCCACAATACTATGCTGCTTGGATGAAGTTAGATATGCTTACCGGGAACAGTAGTTCTCTGAACCAAATACATATAAGCAGACATCCAAGGTACAATTCTTCACATTTCACTAACCACTCTCTGAACCGTCCAGAACCCCTGGGTTATACTTTTAAATTTCTTACCCAAGTTGCTCATGCTCTATGTTTCATTTCCAGTAAAATTTGTCTTTCTTTTTTCAAATGGAAATGTCAAAAAGCTTAAGATGTGCATATATGCATATATTTTCTCATTTGCAGTGAGTGAAATCTTGCTAACACAGAAGTGAAAGAAGTTAGAATAATGAAACACTATAATGGGAACCCCTTGTAACAGCACATACCATGTTAAATGATGATGGTGGTCAATGAAGCAATTGCTTCACATTCGATATCCTACTGAAATGTATTAACGGCACTTTAAGGAAATAAAACCTAACCCTTCTTGAGATGTCCTGCCAAATGAGTCAAAAAGCCTTAATTCTAGATCTATAAAATTTATCAGAATAATCCAACTGTGTAACCATTGACATTCTTATCATGGAGAATTTAATAATGCAATAAATTCTGGATCTTAGATATAAAAGACACCGCTCCGGCATGCCCCCAGTAGTCACCTTCTTGAAATCACGTCCACTCCTTTGGGACATGGTAGGCCCCTTCCTCTGGGAAAAGGCCAGGCCCAGTCACCTCAGCATGAGCTGTTCCTCCAGTCTGCTTGTCTTTTGACAGCAGCTACCTGCCAGCCAGCAAAATCCTGGTATCTACTGGGCTGCTGCAGATGGAACAGACTGTGAATCCAGCTAGAGGATAAGAGGTTGTTTTAATTGGCTAAATCTGCTATGTAGTAAGCGTATGGCCATGAATTTGTAGCCAAAACACTAATCTAAAAAAAATGCCATGTGCAATTTAAACAGAAAACAAAAATGACATTTTTACTCGTCAATTCTAGTTTTGCCATGAGGGTTTTTAACCTAACATTTTATAATGACTACCAAATCCTTACCTTTGCTGAAGTAAAATTTTCATGGTATACTCCTCGTACCAAGTCCCTAAGGGCGCTTGCTAAAAGTTCTACAACCTAAAAAAACAAGATCAAAGATTAAAGGAAACAATTAAAAAAACATTTGTTTTTTACCTCAGAATGCCTCAGAAGACTTAGGAGCAAGGCAGTACTTATGTTTGATAGAAACAAAACAAAACAAAAACAGGGTTATGTGCAAAGATTCTGGCAATGACATTGCCCACCTGGATATTAAGAGCTGTGATCCAATTTTTTTCAGTCATAATTTTTTTTAAAGATTTTTATTTATTTGTTTTTAGAGAGGGAAGGGAGGGAGAAAGAGAGAGAGGGAGAGAAACACCAATGTGCGGTTGCTGGGGGGCCATGGCCTGCAACCCAGGCATGTACCCTGGCTGGGAATCGAACCTGGGACACTTTGGTTCCCAGCTTGCACTCAATCCACTGAGCTATGCCAGCCAGGAGTCATAATTTAAGCAAAAAAAAACAAAAACAAAACAAAACCCCAAAACCCCACAAAACCCCCAAAATCAAAAAACCTTATAGTCACAGTATTTATGTACTATACATGAAAGTCCAGTAATAGCCACTTTGAACATAAGCTTAAATTTCAGGTAACTACTGAAATCTTAATCCAATTTATTTTCTGTATGTTTATTTCTGTCAGGTGGATACTTTTCAATATCCCCATTCTGGCAGTGATTACAATGCTAATTTTCATACTTAATACAGAATGAAAAGCAAATGCAAAAGAATGACTAACCTTTCAAATGTGTTCATTCTGTTGCATGTAAAATGCACTGTGGATTTGTTTGGTGTAGGAAACCTGGGTCAAACATACCTTATTTTCAAACTTGTAATTTTTTTTACAGAAACACAGTACTTAAATCGTATTCATCAAACCTGTATTACTTTCAAGGCTCAGGCTATTTAAAAAAAAAAAATCAAGCAAAATCAAAAGCTTTGAACTTGTTCCAGAATGTAAAACAAGCAGAAAACAGTAAATGGTCTCTTTGGAACTACTGTACAATGTAGAGTTGTTTGCATAAATCATCTTAATTCAAAAAGATAAAATAGTGCTATTTATTATAACGTTCATTGCAGCCTCTTCAAATAAGAATTTCTCAAGGCAACCCTATCTGCTTCGTATGAAGGAAGACTTAGTATCTTGTATATTTAGCTTCCAATATTATGCAGTTGTGTATCTGATTCCCACTCTTTGCTTCCTAAAATTTAGCTCAGTTCTGATTGAATTAAAGGATTTTGTTTCAGCTTTTATCATTCTTGTAATTGAAGACATTATTAAGCCAAAGGATACAGAACCAAACAACAAGATACTTCAATTTCAGGTACCCCAGATTTAATAAACATTTTCTTAGAAGCAAATTACATTAATTTATAGAAAGACTTGCTTTAAAATTTTAACGCATGAGTATTTATAACCAGACTTATATTTACATACTTACTGCATAACTTATACAAGGTTGCTGATATGGAAATTTTGCTGATTAAAGGAGTATTTTTTTTCTAGCTCTGCAAATGGGTTAATTTGTAAGAACCATACAAAATCTTTTTCTTTTTTTTAAATCACATTGCCCTTTAGGTAACTAAATACTTAAGAAATATTGTAGCAATATGAGCTGCAGAGGAACTGGAAGGACAATGATCCTACAGTGTTACCAGATGTGTTGAGTTATTTAAGTGGGGAAGAGAGAAAAATGAATGGATTTTTTTCCCCCTGAAGGTATCAGATAAGCCCTATTCCCAAATCCAGGAGGATTGAGTATCGCCAATAGGTCTATGAAAGACTGTAACTAAATGCACAGCATCAGATTGGATTACAGTTTATACAAGCAACATCCCAAGATCCTCCTGATGGCTGGACACATAATACAGATCAACCACTCACTAAGAAATGTTATGGGTTTGAAATAGTTTGAGCTCTGAGACCAGCACTGGTAAAGTGAAGAGGGATTTACAAAGAGAAAGTTTGACGCTAAATGTCAGAATGATGGTATGAACTTTTAACAATGGATCTGGCTCTGGATAACCACAGTATTCCTTTACTTCCCTGAAATTCCAGATGAGGCAGAAGCAACAACAACATTTTACTCTCTGACTATTCTTCTCTTAATTCAATCAGCATATACAGGCAGACTGTACTTACAAGTTCATAATTTGTGAATGACATATACTTCCAAACTGAGCAGAATACACCCTCATAGCCGATGACAACCATTAAGGACAACGCTTTGGACTACAGTGGGTTAACAAGTCCAGGAAGATAAGAGACCTTGAAAAACAGGAATAGCCCAGGGGAACTGCATGTATCCCAGGCAAGGGTGACTTTGAACACATGTAAATCTCTTTCCATTGCCTGAAATGTTTACTTTAAAAATTATACCGAAGAGAGATGTGTTTAAGCATCCTCCTCCTTTAAAATTGCAAATATTTATAGAAACACCACAAGGCAACCAGCCACACATACTTTAACAAAACTACTATTTTTTTTCATTTTATGGCTTACTACCACAGGCATTCACCTGTTTAGATAACTTGTACTAAAATACAAGAAAGAAATTGCTTAATGACATTTTTTTCTTCAGATTCTTGAGGACTAATTTGTTTGAGCAACCCCAGAAGCTAGCAAGGATAATGGCAGCCAGAGGAGAATCCAGAAGCCTAATGCTAGACATCCCGAGGCCAAGCGCCCAAGGCCCAGACTTCTTGGTGCTTTGGACAAGAGCAACCGTGAGGAACATTCAAGGACTTCTGTTTCTCCAGCCCAGCAGGGCAAGCGAAAATGCTCTAAAGGAAGAGAGGCTCAGAGAACCTCAGTTTTGGCCAGCATAAGAAGCTCAACAGATCAGAAGGTAACGACAGAGCAGGGGACGGGGAGCCAGAGGATCCAGATTCTACTTTTGAGGCCTACTACTTAGATCTCATTGTGAGATTTCAGGCAAATCAATTAATTTCTCTAAGCTTTGGTTTTCCTTAATGATAAAATGAGAAAAGATGCAAAACAATTCCTTAAGATCCCTTCCAGTTCTAAGATTCTAAGCTTCTAGAAATGCAAGTCTTAGTATTTATAATTAAGCATGTAAACTTAAAAACTTTTTTGGTAATCTCTTCTTTTTACATGAACCTTTTCTTCTGTCTGATACTGATTACTTTATTTGAGGAACTTTTTGTACCCAATCCCCCTTAGTTCCAATATCTAGAATCAGAAGGAAACAATTCCCATTTTTTTTTTTTAAACCATTATGACTGGTAGCCTAGCCCAACAAGCTGGCAAAGAAGTCCTACTTGGGTTAGTTAAAGGTCACATTGCTGAGTGCTGGGTCTTGAAGGGCTCTAAGGCTTGAGAGTGATTCATACATATTGGATTCAGAATGACATCAGGTTTAAGTGCAAAGTTACATCAAACAAATAATGGCTCCAGTTGCCCACATCACTTCCTTCTCTAATGAGTAAGTATGTAGAGCACTTAGAGAAGCATTTGGGACTTAAGTCTCAGTGAGTGCTAACTTGCTAGTCTTCTATATTTCTAAGTTATTACTCTATATTTTCAATATAAGTCTTGGGTAGGTGAAAGTCATAGTGTGGAAACAAAGATCACAGTGGCTTTTACATTGGGTGCCCAAACATTGCAGAAGAAAGTGAATTTTAATTCAAGAACAAAATACACAGAAAGACTGTTTCAACCCAAATCAGAGATCTTTGCAATGATGACTTGTTACACCCTGAAATAATTTCAGATTATGTTACTGTCACCATTGGTGTTTTAAAATATACTTTAGCAGTCTAGAGAATAAAAGGGAAATAGTTTTTTCATTTCTGCATTTTGGAGGTTGTGGGAATAGCAGAATTGCTCACCTGTACATTCAAATGCAAAAATGCTTTTCTCTTCACTTTGTGCCACATGTGTAAATCTTACTACAGCAACGCCATACACTATCCACCAATTTTCTAATGACTAGGCTTTCCATGAGCCAGAGTGGTGACCATTCACAATGTCAGGGTTATGAGCTGGCTTCTCCTGCCACCTCATTTTTTGACTACCAAGGAGGTCACATGGAAAAGTAAATGAACAGTGTACTTCTGGCTGGCATTTTTAAGCAACTGTTGATCTTTCCCACTTTAAACACTGCTCCCTCACCAAAGATAAGGAATAGGTAGTGTCCACATGCACCTAAACCTTAGTACACAGATCTGATATAACTGACCTTTGGAATGAATTTCTTTCTTTTTAAAAAAATTTTATTTATTTTTTAGAGACATGGGAAGGGAGGAAGAAAGAAAGGGAGAGAAACATCGATGTGAGAGACAAACATTGATCAGTTGCATGCCCCAACTGGGAACCAAACCCCCAACCCAGGCATGTGCCCAGACCCAGAATGAACCGGCGACCTTTTGCTTTCTGGATGATGCCCAACCAACTGAGCCACACTAGTCAGGGCTGAATAAATTTCTTAAATATTGATTTTACAGAACAGATTTCATGAGAACATGTAATTGTCTCATTCTTTATTTTTTGGCAAGGGTTAACTACAATTCAATTATTTTTTTTTAAACTAAAAAACTGAAGTGATGCCTATAATAATAAGGTGTTGTGATGATTATGTCCTGGGCTTTAGTTACATTCTCATTATAAAAAATAGAAATTGAGAGAAGTAGGAGGTGGTAAAAAAAATGACAAAAAGTATATCCTCACTTACTATACACAAAGATGTCTGTAAAATATTCTTAAGGATAAAAAAAGCTTGTTTCAAAACAGAATAGCATATAGGTATTTTTAAGACAAAAATGAGGTCAATTTATGTGCTTATATATGCAGAGATAAAAGTATAAAAGACAAAAGGCCCTGACTGGGTAGCTCAGTTGGTTAGAGTATCACCCCAATACACCAAGGTTGCAAGTTCAATCTCCAGTCAGGGCACACACAAGAAGCAACCAATGAATGTATAAATAAGTGGAATAACATATCATTGTTTCTCTCTCTCTCAAATCAATAATAAAGGACAAAAGAATATTAATAATGATAACGTGTAAGTGGTAAGATTCCAGATGATTTTTAAATAAATTTTTTTTCCTTAGCTGTGGCTGGTGTGGCTCAGCAGATTGAGTGCTGGCCTACAAACCAAGGAGTCACTGGTTTGATTCCCAGTCAGGACACATGCCTGGGTTGCAGGCCAGGTCCCCAGTGGGGGTGCGTGAGAGGCAACCACACATTGATGTTTCTCTCCCTCTCTTTGTCCCTTCCCCTGTCTAAAAATAAATAAAATCTTAAAAAAAAAAAAGAGACCTGCGATTGTGTGCAAATTTAAAAAACAATTTTTCCTTCAACTTTTCTATGTTGCTTAAATTTACAATGTACTACATTTTCTTTCTCATTTTATTATACTGCTTTAATAATCAGATACAATAATAAACCTACTCTCATGGGTGGGGGCTTTTGGTCTCAGGAAGCTTCATGCTAAGCTATATTCACAAATTGGTTAATGGAATATACTCAATTGACAGTCCCTGGATTAGCAAAAGTAGGATTAAAAAGTGGCATAAGCATTCTGTGCAGACAAATTGTTCCTTCTTGATAAATGTGACTCAGGAGTACTGTCAGTTAATATTTGACAGACGGAGTAAACTCACCAAACTTGTAGGTGTTTAACTAGTAAACCAGAACACTTTTGTTTGAGTAGACCACCTGTCCTAAGTTAAAAGTAAAACGCAACTAAATCTTTAGAAAAATGTTAAGTATAAACAATGTGACTCAATTAAAGCTAGCTAGCATAAGCTGAGCTGATGTATTAAAGCAGCTTAGTTGTATTTTATTTTACTTTAAAAAGGTGCTACATACACAATTTGCCTGTTAGGTATACAAGAACTGTGGAGGCTATTACAGATTTATAATCCTCTTTCAAAAACTTGCGCTGGAAAAGCTGTTTTAATGACGGTTTTTGCTACACTGTGGAATGACAAGACAACATGCGATCCATCACTCTATTTAGGAAGCAAATGAACACGTGGCCCCTGGCTTTTACTATTCTCAACAGCTGCTAGCAAAGGAAACAGCCGTGCGCACACGCATCTGCAGGGATGGTGGCATTAATTACACGCAAATTTACTGCACTCCTCCCCCCACCTTCAGGAACAAACAGCAATGCATACAGCAGTGGCAAAGGTAAAGTGTCCTTGGGGATGAATTATTTTTCATATACATCTTGGGAGAAACAAAAGACGAATTTAATGTAAATGTGTCCTTTTCAAAGAGCTTTGGCATTTGAAGAGATATTGTCAAGATTTTTTTTTTAAGCCAGAAAACCTACATTGTCAATGAAAAGGTCTTACAGAAAAATATATTTATAAAGGATGCTGAGTAGCCTGCTAATGGTAGTAATCAGAGCAGTTAGCAACAGTCTTTAGTTCCTCTTTACACAAATGGGCACAAAGTATTTGAGAGGTGCATTTAAAGACAGAAAGATTGACATCACCAATGTAAGAAAGAGAGGGAATGGTTAAGGAGCAGTGCAATCCCATATAGAAACCAATAATAATCATCTCTATCACTTGTAAAGCACTTTATCATTTATAAACTGTGTTTAAGCAAACTATCTCCATCAATGTGGATTTAGCCCTCGGTGCTCAGCCAGAGCTACCAGGCTGGCAGACTCGGTGCAGAACCAACCTTGAAAGAACACAGGGAACAGCAGCAGTGGCCAAGTAAGGGGTGAATCTACTCACCCACCACCTGGGCAAAAACAACCCAGATGAGCCCTAATCTGCAATGCTGATTAATATAAATGAGCAGCTTTAATAAAGCCATTGATGAAGCCTGTGAAAGGATGGTTCTCTCCACTCCTTCCCATCAGACAAAGACTAGGTTTAATGAAGACAATGATGAAAGGTCTGCTACAATAAACACATCGCTAACTCACAGGAGTTCTGGAGGAAGCTCCTAACTTGGCTTTTTGAAGGGAGCCTGTTCAATGCTGCCAAATGTGTAAGGCCGAGCTTATTTGTGGGAGGGATGGCAATCTGTTCTAGTGAGCTGGAAGTTCTTTCTGGCTAAGAGGAAAGAGCAGAGAGAGAAATGGCACTGCAAATAGGACAGGTGCAGCAAAAACTCGGCAAAATTGATAATCTTAATTTTTAATTTAGAACAGCTGATATATTGGTTTATAACTTCTAACTACTGGTAACATTTGTCAGAAAGGACTCAGGAAAATTTTGTGAACTAAAGAAAAGTATATAAAATCACAACTGATAAAGCTTGTAAAAAATAGTCCACAAGTTCAGGAGAATGGCTTGAATCTGAACCGCTGATAGTTAATATTATTAATGACTAGTGCACTCATTCCATAAACATTTGGTGACAGACTATTATGCGCCTGGTACTGCACTAACGAAAGCAGGCACAGCCTCATAAAGATCAAGGCCGTTAACCTGTGTCTGATCACTTAGAAGGGTAAGGCACAGGTAAGCTGCATGACCCCGGGCCAGCCACATCCATTCTTGGGCCTCAATCTGCTTTACCTCCAGGTAAGAGGTGTCTGTGCTTTATCAACAGTAAGCCCCATGACCAGAAGTAACTAAATGTGCAGCTGTATACGTTTTTTTATTCATAAAAACTTTAAGGAATAGTTAATTAGCCAAAAAAGTGGACTTCTTAGTTACTAACAGTAAAAAAGTAGTCCAACAATTTGGTCACCTGTTGAATGAAGGTGTATGGTTCTTGGCCTTCTTTTTGTCACTGAACAACGACAAATATTCATTTTCTATTTAAACAATGATTAGTTTCCTGAAAAAGTGGCAGATAATTTAGAATGCTTAAATCAAGATTAACTTTTCATAAGAAATGAAGGAGGAGAGGCTTTCTCATAGGTTAGGAAAAATTAGTTGTGCCAAGTATCTAGTACTATTACAAAAACTGTAAATAGTAGCTGAGAGCTGAATGCTTAGTCATGAAACAAAAAAAGCAACTCTGATATTGTCATACAACAGTCAGAGTTTGACTTGCCACCCTCTCTCTGGGAACTGATGCATGTGAAGTCCGCTCCACATTAGTGTGTTCTCTGCGTCGTAGCATTACTATACAGTGTGCCTTGTTCTGACCGAACTTTCTCTTAGAAAATTGTATCTGTCATTTCAGTGATCGGCCCACTTTTTCCCATGTGGCTGATAAGCTCCATTATTTTCAGTGATGCTTTCCAAGTGTGATTTTACCTAAAAGTTAAACTTGAGAAACACAAGTTCACAATGCAAAACTTTATATTACAGTATATATTATAGTATACAATATGAAACATCATAGTACAATATTTCATCAACTGAACGGATGCTGCTGGCTAGAACACTGCCTAATAGTATCAACTTCCAAAATTTTAAAATCACAACCCACAGTAATAACTGTATTTTACATCATAACAAAGTATATATATTCATATAAAAATGAATGAAGCTTCATAAAAGTTCTATTATCCCTCTATTTTCTATTATATTCCATTAAAAAAGCATTGAGATTGGCTAAACTGATTTCACCACCCACCAATAAACATGATGCAATCTGTGGTTTAAAACATTATCTTATATGATGCTGATATACGTCATGCAGAGCTCACACACTGATCAGCCATCTTAACTGCACATGAAGTCCCAAACTTTTGGCAAGCTGTTTAAACACTGTTATTCTGAAATGTCTGAAAAGGTATTAATTTCCTTATCAGTTTATATCAAAACATGTTAATTAACTGAATGTAAACAGAGGCAGGAAGCAGGATGAAACGGAATCATTCCTGGGTACCGCGGGGTTGACTCTGTCTGGTGTGCATCGATCTTGTTGGTTTATAGCATATGCTGACTTTCAGCTTTGATCCTGCAAGCTTCATAAGACAATTGGCTTAGACCCCATTGGGACAGAGAGTTAAAAATTTCAGGATTTTTCTGGGATTCACACATACATCTTGCAAATTTCAAGGATACCAGGTCTTTCGGTGGTAACACAAGTCACTTTTCAGCTCAACCAGTTCCCTTTAAATTGGGCCATTGTAAAAGGCAGAGATATGTAATTTAGACACACCCCAAGGTTTATACTTCAAAGGCAGCCACAGAAATAAAAACATGAATCATATGCACTAAAATCCATGCATCTTGTCTAAAACTGTAATTGTATTCCTTCCAAATACCTCCACAGCTCTCTAAAATGTGTGATTCAATGTCATTCTAAAAATAACTTGGCCCTACTGGTACTACATTCTAAAGACTTCTTTAATATATCTCTTTTTTATAAACAACTTTTCTGGTCTTTTTTATCCCTTCATATTTCATGCCATTCTCAGGATATGGTCATATGTTTTAAGTTCGGACCCTTTCGTACAACACTCAGAATTAGAGAATATTGGAGCAAGAATATAGGGGATGAAGATAATGCTGCCTTTATTTTTCAGATGAGAAAACTAAAATAAATAATTCAGTTGTCTTTGCTTAATAGTTATTTCTCTAAAATGTTTTCTAAAGTCTCTATTGATGCTTATATTGAAATATTTATTCCAATATTTAAAAACTAGTAGTTGTTTATTATATAAATCCCAGGATTGGTAACTGCAAAATTGCTGGCAAAAAAGTTTTCATGGTTCTTTGTTGGCTTGTTAGTTTTTGACTCTAGTTAAGCATGAGGATTTTGGAGCCAAATTGCCTGGATTTAGACAGCAGCTCTATCATTTAGCAGCAGCGGTACATTGAAGAAATGACTTAACTCTTTCCTGCATCTCAGAAGGGAATAAATGGGTTTATAAGCATAACACACTTACAACCGTGCTTCCTACATAGCAAGCACTCAATAAATATGTTAGTACTATTTAAAGATGTTTGGTAGTATTTTAATAAATATTAAATATTCTACATTATGAGGTTTCTACTTTCATTTGTAAAGTGGGGTAATTAAGACATTAGATAAATAGTCTGGAACAAAAAGAACTGAACCTGAAATTCTGAGAGGTACAATGAATTATCCAATGTTAAATGGCCAATTTAAAAAAATAAAAGCCTGAGATAGGAATTAAGTACACAGACTTCCACCTCGGGACTCTGTCCACATCTCTTAGTAGCTTTATAGGTCATCTCTGAGGAGCAGGAAATAGCAAAATGCCTGTATAGCTCAACACATTATGAAAACATAAGAGATTCACAACAGTGTAGCTGAAGCTGCTGAGTATTGAAATAGTTGATCTGATATTCTAAAGAGGGAAACTGTCCTCTAAAAAACTAAAGACTGGACATAGAGTACAGTTTTGGGGTTTACTGATGACTGATGGGCTTACTATGCTCAGTGAAAATGGCCCCAAATAAAGACAATTAAGCCATATGAATAATAAACAATTTAATGCCTTTTTCAAAAATGCTTACAAGGAAACTTCTTTGGCAGAGCTATACTTTCCAACAAACCCACTTTAATGTTTTCACGGTTTACAGTATCAGAAATGACCTCAGGGTCAGGCATTTGTCAGTTAATGACCTGTTGGACTAATGGCCTTCAGCTTTGCCTTGGGCACATGAGTCCTCCAGTAGGTCATTAGCTGCCAGAAAAGGACTCTTCCCCAATCACTATTGCTAAATAAATAAAATTTGCTCCTGGGTTAAGGCCTCATAAGCCAACTTTAGTTTAGAGTGATTTTTTTTTAGTGAGAATTTACAATTCTGAGGATTCAAGAAAATGATGGAAGTGCTAAAACCAAACTTTTATCAATCCAACTGAGCTGTATGCAGTTACTAATGAAAAGTAGTCATAGGAATCCTTTTGGATGCTCTTAAATTTTATTTTACTTATGCTGTTCAAATTCAGTAGTAATCTAATATAGGAGGTACCAGATTGATTACAAATGCACTGTGTTTCAGAATTTCATCTATAAGTCATATGTTTGGAGCTCATACCACATTTTCCCAATATACAAGGTTATAAATGGTGGTTAGGTTCCTAGGACAGCCCACAAAAGCTTGGTTAGCCCCTACATTAAAAGTACTATAAACTTAAATTAAAAATAGAATAGAAAACCACAATTATTCAATACCTGTGGTTAAGCAAAATAAGAAAACAAAACTAAATAGGAAATGTTTTAAAAACGATCTTTAAGTATTGATGATTACAGGTAAATTTGGTTTAATAAGAGAATCAGGGTAAAGACACTGGTTCTGTCTTATGTCTACTGCCTTTCTAATAGTATAATTTTCCTTTTTTCTGAACACAAGAATATATCAACTTTAAACTCCATGTAAAGTTTCTTGGTTTATTTTCCCTCTTGAAAGAAGAAAGGAGAAGGCAAAAAGGTAGATGGTGATTTTTCTGAGTAACAGGTAAGAGTAGGAATGAAAAAATGGAAAGAGTTGAAATCAATTGAGTTGTAAACAGTAAGAGACAAAGAAAGGGCACTGTGTACAATTCTACCCAGGTGAAGAAAGGATGGGTGGAGAAGACTGAGGCAAGATTGCTAAGGATGCAGAGGGAGGAATGAGCTATTCATCTGCCCCGTCTGTTTGTAAACTCCTAACTTAGGAAGTTCCTTGAGTCAATTAGAAAGGCGAGAGAAGAGTACTGAATAATTCAAGGTGGAAAATGGACTTCTGGCTTTGGAGAAATAAAATTTATGTCACAAAAATAAGGGGGGGAAAAGCCTGTTTAACTAATTTTATTTCTGGAATGCCAAAAAAGGGATTTAGAAAAGTTGAGATTGCTAAGCATGCTATAAAATAGCTATAATCAATATATTTCTATCTCTCATGGTCAACCATGGTGTGGGATTCCGCTCCACCAATGTTCCAGAGGGTGTAATTTTCTTGAATACAGACTTTTTAAAATGGGCTTCTATGAATGTCAGGAATATGGAAGAAATGCTTTTCTTGCTCTTCTCCCTTGTCATCGATGTTTAACGTAGACACTCAGAGAAGTATTCATACCCATTTTGTACGATGGCATCTGACCTTCCTATGCCAAAAAGATGCTTGTTCTATAGCTTTATGGCACCAGAAGGACAACGTTCAAGGTTTTAATGAGATAAATTTTAAACGACATAATATTCTGTCTTATTTCTAGTGTACTTCTAAAACACTAATTGCTTATCACTTTTACATTAAAGGATTTTACTTATTTTAGAGAGAGGGGAAGACAGGTGAGGGAGTGCGAAACATCAATGTGCAAGAATTACATGGATCTGCCCTGGCTGGCGTAGCTCAGTGGATTGAGCTTGTGCTGCGAACCAAAGTGTCACAGGGCACAATCAGGGCACATACCTAGGTTTCAGGCCACGGCCCCCAACAACCGCACATTAATGTTTCTCTCTCTCTCTCTCTCTCTCTCTCTCTCTCTCTCTCTCTCTCCCTCCCTCCCTTCCTTCTCTAAAAATGGATGAATAAAATCTTAAAAAAAAAAAAAGAATTACATGGATCTGTTGCCTTGCTCACTAGCCTGCAACCCAGATATGCACCCTGACTAGGAAACAAACCAGCAACCTTTTGGTTTGTAGGCTGGTGCTCAATCCACTGAGCCACACCAGCCAAAGGATTATCTTTTACTTTAAAGAGCAAGGAATTAGGCTCAGACAATATAGTGGCAGTTTAATATGTGGTTATATAAGCACTTGACAAGAAAAAGCTATGGAAAAATTTGTTTGGGGATTTTGAAATTACACCGTATTTTTCAGACCGTAAGACACACCTAGGTTTTAGAGCAGGAAAATAGGAAAAAAAATTTGAAGCAAAAAATGTGGTAAAATATTTAATAACATAAATAACACAATATTTCACCAATGTAAATGTAAACAGAACTCAACAGCAGCATTAACAATCATTATTCCTCCCAAATTTTGAGGGGGGAAAAGTATGTCTTATAGTCTGAAAAATTCGGTAATTTTATAAGTGTTTTTTTATAGTGTTTTGACTTTTCTATTTAATTGATACGGAGATAGTTTCTTTTATTGTTACAATATATGACACTCCACTTACCTTCTGCACCACATTTACTCTAGTCACGAAAATCTACACTTGAATCGGGTATATGTAGAAAAGAACATTAACCTGAGGTGTCCAACTAGTATAGCTAAAAGATATTAATTCAATAATTTCCACAAGTAAAGTAGTGCTGACAAGACTATAAATATACAAAGTCACAATAATGCCTATTTTAAATGACTGTGATGAAAAATTTAAATTTCATATGATAAAGCATGTTTTTAGGTTTTACTTTTCAACATTAATTTGAAAATAAAATTAACAAATAAATATCAAATAACCAACAGTAGGCTCTTTATTAAAAATATGTAGATGGTATCAAAGGAGGAGATTTATATGTATAAATTAAGTGTATTTATAAAAACAAAATTCTTTCTTGTAAACAACATATTTATGCCTTTAGGAAAACAAAGTTAACATAAGGAAATACATCAGCTATGTAAGGAGTACATCTGTGCCACTGGTTATTTTGAAATATAAATCACTAATGCTTAATAGTGATATAATGAAAACATTCTGAGTGTTTAGAGAAGATCCAGGCCGACTCACAGTCTCTTACCTGATGTGTAGTGGCATAGTGATAGGCCTATTAAATGAAAATGACTACAAAGATTAAAAAAAATAACATTTGTGAACTCAATTCTTTAAATACTAGGGTTATCACTACATATATAAAATAAAACTGTGTTTCTTTAAAAAAAAAAAAAGATGACAAGTGGTAATCCACAGTCTTATTTTCACCATGGCTTAATCCTAAAATACAAGTCCAGTCTACAAATACAAACCCAGTCTACACAGGGACCAGGGAAAACCTGTAATGGTCAGCCAGATTTCTAAATTATAGTGCTTTCCCACTTCATAATTTCCTTCCAATTATTCAGCATGTTTCACTAATAGCTTGATGCTCAAGCACTAAAATTTTAGGTTCTGGCATGACCCCATCATTTCAGCATTCAGTGATATTCTACATGAATATAATATAGAGCAACTTATTTCAATGGTCGGGGAATTTCCTGCTTAAAAAGAGGCATTCTGAGGTCTCTTAGCCCAGGGTTTTTATACAGTGAAGTACCAAAATAAAAAGTTGCCCTTTGGTTCCATAATTGAAAATGAATGAAAACCCAAGCATTAATTTTTAAACTCACTCTTGAATCCAAAATCTTGTTAATTCATGCTTATGTGACTATAGTTATAACAGAAGACAATTAACCAGAGGATTAATATAACAATTTCTATACTTAGAGATATTTAAAAATCTAAGTGTTACCTAAGGCAATTACCTTGAAGACCCCTAATATCTTCAGGGAAAAGCCACAGGGAGAACAATTGACTTTGCTAATTTTACCCTTGGCAATTATAAAAGAGCTCTGAATGTCATAGGACTACAGAATACTTCATCTAATCGTCTGTCCCAGGAGAAGTACAGAAATACACATATAATACAGAAATGCAGACAAGAGTCCAGTAGCACAAGAAAATGGAAAATTGACAGAAGTCATAAAAAATTAAAGTTGCTACAAATATGCTAGCTTTAATTACCAAGTTAAGTGCACACACTCAAAGAAAAAGCAGGCTGTCAGAAAAAAAACCTGACATACTATTGTCTATACACAGAAATTCTGTATTAAGTTCTGCCTGCTCACTCACTGCTGTGGTCTCTATTTACATTGCTATTGCTGATAATTTTTCTTTCTTATGAAAGAAAATAAAAACATCATTAAAGAGAAATCTAACTTTACCAAGACATGAACTATACACAGAGAACTTGATGCTGCTCCAAAGAAATATTCACCACCACCTCCTCCCTTCCTCTCCAAAAACCTTATTAATGGTTAGTGTCATACTCAATCAACTTAAGCTTCTGGGAACTCATTTAATAAAGTAACTGAGATACAATAAAATAACTTAGATACAACTTCACTTTCCTAAAAAAATATTCTGATGGGAACACTGCCAGTATTTAAATGAAAGGAACTGGTTTTGGATATAGAAGATTTGCTTTATCAAAGAGAATTCTTGACTTCCAAGCACTTTAGTTACCCCTTACAATATCCTCAATTTAAAATACTTTTCAAATGATTTAGAAATCAGACATTATGATTAAAAAGGGGGTACTAAAAGTCTACAGTTGTAGAAGATCCATTACAGACCCCTGGACTATCACAAATTCAAGGTCTATCACAAAAAGTGAGCCAATGAAGCTTCTTTTGAAATGGACAGTACAGAGCCTTCAATGCCCCTTTGGACAAAAAGGTGCAAAAGATCCATGTTTTGGAAGAACAGCAGAGTTGCAGAGAATAGAGTAAAAGCTTCAAGTCAGCACACAACTATCAAATTAAAAAAAAATATCATGGCAAGAAAAAAAAAAAAGGAAAGAAAATTCCTCACCAGATAAAGGTCAAGAAAATGCAAATCTGCCACAAAGACACAGGACTCACTGCAGAGGAAGCAAATGCCTGGTCATTTTTATTTCAAGGAGAAGCTTCAGGCTGAACTGCTCCTTGCATACGTTAAGTTTTTGCTTTTTGTTTTTGTTTTCTGTAAATCAAGTAGTGCTACTGAAATCCAGTATCTAATGGAGCAGATGGTGGAGGTCTCAGATTTTGGAACATTTATAGTGATGCATCTGAATGCAAAACACCAAGAGTGGATTTTACAGGCTGTGAATCTGATTTGATTTTGATGGGAGTAAAATCTCCATTTTCTCTAAACTTGAAGCATGCTGAAAAAAAGAATGTGTGAATGATACAAGCTAAGAAAAAGGAGCACATTAAATATTATTCCCATAAAGCGAAGTGGTTAAAACAAGTGAATACTTGTTTGTGTCATTATAATATGATTACATTTATACTTAATACCACCATCTTCATCATATATAATATTTTGTCAGAATAGCTTAAAGCAAGTTAAAATTGATGATCAGAGAAGTCAGAAATTTATCCAAAGGCAATAAGCTTTGGTTTCTTTACGGCAGGGGCCAGGCTGAGGGCTAATTACTAAAACGTAGACCTTAGTTACCCTGTCCAGAATATCTCTTTCTCTCAGGTATGTGGGTCTACTCCATGAGTGGCTGGTGTCTATGGCTAGAGCAGTTGAAGGCACCCAGAAACTAGACCAGACCTGCACTTTCTGAGACCTCCTCCTTTTCCAAGACTCAAAGTCCATCACAGACCACAGCAGGCATGGTAAAGAGGAAAGATGGACAGTGCAGTCAGAGAGTGGCTTCCAGGGACAACGGATCACTAACCTTCCACTAACATGTAAATTCCAAGAAAGGAGAGAATTTAATGAGACCCATCAACATAGACTATAAACATAGAAAATAGAATAATTTGAGAGTGAATAAAAAGGAAAGGAATGCCAAATGGTAATAAATCTCTGGAGGGATATTTGAGAGGATCCATTTATATGGTGATTCATTTCTTCCTTTAGCTTTGTTTTCATTGTAAATATATATTATGTATTAAAGGTTGTTTTTTAAGATTCTATTTATTTATTTATTTGTTTGTTTATTTATTTATTTTTTTAGAGAGGGAAGGGAGGGAGAAAGAGAGAGAAACATCAATGTGCGGTTGCTGGGGGTCATGGCCTACAACCCAGGCATGTACCCTGACTGGGAATTGAACCTGTGACACTTTGGTTCGCAGCCCGTTCTCAAGGTTTTTTTCCTATTTTCTCCCTAAAACCCAGCAGGTCTGTTTCATGAAAAATATGTGCTAGCCAAAAGTGTGATGGGAAGGCAGGACACAAAAGCTCCTTGTCTCTCATGATCTCATCTCCCTATGTCTTCCAGAATTGTGGCTGGACATATGGCTACCCATAGTAACGTGTACACTTCCTAGCCTCCCGTACAGCTAGGTGTGCCCATGCATTAAATTCTGACAATAAGATGTAAGCAGAAGGATCTTGAATAACTCCTTAGAAATGGCTTTAAAATGGTGACATTATATAATTTATCATCTAAACTGGGACATTTGAGAGTAAAAGAATGTGGTAAAATTATTAAAATATTATACTTTTTGAAATATATACTTATATTGGTAGACTTGTTAACTGGTTGTATTCAAAAACTATCTGCAAAAATAAAATTTCAAAAGAAATAAAAATAACATATATTCATACACAGTAAAATAAAATAAAAGAAGAACTTCATATTGGTGAGCTGAATATAAAAAATTGTCAGTAAAATAATTATTCTTGGTATACATTCACATGCTTTAATTTCTCAGTCTTATCTTTCCCTAATATTGTGTCCCTGCCATTTTTCTGAAAAAATGTAATTTTAAAAATGTGGTATTTTAAAATAAAACTGCTAGCAATATTCTTCATAGCTGCATTTTAGGATTAATTTGAAATTATTGATGCCTTCAATTGATTCTGATTCATAGATCATTATACACACCCACACACATATTTATTTATTTATATCCATGCCTGAGGACATGCTTATTGATTTTAAAAGGGGAGAGGAGAGAAACAACAATGTGAGAAAAACATCTGTTGCCTCTTGTATGCACCTTAACCAGGAATAGAACCCACAACTTTTAGGTCCATGAGATGATGCTCTAACTGAGCTATGTGGGCCATAACGGACCATAATGTTTTAAACTGAGAAAATGCTCTTCTACAGGTTCTGAGTTACCTGGTAAGCTCAGAGCTCTTTTGTAAATGGAGGAGACACTCAATTCTAATTTTTTCATATAGAAAAGTATAACTATTTCAGCTTGAATATTTTCAAGATACTACCTGTTTGCTTAAGAGTACCTTTCTTCGACAAATATTTTTACAAGAAAAAACTTGTTAAATAAATCATATCTTATGACTCTTTTAAATGTTTCACCAAAATCAGATGCTACAAAATCTGGGCCTTCTCAATTTTATTTCATTCATGTGTAATGTATAATTTATTCAAAAGAGAAGCACTACCAAAAGATTCTTCCTGCAAGGTAAGATACTCCAAATCACAACTATAGAAATGCAAATTTTATTCTTGTGGAGCATTTTAATTCTTACTATTTATTTTGTTCCATTCCTTCTTTGCTTATGTATGAAAAAATCCCAATGGAAGCCTTTTATTCATTGTAATTCTCTAATTTGTTGTTCCATTTCTTGAATTCACTATAAGATTTCCCACTGGTTTTGAACAAAATGGCACCAAAATTTTAACGACTCATGACAAAATTCAATACCATTGTTGGATATAAAGGTTTGTAAATCTGACCAATGATGGCAACAAAGAGAGAAGGCACATACACCTGTGCTAGAGCGCATTTCTGTATTTGACACCAGCTACGTCCCCAAATCTTAGAGTCCAGACACTCTCGCTGTAAAGATGTTTGTACATTTTTATAACAATAGCTTCTATTTCAATTACTAGAATGTTGACACTTGTTTGGATGCCACCATGAATCATGGATATGCCACAACCAATCCCAACTACTCCACAGGGTTCTCAGTATAGTACGAACATTGTTTTCACCACAACACTGTGTGTGCTTCAGCAAAATTTGTACTTTTATTATTACAAACAAATAATTTTATCTTAGATGTTGAAGCTTTAAACTCAATTTCCAATTTTACTTATAATGACTTTAGAATATACTCCCAAAAGTTTTACCTTAATTTCATGAATGGATGGAGAAAACAAATATTTTTAGAATTAACTAAAATAATTTAGTAACTTGAAGTACCTGATGACACTCAACTAAAACAAGAATTATTTAACTATTTGCAAGTTCTTCTACCAATGAATCTAAAAACATAATGCTATTGATTCCCTTTTCCCATGTGCATGAAAAAACTTAAAGTTGAAAGGGAGTAAAATTAATTTAGAAGAACAGTCATTTATCTAAATAAAAGTTAGACTTCACAGAGTGGAATGCTTATATACCTTCTGAAGCAGCATGCATTACGTCATCACTTTCAGAATTCTTCCTAAAGTAACCACTAACTTTGGAAGCTGCCCTGGGCACTTTTTCAGCAGATTTGACTCCTGTGTTTTCATGAGTTCAGTGACACCACCAAGGTCACCACAATGGACAGGAAATGTCAACAAACATTTTGTACAAGTTACACAATTCCTTAGTAACTCTCTCGAGAAACAACAATCCAGTATTTTTTAAAAAAATGAAATATATACTTTTATTTTTTGAGCTTATTGCTGCCAAAGCTTTATTGCAGAAACAAAGTGTTGCCAAATACTCAAATACCATTTGAGGTGTGTAATGCACACCCATGTTTTTGGCCCAAAGTTTCAGGAAAAAAAACTTTTGTTTTAATTTTTAAATTCAATTATTTATTTACTTATATTTAGAAACAAAACTTATTATCGTATTCCAATGTATTATTTTGCATAAGGATATTGTTATTGCTTTCTAGAGTTATACTTTTAATGCATAATCATAAATAAAAGAATTAAAAACATTTATATAGATATGGAATTAGTACTACCCATGCATATCCTTATTTTTCCCTCAAAAATTTGGTCAAAAACTTATATGTTATACATGGCAAAATACAGGTAGTCATAGCTCTACATTACACAAGCAAGCATGCTCAATCTACTTGTTATTCACTCCACACCGCCTTGATTTCCCACACGTGTTTCATAGATGCCAAACCTCTAACTTCCTTTGTTTCCCACTGAGTTTTTGGACTGGTACCTGATGGCCTTGTGGTTCTTAAAGGCCATGCATGGGCCACAGTATACTGGATAGATACACCAAGTGGCCAATGGCGTAGCAGTGTCAAATGCTTCTCCCACCACCTGAGTCAAAGGAGTAAACTGTCCCAAGATATTCACTATCAGTAATTGCCCTGCATTCTCTCCTTAACTGGAGGTATCTGAAAGGGTGGGGAAAAGAGATGAGTTAATGCTGGTTGTCTTTCAGATTTAACATTACACCTTAACAGAACTATCCACTGTACATGGGTTTCACATACTACACTAGAAAAAAAAAACTGAGGCAAAGGCTGGAAATGTAAAGTGGAAATCTAGAAAGATCTAGAATAAATCAATGGTGATTTATTCTAATACAATTTTTGATGATTACTCTGTTAAAAAGTAAAAAATCCAGGACAAATGTTAAGTCAGATGGGATTCTGGGACAGCAGACTTACACTGAGACTGACCCTAGCAACCAGGATGTACATTCACTTGACCTTCAAGGGAAGAGGATCTGCCTTTCTCTGCCCTTCCTTCTCCTCCCTCCTATTTACTGGAGTGAGAACACAATGGCAGCCTTCCTGGGATACAAAGTAGTAAGACAGGGATGGCAAGCAGTAAGAAGAAGCCTGGGTTCCCGACTGTAGAATCATCATGCCAGCCTTGGACTACCTACTGCTAGATGCTTTTACAGAAGGAAAAAACCTCCCATCTTGTTTCAGCCACTGTTGTTTTATAGCCACACCTAATCCTAACCGATAGATAAGAAACGCCTTTAAATTTTTCTGGAAAGCAGCTTGGTAACATGTATCAGAAATACTAAAAATGTTCAAACCCTATGAACCACTTCGAGGTATTTATCGTAAACAAATAACCTGGAATGAGAAAAATAGATGTGTAAAGATGTTTACTGAAGATCTATTTATGATAGCAAAAATTAGAAGCAATCGAAATGTCTAAAAATGAGAACTTTGTTAAATAAATATTATATCTAAATAGTTAAATATTGTACAGCCATGAAAAAGTTTATGAAAAAGTTAATAATATGAAAATGCCCACATCATAATATGAAATGGGGAAAAATAGGCAGGATTAAAAAACCCCTTATACATGCAAATTTTCACCTGTTACTAAAAAATCCACATATATACAGGTATGAGTAAATAAACAAAAGAGACGGGGAAAATACATGAAAATATTAACTAACAGTGATTATCTCTGGATAGTAAGATTTAATATCTTCTTTATATTGACTATTTAACTCTATCCTATAATTAACAAATAATTTCATCCGTAACCAGAAAAAAACAGAAACTTCAAAATTCTTTCCTAGCACTTTCCGGTTTTCTCTGGTGTTGACACTGCCCCCTCACCATCCTCACGGCTTCCCAGAGCGTCTACATACGGGGAGTGGGGATTGCAGGGTGCACCGCCTCTGTGGCTGCTGCAGCCGACCCAGAGTCGCCTACAGGCAGACACAAGCAAGCCCTGCCCAGTTTTACCTTGGTGTTCTGTAGCAGAGCTAGTCCGTTGCAGGCATTTGCTAGAAGAAAGTCTCCACTCAAGATAGCTATTTTATTTCCAAAGTGCATGTCTTTCAGTGGCCCATCAGAAGACTGCAATTCACTTAAATTTACTATCCCACGATGTACAAGGAGAGCGGTATGGATAAGTTCTGTGATCTCTGCCAAACTTCTTTGACTAAAACATAAAGGTAAAGCTTGTCAGAAAGTCAAGAATACTATCTTATCACTAATACCAGACTTCAATTTTCGACAATAAAATATTTTTAGATTAGTTTTCTTTAGGTTGTTTCTTTATAATAACTTCATGTAATTGAGGTATAAATGGTACATAACATTATATTAGTTTCAGGCATACAACACAATGATTCAACATTTATATCCATTGTAAAATGATCACCCCAGTAAGTCTAGTCAACACCTATCACCACATACAATTATACATTTTTTCTTCTGATAAGAACTTTTAAGATCTACTCCCTTAACACCTTTTAAATGTACAATGCATTTTAAGCCATTATCACCATGCTGTAGAACATGATCTATTTCCATGATTTATTTATTTTATAACTAGAGTTTGTTTGTGATAACCTTTCGACCACCTACACCCATTTCACCGACTTCCAACGCCCCTGCCTCTGACAACCACAAATCTGTTCCCTGTATTGATGAGTTCAGGTTTTTGTTGTTTTTAGATTCTACATATAAGTGAGATCATACGGTATCTGTCTTTCTCTACTGTATGACTTATTTCACTTGGCATTTTGAAGTTTGTTGCTTTTTTTTTTTTAAGGTTTCAAATGTACTTTATTTCTTTAATCGTTCTATATTTATTGGGTACACAGTCCTTTTACTTGGCATCAATTTTGAGTTGGTTTTAAAACAATTCACTATTACACCAGCTGAGATGATTACTGATCTCTTCATTCCTTTTGGGTAACTCTGCCAAAAGGGGACAGGTTCCACTGTAGTCCAATTTGTATGCTGTACAAGTCCATATAGTGTCTCCACTAGCTAATACAGCATTACCATATATGTCATAAAAATCAGGTATACATTTGTGATGGCTGTGCCTTGCCCTTTTTTGCTGAATGCTTTGAACTCAGAAAAGACTTAAGATGTTTTGGGCCAAGGGAAACATTGCAAAGCTAAAGACAGAACTGTAACAAGTACAGCTGCTGGTCTGGGGCAGCTTTGAGTCCAGTGCCCTTGCAAAAAGACTTTCAGAAAGTTTTTAATAAAGTAGTTTGGCATCTACATGTAAGCAGACCATGACACCTTTCTTCTCGATAACATTCCCCACTCTCTGCCTCACCAGTCACCAGGATTCCCAGAGCTGGCCAGTCAAGGACTACCCTTTACATTCTCTTTACTTTGTCCTCAGTGTAACTTTACTATGTCTGTAACTTTAGGATTTCTGAGAATCTGTACTAGTATCTAATAGAACTCCAATATAAGTGGGAATGTAATTTGTGCCAGACATTATGCGAATTACTTTTATACATTACCTTATTTAATCCTAAATACAAAAGAAGAATAAATTCATGGTTTAGATTTAAACCTCACTACATGCCCTCCCACCAAAATCACCAAGGATGACGACATATAAGACTACTGAAAAGTTAATGGAAAATATATTTGTAAAAGGAACTAACATTTAATGTTATCCTTTAAAAGAACAACTAAATGAAAGGAATAAAAACATATTTTATTAGAACCCTGCAAATGTTTTCTAGTTTGCAAACCCATTCACTATATAAATCTGTATTGTTACATTTCACAAAAATTGAACAATGTGATTATGGGCAAGTATAAAACTCAAGATAGGTTAAGCATTGGATAAATCTTCCATGCAGTTCAGTTTATGCACATAATAACCAGGCAAGCAACAAGCTGTAGTTGTTTTGAGTTACCCTAAGGATGAAAATGAATGACTGTGGACTTTTAATAAAGACATCAGTAATCATAAAACAGCATTCATTAAATAAATAGCAATCTTTAAAAGCCACATGGCCAGAAACAACAAACAAGGGTGATAATAAAAATGAAAACCCATCATCTGTGCCATACTCACCATTTACAAAGAACTTTCATTTACAGTATCTACTTGTGATTCTAATTATAGCACGACTGGAGAGGTTCAACATTGGATCAAGAACATTCTGTTTATACAGGACAAGGCTGGAACTCAGAGTCTCTGTTAGAGTGACCAATGACTATTTAAAGTGTGTATTTACCTACTGAATAGTAAATTAGTAGATGGGGTGGGGGGCTAGATTACCAATGTTACCAACACCAGTGTGTGCCCACCAGAAATAGTGCCACTTTCATCCTTAGCACCACAGCAGAGAATTTTTCTGGAGAAAGTGTATTATGAGCAGACTTGACTCTTTTGTTCATAGTAACTGGGAAAAGTAATCAAGTTGTTTCCAAATCATTTGGTCAGAACCAAACCAAGAGAATCAGTCCAATAAAGAATCTAGATAACACTTCTAATCTCACCTATAACCTTGGTCTGTGGGCAAATCCTTCAGACTCTCAGACACTTGGTTTCCTCACTACTGGAATGACAGGAACTGGAAAAACAGTTCCTTCCAGTTCTGAGATTAAGGGATTTCAGTTCTAAAATTCAATGTTTAATTCTAAAATTCTAAGATTTGAGGGTTAAAAAATTACTTGGCAGTTAATAGTTTAGAAAAGACCAAATTATTGCTATCATTGGTACCTACTTTTCTATAGAAGATAGAAATAGAATGATTGGTCACCTTGAAATCCGTCCTGTAACTCTACCTAGAACTGTGCACTTAACTTCTAAGATTTATCATCAGATAAACAACCTGGATCACATTGTGCAAGAGTCTATTTTGTGTGCAGCAAAGCAGCAGTATGAAAGACACGGGAATATTTTCTTCTCATTATCTTATTCCTATTTTAGCCATCTAAAGCAATCCAGTCAACTTTCAAAGTACCAGATTTAAAAAATTATCTTAAATAAAGGTCATTTATGCACATACATTTCAGTATTTTTTATGCTAAATCTTGATTGAAAAAGAGCCACAGATGAATACCACTTATGTTAAGTAATCAGAGTAAGGAAGCAATTACCACTTTGGATGTAACCCAGAGGATTAATTGATGTTTTCACAGGAATTTTCACCAAATTACTTTCTTTCAATTGTATGTTAAACAATCTCATGTGTTTTTATCCATTTTCTTCCAACATTTCTCCAAGATTTTTAGCATTCTTAGCTTTAGAAATAAGGATGGCAGACACTGCTAGTTACCTATTCACTCTTTCCGTCCTCACTACCAACACACCTTTGATTATATTTGGAGTGACAATGTACTCATTTAAAAACTCTCACCTCCCCAAAATCCCCTGAGGCTAGAAGTGATCATGCAGCACAGTCTGGCCAATGGATGTAAGTAGAAGTTCCGTGGGTAAAGTTTCTGAGAAATCTACTGAGTTCTTGATATAAGGGGACAAATTCGGCTGCTGTGCTCCTTTGGCCTTTTGGGCTTACCCCTTCTTGCTGTCCAGAATACTGCCCAACTGCCTGGAGGCTCAGCAGAGACCTAAGGATCCTAAATAGGGCTCCCAACCACAGAACGGTGAGGAATGGAGGAGACTGGGCCCTCATGACCTCTTTAAGTCAGCTCTGATGTGCCCATTTCTAGACATTTTGTTTTCTGAGAAAAGTAAACACAGCACTTCTTTAAGTACTGTTTGTTAGAGTCCTTTTATCTGCAGCCAAATAAATTCCTAAGAGTCGATAAAAATTATATTACCACAAAAATAGTGAAGATATTTTATGTTCATATTTCTGTACTCTGGTTTTATTCACCTAATATTATCTTTTGAAGACAGTTCCATATATTACTTACAAATAGAGAAGCTCCACGTCTTTACAAATAGAGAATCTCCTTGCTCTATTTAATATCCATCTCTACAGATAGGTTTATTGGATGTGCCATGCAACTTTTGCTGCTATAGGGTGAACGATAAATCTGTATTTGTTTACAGTTTTTTAAAGAATCAGCTCTTGTGTCCCTTCTATGAAGTCTGCCCTCAATTCCCCAGAGTTAACTCCTGTGCTTGAGAGCCTCTGAACATAGCTCAGTCACTCAGTCATTTATTATACTACACTGTAATTATTTCTTTAGTCTCCTCTGTTCCTGCCACTTCTCTCCCTCACTACACTGTAAATTATACTGTCCTACTTTCCTGGCTCCCTATAAATATTTGTTAAACGAATAACTGTTTACTTGGCAATCAACTGTATCTTAACAGTTTCAAAAGGGAAAGAATGACATAAACTTAAAAGTCAGGTTTACAGAATCAGAGATGGAAGTGACTCCAGAGGTCAATTAACCTCAATTAACCCTTTCCAGGGATGACTGACAACAAATTACACAGCCAAGTCTGCTGATGAATAGTTTTAATTATTAAAAATTGTTCCTAATATAAACTTGAAATCTCTCTAAATGTTTTACATTTTTATGACGGTGTTAAAATATTAGAAGGGTCAACTGTGTTTCACCACACAGGCAAAGATGATCAAAGACAATGGAGTCTTCTCTTTCCTTGGTATTGTTTATTTTTTCTTCCTCCCTCACTCCTTGCTTTCCCTCTTCTTTTTTAAAAAAGATTTTATTTATTTATTTCTTTTTAGAGAGGAAGGAGGGGAGAAAGAGAAGAGAAACAATCAATGTGTGGTTGCCTTTCACACACCCGCCAACCAGGGACCTGACCTGCAACCCACGCATGTGCTTTGACTGGGAATCAAACCTACGATCCTTTGGTTTGCAGGCCAGCATTCAATTCACTGAGCCACACCAGCCAGGGCTGATTCCCTCTTTACCTTTAACCTTTGGCATTTACTTATGATGTGTCTTGGAGTGGGACTTTGTACATCCATCTTGTTTGGGACTCTCTGAGCTTCCTGGAATTGTATGCTTATTTCCTTCACCAAATTAGAAAGTTTTTTTTCATTATTTTTTCAAATAGATTTCCAACATCTTGCTCTTTCTATTCTCCTTCTAGCACCCCTATGATGCAAATGATAGGCCTCTTGAAGTTGTCACAGAGGCTGCTTATACTATCTTCATATTTTTGGATTCTTTTTTCTTCTTGTTCTGATTGGTTGTTTTTTCTTCCTTATGTTCAAACCATTTATTTTATTCTTGGCTTCATCCACTCTACTGTTGTTTCCCTGTAAATTGGTCTTTATTTCAATTAGTTTATCCTTCATTTCTCACTGGATCCTTTTATTTTATGCTGTTGAGATCTTCACTAAGTTCCTCAAGCATCCTTACAGCCAGTGTTTTGAACTCTGCACCTGATAGACTGCTTATCTCCATTTTATTTAGTTCTTTTCCTGGAGTTTTGATGTGTTCTTTTATTTGGGCCATGTTCTTTTGTCTCCTTATTTTGGCAGCCTCCCTACGTTTGTTTCTATGTATTAGGTAGAGCTGCTTTGATTCTGTGTTGTGGTAGCGTGGCCTAATGCAGTAGGTGTCCTGTAGGATCCAGTGGCACAGCCTCCTCTATCACCCAAGCTAGGCACTCAAGGTGAGCCCTTTGTGTGGGCTAAGTATGCCCTCCTCTTGTAGTTGAGCCTTCGTTGCTATTGGCAGATCAATAGGAGGGATTTACCCAGGCTAGTCAGCTGCAAGGATTGTCTTCGACCACTTACTACCAACCTCTGACCTCTGTAGAGGATCAGCTGTGCAGGGCAGGGTGGTGTTGCTGCGATGTGGTCTGTAGCTGTCCACTGGGTGCACTGGCCCTGGGGTTTACCAGGTGGTGCAGGCCAAGGTCAGCCCCCACCTGTGTTTTGCCTGGGTCCATCCTGCTTGAGCCATAAACCTATCTGAGATGGCTACCACTTGTGCTGCGCTTGAGCCTAAGCTGTGAACCTAATTTGGCTGCTGCTAGTCCCAGGCCTGGGGCTCACTAAGACCAGCTGTTGCTGGTTTGAGAGGGTTTAGGAAGTTTTGCAGTTTGAGTCAAGACCAGCTATTCATATGGAAAAGCAGCTTGAGTGGGCCCATAAATTGGGTGGGGAGGAGTCTCTGGGATCCCCAAGGTGGGTCAAACATTGTTGGCCAGATTTTTGGAGTTTAAGATATGTCACCAGCTTTCTGGCTTTGTGAGGGGAGGGTTTATAAAAGGGACAATGGCCTTTGCTTGCCTTGATGCCAGACACTAGTTTCTCCCAGCATGCCACTGGTGACTTTCAGCTGCTACTCTGATTCTGGAGCCCAGATGGAGGAAGTCTGAGTAAGTGAGTCTTGTGTGGGTTCTTTAATAGGAACTGCTTGGGGTTCCAGCAATTTCTTCCACTGACTCAATCCCCACTGGTTTTTGTAGCCAGAAGTTGTGGGGACTTATCTCCCTGGCACTGGAACCCTGGGCTTGGGAGATGGGTATGGGGCTAAGACTTCTTGCTCCAAGATATCCCTCCCCAATTTATCTCCCCGACACATGGGTGTGGGATCAGCCTGTTCCGAGTCTATGCCCCTCCAACCAGTCTGGATGGATGTGGTTTCTTTAATTCTACAGATGTCAGACTTCCATTCAACTCAATTTCTGACAGTTCTGAGTGATGACTGTTCTATATTTTAGTTGTAATTTTGTTGTGGTTGTGCAAAGAGGCAAGCTGTGTTTACCTATGCTGCCATCTTAAAAGATGAATCATTTTTACAAAAGATGTTGGGCAATGGCTATTGATTGAGGAAAAAAAATAAAGTTAGACCCTTAGCTTACTCTACAGGATAAAAAATTTTCAGATTAAAGATCTAAATCTGAAAAAACAAATGTACAAATTTAAGTCCAAAGGTAAAAAAATAAAGTATTTGTATCACATACAACAGAAGACTATATTAAAATATGTGTAGAACTTGTCCAAACTGGATGAGAAATTGATAAGGAAAAGATAAACAGCTAAAGGGCAAAATGGGAAAGAATATGAAGAGGTAATTCTAGAAGCAAATGGACAAAACCACATAAAATGATGCTCAACCTCACAAATGATTTGGAAAAGTTGCATTATAATAATAATGAAATAATATTTTTAGTCCATTAGCTTTTCAAAAATGGAAAAATTCAGAAATGAGTCAAGCAGGAAGATGAAGAAACCATTAAACTCATCACTTAGCAACCTGCTCAAAACCAGTGGCTCCCCATCTCACACAGAGTAAATGTCAATGTCTCTACAATGGACTTCAAGGTCAAAGGTAATCTGGCCCAGCAAATCTATGCCCTTACCTCTTCAACTTCATTTACTACTCTCTTCCCTCCCCAATCACTCTTCTCCAGCTACATTGGCTTCCTTGATGTCTCTTGAACTTGCCAAGCCTGATCTTACCTAAGGGCTTTTGCCCTTTCCTCCCTCTGAACCAATCGTCTCTTAGAGATCTGCAAGGCTTAGTCACTGGCTTCTCCCAGGTCCCTTCACAGCTCACTTGATCAGCGGGCCTTTCCTGACCACTCTGTTTAAGACGGCAACACTCCCATCCTCGCAGGCTCTCCCAGGCTCTCCCAGTCTCCACTTCCTCATTTTCTTCCTCCACAGCACTTGCTGCCATCTGACTCACTGGCTGTTTTGTGTTTTGTTTCTCTCTCCACAGCCCCACAGAGGACAGCTCCACAAGGGCAAAGAATGAAGGAGGGAGGGGGGAAGTGGAGCAAAAGAATTCCTAAGATATACTTCAAAAATATCAAAACTCAAAAATATCAAGGCATATGAATAAAAATTAAAAGTATATGCTTTTAATAGCAGGTAAAAGAATCTTTCACAGTGCAATTTTTAACTAATTATGTGTCAAATATTAATTTTTTACAAGTAAGCCAGACCCAAAATTCTAAGAAATTCATTGCAATAATTCCAGGAACATAATGATTTTCCTGTTTTGCCATTTATTCATGCTGATACCTAGCTGAAAACAGAACTCTGAATCTTGGGTTTTCCATGAGCACAGCATTCAAAACTAAATGAAAATGCCAAAGCTGTAGGACACAGTAATGGAGACCTCCAGATAGAGACAGAATCGGAAGTGGAAGGTCTGAAAAGAATGACTAGGCCTGGCTTCCAGCTCTCACCACACACAGTGGGCGATCACTGGAAGTACTAGTGAGGGCTCTGTGTCTTGTTTAGGAAAACTGACTGACATTCTAAGTTAGACCAGTTTGCAGCTGGTCTCATTCAAAGAGATTAGATACTTGAGTCTATGTTGGAATCTTGTCATGCCATGAAAATACAAGGTTTGGAAGTGAAGGGCAAAAGAAGACAAAAATCCTTAAGCAGAAACCTTCAGTAAAAACCTTTAAAACAAAGTTCTCCCATATTCAGTACTGTAATTTTGAACTACTGGGAGTTTTGCTGAAATGTAATTTAAAAATAATCATAGATTAATACAAAGTCTTATCTCTCTTGACATATTTCCAAAAATTAAAGCTCAGTATTTTTTATATGTTTAAATAGATTATATATATTTAAGGTATATAACATGCTGTTTTGATAAACATAAATAGTGAAATTATTACTACAATCAAGCTAATTAACATAGGCATCTCCTCATACAGTTTTACTGCTGTGTTTGTTTGTTTGTATGTTTTAAAGAAAACTCAGCATTAATGTGCCCTGTAATTACTTCCTTCCATACCCACTGACCAATCTATAGAGGTGAGCTGCCTTCATGGTGGTAGTCATACTTGAGAAAGCAGAGGATGTTGGGACTCGGCAAGAAGTCACCATAGTTATTACCTGAAATTAGCCAACCAAATGACATCTGTAATGCATTTTCTCTTTATATATGAACATAAAGTTCTGCTTAGTGATCAACTAACACACCTATGAAACGAATAATGCATAACCAAACCAGGTACCTTACTGTATTTACGAATATTTTCAGAAACATTATTTTGAGTAACTAGACACAAACTTGATGTGGTCAACACATAACTATCTTGCAGGTCAACTATTTGCTCAATATAATGAGGGAGAGGGCTAACTATCTAACAGTGTCTGGTTTCCAGAAACAGTGTAAGCTGGCCTATTTTCTGCCGGAGAAGCAAAGGGAAAGCCTAGCTGGCATTGTTATCTGGGTCTCTCAAAGTATTTTTTGGTTTGGGTATCACAAAAGGGGTTAAAAATACTTCAGACTACCAAAAAAGCCTAACAAGACATCTGGGTGCTACGGCTGTCACTGTCAGGACAGCCCTTGGAGGGAATGCCCGTATCAATTCGGTTTATCAGATGGACAGCTGATCAACATTAAACAGACTTGCTCTGGGCAGACTGAGCTGAGCTTCCTGACATGAATTCCAATGAGAGCCCTCTGCACTCGACCACTGAGCTCTGCCATTTTTTACTGTTGCAGCTCCCTGGACATATGGGAATCCCTAGCGATGAGCACATAAAGCTGCCTCTAACTCAAGTGACGGCTCATTTCCCCTGGCTGAAGGCAGACATTAATATCCTGAGGAGATCAGGCCCGCCTCTCTGACCCCCATCTACCGAAGCAAAACGACTGTCCTATTTCTTTATTTAATAAGCTTTTAATGAAGAAAACCAAAACCCCCTCTCTGACTGCAACACAGCTCTACATGAAAAGGTTACACAAATACATCCAATTCCCTGTCAAAGCTTTCCAAAATATCTGTCCCCCTCCCCACTGGAGAGGGGAATGTGTCACTCAACTCCCATAGTGCTCATTCTTTCTGCTGCAGTGCAGGCATTTAGTTCTTTCCTCTGATAATTATGAGCCGTCTCCATATTATGGCAGGTGGAGGATTACATGACTGGTTACAAAGAGCATGCTGGTGTTTCCATTTTCATTGCATACCTTTTTCTTCGAAGAAAAAGGTATGAAAACTGCTATGAAAACTGCTCCAGGCAAAACCAGACAAGGTGAAATGACAGTCCAGTGACAACCCAGACAATACACCAGAAAATGTTTCTGAGCTAAATTAGAATATAAGTTAAAAGTATTTGGCGAATTGGAGTTGGCATAAATACTTTGGTTTTAGGAGGGACAAAAGAAAGGCTGAATGATGGCAAATGAAGATGACAAGCAGATTTGTACCTGTGAATCTTGGAGATGGCTTAAAAAAGAGAGAAATCTGAATCATTACTAAGGTTTCGTGCTGGGCCCATTACCTACTGCCAGCTCTGTGAGTTCTGTATTGCTTCATGATGCTGAGTTTTCTTTCCTTGAGAAAACAAGTAGGGGTTAGGAGAAAAGTGAAGGCTGTTTTTTAAATGGGGCACAGGAAGCACTGCAGGAGAGAAATGTCTTTCTGCAGAGACCTCTCCAACTAATAACAGGAGGCAGTGATGAACTGAAAAGGGAACCTCAGTAGGCTTCATAGACCATGAAACATGTCTACAGTTGGGAAGGTAAGGTGAGCGTAACAGGGAAAAGATGTTTCCTATGGAAAAAATGTCAGTGATGTGCTTTAAATTAGATTGCTTATACTGCTACCTAATCAACTTAGGTATCTAGAGACCCTTCAAAAAATTAAAAATGGATCTGCCTTTTGATCCAGAGATCCCTCTTCTGAGAATATATCTGAGGGAGCCCAAAACAGTAATTCCAAAGAACATAAGCACCTCTATGTTCATTGCAGAGTTATTTACAATTGCCAAGATTTGGAAGAAGCCCAAGTATCTGACAGTAGATGAGTGGATAAAACAACTATGGGACATTTACACAATGGAATACTACTTGGCCATAAAAAAGAAGAAAGTTTAACCTTTGCGACAGTGTGGATGGGCCTGGAGAACATTATGCTAAGTGAAATAAGCCAGTCAGAGAAAGACAAATACCATATGATTTCACTCATATGTGGAATCTAATGAACAAACTGAACTAACAAGCAAAATAAAGACAGACTCATAGATGGAGAGCAGGATGAGAGCTAACGGGAGGGGAAGGTAGGAGGCAGAGGGACTGAGCAAAAAGGAAAAAAGACTCATGGACCTGGACAACAGTGTGGTGATTGCTGGGGGATGGAAGAAGGGAATGTAAGGGGGATAAATGGTAATGGAAAAAATACAATAAAAATAAAAAAAATGACATTTCTTAATAAACCTCTTTAAACAATCACATTCTACAAAATACTTCTCTTATTATGAATTAAACTATTTCAAACTACAGACATGGCTATAAAAATCCTTAATAGCATCACTGAAGGCTATTTTTTTTAAAAAAAGCTTTACTGAGATTTAATTATATAGCATAAAATTCATCTGGTTCTCAGCATACAATTCAATGAATTTTAGTGTTTACAGAGTTGTGCAACCATCACTACAGTCTAATTTTAGAACATCTCCCCACCAAAATAAACCTTATGTTCATTTAGGATCATTCTTCATTTAAGTCATTCATCTTGATTTTTATTTTAATTTTTAAGTATTTGGAATTTTAAATGAAACTATAAACAGCAACAACATAAAATGAAAATGTCAGTTACTTTTACCCAAAAAAGACTACAACCTGAGGCAAACAGTAAAATATCCACATAGTATACAAGGTCTGTCCGGAAAAAGTCGAGCCATTGTTAATATAAGAGAATGGTTTGTGTGACATTGATGTAACCTGGCAGCCAAGGAGAGTGGACCAGAATGTGCATGTGTGAACAATGATCTACTATACTGTACTAGTCAGTGTGGGAGGTAGATGCTATTGAGTGAGCATGTGCATTGTGTGGCCACAGCATTCAAAATGAGCAAGTAGAATAATAGGGAATCTGCATCAAATTTTGTGTTAAGCCGGAACATTCCTCCATGGGAACTGCTGGGATGATTCAGAAGGCCACAGCTATGGGCAACTGGTAATTGGCAGCTTCATCATGACAATGCACCTGTTCATGCATCATGTCTTGTGCAGAGTGTTTTGGCAAAACATCAAATCATCCAGGTAACTTAGCTCCCCTCCAGCCCAGATCTGGTGCTCTGTGACTTCGGGCTTTTCCCAAAACTAAAATCACCTTTGAAAGGGAAGAGATGTCAGACCATCAGTGAGATTCAGGAGAATACAATGGGGCAGCTGATGGCGATCAGGAGAACTGTGTGAGGTCCAAAGATGTCTACTTTGAAGGAGACTGAGGTGTCATTGTCCTATGTATAATGTTTCTTATATCTTCTTCAATAAATGTCTTTATTTTTTCAGAGTACATGGCTGGATACCTTCAGGACAGACCTCATGTATGTTCTTCAAAGCCAAATATAAATGACCGATTAGGTATCTGAAGTAATGCTTGCTTTAAAAAACCTGACTGTAAGGTACCTCAAAGGACACATGCGGAATGATAACCATATACAACTCTCAAGCAAGTTACTTTGAAAGGCAAATACATACAGTCTATTTATTCACCAAAAAATAAACCTTGTTACCTCGTAATCACACTTTATACTCCATGCAACCCTCAAGTTTCACATTTCTTTAGTGTGTTTTTTTATCTACATTTACAGAAACAACGGAAATGTTCAAAAGGCTGCCACAGCTCTGGGAGGAAAGTAGTAATACTTACCTCAAGGTAATGAAAAAGTCTATGAATCACAATTTAGATCCTATTAAAAGCTATCCCATTCATTCTTTCAAATTGCATCACTTGATTTAATTCCAGCATGAACTTAATGTGTGTTCACTGAGATGAAAATCCATGACTACTGATTTCAAGTGAAATGAGCGTTCCCTCCAAATTTCTTTTTCATAGAAAAGTGGTACAGGAAGATGAAAAGGTAAGATTAAAAGTCACCTTTTAAAAACATCACAAGTATTAAAAGTTCTACTTACAAAAACAAGTCATGTGAGTCAGATGACAGTATACACTTACGTAAAAAAATCAATGATACACAAGTATATACAGCTAATCTGTTCAGTATGGTAGACACTACCCACTTGTAGCTAGCAAGCAACTGAGATGTTTCTAGTCTGAATGCAGGTGTGCTACGAGTTAAATTAGTACAAAAAATTTTTAAATATCTCAACAATAAGTGCTTTACACTAATGACATGTTGAAATGATACTTTACATATATCTGTTTCAATAAAATACATCATTAACATTAATTTCATTCACTCATTTCCTTTTACCAAATTTAAAATTATATTTCTATAGGGAACCACCAGGGTCACCATTCTCCATTCTACCTCCTTCTCCAGAAGTTCTCTTTTATATTTTAGCATATTTTCTTTCAGAATTTGTTATATGATTTTAACATATGTTTATAAACATACAGCAAATGCAGTGCATTTGTAAACAGAGAAAAATGCGATGCTTGCTTCCCTTAAGAATTCATACTATGTATACTGTACTATATAACTTGAGTTCATAATATACATACTGTACTATATTAACTTATTCACTTAATACAGTCTGGAGAATTTTTTTGTCACTACAATGAGACTACCTAATTCTTTTACCCTAGTATGGATGTACCACGAAGTTCTCTAGACTCTGTTAATAAAGACTTAGGTAATTTCCTGTTTTCTATTATTATAAAAAATGCTGCAATGAACATACTTATATATATGTCTAGGTATATATGTAGGAATATTTCTGCAGGACAAGCCCCTAGAAGCAAAACTACAGGGTCAAAGAGCGTGCCACTTAAAACTGTGTTAGATATCACTAAACAGGCTACATTATTTTCAAAATGAAAAGAAAAATGATCTGGTTTGTGCACCTATAATTTCTCTATGAGTCTCTGAAATGATAAGGACTTAAGCTTCAAGTCAGAGATTACTTAATGAAGAAAAATAATTCTAACCTATCTAGGCCTTGAAGTCAGCCTAGACTTAGCCGATCAATTACTATGGTGGGGGCCCTCCAAGTGACTGCCCTGATAAGGATTCCCTTTTCTCAGGAAATGCTGCTTCCCTACCCCACTGAGATTGTAAGGTGGGTAGGGTAGCAGCTGCCATATCTGTTCTCAGTTGTCCTCAACCTCCCCTGTGCTGGTTGAATGACCCAGACCTGAGCACCTGGCCTACTCAAGGGCACTCAGATTCCTTCTCCAGGGAATCTGAAATTCAGGGTAATCTGGGAGCTGCTAAAGGCAATGTTCCAAAGTAGCACTTAAGAACTTCAGTTCTTCACTTAGGACTTTTGTCATTGCTGCTTATATACCACAGGTATTCTTACATAGTTAAGGTTTTTCTTTGAATTTTATCTTTAAATCTTCTTTTAGGATTTTGCCTAGAGACACCATACAGCAAAGAGTTTAAGAATACACATTCTGGAGCCAGACTCCCTAGGTTCGTATGCCAGTTCTGCCACTTATTAGCTGTGTGTGCTTCAACAGCTTGCTCAACCACTCCCAGTGCCCAGTGTTTTCATCTGTAAAGTGGAGGTAACAGCACGTATGTCATTATCGTAGGGGTTAAAGAACTGTATATATAGTTCTTAGAATGATCATGTCATACAGTAAGTGCTCAGTACTGATCTTGAATTATTTCACCTTTCTATTCAAAGAAATCTTTACAGGAAACTACATTCCAACTATGTGGTTAGGAGCCCACCCACAGAGCACCCGCAGGGCGGCAAGACCTGTGGCGATGGAGTTACGCATTACACTACCCCAGGCATTCTTGAGGGGGGCAGCCTGGGCTTGGTGTAGACCAAAGTTTCCTGGGCTTCTGGATGCCTCTCTTGGTGATGCACAGTCCTTTGCCCCTCTAGTTTCATGCCCACCTCCTACTCCTGACCAGCCCTTGAAGTTCTTGTATGAATCTGTGGAAAATCAACTGGTCTAGATGAATACATCTGCGGTACAGAAGAGGAACCGGCAGATCTGAAAAGTCTACTGAATTACTTAAGGTTGTAGCTATTTGAACTAAAATCCAAGTGTCCTAATTCTCCATCCAGTGCTTTTTCTTCTATAGTCAGTAAATTTGTTCAGAAGTTAAGAAAAAACATTTCATATTGATACCTTACCTTCTTAAAAACTGCTAAATGTTTCAAGTAATTGCAATGGTTGGACCAGGTACAATTCTAGAAGGGTGGTAAACTTAATTTCTGAGTCCCTATCTCCTTATAGCACTTGATCATCTTGCCTCCCCACACCAGAACCTTTAGGGATAATCACGAGGCATTTATTCTTTAGGGTAAGTTAAGTTTTTCTAAACAGACAGTTTTGCTATCAGAAAGTTCTGGTTTGAAATCTTAGCTTCATTTCCTATGATCTATAGAACATAATTATCCCCCCATCTCCAGTCTCGGTTTCCTTTCTATTGAAAGTGGAATAGTCAACAGGTATTTCTAGGACTTTTGTAAGGAGGAAATAAACTTCATTCACTGAGCAAGCAATAAAGGTTTATGAAATGCCAACTACTTGCTGGGGAGCAGACAAGGCCTTTTCCCAATTACTTGCTTAGATGGGTAGATAACAAATGTCTCCTTTTTTTTTCTTGTTTTCTCTTTTTACAAAGTAGACCTAGATTTGTTTACTCATTCAAGAAACACTTATTCAGTACTTGGTACATGGCGGGCACTACTCAGCACTGGGAATGCAGAGTAGATGTACAGAGTAGACTAAAACATGGTTCCATGACCTGTAGTGGGGAGGGGTCTGACGTTATCCTTAGATCTTCCTAAGCTAGACGCCAAGTTTAGGACTCTTTTCAGAGTAGGAGAGTGACAAGGTCCTTGGACGCCCACCATGCAATCCTGCTCTTTCAGTCACACCGTGGGAATAAAAGTGCAGAGATCCTAAGTACTTTGATCATGGCCATACAGGTAGCTTACCAGTACATTCTTCATCTTCTAATCTTTTCTGTATTTTATGCTGCCCCAAGAAGCAGACAACACAGTTTAAGTGTAAGTTTTCTAGATGAGAGCTTCTTAAAAAATGACAAAATAAAATCAGGGAGTACAGAATAGTCATTCTTTTTTAATGCTGGAATGTACATCTTCCAGAAATTATAACTTATTAGCAATCCTTCAGATATGCATGTGGTATGCAGATACTTCATTTTATAGAACTTAAAAAAAACTGAACTAGTACTTGACAACCAATCTAAAAAATCAATTAACATTGATTACATGGTACTAAAATAATCAAAGATAGTCACAGAGATGAATTTTGTAATTGAATTTGTTAAATCTGTCTTTTTCTTCATCATAAACAGAAACAGAGATATCTGAAAATGGTCCATGTGCACCTCAGAAAATGTGTTAACTTTGCAAAATATGTTAAGTTTACAAATTTTGGCTGCAAGCCCCAAATAGTCATAAGCAAAAAGATCTGATGCCAAGACCACATTACTTTTGGTCGCCCCTGCTCTTCCCCAAGTTATCTTCGCCTCTTCCTGTATCTAACCATGACTTCCATCCCTACCTTCTGGGTCCACAGTGCTGATCTCTCCTTCTGGGAAAGGCAAGTAATATGTCTCATTAAAACAGGCATACATCTTAAGGTCATACATTTTTGACAACTAATAAAATGTACTTTAAAACAATGGCCGAATGTACATGTCATTCTGCCAATCTTATATTTTGTGAGCTCCTGTGATGTGCCAGACACCAGGGTTGCTGCCCTGCTCTCTACGCAGCATCCTGCTCTCAAGGAGCTTAAAGTTACCCAACAGGGACAAAAAAATATGAACAGAGACAGAGACATTTGAAAATGCCCCTGTTCATCTCAGAAAGTACACTAACTTTGCAAAGGGATAAAATTACACATCCCTGTCAGCAAACATTTTACTCACGCTTTCAGCTGAAATATCAGGAAGCATCTTAAAGAGTCTGGATTTAAAGAATTAAGTGGAGAACATGAAGCTCATCAAATACACTTCCAACTCACTGAAAGACACTTCTACTCCATAAGACATTTTTGGTAAACAGGCAGTTGAGAGAGTATGGCTGCCTACATCATTGTACCTCTGCCCAAACTGTGCAATGTCTCTCTAGTTTTCCTAGTTACCTTTTACATGCCTTTATACATTTCCACATTTAATCATTTCAGCACTTTACTACCATTATTGTCTTCCTTATCTACCAGCCTAGTTAACTCTTGTGTTCACAGTATGATTTCCTTTTATCACTCTGCATTCTTGGACATTCTTCTAATCAAGTACAATCAATTAAAGCCTATAGTAGCTATTTTTAAAATATTGATGGCTCCTCTGTTTACAAATGAATCTGTTTGTAAATAAGCTGTAAAAAAAGAAGTCTAGTAAGTGATAAGATAAAGCTCAAATATTTGAGTATAAGCTGCTAACTTCCCCTATTAAAAACTTGCTGATAATTGATGATAACAAATGGTTCATAAGCCAGCTTGGAGGTCAAAGATCAGCAGAATGTATAAGAGGAGAGAGTCATTTAATAAACACTCACTGGATTCAGATTACACATAGTGCCATTACAATAAGCTAAAATATGTTCACCTCTACATATTTCACAACCATATGAAATAGCCCATTCCTGAGTTAATGTATGGAGAAAAAAATCTTTAAAAGTCAACTATTTTGATTATTTGTAACTTAAAAGAGTCAGAATAGGTGAAAATTGAGAAAACTGTTAACCTAGGTTATCTAATTATCATTATCAGCAATAAAATTATTAATAGAATACCTACTATGTGTTAGGCCCTAAAAATATAAAGTATAAAACAAGCACCTTTGTTCTATTGATGAGAATGTATTAAAGTACGAGTGTCTGTGTGCTCTTTCCTCTCAAGTAGTTTAAGGTACGGTCTGTGCTCTGAAGGCTCAAGGTGTAGCTGGCAATATAGTACAATGACATAAAGATATGTAATAAGAAAACCATACGGTATACAGTAAGTGTAAAATGAAAGCCACTGTCCGTGACTGCTGCAGTTATGATTAGTGAGGATTGGGGGGAGTAATGAGAAGAGGTAACAGGAGAGCTGGACATTCCCTGAGGAGGAGCCCTTAGATCACTGAGAGCAAGGATGCCGCGCCGGTGCCAGGCGTGGCCACCATAGCAGTGTTGAGGGGTGGGCATGGGGAGACTCCCCAGTCAGCTTGCTGTTGCTGTTGCTGGTCCCAGCAGGGCTCACTGCCCCTGCCAGACAGTGAGCAGAGTCGAGAGCTGCCCTGGAATGGTATGAGAATGGCTGCTGCCGGCAGCCAGAAACTGGAGTGTGGGTGGGGCACAGGCTCAGGGCGAAGGCTTGGGTGTCTCTCAGACAGAGCCTGAGAAGAAAAGAAATGAGAACAATACAAGGAAGGAGGAGAAAAGTCCAGGAACATCCTTCATTTTCTGGCCATGACCCTAAATATTTTGGATAAATTAAGGGGAACAAAATGATTGAATTGCTACTATTTGTCAAAAAGTCATTTCCACACAGAGACAAAACAATATTAAATAATAGGCTTCTTATTTATATTTGTTTAAGTAAGGTTATCTAAACCAAAGAAATGTGGGTCTAGGTACTGTAATAAAATATTCACTGTCAGTTAATTATCAAAATGTCAAGTCATTACACTACCTAATTTCACCAGCACGCTCTCATCTGGACGCAGGTGCCCGCCTGTGATCTAAACCAGAGGCCTACATATTCATCAGAGTGGTGTGACACAGTTAACTCAGTCTGAAGAGAGCAGAAAAATGAATAAGCTAATTTAGCCCTTTGTCCTCATTCAAATTCTAAAGAAAAGAATGCAGTGGTGACTTCTAGCAGGGGAAGGAGAGAGAGAACACCCTGGCTCTTTTAGCAAACCCTCTTAAAAAATACAAACGTACCCACAGTTCAGTGCCCCCCCCACGCCTTAAATTTAGGCAATAATTTAAATAGTTCCTCACTGAACCTCCTACCACTGTAAAGGTCTTACCCTACCACATGCCGTTCTCTTCTCCATAGCAGGGTGGGGTGGGGGAACTCCACAAAACTGAGCCAGCGTCCCTAGGTGAGGGATTACTGGTGAAACGTTAGTGCTGTACTGGGAAAGGAAAGGATGCTGTTTTTTTTCTCTGGTAGCAGCCACAGGTCAGTGGCTGTCATTCTGAAACTCTGAAAACACCAATAGTTTGATTTCTATGTATTTACATGAAGACCTAATTATTCTAATAATATTATTAATGGCATATCTTGAATTAGCATATGGTACTATCCCTTTTGTTGGATATTTATCATGTTAAATTATCAATTACAAACAGTTTTATATAATATTTGATTTAAATCCTAAAGCAAAAAAATCTAGAATAACCTACCCAGCAGTACCTATATATGGTTCTTACAGTTTTAAAATATATTAAGTCAAGAAAATTACATTAAACTCTGCTCATTATAAAACATTTAAAATTCAAGTACATTTAGCAAAATTAAGCATGTTTTAATATTCTGTTTCTTTTCTAAAGCAATTCTGATAGGATCTGGGTAAAAAAATTAAAAAGTACAGCTCTTGAAGGGTTTGTAACCTGATTATGAGAAAGACAAAAGCAGATAATGCCAACAATGCATGGCAAATATATTACAGCTATTAAAAATATGAGTTTGGAATAATAAAGACCTGGTTTGAATCCCAGACCTGTCACTTGCTGGCTGTGTGATCTTGGCTAAATTATTTAACACTTCCATGCTCTACGGTCCTCATCTACATAAATAAAGGGGTGTCACTACTTACCCTTTAAGACTGTTGTGAGACATGAATGAAATAACATTTGCGAAGTGTTTTCAACACAGCACCTGGCATAGTCCGTGCTCAGTACACAGTAGTTGCTACTACCAACACCACTAATGTTTGTATAGACTTAGGTGGTGTGCTGGGGGAGCCCAGACGAGGGGTAACTGGCTCAGCCTGGGGGTCAGGGAAGGTTTCCTAGAGATGAGAGTTGAGCTGTGTCTTAAGAAATAGCTGAGAATTTGTCAATGAAGAAAGGTAGGAACAGTGTTTCAAGCTGAGGAAATAGCAGTTACATGAGGCAAACGTGTTTGCAGTGCGGTATTTGCTAGTGGGCCTAGTACAAGAAAAGTTATCACTCAGTTCCCCCTGTCCTTGGCATTCAACAGCAGAGCTGCTGCCCCCTCCTCAAGGTCTACTGTCTGTCCTCCCCAGAAATGCCCAACCTGTGCCTGAGAGCTATGTTGTTTTGTCCTTTAAGGATAATTCAGACCTACAAAGGAAGGTAGAGCAGAGCAGGCCTCTCTAGAACTCGACCAGAACCTGCTCTTTCTATTTGGCTTTGCGACATGAGGAAGAGTAAACCGCAGAGACGGTGGAACCTGGTGGTTAAGGATTTGGGCTCTAGAGTTCAACTGCCTGCATCCACTCCACAGGCTGGCTCCACCACTGTATCACTTTGGGAAAGTTGCTCACCTCTGGGTGCTTCAGTTTTTCCAACTGTTAAATGGGTACAATAATAAATCTCTTAGGGTTGTTGTGAGAATAAGTATTAGCAATTGCAACTTAACGAAATTAAAATTTCTGTGTTTTATGGACAGGACATCCTTGAAGAAGCAGAGAATGCACTAGATTAAAAATGTGGTCATCTGTGAAGGGCAGAAGATAGAAGGGAGAATAAAAGAGCAAAAATAAAAGTATATTCACTTAGTACCTACTAGGTGGCAAGAGTACTGCATTAACAGTTTCATTTTTTTAAATGATCATTATAACTGCTGTAGGTGGTACTGGCCCTATTTTTACACATGAGTGTATTGAGCCCAAAAAGGTCAAGAAACTTGCCCACAGAGGCGGACAGAACCACAATCCAAAATCATAGGTGGATGAATATAGAGTCATGCTCCTCCAACAACTACTTCTCTTCATATTAACGGTGAAAAGGGGCCTCCGATTTTCTTAGCTTAAAAATTATAATACCAAATTTCACATTGCTAACAAAAGTACTGAGAGCAGCCTAATTTTTTACATAATATTCTACACTTACTCCAGGAAATATAAACATTTGTTCAAGTTCAGATATCATGTGCTATGCTGAGGATTCCATTTCCTAAAAATCATGAGCTGTAGTAGATAAACCGAGAGTATATTACCTTGCCCAAAAGTTCAGAGCATATTAGAATTATACAAAGGGTAACAAATATTCTCTTAGGACTCCAATCCTGTATTTTCAGACATAAACTGACTATGCTTACATTTGTTTTACAACACAAGGTAGGCCCAGCTTTAATCTTTAATTTATATTTTTTCAAGCCTATATTTTGTGTAAAGCAGTCCATGGATCTTTAATACCCTTAGGATTCATACTGCATATTAATTTGGCTTCTTAGGCATCCTTTTATTCTACTAAAAACATTAGTTTTTAAAATTTTATTTGTTAGTTTATTTTGTTCATTAGAGTCCACATATCAGCGAAATCATATGATACTTGTCTTTCTCTGACTGCCTTATTTCACTTAGCATAATAATCTCCAGGTCCATCCATGCTGTAACAAAAGGTAAGTTTTTTTTTATGGCCAAGTAGTATTCCATTGTATAAATGTATCCACTCATTTACTAATGGACACTTGGTCTGCTTCCAAATCCTGGTGATTATAAACAACACTGCAATGAACATAGGGGTGCTTATATTCTTTTGAATTAGTGTTTCGGGTTTTTCAGATATTCTCAGAAGTTGAATCACTGAGTCATAAAGTGGTTCATTTTTTATTTTGAAGTATCTCCATACTGCTTTCCACAGTGGCTGCACCATTTTGCATTCCCACCAACAGAGTATGAAGGTTCCCTTTTTTCCACATCTTCGCCAACACTTGTTGTTTATGGATTTATTGATGATATCCAATCTTACTGGTTTGAGGTAATAGCTCATTGTGGTTTTAATTTACATTTTTCTGATGATTAGTGATGTTGAGCATCTTTTCATATGTCTATTAGCCATCTGTATGTTCTCTTTAGGTAAGTGTCTACTCAGGTCCTTTCTACATTAAAAAACAATTGGATTGTTTTTTGGCGTTAAATTGTGTAAGTTCTTTTTATCAGATGTATCATTAGCACATATGTTCTCCCATTCATTGGGTTTTCTTTTCATTTTGTTGATGGTTTCCCTTCCTTTCAAAAGCTTTTTAGTTTGATGTAGTCCCATGTGTTTATTTTTTCTTTTGTTTTCCTTGACTGAGGAGATATATCAGAAAAAATTTTGCTACACAACATGTTTGAGACCTTACTGCCTATGTTTTCTCCTAGGATTTGTATAGTTTTTAGTCTAACATTTAAGTCTTCAATCCATTTTGAGTTTATTCTTGTATATGGTGTAAGAAGGTGGTCTAGTTTCACTTTTTTTGCACTCTCTGTCCAATTTTCCCAACACCATTCATTGAATAGACCATCTTTACCATTGTATGTCCTTACCCTCTTTGTCAAAAATTAATTGACCGTAAAGGTGTGGGTTTATTTCTGGGCTCTCTACTCTATTCTATTTATGTATATGTTTGTTTTTATGTCAGTACCATGTTGTTTTGATTACTATGACCTTGTGGTATACTTTGATATCAGCTAGTATGATTCCTTCAACTTTGTTCTTCTTTCTCAAGATTGCTGTAGCTATTTGGGGGTCTAAAGTAGTTCCAAATAACTTTTTGAAATATTTGTTCTAGTTCTGTGAAATATGCCATTGGTATCTTGATAGGAATTACATTGAATCTATAGACTGTTTGGGTAATATAGGTGTTTTAATGAACATGATGTATGTTTCCACTTATTTGTATCTTCTTCAATGTCTTGTAATTTTGCAAGTACAGGTCTTTAACAACTTTGGATAAATTTATTCCTAGGTATTTTAATTTTTTTGTGCAATAGTAAGTGGAACTGATTTCTTAGTTTTCCTAAAAGTTCATTATTGGTATACATAAACGCAACTCATTTCTGGATATTTATTTTGCATCCTGAAATTTTACTGAATTCATTTATCAGTTCCAGTAGGTTTTTGGTGAAATCTCTAGGGTTGTCTATATACAGTATCATGTCATCTGCAAAAAATAACAGTTTTATTTCTTCCTTTCCAATTTGGATGTCTTTTATTTCTTCTTGTCTGATTGCTGTGGCTAGGATTTCCAGTACTATGTGGAATGAGAATGGTGAAAGCAGACATCCCTGTCTCATTCCTGGCAGTGGGTCTGTCACATATGGCCTTTATTATGTTGAGTTATGTTCCCTTTATCCCCACTTTGCTGAGAGGTTTTATCATAAATAGGTACTGGATTTTATCAAAGGCTTTTTGCATGTACTGATATGATCATATGATTATTATCCTTCATTTTGTTTATATGGTATATCACATTTGTTGATTTGCAGATATTGTACCAAATTTATATCCCTGGAATAAATCCCATTTGATCATGGTGTATGATCTTTTTAATATATAGCTGGACCCAGTTCACTAATATTTTGTTGAGGATTTTGGCATCCATATTTTTCAGAAATATTGGCCTATACTTTTCTTTCTTTGCAGTATTTTTATCTGGTTTTGGAATGAGGATAATGCTGGCCTCATAAAATGAGCTTGGAAGTCTTCCCTCCTCTTGAGTTTTTGGAATAGTTTCAGAAGAATAGGTGTTAATTCTTTTTTGAGTATTAAGTAAAATTCACCTGTGATGCCATCTAATTCAGGACTTTGTTAGGAGTTTTTTGTTTTTTCCTCTTTTTAATCCTCACCTGAGTACACACTTACTGATTTTAGAGAGAGGGGCAGGGAAGGAGAGAGAGAGGGAGAGAAACATTAATGTGAGAAGGAAACATCAATCAGTTGCCTCTTGTATGTACCCTGACCCAGGAACTCAGGCATGTACTCCAAGTGGGAATTGAACCCATGACCTTTCGGTTTATGGGACGATTCTCCAACCGAGTTATACTGGCCAGGGCTGTTCGGAGTTTTTTGCTTATTGCTTCAATTTCACTAGTTGTAATCTGTCTATTCAGATTTTCTAATCCTTCTTGACTTAATTTTGGAATATTATATGTTTTTAGGGAATTTCTCTATTTTGTCCAGACTGTCCAACTTGTTGGCATATAACTGTTTGTAAAGAAAAAAACAAACAACACATTAATTTCTTATAACAAAATAAAGTCAGGAGAAATAAAGTTAAAGAAAACCACGAGAAAGGTGAATAATATGAGACTGTAGTTATAAAGTAGTACCTTCATGAGCTAAAACCAGAAATATAAACTACAATCTTATGTATCTTACACACACAAAGAAGGAGCTTTTTATTCTGTCACTTCTTTGCCAATGGAGATGCTTTTCTACTGTGTGGAGGAAAATATCTCTCTTTGTCTCTGTGTGTCTCTCTCTCACACATACACACATGTCTAGTCATATGCCAGCCCTGTACTGATCAAAGAGCACCAACCCTCAGGGGAGCCTTCAAATAGTCCAAGACAAGAAACTGCAAAGGGGAGGAAGGAGAGCAAGCAATCCTTTATAGAGTCATTTTATATATATATATATATACTATTTTTTAAAAGTAAAATACATATAATTTTTTCTTTAATTACAGTTTCCCATATAACCATTAGTGGGTTCCAGCGATGCAAGCCATATTTATTAGAGGCAGCGTGTCAAATAAGAGTTGACAATTACAGTCTCTATCAATACACATTATGCCAGACGGTAATGAGCCATCCACAAAGGGCTAGCCATCCAAAATAATCATGCCGCTTTCCAGAGAGATGTCGAAGAGGTTATGGTTTATTACACAGTGCTCATTAGATATACAGTGGAAGCATTAGCAATTTTTCCTTCATTTGCGTCTCATTTAAGGATCTGCCCCCACAAGCACAGTCAAATTAGTACACAAGGTTAAAACCATTATGCCCAGAAAAAATTAAGTTGCATTTTATTTTACAGTAATGGCGGATCAAAGGTCCTTGGACTCTATTATTTGCAAAACCATTATCTAACACGGAATATTAACAAAGTGGGGGGAAAAGCAATGCCCTGGTAGCATGGCATTGACAGGAACAAAGACAGACTGTTTGAAATAAGCAAACACCACATTATTTAATTAAATAACCATCCTAAAAAACCATCTTAAAACAACATTAAGGTGTGACATCAACTGACAAAAGTCACAAAATTAAAGTTGACGATGAAGCATCAACCTATACTTTGAAATGCCTCATTTATATCAACTTATTTTTGCCCAACATGGTTATAAATTCACTTACTGCTATAAATACTTATTTTCTTAAAACAGATAATCTACTCTCTCATCTTTGTGGTAAACCTACATTTACTGATATTTAATAAATGTGAATTTCAGATGTAATTATTATAACAAAAAAGATCTGGTCAAGAAGACAGATCTTACAGTAAGTTATAAAAATTAAAATAGATCCTGCTAAATAACAGCTACTTAATGGATTTAGTCAAAGCATCAGATAACTGATTCACAGCATCTAAATTAGGACAAGGTAAACAGCTATAGCAAAGAGATCTTCTGAAGAGATTTCTAAAGTCCTGATCAGTTGTTAATAAAATGGTAAAATTCATCATAGATAGGGGATAATATTTCAAATATTCTTTCCCTATATTTTATTATTAACAAACTGCAATTGTAGCAAATATTCGAGGATCCACTGTTTTCATTTAATGAGCATTTATTGAGAGCCTGCTACATGTAAAAACCTGGTGACAGCCTCTGAGAATGCATCAAGAAAGGGGAAGAAAACCATTGCTCTGCCTTTAAGAAGCTCATGGCCAGATCAGTGAAGCATTAAGACAGGAAACCAAATGATTTCAATCTGGGCAATACCTGCTATCACAGAAGTAAGCACGGGGAACCAAGGGAGCCCAGAGGAAAGGGACCTGACCCAAACCTTGACGGAGTAAGAGAAGGATTCCCAAAAGAAGTAACACCTAAAGCAGGACCTAAGGAATAATTCTACACAGTAGAGAACTATAGGAAGAAACACACTGAGAATGTGCAGAAGTGAAGAGCAAGGGGGCTGAGGTGGGATCATTTACCTCAGATAATGAGAATATATAATTTTAAGGATTATCTTTTAAAAGCTGATCCCAAATTAGAAGAAAACACCCTGAAGTTGGAATGATGGACTTTACCTATGATCAACCAAATTTTGGAGTGGATAAATGTACTATCCATTTTAATGTTAACTGCAAGTCTGACTGAATAACATGCCATGGACAAATTTTGAATTTCACTGGCTATTCTAGTTGATTTTCATCTTTGCAAATATGGTATCTTACCTCTTTCCCCTTAAATATAATGAAAGTGTGAGATAATGTTATATATCTAATACATGTGCATCTACTCTAAAAACAGATGTAACAGATAATAAACTGAAAGGATTGAAAGTAAAACGATTTAATTTTCTGGTTATGGTACCTAGTACTCAAAAGTTTTTTTTTAAATGATAATGCCATTATGTCCTTGTACAGAATTCTACTATATAGAATTATTCCTTAGGTCCTGCTTTAGGTGTTACTTCTTTTGGGAATCCTTCTCTTACTCCATCAAGGTTTGGGTCAGGTCCCTTTCCTCTGGGCTCCCTTGGTGCCCTGTGCTTACTTCTGTGACAGCAGGTATAGAACTATATACAACTATGATCTGTGATACAGTAGATTTTTGAGTGGACTATAGCATTGTGATAGTAAAACTTCATTTCTTCCGGGTACAGATTTCCTCTTTTTGTGAATATTGTCATATTTCTAAACTAGGTCCTATATATCTGCACTGATGTATTTTTCAATATGACTACCATTTTCCCTTCCTCAACAGTGTTTTAATGCAGCAGTATTTGACCTGCCAAGGTTTTCATCTGTTAAATAAATAATTAAGTATAGATTCCAAAGATTTTTAAAAACTACATCTATAACTATGTACATACTATGTACATAAAAAGGTTGGAGCATCATGCCTGACTTTGAATTTTGCTTGGTTCTGTTTTTTGTTCCACCAGGAAAAGCCCCAGATAAAGAACACTAGAAGTCACTAAGGTACAGAGAGAGCATCCGTAGATGATAATCACAATATAGATATAACAAGAAGTTATACTGTTGAACTACAGAAAAGGAAAAAGCAAAGGGGCCCCATTCTGGTAATTTACTGCTTGAAACTCATTTCATTACCACGTGTAATTATGCATTTCGAAGACCTAAACCAGAATGTGACTGCTGAAGATGGAAACAGGGAAGGACAGGGGCGCCCGCCTCAGTAGGGCACCTCGAGACCTGGCAGAGAGGTCGTTTTGTCAGTGTCCTCTTACTCCCACTACCCTGAGGACTAACTGATTCATTTGCTCTCAATTCTGCCTTATTCTAGAGAATTTAAGATGGTTTAGGTATTCCTAGATGGTGTTCAATTAAAGACAAAAAGCACAGCCAGCAGAAGAGGGGAAAACATGAGATGAGGGTGTGACAAGAGAGAAAGTATGATAAATTGAGAAAGAAAGACGCAGAATGGAAGGGAGGGGGAACAAATAGTCAAAAGCTAATAGGCTGCATTATAGACTTTTATGGAGACCATGGAAATACAGCCTTTTTTCTGTGTGGGGGACAAACCTGCTATTTTATCTAAAAATGTAAAGATGAGTTTGAGGTTTGGTGACCATGCATTCTCCAGAGATGGTACATGGATGAAAACCTTGCCTGACCTCCCACTTTTAGGAGAGAAGGAGAACTCTGCCTTGGAAACCATCAGGGCTTTGGGTTATATCTCCAGATCCTATTCCATGGGTAAAAGTGAAAGCTTCTGATACAATACTCATCATTTATAACAATAACAAAGGAGATAACTTTTTACTGTTTGAAAATGGAACTAAATTAGGAATGGTTGCCATTTCTATAGCAACAATATTTGATGACTTGTTATTTAATGATACTGTCTGAATCAGTGGTTCCCTTTCTGGATTTCCCAGATCTTTAAGGATTCTTCACAGTAGATAAAGAATTCCTCACAGAGTTATTTCCTTCTTTCCAAAATGTCTAAGGAAAGCCATTCATTCACCCCTGGATAGAGGTACATCTGTTAACAAAAATGTCAATTTTCTTTAGTTCTGTAGTTATCAATAAGATGTGATAGTAGTAGTTATCTCATGGTCATCAGATGCTCAGGCTATCAGTTACATGCAGATCTAATAAAAAACAGAAAATCAAATAATCACTCTTTCACATGTCAAGTGTGTTTGGTAAACAGACTCTTTTGAACAGGAGGGTAAGAAAATAACAAAAGGAGTCCCAGGTGGTAAAGAGGCTGGGAGGTTATCATCACAAAGTCTGTACTGCCTAATTTCCCTCCTTTTCCCTTTCTTTCACCAAGACATTCTAGGACAGCAGCCATCCCCTTCCACAACACATCTAATAGGAGGCCAGAAGGGGTCAGTGGAGAGCAGGGCCAGGCACCCAGTCCTCCTACCCAGAGGGGCTGGGCTCCAGCTCAGCTCAGGTCTCTACCCAAAAGGAAGAAGCCAAGAAAACAGAATAAATTTTTGAGCTCATTTTTTTTTAACTCTGAAACAATCAGAGATGGCTTTAAGGCTGTTGAAGTGTTTACTTTAAAAAAGAAAAAGGTTTAAAGTGGAAAACAAGATTTTAATGTGTTTGTAAAATACAAGTTTTTACAGCAAAAGTTCCCTGAAAAGGACAGTGACAATAAAAATAATAATGCCTTGATATTGATAAACAATCCTATTTTCTCTAATAATCCATTATTTCTCAAAAAACATGAATTGTAGGAATACAATAATTCCTATTTAAGATACTCAGTATCTGGTTATTTCTGTTTATGGGGAAAAACAATATGTAGTGAAAAATAACTGATTAAGTATTACAAGGCATCCACCTTCTAAATGAATTCAAAACAAATAGGAAAGTAGAAAAATGAAACATGTTGTTTTAAATGTTTTAAGTATTTAAACATAAAATTTTCCTCTTTAGCTTTAGGGAAATAAAAACTCAATAGAAAGCAACTCCCCCCCCGCCCCGCCCCCCCGCCCCCCCTGCCCCCCCGCCCCCCCCCCACACCTCTTTCCATTTAGAGCTGGAATTAGAAGGAAAAAGGCTGGCTGTCGACTTTTACATAACAGTTCCTGTGTTTTCACTTGCTTCTCTTAGGAACTTCCCATGTGACTGAAGGCCCACCTATATGGTGTGGCACCTACAAATGAGCCTTAGGTAGTCCTTCACAGAGGTGCTACTTTCCCACCAAAATGAAGGTCACGGTCTGGGGCATATTTATTGAGTATACATTTTTAGTAGTGTGTCAGGCACAGAGAGAATGTAAACCACAAAACAGTGTGTGGTACTGGACTTTAGGGGCTTTATGAATCTAAGAGGGGAAGCAATAAAATTAGAAAATGCTAAGGAAAGACCTAATCTGGGTGGATATATTCAAGAGATTACAGAGAGGTCCAATTTACCTTGCCTACACCTCTAATTGTTCCTGAGGAAGATTAACTTTCCAGCCAAAGTGCTAAAGCAAAACTTGTATAAGGTACATTTGAAAATAACAAGTTGCCTATTAAGTATTGCAGCTGGGTCAAAAGAAAAACAGGTTTTGCAAAATTGAAGCCATAAATTGAATTAAACCCTAATAATTTAGTACTATTCCACTTCAATTCCCTGACAATTCTAATTTTCAGCTTGTTTTTGTTAAATTAAAATTGCTCTAGCCTATCTACAAGGAAAGATAAAAGTAAATTCCTACTTTTTTAAAGTTTTAAATTGAATGATATAAAATTAAATACAGAAATGCATTTTAAGGACAAAGTATCCTTCCACTGTTGCCAGAAAACAACTAACAAAGGGGAGTTAAGTAATTTCACTGCAGTGTTTTCTCACTCTCCTTTACTGAGAACACAGTCATTTGCATGGCATAATAAGCTGTAAATTATAAACATTTTTACATAGCCTGCTGCAAAGAAAAGTCTGCCAGCTTTCTACGATATTGGATAGTGTTCAAGGGATTAACTACAGCTTTGGAAATAAGGGGTGGAAACTTGTTTTGCGTTCTCAGTTTGTTGGTTCTCTTTTACACAGCCTCTAAAAATCCATTACATCATTATTTGCAATGAATATGTAAATAATTATAATAGAGTGATAGAAGCTTCCTATTACTGCAGGATGTAAATTACCAGCAAATCTTGTAGGTACATAATTATCCAGGTATTTCTTTGAAACAGTGTCTCCAATAAGTATGAGTATAATGGTTTTCAACATCAAAATCTGTAGCACTCAGCATTTCAGGACTAATGACATATGAAATATGCATTGTTCTTTGTCTATACAGGAAGCCCATTAGACAGAACATCTGCTTGCAGCATAAGTCTATTAAAAAAAAAGGTTGCTTTATCAAAGAAAATACACAAGTATCTGTATTCCTCAACAGATAAAGAATAAATTTCTGAAAGGAAATGTGCAGTAAAAGAGATGAGCCTAAAGACATAAAAGTTTTAAAAAATTGTATAGAGCGTGACCATAATCCATATTCAACCACAAAACAAAAAGACATTTTGTCTTAATAAACTAATAATAATCAATGGAGCACTTTTATGCCTGCCATGGTGCTAGGCTTTGGAGGCCAAAGAAAAATTCTGTCACTCGGTTTCTATCCACTGTACAATTCACCACCACCAAAAGCAAAGATTCGTGCTCAGGGCCGGGGATACCACACTGAGTGAGACAGTATGTGAGTATGCAGGGTGTCCTACCCCAGAGGCTGCCGCCAGTAACAGAGAGAGCACAGGTTCTGTGGTCAAAGGGGGTTTGAGTCCCAACCCTGCCATCTACCTATACTACAAACTTGACCCAGTTATTATATTTCTCTAAGCCTATTTCCCAAGAAAAGTGATTTTTTGTTAATCAATTGTAAAGATTAAAGGAGTTAATGTATAAAAAGCATGTAGAATAGTACCAGACATATAGAAAACTTGATACGTTAGCTATAGTAATAATGGCTATTTTTCTATATTTATTAAAGTTAGCTTTGCCAGTAGAAGGTGCTCAACAAATGCTTGTTGAATGAGTGAATTGGTCAATGAGTAAATAAACAAATCTGGGAGAGGGATAAGACAGGTTTGCAAATTATTACAAGATAGACAAGAAGGGCCCCAAGATACAAAATGTAATAAAAGGCTCCGTGGTAGCAGAGGTGCTAGTTTGGAAGATGACTAGAACACAGGCTCTGACCTCTAGAATATACTGCCCAGTGGGAAACCATATACACAAATCAGTCTTTATAAAACAATGTGTTACATATTCTAGAAATTCACAGAACATTCCCTCTAGGTTCTGGTTCTAACTGAGCCACAACTTTTCCTGGGGTACTCAAATCCCTGTATCTTTGTAAGGGGCTATTCTTAACCTCTTACACACCATAACCTAAGGAGCTGAGAGGTGGGACCAAGTGCTCTCATTGTTTCCTCACCATGCTGAGAAAACCGCTGTTCTCTGACGCCAGCTCTACTTCCTGCCATCACTCCTCTTCCCTGGTATGATGTATTCACTGAGGTCTCCGGCACCTTGCTCAGTTCTGTTGTTCTCCTGGTTGACTTCAATCACGTGAACTGTCCACCCTGTAGCTTGTTAATCTACTCAACTCAACCTCTACTGTATTCTGTCAACTCCACTCTCAGAACTGGAGTTCACCATTAAGAACTGTTCTGCCTGACATGTTCAGTTCAAATATCCTACTTTGTATCTATAATCTCCTAGCCTCTCAGCTCTCCCACAGCCTTACTACCTCATGATAGGAATCATCATGACCTCCAGTCCTTAATCATTACTTTCTCCCCAATTTTGGACCCCACAGCCCCACTTCCTTCCTGATGGAGCCCAAATAATTTTATTAGGTCAACCATTCCTTTGCATCTACCTTTCTCTTGGTGAGCAAAGAAAAACCATGATCATACTTTTACCCTCTTTACTAGTTACTCTGGGGCAGGCTAGAAAGTGCTTGTTGCTGAGCTAAGAAATTTGTATTTAATCCTGTAGGGAATGGAACACCACTGAAGAATTAAAAATATTTTCTTCCACTTAAAAACTTTAAAACTTGAGCAGAGGAGGAGGGAATAAGGAACATCTCAGTCATAGAAAAATGGTGATTCAAGATGCCAGCAACACCAGAGAGGAAGGATGCCAGGGCTGGAGATAACCAACCTGAGAATCTGCTCTTTGGTCTTTGTTACCACCGCTGCTGTCACCACCCAGCTGCACAGCCCAGGAGTGGGAAGAAAAGTCCAAGGGCACAGTGAGGAAGGAGTTCCTCAGGCACCTGTAGACGCCACCTGTAGACACCAGCTCTCTCCTAGCATCTTATGTGAGTGGTATTAGGGACTGTTTGTCTTTAGTTAAACAAAGGCTCACCAGTGAACACAGGCAATTATTAGCCCAAGAGTGAATATGATTGTAGTTCTAGAAGTTAAGTTCCACAAACAGAGCTCTAGAAATGGAATTTCATCAAATGTCAGAAGGCTGCTAGATGCATAAATTGTTTCCTTACCCTGTCACTTGAGGACACAGACTATTTCTTATTAATATCTGTGTTTCCTTCAATTCTCAGCCCTGTGCCTTCCAGAGAAGAGGTGGTTAATGTGCTATATTGGACCACACATTACTCAAACCTAGCTGGATATATGTGCTACTAGGTTCCCTGATTTGAAGCCCATTACTACCCCCATCTTACACAAGAGTAACCACACAGAGTGTTTAAGCAGCTTGTGTAAGGCCAACTAACTAATCAGTCATATATTTGAGACAAGAACCCAGATCTCTGGCCTTTAACCCTTGTCTCTATTACACCACACTGTGTTGCACTGGGGGTGCCTTGAGTTTGGGTTTAAAGGATCATCATTAAGTCATGAAGCTGTTAAGCAAACTTTGCCATTACACATTTTAAGTGGCTCTAAGTCTTCTGCATAGAACTAACATTTTACTGTGATGAATGTTAAGAACCAAATACTGTTTAAAATGCAGAATTAGGCAGTGGACGTTGTCTTTGTGGCTTCTTACTAATCAACAAATAGGCCTTCTTTTAGAAAAAGATTTTAATTTTTCACCACTAACAAAATAATACAGCTTTTTTGTTTGTTTGCTTGTTTTTGCTGTGAAGTAGTCAGGCAGGCTAATCTTATAGCAAGATGTTTATATATGAGAAAATCTCAGTTGAGAAAATTAGTAGCTGAGCTCACCTACTTTTTGTGATTAATTACACTGTTTTGCAAGAGGCTGATCTTATTTTGTTTTTCCAACAGCTCTGGTGAAGAAATGACTTGTGATGTACAGTATGTTAAACATAAAGAGCCTTCCTCTTTCTTGTTCAACATGTAATTGCTGCATTTGTGCATGCTGTGTAAGTTGAAAATAACAATGAAAAGTTAATGAAGAAAATAAGTACTGGTGGTAATGAATCAGTAATATTGTTAGATTTGTATCTGGAGTTTATTTTTATTGTAGTAAGTGGAATACAATCAATAGGAATATGTAATCAAACTGTAAATGCTTTCATCTCTTGAGATCTCTCTGAAAAGAAGCTAAGATATCTTTATCTACAGAAGCCTACTCTAAATTCAATTATTCAGCATAATCATTTTAAATAAGCATTCTCCATGTCCCAGGTTCCTGTAGTACAAAAGACACATTTCTTAAATAGGCTTTCATTGCTTTCTAAGTATGAAACAGAACTTTCTTTTAATTTTGAGATTTATTTTAATTATACAAAATAATATGAATAGATTCTCTGTATATAAAAAACTGAAATATTACAAATAAAGTTCCCTTTGACTATTCCCCTGTACCTACCCATTCCCAAATCTCCCTCCCCCCACCCCACCCTGTATCCTCCAACCACCGTTATTATCAGGTAGGTGAGATTTCTTCTACTATTTTCTAATGCATTTACACATGTCATCATCAAATAATGATAAGTTTCTTTTAATGCTTTATATTTAATATTAATTATTTTGCATTAATATAACTGAGCCCTAAATAAATCATACAATCAACATGTTCCAACTTAAGCCTCATTTTTTAAGGTGTTTTTTGGTTTGGTCAATCCCCAAAGGAAATGCAGTTTGTTAATTCTGTTTGGCACTTTTAAGTGCCAGACAAATTCTAATATGTGATGTGAGGACTGACAGTCACAGCCTATTGTTACTCTAATTAGAAGTCATCAGAAGCTAATGCGTACCACATTAAAATGATCAGTTATGAACTATAATATCTTCAACGAGACCAAGATCAATTCCCTAAATTTAAAATTTATTTAAAAAACCCCAAATTTGCTTAATTCATAGCTTCTTATGTTCTCCACTTCTTGTCTTATATTAACATTTCACATAGGCCACCAAGTATTCTACCACTTTTCTATAACAGCACACCAAGCCTCACCAATTTTCCCTTAGAGAAGAAAGTAATATTACGATCAATAAATTTGTTTTCAAGACTTAACTTACTATGTTTATAATGCTTTTTTTGTGATTAGTTATTGAAGTCCAACAATTACCTTAGCATTTTTATCATTAATTTAACCTTAATCAATGGAATAATATACTGAGTTGAAAAAGAATTAGCACATGAAATTGATGGTATCAATTTTAACATAGATGGTAAACCTAAGAAAGCTAATCTAAAGACATCATTTTGCTTCACTCCTGCTTTCTTTATGAAAAAAAAATATCTATAGTTTACCCATGTTCATAGGATATTTGATCTTGTGAAAGGTAAAAAGTTCAGATCAGCTGAGGGACTTGTAAGGCCCTCCTTCTAGTGACAGGACTAGGCTAACTACTTCCAATCAGCCACTCTGTTGTTGTTGTTTTAACCAGTTTTTAAGAAGTGTAAATTAGTAAAACATTCAGTGATGCAGCTGTTTCTTAGAGGCTAGATAAGACACTTGAAACACAGTTAAAAATAATTCAGAAAACACGAAAGAGGACATAAAATGAATACATCCCCCCACCAGCTTTAGCTGTCTCTCCCCAGAGGTGACCACTATAAATAGCTCTTTGTGGCTCCTTTAAAACATTTTAAAAACATCTGCAATGTTTTTGTTGTGTTATTTTTTGTTTTTCATGATAGTCCACTAATACTCTTCTTTCTTTAAATGCCACATTGATACTGCTTTACATAATAACTAAGTCAAAAAATTAAGACTGTTCCATGAAGAGTGCTTTGGAGTCTGATTCCAGCTCACATCCTGAATGGAGATAGCAAAGGGCATAATATGGTATAGGCAGGCACTGCAAGATATGGTCCATGTTAAACTACTCTAAAAGGCACATACCGTAAATGTGTGATTCAAATGTTAATTTTAGTCTAGAATACTTATGCTAACGGAAGATTCAGTCATGTAAAGATTTAAATGAATAGTATGTCCAAGGCAATGGCAAGATACAGAGATGTATAAAGCTGGCAAATACAGTCTAGCTGGATCCTAAGGAAGAAAAGACAATGTTTTTGGCAAACTTATGTCAATCTTTCCCACCAGAGTTAACAAGAAGTTTTGGGAAATTTCAGGCAATGAAGATAGGATGAAGATATGTGGTCTCTTTATAAGCACTAATTAGATGAGAAATAACTGAGTCAATTACTGCTAAAAAACTGAGAAAGATAAACCATTAGTAAAAAATTCACCTAATTTTTTAAACTTAATAATCATGTTATATTAGAGAAGTCTATAATTTGAAATGTTATGTTTTGTAACTGTAATGGTCTACTTTTTGTACACAGATGTATCCTATCATTAACAGAAAAGGAAATCATACACTTATTTTGTCAGAAGTGGCTAGGGATACTTTTACATTAAATTTAGTAATTTTTTGGACTGATGATCTTTGTAACCAATTTTTAAACTCAGAATTGGTGGAATAAATATAATGGTCATAGTCTTCTTGGCAAAAGGCTATGGTAGATGTTTATAGTAAATTTTTATAAATGTAGTTCTCTTACCTGTTTTTCAAAATGTAGTTATTACATTTTTACCTAAATTCTGCCTCTCTTGGTCATATGTTAAGTTCACTAGACACATCTACAAGTTGTATCTATCAGTTGTATCCTTAGGCCAAACAAAAGAGGTCACCTAACTCACTTTGGTCCCCTAGGTAATTTACTCAGGATCCATTATCTGACATCAAAGTCAAGTTTATGAAAAACACCAACAATGTAAAATCCCAGTAGTTTGGAGGTGAATTTAAAAAGCTCCCAAGTCAGTGCTTTCCCCAAATGTTAAATAATTCACTGTGGCAATACAGATGCAAACCTCCAGCAAAAGTTACACTTGAACAATTAAGAAAGCAGGAGCCAAACAAATGACTTCAGGGACAGAGAAATTAATGGTTTCTCATAGTACTATGCCAAATTACATTTTCACACTAACAAGTGTATAAAACACCCAAGCATCACCAATGACATTTTGTAAGTTTGATTACAGAAAATAGCCTGAAACCAGGATTATTCCCTAAATGTAATTATGGATTCTATACACTTGGCTATGAAACCCATTTATATTATTTGGAAAATTTTTATATTCATAATGCAACACCTACTCTTTTGCAAAGTTCTTTACAACTCCTCATGTTACCACGACCAACTACCAAATGTATATGTTCCTGTGACGGTTCAGAAGGTGATGCAGGTGTTAGTTAGAGGCTAGATAAGAAACTTGAAACACAAGGTCACATCACAGTGCACTGTAGGTATACCAGGTGTGTCAGGAAAAGGACCAGCCATTGTTAACATAAAGAACAGTTTGTGCATGACATCAATGTAACCTGGCAGCCAAGGAGAGTGGATTGGAATGCTCATGCATGAACAATGATGACTTCACTGTATGAGTCAGTGGGGACCATGGACACTATTGAGTGAGCATGTGTACTATGTGGCTGTGGCATTCAAAATGACTGAGTGAGGAGAGCAACAATGAATCTGCATCAAATTTTGCATCAAGCTTGAACATTCCTCTGCAGAAACTGTTTGGATGATGATGACTGGCAGCTTCATCACAACAATGTGCCCACTCATGCATCATGTCTAGTGCAGTTTCTTTGAGAAACATCAAATCACCCAGGTAATTCACTCCACTTACAGCCCAGATTCGGTCCTCTGAGACTTCTGGCTGTTTGCAAAACTTAAATCACCTTTGAAAGGGGAGAGATTTCAGACTATCTATGAGATTCAGGAAAATATGATGGGGCAGCTTATGGTAATTAGAACTGTGTGAGGTCCCAAGATGCCTACTTTGAGGGGAACTGAGGTGTCATTGTCCTATGCACCATGTTCTTGTGTCTTATATCTTCTTTGGTAAATGTCTCTATTTTTCATAGTAAATGGCTGGATACTTCTGGATAGACCTTGTATAGGTAAGAGCACCTACACAGTAGAAAGGGTACATACTTCAAAGCAAAACCAGAATTTAACTCCCAACTCTATCACTTTCTACTTAGAGGATTTCAGACAAGTCTTAATCTCAGTATTAGCTTCTTTTTCTGTAAAACAGGGATGATTCACTTACGTAATAAATATTTATTGAACGCTTTTTATGTGTCAAATAGTACTTTACATGGGTTAATTTAGAATTAGAGATAATAAAACTTGGCTGGTATTCATTACAGGTACATATGGTTACTCACTTGCAAGGGTAGACACTTGCCCAATAAAGCAAGGTCAAAATCAGCAGGCTGAAACCAAAGGAATTCCTAACAGGAGACAGAAATACATGGGATTCAAGGTAATGTGAAATCTGTTTGCTTTCCAGGGATTAACAGGCTATTGGTATTCATTATGGGTCCTTATGTGTTTTCTCCAGTTATTCCAAGTTCAGTCAGGAGCTTTCCACAAAGTTTATAAGGTACAGTTTGATCTCTAATTTGAACACTTTGGGGGAAGGATGTAAATGTATTAAAGATTTGCAAGTTGCTTTTAATTCAGGAGTTTTTCAAAGAAATACAAAAGGAGCCCTGGCTGGCATAGCTCAGTGGATTGAGCACGGGCTGTGAACCAAAGTATTGCAGGTTCGATTCCCAGTCAGGGTACATGCCTGGGTTGCAGACCATGACCCCCAGCAACCACACATTGATGTTTCTCTCTCTTTCTCTCTCCTTTCCCTCTCTAAAAATAAATAAATAAGATCTTTAAAAAAAAGAAATACAAAAGGAAGACCCTTTCTGGTATATTAACTTAATGGTTAGTCTAATCTGCACGTGAAATAAATTATCTATATTTGACTAGAAAATAAGAATAGAATCAAGAAAATAAATACATGAGATATGGGAAAAAACTATAGTTAGAGCCTCAACTTTTCTCAATTGCCAGTTATGCCACTTCGAAAGTCTCAAGATTTTGTATCTGTTTTCTCAGGAGTAAAATAAGTATCTTAACAACTCCTACCTACAGAATTATTGCAACGATCAAATGGGATAACTGTCATAAAAATGATCAGTAACCTACAAAGCACTAAAAACCATAAATTATTCCAGAGTGAGTAGGGACTAAAGATGATCCCAAGATATCTCTTTTGGTAAAGATACTTACATGGATGAGTGGTAAAAGGTCTGCAAAAATTATTCTGGATGGAGGAGTGGATCATTTGTAGCCACAACAGTAATAATTTGGCTTGCTTATCAATGAGGAAGGATCATTGGACTTCATAGCTAACAAGCAACAGTCATTTTTAAATATTATAGCAGAAAAAAAATGTATGGATAAACCACTAGCAATTAAAAAAATCTATGAGGTGGATTGAGTTTTAAATTAAACCAGTAAGATACAAAGGGGCACCTCACCAAAACGGAATTGATTTATAAAAAACTGTGTATTTATTCTTACATGTTTAAACTTCAGCCACCTTCAAAGTACCCTCCATTTGATGCAGTACACCTAATGAGACATTTTTTCCTCTGCTCAGAACAGTTTTTGAACTTGTCAATTTTGATGCCTTTTAGTGCTTCTCCCATTTTTGTTTCACCTCTTCCACATCAGCAAAACATTTCCCTTTGAGGGCTTTTTTCATCCAAGGAAACAAAAAACAGTTGCTCAGGGCCAGATCTGGATGAATAGCAAGGATGGGGCACAATGGTCATGCCACTTTTGGTCAAAAACTGCTGAACACTCAGTGCATTGTGGGCAGGTGAGCTCATAAATCACCCATTATGGGCAAATGCACTGGAAGAGTCTTAAAAAAAAATCCACTGAAGCCAAACACAACCTCTCACAACAAAGCCAGCGGGTGCACTGCTACAGAGGGGTTCCATGAACACTCACCTAGTGGTGGAAGCCTGTACTACAAGAGCCCATCCTCCAGAAGATAATTCATTTGGGGGGCGGGGAATCCCCCCTTGTATATCAGCCATAAGTCAAAGTTTCTAGAAATGCTTCTTGTCATGAAAAACTTTCCCTGTCACCGGGTTTTTTAGGGTAGTTTAAATTTCACGTGCTAAAGTTCACCTGCAGATTGTTACTTCTACAGAGGCTTTTAACCCAGTGTCAAGCACTCTACTAAGATTAAATAGAGTTACTGATGATATACTATTACTAAAAAATATACAGTAATTTTTTAAAAAACAAAATGAAATTTAAAGTGTTAGATGCAACAAATGTGACTAATACATGCTCATAAATTTATTTTTAATCTAAATGTGTGTGATGTAAAAATTTCTTATCTCAGTAACTTCAGTAAAAACTTCCCCATAAAAATAAGCAAAATAAAAGAAATGATATAGCACTGATGTAGATTATATCTGCTAAAATGGTGGTTGCGTCATTATTTTACAACTATGTATCAGTTTAAGTAGATTTAAAAATCAAAAATCCTGGGCTAAATGACAAAGAGATCTCTGCAGAGATATGATGGTACCCTGATGGGGCAGAGGGCAGTAATGAACAGAAACTTTTACACGCCCATGGCAGTAACGCAAGTGTTCACCACATAGATACGGGTAAATTTACCAGTTACGCATGGAGCAGCCAAGACAACCAGATTTGTTAACAATGAAACTCATGTTTTTTAACTTTACAAAGTATTTTAATCTATCTTTCATTTAGTGAATGATAAAGAACTAAACAGTGATTTCTACCACTACTGTTCAGTATAAGAAAATACAGTTTAGAGAGCAATGTCAAAAGACTAATTTCTTACCATGAATAGATCCCACTGACCATGTCATAATTCTGACATGGAGCGTTCACGCTGCTGGGCCCAGCTGCTTTAGAAATCAGGAGCACCACCAAGCCCCTCAACTGGAGGTTATTCCGGCTGTCTTGTACAAGCCCTCTGCCAACAAATAAAAAGGTTAAGATTAATGTACTCTCATAAGATCAGTCATATCATGTTAGCAAATTGCTACAAATATGCCCATACTTCCAAAATCAGACAATGGGACTTGTTGAAAAGAAATAGGATTGGGGGAAGGAAGAGAAATGGGATTGGGAGAATGAGAGGAAACGACAAGTTCTGAAAACAAGTGGAGAAACCCACAGCTGGCTGTAAAAGCCAAAATCTCAAACTGTGAGCTTGATGATCTGGCTTTCTCCTCTTTCTGGGTTTTTCCCACTGTCTATACACGGCCTCAAAATATTAACTGTTCGCTCTGATAACAAGAAGAATCCATAGTTTTAAACTGAAACTATGTGGTAGCTGTGGTAGTTGACAGCAATTGAGATAAATACTGACTACATGGCTTAGGTGAAGAGACATTATTTGGTGATGGTGGTTAACGGAAGTTATATAAAATGATTTCAGTTTTCACAGCTAGAGAAGCAGCTCAAAGAATGAAGGGATTAAACTTAATCTGAATGACTCAAAATGTGTATGAGAAGTAAAATGGAAATGAATATCATGAGTATCTTGCCATTTCCTATTACTTAGTCAAAGTATTATGATTCTAGACAACAATGAGGCTCTGACTCAGAATGTCATGTTTTTTTGCTATGAGGATTGAGCTTTTATAATTACTACTATAACTAAGGCCAGGAATACTTTCTTGGAACATGCTGTTATTTTTTTCTCATTGTTGTTGTTTTATCTTTAAGTACTGCAAATGGTGTCATATAAAAACTAAATGGCATCATTAGTCTGGGTAATATAATAAATTAATATTTAGAACAATGCACATGAGCAATAATCAAATAGATTAATTGCAGCATATATAAACAATACACAAATATAATTCTTTTTTTCCAGCTTAAATAAAATAACAGGTTTATTGTCTTATAGTTCTGGATGTCAGAGGGTCCACAAGAACAAAATCAAGGTGTCAGCAGGGCTATGTTTCTTTCTGGAGACTCTAGGGGAGAATTCATTTCCTTGGCTTTTCCATATTCCAGAGTCTGCCTGCATTCCTTGGCACATGGCCACATCACTCAGGCCTCGGCTTCCATTGTCACGTCAACTCTGACAATCCTATATCCCTCTTTTCGGACCATTGTGGTTACACTGGGCCCACCTGGATTATCTCCTTTCAAGGGTCAGCTGATTAGTAAGCAGCCTTAATTTCCCTTTGCCATGTAACCTACCTACCATATTCACAGGTTCCAGGAATTACGATATGGACATCTTGGGTGAGGAGCATTATTCTGCTGATCACTAGCAAAAACTGAAAAACTTGAGTTATTACTGTTCAATGTAACCCCAACTACCCACAGGTTGGCAAGGCCTGGGGAAACTAGGTTACACTTAGAAATTTTTACATTCATGAAAATAAATGAATGGCATATTAAACAAAGAAAATGTTGGTGACATGTTCCATGTGAAAAATTAGAAATTATGGTACCATGTCGTTATTTTCCATGGACCATCTCTTGTTCAATATAAACGTTAGAGAATGCTTTTCCTCCATAGTTTTAGTAAGAAATTTATCTACTGATTTTGCTGTGTTGCAGATGCGCCCAGTTAAAAGACAGCTTTCTGGGGGTTTTTTCTTGTTTTTTTGTGTGTCTGTGTTTTAGTCCTTCCTCCCAATCAAATACTTTCTGATTTTACAGTTGAATGTTCCTAATTGTTTCTATTCCCAAATTTATGAGATCATCTTTACCTGAAATGATCTCTCAGTGGAAAGGGCAGACTGGTAAACCTAGGGGAAACAATTATCCATAAAGAAAACTGGCTTTTGGGAAAACAAACAGGTAAGTTCATTCAACAAAAATTCTGTTCTTGCTGCCAGTCAGCTGGGGGGCAGCTGGAGGCACACAGGAAGTTCTGTTCCTTTTCCCTCCTTCCTAAAATAGCCCTAGATCCCCATGATGGGGACTGAAAACCAATTTTGTTATTAATTTACCTCCTGTACAGGTTTGGTCCCTCTTTATTTCTCGAGGTTTCTCTCTCCCCATACCTCCTCAGGTGCCTGCAAGGTCCAGGCCCTGGGAAGAGCCACCCCTTTGGGGAAATCCCAGCACTCTCACACCTGCTGGTTTTGGCAGCCTCTCCCTTGTTCGTCTGATAAGATCTTCTGAGCCCCAACTCAAAATGCCTACCGTTCTGTGCAAAGCACTGACCCCAACTTAAAGACTGGTGAGTCCAGGCCTCTGAATGCTTGGAGCAAGAGAAGAGGACTGGATTTAATAAGTAAGTTTTTAAAATCATCATAGATAGTCTTGATGCTCACACCCCACCAAGCCCTGAGATGGCTGGGCTGTGTGCATGGTCTCATTTTCTAACGTATGCTGTGATCTTGCAAGGACACTATGAGTCAAATCTTATCTCCACTTTTCAGCTTGGCAAAGTTGAGAGATTGGAAATGAGCCCTAAATGATAGAGCTGGTAAATGCCAATGTCAGGCCTCAGCACCAGTCAAAGGTCTGATGACCTTAAGCTCAAACCCATGACCTTAACCTCCTTATATACTGCCTGAGCACTGTAAGCAGAAGCTAAGGGTGTGGGCAGTCCACAGAGGTGCTCTGCTATAGTAGACCAAGCATGCTGTCATGAGAAAGCTTTGGCTGAAGTACCCCTGGGGCCACTTGCCTGCTGTGTCATCTTGGGCAGGTCATTTGGCCTCTCTGAGCCTCACTCAGTTTCCTCATGTCTATCCCATGCCCTTATTGTGAGGCTCAGGTGAATGAGCCCATGAATACCCAGATGATTTTTCTCAACTGAGCATCAGAGGGTTCTTATCAAGGGGCATCAGGAAAGGCTTCCGGGAAGAGGTAGCAAAACAGACACAAGGAACAGAAGTCTCTGTCCTGTGACCTTGGGGCAGATACCAGGCAGATAGGGAGAAGACACAAGAAGAGGCCCAGCTGTACAAGCACTGGCCTCCAGAAGTTTTCCCAGATGCTTCAAGAATGTAGGTGGGACAGTTCTTGGCTCAGTCACATCCCACTGCTCAGGGAACCAGCTGTGCTGGGGAGGGGAGAGGAGGGGAGGGGATGGAAGGGGTGAGATGGGGAGAAGAGGGAAGGGAGGTACAAAGGAGAAAAGAAAAGGTGGGGAGGGAGAGGGTGAAGAGGGGAGAGGAGAGGAGAGGGAGGGTAGGAAGGTGGAGAGAAGAGGCCTCTGGGGAGAAAGCTCCAGTCTTGCTAAAGTGTTAAATCAGTGCCAGAGGCGAGTGCTCACTCTAGAGAGGGGTTCACTGCGGACTCCCTTCCACTGAGCCACAGGAGGGCTCATCTGATGAACAGAACGCCCTGCTGAGCGTCTGAAAGGGGGTCCCAGCCCAGGCTGTGCTTAGTGTCTGAATCTTGGCATCTCGGCTTCCTCATTTGTAACAAAGGTCAATATATCTGCTCTACGACCCACTTCACTGTGGTAGGAGGAATAGGTGGGATAAAGAAAATCAAAGTTATTTGTAATATATAAAGTATCAACACAAAAAAACAATAATTGTGGTCTCCTGTGGGTTGGGGAACTGGGTGGCAAGGGGACTTTGCACTATGTCCCCTTTATATGTTTTTATATTTTGAAGATTTTACTCCTTTACTTTTAGAGAGAGGAGACAGGAGGGAAAAAGGGAGGGAGAGAAACACTGATGTGTGGTTGCCTGTTGTGCGTCCCCAACTGAGGACCAGGCCCATAACTTAGGCACGTACCCCGACTGGGAATTGAACCAGAGGACCTTTGGGTTCGCAGACTGGTGTTCAATCCACTGAGTCACCACAAATATAATTCTTGATTGTGGTAAAAAGACATTCAAAATTTGTATTATAATACTTCATTTATTATTAAGACTTTCATGGTGAATTTAGAACAAAGAATCAACTGAAATTAATTATGTTAACTAATCCAAAATTAATGAGTTAGTCCACTATTTAAGAAAATTCTTTGTTCCTCATGCCTCCAAGCAGGATTTTCAAAAAGGGCCCCTTCTTGCCCTTTCATTAGTTTCAAAATAAGAGAAAGCTTCAACTATCAACAAATGAATCTAAAAAAACAAACTAAGGAAACAACCACAAGAGAAACAGAATTAAGGATATGGAGATCACTTGGAGGGCTATCAGCTGGGAGGGAGAAGAGGTAGAATGCGGGAAAAAGTACAGGGATTAAGAAGCATAATTGATAGGTATAAAGTAGACAGGGGGATGTTAAGAACAATATAGGAAATGGAGAAGCCAAGGAACTTGAATGCACAACCCATGGACATGAACTAAGGAGTGGAGGAGTAGTGAACTAAGTGCTGGAGAGAATGGGGGTGCCAGGCAGTGGAGGGCAAGGCGGGAAAATTAGGACAACTGTAATACCATAATCAATAAAATATATTTAAAAAAGAGAGAGAGCTTCAGGCTCTCTGCAAAGTGTAAGTTACAGCTGTTTCTTGACATATTTTCTCCTCAATCTAGTCAGTGATCTTCTACAAATTAGAAGGGTTAATGATTTTCAAAAATAAGTTCTAATTTCCTAGGACAGGAAGTTAAACTAAGGTAATTAAGCTATATCACAGTAGAAACAAGCATCAGGGATGTCCAAAGCTCTTTATTATCATGCAACAATCTGCTTAAATCTTACAGACCTTAACCAGAGAGAGGCTAGAAAGCATCCTATTTTAGAAAAAGAAAATGTAAAATGGGCGCTCTTTGTAAATTTTTTGCTTTAAACTACAAATTTCAACTAGTTCTACTTATCCTTATTTATATGTCACCTAAGGTGACTCTTTATTTTTCCATTTCTGTATAACAATATTAAAGAGAGAGTCTAAATTGGCTCCTATTTCTAGAAGGAAAAAAGGAGGGTGAGGATGTGAGTGCAAGCTTGTGTGTGCGTGCGCACATTTCAGGGGTTAAGCCTGGTTAGGATAAAGGATATGATGACACAGTAGGAACCCTAAGAGGCTAACCTTGAGGTAAGTCTGACCACGTCAGGCTGATAGAACAGCCTGGTAACAGTTCTGACGACACCTTCTTCAGACTTCTCAGAGATAAGACCTTTCACAGGACATACACACACACACACACACACACACACACACACACACACACATAGCAGCAGCAGCAGTAGCAGCAGCAGCAATAACAAACACATATAGTATTTTATATACGCGAGGAACTGCTCTAACCATTTATGTATATTAACTACTATTCATTCACAACAACTCCAGAAGGAGGTAGCATGGTTATCCTGATTTTACAGAGGAGAAGAATGAGGGAGACAGAGATCAAGCAACTTGCCTAGGTACCACAGCTAAGTAGGCATGAGAGCCTTGATAGAGCCAGGATTTGAACCCAGGCCAACTGGCTCTCGAGTCTGTCGTGGCTCTCCATCTGCTTCGTCTCACGAAGAAAACTATTTGCTAAGCCAAATTAGAACAGTACTCCTTTATAAACAGGTTTGAAAAATCCTTCCATTCAGTAGTTGTGTGACTCACATTGTCACCTTTTCTATAAAATGAGATTAATAATGTCTACTTTCCACAGTCATTATATGGAAGAGACAGCACGAGTAAAGTACACAGCACTGGGGAAGCACATGGTAGGTGATCGAATGATCAGAAAAGCACATTTGCTTTCTTACTATTTTTTTGCCATCTATTTTTTCTCAACTCCTATTTCTCTTTCTTCTACTGTTTCTCCTTCTATCTCTCAAAGTCCTCCCCACTTTACTAGCATATATAATCTCCTATAAATATTGTTTCCTTTTCTACCTCCCAAAATAACAGAAGTAAAGAAATTCTCCCTGGCTCCCACCCCAAACATCACATATCATTAAAACACTTGCCACGTTCCGAATGCATTATTGAAAAGGTCAGGAAAAGCAACCATAGTGGACTAGTTAGCAGAAATCAAGAGAGCACTCAGAAAAACATACCATCTAACCAGTAATTTGCACATAAGAGAGGAGTTAACAATCTGGAGAATAGATTAACAGCTTGAGTAAATTATATAATTGTTTCCAAAACACCTCTTCTTTAAATTCACTTCATTAAATCCTTAAAAAAACACAACCATAAGAGAATAAGAAAATTTGCTTCTGAGCATTAAAAAGCCCCAGGGCTCTAAATCTACAGAAACACCATGTTTCACATAGTCCAGGTCACACTTCACCTGGGACACTTGGTTTATATTCAGTGCCTCTCTTAAGAAGGGACACCGACAAGTTAGAGCATGTGCAGAAGATGGTGAAGTCATGCATGTCTGAAAAAAACAAACAATGGATGCTAGCTAGGAGAATGGTAATGTTGGTGTTCTCAGATTTATCCAGTGAAAAGTGTAGTTGATGCTCATTATGTGTCAGGCACAATGTTAAAGAGACAGGGTAACACGATGAACACTGGTAAGCTGTAGCCTTCCTTTGTGTGGATAATACAGTCTGGATTAAAAATTGTAATAAAATGTGCTTGAACAAGGGCTGTGAGAGTGCAGAGAAGGGGCAACTAACAAAACTGGGGGGAAGGAGAGCCCAGAGACCTCCCTGAGACCTAAAGGGTAAGGAGGAAGTAGCCATCGGACCTGAAGCGAGGAGGGGAAGTGAAGAATGGGTGTTTTGAAGAAGAAACAATGTGTGTGAAGGTTTAGAGAAGAAAGAGGACACAGCTATTTCCAGAACCAATACATCAGGAGCACAGTAAAAAGGAGAGGAAAGATTAGTTAGGAATAGCCCCTTCCAATAGTCCAGGTGAGAGATAATGAGGCCCTAAATTAGCCAGGGGCAGCAGGGGTGGAAAGGAAAAGTTGAATGATGGCATCAGAATGGAGGTGGAATAGGACAGTGTGTTCAACTGACCGCATGTGGGAGACAATGGTAGGGATCAATTGCTAAAGGAAACATAAGGGCTGAATTTCAGATTCAAACGTGTTTCAAACATGTGACAATGCTAGCATTAGCAGAGACTGGAAAAAAGGGGAGTTAATGGGGAATTAATGAGTTAGTTTTGGACATGTTAACTCTGAATGCAAGAAGGACTTCCAGATGGAGTTGCCCAGCAGGCAGCTGGAAATGCTGTGGGTATAGATTTGGGAAGCATCTTCCAGAGGTGATGGCTGAAGCAGCAGGAATTGATAGATGAGTTTTGGGGGAGAGAAAAAAAGAGAAAAGAAGGGAAGGGCAGGGAAGAGAAGAGAAAAGGAATCTTAAGAAATCCTGTACTTAGGGGACCGAGGAAGGATGAGTAACCAACAGAAGGAACACAGTAAGTCCTCAAGCAAATCAACGGGTCCCCACAGACACCCAGAAAGAAGTGGGGACGTACATGCGCACTGCGGCCAGGGCTGTCACAGTGCAGCGTACAGAAACAGTGCCAGTTGTTGCCCCTTCTGTGCACTTTTATGGCCCTTATTATAAATCTCTAGTTTGGCACTTAAAACAATAATAAAATGGTAACAATGACACAGACAACAATTACAACCTACTATAATGCCAGGCATGTGCTGCTTTACATGCGTTTGCTCTAATTTTCACAAAAACCATACACAGTAACTGGTAATATTCTTTATAGATGAGGAAAATTAGTGAGAAAGCTTAGAAAAGTGAAATAATTACTAGTCACACTAGCTGATTAGTAATGGAAGTGTCAAGATTTAGACATAATTTGGACTCCAAAGCCCAGGCTTGCTATGCTTTCGGCTTTGCTGTTTACGTATTTGTTCACAGGTACTCCCTCCTAAGCCTGTGAGAACCTCAAGGGCCCTCCTCAGGCTTAGTCATCTTTGGATGCCCTGCACCCAGCAGAGTTAACTGACACAGAACGGGTCTCCCAAAACATGCAAATGAGAGAATAAACAGCTTCAAGAAGTAGAGCAGCAGACTCTCCATGTTGTATATCTCATGGCCTGTCATACACTATTCCCAACTTTCCTCATTTTACTCCTGTTATCCATGGGCTACACCCAACCACTCAGTTTGAAGTTTTGAGTCCTTCTTCCCTAAATCATAGCAGCTTCTTTAAAAGCAACAGCCAGACAGGAGAAAAGCCCCAATACATTCTAAAAAGCATGCTGAGATTTATTTTAAAGCTTATCAAAAAGTTACTGTATATGAGAATTATGCTAGATTAAAGGACCTATTCCTTAAGCTTTAAATAGATCACAGTACATCAGAGTGCTTATGTGTTTTGTTTTTTTCATTTAGGGCAATGGACTGAATTGGCAGCTGCATCAGTGCCCATGAGGGAGAGCTGCCCTGATTAGGACAGAAAATCAGGGTGGTTCCAGATGGGGAGTTGAGGTAGGATGGCAGAAATGGGGCATGAGGGAAAACTTTGGAGATTTATGCTTAAGCACTCTAACTTATGCCAGTGATGCAAACCGCCATCTTTTGGTAAATTTGACTCAAATATTAAGGAAACAATTTACTGCCTTCAAGGGATCATGGCCTCTGAGTCAGCTCAAAGCACCTCAAAGTAAAACTGAATGGGAAAGAATCAGCACTGGCCAGACACCCATGAGGGAAAGAACTCCCTTCAATGCTAACTCCTGCACAGGTGTGGGGTTTGTTTTTACTACTTTATTACCGCTCTTTCATATATCCAATTCCAACAAATCAGTCCAGAAAAAGTAAGCATAAAAGATGGATGTCAAATCTAACATTTGTGAGGTGGGTTGACTGGTAAGATTCCTAATAATGCTTGTGTGATTATAATCCCCAGTTTAAAAAAATTAAATTTAAATACAGATAACTGAAACAAAAGATTTGACAACAATTTGAAGTTTTTGCTAAAGAACTATAGGACTATTCTGATCTTTTCTTTTTTGTAACACTGAATGTAACATGCTAAATTGATTGTGTGACCCACTAGTGAGTTGCAAACTGCAGTTTTTTAAAAAATACCATTTTAAGTCATGTGATAAATTAAGTCAAAAGGATTGGAAGTATAATGTCAAATTAATTACGTAGGAATAGAATTATCCCTATTTAAAAACAGAAAATCTGTCCACACACTAGAATAAATTTAGTGTTGGCATAAAGCATTCAGTTTTTTTAATGACATGAGAAAATATTTAGAATGTTAAATGAAACAAGACAGAATAAAAAATTGCATACATGATGTGATCTCAATTATGTTCAATATACGAATATAAACAAGGCCAAGGACAAAAGCTAGTAAAAACATTGAAAATCATTAATATTTTAAATCTGGGCATCATTATATAGGTGTTCAACATACAAAGTGTCCTTGTATTTTTCTGTGTTTAAAATATTTTGTTTAAAAAAAATAAAAAGAAACAAGACAGGAAGAAAATATACCCAAATGGTAACCAGTGTTAATCCGTGGGTTTTTAGATGAAGGGTGACTTATTTTCTCAATTGTATCAGAGCAGAGATCTCTTTGTAAGTCTGGAGGAAAAAATATACTTAAAAAGTAACAGAATTTTAAGAAGGCAAACGACTTACTAAATTACATTTGTGTTTCTCATTGAAAGAAAAAAAATTTAGCCCATATTTAATGAACCCGAGTGCTGGGTTGGGTACCTTTTGAGTTCTCATATTTCACCTTTAATTCTCTAAGATTTAGACACAAGGCAAAAGGTTAAGTGTTATCAAAGAAGTGTTAAAAAACATATATATAATTAACAATTCAAAGACAGTGATATTACTCAGTTGTAAAAGAAAAAAATTAACACTCATAGAAATTGTTTTTTTAAAGCACTATAATTTGAGGGAGACTAAAAATAGTCTGCATGTCACAGATTTTTATATAAAATTAGCAGAAGAACTGGAGGTTAATTTCTATTGACAAAATGACCCAAATTATATTATTCCTGCCATATCTATCCTGAGACTAAACTGCCCTGGACTTGAAACAACTTTAGGGCCTGAGGTGACCAGCTGCTGGAATCTGGGAGCTATAGCAGCCACTGAAATGGCTCGAGGGCCACATGTACATCCCCCACGAATTAAATCCCCGAGGGACAGCTGGGCCAAGGAACTGCCTCACCAAAGCCCTCCCTAAGCTGCAATTAGGTTTGATGGGCATGTGGCAAAAGACTGGCGCTGGAAAAAAGGAAGTAAGAGAAGAGAAAATAGAATGGGGTTAGGGCAGAGGGGTTGCTGAACAGGGGGAAATCAAGCAGGAGCTTTTCAGAAATGGTTATTGTCAAACACCAGTAGTTTAATAAAATGATTGAAATGAAAAAGAAGTACAAAATAATGCCATAATCGAGCAAGTTTGCAGCAAGATGTAGGCTGGCCATCTTAGAATTAAACGTACTATCAGAAAACCGAAAACAACCCACAAAGATTTCCCTGCTCAAATGGTAACTAAAGATTTATTTTAAAATACTAATGTAGTAAAATAGGGCCATTTAAAAAAATAGTATTTTGGTCATACTGAAAAAATCTGTTAAAATGATCTCATAGAGTAATTTTTTACATACAGACCCCCTTTGTTCACATTTTAAAAAATCAATTTCGTGTTGAAGCAAAGGGGCAGAAAAATTGAGTGCTGGAATACAGGCATCATTACACTCCACAGACACACGAAACTCACACCACCACTCAAGCAGTGACACTGGCTAAGAGCTACAGCGCTGTGAATTACACCTCCCACTACCACAGTCCGTCTGTGCGGAAATAAATCAACCAGACGTGCATGAGAGCTCCCTAATGTGCAGGGCTTTTCTCAACTTGCGGTTCCGATTCCAAAAGACAGTCACTCAAATGCAAGAGAACTGCTCTCAGATTAATCTTCTATAATTTTCTATGGTTTTATTCAGTTAGCATAAAAGCATGTTTTTATCAAAAAGAATCTCTCAACGTAAGTAATAAATATTTATTTAGTACTTCACATATCAGTCCTATTAGCTAATGAAGGTGGTTCAACTGTACAAAAGTTAAAAAGAGTATTTGCATCAGAAAAAGTTGGAAAGACAGTTTGGCTTTTACATAACATTACCAACAGGCTAAACTCAAATGTACAAGATACAATAGCAGATGGGAGAAGGCAGTGAAAACAAGCAAGCTAAGGAAAAAACAATGAAACACTTTACAGAGAACTAATACCTCAAGGGCAGATTGGGGTGAGGTTAGTGGAGGAGCAAAGTGAAATACGACATGGATTTTAGCAGGAGAATTTAGTTTTAAAAAAAATGAATAGAAAAACAATTAAAACCTGAAGCTATATTATTGCAACAGATGGTTCAGAAATCCAGGGCAAATTTTTTAAGAAAACATCATTTATTTTTCCAAAATCAATACTGAAATCAAGGTACAGGAGACCAAAGCACAGGAGAATCAGAAGTGATGGGCGGGAGCAGGACACAAACTGCTTGTATTCATCTTCCACAGAAAGATTTTCCACCAGAGAAAAGATCCCATCATTGGCTGCCTCAGTTCGAACTTATTAGCTCTCATAATCACAAACATTGCCTCCCAAATGACACTGAGACCTTATAGATATTTAAAGAAGCCACCAACAGAGGTAGTAAAGGGAAAGGATTTCTATAAGAGTGGCATCTCTCAAATTATGTATGTCAACAAAAAATAATCTTTTTTTGAAATTTAATTTACCTGGTATTATTAATAGGATGGTACCAATTGAAGGAAGAGAGAGATACTTGCAATAAATTACATACAGGTTATTCTAGTCAATTTAATCCTCAGAGAACAACAGCACTTCTTCACTCTAGCAGGTCAAAAAGGTCTGGGAAGAAATCCTCATTTACCAGTTGCCAGCATGCTACCTGGAGGCAGACTGTCTCATCTACCCTGGTATATCCCCAGGCCTTCACTGGTGCCAGCTCATCTAACCTGACAATCATCCCATGTGGTGGTAGTTTTTTTCTTTTCTTTTCTTTTTTTGTAGAGAGAGGAGAAGGGAGGGAGACAGGGAGAAAGGGAGGAAGAAAAGCATGGATGAGAGAGAAACATTGATTGGCTGCCTCTGGTACATGCTCTGATGGGGGGTGGGGGCACGTGAACCAGCAGCCTAGGTATGTGCTCTGACCTGAAATCGAACCTGAGACCTTTTGGTTTATAGGATGATGCTCCAACCAAGTAAGCCACACTGGCCAAGGGCAGTTTTTCTCATTTTATTGATGCAAATACTGAGGCTCACAGGGACAGTTTATTTTCTCCATATCAATGATTATCACTTATATACTACATATTTGCATTCATTTGTTTTAGTTATTATTTCTCTTCCTGGACTAGAATGCAACCATGTTACAGCATATTTACTTGTCCACAGTTGTATCTCCAAGGGCTTAGAATAGTGCCTGGCACATACAGATATTCAATGAGTATCTGTTGAATGAATTAATAAGTTAACCTATCCAAAACTATAGAGCCAACAAGTGAAAGACCTGAGGTTCAGTTCAGATGTCTGTCTGCAAAGCCCATATTCACCCAACGTGAAGAGATAATGATCACAGCAGAACTGAAACAGAGTAAAAAGGAATGAAGGCTTAGAATTAGGGCTCACAAAGTACCTTTTAGGTAAGAAGTGTGAAAAAATGTCTAAAGTTCATTTCTCCTAAGCACCTCAAAACCTCTCTTGATTATAGGTCTGCATATTGAGAACTGGACAAGCAGTTGAGTGCGGCCTTCTCCTTATGGGCAAGTTCAACAACCCTCCCAGGCAGCACAGAGCCTAGGATTTGCGGTCCATTAAACACAGAGCCATGGGAAGTCTTGAATAGCCCATTCACATGGAGGCTGAGAAAAGTCTGCACTGCAGTGAAAGTGCTGTCCAGGTTAAAAACCACAACTGAAAAACAACAACAAAAACCTTCAGACTGCAGGAGCAGCCAGGGTCTGCGTGACAGCCAGGGAGTCTTGCAGTGAAATGAGCATCTTCATAGGTCCAGCTTGTGGCCTATGGCCCTGTGCCCTTATGGTGGTCTGTGACAGTCAATCCTCTAAAATAGTCCACAAAATTATAACTTTTACAGAAGGAGAAGATCACATTTTTCTGTATTCTTTACTGAAAACCTTGGGTCCCTTCCTTGAAAATGGGCAGAATGTGAGTTTCTTCATGAAAATAGCTGATTAAAGAGCTACTCAGTTAAAAGAATATATATTCTATGTGTTTATTTCTAGGAATATATTAAAATAAGACAGGAAGTTTGTTTGGAGACTTTTTGTCCCCACCCTAATAGTTGTGTTTGAGCCTAATTCATGCTAAAATAATTCACTTTTAAAGGTGAAAGAAAGTAAAGGAAAGCACTACAGCTACAACGTGCCGGGACACGTCAGAGACACTGTGGTCATCGTTAGGCTTTGCTCCACCAGGGCGCCACTTCTCCCCCACAGCTTTCCTGCCAGAAAGCTGCAGTGCATGGGCTGCAAATGACAGCCTTCGTTTCACTAGAAATGAGAAAAAAGTAATGACATAAGTCGCCGATTCTCCTCTCTCCCCAAATAAAGCAGTGGAGCTGACGAACATCTACCTGCCTGTCCTTCTGACTGACATGTTAGGGGCAAGAGGATGGGATATGGGAAGAAGGGAGGGAGCAAGCTATTCTTGTTACCACACATACTATGGAGGGTACGCATTTTACATGCACTCAATAACTATGAAGCAGGTCCTACAGTTATGTCCATTTTACAGGTGAGAAAGCTGAGGCTTAGAAATGGGCCAGTTTCTTGCCCAAGGTCAAAAGCAGGTGTAGACAAGTCAGAATTCAAAACTGAGACTGTATGACTCTAAAGCCGCTACCTTAATAACTGGCTTTTAAGTCAAAGTCCTTTGGTTCCCAGGGACCAGTAATGTTGAGGCAAGGTTATGACATCAAATGGAAAGGTGGATGGAGTTTGGGAGCAAAACAAGCAAGCTAGGTTTTGTTTCTTCTAGGTACAAGGTTGAAAAGCCTTTAAACAGTCCCTGGAATATCAAGTTAAAATAAATAGCTACTATCAGTAGTTTTTAAATTCTATAACTACGCAAATAAAAAAATTAATGTTTATTTCAATGTGCTGACCTGCCACACAATGCTTACTTTGTATTTCTAAACTGAAATGTTCCCATCAGCACAAAAGTCACTTTATCAGAACAAACAAACAAACAAACAATAAATAGTCCTAGATTCCAAGCACTACTCATTAACAGACTAAGGGCCTGATCTTGGGGACATTATCATAAAAAGATGAAAGTAATAAACCCCAATGACAACTAGTATCTATTGCACGCACTACTCTTAGCACTTTATATGTATTTATTCACATAACCTCATCCATGATTGTAAGGTAATATTTTTTTATCCTAATCTTACAGATAGGGGAAGTTAAGTCACAAAGAAGTTAAGTGATAAGTAAGAGACAGGACCATAAGTAAGTAAGTGGTAGGGCCATGATTCTAACCCAGGCCTTAGGACTCAAGAGCATATTACTCAAGAGCTAAAAAGTGCTCCATAACACATAAGCACTGATAATCCTCACTGTATACTCTGGTCCCCATTCAATTTGGTCTCAAATGTGATATAAATAATATGCCAGCTACTGCTTACATAAAATTTATTAAAAACTATATTAAAGTGCACAATTTATCTATGTCTAAAAGGTCTAATAGTTTCATTCTTTCCAAAAAAGCTATTATTCTCTATGACAGCATTCTTCCGAAATGTTCTCTAGTTAATTATAGTGAGATCTGGTAATTTCCTATGAAACAGCATTAACAGAGCCATGTATACATTTCTGAAAAAATATTTGGAATGCTAAAAAATATTTTCATTATTGTATGAGATTTTAGGGGAAAGGGCTCATAAGCTAAGACTTTTGGTAAAGGAGCCCATGAACCACAGGAACCTGACAAACTTCATGAGTCCTGAGGCCTGCTGGGTCGCACTTCACTATGTCACAATTTTAAAAAGCTGATAATAAATGTATTTTGTATTAAAGCAAACCTTCATTTAAAAAAAAGCAGCAAAACAGTCATGTTTTTCAAAAGATCAGAAAGTTAACCAACACTACTAAGTTAGTATTGCTATTATGCATTTACCTTAAAAAGATTCTTTAACTTTGTAAGAATGGGCCATGGCTGATGATCTTCTAATTATTTCAGTATCATAGGCAGGATTCACACAAACTGAACTATACTAAATAATCCTATACAAGTCAATAATAGAAAAAACAAACAAATAGAAAACCCTTTGCTTGGCACTTATAGTTGAATACATGGAAATAATGGTTCCCTACCATTTTTAACATATGAAATTCAGTAGAAGATTCTACAATCTTATTATTAAAAACTGTCTTTTATGAATGTGTAACTTTAGTGCAATGAACATCAAACATCCCAGTTGTTTCATTATGCTGCAGAACAGTTTTCAAAATCCTAGATAAAGAGGGCTATCATAATAGATGGGTTCTGCTGAAGTTATTAAATCAACAGCTGAACAAAACTGGAAAAGAGTTAGTATTAGAAATGATGGGGGAAAGGGGGAGACAACATGGGAAGAGGAGGCAGTTTACAAACTACTTCTACAATATAAAAATTAAACAGCTGTTTCATCTACTGGGGGTGACTGTGATCCCCCAGAAGGCTTTGGCGATGTCTAGGGATATTGCTGGTTGTCACTATTTGGGGCAATGCTATAGGCATTTAGAGAGTAGAGGCCAGGGTTGCTGCTGAACATCCTAAAATGTATGTGATGGTCGCCCACCTGTCAGTAGTACCAAGGCTGAGAAACCCTTATATAGAGACTGTACAGTTGCCCTTACAACATTTACCGCATAGAATTATCATGAGCCTAAGTATAAACACTTAGCATGTAACAAAGCTATGTACACAGTACCAGGGCATATACTATGAGCTCAATGTGCATTAGTTATTACTATGATCAGTATTACCACTGTTATCTACAGTCAATGATTCTGGCTTGAGTGAAAGCTGGAACGGATGCAATCCTGCTTTACTTGCCCCAGTGTAAAAATATTAATAACCTTTAAGACTTTCAAAAAATTACTCTTGAAGAATATAGCAAAAAGCTTCTTGATTGTCTATGTAGACACCAGGTTTGTATAAAGAAAGCATGTGGATGTACACTACCATTTGAGATTAAGAAGAAGTTCTAGATTTTTATTTACAGAAGAACAACAGTAAAACAGATAGGGGGTAAGGCAAAAGTAGGTTTACAGTTGTTCATATTGAAAATTATACAATAATTAATAAATAATAATACAAGAATAAACTGTTTCATGTACTCAACTGTAAACCTATTTTTGCTCTACCCTGTATTTTACTTCTTTCTTCCCTAGGCAGGATTCCCAGAAATATTAATTTATTTTACTTATTTTTCACAGAGTATTTTTTAGTAGCCATAATTTTTAAAGTCAGAATCATTCTGCTTACAGCCAAGTATTTCCCTGCTTTATTTTCCTCATATTAGCTAGTATGACAGCAATAACTAAACATGGTTAGGCACTATAACTACACTTTTAACTGACTTTCCTCCCCAGATATCATGTTCTTATATTTGTCACCTCTTCAGATTCCTTTTTATTCTTATACCAATAAAAAGTTTTTGTAAAGACACAAAGCCTTTAGTTACAAAAAGAGAGGTGGCACCTCTCAATAGGATTGTGTTAACATTTTGTCACCCATTCTTGAAGATGCCAAAGATTCTCTAATTAAGAGCCCCTCAACTGAATTTGTAAAATCCTGAGGCAAAATATCAGACTAGATTTAATAAATGAATTTTACAGAGAAATGACTTTAAGAAAATCACTGGAAATTTGTAAATGTATTTTTCTATTCTTTTACTCAGGAAAAAGGCTTATGACTTTAAAAGGTTGGAGAATTTAAGCAAACATTCAGTGGTTTTGGAACTGTAGTTTCCATGGCAACCAACATGGTCTTCTTTATATAGCATTATAAACAGATGGTAAAGAGTGGTCATGTTTGTTTCTTTGCCAGTATATCAATAAAACTGCTGTAACAGTGTATCAAATACACTTGAACTATTTAATAAATTTATATACTAACCACAAAATCTAGTAATTTAGACAGACAAATATAATTAACTAGTATCTGGGTGCTTTTTTTCTTTTTAATAAACATGAAGATCTTGAACAGTTAAGTCACTATACTCCATAGCGTCAACAGTCTCCCTTGGCAGGACTTTGTACAAATGTTTTCTCAGCACTTGCCACACAGGGCATATCACCACAAATAGGAATCTGACAAGGAGAATATAATTGATTAAAATAATAACAGTGGAACCCTATCTGTATACATAGTCCTTGTCCATCTTTTCTTAAAGAACAAATGAAAAATTAAGAAGCATGAAGTGTTTCTTTACAATAAACAATAGGTTGTAAACAAATGGCAAAATTGTTGATTAAAAGTCAGACTCCATTCCATGTACATAGTAGTGGCTTTCAGAAATACAGGTGCTCCAAATTCCACTGGTTTAACTGTGGTAACTTGCTAGGTACTATTTGCTAAAAAACTAAATTAAGCCAAGAAACTATAAATGTGATTAGTCTGGCAGCAGAAGTTTGAACAACCAGTTCTTGCATGTATGACCAACACATCTGAGGCAGAACCCAGCATCTGGAAGGCAGCCGCTCAGAGGAAGGGCCTGTCTATGGGCCTTTGACTCTGCAGGGGCACTGGCAGCCCTTCTCAGCAGGCCTGTCTTAGAGGCCTTGACATATTTTCCAAGCTAGGGGAGGAATGCTTACCTTAAAAAAGAAAAAAAAACTTGGGACAACATTTACTATTTTTAATTATATAAATGGCCATTTTGATTTACTTATAAAACCACATTCAGTACATGTTTCCTGTTCTGCATTCTCCCTCTCATGCATCTATCCCTAAATTTGCTGATATTTTATCTTTTATAATTTCTTTCTATGCTTCTCATATCAAAGTACGTTCACTAGAAGTGAGATGCTTCATTGTGCAAAACAATTCATGATGAGAATATAGAAAAGGGGTATACATACTTATGAAAGGAGTGAATTGAATCATGTAAAGTATATCATAGTTTAATTTTTTTAAATTTCAGTTGAAACATTTTAAGACTGGCAGAGACTATGTCCTAGATTTATATTTGACTCAAAATTCGGGAAAAAATTTTTAAAATTATGTACCTTGGATGAGCTACAGTGAAGTCCACAGTCTACCAAAAACGGTTGCCATAATACAATCTTTGGAAATCACTTACACCTGGCGAACAGAAGCGCCTCCTTTTTTATGCAAGTCTAGAGCATCTGCTATAAAGCACCAAGCTCATCCACCCCCAAAATATGCCTACCTATAGCAAGTGATCCCCACCCGAGTGGTCACTTGACCAGAAGCTTTTTTCAGAGGGCCTCCAGCATGCCTTCTTTCACAGTACTTGTAGTGTAGGAAAGTAGCAACGGGAGCCCCTAGTTTAGCTTAACTTCTGTGAGTGGTTCTCAACCCTGGTAACAAAATTTGAATCACTTGAGGAGAGTTAAATATAACAATACCTACACTCTAACATACACTCTACACTCTAACTATGCCAATTTAGGCAGAATCACCAGGATTGGGGTCCAGGCAAAGTATTTCAAAAATACTTACCAAGTATGATTCTAATGTATAGCCAGTGTTAAAAAAAAAGCAAAACCAAAAACCCAAAGACTGTGATTTGTGTTCTTTCTACCCCTGATGAGAAAGAGATCTCACATTTTAATTTTTTATTTTTTATTAAATTTATTGGGGTGATATTGGTTAATAAAATTATTGTAAATGAAACAAGATTGAGGTGTGAAAATACAAGATTGAGGTGTGAAAATACTTTCCTTGTGAACTATACAAGGAAATACAAGTCAAAATACAAGATTGAGGTGTGAAAATACTTTCCTTGTGAACTATTCCAGATAGTAATGTTTAACTCTTATAAAGATTACCACTCTCAGGAAGAAGAGTGAATTTATTTTCATTCTATTTTTGGGATGTACTCAGTGTTTGAGCTACTTATCAAAACAAATGGTTTCTGGGTTCCCAATGCACCTAACAGACATTCTGAAGCGCCGCCTTACATGATCAGCAGTGTAATTCTCACTCATTACTTCACAGATACCATGTTCCCTTTTTTAAGAATGATCTTTAAACTATCACCTACTGTAGTAAAAATTTAGGCGTTTGGAGAAGGAAAAGCTGCAGGGGTAAGAAGAACACCATCTCCTTCTATAGCACATACATAAAAACAATTTTTGAAAACTTGCTAATATACTGTCCCCTAAAGAGAGTAGAAATGAATGCCACAAATCACAAATGTTATTTCGAGACATCCATAGCAAAATTTTATCATGTAGAAAAATGTAAATGGTAGGTTGTGATAATAGTTCTTAAAAAAAAAAAAGAAAGAAATTGGTTAGATGCTCGCATGCCTCCATCTGGGGACCTGGCCTGCAACCCAGGAATGCTCCCTGACTGGGAATTGAACCAGCGACCTTTTGGTTCACAGGCTAGTGCTCAACCCACTGAACCACACCAGCCAGGGCAATAGTTCTTTACATACGGGGCTTTCTCCTCTCAAATTATCTACAAAAAGACTGATAACTTTTTGCTTGATATTAAATAGCAAATAGAAATAAATAATTACAAACTCTCCAAATTGTCAGTAATAGAGAATAAGAAAAAGAGAGTATAGTTAAGTAATTTCAGAGGATAAACCATGAGAACACAAGAGCCTTGGAACTGAATTCTATATTTTTGTTTGTTTTCTTACATTTCCACAGGCTACTAAAATTTCCACAAGTCATTTATTCTTTCCCCAAGAAACTTCATTTGGCTATTTGTGTGTCTGGTGCTATTAACTCATCATAATTTTACATTAAATCCTCATAACATAACATAATTGAGGTTTAATTCCAAAAAAATTCAAAACACACAAAACAAGAAAAAAAATCACCCTAATGCATTTGGGAAGAAACAGCCTATTAAAGAGAATAAGTGTGTCTGGCAGAATTCTAGAGATGACAGAAAACAAGAGGAAACATTTCTTAATGTTATTTAAATCTGCACATAGGAGACAGAGAGATGTGCTAGGACAGAGGATCAACAGGAACTCTCCTCTTCCTGCACAGAAATAGGGCTTCATTAACAATAAAGGAACAGGTGTCTTGGGACCCATTTATACAGGCTATTAACTGTTCTGAGCTGCTGGTATCCAAATTTATTTTAGTACTAGGAAACTGATTAAAAATAAATACAAATTTAAATTTCATCTATTAGCATGTAAAAAGCAATGCCTAGCTTTCCAAAGTCTGACTTAATACACAGGTATTTTCTATGGTCCTGACCATAGAGGATACTGAAGTTCATATACAATATATAATATTTCCTAACTCCCAAAATGAAGACTTTCTTTTGAATGTAAAAAATTGATGAATGGCCTTTTGTCTTGACTTAACAAGATAAAATAAACTTTGTTTACTAAGAACTGAATTTTTACTCAAACTTAAACACAATGAAACAAATACATACATACATCTTCTAAAAAGTTGGGGAAGGAATCATATACACCAACCTCTGGATCTAAACTCAGTGCATTTTGGCACGTTTTATACTACTCATTTGGAAAAAACACGAGTGGCAATGATTATCCTGATAATTTTCACTGTTTCATATATAATTACTGATTAATAAATTAAATATTTGAGTATTTAGGAAAAATCATCTGTACATCTTACTAAAAATGTTTAGAATGTTAGAGTTGGGACTGCAGAGTTGGAACTGCAGCAGGGATATCTATTTTAAAACCCTTTTTTACAGAACAAGAACAAATGGTACAGTGATGCTAAGTACTTTGCCTAAGGTAAACACAATAGCAGTAACTGACCACATAAACTGTCCAAATACTATTATACTGTAATACCAGTACCTATTATCCAAAGATGTGAAAATTCAATGTGCTAATCATTGTTGAGAGTATTTCAAACTGCTACATTTACCTGCATCTGGTTTAAAAAGAAACCACTTTGTTTATTCACTTATGTATGTTCTGATATTGATATTATTTCCACTTATTCCAGAAGCATTGAATGATTACTCTTTTTTGTGCCACACACTATAGAGAATAAAGATGGGTGAGCATGATAAGTCACATTTATCTAGAAAAAGCCACTGTAGGAATGAAATGGTGAAAAATATGAGATTATGAGCAAGCCAAAGATAGAATCATGTTTCTTAAAAATATGATGATAATTTAAATAGAAATACTTTATTAAGACCAGACAGGATTTCTTTTCAATATCAGCACTATTGACACTTTTGAACTGGATAATTCTTTGTTGTAAGGGTTTGTGCATAGCATGCTCTTTAGTAGCATTCCTAACCTCTACCCACTAGATGCCAGTGGCATCCCCCAGCTGTTATAACCAAAAGTGTCTACAGACATTGCCCAATGTCCCCAGGGGGGCAAAGTTATTCTGGTTGAGAAACACTGGCCAAGACAAACATATTTTATGTTGCTTTTTTTCAAGTGGATGATACATACTAAGTATAGAGGCAAAGCAAATTGAGTTCTTTTAAAGATAGCTTTGGCCCTGGCTGAGTGACTCCAATGATTAGAGCATTGTCCCATACACTAAAAGGTTGCAGGTTCAATCCCTGGTCAGGGCACATACCTAGGTTGCAGGTTTGATTCCCAGTTGGGGCACATATGGGAGGCAAATATCAATGTTGCTCCCACATCAATGTTTTTTTTCCTCTCCCTTTCTCTCTCTCTAAAATCCTTGGGTAAAGAGTAAAAAAAAAAAAAATAGCTTCAGCCCTAAGATATAAAGCATTAGGGTATCAAGTAGAGGAATACAATCACAAATTCAATATCAGCATGTGGCTTGAGTTTTGATACAATGGTTTTCTGCTACTAACTGCCAAAAAGTCCAAAGAAATATCAATTCCATGCTCCTAATGAGGGAGAGGTTATCATTCATTATATTAAGGTTTCTCAAGTTAGAAGTAGCTCCAGCCCCTCTCACAAACCTCTAAGAAACCCTTAGCACTTTGTTTCCTACACTACTAAAGTATAATAACCTGCCATTGTGGAAAAGCACAATTTCCAATCAAGTACAATTCTAAACTGGTGTTCAGGAGCATGCTATTTAGTTCATATATAACCTATCCAATGACCTGTGAGTATTAAAACAATGTGGTTTTGTTTTTTGTATATTAAGTTTGTGAGGAAAAATCGTGATAAAACCATTCTCAAATTTCACATCTTCCAAAGATCTCCAAAATACCAAAGGTTTATTATACTGGATATTTCTAAAATGTTAGATCAAAAATCATATGATTGGGGTGATAAGCAAATGCCAGGTCTTTGTAACACATGAAAGGGAAGAACTGATCTCTGCCTCACGCATCTTCCTGTGTTGCTCTCTGCTCTAGCCTTCGTCCCTGCTGAAGTAGGAAAGTCTGAGCAATTGCTTGGTATCGGTAGCGCATTGTTGAAAATCTGGGGCTTAAGGCATATGAAAGTTTCTATGTGAAGACCACTAAGAGAAACATATAGAGGAATGTTTCGGAATCAGCAACCAAACAGGAGTTGGCTGAGGATCAGATCTGAAAAGAATTAGGCTCACTAGAGGAAGAGTCCATGAGACAGGCCTATTGTTAGTGCCCCCGCTCTGCTTCTAGGAACCTATGGGCTTGCATTGTTTAAAAGCTGTATAGACAATTGATGAATTTTAGAATCATAATCATCAAGAGGACAGTGTTGCTCATTTTGGTTTTGCCTTCACTTGGAAAGTTACCAAGTGGTCTTCTTGTCTCAGACTCAACAAACTTGTTTCTTCAACATTGTAAAAGGAGAGAGTGGTCTGTGTTTACGAAATGGGATGCCTACAGGCTGAAAAGCTCTGTTAATACTGTTTTGTTTTGACTCTATGTATAGTGATTACATCTTCAACATTAGAAATTTGGACATAATCTGCGAAATCTGAATTTACATACTGGGCAGTATTTCCTCTAGCAAAGTCTAACTGGAATAGCATTTATGGTACGTGATAATTTAATTTCAAATGTTAGAGATACATAGAAATCTAATTTAGATAAAAGACAGCTTATCTTTAGTTGCAAGAACCTGCAATGCCAAACTATTTTGCATTTAATGCTATAATTTACATATATTACAATATTCATGATACATCATAAATACCCAAATCCGATTTGGAAAACCTTAACTGTGAAAAAAATTAGAATTTTAACAAAATGGTGCTTCACATTTTAAAGAATGTTTTAATTTAAGAAAATAAACACTAATTTGACAAATGATATTAAACCTACTACTAATAACTTCCAACATCTTTGCTATTTCTTGAATACTTCTAAATATTAAAGGTAAACACCATGTACAGTATGCTAATGATTTTCTAAATTTATAAAGTAAATAAATGAGCACCCTGCATTTTAAGTCTGTATTGTGGACACTTCACACAGGTGCAGGACTAACTTAACAAAGGATTATTTAGTTTTACCAGGCACCATGCTGTCACACACTAGAGAAGAAAGCACTCTGTAATAATTAGCGCTCTCTGACCCATTTCACTTATAAATTTGTGTTTCAAGAAAAAAACTTAGGATTGACATTTTCTACTTGAGCCTACAAATATCTTTTCTCCAAAGTATTATTTCGCATGGATAACAAGTTACTCACTGATTTAAGAATAAAAGAAGAGAACTCACCACTGGCTACAGAAATTAAAACAACCATAAGGAAATATAATGAACAACTTTATACCAACAAACGAGGCAACTCAGAAAAATGGACAAATTCTTAGAGACAAATTTCCAAAACTGACTCAAGAAGAAAAAGAAAATATGCATAGGCCTATAACAAGTAAATAAATTGAATTATTAATTAAAAACCTTCCCACAAAGAGAATCTCAGGCCCAGATGGCTTTGTTGGCAAAATCTATTAAAATTTAAAAAATAAATACTAATGCTATACAAAATCTGTCAAAATATAGAGAAGGAAGGAAACTTCCTGCCTCATTCTACAGGGCCAGTACTATCCTAACAACAAAGCCAGGCAAAGACATCACAAGAAAACTACAGATCACTATCTCTCATGACCACAAATGAAAAAATCCCCAACAAGATATTAACAAGTGAAGCCGACCACATAAAAAAGGCTCATACATGGTGACCAAGTGGGATTCATCCTAGGGATGCAAAGTTTAACATCCAATAATTCAGTAATATAATTTATTGCATTAGTAGAATACAGAACAAAAACACATAACCATTTTAATAGAAACAGAAAAAACATGTATGATTAAATCCAACAGACATTGATGATAAAAACTCTCAATACATGAGGAACAAAAGAGAACATCCTCAACCTAAAAGAAGGAGTCCAGGAAAAACCTGCAGCTCACATCATAAAATGATGAAAAACTGAACGGCTCCCACCTAAGGCTGGGAATAAGGTAAGAAAGGCAGCTTGTGCCACTTCCATTTGACACCTTACTGCAGCCAGTGCAATATAAAATTAAAGGATGGAAAAGGAAGAAGACAAATTTTTTTTGAGGATAATAATATATATGGAAAACTCTAAGGAATCTATGATAAAAATACTAGAAGTTATACATGAATTTAGCAAGGTCTCAAGCATATATAATAAATACACAAAAATCAATTGTTTTTCTAAATTGTAGCAAAAAATACAAAAATAAAACTTATAAAAACAATTCTACTCATGATAACATCAAAGAGAATACTCAGGAATAAAAAAAGTGTGAGAAATTAAAGAAGATCTAAATAAATTATCAATGAGAAACAACCTACACTTTTAACATTCTGTTTCAAGTCAACACCTAGCAGCCAAGTAATCTAAACTCATACCAACCCAGCAGCTTTCCTGTCAGCACAACTGTCAGCCTATTCATGTCACCTGGGTAAGTCTGTCAGTTCCATCAGATTATGAACCAAACTGAGGGGAAAGATTATGTTTTATTCTTCTTTCCATCTCTTCTGTATTACCGTGTTCTATACATTGTGTCTTCTAAGAAACAGAGACTTTCACTGTCTTCCCTATGGTTCTCCTATACCAAGATCTTTGCACATTTGTTCTTAAAATTTACCCACTGCTTGAACAAAATTTCCCTTTCAGTGTCTAACACTTCCTTTTAATTTATTTATGTGAGATAGCTTCTCCAGAAACACATTAACAGAATGTTAAAACAGAACAGTACTTCAGCTTGGAAAAAGCCTAGTACATTTTATTTCTCAGGTACCAAAGGCAATTGTGAAAACAAATTGGACATTGGATTTTAAGTCAAGCAATCCAGGCTTGACATCAGCCTGACCATTTATTATACTACCTTAATGGTTCAGCACAATTCACTTAACTTCTATGAGCTCCAATACCCGCATTAGTAAAATCAAGATAAAATCTACTCATGGGGTTTTGTGAAGAAAAATACCTGGAAACAAGCTCTCCTAAGTCTTCACTGAATCTGAGCACCAGAGAGTTAAATGGATTTAACCAAGAATTCAGGTCTCCATTAGTGTTCTTTCCACTTCATTAAAGGCAAAGTGCCACAGAGTAAATCATTGCCAGTCCATTCAGAGACTTCTTTTACACAAGAATAAACATATTTTACCAAGTGTTCCATACATCTTTGAGATAAAAAAATATATACATTTATGGCATTAAAAATTAATATCTTTCAGATCCAGCTTTTATATGTTTTTTAGGCATTCACTCTGTGTTCAGGCTGAACTCTCTCTTTATGTAATCAAGTAAAATTTATGGTGCTGGCACTTTAAATACAACACAACGTGTTGGAGGGTGTTTATTTCTTGTTTTCATATCAGATAAATTTAGATTATACATACATACAACACTAATGCATGACAACAGGAGTAATATCTACAGGATAACTTATCATTGAAATCTGGAAATAAAAGGTTGAATAAAAAGTAAATGGTTAGGTTCAACTGCATAGAATGTTAGCCATTAAAAAAATAAATATAAAAACTATAGTAATATGGAAAACATGTACATTTGACCTAAATGAAAAGTAGAACAGAACTGCATGTCAACTATAACCACATCTATGTAAAACATATATGAATATGAAGACATTTGGAAAAATATTGAAAGGTTGCTCAGAAAAAAAGATATATTATCATGATTGGATTACAAGAAAATTTACAATATCTTCTTTTGGTGATGATGTGATAAATATGTTATGTATTTGTTTTGACCCATGATAAAAGCTGACATTTTCTGTAGGTATTTTTAGCTACTAGGAAAAGAAAGTAGTAGAAAAAAGACAGTATACATATTTCTACAAAACTTATTACTATTAAGAGATTTAAAGAACTTAGTGTTACTAATAAGAAAATTTAAAGTACAGAAAGAATCCCAAAAGACCTTCGACAATGAGAAATAATCTTCTCTGAAAAATAAACCACAACTTTGACCTTCTGTGTTGTGGAGCCACTGAAAAGGTGGGGTGATGGAGGAGCCAGAGATAGTCACCTCACCCTGTGATTACAGTTAGCTCCAGATTATGCTGGAGCTGAGGCAGGTTTGCTAAAACTTTACAGAATTATCATCCTGAGGTCCAGATATTTTTAGTACAAATTACTGACAAGGTCTTGAGGAATTAAGAGAATATTCACCAGTGATTAGTGGGTTGTGTTTCAGTGAAAACATTAGCAACTCTTCACTGGATCTTTAAACAACACCAGCTTCAAAAGCGATCCCGGTTTGATGAATGCAAGACCACACAAAGATCTGAACACACTACCACTGAGAATTTCACCAGTAAAACAAAGTGTCTTGATTTGTACTTTCCATTGGGAACTTTGCACTCAATAACATCTGCAAAATTAAAGAATCTCTGAAGATAGCATGGTGTGGTTTACCATGTTGAATTTTAAGTCTGTCATCTAAGCATAGATGAAGTGTACTTTAAAAGATAAGGAAGTGAATATTAAAGAATGATGAAATTTTAATTTCTCCCTCTCCAATTACAATGCAGGGTATTCAAGTATGAATTCTGTTCTTTCTCACTTAGCAAACATCAACTCTGGACCAACAGATAACAACACTAGAATAATGTATTTTATTGTCTCCTTTCAAGAGGCAGAAAGCAAGACAGTTCTTTCTGATACTAACAAAACCTGGGCACCTCTGCACCTCCAGTTTCCAGTTCATAATCAAAGCAATCTTCCTTTTTACCTCTTTAATACAGATGTAATGAATGCTTTAAGAAACTGTCAACTACCAGAAGCCACAGAAAAGCATACTGAATATGAGGTTTCCCTGTAAAACATCATTAAGAAAGGTCTATTTATAAGTTACCACAGTTATTCAACTTGGAATAAATGGACCAAATTCTTTTTACCAAAGGACTGGAGTACCCAAAATTCATGGATAATGGAAAATGAAATAGGACATTTTAGGTTTTCTTTCTAACTCATAAAAAGTCTAGGATGAAACCAAATACAGCAAGATTCCAGAACAGTTGGAAGTGGCAAAAAAATTATCTACAGGTTATATGCTTCCATATTTTCATGCAACTCAACTGATAGTTTCCCTTATAAACTACTAAATAATTATTCTAGCTCTTTTTTCAAAATAAGTTAAACACTCCCTTGCATGTTGATTTAGGTTATTTTAGATTGAAAATACTCCTGTGGAACATAAATATGGTAACTATCTATTAGTAAGAATTAGTAAGCCTGAAGGAAGACAGACAACTCCTGGACCAAAAAAATTCAGCTGGGTCTTAAAGTGTCTTATGGATTTATTATACTATTGATGTCAATTCCTTAAGGAACAATTTATAATTTGAACAATTTGTCAAAGAGTCCAACAAGAAGGGAAGGGATCTATTGTCTGTTGAGTTCCTACTCTGATGGAGGCACATGCTAGGAATATGCATTATCTCATGTAATCTTCATAACAACAGACAGGCATTATTTCTCCTGACTTACACATAAGGAACTTGATATTCTGGTGAATTGAGGAACTTGTTACAGTGGGACAAGGGTAATATTATTAGAGATTCTATTATTTTAAAAGATTCAGGTATAAAGAAAGTAAGAACCATGTACAATATCCTGATGTTATGGACTTCCTATCTTCTACAGGGCAGCCAGGAAGGCAGTCAACAAACTGTGTGCTGGAGGCAAGATGCTGGGGCAAAGGTTTCAGCAGGTCCAAGCTTTCGTTTTCCGTCCTGGCTCTCAGTCTCTCACTGTTGTACAATTGTGATAGAAAGAACCATGGTCAGTAAGAATGAGTGAATTACAAAGCTCAGTAGTATAGCTATTCTAAGAATTCTAGGTACACTGATTTTAGGGAAAATTCATGACCACTAGATTTAGTTATGGGGGCAGGTGTGAAGGGGCAAGAAATTCTCTCCTTGGTCAAAAGTACATTTCACATTATCACATAATTCATACCAAATCATAATCCTTCTACATTAGCAAGTGAAAAATTGAGTAATTATTAGTGCTAATCAAATAAGTAACAAATTAAAAGCAGAATTTAAGTGACAACTTTCAAATTCTAGGCCTCAATTTTTCATGTTTCCTGGTATATATATACAGGCAATTATAAGAGTTGCAAAACTAAACTTATGCACTTTATTTTTCATTTGATAAATCTAAATATCCATTTGATGAGCATGTTGAGTAATTTCTTAGTCTATGAAGCTGAGTGAAAATAATAGACCTTTAAAAGTTTAAAGACCTAAAATTTCTAAAAAATGAGTTTAACTCAAAAAAAATTTTATCTTATTCATTGTAATATTTTTACACTATTGTGATTAATATTACCTAAAACAGGAAGCAATTCACATTTTAGGGCTTGTACTGAATTTAGAGATGGCCTGTAGTCTTCTGTTCTCCACAGTTCCTTGTATTCTCACATGATCAACCAGGAATTCTCAAGCAGAGCCTAATCTATTTTTTCTTTAAAAGTACCATCAATACTTTTTATATAAAGCTAAAAGGAGAAAGAAGCTACCCTTCCACTCTTCCCTTGAGCCACCTATGAGGCAAATGTCTCTCTACAGGGACCTAAAAGGAAGTATCTATCCTGTTCTCCCTGCCAGAGACCACAGTTCATGAAAGCACAGTAACTCTGGGTCTGGGGATCAAACCTACTGCTCTTTACCCCACTCTGGAGGATGGATAAAGCAGAAATTTTAGCACAGCCCTCCGCTCCATTTTCAGATTACTGCGGAGGACAGGAAGGAAACTTCTTTCCCTTAAGCAAATGAATCCATTTTCTCCTCAAAAAGAGGCTGCTGTGAACATCTTACACATTATTACCAATCACAGCAACTAAAAGTGATTAATACTCTTAAGCACTGTTACTGATGTTGATGCTGAATGTTAGGTACACAAACTTGTTCCCCTCATCCAAACTGATCAACTGAACTAATTTTTTTATTTTTATAGTGTAACCTGGAATTATGCAGTCTTTATTCAGTTCAGCTATTACTGAGAACCTACTATGTGTCAAGCACTGTGCTAAGCCTTGGAAGTAAAAAGACTAAAGTCCAGTTGCTACCAAATCCATGTGCTCAAGTCTTACTGGTTAGAGGCTGAGGTGGGGGTGGGGGCCCTGGGGCATAAAATGTTGGTGTGTTAAGTACCACTGCAGTGGTTTGGACAGCTTGTCAGAGAGTACAGAAAACACTTCCTGGAGGGGATGATGCTGATCTTGAGCTTTTTTTCATATTTTTTCTTTATTTTCCTTATTTTCTCCTTTTAATCACTTTTAGACATTTACTTTATAGCCCCTTTCATGTTTTTCTATAGCTCAGGTTCCTGAGGTGCTAACCCTATTTCCTTTTACTTATAATTTCTATATGGGAGTTCACCACTAGGTATTATTTTCTTTGTGGTAATCTTATATGGCCTGGATACTGGAAGTGTTACTCCAAATCAGTTTTGTGTTTGTTAACACTGTAGTCCCAGAAGACCAAATTATGGTGTGGTTACAGTGGAATGCCCACTCCTGATCCTGGGCTTGAGGATGCCATGCCACATGGGTAGAATAAACTTAGACTTGAAACTCAAAACAACACAGGTTTGGGGGTGATGGCAAGCTGTATTTTCCATATTTGGTTGAAACACCATCTGCCATTTCAAATGTTCTTCACACAAGACCCTGACGATCAATCCTCCCATGAAGTAGAAGGATCTATGTGTTCTCCCTCTTGCAAATGAATGGGCCTTTGTGACTGACTCAACACAATACGGTAGAATTGTGACTCCAAGGACTGGATCATAAAAATGCTATGCCCACCTGCTTTGTTCCTTTAGAATGCTCATTCTTTTAAAAAAAATTATTGAAGTTATTGGGGTGGCATTGGTTAATAAAATTCTATAGGTTTCAGATGTACAATTCTATAATATATCATCTGTACACTGTATTGTGTGTTCACCACCCAAGTCGAGTCTCCTTCCATCACCATTTATCCCCCTTTACCCTCTTCTACCTTCCCTCACCACCTTTCCCTCTGGTAATCACCATACTGTTGTGTGTGTCTATGATTTGTGGGGGGTTTTGCTTAATTCATCATCTTTTTGACCCAGTCTCTAAGCATCCCCTCCCCTCTGACAGCTATTAGTCTGCTCTCTGTATCTATGAGTCTGTTTCTATTTTGTTTGTCAGTTTATTTTGTTCATTTGATTCCACATATAAGTGAAACCATATGGTACTTTTCTTTCTCTGGTTTATTTCACTTAGCATAATACCCACCAGGTCACACAGCAATCAGACAAGAAGAAAATATAAAAGGCATTCAATTGGAAAGGAAGAAGTAAAACTGTCATTATTTGCAAGATGACATGATACTGTATATAGAGAACACTAAAGATTCCACCAACAAACCACCAGAACTGACAAATGAATTCAGTAAAGTAGCAGGATACAAAATAAATATCCAGAAGTCAGTTATATTTTTATATGCCAATAATAAACTCTCAGAAAGGGAAACCAAGAAAACAATCTCATTTAGAATCGCATTAAAAAAAAAGCTCAACCTGATCTTCCAGCCAAGATGGAGTCATAGTTGGACACACCGTACCTCCACACACAACCAAGATTGGAACAACAACAATTTAAAGGCAGAATAACACCCAGAACTGACAGAAAATTTATCTGAATGGAAGTCGGACAGCCAAGAAGTTGAAATAGACCTGTTCATCCAGACCTGTAGGAGGGGCAGAGACGAGCAGCCAGGCGCCGGTCACAGGGTGGAGAGCAGAGAGAGTTGGGCGCATAAGGCAACAGGGGGCACGTAAGGCATCTAGGGTGCGCAAGATCACAGCAGGTGGACGCTGACTATGCAGCTGGCAGACCCAGTGAGGCGGCGATTGTGGAGCAGGGCAGAGCATGCAACCCAGGATCCCAGAGAAGGGACTGAGGTCCCACGGAGAATGTAGCAACCGCCATTGTTCCCTCTTGACCCCGCCCCCGCATACAATGACTGGGGTTCCCAGCCCTGGTGAACGCCTAAGGCTCCGCCCCTCACTGTAACAGGAGCAACCAGACCAAAAAAAAAAAAAAAAAAGAGAGAGAGAGATGGCTCAACAGAAGAACAAATCAATGCCCCAGAACTCATCCTTTTGAGCGACCAAGAGATAGCCAACCTATCAGATGCACATTTCAAAACACTGGTGATCAGGATACTCACAGAATTGGTTGATTTTGGTGGCAAATTAGATGAACAAATGCAGGTTACCATAAAAGAAATGAAGGAAAATGCACAAGGAACCAATAGTGATGGGAAGGAAACTGGGACTCAAAACAAGAGTGGACCAGAAGGAAGAAAGAAACAACCAAACAGGAAAGAATGGAGAAATAAGAATTCAAAAAAATGAGGAAAAGCTTAGGAACCTCCAGGACATCTTTAAACGTTCCAACATCCGAATTATAGGGGTACCAGAAGGAAAAGAGGAAGGGCAACAGATTGAAAACATATTTGAACAAATAATAAAGGAGAACTTCCCCATTCTGGCAAAGGAAATAGTCTTCCAGGAAGTCCAGGAAGCTCAGAGAGTCCCAAAGAAGTTGGACCCAAGAAGGAACACACCAAGGCACATCATAATTACATTAGCCAAGGTAAAAATGAAGGAGAGAATCCTAGAAGCAGCAAGAGACAAGGGGATAGTAACCTACAAAGGAGTTCCCATCAGACTGTCAGCTGATTTCTCGAAAGAGACCTTATAGGCAAGAAAGGGCTGGAAAGAGGTATTCCAAGTCATGAAAGACAAGGACCTATATCCCAGATTACTTTATCCAGCAAAGCTTTCATTTAGAATGGAAGGGCAGATAAAGTGCTTCTCAGATAAGGTCAAGTTAAAGGAGTTCATCATCACCAAGCCCTTATTTTATGAAATGTTAAAGGGACTTATCTAAGAAAAGAAGATAAAAAACACATGCAGAGTAAAAGGACAGCAAACTCACAATTATTAACAACCACACCTAAAGCAAAACCAAAAGAAACTAAGCAAACAAGTAGAACAGGAACAGAACCACAGAAATGGAGATCACATGGATGGTTAGCAACAGGGGAGTGGGAGTAGGAGAGAGGGGGAAAGATACAGAGAATAAGTAGCATAGATTGTAGGTTGAAAATAGATAGGGGAAGGGTAACAATAGTATGAGAAATGTAAAAGCTAAAGAACTTATAAGTATGACACATGGACATGAACTAAGGGGGGATATTGGTGGGAGAGGGTGTACAGGGTGAAGGGGAGTGAAGGGGGAAATGGGACAACTGTAATAGCATAATCAATAAAATATATATTAAGAAAAAGCTCAACCTAAAAATAAACTTAACCAAGAACATAAGAGACCTATACTTAGAAAATTATAAGGCACTGAAGACAGAAATTGAAGATACAAATAAGTAGAAGCATATACCATGTTCATGGATAAGAAGAATTAACATCCTGAAAATGTCCATACTACCCAAAACAATCTATAGATTCAACACAATTCCTATCAAGATACAAATGGTATATTTCACAGAACTAGAACAAATCTTGCAAAAATTTATGTGGAACCACGAAAGACCCTGAATAGCTATATCATTCTTGAGAAAGAAGAACAAAGTTGGAAGAATCATGCTACCTAACATCAAACTATATACTACAAGGCCACAGTAATCAAAACAGCATGGTACCAACATAAAACTAGACACATAAATCAATGGTACAGAGTAGAAAACTCAGAAATAAACCCATGCCTTAATAATTAATATTGACAAAGGAGGCAAGAATGTTCAATGGTATAAAGATTGTTTATTCAATAACTGGTGTTGGGGAAAATGGGCAGAAACTGAACTTAGACCACCTTCTTACACCATTCACAAGAATAAACTCAGAAAGGATTAAAGACTTAGTTAGATGTAACACTCAAAACCATAAGAATCCTAGAAGAATACAGACAGTAAAATCTTGGACATTTCTTGTAGAAATATTTTTTTCTGATATATCTCCTTGGGTAAGGGAAAGAAAAGAAAAAATAAATACACAGGATGCTCATTCCTGAAACTCAGGCAAATGCTGTGGGGATGTCTAATCAGCCTATAGAGAGGCTCATGTGGAGGGGAACTAAGGCGTGGTTGAGCTTCCAGCTGAAGCCAGGAGCAACATGCCAGCCATGTGACTGGGCATTCGACTTAAGGTGGCTGCCTTAGTTGAGTCACCTTAGTGTCACATGAAGTGGAGAGGACTGTCTCTTTCAAGCCCTGTCAAATTTGCAGTTTTGTAGCAAAATAAATGACTGTTGTTTTAAATCACAAAGCTTTAGAGTGGTTTGCTATGCTGCAATAGATAAATAAAATAGAATCTCACCTTTTCATTGAATTTTCAAAATCCTAAGTCCCAAGAAGATACTGTTAAATAAATATCTCTGTAATAAAACAGTGCTGCATACCAATACATAATGGAAAGGTTTTATTGGACAAACAATATAACCTCTTTCAAATACATGTTATCAGCACCCTTGCTAAATTACCTTTTTGAAAATATTAATTTTGAATACAAACTTCAGCTACCCCTTTCCTTGTGTATATGGCCAAGTCTCATGTCCTCAGTCTGAATGTCACAGGTTCATCCTTTCCCTGCTCACCGCAAGGAAACTCCTAGGGTATGAGAGTATCTTCAGTTGTACTTATATATAATAAATAGCCTATTAGTCTGACGTACAAAGGAACCAGAGTATGGTGATCCCTAGGCTCTGGCTGGCAAACTCTGTCTTCCTTCTTGCAACACAGCCCTTATAAACGAAAACCTTATTTTTAAATTCTGAATCCATGGCCTTATTTTCTTCAAGAAACATCATTTCTTATAGCCTTCTTGAGCCAGCAGAAAGTTTCTCTAGTTCCCTTTTCTCTGTGTGTGCATCACTCCAAAGGTTTTGGCTGTATGCAGGGATATACAACTCTTCATAACCTGAAAGCCCAAGGGTTCATTTTCTGCTCCTGAATAGACATTAAAACTCAAGCCCACCCTGGCTAGTGTGGCTCAGTTGGTTGGAGTATTGTCCTGCACCCAGAAAGGTTGCAGGTTCAATCCTCTGTCCAGGCACACATGGACAGAGAATTGAAGATGTCAATGTTTTCCTCTCACATCTTTAGTTTCTCTCTCTCTCTCTCCCCCCTTCCCTTTCTTTTTCCCTTCCTCCTTCCCTCCCTCTCTAAAGCAATGAAAAAATGTCCTTGGGTGAGGATAAAACATTTTTTTAAATAATAAAAAAATCCCTCAAGCCTTCCCTTCCTCCAAATGTCATTACAGCATTAGCTTATAAAGTGCTTATTGCTGTGACTTTGAGGTACATTTTCCTTTCTGGCATTTTGAGATTTTTCTGTTTTTCTTGTGAGCTAAATGTGTTTAAAACAGGTTGTTGTTTGATATACATTATCTGGTACCCTTGGATATAGTGGCAAGGGGTTCCATATTACCTTATTCTACCATGTTGGTAGAACAGCAAGTTCCTCAGTTAGCCAAGCAGAGAAAGAAAGAAAAACATCCTAGACAGAGGAAATAGCATCGGCAAAGACTTAGGAGCTGAGCAACAACTTGATACCTCCCGGAACTCTAAGAAATCTGTTGTTGAAGGGCAAAGGTGATACAAGGTGATGAGTAGCAAGATGAGACAGAAAGGTGAACGGTTGCTAGATTATAAGCACTTTGCCATACATGCTCAGGAGCTGAATCTTTCCTGTAGGAAATGGGGAACCACCCAAGAGTGTTAAGACATATTTCAATAGATCATGTCAAGAGATTGTGTGGATGACGGATGGGAGTTGGGAGGAGTTCACCCAAGACCAGATATCAGTAGGTATCTTCTGGGCAGGGGGAGGGAGAAGGAAAGAGGCCAAAGATGAGAATCTGAACAATGGCAGAAATAGTAGTAACTGAAAGGCAAGTAGCGATTAAGTTTAATGAACTAGCCCTGGCTGGTGTGGCTCAGCGGACTGAGTGCCAGCCTGTGAACTGAAAGGTAGCTGGTTCGATTCCCAGTCAGGGCACAGGTCTGAGTTGCGGGCCAGGTCTCCAGTTAGGGGAGTGCAAGAGGCAAATGATTGATGTATCTTTTGCACATCGATGTTTCTCTCCCTTTCTCCCTCCCTTACCCTCTAAAAATAAGTAAATAAAATATTTTTTAAAAGAAAAACAATTAAGGAGCTACAATGAATAGGGATTGGAGAGTCAGAAAGAAGAAAGAATCTAGGCCGTCTTCCAGATTTGTAGTTTGAGGACCCACATGGATAATGAGCCCAGTGGGAATGCAGGAGAAATGGGTTTGATAGCAGGAATTCAATTTTAGACACATGGTCAATATCCTGATAGAGATGAGCAGTAGACAGTTAGATGCCCTTACTAAAGAAGAACTGTGGGAAATGGAAGGACCCTAATTCCATTGTTATTCTAGGAATCTGCATGCCCAACACTGTCCAGCGGACATTACTATCATCAGGAAGTCAAGTGTGGTGGCTGGTATCAGCTTGTCCTAACAACCCAGGAGACTGAAGTTAAGCCTTGGAATTCAGGTATCCAACTTATATCTATGGCAACCATATGTCTCAGGTCTTCTGAGACACTGAACTTATGGCTAGAAAAATACACTGAAGCTAGATCATCCCAACACATGCACCAAGGAAGACATTTAAGCCACATTATCCTCGAGAAAGAAAGGAGTACCAAGTGCCCACGAAGAAAGGAGGCAGCTGAAGTCAGAAAGAAAACAGACCATCTGAACAGCCCTGTATGCCTATCAGATGATGACCCAGGGTGTTATTTTTTATTTTTAAAGCCTATCATTTCCTTCCCCTACAAGATTAAAAAGGAAAAGAGAGGTTTATAAAGTCACCCAGGAAGGAGAGATATTAATTAATAATTTTTCAAGTGCCTGAGAGTAAAACTCCTCTTTTGTTGAATAACTAACTTTTTATTCTGACATAATTTCAGGCTTAGAGAAAAGCTGTAGAACAAGTACAAAGAATCTCCATTTACTCTTCACCCAGATTCCCCAAATGTTAACAGCTTACCAATTCGCTCTATTATTTTCTCTATATAAAATATTCATTTTCACTGACATGATGCTCTTTTACCCCTAAATGATTCACTGTATTTCCTAAAAACAAGGACAGTCTCTTACATAACTACAGCACAAATATAAACATCAGGAAATTAGCAGTAATACAATATTATTATCTAATCAACAGACCTCATTTGGCTTTGTCAATTGTCCCAATAATGTCTCTTACAGCAAAAGAAAATCCCAGATCACACACTGCAGCCAGTTGTCTCTTCAGTTTCCTTTAATGTGGAACAGTGCTTCAGTGTTTCTTTTTCTTTTCTTTTTTTTTTTTTTGCTAGTAAAATTTTTGAAGAGTACAGGCTAGTTGTGTTGCAGAAAGCTCTCCCTCCCCATTTTGAACTTTTCTTAGTTTGCTCATGATAGGATTTCAGGTTAAGCATTTTTGGCAGGAATACCAGGGTAGTGATATTACATTCTTTTCAGCACATCATACCAGGAGACACACAACATCAACTTGTCTCAATATTGATGATGCTGGTCTTGCAACTTTGTGAAAGCAGTGTCTGCTGGTTTTCCACAGTTACTATTTTCCCTTCATAATTAATAGAAATATTATGGATAGATACTTTGAAACTATCAAAATATTCTATTACTGATCAAAACTGCACCTACCAATTTTAATAACTATTGATAACTTTTTCCTAAAACAATTATTACTATGGGAGATACCAAACAGTGATTTTTTATTTCCATTATTATTTCTACTTTTATAGTTGTCATTAAACTTTCACAAAGAAAGTTCCCTTTTCTCTTATCTGTTTCTATTTGTATGAACTCATGCATTCTTTTTTGGTTCAATAAATTATAATTCACTATTTTCATTCCTTTGATGCTCACGCTGTTTGAGATATAGTCTATTGGAGTTCATTCAATCTGGCGTCTGTGACCTTTGGGCATGTCCTCACCATTTTTCATCATTTCCTACTTTTGGTCACAAAAAGATATTCCAGAGTTATTTTGCCTTTCACAGGAAGTCCTGTTTTTTTGTAGTGAAAGAGGTGTTTGGAAATCAACACACAATATGAAATGTACTCATTATTACTACTGGAGTATCATTATTTCTAAGTCCACAAAAAGAGATAAGGAAATAGATTGGTATCTGTGTGTATCCACACATAAACCTACATATGTATAAATATATATTATATATCTATATGTACCTATTTAGCTAAAAAATTAATTTCTATGGCTACCTCCAATTCCAAGTCCTACACTTGGTAAATATAAAAGTAAATACAAAATTCATTTTTTTCTAATTTATAATTGTTCTAAGAGATAAATGAATCAAAAAAATAGTAACAATATGTTGTATGTTTGTAACATACATAAAAGTAACATGTATAACAACAGTATTACAGACAATGGACCAAAAGACTGGGAGTATACAGTTGTATGGCTCTTACACCATATAGAAAGCGGTATACAATCATTTAAAGGTAGACTGCAATTGATTAAATAGAAAGCTACTAGCAAGACAGCTATATCAATAATTACATTAAATGTAAATGATCTAAAGACACCAACTAAAAAACTGACATTGCCAGAAATAAATATTAAAGCAAGACTCAGCTAAATGCTGTCTATAAGAAACCATCTTCAAATATTTAGACAGGTTAAAATTAAAGAATGGAAAAATATGTAAACACTAAGTAAAGAAAGGTAAAGTGATTACAGGAATATCAAGATAACTTCAAACATGGATTATAAGTAAAAAAGAAGAGTTTTTAAAAATAATAAATGAGTCGATTAATCAAGAAAATATAACAATCATAAATGTCCTTTAGATCATAATTTGCTTAAAATATATGAAGCAAGGAGGACAGCTCTGAAAAAGAAATATTAAATCCAAAATTATAGTTAGGAATGTCAACACTCATCTCAGTAACCAACAGAAGTAGAGAGAAAATGAGTAAGGATACTGAAGACCTGAACAACACTATCAACCAACTCAATCTAAGGGACATTCATTAGACATTCCATCTGACAGAAGAATAAACATTCTTTTCAAAAGCACTTAAAATGTTCACAAGAGAGACTACGTTCTAGGCCAAAAGTCAGACCTCTGCAAATTTAAACAAACTGAAATCATACAAAGAATGTCCTCAGACTATAAGAGAAGTACATGAGAATTAAACTAGAGATCAGTAATAGAAAGATATATGGAATATCCCTGAATATTTGAAAATTAAAATAAATTTCTACATAATTTATTAGACACAGAAGCTATCACAACAGAAATTAGAAAATATTTTGAATTGAATTAATATGAAAAAATATAACATTAAAAACTCAGGAATGCAGTGAGAAATTTATAATACTAAATACTTATTTGAAAAGAAAGATCTCCAATCAATGCTCTCATTTTTCATCTTAAGAAATCTGAAAAAGCAGCAAAAGAAACCCAAAACAACAAGCAAAAGGGAGGAAATAAAGATAAAAGCATAAATTAATAAAATAGATAACAGAAAAACAACAGAGAAAAATCAATGAAACAGAAACAAATTCCTTGAAAGGAAAAATAAAATGGATAACCCTCTAGCCAAAATGACAATAAAGAAGACACAAATTACAAATATTGGGAATGAAAGAGGAGACCCCACATACTTCAGAAATACAAGGAACTATTGCAAAGAACATTATACCATAAATACAACAAATTAGATGAGCAAATTCCTATGAAAGCACAAACTATGAATGCATGCCAAAGAAACAAAAAACTGGAATAGTCTAGGCCCAAATGACTTTATAGGTCAATTCTACCAAACATTTAAGAAAGAACTAATACCATCTCTTTCAGAAAACAGAAGAGGAAGGAACACTTCCCAACTCATTTCATGAGATCAGCATTACTAAAATCAGATAAAGAGAACCCTGTTATTAAAACCAAAAATATTACAAGAAGATTATAAAACAATATCCTTCATGAGATTAGATCCAATAATCCTCAAAAAATATTAACAAATCAAACCCAGCAATATATAAAAAGGAAGAAAGAAACTTCCTCTGCACAATGAAAAATATCTACAAAAACCCCACAACCAACATATTTAATAATGAAAAAAATAAAAATTTCTACTAAAATTTGAAAAAAAGTACAAATGTCCACTCTCACCATCATTATTCGACATCACACTAGATATTCTAGCAAGGACAATAAGGCAAGAAGAAGAAGTAGTAAGAAGGCAAACAGATTGAAAATAAAAAAAAATTAAGATGTCTCTATTTGCAAAAGACATGGCTATCAATGTAGAAATCTCAAAGAATCTTTTTTAAAAAATGCTTATTGATTTTAGAGAGAGAGGAAGGGGGAGAGAAAGAGAGGAAAAAACCATCAGTGAGAGAGAGACACATCAATTTGTTGCCTCCTGTACACACTTCAACCGTGGGTCCAACCTGCAACCTAGGTATTACAACCCGCAGCCTTTTGGTGTATGGGACAATGCTCCAACCAACTGAGCCACACTGGCCAGGGTCCAAAGAATCTTTTATTAAAAAAACAAGTACAATTAATAAATAAAGTAGGCAAGATGACATTATACAAAGTCAATACACAGAAATAATTTGTATTTCTATATGTTAGCACTGGACAAGTAGAATCTGAAATTTTAAATGCAATATCATTTAAAATAGCATCAAAAACCCATGACATACTAACATGTAAATCTAACAAAGTATGTTCAAAATTGATAAGGCTGAAAAATACAAAAGCACCAATGAAAGACACCAATGAAGACTTAATAGAGAGATAATATGTTCTTGAACATAGATTCAATATTGTTAAAATATCAGTTTTAAAGCAAACTGATGTACAGATTCATTGCTTTGTGACTCTACTAGGGTAAATTTTGGTACATTGAATTTCCCTTGAAAAATAGTATTTTCATTTATACTTTAAAATTTATCTGCATATATGTAGGGGCTTCTCACTTTTTAAAAATTTTCTCTGGTCTTAATGGTCATTTCTTATTTTGCAAATTTCTGCTTTCTTTCAATATGATTAAATTAGCTGCTAATTTGACTATTTTTAAAATTTTGTTTTATTAATATATTTCTATTCTCTTCATTAATTTGTCTTGTTATTTCATTCTTTGTACAGTTATTTCCTTTTGGTCTATTTTGATCTCTAAATTTTTATTTTTTTATTTTTTTTCAAAGATTTTATTTATTTATTTTTAGAGAGAGAAGGAAGGGAGAAAGAGAGAGAGAAACATCAATGTGCGGTTGCTGGGGGCTGTGGCCTGCAACCCAGGCATGTGCCCTGACTGGGAATCGAACCTGCAATGCTTTGGTTCGTACCCCAAGCTCAATCCACTGAGCTACGCCAGCCAGGGCTAAACTTTTATTTTTAAAAGGGATTACAGCTATAAATTTTCCTTTGACCACTACTTTAAATGTGTCCCACAGAATATACAGCATTTATTGTTGTTTAGTTTACTAACATCCACAATTTCTTTGGATTTGATTAGTTTTTAATGAAGTTCCATTTTCACCCCATTTATCTTTCCCAGGATCCCATCCAGGATTAACTACAGTTAGCTCCCACACCTCCCTAGTCTCCCCTTGGCTGTGACAGCATCTCAGATGTTCCCTGTTTTTGATGACCTTGGGAGTTTTAAGGGGTATTAGGTCATTTGTAAAATGCCCCTCTCTTGAAAGTAGTCTAACAGGATTTTGGAGGAAGAGCACAAAGATTAAATTGCCACTTTCACTACATCATTTCAAGGGCACATAAAACTCAACATTCTTTATCACTGTTGATGCTAACTGACCTTGATCACCTGGGCTGAAGCAATATTTGTCAGGTTTCTCTAATGTAAAGTTACTTTCTCTCCTTTCCGCCCATTTTTCATACTGTGCTCTTTGGAAGGAAGTCACTACACCCAGCCCACACCTAACAGGGTTATGCTACCTGTCCTTGAAGGTAAACTCTCTACCTAAATTATTCAGAATTCTTGTTGTGGGAGATTTATTTCTCCTCTTTCTTTTATTTATTCAATCATTTATTTATGTTAGCATGGATGTTTATTTTATACTTTAGGTTTTTTAAATTTATAAAATAAGTTTTGGCTTTACTGCATTTTGATCAGAGCAAATACCTGCAATATTTCTACATTTATCTAATGTTTACTTTTGTGATCTCATATATGATCAATTTTTCTGACCATTTTGTGTGCTTTTGAGAAAAAGATGTATATTCTATTATCAATGCTTAAAGTCAATACATACACACACAGCTATCTACCTATATGGTTATGTTGTTTAGACCATCTATATATTTATTTTTGTCTGTCTTGTCTTATATTGAAAGTGACGTGTTAACACTCCCATTTTAAATGAGTACACATGTGTATCCTTGTATGTCTTATACTTTTTCTTTTATAAATGTGGCCATTGTATTAACTGTTGTATAGATACTTGTAACTGTTATACAAGGCCTGTCCAGAAGGTATCCAGCCACATACTATGAAAAAGAGACATTTATTGAAGGAGGTACAAGATACAAGAAAAATTGTACATAGGACAATGATGCCTCAGTCCCTTCAAAGTGGGCACCTTGGGACCTCACACAGTTCTCCCAGTCACCATCAGCTGCCCCACTGTATTTTCCTGAATCTTATCAATGGTCTGAAATCTCTTCCCTTTCAAAGGTGATTTTAGTTTTGGAAAAAGCCAGAAGTCATGGGGCGCTAAATCTGGGCTATGGGAGGGCTGAGTCACCTGGGTGATTTGATGTTTCCCCAAAAAACTCCGCATGAGACCTGATGCATGAGCAGGTACATTGTGATGAAGCTGCCATTCACCAGTTGTCCATAGCTGCAGCCTTCTGAATCATCCCAATAGTTTCCGCAGAGGAATGTTCAAGCTCAGTGCAAAATGTGATGGCAATTCATTGATCTACTGTCATTTTTTAATACAATGGCCACACAGTACCTATGGTCACTCAATGGCATCTATCACCTTTACTGACTAGTATAGTGAAATTGCCATTGTTTAACCATGTACATTCCAGTTTACTCTCCATGGCTGCCAGGTTACATCGATGTCACGCAAACCATTCTTGTTATGTTAATAGTGCTTAGACTTTTTCTGGAGAGACCTCATATCCTCATTTTTAAAAAAGATTTATTCACTTATTTATTTTCAGAAAAGAGAGAGAGAGGGAGAGAAATATCAATGTGTGGTTGTATCCCATGTGTTCCCTACTGAGGACCTAGCCTGCAACCCAGGCAGGTGCCCTGACTGAGAATTAAACCAGTGACCCTCTGATTCACAGGTCACCACTCAATCCACTGAGCCACACCAGCCAGGACTTCATTTTGAATTATGGCTTTTGAAGTGTATTTTTCCTTATTTTTAATGCTTTTTGGAGTGAATTCTACTTTTTCTGGTATCAAGATTACATATAACCCTTGCTTTTAAATCACTTTTCCATATGTGTGGTATTCCTTTACTCACTCCTTTATTTTTAGCTTTTCTAAATTATGTGCTTTTAGGTGTGCCCCTTGTACATATCATATAGTTGTTAGGGTTTTTTTTTTTTTAGCCAAATTGAAAATACTCTTGTTAATAGGTGAGGTAAGTTGAGGCTATCCACACATAGTGATATAAATCATGTTTGGTCTTAGATATGCCATATTATTTTATCATTATTGAGTATAGTATGTTTACATCCCATATTTTCTTTACCTGTTTTATTTGGCTTTTTCATTTGTAAGATTTTTTTATATTTAGGAAAGTTTTTTTTTCCCTCTTGTTCTAGTGATTGCCTTTGTGCTTTATTGTAAATAGGCCTTTAGTGTGAGGTTTTATGTTTATCTGGCTAGGAGTTAGGCTGCAATTAATATTTGCTGTAGTTACAGGTGCCAAAGGCTTCAATTTCCTCTACTGTCCTTTTTTTGTTTTGTCTCCACTGTTATCTTTGGGTTTCCCTAGAAATTCCTTCTTATTTAGAGTCTGTCTGGCAGCTCTCTCAGCTGTAATTCACTGCAAGTTTACAGGAGCTCTGTGGTAGTGGAAAGGTAATGTGGGGGACAAGTGTTCTATATTCTTACAATTAGATCTCATCTTTACTAGTGGGATTTGACCTTTAGAATTTTCTTAGTCTTTTCTCCCTTCTCTTATGTGAGACAGAAAGGCTAGAGGGGGGTGAGTTGCCTTTTCCTTGGGTCAGATAAAGCTCCAGCAGTTTCTTTTGAGAGCTGTTCTTCCTTAGAACATTACACTGGGAGCATTTCAGAATAGTTATGTACCATCTCTACCTGTGAAAGCATGAGGGAATTTTTCTCAGACCTTCAATTTCAAAAGGTGTGCTCCTAGAAAACTGTGTTCTCTGTATTCACCTATCCTCTTTTTAGAGTGGTGATGTACCTGTGATCTCAATTCTGATAAATCTGTGAAAAATTACTGATTTTCAGTTTTTGAGTTTTTTCTTGTTATGAGAAGGGGAGTTACAACTACCAAGTTCTTTACATGTCAGAGTAGAATCTAGAAGTTTCCAAAGATACAGATTTATTTTTTTTACTATTTCTTTCTTTCCCCAATGGTAGTTAATAAACTGAATCAAATAGAATGTGTTCAAAGAGATAAAAAGAATGTGTAAAGGTTTATTTTCACACGAGAAAGGCAGTACCCATTAGTTTGTATCATATGCTATCCTCCATTTTTCTTTATCAGTCGACCCTGTCACCACCTGAATTGTAGACTTCCTGACAGTAAAAGTCTCCCTTGGCCATACTGTATACCTGGTACATTAAACAGTGTATGGTACATAGCAGGCAGTGAATAAATATTTGTTAGATTAATGACCCAGAAGACAAGGGGCTTTTCTGGACTCTGATCTCCCTCTCTGCAGGGCTGGAGAAGGGACAAAGCCCAGGCCTTTTCTTCCATGTTCTTGTCCTCAACATCAGTTGAGACAGAAAACTGTTTTAAATCAAAAAGCTTTAAACATATATGAAATACTCTTAATAGTTCAGTAACAACAGAATTTCTTCACAACAAAAGAAAGTTGACTCATCCTCTTGGCCAAAATTGGAAATGGGATTTTTTAACCTCATTCATGGACATGTCCCATTTTCTTAAAATGTTGCTTATGTTTACTTACTGTATCCAAGAAATTGAAATATCACATTCACTTAGGTGTTGTTTAAACTAATAAGGCAATATGGTCAAATGCACAATTTAATACTTCAGAACATTTGTCACATTCAAAGACCACAATTAGACTGTTCTAGTTTGATATGCCATAATCTAGCTTCATGCAATTCAACTACAATACTTTTAATATGAAATAATTTTTGCTGTTAGGCTTTTTGACTTCCAGATTAGGATGTCAATATATTCCTTTAATATACTTTACCCTACTTATAAATATTTCATTAAAATTATACCATTTAATTAAAATATATTCCAATATACAAGCCAATACTGGTAATGTACAAGCCAATATGTTAAGATAAAAAATGCAAATTTTTTACATCTACAGATAAATCCATAAGATGTTTAATACTAGCTATACAGTATATAAGTAGTATTCTTAAAGAGAGCAGAGAACTTACTGGAAGTTAATGTCAAAAAAAGTTCAAAAACAATTAAATGAGGAACTTAAATTTCATCCTAAAAATAATGGGAATCACTGAATAACTTTAATGAGAAAAGTAGTCAGGTTATATTTATGTTTTATGAAGATTATTTTGTTTAATTCTCTTTAATCACACTATCTAATTCTTCTTATTTATTGTGTTTCCCAAGCTAGAATATAAGGTCCTCAAGACTACAGAACCTATCTGACTTATTCATCAGTACATCCCCAAAACCTATAGGCTGCCAGGTTGTAGCAGGTAAACAAACAAAAATGGCTAAATGATTTATTGTAAAGAACCAGTTAAGAAGCTTTTTTTTTTAACCTGGGCAACAACAATTAAGATCCCAAACCAATAAAGTGGTAGTGGGGGCACAACCAGACCAGTTTGAAAAATATTAAAAAGTGAGAATTGAAAATTAGTGAACAAAAAGATGTGGGCAATGAGGAACGGTAAACAGTAAAAAATTATTTGCGGGATTTCAAAACTTACCACAAAGCTACAATAACAAAGACAATGTGGTAATGGCATAAAAATAGACACATAATCGGAGTAAATGAACTAACTAGACTTCAGAATCCAGAAATAAATGCTTCATTTATGGTCAAATGATTTTGTTAAAGATTTTATTTATTTATTTTTAGAGGCAGGAAGGGTGGGAGACAAAGAGGAAGAGAAACATCGATGAGTGAGAGAAACATTGATTAGCCACCTCTCACACACCCCCAACTGGGGACCTGGCCTGAAACCCAGGCATGTGCTCTGACAGGGCATTGAACAGGTGACCTTTCAGTTTGCAGGACAGTGCCCAATCCACCAAGCCACACCAGTCAGGGCTATGGTCAGTTGATTTTTGATAAGAATGTCAAGTTCATTTAGCAGGGAAAGTATAGTACAAACGGACCAGGAACAAATGGGTAGCTACATACAAAAGAATGAAGCTGGACCGTTACACCATATACAAAAATTAACTAAAAATAGATAATAGACCTAAATGTAACAACTACAATAAAAAATTCTTAGAAGAAAATGCAGAAATAAATCTTCATAACTTTGGATTAGATAATGGTTTCTTAGATATGACATGAGCAAATAAAAATAGATAAACTGAATGGCATCAAAATTAAAACTTTTGTGTGTAAAAGGACACCATCAAGAAAGCGGGGAAAAAAAAAACAACCAATACGATGGGAGAGAATATTTGAAAATCATATAGCTGTTAAGAAATTTAAAGAACTAAATTATATAAAGAACTCTTATAGCCCCACAATAAAAAGACAAGGAACACCCTTTTTAAATGGGCAAAGGATTCAAATAATATTTCTCTAAAGAAGAGGTACAAATAACTATCAAGGATTGTCCTATAGGAGAGTGAAACTAAGAAAACTGATAGCTTAACCCTGCAAACGGAAACATATTTGAAAAAATAAAAAGAAAGAAAATGATGGTCAATTCACCATTAAATCATGAGAGGAAAGAAAGAAAAAGGTGAATTAAGCTTAACTAAGAAGAATGCTGGCATTTGGGAATCCTTAGGGACGGGAAGGAGTGAAGGAGGAAGTTTCATACAGCCCTTCAAACATGTAACGTTTAAGCCTAGTGAAAGGTAAATAGAGGAGAAACAAGGAAACTAGACTTTAGGTGATGAAGATACAAAAAGAGAAGTCCATATATCTCTTTGTGCCATTCAATGCTTTTCTCTGTGCCCATTTCAAGAAACAGACAACCACAGACAGATGCTGAGATGTAATGCAACTTTAGTTGTGGATACCCAGTAACAGTTTTGTGTGGCCTGGAGCTTTCATCAAGTCTGTAAGTTTGTAAGTGCTGCCAATTCTACCTTTAAAAAGCAATATTGTACATCAGCAAAAATACACAATCCAAAATATATAACAGGATTGCTTAGTAGAACAAGGGCTATCATTCCTTGAAAGTTACAGTAACAAGTCTACAGAAAATTATATGTAGGGCTTAAAAATCTTACAAACTAACTGTTAATAGAACATCTACCTTAGAACTACATATTAGATAAAGTTAAGCTCCCTTTCTCCATTCTCTAGCTTGTCCTCTAAAAATGATCTTTGGAAAGATTGCTACAAATTTTCCCCCTCAAAAGTCAACTCAACACATTTAAAAAATTATATTATATTAATTATTTAGCTAATAGTTATGTACATTCAGAGAAAAAGGGATCTAGCAGTGAACACAGTGATGCACTTTTCTGGGTTTCCATACATTGGAATCGAAACAATTTACAAAAGACTTAAGAACTCATACTTATTATATTAAAAAGTAAATTCATGCATATTAGATACATGCAGAAAGGTTATAATTATATTGGAGATGTAGATTTTTAAAAAATCAAAATAAAAACTGACAAGTTGATCCTATATTAAAATGTTATTTGAACACAGTAAACACTGTCCTGTGTTCTACTAAGGCTCACAGCAGGACTAGGCTTACATTTAAATCATCGACATTATTTACTATTCATTTTAGGTTAAAATCTAACATGCCCATTCATGTCATCAAACCATGGAGTGGGAAGGTACCCAAGAGCCCACTAGTCCAAATCTGCTCATTTTACAAAAGAATCAAGCAAGGTCAATGGAGTTAACTGACTTTTCCAAAATGCCTGATCTCAAGACTAGGGGACAGTAGAGTGCTAGTTGAAATATTTAACATTAAAGCTACCTGAATCATACTTAACCGGAATGAAATGTTTTTCTAAGGCTTAATCAATTTTAGTTTTATCATAAAGTGATTTTTCTGAGTCTAAAAGAGAAAATGAAGCTGAACTAGCAATCACTTTTAGTAATAAAGGAAATCTTTAAAATATTTCCTTAAGATCTAAAGCAGTGAAAAAATTTAAAAATAGCCCAAGAAAGTCCAAAGTTAGGGTTCACCCTGCTATTCTTCTCCTATAGTAGTAGATATATAAAAATCTTATGTCTGAATTGGATGTAAGGAAAAGAAAATCACCAGTAGAGCAATTTAATCCACAAGCTACCATGTCCTCAAATAAATCTGATGGGTTTGTCGATTTTCTGCCAACCACTGCACTCCTGCTCCAATATTCTGATCACTGCGAACTAGATCTGACTTGACCTGCTTAGACCTTGACATCTGGAAACTGCACTGTTCCCCAGCTTCTCTCTACCACCTGAGAAAAAGACTAGAAAGACAGATTGGCTGTTTCTGAAGATGAGATGACAGGTCTGCGAATACACCTGTGGCCTCTGAACTGTGAGCAGGGTTACTTGCATTACTGAGTGAAGCAGCAGCCTGGATTTCTAGAAATATTAGCAGTTTTCATTTAAATGAACTGTCCCTACAGACCCTGGGTAGATAACATGAATGAGCTGCTCAAAAATTTTATCAGCAAACCTTTAACTCTCACTTTTGCTGACACCATTATTTTTGTAAGAATAAGGAAAAGTCATTACAAAGATAGGAGGCAAGAACATTTTTAATAAAAAAATTTGCTCTATCTGGCTTCAGGATAAGGTAAAAAATGGCAGTGCCCAAGGCTAATACACAGCATGCCAAAAATATAACTGACAGAGCTAACCCTGGAATCCAAAGAATATGAAAATTAAAATAACATGAAGGCAGAAGATCTGAAGGATAACAAACAGGTACCCACAGTGACTTTTCAGGAGTCCCACAAAGAGGCCTTTGTAGCCCCACCGACCATCCCCAGAGGCTTCAGTTGTGAGTCCGACAGAGAACTACATCAGAAGCTGCAATGATTTCATTTTCTTCATCTCTTGAAGTGTTAAGAAATGTTCACATTACAGTTGAATACTAAATATAAAAAAAATGCACAAAATTAATTGTGGTGTCACTGAAGAAAGTGATTAGACAACTAGAAGAGTGATAAAAAACGAGTAAGTTCACAAAGAGTTTGGCTCTCATTATTTGATGTCAATCCAATTTAATCATTTTAATTATTTATTTTGATTCTTTATATCTATTTATTCCCTTAATCCACCATTGTTGAAATTAGATTATCTTTCTCTTTTTCTTCTCCTTCTTTCTTCGAGCAAGCCCTTTAACACTTGTCTCCGTACAGGTTTGGTGTTAACAAACTTTTGCCTTTTTCTTGTCTGGGAAGCTCCTTATTTCTACTTCAATTTTAAATGATAGCCTTGCTGAGTAAGGTAGCCCTGGGTGTAGGTCCTTGCTTTTTATCACCTTGAATATTTCACACCACTCCCTTCTGGCCTGAAATGTTTCTGTTGTGAAATCAGATGATAGTCTACAATTTTGCCATGTATAATGAGCACCCATGTTTTTGGCCCAAACTTTCAGAAAAAAAAAAATCTCTCTCATTTTAATTTTTTAATTCAATTACTTATTTATATTTAGAAACAAAACCAATTATCATATTCCAGGGTACTGTTTTGCATGCAGATATTGTTATTGCTTTCTAGAATTACACTTTTAATGCATAAGCATAAATAAAAGAATTACATTTATATAGATACAGAATTAGTACCACCCATATATAATGTGCCTCCTCTTCCCTCAAAAATTTGGGCAAAAAAAGTACACATTATACACAGTAAAATATGGTAATTGGTGCTCCTTTGTATGCAAGTACCTGCTTTTCTCTCGCGGCTTTTAGGGTTCTCTCCTTGTCTTTAAGCCTTGTTATTTTAATTATGATGTATCTTGGTATGGGCCCCTTTGGGTCCAACTTGTTTGGGACTCTCTGAACTTCCTGGACTTGTGTGTCTTTCTCCTTCACCAGATTAGGGAAGTTTTTTGGCCATTATTTTTTCAAATAGGTTCTCAATCCCTTGCTCACTCTCTTCTCCATCTGGTATTTTCATGATATGGATGTTGTTATGGTTCATGTTGTCCAAAATGTTTCTTAAGCTCTTCTCATTTTTTAAAAATTATTTTCTTTATGCTGCTCTGCCTAGATGTGTTTTTTTCTACCTTGTTTTCCAAATTACTGATGCAATCCTCTGCTTCACCTAACTTATTGTTCATTCTTTCCAGTGTATTATTTATTTCAGATACTACATTATTTCTGACTGGTTTCCATGTCTTTTTTCATGCTGTTGAGTATCCTCATAATCATTACTCTAAACTCTCTATCTGATAAATTGCTTCCCTCCATTTCATCTGGTTCTTCTGGGGGAGAATACTCTTGTTCTTTAATTTGGGGTCTATTTCTTTGTCTTCCCATTTTGGCTGCTCCTTTGTATCTGTTTCTATGTAGTATGTAGATCTGCAAAGATTCTGGTGTAGACCTTTGTCGGATGTTGCTTGTGACTGGCCCTGGTCAACCTTTTTGGAGTTATCAGTAATCCCCATCGTGTACCTCCCTCTGCTAGGCCTGTTTGTGTGTAAAAAGACCAGCTTTTGAGCCAAGGCTGGTTTTTATCGACACAAGGCCCAGGGGAGAGTGAGCTGAAGTCTCATAGACCTCTCAGAGATCCACCTTAGTTGTTAAACTTATTAGCAATATAGCCTCAAGCTGTAATCAGCAGCCTAGCTTAAGCTCCACAAGGTGGGGCTATTCCCTCCCCTTAGGCTAATGCCATTAGGAGAGGAGTGTTCCACCTGACAGCTTCTGCAATATGGAGAATGACTCAGCACAGGGATCCTGGTGGCTGTTCTTTCAGTTCTCTCCCCAGAGTCACCAGCCCAACTCTCCTTACGCATCCTTGATCCACTCTGCCCTCCCTCTGCTGGATCCTGCAAAAATTTTGTGCATTGGCTCTTTTAAGAGGCTGAGTTTCCAGCTGTCTTTCCCTGGCAGAGAGAAACCCTGATGCTTTCACAGCTGGATGTTATCTGGGTTCCTCTCTGGCTCTGGTGCTCTATGCTGGAGAGCCCAGCTTGGGGATTAGACCCCACATTTCTCAGGGGGCACCCCCTGGCTGCTGAAATATCCCTCCAGAAATTAGGATGCTGCCCATGGGAGCCCAGCCAGCCCTCTTGTGCCTCCTCCATACTCTCTACCAGTCTCATTGTGGTGAAGTGGTTTCTTCTGTCTGTCGTTGATTATAAGGCTTCTCTCCAGCCAGTGCTCAGTTGGTTATTCAGGATGATTTCTCTACAGTTTATTTGTAATTCCAGATTGGTCCTCGGAGGAGGTTAGTGTAGCTTCCACTTCCTCCTTCACCCTCTTGGATCTCAAATATCATTTGATACTGGTGGGACTAATGATCTTAAAAACCTGTATCCCATTTATTTTTCTCTATTGTTTGTCCATTTTCTATTTCACTGATTTCTGGCCTTATCCTTATTATTGTATTCCTTTTACTTACTTTTTCTGGTTTACCTTGCTCTTCTTTTCTAGCTTATTCAGGTAGATTAGACCATCGTTTTAAAGTGATAAATTTTCCTCTAAGCATTGCTTTACCCACATCCCACAAATTAACATGTTGCTTTTTTATTTTCATTCAAAATACCTTCTAATTTTCCCGTGGTTTCTTATTTTACCTGCGAGTTATTTAGAAGATTGTTGTTTAATTTCTAAATATTTGAGAGTTTCCAGATATTTTTCTATTAGAGAGTTCTAATTTAATTCTGGTTTTGACCAGGGCACATACTCTGTGATTTTAAATCTTTTAAATTTATTGAGAAGTTTTTAAAGCATCCAACATTTGATCAACTTAGGTCAAAGTTCCATGTGCACTTGAATGTTTATTTTGTGGTGTTAGGAGATATGTTCTGTAAGTGTTCATTAGGTCAACCTATTGACAGTATTGTTTAAGTCTTAAATTCCTATGCATTTTATGTACACTTGTTCTATCAGTTGCTGAGAAAGGAATGTTAAACTGTCCATCTATAATTATGTATTTGTCTATTTCAAATGTCAGTGTTTGCTTCATATACTCTGAAGCTCTGTTGTTACATGCATACACATTAAACAGTTACATCTTCTTGGTGAATTGACCCCTTAATGATTTTAAATGTCCCTCTTTATCCCTTACAATATTCTTTGTTCTGAAGTCTACTTTGAGATTAATAAAGCCATTGCAGGTTTCTTATGATTAGTGTTGGTTTTGTATATATTTTGCCACTATTTGGCCTTTATTTTTAAAATAAGTTTCTTACAAACAGCAGAATTTCTTGTTTTTGTAGAAAGTCTAAAAATCTTTGCTTTTCAAGTGTAGTAAATAATATAATTATTGATGAGATTAGATTTAAATCTTCCATCTTGCTATTTGTTTTCTATGTGTCTCATTTGTTTTTTCTTTTTTCTCCCTCATTTCCTGCCATCCTCCAAATTAATCAACATTTTTCCCTCCCTTCCTTCCTTCCTCCCTTCATATTCCATTTTATCTCCACTATCTGGCTCATTAGTTCACCATCTTTCTTTTTTATTTATTTATTTTAAAAATTTAAAAAGATTTTATTTATTTTTAGAGAGGGAAGGGAGGGAGATAGAGAGAGAGAAACATCAATATGTGGTTGCTGGGGGTCATGGCCTGCAACCCAGGGATGTATCCTGACTGGGAATCGAACCTGCAACATGCCCCTCTTTTTTAAAAGTGGCTGTTCTAGGATCTGCAGTATGTATCTTTTACTTATCATAGTCTACCTTTAAATAATACTATACTTTTTCATGTATACTTTTTCAACAATCTCTCTCCATTATCCTCTTTCAATCCTTTGTTCTACTGTTTTCACACATTTTTACTTCCTCATATGTTGTGAACCCCACAATATTGCTATTATTTTTGCCTTAAACAGTTAATTATTTTTAAAATTTTAAATGAAGGGTAAAAAGAACTCTGTTATATTGGCCTACCTATTTAGCATTTCCTAAGCTCTTCATTCTTTTCTGCAGCTCAAAATTTCCATCAAGTATCATTTTTCTTCTGTGTGAAGAATCCTGTTTAACATTTCTTATAGCAGTAGTCTGCTGGTAATGAATTCTCTCAGCTTTCATTGTCTGAGAAAGTACTTACTCTTCTTTAATGAAAGACATTCTCAGTGGGTATAGTAATCTAGGTTGACAGGTTTTCCTCCTATCAATACTTTAGACATATCATTCTGTTACCTTTTTTTTTTAATCCTCACCTGAGGATATATTTATTGATTTTAGAGAAAGAGGATGGAAGTAAAGGGAGTTGAGAGAAGAGGGGGAGAAGGAGAGAGAGAGAAAGAAAGAGAAACATTGACGTGAGACAGAAGCATCGATTGTATTTGCAACCTTTTGGTTTATAGGCCAATACTCCAACCAACTTAGCCACCTGACTAGGGATTATCTTCTGGTTTGTATAGTTTCTGAAAGAAATCTATAATTATTATCTGTTCTCTGTACTTAATACAACTATTTTCCTACTTGAATTTAAGATTCTCTCTTTATCACTTTTTCTCAGCAATTGTATTATGATATATTCCAGTATGATTTCCTCTATGATTATCCCGCTTGGGTTATGTTAGCTTCTTGTAAATTTGGAAAATTTGTGATGGACATTATTTCTCCAAACATTTTTCTTGTCCCCATGTTCTGGTGCTCAAATTATGCATATTTTAAATCACTTAATATTGGTCTAAATATTAACAAGGCTCTGTGAATTTTTTCAGTCATCTTTCCACGTTTATTCTGGATAGTTATTAGTGTTTTTAAGATCACTAATTTTTTCTTCTGTACGATCTAACTTGTCTGTAATCCAATCAAATAAAATTAATTTAATGTACTTTATGTTTCATCTCTTTTTTTGTTGAAGTCCAATTTGGCTCTTTATATCCTCAATTCCTTTACTTGTAATGGTTGTTCATGTTTTCCTCTAATTACATGAATATACTAAGCATACTATAGCTGTTTCAACACTCTATCATTTCTGCTAATTCCATCATTTCTACTATGTCTGGGTCTGTGTCCTATTTTAGTTATGAGTTATGTTTTCCCACTTCTTAACATGTCCAGTAATTTGTTATTGTATGCCAAATATTGCTGATTTTATGTTCTTGAGTGTTAGTTATTGTTGTAGCCTTTAAAGAGGACTGAACTTAATTCTAGAAGGTGTTAAATTACCTGTGAACCAATACGATCCACATGGGCTTATGTCTGCAAGGCAGTCTAGAAGAGCCTTTATTGTAGAGCTAATTTAGTCCAGCTAGAAAGGTACAACCCTTTTGAAATCTTCCCTGAGTAACCCATGTATTCAATGAAATCTTTTTATTCTGGTGGTAGAAACACAAATGATTTCTGTTCCTGTGTGAGCTGTGGGAACTGTTCAGCTTATAGCTCCTCAATAGCTTTTTTCCTAGTTGTTTTGTGCCTAGTCTTACGGAGTTTCACCATACCTAATGTCAGGACTCAAAGGGACACCTACACAGACTTTGAAAGATCTTTCTCTGCTGCATAATTCCTTCCTTTCTGGTATACTGCCCTGTAAATTCTAGCCACCATGGCTTTCCCAAACTCTGATCTGTGTTTGACACCATTCAGCAATAACGCAGAGTTCTATTTGGGTTTCCCCTCCCTACAAGAGGAGCTAGACAGTGCCTCAGGGAAGAAAGCCAAACCAATCATAGAGATCACCGTTTTTGTTTCCCTTCATCTAGGAATCAGTACTGTGTTACTTGTCCGCCAATACACGAGGACAGTTGTTTCCAAGTGTCCCGGTCAGTTTTCTAGTTGTTCATAGAGGGAAGGCAATTTCAGATCCTGTTATCCTCTCATGGTGAAAGCAAAAGTCCTTTCTCATTATACTTAATTGAATGTCAAACACTATATAAAATAACTGTTCAGAGACTGTAGTTGGTGTTATTCCCCACAGAAGATTGCCTTTCCTCTGTTGGCAGAAAGAACCGAGCTGGGCTGGGACTTGTATGCAGCTTTAGTGAGACTCTATTCACCTCTAATTTCAAATATCTCAAGCATAAAACTGTCAGGTGCTTATCCCAGGTCCCTTCCTCTAAATTAGTGGCTCTCAAAGGACAGTCTGTGAACCTCCAGAGGTGCTTGCGATTTTTTCAGGAAGGAGTCCATAAAGTGAAAACTGTAATACAGTATTTAAGACATTATTTGCCTTTCTCATTGCGTTGACACTGACTCTGATGATGCCAAAGCAACAGTGGTTAAAAGGGCTGGAGCCTTAGCACAAATCAAGGCAGTGGCACTACCTGCACATTATTCAGTGCCACACACTCACAGTCGGAAAAATACCAGTTTTACAAATGTCCTTGATAAAATGTAAAAACAGTTAATTCTATTACATCTTGATCCCTAAGTATACATCATTTTTATAATCCAAGTTACAAAATGGAAGGCATGTGTAAAGCATTCTGCTGTATACCAAAGTATGGGAGTGTTCTGAGGGAAAAGCACTTCTGTGATTCTTTGAATTTCCAGCTGAAACCGCTGCTTTTTTCATGAAATACCATCTTTACTTGAAAGAACAACCAATAGATAAATTATGGTCTTTCAACTTGGATATTTAGCAGGCATTTTCTCAAAATGAGGCAGTGAGCCTGTTACTTCAAGAGATAAAATATTTGTTGCAAACAATAAAATTTGAACTTTCAGACAAAAATTAGAATTGTAGAAAACTTGTATTAGCCACCATAACCTTGACTACTTTCCAATACTTAATGACTTGTCTGATGAAATCAGTGGTGATATTAACAAATACATATTTTTAAATATTGTATAATGTAACATGTCAATATTTGGAAGACGTGAATAACTCAGTGAACCAAAATTTCCAAATGACCAATGAATGCATGATACAAAATTATGAGTGGGTAAAAGATCCCTTCAAAATACAAGACAGAACAATGGGTTTTGATTTAATAAAGTATAAAAGTTCATTGATATGATTTCAGATTCTATGCCATAACTAACCTTTAAGAAACTACCACCTGTCAAGTTTTGGCATAGAATGAAAGAATATTCACAATTATCTAAAAAGTGATTAAATCATTCCTTCTTTTTCCAACTACTTATCTGTGTAAGGCCAGATTTTCTTCATTTAATTCAACCAAAACAACACTTTGTAACAAAATGAAGTCAGAAACAGGAAAATTCAGTTGTCTGCTATTAAACAAGAAATTTGTAAAAAATATAAAACAGTTCACTCTTCTCAATAATATATTTTGTTTTGGAAAATGTAATCATTTTTCAAAAATATGCTTATTAATGTTAACATGTAATGAGTTTATTACTATTATTTTAAAATTGATAGCTATTTAAAAATTTTCTTACTTTTAATTTCTAAATTTCTGATATAGTAAATATAAACAGATATAACCCATAGAAGCAAAATCTCCTCAGTGTCTTCAGTGATTTTTAATATTAAACAGGAGTCCTGATATCAAGAAGTTTGAGAAACTAGCAAGCCTCTGAAGCACCATGAGATTGCAAGAGGTTCTATCTGACTCTTCCAGGCTAGCCCCCAGCACTAACCAAGGGTCAAATAGAGGGGAAAAAAGCTTTGTGTTTTGGGCTCATCTAGATATTCCTCTGCCAAATTAGCCCACACAACTGTCAAAAGCTCTTCTGATTTCTCTTTTCCCCTGTGGACTCCCTCTGCCTGGACCAGGCCTAGTCCCAGAAGCATGCCCACACTTGGCAGCTTCTCTCAGGGAAAGAACAACTAGCCGTTTCAGCTTACATAGGAAGGGATTTCCCCTCTTTAAATTTGAGTTTATCTCCTCCTCTTTACTTCCACAGCTCTTATAATTTTTAAAGTAAGATTTTTTGCAATTTATCCTTTTATGCTCGCCACTCCTTACTACATACCACTCAGAGGTCTCAATCCACCACCAAATAACAATACCTAACAATTATATACCATTTACTCTCTGCCAAGCAATAGTCTAAGTACTTTAGATAATGCTTAGACTCACTTAATTCTCTAGCCAACCTAAAAAGTGTCCACACTATAGTCACACAGTTCATAACTGGTGAAGCCAGCTTTCAAATCCAGGCAGTTTGGTTTCAGAGTCCATACCTTTAATCTCTAACAAGCTATCCTTGCCTTATCTATCATACATTTTACCTCAGAAAACTTAGCCTGTTTTCATGATTACTACAATTACTTCAAAGATGTCTGAATCTTATCTCCAGGTGTAACCCGTTTAACTGCTTACTGAACTTCACCCTGGATATTCAGCATATTTAAAAGCAATGCACCTTCTTCGCTCCTGCAAACTCCCTTTCCCACACTAGGCCCTTTCTCCGGCACCAGTTCTCCTCCATCCGTCCCCGCTGTGGTCAACCCAGGCAATCATGGTTTTCCCTTCCTCTAAAGTTCATTAACATTTATTATCTATACCAGTAATTCCCAGAGCTGATTCACAACCAAGTCTACAATGATACACAGAAAAACAGTAATATTCTTTGTAAAAACCTGTCCTTAATTCTGAGATAATTCTTCCATGTTACTGTTAGAATGTTTTTCTTTTTATGAAACAGTGATGATAACGGGTTCTTTTAAGTAATTTTTTCTTGGTGGAATAAAAAGTTGACAACACAATAACGATTCCTAAAGTTATCTGCTTGATTTGTTTTGAAAATTTAACTGGACCAGGAAAATTTAAACATCTGCAAACTGCTAGTTCATGCCAGCTTTATCAATTTACTAAAATTTTCCTTGGCTCTTTCACCTCTTCTCTAACACAGTCAGGTACAGCAAGTCAGGTGTCCTGCCCAAACAGGCCCAAACGAAAGTAATAAAAGTTAATAACTTCTGTGGCTGTAAAACAGTTGTAATATGTATCGAAATGTTTTCCAAGTGTTTTATCAGTTGGCTTTTTTCAAAATGCTCGAAGAAAGATACTACATTCTTACTGCTTTTAGACCCAGTTAACTATTCCTAAACTCATTCCCTTCTCACCATACAGCCCCACCTATCTGTGGGGGAGGGGATTAAGTTACTCTATTTCCAATGGCTTTGTACAGAAATCTTTTTGTAGTTTTAATAATGCAAAACCATTATTACCAGGCATTTTCTGATATATAATCTTATTTTATTCACAATCTCCTAAATGGGTTTCCATCCATTTTTGCTTTTACCATCATGCTGATAACAAGTAGCATATTTTGAATAATAGAGTAAGAAAGTAAGAAGAAATAAAAAATAAAAAATATCATCTACACCAAACTCCTCATTTCATAATTGAGAACAGTGTACCTTAAAGTCACACAGCTAGTTAGTGAATGACACAATTGAGACCAGAAAACTAAACCTTCCACATATTGAACATGTTTTAGGAAGAAGGCCTAATTCATAGAGAAAGAACCAAAAGTCAGATAGAACCAAACCAGAACTCACTGTACTCCTAGAGTTAAGCAGGAGAGTGGGGTAGGATAAGATGAGAATGTACATATAACAGCTTCACTAACGGCCAAAGAAAGCAGAACTGCTTTGGGTTCACAATGACCAAAAGTCATGCTGATGTGCAAGGCTCCAGGGGAGACAAACGAGGGCGAACACCAAGAAGCCAATAAGGGCAATGAACCAAAAAAATATCTATCTTCGATTTAACCACTAAAGTGTAGCGTAGTCAAAAGATTAGAGTTTTGATCCAGCAACTGATAAAAAATAAACAAAATGTGGTACATATATACTATGGAATGTTATTCAGCCATAAAAAAAGAATGAAATTCTGATACATGCTACAACATGGATGCTAAGAGAAGTAAGCCAGAGATAAATGACAAACATTATATAATTCCTCTTATATGAGGTACCAAAGCAGGCCGATTCATAGAGACAGAAAATAGAACAGAGGTTGAGCAGGTTTTGGGAGAGGGGGAAATGAGGAGTTGTTGTTTAGTGAGTACAGAGTTTTTATTCGGGATGATAAAAAGTTTCCAAAATGGATAGTGGTGATGGTTGCACAGCAATGTGGATATACTTAATGTCAGTGAAGTGCACACATAAAAATAGTTAAGATTGTGAATTTTATGTTATGTCTATTTTACCACAATAAAAAAAATGACAAAAAGTTAAGAGTTCTGCAGGTTTGAGTTTTGGGGGTTATTTCCTCTTAAGAAATGATTCTGGAAAATAAATAACAAATACAAACATTTTCATCAATAGGTAACATTTCCACAAACTTAAGAGGAATTATAGGGAGCTCCAGAAAACAGTCTTGGCAGTAAAACCAGCCCTGATTGGGTAGCACTGTAGTTCTTATTAAATGGTTACTTAACAATCCAAAACCCACCATGGCTGGTGTGGCTCAGTGGATTGAGTGCCAGCCTGCAAACCAAAGGGTTTCTGGTTCAATTTCTAGTCAGGGCACATACCTGGGTTGTGGGCCAGTCCCCAGTGGCAGGCACATGAGAGGCAACCAAACATTAATGTTTCTCTCCCTCTCTTTCTCCCTCCCTTCCCCTCTCTCTAAAAATAAATAAATAAAATCTTTAAAAAACAATTATAAACTCATTTCTATAAGACATCCTAAACTCATGTCTAAAAACATCCCTTGACATTTTAAAAATCTCATTTGCTCAGGCCGGTGTGGTTCAGTCGGTTGGAGCATCATCCTGTAACTGAAAGACTGCAGGTTCAGTGCCTGGTCAGGGCACGTACCTAGGTTGCAGTTCGATCCCTGGTCCAGGCATATATGATCCCTGGTCTAGGCACGTGCAGTAGGCAACTAATCGGTTTTTCTCTCTCACATCAATGTTTCTGTCTCTCCCTCCCTCTCTAAAAGCAATTAAAAAAATGTCTTCATCTGAGGATAAAAAAATTTTTTTAAATAATAATAAATCTCATTTACCAGGAGAGAGACCAAAACTCTCTTGATCAGGATGCCATAGGAAGTCCTCTGAGACATTACTGATTTTTAGTCTCCCTTACTCTTAACCTAATGGTGTCCTACTCAGCTAAGCCAGGGGTCACAATCTCAAATGCCTAAAGAAGCTAGGAACCAGGCAAGGAATATAAATTAATGAAGCAAGGAGGATGAATTTAGGGGAAAGGGGGGAAGACAGTGAAAGCCCCTGACAGCCTGGAGTGCTTCTGACACACCTACAGAGCACTGCCGATTGCTGCCACATGGGAATGCTATGCCTTCCGAATTTTCAAAAGAAGCTGGAAATTCAGATTTTTCAATTTACGGGCTGAGCAAAACAAATCTGAGAAACTCAAGTAGCCTACAGGCCTCCAGTTTATGCTTTGCTCTATGCACAGCCTTTTCCTTATGCAGGAAAACGACAGGAAACAATACTTCCTAGTTATGCATATCTTAGTTTGGATCTAAGGACTCCAGTTTCCTGAGAGCAGGGCAGCTGGTGACATTCAAGAAATGTAGAATAAAAAAACTAAAGGAATAAACCAAAAGGGCAAGTTTCTTAATGCCTATTTAATATATGAAAAGTAAAAACCTGCACTTAAAATGCCATGGTAATTGGAGAATGCTGGAAGAAAATATTAAGTAGTCAGAACATAATTTTTAAAACTCTTCAAAGCCACCCTACAAATCACACTATAAGGAATATGACCCCAGTGATTCAAAACAAATTTGTTTCCTGCATCATATCATGAAATGTGTGTTGTATTATTTTGGATCTCATTGTCTTGAAATCAACCTGATTTTTACCACTTTGGTTGCTATGATAAATAAGGGTCTGCAATTGTATGTGTTAAATCCCAGATTCCAATTGAAAATTCTGTTTTGTGATTTTTTTAAAACAGCCTATTTGACAAAAATAAGAAAAGAAAAAATGCTTCTGGGAAAGGGAAAAAATATTTTGTCAAAAAAAAAAAAAAGCTTTCTTGTAGTTTGACTTAGACACATGAGCCAAGAATATTGGAGAAGGAAAAGCTATTTTCCAGTTCTTGTTTTACAAAAAGACTAGCTACTCTTCTCCAAAGGTACTCCTTTCTCTGGCCAAGGAGAGTAATTTATTCACAAACATATCATTTCCTTCTAGTAAAAACAAAAGATACAGCAGGACCTAATTATATGTGCTTATGTGCTAAGTACTATGTTAAGTACATAATATGTATCATCTCATTTAATCTTCTCTGTCCTCTGAAATAGGTAATTTTATCTCTGAATAAAATAGACATGGTCCCTGCCTTCATGAGGCTTACCTTCTAGTGGGAGAAAGACATTAAACAATCTCAGCAAAGGATGTATAAGTGCACTGATGACCAGAGTTAGAAAAGAGATGAACACTGTGTTACCATTAGAAAAGGAAAATTTAATCTTATCTGAGGAGTCTTCTCTGTGGAAGCAGTATACTATTGAGATCAAAGAATGAACACATTTTAACTAGCTAAGTCTCTAGGAAGGGGGAACAGCATGACTAAAGGCCCTATCACAGAAGAGAACACAATGAGTTTGAGGTGAGGAAAAAGGCCAATGTAGCCAAAGCCAAGAGGGCAAGGGGAAGTATGTTGTGTGGTAAGGCGGAAGGAACAGGATATCCAGCACCTTGCTATTCGTATTACAAGTCTCCAGCTTCAGAGCAACAGAAACTGCTAAAGTTCAGAGAAGGGATAGAGAAGATGATTAGATTTGTGAAAATTTTTATGCATTTTTAAATCAAAAGAATATAAAATAAAAAGTTATACTGTCACCCTCTCCAATCTGTCACTACCTGATTTCCTCCACCCCAGGGGTAATCCGTCTCAGCCTTTCTTAGGTATGGTACTGCGTAAATCCTGACACCAGCATGCGCGCGCACACACACACACAAACACACACACAAAACACTCTGCTCTCGTCTTACACAAAAGGTAGTGTTAACATACTGCTCTGTACCTTACTTTTTAACTTAACATATCCAGTTCTTTTTTTGCAACTCACAGCATTCCTGTGTTTAGATATATTTAACCAGTCCCCTGTAGATGACAAGAAAAAGCCCAACAACTGCTACGGGATTTTGCTAGCATAGACAATCTTGTCAGTTGGACTGCTGGGTCACAGGGTAAGGGCATTCATGATTTTGACAGATTTCTAAACTGTACAGTCCTTTCAACAATGTAAGAAAGTGCCTGAGCAACTGATTGAGCTACACAAACCCGGATCACTCACTGAGTTTTAGATTTTTGCCAATGTAATAGGTGAGAAACATATCTTACTGAAGTTTTAATTTGCATTTTTCTTTTTTTCAGGTAAGGTTGAACATTCTTTCATATGTTTACAAGAGCCATCTATACTTCCTTTTCTACAACTATCCATGTCTTCTGACCATTCTTCTATTATGTTTCTGTGAGTTCCCATTATATATATATCAACATTTGTTTGCAATATTAGTGGCAAAGTTTTTCCTTCAACCTATTTATTTTTAACTGTAAATTTTAATTGAGATATAATTGTCATATAACATTATATTACTTTTAGGTGCACAACATAATGATTCAATATGTGTATATATTTTAAAACAATTATCACGGTAAGTTTAGTTAACACCCATCACTACGCATAGTTAACAAATTTTGTTTTCTTGCCATGAGATCTCTTCAGATCTACTCTCTTAGCAACTTTCAAATATACAATACAGTATTGTTTAAAAAAAAATACTCATCATACTGTACATTATATCCCCAGGACTTAGGTATTTTATTACTGGAAGTTTGTAACTTTTGACTACCTTCCCCAATTTTCCCCACCCTCTTCTGGCAACCACCAATCTGTTCTCTGTATTTATGAGCTCTACTTTTTTATGTTTTGCGTTATGATTCCACAGATAAATGATATCAAACAGCATATGTTTCTCACTCTTATTTCACTGAGCATAACGCTCTCAAGGTCCACCCATGCTGTTACAAATGGCAGGATTTCCTTCTTTTTTTTTATGGCTGAATCACTTTTCACTGTATCTGTGCAAGTATGTGTATCTGCGTCACCCATCAATGGACATAGGTTGTTTCCATGTCTTGGCTATTGTGAATAATGCTACAATGAACACAGGGTTGCAGATATCCTTTCAAATAGTGGGTTTTTTTTCCCCCTTTGGATAAATGTTCAGAAGTGGAACTGCTGAATCATGATACAGTTCTATTTTTAGCTTTCTGACAACTGTCTACACTGTTTTCCATAGTGGCTGCATCAATTTACATTCCCACACAGCACATTCTGGCCAACACTTTTTTCCCATAGGTGTGAAATAATATCTTAATGTATTTTTAATTTCCTTTTCCCTGATGATTAGTGATGCTGGGCACCTTTTCATGTACCTGTTGGCCATTTGTATGTCTTCTTTGGAAAAATGTCTATCAGATCCTCTGCCTAATTTTAAAGTTGTCTTTTGCCTATCGAGTTAAATGAGTTTTTTATGAACCCCTTATCAGATATATGATTTACAAATATTTTCCTCTCATTCAGTAGTCTGCCTTTTCATTTTGTTGATGGCTTCCTCTGCTGTACAGCTTTTTAGTTTGATGTAGTACCACTTGTTTATCTTTTATCTTTGCTTTGTTGTCTTGGCTATTGGTATCAAATCCAAAAAAATAAAATAATTGCCAAAACCTATGTCAAGGAGCTCATCTTCTGTATTTTCTTCTAGGAGTTTTATAGTTTCAAGTTTTATGTTCAGGTCATTAATCCATTTTAAGTTGATTTTTGTAAATGGTGCATGATCCAATTTCATTCACTTGCATGTGGTTGTCCATTTTCTCCCAATACCATTTATTGAAGAGACTATTCTACCTATTGCATATTCTTGGCTCCTCTGTTGTAAATTAACTGACTATCTATGCATGGGTTTATTTCTGGGCTATCCATTCTGTACCAATAATGGATATCTTTTTATGTCAATACCACACTATTTTGATTACTATAGTTTTGTAATATAGTTTGAAATCAGGAAGTATAATGTTTCCAGCTTTGTTCTCCTTTCTCAAGAGTGCTTGACTATTCAAAGTCTTGTGGTTTATACAAATTTTAAGATTTTTGTTTCATTTCTATGAAAATTACCACTGGAGTTTTGAGAAGTAAACTCAAATAGTGAATCTTCTATTTCTCCTCTAACATTGCTTATAGTGAGTTTTGGTCACACAGATTTTTTTAAAGGCAAATTAACTACTCTCATTGATTTCAGGATTTTGAGTCATAATTTTAGAAAAGTTTTATAACTCTAAGGTTGTAATTAAATTCTCCCATGGTTTCATGGTTTATGTTTAAATCTCTAACCAATCTGAAGTTTATCCAAGTATACAATGTGAAGTATGGTCCTAACATTCTGTTTCCAGATGGCTATATAGTTATATCAATACCATTTATTAGAATCCATCTTTTAATGGTTTAACCATATCCTAAGTTGCTATATTTTCTCATCTGTTTCTGAATTTTCAATTCTGCTCTATTACTTTGTCAATTCATATACTAGTAAGACACTGCTTTAATTGATGCTTTACAATATGTTTTAATATCTGGAGGGCTAACCCTCCCACTTCATTGCTCTTCTTTTTCAAGGTTATTCAGGGTTCAATGTGTACTTTATAATTAACTTTTCTAGTACTTTCACTGGGATCACTTTAATATGTAAATTAAGTATGGGAGAATCAGTACTTCATGGTGTTGAGACTTCTAATCAAGATCATGGTATGTTTTTCATTACATTTGCATCTGCTTCTCTGTTCTTCAAGAGTATAGGAAGTAGACTAGAAGGAGGCCAGGTGGTAAGCATAGACTGATGAAGACTGTTTCTGATAAATGAAGTATATGAAAGGAGTAAGTTAGAGGGAGAATACAGTGATAAAAGGGTAGAGCAATATTTAAGCACCTGGATAAGCCTGCCACAGAGATAGGGAAGGGATGGCTAGAAAGTCAGAAGAAAATGAAGTAAAGCAGGGGTTCTCAACTCCCCAGCCAAGACACAGCCTGTCAGGAACCAGACCCAAGCAAAGCTCACCTGAGCTCCCCATCTTGTCTCCCTCCTGTCTCTGTGCCTCCCATCTGCAGCAGGGAAGCCAGGGAACCCCACCTGAGTCCATGCTCCCGCCCCAGCCACCCCCGCCCCACCATTCCCCCTCCTCCATTGGTCTTCCACAAAACCGGTCCCTGATGCCAAAAAGGTTGGGGACTGCTGAAGTAAAGAATGTTTTTCAAGAAGAAAGGAGCTGTCGATAATATAATCAGGACAAAGATTAAACTAAATTCATTAGATTCAGTAATATGGAAGTCATTAGTGGTCGTAGATATATTTTGGGGAGAATTATAAGGCTAGGAGCCAAAGTGGATTTACATTCTGGTATCACCAACTCTAACTACTTTGCTCTAATTTGATCCTAAAACACTCTTCCTAAAGGTCAAAACTGCCATTAAATTCAGATGGTAAGTGTATAGTTATTATTTCTAAAATGGAGTTCAAACACAGTTCTAGAAGAAAGTTCTTGAATAATTCATGCAAAAAATGCACAGATTCAGAAAATAATGCCAATGGAAAGAAATATCAGGAACCAGGGTAGGAAGTAACAGCTATAAAGCAGAGGGGATGGCAAACATGAAGTAGATTTTCTCCAAAGCAAACTAAGCTATAGCTTCACAGTAGGATTTGGCTTGGAATTAGCTCCCGCTAACATTCTCAAGCACAGTCAGAGATCCAGATAAAATAGGTGGCTGCCTAAACGGGATGCACAAAACAAGGCTAGGGTGCTCAGAAATACTTCCATCTGCATCTTGTCAAGAAACTACTCTCTCTGTCCCTCAACCTGATCCCAAAATTCTAATTGTGGTTTCTCTTTTGGGCTAGCACCAATAGAAGCATGCAGACTTCCCTAGTAGGAAAGTAAGGGCATTAGTAGGAAAGTTAGGGCATTGGTAGGAAAGTTAGGGTAAGAAATAATTCTTTCCTAATATACACACAGGATAGCACACAGGATCTAGCTTTGAGGGGTCAGAAAATGGAGGAGTCAATAAAATGTAACAATGCCTTGATCAGATCTAAATTGGGTCTGAATTCATTAGAACAGAAAAAAACTTCCAAGCTCACCTAAGCTGATTACATGCCAAAACCAACTTCCAACATGGAAAAACAGAATAAGTGAAATAGACCAATATCTTTTTATTTTCTATTTTAACATAAATTTAGACTAAGAAAGGAAATAAAAACCACAGCACAATTATACAGACACATTCATTGTGACAGCATTATACCAAAACACTAGTGAGGTTTCTTTGAGGTGTAAGATCATTGTTCATAAAAAGAGAATACTCTCAGATAAGGATTGTTATCTTCTTTGGTTGCTAAAGATACTAAGCAGGACAGGTAGATTCAACTAAAATTATTAAGGCAGATGTAGAAGAGAGAAAAAACTGTGTGTCTAAAATAGACAAGGCAATTATTACCTCTTTATTGTAATTACATCCAGGAGTATAAATTTCTTTAGGTTGATCTACACTGTTTTATAGCCCGTACACTTTAGCCCCACTCTAGTGCCCACCCAATATGATGATATTCAGAAAGACTAGGGTCAACTGAGGAAATTAATGCTACAAACTTCTAAAGTATTCTGTGGAACTAGTGCCACAGGCTGTTCCTTCTGTTATGAGCCTTAAGTGGTAGAATTATAATTGCACTAAAGAACTGCATCACTTGGCAAAATTTACTCCCTGAAACCAATTCTCTGTACAAAGTTGACTGAAAAACAAAACAAAAAAGAGGACGTGGTTGTTGTTTCCGTTTAATTTGAAGGTCTCCTTTCTGGAATCAGTGGGAAGTAAAAGAGGCCATTAAAGGGCATGGTGGCTATTCTATGGGGCAGAGGTTTTATTTCCCTAAGGAATTAGAATGGTGTTAGTTATTGTCAGGGTAGCAGAGAATAAATCACATGTTAGTATATCATAGAGACAGTTTATTCTATTTCCTGTTACTAGGGTGGGGTGCATTTTATTTGTATGGTAAGGTGACAGAACTGTTTTCAGGCATGTGCCTAAACATTCTTTCAAGAAAAAGAATTGTTAAGCACAGGACTCCACCAACTTATGGCAGGCAAGGTGGGGGGCATATGAGCCATGAAATGGGAAACAAACAGGAAAGAAACCCAGCACAGACATCTGAGGTAATAAATATGATAGCAATCTAGAAGATGAACAGTTCATGTTGTTTATGATTACAAACTGATTATTCCTCTAAGTGCAAAGGCTACCCAATAAGTCATATCCGGGTTGATTTGTTAGCAAGCTACTTTCACCAGATAATAAATCAGAATGCAATTAAAGTGCATTCTGTCTGTTTATCATGGACTAAGATAGCATACTATAATTCTCAATTATCTGGATGAATACACAACATGACAGCACAGTGAATAACCCTTCTACCAAAGGTCGATAAACATGTTAGGGATGCACTAAAATTACTTCTTCTCTAGTGCTTTTAAAAGTGTTTCTAATTTTGACAAAGTATACAAATGGAACCAAATTAATTTGGTACTTTCTTTGGTACTGTAAGTCATACAATAAGTCTGGATTCATAAGTCCCCAAACTTCCTAGCTGGTCAACAATTTGCTAGGGGCAGTAACTAAATCATTGAAGAAGTAAAAGAAAACATAACTAAATATTTAATGCAAACCTCTGTTAGGTGGAGAAACCTAAGCACAGGGAAAATAAAAGAATCACAAAAGAACAAATATGAACACTTTAAATTTAAAAACACATTTTTAGAAAGAAAACATCTTTAGCATCTAATTCAATAATTTCACTATATAAAGATCTCGTAAGGATTAATAAAGATTCATGAGAAATAAATGAACAAAACACACAAAGAGAAACTAATAAATAGAAACACAAAATTTTTTTAAGTAAACTAAATTTAAATCACAGTTACATTTTTCCACCTAATTAGTAAAAAACTGCTTTTGAAAATGATAATGAACATACTGGCAAAGACACAGTGACTCCGGTGCTTTCACACATTGCTAACTGTGTCCTGCAATAAACTGACTAGGACACTTCAAAGATACAATCTAGCAATTTTAATTACATTATAAAATGTTTTTAATGTTTATCTTAGTAATTCTACACCTTGAGCTCTAGCTAATCAACAAAAATCTTTATCACAGCTTGATCTATCAATAAGAATATGAACTTCTGGCCAAGATGGAGGTGCAGGTAGACATGCTCTGCCTCCTCACACCATCATAAGAAGGATCACAACTAACTTCAAAACAAAAAGTAACCAGAGCTGCTAGAAAATTGAACTGTATGGAAGTCCAACAACCAAGGATTTAAGGAAGAAATTTCATCCAGAGGAGTGGGAGGGGCGGAGACAGGGAGCTGGAGAGGACTGCTGGTCTCTCAGAGGAGTCTGTTTAAAGGACCCAAATGGTCCTAGAATGTAGACAAACCCACCCACTCTGGAAATCATCACTAAGGCAGCAGATAGAAGGGTGCCAGTCAGATACAAAAAGGATGGGAAATGACTGGACACAGGCAAGAGCCAAACAAGCTGCATTGTTCCCTCTCCTACCACTCCACCCTGGCGAATACCTAAGGCTCCGCACCTTACAACATAACTGGTACATCAAGACAGGCAGTCAAAGCAGCTCTAATACACAGACACAAACACAGGGAGGATGCCAAATTAAGGAGACAAAGAAATATGGCCAAAGGAAAGAACAGATCAAAACTCCAGAAAAAGAACTAAGTGAAACAGAAATAGCCAACCTATCAGATACACAGTTCAAAACACTGGTGACCCTGGATGCTCAAAGAATTCATTGAGTACAGCAACAACATAAAGGAAGAAATGAAGGTTACACCAAGTGACATAAAGAAAAATCCACAGGGAACCAAAAGTGAAGGGAAGGAAGCTGGGATTCAAAAAAAAAACAATGTGGAACACAAGGAAGAAATAAACAGTTAACCAGTATAGAATGAAGAAACAAGAATTAAAAAAAAAGAGAGAACAGAATAAGAAGACTCTGGGATATCTCCAAATGTGCCAACATCCAAATTGTAGGGATGGCAGGAGGAAAAAAGGAAGAGCAAAAAATTAAAAACTTATTTGAAAAAGTAATTAAAGAAAATGTCCTTAATTTGGAAAAGGAAATGGACATACAAGTCCAGGAAGCACAGAGAGTCCCAAACAAGTTGGACCTAAAGAGGACCACACCAAGATACATCTTAATTAAAATGCCAAAGGTTAAAGATAGAGAGAATCTTAAAAGAAGCGAGTTACCTACAAAGGAGTTCCCATAAGACTATCAGCTGATTTCTCAAAAGAATCTTTGTAGGCAAGAAGGGACTGGCAAGAAGCATTCAAAGTCAGAAAAGCAAGGACCTACAACCTAGATTACTCTATCCAGCAAAGCTATCATCTAGAAAGGAAGGGCAGATAAGTGCTTCCCAGAGAGGATAAAGCTAAGGGAGTTCATCATCACCCAGACCTTACTATATGAAATGTTAAAGGGACTTATTTTAAAAAAGAAGATCAAAACTATTAATAGTAAAATGATGACAACTCACAACGATCAACAACTGAATCTAAAAAAAAACAAAAACAAAAATGAAGCAAACAACTAGAATAGGAACAGAATCTTAGATATGGAGATCACATGGAGGGCTATCAGCAGGGAAGGGGTTGGGGGAAAATAGGAGAAAGGTACAGGGAATAAGAAGCACAACTGGTAGGTACAAAATAGACAGGGAAATGTTAAGAATAGTATAGGAAATAGAGATGGCAAAGAACTTACATGCACAACTCATGAACTAGAACTAAGGGACGGTGGAAGAATGCTGGAGGAAAGAAGGGTACTGGGCGGAGCGGGCCAAAGGGGAAAAACTTGGGACAACTGTAATAGAATAATCATTAAAATATACTTAAAACAAGAATCTGAAATAACATAAAATCCAACAATAGGGTAAAAACGACATAAAATATGGTATGACCATAGATGGAATATTTGTGTAACTATTTAAAATGATGGTTATGAAGACTAGAAAAGGACAGAAAGCTGTATATGCAAGATGATCATATTAAAAAACACGCATATTAAAGGAGACTAGGAAGGAAAATGCCAAGTGATAATCATGTTAAACAGGTATTGCGGGCTGAACAATTGTACCCCATATCTCCTGCTGCCTCCCAAGGTGCCCAGGTCACCCTGAAACTCATGGATGTTGCTTTAGCTGGAAAAAGCCACTTTGCAGGTGTCATTAAGTTAAGGACTGTGGGATGGAGAGATTATTCTACATTACTTGGATGGGCCCAACATAATCACAAAGGTCCTTAAAACAGAAAGTCAGAGGAGTCAGCGTCAGAAAAGAAAATGTGACAACAGAAGCAGAGGTTGTTGGAATGATGTGGCAACAAGTCCAGGAAGATGGGCATCCTCGAGGCGGTGGAAAAGGCAAGGAACAGATTCTCCCTAGAACCTCCGAAGGAAGTTATCTCTGCCAACACCTTAATTTTATCTTCGTTAGACCCATTTTAGACTTCTGAGCTCAAGTAATGTGAGCTAATAAACTTGTGCTGCGTTAAGTCACTACATTTGTGTAATTTGTCACAACAGCAATACGAAACCAATACTGATGGTAAGACTGCCCTTTCTTAACTTTCTGTAATGTTTGTATTACTTCTCTTGATACATTCTAATATACAAATTTGCTAAAATTAAATTTTTGAGATGGAAACTTACTTGCTTCAGTGGTTCTCAACCCTGGTTGCATGTTAGTGTCAAGTAATTGGGCTTAGGAGAAAGAAGAAATACCAATGTCATTCTTTCTCCCCATTCGTTCTCCCCATTCTCAGAGATTCTGATTTAACTCTGTTAGGCTCAAGCATCAGTACTTTCTGTAAGCCCAACACGCTAATGTGCAGCCAAGTTTGAGAATCGCTGCCACAGTATGTCAGCTCACAACTGACAAGGAATATATGTCAACCTAAAACTATGTTTCTTTCAAGAATTCTGCAAATAAAAACACTCAACAATGGTCTGCTTTAGCTTAAATTTAGGACTGGGAGCTGCGTCCCTAATTTAACTGACAGTGTCAAATACAAGAAAAAAATAAAATCTTTCCTCTACTTCCTCAATGTTTCTCATTTGTGGAGTTCAAAGGACTCTTCAGAGTTACAGTACACCAAAAAAAAGGTTCTAATTAGCTGTTACCCCAAGACCCCATAATTAAATTAGAATAATTCATAAGAAGAATTGTACATTCTTTCTTCACTTTTCTGCTGACAACAGACTTTACTATAAGACGACTAAAACTACATGAGATCTGTAGTCTTTGAATTTTCACAGTATGTTTTAGAAATGGTGCAAACTAGCCAAGAGAAGGACTCTGTCAAAGTCCTGACACTGACTCTTTGAAGTTCTATTTTTCAGGTACCAAGCTCATACATTAAAAATAAAACACACGATAGTATGTCTGTGAGTGAATGTATAACTTAAGTTTTCAAGTGTGAGATTCTCAGCTAGAGAAATTACTGACAAAGTCTTTGCATCTCTTGGTCAGCTCAGAGCATCACCTCACATTCGTTCAGCAGCAAAATCCACTTATGAGAAACATCAGTATCAACCAAGTGTATCTAAAGACTGATTTCCATAGCAACTGTAACTCTGCCACTAGGAGTGTATAAGGCATATAAGAGTTAACACCACATGCACACAAAGTGTTGGTATTATGTCGTCCAGACTGTGGTTGCTGTAGAAACCTAAACCCAAGTCCCTGAAAACAGTGGATGAATTGAAAACAACAGAAGGGTCCTTGAGTACTTAGCCATCTAATCCTTGGCTTTTAAGCAGGACAATGCCACTCTAAATACTGTGTAATAAATAGTCTTGTATTGATACCATTAAAGGAAAATTTTCTACAAAAATAATTTTAAATGATACCTTACCTTTGTTTACCATTAGGATCAATCCTACTTCCTAAAAAATTTTTCCTTTCACCCTGTGTTCAGTTTGACAATCAGAAGCTCTCCCAAACAGAACTGTCACATTCTCCCCGCCTCAGCCAGACTAAGACCCACACGCAGGCAAGCTGGAGAGGTGCCAGGTGTTGCTGTCACCACTACAAAAAGTATAACACAGCCCTCGCCAGGTAGCTCAGTTGGTTGGGAGTCATCTGTGCACAAGGTGGTATGGGTTCAATTCCTGGTCAGGGCACATACCTAGGTGGCAGGTTAGATTCCCTGGTCAGGGGCGTGAGAAGGAGACAACCGATTGATGTTTCTCTCTCATGGTGATGTTTCTCTGTTTCTCTCTCTCTCTACGTCCCTCCTCTCTCTCTAAAATTATTTTTTTTTAAAGAAGTATGACACATACAGACAAGGTTATTCTAAAACAGTTTTGCAAAAGCAGAATAAGGTAGGAGGAATCATCACTTTATCTGACGTTACGTCTTACTATCTAGCAATTGTAACCAATACAGTGTGGCACTGGCGGGAGAAGGGAAATACGGATCAGTGGGACAGGGAACTCAGAATGGATCAATACAAATACACTAATCAAGTTTTGACAAAGGTGCAAAATCAGTTTGACAGGAAAGCAAGCATTTTCAACAGATTGTGCTGAAACAACTGAATATCCATAGGCAAAAATTAATGAAACTTGACTTAAAACTATGCTATATGCAAAAGCCAGTGCAAAATGGATTATGGATTTAAATGTGAAACATGAAACTATAAAACCTTAACATGAAAACACAGGAGGACATCTTTGGACCCTAGAGCTAGAAAGAGTTCTTAGACATCACATCAAAAATTCAATCTGTCCTGATGGGAGTGGCTCAGTTGGTGGACTGTCATTAGCAAAGTGAAAAGTCACTGGGTAGATTCCAGGGCAGGGCACACGCCTAGGTTGCAGGTTTGGTTCCCCAGTCAGGGCGTTCAAGAGGCAACTGATTGCTGTTTCTCTCTCACATTGATGATTCTCTCCCTCTTTCTTCTTCCCTTCCCCTCTCTCTAAAAATAAATAAATAAATAAAATCTTTAAAAGTTAAAAAAACTCGATCTATAAAAAAAGAAAATCAGTAACTGAACTTTATCAAAATTAAAAACACTTACTTTGTAAAAGACCCCATTAACAGGATAAAAAAAGTCAGACAGAGGAAAATATTTGCAAATCACATATCTAAAAGACATTCTATCGGGAATATGTAAAGGACTTTCTAAATTAGCAGTAAGAAAACAATCCATTTGAAAATGGGCAAAAGACTTGAATAGACACTTCAACAACTGTTAGGATATAAGAATGGCAAATTAGCACCTGAAAAAATGTTTGATTTCTGGTTAAGATGGAAGCTTAGGCAGACATGGCTCACCTCTTCACACAACCACACGAAAACTACAATTAAAATACAGAACCACCATCACTCAGCACTGTCAGAAATAGAGCTGAAGAGAAAGAAGTCTGACATCTATGGAATTAAAGAAACCATATCCATCCAGACTGGTAGGAGGGGCACAGATGTGGAACAGGATGTTCCCTCACCCATGTGTGGTGGGTAAAAATTTGGGCGGGATATCTCAGGGGCGAGGAATCTTAGCCTCTGAGTGGGATGAGTACGGGGTGTGGGGGAATGGGTGAAGAGGTGAGGGGATTAAGAAGCACAAATAGTAGTTATACAATAGCCATGGGGATGTAAACTACAGTATAGGAAATGGAGTAGCCAAAGAACTTACACACATGACCCATGGACATGAACAATGGTGGGAGGATTGCCTGAAGGAGTGGAGGGTGCTGGGTGAAGGGGGACAAAAGGGATTAAAAAAACAGTACAACTATAATACCATAATCAATAAAAGATAAATTTTTGAAAAGATTGAATTCAAATAAAAGATTTACAGAGCTCTGGAGTTTGAAAAACTAAAAAAAAAAGAAAAGTCCAATATCATTAATCTTTAAGGAAATGAAAATCAAAACCAAGATGTAGTATCACTACATGCCTAAAAGAATGGCTACAATTTAAAAAAGACAAAACTGACAATATCGAATGCTGATAAAGATGTGGAAGCAGTAGATTTCTCATACGCTGCTGGTGGAAATTTAAACTAGTATAGCTATTCTGAAAACAATTTCGCAGTTTCTTATTAAATTAAACATACATTTATCATACATTTTAACAATCACACTCCTGAGCATTTATCTTATGAGGAAAAACTTATGTTCACATAAAAATCTACATATAAATGTTCATGGCAACTTTATTTGTAACAGCTCAAACTCAGGCATTATGGTAAATGGACAAACAATATAATATTGATTAGCAATGAAATGGAATCAACTATCAACACACACAACAACTTAGGTGGATCACAAAGGCATTATGCTGAGTGACAACAGCCAGTCTCAAAAGGTTACATACTATATGATTTCATTTCAAAATGACAAACATTTAGAGAACAGACCAATGGGTGCCCAGAGTTAGGAAAGAGGCGAGGATGAGACTAGAAAGGGGCAGCACCAGGAAGTATTTTCCTGGTGATGGAACAGTTCTACATCTTGATTGAGGTAGTTACGCAAATCTATAGATGTGATTAAAGTTTACAGAACACACATACACAAAAGAATACATGCAAATCTTGGTTTGAAATCCAAATAATCTCTGTAGTTTAGTCAATAGCATTATACCAATGTAAATTTTCTGGTTTTAATGTTCTATACATATGCATGATGTTGCCTTTGAAGAAAGTTCAATAATAAGCACAAAGAACATGACTGTATTATTTTTGTAACTTCTTGTAAATCTCTATTTCACAATTAAAAGATAAACCAAAAATTCTGTTCAGCAAAAAGCCATAATAAAATTTAAAACTGGGGGAAAAAATAGAACATTTGAGAAAAAGTAAAACCCTTACTATATACAGAGCTCTTATACCCATGTCAATAAGTAGATAATAATGCAATGAATAATAAGCAAAAGATAATTATAGACAACTCACAAAAAAATGAAACTTAAGAAAAAAAAGACTGAATCTCACCAGTATTAAAAATTTTCCAAATAAAAGAACACATATTTAGCAACTATCAAATTGGCAAAAATTGTCAATATCCAAGATTAGCAAAAAAGGAAAAACTGGCACTCCCATATACTATGATAGAAATTAAAATGTGAAAATACTTTCAAGAGAAATATGCATATCCTTATCCCCCAAAACTCAACATCTAGAAATGCAAGGAAATAAACAAGTGTGCAATGACATATATATAAATTTTTTCATCACAGTATTATCTACACAGTGAAGAATTTAGAGGGAAAATGCCCAATGAAAGAGGATAATAAATTATGTTTGGTATATCTATGCAATGGAATACCATGCATCTGCTAAAAATTATGTTTATCTAATATTAAAAACAATTCTCTATCCACTGCTAAGTGAGAAAAGCAAAACCAAAAACACACACATGGGGCAAACTCACTTTCACAGACTTGCAGCCTATATACTGAAATATTAATATTAGCTATCTCTGAGTGGTAAGATTGTGGGCACTTTAAAAACAAATTCTGTACTGTCTAACAGAGACATGTTTTATAATATTTTTTAAAATCAAATAACACATACTAATGAAGGCTCTTTTCAATTAGAGATATTTATAGATTAGAATGCTAAAAATCCTCCTTGATTTTTTAGTTTCACAGAAAAAATAAAATTACTCTGCCTGATACATTCACCTTTCCCTTTTGATTCCTCCAGGTTCCTGAAAAGATGTCACTATTTCCAGTTTAAAAACAAACAGAAGTTGACCAGATTTGCTTTACAAAACAATCCGTGCTCCCCAAGGATCATGTGTGTCCGTTCACCATGAAGCTTATAGTCGCTCTATCTCTATGTATATCTAATTACAAGTGCCAATGAGTATGATTCAGATACTTTAAATAGGTAATTTATTAAAATATACCGACGGGTATACTCTACAGTAAGTATAGTAAGGGAAAGATGGACAGGGAAAAGAGGTAAGAGAATACCATGAGAAGAATGATAATATCTTCTTTAACATAATCTTGAGAAAAATAGAATCACTTTAGTTCTGAGGATAACGAAGAAGAAAGGCATACTGGAAATCTCTTTTCCTCTTTGGAATGGTAATTTACATCAAGACCAGAATTGCTGAAAGCTTATTTGATGCTCTGGAGTTACCAAAGCTTATTGTGCAGCTGAAAGTGAACATTTCTCTGGCAGAGATATGTGGCTTCTTTGTGTATAGTATTTCCAGCAGTTAAACTGCTTGAAATGTAGAGGCTCAAAGATATAATATTGCTGTATTCATAGTGACTATCCTGGGTGGCATCGCCTTCTGTATGCTCTTTTCCAGCATTTAAAAATATTTTTTTGTTTTTGTTTTTGCTTTATAGGACTGAATTAAGGGGGCTTACAATATGCTGAAATCATGCTGAAATCATCAAGAGGTTTTCTCAAGTTCATTAAAATTAAAAATTCTCCCACATGATTCAGTACTGATTTTGGCTCACAATTAACATGACACTAACTCTGCTCTTCCTGACTTCCATATTTGGCATTCCAGTTAAGGGCAGAAATAACTTCTTCCTATTTCCATCGATCTAAATTCTACCCATTCTTCAAAACTCTTCTTCTAAGAAGCCCTCTGGTTTAGCCAGCCCATAGTTGTTTACTCCTGCTCTGAACTCCTGTAACACTTAACTAAACCCTTTATTAGGCAATTACTAACAATTATGATTAAATTATTTTTTATCTTCCATCATTCAACTTCATCTGTTTACATCTAGTTTCCTCAAGAATAAGTTTTCTGAATACAGGAACCCTTTCTACCTCAACATAACACTCGCTGTGTTTTACCACACAGTAGATAGCCAATAAATACTGGCTGACTAACTGCAACAGATACACCTTTCCGTTTTCCTCCCTAACTGATACTAATGTTTTCAACACTACCCTCTGTTTTACTTACAGGAACAGAACTACAAAGCACAGCATGGAGATGGGGGCTTTGAATGACACTGTTTTCTCTGTCTCCTTGCAGCAAAACTCATTTAACCATGTGAAAAGAGAATAAAACTAAATTTTTGCCTTTGGTGTGTGTCTTTCAGAGTAAAACAACCATCACTTAACAAGAAATAAGCTACCTTCATTGGAGAATATGCCAACAGAATATCCGAGGGAATAACCCTTGTGCACTAACGCACTGCTTTCTTCCTAAAGCAAAGGAACAACTCAGTCCCCAGATGCCCAAACTTTTCATTCATGATTTGTGAAAGCCTTAAGAATTTGAAGATATTTTTATCAACCATGCGAATCTTTTCTATCCTAGCGCATTTTTCAGTGCCAGAAAAGTTTTATGATTAGGGGTCTACTCTTTTAGGAATATTTATACTGCCTAAATAACTCGAGAGGTTTTTTTGGTTTTTGGTGAAGAGGTGGGACACAGAGACAGAAATCAAAATGAGAACCCTCTCAACTAGAAATAATCTGCTGCTCCATCCTAAATAAGCCCTTTCTTATATTTCTGCTTGGAAGTTTCAGAATTTAAACTATGACACTCATGTGTAATACCAAAACATAAAGATATAAGATAGGATTTTTACTTTAAAAAAAAAAGCGGTTTGTAGATAGCTTACATCTAAATTATTTTTACAAATCACAATCATATAAAACAAGGATTGCTCCCACAATTGTAATTAATTTGCCAACAATATGAAGTTCTATTTGCAGATAGCTGTTTTTGATAGAGTAGAAATTATGAAATGACAAATTCTCCATTTCTTTTGCAAAAGTTGAGCACCTGCTGAATGAAATTTGTTCTCAAATTCTGTCTAAATCTATAATGCCTTAAAGTTAATATATCTTTATACATTAGATGTCAAAATTTTATGAAACATTATGATCATTCACTACTGCACTGCACAAACTCATAAAGGAATTTGATGTTGCTCTTCCTTCTGTCTTCAACAAGGTGGATGCTAATTTTATGGAAGATTTTTAGATAAAAAGATGCAACAGCATCTTGTGATAATCATTCCTAAAAATGTTATAGCTAGGAAAAGTGTCCCTACCTAATTTTAATCAATCCTGCTATACTTTAAGTACAAGTTTTTCTTTCTGTCTTCAGAAAGACTCGATAACTTCCTTCAGCCATGATGTTCTACACTATGAAGAATAATACATAAGGTAAACACCCTGATCTAATTAAAGTAATAACTAAGACAAAGGTAGAAAAGGGCAAAATCCTTCAGTGAAGAAAAGTTTCACTCCATTCAATTGTGTGAGTACTTAAAGGCTTTCTATGTGTCAAGTATATGCTCAGCAATAGGAATATAAAGACAAAAATCATCTCTTTTGAAAAAAAAAACTTCAAGCTCTTAGAAATACTTATATGAAAATCAGAGGTCCAAAATAAAAGATCTAAATGGGCCAATTAATTCAGGAAGTGGCCCACTATAACTGTAGCTTCTCACTTAAATGGTGAACTAGAGAACATATACCCAATCTCCCCCCCTGCCCCAGCTTTATTAAGGAATAATTAACAAATACAACTTTTACATATATTTAAAGTGGATAACACATGCCCAGTCTGGAGAAGGCAGTCACTACTTGGCCAAGGCCATGGAGAATGCAAGCTCAATGGTGTCATGTCTTCTGATTTTCTGGAGACAAAGTTAGAGGAATGAGAAATTTAACCTGGAGGAATCAGAAAATGCTTAGGAAAAGATCTAACTGTTGAGTCCTAAAGGTAAAGCAATGCTTACTGGATATGAATGTAGATTGTTTATGTCTTGTGGCCACAGCTTAGAGTGGAAAATGGACAGTGACAGAAATGACTAGAGAAGAAGGAAGGGATGTTTTGCCATGTGCAGGACAAACTGCATCCTACAGAACATAGCAAACTACTGGAGAGTCTATGGCCCTACATCATAGAAAGGTAGACTTTATCTATCTGGAGGCAACTATACCAAACTGTCACTCAGTGGTATTTCGAGATTTCCTAGACCGGGCATCATCCTATCTAAACACTTGTCTTAGGCCCCAAACTATTAAGATACATAAGTGCTCATATAGTTCCAGTAGCAGTAATGGTTATTTAAAGGAGACAAAGAAATGTGGCCAAATGAAAGAACAGTCAAAACTCCAGAAAAAGAACTAAGTGGAACAGCCAACCTATCAGATGCAGAGTTCAAAACACTGGTGACCAGGATGCTCAAAGAACTCACTGAGTACAGCAACAACATAAAGGAAGAAATGAAGGTTACACCAAGTGACATAAAGAAAAATCCACAGGGAACCAAAAGTGAAGGGAAGGAAGCTGGGATTCAAAAAAACAATGTGGAACACAAGGAAGAAATAAACAGTTAACCAGTATAGAATGAAGAAACAAGAATTCAAAAAAATGAGCATAGAATAAGAAGACTCTGGGATATCTCCAAATGTGCCAACATCCAAACAATAGGGATGGCAGAGGAGAAGAGGAAGAGCAAGAAATCGAACATTTATTTGAAAAAATAATTAAAGAAAACTTCCCTAATTTGGTGAAGGAAATGGACATACAAGTCCAGGAAGCACAGAGAGTCCCAAACAAGTTGTGGACCCAAAGAGGACCACACCAAGATACATCATAATTACAATGCCAAAGGTAAAAGGAGAGAAGTTTTCTTTGAGAGTGATACCAAATATATTATTTCTTGTCTTGCTCTTTTTAAAAAAATTATTGTTGTTCAATTAAGATCCCCCCTTTTCCCCCTATTACTCTCCTCCACCCTACTTACCCCCACCTCCCACATTCAATCCTCCCCTCACACACTTTTTCTTTGCCCATGGGTCCTTCATACATGTTCCTTGATGACCCTTCCCCTTCACTTGCCTGTTATCCACCTCCTGTCACACCTCTGGTCACTGTCAGTTTGTTCTTTATTTCCATTTCTTTGGTTCTATTTTGCTCTCGTTTGTTTTGTTGATTAGGTTCCACTTATAGGTGAGATCATATTGTGTTTGTCTTTCACCACCTGGCTTACTTCACTTAGCATAATGCTCTCCAGTTCCATCCATGATGTCCTAAAGGGTAGGAGCTCATTCTTTCTTTCTGCTGCATAGAATTCCATTGTGTAAATGTGCCACAGTTTTATGGTGCACTCATTCACTGATGGGCACTTAGGCTGTTTCCAGCACTTGGCTATTGTAAATTGCGCTGCTATGAACACTGGAGTGCATAGGTTCTTTTGAATTGTTTTTTCAGGATTCTTAGGGTATAATCCCAGCATTGGAATTGCTGGGTCAAAGGGCAGTTCCCTTTTTAGTTTTTTGAGGAAATTCCATACTGTTTTCCACAGTGGCTGCACCAGTCTGCATTCCCACCAACTGTGTACTACGGTTTCCTTTTCTCCCCAACCTTGCCAGCACTTGTTGTTTGTTGATTTATTTATGATGGCCATTCTGACCAGTGTGAAGTGGTATCTCATTGTGGTTTTAATTTGTATCTCTCTGATGTCTAGTGATGCTAAGCATCCTTTCATATGTCTCTGGGCCCTCTGTATGTCCTTATTAGAGAAGTGTTTGTTCAGGTCCTTTGCCCATTTTTTTAATTGGATTGTTTGTCTCCCTGATGTGGAATTATGTGAGTTCTTTATATATTTTGGAGATCAAACCCTTGTCTGAGTTATCACTGGCAAATATATTTTCCCATATGGTTGGTTCCCTTTCACTTTGCTGTTTTCTTTAGCGGTGCAGAAGCTTTTTAAGTTGATGCAGTCCTTGATATACCTTGCTCTAGGGGACATATTGGTGAACATATTGCTGTGTGAAATACCTGAAGTGTTCCTGTCTAAGTTCTCTCCTAGGACTTTTATGGTGTCACAACTTAATATTTAAGTCTTTTATCCTCCTTGAGTTTATTTTTGTGTATGGTGTAAGTTGGTGGTCTAGTTTCACTTTTTTTGCATGTAGCTGTCCAGATCTCCCAACACCATTTGTGGAAGAGGCTATTTTTACTCCATTTTATGCTCCTGCCCCCTTTGTAAAATATTGATTTGACCATAGAGACATGGGCTTATTTCTGGGCTTTTTATGCTGTTCCACTGATTTATGTGTCTGTTCTTATGCCAGTACCACACTGTTTTGATTACAGTGGCCTTGTAATATAGTTTGATGTCAGGTATTGTTATCCCTCCTACTTTATTCTTCTTTCTCAAAATTGCTGAGGCTATTCAGGGTCATTTATAGTTCCATATAAAGTTTTGAAATGTTGTTCTATATTTGTGAAATATGTCATTGGTATTGTAATAGGGATTGAGTTGAATCTATAAATTGCTTTGCGTACTATGGGCATTTTGATGATGTTAATTCTTCCAATCCATGAACATGGTATATGCTTCCACTTATTTGTGTCTTCTTTAATTTGTTTCTTCAGTGTTGTGTAGTTTTATGAGTACAGGTCTTTTACTTCCTTGGTTAGGTTTATTTCTAGGTACTTTATTTTTCATGTTGCTACAGCAAATGGAGTTTTTTTCCCTGATTTCTGTTTCTGATATTTTATAGTTGGTATACAAAAATGCCTTTGATTTCTGAATATTGACTTTGTATCCCACTGTTTTGCCAAATTCACTTATTAGGTCAAGTAATTTTTGGTGGAGTCTGTAGGGTTTTCTATGTACACTATCATGTCATCTGCAAGGACAGTTTTACTTCCTCCTTTCCTATTTGGATGCCTTTTCTTTCTTTTTCTTGTCTAACTGCTGTAGCTAGAACTTCCAATACTATGTTGAATAGAAGTGGTGAAAGCAGATACCCTTGTCTTCTTCCTGATCTTAGTGGGAAAGTTTTTAGTGTTTGCCCATTGAGTATGATGTTGGCAGTAGGTTTCTCATATATAGCCTTTATTATGTTGAGGTATTCTCCCTCTATACCCACTTTGCTGAGCGTTTTTATCATTAATGGGTGCTGTACCTTATCAAATGCTTGTTCTGCATCTATTGATATGATCATTTGACCTTCCTTTTGTTTATGTGATATATTATATTTATTGACTTGCAAATACTGTGCCATCCTTGAATCCCTGGGATGAATCACATTTGATTATGGTGTATGACCTTTTTAATGTATTGCTGGATGCAGTTTGCCAATATTCTGTTGAGGATTTTAGTGTCTATGTTCATCAATGATATTGGCCTGCAGTTTTCTTTCTTTGTTGCATCTTTATCTGGTTTTGGGATTGGGATGATGCTGGCCTCAAAAAAAAGAGTTTGGGAGTCTTCGCTCTTCTTGGATTTTTTGGAATAGTTTGAGAAGGACAGGGATTAGCTGTTCCTTAGGAGAGAATCTTAAAAGCCTCAAGAGCAAAAGACAGAGTTACCTACAAAGGCATTCCCATAAAACTATTAGCTGATTTCTCAAAAGAAATTTTGCAGGCAAGAAGTATTCAAAGTCATGGAAAGCAAGGACCTACAACCTAGATTACTCTATCCAGCAAAGCTATCATTTAGAATGGAAGGGCAGATAAAGTACCTCCTAGACAAAGTAAATTCAAAGGAGTTCATCATCATCAAGCCATTATTACATGAAATGCTAAAGGGACTTTAATTCAAGAAAAAGAAGAAGATTGAAAGTATGAACATTAAAAAGGCAACAAATTCACAACTATCAACAAGTAAATCTATAAAACAAACAAACTAACTAAACAAACAACTAAAAGAGGAACAGAATCATAGGTATGGAGATCATTTGGAGGGTTATCAGCAGGGAGAGGGAAGCGGAACAATGAGGGGTAAGGTATAGGGATTAAAAAGCATAATTGGTAGGTACAAAATAAATGGGGGTGCTAGGAATAGTATAGGAAATGGAGAAGCTAAAGAACTTATATGCACAACCCACTGACAAAAGCTAATGGGGGGATTGCTGGAGAGAAGGGGAGTATTAGGCAGAGGGGGACAAAGGGACAACAAGTGGGACAACTGTAATAACATAATCAATAAAATATACTTAAAAAAAAGAAGTGATGCTTGTTTTTGCCAAAGACATTTCCCGTTCTCTAGGTTGAAGGAGGAAAGAAAACTATATGTCACCCAGGCCTTTTATTCCAGCTCCATAATAAGATCAGCATTATTCCACAATATAGGTATTATTATTCCTACTTTCACTGAGAAAACTGAAGCTCTGAATAGTTAACTTGCCCAAACAGACGCTAGTAAATGACATGAGCCAGATCTGAGTAGGTCAGTCTGCTTCCAAAACTGTGTTCTTTCCACTGTAGCACACAGCTTCAATAGCTATTATTTCTAATGGTAATAGTCATAATAGTACACTTCCACTTACATTTGTACTGTGTAGCATACCTTTCAAATCATTTTCATCTGGAATATTTCTGTGAGTTCTTAAAACTATCCTCCAAGGAAACTTAGGCAAATTAAAAAAAAAAAAGGACTAATCGAAGATCACAGAGAAGTAATTACTGGCACAAATAACAGCTAGTAAGAGCAGCTATGTTTATTGAGCACTTAAACTAAACATTTTCCAGTGTGTTGTTTCATGTAATCCTCGTTGCAATCCTGTGATACAGAACTAATAACAATTTAATCTGTTTTATAGATGAAGTAACAAGGCTGAAGGAATTCTGTAGTTCACACAGCTAGGAAATTAAAGCGCTGGAATTCAAATCCAGGTAATGGTAGGCTCAAGCCCATGCTCTTATCTACAACCTCACCCACTACTGCCTCCCTATATCACAGTGGTCTTTACAGACTATTGTGTAATTAAGTTAAACTAAAATTAGTTGGAATTCCAAGTTAAAATTAAAATTGGTCTGCATTTCCCAACAAACTCCTAATGAAAGTGGGAGAAGTAGCAAACAGGTGGCAGGATAATATCTACCATGAATTAAAAAAAAATTCACTGGAAAACTCACACACAGATGAGTCAGAAGTTCAATATAATTTGGGGGCGAAATTAAATCATCAAGCTCCTAGTATTATCTTCTATAGGGCAAGAGACATTACCTTGATCATTTAACAAATGAATGCACTATTCTAACATACATTCAAAATCAAAGACTTTTTTTAACTCAGCCTATAAAATAGTAAAAAAATCACCTAGGATGGAAAAATTTCACCCCAGTTTTTTTCCTAAGTTAACCAGGTATATTCGTAAGTATTTGTGAAGTTATATTAAATGCTGGGGCCAGTACCAACTTCTAGATGTTCATTTCTGAAGCTCCTTTTTATATACTAATAATTATGCCATGCATACTCTATTGTTATATGTTCACACTTGTTTTTAATCATGAATACTACATAACAAAAGGTATGTGAGAAAAGAAATACTTAAAAATAGTCATCCACATAAAGGTGTTTTTAAAAAATGTTTTGTATATCCTATAACATTAGTCCTGTGAAAATAAATGATATTCCTTTAAGTACAGAACAACATAAAAGAAATAGCCTAAACTTAGATAAATGTTGAAAAAGTAGAAGATTCCTGAAGTCATTTCATTCTGAGGATAAAATAAATTTCATCAACCATTTAAGATACAGAAAACACCTGTCACGAAGCCATATAATTATTAAACACTATAAAGAATATGGTCACGCCAATTATTAATGTTTAAAAATTCAAAACACTACTAAGTTTTCAGAGTACAATAACTATTCCTTAGACCTATATCTCGCCTCACAATTCTGAAAATAAAACCAATTCAGTTTGTTAAAAAAAGAATCTTTGGAGAGATGAAATAGTCTTCTAAGAAGATTCAGAAAGAATGATAACTTCAAGGCTATTTTTAAATAGTTGTTAAATGAAGTTTCAGTAACATGAAAATAGAGGAAAAAAATGGAAGGCTTGGAGAAGTCTCTGGTGAGTCACAGGAAGAAAAGCAAATCCAGCTGTACTCCGTACAGTAAAGATTTGTATCTAAACTTTGAATAAGTATTAAATCAAAAACAGCTATCTGAATTCAATATAATTTGAATTAACATCTAGTACCCATTTTTAAAACCCACTCTAGAGTAGCTATTTTTGGAAAAACATTCATTAAATTCTTTTAAACCACAAGCACAGATGAATATTTTTTGTTAACTAAAGAGCTATAAGGTACTTAAAACACACGCACACACACAAGAAAATTCTGAATCCTACAGAAGAATAAAGAAGGGACAATTATAGAACACAGTAGCAATTTTCAACTGGTGTGCCACAAGAGTTCTTAAAACATGTAATACCAGACTATTTAGTCAAGGGTGCTGACTTATATGCCTTTAAATTGTCAAATTTAAAAATGACAACAGTCAACACAACAATAGCTGCCTGGTGTGAATGCCTTGTCTTGAATCACAAATATATAGGTCATATAATAGAATTGCATCTTATTGGTCACATCACATAACAAGGTTGTATCTGATTGGTTAATTCTTGGTACCAAAAATCTTTACATACAAATATAGGTACTTGATTTTTTTTAAAAGTCACTTTGGAGCAAAGAGGGGTAGGTAATTACTGTTACTTTTTTGGAACTTAATTAAAATTATACCTTGTTTTAGTTGGGTCAGCAAAAACATATTTTTTTGGTGTGCCGCAAAATTTTAGTAATTAGTTTATGTATGTCATGAGATTAAAAAGGTTGAAATTGCTGGAACACAGTACCAATGAAAAGCAGTTGGAAATACAGTAGTAATGAGCAATATGAGAAGAGAGATGTGGGTATCTAATCCTAATTTGTTGGAATCTGAGCAGAAAGAATTAAGTACTGTAGCACTTAAAAACCCAGCTATCCTTATTAACTAGGCCAAGAATTAAGAGGACTGATCAGTATTCTTCAACCATGAGTAATAAATGGAACATTTTTAAGGGGTAAAAATTCAGTCATGCAGTATTGCCTTAAATGATTTTTACTTTAATATGTATGAATGTAAAAAATATTATATGGTTATAGTTCTTATACAAATAAAATAAAATTACAAATTGAATACAAAATTTACTCAAACTGGTATTAATTTACTATGACAGATGATGGTACTTGACTGAAACTAAATTGCAATTCCCAATATATGAAAATGGTTCTGGCAGTCTGGGCAGGTTCTTAGGAGTAGAGAAGCTCATAGTGAAGACGCTATTCTCTCACCACTTTTCACTACCCAAACTATATAAAACTTTTATTCATATAACATACTGCCCTTTGCATGTCTCCCAACAGGGCCCAGAAGATTCTCTTCTCACTCTGGACACAAGAAATAGATTGGTAAGGGGTACACCACAATCATTACTAATCCTGTTAGTGGCTCTAGGGCTAAGGATTCTGGTGGGAGGGACTACAACTGAAAGGGACTCCCTGAACTCAGAAAGGGATGGGAGGGCCAGGGGAGACCAGATCGAGGTGGTAGCAGTTTCCTGCCAGAAGTAAAGTGGGCATGGTTAATTCTAACAGGCAGCAAGGTGGGTATGGGAATATGGTGGGTATTGGGCTTTGTTGTGACAGGCAGAAATCCCTGTCTGTATTTAATTAATCTGACCCAAGAATTTACATCAACAGGCATCCCACAAAGATATATTTTGATTTAAATAACCAAAAACAAACAAGTTCAGGTCTAGCGAACAGAGACCTATCTGAGACACTACAGTAGATAGTTGTAGCCTCTAACCCAAATCTAAGACCCACAGTTCTTGAATGAAGAGGAGGGCAAATCCCTCATGCAAGGTTCCCCCAACCCCAACCCCAAATGGACCTCATGCCATCCACTCAGGTCATCATTGGCTGATGAAAGGAAAATACCCAAGCTTCTTGAGGATTGGTTTTAGAGAAGGGATATTTGGATAAACGCCTGGGAATGGGACCAGCATCTGAGAACATCTGCATTCTACATGACTTCTCAACAAACTGCCATAATTGAGAAGAGGATCTTAATAAGCAGATGCACAGGCTGACTGTCATTTCAACTCAGCACTTGACAAGGCAGTAGTGGTGGCAGGTAGTGGCAGCTATGCCTGTGCTCAATGGCGGGGATTTCCTCCCACAAAGGCTAAGCTGATGGCTGTCACTGCTAAGTGTCCCAATATGATATACTCCTTCAGACAAACCATTTACCTCATAAGGAATGAACCCAGTGACATTTTTCATTCTGGAGAGGTGAGCAATTTAAATTCTTCAGAAGAGACATTTATTCAGTATTTGGATATGATTTCCTGTCATGCTTCTACCAACACTGTGACCTGTGCACTTACCAGTGTGCTAGCATGAGATCTTACTGGACAGTGCCTCTGATGAATAAAACCACTTCCCAGCAAAAGTCAACTGACCAAGGGCTTTTCTAATGCTAACCATGCACCCTTCCCATCTTGCAGAAGCAGCCAGGCCCACACAATGGTGAAATAGTCTATGACAACACAGACAAGGGTCCAGCTGTGAGTTACCACGTTGGAAACTGCTGAGAAACACTGTATCAGCTGATGTGGCCCTCTCCCAATTGGGTACTGGATGTGACACTTCTCACAACTACAACCAATGACTTCTCAAATTTTGTTTCCTGCCTATAAGACTGGGAACTGCTAAAAGAGTCTGTGCCCAAGGAAAGCATACTTCCACCAAGAGACATAATAACGGTGCCTCTGAAATGGAAGCTGAGATTGCAGAAATAACCCATATTCTTTATTTGGTGCATATATTAGCTAGGATCAGGTACTATCAATTACAACATAAAACTCTAGTAGTGTAAGCAGTAAGAAGTGTACTTCTTTTTCATGTAAAAGAAGTCTGGAGATGGGATAATCTAAAGCTGTGGAAACTCCACAAAGATACTATGGTCTTTCCTCCTCTCTCCGCTACCATTCATTGTGCCATAGATTGTGGCACTCAGCTTCATGGTCAGAAATCACTTCTAGAGCTCCAGACAGAGCATCAGCACTCAAAGCAGCAGATTAAAAGAAGGAACAAAGAAGGGGAGGCCCATCCCTTTAGGAGACTTTCCAGAAATTCCATATACTTCCACCAACATCTTTTTGGGCAGAATTTAACCACAGAGCTATGCTTCTTTTCCAAGGTGGAAAATGAGCATGCCTTGAGAAAGGCAACCAGCAGTCTCAACCATGGTGTGTCAATAACTTTTGGTGTTTCCTCTGCCTTGCTGTTATTTCCTGTACCTATACAGGTATAATGATAGTGAGAAATTTTACCACTTAGCTCACAGGTTGAAGAATATAAAAACTGCCTGGCTGGCGTAGCTCAGTGGATTGAGTGCAGGCTGCGAACCAAAGCATCGCAGTTTCGATTCCCAGTCAGGGCACATGCCTGGGTTGCAGGCCACGGCCCCCAGCAACCGCACATTGACGTGTCTCTCTGTGTCTGTCTCTGTCTCTGTCTCTGTCTCTCTCTCTCTCTTTCTCCCTCCCTTCCCTCTCTAAAAATAAATAAATAAAACCTTTTAAAATCTTTTTAAAAATAAAAAGTCATTAAAAAATATAAAAACTTGATCACAGCCCTGACTGGTGTGGCTCATCAGTTAGTTGAGTATTTTCCTACGAAGTGAAAGGTCACTGGTTCGAATCCCGGTCAGGGCACATGTCTGGGTTGCGGGTTCAGTACCTGGTTGGGGCACTTATGAGAGGCAACCAATCAATGTTTCTCACTCACATCAAAGGTTCTCTCCCTCTCTATCTCCCTCCCTTCCTCTCTGTCTAAACATAAATAAAATATTTTTTAAAACTTAATCACAATAAAATTAAAAGGAGATCAAACATCACTCAAGTCCTAGACTTGACAATGATTTACATCTTTGGGGAATGTGTATGTTTTTAGTATAAATGATAAATTACATTATGTTAGATGGGGGCATCTTTTAAAATGTCTGTTCACTAAGAAAGTGGGGAAGGGGTGGCAGTAAATTGAAGCAAGGGGTATCCTGCCCAGATTCCTTTTCCATTTTGTCTCATAAAAACATTTCATCACTTTTCCTTTTTAAGAATATCCCTTTGACCCATTCCTAACTGCTTTTTGCACATCTTCACATCTCCCTTATTCTGTGAGGCCTAAAATACAGTAGTTACCCCCCAAAGAGCCAAAGAAGTGGCTGATCACTCAGGCACAGCCAATTATACTGCACCATTCGCCAGTAAAGGAACTGATCTACATTAGGTGCAAACAAGAGAAATGCAAATAGACCCTCTCCTGCAGGAATCTGAGCCTTGGGGAGCCATGTAAGAAGTAAACACAGTCAAAGCCAAAATTTCCTGACAACAGTGCTGTATGGTAGTGGAATTGTCTGTTAATTCCTGCTACTGATACCCTTTAGAGCTTCCCCAGTTCCCATTCTTCCTAAGGCCTGATTTTGAAATTCCCCCTTCAAAACCGTGATCTACTTTTTTCCTTTCAATACATTTCTTATTTTTGCTTAAGTAATCCAAAGTCAATGTCTTTGCTCGCCACCAAATAACTGATGTAATTCTATACCCCATTTTTAAGAGATTATAGAGCACCCACACCCATGGCTTTAAATCTTACCTTCCAACACTGGCTCCTGTCCCTACCTACCTCGGGGACACTTGACCCATTCCTAACTGCTTTTTGGACACCTTCACATGCTACAAACATTGTACGTTCAACAAATCTACAGCATTTTTCCTTACTCTCAGCACTCAAACATGTTTCTCTTCCTGTGTACCCTCGGTTAACAGTATCTCAACACAGCACTCAATTACTAAGGTTATTTTAAATATGTTCTCTTACTCTCAAAATTAACAAGTCTTCTCAGTTTGTATATGTCCCTTGGATCCCTTATTCCCACTTCATTTCCACCACCACTGCCCCAAGTACATCTACTCAATGTTCAATATTCAACTGAAGTCACCTCATCAAGACTTTCCAGACTCATTAGACCCCTGCCCACTGGACCACTCTATTCTACATGTCTCCGTTTTGCGTACAGTCTTAGCCTAACACGCGGAACATTTACTGCACTTCCTGTTTTGCACATCTGCTTCCCTTATTTGAATGTGAAGCCTGATAAGGGGCGGAGGTGCAGTTCAGCATCCTGTGTCCCCCGTTTCCCCCAACAGTGAGCACAGCCCCTCTCCAGTGAGGGCACAAACAGCTGCTGGGCGAACGGTGAGCAGAGGATGAGACTGGACCTCTATCTCTGTGACTCAAAAAATCAATTTTTTTCATCATTCATCTTTTCCTTTAAATACCTGAGCAATACCGTTGCCCCTCATAAGTGCCATATTATAATGGTGCATCATTATAATAAATCCTTGTCTGTTAATTACATCTTCTCTGTCTCTTATGGATCTGTTTCTACTAACTGATTTTTCTCCTGGGTATGGATTGTATTTTCCTGCTTCTTGAAATGTACTATAATTTTTTTATTGAATGTTAAATGTTGTGATATTCTATTGTTGAGTGTCTGGATTTTATAGTCTTCCTTTAAAGAGTTTTGAAATGGTATGCCTGGCAGTTCAATTATTTCTGGTTGAGCTTAATCCTTTGGAGACTTGCTGTTTAGCTTTGTTAGGGAGGTTCTAGAAGACAATGTACTTTCAGAGTTTATCTAGAAGTACTGATTTATCCCCATTACTACGGTATAACTTTTCTGGAGTCTCTAGAGTGCCCAGTAGTTCAGTAGTTCTTTCTATAGTACCCAGTCAGAACTCTAATGTCTCCAAATTCTGTGGGAACTCTGAGAGTCGCACACCTCATATAAAGCTCTCCAGCCTTACGCAGTTTCATCCTGTGCATGTGCTATTTAGTTTTCAACAACAGACTCAAGTGGGCAGACTTAGATATCTAGAACCTTTCTCTGCATACTCCCTCCTCTACTGTACTCTGCCCCACAATTTCCAGCTGCCTCAGCTTCTCCAAAATATGATCTTTCTCCTAAACTTAGCAGTACCACCATCCTCTGCTTGAGTCTCCTCTCTCCATACTGTTTGTTATATGAGAAGTACCTCTTAGCAGAATGTCAGAGTGGTCACAGTTCTCACCTCATTTGTCTTCCCGCCTACAGGAATCACAATCCTGTGCTGCCTGTACTTCGAGACTATAGTTGTTTCATATAGTTTATCCAGCTTTCTATTTGTTTGCAGTGGAAGGCAAGTCTAGCATTAGTCACTGTATCTGTGCAGAAGACACTCCCAGCCTATCCTTTTCACCACACCCCATCCCATGCTCAGCCCATACCAAATGACTACTTCTCTACACTTTGCTAAGCAATTCCTTCTGTCTTAATTTCTTTCCCCACCTGGGTCATTTCCTTCTCATCCAACGTGACCCAACTCTTATGTTACCTCACCTTTGAAAATCTTCAATTTTCTCTAAAGAGAGATTTTTTTCTCCCTCTCTGTTTCTATAGCATATTGTTCATACATATTACAGTATTTATTTCAAGGTACTCTATTTGCATGCCTCCCCACTAAAATGAATTAATAATAATAATAATAATAATTGCTAACATTTGGATACTTTCTATGTGTCAGGTACTAGTCTAAGCACGTTATCTTTATTTTCCCATTTAATCTTCATAAATCTCTAAGATATAGGTACTATTATTCTCATTTTACAAGTGAGGAAACTAATGCACAGAGAGGTTAAGTAAATTGCCTTAGATCATAGAGCTTTGTAGCACTGCAACCAGGATATGAATCTAAACAGTCTGATTTCAGACTCATGCTCACTGTACTGTCTCTCATGAATTCCTGAAGAACAGCAACTATCTTATTCTTGTTTGTACTCCCCGTGCCCAGAGTACCTCAAATATTTGTGGAATGAATTAAAATTTATAATTTTCTCCTAGTCATCCAAGAAAAAGTCCTGCATAAGTAATGTAGGGTTTCCATCAGTAATTACAGAACTGAATCTAGAAAGGGTCTTTCATAAACATGGAAGAGACTAAAATTAAATCTCTAATAATAAATTCAAAGAGCTCGGAAGAATTTTACCATGCAGAAAAGAATAATAAGGTTGTTTAGGTAGCCAAGTAACTATAATAAACTCAGGAACAAAAAGTTTCTGCCAAGGAATCAATACCCCCTAAGAGAGAGACTAAGTGTCTTCATTTGTCCCCAGTAAACGTATACTAAATTAATCCCATCTATCTAAATCTGAAATATAGATCAGTGTTTTGAAGGCAAAAGTAAAAAGTATTTAAATAAAAATTTAATCCAAAGAGCCAACTCTGTCCAGTTTAATCAATTAAAACAAACAAAGCCACACAGCTCAATAAAATCAGCAGTTTAGGCAACAAAAGTTTAATCAAGTCTATAGGAAAAGTATGAGTCATCACCTTCAAAACAATTCAGTGTCCTCCATATGATTAAAAACATTAATTCTTGATGGTAAATTTATATGAAGTAAATTTATAAAAGCTAAAAATACTGATTTATACAGAAATTTAGGTGACTACAAATAAAAATATATACTTTGCACAAGTACATTTAATTAGCAAGAGAGTAATGAACCACAGGGTACACGTTGTACTGGGAAGAAGTGGGGAGTTGATGCACTGTTACCACCTTTAGCTTCTCCCACACCACCAATTTACATCACAAAGCTGGGCTTCTACTGCATCCTACACACACCGTGGTCCTGCTGGGGCGGGGTGGGGAAGGCCCACAGCCCCTCACCCAAAGTCCCGGAAACCAAATGTCTTTCCAAATGTACAATTTTTTATTTCAGGAAGGCTCATTTTACCCAGTACTCCAGCAGGATATGAGGCAGCACTCTGCAATCAAACACATTAATATTTCTGCAGCAAAATTCAAGAATATTCAACTTAAGTAGGATAAAGACTATAAATAATCTCATCAGTTCAGGTCAAGTTTATGTGTCTGAAAGAACATTGTCTTCTGAGGTTTTAGGATTTTTAAATAGCAGGAAAAGGACTATAGTTTTGTACCACCATATTGCATTCAATCTGGTCGCTTCCTCCTTGAGAAGTGATGATGGCTTCCTTACTTGCCATATTCAATTACAAGACTAATTTCTACACTAGTCCAGAACTGGCAACACCCTCGGAAATCATTTAGTCCTTACTTCACTGCTTAGGAAACTAAAGCCCAGAGAGGTGGAATAACTTCCTAGGGTCACACTGTTCTCTACTGACAGAGATGAAACCAGAACATACGAGTCTTCTGTCTCCCAAGCTTACTTACTGTTTGTTTGTTCGTTCCTTCATTCATTTTTTCTTTCTATTCAAAGTGATTTTTTTACCTTTTCAAAATAATAATTATAGATTCACAGAAAAGTTGCAAAAATAGTATAAAGAGTCCTATGCATCCTTCATCCAGCTTCTACCAATATATAGCTGAAATACAATACAATATTACAATCAAAAAATTAACACAGGTATATTAGTGTTAACAAGACTACGGAGAGCTTATTCCACTTTCTGCATCTTAGCAAACTGCATTTATTTGTGTGTGTAGGTGTATACAGTTCCACACAACTTTTATCCCATGTGTAGACTCATGTAACCGCCATCTCAATCAAGACACCAAACTGTTCCGTCACCACAAAACACATGTGTGTATTTGCATTCCCCCCAACTCCCCACCCTACCCCTGACTATGGCAACCGCTCATCTGTTCTTCATTTCTATAGTTCTGTCAGTTTCAGAATGTTGTGTAAACGGGATCATACAGTATACAAACTTTTGAGATTTCTTTAATTATGGTAAAATACACATAAAATTTACCATCTTAACCATTTTTAACTGTAGTTTTAAGTATATTCACAATGTCATGCAGCCAATGACCAGAACGTTTTCATCTTGGAAAACTGAAACTCTACATCTATTAAACAACGACTCCCCATTTCCTTCTCCTTCCAGCCCCTGACCACCACTCTGAATGTGACTACTCTAAATACCTTGTATAAATGGAATTATGCAGTATTTGTCTTTTTGTGACTGGTCTATTTCATGTAGCATAATATCTTCAAGATTCATTCATGTTGTAAGATATGCCAGAATTTCCTTCCCTTTTGAAGCTGGCTAATATTCCATTATATGTATATCCCACATTTTGTTGACCCACTGATGGACATCTGGGTTGCTTCCACCTCCTAGCTGTTGTGAATAATCCTGCTATGAATATGGGTGAACAAATCTCTCTTCAAGACCCTACTTTCAATTCTTTTGGATGTATATCCTAAAGTAGAACTGTTGGATCATATGGTAATTCCATTTTTAATTTTTTGAGAAATGAGACTGAGTTTTTTCAATCAGCATAATTCTTTTGAGATACATCTAAGTTGTTGTGTGAACTGTTCATTTCTTTTCATTGTTGAGCAGCATTTCTTTGTATGAATATGTTGAAAAGACTATTCTTTCATTGAATTGCTTTTGCACCTTTGTCAAAAATCTTGGGTATATTTGCATTGACCAAGTTCTGGGCTCTCTATTCTGTTCCATCCATCTGTCTTTTCTATTCCTCTGCTAAAATGACACTGTCTTGATCAATAATGTTATATATAAAACTTAATATTAGGTAGAATGATTCCTCACATCTTCTTTTTTAACATTGTTTTAGCTATTCTAGCTCCATTCACTCTGCTCATTTTGCTTTATTCATTGTGTATCCTTGCTTTTAAGGTCCTCCCTATACCTCATAGAGGTATGACAGCCTGAGGAAGAAAGGAGAAAAAAGAACCATGAAGGAAAAATATGTAGTATACTGCCACCACCACCACCCTAAAATTTCACCCATGTAATTTCTACCTATCCATCCTAATGACATCCCAATTTTTTCATGAAAGGTCCTACACTATTCTAGGCTACTTTAATTAGATTTCTAAATGTAATAGCTAATATAGCTCTATTCATTAGCCATAAGTCATTTACTTCTGTCAGGTATTTGTAAACACAGAGTACAGCAAAAGTAGGTTTACAGTTGTGAGTATGCGAGAGTTTATTCCTGTATTATTATATATTAATTATATTATTTTCCATATGAATGACTGTAAATCTACTTTTGCCCCACCCTGTATATTGGTATCCAACAAAATATCTACTCATTAACACACACCATGTTTTATATTCTTTTATATTCCTCCATAAACTTCAATAAACATTGAATTAATTAATTGAGGATTATTTTTCTAACTGGGGCCTATAAGAAAGATCCAAAAAAATCTGTAAAAATGAGGGTAAAAAATTGCTACATTGTTTCTAGTAATAAACTCATTATCTTACTAAATCGTGATTTGAAATTTAATCTCACTTCTGTATTAAACTGTAAAAGAGTATACTTCCAGGCATTTTTCCCTTTTCTTGATGAGATGGCTTAGACAAAGAAAGAGAAGGTAGTAGATAATGCATTATGGTGATTTCCTTAGTTTTTCCTGCTGTTTGCCAAAAATGTCATTACTCATCTAAATTTTAGGGCTAGTGGATATGTTTCATCCCTAACATACTATGTAGAGATCTACCCATACTATGTAGATCCCTAACATATCTATGTAGATAATAGAAACTCAAAACGTAAAATAGGACTGTAAAAAATTTAACAAATCCGGTTTTTGGCCCTACCTAAAATCCCAAGAGGATAGTGGCCATAAGGGGTCTTGGTCTTTGTGCCCTTTTGCTAACATGCTGAGAGCATCTTCCTCCCTAATTATCAATGTTTTGCTGACAAAATGTCAAAAAGTAAAGTGAAGTAATGTGAAGTAATATAGCTGCCTAATCTGTTTTTAGCTATAATTTACAATAGCCACAATCTGCCTACTCTATGGATCAAATGCCAGCTTTTTCATTAAAACAGAGATATATACATAGTATATAGTGTATACAGTTACACAGGTTGGGGCAAAAGTAGGTTTATAGCTGTGAGTTCAAAAGAGTTTATTCTTGTATTATTATTTATAGTTATTGTATTATTTTCCATATGAACAACTATAAACCTATTTTCCCCATCCTGTGTGTGTGTGTGTGTGTGTGTGTGTGTGTGTGTATACCTCCCCAAAAGATTTTTGCTCATCAGCTACCTATGGGTGCAGACTTTAAATAATTTGCAGCATATTGTCAAAATAAATAATAAAACTATATGCAGATTAGCTTTCTTTTCTTACAAAATAAAGCAAATCATAGATGTTACTACAGGTCTGCTGAAACTCATTTATTTTGTTCCTCTCCATTCTTTCACTGTATTACAGAAGCAGTATGCAGGACAGGGTACAATCAGGGAAGTTTCAAAGCCATTAGTCTCACAGGCTTTTTATCTAGTGTGTTTCTGGTAGCCTCAGAAGGGATCTTCTCCAAGACCCCTATCTGATAGTCTGGAAACTAAATAGATAAATTGTAACTCTCAGAATATACACATTAAAAAGGCTCTTTTTAGTGCCCCTTTCACTTCCATGCCTTATTACTATAGAGACTACAATAAGTGCAATGCAATGTACAATACATATTACAACTCCTGCTAACACTACCATTCCCATCACACACACACACACACACACACACACACACACAATTTGATTAGCGAAACTTAAGAAACTTTATGACTCTTGTGTTTTGAGAACATGGAGTAACCTGAGTTCAGACACTGCTCATGAGAGTGAAACCAGTACAACCACTCTAGAATACAATTTATTATCACCCACTAGAGCCATATATTCCTGCATCTATTCTCTCAAGACAAGTACACCAGGCGGCATGTACAAGAATATTCCCAGTAGTATTTTTGTATTTACAGAATACAAAAAAATACAAACAACCCAAAAGCTGACTGAAAGAAGACTAGCATATTCACAAAGTAGGATTTTATACACCAGTGAAAAGCTAATGAAGTACAGTTAAACTCAATATGGATGAATCTTAGAAACAATGGTGAATTAAAAGAGCAAGTCATAACAGACTATATGTAATAAACTACCAAATTAATAAATTTCAAAAGGGGGTAAATAAACATGCTATTACTTAGAGAAACACTCATGCATTTTTAAAAATGAAAACACAAAATCTAGTATACTTGGGGTCAGGGAGATGGACTGGGGAGTACTCGGCTTCAACAGGATTGGTAAAGTTACTGCTCTCAAACTGAGTGATAAACTCATTAGTTCCATTACTGAGCTTTAAAGTAAGTGTGTGTCTGTGTGTAGAGTGTCTATTATCTAGAATCTCTGGAGAACTAACATTTCTGCTATTGTACAAGTGAAGCTCACTCATAAGATGACATTCTTGATAACCAGGAACAATGCCAAGAAAGAAAATCACTCCACTATTGTTTTTGTAGCAAGAAGCAAATTACAGGTGTCTCAAAAATTAAAGCAAGGGGATGGGCAAGGGAAGTGAAGGTGGCCATGAAAGAGCAACATGTGGGATCCTTGTAGTGATGAAATGGTCTGCATCTTAACTGTATCAATGCCAATATTCTGTTTGTGATATCGTACTATAGTTGCGTAAGATGTAACCGCTGGGAAAAACTGGCTAAAAGATACACTGGATATCTCAGTATTATTTCTTCCAATTCCAAGTGAATCTACAATTATCTCAAAATAAAAGTTTAGTTTTTTAAAAAATTAAAAAAGATAATTTTGTCCAGGGTTTCTCCATCCTGGTACTATTGACATTATGGGGTACATAATTCTTCATTGTTAGGGGCTGTCCTAGGCATTATATAGTGTTTAACAGCACCCTGGCCTCTATCCACTCAATGTCAGTAGCATATCCCAGATGTGACAATATCTCCACACACTGCCAAATGTTCCCCAGCAGGCAAAACTGCCCCATTTGAGAACCACTGCTCTAGTCATAAAAGCAAAGAAGAGCTGTGGAAATGTCCCTCAAGATTGAAGGAGACTAAAGAGACATAACAACTACATGCGACATCTGACCTTAGACTAGATCCTGTACTAGAAAAGGAAAGAATGCTTTTATAAAGGACATTATTAGGTCAATTAACACAATTGGAATATCAGTGATAGACTAAATAAAAGTATCAACATTAAATGTGCCTAAGTTGATTAATGTAATTATGTCAGTAATATTCTATGCTAATGCTAAGGAAACACTCAATGACACTCAATTTAGGGGCAAATCACCATGAGGTATGCAATATACCCTTGAACGTTTCAGAAAAAAATGTGTGTGTATGCATAAATATTTTGCATATACATATAAATATTTGTGTGTATATACATTATAGGTGAATCTGATTAAAGTGTTCGTTGTATTTTTTTATTCTTGCAACTCTTCAGCATGTTTGAAAGTATTCGCAAAAAAATAAAGTGAGTTTTTATTTTTCAGTGGAAGCAAAAGTTATGGTCCTTAAAATCTTAGTGGCAGGTTTCACAGTAGTCCAGCATAAGTGATACAAATCCCAAGAGGATAATGACTACAGACTGGATAAATTCCTACTTCAAGCCTGGGACCTTCATTGAGAACTGTCTACCTTCAGACTATCCTCTTCCTCCCCCCTCCCTATTCTTTCTACAGATTGCCTTCTGAATAGCGCAGAATTGAAAATGAATCCATCCCACTTCGTAAAGATCATCTGTAGCAAGTGACTCAAATCCACATCCATACTCAATTCCTCTACAAACCACTGAGGCATCTTCACTTTCATTAAGCAAAAACGCAAAAAGAGTACACGTGTTTTCTCAAACGACAACCACTCATCCGCTCAACTGGGCAAAGAGGAAGAATGTTAAGGTGACTAGACTAGAGAAAAAACAACATCCAATGTCTGAGAGGGCTGAGGAAAGGAAGAGGTAAGCAAGAAGCCAATCTGAGTGAGGCAGGAATGGTGTGTGGGTCAGGAAAAAGTACTCGAGTGGGTGCAACTGTGAGGGGGGTGGGGGGAGTACCTCACCTGACTGTGGTAAGCAGAGGGTGCTGAGTTCCCACCAGCTTCCGCACCTGCAGAGCGATATTGCTGAGCTCGTCGCTCAGCAGGCAGCGGAGGCTCATGAAGGACGTGGGATAGCCCACGATCTTCTCCGCTTCTGACACCACTTGGTTCCAGTAGGCCGGGGACTTGGAGGACTGACCACGCCAGGAGCCCACCGAAGAGATGGTGCCGAGGGACTGGGACCACCACAGGTGACACGGGGTACCTGAGGCCCGTAGATAACGGGGCGAGCGCAACAGTAGTTGCGGAAGGCTCATAGTTTGAGTCTGGGAATGTCAGGGGCTTCAGTATCCGGACGTAGCGCCGGGTAACAAACCAGGGGCAGAGAAGGAACTTTCAGGGACTAGAAGTAAGTGGCAGCTCCTGACCCTCAGAAGCTCGTGGGTTGCTAGAGCTGTGATCAGAAACGAACTTTAACTGCAGTATTCTGCAGCCCTGTCTAAACAGATTACTGCCTTAGCTCAGCACTGCCACCGGCCAGCGGGGTAAAAACCACGACCGACGCCTAAATGGGGAGCGCCATACTTAGAGGCTGGGAATGCGGCCTGCCGTAAAGACCAAGGCGGGCAGTTCCGCAGCCAAGACTGTTCTCTACTTTACGGTAAAGCCGTGAAAGCCTCGAGGGGGCGTTGGCTCTGGAGGTGAATCCCGGAAGACGAGGTTGGGGGGAAAAACAAAACAAAACAAAACAAAAAAAACCTCAGCTCCTCTCACTCTCCGGGGCCTGGCCTGCAGACGTCCAGAATGGTAGCAATATCTGCGTGGGCTCAGAATGCTGCCCCAGCGCCTGGAGTCTAAGCCTTGTGCGATTCATCGGAGCATTCCCCGCACCCCGCACAGAGCGGGCACGTATAAATATTTATGTCATGAACAAGGGTTTCTTTTTGTGGCCCCCCGTCCGCCCTGAAGAGTGTCGGTCGCCTTCTCTGGAAAGCCTCTCGTAGCTATCTGTCGCCAGCCCCGGGCAGTGGTCTTGGACCAACGTTATGGCGGCCGCTGCGGCTGCGGGGCTTCAGGAACTGTGGCTTGGTGCAGGTGGGGATACAGAGGTCATGCGGGGGTCTCAGCTCTCGTGTCCTCAGCTCCCGTGTCCTCAGCTCCCAACCAGGGTGGCGTGGCGCAGCCGATACGGTTCTTTTCCCAAGGAATGTCCTCTGCCCGTGCCCGAGTCATTGGCCTCGCTGAGGCTCGTTTGATCCCTGTATGCAACTCAGGTGGAAGCAGCCGTACCTCCCACAAGGGTGCGGAGAGGCACCTCTTTAGAATGATGCTCACCATCCAGTATTCAAAACTGTTCCTCTGACCCTAATACTTTATTATCGATCGTGTATTAGTTCACTTAATCCTCAAAACAACCCCATTACATAGATAATATATTAGTTTTTTTACGTGTTTCTCATCAGGGGGCTGAGACACAGCCAAGTCATATAAATTGCCTAAGGCCACACTAGGCAGGGGTGTGAGCACAAGCAATTTGGTTTCTGACTCCATACTCTACAGCATTACAGTTTCTCAAAATAACAAGTTGCCAACTATTCTTTTTTTCCTCGTTGCTGTCAATGTGGTTATCATTTGCATAATGCTACCTATTCTTTTTTCAAGTATGTCTAGCATTTTTTTCTTATCACTCCAAACAAGTGTTAAAACCCTTGTTATATGTAGTTTTACACTCTTAAAAATAGCTTACGAAACTTTCTTCAACTTTCAAAACTTTTTCAAATTCATGATATATTTTAAATTAGCATCATGCATAACACTGAACTAGACTTGGGCTACATTAAAAACTGCACTTAAAGGAGCAAACTATTCACTTTGTAAAAAAGATGCTTTTCTCTGCAGAAGTTATAGCCTCAGACTCCCTTTGAATGGCAAATTTCCCTGTGATTTAAAAATTTGGCTCTGGCTGGTGTGGCTCAGTGGGTTGAGTGCTGGCCTGGGAACTAAAGTGTCACTGGTTGGATTCCTAAACCGTGCACATGCCTGGGTTTTGGGCCAGGTCCTCGGTAGGGGGCGTGTGAGAGGCAACCACACATTGATGTTTTTCCCTCTCTTTCCCTCTCCCTTCCCATCTGTGTAAAAATAAATAAATAAAGTCTTTCAAAAAAGTAAAAATTTGATTTTATTGCCAAGCATTCAATTCAGGCATAACTCTTCAGGGGTACATTATAGATAAAGTGAATTATGCTCATAAGTTTTAAGCACAGCCCATGCCCACAACATAAGTAAGGCAAACTGAAGTTCAAAAATAATTCCTTTGAAAGAGATAACAAACTCCTGGCAATAAAATTCAGGTCTGTTCTAGATGAAAATAAATGTGGAGAGTGAGATACCTTACCATTCCAAGAAGTTCCAAAGCCTGAGCTCCTGGGTTATCCAAGGTGAAAGAAGTCATGAAAACACAAGGAGAGATAAAGGCTGAATGTGATATATTGTGCACCTGAGGCCGTTTCTTCAAAATCACCTCAAGACTAACTTTTCATGTAATTTCCTTAATACCAATTCACAGCATGTACTTTAATTTCTCCACAGAAGCCAAGGGTATTATTCTCTGGTCATACTCTATTAACCAAGTTTTTGATTATTCATGGGACTTTGGGTTCCATTTATTTTAAATAATCATCACTTTATACTTACAGTTAAAAGGTTGCATTATACCTAATGATAATCAGTTTTTAGAAGGTTAAAATGGCATTTGTTCTTTAATCTTCCAGATAAATATATAACTCCTTAGAGTCTCTTTGACTGAATAGATTTCTGAATTGCTGGTGACTTTCAGAGGAGCAGGGAGAGGGAATATCTGTGATCCTGCCCTTTCTCTGCCACTGACTGTAGTCATTTTGAGGATGTCTGTGAATTTGTGTAGCATGAAGAAAAAAATAGAGTAGGGTCTCTTAGCCTTGGCACAATGCACGTCTTGAACCAGAGAATTCTTTGCTGTGGGAAGAGGGGTGTGGCTGTCCTGTGAGTGGCAGGATTTTTAACAACATCCCTGGCCTCTACTCACTGGATGCCAGTAGTAACCCTCTCCAAGTTGTGACAACCAGGTTTGTTTTAGGATACTGCCAAAACATCTCCTGAGTGGGGGGCAGAATCACCCATGAGGATACAAGGAAATGGAAGAAACTAAAGAAAAAAAATTTCCAGCCATGACATTTAGTTTCACAAAGCAGCAAAAGAAAGGGTCCTGGGTGGGGAGACATGCAGGTTAAAGAGTGGATATTCCACCATCTGGAAACCTCTAGCCATAGACAAGGACATCTGTTTGACATTGGGGTTATTCGGAAGACAGGAAACTGACAAAAGATGTTCCTCCTCCAGCTTTCTCAAGATCCTGAAGCTGGTAAAGTACCAGTGGACATCACTTCCTGTCCTTTCTAGTGACCTTAGAAAGAAGTGAGGTCACACCTCATGTCCTTTTTCCACCCCCTTGGCTGGAAACCTAAACCTGAAACCTTTGGAAATACAAGGTCTTAACAAGGATGGTGAATGCTTTGGGCTTTGGCATTTCCATGATTAGGTGAGTGGAATAGATAGGGACACTGCCGCCACCCTTCTTCTATCACCGTCAACACAATCACCTATTGTTTATGCTAAGAGAGTTCTTCCAAAAGCAGATGAAAGCCTCCGGGTATATCTTCAGGCAGAATGATATAAGGAGGTAAGTAATCAGATTAGCAAAAATCCAAAAGCTGGACCACCTACTAGTTTGGCAGGCTGTGGAAAACAGGAACACAAATTGCCAGTGAGAATGTAAAATGATGCACAGCACCTATGGGAAGGAGTTGGATAATCCCTAGAAAATGACATGCAGTTATACGTTTACCCTTTGACCCAGAAATCCAAAAATACAAATGACTTATGCACAAGGTTATTCGTTGCAGTGTTATTTGTAATAACAAAAGATTGGAAATAAACCAAATAACCACAAGTAGAGGACTAGTGAATAGGATAGAGCCATACAATGAAACACACTGTGAGACTCTGAAAAAGAATGAGGACCATCTCTTTAAAATGATGTGGAAAAAAATTAAAAATTTTTTAAATGAAATGATGTGGAGTGATCTCCAGAATACATTTTTTTTAAAAAAAAGTATAGAACAGTATAGTATGCTCTTTTTATATAAGATAGGTGAACTATGAATATACAAGGTCTGTCTGGAAAAAGTCCACCCGTTGTTAATATTGAGAACAATTTGTGTGATATCTACATAACCTGACAGCCAAGGAGAGTGGACTGGAAAGCTCATGCCTGAACAATGATGACTTCACTGTACTAGTCAGTGAGGACAATAGACGCTGTCAAGTAAGCATGTACACTATCTCACCATTGCATTCAAAATGAGCAAGTGGAGCAATGAATCTGCATCAAATTTTTGCATTAAGCTTGAACATTCCTCCATGGAAACTATTCAGATGATTCAAAAGGCCACAGCTATGGGCAACTGGTGATTGGCAGCTTCATCACAGCAAGGTGCTGGCTCATGCATCACGTCTCGTGAAGAGTTTTTGTCAAAACATCAAACCACCCAGGTGATTCAGTCCCCCCTACAGCCCAGATTTGGTGCTCTGTGACTTCTGGTTTTTCCCAAAATTAAAATCACCTTTGAAAGGAAAGAGACTTCAGATTGTCAATGAGATTCAGGAAAATACGATGGGGCAGCAACTAGGAGAACTATGTGAAGTCCCAAGATGCCTACTTTGAAGGGGACTGAAGTGTCATGGTCCTATGTACTATGTTTCTTGTATCTTGTATCTTCTTCAGTAAATGTCTCTATTTTTCACATTACATGGTTGGATGCCTCCTGGACAGATCTCATATAGTTGCATATCTTGGGATGGGAGGAAGGCATGGAAGCAGACTGCTCTGGGTACACCTTGACTACATAGTTTTGACTTTAGAATCATGTATACATTTTACATATTTAAAATAATTTTAAATTCAAAAGAAAAATGTAATTCCTAAAATTTGAAAACAACCAAAGCAACTGTCCTAACTATATATTAAATTGGTGGGATAACCACACCAAGTAAACAATTAAATGACTTTAGAAAATAGTGTGATCACTGCACATAGTGGAAAATACATAGTAGAATATGTTCTCAGGATAAATAGACCTACAAAGAAATCTTAAACTTTAGTCGGTAGTCATTTTACTAGTGGAAATGTAGATACCACTACTTTCAAACGATTCTTGTATACTATAGGAATGATGATTTTCAGAGTAAGTAGAATCCAGGTAATAGTGAAGAATAGAATAGAAATAATATGAACTTGTGATTTTTTCACTTAAAAAAGTAATTCTTATATCCCCCAAGTTGAAGAAAAAAAGAAACATCCACTTGCTTTGTCCCTTGAAAAAGCCTAGAAGTAATAGTAATCTTCTTGTGATCTTTAGCATTCATATTGTAATCTCAATACATCATTCCTTATTAAAAGGAATGAGGCTCTTTGGAGGAATGGCACCCATCAGGTCTGGGGCAAGAAATGCACACAATGAGCCTGAAATACCTCGTTATGCTAGAAATCAAGGAAGTCTAAAGTTTAATATATTAGGTTAAAGGGACAAAGGGATCAGCATAAAGAAGCTCTCACTGGCTGAAAAGGGGACAATCTGTGCATGAAAATAGAGTAAAAACCACAACTAATTGAAATTCACTGATATATAAATCCTTGAGTTCACTATCAGATATAAGTAGGGCAATACTCTGAATATTTGCAAAATAATGAAAGAACTCAGCATTTATCCCGCCTTTCCTGTATGAATTATATTTAGTGGTGTTTTAGCCAGGCTTACACCCTTGAAAGCTGAACCTGAGACAAGGGCTTACTTTGAGGCAGTTTATTTTGGACAGCCATCTCAGGAAACAGCAGTGAATGACGAGAGTGAAATAGGGAAAGTCAATACGAGGGTGTTCTCAAGTTAGTCATCACTGTGGGCAATAAGGCCTTGAGTCTTCTGGGACTCTTTGACTTGCCACATAGGATATACTTCATAATGGTCAGCTTGATGCAAGAGAGGAACAGTTATTCACCAGCTTTCATCTCCCATTGGTCCAAGTTTCCCACTTTCTGCTGTAGGCCCTGACACTTCTAAGCTGTCACGTAAGTGCGAGGCAGATATCCCACACTCATGGAGTCAGAGGAACTCCGGCAAAACGTGGGGTGTATGCAGTGTACATGAGGAGAGGTGCTGTTAGGGTACACCTGCATAAAGCAGGCTGCTTCAGCAGTGGCTGTGGTATGAGGCAGCTGAGAGGATGTAAAACAGGGAACAAGTCTCTTCTAATAGAGTAACCTAACAGCCCAGGCCGGTGAGAGAAAGTTCTTCTGTAAGATAATTTCATTTAATAAAAGAGGAAAAAAGATAGAATTAGGAGATCACCATATTGCCCTTTCTTATGAAATAGTTGATTCAGGCGACAATGATCAATTGGTAAGAGGCTGGTGGGGATCTTTGCAATGGGGGCCTTGAGCTGACACCACCTGTAACTATTTGCCAATCTCCACATCAGTAGGAGTGGGGAGTCCACACAGATGTGCTTCCTGATGTGCATTATGAAGTACACAGCAGCACCTATGAAATATTTTTGCCAAAATAGCTCAATCTAAATCTCATCAGAACTTCAAGTCTAACTTCTGATTTTACAGAGACATAGGAGGGAACAGAACAAGTGAAACAGCTTCACAAAGAAGCAAACAGACCACCCCAGCATATCAGGTATCCTACAGGCCCACTGACTGGGTTTCTTCAACAAGAAAGACGAATAACATGGGAGTGAGTAGAAGGACTTCCCAAGATTGAAAGATTTTGAGAGGCATAACAAACCAAGTGTAATGTGTGGACCTTGTTTGGATCCTGATTCTAAGAAACTTAACTGCAAAAAACAAATTCTGAGATAATTAAAGAAGTTTGAATTATAGCTTTGATGATATATTTATTGCAAAGGAATCACTATTAATTTTATGTGCAGGTCTATAAAAATATCCCTATCTTTAAAGCAATGCATACCGAAGTGTATAGGAATAAAATAATACAGTGTTAGACACTTCAGGAAGAGAAAAATAGATGAAGCGAATATGTAAGACCTAGAAAGTTGTTGATTCTGGATGATGAGTATATAGAATTAATTATGCTGTACTATTTTGTATATGTTTGAATATTTTCATAATAAAAAATTTTAAGAGACACATATCCTCATCCTTTTTTTTTTTTTTTTTACAAATGTAAGGAAGTCAAATAACTTGTCCCAAGCCATAGAGCTGGAAAGTAATGGAGCAAGAATTAAAGTTCCAACCCATCTCAATCCCTCCTCTGTATCTTCTTGTCTTCAGAGCTGAATGCACTTCTTTTCCAACCTCAGGCACACATAAGTGCTTCTGACACACTTTCATAACTGGTGTATTCATTGTTCTTTTTTGTTTTATGGTGGTAGGCAGCCTCCAAGATGGTGCCTTCTGGTAGTCACACCCTATAGGCTCTCTTCCCCATTACCTCAAGGTTGGTGTGTATGATCACTAGCATCCACCAGAGGTGATGGTGTGTCACTTTCTGACAGTAGTTTTACAAAAGACATTGCAGCTTCCATTTTATGTTCTCTCCCTTTCTCTCTCTTTCCCTCTGCCTCTCTCTTTCCTGCTCTCTCTCATTACTTGGTCCGAGAGAAGCCGTGTCGTGAATACTCCTATGGTGAGGCCAGTGTGGTGAGGAGCTGAGCCTCATGCCAACAGCCATGTGAATGATCCATATTGAAAGCGGATCCTCCAGTTCCTTTAGAGACTGCAGCCCTGACTCACAGCTTGACTGTGACTTCATGAGAGTCTCTGAGTAAAAATCACCCAGCTAAACTGCACCCAGATTCCTGACCCTAGAAACTTGTGAAATAATTATTTATAGTTTTAGGTTGCTAAGTTACAGGATGATTTGTAATGCTACACTAAATAACTAATAAAATTACCTATTACTCTGTGTATAAAATAAAACATACAGTAAACCCACCACCGACACAAGAACTAGAATATTGACCATAGCTTACTTCTGTTGGGGTGGCCTTCCTTCATCCCATTCTCTTTATTTCCTTAACCCAAAGTTAACTTTATCCTGATTCTTATATTTATCATTGCCATGATTTTCCAAAAATATAGTTTAATAATACTATATGTATTTCTAGAGGGCATGTTATTTCGTTATTTTTAACTTAAAAAGGATGTCCATGCTAGATGTTATGTTCTGTGATCTTTTTATTTACTCAACATTATTTGCTGAGATTCACCCTTGTCAATATATATAGTGGCAGCTTCTTTGTTTTGACTGCTGTATAACATCCTTTGTGGTGAATATGCCGCACTTTATCCATCCATTTTCATGTCAATGGACAGGAAGCAATGGATTGCTTCCATATTTTTCTATTACAACAATGTTGTCATGAACAGATTTACAAATGCCTCTGGTTTTACCTCAAGAGTTTACATCCAGCGCTGGAATTGCTGGGTTGTCCGGTATGTGAATATTCCACTTTAATAGATATGTAGTGTGAACATGGCTTTACACTTCCACCAGCCGTTTACAAGAGACTCTGTTGATCACACTCTCTTAACACTTGATGCTGTAAGACTTCTTAAAATGTCCAGCAAATGGGTATAAAATGGCATTTCATTACAGTATGGATCTGCATTTCCCTCATCACTAGAAAGATTGCTATATGTCCTTCGCATTTTGCAGACTAGCCCTCAAAGATGATGTGGGAAAGTATGTATGACTGTAATTCTTCACTGTAATTTTCTTTGGGGTTTAATTTTCAGGTCATCTCTTCTCAGATCCTCACTCCCCATATTCACAATAGTACTTTCTTGCCATCTCCCTCTAATGTTCTCAATGTTTGACCTTAAAACAACTTGTAGTTAGGAAGGAAATGGACCAAGACCTACAGTCCTTTTTTTTCTAGTTTCCCACCCTACAGGGCAGCAAAGTAGAATTAACTAGAAATGATGCTAGTTAATTTCACACTAGGATTAGCTCAATTAGAATTTGGTCCTTTTCATTTTACAAAGACTCTTACCAAGAGACAATTTTCTCCCAATTTTTTTTCCAGAAACTTGGAATGAAAAACAAAAACAAAAACAAACCTCTTCTGAGAAGGTTTTGACTTGAACACAGACTGCATTATAAAATATTCAGCAATCTGGGTTATACAGCTCTGTTTTGTATGATCATAGGCTAGTTATTAACCCTTCTGAGGTTAAAATTACAGAAAAATCAAACAAAAGTAGATGATCTCTTAGGTCCAGTTAAATATCAAATGTTTTTATTCCATGAATGAAAGTAACTAGTAGACTAATCTAGTCCCCGTGATCATGTTATTCTCTTTGTCTCTTGTCTCTCACCCAACCAACCTGACTGATGTTTGTATTAACATGGGTTCAAACTTGAGGCCCGAAAGGAGGATTTCAGAGCAGGCCCTATTCTTCCTCTTTTATTGTTTTGTTTTCCTCTACACCCCTACTCTTAATACAGTGACTGCTGAAGAATAGACAGCACATAAACACTTGTTGGTCAGTTGAAAGAATAATGAATGAATTCCCACCTTCACTCCACTATCCCACTCAAAATCAAAGTTATTTAAGTTGTATTTTATTTATGGTAAGATCAGGAAGCCCAAAATAAAGAATTTTCTCCAACATTACAAGTTCACCTAGTCCTCCATTGCTATTTAAACATTTCTCATAAAAACTAAAAATTCACCACAATCATTAAGCCAGGGTTGAGAATCATTATTGTAGAGAAATACTAATCTAGTCTTTTTTGTTGTTATTGTTGTTATTATTTCTAGCTAGTTCTCTCTCCCCTTTCCTTCTTCCATTTATTTTTTATTGTTGTTTTTTTCTTATCTTTTAAAGAGAAATACCTAGGTCAGACTTCATTCCCTAAGGTTCTGGGGTAATTCTAAAAGAATTCTATATAAAGAAAAACTCTTCTTTTATTGCATAGAATACATGTATATAGGTAATATAAAGTATAAGGTAGTCAGGATATACTGTATTTATAAAGTATTACAACTTCAAATTACAAGGTGTCAAGGCATCTTGTCAGTAACTGCTGCTCTACAGTAATAAATGTTACCACTGAATTACCTGAAAATAATTTTTCTGTATTAAAACACAGTTTTTATCTAAAATAAAAATGTGTTTCATTCAGAGGTGGATGTATCTGTGGTGAACAATCAAATCAGTACGGTTAGTTAATTCCAAGAAGTTGCTTTTCACAAATTTACTCAAAAACTCAGTCAAGCCGTTCTTCTCATAAGTTCAATGACAAATTCAGTTAAATAAGTCAATTTGAAGTACCATGTAGACTCACACTAATTCATTTCTAAAAATACCTATGAAAAGGTTCCCAAGTTAAAGCCACCACTTCAAAGGCTGTTATGATGTGGCCCATAAAAAGAGACTTTTTTCCCCAAATAAAGACAATATATATGAAATGAGAGAAATAGATTTCATTGTTAACTTTAGTAATATGAAAGCAGTGCTATCAACTTATTGGGCTGAAAAGAATATGCATAAGACCATCTGAAAACATCAGGTGGTAAGAACAAATCATGTAAGGTCATTTCCCAGAGACTGATGCATACATACATAAGAAGGATGTCATTGCCGACTACTGGAGTGTCTGCGCTGCATCTCAAAATTATCCTGGTTTAAATCAATCAGTAGAATTTGCTGTGATGTTTTCTGTTCTTTGAAAACATGTCATAAATAAACATCTGTAATAAATGTCTTTGAATATTCTAGGGCCGGCATGACTATGTTGGGAAAAATAATTTTGAAGTGCATGACAAAATGAAAGAAATACTCTGATGTCAAAGAGTTGCTTTATTTTTCTAAGAATAAAAGAGACAAGATCCCCAAGGCCTAAACAAAGAATGACTCTACAAAATACTCTTTCCACGGTGATTAAGGGATCAGACACAGGCCAGACACCCTGCATGCAAATACAGCTTTGCTATTAATTAACCAAGAGTACAGCATTGGGCAAATCATGTAATGTTTCTCAGCACTGTGGTTTTCTTAATTGTGATAGGTAAAGAACAACAGTATCTATATCAATGGGTAATTTTGGGTATTAACATGAGTTCATAAACATAAAGTATTTAGATCAGTGCCTGGCTCACAATAAGCTTATGATATGAATCCCCCTTCTTTCGTCACCATTCAACCTTAGCTCCTCCTAACTTCAAATCAATAAAAAGGGCAGATATAAAGTGTGTTCGCTTCTTACATTTTTTTTTGGGAGAACAGCTGTTTTCAATTCCAGGACAAATCATACAATTTACCCATGTAGTATAAGCATGAGTACACATATAAAAGACCATTGAAATGCTGTGTTGCTCATGAACATGATAGTGATGTTGTTTTAAGGATGTTTCAAGTTACATGGCCTACAACTTCCTTTACTTTAGAGAGGAATCTATTTACTGTTCAAGACATCTTTTGATTTCTCTTACAGTGTTTTTTTGTGGTATTTTATATGATTTTCTTTTTATTATAGTTTTCAAATTTTACACAAAAGTAAAAAATTGAGATAACAAGCCCCTGTGTACTTATCCAATTTTGGCAATTATCAACACTTTGCTCTCCCCTTCCCAACAATGCCAAAGCATTTTGAAGCAAATCCCAGATAGCTTAATACTTTGCTTGTAAATATTTCAGAATTTATTTATAAGAAATAAATATTACTGTTTTTTAAAAAAGTAACCACAATACAATTGCACCTAACAAAAATTACCAACATTCCTAATATTCAAATTGCTTCCAGATGTCTTTATACTTTTGATTTGTTTAAATCAAAATCCAAACAATGTAAAGTGGGTAGTTTAAGTTGTAACTATTTGGTTTTATATTTTGGAAGATGTTTCAGCTTTATACTTACTCTAAAGGGAAATGAATAACTACAGCTGCAATCTGAAATTGAAATCATTATAATAATAGAGAAGGCTAGAGTGAGAAATGGGAGTCTCCTGGCAGGTTTGGGTTTTACTTGTAACATTGATTTAGGGTTCTATTACATTACATTAGATTCTTTTGCTGCAGTAGAAGGAAGAAAAATTATTCTTCTGCAGTACTTATGCTACAGGAAGCATATGGAGTTCAAAAACAGCCCGTCTGTTGCCATTCCAAGACACCAAAACTGCATGAACCAAAGTCTCCATCAGAAAGAAGTCCCATGAACACAGAACTCTCTCCTTCCTCTCATCTATCTCACATCCTCTCTTCTCTTCCTAAGAACATTTCCAAAGGATTTGTTTGTGACATTTAAACCTTGGTTCTCATATTTACAATCATGCCTCTGGTTTTTTTTCTTTCTATTCGGGATTGCTTGCATGCCTTTTATGGTTTGAATGTCATGATTTTATTGGACTTCATTGTTTTTAATATAGATTTAATGTGACTTCCACTGAAGCTCCCAAGTGTTTTTACAAGGAGACACTTTATCGTGTTACTCATAATTTCCTTTATAGGTTACTCATAATTATCAGAATAAATGTGATTTTCCTTTCAAAATAGGTGGATAGGAAATAAGTAACGAAGGTAGTATTTAAATAGATAAAATGTTGACATATTTGTATGGTGTGAGGGGAATCTGAAAATAAATGGACCTACATCCTTCTGTGGATCTTTATACTATAAGCTCCTGCAACTGTGAAAGCTAATGAGAAAAATCATCTTTATTGATTAGGATCTCAAAATAGAGTCTTTTATCTTGCTTACTTCATTTCCTGAGGTCCTATTTATTAGTGCAAAATTACCACTGCTTCTGCATTTCTTTTTGTAGTGCCATCTGGAGTCTGGTTTGTTAAAATCACATAGGGCGTTAGTTAAGATCCTAGGCTCTGAAATCAAACAGACTGGATTCAAATATTGGCTTTATCATGTCTTAGCTGCATGTCTTTGGACAAGTCACATAACCTTTCTGTGTTTTAGTTTATTCATCCAAAAAACAAGTGTAGAAGACCTGTATACCTACCTTATTGTGTATTTCATTATAGTTAAGGCAATATTCAGTCCCATCTCCCTTGGGGAAGAGTGTTTTTCCTCCCTATTAGTATCGGTCTTGGTCATGGAGAGTGGGTAGAAGTGACTCTGCCAGTTCCAAGCCTGGTGTTTTCACTTGTCCCCTTGCACCCCTCCCATCACCATGGGAAGAACGTGTCTCAGGTAGCTGTGTTTCCCAGGATGCACCATATGAAGCAGATCTGAATCCAAAACACACACACACACACCTGGAGCCTAGTCTTCCCTCCCACAGCCTGAAGCAGAGTCATGCAGCAGAGCTTGGCCAAAACACCCAAACCACTGTTGGCCTGAAGACTGATGAAAAAGATAATAAATGCCTTTTGCTCTAAGTTACCAGGCCTTGGGGTGGCTTGTTACAAAACATTATTGCAGAAATAGCTGACTGACACATAAGATTATTTACTGCAAGGAGCAAATGAGATAATTTATGTAAACCATTTAGCCTATTGCTAGGTATCTTTACCTAGTGCTCTGCTCAGTGATGGTTTACAATTGTATTATTATTATCATCATCACTATTAGTATTTTTTTTTGGTAAAAATGTCCAAGTTATATATTGTGATTCATTTATAACACAGTGTTGGGTCATATACTGTGGGCAATGTTCTGCGATGGTTTCCTTGTCATTCCTGGTATTGACAATGTATGGTGCTTCATCTGCCAGATGCTGATATGTCTCTAATGCTGCTTGTGGCTCATGTGCTTCCACCCTTCCCTCCTTCAGCCAATTCAGCCTCTTATCTAGTTTGGATGTGTGTGTGTGTGTGTTTGTGTGTATGTGAAAAACTTGTTTCACAGGCATGCATTCAAATATTTTGTCTTATGTTTATGCAAGTCGTTACTTGCATGAACTCCATCTGTGCTACATATGTTCTCTGGTGACCCCTACCTTCCCAAGTAATAGAAGACTAATATCTAGCTGTATGCATTATGAAAGGGGACAGATAGAGGAGAAAGTCTGTTGGGATATGTCAAAAAATTACATGAGTAGTAGGGGAGTGGGGACAGATGAGGCATAGTGAAAAGTCATGGCTTACATTTTTTTATGTTTGAACTTTGCTTGCTATACAGTTTCATTTCCATTACAGTTAATACCCAAAGTTATACTGTTACATAAAATATGCTAAAAAGAAAATGTGTTTGTCAAAAAGATTCTCACTACACATATAAACTCCACATCATCTTATACATAATATCAAGTCAACAAAAATTATTGTGTACCTGCTATATATCTTGGGTTGATATATAACATATATAATGTATACTATATTTTATTGAGTCTTGACATGCATTTGTTCACATATTAAAATCTGTGAAATCGAGATGCAGTTGACAACTGGTGGTGCGTAGTTTAACTGTCATAGCTTTTGTTGTGGTTATCAATATCTCAGTGGCTTACAGGGCTGTGTGTTGACTGTGCCTCCAATGGCCTTTGCTGTGGTTGGCTTGACTGGGCTTGGCTTAGCTCTGCAAAGCTACACATGTCATTCTAGAATTCATGTGGAATAATGAGTCAGTACCTGGGACTATTCTCCATTCTCTCATGATTGAGGGAAGAGCAAAAGCTGAATCTAACCTCACAAGCACAAAGCTGCCTGGATATGGCCTTTGTCACATTCATACACATTCAATTGGCCAAAGCAAGTCATATGACTAATCTTGACAATGGAGTGGGGAGGTGTACCCCACCCTCTGTGAGTCTGGGTAGGAACAGTGGAGATGGAAATTGGGAACAATAGCATAATCTATTATAGCAGCATTTTTCCTTTTTTCATGATACAAAACAATGGTAGTTTTCACAATAGTTGGCATTTTGAAGTTAGTATAATTGAACAATCTATATTAGGACTTAAGAGAATTTGTTCTTTTAGAAAATTTTTTAAAGAGTTTATTTATTTTTAGAAAGAGGAGAAGGGAAGGAGAAATAGAGGGAGAGAAACATCAATGTATGGTTGCCTCTCGCACATCTCCTTCTGGGGGCCTGCCTTGCAACCCAGGCATGTGTTCTGACTGGGAATCAAACTGGTGACCCTTTGGTTTGCAAGCTCATGCTCAATCCACTGAGCCACACCAGCCAGGGTGAGAGAAACTGTTCTTTAGGCATAATATGTTCATGATATTTTCCTAGTTAGGTTTTAAATGCCCAAAGCAGAGATTCACTTACTTTGTTTGTGTTTCTTTCTCTTCATTAAATCAGAATACTTGATAATGAGGGTAAAAGAGACTTGTTGGCATTCTTTTGTTAATCCTGTGTTGTCATTATTGTTACCTAATTTATCCTAATTTCACTGGGTAAAGGAGGCTGAACTATGAAAAGTGACCAAAGGACTAGGTTCTTGGCATCATTTATTATTAATTCATCTGTTTATTTATTCACACAACAGGTACTAAGAGAACACCTACTATATACAAGCACTTTCTTGGCACTGAAGATTCAGCAGAAAATGAGGCAGATAAGGTTCTTGATCTTATGAAGATTTTATTCCAGCAAAGAATGACATTTAACCAACATAAATGAGAAAATTTTAGGTGCTGATGGGTGCCATGAAGAACCCACGGTTGTACAAGGAGACCAACTGAGGAAAGGGAATTTTCGGTGAAATAGTAAAGCCTTGTAGGAGTTAGCCATGCAGAGATCTGGGGGAAAGCATTCCAAGTAGAGGGCATAGCAGGTGCAAAGACCTCAGGGTAGTAGAAGAGAAGAAAAAAAGGACCAATGTAGCCAGAATGTGGTGGACAAGTTGCTGAGTGTCAGAGCATAGGTTGGGAATAAATAGACCAAAAAATATGATAAATACATGGCAAGACCTTATGTCTTGTTCATGTAAAAGATTGGACAGACAGTTCTTGTTTGATGGCATTGGAGATCTAGGCCCTTTCTATTTTGTTGCTTTGCCATGTTTACTGTATGACTTCCCTCTTGTGGCTTGAAACAGCTAGTCCAGCTTTCACCCATTTACCATCATACTGGTATTGAAGTCAGAAAAAACTAGGGGATAGGAAACAGAAGGCACATTCCTCCTATTTAAAGGGCAACCTGGAGGTGGCACCCATCACTCTGCTCACATCCCACTGGCCAGAAATTGCCACGGGACCACATCTACCTGTGAAGGAGGCTAGAAAATGTGGCGGTGAGCTTGAATGTGTGTAACTGGAGAAATTTTGGTAACTCTACTTCTACACAAAGAGGAGACAAAGAGTTGTTAAGGGACAACTAGTAGTCTTTCCGCAAAATGCGTGGTAGACAAAGCTAGTAATATAGGCAGCATCCTGAGTATGTAGGGCCTTGCTGACCATGACAAGGAGTTTGGATGATGCTGTAAGCATGTGTATTACCTATTGTTGCCTCAAAGATTTTCCCCGAAACATTAGATGTTTAAAACCAACATTTATTACCACAGAGTTTCTATGAGTCAGAATTTGGAAGCTGCGTAGCTGGGTGTTTCAGGGTCTCTCAGGTAATTGGAGTCAAGACATTGACTAGGGTTATGGCATCTTAAGGCTCAACTGAGGCTGGAGGATCTACTTACAAGATGACTTATTCACATCACTATTGGCAGAAGACCTCAGTTATTTGCAGGGGGCTTCAGTACCTTGCCATATATAGACCTCTCCATAGGGTTGCTTGAAAGTAGTCACAGCATAGTCGTTGGCTTCCCCCAAGCGAGTGAGCCAAAAAAAGAGAGCAAGAGGGAAATCACAATGCCTTTCGTGTTCTATTATTGGACATCACACATCATCCCTTTGGCCACATTCTATTTCTTAGGTGTGAGTCACTAAGTATAGTTCATAATCAAGAGAAGGGAAATCAGGCTTTATTTTTTTCAAGGGAGAAGCATCAAAGAATTTATGGTCATATTGAAAGACCATCACAGTATTATAGAAAGTCACTGGGACATTTTAAGCAAGAGTGTGCAAGGTCTGTTTTACATTTATAAAGAATTAGTTGGTTACTTTGTGGAGAATGGATTGCCCAAGAGCAAGGGTAGAAGCAGGGAGCCCAGGTAGGTGGCAATTACTCAGTTTTGGCTATTGATAAATAGGAGCAGGGGAATTAGAGAGTAGTGGTGAGATTCAAGAAATATTTGAGAGGTAGAGCAGACAGGACTTGATAAGATATTGCTAAATCTAACGTTACCAGTAATGGCTTCTTTCACATTTTCAACTGCAGTGCTTTTCAAATTGACTTACCATCAGAATCTTTGGAGCACTTAAAAAATATGAACCACCAGTTTTTACTTACAATCAATCTACTTTAATAGGTCTAGGATGGGGAGATGACCACTCAAAACGAATCCACTGGTCCAACTGTTCAATGAGCCAATTAGAAGTATAATTATTATTGTTGTTTCTGTAAAAGGATATAATTACTATGCAATAGGTTGTATTATCCAACTACTCATTTCTTCACATAACCCCCATCCCCACACCATTTAATTAAATACCACTTCCTATGGTTCAGTCTCTAAGGTAACTAACTCATAGAAAAAAATCCCCCCAGTCAATACTACATTAGTCTAAGGCATCATTTGTTACCTGTTAGACTATTGCAAACACCTCATGTAATTTTTTTATCTTTGGTCTCTCCTTCTGCCTTTCATCTGCCATCAAAATGATCTCCCTACCTCATATTTATGATCTTATCATCTTCATAGCAAAAAAAGTCTCAGTGGCTTCCTAGAACTCTCAGAAATAAGTCCATGCTCCCTTATGGTGGTATTTGAGGCCATTGACTTTCGGTCCTATCCTACCTTTGTATTAGCTGCAAAGCCCTCTTTCATACATCCCAGGCACACTGAATTATTTACCCTTCCTTAACTCTATTTGAACTTTCATATCTCGGCACCTTGCTTCTCTTGTTCTTTCTGTCTAGGATGCTCCTCTTTCTTTCCTCCTCACTTGACAATATCCTATACATCATCCTTAAGGTCCAACTCATGTGGTCACCCCCTCTATCCCTCACTCAGAATTAGTCATCCCCCTTTCTTAATTCTGTCTCACTTTTAAAACACCTTTATTATTTATGTTTACATTCACAGCACCTAGTAGTTGCTTGCCCTTAGCGGGTTTCAAATATAATTGTTTATATTGACAGAATTTATTTCCTCCTCTTTCACCCAATGTTTATGCAAAGGAAAAAACAAAAGGCAAATTCATGTCAGAAGTTTGGTTAATGAAATGTACACAGAGTGTGTACCATAGAAATCTATACATATTTGGCACCATCTGCACCCACTGTATTTTCCAGCTACAAATGTTGGCATTAATATTTAATTCTGAGGCACTGTGAAACTTTCACAACCCAAATATCTTATTAAGAATTCTAGTGAGAAGACCTGAAATATAAAGGTTTGTGGTTCTTTTTAAAGGCTTAATCACATTTAGTTAGAAATTTAAGTTAACAAGAACAATTCTATTCCCTAAACATTCTAATTAATTGACGTTTAGCATATGGGTTACCAAATTTATTTTTCTAAAGTTTACACTTGGAGATTTCAAATAACACTATTAGGATGAATTTCTAGGTCAATCAGGTTTTGATTTGCAAAAAAATCATTTGATTTAATGTTTGCACAATTCCACCTTGCCTGACCTTTCAAAATTATTTTAACAGACCTACATTTATTTTCCTAATGAAATGATTTGCTACAAAGTGGCTATAGTGGGTAGCCTGGGAGGACATGTAAAGTTCCTTTGCCTGTCAAAATCCATCTGTCCTTGCATTTGGGGGAATTCTTCATTGAGTGTGATCTTGGGATATAGGAGTCTACCTTCCACCATGGAAGCCAAAGAGTTTGACTTTTACTCTCCCCACTCCCTGGAACATGGAGCAAGGGCCTTACCACGTGGCAGTGAACCCTCCTACCCAGGCTTGTGCATCGTGAGATGAAGGAAGAGCATCTGGGGCTGCTCATGGGACCAGCAAGATGCCCAGTGGTGGCTTCTAGAAGGAGTGGTGCAGCAGAAGTAGAGATGGCAGTATCTCAGATAGAGTCTTTGTATGGATGGCCTGGCCTCCTGAGGCCCTGGGTTCCTGCCTGTTTCCCAAGCCTATACTCTCAGTCTCTTGGGATCTATGAGCCCCCTTTCCTCCAATATATTTTTTCTTTAACATTTGTTTCATTGCTTGTGAGCAAGAACTTTCACCAATATACTGGTACTACAAGGTGGCAGAGGGAGTTCTAGACTCTGGAGTCAGAGTGCTAATCTATTTATGGGGCAAATGCTTAATTTTTTTAACCTTCTATTTCCTCATTTGTAAAATAGGACCAAAACCAATAGTTATATCAGCTGTGTGAGAACTGAATGAAACAACCTCTGTAAAGTATTTAACAAGGCCCCTGGTGAATAGAGAAGTATTAATAAGTAATAGCTTTTGTATTACTAAATTCTATGAAATTGTCATGTGTTCAGACCACAGAAAGCTACTTCTTGCCACATAAAAGATACCATAGTATCTACTCTGTGTTCAGTTTGGCACTTCACTTTTTCCCATGCTGGGTTTGAGGCTGGTTGCTTTGTTTTCTAGTTTAGGACCTCAGTGCCTTTTCGCGCTGTACATTCACCCTGAGACTTCCTCAGGGAGTGCACTTCTGGCCAGCATACCTGGATCTTCTCTCGTCTGTCTCTCTGTCCCTCACAGCTCTGCCTTGCTTACAGGCCTTCAAAAGATGAGCTGCATTAAAAACCACTGGCTTCAGATAGAAAAGGTAATACTGAGTTGAAATAGTCCTCCGCTTCTGGTATACAGATTTAGTAGCTTGAGTGCAATTAAAAAACAAACAAATGCACAGCCTATATCCCAAGACTTATTGTAGAATACTTCATTTATCTACTTAGCTTTTGATGAATTTTTTTCCTTCCACTGAAATGTATAATGTCCTCTCACAGTTAAATTGCAGAATATTTCCCGCTCAACTTCCTCCCTCTGGGATGTAATAAAGAGACAACTTATGGCCCAACAGCACATTGGAGACAAATTTTCTGTAAGAGAAAAATGTTTCTTACTACATGTAATGTTTCTCAAAGGAGGTGGGTCAAAACATAGATATCAGTTCTCTGTAACTATTTACTAAATATCATATTTGGTTTGAGAATATTAAAATGGAGCATGTTATTTTTTGAAGGGTTGAGTATTTATTATGGCTGTTTTAATTTCTGTAACAGCCATGTGTAAGTTAAAATAAAGAAAAATTAAATAATTTACCATATTGGCATGCTAGGAGAGGTGAAGGCATACCTTATCTGTCTGGAAGTTGGAAGACTGCGGAATTTTTTTCTGGATTGGCCACTTCCTGGCGTGACTTTCACTATGTAGGCTATGAAACGGAGACAATTGTACTCTTGAGGACAGCTGTGAGACATAAATGTGGTAAGGTGTTCAAAATACTTGAGTTATAACAGATATTCAATAGTGATAGTTGTTGATATCTTTCAACATAGAATTGTCAGAGGTCTAGTAATTTTAATGGCACTTGATTATTTATCTAAGGAAAATATGATGTTATTGCAAGTCTACATTGGCATCTACATGAATCAAAGCAAGTGTTCTGATTTCACCAATGGATATCATCAAGGAAGGCAATGGCAATTCAAGATCAGTCAAATACTAAGCTAAATTTTATATTTACTAGAGTTTTGACTAGTTACTGAAAATGTCCTGTGCTTAACTTGATCTTATTGAGATATCAAGGCCATAAACCCAAAGAAACTATTTTTATTTGAGAGCTACTATTTAAATATTAATTAAGCAGATAAGGCCTCAAATTTACTTCAAAAGACAGAAAACTGCTCTTTTTAATTGCTTCACAGCAAATTTGAGTTCTAGGTGAAATATAAGTGTGAGCTATAAGTATCAACATAAAAAACATCGGATATTTGCTACACATTTGTTTTTTTATCACTGAACTCAATTGCTGTTTCTCAAGACTACCATACTATACAGTAGAAACAAAACCTCCAGATAATCTCCGCTGATTTGTTTTTTTCTCATGCCCACCCCCTTGTGCTTTCCTCACAAGCTGACATCCACATGGTGGACGGGTGGGTGGGCGGCATTCACTCCTCACCCAGTCTCCTTTTTGGCTAGCATCCTTTGAAATGAAAGTCTTTGTGGACTCTCTCATCAAATATTTTGGGTGTGGGACTACTCCAGCTTTGCAGTCTCTCAGAGCCACACCTGCTCCACTCAGCCACACACACACTATGGCGAGTGAAGAGTGTATATGGTGAGTGCACAGAAACTCACACGTTATGGTAAGTTATGGTATGTGGCTACTCCTGGACTGTCACCACTGTGTTTTCCCCCTCTGTGCCTGACTGTGCAGTGCTGGGCTATTCTCTTCTAGGAGGCTCGCTGCTGTTCCAAGCTCCATCTCGGAAGGGATGCACAAGCCACTTCTGCTCTCTGCTGTCTGTCCATCACCTGCAGCTTCCCTGAAACCTAACAAGTATTCCAGTTGTTCTGATTGGAGATCTACTGTGAAGCTCCTTCCATCATGTAAGCACCTTTACTCCTTTCTCCCAACAGCATGGAATTATCTTTTTTTTAGACTGGGAAAGCTTTTTTTCTTTTGGCTTACCATTTCTTTTTCTAAATCTAGTTTTTACAGCATAAACTTCATAATCTAAATCCTTCAGGTCATTGAGTCTTGATGCTCAAAATCTAGACTTTTGAAACACAAAGAAAAAATTTTCTCTCAAACTATTTTTCCTGCTTTGTATTTCACAAGTCTTTTAAATCTCAAAAGTCATGGACAACTCATGTTTTTTCTGTGAATTTCTTGTGTAACATCCTTACTCTGAAGGAACAGATGCCAAAGTATAGTTTGAATGAACAACTGTCTAGGATAGAAAGAAATTAGCAGGTATGATAAAACAAATCACTTCTTTAATACATCAAAATATCATCTTACCACAAATGGAAACTTCCTTATACCTTGATCTAGTTTCTTGTTAGCTGTCTGGCCAAAATTATCATCTAGTTAATGGTTTTTGAGACCAACTCTACAAATGGGCAATGGTCAGACCATATAAGACAATGAAACTGACCCCTAACCCCTGCAGCAAAAAGTCTGAGAAGCCAAGCTACCTTTTCTACCACAATCACCCACCGTGGTTAGGACTGGTCAATGGTGCCAGCTTCCCAGTTCCTTACCACCACCACCACCACCACCACCACCACCACCACCACCACCACCACCACCACCACCTTCCAACTCAGGACCAAGTAGAGAAAGCCAAATATGCTCACATAGGTTGCCCTGCTTCTAGGTAGCCCCCCTTCTGGTTAGCCCTTCTCCAGATTCTCCATGCCATCAACCTCCCATTAGATCACACTGAAGGCTTTTTTTTTTTCAGTCTGAACTTTTCCCACCTATAGGTCTACATTTGAGTCTCTGACAAGTGATGGTGGGTGACTTCCTCACTCTAAAAAAGATATTGTTTGCTCTCATTCGGATGATCTTCATTCATTTCCACAGGCTTACTATACCTAAAGCTGTTATATTCAGACATACACATTGATAGTTGAGTTTAACTTTTATCTATCTATCTATCATCTGTCTATCTATCTATCTATCTATAGCATAGAGATACTTGGGGTAAATAAATACTGGGCTTTGATCTCTGTTTCAATGGATACAAATTAAAAATCATAACTCAAATTGAACTTTACCTTGAATTTATGGGTGCTGGTATGCTTGTTTTAATGGGTACCGTTGAAATGTTTTTGAAAGTGTACATGAAAATCTCACTTTTATAAGTAAAATTATTACATTCTAGTAAATGACTATTAAAAAGAACTCTGAAGTACATTATTTTGAAAATAAAGAACATTTTTATTATGTAGGTGGCTATTCCTCACGTATCAGATTTCCTTACATTGGCATTAGTCTGTGCGTACTGTGAAAATTAACAAGAGACATCAATCAAGACTGGAGACCGGAGGGCCTATAGGGGGAGCTCTCACGCCCTACCATGCTTTGTCAGTAGTTCCAAACAGGGAGAGATTGTGCCCGCATATCCACGAGGATGTTTTTCTCCTCTACCTCCAGAGAAGGAGGATGGAAGATTTTCTCCTCCCCCAGCGAAAGCCCAGCCAATAAGAGACTATCACAATCTAGCCAATGAAAAGCCACTACACTTTGAACTCCCACTCTTCCTCCACTGTACCCTTTGTGGATAGACAGCTCCTTCCAACTTGCCCTTTCCTCTATAAAAGAACGTTCTTCTCCTTTGCTCTCTGAAGTTGCCTATGGTTTTGCCATAGCTTGCGTGTCCTGAATTGCAATTCTCTGCTATTTCTGAATAAACCCATGTTTGCTGGTTAATTGTTTTATTTTTATGGTAAACAATATAAATGTTAGGCTACTGTAAAACAATAGTGATTCTCGGACTTTTGTGCAGTTTTAGTTTTAGTTTACTTTAATGGACATTACATGATCTTAACACTCCAAAATATAACTTCATATTTTCATTTCAGAAATGAAGACTAAAGTAAAATAACTTGTGCAAGACCTCATGAAAGGATGAAGCCTTTTATCTTCTTGCAAAGAAACTTAAGCCTGTTTGAAGCCACTAGCTGGCGAACTTCTTATATCTCTGTTACTGAAAGAAGGTCCCTATTCTCCTGAGGAGGTCATGGTCTTCTCTTTGACGCCATGGCAAAGGGGGAAAGGATGTTCTTTGAACATCAAGGCAGGAGGGAAATCCTCACTTGGGAATGTACCCATTTGGGTTAACTTGGTATTTAATGGCAGAGTTAATGACATATACAAATAGTGGAGCTAAGAAGAAACTTAGGCTTTCTCATGCTGGTGGGGTGGAGGTGGGGGAGTTCTTTAGAATATGCACTTGTCCACATTTCTCTTAAAATAAAATCCTGATTACTTACCGTGGATCACAGGTCCCATACAACCTGGCCTCTGTATTCCTCTTTCATGACCTCTCCTACCACTCATCCTCTACACTCCAGATCCTTTCAATTTCTCAAACTCACTGAGCACATCCACTCTTCAGCTCCTTTAAAACTCTGACCACACTTCTACAGGGTTCCAAGATCTCTGCATGAGCAGTTCCTTCCCATCTTTCCTGTTTCAGGTCAAATTTCTCCATATAATGGCCTCTCGTTATCATTTTAGCAGACCCCGGACCCCACTCCTGTTTCTATGATGTTCTTTTGTGTCACCTCCCTACATCTAAAGTTACCTTCTTTGTTACTTGTTTGCTTATTTATTGTCCCCTCCAGATTATAAGCTTTGCGATATTTGGAACTTGTGTGTCATGTTTGCTGCTGGATCCCAAGAACCATGCCTGGAAGATAATGGGCCCTTAATACATGTGTGTTGAATAAATGAATGAATGAATCATGAATCCCAATTGAGAATCTGATGACCGATATGAACCCATTCCTTGGAAAAAATGCTATGAATGTTTTGTACACAATTTCAGGAGGTTCCAAAGTCCTGCAAGCTCATATAGAGACCCCTGGTTAAAACCCCTGCATCACAGCTGTACTGTTTTACAATGTTGTTTTGAAATTGATTCTGATTCTTCTTTGAAATTAGACATGAGCATGAACTTTAAAATTTTGTTTTAGGTGGGATACAACAAATCACAGGCCAATTGTTGCTCAATATAGATCCCCACATTTACATTAATTGATCCTAATGACCATATTTCATTGAATGAATATGGCTTTGTGGTATAAATTTTAACTGCTTGCCCACATCCAGTTCTCCTCTCCTTTGGGAAACATAAGAGGATTAAACTTCCCAGCTTCCCTAGCCATTGGGCAGAGCCATAATGGGTTGGAGACAGAAGTGATATTTCACAGACAGGCTGGTGCACTTAGTTGCTGGTGTGAGATTCTCCAGGGCTCCATCTTCCCCTGCAGTAGTGACTGTGGAAGCACATGGTAGTATGCAGGTGCAACGCCAACCCATCGAACAGAAGACAGTTGATCTCAAGTGTGATATAGCAGGCTGAGTGTGAGGAAGGGCTATGAGCCTTTGCTGTTTTGAGTCTCTGAGATTTTCTGATGATTTGCTATTACAGCACAATCCAACATAACCAAACTATACCACTGATTGGAAAATATGCTATTATTTTATATATCACTGAGGGAAAAGAAGCTGTCATGTACAATTGTAAGAATTCATTATAAGATACATCACAGGCTTGAAGATGTCAAAAATATAAAAAATGTGGACCTTAAATTAGATAACATAGCAAACTGTTAAAATGACTTCATTAAAACAGATTAGCATAGTGTCAGGAACTCCAAATCTAGAGTTGGACAGAAAGATGAGTTCCAATCCCAATACTTGCTAGTTTGCGACTTAATAACTTAGCTTGTGTAAGCCTTAGTTTCCTCATATGTGAAATGGGGACAAGAGTAGAAGCTGTGTCATAGGATTCTGTGAATTTTGAATGAGATAATTCTTATAATGTGTTCAGCACAGTAATTACTCCTCGTATTTTAATCCCATGTTTGGTTAGATCACAAAGCTTGTTCAAGATCAGCATTAATTTCAAACAACATACTATATTATACTAATCAGTCAGCAAATACTTATTAATTCCTTACCAAGCATGAGGGCTGGGCCTCTGAGTTAGGTGTTCTCTGATATATTTTCCAGGTGAATCAGGTCAGAGTGGCCTTGATAAGTAAATGAAGTCACAAAAATATACCTGAAGAGTGTATAAAAGGTCAGTCTTGTACCCATTTTGGCGAGCGATAGAATAGTAAAGGGAAAATCAAAGACCTATTCTATGTCTAGAGCGTGTGTGTGTGTGGGGGGGGCAGTGTGTGTGTCAGGGAGGACGAGTGAGCAAGCTGGTGTATGGGGAGCACAATGGAAAGTTGTAGTAGCAAAGGGGTAGTTCTTCTGAGATATGTATGAGGCTGTTCCTCTCCACGTAGTGTTATCCTCATACAGATGCATGTATGAAGTTGTCTAGGGAGTGTTAGCAGCCTCAAGGTCCTTCCAAATTTGTAAAGGAGCAACTCTTGTTATGATTGTCTTCATCTATAGCACATTTGAGGAAACCTACGCTGTGTCATTAACAAGGCATGACAACCGTTAGTTTTGAAGTTCATTCTAGACTTAAAGTTTCCTGACGTGTGCTTGATGAACCTCATTCTATCACTGAAGATATAGGCATTGTGGATTCTAGCACAATGTTCTCACACCAGTTTTCTGGAGGACACGTGCCTGTGAAGGAACAGGTGGCTGATTAATATCATTATTCTTATTAAATGCCTGAGCAATTGCAGTGTAAGTACTTTTCTTTAGAGGAAGTATAGCTGCCTCTAAATATAACTCTGGACTACAGTTCACCTTTTCTATTTATTTTATTCTCAACTCGTGAAACTGGATCTTAGGATTTGGGGTATATAACTCGTTATGTGATATCAGCCGAACAACAGTGGATCAATTGTAATCGTTCTGGCACCAAAGGAAATAGAAGGGACTTAAATATGTTTCCAGAAGACAAAAAGCTTCTCTTTGTGTACACTTTACAACATATGTTACAATTTTCAGATGTTTAAAAGTAAAAAAAAAGTTTTCTCACTACTTTTCCTTAAAGACCAAGAGGGCAAAACAGAGAAAACAAAATAATTCCAACCCACGTATCATTTATCAAATGTCTTGGAGAAATTCGGACGTAAAACCCCCGAAGACTTCCTCCTCTTCTCTCCCTCCCGGCAACAGCATTGGGTTGGTGCTCCTCACTGTGAAATACGCCCACTCTCACACACTTGCACTATCGGCCGGGAAGGGGGGAGTAGTGTTAGCGCAGACAGATTCTGGCTCCTCTCCGCATCCTGGCTGCGTGGGACGGTTTCGGTGCCTGTGGGCAACAGCAGGCTTCCAGACCTGGTCAGAAGGCTTGGGCTCACCACCGGTGCATACCTGGGTACGCTCCCAGAAACTACTGGAAAAATCTTGAATAGGGGATGCTTGTGCCACAGGGCGCTCCCTAAAACCTCATCAGTCCTACTCTCTTGACTTTTCGACATCCCGGATAACCACCCCAGGATGTTAAACATTTCTCCTGGCAAGAGTTTCGCGCCGACCCCTTGAGGGAGCAGAGCCAGGTTCCCCCTGCTCACGCTGGCCTCCCGGCTCGCCTGGGATCCAGCAGGTTTGGCAGAGCAGGGTGAGGTTCTCCTTGCTTACTCCAGCTAGGGAACAGAAGAGGTGAGTCGAATTACTCAGCTCTCTGGGGTATCCTCCCAAGGACTGGTAATTTGGCATTCACGAACCAAAATAATGCTAAAATGCAAAATAACCAACGTGGAGATTCTCAGCCCTCCTGAGTACACGTCCAAATATCTCTAATTTGAAGTTTAAGAAACAAAACAATGCCCAAATACAAATCAGGCAATGTAATACGAAGAAGGAGCCTCTTCTGACAGGCCAAACTAAGATTTTAATGGAAAGCTAACACACATCCTTCACAACGAACTCATTCTATCTTTTCGGTTAAAAAGAAATGTGCCATTTTAAGTTCCCCCACTCTCACAAGAAACCCTGCACAATAACAACCCGTGGAACAATGGACCCCCATATCGCTTTGTGTCAGGTAATTACTAAGTGTAGCCGCGGAGGACAGCGAAGCCGGAACACCAGTGTGTCCTCCGCAGTGTGGATGAGCGTTCAGGGCTGCGTGTCTCGCCGAAGCCCCATCAAGGCATTCACACCCCTGCCTCGACCCAGAGAAGGACAGATGCAATCCAAGCTTGGCCCTAGGCTTGGACCGAGAGGTCCAAAGATGGGGCGCGTGAGCGCAAAAAGAGAGAGCAAGGCTTGGGAGAGCAGATGCGCGAAGAGAAGTGGAGAGGAAAGAGTGCCACGGGGCGCGGTGCATCCGGGGCGTGGTGCGGGAGTCCCGACTGGAGGATGCTAGGTTCGACGCAGGACCCTACGCTGCCAGAATCACCCAATTTTGGGGGTGAAACCCAGGGCATTGGGACCAGGGTGTGCGCGGGGTCACAGGGTAAAGCTGAGACACGTGTGTGTGTGTGTGTGTGTGTGTGTGTGTGTGTGTGTGTGTGTGTGAGAGAGAGAGAGAGAGAGAGAGAGACAGAGAGAGACAGAGAGAGAGAGAGACAGAGAGAGAGAGAGACAGAGAGGAGGGAGGTGGGGGAAGAGACTAGAGGGAAAAGAAGGAAAATAAAAGAAAGAAAGAAGGGAAAGGGGGCTGAATGCCCAGATGTCCTACTTCTAAGTGGTTCATTGAGAGGCAAAAGCTTTCTTGCAAGCGCAGCTGTTGCCTGCGCCGCGTGGGGGACCAGCAGAGAAGGGTGCGGGAACCTCTCCACGGGACCTCCAGCCTCCACGTGCCCCGAGGGCGCCCTGAGGTCTCCCTCAGCCGCACACCCTATCCTGGCAGCTGAGGGGAGGTCAGGACTGTGGTTTCCTTCCCCTCGGACCCCGGCCCTGCAACTGGAGGCGGCGAGCTCAGTCGGTGGTGCGCGGGGTAGGAAGGTGGCCCGCTATCGACCTCAGGCCCCCACGCCCTCCCACCAATCAACCTCCCTCTTGCACCCCCATTCATTTTTCCTCAGCAGCTTCTGGGACTGGCCGCCGGACCCACAGCACGGAGCTTAGGAGAACGGCTGGGGTCGGAGCAGGCCCGCGGAGTGGGGCGTCACGCAGAGGTGGCAGCCGCGAGGGGCGCCGCGTCCCGCGGGTGTCCGCCGCGGATGAGCCGGGCGGCCGCGAGCAGCCCCCGGAGCCGCGCAGCTCCGGCGGGCACGGTGACGGTGGAAGCCACGCCCGCTCGGGAGCTGGGGGCTGTCCTAGGCCCCCCGCCGCCCCCCTCCCTCCCGCCCCCTCCCTGCTCGGGCACCCTCCCCGCCCCCTCCCCTCGCGGCCCGGCCCGCCCCCCGGCTCGGCTCGCGGGAGGCGCTGGGCGCCAGGGCTGGCGCGCTCTCCCGGGCGCGCACACACACACACACACACACACACACACACACACACACACACACACACACATCCACGCACGCACGCCCAGAGCAGCTCTCTCCGCGCCCGGCCCTCGCTCCCCTCGCCCATGCAGACGGACAGAGGGACGGAAGATGGCTGACGACTCCACTGGGGGCCCCGAGGATGCAGCCCGGCGGCGGCGGCGGCGGCCGGAGCGGCAGCGGGAGCGTCGGCAGGGGCAGCGGCGGCAGCGGCGGCGTTGGCGGCGGCGGCGGCGGCAGCGGGAGCAGGAGCGGCGGCGGCGGCATCCCCGAGACTCCGCGAGCTACCTTTCCCTGTGACAGCTGCTGACGTTCTCTGCCGCTAGAAGAGACCCCGCTCCTCCGGCGCCCGCCTGCCACCCCCCCACCAGCCCCAGCCCCAGCCCCGCCAGCACCGCTACCTCCGCCAGCGTTGCCACCATCAGCACCACCTCCACCACCACCACCACCACCACCGCCACCACCACCGCCACCGCCGCCGGCGGCAGCAGCCATTTCATCTCCACAGAAACCAGACACAAAAACATGGCAGAAATGGAGAAAGAAGGGAGACCTCCGGAAAATAAGAGGAGCAGGAAACCGGCTCACCCAGTGAAAAGGGAGATCAATGAGGAAATGAAGGTATTTTTGGACTTCGGGGCTGGAGAGACACCGCTCTTTCTTCCGCCCGCGCTCCCCTCGGGCCGCTGTGTGGCTTTGGGGGGTACAGGGGAGCGCTTGTCAGTTTCGGGAGAATGCCCTAAACGCTCCAGCTCCTCCTCCGGGCGCAAACCGGAGGCCAACTCGCGGGCTGCATCCCCGATATTTGCCTGCCTCCAATTTGATGGGGTGAGGGCGGCCGGAGAACTACATACTATTTAACCTTATAAACCCCAGGTTGGCATAGGCGCAGTTCAGGGGGAGGGGATCCGGGCACCCAAGTGGCGGTCGGCTGGGTGAAGAGGCTTTCCTAGTCGGCGGGGTAGTTTCTGTCCGCTTCTTTGGGAACCAAACCTCAGATCCCTGCAAAGTTAGGAGGTGTGGGGCCGAGGCTCCCCGGGAGCGCTCGATCCCACCCTTCTCCCGGGCTCATCTCCCTGCTACTCGACCCCGAGTCCCCTCAAGCAGCCGGCTGTGGCCGTGTAAAGAGGCTGTCAGTGCCAGGGAGAGTCTCGGCCCGGGCGGCGCGGGTCTGGGTACCGTTCTGACTGCCGGCTCGCCTCACCCTCCCGCCCGCCCCGGCCCGCTCCTCTCTCGAGGCTGCCTCCGCCTCCCTCTCGCCTTTGCATGCTTCACTTCCCCGCTAAGCAGCCCCGGGCAAGCCCTGCTGAGAGCTAGCTGTCTGAGGGGCGGCCTTCGCAGAGCGCCTGTCCATTGTTCGGAAAGGCCAGCCCGGAGTCCGCTCCTGCGAGGCCGGCTCCCCGCCAGGCCAGCGCTGCTCCAGAGGTGGCGAGCGCAGCAACCTGGCGCTCCAGCTGGTCGCGTCGGAGCCGTCGCACGGGAGCGCCGCTCAGCTCCGGACCCCCCGGTCTCCTCCCCCCAACCCCTTATTTTCCGTGAACTTGGGGCTTTTGCCCGGCGAGGGGTTTTATTCTGCGATTTCACGAGTTTCTCTTAATTTAAGAAATAATTTTATTAATTATTATTTTTTCTTTGAGTTACAAACGAGTAGCAGATTTGGGGGGCACTTTAGTTTTCATCCTGTATCTGCCTTGGTGCTCTCCATCTTCTGCGTAGAACCCTCAACGCTGCCAACTGACTGGTCAGGTTGGTGAAGTTTGTATTGAAAACACAAACTCGATGACAATGGCTTGCAGCTAAGTTGGGTTTATTGCGTTTTGATGTTTTCGTGATTAGAACAAGGATATTATAATAGAGAGGCTTGTATGAAACCCATACTTAGAAGGGACACCTGGATAACGTATCCTATGTGTATATGGCGAGGAAATTTCCATACAATCTAAATTTTGGAATTAGGGTCTTTATTTCTGGGTGAGGAACTTCCTGCTTGGAAGCCTGAGGTGCAGCATCAGTCCTAGAAGAGTTTAAGGAAGATTTGCCTTGGAAATCAGTGCCATCTTTGGGATGGAAACCACCATTGATTCTGATGCTAGGCAGTCTACACACACACACACACACACACAGAGAGAGAGAGAGAGAGAGAGAGAGAGAGAGAGAGAGAGAGAGACCATAGGAGTTGTCCTCCACAGGGGGTGGAATTCAAACAATGTACAGTGACTGTTTCTTTCTCCAGTACCCTTCCCTCTTGTCCTGCATTTCCAGATTACTTTTGCATTTTATTTTAACTTGGGACTGGAGGAAGAGGACAGAGAGAGGTGAAGCCATCAGGAAATCAGTGTGCACTGGCCCTTTAAAACCCTGCCTAATGTGATCTATATGGATGGCAGCTTTTAAGTTTCATAGGTTCTAGAATTACAAATTAGCTAATTTTAATCAAAACATGTGAAATGTTATCCCGGCTGGATATAAAGGCTGACTGTGCTCGATGCTCGGGGCTCGCGTTGTTGACTTTGGCTGCAGCGCATGCCGTGGTTTGGGAGATAGTTGTCCTTCTCCAGTATAACAGATGTTTGTCTGAGCTGGCGAGGAGGAAACAAAAACAACATTGTGTGAAGGGAAAAAGTACACAATTTTTAGTCAATGCTACAGGACTGAGTATGGAATTAACCTTCCAGCACAGAATTTCCTCTTTGAAAATATTATTTTTCTTCTAAATCACCACCTACTATTTGAAGTTTTAATCCCCATCATTTCAATACATGGTAGCATTAAATGAGAAGTCTCAGCCAGCAAAGGGTTCAAGGGCCTGCAGCGTGGTGTTTTCTCTCGGTTTGGATCAGTGTGTCCGGAACCCTGGCCGAAATCTTCAGTCATGCCAGGGCACACCGTGTCAGTGAGTCATGAAATCCCATTTCTAGTGGAATTGTTTAGTAGGCGTTCCTCTAATAGAGTAGCACTAAAAGTACTCATTTTTAAAAGTGATTTCTCAAAGACAAAAGGTGGGAGGGGTTTTTTGAACTAATGAAAATTTTTCTGCTTTTAATATTGATAACTAGATCAATAAAACCCCTCCCCAAACCTTATGGTATTATGACCACTCCATCTAAAGAGTAACATAACAAGTTGGTTGCCCTGTATATAAAAAAATATGTGCAACAAAATGTCACCAAGAGCACAATGTGGCCTTGTGCAGCTTCATATCGGTGCTGCTGGAGCTGCCTGCCTGTGTTTGCCTTCATCTGAGCGGCTTTCATCTGGACCAGTGTAAACTAAGCCCGGGTAAGTAATCACTGCCCGGCAGAAAGAAAGGAATGTATACAGCTAGCACGGCCTAAGCTGTAAAAACGGAAACTTGAGCCCCCACCTCGGATCACATATCAAGGCTTGAAGGTAGGGGAAATGAAAGGGGGAAAGAGGAGAGAGCGAATGGAAAAGTCAGCCTGGGAAGTGGAGGATCAGGAGGAGGCCCCCCTCAGGGAGGTTTGGCTCAGGGATTAGGGAATTTTATCATGGTGTACAGTGACCTACTCAGGTTTCAACACTGGCTGGATCAAGTTGCTTCTCTGCAAGCTGAAAGAAAAAGGACTGGTGTGTATGTGATTTTTTTCCCCTTCGGGTAATAGAAAGGACATTGGTACAAGTGTCTATTTTAAGTACAGCAAATGCAGGGCACTGAGAATGAGCAACAAAATTACCTCCTCGCAGAGACTTCCTTCAAGATTTCCTAATTGAGATAGTCACATATTTATTTAAAAATGGCTGGAAAAGACAAACTGGCTGAGGTTTAGCTGACACCAGTAATGGCATTAGAGATTGTCTTCATGTGGCTGGGAGCTAATGTTGGTTGCTGTTTCACTAGATCAGATATTGAGTTACATTTTCGTTATCACTGGTTTAATGTACATGCAGTTGTAACAAATTTAAATTTGATACAATATAATTCTGTGTGTGAGAAGTACTTCTGTGTTGGCATAGCTTGCTTACAGTGTGCTTTAGTGACAATATCTTCAAGTAGAAATGTTTGTCTCGTTATGACCTTTACAATGTTTACCTTTCCTTCTTCCTTCCTTCATCCTGTTTTTTTAAAAATTGATTAAAAAGACTCATTACTGTACATATAATTAGTATTTGTTATTTAATTAGTGACCAACAGAGGAAATTTTTAATAATGTGATTCATACTTTGACTACTTTTGGTTTCTAAAATGAATATGGTGATTGTAGCTAATGTAATGTGTCTTCATTATACCGTCAACTCACAAGTATCATAATAAGTGACTGTTAGGAGGGAATTCCGACATACAGAAGGGTTAATTTGTTCCAGGAGCTCATCCAGAGCACAGTGGGTGTAATATAAAAACTAGTTTGCACTATTGGATGTGTAAATGTAAATAGATGCATAAGCATAAATATGGTTCACTTAAGGGTGCATTTTGTGCACAAAGACCTTAGTGAACATAATTAGTGGTTATCAAACAGTAATGCAACTAGAAGAATCTAAACTGTAAGTAAAGATAATGAGTCAGATTTTTATCTTTTAAAACTCTGACAAAACCAAGATGGTTAGATCAAGCACTCTGCCCTGGGAACTTTCTTAAACCAACCATAATTAATGCATTTACAATGTTTGGCTTCTTTATCAATTGCTAAACTACAAGATAATCTGTGTTAAATGTCTAGGGCCTCTTTTGCTGAAGAAGTTTTCTTTCTATAAATATTCTCAGTAAGCAATTTGTACCTAAAATTATGCTTTAGTCCTGATGTCTACAGTAAGAGTCAGTCACATCTGTTAGAGTTTAGTAGTAAACTCACCACAAGATTTTCTAGTTTGGTTTCTGATGGTCTCCATTGGGCATTAAAAATGACCTGTGTCAATTGCGTAGACGATAAAACAAGTTGCAGGGCTGAGCTAGTGAGTGCAGTGAGATAAATAGTTTGGCTTTAAAAAAAAAAGTAGAGAAATCAGAGTATAGACTAGAAAAGTTGGCGTGAGTTGAAATCATCGCATTACTAAAACATGTGTACTTTAAGTTTTGCTGTTGAAACTTCATCCTGGTGTCAGACATGGTAAGTCTTGGGGATCGAAAAAGTGGGCTCAGGACCAGACCATGCTGTGGCATTCATAAATTGTACCAGATCTCTCCAGCTCAGCAGTGGCCTCAGGTGTGCCACGTGGCAGGACTGGGGACTAATGTCAGTTGAGATATGGCCCTGCCCCTTGGGAGCATATATAAGATGTTCCTGAGCCCACCAGCCTTGTCCTCTGCTTTCTGTTGTCTAGCTCGGTGCTGCAGTCCTTAACCCGTAAGAGATAGGTGGTCGTGGAAGGGCACGGAGAGCTATGAATTCTGCTCTGTTCACACTGGAGTTTCTCTGAAAAGAGACTCCATCTGTGAACCTGTGAGTACGCCGTGTGGTGGAGTGAGATTCTCTAAGCCTTATACAACTCGCAGGTTCCAGAGACGAGGAAATGGAAAGGAACCACTCTGCTTCCTCCCAAATCTGAAATAAACATTTGAACTAGAAGAAAATGAGTCTGACAGACTCATTCCCTTCTGCGTTTCCTGCCTCTCTGCTTGCCAAGCACTGCTCTGGGAAGCCAAGCCCTTCTCTCCTTGTGTGAAAGACAGACTCATAGAAACCAAGAGGCAAGAGTTTTTAAAGGAAAGTAAAAAGCAGGGCCTCAAAAAGTGTAAATATCGGTGAGCGCAAGTGGCTGTCTGAAAAAGGAGAGTTTCAGGGAAACAGAGTGTCTTCTTGTTAGGGAACAGAATTTTTATATCTTCTAAGGAAGAATCAGTCCCTTCTTATTAAGAGTATTTATCCTTCTTTAAAAAAATCATTAGAAGTAGTAGAAGGTGGGTCATATAAAAATCTCTGAAGTCTGAACCTTCCTCTTGTGGGATGGGAAGTCAGCCACACTTGCACTCTCAAGCTAATGAGATTACTGAATATTTTCCTAAAAGAGAAGGGATATTACAGGATAGAATGAGAAAAAAACTGGAGTACTTTGTTTTTGAAGGTGCCAATGGAAACATGTAAACAGACATGAAAGCATGGGGTGAGTGGGATTTGCTGAATGCATATTTTAGGGTCTGTAGACTGAGTCAGGGTGGTGATATCTCTTATATAACCAGATGGCTATGAAACTCTGTCCTGCTTTAAGGCTGGTGGCTTTGGCACACACAGGAAAATAATGTAACAAGTCTTGGCGATTTCTAGGGCAGTTGTGCAGCTGGGTAGGACACAGCTGCACACAGCTGCACACCTGCTATGCCTGCCACAATGTGGGCCTGAGGGCTGGTAGCCACAATTTCACAGCATTTGTTTGACCATTTTTAGGATATTTGATGTCCTAGCCAAAGATTAAAATGTGGGGACATAATTGTCTGCCCTGTGTCACAATAAGATAATAAAACAATGTAGATTTTATATGCAAAAGTACACGATTGGTTTTATCTGCCAATTATACAACCATCCAATTCAGAACATATCAATAAGACAAGACTTTCTCTTCAGGCCTGCTCCAGGCTGGAGCTGGGCTATAGTGTTATAATTTGTCCTATGCCCTTAAGTTGAATTGTAACAATTGTGCTGTAGCTGAGAACAATGCTGCAAAATGACCCAAATGGATTCCAGTGGCCATCTTCAAAGGATTGCAAGCTAAAAAGTCACAGTTCAAGTTAAAACAGCAGGGCTCAATGGGTAAAGTCTGCATCAAGAATGCAAATCTGGCCACTCTTACTATTTCATGCACGTGGATGCCCCTCTAGTGGGTCATCTGTGGGAGTGACTCATCCTTAGGATACCGTCTGCACCAGCGAGGTCACAAACATGGAAGTACTTTGTAATCTGTAAAGGGCTCTTCTAACATTCCTTTTGCACTATTTAAGTTTTACCTCCCACCTTCTTGGCAGAACCTCAAAATAAAACCCATCTACTTGGTCTGTGTTAAGAGAGGTGATTGAGACTCAGCCCTAGGCCAGATCTGGGAACAGAGCTGGGAACTGACTTCCAATCAACTTCAGTGCCTACTTTCTACAAAAGAGACTACTTCTCTTTTGCAGATACCTTCCCCCATCTCCTTTTAAAATCTCAACTAGTGAGCCCATGATACTTGATAGAAACCTACCTCAGAAGTCAGAACAATGGAGGTGAAAAGGGAGATAAAATATTTTCTAAAAATAACCATAATCTTATTAGCGATAACCTTAACTAGCAAGATATATATTTTTTCTGCCTTATAAATTTCTCAGGATTGGGAGTTCCCTTTTCCTGTGAAAGTGTCTCCCATCTGCTGCACTTTCTTGGATGACGTGTGTCGGAATGAAGTGACATAACTGAGGGACATTCCTTATTGTCCTTAGTGTCATGAATGGGGCTGACCCAGCTGTCTGTGAGCAGACTGTGTGTGAGCTAATTTTTGATTAAAACTGTTTTATTTTTACAAAAATAATACAGACAAGACAAAAGTAGTAGAATCCACAATGCAAATAAACAAAAAGTAAAACAAAGCCTGCGATTTTCCTATTCAGACACGTTGTCCACATTGTGATGTATGTCTTTTCATGCCCTTTTCTGTGTACGAGATACAGTTTTAGAAAATGGTTTTAGGGTGTACTGACCTTCCTTTTAAAACTTAATATGTTGTTGTTAATAGGTTTATGACAGTAAAAATTTATCTACAGCCTCTATTTTTGTATAAAATAGTATTCCATGTTAGTCATTCCATGACTAAGCTGTAATTTATTTAACCAGATTTTTATTGTTTGGCATTATAGTATGTTTCTAAGAAAAATAACACTGAGATAAATGTTCTTAAACATTGTATATTTTTGCACTATTTCCTTAGATTAGCTTTTATAATGTCTAGAAATAATATTGCTGAATCAAGGGGTATGTACATTTTTAAGGCTTTTAGTGCATAGAATCAAATTACCTTTTCTAAACATTGTATCAACTTAAATTCCCAATACTAGGCGAGTGCTCATTAATACTGGATATTACAAGTTTTTAATGTGCAAATATTTATTTTTAGAATCACTTTTTAAAAATTTTGTTAGATCATTGTATTTATATGTTTTCGATATTTGTGAACACATTCAAATGGATTGGCACATTTCTTGAGTAAATTATAACTTCTAGGCACTGTGCTAGGTGAGGCATAAAATGAAATAAAAGGTTTCTACCCTCAAGTAAGGTAACAGTGTGTTTGAGAGTGAAAATGGAAATAATGTTCATGGGGAGAAGGAGGACATGCCTTCTTCATTTTAATAAGTCATGGGAGCTCTTTGAAAGCTTTCTCTTTTTTTAAAAAAAGATTTTATTTATTTATTTATTTTTAGAGAGGGAAGGGAGGGAGAAAGAGAGAGAGAGACATCAATGTGGGGTTGCTGGGGGCTGTGGCCTACAACCCAGGCATGTACCCTGACTGGGAATCGAACCTGCAATGCTTTGGTTTGCAGCCCATGCTCAATCCACTGAGCTACGCCAGCCAGGGCTGAAAGCTTTCTCTTTTTGTAATTTGTTTTATTGTCATTAATTACTGAAAACTTTCTGCTCTCTTGGGTGGGATACAAGTTGAAAACACATTGGCCTTCAGTTATGCCAGGCGTGGGACGAGAGAAATCAGTGACACCTACCTATATTTTAAAATCTGTTTGTTGCTTTCAAAATAAAATCATTAACCCTTTTGAAGACTTCGGAACACTTGTGTTTCACACGTATTTTGAGAATTTGTGATAATCGTCATTTTGAAGCACCTTGAAGCCAATGCTCCGTTAGTAAAATGTTTAACTAGCAACATGAGATTGAACGTAGACCTTTGTATGGCGCTCCCAGTTCAGTAAGGGCAGTGTCTGGTGGACGTCCTGGGAACTCCCTTCTGATGGAAATAAACTTTGCCAGTCCAGAAAGGACTCAGAGGAGTGGGGAAAAGAGTAAAATTTCCTGCCTTTCCACCATCTTTCTGAGACTTATTTTTAACTGCAGGAAGAGATGATAGTTTCAGACTAAGTGTTAGGATTGACTTCTTTCCTTAGGAGCCCTGGAGGTGGAAGAGGCAGATTGGGAAGGGCAGGAAGAGGTCTGGGGGTGAAGTACTGATGTGCAAAAGCAATTCGAGTTAGACGTGATGTCAAAAAATGGTCAAATGAGAAGGTTAAATTTTAATTGTAAATTTGAGCACCCCCATTTCAACAATACAAATAATTAAGGAGAGTAGGGCCCACTGATCAAATCTGAAAGAAAGCCAAGTTCCTAACATGCGCTTGCTAGGAAGCTCTTCACATGTGATACTGACATGTGATACATCCTATGGTATGTATGGTTTTTTTGCAACTCTGACTGGTCCAAAGATGAAGCTTTTTTGGAATTGCTGACACATTGGACCTAACAGAATTTAAAACAGAAAGAGGCCTGGTCTAAGACACGTATTTTCATTTTGACTTTACTGGGTGTTCTTTCATACCTGTCATTTACCTTCTGGATGCTTTTATTTCTGTTGTAAAATGAGGATGTTACATAGGTTCACCAAAAGTTTATTGTGGAAATCAAATAACCTAATTCATGGGGTTATGGAAAGGAACAGGAGAGTTAAAGGATGTGGAAACACTATAAAGTGCTATAAGAGCGTTAGACATTATCATTGTAATTATAGTGACCTATTTTCCAAACCCAAATTGGACCACATGGTATGAGAGAGGATTTTTGTGCCACTTCCAAGGGCGAGAGGCAGTTTGCAAAATGTGATTCAGATGCCAGAATATTGAAGTTTCTGGCATATTTTGAAGGTTTATGGGAGCAATGATAAAATATTTGAAATAGGGGCTGTTTAGTAAAATTTATGACGTGTGATCACTATAATTATGATATTTCTTTGCAAAAGGTATTTTATTTCTCATATAAGTAGAAATTCTTTGGTTTCACAAAATCTCAGAGCTTGGAAGGAGTTTCCCAGGCTGCACAGCAGTTTCCCAGTCTGAGTCTCCAGGACAAATGGTGGGTGCAGATTTGGGGGGAAGCAGATTTTGTAGCCTCCCCTAGTACAGTATCTAGTCTTATTATTGAACATCCTTACCTCCGTCTCTCTCTGTGTGTCAACTCTTGTCACCGTTATTTCTTCACCTTTTTAAAAAACGTAACTGACATAAGCTTATGCAGGAAAAGAATAACTCTTTTAATAGAAATTTTTTCAAAGGATAATAGTACAAAAAATGTTGAAAAGATAACTGTTGGAATTCTCTACCAGAAGGACTTAGAATACGTTGTTTCTTGGATGATGACTGCAAAAATATATTTCATTTCCTTTGGTTTAGCACCATAATGAGTCCATATGATATATGGCATCAAATTCTACCTAGAAATTTAAAAATGTAAGCTCTTTATTGACCAGGGTTCTTTGCTTTCTTAATACAGCAGCATGTAAGTCAGAGATAATACTCTATTTCTTGTACTTACACTGTAAGAAACTGTGGTGTTTGTTTTCTCTTTCTTTAGTCTTCTTTCTCCCTTCATGAAAGCTTTGAGATTTATAGCTTGAGGTTTTATAAACCTTTGTTTTCTACTTTTGCAGTAATGTATTAAAACATTAAGGAGTTTATTCTATTGTCAATGACAAGAAAGGGAATGTTTTACAGTTTATATTCACTGACATTTATAGTAACTCGAAAATCATGGAATAGATCAAGTTCATATTGATTGTTCTGTGAAGCGTCTTAAGTTTTCAGCACAAACCGTAAAGTCAGTGAGGCAGTTAAGATGCCTAAATAATATGAATTTGGTGTTAATAATCCAGTTGATGTTTCAGTTTTTATCCAGATGTGTGAAACTTCTGGATGCCGTCCCTGGGATTGGTTCTGAAAGACTGCATGGATTTGAGCTAGGCTAAAACAAACGAATGTACATGCTGGCTGGGAGGTTGCTCCATGAATTATGCATCTGTAGCTTTTGTGTCACTTCAGGGGTTAGACAGAACTGGAGAGAGAGGTGCCCAGATAGAAATGACTTAGAAAATTGGATATGGTGGCCAGGAGTTACTATGCACAAGATTTTCTGTCTTGGTAAGGCTCTCTTAGAGGTTGGGGCAAACAGCACACAGAACAACAGGGGGGCTTGAATTTGGCTTTTAACACTTTTGACATTGTTGGGTTTTTTTAAGATTTTATTTATTTATTTTTAGAGAGGGAAGGGAGGGGAGAAAGAGAGAGAAATATCAATGTGTGGTTGCTGGGGGCCGTGGCCTGCAACCCAGGCATGTGCCCTGACTGGGAATCGAACCTGCAATGCTTTGGTTCGCAGCCCGCGCTCAATCCACTGAGCTACACCAGCCAGTGCGTGACATTGGTTTTTGTTTGTTTGTTTGATACAAGGTGTAATCCTTATCCTTGAAGATTTCTGCTGCCAAACCACTGATGGAGGACCTTGATTTGTGTGATAGGGACTGTCATTTTCCAGCCCAGGCACTGAGCTCAGTGAAAGAAATTGGGTGTTAGGGGAGACCGATGCCTCATCAAAGGGATCTCTTTTGATTGAGTAGGGCAGCATTTAGCTGAGTCCTCCTCCGTGGTATTCTGGAAGTCGCTGAGCTTATTATACATATTGATCATATCATCTTTGTGCATTCATGGAAAGAATGTCTATTTAATGTGGACATGACCAACCATCAGAGAGAATGAATGCTTCACTAGAGCTTGCTATGGATGACTGTTGGCCTTGTGGGTAGTCACACTGAATCAATGTGGCTAGATTTTTAAAAATTGCCTGTGTACTTTACCAGCACAGAGAGCCCCAGCTGGAGCTCTAAGCTTAAGTGGGCACTAAAGCCAAAAATCTAGCATCCTGTGGGTGGTTTGAAATGCCAGGTTTGTTTTTTTGTGTGGAGTCAGTAGAGTAGTATCTTTTTAAAAAAAATAATGCAATTCCCACTGAAGTCATGAAATTTAAGAGAACATGGAACTCACATGTTGAGGCTATGAGCACTCTGGTTTAACTGGGGTGCTTTGTTTCAGGTATATAAATGATACATCCCAGTGTAATTCAGAAATGACAGCTTCTAAGGAGAATGAGAAAAGATTCTTTGAGCCACAGAGAAAGTTAAAATATATGTTTTTTTCAGCTCAGTCTAGTGGGCTCAGGCTGCCTTGCTAATAGAGATGTTTTTAAAAAATCATTCAACAGACACTTATTAAGCTCTTACTCTATAGTATAGGTTCTTTCTTTTTATTTAAATTTTTTCCAGCTTTATGGAGCTATAATTGACACATAACTCTATAATTTTAAAGTGTATACAGGATTGATTTGATACATTTATATATTATAAAATTATTACCGCCATAGCATTAGCTACTTTTTCCATTCTGTCACATAGTTACCTTTTTTTTTTGTGGTCAGAACATGTAAGATCGACTTTCTGAGCAATATTCAAATATGTGATACAGTATTATTAGCTATAATCACCATGCTGTATATTAGATCCCCAAACTTTTTAATCTTGTAACTGGAAATTAGTACCCATTAACCAATATCTCTCTATTTCCCTGGTAACCATCACTTTTCTCTCTCTTTTTTTCAGATAGAGATGCTTTAAGGCACATGCAAACACTAAGATCTTTAACAAACACAGTTGTACATCTTGCTTCCAGATGTAGCAGTTGATAAGTTCATAATACATAGTCACCTGATATTAAGGTTTTAAATCTGTCCAAGTATATCCATTATTTTCACAGTTTGATACTTATAATAACAACAACAACACCTTACATTTAGATACAGATTTATAGTTTAGAAAGTGTTTTCATACATTATCCAAAATCTGGGATGACTAGTAACCTTAAAGTTGTTTAGTTCTTTTATATTATGTCTCAGAAGACAATCACAGTGTGTTGATTTCATGGAGTTGATTTCAATCTGTCACTAACAAAATTTATAAAGCAAATTATACACTGGTTTTTAAAGAATACTCTTGCAAAAGGGGAAAACAAAAAGGGAGATGCTTGTAGCCTGTTTAGCTTTCTATGTGGTAGTGGTTGACAAATAACTGAGATTTTGCTTTTCTGAGATAAGAGTCATGTTAAAAAATCATCTAAATCAGAAAGCAATTCTAATTTACATCAATCTGACCCAGAAAAATTCATTTGTTTTCATTTTCAAAATTTTTTTCTTAGCTGTTTTTGTGCTTTACCTTTCAATATTTCTGTATTAGTGTGGGATAGACTTTGCAGAAGAATATGCAGAAATTGACTTTCTGTTCACAAGCAAAACTGACAAACACCTTTTTCCTTATTGTCTTTAAATTGCAAATGTCTGAAGGCCTGTCATAATTGGATGGGTCATCCTGAGATGTAAATGCATTACAGCTTTTGAACATGATTTGAGAAATGAACAGGACTCTAGGGGAGGTGAGTCAGAGTCTGGCAGTAAAAGGGTAGTGCAAACAATTTGATTTATGTATTTTTTCGAATAGTTATTGATTATATAAGTAAGTAGCCTATGTTTCTCTTTCAGAACTTTGCAGAAAACACCATGAATGAACTCCTTGGCTGGTATGGCTATGATAAGGTTGAATTGAAAGATGGCGAAGATATTGAATTCAGGAGCTACCCTACAGATGGAGAGAGCCGGCAGCACATTTCTGTTCTCAAAGGTAATGACATTTAAGGTCCCTTTGTTCGTGCCAAGAAGGATTAACTATCTCAACCTGCCAGAATTGAGTTGCTTTGGGACTCATTTTGTTGATTATGCCAATGGTTGATTTGCATGTACTTCTCTAGTAGTGCTTTCCCACAAGCAGAACTCCACAGAATGTAAGAGCACAACATAAAACAAAAATAGACACAGCTTGATCTCCTTCCAGCAATGGGAGAACTAGCTAGACAAGGGCTAAGGACCTGAAGTGCTGTAGTCCTACCCACAAATTCATGGAAAGGGGCAGTGTTTGCTAACTTCTCCTAGTTTCCTGAGCCTTTGCTGTATGAATTGTTGGGGGCTGGTGCTTTCTGTTAAGTGAGATACTAGGTTTAGATTTTTAGGCTGCAAGAGAGTGTCATGGTTAATTTGGTAATTCCCCCATTTTTTTTGGTGGGAATTCTAAATGAAAGTCCTATTCTGTTTTGTGTTTGAAGTTTTCACCCTTCACATCTGTGGATAGCGTAAGTAGAGGAGTAAGAAAGTATGATTGGATCCTGTATTATTCTATAAGAAGTTACTTAAAGCCTTGCTAAAGAGTGGAAATTAGAGACTTCACAGAGTTGAATCAACACTGATTCTACTGGTAGTAACAGTGCCAGATATCTCATGAGCGAAGCATGGAACTATTGCTGGGTGTTCGCATGGATACTGAACTTGTGGACCTAAATTTGGAATGCATGTTTGCCCAAGAAAAGAAGAGGAGTATGAAGAAGCAACCCATTTGGGGAAGTTCAATAAAATGTGGATAACACAAATTGTGTGCCATCACTGGTAATTTGATCAGTATTTACACATTGTATTCAAAGTCTATTGGCATAAACTACCTGTTCATGCATTTTGTTTCCAGTCTCTAAGATAGCGCTTTTCCTTCTTGTATACCAAGCCTCGAAATGTAAATGAGCTGTCCTGCAGGCATGTGGAATTGAACGTACGTGACAAATTTTATGTTAAGCTTGCTATGAAATTGTACATATCATGTTAACAGCATAGTTATTTGCTGTTTTCATTCACAATTTCATTGTGAATGAAAAATACAAATTGTGAGTTTACATTCTGTAAATTAATAGCTCGTAAAATACTTGGTCTAGGTAGTAATCTTTGCCTCTGGGGAATAGGAATGCCAGGACATGTAGCTAGAGTGAAAAAGTTATTTTCTATGGTTGAACTTTTTTTTTAATGATTGACATGCAAAGATAAAATTCACAAAGTTCATATCATTATAAATTTTCTTTAGTTTAATTTTTGTTAATTTTTATTTGATATTAATGGGTCAATTTAATGGATCTACCCCATGCAGCAATAGTTTTGTTCCTAATCATTTGTTTCTTTCATGTTGGTTCTTTTGATTATATTATGAAACAAATTTATAATACACTGGAACCTAATTACAGTGCTGGGTGGGGGCAGGGGCACTTTTTAAGCTTTCCCCCGGTAGACAGAGAGCAATACCTGCTATATATCACTTTGTACATGGAAAAGGTTAATTGCCTCTCAATCTTCAATGGGCTTTTACCGTGCTAAAATTCATCATCACAATACAGTTGGGATGTTAGCTATCATAGTGGGGCAAATTATACAGAAGCCCTTTGAAAATTGATAGTAGCAAGCCTGAAAAGGTCCTGGATGGCCTATAGAGTTCTGGGAATGTGTTTAAAGGCTTGCAAGGAAAATTTGTGTTGTTCCACAGCTATTTTACTTGAGAAAATGTGGTCATAAGGAAAAGGAGTTCTTTTGTCATATTGAATGTGATTTTTTTTCTTTTACAGAAAATTCTTTGCCAAAACCAAAATTACCTGAGGACAGTGTTATTTCACCATACAATATAAGCACAGGCTATTCAGGGCTTGCCACAGGAAATGGACTCAGTGACTCACCTGCAGGGTCAAAGGATCATGGCAATGTGCCCATTATTGTACCTTTAATTCCGCCTCCTTTCATAAAGCCACCAGCAGGTAAGTCATTACTGGGGTTTCCAACATTAACGACTTACAGAAAGTTGTTTTAACTATCTTATAAAGAACATTAAGCACAAATTAATTTTGGAAAAGACTGTTTTAGAAACTTTGTAGGTGAGTAATGTTAGTGCATGTATTCTTTAAGGTAGTATTGCTATACTAAGCAAATTCCCCAAGTTGTTGCTTAGGGTGTAAATTTCAACCTACAATAGACTTCTTTCAGCATTGGCTACAAAAAGTTATTTTCCTTCTCTGGAATTATCTGTTTAAAATAAAAAGGGATGAAATAATTTAAAAAATAAGATCTGTACTTACTGGTTGGCAAGAAAAACAGTGAGCATGGCTGGTGGGGACTTGAGGGCCAGGTGTTCTCTGTGGGTTTCTCAGGGGAGGGGCAGCTCTGTCACGGGTGTGAGGTAGGCTGGCTCTTCAGTGTTCCTTCTTCTCAGCCCACTTAAGAAACAACCTAGATTACCTACCTGTGCCATGGAATTCTTTCTAATTCTTAGAGAGCTCTTTGAGAGCTTTAAAAAATGGAGATCTGAATTTCACTCGCATGAAAATATAATCAGTTCTTTTATACTTCCAGACAATTCAATGGCAGTGAGCAGACCATGACGTGATATTGCAAGTTAGGTTTCAGATATGTTCTGTGCACAGAAAGAAGTCCAGTACTGTTGTATCCGGGTTGCCGTAAAATGTTGGAATTATGCTAGAAAATGTAATTGCCACACCAGTTTGTTTTTTTGAACATTGAATTGAATAGTGATAAATACTGAGTTTTGATAGCAGCATGTGTTGTAATTTCCTGAAGCTAATGGTTGTATGTGTTTTTTTAGGGAAGGTAGGTGTTTGGTCATGTTCCCATAACAGTGAAGATATTTGTAGGTGAAAATTCCTGGGCTTATGGTGTAGACATATTTGCACCATATTCTAAGTGTTACTGCCATTTTCTCTTGTGGTGTGGGCACATTCTCTTGTTGGCCGAGTACACTTTAGCAGTAAGTGTTCTTTCCTGCTGACGTCCCCAGATGTGTCACTAAAATCCATTTACTTGTCAAAGTCACTTGTAATTGTGTCTGTCAACTAACTACTAACATAACTTGTGTATCTTATAAAGTTTGCCTTTTTTATACCCCATTCTCCTTTGTTTGTTTTGTGAAACAGAGAGGCCCAAATTTACCTCCTAAGTGCCAAAGGCCTAGTTTGCATAGGTCAACTTAAAAGAAGAGGGGGACTAATATTAAAATGTAAGGTTCAAGTGTGAGTGTGTGTCCAGTAGCCTAGGTGAGTGGTGATGACAATGAGGGTATCATTAAGGCAGTGCGATTAAGTGAAGAGAACACCACCTTCAGATGCAGACTGCTTGGGTTGAAGTCCAAGCTTTGTCACTTCCCAGCTCTGTGAATATGGAGGAGTTACATAAGCTGTCTTCTCAGTTTCCTCATCTGTAAATCAGGGACCATAGTTTCACTTCAGGGGATTTGCTGTGTCCCTGAGACAAGAAAATGTGAACAAGCTAACTAACAAGGTGCCTGCCATACAAAAACCAGTTAGTTTTTTTTTCTATTTTTCAGTTTGTAGTCAGCCCTAGCATTATCATGCACATAATTTGTGCATAAAAAGGTGTGCATCCAAATGCAAATTCCCTGCTAAGATTTATTTGAGCGAAAGCAAACAGCTTTAGAAATTAGCATAGCTGAGGCTAACATGAGTTTGGCATGCCAAAAAACCTGCCCTGGAGTTTCTTGCTGAGCCAGCCACGTGGAATTCAAGCACACAGCTCCTATTTAATTCTAATTCCACATCAGATCAGGAAATAAATATGCAGAGGAATGGAGGCCAAAAATTGAGCCTTGGAAGTCTTAGACATAGGAACTCTGAGGAATTAGAAGCCAGAGTAACCGAACACCAGTGGTTTTATGCTGTCTTCCACCCAACTCCAAGGCACTCATCTGTTCAAAGCAAAATGTAGGGGAGGACGTGTTTAATATTCTGTATCTGCTCTAAATCTGATTTGATCCTGCTTTGGGGTCCTATATGACAAGACAAAGATCAGAAAGATTCTCTGCTTTCATGGCCTTTACTCTGTTGTTCCTAAGCACAAATTTAGAGGAGAGATGAATTTTTATTTAATCATGTTATCTAGTTCAGGGATTAGCAAACTTTTTCTATATAGAGACAGATAGTATTTTAGGCTTTGGAGGTGTACTGTCTTTGTCACTGCTGAACCCTGTGGTAGTCGCAGGAACGCAGCCATAGATAATACATAAACAAATGGGTATTGCTGTGTTCTAATAAAACTTTATTTTAAAAAAAAGGCAGTGTGCAGTGTTTGGCCCATAGGCCACAGTTTGTTAACCTTTGCATTAGGGTAAGATTGGTAAAAGTCTCATAATAACTGGAAGGGAATAGAGTTTCTAAGAGTCATGTTGTGAGCTTTGCCAAGGCCCACTCTGGAATATCATAGGACTAGCAACAAGGGCTGGAAAATAGTGGAGTTTTCAGGGTACGTGGTGAGCTCTGACACATAGAATGTTTGCTCCACCAATATTTGTTGAATAAATGAATACTATTCAAATTCTTATTGCACAAACATAAGACAGGGCAGGCTACTTTGTTGTTCATTGAGAAAATACTAGTATCTTGTCTGAATTAGTCCCCACCTGTCTGACCTTGACCACAGTCTCCCAGACAGTTACGTGAGTCATTATCCGTGGATAGGTCAAGTGTACAAATTACCTAAAAACTCCTGTCTAGTTCATCGTCTCAGTTCTTTCTTTCACTAAAACTTTTACCAGAGTTGTTATTTAGGTTGATAGAGTTGAGGCACACTTGCTGTCAGTTCTGTAGCCATATGTAGGTTAACATGGCCTTCCAGAGGGGAACAAATAAGTGGTGGAATGGCTAGAAGCAAAAGGTTCCTCAATAATCAGCCCCTGAATAATTTAGAGTTGACTGTATCATGCAGGCATCCATCTCTCTGGGTAGGGAAGGTGAGGATTATATATATGCTTTGGATTTCTGGAAAGAAAATAACCATCACTGTTCAAATTATCATTGTTGTACTATAAGCAGGCTATTTGAAGGTGTTAATAATAGTACCTATGTTTGTATTAAATCCTTTACAGTTTATGAAACTCATTCATACTTACAATTTTATTTAATTTGATCTTTACAATTACCCTGGGAAATAGTGTGTTAGATATTATTCAATTAAAAACTGAAGCTCAAATAGGTTGAATAGCTTTCTCAAGGTCATGTGCTTTCTAAGTACTCAAGCCAAGAGCAGTATTAAGATTTTCTGACTCCTAATCTAATACTCTTTTTTAATATAAAGCTGGGCTTTCAGCATATTTGTACAAAACTTCCTTAGACTGTCTCAGAATAAAAATACTTATTAATCTGCTACTTCAGATTCCCCAATGACAGGGGATGCAATTTGTTCCCACAAAAGCCTATTTTTAAAAGCCCACATCTTTTGGAAGACTCGGACTTTCTAACCCTGAGCATCTGTGGTTCTGTGAACTGGTGGGATGACCCAGTAGGGGCCAAACCCTGATTTGGTTTGACAGTGAGTGCCATCATGGGGCAAGCTGCTGCTTCTTGGAGGAACTGGAGGGCTCCGTCTGGCCAGGCCCTGGATTTAGAGCGTGTTTCAAGTGCTCAGGCGGGCTCACCACTGGACCCCATCCATGTCTGGCAGGCAGTGGGCCCAGTGGAATACTCGTGATTGGGAACACAGTGATACCACACGCTCTTGGATTTCCACTCTCCCTCTGCACAGCTGCACACGGAAGTGTGGGCGTAGCTTACTTCTGTGCCTGGGGAAGCTGCTTTTTTTTTGTTTCTGCCCTGCTTTCCCTCAGAGAAGGGGAACTCCCTGGGCTTCGGTGATTACCAGAAGCATTGACCCTCTTTTGGCCGCATATTTGCACCTGATTTCATCCGATTTCCAAAGCTAAGCCGCTCTTCCCCACTCAGAGACAGACTTTGGCCCTTGGTGTTGGGTTTGTGACATCACAGTTGTTACTATGGTAATAGACTTGTTATAAACACAGGATAATAGCTCTGATTTTGCTGTTTTTCCCCCCCCTTTTCAAGCAGTGAAGGGAATTACCATGATCCTTAAATAAGAATCACATACTTTTTGCAGACTCTGGGAAGAGGACAAAATAAGGCTTTGCCATACAGAGCAGCCATTAAAAAACAACAACAAACAAACAAATCCAAAACACTGTTATAAGAATAATATTAGAAAGCAATTGAAAACATTAACCAATTCTTTTATGCAAAGATTCCTTTATCCTTGTAGTTTGAACAAGTATGAAAACCTTTGCTAATTTTAAGAATCACAGCATGAGCATAGCCTAGAGTGGCAGAATATCTATCAGCAAGAGTTTTGAAAGATAACTCAGGTTAATTATATTGTAACCTTGCTGTAATTCTTCTCATATTAGACATTTTAATATGAGTTCAACCCTTTGGGACTTCATTCAAAGAGGATTGTGCCAGTAAAGGACTTCAGTTGGCATGGAGTGTAAGAATTGTGTTATAGTGAGTCTCCGTCAAAATACTACATGTGCCCTACTCCCCTGCAAGTTTGACTATTGAAGTAAAGACATTCAAAATGGATTTTATATGTAATTTTTAAACAAAAACCTCCTACCCGTCTTTACTGCTTTACAAGTGAAACAGCACTCAGCTCCACTGATCAGCCATCAGTCCCACAGCGGTTGGGCAGGCGTGGGTCTCCCCGTCCCACCTGCCTCCAGTCAAAGTATCCGGTGGGGACTCGAATCAGGATTTTTATATCTCAGTCTTAGACTTGCCCTATGACAACACTTTGTTTCCAAGAATTAAAAAAAAAAATCAATAAAACTGTTAGAGTAGTTATTTTTGTTCATGAGGAAAAGGAGGAAATGCAGCAACTTTTTAAATGAAAGTTTTACTGAGCTCTGCTGCAGAAAACACTGTGTATCTAGGAAATGACATTTTAGATGTGAGTCTTTTGACAGGTTTTCCCAGAAGCGTACAGCTTGCCTATTGTTAAGTCCAGAATCCCTCTAAGTCCCTAAATACTTTTAAATGAAATGAAATGTGAAAAAAAGGAGGGAATACACTGCTCTGTATGCTTTATGTGGCAGTTTTGAATAAAATGCCTTTTATCTTAAATGGTAAGTGGCCATGTTCTTCTCCATGACCATGTTCCCACGTATGAGGTGAAGGGTGGAGTCCGTCCACACAGGACACGCAGGTTTGTGTGGATGGGGATGAGATCAGGCTCCTAAGGGCGGCCTGATTTCCTGTGTGTAGGAGCGAGCGTCTTGCCTTTCTTTGAAAACAGTGACTGTTTCCTGTCTTCCAGGATGGTTTACTTTCAGAGAGCTTTCCAAATTTGTGTTCAGTCATAGTCATGGAAATATGATATATTTTTTCAAGCAAATCTTGAAATTCTTAAGGGGTTATAAGAACTGGGCTCTAAGGAACCATTAGCTTAACTGAGAATGTGGAAACATTCACGTGATCTGCTAAGCTCTATGTATAAAGCTGAGTAACCCACAGTTAATAAGCATGTTACTTTTTGGCTCTTATAATTCTTACATGGAGTTATACTTGCAGGGAAGACAGAATCAGAATGTGGTTTGCATTATGATCATTATTTATTTTATCTGTTATTCAGTGTTCTTGGGCCTTGCATATGAATGCTGTATGCCAGATAGCCATTGAGAAAAGAGTATATTTAATCAAAATTGCTTTGCCACTTATTTATGTCTTTTAAAAATATGATTATTAAATAAAATTACCTAGAGTTAATGGGATTTGAATGACTTACTATTTATGTAGCAGACACATTTCTCAAAAAAAAAATGAAGAGGTTCACTGAGTCCTCAGATTTGGAGCATTTTCCAAATCACTTAAGGCAGGGCCAGGAGGAGTTATAGTGAATGGCAGGATAGGAGTAATCAGTAACAGTCATGATATAATATTATCACACCTAATATTGGTCTTTTGTGAACACTTACTATGGGTAGGCATTATTTAAAAAGATTGTCTCGTTTAATTTTCCAAACAACTCTGTGTGGGTGCTATTATAAACCTTGTTTTACACCTGAGGAAACTGAAACCTGGATAAACTAAGCTACTTACCTGACACAGGTAATACGAAACAGAGCTGATATTTGAACCTAGGCATGATATCTCCTTAACCTATGTTCATAACCACTGGATTATCCAAAGTGCTATGTCAGTCTTTCAGCCACTTACGTGTTCACTGAATGTTTTTCATGTTGTACCAGATGATACAAGTATACATATATATATATTTTTTAATGATGACATATATATCATCATCTCTGACCACTAAGAACTTGGAGTGTAGTTGAAATATAATCAAAGCATCATTCTAGTTTGACTTTGGAAAATATGATATGATTTTAGTCGGGTTTGGACCGTGCGTGGTGGTGGTAGGAGGTCAGTTGAAGTGGAGTGACAGAAAGTCCTGCTGTCTTTTGACAGTTGAGAAATGGGGTCTGAAACACGACGTAGGTGAGAAGATAGTCGTTCAAAATTCAGTGATTAAAAAAGACACAAAAGCCTAAAAATGTTTTTTACTGTGATATGGCTCCTGTTTTATCTTTCTTCATATAAGTGGGACTCTTCAAAAAGTGTAGGCCAAATTTCAATGTGTTCAATCATTCTTTTGGTGGTGTTGTTCTTAATGCCAAATGGAATGTGCAGTTTGAATGGAAATATGACCAGAGCAAGAACCAGGAGACCTGGGTAGTCAATGCCAGCTCTCGATTTACTGGCTGTATAATCTTGGGGAAGTCACTTACCTTCTCTGAGCCTCAGTTCCTTTGTTTGAAAAATGTTGTATTCAGTTTAGGCAATCTTTAATTTTCCTACATTTATTAAATCCTGATTTATGACTTATATAGTGAGTTTCCCACCTGATTTCATGATTTGAAGGAGTCTATTTTAATAAGCTATAATATGTATTTATTAATAATTTGAACATACTTAAAGCAAATTCAACTGAGTGTAGTTTACAGCAGCCAAGAGTGATGAAAGATTCATGCTGCTGAGGACAACTTTCAGGGATTGTTAATTTTTACTCTTCAAGAGTGAGTAACTTGAAAGAGATTCAGAATTTATAAAAAGTGCCAAAAATGTGAAATATGAGTGAATAAAAAGATTATATCACACATATGTTATTAGACCAAATTATTTGATGTTACATATAAGTAGTGATCACTGTAAGCAAAAATTTCTGCCAAGGAGAAGTCACATTATGTCTAATTTGATTTGCCAAAACAAGATTGGGAAGAAACAGAAAAACTGAATTGCCCTACATCTGTTAAAGAAATTAAATAATTAAATCTTTTTTTTTTACAAACAATATTTTAGACCCAGATCACTTTAGTGTTAAATTCTACCAAACAGTGAAGAAAAAAAATAAAGAAAACTTAGAGAAACTCTCCTAGAGAACAGACAAATAAGAAACACTTATACTAATTTCCTGATCCCAGCATGACCTTGATCCTATCACATGACAAGGGCATTAAAAATAAGAAAAATAGTAATTTAATATAATAGGGATACTTTAAATGGAAAACTTTTATTCATCATGAACACTGATTCACAAATTCTGAACGTAATCATAGCAAACCAAAGCCACTGATACATAGATATAAAAGGATAAATACATCATGATTAATTAGAATTTTTTAGGGATGCAAGGTTGATTTAAAATGTAAAAAATCAGTCAATATAATTAACTACATTAACAGAATAAAATAAAACCTCATACAATAGTCTCAATAGATGCAGAAACATAATTTGATAAAATTTAACACAATAAATTATAACAACTTTTGGCAAAGTAGGAATACAATGGAACTTCCCTAATATGACAAAAAGTAGCAAACATCACAAAAACTACAGCAAACATCATATTTTATAGTGAAATGTTGAAAGCTTTTCTCTTGAGCTTTTCATTTACTTAATGGTAAATATTGAAAGCTTTCCTCTTGAGATCAAGAATGAAAATAAAGATGATCACTATCACCACTGATATTTAATTACATAGGTTGTGTAATAAGGCAAGAAAAAGAAACAAAAAAATAAGATTTGAAAGGTAGAAATGGCATTTTGTTTAGAAGAGAATGCCTCCCCCAACAGCATACAGGAGAACATGGGAAATGTTGTGGGTTCAATCCCAGACCACCGCACAAAAGCAAATACTGCAATAAAGCAAACCACATGAATTTCTGGGTTTCCTAGCACATATACAAGTTATGTTTATTCTATGCTGTAGTCTCTTGTGTGCAATAGCAGTATGTCCAAAAAAAGTACATACCATTTTTTCCCTCTCCCAGGGACATATTTTCATTGTTTTACTAGAGAAAGAGGGAGAGAGAGAGGGAGAGAAACATCAATCGGTTGCCTCTCTCATGTGTCCTGACTGGGGACTGATCCCGCAACCTAGGCATGTGCCTTGAGCAGGACTCAAACCCATGACCTTCTTCTGGTTTACTGGACAATGCTCCAACCAACTGAGCCATACCAGTCAGGGCAAAATCATATCTTAAAAAATACTTTATTGCTGGTGGAGAGTCTTGCCTGGGTATTGATGAAAATACGGTATCTGCAAAGCACAATAAAATGAAGCACACTAACACGAGGCATGCCTGTTATGTTGAATGAGTTCATTAATCAAGGTCTCTAACACAGTTGATACACCCAAATCCATTAGATTTCTATACACCAACCACAAAAAATTAAAAACGAAATTTAAAAATATCTACAAATTTCATTTAAAATAGCATCAAATCATCAACTACTCGGGGAACCAATCTAACAAAAATATGTGTAAGGCTGTTACACAGAGAACCATAAATATTGTTGAGAGGAATAAAGGAAGACCTGGATCATTGGAGAGACACACCAAGTTCATGAATTGGAGAGGAAATATTCTGAAAAGGTAGATTCTTCCTAGATTGATCCATACATTTAATTCAATGTTATAAAAATCCCAGCATAAAATTTTGTGGAAATTAAAATGCTATTTCTAAAATATGTGTGGAGATGCAAAGGGGCAAGAATAGCCAAGACAAATTTAAGAAAAAGAAAAACAAAATAGGAAGATTTATACTACCAGATCTGAACAATTATAAGACTATACTGGTTAATTAATAATTAAATAATTTAATTTTATTATTAGTGTTAATTGTTGTTACTGTTACTCTTTTTTTGGCCATACTTTAAATTAGCCTTTAAGAATCCATTAATGTATATATCTGAGGCATAAAAGAGAAATGAATACTTTCTGTTTCTCATGTCAGGTCTCTTTTGTTTTAATTTTTTGAAAGAAACTACAATTATACAATATATTACATGTTGGAAAAGTGCATAAAACATAAATGTATTTTTTTTTAAATAATGATCCTTGTTGACTCACAGCTTCTTCCCTCCAAGAGGTAACCACTTTTGTGGTAATCATTGCCTTCTCTTTTTTATATAGTTTTAACACCTAAGTATGCCCCCACTAAGAAATACAGTTCATTTTGCCTAATTTTGGACTTTACGTAAATGAAATCATGGTAGCCAACTGCCAAGGTAGCCTCCAGTGATCCCAACTTCCTGGTGGTCTCTACCTCCATTGAATCAGGGATGGTCTGTGTGATGAACTTCTAAGCCACCATACAAGGTTATTGCAGTTCTGCCTAGTTTTCTCAGGCTGTTCACTCTGGGGAGAACATGAGGAAACTCAAGCAGTCCTGTGAAGAGGCCCCTGTGGACTGGAACTGAGGCCTCCTACCGACAGCACCAACTTGCCAGTCTTGTGATTGAGCCACTTCAGGAGTCATCCCCCAGCCCAAGACAAGACTTCGAGTGACTGCAGCCCCAAAAGACATTTGGCTGTAAACTCATGTGCAACCCTTAGCCAGAATTGCTCCAAACCACTCCCAAATACCTGTCCCACAGAAATCATGAGCAATAATTGTAAATGATTTCTATTGCATTAAAAGGAGACAGTGAAATAATGATACAAGGATATACATACAAATCATTGCAGTGGACTTCAGAAACAAATCTAAACAGATATTTGATTTATGACAAATGTATTTGCTTGGGTTATCAGCAAAATACTATAGCCCAGATGGCTTAAACAACCAAAATTAATTTTCTCACAATTCTGAAGAATGTTACGTCCGAGATCAAGGTCATTGGGGTTGGTGTCAGGGCAGGTGGGTTGCAGATGGCCACCTTCTCCATGTCCTCACATGACAGAGAGCAAGAGAGCGCAAGTTCTCTGATGTTTCTTCTTAAGGGGGCTCTAGTCTTACTGGGCCAGAGCTCTATCTTTATGTTCTTGTCTAACGCTAATTAACTCTCACAGGCCTTGTCTCCAAATATCATCACATTGGGGCATAGAGCTTCAACATGAAATTTGGAGGGACACCAGCATTGAGTTCATAACAACAGATGACAATATAGAGTAGAGAGGAAAAATAGTCTTCAATAATGTACTTGTGGAAAAAAAATGAGTGTGGATTCTTCAAGCCATTCACAAAAGTCGGTTGTAGATGGATTATTGATCTAAATGTGACATGTAGAACAATAAATCTTGTAGAAGAAAGCCTAGGAGAATATATTTATGATCTTGGGTAGGCTATTGTTTCTTAAACTATACACTGAAAGCACTAACCATAAAGAAAAATGTTGATTCAATAGGCTCTACTAAAGTTAAGAAATTCTGCTGATTAAAAGACCTCTTTCAAAATAATGAAAAAGCAAACTACTGAGTGGGAAATGATGCTCATAATGCATGTCCCACAAAAGACAAATATCTACAATATATGAAGAATTCCTATAAGTAAGAAAAGAAAAAGGCCTAGAAAAATTGGCAAAAACTAGTGGCCCATAAACATATTAAAAGCTATTTAATCTCAGTCAGCAGGGAAATAAAATTTAAAATCATAGTAAGGTACCAGTACACAAACATTAGAATGGCTAAAATGAGTAAGACTGACAATACCAAGTGTTGAGGAGAATATGGAACAACGGAAACTCTCATGCATTGTTGGTGGAAGTGGAAATCAGTATAACCACTCTTGAAAGCTGATTGCCAATATCTGTTAATGCTGAACATGCACGTAATCTTATTATTCAATAATTCTATTCTAGATATGCACTCAACACAAATGTGTATGTATGTGAGCCAAAGACATATAGAAGAAGCTTCATAGTAGCATTTATTAATAGCTAAACATAGGAAACAGTTCAGATGTTCACCAACAAGAGTTAACATGGTCCCCCAGGGGTTCCTTGTATGGCGTTAGGTGGGTGAGTGTGGGCCTTGAAGTTGAATGTGAAATAGCAGGTATATCATGTATGCATAATTCAGGGAAAAAGATCCTTGTTTCAAAAATATTGAGTCCTTGACTTAGAGACCTAGATTTCAAAACAATTTATTTTAACTTTTCTTCTCCTGATATAAGCAACTAAACCCTAGAATGTAATTTTAACATTTATTTTATATCTAGTATGCTCATAACTTTCTGAATTTTAAAATCTTATCATTCCTTATTATTAAGGTATTATCTATTTAAATGAACCACATCATATTGAAGCCTATATATTAAGTTATAGGCATAGGACAGAAGCATCCCTCACAGTGGTCTGTTTGAAAGCTGCTTTTGATATGGTATAAAGTGGAGGGAAGTGGAGGGCACTGCGGAGGGACAAACAGGATACACAACATGCCAGTAGTTCTTATCAGGCTTCGGTCCTCAGGAGACATTTGCCAATATCTGCGATATTAGTGGTTTTCACAACTTGGAGAGGGAGCACTGCTAGATATAGTGAGTAGAGGCCAGGAATGCTGCTAAATATCCTGCAGTCCACAGAACATCCCTCACAACAAGGAATTATCTGACCAGAAATGTCAGTAGTGCTGAGGCTGAGAAACCAGGCTTACAGTGATGACAGCTCCACGCATGGGGCGCCTCTTGTGCACCACTCCAGATCTCTGGGCCGCACATCTTACTGCAGTGATTGCTGTGGTGATCTGACAGCGTAAGCATGTGCATTCTGAAAGGGCCTTGCCTCATGCCTGCCTCTAGCTTCTAGCTCTGGGACTTCTCTGATATGACAGCATGGACATTGCATAAATCCTTTCAGCACTCACTCACACACGTGCAAACTAGAAGTGTGGGAAAATTAACACACCAGACCAATGGGACATGAGAGTTGATGGATAAATACTTTTTCCTTTTGTCTCCTGGGTGATTGGTTATAAAATGTATTTCATAAACTCCAGAAAAATGTTCTTTGTGATTGAATACCTGTCTCTCTTAGTGGTGGCCAACTCAATAACACATTGTTCTGTTGGCTTTTCCTCCTCCCCAGGTTCAACCCCTTTGTCCCTTGCTCCTACTTCCTGGAATCACATGCCAATAGACTGTCTGCATGTGAGTCTTTGTCTCAGATTTGGTTGTCTGGGAACTCAGGATAAAATACCATGTGCAGAAGTACACAGTGGGAGATCAGAAATTAATGGAAAAGAACATAAAAAGTTAGAATTTTATGAACATTCATGTTTTTCCCTTTAAAATAAAGCATAAATATATAATAAAGGAGTTAAAAAAGGATACCAGATTCTTGGTGGTGCAAATATTGGGGAGTTCAGAAAGGACTACTTCTAAAATTGTCCTATTAGCCAAAGGATTTTCTGAGCCTCTTATGATAAGGTCAAGGAACAACAGTGGTGGCAATACAGAAGGAGAAAAAGGAAAAATATTAAGTCAGGGGTTCAAGAAAAACAGAAAAAGAAGAAGAATATCCTGTGCCTAAACTCTTTTAAATGGATCTGGTTATTTTGAGAGATTTAGAATTCTAGAATTTTAATTAGAAGGGACCTAAGAGATCATTTAACTAACTACCCTCTTTTACAGATGAATAAAATGAGGCCCGGAGAGGCTTAATGACTTCTCAAGGTCATTCAGTTGGGTTAACGTCAGAATCAAGGCCAAAATTCACTTCTGAAGTGGGGACACTATTCTAAACATGGATTCAAATTCACACATCTGTGGTCCCTGAGGCAGTGTGGAACTTCTCTTGGCATTCCCTAAACTCTTTTGGGAGGTGTGACCTAGCTGGGACAGCACTTTCCGAATGCCCTGCCTCAGGTCACCAAGGAGCCAAGATGCTAACAGGAAATGAGAGGAAATGTCGGCTGTGCTTTGCCTTGCTTGTAGAGAGTGGCGGTTTCTGCAATTAACCTGGACTTGACTGAACTGTTTGCTGTTAATTTTTTGAAGGTATAAATAAAGTTTGCCTAAGAGAGAGAAATGATGATGAAGTTGGTAACTCTTGTTATTCTAGGGACATTCCCAATTCTGACTGTTCAAAGTTCCTATTAAATTCAGAAGACTTAGTTCATGGGCTTGGCCAAGGAGAGTGGAAATAACGATTGCACTCTGTTCTGGGGCTTTTAAGTGGTGTTGCCCTCTAAGGCAGCTTTGTTCTGGGTGATTACTAAAGCTGGTGCCATTGGCACCTCCTGCTTCCCTGGGGTGAGATGCCCTGTGCACCAGGCATTTAACCATCCAAGGTGTACCTAGTCGGGATTCTGTTTTTCTTCTTCTTATGCTGAGGCCCAAAGGAGACATCACATTCTATGAACAAGACAGACATGGTCCCTGTCTTAACTGCTTTATAGTCTGGTGGAGGAGACATGCTAAAAAGAAATCTCAATCAAGTCTGAAGATGATGAAGTCCAGAGTGCTGTGGGATCTGACCAGGTTTGGGATCAGGAGAGACCCCCCTAAGATGACGTTTAAGATAAGAAATGAAGGAGTAGCAATACTTAATCGCTCAAGGATTTTGAGGTTGTGGGTAAGGAAGCGGCACACAGAAAGGCTCAGGGTGGAGAGAGAGGCTCAGGGAAAGTAAAAGAATCTAGAGTCCAGAGAGGAGACAAGCTGAGAGGCTGGCCTGGTCATGGGAGCCATGGAGGCCGTGCTGAGGAGTTCTAACTTCTTGAGGGCAGTAGATGACACTGAGGGGTTTTGAGCAGGTAACAGCAGTGATGAGATTTGTGTGTCAATAGAATTCCCTCCATCTAGAGTGGAGCCCACATGTAGTAGGGACAAGAGGTGTTAGCAGTGAAGTGCATGAGGATAGGGCACCAAGAACAGTGCCTGGTATGTAAGCAGACTTGATAAGTATTTATTGAATGAGTGAATGAATGGAGTGGGTATATAATGAAAATATTTAGGAGGACCTGGTGATTAATCAGAATGTGGGAGGTAAGAGGGAAAGGAGAGGCAGGAAACATGCCAGATAACTGCTAGCAGGTAACTGCATGGATGGTACGGCCAGGAAGTGAGATGAGAAACACCGTGGAGGGGCAGAGTATGGGGAGAGGCGTGTGTGCGGCTTTGGACACTGTGAGTTAAGATGTCTTGGAGGCAGTTGAAAATAATATCTCATGAGAGATAACTATTGATTTGGAAGCTTTCATCCTGTGGATGATAATTGGAGTCACAGGAGTACATAGATGAAGTGACCCAGGGAGAACATGAAGAGAAGAGGCAAGGACTCTGAAGGATTTCCCATTGGTGTGGACCTCCACTTCGCTCATAGCTGGGCTGTTTTGGCATGTTATATCTCATCGTATTCCTGAGAAGGGATTGGCATGGGGCCTTTCAGAGTCCTTCAACCACTAATTATTCTCATTCAGGAAATCTAAATAAATATTTCAAGATGGAAAGAATGAAGAAGGAAACAAATTATCTTGTTGACAATATTCCAGCAGGTTTATCTTGGTTCTTTTAACAAATTTAAAAATACAGTGAAGTTCTGACTCTTCAATCTACTGAACTCACAGTTCAGGGCACACAGAGAGGAGGAGCTGAGGAGGAGCAGAGCAAGTGCTTTATGCAGGTGCTTTAACCCTTGCAGGTGTCCCTCTGGTCTGAGTCTCTAGCCTGTCAGTTCACCTCCTCTGGGATGGTAGCCCCAGCATGGTGTGCTACTTGGCAGGACTGACCGGAATGCTGAGAGCTGGGACTTGGCCTGCAGATCAGTCCCGATGGGGCTGCTTATAGCCCCCTCTGTGGTTACCCTGAACACCTGACTCCTATGACCCGCTGTGGTGACAGACCAGCCATGACTTTTTCATGGTCCTTTTCTACTGCATGTTGGCATTTTACACTGGGGGCAGCCATAGGCAGCTCCTGTGGGCTGTGGTCATGTCTGTTTTGTTTGCAATGTATTTCCAGCTCCTAGTGCAGTGCCTGGCACAAAGTTGAGTAAATAAGTGAATCCTTTGTCTACAATTAAGGTTTCCCTTCTGGAGAGATTTGTCAACCACTGTGGGGCCCATTAAGTGTAATTAATGGGATGGCCAGATTTCAGGAGGGGAAATGAGCCCTTCAGATAAATAGTAGGTGTTGGGAATACTTTTTCTCTGACATAAAGCAGCTTAACTCTTTAGTTCTGTTATGCTGCTATTGTGTTTCTGTGGAGATGGTGTCCCTGTTTGCAGGGCAGGTGCTTGGAATTACTTTTCCAGTAGTGATGGATTTGCTGGTGCACAGTCTTTGACCTTGCCCCTGTCCCTAATCATGTGCATTTGTCAGCCAGCTGCTGTGGCTCAGTGAGTGGTCTTCATCCATGGAGGACAGAGAGGTCCAATGGAGAGCAAACCCGTGATTGCAGCATCACTGTCCCAGGGCCTTGTAGACTGGTTGCAGAGTCAGATCCAGGGCTTAGGGATGGGGGGCAAGATTATACTTGACCTTCTTGTTTATGGCAGCCACCCAGTGAACATGAATTACTATGTCAAGAGCAGTGTTACTCTCCTGTTCGTTTGTGATGGATTTCTGCCGCTTTCTCTGCAGAACAGGAAGGGGGTGTCTTCTCTGTATTTGATGCATATAGCTGACACCACAGGATTTTGTGTTCCATGGGTGTCAGTGCAGTCTGGTGTGTTTATTGAGGGCTGGTGAGCATTGGTCAGCCTACCCAGCCACACAGCTGCAGGCCTTGTCTCTCTGCCCAGTGCAGACAAAGGAGGCTCCTGGCAGTGAAAGATCCAATTTTGGGAGAAAGAGAAGAAACCTTCCTGATAATTTATGGCCCACGTGGAAGTGCTCATGTTTCAATGCTAAGGTAGGGTGGTGGAGCAGCATGTCCCAGGGAGACTTCCGCAGAAGTCCAGTTTTAGGGATTCTCTGTGAAAAGACGCATCCATGGTCAAATTGGTGAAATACAGCATACTCTGCCTCCCTCTTGAAGATCAGACATACATTATACATACCAAAAAGTCTTACACTAAAGAGCCTGTTATTTAACTTTGTTTACTAGTGTTTTCCATGTATATTTGGCCATGGAAGTCTTTTTAAAAACAACGCCCATGTAAGTATCCCATGGGATTAGTGTTCTGTGGCATGTGCTTTAGGAACTGTTGCACAGAGGAGTCTGGGTTTTCCTTACTTTTAAGTTCTACCCTCTTCTTTTCTTAGTGCAGTTCCTTGGGGTGAGTACATAGGAAAGACAAACTTCCTGCAGTGAGTATTGAGAAGTGGAGGTGAGGTTGAGAATGAGGTTTACAGGAAGACATCTCTTCCCTGGCAAATCAGTGCAACTGTGGGGAGATATATTCAAGTTAGCGCTGAGGATCTGCAGGCACATAAGCTTAGTGTCTTGTTAAAGAATCTAAGTCAGTATGATGTTCAAGAGAGAATTACTACTTTGTGACTTTATGGGATCTCTCCTTTTGTTTTTCTTCTTTTCATTTCCACTGTTACTCTATAGGTTTGGAACTTCTTCTCCTTTCCCCTCAACCATTCATCTACCCATCCATCATCCATCCACGCATTCATTGGTCCATTTATTCATTCACTCAGCATAGTTGAAGCACTGCTCTGTGGCAGGCACTGAATGCCCAAAGGCAAACAAGAGATGGAGCTTGCTCTCACATTGCTTACCAGGGCTTCTAGGTGTGGAATGAGACTCCAGTCTGTCCCAATTCTGATACCCCCTACTGGAGTAACATTTCTCAAAACATCTCTGATCCTGTCACGCCCTGCTGAGAAATATTCTGGAGCTCCATGTTACCTGTGGAATAAAGAGGAGACCCTCCTGTCCCCTAGCAGAATGACACTCAAGGGACTCCTGCTTCAGTCCCCACTGTCCCCAGTCTGATCTCCTGCTTTTGCCTTCTCACAGTCCTGGTCGATGTCAGGACTCCTCCCCATCCTCAGCCCTGCCGGCCCCTCCCTGGCTCCTGCTGTCCTTCTGTCCTGTTTGCCCTTCTCTTGAACTTTCTCCCCCTTCAAGTCCTTTAATACCTAACTCGAATGTTGTGCTCTGTGGGCTCTAACAGGTTGCTGAACCTCTCTCACCACCTTCTGCCTGTCATGTAACGCGTCACACACTTTTCTGTCTGTTCTCTTGGGAGCAGAGCCATGTCCTATTCAAGTCAACATTCCTGACCAGTCACCTAGTGCAGGGCCCTGCTTATAAATGTTTAATTCATTCTGCAGTCATATCTTTTATGTATATATGTAATACATATATCAGTAATTTAAAATTGCTAGAAAAATTCTATTAGAAAATTGAAAATTAATTTCAATTTTTTTCATTTTCTATCATTTTGTGTAATATGTGCTTATTTCTTTAACTTCCTGGAACCAATTTTAGTTTAATTATAGAGATTTAGATTTTATTTTGGTGTTAAGTACTACTCTAGATAGAGGGATTCAGACTATTTAAATTTTTGAAATCGCTTTAAATGATTCTATTTCCAAAAGAAAAACAGGGATATTTTTAGGTAGTACAAAGAGTCATAGTTGTGTGAACCTCTATTGTTTAATTGCATCTATCCTTTTAATTAGAAATAAGTGCAATAACATTCTATTAATTCACACCCTATTACTGGGCAATTTTATTATTATTATTATTATTATTATTATTATTATTATTGGGCAATTTTTGATACATTACCAAGGTGTCAGACATTTTCATTTTTGTTACTGTGATACTTTTTAAAAGAACAAACTTCTCAGGCACTTGGAAAGATCCACCCATGTAGATGGTTGATGTAATAATTACGAAGAATTCCCATCTATTAATTTCAGAATATCTGGCAGTACTGTGATATATTTGGCAACACCTTGTCAACTATTAATTCAAGTTAAATAAGTTTTAGAAAGAATAACTGTAAGTGAAGCTTTTATTAAGTCTAATAACTTTACTCTTAAATAGTCTGAGTTAGTGAAATTTAATCAATTACTGAGTTGTTCTTTGTATTCAGATAGTGGTTCTAGAGGTGCCATCCGTGGGAGGGTGTGTGACTGAGGTGACTGGTGCTCGGTCATCTGGGCCTGTCCAGCCCACATAAAGCTGACACCCACCTTTTCCTTTCGTATGGCTCTAACTGCCAGCAATTCCAGGGAGGGCTCATTTACATGCAGAATGTTCCTACTTTCCCCCATTTGATCCTTACCACAGCTGTACTGAGGGTGAGCACTTCTCTCCCTTAAGTGACTTGCCCACATCATACGACTAGAAGGGACAATATTAATAATGACCAACATCCTCTGTCTCTGTGTCTGCACTCCACCACATTATCTTTTAAATGATAGTGACTTAGGGCTGCAACGCAGCGTATCTGTCACCTCACTTGCTTATAGAAAGTCACCCCCTTCAGGCTATAATAAGTAGATCTGCCTGTTGCTTTTCTCTTCTGGTGATCCCTAGCTATGTGCTATTCCTTCCACCTCCTTCAGCTTGTACTGTGCTTTATACTCACATCTAAAAAGGACTCTGAAAATATTCTACATTGTGCCATAGTGTGATCAGACAGTCGGCCCAGGGCTACACGTAGCAAAGTAATGGCCAGAGGTATCTTGTACCCTAGTCTCTCCCACCTCTGCCCTCCATTTTCCTCGTTAGAACCCTAGCCTCAGCACTTCTCCCCATTTTCTGTGAAAACTTTTAGAAAGAATAATTCATTTTAAAGCACACGTCATTGTTGACAAATATGTTTTGAACTCTCTTGCTTTCAGATAATTTGTGTTTTAATGGGATATAAGAAATATTTACTCAAAGAAAGTACTCTCTAATGCTAGAATTTAATTTGAGTGAGCAGTTGAGGGATAATTTTTGAAGCTAGGATAGTCTTATTGGGATCCTTGAAATTACACATGTTAAGTGGTTCCCCACTTGACCCACATGGAAAGTCAGTCTTATGCATGCCCTCCTGTCGATCTCCCTCCTTACAAAAGAGAAAGTTGGGACAAGTATCGCTTGCCTGTGGGAGAATGAATGACTGCATTCTGAGATACAGGTATTATTGGTTCTTTCTCATTGAATGTTTCAGTGGAACTTACTGTAAAAGTACAGACAGAATGTTTGCCCCAAATCCAAGTCCTATACTCAGTCATAAACAAGTAAAGGTTTGCACTGAAGGCCTTTAACTTTTTTTTTTAAATCCATCAACAAATATTGAGTAACACTTCAGCTGTCTTCTCAAAGACATTTTGACCTTTCTGACTCTGTTTTCTTTGTCTGTTAGTGTGTCATGGAGCAGTGTCTTGTGTAGGTAGCAGAACCCATGACAGCTTTTTGTCCTTTCTGTAGAGGGGAGTCTGTGTGTATGATGAGTAGCCCCCCATGCTTAGAAAAGCTGTGATTTTAAGGTGTAGTGGTCAAGAGCTTGTGCTCTGGAGGCAGACAGTCTGGGCTTCATCCAGGCTTCGGTACATATTGGCTGCATGGTTTGGAGCAAATTACTTAACTTCTAAACTTCACTTTCCCCATCTGCCCAATGTGGATAATGTTAGTATCTGCCTGAGGGGGGGCGGGTGGTGGCTGTGATTAAGATTAAAGGGTGGATTTAAAGAATTTTGCACTGTGCCTGACACCTACCGAATACTAAGGAAGGCTAGCTATGATTATTTCCTTTTGGCTCAATGGTCCAAATTTTCTCTGTGTATTCTTACATGTTCTCTTCTAGAACATAGGAAATTGTACAAAAGCTTCTATAGGACTCTGTCAAAACTTTTAAATTGGACTGTTAACTTGAATTATTATAAAAAGAGCGGGAAAGAAAGCAAACTTTAACCCTGGTTTCTTGCCTGCCTTCCAGGCCATGTCTTCATTCTGTTCCTGAACAGAGCTGCTCCAAGAACTAGATTGGCAGAGTAGAGTACTGCCTGTGCTATATTTCTATTTCATGGTGTAGAGAACACATGGAGTCACTTCAGACTATCTTGCAACTTGCCTCAAATATAATTCAAATCTTGAAATGATTATTTGGACGTGTGCATTCTAGGGGCTTTTGGAAGAGAGAAACATCAGTAGCAAATATTTTCAGATTTTTCCTCAGTCTTGGAATCCCACAAAAGCCACAAAGGGATGGTAGATCTACAGTTTAATTGCTTGGGGTTCATTAAGGTCCTCCCGATTATCTTTGGGCTGTAGTCAGGTAAGCTAGTATGCATGTTCATGGCCAATTCAAATGCCCCTACAATGGCACTGACCAATGGCTGTTCTTATTTTTAAAAGTCACCAGGTACTGCAGTTTCTCAAACAACTTCAGCAGGCATTCCAGAAATGCTTGATTTCATACTTCTCTGCACTATGATAAGTAAATACAATTTTGATTTCATCTTAGAGTAATTAATCTGGGATGTAAAACAGAATAATTTTGTATAGTTCTTTGAACATTAGATTGGAACGAAATGCCCTAAACATTTTGCTTAATTAAATCTTTAAAGAGGTGGTACAAACTTCATGATTAATTGAAACATGCATATTTTGACTGATGCATATTTATATGGTATTATCATATGAAAATTTTTATCACGTTATACAGACTATTCACTTTGGGAATGTGATTTGATGCTATAAATATTTTGCATTTATTGTTGCATTTTTCATTATGAAAAATACATAGGCTAATGGCTGTAAGGAAAAATCTATTATGTGAGTCTTCTATGAGGTAATCTCAGGTCTCTAATGGCACAGACCTTGAGCCTAAATATAAGGAAATCAGGTTTTCCTAATTTGAATAAATATTTTTAAGTATAAAAAATTTAAAGCAGATCAAGTTAGGAAAGCTAAAGCACTGGGGTCTATTCTCCTTTGCCAATGTAAAGTGTGCACATCATTCCCAGGTTTCAGGTAAAAAGAAAATGTGGTTGTTGAAATGAGCAATCTCTTTGGCTTTAAGCACTTAAGAAAATCTTACTTTTCTAGGGGTGCAGTCATTCTGCTTAAGACGGGGTACCACCTCATGTCTGGTGGCAGAATTTCGAGCTATGTTTTAGCTGACAATCAAATTTATATAACCACTGATCTCTCTTAGTTTTTAAAATATACTGTTAATTAAAATGAGTTTTATAAGACTAGAATATCTGAGATATCTAAAAATGTTTTCTAAACTTTCAGAATAAGCCACTTTTCAGAGACTTCTTGGGAGCATTAGCTATGGATAACAGTTTGATGACAAGAAAGGGAAATCTGATGGAAGTTTCCCCAAGTGTTTGCCTTTATGAAACACAGTTTTATGAAAAATGGATGGGAATACTGAATTATTTAACAAGACAGATGCTAACCACCATTCCAAGGGTTTTCTAATTTCCAAATACAAAAATGCACAATTTCTTTTGTTTCATCTTCCCATAGTGTTACTTTGTAGTACAAATTATTTATGAAAATAATCTGCTTTAAAATGATGCCTTTTGTTCACTTGTAAGGTCTCTTGTTTGCTACAAAGGATCCTTGTTTCCCCCTAAAAAACGAGTGGGTCTGACTAGTGGTGATGGAGTGAAGCAGGAGGGAGACCTGGAGGGGCCTTCGTGTCCCGGCATCCTTCCTCTGGACAGGCCCAGTGCAGACTGAGCCTGGCCCTGGTACAGCCTTGCTCTCTGCTCTTTGTCCTCTCGGTTTTCATCCATTATAGTGTGAGACCTGGCACTAAATGTCTATGTTCTCTTTCTCAAACCAGCCTATGCAGGAAGAAACGACGAGGGGAACCTTAATGCATGGCTTCAAGTTCTTTGTTGGGAAGTAGGTTCTCCTCCTTGAACTTTGAGGCCAAATAATTTCCCCCATACATTTTTTTTTCCTTACAGATTTCACCACAGTCAAGTTTATTGCCAGTGGATCATTTATTGAGTGATCCACTGCATCATCTTCTTTTTGAGGAATTTAAGATTTTGAAGCAGCTAATCGATTGGGAAAAACAGAAACTATTAGTGCTAGTTAGTTTACTAATGACAGGTGATTATTTTAAAAGTATACCATTTCTAAGCTAATTTTAAAAAACTCCTCTGTACTCTAAGGTAAATTACAGAGTTTTATTAATTCTTTATATCATGTAAAATGTCTATAGACAGATGCCATATTAGAGATCATATAAAATACAAATAAAGCTTTCTTTGAATAGACGAAATGATTAAATACAATAATTGTATGATATTTAAACTCATGTTGACTCCATTTTAAAAAATGTATGTTATCAAAAATGTTTAATTAACTTCAAAGGTCATTTTTACATGGTCTCATGTATTATAATTAATAATAAATCACAATATGTAATTGTGAAATAAAAATGGTGATTACAATGATAATATTTATTCCACTAAAGTAAATAAAATGCTGCACATAGTTCTGAGTGATGGTACTCAGGGGAAAAAAAAGCCGTATCACTGCTCTTCAAATTAGTTTGCTTCTAATTTTGCAGGCCGATGACCGCACTGCCTCAAACCAAATCTTTCCCCTGGAAGTGGAATGAGTGCGTGACAGACTCTATGAACCATCAATATGTCAACGGCTCATGGACCAGGCCTTGCTTAGCAATTAGTCTTTGGGGGCTTTTATTCTGAAATCAGACACTATACCAGAGCTTCTTGGGGATTTTGTGATTACCATTCATGTCTGGAGCATGAGTCTGGGTTAGTAAAAAAAAAAAACCCATAAAGGACAAAGAGTTGTGGCTAATAGTGGCAGTCAGTTGGACACACGTACTTGGTCCATTGGGAGAATCAAGAAAACTCAAGATATAGCAAAAGCCTATATGAGACCACAGTTTCTTAGACCTCTACTTAAAAGTCCCCTCTTAGTCCCCCACCAGTGTTTCACAGACTTCAGTCATGTGAATATCACCATCACCTATTTGTCATAACTTCTTACTACCTGCATTATAATTTACTATTACATTCTATTAACTGACTCACTTGAAAAGGCTTTATTGGTTTTAAGCATGTGATATCATGCACATGTACTACTTAAATTTGCTTTCTTACAAAGAAAAAGAAATACACTATTTTAAATATTGAAAATATTTGCACACCACCTAACACCATTCTGAGCACCCACGACATGGTGACAGGTCCCGCAGAAGACATAAAGACCACCAGTCTAGCTAAGAATGTTCTAGGCAGGTCTCATGGCTGACACCTCCCATTACTATGTCTCCAGCCAGGGACCACGAACCACACACATCACATGGAAAAGAATTAAAAGGGGCCTACACCTGCCTGGGGACACCACGTGGGAAGACTGCATCCTAGGAGACTCCTGAGTGAGCCAGGCCATGGCCTTTCTGTTGGCAGAATCTGGCCACTCATATCTTCCCTTTTTTGACTAACCACATCATTTGGGAATCATTGTATTGCAAGAGTGAACAACACCCCATATACCATGTAACAGGAATAGGGAATACGCCAAGATTGATCTTGGCTCCTGACCATCAAGGTTCACATTAGGACATCACACATGTGGTTGTGGTACCCCACCCAATGTAGATATCATAGGCTTTCAGCAGCACCTTTGAAGAAATGGGTCATTTTTTACAAGCTCCTGAGCAAGTACTGAGCCTGGGTGAACCAGGCAGAATAAGCATTTTTACCAGGCCAAGAAGCCCCAGGAACTTTCATGACTCTGTAGTCATGCTCTGGTTTTTAAGTAAATGATGTCTTTTGGAAACTTAAAAGCCACCTAAAAAAAAAAAAAGAAAAGAAAAGAAAAAAGCACTGAGTCCTCCCACCAAGAGCTGGCTATTCTATTAGGTCAGAACGTGGCGAAGTGCGGAGATTAAAATCAGACCTCAAGTAGCTCTTTCAGGTTCAGGGTGTGTCTAAGTTTGAAGGGATGTTTGCTTCTGATATGAACATTTTTCTTATACTTTTATTATAGAAGATGATGTGTCAAATGTACAAATAATGTGTGCCTGGTGCCAGAAAGTGGGAATCAAGCGCTATTCCCTGAGTATGGGAAGTGAGGTGAAAAGCTTCTGCAGCGAGAAGTGCTTTGCGGCCTGCCGACGAGCCTACTTCAAGAGAAACAAGGTAAGACCGCAGTAGGGGGAGGCAGCCACGCAGGCCTCACCAGACCACGTGCGCATGTGCCTCTTAGCCTCTAGCTGAAAACACTGCGCACCTTTTATTCTTTCTGTTTTTTTCTGTTCTCTTTCTCTGCCATACTTTACCTTTTGGAATAAGGAATCCCCTTCTAATGTGTAAAATAACCTGTTCTTCAGTTTCTCTTGTCTTGGTGTTTGAATTCTGAGAGGGTGAATGAATCGGATGAGGACATGGTGACCGCAGCTGGTATCCTAAGTGACAGAGTCTCTCCAGCAGCAGAATGCTTAGACTAGAATCCTGAAAGATAAGTGCTAGGGATTTCTTACAAAAGCTGAGAAACTAGCCACAGGCGCATGGCCAGGAAGCTTTAGTCTACTCAGTTTAATACTTGTTCCCAAGGGGAATAATGCTCTGGCTCTTTCCAAAATCCGATCCGCAAATTCTAATCAAGAAACATGTCAAGTCTCTCTTGACACCTTATATTAAACTTGATTGATATTGAGGAAAGGTGAAAGAATGGATTCAAGAACCAGCACCGCTCACATAGCCAAGCGTTTGTGAGAAGCATGGTGGGTGAACACAGGAACAGCCATAGTCATAGTTTTTTGGGGATTGTTTTTTTTCTTTGTTTGTTTGTTTTAAGACATCTCAGATTTGAAAATGTCCTTTTAGAATAGCATTAACCACCACTGATGGGAAATGGAATGCATGATGTTTTTACACTCCCACACACATACACACACAGCATTTTGCCACCAATTACTGAAGTAAATTGCTAGTTCTTGATTATCTTCCATTGATCTGTAAAGCTTCCTCAATTCATAAAACTGTCCACACTTTGCTGAGCATTTCCATTTCCATAATACAAGATCAAAATCCGTCCTTTCTTGAAGCAAACAGTTATTATTTTTAAGTCTGATATTTGCAATCCTGGAATGCTAATCTCTGGCTCATTGCATTACAAGAAGCTCTGTTGCAGCAAATTATTTCCTGCAAATTTGGGTCACATCATTCTGCCAAAAAAATAGAATGCTGATAGAATTAGGATTCAGTAAGGTGGAATTTCAGTAGCAGTCTCTAAGAATTAGGTTCATAATCTTCACTGGAACAGGAAGGCAAGTGAGGGAACTGCAGTTCTTCTGGGACAGTCACCAGTCAAGTTCACAGTCCCTTGGGAGGGGCCCATGAGGCTTCAGAGGAGGGTGGTAAGAGCAATGCATAGTTTGCTTTAAAATGCAAGGATTAAAATGATCTCTAAGACCCTGGGGCTCCTCTTTTGACTGCTGAACACTGGGGTAACAATCACAGGAATGGACTCAGAGCTTTTGTCTTCAAAGCTCTACTTACCACAACAAAATACTTCACATTTCATCCTAGAAGATGGTTAGAGAACAGGGGGTTTTGTCTATGATTCTGAAGGGTTTTGGATCTGAATGTTGGTAGACTGTAGTGAATAAAATCCAGCAAGATGAATTTGTCACAGTCCTTGCAATACATGTTATACTTTGTGAACTGGTTTTACTTTAGTAAGCCTTTGAAGAAAGTTACCTGGAAAACAGCCTAGAATAATATATATAAAATACCATATATAAAAATACCATATAAATTTACATCATTATAAATCATATGTAATATTACATCATTATACAGTCTGAGGTCAAACAGAATTTAAACTTCCATAGCATAAAGTTTTGAAAAATGAATAACTGGGAGACAAGATAAGAATTAGCATTTGAGATACTTATAGTAGGTAAAAGCAGCTGGAGGAGGAGGAACATTCCCTTTCACTTCTTGCAAGAAGTTATTGGGGTAGTTCTTTGAACATCCTGCAAAACCTGGGAGTCACAGTGGCTTGAAGTTTGACGGCTAGTCCCAGCAGTCCATTAGTGTCCACACAAGACCTGTCTTCTCTGCAGTCTTCATGCTTATTTATACATTCCAAAGCTCTACCACACTATATACGTTCTCATTTTTCAAATAGAGAAATAAATGGGTCACATCACTTGCTGGATTCTTTTTTTCTTCCCCCTAAATTTTAAGAGTGTTATCTCTGTAACAATATCCTATTGTATTACAATAAACATGTACAGCTGCTGCATTTCTGTTAACTGATAGGATTTTGTGGTCATTTCATTTAGGGCTTGGGTTTCCTAATGGATTGTATTAGATACCAGTCTCCATCCTGCCGTTTCTAAGAACTGCTGTAAATCAGCTCCAGGGTGTTCCCCACTGAACACAATAGCAGATAGCTACTTCTCTTGTATCACTTAACAAAGTCTTTAGACCTCATTATTAAAATTGTGGACTTTCTTAATCCTAGAAAAAGCTAAATGCTACACTTTTAAATACTGAGAAGTGGATGGAAAAGAATAAATAATGTGTGTGCAGAGCAGAATTTTGCCTTAGGTGTGATGTAGGTTTAAAAAAAAACATGTGAAATTAACTCTGCTTTAAATTATGCTTTATAATGACAGCCTGCTTCTTGGTGGATAGCATGCTGGGATCTAAAAATGGTCTCTAAGTTGAACCCCAATTGCATGCATAACTTCACAAAGAAAAATCCTAGTAAAAAAGGTAGCTAATTAGGAGCGGTATTCAGCTGACCTCTGTTTTGTATCTGAGCAACACCTGCATTTGTGAATGTAAATTGGACAGCTGTGTCCATGGTTCCCCTGCTCTCCTTTTCACAAGTGCTTGGGTATAGAAGCGGGGACTGATTTTCTGTAAAAACAAGGACAAAAATAGCCCAACTCTCAAAATGAAGACCCATTGAAAATTGACTCTAAATTTCATTTGCTTCTTGAACCTTCCTTGTCTTCGGGTTCACATGATGGAGTAGATTAAGAATGTCCTATCTGTCTCTTACAAACCTTGGCACTAGGAAGTAAGGTTGGATGAATTGAAGTCAATTTAACCCTTTATAGCATGTAAGTTCTATTTTTAAACCCAATTTAAAATTTTTTTGAATAGTTGTTTGGATTGCTACAAGTACGTAGGCTTTCTTCAAAATGCTTTTGCTGGGACTGGATGGTGAATCACAGCTGTGTTCCTTTAATGAACCTCACTACTAGCTCATACATTTCAGGATGTTGGCTCCAAGAAGTGTATACTGTGAATTGATAATTATATTTTTTTGGATCCTTGTCCCAAACAGGCTCAATTTCTGCCTCAAACATTTTCGAAACAGTGGGTTAGAAAAATACTTTTGTAGTCTATGGGCATTGGCCAAACAATGGGATGTCAGTCTCATTATTAGAGGCACTAGAAACTGGTCAGGGAGGTAATAACTCTTTTCACAGCCCCTTTTTGAGGCCACAAGTAGAGAAGGACTTGAGAACATTTCTAGCCTAGTGATCTACCTAGGAGCCAGAAAGTTGTAGAGACTCCTTAGTGGTTTTGCAGGAGATACTGAAGTGTTTAATCCAACTAATGCTGGTTTTAGTTTGCATAATGACAAACACTTAAAAAATATTCTTTACTAAGGTAGTGATACCATATAACCATTATCTCTTTAAGAGCAAGGGTAACAAACAAGACTACACATGGTAGTCATTTCCAAATATCCTGTGTTTGTTTTCTTCCTTCTGCATGGGAAATATCCTATGTCCACAAATCAAGCAGGAAATCAACACTCAAGGCAGATGGCCATGCAGCAATGTAAAGGATGACGGTTTTTGTGCCTTGTTCAGGTCACAAATTTATAGCATTGTCTATGGATTAGTGGCATTGAACTTTAGTAATAAACACAAATTCCCAAGAACACCAAAATTTTGCTTCCCTGTTCTAGTTTTTGTATAATTTGAGACAAGAATAGATAGAAACACTTCTACAATATCATAATCCCCCAAAAACCATAGTGGGAAGAAACCTATGCAGATAAGAGATAAGGATAAAGATGAATTAAAAATAAAAAGGTTATATAAACAAACATTTGCAGATGATGTCATTAAGATCTCCTAACAATCATGGTAATAATAACAAATATTCAATGTAGAGAATATTGTACGATAAGCATCTCTTTTACTTTCAAACTATATCTCTGGGTACACAGCTATCTCTTCTTAGAAGAGATCTCTTTTGGGAGAACCCGTTACTAATTAGCACATATCATCGTATTATTTGCAGTTTCATTTTATTTAGACTATTGGTCTTTTTTATTAAACTCGAATATATCCTGGGAAAGATTTTCAGTTTCAGACTTAATTATAGAATCTAGTAGTGCAGAAGAAATGTGTAACAATTGCCCTGTTAATCTAGTGATTAACCTGTCTACTTTTTTTCCTTTAAACACCTGCAAGGTTTAATTTGCAAAATGGCTATCATTCATGAAGGTTTGGGAAAGGACATTAAGAAATTACTTGTAATTAACATCCCCTGACTGCCTGAAGCTCAGACCACAGACTTGCTTCTGCTAGTGGCTTGCAAATATTCTTGATTGACAAGTAAATGTGCCCACAGAGCATCATGGTTCTTCCCATGGGTTCACCTTGTTTTTATGGGCACCAGAGAGCCTTTTGGGTCTATCTACCTGAAGGATGATTGCTCTGGGTGTGTAGTGTTCCTTGGAACTCTGCTGTAAGCCCACCTAAAGCCTGCTTGTAGGGTGGCTTCTGCTTCCCATGCTTTATAGCCTGCAGACCAGTGGCTGAATTCCCTTTTGGTCACAAAAACAGGGAGGCTTTGGGGACAAAACAAAAAACTCAGTGGTTTTCCTGTTTTCTGGTATTTGGAAATATGGAATGGAATATTGAAGAGCTGCTGAAAATGAGAACCTATGAAAAAAGCAATAATAGAGGAAGGGGAAGGTGTTAGGCTGGGGTGAAAGCAGGGGAATTCTGGCCAGTGAAGTAAGATGTAGGTGAGGTAAAAGTGATGTCTAGGCTCTTTCAAAAAAGCCAGAAAGAGTTCCATGCTGAGGGGGACACTATGCTAGGAAGCCATCTGAAGCTTTGGGGGAGAGGCACGTGATCTGTCTGTTTACCAGAGCACATGAATACCACTTGAGAAATACCAGTCTAAGGGCTGCCTGGAACACAGGCATAGTGGGGCAAGGGGGTTGAACTGAACAAAAGGAATAGCAACCACATCTAGAGTTAAATGGGCCACATTTTGGGAGGTTGTGGAAGCAAATAGAGAAATAATTCTAATCAGTTTCCCAGAATAGATGTCAACTTCTGAACCATATTAGACATTTTAGATTAAAAATGAAGAGATGATAAAAGTCCAGAGAGTTTCAAGTCCCAGTCTTTGATCAACCCTTTTTTTTTTTCAAAGCAAAAGGAAGAGGGGGATTTTTAAACGATCTGAATCAACCCCTCAGAGATCAATACACAGGGCTATTGACATATATGCCTGAATGTTAATTTTCAGACACAGTCAATCTCTGGCTGTCCTTCTGGTGATAGCTAATGCTATACACTTAAATCAAGTTTTTCTCATCTGAACTGCCAGTAATTATCCAATCCATCTCAAAGGCACGGTCCCTTTTAACATTAACCACAGTGTCAGATTGCATCAGCTACATTGTGTTCTGGTGACTGAGGCTGCAGAATGATGAATGTGCGTGCTTTGAGTTCATAGCCTGGCTGCCTGTTTGGGCAGTGGGCAGCTCAGCGAAACAAATGATCAGGAATGGATCTAGTTATTTGGGACATGCATTCTCCTTATCGATCCAGTCACCTGCATTGCCAACTTTCTCACCTTGCTGCTAACAGTGTTCAGCTTTATCTGAAGAATGAGCATTTAAATAATTATCTCATGGGTCGGTTTGATGCACTTCCCCCACCATAAGCTACCTCACACACAGAGTTACTCTTTGTGCCTGACCTTAAAAGGAAGGTGTCATGAGATCTCATTATTATGTTAATAAAGACCAGAGGGAGAAGTTTATAAGAGGACTTGGTGCACTTTCCAGAGAAGCCATGAGGGAATGATTGTGCATTTTCGTAAGATTGTAGTTTATGCTCTGTTAATGCAAATGCGTTGTTAAAAATGTTAACTGTCTAAATAAGTGCATGCATAAGACAGGCCAGCCAGGTGGCTTGCCTTGAGATATTTTAAGGTAGTAGTTTGAGTCTAGAATTTCTCTCCTACACTTTGCAGTGTCTGGTCACAAACCCTAAAAGACTCGAGAGCACCATATGCAAGAGATGCACACTGTAGGCACACCTGTGATTATTTTTATTTTTCCCCCATCTCTGGATTGCTTTTGTTCACATAAGCAGAAGTGTGAACTGGGCAAGCCACGTGTAATTCTTTGTCTCTTGGAGTCTTTGCTCTTTGTTGATATTATCACAAATTAGGATGGAATAAAGAAAATCTTGCTGCAGAAGGCTGCTTAATTTCTGCCCCAACAGTTCGAACAGAGAGTGGGAAATTCCCCATGTTACAGTCCACCCTGTGGTGGCCGTGCACGCAGTGGAAACTAATGGCTACCGACAGGCTGCCCTTGGAGATTACAAATGTCAGTCTGCTGCACTCTCTGTAAACACAGGCTGTGGGCCAGGGCACCACTGCAAGCACTAGAAGGCCGATCAATGGTTTAATGAATCTATAAAAGATGCTTGAACTCTGCTGTGATTTACTGAGCACTCTAGTTAAATGAAACTCCTGCAGTCTTTAACAAAGATGGAGATAATCAATGGCTGGGAAGGGAAGCCCATGTCCAGGAATCACAACCTCCCAGGCTTCGAGTATCGCCTTGCTGCTGACAGAGGGTTAGTTGGACCCAGACTTCCATGACTGAGATGACATAATCATAGTGCTGCTTCTGTGAGGACTGTTTTTAAAAGTTATGGAATATTCTCTAAGTAACATTTCTTTAAAGCAACAAGATTAAGCTGAAGAATGATGTTTATTCTAACATGTAGTGTCTTTGTAAGGCATCTCCAGGATGAAAAGTAAATAAGGGAATAAAATCCATTCATGATGAAGTCTTCAAAATGTCAAATGCATAGTGTTGTAGAGCCCTGATTAATCATTCCCTGATAAAATATTCCTCATTAGTTTGCTATGGCTAAGAGTTAACCGCTCCTATCATAAATTCAGACATTAATATATTTTCTGCTTAATTCCGGTTCTAATAGAGGAAAATATAGTTGGTAGATATGAATTTTTTACTTCCTAATGTGCTTCGGAAACATTACACTGATTTATGAGAGAGATTTGGAGATGTGTATGAGAATTTCTTCATAAATATGCTGAAATGTATTTAAAAGTATTTAAACCACTTTTGATTGTGGAAAAACTACTGCCTTGACTTTGAAATGAGTCTTTTTTTCCCACAGAGTTAGAATTTATGACATAAATCAGATTTTTATACATAATTTTTGTCACATGAACTTTCTTAGTGTTTCATGTTCTCGATTAGCTAATTAGCATTAAGAGAGCTGGATCCTACCTCAGTAAATGTATTTGCGGGGGTTCAGTGGATAATGGGAATATTAAGGTCTGATAACTGTTTATCTGCTTCACAGGTCTTTTGCCATACATTCCATAATAAAGTAGTGACTTGTCTTGTAATCTGTTGTGATACAATGATTTCATATTTTTAAAATATGGTGAACAGTTCTATGACTGCACAGTCAACACTTTAAGAATCTTCGAAGGCTCTGGCACTTTCTGTGATCATCTGCAGGACTGTGTGTTTCACAAGGTGGAGCAATTTAAGTTATCGGTGTCAAAGGATGTAGGGATGCAGGGACCCAGGGGTGGGAGAGATAAAGCTGGGCAAAGCAGTTGAAGACAAGGGTGGTTTGCCCAGCAGGAGATAGGTTCCCCTGTGATGCTGTTTTATTTGTTTTATAGCCAAGATTAAAAAAAAAATCCTTGTGACTTATTCATCCATCTATCCTTTAAATAATAAAATAAAATGATATATTGAGCCCCTATAATATGCTGTGCCCCATTTTAGGTTTGGTAGATTATTTTAAACAAAATAAAAGTCCCTGCCTTGAAGGGAGTTAAATTCTATTCTCTAAGGGAGATAGATAATTTATAAGTTAAAGATATGAAACTAGATAACACAGCTTCAGGATTACGTGTAACTGCAGTGATAGCTGCACTGAAGGAAAAGGAGCATGAGGGGCTGGATGCCAACGGGGTGCTGTTTTGCATCGGGCAGTCACAGAGGCTATGTCTGAGGAGCTGACTCAGGCATAGGGACAGAATGAAGTGATGAAACTAGTTATCCGAAGAGCTTGCAGCAGAGAATTTCAGAGAGGAGGGGGTGCAAGTAAAAAGCAGAGGTCCTTGGGCAGGAATAGGCTTGACATTTTTGTCCAGAAGGTCAGACTGGAGTTGAACAATCAAGGTGGTCAAAGGCCAGGTGACTTCGACCAGAGAGGTAAGAGTTTGGATTTTATTCCAAGTGTGTTGGCAGCTATTGGGAAGTATTGAGCAAAATGTATGACATGATCTGATTTTCACTGTTGATCTCTGTTAAGGAAGTATTGCATTTAAAATTTAAGATCCTGGATGAAAGGGGGATTTGAAGAGTAGTAAAGGCAACAGCATTCTCATCAAAGTTGAGTGTGCCTGGCAATAGAAAACTAAAAATATTGTATTCACTGAATTATTCACTAGTGGTTATGAAACGTTTCCCAGTAGCAAAAGTGTGTTGAACTGATTTAGTTAGGTTTTCTTTTTCTTTAGAAGTGTTGGAGGAAATGAATCAGGAATGGACATTGTGGGTTAATGCTCTGACACAGTGATGTTACTTCTGTAGAGAAGTTGGAGCTTGCCCCCAACCGAGTGCGGAGGGTTAGGCCTCAGAAGGCAAGTTCGACACAGAACCCAAGCCCTTAGCCCGCATAGGTCTTCGCAAGCTCTACCCCTAGAAGTTGTGTGATGAAAGAAAGATGGTACTTTGAAGGGAACATCTTTGGGTAAAGGAATTATTCTGAAGTTTATTTTATTTTAAGAGTCTACCTGATTACTTATAAGATGTATCAGGAATTTTTATGCAAGTAACAGAGGACCCAACTCAAACTGGTTTAAGTATTACTTAAGGCATCTTTTATTTGATGGAACTGAGAAGTACTAAGTTAGGGTTTACTTCAGGAAGGTCGATCCATGGTCTTAGCATGGTCTCATGTCTTCCCATTTCTGTATTCTTCTGTATAGAGTATTGGCTGCCTTCCAAGACAAGCTCCTCAGAGTTCTTGGGATGACTACTAGCAGCCATCAGGGCCATGTGCTTCCTTGTTCAATCTAATAGAAGACAGAGTGACTAGCATTCCAGGTCACAAGCTCATGCCTGAACTGGAGCAAAGGATGTTCTGATTAGCCTAAGCCAATCAGGATTTCCCTCTGATGTTGGAATTGGACTCATTTTTCTCTAAAGCCTGTGTGGGGAAGGGAAGTCCCCGGAATGAAAATGTGGAAACTATTAAAAGAGGGAGGGGTCAGAATAATAGCTGATGCCAGGCGCCAGCAGATGTCCGTGAGAGAGAAGGAGAGGTAGTCCTCTGAGGTTATCTCGTGAGGCTGAATACTGTCCACAATGTGCGTGTCATGTCCACGTACTCTTGTCATGTGGAAGAAGGAAACTGGAGTCCAAGTGTGGGTCAAAAGATAAAAAATGTGGTTAACATTCATCATAGGGCACTTAGATGAACTTCTATCCAGGGACAGCTGCTCTGAAAACTTGATTAGAATGTTGGCTTTAGTACCAGGATCAAAGTGGTGACTTTTTCTGTATTTTTTGTACTCTTTATAACATGAGATTATTCAGAATTAAGACACATGAGGTACTAGAAATGCTCATTTATGAAGAGGAACAATGGTGCTGTTCGAACAGCAATCCCAGTACATACAGGGTAGGGCAAAAGTAGGTTGCAGTTGTTCATACAATGCAGTAATTAATAAATAATACAAGAGTAAACTGTTTCGCATACTCACAGCTGTAGACCTACTCCCCCACCCTATAGTATCATTAGTTTAAATGGCCTGGGAGGTGTTGGCCAAGGGCCACATTGAATGCGGGAGGCAGATACCTGGGATGGGATGCGTGATGCAATGGGGCTGCTGTTACCCATCAAGAGTTAGGCTGCTCGCCCACGCATTTAAGCTACTTCCTCTGCAGCTGAACTCCGTGTGTTCAACAGAAGGGAAAGGGGACTATTCTGGCCAATTGTGATTTAGTCTGAGGCTGAATGCATTAAGTTCAGATGGCCAGTGGAGCAGAAACCCTGAAGGCTGCAACTTTCACAGTTAATTAATTAATTCAACAAATATTTGTCAGACAACTACTATGTGCCAGGACCTGTACTAGTCATCTTGGAGTCACAGCGGACAACAAAAAACTGGTTCCTGCTCTCATGGAGCTTACAATCCAGTGGGAGACAGGCATTTATTTAAATAAAAACACGAATGTGAAATTGCCACTGTGATGAGGGCTGTGAGGGTGTGGGCACAGTGCTAAGAGAGACACTGGCAGGGAGATTTGACTGGTCAGGAAATCTGGAAGCTTCTCTGAAGAGATGTTAAGTAGGTAAGGAGAGGAAGGAAGAGCTACTGGGCTGAGGACACAGCAGCAGGATATCTAATTCTGGCCCTAAGGTGCCACTTCTCTGCTAATTCACATTCTCTGTGAAGGAACAAAACGTTACCCACAAACAAGGAAACAGACAAACAAATATTCCCTGGAACAATAATCCCATTTATCCATTTTTTTGAGTATTCCTTCCTTCCTTCCTTCATTCATTCTATCAACCCATCAACCCTCTGGGATTCGCTGGCTTCTGCCTTCCGTGACTTTTCACTCAGCTGTCGTTAGCATATTATTACTAATTCATATAGTGACCCCTTGTAACTCCTGAAGGTAGAAGCATTTTATAAATAACTAATAATAAAAATAATGATAACTCTAAGAGCCTAAGTGCTTTTAATGATCAAATGTATCAGAAAAGCAGCAATGACAACAGAGAAAAGAGTGGGTGAAAAGGCACTGGTTTGATAGAGCAGCGTAATGTAATTACTGTCTAACCAATATGGGTGGATGATTGAAAATAAATGGGTGAAGTTACTTTTTGATAGAAAGAGCCACAGAACAGGCATATCCCACTCTATCTCCTGCCAGGTGTGGGAAGACATGCAATTCTGCTATAGAGAGAAAGAACTATAGAGCAATGTTAGCATTATTGCAGAGGCACACAGGAAGTTTGGGTGATGATACCTTCCAGAGTAGAGGCATGCTTATTGACACTCAGATCCCCAGACTAGATAACTGGTAAAATGGGAACAGAACAGCATGTCTGCTGGCACAGGAACAGAGAGCGATTCTTGTGGTACAGTGATGTGGTGGGAAAGAAGGAGTCCTCCCCCCTTTCTTGGTATTCTTTGTTTCAGCTTGGTATCTCATGTAGTGCCTAGGATCGTGATGACAGCTCCATAGAAACGTAGTGATAAATAAATAGGCATGTAAGTAATTCAGATATTACTGTCTTGAGCCTTAACTGGGTGATGTGGAGATGGGTATTTCAAATGAAAGGTCTCTGCATCACTCTTCATGTTGCCAAAGAGAGGAGCTGACCCTTACCCAGGCTAACCGTACCTGCACCTGCCTTGGATGACTGACTGGGCATGGCAGTGCAGTTCAGCTGGAGTCTGCAGCCCCCTTTGCAGTTCCAGTAACTTCTGAAAACCTCATCTAGTGGCGGTGGTTTCCAAAAGAGGCTGATTTTAAAACTGTGATGAAAATGGCTAACAGCAGGCTGAAGGTTAAAGTAAAAAACTTAAAAACCATAAAATCTGCCTGGAGGCTATTTAAGCAAAATGTTTTAGAGGCACAGATGGTTCATATACCTCTGAGCCAAAAACGAAAAAGTAAAAAGGGGACAGTGAAGCTGGCATGATTAAGCAGACAAATACGAAAGTTTTATTAGTACTAAAAAGGCATCCTTTAGAAAAGTGAAAAGTCTGTCTCAGGAAACTTGGAAGACATGTTAAAAACCAATGGGAAATGGAGAGGGCAGACAGATTACATTTCAAAAAGCAACCAAAGATAGAGAAAAAGCACAACATGCTTACGTACATTGGACACCAGAAGGTGTGCCCTAAGCAGATCTGAAAGCAATGTCTGCCCTCACCAGATAATTATAAAAAATGTAAATATCTAATAATAGCAGAATTATTAAATTGTGGCACTTTTTACCATGAAATACTGTGTATTCATTTAAAAATAATCTCATGTAAAAATATTTCATGATGTATAAACATATACATGTATGTGTAAAATTAACTAAATATCTACTCCTATTTTAATGTAATCCATTCCAAAGGTTTAAGCATTCCTATTAGGAAAGAATAACTCATCAGGGTAACAATGGTTGATCAGAAATAACATGACAATACACATTTGTAGCTAAATATTTTAACACATTCATAATTACTTCTGCTGAATAAATACATATAAGATAAATATATAGAAATAACTACATAGAATAAATATGTAGACTAAATAAATATATAGAAATGACATTGCTGGATTAATGGATATATAATATTTTAAAGTGTTTCACTATGAATGTCATTGTCAGCCAAAAAGCCTATCAATTTACATTTCCACAAACACAATGTGGAGAAAATAAATAAAAAAAAAAGAGAGAGAGAAAGCAGTGTAAGAGAAAGGTGCAGTTTGTGGAGAGTTGGGTGTGGCTCCCTGTCCTGTATCTTTGATGTAGGGCAGTTTTTATAGGGATTTGATGCCATTTAAATGGTGATTCAAGTCTCTGAGCAAAATCAGCTGGAGCAAATTTGAGGAGCTTAAGTGCCATAAATCAGAAGGTCCAAAGCACAGGAAGGAAATAGAGTGTGGTGTTGCTGGTAGTAGTATTAAAAATTGCAGGCATGCCTGAGAATGGGGAAATCACTGGCACAGGAGGGCTGCCAGCCTCTTGCAAGGGTGCCCCTGAGGGCTTATGGATGCAGTCCTCCAAGTGTGTTCCTGTGCTCATGCCAGGGCACACACACATATGTGTACATAGAAAGTCTCTGGATTTGAGACTAGTGAGCTGCCATTATAATTGTGAGAAAAGTCCGACTGTGGCGAACAACAGAACAGTACAAAGTTTAAAGGGTTGCCATCTGAGAAGCCTTCTCCGAGGAAAGAAAAACAGTACTTGTGTCTTGAGTTAGCATTCAATGTAAACCTAAATAAAAATGACCAAACATAGCTGTGCAAAAAGTAAGGTAAGCTGTTTGGCTTTTCAAAATCCAAATTATTCACTTAAAGTTTGGCCTACTCTCTCCAAAAAGACCCTTGAGGAAAATAAATAACCCAAGGCAAGGAATAAAGTATTGCCTGGGATTTAGAACCTGGGTAAGGAGTGGATGATATTCCTCAGAATATAGATGAATCAACAGCATACCATCCCAGAGATTTATTTACATTAGGAATAGTGACATTTAATATACTGATTGCTTATTTGGAAGTAGATGACAGGAAGGAGGGGAAGTTTGCCACTTTCTCTCAGTTGCTTTCATTTCAAAAACCACAGAGGATTACCTCTCCCCCCCCCCCCCCGGCCCCCCGCCTCCAAAGCAAACCCTGCTCTACAAATACATAAATACAATGAGGTAACCTGACATTAGATGCGGTTCCATTCGCTGAGCTGTCAGCCAGCTCACAGGAACTGAAAGTTCAGTCCTCCTGCTTCCTGATGCAGGCTGCCTGCCAGTCTCCCCAGGGAGGGGAGCTTGGTCCGGTGTGCAGGGGGCTCAGCTGTGCCCCCGACTACAGGAAAAACAACAACAAAAACAAACCTTTTAAATGTTTGCATTAAAGACAGTTTTTTCAAGCGGACTAAAGCACATCAGACAACAGGGTGACCATCAGGCTTTGTCGCATCTTCACAGGGAATGTGTAGGTCGTCCCTCTTTAACCTGATTTGTACTAAAGGCTACAGCTAAACTTCAGAAGAATTGACATAGAGGATTAAATATATTTTCATTAGGCTCTAGGCTATACAAATATGGGATATCAGAGCCTGAAAAGGCATACTGTTGAGAATGAAAGTACCAATAATAAAACTAGAGAGTTGATCAATGTAAATGTAAGGAAAGTGTACTGTGCCTCTTAACACTCAGGGATAAGTAACCTTTGCTGTTGGCCACCATGGAGAAAGACTGGGTCCAACCTCATGGCAGATGGTTTAATATGTAGTACATATATTAACCCACCAAGGCAGCTCTGGAAATGCAGGCAGGTTGTTAATGACCATGGATAGCCATGTGAGTGGCTCCCCCTCTTGCAGTAAGGTATTCAGATGGCATGCTTCAGGGTTCCAGTTGATGAGCTTCTGGGTTGGGAAGACGTTTCCCTCTTTGTGTTGCGCTGTGCAGCTGATGAGGCATGCTCCAGGGGAGGGGTGTATTAGACCGTTTTAGGTGAATGGAACACAGAGAAGGTGGACTAGCACCCCAGAGGCATGATTTAGTTGGCTGACTGCTCACGTCTGGTTAAAGTGCTACCGTAGAGAGTATATCGAGTATGAGGAATTTGTGAGTCAAATGTGAAGGCAGCAGACACGACTGCTGTATGTCTAAGGGAACTTCAAACCTGATACTCTATACCAATTAAAAAAAGAAGCAGCCTCTATCTTAGGGTCTGTTGGTACCAGAGAAAGCCTTGTACCAATGCTATCTTTTTCACTTTTCTTTACCCTGACTTGTTGAATAAGTAGGAAAAAAAATTGGCTTCCCAAATCCCAGAGAATTAAACTTGACTTAAAGAGTGAATTAAAAACAGATAAAACCCAGAGAATTAATTATGAGGAAGCATACTCCCAAGCCCTCTACCAGGGATGGAGCTCATAGAAATTATTTGTATTTATTGAGGCTTAATCAAGACCACCAGAATTAAATAGAAATTCAGGAAGAGTTCAGTGAAATGTTTAGATGCTTTATAGTGTTTTATTTCAGGCATTGTTCCATATCAAACGTGATGAGAGAAGATAATTAAAGTGCACAAAAGTGAACAGAGGTAGAGCTTAACATTTCCATTCCTCCGCACATGGAATTCCCCTCCTCAGTCCAGCCCTTTTGCTCACTTCCTTTACCTTCCTAAAGCAACCATTTAGCACTTAACACATATCAGTTAAATTTAATTCCCCATGACCATGGGTTCAGCTCTGGCCAAGGAGATCTGTGACACCCCCAGGGCCTACATATTTGGCTCTGACTTTGTTCAGGGTTGGTAACAGTTGTGTGGGCCTCAGTTTCTTTTCCCTACATACATAGGGACATGAGGTAACATATTGAATAAAACTTGTGTCAAAGTGATTGTTACAGTTTGCCCCATCACCGGTACTCTGCAGGGACATCCAGGGGCCCAGCAAGTGGTAGCCACTGCCAAGTTGTGCTAAACCAGCTCTGCATGGAAACAGACATGGAGAGATGGGCCTCACTCACTCTTGGACAGCCCGGTGCCTATGGGGCCCCTCCTGTCCACACCTGGAAAGCCAAGCTTGCTCCTAGTGGGGACAGGAAAGAGACTGGTTTCTTCCATCTTGACTTTGGGTCCTAAGGCTGGAATCACTCTGTTGGTCACTCAGCTCTTTGCCAGGGGCTGCTGCTAGCCGGGCCAGGGACAGGTGGCTTAGGCTGAGATACTGGAATAGGTTGGGGAAGTGAAAGACTGGGGAGAAGCACAGGAATGCATATTTGTGTCCAAATCAGTGTCTGTGAAACCAATGAATGGACCAGAAACTCAGTTAAATTCTCAGAGTCTGGGATCTGTGCATCTTGCGGCTGGATGCTGCAGAACATAGAAATCTGAGACGCGGTTTATGCTCAGAGGAATGTCTGTCTGCGTGCGTGAGTTTTCCTGTGCTTGTATGGAAATTGACCCCATGCTGCACATTTATTCACTTATTCATTCAGGGTCCACAGCATGCTGGGCATTGTTCTGTGGCCGGGGACACAAAGATAAATAAGGAGAGGTCTTTGCCTCCAAGGCTCTCGCAGTTGAATAAAGGAGACCAAGTAAACAAAGGATACGGTATGAGGTGTGCTGAAACAGATGTGGGTAAAACTGGGGACCACAGAGTGACTTCCCCATTGCAGGGGCCAGGCTTTCTGCATGAGAGAGCACACACTAGGCTGGGGACTGAAGCATAAATTCAGGAAATGGGACCGGTGGGACCACTGCTAAGGACAGGGGGACAGAGGAAAGGGTCTGAGTCGGCAATGAGAGCTCCACATGCCACACGTTATAAAACAAATGCCTAATCCTTACTGCAATTCCCACATTTAAAAATATTACAAACTTGGCAGGAATACTTAAAACCATATTATATGGCTTAAAACTTGATTTTTGGCATCATTTTGTCTTTGGCTTGTATCATGAAGAAGCCGACAAGAGATAAAAGGGGCAGAGAAGTAGAGAATACACAGTCAGGACTCGTGGCAGACATGCACACTTCCTTCAAACTGGAAGCACTTTGGAAAGCTTCTTAGTATCTTCTACGGGCGAGAAAACCGTGGCTCAGAAAAGAGAAGTGACCTGCAGGGGTCGCACAGTTAGTGGGGAGCAGAGAGAGAGCACAGATGCTGCGACAGGGATGTGGCCTCTGTCGTCAGCACGAGGAGAACTGTAATGGCAGTTGCCTGAAGGGCAAGAGAAACAGCACATCTTTCTGACTAGATCCGTATTTAGTAAGTGTATGTGTAAACTCTGTGAAAGGACTTAGGGTGCCATTTTTTAAACTTTCACTTACCATGAGCCTACAGTAAGGAATACATTTTGCTTTGTGATGTAGTATACACAAACACACACTCACACCCTTTTCATAGTCTCTCTATGTTGCTTGGATGATGGCATTTTCTTCCTTTCCCCTTTTTAAAATCCTCAACTGGGGATATTTGCATTGATTTTAGAGAGAAAGGAAGGGGGAGGGAAGTAGGGGAAAGAACAAGAGAGAAACATGGATGTGGGAGAGAACGTGGACCAGTTGCCGTCTCTATGTGCAGTGGCCAGGGACCAAACCTGCAGACTTGCGGCGTCGGGAGTGAAGCTCTAATCAACTGAGCCACCCGGCCAGGGCTGGGGTTTCTTGATTTCACCAGAAAGTGTCAACAGAAGATTTTCGCCCAGTTATGTCACAATTGCAACCTGGCTGACAACAATTGTAAAATGCATCGTGATTTCAGAAGTATTAAATGTGAAAAATGTTTAGAATGGACAAAACAGGGTATTCCTATTTAAAACTAAAAGTTTCATGAAAGAGTACTTCTATTTCTGTGTGATGCCCTCTGTTATTTTCTGCTTTGTTCTATTTCATTTAAAAATTTCTGGTTGGGGCTCATGACTGGATTGAGAACTCAGCTTGAAAATATTCGATGGATAGATCAATTTGTATTCAATGTAATGACCGTGGCAGAACAGCGGGCCTTCAAGGCCTCACCGTTCAATTCTTCTTGACTTTAATGCTGCAAGTTAATCTGAGGTATTTCTATCAGTTATTCTAAACTTTCATTGTGGGCTCTCTTAATGGAGTCATATTTATCCCTTAAAATGGCCTTTTTGTAATTTGTTTTTAAGTATACATTTGTCTTGATGGAAAACTGGGGGTGGTGGTATATTGATCAAACAGTAAAAGGAGGTGCAAGAATTTTAAAATGTGCTGTGCCCAGCTCTTGTACCAGGTGGAAATGAAGTAAAGGAAGGCAGAGGTGACGTGGCGGGGAAGGGGCAAGGGTCAGACAGCCAGCGGGGTGGAGGAAGGCTAGACAGGGAGGAGGCTTCCCTCCCCCCACCCCAAGTGAAGGGAAGGAGGAGGAGGAGCCTCCCACACAACTTCCCACTGTGGTTCTGAGTCTTGGGCCAAAGGTTACCAGGGGTAAAATGCAGGGATAGACTCTCGCCACATTTGGCCTGGTCTTCTTCATGCCACAGTCAAAGAGACGTGTCCAGGGCTCAGAGCTGTGCTGTAATCATGGCCTGAGGTTCTATCTCTATCAGGACTGGCCTACATCAGGAGACCTGCTGGGGGCACAACTTGGCTACTTTGGAGAAAGAGTGGTTGAATCTATTTTAAAGGAGGCTGATAAAGAAATAATAGTTAAGGTTTCCCCATTTAAATAATTTGATACAGCCAGATTACAGGCAGTGTGGGGGTGGAGTGCGGCATAAACTGGCATAGAAAACAGTCTGGGGCAGAGGTGCTTAACTGTTCATTTGGATCATGGCCTTCTAGAATAACCCAAAGAACACTTCCGGGTAGACCCCTTCTCCAGGAAACAGTCATACACACAGAACTTTACAGGTAATTTCATGGGTTCACAGGCTTTCTGAACTGAACTTTATTCATAGGCTTCTTGAATCCAGGTTTAGAGTCCCAACTAAGGGTCACTGGATGTGGGAGAATTCAGTTCCCCAGTTGGAGGGCATGAGGGAGCGGGGACTGGATGAAAGAAGGTGAAGGGAGTAGCCAAAGAACACAGATGCATGACCCATGGACACAGACAATTGTGAGGGGATTGCTTGAGGGCGTGGGGGGGCTGGGTGCAGGTGGACAAAGGGAGAAAAAGTGGGGACAACTGTAATAGCATGAATAATAAAATATAATTAAAAATAATTTAATGGAAAAGGTTAAAAAATAAAAAGAATTCAGCTCCCCATCTGTTCTTCTAAAAACTAAAGTTGTCTTAAATTAGAGCTAAAGGAGGGAAGGTTTTTGACCTATGTGGCCTGGAATGGAGGTTCAGAACAGCTGGGGGTGAGTTGTGAATCTGTCAGCATGAGGCACCGTAGAAGCAGACAGGGAGGGGGTTGGCCAGTACCGCCTGGCATCCCCAGGCAGAATGAGCACCCAGTACTATACTTTGCAGCATCAGGAGAGAGGGTGGTTCTGCCCCAGTGCCAGAGCTGACCCTCTTTCCACGATGGGGACCTTCGAAGCAGGTGGCACAGTTTTCAGCAGTTTGCCCCATGCTCATAACAGACAGACACTTCTCAAAATGGATGTCATTAAAGTCACAAAACTGGTGATGTTATGGGCACGATTCTTCCATTTGCATTAGAGGCATACAGATGTGGGAGCTCCCGTGTTTCTTGTAGCAAGATGCTGTTGGCTTAAATAACGTTTGCTGCCTGAATGTCTGGTCAGATGCATTGGAATACTTAACAGAACTCCCTGTCACATCTTAAAGGAATTTAAACAGTCAGCCCATTTAATGTTCATCTCTAGTGTGAAATCTTTTAGATGAAGCCAATTTAGCTTAATCTGCCAAGGTATCGTTTCATGTCTAGGGGAGGAGGCAGGGCTGAAGTCCACTGGAGCTGCCCTTTTGCAGAAGTCTGGGATGCACAGGACCCAGAATGGGTCACAGTGGGTCGCTGTGGCGTTTCTGAAGGGAAAGCAATGGCACCCTGCTGTTGTCCCTCATTCTTGCTCAGGAAAAGTGTCATTCATGCCACCATTCTGATAGAATGGGAATGATCTCAGAAAGCAAGTTTCTCTTGAGTCTCGAAAGTGGTTCAAGCATTGAGCATTTTCCCTTCAGGGTGGGAGAGGGGTTGAGAGGACCTATTGTCCTGAGAGCCCTCCTGGAAGTGCAGCTGGAAGGGCTTCATCAAGGGCAGTGGCATCTTTGTGCTGCAGTCTGTGGTTTTACTCCTTTAAAAAATTCCCTTCTGAGGGAAATCTGTGATTACATTTTTTTTTCTCTGCACAGGTGCTGGCATGTGTTGCACAAATACAAACATATCCCCACTTCATGAGAAAATTTGGAAGTCATTTTCCTTCCATCTGTCTGAAGTAAACTGTGCTCTAAAACTGGCCATCCTCCCACCCATTCTCCCACGCACCTTCTCGGGGACAGGGAGGAGATGGCATCGTAAGAGAATGAAAAAAAAAAAAGATAAACCCTGCAAGGCATTAAAAAGGATGGCTTATTAGTATCATTTGGACAGCTATGAATAACACATGATAGCTTCTGGGGCTGCCTATTATTCACAGAAGAGTAGCCTTAATTTTCCCTCTCTCCTCTTTGCCATTCCAATGTGCCTTTGTGACAGATACCTTTTTTTTCCATCTAATTCCCAAACCCTTGCCGAACGTGAGTGTCCGTTGATCACAGATCATTTTCCTATGTCCGTGATGAGTTCTCGCCCACATAGGTAGGTTAGCAGTGATCTTTTCCAACGGAGAGGCAGCGCCTGTTTGCAGAGGACTCCGCAGCTGTAGGCGCTCTGCAGTCAGACAATCAGAGGCCCAGCAGGGCACCTTCGAACGCACACAGCTGCACAGCCCTCCTCACACGCTCTCCGAGGCATTGCGCCCTACGTGTGGATTCCAAGCTACATTTAACACAATTGCCCATCAGCACTTAGGAAGCAGTTACCACAGAAACCCAGCAGAGACCAATTAGTCACATGATTAAATTAATTAAAATAACCCAGGGCATCTGCCATCTTGCCTCTTTCTGCTGCAGATAGCGCATGACCCAGACAGAACCATAATTGGTTAGCAATACTGTTGTGTTTCCTCATCCTGGAATTGTCTCCTTACCACAAAAGGGGGTTCTCCTGATTTGCTTCTCTTTCCCTAAGAACTCTCTTGGGTTGTTTTGGAAGGTATTCCTACCCTATAAGCCAGGCAGTATCAAATTTACAAAACATCAGAATTAATAAACAATGGGATTTGTTATGTTGGGGATAAGAGGATTTGGAAACATTTCCAATTGCACAGTTGAAACTTTTGGAGATTTGTTTTTTTTTAATGAGGGCTTTAACAATACATGCCAGAGGGTGTTCTGTAATACTCATTTATACTTGACCTGAGAATTCTGTGGCAAGTCAGAGAAACCAGACCATAGCTCTGCTTGTTAAAATAATAGAGGTGTTATAACAGGGCACAGGCCGCCTGTGTTCTAAGATGGTCCTGAGTCAAGGGTGGTGTCTAATGATCCCATTCAGTGGCTTGTCATTTGTAAAAGGCAGAAATGCACACTCTGAAGCTAATGCAGTAAATCAGTGCTTTGTTCTTGATAGGCTGAGTGACCTAGTAATGGCCTCTCCCAAATCTCCATGTAGTCAAAGGATTTCTGCTACACCACTGCCATGTTTCTTCACACACACGCACACGCATCAGCTTACCTGGGGGCTCACAGTGCTCACAGCAGCGCGACCTCCTCATCTTGGGCTCTTTCTGGAGACCCTTCTGATCCATTGAACCTGAGGGCAAATCACGGCACACAATTGGGAAATGCTGGAGGAGGTGATGGTGTGGTTTCCTATGCTCTTTCTCTGTGAGTTGGCTTGACAAGATGGCATGAATTACGCAGCTCAACCGCATTAATTTGTGCCTAACAAAGCAAGTGGCCCAATCTCGTCTACAAATCTTGACTGTGAGCAGGAGAATCACGGTTACAGATGAAGAAGAGGTCACATGTGAATAATCAGCAGGGACAGATCTTTCAGTAGCTGTAAGCGTTGGTCAAGTTTGAACCCTACTTCTTCCTGGGTGAATCAGAGTCTAAGTCAGACCGCAGAAGAGATGTATCCACCTGGCAATTCTGAAAACCAGGTGGCTGTTAAAAGGAGTCATGTGGTAATTCAAAAAACTGTGGCCTAACATATTATATAACTGGTTTCAAAGGAAATTAACTGATAGGATGTCAACAATAGTGATAATAAAAAGAATACAGATTTATATCACATTTTATAACATATAAAGCACTTACATATTTCCACTTACATATTTCCATAAGGTCAGAGAGGAGAGATTCAACTTAATCTCTCCTCTCTGACCTTATTAATTACTTTATTTAATGTATATTTATTTTTGTGTACTTGGTACATTCGTGTCATAATCCGTTCAAGTGACTATTTGTGAACAAACTAAACATAGTATGAATGGAAAGCAGAGCTAAAATTGTGATATAGAAAATATATTTTACTAGAGTTTCTCCCTTTGAAATCAACAGAAAAATGAAATAAACTTTATTTGCATAAGCAATTAATGAATAACTCTGCTACAAGTGATTTGAAAAGTAAAATGAATTTTAAACTTTTCATTATTGAATATTAATAATTGTTAAATAAATATTAGTACTTCTGTACACTAGACTTGCTTTCACAAGCAGATACCTGTTTGTGCTATCACTATACAAAATTTTTCTCAACCTATTAAAAATTACAGAAGATACAGCCATTTGAAAACTACTAATGGCTACTCTTTTGGGAATGGCAAAATGAACCACAAATCAAAGGGTATCATATCCTCTAACGTATATCAGGCTTTGTCCAAATACATTAAGCATTTGGCAAGTCATAAAATGTTTCAGTAGATGGAGACTGCATGTCAAATAGTAGATTTGAAACAGAGACTTGACTTTATTTGCTCACATTTGGTGGAGACCACACTTGGTTATCCATGAACTGAGTTTTCATAGCAACACAAGGGGTTGCCCATCATCATCATTCTGAATTCTGGCTGCTGAGAGGAACTTTGAGGGGCTGAGATTGGTTGTGGAGGGGGTGTTAGTTGTGCATGTCCCAAAGGTTATCCTTTGTCTTGTGTCATGTGTACTTCTCCCATTCTACCCATGAGGATCAGCGAAAGATGGCTCTGCGTGATTCATGAATCATTTCTCCCTTCATTAGGTCTCCCCGCTGCCCTGTCGTGTCGACATTCATTGTGCACCGTTAGCATGCAACATCTGAACGTTTTAGAGTTAGGATCAATCCTGATATGCTTCTGAAACTGATACATTATGAAAAAATTACAAAGTTAAATTTCTGTGAAAATGGCGATTATAAGAAGTAGTTGCTTGTATTGATTTCTAGACTTTTCATTTGATATTCCTGGAAAATCTTGGTCATGAGTACTTACTGACATACTTAAATTGTCAAGGAAATCAACTTCAGATGAGAGAAAATGAAATAGTTTGGAAACGAGGTTTTGTCTTTATTATTTTCATAATGATCTAGTTCTTTAATAGCAAAGGGGCAATGCAATTTGCACAACTGCATAGTAGCTCTGCTGTAACTCCTTTCTGAGAGTCAATTCATAAGGAAAAATTGAGTAAGTAAAACTGCAGACTACCATGGCTAGTGTGTTTGCTCTAATAGGTGAATTCACACTCGGGAGATGAGAAAAAATTAAAAGTCATCTTAGTGATATTAAAAATTGAGCACTCGTTATTTTATTCAACAAATACCCATTTAGGTCAGCAGCCACCATTACTCTGTAACTTCTTACAACTGCTTCTCTTTTCACAATGTATTATCATTCTGGATATCACATATTTTTATAAGTGCTTGTCTATTGTCCATACTTCCCAGTATAATAAAACCCCATGAAGACAGCAGTTATTGTGTATCTTATTGACTGGTGTATGCCCAGTGTTTAGAACCATGTCAGCCATGTGAAAGAGTCTTGATAAATATTCATTGAATGAATGAATAAAAAGGTTTGAACTAAATAAATTAGGCCTGACTTTTGGAAATAAGGAGCATTGAAAGGAATGTTAATTTGTTTATAGAATGAGATTGATTAAATGTTAAAAAGAGCTAGTTTGGGTGCATCAAGTGTTGGGCACATTTTTTGAAACTGGGAATCCATCTGCACAGAGGATGTGGAGGCTGCAAGCATTAAGTATACACCAGTTGATCGTCCTGATTTTTTCTTTTTTCAATATACAAATCCTTTAGCACAAAGAATCTAAATGGATTAGAGATAAAAACTCAGATAGAATTTATTTTAAGTAAGAAAATAATAGAAACAGGCATAAAATAAGAAAAAAGGGAAATATTGGGAAAAAAATGAAAATTACAATGTGTGCATAATCCTGTCTGGGGTAAATGGACCCAGAGTCAGGGGGTACTTAATCTCCTGATTACCCATCCACAGAGCTTTGTCCCTAAGTCATTGGGTTGTATAAAACCTTTGCAGATTAACTAACCGCCTTCCTGGGTTTGTAGTAGTAGGAATAATTAATCTTATTTTCAGCAATTCAGTGGCATCACCATATGAAACTTTTAATATTGTATTGTGTAAGAGAATATGGATTGGGTTGACACATAGATCTGATTATTTTCCCTTAATACCAGCCACATGCAGTTTGTACCTTGAAGCAAACACACTCTTATAATCTAAAGTAAAAAATCTCAGTCATCAGTCACTCATTGGCCTGCAATATACATATCAATTTCTTCTTTGAAAAGTCATGGTGTTCAATGCATTGCATAGAACTGACTTATAACTTTTGGGGGGGCACATTTTTGGGGGATTCTGATGCCCTAGTGTGTTTCAAAAGGAACCCAGAAAGGAAGAAAATAACTAATCCAAAATGATCTTTTGAACAGGTGCCTGTCTGGTGGTTTCTACTTTCTTAGCTGCTTCCTGCCTTCATCTTACCAGTCAGCTTATAAAAATAAAGATAATTTGGGGAGGGAACCCAACCCAAGCCTCCCCCATCCCAAGTAATGTTCAGATAACCGTTATGTAGCTCACTCTTTCCTGGGTCCCCTGGGCAGATCCTCATGGCAAGGACAGGACTAGTCCAGGAAGGACTTGAGAGTTTTCCTGGGGACCTGTTGGCGGGAGAGTGCAATGCCAGGAGGAAGGTCAGCCAAGCGCAGGAACTCCACCCGTTCCGCCTCCTGGGTCTCGCCTCTGCTCACTCACAAGCGGTTCCTTCCTCTCTGGTTCTTCTCCTTCTAGGTCTTGGCTCCCAAGATCCATCCTCTTTTTCCTGTAATCTTGGTCCCAAGAGCCTTCTTGACCCACAAGGGTTAGCACATTAGCACCCTCCTCCTTCACCTGTGGATACTCACAGTTCCTTCTGTTTTTAAAGTTCTTATTACATCAGACACTGGGCTGAGCACTTTTGTTTACGACCACCTGATGATAAAAGGTAATTTGTCCCCATCTTCTACAAGCGGTAACTGAGACTCAGAGAAGCTCAATGACTTACCCAGTCAGGGGCCCCTAAGTGACCAGGCTGGGAGTGGACTCCAGTCTCTTTCCCCATCAGAACGTGCTTTGACTCTCCCAGAATCAGGCTGCACATGGCCAGGGGTACAGCGGTGCTTGTACACAGTCCCTCTGTTCTGCTCCTTATCTTGTCTCCTGTCAACACAGCCTAAATCCATGGAAAAGCCCAACCACCTTTTCAAGCTTTTTCTGAGGGTCTTAGAAATGTGCGCTTGTAACAGTGAGACCACTGCCCATAATCTACTTGCTTTCAGTTTCAGAAACACTTCTGATGCCCTCTTTCTGGAAAAGGTCTGTCTTGGGGTTCCTGACCTGTCAGGGCTGTCCCTAACCTATCAGCATAAGGACTGTGGGCATGCTCAGTCTTCCCTGAGAACAGCCCTGCTGGTCGATGGAAGGTTAGGTGAATGTTTCTTCCTTGAAACATTCCAGCTTAATTTGAGCTGGAAGACATAATGAAAAAAGAAAGAAACATGCTTCTTGGGGCTTCTGGAAAGGAAAGGGAAGGGAAGAGGAAGGAAGGGAGGGGAGAGGATGGGAGGGGAGGGAAGGGGAAAAGAAAAATTCAAGCTAAAATTTCATCATGGTCAAGAGAGAAGTTGGACTTAGTGCTTTCAGCCAAATGTGTGAACATTTTCTCCAACTGTAGCTCTTTCATCGGAATTACATTTTCCATAGCCTTTCATTTCCTTGAATAGTCTGTGCTTGCAGAGCATGGCTCCAAAACCCCCTGCCCTGGATGAGGAAGCTTTCTCCGTGAGGCTGAGACAGGTCACTGGCTGGGCCGGGCTGGCCCGTTCCTTTGAGAAGAGGCACTTTTTCTAACCTAGGCCTCCTGTTCATATGCAGAGCTGCCTGGTGGGAGTTCTGAATATAATAGAGGAGTTCAGCTGGTCAGATTCCTTGTCAGGTTAAGAAGCCCTTTGTTTCTGTTTAGTTTTCTGAAACAAGACAAATTATGATATTTTCTGTTAATTTCTTTCCTTAATGAGTTTCATTAAAGTCAAAGCTTCCAGAAGACTGAGCCTTGACAGCTGCCTAAGGTCTGTTTCATTTACAGGGGGCTGCTCAGACTGGATAATTATTACAGCTCGATAGTGTAAAAAGAAATAAGAACAACAGAGAGAAACGTGTTACATGTTTCTATTTCTTTCTAGTGCCTGCCAGTCCGTGGGGTTCACAGGAGATCATTAAAATCATGTATTGTTTGAACTAAAATATTACTAAATCATCACACGTTTGCTGCTGAATGGCTCCCTGGTTCTTAAATACTGAACTACACTAAATGATGGTAAAGTAAAAGGAAGCCTTTTAGAGGTTAGCCAGAGAAATTTAGAAGGAAGGTTGTCATTAGGCACTGGCAGGTCATTTGGTACATGGTGTCCTGCTGTCTTGCTGAGAATGTGGGCAGCAGCATATCTTATCTTTGGTTCCTGAGTGAGTACAGTTGTGTATACTCACCTGTCTTCCCCAAAGAATTTTCATATGCCCATGTGGTATGATGAGTGAGACCTTACACCCATGGCCAGAATTTCATGTTTTGTGATAGAGTATTCTTAGTTGTGAGTCAAACTGTCTCCCACCCAAGGAGAGACAGTGCATGTGACATGTTGAGATGCTGCGATATCAAAAAAGGAAAATAAAATAATATCAAAAGTAAAATCTGATAGAGTGAAATTTATACTGCTGCATGTACAGATGAAATGACTCAGAATTACCAGAAATATTTTGTAAGGAAAAATGAGAAGAAGGGATGGATGAAGTTACTGAGGTTAAAATCTGACATTTGTTGAAGCTGAGCAATGGGAATTTTGAGATTCGCTATTCTATTGTCTTTGTTTAAGTGTACACCTAAAGTTTTTATAATAAAAATGTTAAAAATGATAAAATGTTAACATGAAGGGGGGCCCCCAAACCCCTGGGATTTATTTATGGAAAATTGTGTATTCTAAGATGTTTAAATTTCAGTCACTTTCTTTTTTTAATTTTATTTTAATCATTGTTCAAGTACAGTTTTCTCCCTTTTACTCCCATTCCAGCCCACCCACCCAACCCTTCCCACAAATTTCAGTCACTTTCAAAGTACTTTCCATTTGATGCAATACACCTATTGAGACTTTTCCCCACTGCTCAAAACAGTTTCTGAATGCATCGATTTTGGTGCCTTCTAGTGCTTCTGCCATTCTTTGTTTCCACATTGGTGAAACGTTTCCCTTTGAGGACTTTTCTCATTTAGGAAAATAAAAAAAGTCACTTGGGGGGAGACTAGGTGAATAGGAAGAGTGGGGCATGGGGGCCATGCTATTTTGGTAAAAAACTGCTGAACACTCAGCATGAAATCGCCCTCATGAAATGGGAAAGGCATTGAAAAGAGTCTTCAAAAAAAAATCACTGAAGCCAAAGGCAGCCTCTCACAACAACACCAGGTGGTGCACTGATACAGATGGGTTCCTAGAACACTCACCTGGTAGGGGAACCCCATACTACAAGGGCCCCACCCTCCAGAAGATAATTCCATTTTGGCGGTCTCCCCTCATAGAATCATGATGGGTAATAGGACTGTGGCATTTGATGGACCAAAACAATTTCACAAAGGAAAGTTTTATATCATTTGAGAAAAAATTATAACATTGAGAAAAAAATTAATGAGACACAACTGTGCAATTCTTGAGGTTCTGACTTTTTTCCCCAGCAGAGGTATTATTAATTTAGGAGAAATTAAGCTGGGGAAATACTCTATTTTGGAATTTCTAGGAGCAGATTTAAATTTCACAAAGGAAGCACCATTAGTAAAAAGTTTAGTGGCTCATGTGGAGGAAAAGAAAATAGGATATAAATAGTGTGGAACAATCTACAGAAAAGAATAAGCATTTTCATTGTTCTTATTTTATCTCTAGCTATTTTAAAAACTTATAATAGACAAAAGGGCATTGCTCAAGGATGTACCAGTGAGCCCAGAAAAGCCACCCTCCTCATGAAGGTGGACGCTCAGGAAAGTGCAGGGAGCCCCCACAACTTGAGAGAGAGAGCCCAGCAGCCCCAGCTCTGGGGAGGACCCAGGCCCTTTGGCTGGGGTCACTTTTGATGACACCCCATAGCATTGCCCTGGAGTACTTCCAAAGACCGGTTTCCCTTCTCACATGTGAGTAGTTCCACTTTGTGATGGAGTTGGCTGTGGAGTTGGACCAGGGCATTTCTAAGTTTCTTTCAAATTCTGAGATTCTGTGATTATATAAGACAAAGAGAAATGAAAAAAGTCCTCAGCAGTAACAGTTGGGTGCAGAACAGGTGCGCCCGTGTGCGACTCCGCACGCTCCCCGTGAAGGAAGACGTGGCCATATTGCATGAGCTGTGGGCTGGCTGCCCACCAAGTAGCAGACTGCATGTAATCTGGCCCCTCCATTTCTTAAAGCTTTTAATACGAAGGGGCCTGGTCTCTCTCAAGAACTCCTCATTAAAGTGTAAAACGCTCTCCCGGACTGTCGACGCTAGGAAGGCGCTCTCGTCCACAGTCTTTCACTATCTCACAGAAACCTCTCCCCCAGGAGGGGTCACTGAGCCCAGAGCTGCAGCTGTGTTTTAATAAGGGCTGGATAATTTTATGACCAATAACATTTGTCCTTACACATGCTACAAGAAGGTTAATCAAATCTCAGCCTTCAGGGCATAATCTAGGTTCCCAGAGGAATTTTCTTGCAGCATTCTGTGTTTGGCTAGGGAAGCTTACTTCCCTCCTCACACATTAGTTGTTGACCATGGCTTCATAATTCTGGGTTGGTGCCGTGATTGTTTCTCTTACTGCCACTAGAAATTTTAGCGTTAACACTGTTCGGGGGCCCAAACCTGAGTGACACGGCTCTAGGAGGCTGACTTTTAGAGCTCTGTGTTTCCAGGCCAGCACTTTATTTTTCAACTTGTAACTTTAGTGAGACTGGAATAGTCAATCTATCTGTTTTGTTTGCATCGGGGAGCCAAAGTTTAACGCAACTTTCAGACCTGAGATACCAAATATTTTTCCAGCATTTCTCTGTTGCTTAGGAAACTCGTAAACTGGTCCAAACATCTCACTTGGGGAAAATATTGAAGTGACATTTAACTCAGAAACAAACTGCCTTTGGTCTGCTAAAGAAAACAGCATCACTGCCTGGAAGGGCACCTGATCAAAATAAAGAGGGCAGGAGAGAAAGGAGAGATGGCGGTTGAAAGCTTAAGTTTGGATGACTGCAGCACAAATCTTGAGATCATCCGTGTTCTTTCTTTGGTTTGGATTGTATGGCTAGATCAGCCTGTGGTATTTCAACTCTTGTGTGATTAAGGAGTGAAGTCTCCTTGTCATTGAGGTCAAGAGACCTCAAAAGTCTTCTGTTCAGGACTCAATGATATTTCATAAAGCAAAGGACAGAGACAATCAGAAATAGGACCTAGCTGTCTGAGGGTTCTGGGGTCTCTGCTAGGTCCCATTGAACTGCTGTCTGCCTCGACCTGCTGTAGGCTGTCTGCACAAGGCCTTCCTCGGGTTCAGTCTGGGTGAGGCCCGGTTGCCTCAGAGTCTCCACCATGGCAGGAGTTCTACCTATACTTGCCATCCCCACTTTCTTATGCCAGGTTCTCCAAATGCAGTACAAAGCATGTGCAAAGTCTGACTCAGATGGAGTGATTGCTGGAAGGAGTGTGTGTGTGTGTGTGTGTGTGTGAGAGAGAGTGCAAGAGTGAGTGAGAGACCTAAAACAGACTCAGTTTCAATATAGTCATCTGGGTAGGAGGTGACTTGGGCCTATTCTAGATTCCCAAGGCTCATGGGTCAAGAATGGGACCAGGCAGGTATGAGGTGGGGTAGGTGGAGCCCAAGGAGAGGAGGGAGAGCTCAGGGAGGAACTCCTTACTCCTTAGCATTCTTGGGCTTTGGCCATACACTGGACGTATCTGGAGAAAAGTGAAATGAGTCAATAATATTAACTCAAAAAACAAAAATGAGGTTCTGTTAAACTGTAGAATGTACACCTAATCTTCAGGCATTAGTGCAGAGCTAGAAACTGAAAAATCAAAGTGAACCTCATCTACATATACAGAATTATTGACCAGTCTCTGTACCTTCCAAAACTGTAACCTGGAACGTGTGAAATGGAAATAAAGGAAGCCGAGGTGGGAAGGCGTCCTGGCTCATCCCCCCGTGCTGTGCAGGGAAGGCGGTGGGAGTTCTCTGGTTGCTCCGAGCATGATCTTGTACTCCCCCACAGTGGGTTTCAGCTCAGTTTGTGTCAGCTTATTTGTACAAACAGATTTTTAAAAATCATCCCTTGCTAAGGGACCAGACATCTGACACTCTCAGCAATTAGAAATGACAGATGCCCTGAAGGGTGAAAGGCCGCGGCTGAATCCACTCCGACTCCACTGTGCACCAGACAGACAGCGTGGTCTAATCTGCACATTTAGTGGCCATTTCAGGTAATGAAGGAAAATGCCCAACCTGGTTCTGCTTGTTCGCACTGCTGTCTCCTCCTGCAAAACAAAACAAAGACCATTCGTGCTTGTGCCTTCCCCTTCCAAGGTATAATGCGGTGCTGGACAGACCCAGCAGGCAGTGGAGGTTTCTGATGAGATACTTGATGGTTCTGAAATCACGTTTGTTCGTCCTTCAAGGTGCTTTCTTCTGCAGTAGGCCCTTCCCCTCTCCAACATGGAGGAGAAAGACAACAAGCATCCGGACTTTTGAAAGGGAGGAGAGTGGAGTTAAATTGAAGACAGAAGATGCTACTGTCTATTTTAGCCTGGTTTTTTAGGAAAAGGGGGAAAAATTGGAACCAGAAAGCAGTGAGAACTAAGGAAGCTTTGGGGCTTGGCTTCTCTCCACCTCCTCTCTCATGATATCTCTGATTTCCTCGGGCTGTTTGCTCCATGTTTTTCTCTGTGTCAACCAGATTTCTTTGCTTTTCCATAGTTCCTGGTCCTCATCACTTTGTCATGTACGCCTCCATCATGGCCTTTCCAGCCCCTCTCAATACTGTGACCAAATTTCAGTTCAGCTATGGCCAATATCTGCTGCAGTCTGTCAGTATATCCTTGTTCTTGTCCCTGAGAGAGGAGTCTGAATTAATCAGTTTATCTTTTTGCAGCCAGCCACAACATGGGTTGCTGGACACCTGATCTAGTGGCTGCCCTTGGGTCATGTACATATTTTTGGTGCAGTCAGCTAAGGCTAGGTCATGTGGTACAAAACCCGGTACACACTCCCTCAGCAGGGCATGTGGTAGGCAGACGCCTTGATTGCCATCTCAGGTCCACTGCTGAACATTCATTGAGTATTCGCCTGGGTCAAGTACTGTTAGGTATCAAGGGTGGTCAGAAGTCTTTCATTCATTTCCTATTTATGGAGAAAAGAGGAAAGGAAACAAGAACCACAGCTAGAAGCAGGTTAGAAATAACAGGGAGCACGTGGGAAGATAGTAGAAGTGTAGGACTTAATAATCCAATAGCCAAAATCCAGAGCACACTTTCTTCCTCTATGGTCTTGTTCCGTGAGTGTGAAAGTGAAAGATAGATAAGCCCTTAAAAATGAATGAAACACCTATTGGAAGCCTACGTCCAGGGCTCAGCTAAAATCCCATCTCCTCCCGACTACTGCAGCCCGAGAAGATGCCTCCTTCCCACTGCCTTGCCCAGCAGGGCCCACATTTAAATAAGAGTCTGTCACTCCCCACCCCACCCCCCTTTAGTGTGTCCATGTCTGATCTTTTCAACTAGGCAGAAAACTCCTTGAAAGAAGGGACCGGATCTTAGGTGCCTCTTCCACATAATTCCCACAGTTGACATTCTGTGAGTGGAAGGAAAGGAATTCAGAAGACTGGAGTAAGTTCCCCTAGGAGGAGCCTTGGTTAATGATGGAATAATATACTATGCATTAAAATGCAATCCAATCCCAGCACTTGGTTAGCAAAATATGCAGGCATTTTGATGATGCAAAACACAGTAGTAGTAGTAGTAGTAGTAGTAGTAGTAGTAGTAGTAGTAGTAGTAGGAAAGCCCAGGAATATAGACTTCGAGGGGCTCATTTCTTGACTGAGGAAGGACATGGTGTAGAAAGTAGTTGCTCACGGAAGGGTGGGGTGCGCTGCTGCCCCGGGAGGCCTGGCACGCCAGGGAGCTCCTCTGGAAGAACTTGTCGAAAAGACTCTGCAAGCAGCCCAGAGACACATCTCGGCGCCACCGTCTCTGGCTCCCAACTGGGCATGTGGAAGCAGGGGCGGTATGTAAATTCCACTGGCTGGTTCCCTCATGACCTTGTTAAAAGGTCCATTTTAAGAACCTGGGGCTTTATCCAAATGTGTATTAGTTCTTTCCCTTCGGTTTATGTATGCAGTTCAGAAATCTCCATTTAAGAATTTGGGTATATCAATACTAATTATAATGCATTATTGTTAATAGATAGAGTTAAATGGCAAGACTCATTTCCAGTTACTGACTTTATTATAGTTTCTGTGGACTTCAACTCATTAAAAAGAAAAGGCAGCCACAAACACGGAACAAGAATAAAGCTGGACCAAACTCTGAACAGTGGAAAGTGCAGCAACTTTGGCTATAGAGTTCTTATAAAACACAATCCTGTAAATATGTATTTTATTGTTCCTAAAAACTTGACAAACTAAAACCATATTGAAAATGAACAACTGGCTGAAATGAGCCAAAGCACGCCTCGGGCGACTCAGAGCTTCCGCCAGTTTGGGGTTAACTCCCGTCACTCCTAGCAGTTGTGAGAGGGCGATTCTGAATAACATGGAAACGAAGTCATGAATTCCACACACAGAATAAATTAGGGAAGGAACCACACACACTCCGGCATTATTAAGCCTGCTGCTTCTTCCCCATCTCTGCTGCTGCACAGGCGAAGGGCTCAGGAGGGCAGAGCTGCGGCCTTGACTAAGAAGGAGCTGCCAGCTGGTGGCGGGGACGGTATTGGGCATCACCCTGGGTTCCCTCTGCTCCTTCCCTTTTGGACTCTGAGCGGTCATCGCCCTGCCATCATATAGTCCCATAGTATAATTTTCCTATACATTTGGTTGGATCACCTGGTGCCATCTCAGTCTCTTCATTGTGAAACAAGGAGGCGTTCCCATTCTCAGAAGGCTGGAAAAAAGTGATAAGAAACCTTAATGCATTGACCCCTATTACAAATTGTCTTCATTTATTAAAGAAATTTTTACATTCTTCCACTTTAGTTCCTACTCATAAACAAGGCTAGTGGAAAAGAAAGGAAGAGGTGTGATCAGAAGTGAGAGAGGAGCTTTCTATCCATCTCCTTAATTCAGGGCCGGTTGTTTTGAAAATCATTGCTTTGTTGAGGGTCAGGAAAAGGAAGGTGGGAAAGAAGGAAGGTCAGAACAATCCACCACTTTGCCCCTTTCATGTCCCAAATACACAGTGAGTTCTGAGTCCCTCACAGTATCAGATTTTGCTTTTGGAATCACTCAGGAAGCAAAAGCGGCTCCAGGGACTTGCTGAGGGTGCTCGCTGGCATCCCACTGCGGGATAGCAGGTTGAAGACCTCAGGACACAACGGCAGGCAAAACCAGCAATTTCATCCCTATCCCCTACCCAGGTAGATCTGAAAAATTTCACCAAAATCTTTTTCCAACACATTTTAAACATTCCAAAAAATAAAGCAGCAATGGATACTGGCAGAGGTTCCCGGAGAGCACTGTGTGTGCGGAAGGGAAGCCCATTTGCTGGGCCTGAAGGCGCAGGATGAAGGAAGGGAAATGAAAGAAATGCTGGCCGTGAGTCTCCACCTTGCCTCGCTGCCTTTGTTGCAATGAATGTGAAGCACATGTCTTAACTTTTAGTTACTTTGGCTTTTTTGGCTAGTGTTGCATCTTAGAAGTCACAGTCTAGCTTCTCCTGTCCGTATTTTTACTGCACAGAAGGTTTCCCAACTTGCAAGCATTTGCAGCACGGCTGGGGCTGGAGATAAAACAGAATGTGTATGTAGTACAGTATGCATTCAACTGACGCACGAGATTCTTTCCACCATATGTGCAGAGCAGTGTGCTTTTCACTCGAGGTGCCACTGCCAAAACTGCTAGGAGCACGTGCATAAGTGGGGGAACCTCCTACCCAACGCCAGGCCTCACCCCTCCTCAGAAGGAGACCCTTGCTTTAAGAGCCACCTGCATTTTTGTTGCCCTTTTTGCTCATCTGTCACGTTTTCCAAGTCCTTTATACCACCCTGACCTCACCCTTCTCCCTCAGCCCTGCCTGGGGTGCCAGCCAGTGCTAAGGTCAGCGTGGGGTCCAGGTTGCCCTTGCAGTAAAGGAGGAGAGGGGGTAATTAGCATTTACGCTAATGAGGATGACAAGATTGCGGTTAGAAACTCATCAGTTACATTAATGACACGAGGGAAACCAGCTGATGTTTTTTTCTTTCCCTTAAATGTTTATTGTCTTTCACCTCATGCAAAGCATAGTGTGCCAACCCTTTCTACAAGAAAGTAACATTGGTCTGGTCTCTCTGTACAGGTGAATCTTCCAGTGAAACACCTCTCATGATAAGAAAAAGAAAGTTAGTGATATAGAGGAATTGTATTTTCGTCACTCACCTCCTTGAATGTCTTGAATCTCCTCATATTCTTTAGTGTAAATAAAACCCCTCAGACTTTTTTTTTGTTAATTGTTTTTTACTTAGATGTTTGCTGCCTAAAATTTGGATCATCACCTCGTTTGGCTTTACTGAAAACTTAATATTTGCTTGAAAGCATGCAGCGTTTCTGACCAGAAGGTGCCAGTGGACACACAACTCTGACCCTTTTCTTGGGCTGTAGCAGGGATGTTCCATGGAGGTTAGAACCACTCTCCCGTTCTACCGAATGTGGGTAACAAGCAGCAGCCCCAACCCACAGATGGGAAACGAAGTCTCAGGGCAGTGACTTCCTTTCACTTGTCCTTCAACTTTTCAGCTGCCGGTCTGGGAGGTAGGGCTCCCCCACCCACAGGTCCGGCAACAGAGTGGGTCCAGCAGTCGGAGGGGTTGGTCTGTTTTCAGTGAAGGTCTATAACATGAATGCAATAATGGTAATGTTATGATCCATCTGTTGCCAGTAAGTCATTATCTCAGCTCTTTACATGGACTTCCTTTGTATTATTTGCAGGCATTCTCCCCCAGCATGTTAAGAAAGAACCTTTGGGCCAATAGAAGGTGTGATTTTTGTGTGCTTACATTTTTCGTGAATGCTAAAGGATTCGCTGCTCTTGACTGTATTCACAACCCAGAGCGGTGGGTGACTCTACGGGCTGCCTCTTAGCGCCCCACCTCTCCCACCCAGTAGGTCTGGGGAACTCCTTGCCTGTGAGGATACACTTAGAATGGCAGGGCTCTTGGCTTTCATCATTGTCCTTTGTCACTGGGAAGGGTTCTGGTGGCAGGTGATGTACACCACAGGGGAAAGAACAGGTGGGAGGTAGTTACTGCCTTATTCACATGGAAAGCTGAGTGGGAAGGGAGACAGCTGTGTTCATGGGTGCTTCAAGAGCGGTGAGAGTGGTGTGTTCTGGAAAGATCAAGGACAGGAGATGATAGGAACACTGAGATACCCAGGAAATCTGGCCGACTATCCATGCTGGCCCTGGTGCAGTCTTTACTCCTAAGGGCTGGCACCAGAGGAGAAAACTGTGTTTCAGCGAATTCACTGTAGAGCAGGAGTGGCGTGTGAGCCTTGGAGAGCACCCTGGGCCGGGCAGGAGCCCGTCAGAGCCTCCCCTTCAAGCCCATGCTTTGGACGCACATCGTCACTTTGCAGTGGTGGTGGCGGCAGTCACCACACTGGAGCTCGACTCTCATTCATTTGATAATTGGTTATTTTAACACAAACTGTGACGAAGGAACATGATTACACACCTGTCAGCCCTGTGATGGGAAAGAGAGCCGTCTGCGCGCAGAGGAGCGGCCGGGTTTTTAGCTGGGTCTCCGTGGAGTGTTCTCCATCAAAGATGTCATTTCTCATTTTCACCTCAAAACAAGACAGACATCATAGCTATGGCCTTGTCTGTATCATTTATAGGAATTGCTGCCGCAGATGCTAATCTAAGCTAATATGATTTATTTTGATTATATCTTCGTAGACATCAGGTCCTAGAGCACAGGTGGGCAGGATATGATATGAAGAAACAAACAAGCATAAACTGTGTGGGGTACCTGTGGAACCGTTTCCTGTGGCAGAGCAAGTGTGGGGAAAAGGAAGTAGAGATGAGGACGTTTCATACAAGGACAATTTAAGATGAAATAAACCTATAACATAAAAGAAAGCTGTCTGTTCATGCCCAGGTGACTAAAGGAGGGATTCTCATTTATGGAGAAGAGATTGTCAGGTAACAGAGTTCTAAGGTCTGTGAAGGAGACGCGATGTGTCAGAAACATGGGGATGAACACATTAAAAAAAAAACCCTCAAAGGCGACAGTTTTGAGCTGTGTTCTAAAATAGGGAACTAATAGATGCAACATTTAGTGTTTTTTTTTAAAAAAGCCCTAGCCTTTTGAATAAAAAACATAACATCTCCTCATTTGCACATTTGCTGAAAATGGTGAACCAAGTATTAGACTGTTCAGAAATTCTCCCTCTCCTTTATCTTGTCTACGCCTGTCTGGTTCTGCCATTCAGCTTGCAAGGAGTTCGGGTTACAATGTACATGGGCCCAGGCCTTGCTGAGCACTGAAATCAGCAACTGATACAGGCGTCCTCTGCGACTGCACAAGAAACAAAGCTAATACACGGTGAAGCTGGTAGCTGGGAATAAAGAATAAAGGGAGATGACATGAATGGTAAAGAAGCAAATCAACAATAAACCCTTGGCCAAGTTACTGTCTGTCCTCCATGTCCATGCTTTGCACATCAGAGAATTCAACTAAGAATAGAAAACTGGGGGGATAAAAGTTACCTAGTTGTTAATTTGTACTATATATTTAGGCCTACAATTGGTTACATCTGTACTGAATGTGTCCTGACTTTTTTCTTGTCATTGCTTAAACAATACAGTAAAACAACTATTTACATAACATTTACATTGTATTAGGTATTATAAGTAATCTAGAGATGATTTAAAGCAGGGCCCAACCCCCAGGCCACAGACTGGTACAGGTCCGTGGAAAAATTGTCTTCCATGAAACCGGTCCCTACTGCCAAAAAGGTTGGGGACCACTGATTTAAAGTATACGGGAGGATGCGCATACTTTGTATGTAAATACAATGCCATCTTATGCAGGGGACTGGAGCATCTGCAGGTTTTGTATCTGCAGGGTGTCCTAGAGCCAGTCCCCCATGGGTGCTGAGGGATGACCCTATGTGGCAGAAGTGTGGGGAGGGCCTCGGAATCTAACACGAGCAGGCAGTCTCCACAAATGCTGGGCTGTTTAGCATGGGGAGAGAAGCTCAGCGAGTATGCACAGTTTCTTGATAGAGATGTCACTCATGAAACATAGGAGAGATGAAGAGATAAAAAGAAAACAAAATACCTTAGTTGCAGAGAGTAAAATATGTAGTAGATGGCTGAAGAGAGATAGAAATGGTTGTTAAGTATTGATGTGGCTGTGTAGAGGGTTAGGATCCTGATTAGTGGGTATGTTTCTGCATTTCTGAAAGTCTGCAAACCTTCATCAGTGTCTTCTGATTGGCATTTGCCTTTCTTTGGGTGATGAGCAGGCTCTGTAGTTGCACACAACCCAATTTTAATCAAGACTTTAATGATAAGAAAAGATAGTGGGTCTCTATTGACTTCCTGCCAGCATTGTTTTTCTCCCCAAGAAAAGAAAGTAGGTTTGTGAAATGTAAATATTGAGTGCTTACTCTGTGTCAGGCATTGTATGGGACTTGATGGATTATCTCATTTAATCCTTTCAACGAATTTCTGAGCTGGATGTTATGCATTCTCTCCCCCCACCCATTTTACTGGGGCACCAGAAACCAAACTCAGCTCAGAATTGGGACAAAATGGCCCTCCTCACCCCTTCCTGTACTAATATTCTCAGCCGAATGGCACATGGGGTGCTCAGCCTTTAAGAATTAGCTCTCACTTGCTTTTTTAAAATTTTATTTTAATTGTTGTTGCAGTACAATTTTCTATCTTTTACTCCCATCCCAGCCCACCCACCCAGCCCTCCCTTCTCACTTGCTTTTTACTTTCTCATAATGATTTCTTTCAAGATTTTATTTATTTATTTTTAGAGAGATGGGAGGGGGGAGAAAAAGAGGGAAAGAAACATTGATGTGCTTGAGAGATACACATTGATTGGTTGCCTCTTGCACGCCCCCAACTGGTGACCTGGCCCACAACCCAAGCATGTGCCCTGACTGGGAATCCAATTGGCGACCCTCAGTTTCTCAGCCCATACTCAGTCCACTGAGCCACACCAGCCAGGGCAAATTCTTTGCTTACAGGAATATTTTCTATGTCCTGCCTTTTGTGGTTTACTTGTATTTATCTTTTAAAATTATAATTATTTAAAATTTAAATTTCAAGTAGGTATAAATGTATGATATTTGATGCTCCAAATTGTGTATGATTAGACCTTGGCAAGGGATCATTTGCTCTATTGTTATCACTGAAGTTAAAAAATTAAAATGTGTTGAATTTGTAGGCCAAATACCGTTCATTTTAGATGCCAGTTATTTGATTGCCTACAATTGCTGGGCACTCAGTAGATTGTAAATAAATGATGAATGAATAAATGAATGAATGAGACCTAAGGAAAACGTTATATAAATGCCCTTGTCATTGCAGATCATTGCACATATAGTGGCTTGGTGTACATATAGAATAGTGCAACCTACAGTTTATGGAATTGGGCAAAATATTTTTATAATTCAAAGGCAAAGTTCTGTCATTCCTTAAGGCAAAGAAATGAATGAAATTTTTTTAATCACACTAGGCTGCATGTAAACACTGGTTGTTTTTGTAAATAAGGGAAGGCTAATATTAGTAATACTTATTAAGTGATCATTCTTACTCCCTCTTTTACTATTTTCCACATCAAACCATAAGAGTTTTCTGCCCTATAATTAGGCAAGAACCACAAGAAGAGTTCTGTGAATTTAGAATCCTTTGTTCTTGAAAACATGTCTCAGTTTATCATGATACTGTAGAAGAGATTCAGGCTCTTGCTCTCACCTTGAAATCTCGTCATCTTTCATTTGTAGGATGTGCAAATGAAATGGAAATATCAGAGAGATTTCAAGATGAGCAGAAATATCACAGAGATTTCGAGATGAGCAGGCCCCCTAGTGAGGAGTCTGTCAGTTTCAGAGACGCTTCCCTCCCCAGCTCCATACAGAGTTTCCCCTGCGTCAGGGCGCCCCCAGCAAGCACAGGCCCCGTTGCCTTGTGTACTCCCCACCCTCCCTCTCCTCCCGTCCTTCCCTCCTCTCTGCCCCATACCTCAAGGGCACAATACTTGGAAAGTCCATTGAGCTCCATCGCTGGGCTTAAGGTTTGGATCTGATCAGCTTTTCCCTGTATTCTTGTTGCCTCTGTTGCCTTTGTCCCACTAGACTGACCTTTACCCTCAGGGAGGTGCTCACTGCCACTTGAGTTGTGTTGGGCATTAGTGCTTCACTATGAAGAGGGGAGAGCAGCGTCAAGGTCTCCCACTCTCCTGCGAGGACCCACGGGACCACAAGCCCTGACTTCTCTGCCTTCTAGTACTATCTACAGTTTCTGAAGCTCGTTGTCAGCCACGCCTCCTCTGCAGACCAAGCTGAGGGGGAGGAGCCATTGCGGTGTGGGGGCTGAGCCTGTGCCTGGTGTCTCGACACATGCGGTCAGAGCCCAGCTTTGCCATTTTAAGCTGTTTAGCTTTGGACAAGTTATTTAACTTCTCTGCACTTCAGATTCCTTGCTGGCAAGATGGAGGTGGTAGTGGCAATAAGGCCCATAAGGATTTGGGGAACTCTAATGAGCCGAAGTCTGCAAAATGCTTAGCTTGGTGTCTGGCATAGCACAAACTTTAATCTTAATGTTACCGTCAAGGGATTTCTATATTGAGTTTTCTTCCTTTATGGTGACAGCTCTGTGAAGCCGTCATTAGCTTGGAAGTGTCTGGAAGTAGCGATAGTCTCTCCACTTAGGTCCAGTCTGTGGTCTGAAAACCTTCTTCCAAGGTGGCTCCCAGTTCTCTCTCATCTAGAACCACACTGGGCAGCTGAGATGGCAGGGTGCCGAGGAACTGGAACAGTTTGGAAGTGCTGGTAACTAGGAAGGTCAGAGAGGAGAGAATGGAGCAAACAGGAGCAGCAGTGCTATCCTCACTGTGCAGGGAAGAACCACACCTTCTTGTTCCCAATTATACCGAAAGGGGAGATGATATGGAAACTCTGGCCGCTTTTTTTCTTTTGTCAATTCCAAAATACAGGAGTGGGAAAAAGGAGGTTTAGCAGTTGTGAGTATGCAGAACAGTTTATACTTGTATTATCACTTGTTGATTATTGTATTATTTATTACAAACCACTGTAAATCTACCTTTGCCTACCCCGGTATATCTCCTGCAAATGTAATAATAATAATGACAATAATGTGACAGAGGAGCAACTTTTAGATGAAGTCGTCATCTACAAAGGGACCTTAACCCACACTCAGCCATTGGCTTCGACAGACCCTTCCCCCAACACCCAGTTCTGCTCGAGTGACTATCCCGATTTGAACACACCACAGTCCCACCGTTTATTACCTCCATTCATCACCTGCAGAATGGCTGTGATTTAAAATTAAGACTCCAGAGAGGGTCGTTTGAGCAGAGGTTGTTATTTCTGATGCCCCTTTGCTGCTACCTTTGCATTCGGCTCCTCAGAGAGGCCGACTGGTCCTGGGTTTGGAAACAAGGCAATTTAGAGTTTGTTCCCTGAAGTCTCTGTTAACAGGTCGGGTGGCACCTGGATCCTAATCGAAGTGGTCAGGAAGACCATCCTGTCAGGGTCTCATTCCCACTTCACACTCTGAGAGACCCAGGAGCAGAGCGACTGAGCATGTCTCCCTGCCTTTCCCCTCTGCCTGCTTCTGTTAACAGCAGTGGGTCCCGCTGCCCACCACTACCCTCCAGGCAAAATTCCTGAGGCAGAACTTTGGTGATAAAGGAAAGGAGCCTTTGTTCAAAAGCAGCACAATCTTTTAATAGCAGATTTTCACAAGCATTAGTCACTTTAGCCTATCAACCAAGGCTAAACTCTTTAACTCTTTAGGTTTGGCTTTAATCACTTAAGCCTATCAATGAAGGCTAAACCCTTTAACACCTGAGTTTTATCATTCCCCGTTAGTTTTTAATGATCTTACCTCTATAGGGTTGGTTTACAAACTAAAACAGCATAAAGTACAAAGGCTACACAATTTTGAATGAACGGCAGGTTTCTGCCTCAGAGGGTGTCTCCTCTAGAACATCCACTTGCCACCCTCTGCTGGGCTAGCTCGATCCTAGGCTGCGCCCAGAGCTCCTCCCCATCCCAAATACCACCCATTGGGAAGTGCAGGCGTCCGCAGCACGATCATCCAGGCATCCTCAAGGAAGAAGAGAGACAGAGCCCTTCTTTTATTTCAGATTTCCTTGCCCATAATTTCATGGGCTCTGGAGGGATTCAGCTTCTCAGCCAATCCCATCCTAGACTGCTTACCATTGCCTCCTCCCATGACCCCTCCCTACTATTCCCCAGTGATCTGGTCAGATCTCTCTGCATAAATCACAGCGTCACTCCTCGCTGGTCAGGACACCTGTGTGGAGAGTGCACAGTAACAGTACTCCTAGTTCTGGTCTTTCTTCTACATGCTCAGGCCCATTTAGATCTTTACAAACATTGCATAATTCTCACTTCTGTTTCTTACAAAAGAAATCTGTCTTTAAGATCAATTGTATATGGGGCACCATTATAGGATGTTGATTACGAAACTGTCCCAGGCCAGAGTAATGACCCTCCTGTGGTGTCCAGAGTGGAGGACCAGAGTGGCCGGTCCAAGGCTATGTCTATGAGGGACAGCAAGCTCCAGTTAGGCGAAATGTACAGATCTGAAGGCCCACGGCAGGGCAAGAGTCAAGGGTGAGGGTCCAGAGCTGGGAGTGGTATGGAAGGGGGCTCAAGCCAGAACAGGTAAGGAGCCAGTTACAGGAGTGCAGGGTGATTACTGAGAGCACGGTGAGGCATCTGCAGGCCCGCTTTGCAGGTGGATGGGCACCCACGGGAAGGGGCAGAGGCTTAGCATGTGATCCAGCCAGAGAGGATGTAGGCAACCCTGTTGTATCCAGACCCCATGTACGGCACATCTGTAGTTGCTGGTGGGAGAAAGGAAAGTTAGGTTGGGTAGAGTGGTGAACCTTTATTACAGATAACAATTGTGACATCATGGCCTTTGACAAGATTGTAGCTAGTTCAAAATTTATAGTGCTTGACCTCAGAATTAGAAACTAATTCAAGGACACCACTCGTTTCAGTCTGTGACTCATACTCATCCATGCCCATCACCCCTGGGGCACGCCCTTTGAGTTACTCCTTCTGTGAGCAGGGCACCATGTGCACGGGTTTGCCCACATTCTCTCACCTGTTTTCAGGGGACCATCTCCCCTTTGCCAAGACCTGTGCCTGTGTGATGTGATCGGTCATGATGAATGGTGACTGGGATGCAGAGCAAGGTTCTGCTTCCTAACTTCCCAGGAGGACCGTGACCCAAGCCTCTTACGTCATCTTCTTACCCACTGAGTTAATGGACCATGGACCTGACCAGGGCTGTCTCAGTTATTCCTGGTAGTGGAGGGTGTTGTGGTGTTGAGCATAGGCTGGGGAACTGGCTTTGAGTCCCCACACCCCGACTCTTAAAGAATCACTGCTGCACAGTCCCAATCCTCAGCTAGGCAAGTCCATGGGCTCTGACGGGTTTGCCCAAGGGTCTCCACTGCTTTGATGGGCTGCCTCATTAACATGTCTGCATTTATATACCAGAGTGCCAGAACCAAATGAGATTAGACACACAGGCGTCCTTTATAGCCTGCACAGCATCATCTGTGGGATCAATAAAAATAATATGATACTATTGATAATACTTTTAGAAATTCACAGAGGAAATTGTGATAAAGGATCTAGAGAGTTGAGTGAGCTCTGTATGACAGGTCCTTCTGGAATTGATGAGCTTCGTTAGGTATATAATCAATGATCACAGGGTTATTTAATAAGAATCAGGCCAAAGAAGTTGGTTTGCTTTATGAGTTAATTTTATAAATTTTGAAGTACCATCTCCCTTAGGCTGTGCCAGAGGCCTACTGACCCATGCCTGCTCTGGCCTCTCTTTCCCTAGGCTCTTTGCAGGCCACCCCAACCAGCTTTGTTCATCACAATGCCCTCTTAACTTCCTTAAACCTTAGAATGCTGAAACCGAAGAATTATGAAAACCTTCCTTAATTAATAACATGCATTTTAAAATTAATGACATCAGTATCTTCAAGTTATTCCATATTTAATTTCATTTCACTTATTTTTCTTACCGCTAGCTGGGAGGTAGTAGATCACGCAGGTGTAGAGTAGGGACTCTGGAAGCAGACTGCTGGGTTTGAATCCTGGTTCTGCCGCTTGTTACCTGTGTGACTTTGTGTGAACTCCATAACCTCTCTTCTGTGCTCCAATTTCCTTATATAAAAATGGAGGCTAGCCTACCTCATAAGTTTTAGGGGGTTTTTTGGTGTATGTGTGGGTGGGCATGTCAAATGGGTTAATACATACAGAGCATTTTGAACGGTGCCTGGTGTATACCTACGAGCTGTAGGAATGTTAGCCATTACTATGAATTCCTGATCATATCCAGAGCAGTATTTTCTTCTGGTTCTACTGTGTTTCCTAGTCCCATCTGAAGCCAGGTTATTTCGGGGGAGACTTCCTGTGGATAGGAAATCTCCTCCACGGTGTCTGGACCCTTTCCTAGCCTCACCGATGGGGTCCTGGAGTCCCCTTGCATCTTTCACCTGTTTCATTTTATCTCTAATTTCTCAGGTCCATCAGGAGGTCTGTACATAAAGACACGAATCTAGTCCCTTCTGCCTCGTGATTTCACAGAACAGGAATAAAAGGACCACCTGAAATGCTTAGATTAGGCCAATTATTCGAGCGTTTTACAGGCGCCAACCAGTAGCAAAGTGGAATCATCTGTGTTTCCCTGCCTTTTGTTTCCCCTCACGGGTCCCTGGGTAATAGATGCAAATGAGTAGTAAAGAAACCCAAAGGCAAACGGTGGGCGGAGGCGGGAGGTGGGGGAGGGGGAGCAATGGGGAGCCTGGGTAATCCTCCGGGGATCAAGGGTCCTGGGATAATCAGAAGCTGCCCGGGATGTGATGGTGGTGTGTGTGGCTTGAGCAGAGAAGAGCAGAGAAAGAACTGGGCTGCATGCTCCAGCTGCCGGGCCTTACCTGCGGACCCTTTGAAAAACCGGTTCTTCCCAAACAAAGACCCTCAGGTTGACCTGACAAAGAGCCGTGCAAGATAAATCTGGATGGGTCACCTATCTAATAAAGGAAAAATAGATTAGAAAAAAATCAAAAGCCAAAACAAGAATTTTTCAGAACCACTCAGCAACTGCTCTGATTATTCTAGACACAGCTGGAGTCGAGCATTTCACTGGGACAAGCATGATGTATTTCAGTTCTCGAGGTAGCCGTATTTCAGGCCGATGTGGAATCTGTTGCTGTAACTGTCAGGCAGTCCATTAGGGCCCCTGAGTAAGGGCGGCCGTGAATCAGCCGCAGATCAGCCTGTAGCCTCCCCTGCTCGCAGCGCTCCGTGCGTCTGACCTGACATCATTTAAGGAGATGCTCATGGAAGCCATAAACATGATTCGATTCCCATTATCTTCACGTTGCATATTTGTTACTGTTATTCTTTGAAGATTCCAAATTGGATATTAAAAATTTATGATGTGTGTGTATGTGTGTGTACCTATATGTAAAGGTTTTCAGGGAGTGAAAAAAATAGCTGCAGCCACTCAGTCCATCTCATCCATCAGAGAGGTGTGAGCGGTCGGAGCAGCCTGAAGAGGCAGGCATGGAGAGCCCCTCCGCCTGCTAGTTGAGGAGGATGAAGGAAGAATGCCACTGGGACAACAGCTTCCCCTTGCCCACAGGCAACATGGACATTTAGATACACTTTGTTAAAAGAACAGAGTAAAACAGCACCACGGCAGGAGTCCCATAGTCAGTCTCCTGTGAGGAGCTAATAATGGAAGGGGGAGCAAGGGGTCCTGGTGCAAAGGTCAGTAGTGACGTGAATCAAGCCGATGCCTGGGTCCACAGATTCGTGTTTCTGGGTGCCTGGTGTATCTCCAGAATAGGGAGCCCAATGCCAGATGGGAGTCCTCTGTCCAGGAAAAAGACGACCCAGACTGACCAGGGCACTAACTAGGTGACATACGGGGAGCAAGGCATCAGGTTTGTTAATCTGGGAATGGACTTTCAGAGATGAGACCATAACCAGAGGTTAGACTAACCTTTGTTAGCCAATGTCAGTTTAGGTGGAAGGCAGAGAAGAGAGATATTTGGGACAAAAGGGTTATTGGCCAATTATTGAGTTGAGTACAAGATCGGCACTGAGGCTAAGACCCTTGTGTCTAATTGAGTGGGAAGGACAGGTGTTGGGCAGATGCTAAGTGAAGGTCCAGGTGTGAGGCAGGTGTGATCAGACAGCTCTGGCAGAGGCCTGCTAAGATTCCCATATGGAGAGAACTCTTGAGGTTCAGGGGCAGAGCACTTACCTTCGGGGACTGGAGTGCAAGGCAGAATGTCCAGTTGTTAGGGTTAAAGGATAGAAACCCATTCATTCATTCCCTCACCATTTAATGAAGCCCTTACACTTTGAAAGGAACTAGAGGAGGCTCTAGAGATTTGCACCTGCATAGAACACAGTTTCTGCACTCACAGACCTCACAGACTGGTGGGGAAGGCAGACCTAGAAGGTCATAACACAGTGCAATGGATGGAATGGATATAGACCAGGACAGAGGAGCACAGAGCCCAGGGTATGACCAGGAGGAAGAGGTCTTCAATGGCTTCCTGGAGGAGCTGCAGTCTGAACTAAGGCTTAGAGGGTGCATAAGACTCTTCCAGAAGTGGGGAAGGGAGGCGGGATCTGGTCTTACCCTGAGAAATTGAGGCGAAGGACAGGAACTCAGCTGAAGTGAACTGGGACCTTAGTCCTGAGGCTGCGAAGATGAGTGTAACTGGGCAGTAACTCAAGCGGACACAGGATCTACTCTGTAGGGCCTGTGATTGCAGCCCAGGGAACTTCACTGAGGGGGCAGAGAAAGTGGGCTGACCTCACGTCAAGTTCACCACACACCAAAAGGCTGCACGTGACAGCTGCCGTTTATTCCTCTCTGAGCTCCTTGAGAGAATGGGTGCAGGCATTTGCCAGAGGAAGGACAGACCAGAAATGGGACATGGTAAAATGAATTGCTAAGAGTTTTTGGAAACAGTGTCTCCTGCTTTTATCTTGAAATTTGAAAAAGAAATCCTATTACTTCTGGTTTGAAAATTATTTATAAAATATAATTTTTTCCTACAACTAGTCATCACTAAACGTATTCCCACAATGTTGAGATGCACTATTTTGGACGTTCCCGAGTCTGGTAGCGACGCTGTGTGTGAGCTGACATGGGCCGCATCTGCTGCAGCCTTGGAAAGCTGAGTCCGGAAGCTCTGCAGAGCTCTCCCCAGCTCTGGTTCCAGGCAGAGCCTCTTCTTGTTTCCAAAAGAAATCCTGGAATCACAGTGACACAGAGGGCTCAACTCCCATTCATTGCAGGGAAGCGTTAACTCTGAACGTAACTACCTTTGTACTTAAATGGTGGCAGTCATAACCCCTTTCATTGGGTCAGAAACAACTCTCTTTTCTGGGGTAGGTCAGTGGAGCCATCTTTAGAAGACTCCACATTTTCTAAAAGAGTCTTCCAGAGAGGAATATTGATCTTGCTGTATGTAAGAATAAAAAAAGAAAAGGGAATTAGTGATGATTTGCAGGGAAAGAGAGGTGAATACAAAGTCTGGTTAAGCCAGAGATTTTTGAAGTAGAGAGATAATTAGTTTATGTCTCCCACATAATCTAAAGTTTATGCCAGGCAAGCCGTGAGAATGGACACATGACTATCAGCAAGATGGGGAAAGCCCCTTGCAGTTTAGTTGAGAGATTTTAATTTTTATTTCTATTTTATGGCAGAAGTAAAGGTGCCTTAGAATAGTAGATCACAAATGCACCTTTGGTCCGACAAGCACATTTGTAGTCAAATGCAAAACAGTAGTTTCCCATTTGCTTTTTCCCATGGTTGGCATAAATGTCTAACATATTAGTCAGAATAAAGCTGTTGAGAATAAGACACATGGAGAGAGTTAGTTCACTACGATGTGTCTTGACATTCCTTCTGTCAGACCGGTCATTCCAGAACAAAGTCAGACATCAACACAGGTCTCCTGGCCCCAGTGGGTACCAAGAGCTGGCAGTGGGGTGGTCTGCCCGAGATGGGCAATTAGAGAAGCATTGTCTGTCGAGAGTTTAAGAACAATAATAAAACCAGCTGGACGTCGGTCTGCTTTATATTATTACCATGAGCAGTGATTCTGAACATCTTTAGGGTTCAAACACTCCTCCCTACAGGGGCCGTTAGCTCCTTCTGTCCTCCCCCCGCCCCTTGATATGCTGTTGTCTGCCACCCAAAATGGGGCAGATGTGAAATAAGGCACTTGCTTCAGTTTATCAGGTTATAAAATGTTCTAAAATGAATCGACACGTAGGGAGAGGGAGTGCCTGTGGATTTTGTCTAACGTTGTGGCCAAGTGGCTGTGGGACGATAGTGGAGCCCCTGCCTGCAGAGCACTTACCATGCATCAGGCAGTGGCCGGGCCCCAGACACCATCCTGCCCTCAGGAAGCTCCCAGTCTGGCGGAGGAGGCAGATGTCATACTAGCCAGTGGGAGGGTGCAGCTGTGTCTGCTCGAAGAGAGGGCAGAGTGGAGATATTTGACTTGGTTAGAGAGGTTTAGGAAGGCCTTTTAGGAAGTGTCTAGTAGTTCTTCTAAGATGAACTTTTAATACATCAGAAACTAAAAAAGAAATAAAGAGAATGTTTTGCCCACAAGTAGCCAGTCAAGTACTCTCTTGAATCTTTAGGGTGAGCCCCACCCCAGGGGCCAGAGCCTTGGTCCTCCTAAAGCTGCAGTTTGCTCCAGCGGGAGGTGGTTAGAGCCTATTCTGCCAGCTCTGCCAGGAGCCTCCTCTTGATACCGGTAGGCACGCTTCCCAGATCAGTGGTTCTCAGCACTACCTGAACATTACAATCACCTGAGAGCTTTTTAAAACAAAACAAAACAAAACAAAACAAAACAACAACAACCCCGCCCCCACCCCCCCATTCATGTCCAGGCCTCACCCTGGACCAATTAAATCAGGATCTTGGAAAGGTGAGGTAGAAGGGAGGTCAGGCACCAATGTGTTAGAACAAAATCACCCGAGATGATTCTAATATGCAGCCAGAATAAAGAACTGCTGCCTTAGATGAATGCAATTCTTTTAATTTAATCCGGTAAGAATAATTGACAATTTTACCTTAAAAAACTTCAGAATGCAAAGGGAATCGCTTTGGTGACAGGTGTGTGAGTGCGTGTGTGCACACCCACGGGAGGGGGATCGCCTCCCAGGCAGGTGGTGCAAACGCAGCAAATGGTTGGAGGGTAGATCAGAGGCAGACCGTGCCCAGGGCCATGGGAGTTTGCTGCAGAGGCCAACATATGCCTCAGTAAAGAGTCAAGTTTCTGACTTTCTGTCTCCACTTCCATTCACCCCAGTTCCCCTCTCCTTTCTCTTATACTGCTGCTTTATTTAGCCGCATAACTTACGAGACTTTATATGAAATCTGTAGCTTCTTTGAGGAGGCACATTCAAGTCTTAGACTTGTTTTGTCCTTTAAAAACATAAAAAGCACTGTGAGCACCTTACATGTAAATGGAATGAATGTATTTTTCCACTAATGTTGAAAATATCCCCAGGCATCTGGTGTGTATGGATGTGTGTAGATAGTACATGCATAATAAACATATTCCACCTTATGAATATTTATACACAAGATACATATATATTGAATATAGACATACATATGTAAATAGTAGCCCTTGTAAACTATATGCAAAGTGTGTTTCCAAGCATATGCATCATAGTGCATCAGGAATATAATAAACCTCCCACCAAGTTTAGCATATTTCGAGGTGGCATTTTCTACAGAGTTGTTTATGGTAGGGTCTAGTTACAATCCCTTTATGGGTTTTTTTCCCCATCACTTAAATGTTTGTTAAACCAACTAAAAATAAGGCACTGGGAATGGCAGAGGAAGAGAGATAAAATAGATACTGTCCCAGCCTTCAAAAGACCCATACCTCACAGAGTGGCTTAAAATTGTTATGAAGAGTCTACCATCATCCCTTCCCATTGGCATCTCACTGCTTTCTCACAGCTGCCTTTTATTTATACACTCCACTTTAAAACGGGTCCATTCAAGACTAGATGAACTGAAACCCTAATGGGGCTGCAGACTAGGACAGATGCAGTGAGAAGAAACATCACTGGTTTCAATGCCTAGACAACCATTGGACACAAACAACGCTTACACTCTTTTCTGTCACATATAGTCCCATTTTACAACCGTGTTTTTATTTTATGCTGATTTGGTGGTGGTGGAGGGTACAGACAAAAAGGCACTAAATCCCAGAGATACTGATAAATCTCAAATATGAAACCAAAACAAAGCAATCTCTTCCCTCCTTCCACCAACTTCTTGAAACCCAAATATGACTGCCTGTGACATTCCACTTCCAAATTGAATCCAGTTCCCTCCCTGCAGTAAGTAGCAGAAGCCTTTATTAAAAACAAGCTGTACATTCTCGAATGTGCCGAACACGATCCCTCTCTAACATGACAATCCCCAGTCCAGCCGAGGAGCTCTGAGTGATGCTTGTCAGCGGGCAGATCTCACTCCATTAGAGGAGAAACAATACATCCGTGCTGTCATCGCTGTGCCACAGACGTGCGTGCTCATTGTGTCCTCCGCCTCGATCCATACATCACAACAGGTAGTTCTCAGCTGTTCCCTGGGTGCCAGACATACATTTTATCTAAAGAGACAGCAGACAGAACTACCTGCTGCTTCCTGTGCGGCTCTCCCTGTGTTTCTCTCCTTTTTCCTACTTCACTCGGGCTTTTTAAAATCAGCTGGCAGGGAGCCAGGAGCTCATCATTTTAATGCAGTGCAAAATGGAATATGCATAATTATATGCAAGCCATATGCGAGGGAGACAGCTCAGCTGTGAATTTCAGGAGGCCAGGAAGGAGAGAGCAGTTAGGGCTGAGATGAGATGAGAGCAGAGCAGAGTGCAAGTGTCGCCCCAATGAATGATTTAATGAGTGTGCTGCAGACACGCCTCCTTTCACCTACCTCTCCCTTCTCTCCAACTCCACACCAGACACCCGTGGAGATGAGAAAGAGAAGACTGTATGCAAGCGGTATTGCTGTTGGGTTCTGTTAATGTCTCCATTTAAACTTCAGTTTTCTTAATTAACAGTGTAGATCAAAATAACCAGTAACTTTTAATGCAGCTTCTTAATTAAATCTATTTTTTTTCCTACTGCATTTCATTGAAGAATCATTGTTCTTACAAGATCATTGCTCCTTTCACATTTTTATTTAAAAATGGAGGGGAATCAGCTTATCTCTAATAGTATTACAATGCAAAATATAACTATGCAAATTGCTTTTCTTATGGCCTTGCTATTAGAATTTTTAAACAGTGCATTATCTAGAAATTGCTTAAGCATGCCAAAAAGTTTAAACACGTATGTATGTCATAGAATCCTAAATGTACAACCAAAGTGGCTGGAAGACTAAAGTGGTGGTAATTTCCAACAAAGTTATTTTATTTTGGTTTGCTGAATATTTAAAATGTTAAATATTACACCACAATGAATTTGCATGTTCAAACTAAACTATGTAAAGAAAAATAAATCCCAAATTTTGATATCTAAAAGGCGTACTGCGTATTTAAACAAACTTCTTAATAATGTTGTTATTTCTGGATTCCCGTTTGTTTAATGATCTGAGCTGTTATGCTTTTAGCTTTTTTTTTTCTTCCATTATTTGTAAGTCCCTAAATAGGCCATTATATTTCCCTTCAGGCTAGAGATGAAGATGGACATGCTGAAAATTTTCCCCAGCAGCACTATGCTAAGGAAACTCCAAGGCTTGCCTTCAAGAATAACTGCGAACTACTTGTAAGAATAATATACTTACAACAAGTCTAGAATGTTACTTTAGCACAGTGAAAAGAGTTTTTGAAAGGGTTTGTTCATTATTACATAATTTATGAAGTATTATAGTTTATCTGTATAGAGTTCTAAATGCTAATACTGATATCACTGAATATTAATTATAAGATCTCAAATTGTTTGCAAATCTTTTATATCTGATTATAGAGCTTGGATGGCCTGTCTTTATTAGCTTGTTTTGTATAGTAGTTTATAAGCAGCCATTTGGAAAATGGCTAATAAAGTTAAAAACACAGAGAAATACAGTTGATACGTGTAGCTTGGAAAAAAGCAATCCCACCCCACCCCTCCTTCTACTTCCTAATTGTACACTGTTTTAGGACACAACATGGTAATATTTTGTTCTGCTAGGAACGATAGCAGAGCTGACACGCAGTACTCCCTTTAGAATTCAAGTATTCCTACGCTGTCTTGCCAAACTCAATCAGGCACTTTAGTCTCTCCTAAGTAGAAGAAGTCAAAGCAGCGACAGGATGCGGGGATGTTTACAAGTCGTGAGAGAGAGGATATCAGCTGTGACAGGGACTGTGTTCCAACGCAGGGTTAATTTGCTGTTCATTTTCGCATTTACAGCGAGACAAGATGAAAAGCAAGCAGGAATGCCTATTATATTTCTATTAAATGAATCTGTTGGGACCTAATGTTCTTGATTAGCTTTTGAAAATGAGTGCTCCGCAATGCATTTTCTGTTTACCTAAAGTAAACAGAGAATGAATTGTCATGTATTTAGAGATTCAAACACTGCTTTGGAAAATGAAGCTTTATGAGGGATCTGGCTATGTTGTCCCTAAATGTTCTTTTCTTTTCAGTTGCATTAAAGCAAAAACATTTGCTCCAACTAAATGAAAGCACTGAAAGAGAATGAGGATGCTCGGTGGTTATGTTTTGAGGTAGTCTCATTTCTGTTTGGTTTTTGGCGGCACACCGAGCAGCTCGGCCAGGTCTCAGCATTCGGAAATCCCACATGGACCGGTGTTTGGACTTAGCTCTGATACGAAGTATTCATTAAAAACAAAGTGTCCAAAGAGCAGGAGAAGGGGAAAAATACAGTTTCTACTCACTCTAGCCGCATAGCTAGATGTGGACAGCGAGAACCTGCTCTCGCAGCTCGACCTTCTGTGCAGTCGCAACAGCGCCACTCTTTCCGGGTGAGGAGTCCCGGGACCAACCAATCCGCTGGCATATTTCCGGCTTGGAAATGCAGTTTTTTTTTTCCCCTGAAAATTTAACTCACCTGACATTTTATCTTAGGTTTCTTAAGCTTTCAGGTCTGCTGGCACTGCCTATTTGGAAGGAACCCTTTTCATTTGGTTCTGTTTTAACGTTTCACCCCATAACTCTGGTTATCCCGCAGAAGATCGTAGGGGCCATTTAGGCTTTGTTTCCGTATCAAAATGCTTTGGGGAGTCGCTTACTACTTTTTGGAGAAATCATTAAACATAATGTGCCATACTTGATTTTTTTTTCTATTTACTAGAAAGATGAATGTGCTTGAGTCTTGGCTGTGGTCAGTTTCTACTGGAGGAAGTAAAACGTATATGTGAACGTCTTCTCCAGCTATCTTTAGAGAAAATATATATTTAGTCTTTGCTGTGTTTAAACACCAAATTGTGTTGGCAGTAGTTTTGAGAGATTGGTACAAATTTAGTTCTTCTAAGTCACTGTTAGAAATGTTTTATTTTTGGTCAGCAAACGATAAAAGAAAAAGGAGAATAAAGAGAAAAAAAACATGTGAGCTTATTTCTTCAAGGAGAAACTTAATTTTTTTCAGCTGCAAGAACAGCAGTGGTGCTTGGCTGGTCACGAAGGCCTGAGAAGTTCTGCTTGTCTGTGAAAGAGACCTGTTCATTATTAAGAGAGAAATGGGAAGTCCTTGGAGTTTTCTTAGTGCAGCTTGGAGCAAATTTTTAAAGAATCCATGAGAAAAGATTGCATGCTTTCTCCAGAGTGGTTTCTTAGCTTAGGGGCGTGTTTCTGCCATCTTACGTGGTTCATTGCCACAGAAGCCATGAGGGAGCCCTGGGGGCGGGGTGAGGGCACCAGTGGCTCTTGGAAGAAATCACAGAGGGCACAGGTCATTTTCCAGGCTCCCAGGCGATGAGGAGCTCATGGCTGGAAGGCTAATGCCCTGGGCCACAGGTGCTGACAGAAAGTGCCCTGGCCAGGTAGCCTCCGACTGTATTATTGACTGTTGATTGTCTCTGTCCTCCCCGCAGACCCCTAGCCTCTGCTTCTTGGAAGAGGGAGGAGTATTAAGGAACTTAAAAAAAAACAAAGTAAAATCGATGCCTGGAATACACAAGTATTTGTCATCAGGAGGCACTGAACAAAGAAAGCATTGGCTGATAGAAAAATCTGCTATGCAACTGTAGATTTCCTGTAGGGTATTGATTTTTCCATTTAAATCCCAAACTGTGATGTGTGCCTTCACACTTAATGCACAACACAGATGACTCTGTAGTTCGGTGGCCAAGATTCCATGGTTGGTGATTGTGCAGCAGCTCCCTTATGCTCTTTATTAATTTCGAAAATGCAAGGCTGTCAAGATGAATGACATTAGATAAAGCTTGATTACTATGTATGTTGTATGATATGTCACAATTTAGTGTGGCCCCATCTACCTCTTCATAGATAGGTGTTTACACACACATGTGTGCACACACATACACCAGGGTATTTTGCTGACATATCTAAATTTATGACCAAGGCAAATAACTTTCAATAAAAGAAACTGTAGGAAATTCACCTCACATTAACACCACGACAACATGACGTATGGGAGCCCAGAGAGGGAATATTTAGAGCCAGCCATGGTGACTAGACTTTGCCCCAAATTTCAACTCCATTGCCGGTCCCTTTACCATTATTGCCTCATTATTTTGGGCCTACTGGGCCTCCTCATTTCCTCTATTAAAATGCTCATATCGATGGTGGAAGTTGGATTAAGAGGCAGACAGGATGACTTTAATCATATTATGAGCTCACACCTTCTCATCAGCCAGTACTTCCTCAGTCTTCAAAGCCAGCTGGGAGTAAGACATCGCAGAAGTAGAGCATAAGCGGGGTCCTTGAAGGGAGAAGACCTGTAACTAGAAGAGGAATGTTGAAAGGGTTTTGGGGAAGGCACTGAAGGCAACTGAGCCTATTATTCCCCATATGTTCTCAGGGCCAGTCCAGAGAACATGGCTGCATTCAGGAAGAAGGTCAAAATATAGTTAAAGAAGAGCAGCAATGATGCAGTGTAATTTGGTTGGAAAGAAAGCAGGGTAGGAAGTCTGAAAGGAGAAATAAGGGAAAGGAAACTCGGGGGCAGGAGAGGAAACCAGCCTGTCTCCCTCAGTTCCAGATTCCCAAGTCATTATCTAGATCAAGTCCCACTGCCTTTGGCTTTTCCTAAGGCTGTTAGGGATCGGGGCTGTTAGGGATTGGGGTCTTGCAGAGGGAGGGGGAGGGAGCCCACAGCTGGGAGACAACATAAAAATAACATTGGAGAAGAATTCTTTCTGGCCATTTAGAGTGCCAGGGTAGGGAGAAGATGAAAACTGTTTTAATTTTGTGGCCTTCGGAACAGAGATGGTGGGGAGGAGACACGCTTCAGCAGCTCTGTGGGCGGATGTGCCCATTCCATTTCCTTGGGCAGTCAGATACATAGATTAAAAGAACCAGGCATAGTCCTTCATCAGGACTGCTCTGTAGCAATACCGTGTTCAGTCAGCAAGGTGTTATTGAGCATCTTTTATGTATAAGGCACTAGACCAGACTGCTTGTGGGGGACACAAAATACGAAAAGACAGAGCCTCTTCCTAAAGGAATTTACAGTTCAGTGGGAAGACAGTATTATAGTGTCAGGAATGTGGACTTTCAGGACTTTCTGAAAGTTAGAATTTTGCCCAGCTAGACTTTAATTTATTCCACCTCACTCTGGTCATACGACTTAAGGATCATGGGCACAGAGGCTTAAAATTTATGGTGACATAACTGCCATCATATCACATCGGATCTGTGTTTCACCCCGTGGACCTCTCTGAGCTTCAGATCCTCATCTGTTAAATGTACTAAAAAATGGTAATAACCTCAGAGGATATTGTAAGGATTGAATGTGATGACATATTTAAAGTGCCTAATACATAGTAACATTCAGTACCCATTAGCTGCTATTATTATGATCCTTCTTGTTCTCATGATTGTTATCATCACTCAGTGAGCTGTGCCCCAAGAGAGCACCAGCAAAGTTCTGGAGTACAAAGGAGGAAGAGATTACTTCCATATGCGGTAATTAGAGGCTTAACAAAAGGGGATACCTTTGATCTAGGCCTTACATGGGTTGGATTTTGATAGTCGGAGTGGGGGTGGAAGAGAAGGGGACATCCAGGCAGAAGAAATAGCAGGGGCCAAGGCAAGGAGGCAGGAAAGTCCAGGTCAGGTGACCCACACCTCAGCTGGCATCCAAGTTGGCTGGAGGGTCGAGTACCTGAAGGACGAGGGGTGAGCTGGCAGGCCGGCCCATTTGCAGAGGTGTCAGTAACTGACACCACCCTGTCAAGCCTGGGTGTAAATAGTTGTACTTCATGGAAATTCCTAGTACTTTTGTGGATTAAAAAAAATTACTACAGAAAATGTTTAACGTACACAAAAGCAGAAGGAGTCATATAGTGAACCCCATGTACTGTCAATCAGCTTAAACACTGATTGGTTCTTTATCTTGCTTCATCTCTCCCTTTACTCTCCACCCACCCACCCCACCCCCTTTTATTCTGCTGGAATATTGTGGAGCAGATATATTAGTTTGTTCTTTTGTAAAAAAAAAAAACTGTAGCACCCTACTTCTCTAGCTAGAAAGAATCCATGGATGCTGGTTAAATTGGAATTGGAGCGCTGGGACAATGTATACATAAAACAAAGGTCTCCTGGTTAGACATTGTGCTTTTCCCTCCCTGCTCAGCACAGCCTTGTAAGGCTTGGACAGTCAAACCCAGTTAAAAAAGCCTACCACAGTGCCAGTGATGACTTGAGTGTTCTTCACTCTCAGTCCCTGGTTCTGTATATATGTATTTAAAAATAAGATCAGGTCTCTTCACACACCAGCCCAGCTCATCAGCACATGTTGGCTTATCACAGCGATGAGGCAAAATCCGGGATCGCTGTCACATGTTAGCTATTTCTAGGACTTTCTTGCTAGATCATGGAGTCATAGTAAGAACCCCCAAAAGGTGATAGAAACTGCCACATTTCACTTGAAACTTGATAAGCTCTTCAAAGTATGTATAATTAACCAACAATCCTCCCCTTACAGAAAGCCAGATTCGTGCCCCAGCTCAATTCGAAATTGTACAGTTTCTTTGATGTTGCTGCTGAGCAGTACGGGCTCCGAGAATTAAAATTCTCGGTGACACACTTGGGCTCCCGTCACGTCAAGTAAAATATCATATGACATATGCATGTACAGTGCTCTGTGTACCGGTTTCCTGGCAGAATAATTGTAAAAGCCCCCCCCCCCCAAGAAAACCCCAGGGACTGGTTGCCATCTAAAGAGAGTTGGCCTAACCTACCATTTTTTCCACCCACCTTCCAGACCCCTTTCGTCTGTGACTTTTCCTGAGTACCTGCAGTTTTTTTAATTGTATTTTAGTAAAATAAAACTTTTTAGAAAATCATAGACCAATAGGAGACTGAGCAAGGCATGCCCACTAAAGGTGGCTCAGTTACACTCCCCAGCCAGGCCATCTGGGCTTTGACACAGGCAGGAGGAGTGGGTTCTGCTTAGCCATCCCATGTCACCTGCTCATTCCACTGCTTCCATCTCTGCCCTGCTTCACCTTGCTCCCCAGCTGGGGCTGCTGCTTCTCTTTCTTTTCAGCCTCTTGGCTCCCACTGTGGCTGTGGTCTTATGGCTCAGAGCCTTCTTGTCCCATACGAAGGCCCTCTGTACCACTGTAGACCACCTCCCTTCACCTCCCACCCACGCGAACCCTATTTTAACTCATTATTTTTGGTGTATGTGCAGGAGAAGCTATCTGGAAGGTATCTAGAAGCTATCTAGCAGGAAGGCTAGAATTCCCCAGCCTCTGTTCTGATAAAAAGGCTTTACTTAATTGGATCTCCTTGGTCCCTGGCGAGCTCCCTTTTCCAAGGCATGGAGATCTTTGCCTTTCTAGTTTCAGGGCCATTGCACAGAAAGGTCAGAGGCATAATGCTTTGGTTTTCATGCTGGCTTCTCGCACAATACACTAGAGCGGTTCACAGAGACAGAGAGAGGTATGGAGGACCATGTGTTTTCCAAGGGAGACTCTGTGGTGTGGTGGGAAGAGTGGGTGCCTGATCCCAGCTCTGCAGACATGCCAGCTTTGCAACCTAGGAAAGTTTCTGAACTGCCCTGAGCTCAGTGCCTTCAGCAATAAAATGAGGACAAATACAGTACCTACCTGCTAGGGTCGTTCTGAGGAATAAACAAGATCATGTATGTGAAGCACTTAGAATGCCTGCCATGCCATGAATGTTTAAATACGCAGTAGTCTTATTACTAATAAAGTAGAGTTAGAGGTGGCATTAGTGCATACAAAATCTTAAGGCAGGTGTTGGGAGTACTTGCCTTTACTTTGTAACTAGAGTCTCTTCCTAACTGGTTTGTATAGAAGCCCATATGTAATATTTTAATTTAGAACAAAGAATTTCAGAGAAACCCTTGAACATCCACCCAGTTGCCTATTTATGCTGAGGGCACTAGAGATGCTGTTGGCAGCATAGCAGATGTTGCTGATTTGTGAGGTACTGAAATGTTGGAATACTTTTCCAAGAAGAATACAGAAATTTCAAAAAAAAATCAGTATGGTATTGTAGTGAAGAGCTTGTATTCTGAGCCTGGTTGTTGGTTCAAATTCCGGAATCTCCACCATTCCAGCCACTGGCTGTGTGACACTGGGCAAGTCACCGAATCTCTCTGTGTCTATGTCCTTATCTATAAAACACCAATCTTACCTATCTGGTAGGATTGGTGTGAGGGCTAAATGAATGAATATCCATAGATACTTAGAATGGTATTTGGCAAACAGTTGACACTCAATTGATGTTGTTGTGATTATGATTATAATTATTTCTTCTAACTAAGGTTGCTTACTTTCAAGCACATCATAGAATACCACCTGGCCAAATTTTCTAGCAATAGATTATTTGAAAGTCTTTTTTTAAATTTTATTTTTAATTTATTTTTATTGATTTTTCTTTTCCATTGCCATTTAGTCCCCTTCACCCCCTCCCCCCAGCAATTGCCACACTGTTGCCCAGGTCCATGAGTCCTTTTTCCTTTGCTTGATCCTTCCATCCCCTAACTTCCATGCACCCCCAGCTGTCATCCTGCTGTCCATCTATATAACTCTTCAGGAAAACTCTCTTTATCTTGCCCTACCATTTAATAGTAAAACTGCTAATCTTAGGAATATGTAACTAAGAAAAACAGATGCAAAGCAAATGATAAAGTGTAATACATGTGGAAATATCTACAGCATCAAAGGGACGTGCCTCTGATAAGCCCGTGAAGGGAAGGAGACAGGAGACCATCCTATGGGTGCCCCCAACATGCCAGCACTGTGCTAAGTCTTCACAGACCCTTTTTCAGATTCTTTATTCTCCATCACTTGCTAAGTAGATAGATAGTGTTATTTCCATTTTACAGATGGGGAAACTGAAATCAGAGATGTTACATTCTTTGCCCTGGGAAAGGGGAAGGGGAAGGGACCTAGTGAGCAGCAGAGAGCTAAGGCTTGATGCCCATCTCTGACCTGTGCTCAGGCCAAGACACCCTGCCGTTTGCTCAGGGAGGGCGCCAGGGCCAATGCAGCCCCCCATCTCAGGGCCCTGGGGGCATCCAGTCTATGTGTTAGGGATGAGGGAAGTCCGAAGTTAATTCAGAATCATTCTTTTAGCTTCTTCATAGTAATAATTCATTGGTAGAATTCTGAAACCAGCAAGAACATCTCTGAATATTAGAAAGGGGAATTTATTCAGAAAGCCATGTCAGTGTTTGAGAATTCTCAACGCATAATACATTGTAGGGAAAGGAACCAAAATATATGTATTTTAATTTGGTAAACAATAGAAAATATACTTTTCAATGTGATAGGAGCTTTTGAGTATATTATTTTTTGCCTGACAGCAATAGATTATGTGTGATAGATACTAATTCTTCTTTTGGCTTGATTCTTTTTATGATCAGAAAGGCCGTTTGAAGAAGGCCTGGACTCTTTCAGTCTGGTACAGTGGTGTGCGTCAGAAGTGAACTGATTTATGATCGTTGCACATTCTGGCCGTCAGTCAGCACACTGGGGCCAGGCGTCAGGCACGTTTTCTCTCACTGTTTTAATTGCTAGAACTGAACAATTGCCTAAAATACCAAAGAGAATTCACCTCTGATGGCTTCATGGAAATGCTAGGTCATATATCAAACAAAAACCAGAAAATCAGATAGGATATCAATTATCAATATAAAATTGTGCAAGTAACCAGCCAGAACTAATATTAATCACATTCAGTCATGTGCTTGGTTTATGGCTAGAAGAACAAGCTGACGGAAGTCTCTTGGGAGAAAAAAGTAAAGGGTATAAAAAATATTTGGAGTTGAGATGAATGACATATGTGAGTAATAAAGGAGGCAAGAAATTGGAGCTGGGGAAGTGGGGGTGATGGAGGACTAGCGAGAGGGAATTTAACAAGGAAGAAGGAAGATAGAAGCCTATGATTAAGCTGTAAATGAGCAGATTCAGGCAGACAGGAGTCTTTAAAATAGTGTGTGTTTTCATTGCATTCAGCTTGAAGTGTCTTTAATAATTGTGTTTTTTGTACACTTCCTACTCCTCTGGTCTGAGGTGTCAAGCTTTCCTGCAGGACCTTTTTCCTAGCTGTTCTCCCTACTGGGTGGCCACATACAGCCAGGCACTGGGGCATCTCTTAATCCTGGATGAGGCCCCTCTGGCTGAGAGCTGTGCCGGGCAGGAGCTTTGCTTTGCTCCTTACTACGCCCCTGACACCCATGCGTGCCCACACCGTATTTCAGGGATTCTAAGACACGCTCTTCCCCTCGAACATTTCAACATCTTAAGAATGGGATTGCATATTACCACTGATTGCATATTACAGATGTTAAAAACATTTTTAATTGCCTGTGTTGTCCCCTAGAGGTATAAAATAATGGCATCTTAGCAATCAATGGTGATACAGATTTAATGAACTATGGATGTGGGTGCTCAATTACAATTTGTTGAATGAATGTATGTGATCGTGTATCCCCCTATTCTGGTTCAGGTGAAAATGAAATGCTTATAGTTAGTTCTGGCTTGTGCATTGGCCACTGGCAGGGTGGAGTGGAGAGCTGGCCTCTGGGTGTCTTGGCTGAGGAATTTACTGTCGTGTGTACACTCACCCATCAATGGCACCGAGAGGTGGCTTTGCTCATTCTTTCAAAGTAAAATGTTGAACCAGTTAAGATATACCCCCAATATGCCAGTTTAAAAATAATACACAGTATTTTTGTCTTTATTATCAGGAAAATTGCTTAATTTTCTACTTTGGATTGCCTTTGTATAAATATTTCTCTTGAAAATTCACAGATACATTGGTAGAGAAATGATTCCTTTCTCTCAGTAGAACAAACTGTAGATTTAATTAGGATAAAGTATGTGCTTTAATGAGTTAGGATGCATTACCATCATCTCAGGTTCCTACACTATGGAAGAGACAAGTACACATGGGTGCACTTCCTACCCTTAACTTTGATAACCCCTGTACAGAATGCCAGCTTGTGTGGGGAAAGTCACACCCTAAGCTTAATTATGTGAAACGCTCTGCTGTTTTTCAGTGTTCAGGTCTCAGTGTAGTTGGGTTTCCTTTGAATGGAAAATTCGAATCTGATTCTGATTTTGCAGCAGGATCTGTTAGACGCTTCTTTGTGTGAACAGGAAGGGAAAAACCACATGAATATATTTAAGTGTCAAAGCCTGAGATGGCGAGGGAGGCAGTGTTTAAATACCAAGCATGTGCTAGGATAAGGCCTTTGCCTAAAAAGTATCCAGATATGAAGCTATATAAAATACTTTGGGGGCCTCCATTATGTGCCATTTTAATGAATGGTGCTTTAACTTCTAAATTGTCTCATAAATGGGTAAGGACACTCCCAGGGAACTGAACACCATTGTGGGCTTAGATAAATATTTATATGTTTGGCAGGTAGCTTGAATTTTGAAAGTATGCACTAGCATTGCATATATATACACATAAAATTTATGTCTTATTTAGAAATGTGGCTAGCTATGGAAAGGAAAATGAAAAATAGAGCATTACAAAAATACTTATTAGCCTATGGCAGCTACATCTCTGTCATTGATGCAGTATTTTTTAATAATAATTTGATGTTTACATATGAATACATAAAAGTAACATGGAAAAATACAGTTGTGATGAAATTTTTATTTTCATTTTTCCTTAGCATTGTGACTTGTAAGCAATGTTCTGACTTTCATCAGATCAGCTGAGTTGAAAATTGAGTTGCATGAATGGAGACAGCCGGTTTCGTTCATTCAAATCAAGAAAGGCCTTTTCTCAAGGGATATTTTCTCCCTGGTTTATTTAGTTTGAACAGTATTTTACATTTCTAATCTATTCTTTTGTATATACTACATAAAGACAATGTCTCTAAAGATTTAAAGCATTTTTTTTAAAATCTGGGTATTTACTGTCATGGACACATCTCCAAAAGTAGAATTAGTATGAGCCTGGGTACCTGCCCTGTGCTGTGCAGCGAAGTCATGTGTCACAGTGCAAGCAACGCACAGAATGTGGGTCTTTCTCATAAGGAGTTTACAAACAAGCTGTGCTTATATGAGCTTGCAGTGTCTAGCAAAGTGCCAGCTGGGGTGGGGTGGTGATCAGAGAATAGAAATATGTGTTAAAGCATTATATATGTGCAATAAGGAAGCAGAGGGTCATTTAGTGGGGAGGAGATGGCAGCTGGAGCCATCAGGAGTAGATCCTCAGAGGAGGTGGGGCCTGGGCTGGTCCTTGGAGGGTGGGTGGGCAGTGGGAGGGCATCCAGAGAAAGAGAAGACTCAGGGTGGAGTGATGGTGTGGGAGGCAAGCAGCCAGTTCACGGGGTGGGGTGGGGTGGGGGAGTTGAGAGACTGCCTGGACTGGCATCGCTTTAAAAGGAGTGAGAGTAGCATAAACTTGGTAGGTTGTGGTCAGTTGATAAAAACAGTGAGAGCTAAGCAGTTAATTTTACATTTGGTGTTTGGGCCAAGGGGATCTGTGTTAGATACCTGAGCCAGGAAACACTATTATGAAAGCAGTGCTTTCACAGGTTGGGAGCAGGGAGCCTTCCAGAAGGCGGTTAAAACAGTCCAGGCACACTGTCATGAGGACAAAGGATTCTCACAGCTGGGAAGGCGAGGAAGAGACTGCAGATGATTGTCCAAAAACATTGGTCATCAAGTTCTCACGGCCATGTTAATATAAATAACTGGCAAAGATTTCATCTCAAGCCAATTTGTTTGTAAATTTAGACTTTGGACAACAGTCTTAATTGAGTAGCTGGCTGTGTGCAAAGGGAAAAACAAGATCAGAGTAAAAGCATGCCACTGAAGTTTAAAACCTTTATGATCCAGAATAATTCAGGAATCAGCGTGATTTAAACTTAAAAATGTAAACTGGTGAGGGAGGGGAGTGTTCTTAAATTTGGATAATTTAATGAGGAATATAATCTCCCTTAATGAGAATGCAATAACCCCTTCCCTCTGAAAGCTGCACGGAGGCGGCAGTGTAGCACAGTGTCCTGGGATCACGCTTCCCGGGTGTGTGGTTACTTAGCTTTGTGGTCTTGGGAAGGTCAGTTTCTGCGTCTGTCAGACTGAAATAATAGCTGCATACACCACTTAAGATTCCTGTAAAACCTAAAGGAGACAATACTTATACAGTGCTTGGCATATAATAAGCAATCAAATTTAATAAAGGGAATAAAATCCCTTTTTTGCACTCCACTTTTAAGTGAAAGAAGGAAATGTCAATAAGTAAAACTCACATGAGTATTCAAAATACTTGTCTTTTAAAAATGAAGATAAAAAGCTTAAGAAATATAGCTTTTGATTGTGTGAACTCAGCTTATTCTTTACACTTCGCACATGTACAGGACTGGGATTTCTCCAGTAATAACCTTAAAATTTCCAAGATCTTCATCAAAGAAAAAAACATCTTATTGAATTTATTGTGTTTATGAAGATAGAACATTAGATTAATAGAAAATGATTTTTTTGAGGGGAAAAAGTCTCACACAAAAATTATTTGCTAGATAATCTCCCAAATTAAATCTCTTATAACCTCACATTCCCTGATTATTGTCAGTATCTGACTAATTAAAATTCCACTCTTCTTTTGGAAGTGAACACCACCAGCCCCTTCTTTGGCCATCTTCTTTTGTTCTTATGGTGGTAAGTGTTAGGATATATCAATGAGATACTTTATTGATTTGATAAATCAGTTTTCTTTTAATATGATTTAGCTGTGTGGAATATGTTTGGGATTTGTTCCAGTTGTAACAATGAAAAATGAAGAAACAAAAATCCAAAATAATGTGAGTACAGTGTCACTCAGTGAACATGATAGAGCTAGAGAGCATCTCTTTTGGACAGAAGTCTTTGAATGAGTTGGGCTGCACCTACATCGATTATCAAGGTCACGTTAAGGATGAAAATGAACTGTGGGACAATAATGATCCATTACAGCTGGGACGAAAATACAAACATAAAATGAGCCCTAATGTCCTTCTGCACACTCTGATTTATTTTTTCCCTGAGCCTAATATACCTATTTAGTCTAATTTAGTTTTAGCTTTAGTTATGCTTTCTAAAATTACAATGTATGTGAAGATGGGGATTTTTTTTTCTTTAATAGGAATTTTTCTCTCCTCCTGCGGGGAATGGTAAGGGTCACATATCTCTCTCGCTGTCTGTGTGTCTGTCAGTCTGCAGTGGGGACACCTCTCATGGGGCCCATGAGGGCAGTGGCCCCTCCGGGAACCAGCAGCCCCACAGTCTGGCATCGAGTAGACTGGCTCTCACGTTATCAAAGTGTTAGCCCTAGTAAACAAGGAAAATCCAGTCATTTCTCTTTTGTTTGTGAAAGTAATCATGCAAGGTTATTTTAAAATTTGGTACAAGTTTAAAAAACAAATGTGGTTGAATCTAGTGTTTAAAAAAATGACAACCATACATGGGTTGCCAGTTTAAGTTTTTGATTGCCAGGAGAAACGGCAGGGCTGTTAAGGATGCTGACGGTTGGAGCAGAAACCTGGGAGTAGGTAAAGGTTCTGGAATCAGTATTCTGCTCCCAGCTGCCATCATCTCTTTGGCTTATCCGGGCCAAGCGTTAACATTTCTTAACTGTTTCCATAAATTAAAGAGAGAACTTTGCACAGATGCCCTGCACGATCACGCTTTCTTCAGAGCCCAAGTCATTGAGTCCTTCCATCATTCAGTCAGCATGTTTTTACTGAGGTCCTACTGTGTGCAGGCCGCAAGGTCATCTTGTATGGGTGCAATGAACTACATCTTTACAGAATGCCACCCCAAGTTTTTATCAAATCTTTGTACATTTACTTTATGTTATGTACATGTGTGATATAGACATAGTTAGATATAAAATCATCTTAATGAAGGCTTTGAATAGGAGCTCCAGAAATACTTACTGTGTGAATAAATGAACAAGCTATACTGGTGTGGCTCCCACTGGCACTTTTCCACAGCCTGCTCAGACTCCAAGGTTTCTTCGGTGTCTGGGGAGTGTCAGGAATGTCTGGAATGCGGCAGCGTTGGCGAGTTCAGTTCCTCTCTGACACATTTCTGAGTTGGCCAGTTTCTTGGGCAGAATGAATAGTGGCAGAAGATGGGAAAGCCACCTATGGACTCAGAACTATATGCGACTCCCTCCTTGAACTATGGCATATCTCATCCTCTCCCCACCCCAACAGCCCAGTTTCCCAAATGAGAGAGCAGGGCCTGGAAAGAATTTTCTGCAAATTGCATTCAACTCTCTGTATTCATGTTTATGTTTGAATTTAGCTACCAGAGAAGGTATCAAATGTAGTATTCAAGGAATTAGATTTAAATTTGTTTTTACATCATTTTTTAACTATTTAGATTAAGATTTATTTTCTCCACACTGTCGTCCATGTCCATGAGTCCTTTTTACTTTTTGCCCAATCCCTCTACCTGCTAACTTCCTCTCCACCAATAGCTGTCATCTGCTCTCCATCTATGAGTCTGTCTTTATTTTGCTTATTAGTTCAGTTTTCTCATTAGATTCCACATATGAGTGAAATCACATGGCATCTTTCTTTGACTGGCTTATTTCACTTAGTGTAATGTTCTCCAGGTCCATCCATGCTGTTGCAAAGGGCAAAGTTTTCTTTTTTACGGCCAAGTGGTATTCCATTGTATAAATGTCCCATAGTTCTTTTATCTACTCATCTACTGGTGGGCACTTGGACTGCTTCCATATCTTGGCAATTATAAATAATGCTGCAATGAACATAGGGGTGCTTTTGTTTTTTTGAATTAGTGTTTTGGGTTCTTTCAGATATATTTCCTGAAGTGGGATCACTGAGTCAAAAGGCAGATCCATTTTTTAAAATTTTTTGAGGTATCTCCATAGTGCTTTCCACAGTGGGAATGGTCCCAATCTTCATTCCCACCAACAGTGCAAAAGGGTTCCTCCTTCTCCACATCCTCACCAGCACTTGTTTTTTGTTGATTTTTTTTGATGACGGCCATTCTGACAGGTGTGAGATGGTATCTCATTGTGGTTTTAATTTGCATTTCTCTGATGATTAGTGACATTGAGCATCTTTTCCTATGTCTATTGGCCATCTGTATGTCCTCTTTGGAGAAGTGTCTATTCAGGTCCTTTGCCCATTTTTAATTGGGTTGTGTAAAAAAAAGATTTAGATTTTAAATGAAATAATTACTTTGGAAACATTAATACGTTTGTAGGTTTAAGTGAGACAGTCACTCTGGCTGGTTGAGGACGGCAAGCAGAGCTTCTAGAACACACCCCACCCCTTTCCATCGTCCTCTCTCGGGGGATTTCCACACAAATGTTAGTGGGCCCAAGCCCTAGTTTTCTCTGGCACCCTCAATCTGCTGAATCGGCCCCATAGAATTAGTATCGTGCTTCTTTTTTTAAATAGAACTATGCAAAGTCTTGCATTTTATTACAGAGTTTAATATCAATAATTACTTAAAATTTAATGAACTTTACTACTGATTTAATTGCTTTTGAGTAGTTCCACTTAACTTATTAAAGAGAAGCAAGGACATATTCATTTAATGAGCAGCAGAAGTCTTGCCCTCACATCTGCCTACATTCTCTTTTCAATTAATCAATTATAGTCTGATGGTGTGTAATTACACATTAAGAAAGTTATTGTATTAGCTCAGCATGCCTGTCCCGGGGGGCTCATGAATACACTAATATAACACACCTGTAATGACCTGTACTCACATCTGAAAATTACACTCATTTCTTTCTCTTTGCTAAATTAAGATGAGAGCAATTACCATTAACTTTTGGAGTCACATCTAGTCAATGTGATGTGGAGGGAGAAAGTGAGAAACACTGAAATAAAAGTAAAAATGGAAGAAAAAGATTTTATCTGCAAGTATAAGTAATCTGCCTTTTGAAATTAGCTTCTTGAGACTCAGAACTATTGCATTGTTTCAGAGGACCCGTGGCCATCCATGTGAATGGTGTCCACTGAATCGTACTAAATACTTGAGGAGAAGAGGCCAGCATTATTCGAACCCAAGCAGTGACTTGCTTTTCAACCTCCTTCAATCTCCTGATGAGAGATACAGGAAAACAGGAAAACCTTTTGAAATCGCATTCAGACAAATTTGCTTGGCTTGTTTCAAATCAAACCAAAGTCTGGAACTGATCCCTATGCAGGAGCACTAAGCCTCTGCATAGCAACTAAGCCATGTAAAAAAGAAAAATTAAAAGGAAAGAAAGAAAAAGAACCCACAAAAATGCAACGCAAAAGAGCAAATTTTACTACGTTAATGGCCTAAAGGCTCTGGTTATGTGAAGGGATCTATCCCAGTATGTCCTTCTGATTTATACTAAATCAGTAAAACTCAACAGGAACCTCTAAATCCAAATTATATAGTCAGAGACATTCTAAATGCCTAAACCAACCAAGGAAGTTTAAGCAAAATGCCCTGTTAAAATAAGCTTTTGATGTCTGCACAACTCCAACTCAAGAAGCAATCTGTTGACATTTTCAGCAAATGCTATCTTAGTCTAAGACAGAGGCAGCAGTGGCTCCTTCAGAGTAAAGTGATTCTTCTCCCCTTCACACCCTCCTCCTCCACCAGAAACACACACACACACACACACACACACACACACGCGCGCGCACAACCAAAAAACTCTGCTTCTGTTATCCACTCACTGAGGCACTGACAAGGTCACATCTACTGTGATTAATGGCTGTCCATCAGAACAGAAAGAAGGGTACTTTGATACTCAGCTAGCAGATGCTCATGAACATGTAAATGAATGTGGTGAGCCTTGGAAGGGGAAGATTTGCTTTGTTGATGTTTTTAACTCTGCAGCCAATTTTGGGCATTTTGTGTGCTGTTTTCCCTGGTTGTAGCCACTGGCCATGTGCACCCCACTGTCACTCGGGCAAAGCCTGCCTCTCCGTGGGCCTCCCAGGTGTGCCCAAGACCACACTGGCCCTGAGCAGGAGATGTGTGGCAGCGGCAGAGACACCCTGTGCACTTCCAGAGTGTGCCCTTCCTGGCACGCCTGGCCTGTTGGGACAAATGTCTGTGTTCCAGGGGCTGTCTTCCTGTGTGGGCTCCACTTGTGGCATCTCATAGGCCTCCATGGGGTTGAATTGTAAATAGTGGCCACCACATAAAACATGCCATCTGTACCCCTGTGGGAAGTAGGATGGAACACAAAAAAGATCTATTCCAGGAATATGAACTGATGTTTACAGACATGCCAGGGCTGGCTTTTAAAACACAGTGGAAAACTGTCTCAAAAGCAGTTTAAGTACCACGTAATAAAAGCCTGAAAAAAGTGTTACAGGAGCATGAAGAAAACCTCCATGTGCAGAGAGATGGACCAAGCCGGTGTGTCCGAAGCAGTCTCCTTTGCCCAGAAATGTGAGATAGGGTCAGGTCTCGTCAGGACTTCCTGGGAAAGCAGGGCCAGAGGGCAGAGGATGCCAGTGGCTCTCCTGCTTTGTGGGTCTTCAGTCCCTGCAATAATTTTGTTAAAATGGGAAGATAAGGAGATAAGTTTGGATTGAGCAAACTGAAGTGCCATGGGAAAGTTTCCTTACTCGCTAGGCTGAGGATTCAGGGCCATCTGTGGGGGCGTCCTTTATTGGGACATCATACTCACGGGCAGACAGAGTGCGGCCCGCGTGTCCCAGGATTTGCACGGCCTTCCTAATTTCACGTTTAGTGCCTGTTTTTACAAACCAGTGCCCCACAAATGGGTTTCAGTGCCCAGCACTTGGAAATAGTGTCACTCTTGAAAACACCATGGATTGTTGACCTACTTAATCGCCATTGTGTGAACTGGGAGTGATCTTTGCCATCTATAATACACATATGAAATATAAAGTCATAAACCAGTCCACAGACATATAATCAAGCTGTCTGACTAAGTGGGACTGGCTGTTTCTGGTTTCCATTAGTATTCCTTTGCCACTTGCTTGTTGATTTTGTCATCTTTGAATGTTAGCAGAAACAGCTGCCTTGGTCTGTGAGATAAGTCCTTTCCTAATGAGCCTGGGTAATTCTTGTTTATGCATACTGCAGTTATTGTCTTGTGATGTGAGTTTATTTCCTGGCTCATTCCATTATGAGACCTGGCCACTCCATTATGAAGATACTGGCGTGTCACCTAAAAGGAGTGTTGTCTCGGATTTCTAAACTCAATCTCAAACCTCTACCCTCACCCCTGTTGCCACCTATCTTCCCTTCCCAGTTCCCTTCCAAAACCAAGGAGGGTGAGGGGGTGCAGACAGGCATGCTCTCTTGGCTTTACGGATGCCTATGAGGGTGCCCCCTAGTGATGTGTGGTCTAATAACACCCTCCAAGTTAGCCTTGGAGTTGGGTCCTGTATTTGCACCCAGGCCTGCAAATTGTGCCAGCCCTTTGGGGCCTGTGAGTTTGATGTGTTAGATTCTTGAGTCAGACCCTGGTGGGTGGGTGTGGGTGTCCTCACATGTGTGCATGCATGCATGTGCATGCAATAGCTTCTCCTGAAGGTTCAAGTTAGTGAGGGCTTTTCTATCACAGTACTGAGAAAAGATAAAAGTTCTTTGACCACCTGCCTCCCAGAATTTCTCCCTGGCTACATTTCCCTGCAGCTTCCAGTCATCAGTCAGCCTGCTTAGAGCCATCTTCCCCTCCTCCCACTTTCTTCTCTCAGCGAGTCGTCTGGCTCACCCCCACGCACAAATTTCCCTCTACTTTTTAAGCTGAGCAGACCAGCTACCAGCCAGGCAGCCTTTGTGCTTCCTGCATTCTCTGGGTATGTTTCTTTTTGTTCTCACATATTATATGCTATAATATCTTTTCTGAAGTCTCAGTGGAAATATAGCAAGTTAAAGGAGGGCTGATGCTTGTGCCAGAGCGATAAAGACCAGGCAGCTGCCTTCCACAGACCCATACAGGGCCAGCAGGGCTGGAGTGGGGGGAGCCCGGGCTGGTGACCCTCAGGGGTCACTGCCTCTTGCTCACTTAGTTGACCTTCTCCTATCACAGATTATTCTGACATAGCTAAATCTTGAAGGCTTCTAGTTAAAGCGGAGGAAAATATATAGGAGAAAAAACTACAAATTTGCAAAATCAGTGCATTAATATTTCTCCCAGGCAGTCTGGGAGAAAACAGAAGTGTCTGCAGTAACAGCTCCAGCTGATCCGGCTTTCAGGCAAACAGTGTGTCCTCAGGAGCAGAGTTTGGGAACCACCTCCCCAGTCTCTGAGAATGTCCCAGGGAATTTCAGCCTTCGGTGTCCTGTGTGTCTCTCAGGCTGCCTCTGTTCCAGGGGCAAACCCAAACCTCAGACCTTATGCCATGTTTGAGGGTTTGGAAAATATGGTCCCCTATGGCTGACCCTCCAATCCCAAGTTGCCAGTAGTTGCCCTCGGCTGCCCTCAGTACTCAAAGCGTGGCCCACCCACCAGCTGTGGGGACTCCACCCAGGCCCCTGGTAGGAGTGCAGATTCTTAGGCCCCATCAGCCACCCTATGTGAGAACCTGCACTTTAACTAGGTCCCCTGCTTTCATGTACACGCTGAAGTTTGAGGAGCTCTGGGCTAGGGCAGATGACAGATTTTTACCCAGTGAGTTTGGGCCTGCTTCAATGGGCTTCTTAGTCATCATAGGACACAAACTGACAACATATTCCCACTCTTCCCCCCACCCCCAGAATCTCTTTCACAGCCATTGAGAAAATCATCATGTACAACAGACATGCTTCGTACCCGCAGCTGAGAGAGTCTTGCTGGGAGTCTCTAGAAGGTTGGGGGCGGGTGAGGGTGGGTGTGCACCAGTGATGGAGGACAGAGCCAAGAGAAAGAACGCAGCTCTTCGGGAAGTTCAGCCCATCACTGCCTCTGCATATTTGAAGCCTGAATCTTAGGGCTCCAATTTAGGAAGACAAGGTGAGGAAGCTAATAGAAAACAAAATCCCAAACTGCTTCTGGTGCCTGAAATTTGGGCTGCATTGTTTAATCCCGGGAAAATGAACAAGGTTCCCCTCCCTTCTCACCTTAGGGGAGGTAGCCTTTGCTTCTACTTGCAGGACCAGGAGAGGCTGGACTGGGCTAGCCTCCCTCTGCTCAGGCAGATAACCTCGTGCTGTGGGAGGGGTAGCCAGGCCGACCCCAGCCCTACCTCACAGCTTCAAAGTCGCAGCAGTGGTGCCCAGTTTGGGGCTAATCAGCACTGTCATCGCACCCACCGTTCCCCATAGTGTTCAATGAACAGGCAGGCTGGGGAGCTTAGCACATGGCAGACTGGGAGGCCTTGCGTTTTGCAAAGTCTAGGGACGGAGTCCATTTTCCACACCAAGAAAGGGGACGGGGGTGAAGATATCTGTGATTAGGGCTTGGGGCCAGTGGACATTTGACTGTAAGTTCAGTCCTGGGCTCATGTTCTGGGTGATGGTATTGGTATAGCTACCGTGCATTTTCCAGAACATCTGCTTTCCGATGTTCTGCTTGTTGTCACCACAAATCACCACGATGACTCGGGGCTGTAGCTGTGCTTTCCAGTCCGCCTTACAGCTTATCGCACAACAGGAAGTAGACAGTTAACTTAAAGGGTCCTGTCTGTGGCCGTGGCCACCTGGACTTTCTGGGACAGGCCCAGGGCAGAGTATTCTGGACTGTTGTCATAAGCTCCCTGGAACGCCGGCATGCCTCCAGCTGGACCTCGTGTTCTGCTGCCAAACACTCACACTGTCGCAGAAAAAAAGCGAAGTTAATGAATATAGTTTTTTGTCCGTTTAAGAGAGTACCTTCTAATTTTTCTGAAGCATTTGGTATCTGGAACCTAATGTAGCAAGTGTGTGCCGGCACTTGACAAACCAAATAAACAACAGAAAGAATTAATCTGAAGGACTCCAAAAGAGTTGGTCCTGCGAAGTTCAACAGCTGCTAGTGTGCGTGTGAGCAGAATGTGGTTTTCTTGATGGTGTGCATGTAGTATAGTCAATAGAATCATGATTTCTGGTATGACATTGTCTTTTAGTTCAAATGATAGAATTACCCCTATCAGGTTTTCCTGGTGTTTGTTCTGTAGAGCTTTGCCCTCTGGTCAGGTGTGAGAAACCTGTGTCTGTCCAGGGTCCTACAGGCTGCTGGAGCCTTAGGACCAGCTGTAGAGAGAGGGGGGTTGTAGCTGTGAACATGCTGTGACCTGAGGGGCTCGTCAAGTGGAAGAAGTAGGCCACCTATTTACCTGAAATTCCACTGTTAGAGGTTATTTTCTTTATGTTTCTAATGCTATCTAAATAAAAAGCCTTATAAGGATTGATATTTTGGGTTTCATTTGCCTAGCTCAGGGGCCCTGAAAGAAGGATAGACAACCAAGGGACAGACAGACTGATGAAGGAGAAAGTGGGGCAAACATCTTACATCTTATACATCAGAGTTCAATTCAGAAATGGGTTTGTCTCTCCCTCAACCACCCATGGGAACAAAATGCTATTATACATTTGGTGGAATTTTTTGTGCTGTCATTTCCCTTCCCCTCAGAGACTCCTAAACGGTATCTGGGGACCAGGGCATGATGAATGAGGATGTGGCACAGGCACTGTGTGTGAAGACAGAGTCACCTGTGCCTTCAGCTGGGGGTGGGGGCATGGGGAACAAGCAAAGAGGAGTCCCAAAGAGGAACTCTGATGGGAGAGGGAGTCAGGTGGGCTTGTTGGATTTGGCATCAGGAAACTCCTTAGGCTGACACAAGTCCAAGGGCCAGCCATCAATTTTGATCTGTCCTTCATCCCCGCCCCCAAAGAGGAAGCTAGGCAGTATCATCAAATATGCACACCCCCACCACCACATATTCATGCTCTAACCTCTGCGTTCAGTACGTGCTTCATGAACAGTGAAGCCAGACCGTGTCACTGACCTCAGCAGGCTTTGATTACACACCCCATCAGTAAAAACATTAGGCGTTCTAATCTTTGATTACTTTAGTGGATCATCTTTGCACCCTCTGGGGTACCCCACCCCATGTTGACGATCACTCTAGAGAAGTTAGCATAGGCTGTGATTGTACTAACAGCTCTCATGGATGAGAAAAGCCCCAAGATGCACACTGTGAGGCTACATATCCTGTTCCTGAGCACATCCTAAGAGCACCTTGGTGTCTAGGTGCAGCAGAGAGCACCTAGGTGTGTTACAGAACACACTGTGAGCATGATGCAGAGATTCTGTGTCATAAGTCCACCTATAGTGCAGCATCTGTATTTAACACATAGGGAGGTGATACCTTCCCCAGGACTTCTCTGCTTGATCTCAAGGAGTTTTCAGGCTGGAGTTGGATGTGGTGTTGGCAGCCCTGGTGAGGGGGGCAGTCTTACCACCTGGCTCCATCAGGCATTATCAGTCTCAGGTACAGGGAGAACAGAAGTTCTGGGAAGGCCTGGTGGGGAGCCCTGTCCCCCGGATCATCACTGTCCCTGGGAGGACTGAATTGGTAGGGAAGCACTAAGTTAGGACTGGGCAGTGGGGTCATGCTCTTAAAAATCTGCTGGGTCCCGAGCATCTGTGCTCTTTGACCTGTTCCTGACCAAGGGCCTCAGCTCTAGAAGGGTATCCCCACCAGAACACAAACCGCCTGTTTCTGTAAGCCATGCTGGGGCCCACAAAGCACTCACTTCATGGAAATGCATTTACAGACACCTCTTATGTCTCCTCTCCCAGTTGGAGGCCCTCTGTTCTGCCACACAGATCGTAAGCTCTGGGGAAAACTCTAAGAAAGCACTCAACACTCTAGCAGATGTCTATCAAGCACCTACCAAGTGTCAGGCACTTGGGAAGAACTGGGAGCAGACAGGGAATCAGACAGATTCTTCCCTCCCCACAGTGCTCATTTGGTCAGGAGCTAACTGGGTCCCCCTGGGCAAGACAGCTGGGCCAGGACTGCTGAGATGGCCCATCTTCCTTTCTGGGGGAGGAGCCACAGCACCTCTCTGGACTGTCTCCTGTACAATGTTTCATAGCCAGAGTCCTTGCTAGCTCCTGAAGGGGAGGGCACATCAGAGGCAACTGGCCCCGAGGTGTCAGGGAGTGAGGAGGAGTGGCCTGGGAAAGGAAGACATAGCACATCCGGGCAGCTCATGGCCTTTGTTCAGGAGGCCCCCAGCAGGCCCCGTGTGGCTGCCACACCAGTCCTCAGCGAGGTGCCACTCACTGCAGATGAGCTGAATCAGAATTCCTGGGTGGAGGAGTATGCAGAGAAAAGGCTTCTTGAGTAATTCTGATGTGCTTCAAAGCACTTGGAGAACCTGAACAAGTTCTGGTCCTGTTCCAAATAAGATTTTCTGGCTGGTTCTGAAACACCTAAACTATCTATGACATTGGCTCCCACCCCTTAGCTCCCAGCTCCCTCTTTGTCTCTCCCTCCAAGAGTTGAATATTTGTTCAAAATGCGTCATTATCGTAGTTACTATTTGCTAGGTGTGAATTTAATACCTGGGAAAGCAAATTATCCCCATGCGTGGGAGGGAGCAGACTGTCTGCTTGGCTGGTGTAGGTGTGGCTGCTGAGCAGATCCCAGGCACAGAAGCCTCGCCCTTGGGTTTTGCTCCCCAGCCTGCCCAGCTGGTCCCATCAGGCTCCATCTTTTACTGCCGGAGGTGGAATGGTTCTGCCCCGTGTAGTTGCCCCAGTTCCCTCCCTCGTCTCTAAAGACTTCAGGGGTGGACGCCTGTGATAATAACTGAGAACTGATGTGAGGCCTTTGTGGGACTGTCTGAGCCTGGAGCCTGGGCTGTTTATTTTTGTTTGGAATGGTGTTCTCCCAGGGAGGGGAGAAAGGAGGGGTCCCTGGCCGAGCTGGAGAACAGGAGCCAAGTAACAGCAATCCTCTTCAGGAAAGAAGGGAAGGGGCAAGCAACAGCAACCCAAAAATTCCTGCAGATGTGGAATTTGAAGGAATCCAGAGGAAGCGAGCCTATTTTTAGCAGGAGTGCGAGTGCACACTGTGGTAGGCGCCACAGGCTGCTGTCACCAACATTTGGCTGTGCACACTTTCATATTGAAACATGACAGCCCCGCAACTTGAAAAGAACCCACACTTTATCTCCTGGCTGAGTAAAAGCTATCACCTTCCCTGAGCCCAGTGGGAGGACCTGTTCCATGTGCCGTCTAGCCCAGCCAGGCATTGGGTTCACCTGTGTTGCCATGGCTATTTACATGTCAGCCATCGATGGCAGGCCACTCAATGGGGGTGACAAGGATGCTGGTCTTTGCAGGTGAGAAAGCTGTGCAGTGTTACCTCTGTAGGGAAAATGTTCAGGACACTTTGTTCAATTAAGCATGCATATGCGGAAATATAACACTCAAATGAGCAGGAATAAAAATATATTAAATTTGAAGAAGTTAAGTAATACCATTGGGAAAACCAATGACCTTGAAGTGAACCCAGCAATGTCAAAAAAGAGAACCCCAGAAATGTGAGCTCTCCAGCAGTTTGCCAGACTCTGAAGAAGACATATGCATTACATCCTCTATGCCCCATGTAAACATCTCGCCTGGATCAATATCAGGAAGTCTGGCACGGAAGTTCTTTTTTAAACTTTAAGCAGCAAGTGCTTTTGTAAGTCCTATTAGAAAATCATTCACTGCTAAGGTAGTGCGTTTGAATTTGGGGGTGGGGACAAGATTCCTGAGGACAAGGCCTGGGAGATGAGCTCTCCGCTCACCCACAGCCCATCCTGCCTGGCACCAGTTTCTAGCTTGCTGAAGTGGGTGTTAACTATGGACATTCCTCCAGGTCAGCAGAGGCTGAAAACTGAGTGAGAAGAAAGAAAGAGAAAGAAAACAACAGGGCAGAACTGATAGCCTCCAGTCAACATGCATGTAACTTTCATGATTATTTCCAACTAGTGTTGACCTTACTACATATGCATAGAGCTTGGAGCTCTTCTAGACGTCAGCAAAGGAGAGCAAGTTGAGAGGAGAGGCTGCAGGGTTTGCGCAGCCTCTCTGTGGGCTTGGAGCAGCAGTTTGAAAATGTGGTCTCCATACCGGCAGATTCAGCATCACCTGGGGACCTGTTAGCAATGCAGATTCTCGGGCCTTACCCTCAACCTACTGAATCAGAAACTCCGGGGGTACAGCCCGGGAATTTATGGGGTTAATTTCTTTTCATATAGTGCTAAAATATGCACAACATAACATTTGCCACTTGAACCATTTAAATTGTAAAATGCATTGGCATTCTCCATGTCATACAGCCATCACCACTATCTGTTTCTAAAACGTTTTCATTACCCAAAAGAGAAACTCGGTAATCATCAACCATGATCTCCTCACCCTCCACTCCCCAGTTTTTGATCATCTCTAATATACTTCCAGTCTCCATAAATGTGCCTATTCTAGATGGGTCATATGAGTAAAATCTTACAATATGTGACCTTTTGTGTCTGGCTTCTTTCACTTAGCATGTTTTCAGGTTTATCCACATTGTAGCATGTGTCAGTACTTCATTCTTTTATATGGCTGCAGAACACTCCCTTTTATGCCACGTTTTGTTTATCCATTCATTCATCTGTTAGTGGGTACTTGGGTTGTTTCCAGACTTTAGCTATTGTGACTAATGCTGCAGTGAATGTCGGTGAGCGGATATCTGGAACTGGGGTTTTAAGCAGCTCTCTGGGTGACCTGATGTGTGCCCCGGTTGGAGAAGCCCTGGCCCAGAGCCCCAGAGCTGTCTTCGCTAGGAACCCAGTGGAGGCTGTGTGCCCAAGGGCAGCTTTGTCCATCCCGGCCAGGGGCCAAGGGCGTGGACACTTACATCTTGTCTGCGCTGCAGAGACCAATTTTTAGACTTCCTCAAAGGTCCTTCTAAGACTCATCTCAGAAGAAAAATACCTCTTCAGAATTAAGGGTCTTTTTGACTTTGTTTCATGGGTGATACCTCAAAATATGTCAAAGGCATGGCAGAAAAACACTTACTAAAAATGTATAACCATTTGGTTGTTGTTGAGTGGAGTTGCACTCAGGTGTTTTGTCACTCCACGACCACCTCAGTACTAGCTGTAACAAAGACCCATGCTGCTCCTCGCTATAGAAATCAGAGTTGTTTGGGTTTTTTCATTATAGTGATAGTCACAAAAGAGAGAGAGAGAGAGAGAGAGAGAGAGAGAGAGAGAGAGAGAGAGAGAGGTAGGTAAAGAAGGAAAAATTTTTTCTCTAAGTTCACAGATAGTTGGATAATGTTTGATAATTATTGTATTAAGGATTCACAGGCTCCGACACCTTATTCTTAACTTACTAACTCCTTCCTCTTCAGAGAGGTTCAGTAACTTGCTGTGGTTATACCGCTAGAAAACAAAAAAGCCAGGATTAGAATTCACATCTCAGTCCAAAGTTGTTGAATAAATCTATTCATACTGGCTGCTGGTGGTTTAAAATATTACCCATTAGGAGATAGTTGGATTTTTGAAAGAAAACCCCTATGTAATATTTTAACCCAAAGAAGTAAATCTCTGAAGGTAGAATGTTATACTTGAGGACGAGGAAGGGGAGAACTTTAGAACAATTGCAAAATCACGCAGTGTAGTGTGTGAATTCAGCTTTCAGAATTCCTGGAGGGCAGGTTCAGAAGGGCATTCTGTCTTTCTGTTGTGTCATATACTGCGAATGAAATGGAGGTGAGAGGGAGGCAGCCTGGACCAGGACAGTCTGGAGATCATGATGTCTTAAGGACAAGGGAAGTGGCTGACGATAAAAGCGCCAAGGGGACGCGTGCACCTGTTGCCGGGTAAATGAAGGGTGGCCCTGTGGAAGGAATGCAGTCCTGCTGGGTGACTGTGAGGGGGAGGGCCAGGCCTGTGGGTAGGGGTTGTAGGAAGGCAGATCACTTCTTGGTACCAGAATGAGTTTTCTAGCCAGCATAGCAAGCACCCTTGTGAAGCAGTGAACTCCCCATTGGCAAAAACATCACAGTTGATTCTGATGAGCATATCGTAAGGGCGCTCAGCATTGATTGGAAGGTGAGATGAAATGACTCCCTGGTGCCAGCCAGTTCAATGCCAAGGCATTATGACCTTGAACTTTCAAAAGTTGCTGAATTGTTATATGCTGAATGCAACACCAGTATCAAAAGGGAATTTGATCTTGATCTATCTTTTTCGCTTGTTAAAGTTACATCCCTCCTTTTAAAAAAATCACTCAGCATCGTTGATGGAAATTTTTGAAATACAGTTAATTACTCCTTGGGATTTCGTCTCCTGTTTACAAATTCAGTGGGAGCATCCACTTGAATCTTCTGGTAACGGTGTACTGCTCTGACCTATTGGCGTTTCCCTTTTCACACTAATTAAAAAACTCAAATGGAGCCTCTCCACGGGTAAGGATGTTGGGCGTTAACAAAGCAGGAGAAATCCAGCTGGATCTGAGGCACAGGCAGGGACTTTTCTGTTATCATTCTTTCTGTTGCATTTGGCGCACGTGAGTGAGGCCTGAGGATCTGGGGGCTGGCACGATCATGGCCTTGAGACATCTGAGGGATGTAAATGCTGAGGACGGAAGGAATTTATTTAGCTCGAGACAAGGGGTGTAATTAGGGTAGGAGTAATGGAGTGAAATTAAGCAAAGAAAGATTTAGACAGAATATTAGTGGGGTACTTTTAAGCAATAGATTTATGAAGCTTTTAGACGTTTTCTAGGGAATGCTAGTCTGTATTTTCCAAGTCACTTGTAAATCAGAGGGACAAAGGCTGAGATAATCTTGAAGAAACCAGAGCCTCTGGGGAAAAGGCAAATGGAGAATGCTTAGCTTTCTCTGCTTTCCCCTTGTCTTTCTTATAAACTTGAAAAGCTCAGCAGGTGATCTCCTTGCAAATGATTCTGTCCACCTATAGCAAGTGCCTGCTTTTCTTAAAACCATGAGCTATTCATAGAATGGTGTGTTCCCAAAGGAAAAGTTTGAATGTGAGAATCAGAGGAACGTCCTGGAGGGAACCTGGGCTGACTTCTCTGCCTGCGTGTTAGTCCTGCCTCTAGAGGGCAGGGAGGGGAGGCCAAACCCTTCCTTGCCCATGGTGGGTGCGGAAGGGTCTTGAACTGAGAGTTAGATGGGGATGCCTGCTTCAGGGAGCACTGAATGCTTCTGATTGAGGAAGGCGGAGGCCACGGCCATTGCAGAACCCTCCATAAGCCTCCAGCTTTTCCTTTCCTCTGGAGCATTTTCCCGACTTGCAAGGAATCTACTTGGCCTTTCTGAAGTCCAGCACGGATGACTATTTCGAGGTGGCTCCAGCTTCTGGGGGCCTCCAGTCCCTGCTGTAGGATGTTCAGCCTTCCTGGACCGGAGGTGCTGGGCACCATGCACTGCCTGGAGGGCGCGTGGGACCCTGGCTTCCTTCTGAGACTAATTAGAGACACTTGCATTTAGGTATTTTGCATAAGTCACTTAATAGTACTGACAGGTAAAACAATAGATATACTGACATTTAGCAGTGATTTTGTGTTTAATCCCTCTGGAGTGTCATTACTTCCCACTTCCTCTGTGGTTACAGAGGTGGGCAGCTGAGGGCTCTTATACTATTACAAAGGTAGCTCCCATGTAATTTTCCACTTTGAATCCTACATCTTTTTTTATTGAGTAAAACTGTGTTTTACTCTTTAAAACAGCCCATGGCTGGCCTGTGCTGCTAGCTCGCTCTTAAAAGGGAATACAATTCTTAAATTGAAACCAAATTGGGAACTGTTCTATGGCACGCTCAGTGAGGGGCTGAGCACAGAGCAGGTCTGATGATTACGTTGACCACAGAAACAGCAGGGTCTGCCATCTCTGAGCAGTGGCACTGGCCGCCTGGGTTCTCCCCGTCCTGGGATTTACACAGCCCTCGTTTGCCCTGCTCGGTTTAGAATCCCAGACTCCCACCTCAGGCCATCCCCGTTGCATTTAGGCTTTTGGGAAGGCCTCGTCTCTGTCCTCAGGATATGCTGTGTTTGAGCCGGGAGACAGCGGACAGGCAACAAAACCTGAGGCCGAGACCCCCAGCAGCAGAGAGAGGAAGCTGCTGCCTGCCAACAGGGTACTGGGGGTTGTGGGGGATCAAACAGGAGGAGGAAGGACACACGCCCTGAGTGAAAGCAGCAGCACTTGCCCAGGAGTGCGGCTCCTGGGCGCCCGAGGAGGGGCCATGTGGGCTGGAGGACACTGGTGGAGCAGGGTTAGCTCTTAATGAGGGTCTCATGTGTGTTCCTGCTTTTGAATTTTTTTGCTGGAGTCTCATCACAGTGTGGGGTAGCACCCAAGGAAGTGCTCACATGCCTCCCCGTTTTCTCACCTGCCATTTCCTAACCCTGTTTCTGGAGAGGGCTGGGCACTCCTCACTCCAGAGCTCTCCAGGGGCATGACAAAACTCTCAAAAGAAGACTAATTCAAATTCTTGCTAAATTAAAAAGTCAGTGTAATGAGGAGGAATGTGCTTGTTGAAAAATGGAACAAGCCATCTTCTAAAAGGTGGGTGATTTTGGTACAGGATTGGGTTAGTGTCGCATTTGCTGTTAACGGCACAGCAGAGATGTCTCAGCCACACAGCACAGTTGTCTGTCTCAGTGTGACTCTCGTTTAGTGAGCGTCGAGCTGCGGGAAGTCCAGCTGATGTAAATAGATTAATATTTAAAAAGTAATACAGAAGAATGAGGTTCCAAACATGTAATGTTTAATTATTAAAAACCCATAATGGAATTTGAATCCAAACTCATGTCTCATGTCTCCGTGGTACACAGCAAAAAGCTGAATGAGCCAGCGACTCTGCTCACACCGTGGCTGATTTTGACCATCATGGCACCAAGCCCGTGTCCTCTTAAAACCTCTAGCAACATAGGTATGGGCAGCCTAGGCAGTGTTATGCTTTCTCACTAAATAATTGTTGCAACCATTTTGGGGGGTCAAACTGATGGGTAAAATGACTGTATAGTGTTAAGAGGACTTAGAAAGAAATTTGAGTTACTTCCAACAGGTTGGACTTGGGAGAGTTAGGTTACCTGTTAGAAATCACAGCATTTGGACATTCGTGCCACCGCCAAGTTTATCAAGGCCATGAAGTATGTGTTACAGGATGCAGGTATCTGATTAGAAGAATTTACTTAGTCCGGGATAATCACCCATTTTCCTTTTGAGACCACAGTTCTCCTGGCTCTGTAGGACGCCTGTGTTGCTCACTCTTGATAAGGGGGAATGTGCCCAGAGGCCTGTGGCAGAGAATGGCCAAAGAAAGAGATAAAATGAGCTGTGTGACTTGGAGCAGAATAAACCCTCAAAGACCTATCAAAGCTGTTTCAAAGCCAGTGTGCCAGCAAGACGGGTTGAGGTAGCATTTCTTGATGTTACATTTTCATTCAGCGTGACAGATAGGGAGTGTCCTTCGTATATGGGTATAAAAATACCGGTGTGCCATTTGTTGTGCTTTAAGAGTTTGCCCCTCACTTGTGGTGGCTCATTTCTCGTGAGATGCTCATGAATCCATCTGTAATGTAGAAAATGCAGTGGTGTGACCTAAAATGCTCTCAGGTGGAGCTCCAGGTTTGGAAGGTCACACACTAGGTAACGGCATTCGTGACATCCTGTGGGGCTCTCAGGCTGTGTGGGGTAACCTGAACTGAGAGGACAGAAATTGAGTTTGTAGTGACTGCAGAAGCTGAAACCACAGATTGAAATGTAATCGGGTTTGGGGCTTGGGGAGCACAGGAAGCTGATGAGAAGTGAGGAGGGAGCTGCAGGGTTGAGAAAAGTGCCGCAAGGGGATGAGTAACCTTGATTCCTGACAGGACAGAGCCTGGCAACGTGCAGAAGGGTAAATAGGAATCAACCCTCACTTTTCCTACAAGTCAGTCGACAACCAGAAGTTGCATGTGGAGCCCTTACCATGTACAAGACAGCATGCTGGGGTGTGAAACCTCCCTGAGACCCAGGCCTCGGTTACCTGGCTTGGTCTTATATGCATCCAACTCATTAAAGTAGCATTTCCCAAAATGTTTTTCTACAAGACCCTGCTAGAAGAAGAAGTTCTATATTTGGAAAGTTGAGGAAACCAGATTAGTGAAGTTAAACATGCTTCTTTTCTGCAGAATGTCTCAGAGGCTAATATATGGCAATGTGGTTTGAGAATCTCCAGAAAAAACATAGGATATGCAACATTTCCCAAATTCATTTGACCATGAGGCCTTTTTTCAGGGGCAGAAATCGATGGGACTATTGTTTTTCAGAATACTCTGTAGGCAATAGAGAGTTGGGGTAGGAGCGGTCAGTGGGCAGGGGGCAGTGGGGTTTGGGAACAGGCAAGGACCTGACAAGGGAGTCACATTTCCCCCTGCGGTGACCTTCAGAAATAGTGCTGGCGCACTTAGGTATAAGTAAGAGGCACATCCTGGTGTCAGCTCCCTGCCTCTGAACCTGCAGAAGACACTACCTCCTAGGCCTTGGGCGTGAGCTGGCCCACCCCATCCCTGGGCTGATGCTGCCCTGGGCACCCCACACCCGTAGCAGGGTATACGATGATAAAGTGTCCCAAGGAGCTTCTTAACCACAGGGAGAACATGTGGAAGGATCATGCAAGGACTTTGAAGTCACTGTACCTTCCTAGATTTTCCTCACCTCTTAGTAGAGAGTAATACCTGAAAGGGTCATGGATTAAATCAGTGGAACTGTATAAAGCTGGGTTAGATTCTTGGTTTTCCTAAAGCTATGGGGACTTGCTATAAAGTCCAGGAAACAAGCCTGATGGAATAGCCATTGCTGCCTGCCCTCCTGGGGCACAGGTGGTTGTTCTGGCAACAAAGAGGGCCCCGCAGTGCTAATAACCAGGCAGCAGGACTGTCCCAGGCTCAGCCACCATTGCTTCCTGCTTTAGCACATAGCCTTTTAAGAATTTGAGACTTCCTGCCACTTGACTTCTAACTCTGCCCCTTCTAGGCCCTTTGTCCCCACCCTGCCTCATGACCTGTGCTACCCCATAGCTTCTGCTTACTGCCTGTCCTCTGTGGTCCTCTGGCTTTATTCCATAACCACTGTCCCCACCACTGCTTAGTCCCTTGGAGTTGCCTTGAGTCTCAACTTCCCAAAGAAGAAATTCTGGTCGGTTGGTTGGATTATTCTGTCCCCTGTTAGGCAGAGCCACACGAAGTCTTGAGGTGTCTTTGGGTTCAGGCAGCTATGGCCATGGAAGCAGCAGGGCTGTGGCCACTTGGTGTCTAGTGGGCTCTGTGCTGATACAATGGTAGTTAGTGCACAGTTCTTCCCTCCTCTTTCTTCCCTTTTCTGTCCTTCCCACTCCTGCACATGCCAGTCAGTATAAGGGCTTGTCTTGATATAGCAGAATATACCCAATAATGCCTTTTATTTCACTCTGAGATATGAAGCCCTAGAAGAAAGGCCAGCCTCACTTATCTATATTACCCACCAAATACACCTTTCTTTTATATCTTACTGGATCTTAAGCCCACCATATAGGATGTTTGGACTAGGCTACTCTGTCACACTTATTTCTCTTTTCACCCAGGAGCTAAGAGCCCAGTGCTACTTAGTCAAGTGCAAGTATCATCTCCATTTTGTGTCCTTCTTCAGAGTAGAACCAAGAATGATGTAGTTAGTTTTACAGGTTATGAGATGAGGGCTTTTACCCAGATACTGACAATTGATGTGTAGTTATTGCTAGTCTCAGTTTACTTATCTCTAAAATAAGTTGTGTTATCTGGCTGTTGGTCTTTTTACAGACTTCTGGTGAGTGACAGTGTGATACTGTCTATTAAACCACTTGAATTTACTGGAAGAAAGGAGTTATATAAATAACAGGTGTGTTTAAATATATACAGGTTGTCTTGATTCACACCATTTAGCACTTCAGACATTCGGCCTGGATGGGGACATTGGGTTGGGCTAACCCAGGCTGTGCTCATGTGGATAGAGTTGTAAGACCGATGCTTCATGGAGAATCTGTCATTAGTGGATTGTTGGCTTTCAACCAGGTAGTTATCACAGCAGGATGGCTAAATTCATAGAGCAGAGATGGAAGAGAACTAGGCAAACCAGCAGTTCACAAACATCCAGGAAGCTTTTAAGAAACGAAGGAACCAACATGTAGATCTGAAATCACAAACAGTCTAGCACCTCTCTCCTAGAGAATTGAGAAACTATCACCAAGTGGGCATCCTGAAACAGGTTTTAAGTAGCTGAAGAGATAAGACAATAGACAACCCAATTACTTCATTTCCCAAAGTTTGTGAGCCCTGCATTCAGGGCCTTCTAAATTTGCAGCATTGTGCACCAGATGCCATAAATGTTACATTTGTACACACCTGAGCATAAAGGATGCCATTGGTGGTGACTCTGGCCTGGGTGATCGGTGCTGGCCTGAAGCTGAGCCTAGGGCTAAAACACCCAGTGAGCTGAAGACCACAACCTGGCCTGCAAGCCTCCTCATTATTGCAATTATGCTGCTGTCAAACACTCCATAGGCCATTGGAAACACAGTGGAGAATTTGGGGGTCCAATGTTTTGTTGGTTTGCATTTCTGGGTTTTATTTTTGTAGTATGCTTTTTACTTGGAAGTACACATCACAGGAAATTTCATAGTAGTGGATTTTCTTTGTTTTTTTTATAACAGATTTAATGGAAGAATAATGAGTAAGTTAAAGTGTAGGTAGACCATTTGGTTGGTTTTTAAAAATATCTGAGTTATTTTTATACATTTGTATAATACAATGAAAATATCTATATTTATATGACACTTTTATATTTTCCAGAGCACTTCCATTTTCACTACTTGTTTTGATCATCACAACAGGCCTTGAAGTTAGGCAGAGGGTCCAAGGGCACAGAAATAAGAGCCAAAGTTGTAGGCTAGGGCAGGACCTGGGTCTTCTGATTCCTAGCTCATGATTGTCTTCACCAGACCATGCTGCTGCCCAAGTGAAGAGTAAAAGCCTGGGGCATTGACTGACCATTGGAAAGAATGTATTTAGTGATTTAAGGTTCTAATTGAGAAAACTTTTAATTGTGAGGTGGGAAAAGAAGCAAAAGCCACTCAATAAACTTGTAAAGTGATGCAATGAAAGCAGAGAGTACAACATAGGGAGAGATTGGCAGAGGAAATGGGGCCAGTCCTTCTCAAAGGTAAACAAAATCATGAGCAGGAGTAGGTGAATGGCTTCTGATATCTCTCTACCAATTCAGAGAATGAGAAGGACCAAGTTACCCTGGACTGTGGGCACAAAAAGATAAAAACAATATCAGAGATACCACTGAGACTTGGAGGGGAAGTTATGCCTAGATAGACTAGAGCTAACATTATAGAAATAAAACATAAAACAACATGCCCCACCAACATACTTAGTAGGTGAATACAGTTCAGGAAAATATATGTTTCCATGGCAATCCACCCACTTGAGGGCAAATGCAAGACGAGAATTTTAGGAAAATAACAGGAAATATCAAAAGAATTATTGGGGGGTATTGAGGACAAAATCTGAAGCAGACTTTAAAAACGGATTAACTAGCACCCTGGCTAGTGTGGCTCAGTGGATTCAACACCAGCCTATGAACTGAAAGGTCACTGGTTTGATTCCCTGTCAGGGCACATGCCTGGGTTGCAGGCTAGGTCCCCAGGTGGGGGCATGTGAGAGGCAACCAACTGACGTTTCTCTTACATGTTGATGTTTTTCTTCCTCTCTTACCCTCTCTATGAAAATAAATAAATAAAATCTTTTTTAAAAAATCGGGGCAGAAAACTGTACTTGAACAATGATTAAAATAAAATTACAAAAAGAAAAAAAATCAGGTTAATTAGCAAAGAAGCACAATATGGGGCAGTTTACCTAGATATCTCTAATAATATCATTCTCTCAGAAGCAGAGCGATTGATCATTCTTACCCATGCCTTGGAGGTAGTTCTGAGAATGTAGAGAAGTTGTGAGAGGAGTCCTACTTCGAAAACCATTTTTATTAATATAGAGAAGGGATACTTGGTGTGTGGATGGAGAGGGGAGGTGACCTAACCATCTTGAAATGTACAATGGCAGAGGGAGACAGTGCTGGGTATGGTCAGCCTAGTTCCCTAGAGTTTAGACAAGTCCCCAGGAAAGGCGGATTTGGTCCCACAATCAGAGGCTCAGTGTAGTTGGTGGGGGGAGCAACACAGGAGGTGGGAAATTTAAAAAAGGAACGTTGTATCAGAAAGGGTAGGATGCGTGAGGGACTCAACCCTTAGGTACTGCCTGAGGAAATAAAAGGAGCTATCAGGGCTATGCTCGTGGAAGGGATAAGTGGTTGGATAGATCAGTGTTTAAACAAGTTTAACCAAAGAGAGTGAGAGGCAGGGCTGGGCAACTTTTATTTGGTTTCTTTTCATTGTCTCCATAAAGAGAACATTTTCTAGACTGTAAAGCATAGGAGAGACACCATAAAGATGGCTATGAATCCCACACTGGGGCAAAGAGATAGAGAGAACATAGCATGCTAAGCAAATTTAGATGTCCCAGACCTATAAGGAGATTTATAGATAATTTCATATCTACTTTTGGATTCTATCCATGGATTTTATCATGATGAATAGGAAAGATTTCAAAAAGACAAAACTGGACAAATGTTGAACAGATTTTCAAAACTGGGGGTTTCGGATCTCTCAAACTCTAGACCAGTAGGCTTGATGGCTTACCCTCAGCAGTCCTTGAATATTCCATTAAAGACATGGTTGATGAGCACTTAGGAGAAAAAGGTTTTGATTGGCCAGAAACTCAGAGTGAAGCAAGCAGCATGGTAGAACGTAAAGAGGATGGGTTGGAAGTTCTGTGTCTGGCGCCTGGCCCCACTATTGGTAGGCTGTAGCATTTAGAGAAACCACATCATCATTTGCAAGTAAAATGGGAAAAACAGTAGCTCCTGTAATTACAAGTTTGTTGTCAGAATTAAAGGAGATAACTTAAGTGAAAGCTTCAGGCCTGGTACATAACTGATACTCAATAAATCTTTGTTTTTTAAAAAAGCAAAGACCTAACAGCAGGATTGACTGCTAAAAAATTACATGCTTTCCTGGGCGGCATTAATGGAGGCACAGCGTTCTGTGTGAGGGTGGGGAGAGTACCCTGATCTCTGTGCCGGTCGGGCTGCTGCCTCTCATTCTGGGCTCCACCCTTTACCAAGGTAAAGTACATGCCTGGGTGCAAGGCACCAGACAGACAGGATAGGAGGGCTCTGGGCACTTGTCCCTGGGGACTGAGTGCAGGAACTGGAGATGTTTAAAAATGCCAATCTGAGGAATCTACAAAGGCTCCTTTTAAGTGTTTGAAAGGCTGAGACTTAGAAAAGTTGTCCTATGTTGGGACACTCTGGTGAACAGAACTTCTCTCTGTGGGTGGAAGTGGCAGGGTTGTGGAGTTGCTAAATTTTCTAATAATCGAAGCTGTCTGCAACCATAGGCTGCACAGGGCTTTGAAAGTATATCACACCTCTCTTCAGAAGGCCACCAGAGAGGTCTGTGCAAAGGAGAAAGACCACTGTGTTGTGACTCACTCTGTGGCTGTGCAGGTGGACCTGGATGGTTCCCCCTGTCACAGGACGAATGAGTGCCACCCAGAAGACCATCTGTGTGGAAGGAAACTCAGGCTTGCTGTAGGAGATGCAATGGGCGTTGCTTCCTTAGAAATCTAAATGCCTTTGTTCTAAAATCTCAAAACAAAGTTATTATCAAATATTATTTAACTGTTTTTATAAGATTTGATTTTATTTTTAGCGAGAGGGGAAGGGAGAAAAAGAAGAGAAACATCGATGTGAGAGAGAAACATTGATCGTTTGCCTCTTATTCACACCCCAGCTGGGGACTAAACCCGCAACCCAGGCATGTGCCCTAACTGGGAATCAAGCTGGTGGCCTTTCGCTTTGCAGAACAACACCCAGCCAACTCAACCACACCAGTCAGGGCAGTTATGATCAAATAGTAGTCAAATGTTTTAATCCTGTAGTTTTAAAGGCAAATGAAAAAAATCGTTGAGATAGTAGGGGCAGTATGGGGTTTGAAGCCAGGCAGGTCTTAGTTAGAGTCTAGAACTGCCAACTGTTATTTGTGTGAGTGACCTTGGGCAAGTTATTTAACCTCTCTAAACCCCAGTTATCTGTAGGATAAGGTACTTGTGGAGACGAATGAGGTAATCCATATAACACACTTAGCATGGTTGGTTACTAGCGCTTAGATAATGCTAGCTATTGTTACTAGTATACTCTACTATTACATCAAATTGGGGCTTCCAGTAGGCACTATAATAAAAGCCATTATTTTTGCCCTGGCCAGAGTGGCTCAGTTTGTTGGAGTGTCTCATAAACCAAAAGGTCGCAGGTTTGATTCCTTGTCAGGACACATGCCTCGCTTGTTGGTCAATCCCCAGTCAGGGCGCATACTAGAAGCAGCCAACTGATGTTTCTTTCTCACATAAATGTTTCTCTCCCTCTTGCTCTTCCTACCTTCCCCTGTCTCCAAAATCAACAAGCATGTCTTCAGGTGAGGATTAAAAAATTTTTTAAAATAAAACCTATAATTTTAATGGGTGTCTTGGAGAGATTTGAGGTCTGGGCAGAGATGAGCTGAAGTGTGTCAGTCCCGACCATCCACAGGTAAGAGCTGGTTCGCTCAGGGAGCAGAGAAATGTGTGAAAATCTGTTAGGAGAGGATTGAATGAGGCATTGCAAGGAAAGCTTTTCGCCAGGTGCCTGGCAGATTCCAAGCAGTCATTATGTATATAGTGGGTAAGTGAACGACAGGTCACCAAGAGCAGCTGCAAGCCTCCGAGAGGCAGCCAGAGAGTGAGATGAGGCACAGGATTGCCAGAGGGGCTGTTAATTCTGCCCAGCAGTGCTCTCAACCCGGACCATCTGCACACACACAGCCTTAGTATTATGGCATTTCAGTGGTGCAGCCATTAGCCGATGCCAAGGCAGGTGAGCAGGCTGGAAGGCAGATTCAAATAAAATCCCCGGGGCAAAAAAGACTATTTCAGATATCACAGATAATAATTGCAATCCTTCGAAAAATTGCCATCGTTGGTATATGATTAGCTGTGTTTAACTAAAGCCACAAATTTTAAAATATGATTTATGCCATTTTCTACAAAGTCTGCATGAATTCCTTAATGGGGTGAATAACTACAGATAGAAGTCAGGTAACTTGCACACTTCACTTTTAACACATCAGTTTGATGGGTTTTCCTTTATATTCAAGTACAATCCAAGGTTCTTTCCCACAGTATTTTCAGGTAGAAAAGAGGCTCTTCCAGTCACGAGTGATGAAATTTCAAATATTCCAGTATACATTTAGAAAACAGAGGGAGTAAGGATAAATGAATTCAAAGATACATTTGAAAAGAAATTCAAGTATATACAAGGGGGGACCAAAACTGGAATTTATTTATAGAAAAATTGTGTATGTATTCTTAACATGTTTAAACTTCAGTCACCTTCAAAGTAGTCTCCATTTGATGCAGTACACCTACTGAGATGTTTTTCCCACTGCTCAAAACAGTTTTTGAACTTGTCGATCTTGATGCCTTTTAGTGCTTCTGCTATTTTTTGTTTTACTTCTTCCACTTTGGCAAAATGTTTCCCTTTGAGGACTTTTTTCATCCAGGGAAACAAAAAAAGTCACTTGGGGGGAGATTGGGTGAATAGGGAGGGTGGGGTATAAGGGTCGTGCTGTTTTGATCAAAAACCGCTGAACACTCAACGCAGTATGGGAAGGTGCGCTTATAAATCTCCCTTCATGAAATGAGCAAATGCACTGAGAGTCTTCAAAACAATGCACTGAAGCCAAACTCAGCCTCTCACAACAACACCAGCTCTACACTGATACAGATGGGTTCCTAGAACATTCACTTACTTGGGGAAGCCTGTACTACAAGGGGCCCGCCCTCTAGAAGATTATCCCAGGGTTGTTGTTTTTTTTGGATTCTCCCTCGTATTTTGAAAACAAGGAGAATTACAATGAGCAAGGCAAATATAAACGTGAAAAAAATTCAAGATGTACATTTGAAAAAAAAAGAGTAGTGGGGTAGAGGAACAAATATGGACTATTTTTTAGTTAAAAACTATTAGTTCTAACCTTTAGAACAAGCCTGTTGATGGAGGGTGTGGGGCACAGTGCTTCCGGGGGAGGAGGTGTGTGCAAACTTCTCCCGTGACTGTTAATAGACAGGCTTTGAGGCCCTGGAGGGCAGCTACGGAAATATCTTTCCTGCGCTGGTTCACAGTCCAGCGCCTTTTTAGCACAACTCAGTACTTGTTTTTGAGTAAATAAAAACATTACAAATCGGAGGTCAGTTTTTCCTTAAGCTTCACTTTGAAGCAAAGATGATTAAATAAAAAGAAAATAAAAATGTGCAGATGGTTAAATAAAAGCAAAAGAAAAATAAGCTATGTGAGGTCAGGTGATGTTTCTTACTTATAAACCCATATCCCCGGTTCCTAGCCCAGTGCCTGACACATGGTGGCTCCTCAGGAAATGTTCATCATGTGAATAAATTGGATCACATGATGGCAAATTTCCAGAAAAGGTCACAGTTACAATGTCTGGAGTTGATTTTGAAACAAAAAGGAGAGTCACAGGGCGTGGCCATGGGAGACGCTGCTCTGTGTTCTCGCATGGCAAGTTTTCCGAGTCTGCAGTTCCTTGCTGGTTATTTCTCCCCCACGTGTTTGCCGGGCGGTGCTCTCCCCACAGATGATTTCACTGTACCGCCGAGCACCTGAGGCTCAGAGTGATAAATACCTGGCCTTGCACAGAGCTGGAGGCTGAACAAGTGGACTAGACCTCTGAGGTTCCTTTCAAGGCTAAATTTCATTGCTCCGAGATGTCGTGGGCTATTTCTGTGTTTTCTCAGGGCCAAATACTGGAAAACAAAGAGGCTGACAGTTGGCATGAGGTAGACCAGATTTTCCAATGTTTGAATTTTTCACTTTCCATCTGGATAACTTGTGTTAGGAACATGTAAGTTGCCTTGATCCAGCTTAAAGCAGAGAGTTTCATGATAATATGCTAATGTTCTTAGGCAACCTAATAAATCAAACCAAAGGAAAAAATCACCTTCTTCTGAATCACGTGCTTGGCTGTGAGGATGGACCCGTGGTCACTGAATGTAGGCCAGGATTCCATCCTGTTGGCTGTAAAAACAGAGACTTGGGTCAGTAACGAGCCATTTGTCAGTGTTCACTGAGATCTGGAAAACCAAGCCTATCTCTGCTCTGCCTTGCAGAGATCATGGCCCATGAGAAAGGAAGGATCTGCCCTGGTGACCTGGGCCACTGTTTCTGAAATCCAGCTTAAAACTTCTAAGATAAGTAGAACTTGAGTTGTGGTATAAAGTTCCTACAGGGCAGTTTTCTAATGAGATCTTAAATTCTGACAAAGGTGCCCATTAGCCTGTCCTGGAGTTCCACATCCCATTTGAGGAGAGAGAAGAGCAGAGAGTAACAGAAAAGGAGGCTTTCAAACTACAAAGCAAAACAACAACAACAACAACAACAACAAACAAATAGAATCCTTAAATAAAAAGAACTATGTATTGAACATCTTCATATTGGAATCTAAGCCTGTAGAAAATTTACTTTGAAAATGAACTTTTTCATGAATTTGATTTTTTAAAAAAATAGTTTAGCCCTGGCTGGTGTGGCTCAGTGGATTGAGTGCCACCCTGCGAACTGAAAGGTCTGTGGTTCGATTCCCAGTCAGGGCACGTGCCTGGGTTGCAGGCCAGGTCCCCAGGAAGGGCTTGTGAAAGGCAACCGATTGATGTATCTCACACATCGATGTTTCTCTCCTCTCTTTCTCCCTCCCTTCCCCCTCTCTAAAAATAGAGCATGGAGAAGGGAGGGGAAAAGAGAGAGAGAAACATTAATGTGAGAGAGAAACATTGATCTGTTGCCTGTTGTATGTGCCCCAGTTTGGGACCAAACCCAAAATCCAGGCATGTGCCCTGACTGGGATCGAACCAGACCTTTCACTTTGCAGGAGAACACCCAACCAATTGAGCCACGTCAGTCAGGGCTGAATTTGCTTAAAAAAAAAAAAAAAGAAAACAAGAGGAAAAAAAACAATAGCCATTGCTGGTTCTAAATCCCTTTCCTGATTTCTGTATGGCTTTTGTACATCTATGGTTAGGTCATCTTTTTCTTTCCTACACCATCTAATTTAATTTTGCAAGGAAACTTGGAATGTTGGGCTTCTTCTCCCCATCCCGCGCCGCCCCGCCAGTCAGGTTTTGACGCGCCCCTCCCCCCTCCATGGAGGCTCATCCTCACAGGCATTGTGCCATTCAGGCCTTGGGTCAGCCTGTCTTAAAGGCCTGTGGTAGATACAGTGGCTCCGGCCCTGCCTTTGGAAGACAGTTCTGCCATGTAATGAGTCAAGCAGATCATTCATCAGCTCTGTTTGTTAATAAAACATGAATAGCACAGTTTATGGCTTCCACTATTCAAACAGCAGTTGAGCCTAAGAGGAATTATTCATTTTAACGGTTCGAACGTTCATTTCCAAGCAGCCGTGCTGCTTTATCAGCTTTAGCCCAAATTAGAGGTTGACTGGCCTTGGAAAAGAAGACGGCTCGGCAGGAGTTAAATAGAGCCCTCTCAGGATGGTGGCCAGCAGGACATGGTTCCTCATCACTTGCAGACAGCCCTCAGTTACCTCTGGGACGGTCTCCTAGGAAGCGGGGTGGTGGGGGGCGGCTGGTGTCTGCGAGGTGCAGCATGCTCCATTCCACGTCAAAACCACGCAGGCTTGTAGGAACGCTGTGGACCAAAATTTTTCTTTTCCTCCTCACACAGCCATAGAAACATCCTTCCATTAAGTTAAAATGAACTTTAAACATATGGGATGTCCCTAGGACATCAGCAACCATGAGGCAAATGGGCTAGGGACTGAAGAAAACACACTAGACGACAAGCTTACTGATGTGCCTGACACACAGGCATTACTTGCTAGTACTATTAGCTCCATCCCCAGATGGGGAAAACTGAAGCAGAGCTTTTCGTAAGCTTTCACTGCTGGTAAATAATGGAGCTCAGACCCAAACCCCAATCTTCTGATTCCAAATCCCACGTGTTTTTCATAGCATCCCTTTCTACCCAAGTGTCCCGATGGAAGCAGTGCCTAAACCCAAAGGAACCGTTTAATGGTGGGACCGTGGGACTGCAGGGGCAGACTGGAAGCGAGTGTTTGGGTGGCGTCAGCCTGAGGCCTCAACTCCTGCTGTCAGGTGGCTCTCTGCAGATAGGGTGGACCTCAAACCCTGCGAATCGCTGATCGCCCTCCCCCACGTCTCTTCATCCTCCTTTGCTTTACCCTTGGGTGAGCTCATGATTTTTTGAGCTGGCCTGGTGTACAATATCAATGCCACATTTAACAGGCCAAGATCTAAGAAACCAGCATCTTATTGCAAGTTACAGTTTTGCTTAAAGAGGTATGGATTCTGAGCTGTTACTTGGGTCCTATATTTGTGGAAAGTCAAGAGCACGTGAAGATTTTGTTTTTCAAACTGTTGAATATCTTTTTACTGTTCCATTGCTGAAAATGTCTTTGCCTTGATAAGAAAGATTTCAGCAAAAGGATTTCTTAATTAAATATTGCCTGATGCCAGGTTACCACTCAGAAGGCAGTGGCAGGTTCCATTAAAGAATGAACTTCACTCCCACCGCCAACAGCTGATTAATGTGTTAATTAGGTGCCCTGCCCCCCTACCCCTGCAATCACCCAGATCTTCTCTTTAAGCCCAGCAGAATGTATATATTGTGCCCATGTGGGTAACCTCATGGCATACTTTGGCTTTGACTTTGGACGTTTATATAAAAATAAAGGCTCAGTTGCCAACATGAATAGCTTTCTTTCTTTCCAGGGGAAATACAAGATGGAAAGAGTTATAGGAACCAGAAGTCCTGCCTTTCGGTTTTCTTATATCAAGAGCAAGTGATATTTCTGCCGAGGCAGTGTCTTTGGAGCAGTTCAGCGGTGTAGGTTGCCACACATTTATTTCACAGGAAAGGAGTGAATCCATCAGGCCACTGAGCTTTATAAGTACTACCCTGGCAGACAGCCACCAAAATATAAATAGTCTAAATGGACTAAAGGAAATGTTCATTCTGTTGTTTAGAATTGGACACATCCCAGGAAGGTGAATTTAATCGTTTGGAGGACTGCTCTTGTGATGGGATTGAATGGAGTACGCATTTGTTTATCTTTGTGATCTTTTTGTCGTCCTGGTGATACATTATGTATTTGTGATACGAAGCATTTCAGCTGTCTCGCTCAGTGGCGTTGCAAGAGCTGATTGTTCCGTCCCCAGATTGCCATCGTTAAACAGCTTCAGCCTCAGCTCTGTCCAATCTGGGACCTGTTAGGGAGAGGAGTGGAACCGAAGGGGCTGGGTTCCAACAGAAACAAAGCCGGGGTGGAATTGGGGGAGATCATCCCAGTGCCCAGTGAGCTGAGCTCTGCACTTCTTAATCTTTATCTCCTAAAATATCTGAAGGAATTTTGGTACTTCTTGGCATAATGAGGAAAAATAATGCCTCACAAGGTTTTTTTTTTTAAGCCATCTGTGGAAAAACAAGGGAAGGATATCTCATAACACCACAATTCAGAAAACCCAAGTTTATGAGAAACATGTTGTGTATTTCGTGGATATGCAAATGTTATTTTATTAAAGAGCAAGATCTACAGTATATATATTTACCTAACCACCACATCTTAAGTAATCAGCTCAGGCTCTTACGATGAAACTTTTAATTACTAGAAGTGTGTCATTCGTTAGCTGTCGAATGAATGATGGTACTGCATTTTACTGCCTCACATGATATAGCCATTTGTGCCGTAAATTCATTGACCTCATCTTAAACGATGTGTCCTGTAAGACAGACTTGATTCATTATTTCTTAAGTGACAATTTTTTCTCTAATAATTTTTTGCTTCCTCAGAAAGATGGCTTTCTGTATTTTTAGAACAATGTTCTGAGTGGAACTGTAATATGGCAAGGATACACATACATTCACACTCACATTACCCAAAGTGAGATGGTCATAAACTGCCACACTATTACCCGAGCACTTTGCAGCACTGCAGAAAGTCAGGTAGCTAAGTATTAGACCTTTGCTTTAACTGGAAAGTGTGATGAAATAGAATTTTGCTTGGAACTTCAATGTCTGTGATTCTTGTTATGTGGAAATAGACAAAATATGGTGGAGACTTCTCTTTTGATAATTGGGGTAGTTCTGTGAGCATTCCTTACTCATCAATGAATTATTGAAAATGAAGGGAAAACATTTAAGTTATTTTTAGATTATCTTCTATGACTCCACTTGAAAATATTTATTTAGCTTGAGGAAACAGAGGAATCCTCTGGAGGCAGATAATTCAATCTGGCAATTTAAAAACCAATTAAGGATTTCAGAAAACTCTTTCCCCTTATGGTTAAAAGAGAAGTTCCAAAAGAAATATGCCTCAAATTTTGGTATATTATTTTAATTAGTTTAATTCATTGTTGATGTGTTTTAGTTCATGATTGAAGAAGTTATATTTGATCCTTCACTTAAAGCTTATAAGTTGATATTTTAGGCTTTCTGTGGACACCTAGTATTGAAACAGAATCAGGCGGCTTTATTTCATATTGGAATTTAAATGTCACAACATTATACATTAACTTTGTAAAAATTATTGGATCTTAAAAATAATAACTTACATGTGTCAAGTTTTCACCATAGCTTATTTAATCTTTGTCTAGATGGTAATTTTGAGGGTCTGATGGATTCTGTGTGTCTTCTCATCAGAAGCAATTCTGTACTTGTTTGTAAAGTAGACATCTCAGCTATGACTCTGTTGAAAAGTCCCTTCATTCTGGAGAAAACTGAAACACTGTAGTGAAACACAGGAGTATATTAGCATCGAAATTATTTTTTTTGTCAACAAGTTATTGAAAGAGAAATGTGATGTGAGAGCAAACAAAAAAGGAATGTGTGCCAATAAGTATTTTTTATTCAATCTCAGATCATCAAGTATATTACCTGCAAATATCAGTGGAAAAAAGTGAGAAGGAAAAGAGTGAATTAACACTCGCAGACCCACATCTGCCATGAGCGTGTGCACTCGCAGCCACACGCCAGCATGCCACCACTGTTTATAGTCAGAGAAAGCTGAGAGTTAAATGGCATGAGTAATCAAATGCCCAGCATATGTTGTGTTTGCATAGTTGATATGACCAGTCATTATTTAAATGCATCATCTTTCAATGCTATTAATTTATCATAGTTTAAAAAAAAACAACACGCACCAACAAGAGAACAACAGAGACCCTCCTCAGCAAAAGCAGGGTTCCATTCAGAGCAACATTGGAACCAGGGCTTTAGTGAGGAGAGGCTCAAATTCAATGGACTCACCGTTGCATGCATTTCAGAAGTCTGCTGCTACTGTATGAATTGAGTGCTTAGGAAATGATAAAAAAGGGGGGATAAGAAAAAGAAAAAAAACTGTGTGTGTAATGTTCAGTCAAAAAGTAAGGCACTGAAAGAACTATTGAAAATTTTGACATCTGTTTATCTGTTTATAGCTATGGCAAGATTACTCATATTAATTCTTGTTTAAAATGCCATATGAAGGAAAGACATTTGTGCAAACAAGAGTCATATTTGAATTGTAGATCATGCCTTCACCATCTGTGAGAGCTGATGGTGTTGCAAAATTAATGTGTTAATGAAATCACAATAATTTCTCCAAAGTAATGGGTTCTGAAACCGAGAATGACTATTTTTTGAACTTTGATGTCTAGTGATTTCCAATTGGGAAAAGCTCTCAGCCTTTAATTAGTTCTACAGCCCAACTTTAAAATAAATTTGGTGATGCCTTCTTTTGCCAGGAGTAAGTAGATTTGAAGGGGGGTGGGGAGCCATAACAACTTTTGGAAAACGTTCTCTGGTGTTTGAAAAGTTGTTAAATAAGACTGCATGCCAAGAAATGTCACCAAAAATTCTGACTACTGAGAGAGAGTGGGCAAACAGCTCAAAAAATAATTCTAGCTTGCTGCAACATCACAGGTTGGGAATAGCTAAACCTCACACAGACTTCATGATTAATTCCAAGTTTCCCCTTGGAAGGCAGACATAATGATGTTCTGCGCTTTGTGTTATTGGTTAACACAGCATACCCTTTCCAACTGCATTATCGAACGCAGTCAATAATGTAAAGTGACTTTGCATGAGGAGAATTTTAAGGGGCTATATTTCAAAGCCCATTGAACTTTCTGGAGAATCCTTCTCTTCAAAACTATTTAGCTTTGCATTTACAATGAGCCTCTTTGACAAGTGAAAATGTGTGGGCAGGTAATATGTATTCCTTTTGGTCAGATCTCCCTTAAAGGAGACAACACAGTTTCTTACGTTTTTAAAATAGGGGGATGATAATAATTGCTGTTCTCAAGAGTTAATATTACTAAAGCCATTCTGGCTTCCAAGGAGAAATCATTTTACAAACATTTAAGAATTTTACCTTTTAGAGGGAAACACTTCTTCAGCCTGTTTGAAAAATTGTGATACGGTGTGAAAGAACCTTTACGTGAAACATGAAATGCCACCTACCGAAGGGAACCGCTCGTCTCACTCATTTCCTTTCATTGCTGTGTTGTAGGTGTGCGACTGGTGCAAGCACATAAGACACACAAAAGAGTATCTGGATTTTGGGGACGGGGAAAGGCGGCTTCAGTTCTGCAGTGCAAAATGTCTCAACCAGTACAAAATGGACATTTTCTACAAAGAGACACAGGCCAATCTTCCAGCTGGGCTGTGCAGCACATTACACCCTCCCATGGAAAATAAAGCAGAAGGCACCGGGGTGCAGCTGCTCACTCCAGACTCTTGGAATATTCCTCTAACAGATGCTCGGAGGAAGGCCCCCTCCCCGGTGGCTGCAGCTGGCCAAAGCCAGGGCCCTGGCCCATCGGCGTCCACCACCGTCTCTCCGTCTGACACTGCCAACTGCTCTGTCACTAAGATCCCCACGCCAGTGCCCAAGTCCATGCCCATCAGCGAGACTGCAAACATCCCGCCTGTCTCTGTCCAGCCACCTGCTAGCATCGGGCCTCCCCTCGGCGTCCCGCCCCGCAGCCCTCCCATGGTGATGACCAACCGCGGCCCGGTGCCGCTGCCCATCTTTATGGAACAGCAGATCATGCAGCAGATCCGCCCGCCCTTCATTCGCGGCCCTCCGCACCACGCCTCCAACCCCAACAGCCCACTGTCCAACCCCATGCTCCCAGGCATCGGTCCCCCACCTGGCGGCCCCAGGAACCTGGGCCCCACTTCCAGTCCCATGCACCGGCCCATGCTATCACCCCACATCCACCCCCCGAGCACCCCTACCATGCCCGGGAACCCCCCGGGCCTGCTGCCCCCGCCACCCCCGGGCGCGCCCTTGCCAAGTCTCCCGTTTCCGCCAGTGAGCATGATGCCAAACGGCCCGATGCCTGTGCCCCAAATGATGAATTTTGGGCTGCCGTCGCTTGCCCCGCTGGTGCCGCCCCCCACCTTGCTCGTGCCATACCCCGTGATCGTGCCCCTGCCTGTGCCTATCCCCATCCCTATTCCCATCCCTCACGTCAATGATTCCAAGCCCCCCAACGGATTTTCCAGCAACGGGGAGAACTTCATTCCCAGCGCCCCTGGCGATTCCTCGGCAGCAGGAGGCAAGCCAGGTGGACACTCCCTGTCCCCCCGGGACTCCAAGCAGGGCTCGTCCAAGTCCGCGGACTCACCGCCCGGCTGCTCGGGCCAGGCCCTGAGCCTGGCACCCGCGCCCGCGGAGCACAGCCGAGGCGAGGTGGTGGACCTGACGCGGCGCTCCGGCAGCCCCCCGGGAGCAGGCGGCCAGCTCGGCTTCCCTGGCGTGCTGCAGGGCCCGCAGGACGGCGTCATCGACCTGACCGTGGGCCACCGGGCCCGGCTGCACAACGTGATCCACCGCGCGCTGCACGCGCACGTCAAGGCGGAGCGCGAGCCCGGTGCCTCGGAGCGCAGGACCTGCGGCGGCTGCAGGGACGGCCACTGCAGCCCTCCCGCCGCCGGCGACCCGGGCCCGGGCGCCCCCGCCGGCCCCGAGGCCGCGGCGGCCTGCAACGTCATCGTGAACGGCACGCGCGGAGCCGCGGCCGAGGGCTCCAAGAGCGCGGAGCCCCCGCCGGAGCAGCCCCCGCCGCCTCCTGCGCCCCCTAAGAAGCTGCTGTCGCCCGAAGAGCCCGCAGTGAGCGAGCTGGAGTCCGTCAAGGAGAACAACTGTGCTTCCAACTGCCACCTGGACGGGGAGGCGGCCAAAAAGCTGATGGGGGAGGAGGCCCTGGCGGGGGGCGACAAGTCAGACCCGAACCTTAATAACCCCGCGGACGAGGACCACGCCTACGCTCTGCGGATGCTGCCCAAGACGGGCTGCGTGATCCAGCCTGTGCCAAAACCCGCGGAGAAGACTGCCCTGGCGCCGTGCATCATCTCCTCGCCCATGCTCAGCGCCGGGCCCGAGGACCTGGAGCCTCCGCTCAAAAGGAGGTGCCTCCGAATTAGAAATCAGAATAAGTAAAAGGTTTGTATGTCCGCCCAGGCAATCCTCTCCGCGAGCCAGTGCGCCTCTCCGTAGTTTTTGTTTTTGTTTTTCCCCAAGGTAGAGGTGAGAGAGATTGAACTGATAATCATGGTTTAATCGTACATGTTTTACAATACACCTTGTGTGGTCACTATCATTTATTTTGATCCAACATCATTCTCATTTTACAGCTGATGAAAGTGGGTCACAGCATGTAAGTGCCATGCCCAAGGTCACTTTCCTAATGCTGAAGCCCAGTCCCGAACCTCACTTGAACCGCCATCTCCTTAATTACACTTTTATTATTATGCTCACCTCTGTAATTCACCTTATCGAAAAAGAGGAAGAGGTGTGGAGGAAGGTACTCAAGGCCGGTAAATATTCCATCATGAGGTTCAAAGGGCTTTGGTAAAGGTAAGCTGGGCAGCTTCCTGGAGCTGCTATACTCATAGGCGGAATGTCCCAACTCACCACATTTTCTCGATAACCGCGGGGTTCCGTTTACGAGATGAAAACAAAAACTACCCTTCTTACATGCTCATGCCCGCGGAGCCCGCGCCAGCGAGCCCCCTGTGCCAGGCAGAGCGTTGGAGCAGCGGCTCACAGCTCCTGCTCGTGGGATCTCTTCCTTCCTGTGTCACCAACCAGCACTCCCCAGGGCATGCTTCCAGCACCACTGACCAGCTGTGCTTTCTCCGGAGTTTTGGAGAAAATCAGCAGTTCAGCTGGTGGGTGGCTCAGCTCTGCAGACAGTGGGAGGCTCTGACGGAGAAAAGGGGCCACATCGCTGCAGTGGATGAGAGTGTACACTTCTGACCCCAGCAGGGGATCCTGCTTAATGCCAAGTGAGCCATTGATAGTGAGTCCAGAATTTCAGTAAGGGGAAGGGGATCTCGCATGTGTGGTGTGCTCCCGATAGCGAGATTTGGCACCTCCCACCAATCCTGGTGGAATTGGCATCATCTTCCTCTTACCAAGGAGGAAGATGAGGCTTGGAGATGTCATTCAAGTCAGAGCTGGTGAGTAGGGGAACCGGTGTTCAACTTAGGTCTGCCCAACCCAGAGCCTGGAGCTCTCCCCCTTTTCCAAGAGGGCAGCAAACATGCTAACATCCAGTTGAGGTGTGTTAACTCTTTATGGAAAGGAAAGGAAAAGAAAGGAACATTCATGAAACTTGTGCACAGCTCCCAGAAGCTGGAGAGACACAAAGGTGGATGTGACGCAGTGCCCACCCTCGGGCATTTACAGTCGCTGGGGATGTACACCCAGGGGGCAGGAGGCCTGGTGGGGGAAGTGGAGTGCGTGGGAAGAGCGGTTGCTCACGTTTGTGTACACAGGCTGTCGTCCGAATGTTGTTCAGGAGCATTTTTTTTTAGATTGGATCCATATGACAGTTATTATTGCCTTCATCCTACTGATGAGGAACTGAGACAGAAATTAAATGACTTGCCCGAGATCATCAAGTTAGTAAGCAGATTCAAGATTCAAATTCAGCCTGTCTGACTCAAGCCACATTTTCTTTAAGCCTTTCTTTTAGCCTTTCTGTAAGAGAATAGGCTAATTGGTCCCTTTATTACAATCTCGATAAAATTCTTTTATCCACCTCAGTTGTCTTAGGGGAAAGTTCCTAGAGAAGAACCAAGCCTACCTACCAACTTAGATAGGGTTCAAGTCTTTTCTTTTTAATTGACAGTGTTCAATTTTTGTTTTTACAACAACAAAAAAATCTAGAATAACAACTCTACTCCACAGCGGGAAATATAGGTGTGGTGCAGAACACTTGATGTGGTATGCATGTCCAGACCATTGTCCCTAAGTGTAGCATGTCAACACAGGCACCTATGTAGCTTACAGCCAGAGTTTGCCTGGGAAGCACAGGGCCAGAGAGGGGGGCTTGGTGGATGAGGGTGCAAGAAGGGATGCTCAGCCATTACAATCTGAGGTTTCCTTGTCCATTGATGGGTGTGCCAGTAGGAGGAGAATACTCAAAGTGAGTTCACTTCTTCTTGATTTTACATTTAAAAATTCTGCTGTCTGAAGACAGATGGCCTCAGCCTTCTGAGAGTCGCCCGAATTGAAAATGCCCCTGATTTCTCCACCAGAGTAGTTTCACCTGGTTAACAAAGCAGTGACTAATGAGAAGATATGGGACAAAAAAAGTGATGGCCTTCAGAAAACCAGGAAGCATTGGGAATTGTAATTTTACACAAATTCTAACATCACTCATTCAAATGACATAAAGGGAAGAATGGGAAGGTGAAAGATTTTACTACTGTTACTGGAGTGAGAAGTGACGAGGTCGAGAACGGTGCCCCTGGTCCATAAGTAGCATGGGGCCCATGGAACATAAAAGCATTAAATATATTATGGCCATTTGGATGATATATGTTTCTGAATAAAGAATCAGGTGAGGGTCTTGTGTGTGGACCTGAGTCATTACTAAAAACATTAACCTGGCTTTAGCCAATTTCAGAAGAAGTAAGATGAAATTTCCCACAGCCGCTTGAAATTAGAGAGTTTTTTTTTATGATGGGTCCCTCCAAGAAATTACAGCTTTTCTCTAAAGTCAGAGACACTCAGGCTTTGCCAGTTACCGCAGGGTGACAAGGAAGGTGATTTAAGACGGGGGAAGGACCGCCTCTCCTCCAGTAAATCACATGTGCTCGCGCCCTCTGTAGTTCCGCGGCTTCCGCAGCAGTCTCAGCCTGCGTAATTCACTCACCTCCTCGGGCCCTTCCTGATTTTCTGTGCCCACGTGGTGCTGTTCTTCTTCTGTGCCTTCAGAGACCCAGCCCGTTCGTATGGCTGTGGAATTGGAAATGCATGTGTTAAGTAAGAGACTAGATGCCTTTTGTGCCCTGACAGTGGGCACTGTTTGCTGACGAGTTAAAGCCAAAGTGGAAAGCGTCAGAAGCCAAATCCAAACCTGAGTTTGGTGGGTGAGGCGCAGGCGAGTGATTTTTCCGCCTGCTTGTTGGTGACTCATTATATTATTTCTCGTAGGAAAGTCTGTCAGTAACTTCAATCAGGGTTCTTCATTCTTGCCACTATGCCGCCACTCTCATACTGTATAACTTTGTTTTCATATTAAATGGATTCAGGGCAGACTGTATCTTGAATCAATAATCCAGGTAGCTACAGTTATCTTCAAAGAAGTAATCATATTTGCTAGTTCTTGTCAATGTATAGTATTTTTTCCATGTTGAAGTTATTCTGCTCCTGGTTACCTGACTTTATGCATTCTTCTTTGTTGATACAATGACAAATTATTTTAATAGCAGATATTTTCCCACATGCAGAGCTAATTAAGTTTAGGTGAAGATTCTAAAAGGTTGCAAACTTCTTTAATCTTCAACTTTTAAGACTCCAAATACCAGTTCTGCAGCTTCTGTTAAGCTGGGAAAAAATATCCCCCAAAATAATAAGGAAAACAGTGTATAAACATTTCCCAAACTATTCTATCCACAAAGAATTCCATTTATAAATGGAATACACCCTTCTCCGTCGTTGCCTTGAAGCTTGGGGATAACTGTTTGTATTTGCACATTTTCTGAATTTCTACAGTTTACACTTGTTTATGGTACATCGGGGAGTTCAGAGTAACCATTTGCAAATGTCTGAAAATATTTAAAGAAAATATCCCCCCTCCTCGATTTTCCAGGGAAATGACATATTCTTTTTAAGTAAAACAATCAATGGAAAAAATGTGTACCCTGAGTAACCCTTCACCCTCACTTTTTCCATCCCTGAGCAGCAACAAGTCCATACAGCTTCCCACTTCTGTGTTCCCCCGTGTTCTTCTGTGCTCCTAGAGCCAGAAAGAAGCTAAGAGACTCTTTTCCCGGCCCCAGTGGCAAGGGGCTCCCCCGGCCTCGGCAGCAGGGCTGCCTCCCGCGTTAGTTTTTCTTCAGGAGAGCTGGAGGAGGCAGCTGTTGTGTTGGCTTCTTGGAGTTTAGAGTTTAATTATTAGTCTGGTCATGGAGCCACAATTTCAGAAAAGGCTGTTTCAAGACAGGCCAGGGGGGTTGCATCATTAGGAGAGCCAAAAGGGTGGAAATCACATGTAACTTTTGCCAGTTCAGTTTCTCTGGCCAAGAAGTTTGAGAGAGTAGTAGGTAGGCTTCCTGGGAAGTCAGGTCCATACGTTTGATATATTACTATAGGTATCACTTTTAAAGCAAGATAAAGAAGAAAGACAGAGCGAGGAGAGGAAATCAGTCTGAATGGGGTGTGCGAATCCTGTACCAGACTTCAGATTTAATGTTCTGGTACTTGATTATTGGGAATGTTAATGCTGTCATAATCCTTGATGTTAAAATCCTCGCTGTTCTCGTGCAGGTGGCTGTCCAGCTCTAGGTGTAGGTCATTCCAAGAGGCTTGAGAAACCTCCGGGTCTGCAGCATGCACGCGCATGAGTGGTGAGGAGCCAGGGGGGTTGCTTGCCGTGCTCATTTCAGACTCACAGAGGAGAGATTTCTGGAATAAACAGTGTCAAGATCAGAGTTAGACGCATCTTGCCCAGTACTGCTGGGACTATTTTAAACCTTATGACAAGGGGATTGAAGGAGGGCTTTAATGTGCCAGCATCTGGCTTTTGGATATTATTCCAATGCGATTATGATGGAGTAGGAAATGACATGTGTGACTGGGTATTTATTTCTTTCAGGTGTAGCCACGCCCCTGCATCTTCAGCAGGGCTGGGACCAAGGTTGGGCAAGAGAAGTGCTTAGAGCACAGACTTGAAAGAGGAACTCCCTCTTGCGGGCACGCAGGGCAGCCTTCGTCCTGGCCTGATCGCAGACCTTCTGGTCCACGTGGCCGCTCCCTGAGGCCGGTCCGCTGGCTCCACAGACTCGTCTATGGGTGGCCTTTAGCAGTTCCTTCTACAGGATCAGGCAGAATTTTAAAAAGGCAGATTGGGTAGTTTTGGCTTCAGAACAAAGTATGCCTTCCATCTCTGAAGGATTATCTTGTATTACCACCAAGCAGTGTGGAAGTTGGAGTTTTCCTTTACTCTGAGGAAGCTGAGTTCATTGTAAGTTTTCTTTAAGACTGAGGGTTTATTTTTAGCAGTTTTGGCTGGCTGTGGACCTAATATCGCGGAAATTATATAATGTAGCACTAGCCTCCATAAGATTGCCTTAGTAACGAAATGCTAAAGGTTGTACAGACCTCTCTTCTAGTCACCACATCCTGTGAATGCCTGTGACAAAAGGAGAAGAGGGAAGTAAGGAGAGAGACGTGAGAGATACATCCCCCACACTTGGACTTTCAAAGTTCATACTGTATAGGGAGACATAGTCCTTCCGTGGAAAAACTTCCACTCTGCTGTGGAGGCCAAGGGAGGGGAATGGCAAGAGTCCGACAAGTGGGCAGCTCAGTAAACACCAGGGCATTCATGTGGCCGTGTCTGGGCGTGCGCCCCATCCTCCCCAGCTCCCTAGCGTGCTCCTTCACCTGGAGAGAGTGTGCTTGGAATGGGGAAAACGTTCAACTAGCTACTAACAAACCATTGCCCAGAAGGGCATTGAAAATAAGCTCCCCATCTGGTTTCCAATGAATCACTCCCTTGCCAGCCTGAGCGGCCGCCTGGGCATCATGGTTCAATCACTTACACCTACCTTCGTGCAGACAAGCATTGCGGAGGGGCAGAGGTGTTTGAAGACCAAAATACACTACAGCATGGAACACTTACCTCATGTAGTGGAACACTTACCTCCACCCCTACCACTGCCGTTGCCAGGCTCTCTTGTCAAAAAGATTGTGCCAAGGGAGCAGAGGCTAGCGCTCTTCTTTCCTTCCCCCTGTCCTGGGTGCTTCAGTTGCCATTTTAAATGCATGACACTTTTTTGTGTGGAGGCATGTAAAGGCCCTGTGGTTTGCACGTGCCAACCTTTTTGTAATGCCTCAAGAGCATCAGAGGAATTTATTTCAGAGAAACAAATAAATTAGCTTTAAAAGATAAACAGTGTACCAGCTGGCATCAAGGAGAAGGAATAAATGCCATCTCAGATGCCAGCTCTAAACACTAACCACAGAGAGTTCATCAGAGTTGTGAATTTCCACAGCATTCTGCTTGCAGAAAAAGTAGGGTGGGGTCAGGATTGAAAACGCGAGGCCATGAACAAGGACGGGAAACGCACACAAATTATTTCAAGGGCCATTTAAAAGATTCTAGTGAAAATCACTGGAGCAAACGCAGTAACAACAAAAATTTGGAATTAGTCTCCCCTGCTTTAAAATAGCTCCCAAGTGTACTGAACATTCTTATGTTGGAAACCAGTCAGGTCACCTCGGAGAGCCCTGAACTCTGTGCGGCTAGGCCCGAGAGCTGTGGCTCTGAGCCAGCACGCGCTTGCGCAGTCTTACCCTGTTGCCTGAGCGCGCACCTCGGGATAGAGAGGACACACACTAGCAGAGCCGCCTTTCCATGCACCTGTGGGGTCGGGGCTGTGACTAACCAGAGCCCCCCCCCCCACCCCGTCCTGTCCCCCAGCCTCACCCCAGCCAGACGTTTGGCTGTCCCGCTAGTTGTCTCATCATTTCCCCCTTGAACCAACCTCTGGCTCCCCGGCTCCCTTTGCTAGCGAGCTGTGTTTTGTGTTGGGAGGAAAGGGAAGTAAGAATGTGGCTGATAGCACTTAAAGAACAGAAGGGAAAACATACTTTATGGCCTCAATTGATATAAAACATTGACCTAACATCCAAAAACTGCAATTAAAAAGTATATCTGTCCCTCATTTGCATGGCTTACTTCCCCTGCCGTGTTTCTGGTATTGAAAATGAATGGCATTCCCGTCCAACATGTGTCTCAATTTGTAATGCTACCCTCCTCGCAGCTGGCTCAGTTCACCGAGTGTTTCTAAAATGTTACTGTCTTACATTTGAGCCGACCTACAATAACAAATTATCTAGAAGCAAAGTGGCTAAGCTGCATTTGGTGAGAGAAGGGGAAACCCTATATTTCATTCTTCAACTCTTGTTTTGGAAATTCAGACTGTAACCTGATCTCCTTCTAAAGAAATCCACACACGCACACTTTAAGAACGGTGCAGATTGGGCGACGTGGGAGCAAGAATGATCAGGTTTAAGTTGCTCTGCGGAGTTCTGCATCCCATCAATAGGCCCTTTTGATATTTTAAACCCATATTTAGAGTAATTTCAAGATATTTGGAGCACATGTGGTTAAATGTAAAACTTTGTCATTATGATTTGTTAGATGCTTATACTTTAAATATTTATAAGCCATATTCAGTACTCTATCCAAAAGCGCCCCGCCCCCAGCCGGCGCTCATCGAGCAGTATCTGAGCCCGGTCCTGTGCGGAAGGCGCAGGGTGAGGTCACCGCAGCACGCACGCACGTTCTTCCTGCGTTTCTGGTTCTAATTCAAATGCCGCTTTTAGTAGATTCAGCTCATTTCTAAAATGTACGAGAAGTTAGAAACAGGGTGGGTTGTCTTGGACTGACTTTACAAAAGCTCCCCAGTCCTCCAAAGGTAAAACGTTCAACTTGAGATTGTGTTGCGTCCACTTCTTTCTCTTCCCCTAAGAGGAATTAGCCGAACTTTCCATTAGCGTGTTGGGTGTGCATCCGTGTCCCCGTGAATTTAAAGTGTCACACTGTGCCTCCTGAATATCTGAGGGGCAGTTTGGTGGTGGGGAGATTGAATCCTTCACTATTCACCTTGGAAACTGAGACATGGGGCACCGTCTTTATCATAGAGAGCCCCTTGAGCACTTAGTATGAAAAAGAGGAGAGGAAACTTTTTTTCCAAACTCAGAATTCGTGTAAGCTTAGAAGGTTATAAATTTCAAACTGACCACAGGCCTCTGGAGCTCACACTCTCGTATGGCTGGCGAAGTACAACTTTCTCGTAAGGACGGGGGGAAGATGGCTTTAAAAAGCTCGTAAACTTGCTTGGACATCGAATAGCTCTTACCAAACAGAATTTTCATGAGTTAAGTGTAAATGAGTCAGAAACATATAGATTAAATTTCTTTTAAAATACACATGGGTTTAAAAATTAGGGCCAAAGTGCTTGGCAAAATAAGTTTTGGTTTTAGAGAAACCCCAAATGTTTGAAAAAAATGGTTCTACAATTTGCCAAACCAAAAATACATCCAGGTCCCTCTATTCCTCTCATTTAATAGGATGGCATCATAAATATGGGATTTGATATCTATTTTCCTATCCACCAAAGTTTGAGCAGTATGAATCCCAAATGCTAATTGGAAAACTATGAAAAATATTTTGAGAAAAAAAACATGACTTTGCAAGTGAAGATGAAGGGCCACCACCATTCAGGGTTCTAGTTCTGGTTTTCATAGCACCCCTTACTGTCTGATAATCTGATCGTCTTGTCCTCTGTTGTGTGTGTGTGTGTGTGTGTGTGTGTGTGGCCTATGCACAGGAATATGTTTTTTAAAAATCCTATATTTGGAGTTCTTAAGTTATACCTAACTCACCTATTACAGTGCACAAAGCGAAATAAGCTCCTAATTATGTCCCAGTACAGGGAGTCAGTCCCTCTCACTTATTTGCGGTTCCGAGATGGTCTTTATTCATTTCCCTAGAGGATGCAGCACACCCATGTTTAACTAACAGTATCGAACACTGATTCCACGCATGTCCCATAAAGCAGGTGATTTGGAATTAGGTTCTAGCATCGGGGAGGGACATGGACTGGCAGTCGGGAGTGCAGGAATAAGGGATGCCTTGGGATGTAAAAAAAACAGGGATGCTGAGAAGAGCTAGTCACATTAGGGTTGACTGTCCCCTTCCCTTGGCTGGAGCAAAGGGCTCGCACTGCGGACAGGGAGGGGCAGGGGGAGGAGCAGGAGGGGAGGCTGGAGGAGAGCAGGTAGGTAGAGGAGCAGGAGGTTGTGGAATTTTCACTCCACGGGTTAGGCAGCAGCACTGTGACCTCGAGCTGAGGAGTGGCAGGTTGGAGTCTGTGTTTGAGGACAATTACTTTAGCAGCTGCTCATAGACTGAAAGGAAGCGGGAGAAACACTGGCATCACTAAAGCTGATGGTTGCATTCTGATGACAGGCCAGTTACCAGCGGGTCATTCTCCACGTTGTGGAATGTTACCCCTACAGTGTGAGGTGTGGAGGCAGCCTTGTCTATATTATAGGTGTGTACAGACATTGTTGCAATGTGGTGGGAGGAAGAACTCCCTTCTGCATGCCCCGAGTAGGACTTAGGAGGCTTCACAGCACACCATGGAAGGAAACCTCACAACGCCAGAGCATTCTAAAGTCCACTCAAGACATGCTGGCTGGGCCCCAACTGCCACAGAAACAGGCTCCGCCCTCTCACCCACCAGCTGCCCTGAGCCTTGGGCGAGCAGGGGAGGGATGGCTAGGTGGGGACTGTGGTGCAGTGCACAGAGGCAGCTGGCAACTCTCCTGACCACCTAGAAGACTTCCCTGCTGGTGGACACAGAGACTGGACAGTGGCCATAGCGATGCCCAAAGCCCTGTCCTTGGACCAAAGAGCCACCGTAAGGCTTGGCTAGCTTGCTCTACCTCAGACACCTTCGGGGATCTGCACAGAATCTGAATCAGACCCTCCCCAGGCCTACAGGTCCTTTAAAGGAAATTTGCAACTGTTGGAGATGTCTGTTTATCTTTCTTGACTTCCTGGGCTGTAGACCTTCTGAAGCTGCTACATGTGGCAGCAGTGGTTCCCCGTAGTGAGGGAAGGCAGCAGTGTGGTTTCACGGATCAGAGCATCGGCCTTGGCATTGGGCTCACCTGGTTCAGATCCTGGCAGAGTGGCTAGCTAGGTGTGGGAGGATGTGATTGAGCCGCTCGGAGCTTTAGTCTCCAGGTCATGAGTGACAATGACAGTGCTGTGAGGGACAGGTAAGAAAATGCGGAGAGAGCAGCACTTCACAGGTGTCCAGCAATGGCAGTTGCTGTCCTATTGGAAGGGCTACGGCTCCTGGGAGGAGAGCAGGGGGATGAAGAGAGACCTGCCGAGATTTGAAAACCAGCTGTGTCGCTTACCAGCTGAGAGTGTTTGGACAAGTTTTATAACCTCTTTGTGCCTGCATTTTTAATCATTGTAACAGCTAATATTTAGTGAGCATTTTCTGTATATACATAGTATCCCAAATGTTGCATGCCCACAACGACCCTATGGGGGAATACCATTATTAAACCCACTTTACAGATGGAGAAACTGAGGCACAGAGCAGCTCTCTCCTACCCAGTGTCATTGGCTAGTAAACGGCAGCATTGGGATCTGACTGGTGGCCTGGCTCCAGAGCCTCCATGTAGAACCTCTGAGGACGTCTTATTCACACACACAAAAATGAAGATAATCACTACTTCGCAGAGTTATCAGGCTCCAATGTAAATAGCGTAAGTTTAAATGCCCAGGAGGTACCTGGCACATAGTAGGTACTTGATAAGAATTGTCATAGTGGCCTCTGCAGCCCAGAACTACTTCCCTCAGATGTGTCATGACACTTCCATGCTGTCAGTCTTGGAGGTTAGGGAAACCATTCCAGAAATTCTCATAAGATGCCTGGTTCCACTTTAACAAGTAGATACCAGGACAGAACAAATGCTCAAGGTCACAGTGTGGTGCAGCCAGGATTAGAACCTGAGCCATCACCGGTCTTCCTCTCAGTGGGACACTGGATGCGACCAAAGCTGCTTGAGTTACATACCCTGTGCCAAGGGCCAGAGTCATATTTTTGCCTCCCGTGGCATCGCCTCCTCACCTCGGGCGGCTGGTTTCAGAGAGGAGATTGGTTGTGCCAGAATGTCTGGGGTTGAAGGGTTGCAGAAAAGCAATTATTAACCACACCCTCCATCTCCTTGGCTGTTGGGGGTGGGGCACAGCGGGGAACCAGGATGCTCGCTCTTATTCTTTATAGTGCGGTTTTCCGGAAGACTCAGCCACCCTCTCTCCCTGCTCGTGGGCCGGCTGTAAAGAAAGAATAAGTCAAGTGTCAGGGAGATGGCACTTCCAGGCCTCTTCTGACGCCTCATGATCTGTTATCGATCCGTGCACCATAGCCACTTGCCACGTAACGCTGCTGTTCTCTCTGAGTTCTTTCTTTTTCTTTGTTTAAACTTAGAATGCCTCTGCTCATGTAAGATGGAGAAATAACAAAGTCAGTCTTCGCACAATGAACACTGGCTTTTTTTCTGTCCCAGGCAGAATTTTGGAATGCACACGAACCGGCATCAGCTGGTGTGTGTACCAATGGGACTTGAATGAAAACATAATTATTTCTTTTAATTAAATAACTTCTCGGAGTTCTCTTTTGCAAAGCAAGGGAGGTTGAACTGTGTAGTCTCTAGTGCCCCTCACAGCTCTGGCATTTGGACCCTCCTGTCAGCTCAAGGGGAAGGAGGACACCTGGACTAGGGGCAGCGGCCCTGGGAGGGGAGCGTGGACGTCGGGGTCACAGCAGCTGACTCCAGCCCAGCTTGCCCCTTTCTAGCAGTGACCTTGAACAAGTAATTTCCTTAACCTTCCTGGGAAAGTTTCCTCACCTATAAAATGGGGATGCTAACCAACACTTCAGTAATACTGTTGTTTCAGTGAAGTAAATGTGTAAGTGAAATAAGTAGATGAAAGTGCCCAGCACAGTGTTTGACACAGCACAGGTGTCCGGTACAATCTGGCTGCTTTCTCGGAGGACGCCCCAGGCTGCCACACCAGCAGGGGACGTGCTTGGTGCTAAGAGCCAAGGGGCATCCGGCTCTAGGCTTGTCTTCAAAATTTCATGCTGACCATCAGCCTCACCATGTAATTCTTTTTTATTTTTCTCTTGTGAATGAATTAACCCCCTGCTCCAGTGCTTCTGTAAAAATGCACACTGCTAGTCATAGATCCCTCCGTACTGTTAGGAAAGAGCTAGAGACAGGGTCACTGGGTTTGCTTGAACTCTCAGGTTCCAGAAAGGATTTGAGGGAGTTAAAGACGGTCAGTCGGTCCACTGTCCAGGTGAAGGTACTTTTGTGAGTGCACCAGTCAGGGCTCATGGCTCAGGATTCTTTGCCAGAAACTTCCGGAGGCCAGCAAGAAAGAGCACTGATGACTTGTAAGAGTAAACAGACCTCTCTGACCATTTAACTCATAGAATCAGCTAAGCGAAGAGAACCAAAACTTTAATTTATAAAACAAAGAATTAAAGACAGAGTTATCCCAGTAGGAGGTCTTGTATGTTTGCTATTTTTATTGATTAAATAATAAAATAAGAGCCCTGGCTGGTGTGGCTCAGTGGATTGACTGCTGGCCTGTGAACCAAAGGGTTGCCAGTTCGATTCCCAGTCAGGGCACAGGCCTGGGTTGCAGGCCAGGTCCCCAGTAGGGGGCACGGGAGAGGCAACCACACATTGATGTTTTTCTCACTATCTTTCTCCCTTCCCCTCTCTCTAAAAATAAATAAATAAAATCTTTTAAAAAAGAGAAATATTGCTAAAGAAGAAAATTATTTTTTTAAAAAAGAAAAGCCTGTAGTTAAATTTCTTTTTTAAAAAATACACATGCGCCTTAGCTTGTCAGAGCCATTTTGTTAGCAGCATGGGGGGGATGGAGCTGTGATTCGGCCTGGAGCCCAGCACTGAGCTAGGCTGCAGCAGACCCGCGGTCCCCACACCCCTTTCCCCACTGTGGGTTATTTTCCATAACAGTCGCACTAGTAGGAGAAGGGATTTTTTTAATGACTATCATCAATTATTGAACTATAAGAAAAAAGATGCCACTCACTTCATAAATGAAAATGCTTTCCATTTTGATAAAAGCCATTTTGCAACTCTTTGGGAAGCCACGGTTGACAGGGAGGGAGAAAGAACAATTTTTTTTGGCAAAACCTCACCAAGTCATAGCTCTTTCTGGGATGGGCTCAGTTGGAGACCACTATCTGGCATCACACCTGGGTTTATCAGCTGGTGCAGGTGGCTCTGTTCATTGACCGCAGGGCTCTACCCTTTTGAGTGTCCCAGAATAGCTGCAGCTACCTGAGAACAGCCTAGTCCTCAGGGACTGGTTATTGTCCCAGATAAACAGCACAGCTGAAGCCAGCACTTAATGGCTGTATTTAACTGTGATAAGTGATGGGTCGACGTGCCTGAGTGAGTGGCGTCACTGGTCGGGCCTGGGTAATTGGACAAAGGCAGGTCGGCTTGGCAACAGGCATTTCCTGCACATCACAGAGTTGGTGCCACGGGGTTTTGGACTGCTGGGAGTAAACATGAACAGACAGGGGGAGCTTGCCTGCTAAGCATGTAAGACAGGACAGTCTGCTGGATTTTCATTATGCTAATTACAAAGATATCTGAGGAAGGGAAGGAGAGTAAAAGTTTGGAAAATGGATCAGATTCATCAAAGCAGGTTTCCTGGAGAGGCGTACTGCAGCACCATGGAGGAACTGATTTGGGAGAGAGAATAAGATATTTTCCGCGGGACACACATTTACTTTGGTGAGTGGTTACTTGGAAGATTCCTTTTAAGTGCAACCCGCGTGAGTCTTAGGCAGTAAAGGCCAAAGGAGAAAAGGAAAGAATGGCCGTATTTTGGCGGTGTCAGCTGAAAGAATGTATTAGTACTCAGGCACAATTATGTTCTCTGTAATTCTCTGAACATTCTTATGTGATAAAAGTGGGTGAGTAACGCGGTCACATTCTCGGCAGTGCTTTCCTGCAAAAAAGGAGAAGTGCCAGGTGGACAGAGGCTCTCTCCGTGCATCCAACGTGCAGGTGCAAGTCCATGAGGAAGACGCTTTGTTCCTCTGGCCAAGGGGGCAAGTGGGCCCGGGATTCTGAAGGCACCTTGCTGGAGACCACTCGTGGTGGAGCTGGCCTTCACACACGGCACATGCGTGGTGTAAGGGACAAAGGATATGCAGCGATGTTCCATGTAGCAGGGCCCTGGGTTGTTCTGCCTTCAGACAGACCCCAGTGCAGAGGAAAACCCAAATGTAAGGCACAACTATAGCCCCTTCTGCAGAACCCCTTGCCTTGAGGAACATTCCATAAATCTCTATCTGAAGTGAGAGAGAGGGGTGGGGGAGAGAGAGAGAGAGAGAGAGAGAGAGAGAGAGAGATTAACAGAGGCTCTCTGAAACTTTGGATTTGGGGGTCCAGAAATTAAGTTTCCCTTACACACTGATAATAGGTTAATATTCAACTGCTCAACCTGACAATCCTCCCTAGTTGGTGCTGGCTTTGGTCCAAACATCCTTCAGTCACAGAATGTGAGAGATGGAAGATGTAATAGGAAATCTCACCCAGGCCCCCGTTTCACAGAGAAGGAATCAAGGCTTGGAGGGGGGCGGGTTAAGGAATAGGTCAGAGGTCACACTGCTGGTTAGGGGTCACACCAGATTGTAACTTGAGTCTGTGTCTTACTGTGCTCTTTTACCCTTTGCTCACACCAAGAAATGTCGGCAGAGAGGACAGATTTTCCATACGATCCCTCTGCTTGGCCAGGGCAAAGTTGGAACCGGCTCAGGCTCTGGAGCTTCCTGCCACGATCCCATTTTAAAGCTTCAGGCTTGCTTCCTCCCTGCCCTTGAGTTGCCTACGGAAGGCTGTCAGGAAGGTGAGGCCCACGCTTGGTTCCCCAGAGTCTATTCCTGTGTCGCCGACAAGGGGACTGCTCTGAACTCTGGCCAGGAGAACAAGTGAGGAGGATTTCAGAGCCAACCCCCTCCTCAAAAGTTTTCAGCAGAAGGGGACTTGTACTGCCACCGTCTGGCCTTTGTGGGTGTCCCAGACACTTCAAAGAGATGGCGAGAGGGAAGGAAGTGGCACAAATTGTCTGCTTTGCCATTCTTGAAAATGAGCTCGGTGCGAGGAGGCTTTCAAAGCAGCGGGAGTGGGGCTGCAAAAAATAGAGTGTGGTGCAGCTGCAGCCTTTAGAACTTTGGGGAAAACACGTATTATTTACCAGACAATAATAGATACCAGAGAATAATAATGATTATTATAGTGTTTGGGATGGCAAATGCTGTAGTTAAGGGTCCAGAATGGCTCTCATTATAATCCCGTTTTCCCAGTCCCTTATGAAAGCCTTGAAATTTTCTCCAAGTACGCCGATGCTGCCCATGTTTGGCACTTGTCCAAAGGTGATTTGAATATAAAGAAACTTATTTGAGAAGTAATCTTCCTTTGGGGGGTCATGATTACATTAAGGAGAAAAAGCTACGTCCTTGAAAAAGCAGTTGCAGCATTCTTGAGTAATTCAAAATGGCGGTGTTTCCGAGTCACTGGAAGAAAGTGGTAAACACTTTTTTTTCCTTTTCCTTTTTTAAAGAAAGGATTCGGAGGCCCCCCCTGACTATAAAACTTGATCCCTTTTGGTCCCAAGCTCAGAGGTGGGAATGGTTTCCCTTCTCCCACAGCAAGTTGCAGGCTGCACTCCCCAAATGAAAAGGAGTTGTCCCCAGAAGGAGCTGCACTTGTGTCTCTGGCTCTCTTTGTCGAGTCTGAGGCGCCTTCCCAGTCCTCTGTGGTCTTTCATTTGAGGGTGGCTCTTGGTATTTTTGTTTTTGTATCCTTTCTTGCTGTTGTCTCATTCTAAAAGAAGGAAGGGAGGAAGGAAAGAAAGAAATCAAAGTGAGCTCTTTATTCAGAGATAAACATCCACATTTCCAAATCGGACCATGCCAAATAGAAAGGTTTCCATGGCCTTATAATTCCACCCCCATTGCATATTTGTGGTGTTTTGCATGTTCACTTTGGTTATTTAATGTGCAGAGTAAGTGCACACAGATCTGGTGATTTAGTGTGATTTGGGGAACTCAGGCATTTCCTGTTGTGTACATTTAGAGTTTCAAACCTTGTCTTTGGTTGGTCATTATTATCATTACCATTAACACCAGGGTTTGGAGAGCAGGGTTCAAAGCACAAGCTTGCACTTAGCCCTCCCAGCGGGCACTTGCACCTCCTCACACCTGGGCTGAGTTCCTGCTGCAGACGCTCGCTCGGAGCAGGTTTCCAGGTCTCCGTGTGGCCTCCACCTCTTCACCTATAAAATGAGGAAATTGTAGTATGTTATCTCTGGGGTCCCTTTAAGTTCTAAACTCTCGCCTCTCTGATATGATTTGTTCATTGTTCTAGGAATAACCTCAGCAGCTGTAAAGATGTTTATGAGCGCCCTGTCACCACATCAGTTAGCCAAGCGTTACCCCTGCCCATTTCTGACATTCCCATTGACTGGCAGGAAGAAAAGGGTCCTGTTTGGGGGCGGCGGGGACAAGAGCTGCTTGACCCTCATTCATCTGACAAATGTGCGTTCAGCTGAACTAGGGACTGGGTGTAGAGATGTGAGCAAAATAGACACAGCCCCAGACCTCAGGGACTTCATAGTTGAGTTGGCAGACTTCTAAATGGCTGCTCATTGGGACTGACCGAGTGTCCTTAGGAAGGCACACTTTAAACCAAAGGACTGGCAGCGCATGGAATAAACCAGTAGAGACAGTGAGGCAGAGCCTAACATCTGTGATGAAAGTTGGGGTGGGCGTTTCCCAGAAACTTACTTTGCTGGTGACCAAGGCTGTTCAGAGCCTCTACTCCAGGACCCCAAGGCCTGGCTGGTTTCTCGCCTTCCAGTCCCGAGCTGCTGTTCAGTTTTGATGTAAAGAGATCTGCATGGCTCACCTCTGTCAGGCGAGACCCACAGAGGGGGCATTTCTTACAGAGGGGGCCTCTGTAAGAAATCTCTGAAGAGGAGTCCCTGTGCCCACAGCAATGTTCCCTGGGCTGAGAAGTGAATCTCTTGGCTTTCCCCCTCTGCGGCAAACACCAGGAGTGTTGCCTGGAGTGCAGGGGTGAGACCTGGAGCTTCAGGGTCTCGTGGTGACTTTGCCTGGCTTTGAGGTGACCTTGGCAACTCAAAAGTCTTCCCGCCAGCTGGAGCTGTGATGTGGAGGGTGAAAGTTGCCCAGTGGCAGAGGATGCTGCTGTGGTCTTCGGGGCAGGGCGTGGCGCGCCATGCTCGTTGTGGTATTCCATAAAGTGATTCAAGTTTCATTTGCTCACACAAAGCTGGCAGGGCTGACCCGGAGCAGAAATGTGAATGGAAGTCATGCCGAAGTCACGCTGTGCTGCCTTAATTCTGGGGTGTCGTTGCAGGCCCGACCCGCCGGCTGGAGAAAGCACTTCTCCGACTGGCGCGTGGGATCTCCCCAGCCCGGGGGGAGGGGAGGTTTGGTCCGGTGGATGCTGACAGGCCCCTTCTCCTCTTTTCCAGGAACACTCACTCACAGGGTACCTTGCATGGAGAAAGGGCGCAGAGCAAGCCATGTCACGACATCCAATGACACCAGCTGGTCAGCTCACCACCCCCTCTGGCTAAAACTCAAGCAAATAAAGCTGCTTCCTGTCATTAAGCATCCCCGAGGAAGCAGCCCTCCCTCCGTGGCCTCCAGCCCAGAGAAGCCAGCACGCCGTGGACCCAGCACGCAGGCCCAGCCTTCCTGCTGCCTCCATCTCTGCTTCTCCCCAGAGGAACTTAGGGATTTCACCCTTGGTTTTAAAAAAACACAAAGCACCAACAAGCCACAAGGACCAATGTCGGTATTCTCCCCGCTCCATCCTCCAGACTCAGAGGGTGAGGCTGGAAGATCATACGGATTTGAAAACAAAAATCTTTTTTTACACTTTTTAAAAACTGCTGTGGTTTTGCTGCTACACGAAGAATTGTGATTTGCATTGTATGGTTTCGGACCTATACTGTTCACGTTTTGATGGCAGAAAGGGGTCGCACTGGAGTCCCAGCACTTCAGGCTCATCTCTGTCCTGCCCAGGATGCACTTTTAAATGAAGAGTTAGAATATTTTATTGGCTGATATACTTTTCTTGTTATTTTTACAAAGGCCACCTTTATCCTTTTTAATGCCATATTTTCAGTGTTACACTTTTATGGCTTTTAATTTTCGATTTGACAGATGTAAGAAGCAGCATGAATAGTTTATACTGTGGTTTTTCAGAGACCGAATGCCAAGAGAACTCGGTAAATGTTTATTCTTCTCAGCTTTCTCTTTAAATTCCCCTAAATAGCGCCCCATTTGGGAACAGAGCAAGAGTGTTGAACTGAAGACCAAAATGCCCTCAAGGTGTAAAATAATCCAAGGGGGAATATTTGCTGGGCGTCACGAAAGACTTGGATGAAATTTCAACCCTGACGGTTTTCGGTGATCCAGGAAGTCAATGAAGCAATCTCTCCATACGCAGAGCCCTTTCATGATAATTAGAATGGTATGGACGAACCAATGAAAACAAGAGGGAAAGTGAGAAAGATCACCCATGATTCTGTTTCACTGTTTGCTTTCTCCTGTCATGGTTAAGAGAAATGTGCAATTCGATCCTCAATCAGTGGGTGGAGGATAACAGGGTAGATTTTCTTGTGTGCACTTGTACAGTCGTAGCTGCGAGTCCAGAAGTCCTCTAGCGCATGTGTACTGGCACTGAGTTGGTGAGACAGTCGTGGAGTATCCCGTTCTGATGAGTACAGAAAAAAAAAAAGAAAAAAGAAGAAAAAAATCCAAAAAAGAAGAAAACAAACAAAAAAATCAAATCACCTTGTGATTCAGTGTATCTGTTTACTAACTCAAATAAAGCAATTGTTCCCTCTGGAGGGGTCCAGCTGCCCCTGCCTATAAGGCCGCCGAGCCGGCCGCAGGAGGGGTGACGGGCGGGCGGGTGGCGAGGCCGAGTCAGTGTCACGCTGGCCTTGAAGCACCACAGGCCCGTGGATGCGGTGTACATACTGTATTTCTATATTCTCCTTTGTACAGAGTCACTTCACAAGTCAAGCTACTGTTTTACAGGTGCTCCTTATTTATTAGAGCTGTGAGAGCTTGGGGGACACACCTGGCGAGCGAGCTCGCTTTTTAAAAATGAAATTGGGGGGCAGGGGGGAGGGAGGTGGGTGGGAGGGGAAGCTCGCAAGCCCGGGAGAGATTTATAAAAGTGAACAAAAGGAAAACTTCCAGCAACAGATTAAACCACCCAACCCCCCCCCCACCAACGCCACCCCTCCCATGCAGGAGGCAGCAGCCCTTCCTCTGGGCGCTCATTTCCCTGCGGGGCTCCCAACATTCTCCTCTCTCCCTGACTGGTGTCAGATTCATCAAACAAAAATAAATCTCTAAGAAAAATGCACTTACATGGGCTTATTTGGCTTTTCTCATTATTATGACTTGTTATTATTGTCCTTGTCACTGATGTGTTCATTTCTTTCCTCCAGGGAAAATTTTGTAAAAAGAAATCTAGTAAGTTGGAAAGGATGTGGCTATATAGGGGTGATGCTGGCCCTTCCCCACCTACCATGGGTCACCCTTCTCTGCAGACCAGAGCCCTCCCGTCTGTTGGAGGGTCAGCTGCTGACCACATGCCGCAGCGCGTGTGGAGTGAGCTCCTGGGCCTGTGCTGGCCTTCCCACGTGCTCTCTAAGCCCCGGCCTGCCACTCCCAGGCTGCGGGTGGAAGGCTGAAAAAGCCCTCTCTAAAATGCAGAGCCTCTCCATGGCCTCCTTCCCACCAGCGTACTTACTGTCTCACCTTGTGGGCTGGGAGGGGCCTCTGTTTAGCTTTGTGTGAGTGGGGTGGGCCACTCTGGTTTTCCCATCATGCCTGAATTAAACATCAGAAAGTTTCTGAGGTGCAAAGTAAGTCAATACATGGTTCTAGTCAATGTAGACCTCATCGGTCTCTTGTTGTGCCTATGAGGAAACAAGCCTAGAGAGGCCACCTGACTTGCCCGGAGCCCCACACTGACTTGGTTTAGTCAAAAACGAAGTGTTGGTTAAAAACTCAGGCACAAACAGCGTTTTCCTCTAAGAGCGCATCCTAGGAGTAGGTTCTGGAGAACTCATTTGTTTCCCTTGTGGTGTCTCGAAGGTTCCTGGCGTGGGCTGTGTGTGTGAGGACAGCCCCATCGGAACCCCGTGGCCCAGCTGCGGAGGTGCGGGGGGCTGGGGCACCCTGCCGTGGCTGTCTGCTGCAGCGTCCCTGATAGCTGTATTCGTCTGGATTTGGCCATAGAGCCAATCATCCGGGGTATTGATTTTGCTTTTGTCTGTAGTCCAAGATTGTCGAGCAAACATTTTGACCCTTCTGGAAACAAAAGACACCTTTGTCTCAACATGAAAAGATTCCGCAGCATCCAGTTAGACATCAGTACACCTCGTAGTCCTTCTCTTACTTCTCTTAAGCTCTGTGTTCCCTGAGTACACAGTCCTCCTGGGCTAGCAAAACTGTGTATAAAGAGAAATAGAAATAATAATGCAGACAACTACTAGCCTGTATCAAGCATGTGTTATTAGCCTCATTTAATATTCACAGTAACCCTGTGAGGAAGGTCCTGTTATTTTCTGTTTATTACCTATGAAGAAGCAGAAGCTCAGTGATTTTAGTATCTCCCAGGATCACACAGGCAGCAAATTGCAGAATGGGATTCAAACCCAGGAGGTTTGGTGCCAGAGGTCATACATCTGACCTGGAGAAAAACGGTTGACATCTTCATGCAGAGTCATTTTGACTTCCTGTAAGTTTGTGGCCGTGATTTGGTTTTGTTCTGAAGCAGCCCACATGTTAAATGAAACCAGAGGTGCTGAGTGTTAATGGTTACCACCCACCATGCTTACTGGGTGGGGGGAAGTTCTGAGACCAGTCTGCTTTCTGAGAAGAATTAGGCACTGTCTTCCTGGGTGGTTTTCCAACCACCCTGAACACAAGGCCCATGTCTGATGCTGAGGGGACCCTGGAAGAGAGTAGGGCTCACAGCCCCTGCCACCGTGGCTTACACATAATGGGAAGATGGGGCTGTGGAAAGAGGGACCACTTAGTCTCACCAGGGCTCTCCTGGGATGTGTTCCAGACTCTATGGGGTCACCCATGTGGAGCTGGCTTCACAGCTCTGCCCTGCAGGTGTTCCTTTGACACCGGGAGGGCAGCCTGAGCCGGAAGCAGGCCTACAGGTGCCAGCCCACACTGCCCAAGGGCACAGCCAAAGGCCGAGGCCCAGATGCAAATGCGCTCAAGACTCAGGTGGCTCCCCCTCCACCTCAGGGGCCAGAGTCCTGGCTTCCTTAACCAGCTTCAACTTGGCCCCACCCAGACACATGTCGAACCCAGCTTCTAACTCTTCGTTGGTTTCAGTGGCCTATAGAGGCAAAGCCAAGGGCAAGCAAAGCCCTTCCAGTGGCCCCTGCTGGGCTCTCAGCCCATCAGCCCCACCCGCACTGCACCCATGCTGAGTTAGGACCTCTTTCCTGATACCGCTGCTCTCATCCCCCTTCTCAGTCCTTGCACACGGAGCTGTCTCTGCCTTGTTAGTCTTTTCCTCATCTCCCCTGGGCAATTTCTGCAGCCCGTCAAGCCTTGGTGGACCGCTCAGGCAATGCCCCATGGGGAGCCTGTCTGCACCACTGCCTCCCTCCGCTGCCCGGCAGCTCCTCCCCAGGCCCACCTCGTCCCTGTGTACTGCACTTGCCGCTCCCTTTCTGTGCCCTTCACTAGTCTGAAAAGTTCCTGAGGATGGGGATCCCTTCTTAACTTCCTTGTATTGCCTAGGCCCAGCATGTGGAAAGCCCTCTTTATTACAATTAATAAGTTACTTTCTTCAGAGTCCAGTTTCCACGCCACCCCTCTGTGAAGCCATTTCTGATTTTTTCCCTGGGGTGTGATGGCCACTTCTCCCAGGGGCTCCCACGGCTCTTGCTCCAATGGACAAGGCCACTGTTTGCACTGCTCTTCCCAGGTCATTGGGGCTCCTTGAAGGTAAGCACGGTGACCCTGCAAATAGGCATCCTTGAAAAGCTATTCTCCACCCTGGGGATGGGAAAGTGCTGGCTGAGTTGAGGCACTTCTATCCCATTATCTGAATGATAGAAGGGACAAGTTTATACCCTGAAAACCAGAGCAGTTGTGCAGAAAATACAGACAGACTGTAATAAGGTTTCATCCTACTCTGGTGCTCAAGGGACGGGGGGGCGGGCAGTGCCCCCTGATCCAGCCAGTCAGTCAGCACGTGTGGGGGCTGCTTCCGCAGGGGCCGAGACCCAGCCCCTGGGCTGGCTGCACTGCATAGGGATTCCAGTCACGGAACTGGCACACTTCCTCCTTGAAAGGCCTGAGACATTTGATATCGTTTCTGGACCCTTAAACACGTTTATCGATGGCAAGTCCATCCTCAGTACCCAGGGAGGGCCTTTCATCCCGACTTCTGGACTGTGGGTGGACGAACACTTGCCACCAGCGCATGCAATTCTTCCAGAGAAAGGAAGGGCGTCCTTTCCACTGGGACACAGAAATGGGTCACGTCCACTAGGTGCTTAGTGCACAGCCCCTTGCACAGGCTTTGCACACATTTGCCTGTTTAATCCTCACACAGCCCTGTGAGGGAGGTGCTAATACTGTCATCACTTCCATTTGATGGCCAAAGAAACTGAGGCATGAAGATGGAAGGGTTTCTGTCCAAGCATCACCAATAGTAAGAGGCAGAGCCCAGCAGGAAGCTCCAGCATCCATACTCCCTATCTGCTGAGCCACCTCCCCAGGGCCCAGGATGTCTGGGGGTCCAGGCTGCAGGTTCAGGTCATTTGCATGGTGCCTGAACCATGAGAGTGAGAAATCTTTGACCTTGATATTGTGTTTGGGGAGAAAAGACATCTAGTAACTTTTCCTGACACCTGTTTTGACAATGCTAAAAACTGTTGATGTATTTGTAGTCAAGTTTGAGGGAGGTGAGGTGGGGTACCAGCAGCTCTGAGAAAGGGAGGAAAGAGAGAGGCATGTTGGCACCCACATTAAATTCCCTGGGGCAGGAGGAAAGGAGACACGTGGGCCAGGGGCTGCTTTCCATTTCCTGTTGTTCTGGAGTTTTGAGCTGCAGTTGGGCTGCCTCCCATGGCACTTGTTGAGATGTGTGGAGGGATGTCCAGTGCAGCGGTGGAGCTCTGAGGGCCACACAGGGCTGAGCTGCTTTGCCCAGGTTGCAGGAGGCTGAATCCAGGCCTCACCGTCGCTTTGGGGCTGGGCCACTGGGTCCCTGGTCGACTAGCTGACTGAACAAATGTAATGTTGACAGCCGCCAAATGCCAGACACCGCAACAGAGGCTGTCACTCAGACCATCTCGAGCAATTCTTACAAAACCACATGCTAGAGGCAGCGCAACCCTCATTTCTGGATGAGGGCGATACAGTCCAGGAAGAGTAAGTCGTCGGTGGAGGTCACTCAGCTGGTAGGTAATACAGCCAAGATTGGAACCCTCTGTCCCCACGTGCAGTGTTCTTTTGATGCCACCACAGCTGCAGAAATACCAGCATAACTCAAAGCATAATTCAATCGGAGTCTGAATCAGTCAATGGGACGCATGCCTGATGATGTCATTGCAGCTTGCTTCCAGAACTCTGGGAACAGATGATGTTCTTTTTCCTCACCCATTGCTCACAAGCAGTGTTGGGCCAAACTAACAGACTGTGAACTGCTCCAGGGAGGACTGAACACCCTCGCTCATTGTTGTGACACCTGTCTGATGAGCACTAAGTGCCATCCGGTTGCATTATTTGCTTATGCCTCACAACAGCCCTATGAGATAATTACTATTATTCTTCCCATTTTACAGATGAGGAAACTGAGCTCACACAGGCTAAGTGGCAGAGCCTGTGACTGCATGTGGGCAGCCTGATACGCAGCCTACCCTTCACGGGCACACGCACTTTCTGGCCTCCCTCTTGTGGATGAATGGATGCCCGCAGGCATGCACTGCATAGCATTTAATCGAGTACCTCATGGTGGCCAAATTTCACCCCAGTCACTTTCACGTATGTAGTCTTATATTGGAAGTGACGTAGAGGAACACAGAAGAAGGGGTTCCCTTCACTTAAGTTATAGAAAAATTCAGATGCCCATATCTTCTTCACCTGACCTCCAATACATTTCTGTCTGGAATAAGTATTCTTTTCTTTGCAAACACTGCCAGCCTCATAATCCAACAAACAGGGGTGCTCAAGGGGATTTACTCCAATCTCTTTGCTATTTCCACTCAACTGCTTTTCTCAACCAACCTGGGAACAAGGACCAGGGCTAAGCCATCTTGCATTTACTGCACTCACTCCTTGTTGAAGCTCTGAGCTCTTCAGTGCATGGGTGCTGCCCGTTGCAACTCCCACCCACTGCGAGAGCAGGACCAGCTGCATCCCTCCATTCTCCTCTACACCCTCTGTCTTCAAACACCCCTGCCCATTTCCTGCTCCAGGCTTCCCTACAGAGTTTCTGCAGTTGGGGCCAGTGGGAAGCCCTGGTGTCTGAGCAGCAGGTGAGGGGCCACGACCTCCCCAGCTGTGTGGACAAGGCCAGTTCGGGAAGGGCATCGGAGGAGAAGCACGCAGTCCCAGCTGGAAGGCTCTGGTGTTGGGGATAACAAGGGAAGTTCCTAATCATTTCCCTTCGCCGTTCCATATAAGATAATTCCTGGTACTGGAAACACTTGAAGAAAGACTTGTTTACAAAAAGCCGGTGTGAGTGATTGAGTGCAGGAAAGCATGCCCTTTGACCTTGGTTAAGAAAGGGAAGGAGGATGTGGGAGCTTATTTAGCCAGAATCTTTGGACTATGAGGTAACCTTTTTCTTCTTTCTAGGTTTATTTGAACAAAAGGGAAAGATTATCACAAAATAAAAACAATGGAAACAATTACAGGTAGAAAGAAGAGTTTTTTAACACAACAGCTCTCAATAGAAGGCCTTTTTCTTGCACACTCCCCTGCACCCCGAGCCCCCAGGCTACACCCACACCTCCCGCCCCAGCCAACGCTGTTTGGCTCACAGCGTCTCCTTCACGTACAGTAGCTGGATTAGAGCTCACAACCCAAGGCCAGGAATGCAATCAGATACTTTTATACTTATTGATCCTTTAAAAAAGAGTTTGTTTTCATGAAACTTTAATTCACTTTTTTTTTTTAGCTTTTTAGCCTAACTGCTACACATTTTATCCCTGTTCTTTGTGAAATGCTAATCCAGCCTGGGGTTTTCGTTTTCCGGGTGTAACTTTTCAGAAATTGTATATCTGCATAGCAACCCAGCGAGGGCCGCCTATGTCACGGTATCGTATGTCAGAAAGATGAAAAGGGCTCCAAATCTGAGCTCTCCACAAACTTGGCGCTCCAATCCTGGGGCAGAGGACTCTTTGGCCTTAATATGAATTGCAGGAGGGCCCTTTCAGGGCCAGAGAGGTGCAAACTTTTATCTTGTTGATGACAGAAAACGACACATGACCTCAGCTCTGCTCGGTGGGGACGATCAAACCACAAACAAAGGCCGTATTTTTCTCTGCTCTCGTCCCTGCTGTCAGCTTCCAAGTGCAACCTGAGCCTGGATTCCGAACCCAGTGTCCAGATTAGAGATTGTTGACTCAGATTTAGTGGTGAAACATGAGCCCGACTCTGTTGATGGCAGGCCTTGAAGGAGCAAGTTTACTTAAGCCAAGAGAGAGATTGTATGTCAGACGAGAGCCTGGCTTCTCTTTATCACAAACTTCCTGATCAGCCTCTGTTTTAATAGTTTCCACTACCACCACCACCGCCACCAAAAGACAGGCAGCGAGAGAGAGAAACAAAGAGGGAGGCAGAGCAAGTGAGAGACAGACAGACAGACAGACAGACAGCAAGAGGAGGAAAGGCAGAGAGGAAGCCCCGCCCTCGGTTGTCTCCTCCTGGGTGTCATAAATCAGGAAATTAACAAGTGTGTAACTGGCCTTTGCCACAGTCAAAGACAATGAGCTTTTTGTGTTTCTTATGCGCGGCCAGCACTTAACATAATCAATGAAGAGCTCCACTCAGAAAAGATGAAAAATGGGAGCTTGATCTTGCCATTTAAAGGCTATTTCCCAATACTCAGGCACATGGCTTCGATAAGGCTCGAACACGGCGTAGAAACTTGCCTTTCGGTCTGAAGGCAGGTCATGAAGGGAAGTCAGCACATCGCTTTCCCTCTTGCTGTCTCTCTCTCCATTTTTACTTTGGCACCCTCCCTGCTTTTCCTTGGCTTCTGATTTCATCCCTCTTTTAGATTCTCTGTGCCTTCAGTAATTTATGTGCAAGATATTTTCCCAACCTCCAAATGTTTTTCCATTTGGCAAACCATGTCCCAAAGCCTCCACACAATGGAACTGTGGAGTTCATTTATGCTAGAAAACATAGGCTTGGTTCATGGAAAAGCCTGATGAGCCAAGGTCAGTGACCCTGGGTGCCTGGGCCGCTGCGCGGACGGATCCTGCAAGCCTCCCCGGGGACACGCTGGGGGCGGGTGTCAGGGATCAGCGTCTTTCCCAGGTCGCCACAGATGCTTGGCTTCGACCCTCCCTGTCTCCAAAAAGGAAAGAATTCCTTCCAAGCCCCTTTCTCATATAGTTTTTGGAAGCTTCAGGGCACCATATGGAGAATCATTTCATGATTCTCCTGATGGCTTTTACGTGAGCAGCTATAAATTGGATGCTTTCCTTTAGGTCTGATAGCCCTGTAGTCCCTGCTATGGATTGTCAAGAGTAGTCGCTGCACACATTAGTCCTGTGCTGATCTTGGGAGAAGAGAAAAACCCAGACCCTCCCCCAGCAGGGGACACTGTTACTTAGGGAAATGGAAACTGGGGAGGGGGTGGGCTGGGATGGGGCCCCATGAAAGTCTACAACTGGTCACCAGGGCGACCTGCTGCAGTGACTTTTTCATTCTAAAGCCGTGGACTTAGGACTGAACCAGAAGTGGAGGTTATGCCTCTTTCCCAGTGTAGAGCTCACGGGCTTCCCCCTAGAGCTCATAATAAGCCAGGCTGGGCTGGGCCACTCGGTCAGATACAATAGAGGCTAATGGGCTGGGTTCATGTCCAGTCACTCACAGCACACGTCTAGGCAACATTTTGGCTTCTGATATAGGAGCTCTAGTCTTGAGATAACCGGCAGTTTTCTTTCTACATGGTTACAACAATACAAGCTCCCTACATTTTATTTTTATTAAAGGTAGCTCGTGAAATGCTCCCTCAACTCTTGACCCAATACTTTGTTGATTTAATAAGCAAATAAAGGCAAAGAATCATTCTAATAAGGATAAGACTGTAGGAAACTCTTTTTAGGATGTTTATTCTGCTTGGATAGCATTTCCTTAATTCACTGAATGTCCTTGGCCCTACAGACGAGTGCCAGGAGGGTGGAGGAAGGTTCATCTGTTCTGCTGAACTGCCGATGGACGAGGAGTCCCGCCCTTCACCTGTTTCTCAAGTGTGTCTGTAGAATGGCCATAAAAATCAACACTGAAGATCGGTTGGCGCTGGAAACACATTCACTCAGATGTATTTTTAGGCTTTTGTTTATCTTTCTTGATTGATAAAGTAATTATCAAAATGCGTTAGAAAATAATAGCCAACTGGTGAGAAAAGGAACAGTTGGAGGAAGCAACACAATGCAGGAAAAGCAGCCACAGACTCCCCTTCAGGCTTTCCAAGGAAACTCCATGAAAATTCGTCTTCTCTTTTGCCTTTGCCTTCTTTGGAAGGGGGGTGGAGTGCAGACCAGGGCTCTGGCTTGATAAAGCCTCCCCCACCACACAGTATCCAATATACTCCCCCAGAAAGCCCGCTCCAGTCTTCCCTTCCCCCCGGGCTCACATCCCTCACCTTTCCCCATCCCGGTCAGCTCTGTAGTCTGCCACAGGCCAACCAGAGCCCCGGCAGATGTTTGTGTTTTATGAACCAAATGGGAGCCCGAAGGATCAACCAAATACCAGCCCCGCTGAGAGGCGGAGCCAGGCCATCTGACATCAGATGCACGGAGCACCGCCCGTCCAGCCGGGCCGGGGCTTCCAGAGAGCAGAAGGAGGCCTAGATAATTAGCTGGCACGGCAACTGAGCTGGCCCCTTGCTCTGCCTTCGCCCCGGCATACAGAGGCCATTTTGGAGGCTCAGGGCAGTTGGGCGAGACCTTCCACGACGTGCTGGCCTGCAGTGGCCTCTGCTCGTGCCAGAGCACCATGTGGTGCCCTGCCTGTGGCTCCTGGCATGGGAACGAGCAGGCGGTTAAGGACCACTACCATTGGTAGCTTGGGAGTGCCATGGCGCTCATTAGACAGCCCTGCCCCCCACACCACTGTAGGGCCAGCTAAGGAGAGTGGACGGAGAGTGGGTATATTGATGCAAGATCTAGGTTTCCGTTTCAGCTCCACCATTTTCTTCAGTGTGCTGTTGGCTGGGCTGGTTTTTAATGCCTCTGAGGCTTGGTTTCTCCATCAGTGAGATGGAGATTATGTTACCTACTCTTGGGGTCAGTTCCAGGATCAAGTGAGAGTAAGTGTGCTCCATCTGGGCTTGTTTTCCTTGGACCATAACTTTCCCTGATCTGCCCCATAGGCGGGGACCTGACCTTGCAACTTGGGAGAAGCGGTTTTTCCCCTCCCTGCATCAATGTCTCTGGGCCCCTCTGGAAAGCCCTCAGCCTTGCAGCTGCCATAATGGCCTCCCTTTGTCCCTTCAGCCTTGGGGTTACCTAGGGTCCCCTGTCCAACTTGTCAGCTTACCATCACCTTGTGCCCAGTCGCCTTCCCTGAATTGCTCTGCATGTCAGCGTCTGAGGTCTCTGTGTTCCTGGTTGGGCCTTTGGCGGACAGAGTGTGAGCGTGTGACTGTGGCACACACCTCGATGGAAACAGACATCCTGGGGATCTCATTCCACGAAGCACAAGGGGGCGAGGCCACTCCCCAAGCTCTTCTCACCCTGAGCTTCAGGTCTTGACCTTCAGCCATAAGGTCAGGATCTTCCCAGTTGTCAATCTGAAACAATTTCTAGAGGGCTTTCAGATCATAAAAATTTAGGATTTTATAAGGACAGAAAAACGGGAGAAAAAATTATGTTCTTTTTATCATGTATTAGTTTAAAATATATGCCTTCTAAGAAATCTCTAGGCAATGTGGCCCAACCCAGGGGTCCCCACCCCTGGGCCTAGGACTGACACTGGCCTGTGGCTGGTTGGGAACCAGGCTGCACAGCAGGAGGTAAGCAGCGGGCCAGTGAGCAAAGCTTTGTTTACATTACTGCCTGAGCTCCACCTTTCGTATACACCCCCCAACCCACACCGCCCCCGGTCTGTGGAAAAATTGTCTTCCATGAAGCCAGTCCCTGGTGTCAAAGGTTGGGGACCACTGCTCTATTGTGTCTAGACTCTCCTACGTTCTGCTGACATTCTTCTATGTCTCCCTCCACTCCTGTTCCTCCTAATGGAGCATTTTCTTCTTTCCCGGCCTTGTTCTCATCTCAGTGAGTGTGTGTGTGTCACGAATGGTCTCCACTGTGCTACTGAGGAAGTTTTCTCCATCACCCTCCTGCTCTGTCTGTCCCAGGGTTTGCTCTGCCCTTGGTGCTGTTTCTCTCTACATGTCCTATCTTCTTTTTCTCCTTCATCCTCACCTGAAGACATTCATTGCTTTTTAGAAAGAAGGAAGGGAGAGAGAGAGAAACATCTGTGTGAGAGAGAAGCATCAGTTGGTTGCCTCCCACACTTGCCCAGACCAGAGATCATACATGCGTGGACCTGGTATTGAACCCAAAACCTAGGTACGTGCCCTGACCAGGAATCAGACCTGCAGCCTATTGGTTATAGGATGATGCTCCAACCAACTGAGCCACACTGTCCAGGGCTGCCTCTGTCTTTGATTCGGCTGTGCTGTGGACCTGGGGAAGGTTGTTCTCCACTCCTTTTGGCAGGAAGAGTAACTTCCTCATTGAGGTCAGAATTGAAAATGAATTTCCCCATTGGGCAGAGAGAAGGAGGCCCACACTTCCTGTGTAGTGTTATTAATCAGTGCCCCAGTCTCAGGACAGTTCCCGCTTAACCATTTCCTGCCCGGCACTGTGAAGGCTGCAAAGGCACTGTGAGAACCATAAAGTGCTGTGTGTTTCATGATTATATTACGGGGGTCATCACTTGTTGTATGTACTGAATGACCTGTATCACTGTCTGAGGAGAGGGGCAGGGGCTCAGGAGCTAGGACAGCGGTGCCCTGCCAGAGGGGCGGATCTAGTACCTCTATCTCACCCTTACCCCTACAGGCAGAATCATGTTATTTCCTCTCAAACACTCAGGTCTTAAAAGGCATTCTTTACAGGTAAGGTTTTTCTCCTTCCCTTTGGCTGGATTTCATGTCATTCCTATTCAAAATATAATAACAAACAACATAGGGGCATTTTAAGCACACCTGTGACCTCATAGATGACATTGGCACAAAAGTATAGAACTGGGAACCTGTAGGTTGCTATATTTGCTCCACCCAAATCTCCTGGGTCATTGTCCTGCAACTTCAGAATCACCCCTTTCTCACATGGTCATCTATCATAACAGTTAAGAGCTAGAAAGGACTTGACTACTCATACTGTTCAATGCCCTCATTTTTGCCCATAAGAGAACCAAGATATAGGCAGGCTGAGTGTGGCAGTACCCAGATGATCTTCTGGCTTTCTGGGCCTGTCAATCTAGTGCTCCTCCAGGAGCCACCATGGCAATTATAACCAACTAAACTTTTGCTGCCTTGATGCGTAGGAGCTGCATTCCACAGATGTGAATAAAGCTGAGCAAAGACTAATGGTGCACTGGGAAATGTTTACCTATGGGCTTCCTGGAAAATGAAATGTGTGCATATACATACATACATGTTTGTTATAAATTTTGCTGATACAAAGGATGTGTAGCACACAGTTTACAAATGATAATAAAATATACAACACTCTTTGTTGTAAGTTGCTTAGAGCCCATTGGTTCTCAGAATGCATTCCACAGAATGCTTTTGTTGATTTTTACTGAATTCTTGCACCTGTACCTGGTGGCAATTGCTGAATGAGTGTTCAAAAAAATTCTTTTTGATTAAAGAGAAAACACTGCTTTTTAAGTTTTGATCATTAAAGAAAGTTTAAACCAGAATAGTAATCATTCAACATATAACTGAATAATGTTACACAATTAAACTATGGACAACCTAGGCTTGAGACACAGCAGCTTGCGGTGTTTTGTTGTGTGTTAACCCAGAAGACGAAAGTGAAGCCGCACAGACAGGTGGGAGCAGTGCTTGTTCAATGGTGACACAAGTGACTTTTCTTGATTTTCAAATACGGGACCATATCTCCTCAAATGTTTGTGCTATTTGCAATGTAATGGCAATAGATAGGACACAATTTTAAGTTTAACAATCACCATTAACATTTCCCATTACTTCTCTGAAGTCTAGATAATCAACAAAACAATAAATCAAGTCCTGATTTCTAGCATAAGCTGCTTTCATGATGTAAATATTTTCACTATGATCAATTTCAATGTCATTGAACTTGGAGTTCGCAAGACCCATGTGGCAGTACCTTGTTATATAGTATTTCCACTATTCAGATGTAGTAGATGTAATCAACCTCAAAAGCATAGATAATAATATAATGTGTAAACTAACTGAGAAGCGATGGGTTTTGAGCATCCATTACTTTTGTTTTTTATGTTACTCACTTCATTGTAACATACAAATGTACTTTTTAATAATTAACAACTGGCTTAAAAAATTCCTGAAAACTTAGAATCTGCTCTCCCGAAAACTTAGAAGCAGCTCTCACGATCCCTTGGGAGCGGCCTCCAGCGTACCACTTGAAGAAGGATGGGAGGGTGCTTTGCTTCCTCTCAGTGTGTGCCCAGGGCTACCGGGCTGAGGGGATCAGGATGATGGCCATCTGGGTAAGAAGGCTTAGGCATAACTCGTGCTGAGAGACAGAGGGTGCATTTAAGACCATGTAGTAGATAACTAAAAGGTTGAGGTTTTTTGGTACATCTTTCCAGAGCTACAGAAAGTAAATAGTTTTAATTATTATTCAAGGACATTTAAGGGGGGGGTGAGAAAAGAGATATAAAAAGGAGAAGAACTATTATTTTTTTAAATGTTCTTTATTAAGAAAGTAATTTTCTGACAAAAAAAATCTCAGGCCTGCTTTTGTGGGCATTCACTCCCTCCCTCGGACTGGCCACCTGCGGGCTGTGATGGACATAGCACAGGGCCCTGCCCTTGGGTATTCCCTCACGAGGGCCTGACCTCCTACTGCTTTGGAAGGAGAGGATGAGATTACCAGAGTTTCGGATCCATTTTTGGATCAAGTGAAAACGGCAGGCTAATCCTTAACGTATTCCTCTCCTCTTACAGATGCTGACTTCACAGTAGGGGTGGGGCTTCTGATCTCTCACAGCCCTGCCCCAGGGCAGCGGCAGGAAGTCACATGCTGCTCCTGAGGTCTGCGGTGCCCCTCCTGACCTCTAGCACTCTTTGAGTCAGCAGCACTCCTCGAGCACCTGGTGCACCCATCTTTCCAGCCAGCTCCAGCGTCACCTCCCCTGTGAAGCCTTCAGGGAGAAGCCCCCAGGCAGTTACCCACTCCCTCCTTCTTTCTCCCACAGCCTCTGTGGTCATTCGCTGTATCTTTTGTTCACTTGTCTATGTCTCCAAATGGTCTGTGGGCTCTCCAGTGGAGAGGACCTTCTCTCGCCAGTGCAGGGTTCATGACAGGTCTCAGTAACGCGCAGACACCCCATCACCTTGTTCAGTGGTTCTCAAATGTGCCTATAGGCATCGCCTGAAGAGCGGATTAGAATGCGGGTTCTTAGACCTTAGACCAGAGATCTAGAGATCTGTGTCTTTAACAAGACCATGTGATTCTGATGCCCGTGTGTTCACAAGTCACACTTGAAGAACTACAGATTTGTTCAACTCTTTTATTTTATGTGGGGGAAACAGAGGGCTAAAGATTAAATGACCTGCTTCAGGACCCTTAGCTACTTAATGTAATGGGACATCACGGTGCTTCGAGATAGAACTGTCTTAAATTCTTACTAAGTGAATTACAGTCACACTGATGATTACTGTTAGGAATATTAAAAATATCTTGAACTAGCCCTGCCTGGGTGGCTCAGTCGGTTGGAACACCGTCCCATACACCAAAAGGCTGTGGGTTCGATCCTCAGTCAGGGCACATACCTAGGTTGTAGTTTCAATCCCTGGTCACAGGCATCTTTCTCACATTGATGTTTCTCTCTCTCCCTCCCTTCCTCTGTGTCTAAAATCAATAAAAATATCCTCTAGTGAGGATTTAAAAAAATATATCTTGAACTAAAATCATTGCATACCACGTGTTAAAGCAGGGACCTGACTCTCCATATTCCGATGCCTCTCCTAAAAGGGTCCACGTGGAGAGGACAGGGTGCCCCTTTCCTATTAATAGCAGTGTCTCCTTGGAGCTTCACGTGTCTTCCTGCTGACATCAGAACAAATCCCTTGATGATTTCTGCCTCTAAATTGTAATTCGCCTCAAAGGCTGTCACAAGAGACCGATCGCCACAGCTCTATTTCCAGCGGGGTGTCCTCTGCTCCGCCTTCTGGTGCTTACAGCAGCAGGCCCAGTGTCCAGGTGTCTGGTTCATGGCTATTTTTATGAGCAAATCCTTGTTTCATCTGTCGGTTTTTTTGGCGAGTGCTGTGAGTGCCCGTTACTGCCTCGGGCAGCAGGTGCCACCTAGAGGGCCCTGTGACAGTCACCTTGGCTTGGCAGGAGCTGGGCAGCCCAGGCCCCGAGGAAGCCCTGCAGCCTCCCCTGAGGGTTCCACCAGCCTCTAAGGCCCTGGAACTGCGAGGTCAGGGGAAGGACAGAAAAGGAGATCTGGCTGAAAAGGAGATTCAGCCTCCTTTCTTGGGGCGATTCTGACAGGAAATGGGCAGGAACTCTTTCTCGGCCACAAGGTGTCAGCAGTGGGCTGGCAAGGTGCCGGCTCCGCGAACAACCCTAGGAGGCAGGCCCCAGCAGCGCACGGAGGGTGTTGCGGGTTGTTCTTTGAAATTCTTTGTTTGCAAAAATCGCCTTTCTTATTAGTAGGGGCGCAATGATCAACTAAAGGCGCTCCCTCTGTCCTTCCTATGAACTAACCCTTAGCCTCCATCTGGCGTCTCGACCAAGCCTGACGGCAACGTGAAGAGGTCAACGCAGCGGGCACTGGGAGATAGCGCTGTGGAAAGCAGTGGCGTTGGAATGTGGAGACCGTGGAGAGCAGGACTGTAATTTTCAACAGTTTGGACATAGTTCTGGCTTGTTTGCTTATTAGCTGTGAATTGGAAGTCTGGGTGTGTTCCCTTATTTGTAACACTCCATATTCTTCATTTTTCAAATGGCAATAGCCATACGATTTGTATGCACATTAAACGAGAAGAATGATTTGCAAAGGCTGAAGCACTACACACGCAAGGGTGCGGTTGTTGAGGCTCACCTTTTGACCGGAGCTGTGTCCCAGAGCTTCCCCCAGATGAGAGGAGCAGACAGTGAAGCAGGAGAAGGAGCCAACTCCTGCTGGAGCTGCCGGCCGGCCGGCCGTGAGCTCCTGATCTGGCCTGATAAAGTCATCTTCCAACGAGGTCCTTCCTGGATGCCTTTCCAGGGCCGGTGTCCAGGCGGAAAGCTGGCAGTGGCCGCTCCCTCTTCCTTCTTCACTGAGCCTGCTTTTCCACACTGGAAGAAGATGAAATAAATGCACACTTTAGAATGTGAGGTGTTTTTGTTTTTGTTTTTGTTTCTTTCCTGCAGGACACTCCCCCATGGTGGAGTGAGGGAGAAAAATATTGGATGAAGTCAGGGGATAACTGAGTAACATACTGATTCATAAATCATGGAATGAAATGAGGTGTTTTTTCCACTGGTGGGATTATTTCTTATGGCCTTGCTGGCCAGAGCCCAAGGTGGAAGAGGCTTTGGTTCCTAAGCAATAGAAATAGCAAGAACCAATTTTCTCCATTGCTCCTCTTTCAAAAACACAGAATGCAGCGGATGTCGAAATGCATCCCAGTTACAGGCCTGACGTGAGGCTCCTCTCCTCATCACCTCATTGGGGTAAACCGGGACTGAGGCCCAGCCCTGCCATCCTGGGGTGATGGCAAAGAAGGGCTGAGGCGGTTGCCACTGGTCAGTGCTCTGTGGAGTTTTCCCTGGGGCCCATTCCTCAATGAAAATATCCCATGAAATATCCCAAAACTCCAATGGGGCTTTCACTGTATTTTTGCTAGGTTAAATGTTACTTTGTGGAAAAGTGACATCTTTATGATATAGAGTTTTTCCTTCCATGAATATAGTACATCTTTTCATTTATTCAATTTCTGTTTTATATCTTTTAATAAAAAATGTTTCTTTGTAATACTGCACACATCTTATGTTAGATTTTTTCCCAGATAAATTATAGCTTTTTTTACTTTTGTAATGCCATCTTTAAGAATACCTACATTTTCCAATTGTTGCCTGCATGTAGGCAAATGTGTGTGTGTGTGTGTGTGTGTGTGTGTGTGTGTGTCTGTACTGATGGCAATTGACTGGAGCCTTCTTAGTTCTAATACTTGTCTTTTGGATTTTCTGTGTAAACAATAATATCAAATAATGCCAGGTTTAGTTTTTCCTGTTTGATCCTGTATGTTTTATTTCTTTTTGTTCTCTTACAGTGCTGATTAGCATTCTGAGGTCACCCTACTTTAAGAGAAATAGTTATTTGCATAAATGTTTCATTTTGTAATAGTTTTAGATTTACAGAAAAGTTGCAAAGGCAGTGCACAAATCCTGGTGCTCTTCATCCAGTTTCTCCCATTGTTGACATTTTACAAAACCATGGCACCCGTATTGAAACCAAGACGCCAATACTAGTATGACAGTATTAACTAAATTCCAGGCTTTATTCACATTTCACTGGTTCTTCCACTGATGTCCTTTTCCTGTCCCAGGATCCAATCCAGGAGACCACACTGTGTTTGGTCATTTTATCTCCTCAGTGTCCCCTAGTCGATGACAGTTTTTCATTCTCATATCTTGGCAGTTTTTGGGTGTTCTGTGGTCGGTCCCTCAGTTTGGGGCTTGCTGATGACTTTCTCATGATTAGACCAGGCTTACATGTCTCTTTGGGGATAAAACCAGAGAGAAGTGTCCTTCTCATAGTCTCATGTCAGGGGCACACCCCCTAAACGTGACTTATGCCGGTGAGCTTCACCTCTGTGACCCGGCCACTGCAGTGGCTGCCAGGTCTTTCCACAGTGAAGTCACCCCCGCACCCCTTGTCTTTCCACTTTCTAGTCTTCGGAAGTAAGCCACTGTTCTATCCCACAGATTGTTCACATAGGTTATCTGAAATCCTTCTATAAGGAAGACTTGTCTTGCCATATATATTTTTTAATTTAACCATTTATTTATAGCAGCATGGACTCATGTTTATTTACTTTGGGGTATACTATGTTATTTATTTTATTGCTCATATGGTTCCAGCTTTGGCCTGGAGCTCTTTCAGGTCGGCTCCTGTGTGCCCTTGACAACCCACTTTTGTTTCAGGCATTTCCTTTCTTTTCTGGCAACATAAGATGTGCCAGGCCCATCTCGTAGTTTCCCTGTCCTCAAACTAGAGTCAGCCATTTCTCTGGAGGTCTGGTTCCTTTGACTGGAGAACGGAGTTTAGAAACCCAGGTCTGGGTCGTCAGTGTGCTCATTACAATTGGAGCATCACTGTTTCTAAGCTTCTCAGCAGACATAGCTTAGAAGTGCAGGTGTGCACACTAACCAATGTACACACACACACACATCTATAGTTATATTTGTATCTACTCATATTCATATTTATGAAGCTAAACATGAGTTCATCCTGATGTCTCATGTTCTAATCCAGTAGCCCCTGGTCCATTCTAGCTTTTGCCAGTGACTTCCCTCTCCAACCGTGAGGAGTCTAGCTCCCACGCCCACCATCCATTTACTTATAAAGGGAGGAGTTTAGGTTCCACCATTAAGTTTGCTGAAGTTTTTTTGTAGCTGTCTTTTATTATGTTAAGAATGTTTCCTTCTATTCCTAGTGGTTATTTTTTATTTAAAATCATGGACTTTTAAGTCATATATTTTAAGTTAATCTTCTATTGAGATGATTATATTAAATGTTAATATGAAAATATGAAATGTTAAACTCTCCCTGTATTTCTGAATTGAACCCAATTATATGTAGAATTTTTATTATTTTTTAAAAATATATTTTATTGGTTATGCTATTACAGTTGTCCCATTTTTTTCTCCCCTTTATTCCTCTCTGCTCCGTACTCCACCACCAGCATTGCCCCCCCTTAGTTCATGTCCATGGGTTGTACATACAAGTTTTTTGGCTTCTCCATTTTCTATACTATTCTTAACCTCTCTGTCTGTTTTGTACCTACCATATATGCTTCTTATTCCCTGTACCTCTTCTTCCATTCAGCCCCGCCCCCTCCCCTCTGTAACACTCCATGTGTTCTCTATTTATGTGAATCTGTTCCTCTTCTAGTTGTTTGCTTAGTTTATTTTTGTTTTTGTTTTTTTAGGTTTGGTTGTTGATAGTTGTGAGTTTGTTGTCATTTTACTGTTTGTATTTTTTATCTTCTTTTTCTTAGATAAGTCCCTTTAATATTTCATATAATAGGGCTTGGTGATGATGAACTCCTTTAACTTGACCTCATCTAGGAAGCATTTTATCTGCCCTTCCATTCTAAATGAAAGCTTTACTGGATAGAGTAATCTTGGATGTAGGCAGAAGTCTAGATGTAGAATTTTAAAAAATTAGATTAAAGCACATGAAATTGCTGTTTTTGCAGGCCAAAAACCATTGTATACCGGACATTCAGTGCATTACTGGATTCTGTTTGCTAATGATTTGTGTAGGATTTTTGTGCATAAGTTCATAGGTAAGATTAGCTTACAATTTTTATTTCACTCCCTGTGTCCTCTGCTCCTGAAATATAAGGGCTTTCCTCTAAGAAGCCAGGAATACCTCTTATCACTAGGGAAGGTTACAAACCTGAAGGTTATTGCCTTTAAAAAGAAAAAAGATGAGTAAGAGGACAGAGGAGTAAGGGGAAAGAGTGGTGATTGTGCTGGAGAGGAAGAGGAGGAGGTTGGGCTAATTCAAGGTGACCCCACCCTCAGCCAACCAAACATCTGCAAGAACTTCTATCATTTTTCTATTGAGGTCTTCCCCAGACCTCACATACTATTCCTACATATCCCTTAGAAAAAGGAAAGGGGAACGAACTTCACAGGGAGATGCCTCCACATTGTTTAAGAGACTTGGTTACAAAATAAGAGCTTGGTATCCTATGTGCACTGGAACCTTTATTTTTGTTGTTTTTTGGGGGGCGGGGGGGGGCTCCTTCCTCCCTTCCTCAGATGACAGTGCACTGTCTTTCCTTAGAGAATCGCTCCTCCATGCCTATGTCACTGGCACTGAGGAGGTGAGCAGTCCCTGTACTCAGTCTCATGCCTTCGTCTCACTACAAAAATGGGCATGTGCCCAAGCTTAGCCTGCTCTCTGGCCTTAATGATTGGTCCACATGGTAGACAGGAGACTCACGTTGGTCTCATTAGAATACTTCTGAGACTGAATAGGCTGACATGTTAGTGAATCCCCCTGTCTTTCCTCTTGGTTCCTGAGCTGGAAGGATGTAAGTCTGGAACTGCCTACTGTCTGCTTCCCTTTCCTCTGTTCCACCTACTGAAGGGGATTTCTTGAAGAAAAACAGAGTGAAATCAATACAAAGGAAGAAGCTGTGATGACACAGCGAGAAGTGGTCCTGACGATGCCCTTTGAGTCCCCGGACCCACCCCTGTCCATTCCAGTTAGAGAAGCTGCTCAGTAACCCCCTGTTTCTGCTTAAGCTACATTGAATTGTATCTCCTGACCCATTCATGGTGAAATCAGCTGAATGAAGTCAGGACTGGGGGTATTCATGCCGCCTCAGTGTTCTCAGTTTTACGAATCTCACTTGTAGTCCACGTAGCCTGTGGCAATTAGTAATGATGGTTCAAACAAGCCGTTGTCATTCACTGGAAGCAGGAAGCGGGTGGAGCCCCTTGATGGAGACCCGGTTCTGGTTATTACAGAGAAACGCCAGGGTCTCGTGCCATAGGAGTAATGACCAGGACTAATGAGGGGAAGAGGCCTGGAAATCAGCACATGTGCGGACTCTGTGCACACTTGGGTTGTGCTCAGGGGAGGATGGTGTCTTAAAGGGGTCCTCCCTCAGGTGGCCATCATTGCCAAGAGTTATTTAATAAAGGAGTGGTGCAAGATCCACTTTGCATCCATGGAGAGCCTTATCTGCCCCGTAATGCCCCGGCTGTCCCCACCCATCTTAAGTCCAGGCATGCAGCTGCACAGCTGGATTTAATGTCCAATTGTATGTGTCATGTGCAGGAGTGATGTGAAATAACAAAGGCGCAGCCAGATGTTCAATGAACAAAATGGTGATTTCTGTTTGTTTTTTCTTGTGACGCATAATGTGGCTTTGAAGTTCAGTGAGTTGTCTAGGACAAAGAGCTAGGTTTTTGGGAAACTATCTTAATTTTTTATGAAATTAAAAATACTAAAAAAAATGCAATAAGAATTAAGGAAACAAAGACAATCTCCCAGAGGTAAACGCCATTTACATGTTGGTGTGCGTCTCCCAGGCCCAGTTCTCTCAAAGAGCAGCCTCTGAAGCTGAGTGCAGACCAGAGCTGAGGTCTCTCGGTACCTTTTTTAAAGATTTGTTCTTGTTTGTTATGACACTTCAAAAAAATAAGTATAGAAAATAATGGCACAAAGATCCATGAATCTAAGGTTCACGTATAACAAAAGTTAGCATTTTTATATTTACTCAGATACCTTTTGTTTTAGAAAACACAGTGTTGCAGGTTTTTGACAATTATGCACGTCCCTCTCCTGTCTCCTGGAGAGAAGCCCTTTCCTAAAGTTGAGAGTGTCTTTCCTCCACAGGTTTTTCAATTTTTCTATGTATGTTTGCATACTTAAACCCTTATCTACGGTATCATTCTGTGTTTTTTAGGATTTGTAGAAATCATATCAATATGTATTTCTCTTTCAGCTTTCTTTTTTTAACTCCCCATTACATTTCTGGCATTTATTCATGAAGATACATCTGTACCATTTTACTGTGCAGCCTCCACAGAATGAGTATGAGGTTCATCTGCCCACTCCCTCACCGATAGTTCTTCAGGCTGTTCCAATGTGTTTCCTGTTTCAGACAATGCTGCCATGAGTATGTCGTCCTCACTCCCTTGTGGACACCTGTGAGACGTTCTAGAAGTAGAAATTTGATGTTGTGGAACGGGCACATCTACAACTTTATTAGGTATTGTCACACTGCTCTCTAAAGGAGCTATGCACACTGGACTGAGTTCGGGTGCCAGCCACCCCGAGCCACACCGTCTCCTTGGATTTTGGCTGCAGTGGCTCTGACCACCTTTCAGGCTGTTCTGTCTGTCTGGACCTGGTGGCTGCTGCCACCTCCACCACGGCATGGATGGGCCTGCCTGCAGCACAAAGTGGCAGTGCCTGAGGCAGACTGTGCAGACAGCTGCAGTGGTCCCCACCATTGCTGTGTGCATGCCCGCAGCCATCTGCCTGTTCTCCTCCTCCCATCAAGGCCTATTTCTTCCTCTTTGAATCTGAGCTGGCCTTGTGACTTCTTTGACCAATAGAATGTCCAGGAATGACCTTGTGTGACTTCTGAGGCTCAGTCTCCAGAGACCTTGCTGCCTCTTGTCTTTCGTTTTTGGAGCACAATGCTGCCATGTCAGGAAGCCCAGGCTGGCCTCCTTGAGGGTGAAGGACCGTATGAACAGAGAGGTTCTGCCATCAGCAAGCAACAACTGCCTGACAGGTGAGTGTGGCCATCATGGCCATTCGGCCTCAGGTAAGCCCCAGGTGACCGCAGCTCTGCGAGTAACCCCTGGCAAGACCAACCAAGAACCACTCCCACTCCACTAAACCCAGCCCAAATTGCCCAGAGGTAGGATTAGGAGCAGATGAAATGGTTGTTGTTTTAACTCATTGAGCCTAGGGGTGTTTGGTCCAAGGAAATACACACGAGATGCAAAGCCTCTCCTCACAAGCCATGCCACACAGCTCCGCCTCTTGTCTGTGCGAGGCTTTCCTTTGGCTTTGGAAAGGAAAGAAACTAGGAGACTCACTGGGTGCCATACACACACAGTGCAGAATGGCAACCAGCAAACCAGGACCAGTGGAAGATGGAGTATAAATCCTCCTCCCTTCGCCCCCCTCCCCCGGGAAGGCCTGTTGGAGGATGCCTAGTGTCACACAGTCTCTGGAGAGAGACGCCCCGCATGACTGAGCACTCAGTTTCTCATGGAGCCGTGGCCAGCTCACAAACGCTCCTCTGTATATCCTCTCTCCTTCTGTACCCCCCTCCCTTCACTCTGCTTCCCTGGAATTCCACTCCCCAATAAAGTCTTAGCACATCAATTTTTGGTTGGGCTCTATTTTCTAGGGAATCTTGACAGAGACAGTTCCAAGAATAGTCCTAGAGAGCAGACCCTCAGGATGGAAGTGTGGCGTTGAATTGCCACTGTTCTGAATTGATGGGCCCCCCCGCCCCAGATCCACCATTGCTGGAGGTGAGCGGGCTGGTAACTACCCCCAGAGTGCAGTGGCCTCACTGAAGCTTTTGTCAGTGATGAAGTGGAGGTAGGAGACGGGGCACTAGGATGTGCCAGCAGCTTTCAAACCACTGCACATCACACGGGGAGCTTTAAAATAACCCCATGCATAGGTCCCAGCCCTTACCAATTAAATCAGATTTCTATCAGAGGGAGCCAGGTGTCAGTACTTTTTTAAAGATCACCAGATGATTCTATATGAAGCAAAATTTGGGAATTACTGGGATACACATTGGCTATGGCTCTTGATTAGTAGAATGGGGTAATTATCATTATAAGGGTTGTGGTAGATGTGGCTGCTTTTGGTGGCATTGCAACACCCGCAGGACAAACTGAACAAAATGCAGCCCCAAGATCTGATAATGATAGTGACAGTGCTGCAATGGGTACTGAATGTGCAGCCTTAGGGTTCCGATGTCAAACTCATGACTTAGGAGAATAGTCTCCCTTCCCTCGGAGACAATGTAAAAGCTTCCTCTGAATCCTCGGAAGATGGTACACACTTTCTCCAAGATCCATCCCAGACCTCCACCCCAACCCCTTGTTGCCTCCCGGTCAATAGCCAGAGCAGGGAGGGGGTCTCTGCATAGCTAAATGTGGACACACAGTCCCCGCTTCTGGAGGAAAGTGCTCACACACCAAGACATTGCAGGACACGGCTGAGGTCTCCTGGCAGAAACAATGTGTGTTCACATGAAAGTAAGTCTTGATAGGGTGGGCTGAGGAAGGAGGACTGCAAGATGCATTTCATTGACATGGGTCACTCACCTATGCCCTGGCATTCAATACTCTGGCAAGGGTGTTGGTCCTCATAGTTTGCTGCAAAGTCAGATACGATAATGGTCTGCGCAGTAAAGGATGAGGCAGATCTGCTGCTAGTGCTGTGTGTGTGTGTGCGCGGGCTGAGCAGGTGTTTTATCTTTGATTTCCTTCAGGTGGGCCAGATGGCAAAATATAAAATCTCTGTCTAGTCTTGTACTTTGCATCTCATTAGCTTTTTAGAGGCTTACATCCCAAGTCCCTGAAAGAAGTGGAAGGGGGCCACCTAGGCTGGGGATGGGGCCTGGGAGAGCTGGTTCTTGCCGAGGACAGAGGCCTAGTCACAAGACCAGATCACAGGCCTTTGTGCCCATAGAGGGACTGCAGGCCGGACAGAGAGACAGGCACTCCTGCTGGCCCGTCAGGGACCCTTGTTTGCCCCAGTCAAGTGCCTGAGCCTGTCCTCCCTGTGGTCACCTTGCCCTACGGGTGCCCACAGAGCAGGGGCATTTGAGGAATCAGCGAGATGTGTGCTGTGCAGGAAGCACCCAGCATGAGCCTGGCTCAGTAGAGTGAGTTTGGTGCCTCCTTCCTGCCTGTGTGCAGCCAGAGTCAGACCACCCCTTTCCCAGGCCCTGAGTTTCCTAAGGCCCTGCCCAGGAGCTCCCTCCCAGCTCCGATTGCACTCTGCTGGTCCAGTGAAAACCCCCAGCTGGGAACTGGCTCATGTCTCGAAAGCTGCCTTTTAGAAGGGACGCCGCCCAGCTGCATAACCAAACATTAGGAGCCCAAATGAGAAATCGCAGCTTGGAATTACATCCAGAGCCTTGACCAGCCTCTCAAGTCATAAATCATGTTCTGTCCTCCGAGAACAGCGGGCTGCAAGGAACTCCAGCCACCTCACGCTCGAGCTGCTTCTCGCAGCAGTCACAGTGTGAGCAATGGGTAGGAAGCAAGGCAATGACTCATCAGGGGCAAAACCTCCCTGCCCAGGGGAGGGATTCAATGTCAGCAAGAGGGGCTGAATCCCCCAGTGCTCCGTCCTCGCCTTCCCAGAAGCCCAGGCCTCCATCTGGCCCCCTCCCCCAGCCCCAGGCAGACAGGGGCCCACTGGGGATTCTCAGGGCTTTTACCGAATGCCTCTTTAAAGTGCCTAATTTTAATGAAGCAATCTTTCATCTGCCATCCTGTTTCCAAGAGACAAGTTTGGGAGGAATTTTCACAAGTCACTAAGGCCCTGGAAGTGTGTTTGCTGGTGGAAAATGTAAGGCTGCGAGACATGCACGGAGATGTTCTCACTGGGGGTGGGGGCGGAGAAGGCAACAGGAGGAAATAAAACACCGAGAAAAAATGCTTCCAGAGCCAAGTGGAGGAAGGATGCAGAGGTGCAAGCGAAAGGGGAGTGTTTGACTGGAAATGTATAAAGAATAATTCAGCCAGAAAACACAGAGTCCCTCCTGGGGGAAATTCTGTGCAGCCTGAAGAAATGCTAGGGATGGGAGGGTGTGTAGGAAAGGGGCGGGGGGGGGGGAGGGGGAGAGGGAAAGGGCAGGAGGGAAAGCGTCATGGACAACCGGAACGAGGTGGGTAGGGAGACTGTAAGTGCATACACACGATACCGCACCCCAGAAAAACTCTCGATTTCCTCCCCTTTGGAGCTCTTTGAGCCAAAAGGAAAAACAAACAAACAAACAAACAAACAAAACAAAGCAGCTGAACTGGAGAGCGAGTGGACCGCTGGTCTGCTGGGTCTCTGCCCTTGAGAGTGGGGGTGGTGCTCAGACCCAGACCTGCCCCTCTGGAGGTGCTGCTGGACCGGAAAGGCTCCGCTCAATATTCTCCTGGCTCCCACCCGTCTTTCTCCCGAGCTCCTCGGGGCCTGTATTTTGCGCAGAGGAGCAGCTTCCCTTGCCCATTTCTCAGGGGCTCTCACGGCACTTCCCCGGCGCCGCGTAACTCGCTCACCATTACACCACCTCCCTGTCTGCAGGGGACAGGTCGCCCTCTTGGTAGGAGATCGAGGCTGATGCCAACATGTTTAGCACCGCCCGGTCCTTCTCTGAGGCTCTCGGCCCCACCGGGAAAGGGGTGGGTGAACATGTACGAACTCACGAAGAGGAAGTTGGGCAGATAGGCTATGGGATTTAAACCCCAGCAAGAGCAAAGGGGTGGGGAGGTGAGAAGTCAGGGAGGCACATTTCCTGGGCTACTCTGAGAGACCCCTGATGAGACGTGCAGTGGGAGTGTCCCTGGGTTAATGGAGGTGGTTTTGTTGAAAGAAAGTGGCTCTCCTGAGTCACTAAATGGGGGGGTGGGGGGAGTCTCGGTCCAGGTTGATGGGAGATGCGCCTGGCGTGGGGGAGGACTTAGCGAGGCACGAGGGTGTGTGCGTCTCCTGCAGCTGGTGAGGTGACGAACAAAGGAGCGTTCTCTGACCTCTTCCTTCAGGCTCCCGCCAGCACTACACAAGGGGGCAGGGACCCCTTGTGAGGCGGCAGGCTCAGGGGGCTGCAGATTTGGGGGACTGGAACATCCGCCTGAACTGCAGGCAAATGGCATTTTCAATGTGCTTCTGTTTACTCCATTTTCTGCTAAGAAGATACTACTTGTAAATGCAAAGTTTTAAGGATGTTATCTTCAGCCTGGAGAAAAAGAAACTGTAATTTGCAGCTTTTGCTAAGAGTGATAACCTCATTAAGTAATGGGATTTGTTGATTAACTGCTGCTAACAAAAACCTCTCGCCAAACCTGTTAGTCTGAAAAGAGCAACAGAGCTTCTGTCAGACCCACTAGTCCCCCACCTCCCAACCCCCGGGGGTTTTGCAGAAGCACTTCTCCTCTCAATGGCCTTTGCCTTTCAGTGTTATTTATTGCTTCCACTAATAGGTTAATGATAAATTAGGAGCCACTCCTAGATGGATATTGAATCAACCTCAGCAAAGAGTTCAAGGAGAAAAAGCAATTCCACTTGAAAAAATGACTTTTTTATGAAAAGGGTAATGGGAAAATATGCAAGCTCCTTGAGCACTGAAATGAATGGAAGTTCTTCGCCAGAGATCAGAAGGCAAGATCTGTCCACCCCCGGTGTGCGCCGGTGCTTCAGATTCCTAGACTGGAACAACGTATCTTCAACAGCAGTTCACATAGGATATAGGATATTCTCCTTTCTGGTAACTTGCCTGTGAAAATCAGCTCCATTCTGTTCTGAAGAACTACTTTCCCTTGTAGATTCTTAGGAGAGAGATCCCTGAGGTAGGTCGTCATCTTGGTTTGAGCTAAATAATCTCCTTTCTTCCTGGTGGGCCCCTAATGGGTCCTACCAGCCCGGGGCTCTCAAGATCATGGAAAATAGTGTCTAGTCATGAATGGTCTGTTCTACTGCTAAGCCACAGATCCATGGGCTGCTGGAGGAGGCCAGGGTGGGAGCATGGGGGAGCATGGACCTCCACTAGTCCAATTCCCTGGGGTCTGGACAGGTCAGTGACTGGCCCACTGCCCTCACCCGCTCAGTGGGAAAACCAGGACCAGAACCCAGGTTTGTGGGTTCTGGTGCAATCTATCTCCTCTAAGAAATAGGAAATGAGGCGAGGGCAGCACATGTACATACACACATGCAGGTATGTGCATGCCTGCACACCAGCTTCACACTTGACCATGCACGCCAGCTGTGCTGTTCCTGTCCTCCAGTGACGCCTGTGCCACACCACATGATTGCTTTAATCCGGGGCCAGATCCTTCCCGCATCGTGGGGCCCCCCTTCCTCTCCAGGTCTGCAAGTGTTCAGGTGGCCAAATCTATGTTCAGATTTGACAGGAGAAAAAAAATATAAGAGTATATATAACACTGACTTTGAGATTTCTTCCCCCCAGACCTTATGTAATTAGTATGACAACAAGGACAAGGTCATTGAAGCTGAGTTTGCTGAGCTTCTGTTAACTGTTGGAGGAGACGAGGCTCAGAGGAGCGATCCCAGCACTTGGGTACTCAAGGGCACTTGCAGGTGGGTGTCCCAGGTGGCTCAGAGACTTTGTGGACATGTGAGAAAGGTCACTGGTTTGGACCTGTGCTGGAGGAGAGAGGGGAGAGATGAGCTTGGAAATGGTATCATCCAGGGCAGGGCAAGTAGCAAGGTCAATATTTCCAGGTCTACTATGTTTTACGCAAACCAAGGGCAGGCAGTGAAAGAAGCCATTGGAGGCCTGCACCCAACAGTCCCCCGGCCGTCCCGGGTGTTCCTTGCTGGCCTTAGCTCAGCAGGCACTGGTTCGGGAGGATTCCACACCTCTGCCCCCAGTGGCTTCATTGAGAACCCACCGCCTTTGTCGAGGATCATGGCGCAACCCCAGGGTCAGGGTGGAGGCCTCCGAGTGGGGAACTGGCCAGGCTGGGAGCAGCATCAGAAACCAGGAGCAATCACAGTTTCTGCTACAGTCCCAGTCAACTGCCGGGAATAAGCATCTGGGAACAGCATTCCAGATTCAACAGACACGGTTTCAGGGGCTTTTCTGAGCACTGCAATTTATTTTAATCTTCCAGACGACCACAGGAGATGGCCCTTATCTCTGATGACCGACCAAGAAGGAGATTCCAGAAGAGACACTGGTCCAAGATGATGACCCTGGGCCGCTACTCACCTGGGGGCACTGGTCCAATATCAGGTTCCTGCCCTGCTTGGGCTGCCTCTGTGCAGTCACAGGCCTGACCAGGGAGGTCAGGGAGACAGGAAGTGCAGTCTGACCATAGAGAGCCCCGGGGCCCTGTAACAGGTCACACCTGAGCCAGCCTGCCGGCCTGGCCTCCCCGAGGGCCACCCAGGCAGCTGCGAACCAGGCCTTTGAGGCCTCGAAGGATCCCCTTTGGAAGGGTTTTCTTTGCTCTCTACTTTAGAGAACTAGTCTGGGGAAATAATGAACACTGAAAGTTGATCAGGTAAAACACACAGAGGCTCATATAAATTCCATTCTTTATTAAAAATACAGAAATACTGTTTACATCGTGAACAGAAAATACTGCACTGTCTTGGCATCTTAAGATTTAGAAATTTTACCAAATCATTCTCAGGCCCAGGATACATTGCACTAGAAAAAAAAACACACAACTGCATCAAAAATTAAAAACAAACACACCAAAATATTAAAATGATTAAGGCCAGTAGTGTGCAATTCATGAAGCTGGACACACCTGACTATAGTGTACCTACCAGTCACTGTTTAAAGGAACACCTTCAAAACAGGCCTCTAGGTAATGAGAGCATTGACCCAAAGGAAACAGTTACAAACGATAACAAAAAGGCTTTGAAAAATTAAAAGCACATTTTGATATGGGGGCTTATATATAATAGTCCATTCGTTGAAACACTGTACATGGTAAAAGAGAAGAAAATGAGTGTGTCAGCTCCTGAAGAACGTACTTCGCGCAGAGCCCACCCACTGCAGATGAGAGATGTGTAGGGCACGCAGCGGAGATGCGTGCATGTTCACACACAGATGACGCATCTGAATAAACAGTATGTGATGGAGTCAAACTGGAGGATAAATACTTTAATAAACTCTACATTTTGAGGCACATGAGGAATAAAATTCAGGTTGTTTCTAAGTTATGGACAGAGCATCTTTTCTCCCCTCTGGTTTCTGTACCTTAGTGTAATGCCTATTTGCATTTAACCTAGTTATGTTATGTTTGCATGCTTTGCAAACTGAATTACAGAACCAAATTGCCTATTATAACTTCCCATTATGTGACACAATTACCCAGAAACACTTCGAGGTGAGAGGATTGTCCCAGTATTAGGGAACGCTGATTACATCATGCTTGCAAAGAGCAAAAATTAAGGAGAGGCTCTTCCCCCAGGTGACAGAGTTTACGGCTCTTTTTCTCCAATGTAAATGCTGTTTCCCATTACAATGAGTTCTATTCACTGCTTTCTGGTCTGCAAAATTAGATCCATTGCTACTTACAAAAAAACCCCCCAAAACTACAAACTAGGCCCTAACACTACACCATTTCCTAAGCTCAGAGCTCCACACTCCTGCAGCACTTCTGAATAAAGCATGGAGTTGCAGTAATGTTCCAGAATTATGTTACATCCATAAAAGTGAAAGCACAATGGATTTTCAAGTAACGAGAACACCAGCAGCACACACACCAGGTCCTTCATGCACATGTGCCTTGGACGAGCAAATGATGCGCAACCTTTTGCTGGGTGACTCTGGTCTCAGATTCCCAGCCCCATCCGTAAACACACACATTCGTGTGCACACACATGCATTCCTTAAAAACCTTTCATTAGAAGTGAGGGGAGACCATCTAGGCAGAGAAAGAAAATGTGGCCAACCCTATTGTTCTCTCCCCAAGATGAGGAGGTGACCTATTTGCCCCCTGGGTTCCCGGCTCCTCCATGCAGTGCCCATTAAAGACAGAGCATCCTGGGGAGAGGGTGCCACTGCCCCTCTCCCAGGCGGAGACAGACCAGAAAGCCTCCTGCCCGGGCATATCGGGGAGAGGGGTGGGATAAAGAAGTGGAAACATGAGATTAACTAAGGCAGTGTTTAAAGAAGAATCTGAAAATAAGCCCCTTAGCTTCCGAACAAAAGGCAAAACATCTCAATCATCAGCCTTCACCCTCAGAAACTTGGAGAACATGGATTTTCACTTACTGAGCTGTCCTCATTGGTTAGCAAGAGCCCTGTCAGATGACTGCTGCCTCGCATGGCTCGTAAAACAGAAACCTTTTGGCCTCACGACACTTCGTGATGTTACAGTGGCACTTAATTAACAAAAGGATTTTGCTGTTAATGTAAGGAGAAAATAGCAACAGAAGACAATTATGATGGAATGTTTCTTTAACATCATTTATTTCATTTTCTTGTATGTGTGGAATAAAAAGTAAAATTTGTCTACAAATGCACTTAAAGTATAAAATTTTTATATTAATAAAATCACTTCTAGGTATTTACAGAAGAAAAACAATCTAATCGACCGTGTTTGTAAAATGGGAATATCTGCTATATGAAGTAACTGATATCTCAAAATTTCTGGATGAGAGGAGCTCATAAAAAAATCCTCAAGTGATCAAAGATATAGCTAAAAATGACAGCAAATTCAATATTGTGGCTTAAAACACAAAGGATTATGAAAGAAACCAAGGTATTCCAAACTCTCTCACACTTGGGCAGAAACATTTTCTGTTCCTGAGACGGAAACAAGTTTGACTTCTACGAAGACCTTGAGGGGGTGTGATGGTGCTGGATAAAGGCCAGGAATAGAGCATCCTCTTTCCAAAATTTTGCTGCCTTTTTCCCTCCTCTAAACCACAATTTCTTTTGGGAAATACATCATCTTCTTCCCTTGGTTGGTCACAAGATGGTTAATACTGCACACATCTCAGCAGAACTGTGAAGTCTGAGAACAAACCTTACCCCGGAAATGCTTCTGACATTGTCATTAGCCTTCATCTTCGATCCTGGCTGGGCCCTCCTCACGTAAATACGAGGCACTGGCCTGGCCTTGGTCACTGGTAGCTGCAGTCAGTTCTAAGTGGATTTGGACAAAGCTACGTGTTCTATAAAGAACGGCAGAGCAGCCAGAGTTGCCAATGGATGTGAGAGTGACTCTACACAGGTGGCAGGAGGCAGCATGGTTGGGAAAAACAACTCATGCTTCTCAGGAGGTATGTCAGATTGGCTCCAGGTCACCAGACTCTTGACCTTCAGGGCTAAAGGGGGAGGGACACCTAGTGGGATGGGCATTTGGACTTGTGCCTGAGGAAGGTTGAAAGGGGTATTAGTGAACTGTCAGGGTGAGTCACAGAACAAAGCATTTAAAAGGGAGAAGACTCTTGTTTCCAAACTCAAGGACAGACTGAGAGCACTAGACCTTGAAAATGGGAAGAACAAATGGAGCTTGGGCTGGAAGTCTGACAGAGCCAAGAAAAGCTGTGGGCAGGTGACAGCAAGACAGTAGGGCAGGCCGGGGTCAGGACTGCCAGGACAGGGACACAGGAGGCAACCTGCTAATTCTTCAGTTCTCTCCCTATCTCTTCTGCTTCCCCAAAGGCATCTCTGAGTGAGTGGAATGGAGAAAAGCAGAAAAGAGGAAATAAAGAAACAGGAGGAAAGAAAGAAGTGGAAAGTAAAAGATAAGAAGAGATAGCAAGGTGCTGCTTATATTGCTTTGAGGAGGAGTTACCAGCCAGCCTGCAAGAGAAGAGGGCAAAATATCTGGACGAGGTCAGACAGGAGGAGAGGCAGGACCTGGAAGTCACAAAACAGAAGAGCAAGGAACCGAGAGTCCCACTGGCCTTTTCTGAAAGTAACTGAGCCGGAAACGCCTTTAAAGGTCATCTGGATGCCCCTCATCTTCCTTGTGAGGAGATGGGCGTATGGTAGTTTAGAGGGCTTGCTTCTTTTGCATTGCAGATTACGGTTAATCTGCCCCACCACCTAGTGTGGGACCCATGAGAGATAGGGTGAAGAAGGTTCTACACAGGAGGTGAGCTCTCCAGGTGTCCTTCAGGGGTTCATCCTCCCAGTTGCTCTAGGATTCTAGAATTCTAGGTATGAGGGCTATCTGTATATTTCAAACATCACAATATCCTTAGCTTACAATGCCTAAGGATACAGAATGAGATTACTTCAAAATGAACTTGGTTAATGTTACATATCCAGATGATATCATCCTTCAAAGTAGTCTATACATTACAGCTCGTCATACTGATATCTGCCTCAGATGTTTAAATTAACAAATTAATTGCAGCTGTTGTTGCTCAAACCATTTGAACCGAGGAAGGAAACACACAAGGAAAAGACAAGCGAATGAGTACGGAGACACATCATTCACACCTGTGTTGGCCTCCAGACGCCACCCCAGTGGCCCTAGCCTGCTCCAAATAGAAAAAACGCACCCACACGTGAGCACAAGGGGCTTCCAACAATGCTCGGAAAAGAATGTGTCCTAGCTTCTAAAGACGACCCGAAAAGACCCACACTAAAAACATTCAGAGCATTGACAACATCCTTGGAGCACACTCTCAGGCTTTTGAGATGATTTCTTTGCAGGTAAAACACTCTAAATTTTGGTGTGCTTATGAAAAAAAAAAGGTCATATGATTCTATGCTCAAAATTTCTATGTAACTATTTGGGGAAAAAAAGGGAATCCCCTGATATTTTCAAATCTGCTTTCCAGGGAGGAGATGAGTACAGAATGGAAAAGTACTGGGGACGGCTCTCATCTACCCATCTCCTGGGGGCTGCGTATGCTCAGTCCTCCCACCATCAGCAGGTGTGAGAAGAGAGGGCGGCTGGCGGGGAAGCCCACCTGGGCTGGGGGGCAAGATACCGGGAGTGCAGGGTCCACGGAAAGCACTCTCTGCCCCTCCCAGAGAACCACGTGCCCTCCTGCAGCTAACCAGCTGATGGAAATTGCTCATTTCTAAGAGGCATCATGGATTGAGAGGAAAAGGAAAGAGGTTTTAAAATTAAAGCTGTAAACAATCCATCGTTACTCTCTAATGCTTGCAGTAGAGCATTAGGCCAATTGGAATGTGAGATTTTAAGACAAAAAGACACAAGTGGAATGCAAGTCAGTGACTCTGGAGGTTGACCCATTCGAGCTCCTGGAGAGCCAGGGGAAAGGTAAGGCCTCGTGCCCCTCTCCTGGTCTGTTCCTCTGGAAATTTCCTCTCAGTAAAGATAACGGGGTTCAAGAAAGGACTAGTGGTTTTTTGGAGAAAATATGCAAACTGGGCAAGCATTCGTTTATCCAGTCAGACAATGAATATTAATGAGATGACTTTTATATGGCGGGTGTTAGCCAAGGTGCCGGACAGTATCTACCTGTTCCAAGTACCAAGATTTCAGTATTTTCATAGAGATTCTGCTCCAGAAATTGATCTAAGTAAGCTACATATACTATACACTTGGCGTACTTTGGGGTCTGATTTCTAAATCATCACTAGGTATTCTTCTGATTAAATAGAATGCTCTAGAAAGCAAAATCTCCTTTTGCAACCCCTTCCGGAACCTTCCCCAGTTCCCACTCCTTGCTGCGTTCACTCCAGTTTGAGCTCAGTCGCACACGCACACACAAGCACGGCATCTGACTTGGGCCGGGGGGTCATCAACTGTGTAACTTTCATAAATTCACGAAAGACCATGTTTACTCACCCAGCATCAATCATAACCTGCTATTGTCTAAACTAAAGCCTCCTTCCATCATTACATCGCCAATGAGTACAACTAGGAGGCAGGGCTTCAGTGGGTCACAGCACCTTTTTCACAGTTTAACCACTGGAAGGCGCATGGCCTTAGAGATTCACTCATGTACACTGATGTAACTTTATCACACGCTTATGTGAACACAGCCAGATTTACAACTGCACTGAAAATTCTCCAGGCCACCCTTTTTGTGTGTGTACAAGGCCACAGAAATTTTGCTTGTGGCCACATCTGTATCGAGTGTCTGCTCCTCCATCCTAATGCAGCAGAGCTGGGATCTACTTGCCAATGTCGGTTTGTATTATAGGTGTGGTTGCTGCCTGGACAAGCTCTGTTAAAAAGAGAAAGATTGCAGAGTTGGCTTCATCTCAAACGTCTGTGTCTGATTCACAGACATCTGTGTCTCCCTGAGAAAAAACTTTTTCACAACCAGAGCTGTCCAACAAAGAAATAAACCACTTCCTCTGGGAGTGAACTCCCCCTGATGGGAAGTGGTCAGGCTGAGCCACTTCTCAGGGCTGTGGGGAAGGCATTCCAGCACCTTGACGGGGAGGCAGAGCCTTCCGGAGATGGGAGGATGCTACTCGGATGATGGAGGTAGCCTCCGGTCACACACACACTTGCTGTGAACCGACACCCAGGGAGGGCCTGCGATTTCATAGCGAGCGGTTTGGAGAAGCAAGGCTTTGGCTGTGTTTCAGAATAGGCTCCAATGGAAGATTGTGTTGGTCCTTGCAGTGAGCCTCTAGGGCATGAGACCACCTCTAAGGCTCAGGTCATGTGCTCAAGCTACAGAGCAGAGCATGGTGGGCTGGCAGCGCAGAGCAAGTTGAAGTGTATATTTAGACCCTGTGGGCGGAAAGATGCTTTGTCCCCACGCAGTCTGACATCATTAAATCAGCAGCTGCCAAGCCAGTTCCGTGTCTCCGCTCATCTCGTGCCCCATCCTCTCAATATCCACGTTGGTACGGCGCACTGACCTGGAGGGAGGTGTCTTTCTGAAGCTCTGTGTGCTGTCTTTTCCTCTGTAGGGAAATCAAACTCTATGCTAAGCGTGAGGAGAACCCTCCAGGCTCTTTCTGTAGGACTTCAAGGTCCAGGGCCTTGCTTGGGAAAGCAGAGTGAAGAAAAGCAAATCCTTCTGCAAAAACGTGCCTTTGTGACTCTTGTCCTGAAGCCTGGGAGAGCCTGCGTGAGCTTTCTTCTCAAGTACAGCGTTTTGGTGAAGTCCATGTGTGATCATACCACTGTAACCACACAGGAATTTACCACAGGAAGTATCCCAGCTGTTGCCTATTAGCATTAGAACAAATTACACAAAGTAAATTGTTAGCAGACATGTTTCCATCATATTTAACTGGTGGTGATAAATAAGGGCGATTCTCTTTCAAATAAATGCTACGTTTCCAAATGTCCAGCTTCCAATCACCCATGAAGGAATCATCTTCGATTAGGAGGGGAGGACATCCCGTAGGCTGAGGTCCCAGTGCTCTGGCCGGTGGCACAGCCAGGGGTCGGGCCGGGAGCTCGGGTGCCAGGTGTTGAGTGCAGTAGCAGGGTGTTGCTGCCGGACTGACATCACTGCCTCTACCTGTCTGACCACCCACTGGATTCACCTCCGGGCCTCTCAGCATGGTCTCCTCCTGCCGCAGGGAACACTCACACCACAGGCAACCCCACTCAGGTCTTGCAGTGTGTTTATGACAAAAAATAAAGCCCAGGGGCAGGTTTTCACCCTTCTCCTTAACAAAATGTTGCAGTTTTAAAAAATGTTCTACTCCTGCACAATCCCATGCCGTGTTATCTGAGATTAAAAAAAAAAGAGTCAAATCTCCTCCTCGTCTAACGCCATTGCAGAAGAGTCGGAAAAGCGCCCTCAGAGCCCATCTTCAGCCCCCACGCAGGAAGGCCTGGTGGTGTTCTTCAGAAGGAAAGCGTGATAGTTTCATTGCTCAAGACCTTCTGGTGATGCCTACATTCAAGTCCATAGCCACCTCTGGGCATTTCCAATTGTCTTCAGAGATATGACCAAATTCCCCTAAAGCAATTTCAAAAGCCACTTTTAAAATAATGTTAAATTTTAAAAAGTAAGAAATCTGTCATACAGAATGTAAATACAAAAATAGGTTATTGCACCTTAAAGGGTTGGGACCATTAGAAGAGGTGCTCTTTTCCTGCTTTCCTAAGAAATGTATAGTTTTGTCTTCCCCCCCTCACTGATTCCCTTCCCAAGCAAACCAACCCGTGCTCGGAATTCCTTTGCATCGGATTTCAGTGTCCTAGTTGGTTCTCCTGAGGAGCTCTTCACTCCTTTTTCCTACTGAAAGGAAACAAGCTCAGCAGCCCTGCCGAGGGGAAATGATAGGAACCCAGTGCACGCACGAATGGGCAGTGAACTGGTATGAAGACAGGGGCTCCCTGCCCACAGCTCTCCCAGGTTGGGCCTCCCCATCAGTCACAGCGGCCTGTCTTTGCCTGAGTTGGGTCGGCCCAGAAGCCCCGAGCTGCCTCCAGGGCGCACCCTGCTGGCGTGAGAGGGTATACCTAGTAGGAACAGCCTAGAGCAGGTTCCGTCTGTGTGTTACAAAGCAGGGGAGGCATACTTAAAGAAACAAGCAAATATAATAGCTGATACACTCCCAGCCACTTCCTAAGGCTTTTCAACTACAGTGTCAGGAAACACACACACACACGCATGCACACACACGCACACCCCCACATCTTTTACCTGAAGTCTTCACCAAAGGAATAATGTGCTTCAGAAAATATTTAAAACACATTAGGCAATAGAATTGTTTCTAGATTTTTTGTTTAAGTGTTTAACAGAAAAGTATAATTGAAAATGTTTGGAACGTGAACACACACACACACACACATACTCTATCTCTATTTTGGAATTATGCAAAACTAATAGCATTATCTGTCACAATGCAAAGCAAAGCTACTGCGGTGGAATGATGACTACCCTAACTGTACACACATGTGGCCCCAAATAAGCTCACACGTAGACAGGAGCGACACACATGGCCTGACTCTCAGAGGGCTGTTTGGAGGAAATGGCCTAGCAAGTTTTGCATTTGCTAAGCTTTTTAGCTGCCTGGTTTGACAAGATTTTTGAAAGGGGTGAAAATTAATTATAATTGCAGTATTGCTACAATAATTTGGTTGGCTAATTGCATTCCAGTGCAAAACAAGCAAGGAAGAATTTCCTCCCTGGGCTATTCTCTGATACGGCAGCATTCATTTTAAGAGTCACGAGATTTTTAAAAAGTCAAACCTTAAATATCGTGGCTTCGGCAATCTGTCCTGCCTAAAGTTTAATGCAAAGTGAGACAGCACCTCCGTGAGAGTAGCCACACATGAACAAGGTCCAGTTTTCTCCAAGATGTGAGATGGGAACATCTCCCCTGAAACCTACTCAGAGTGTCTCTTTGACATTGTTTGGGTATGATTTGATTTTGGGGGCACAGTGTTCGTGTTTGTGTAGTGAGGGAGGTGCCCATGAGGGTGGGCAGGAAACTCTGAAAGTCTCTAAATGAGGTATATGTTGATGAAAGAGGCACCACGAGTTTCAGAGGGGCGATCAGAAAGGGGGGATGGGAAACAGGGGTTGTTGCAGGGTTTCCAGACCTCACACAGCATGGCGTGGAGTATCTCTTATGGTCATCATCTAAGTCCTAACTGCTGTATAGGACCAACTTGCAGATCCACCCAGGGCTGCCCTCAAGTTTGTAGAGGCCACACCCTGCACCTGGTGGTGGGAGTGAGGGGGCTGCAACCCCACCCTGGAACCCTCTCCAGCTGAGACTCCGGTGCAGGCTGCATCCCGGACATAGCTGTGCCTTTTCTAATGTGTGTTTGGGCCAAGGGAAGCGCTGAGCTTCTTTCTGATGCTCTCTCTCTCCAGATGGCAGTCTGGTCTTTATTGCCTCACTGCCAACACTGCGGATGTTTGTTAAGGAAGAGGATAGGCCCGTGACAAAGGTGAATTCATTTGGAAGGTGTGTTTTCTGTTCAGTGACAGAGGAAGGGAAAAAAGAGAGAGGAAGGAGAGGGGTAAAAGGAAGAATGAAGGCGAAGTTGTTTGTCTGCTACTAAATTGTGGACATATTGTCCTTCCTTGGACACAGCTGCAAAGGGGTGGAAAATCTTTTTTTTTTTCCTCTTGGTCCATGGTGAGGAAGGAAAACCTACCTGTAAAGTGAATTAAACCCAATAATAGCATGTCTGTGTATTTGTTGAGGACTAGAAAAATTAGCCACACATACAACTACGTAATCCAGCAAGGTAACTAGAAACCAACACTTTCCCATTTCAAAGCTTAGTTGAGACATTTTTCTTCTTTTTTAAAGAAACACCCATGGCTAAATGTCACTAAGACTCTTCCGCGTGCCAACACACTGACACCTCAGTGAGGATTCTGGAAAGGAAGAAACTCCAAAGCCCCATCTGGGGAGAATGTACTTCCAAATTCTTGCCTTTGCTGCTTGTACATCTCAGTCAGTAGTAATGATTGGATATGAACTAGAACCTTGTAGGAGACAATTTCTTTCCAATTACCTTTGGGAGGTAATTGGGTCTTCCCCAGTTACAATCTGTGGTGCTGACCTTGAAATAAATTCCCTACGTGTGTGTGGGCTAGATCTTATTCACGGACACCCTAACCCATCTATTGAGTCCGGAATCCTCAGGCTACAGCAGTGAGAGTCCTGGAATTTCATTAGCAGTCTGCCCTCTAGTGGGATAACACAGTATTTCAGATAACCAGGAATAGAAAAGATTTTTTTTTTCCTTCTCTTTCAGAGAGCAAAAGAATTCAAGTTTTCCAGATAGTGCAAGGTGAGGCATTTATCCTTAGAAGACAGCTTTAAGAGCTGAATCAGGCAAGGATCACAATGAGAGGTCTGCGGGTCCGAGTCAAAGACAGGGGGCGCTGTGGTGGGCGTCCCCGCAAGGCCTGCAGAGACACGGGTTCTGCTCTCATCCATGGAACCCCCCAGGGTTCTTCTCCTTGGGTGGAGCATTCGGTTCCCCATCTTCCTTTGTAAAAACAGGACCCACTCTAACGGCAACCAACCTATCAGGAATGTTACAAATAATAGGCATTTTTGTCATTTTTTTGGCAAACCATTAACACCAAGGAGCCTTTCAAAAGGACCAGGCTGAATATTTGAAAAGGCGGAGATGCATGAGTTTTGTACAAAGACTACATCTCTGGGGCTGTTGTCTTTAAGAAGAGAATCAATTTTGTGATGGAGGCCAGATGTTGGTAAGGCAGAAGATGATCTTGAGATGCGCTGTCTGGATTTGGATTCTGTCTTTTAAAACCCTTCAGAACTTGGCCTGCTTCAGTCTGTCGATGTGGTAGCAGAGCTTCAGCGCAGGTCCCAGCTTCAGGCCCAAGTATTTCATAACCATGTCACTCTTCAGCAGCAAGAGGGCATTGCCATCAATCTCCTGGTGGGACAGGGTCAGAACAAAGGAAAAGCAGGAGACGGTCAGAGGAATTAAACTGTGGCTGCAGCTCAGGGGTGGCCAGGGGATTAGGGGAGAGAATACGGATCTCCTTAGGTGCACATCTCTTAGCCGTGAGACCAGACCTTCTTTAGAAGATGAAGCAAAAATACTACATGCTCCTCTTCCTGTCATCTCCCTGGGGTACTTTAACACACTGGCCCTTTCATATTCCCACTTTATCCTGATTGAAGGAATCAAGCATACTTCCACATGGTCCCTATGTTCCATGTATGATGTTCATCTCCTCATCGAAACTAGGGCTAAATGAGCAAGACGTGTGTGATGGATGGAATGTATGCCCCTCCCCCATTCCTGTGTTGAAGTCCTAACCTCCAATAGGCAGTGCCTTTGGGAGGTAATAAGGCCATGATGGTGCAGCCCTTGTGACTGGGAGTAGTGTCCTTGAACAACAAGAAGAAGGTGGTGATCTGCAGCCCGGAAGAGGGCTCTCACCAGAAGCAGACCAGGCTGATGGTGGGCTTCCAGCCTCCAGAACTGAGAAGTGAGTTGGTATTGTTCAGACACCAGCTGGTCTATGGTACATGGTTACAGAGGCCTGAACTTAGGCGGAGAGTCATCCATCAGACTCGGAAACTAGTGGTTCCCTTTCCATTCCAGGAGCTGATGTAAGGGCCTGGCTTCCATCCATCACCCTAATCTCTTGTTTCTAAGCCCACCTGCCTTTAGCTGATTACTAGATTGCTAATTCCACTCTGTGAGGGAGGTCAGGTGTCTTTGGCCCTGTCAGGAATGCTGGGTGGCAGACAATTAGATGACTCCCATGCTAAACCCCGGGGTTTAGCACAGAGAACTACTAAAGGAATGCCAGTCCCGTGAGGGCCCGGCATTGCTCCCAATTGTCCTGTCGAACTCGTGGACCTGGTAGGGCTGGGCTTCCTCATTAACCTAGTGTTATTTTCAGGTCACTGGAGACAGACATTTTGGGTTGCGGTTCCCTCTCATTCCTCTCGCCAGCCCTCCAGTTATCGATGAAGCGCTGACTCTGTGTCACACTCTCTGTGTCCTTAGCAAAGTGTTAGAGAGCACGGATCTCATCTGTGAACCCTCCCAGAGGCCTCATTGTCTGATGTCTGTCTTTACCCCACCCCCTAGACGTTCACCATGTCTGTCACTCTGGAAGACAGACAGCCAGGCTCCTCCCACCCGGCTCTGATTAAACATAACCCACCCTGGGTCCTTGCTCTCACGACCGACCGCACTGCTAGGTGAGGTCAAATACATCCCTAATAAAATGTGAGTGTTGGGTTAGATAGGATCCTCCCCAGTTCTGAGAGTATGATTTCTGTGATAGAATCACCAAATAAAATGAGAGACAAGCAGGAAAAAATTAATGGTAACTGCAGTAGGCAGAAGAATGTTCCCTCTCCTTTTTTCCCCAAGATGTCTATATCCTAATCCCTGAAACCTGTGGATCTGTTAGGTTACCTGGCAAAGGAGACTATGTTTGCAGGTGGAATTAAGGCTGCCAATCACTGCCTTTATAACAGGGAGAGCGTCTGGGAGATGACTGGGGCTGGAGGAGGCTATGCAATTGCAGGGTCCGTAAACGTGGGAGGAAGGGCCCAAGTCAGCGGCCGAAGAAGGACCCTGTTTAGTGCTGTGGCTCTGAGGGTGAGGATGAGGGTGAGGATGAGGATGAGGGGGTCCAAGCCAAGAAATGAGGGTGGGTCTAGATGCTGGAAAAGACAAGGAAAGGAGCTCTCCCAAAAGTATCTGGAAAGAACGTCAGCCCTGCCGGCACCCTCAGCCCATGAGGCCGGCCAGGTCAGACTTCTGACCCAGTGAGCTGTAAATGAACAAGTTGTGTTGTTTGGGGTCAGGGGGAGGTAGACGGGGGTAAAGGGGGTCAAATATATGGTAACAAAAGGAGCCTTGACTTCGGGAGGTGAACACACAATGCAATATACAGATGATGCATTATAGAATTGTACACTTGAACCCATATAATCTCATTAACCAATGCCACCCCAATGAATTTAATGTAAAATGTTTTAATGTGTTGTTTTAAGCTACTACATTTGTGGTAACTCATTATAGCAGAAGTGGAAAACTGACATGGTAAGCTTGGCAGGTAAAGTATTAATTCTTACATCTTTTTTCATTTCCCGTCTTTATGTATTTCAGAATCTCCTAGACAATGATGAGAATGCCTGCTTACTGGAGGCTCTCTCCGAGTCAGGCACCACACTTAACACTCTGCATGTGCATTTTATTTAATCCACAAACAGCTTAGGACTAGACCCCAGTACGGTTCGCCTGTCATGTCATAGATGGGCTATAAATATTTGGTGGATGCGCGGACGGGTGGATGGATGGGCAGGAAAACAAGCTCTCCTGTTAAAGGCCGGAACGATGGAACAGATGGGATAAATAGCCCTTTAACACAAACGAAGTGCTTGCTGTGCGCTGAGAAGCCTGTGGTTCCAGCTGGCCTCCCTGAGTGTCCCCCAGGGCTTAGTTCAGCCACCGCCCCCTCCCCTAGTCCTAAGCTCCTGAACCCTGCCCTCCTCCCGTGCCTGCCCCCACCCCAGCCCCTCCCAGGCCAGGCCCACCGCACACATACGTGCTTTCTGAAGAGCTCCACGTGAGGCCCCAGGGCCTGCGGGTCAGCGTCTTTCACAAACCAGACCACATCCTCCACGGTCCAGGTGGACGGGTTCCTGCTCCGTGGCCGCCTGGCGTCCTGCCCGTCTGGAGAAGGGCTTGAGGCTGGGTGGGTGAGCAGGGAGAGCGAGACCATTAGACACCAGGACCAGGGCCTCACTCCTACCTGTGCTGGCTGCTCCCACCTGGCCCTGGAGTCCAAGGCGGCGGCCTGAGTGACCTCCTTTAAGGGAGCAAAGCTGTGCGTGTCTGCACACTAGTTGTGACCCAGTGTTCCTCTGGCTTCCCTTCTCCACCTTTAGCTGGTGCCTGTGCTTCTGTCTGTGAGGCACTCATCCTCCTCGCTTCCCGCAGAAGTTCCACCTGCCCCCAGAGCCCAGGGAGACCCCTTCCCGGGCAGCAGTCCTGTGTCTGGCCATCTGAATGTTGCCTTCCTTCACCTTTAACCCCAAATCTTTGTTTGTTCTTAGGATGCTCTCCAGTCTGCCCTGCATCACCATTACGTGTATACTTGTCTGTAACACCCAGTTAGATTTTAACCTCTCGAGGATGATCTCCCTCATCTCCCCCCATCCACTCCACAAACACCAGCTGAGCATCCCTTCTGCACCACCCTGGGCAGAGTGGCAGAGACGCTATCCCCTCACTGCAGGATCTACAGTCTTTGGCTCCTCCGTGGCTGTAAGCATACAGAGTTGTAAAAACTGGGTTATTCCATGTAAAATGAATCAGTGTACTGTGCAGAAACAGTATAAATAACTTATACAAGAGCCTGCGTGGGTAATCCTTAATCCTATTTTCAGGCCAGAAAAAAAAGTGTAGGTACTGAACAATGAAGTCACTTTCCTGCAGAATAATCTTAAAGTGGAAGGGAGAGGTCTCACATCTGTGTCCCTCCTCAGTCTCAGGGTGCAGTGGTTTCCCACTGTCCCTTTTTCCTTCCTCTCCGTAAAGGTGGTTGAGAAGAGCACAGTTCTCCATCCATGCTGAGAAAAGCACAGCATCACATTTCCGAGTCTGTCCTCAATACACATGGTTTGGTTAAGAATTGGATTTACTTTGAGATTTCCCCTGCCTTTCCCTGTTGGACCTGGAAGGGGGCCCCTAAGGTGGCCTGGCACCGGGTGTTTTGCCGGGAAACTGTCAGTGCCCCCTGGAGCCATCTGAGTGCTGATGTGTGCGTGTTAGCGATGACTCCACTGCCTTTAAAGACACCTGCAGTCAACATGGGGACGAGGCATCTTGAAATGGTGTTTGCCTCTGGATCCCACCCCATCAGAGCCTTGGCATTAATCAGGATGATAATAGATGCTCTGATTGCAAAGGCTGGAAGTCCACAGTGCCAAGAATGATTTTAGCAGGATCAGAGCAGAGGCCAAATCTAAATTCCTGTACTTGATCGAAAGAAAAGATACCAAACTGATTCACAGCCTCATCCACGGGAGCCCAAGTTCCCCTGGGCAAGGTCAGGGCGCAGGGCTCGAGCAAGGGTAGTGTGTGGTCTTCACGGAGGAGGTGCTCGGGTGACGGCCGTGGAACGAAAGTGGCTCTCTTCCTGGGGCCTGGTGCTTGCGGTGGGCATTCTTCACTTGTCCAGGCTGGACGGGCAGCAGGCAGGCCCAGATGGGCACCTTCCTGGAGGGCCTTGCAGTCATACAAGACAGAGAGCAGCAGGAAGCCCGCCACACCTCGGGGGCTGCTCCAGTTCCAAGGCACATGCACTGGCTCTGGAAGGAGGAGGAATGGAACTGCCCAGGGGAGGGTTTGTACAGCCTCTGCCGTGGTCTCTGCTCACAGAGACAATAAATGTACCAGTGCCCCCCCACTGGTCCAGCTGCCGTGAAAGTGTCAGGAAGACAGATGGGTGTGGCCTGGCACGGCCAGGCCAGGCAGATGCGATTGGACGTGGGTAAGATGTGACAGATGTGAAGAAATCTTGCTCCTAAAAGAACAGAGCATGCACGCGCTCACCCAGTGACTTTGGGAAGGCGGCATTCTCTGGTGCAGAGAACTTTGTGTGTGGTCATGTCCATTTACTGGGGGCTGCCCAAGATATGTGAAAAGTGAAATCCAGTTGTGAATGGATGTGAAATTGAAGATGGTTGATGTCATTTCTAAAGCTCAACTCGCATTCCCCAGGAACAGAATGGCTATGAATCAGGGTTTAAAGCAATCCTGACATTTTCACCGCACGGGCACTTGGGCTGCTGTCTCTGGGTCTCTCTCTCCATCTCACATGTCCCCAAAAGCACATGCACAATTTCCTTTTGTGCATTCAAAATTCCGAGAAAACTTTTTAGCTGACAACAGAGTCGCGAGAAGAATGGAGTGGGCAATGAGCCGGGAGTCAGAAACCCCTGCCACCCACCAGCCAGGTGAGTGCCTTTGTGCTTCTCACTCCTCTGAGGGCTCCGTCTGTGTCCGTGTGCAAAGCCACGGAACGGAGAGTCACCGGCCAGGCCTCTGGTCCCTGTCCTGGCCTTGATCATTCTCTAGGGGCCTCATTTCTTCAACGGGTTCCTCAAGAGTATGATAAGAATCAAGTGAATGTGTACAATAGCTTCAGGCCGAAGACTGACGAGAGGCATCTGAAGAAGAGCCCGTCAGTGTCCCCCCGAAAGGGACCCCTGGATGTCCCTCCTCGGGCTGCCTGTGAATCTCCTCAGCCGCCTCAGACTCTCTGGGCAGCTGGAGCTGGTGTGGGAGGAGACAGGGTTGAAGGCAACGGGGAGGGCGGACCTGTTCTCAGCTCCTCCTGACTGTCTGGTCCCCACAGAACGCACCCTTCCTAGAAACAAGGCCACACAGCGTGCGGAAGGCACCCAGGTGAGCCCACAATCTGGGCAACATCAGGCAGTTTGAAACAGTGTTGTTTTTCATTATTTCTATTATAATAATTTTAACTTTAAAAGACTTTAATCAGGTTTTTCTTTTGTTTCTTCAAGTCCAGCTGACTTGCCTGTATGCGAAGAGAGGACGCTTCTAGGGACAAGGAGAAACCACGGGCTTAAAGTGAGACCGTGCTAGGCCGGATTCCTTCTGTGCCACCACAGACACTGTGACCTCTGGGCAAGCAATTCTATCTCTGCCAGAAAGCCTCCAGCCACCCCTCTTCCCCACTGCCCCTCCCGGGGCCAGCTCCTGCTCCACCTGGTGCAGCTGGCTCCACCGTCCTGCTCTGTCCCTGCTCTGGGAAGCCTTTCCTGACTCCCCACAGCAGGCTCAGCACCCCTCCCTGTCCGATTCTGGCACAGCAACCATCCTTTTCCTCGGGGGCACTAGTCCCGGTTGTAATGAAATGTGTGCAATTGTTAATGTTTGTCTCTCTGGAGCAGGTTGCACATCTGTCTTGCACACAGCTCCATCCCCAGACCTGGGAAGATCCCCTGGCACACCGAGCTCAGTAAGTAGCTGCTGGCCAGCACTGACCAGAGTCACAGTTCCCGTAACAATCCTTCTTCTGCTGAACGAAGAGGCCTCTCCAGACCTTCAGACATCCCACCCACGTCACACAGAGCGCTGTCCCCTTCTTCTTCTGGCTGAATCGTCTCTATCCATCACCCGATGCTGCACCCCATGGAAGCAAACTCCAGCCCAGCATCTAGGTGGTAATAACAGTGGCAGATTTACTTTGTTTCTTGATTCTGAAGCTTGGACCTAGTTGTGTTTGGGAATTCTATAGCATGTCCTGTTACAAGCAAGAGTCAGGATGCTTTTGTTATCTGAAACCTCTTTATAGCTCTTAGTGATTATGTCTTGGATGAGAGTCAGGAGAGAAGTCTTGAATTTTCACCTGAGTATCAGCAACACAAAACAGGGAAACATGAGCTGTGAATACAGTCCTTCCGAGGCCACTGGCAAAGGTGATAGGTGTGATATATCAAGATAGCCAGTGGCCAGGGCAAGTATTCAAGTTTGTCGTGTTATTGGTATCTGCTCTCCTGCCTGCAGCCTCATGCTATTTTCTGGCTTCTGTGGTTTTAATCCATTTTGATTAACACCATGGGGGAAAATCCATTTCTAGGTTCCTCCCAGGCTTTATGATGTGGGTCAAACCCTCTTACGAAGGTTTGGTTCCTTAGTACCAACTGCTTTCACTTGGGATGCAATTTCAGAGCAATACTGAGCAGTTAATTCCTTGGGCAGAGGGAAAATGTAATAGCCCCCCAGAGGGCCCGCAGCAGGCAGCTAGGTGACAAATGAGTATGGGGCCAATGGTTTTCTCCCCTACGTTAACACACTGTCACTCCACTCAGCCTGGTTTATTTCCACAGTTTCCACATGTGTTTAGCTGTGCAAGTTTCGTTCAAGCAAAGCACACATAGACCGCCACTCTGCAGATGCAAAGAGGGCCTGCCCGGGCAATGAGGGCAGGTGTCAGAGTCCTGTCTGCTCCCATCCCTTCTTCTCTCTCCCCGAGACCTCCCAGGGTCAGGCCCTTGGTAAATAGCTATTTAGTATGTGCATATGTTTTGAACAAGCAGGCCCCTTTTCTGGGGCTGGGGAGGATACAAATGTGAGCAAGAAACCCCACAAAACTGAGTCTTGCTCCTGCCATGGGGCTGCAGAGAGGAAGTGCTGGAGATGAGGAGACAAAGTGTCAGGGGAGGAAGCCGGAGAGAATGAACACGCCTGATTGTGAGGTGTGGCCGAGATGGCCAGTTGCCCACCCAGCATCTTTCTTCCGATTCTTCTTCTGTAACAGAATCCCAGATTTCCAGTTGGGACCATGGTTACTAAGAATTAAGTAACTAAGAATTTCCCACCTTCCCTCTCAGCTCATGGCCACATGACTAAATTCCAGCCAATGAGGTGGAAGCAGAGTAGGGAAACCTCTTTCAGAGATGCCAGCACTGCCCTCTGTCCACTTATTCTCCCCACCCCCTTCCTTCATCTCCATGCTGAGAATGTACGTGGCTGGCTGGGTCTTTCCAGGATCTGTGGTTTCATATGGCACCATGAAGATGGCACTGATTAAGAGGGATCTTTGGAGCATTAAAGAGTTAATGCACCTACAAAGGGTAAATAACTTCACTTTTCTTCAGTGCATCACAAAGGCTCAACAATGAATTTCAACTGTTGCATCCTGCAATAGCTTTACTCCACGGAGGCTGGGTGGCTGTGTGACTCTGAACATCCTCCAGCCCTACAGGGTCCTGCTGACTATGAACAATTCTAAGTTTCGGGGTATCAGGCCAAGTTCTCACTAATATTTCTAAGTTGTAAAAGAGACCATCAGCATTCAGTATATAGTAACTGGTTTGCTCGGAGTGGAAGGCGGCAGGTTCTGGAGGGCTCTGTTCCTCTGATCTCACCCAAGATCCTGAGATACACAGGGCCCTCCTGGGCTAGTGGGCCCTCCTGGGGGCGCAGCCAGCGCTCCAACAGAGGGCCTTCTCGGAGCTGGCCGCAAGGGAGGGTCTGGGCCTCCCCTCTGCAGATGACTCAGACAGCTGATCAGGGTCTAATTCCAGGAGAATGAAGGGCTGGGGCAGAGATAAAAAGAAAGGACAGGAGGGTGGTTGAAACTGGGGTGGGAGGACATCCCAGGGCTCCACTGAAGGAGGCAGCAAGGGACTCGGGGAGCGGAGCTCCCTTGAGACCCCTTTGGTGGGTCCTGGAGTCCCCTCATTCAGGGAGACCAGATGACTGGGTTGGGTCAGACAATTCTATAGCAAGTGATGGTTCTCTCCATCCAAATCGTGTCTTCCTCCTATTGCTTGAAATCCTATACTTGAGATATAGGGCCTGAGATTTTACCAATCTCAGGGTTTGAATGGTGGAGAGAGTAAATATCTCCTTTTTAAAAAGAAGCAACACTGTTAGGATGATAAGTCAACTCATTCAGGGCGGTGTCCTGTGGTTACCCCCCTGAGCAGATGGGAACCGGGTTGCAGAGAAGGGGTTGAAAGAAAGAGACTTGTAAGGGGAAGAGGGACAGTAGGATGTCAGCAGGATGGTACAGGGCACCATGATGGCTGAGGGCAGGGGGCAGGCACAGAGACAATGAATGTCTATTGAACACCTACTGCATACCAGATGCCACTCTAACTCTGGAGATAACCCTGGGAAATAAATGCTGCATCCTCATCTACTTTAAGACTTGGGTTTGTGCCAGATCTTGTTCCCTTCTCCTGCTCTTAGAGGTCAGATTAACAGTGGCTCTCCCTTTTGAAAAATGCACTCTGTCTACTCATATCTCCTTCCTTGGCTGATGGCCCTGCGTGACAATGTTGGGGAGCAGTCTACAGGGTGCCCTACATTTGGCAAGAGCCCCCAGTGAGGGAGTCTATGCTGTGCCCCTCAGCACTGCCTCCCCTTCAAGGGGCCCCTGCTTCCCTCTCATCCTCGGCCAGCAGAGGCTCGTCCAGGATGGGTGAGGCTCTTTGAGGGGAGTGTGTGGAGGACCTTGGATCATACAAAGTAGCTAAATGCTATGGCTTCTCAGGGCTGCTCCTGGAGAGATTATAGGCTCAGTGCAGAAACGTGGCTGGCCCAAGAAGACAGTTGGCCCACTGGGAGGCTCCGGGGAGGGGGGCCAGATGAAGACTCTCTACCTCCCTGGCCTGGCCCTCTTTCTGCAGCAGTTCCCAGCGGCTGAGTTCATGAGCTGTGCTCTGCTCAGGGGTGTGTTCACAAGATCTGTGACTACTAACATTTATTGAGCTCTTACTTTGTCCTAGACTTTGTACTAAATACACATAAGGACTTATTTAATCATCCCAACAAACCTACAGGGTGGGTGCTGCTATTATCATTCCAGTTTTACCAGCGAGGAAACAGGCAGAGAAGCTCAGACTTGCAGAAGGTCGAACAGAGAGTGGCAGACCCAGGACTCCAGCCCAGGTTATCTGGCTCCACAGCCCATGTGATTATCTCTATGCTCTATAGCCTCTATTCATTAATAAAATACTGAAGCCTAAAGATAATTTTTAAAAAGTCAGAAAGGATGCTGAGCTATCCCTGCAATGGCACCACTTTCACACACTGTGCCCCAACAAGCACTCTGTAATGGCTGAGACAGAAGTGGCACCACAGCCAGTGCTGTGGGAATTTTGCTCGACTCTGCTTCTGCCCACGGGTTTGTATCCTGCCATGTTGCCCACTATGCAGGAAAAAACTCTCTCCTAACAACTACTTTTTTTTGTTCCTGGCACAGAGCTGGTCTATGCCTCTCAGACCCCCTTAGAGTGAAGTGTGGCAAAATGGCCATCTCTTGCCAAGACATGGGTGGAAGTGGTGCGACCACTTCTGGGCTCTAGGGAAGTTCTTATGCGTGCCTTCCCCACTCACTCTTTCCCTTCCCACCCACTAGATGCTGGGGGTGTGGAAGTCCGGGGGGTGAGCAGAACCGCAAAAGGAACAGAGTCTGGGTTCCTGAACTGGAATGCACCCACCAACTAGGAACAGCACTTTTGTCTCTCTTTTTTATTCTCTTTTAAATCCTCACCTGAGGATATGTTTAATGACTTTAGAAAGAGAGGAAGAGAGACAGAGAGAAGCATCAGTGTGAGAGAGAGACATCCATCAGTTGCCTCCTGTACACGCCCTGACTGGAGATTAAACCCACAACCTTTTGGTGCACGGGACAACACTCCAACCTACTGAGCCACCTGGCCAGGGCCCACCTTGGTCTCTTGAACAAAAATAAACTTCTGTTGTACTTGAGTCACTGTACATTTTTGAAGTCTACTTACCCCTACAGCCTAGCTTACACTAATACACCATTTTCTTTGCTTATCGTCAAAGGCCGATGTCAGCTGTCTTCAAGAACAACAATTCATGAGGAGGCTTGTGGAAACTTCTGATTTCCTAGTGCTCCCACGTTCCAAGAGCCTCAGTCCCCTCCTTCCCTCCATGCATTTGCCCCAGGGCATGGGCAGAGGAGGTTACGTCACAGGGAGGAAGCCAATGCATGCATTACATTACCACATCTGTTTCCTTCCAGAGAGGTCCCATTTCTCTTGGGGCTGGAGCCTGGGGGCCTCAGCCCAGGTGTCGAGGGGCCTCCAGAGGACATGGGGCTGGTGCGAGGACCACTAGTGGTGGTGGCTGGGCCTCCCACAAGATGGCTATCTCCGGAACTCTGCCTCTTGAAGTATAGCGAGGAGGAGGTGGGCAAGGAGCCCCTGTGGCTAAAGGCGGAGGCGGAGGCTGAGGGGTCCACGCTGTAGCGGTTCATGCCTGCCGTTTTCACCAGGCACTCTTCAGTGGTGACTGTTTTTGCTAAGCAAGAAAGCAGAGGGGAAGCAGAGATCAGAGAGCAGTTCAAGGGGCCACCTGACACTCAGTCTTGGCAAACCTTCCCCAGCAGCAGATGCTCTGCTCTCTATGAGGACAGGAGATGAGGAAGAGTGGACCCCAAGGCCTAATCCCGGACAGCTCCCCTCTCAGCAGATGGAGACCCCTGCCTCACCACAAAGCATATTCTCATAGGGACTGGGAGATGTGCCCTTCCGTGTGCAGAGGGAAGGTCATTATCTTGGTGATTGATGACTTGGAAATAACATTTGAACAAAGGTCTTTCCCCTCCATGTCTCTGCCCCTCTTGCCTCTCACTGTTTGTCTGAATCCCCCTGCACTCTCTTCTCTTACCTACCATCACTGTCTCCCTCACCTGGCAACACTGCAGAGAAACTGGAACACTCACGTACAACTGGTGGGAATGTAAAATGGTGCAACCTCTTTGGAAAGCAGTCTCATTCTTTCTCACATGGTTAAAAATAGAGCTGTCATATGACTCAGGAATTCTATTCCTAAGTAAATACCCAAGAGAAATGAAAACACATGTTCACATATAAATTTGTGCATGGATGTTTATAGAAAAACTATTTATAATAGCCAAAACAATCCAAATGGTTATCCACTGAGGAATGGTTAAACAAAATGTGGTATATCCATACAGTGGAGTATTATTCAGGCATAAAAAGAAATGAACACTGATATTGCTACAGTGGCTGAGCCTTGAAACATTATGCTAAGTGAAAAATGCCAAGCTTAGAAGACCATATACTAAGTGGTTCTACTTATATCAAATGTCCAGGACAGATTTATAGGGACAAAAAGTAGATTAGTGGTTGTCTAGGGCATGGGGGTTGAGGGGATAGAGGGTGTTAGCTAAAGGGTGTTAAAAAATGTCCTACAATGGGTGATAGTTGCACGCATTTGTGACTGTACTAAAAGCCATCAAATTGTACACTTTAAATGTGTGAATTTTATCTCAATAAAGCTGTTTTAAAAAGTCATCACAGGAGACTTCTGGCCAAGATGAAGGCATAGATAGATACGCTGTGCCTCTTCGTACAACAAAAAGAAGGACAATGACAAATTTAAAAACAAAAATTAACCAAAACTGCCAGAAAATCAAACTACATGGACGTCTGACAACCAAGGAGTTAAAGAAGAAACATTCATCCAGACTGGTAGGAAGGGTGGAGAAGGGCAGCCAGGGCAGAAAGGATAAGCAACAAGGTGGCGGCTAGAGGACCAGGAGGGCGAGGTAGCAGCTGGCTGTCCCAGATTTGCATGGGGATAAACCGGGAGGAACAACTGGGGAGAGAGACAGACTGAGCAACTCAGGGTTCCAGCATGGGAAAAGAAAGCCTCAAAACATCTGGCTATAAAAACCTATGGGAGTTGTGGTGGTGGAAGAAATTCCCAGCCTCCCAGGAGAGTTTGTTGGAGAGACCCACAGGGTCCTAGGGCATACACAAAGCCACCCTCTGGGAATCAGCACCAGAAGGAAGGACCCAGTTTGCTTGTGGGTAGTGGAGAAAGTGACTGAAATTAAGCTGATAGCTGAGCAAGCAGTACTGTTTCTTCTCAGACTCCTCCCCCACATACAGTGACACAACACAGCAATGTGGGTTGCCCCACCCTAGTGAATACCTAAGGCTCCACCCCTTGGAACATAACAGCTGTACCAAGACAGAGAAATATGGCCCAAATGAAAGAACAGATCAAAGCTCCAAAAATAGAACTAAGCACTGAAGAGATAGCCCACTTATCAGATGCAGAGTTCAAAAACACTGGTAATTAGTGTCCTCAAAGAAATGGTTGAGTATGGTCATGAAATAGAGGAAAAAGTAAATGCTATGCAAAGTGAAATAAAGAAATATATACAGAGAACCAACAGTGAAGGGAAAGAAACTGGGACTCAAATCAATGATCTAGAGCAGAAGGAAGAAATAAACATTCAACTGGAACAACAATGAAGAAACAAGAATTCAAAAAAAATGAGGAGAGGCTTAGGAATCTATAAGACAACTTTAAACATTCCAATATCCAAATCATAGGGGCACCAGAAGGAGAAGAGGAAGAGCAAGAAATGGAAAACTTGTTTGAAAAACTAATGATGGAGAACTTCCCCAATCTGTGAAAGGAAATAGGTTCCTGGAAGTCCAAGAAGCCCAGAGAGTCCCAAAGAAGTTGGACCCAAGGAAATACACACTAAGGCACATCATAATTACATTACCCAAGATGAAAGATAATGAGAGAGTCTTAAAGCAGCAAGGGAAAAGGAGACAGTTACATACAATGGAGTACCCACAAGACTATCAGCTGATTTCTCAAAAGAAACCTTACAGGCAAGAAGGGGTTGGAAAGAAGTATTCTAAGTCACGAAAGGCAAGGACCTACATTCAAGATTACTCTCTCCAGCAAAACTTTCATTTAGAATGGAAGGGCAGATAAAGTGCTTCCCAGATGAGGTCAAGTTAAAGGAGTTCATCATCACCAAGTCCTTATTATATGAAATGTTAAAGGGACTTATCTAAGAAAAAGAAGATCAGAACTAGGAATAGTAAAATGACAACAAACTCACAACTATCAACAAATGAACCTAAAAAACAAAAACAAACTAAGCAAACAACTAGACAGGAACAGAATCACAGGAATGGAGGGTTATCAGTAGGGAGGGGGAGAGAGAAGGGTGGAGGAAAAGGTACAGGGAATAAGAAGCATAAATAGTAGGCACAAAATAGTCAAGGGAAAGTTAAAAATAGTATAGGAAATGGAGAAGCCAAAGAACTTATATATACGACCCATGGACATGAACTAAAAAGGGGAATACTGGTGGGAGGGGAGGTACAGGGCAGAGGGGAATAAAGGAGAGAAAAAATGGGACAACTGTAATAGCATAATCAATAAAATATACTTTTAAAAAAGCCATCACAGAAGCCTAGTGTTAGGTGTGAGCACATTCTTGAGAGCATCATATAGTCAAGTCTGACAGACACTGCTTTGGCCACTAGGACATGAGCAAACTGAGCAGCCTCATGCTTTGTGGCTAATGAAGGGCTGCAAGGTGTCTTCAAAAACTTGGAACTCTGCATGTTCACCTTGATGGGCTTTACTGTGTCTCTTCCCTCTGGTCAGAGGACCTCACTGATGGAGCAAGCTGCAGAGATATGTACTTGGCTTCTTCTTGAATACAGTGAGGAAGAGGAAAAATAACATTTATTGAGCACCTACGATGGGCCAGCATCATTCTAAGCCAGTAAGTGGTAAGACTGTTATTACATTCCCTTTATTGGAAAGTTCTCATAGTCTGGGACACCAATCCATTTCATATCCCCAGTGGCAGATGCTTTGGGATACGTGAGGAAGCACCTCACAGTGTATGGTATACAAAAGGCACTCAATACATATTTATTGAGTACACATTTGGACCAATATAGCAGTGAGGCAGAATATGCATCAAAATTCAGATTATAGCCCTGAATGGTGTGGCTCAGTTGGTTGAGCGTTGCTCCGCAAGGTGAAAGGCTGCCGGTTCAATTCCCGGTCAGGGCACATGCCTGGGTTGCAGGTTTGGTCCCCTGTCAGGGTGCGTAGGAGAGGCAACCATTCAATGTTTCTCTCTCACATTGTTGTTTGTCTCCCCCTCTCTCTCCCTTCCTTCTCCTCTCTCAAAAAATAAATAAAATCTTTTAAAAAATTCACATTATAAAGGATTAAATATAAATTCTTCATGTTAGATGCATGATAAACAATGAAAAGATATTGAACTAAAACATTTATTCTGTTTGTTAAATATTTTAAATCCAAATTAAATATGTTTATTGTAGGCTAAGGCAGAGAATGCAGATGGTTCACCAGCGTGCACTGTAGCTGGAAAATACAGATGCAGATGGAACAGTGCTCTCCTCTGACGATGTGTGGAAATGGGAACAAGGGGCCGTGGCTGTGGTTGGTTTAAAAGATGACCACAGATAAGATGGAAGGTAATAAAAGCCAGCTTCTGGGCTATGATCCAAATGAATTCATTAGAAAATAAAACCTCCTTAAGACAGCATCAAGCATTAGCCCTCTACCCAGCAAAGGATGTGCCAGCCAGGAAGACAACCACGGAGATGTCACCAAGCCCCAGCCGTGTCCATGCACGGCCTGTAGCTCCCTGGAAGCCTGGGAGTGAACACCAGGGGCAGGTGCACACACCAGGATGCTGTTCGGAACTGATGAAGTGCATCTGCTCAAACCAGATGAAAACAGCCTTTCCTCACCTTTACAAATAGGGGTGCTGATGCCTTACACCACACCTGACTGATACAACGAAGGCCATCATCTTCTGATCACCACAGGGCTGAACAGGGCCATCACGAACACCCAGCCCTGTATGTCCCTCAGGGCTGTATGGGTCCCTCCGGTGGGACAGGGGATGATTTTAGGTGGTACTCTGGCGTATTAGTTTCCCAAGGCTGCAGAAATTACTACTGACTTGGTGGGTTAAAGTGACAGAAATGTGTTCTCTCACAGTTCAGGTGTCTGGAAGTCTGAAATCAAGGTGTCGGGGCAGGGCTGCACTCCCTCCAAATGCCTCAGGGGAGGACCCTTCCTCTCCTCTTCCAGCTCCTGGGGGTTGCCAGCAACACATCCCTCCAATCTCTGCCTCCACTGTCACCTGGTGCTCTCCCTGGGTGTCTGTGACGTGTCCAAATTTCCCGCTTCATCTAAGGACACTAGTCCTTGGATTAGGGCTCATAATCCAACATAATCTCATCTTAATTTAACTACATCTGCAAAAACTCTGTTACCAAAGAAGGTCTTATTCATAGGTATGGGAGTTAGGGCTTGAACATACATCTTTTTGGAAGACACAACAATAGGTGAACATTATTTTTTATCATCATTCATATAATTTAGTATGCATCAATAAAATAGAATCAGCCCTCAAACTATGATGACCCTGATGTGGGATCATCGCTTAAGATGACTGAAGTCTGAAGTTGAAAGAAATGAACTCATTTAAAGGAGTATCTTGAGTAAACACTTTTATAACTGTTATTCAAACATAAAAATTGCAAAGGTGGTGTGGTAACCCTGGAAGGCATCGAGCTATCCCTCACCCCTCTTTTCGAGCAGGTGGTATCTAGAAAGGAAGACAAGGTAAATAACGGAGCCAAAGACATTTGATAACCTCCCTCACAGTTTTGGTCACTGTGCCGCAAAGCTCACTGCCTGACAGTTCCTTGTGACATCTAAGGCCAATTACTCTTGCATCAGCCAGAACGATGATTACCGGATACCCACCCTTCACCTATTCAAAACTGTTAAGGCGTGCAGCATGCAGGTAGATGAACTGCAAGTGTGCAGGGTGTTTGTTACTGAAAACTGCGATTCAGAGTTGGAAAAAGGAAGGACCAGACCTGTGCTTGGAGAGAGAACCATGCTCTTCAAGCAGTCCTGTGACTGCCTGGTGAGCGAACACCAGGTGGGGCCAGCAGCCCTGGGATCTCCCTGCGCGAGGGCCCAGCTCGGATCTGACCTCTGCGCACACACACACACACACACACACACACACGTGCAAATCCCGTTATGGTCCTTTTTCTCCTGGGTTCTTAGAAAATCCCTTCTCCTCTGAAATGAGCTGTCTCATCACCCCGGCACCTCTCACTGAACCAGAGCATCCAACCCAGCCTCTGTTTAAGGCCATTTAACCACCGTGGAGTCCACCAGCTCAGCAAAGCAGGGTAAACAATAGGTGTTTTATGCACTTCCCTTCTATAACCCCCGCCTCTATCCTAGAGACTAAGAAAGCCACTTAAAAATCATTAAACTTCTCCTCCAGAAAAAGGAATAATCTGCTTTTCCATGGTCACATGAGCATGCTTACACAGATAGAAAGGCAAGTATGAAATGGCACATTCCAGGAAGCCTGCCACCTTTTCAGGGCTCAGTGTCGTGGAAACATCCAGGAGAGCCTGAGGTTCCTTTTTCACCATTGCTGATCTGTGGGCGATGATTTCCCCCAGCCTGCCCATTCGTGAGGCCACAGAACACTCTAGAAGGGTTCAGACCCATTCCAGCCTCAAGGGAGACCCGCTTACTTCTGAACCTGAACCGTGTCTAAGCCTCTCTGTCTGGGGAACAAGCTCCAGGGTCTGGAGTGTGTGGACTCCCCTCCTCCCTCCCCCCTGCAGAGGCCTCTGTGGATGCTTCCAGGGCGCCTGCTGCAACCCATTCGGGCTGTAGGTCTGGAGAGGCAGGCATGAGCACCTGGAGGACCTCCAAAGAAAAGCAGGAAGAGGCAGGTGGACGAGAAGAAAAAAGCCAGGAGCCTGAGAGAGAAAGAGAAAGTCTCAAAGCGGCAGGAGGGTCGCAGAGAGGGGAAAGGGGCCCACGTGCATAAAACCACAGCTGGCGTTGACCCCGTGTCATTTAGGGCACAAGACCTAACTTCTCACAGTTAAGTGAACTTGGACTATATATTTTATTTAAAAAATTAAACTGGCACTTTACTTGGAATGTCTAATCAAATGAAGCTCTGAAAAGCAACAAAAACTCCATCAGCAAACTTATTCTCAAATAATACCTATTCATGCACTAGGCACCCCCGAATTCCAGAGCTTCAGACACTGTTCTTTCCCCATTCTCTCTCTGTCTCTCCCTCACACACAAACACACGTGCATGCGCACACACTCTCACCCTCCACTCCCCACCGTATCTCCTCGTGTGGTCATAACCTCCTAATTGCAGGAGCAACAGCACAGAGTGAAACCTTTCTACCACCATCACTGCCACCTTCCCCCAGGCTGGAAGCCTGTGCCTTTCTGTGATCAGTTGCCAGCAGGTCTGCTCAGCCCACAGGCCACACAACCCTCCCCAGGCTGACAAGAAGGTCAACCCCCTGGGTCAGTATCCACAGGGCTCCATGTGTGACCAGCTAGGCTGGGCTGCTTAAAGAGACAGCAGCACCATAAGCCTCTAGCCCAGAAACCCAGATTAGAAAAGAAGGAAGGTTATCAGCCTGACAGCACTGCCTCTCGAATAGCTGTGGAGTGACTATTACCTGGGCTTCACCTGGTGCCACCACCAAGGAGCACAACCAGTAAGCTCTGGAATGGAGAGAAAGAATGGAAGCAGAGAAAGAGACCTTCTAGGAGAGAAGCAGAAAGAGGAAGGGGGCAGGAGGGGGCAGCCCCAGGAAACAACAAACAGCCGGTCCCCGCAGAGCTGTGTCTCCACTCTCAGAGCCAGGGACACACGGGGCATTGTTTCCTACCTTGAGTGGCTGCGTCTCCGCCACCAGCAGCCTCACACTTGCTCCTCTCCCGCACCAGCCGGGCCCCTGACCTGCTTCAGTGCTTCAGTGCCGTGGGAGGCAGAGAGATCTCTGAAGGACTTCTTGGTGGCAGAAACCAGCAGGTTTCCTCTCTGCCCTCTCACTGAGGCTCTGGAGAGGTTTGCAGATTTCCTTTTCTCAGGCAGTCCCGCCCCTTGTTCTCGCTCAGATAAGCCCAGTGGTGCTTTCCCTGAGGGCCCTCCCGGTTCAAAGGGCACCAGGTCACACCACCTGCGAGGCTTAGCATTTCACCCACTTCAATTAAATTTTCCCTTAACTTGGTCTCTGGCCAGTATAGATTTTCTCTTTTGGCTTGTCACTAAGTTCAGCTCCCTCAGCCCTCAGGATCAACCTTATGACCTCTCTGGTCCATTTCAGTACATTTATATCCTTTATCACCTAATGAGATGCACAGAAACGAACTATAATTTAAATGCCTGACACCTGAACTTCTTTAGTCCTCCTTGACCTTTCTGGTTTACCTGCCCAATATTCCTGGTTTGCCTAAGACTTTCCTCAGCCTAAGGGTTGATTTCTTCGGTGGAAATGTTGCCCAGAGGCAATTTTGCCCAAAGTCAGCCATTTGAAATAACGAATGGCCCTTCATTCTCAAGAGGAGAGCAGGTTTCATAATCACCCTCTACTGGCAGCTTTGCCAAACCTCTACCCTAAGGCTCATGGGAACTCCCAAGAGGTGGGGGAGGGGGAAGGGAGGGCTTCCACGGTCATGTTCTGCTTTCTTAATAGCCCCCACATTTTGGGGTCTTTCATAGAACTCTGGGGAAATTAAAAGTGGTTCTTAATCATGGAAATGTTGGACTCCCTGGAATAGAGGATGCCTTGTACGTTTCGGTTCTAACCAGACACCCTGACTTTTGGGAAGGCTCACAGTACTTCCCAGTAATCCTCGCACTCCTGGAGCAAGCTGCTGTGTTCTGAGGTGCTCTGTGGAGAGGTCTGCACTGCAAAGAACCAACAGCTTGTGTGGGGAACGGAATTCTGCCAACAATCACCTGAATGAGCTAGGAAGTGGATTCTTCCCCAGTTGAGCTTTGAGGTCTCTGAAATTTTGTGGGATACCCAGGGCCAGCGGGACTCAGTTAAGCTACACCTCAGCTCCTAACTCACAGGAGCTACGAGATAATAAATGCTATTTTAAGCCACCAAGTTTTAGAGTAACTTGTAATGAAGCAATAGATAAAACTAGTACAGATGGGGAAAGGGCGTTTGTTTTATTCCTCTTGACTCTGCATACCCAGAATGGAAGCTGTAATTCTTAATTCAGTAGCAGCTAGGATGTATCTGCTCAATAGCTGTCCAATTCTCTGCCAGGATATGATGGGATTGTTTTCTGCAAAGGGTTCACAGCTTAGGTATGAAAGCTAGAAGTTGCCCACTAATAGGAGAGAGTACATGGAGTTTATCTTAAGAGGTCTATTGGGTTCCTAGGTGGCTTCAGTTCCTCTTGGCGTGATTTGCCATTTCACCCTCATTCTGATGCGTGGCCAGCAGATACTGGTGTAGATAAGTGGTAGATACCACTTTAGGGTTCACCACGGGGCTCAGGGTATCATCAATCCAGGGGAACAGCCCAGAGGGGTGGAGAGTCTGCAATTACAGCTACTGCGGGCCCCAGAGCTTTGGGGATGCCTACACCTCATAGACTCGGTCCTTTGTTCCCGTCAGTCCTTGTGCTTTCTGTGTCTGACACATAAATCAGACAACTTGGTCACCATCTCCTTGGATCTCCTTAGAGGCCTGGCCCATCCCCTACATAACCTCTTCCATCACAGGCAGCGAACCCTTTGGCCAGAGATACAGAGGCCTCCTGCAGCCAGGTCGGGAGTCCCCAGCATTATCTGGCCAGTTGGAGACCGATGGGAGACTGATGGGTGGGGGTGTCACAGAAGGCACAGTCAGCCTCGCCAACAAAGGAGTAGATTTCCAATAGGTTTTTTTTATTTGAAGAGAGTGCCTGGGGCAGGGGCAGGGTGTCTCTCAGAGAATTCCTGAGACCGGTTGAGACCAGCCCTGAAGGAAGGAAGAGTCCATATGGCCTCTTTCTACGGGCTCTTCTTTCCCCCACAGTCCCCCGCAAAAGGAGCTCTCCCACGCAGTCAAGAGCCTAGTGGGCACTGCCCATCACCATCGTTCTGTGCCTCACGTCTTGGGTGTTGGCATCTTTAATCCACAAAATGATTTTACTGGTGATCTTGGAAAAGAGAAGTGCTATCTATCTTAATTTCTTTTTGTTGCATTTTAATAGATACTTTCTATGACAATATTATCAAATTGGTCAATATAATTAAATATCATGCTCTTTGTCCCACGTTTAAAGTACCTTGGGAGGCTCCAACAACTTAATTGGAACATTCATTGGTTTAACCAGTAATTATTGAATACTGTCTTGTGCTTCCTCAGTATCTACAGGACTCAAAAGAGAACCTAAGCCTTACAATACGAAGGGATACAATAAATTAGTGAACATTGTAAAAGTCTATTTTAAATTCTACAAAAGCCAGGCTTTTCTCTAGACTATCTTTTTCCCTTTAGCTCAGAGTCTTTAAATATGTACCAATATTCCAATTGAATGAATAATATCATGGAAAATATAATAGCTTTTCCTAAGCGAACCCTACTGGCACACCGGCAGCGCTCCAATCAGCAACCCGGGGCTGGCCAACGCTCCCTCGACCGTGCTGGGAGCATGGCCGGGCTGCTCTGGACTGTCTGCCTGAAGATATATGAGGCCTTAGTATCTGCTGTGGAACTTGTGGACACATCTGTTTTAAACCCTTCCATCAAACCTTCTGCGAGGATTCTTAAGGCCTGAACTTGACACTGCCACTTTGCTCTCCTGCCCAGGGACCCCCTCCCCAAATGTCAGCCTGAGAACCAGATGCTCACTGTGTTTACGTGGCCGAAGGCTACAGCAGCACAAGCACAGCTCTGCAGCACTCCTGTCAGCCAGCACCCCGAAGCCAGCCACTGTGGGGGAATCTGGAGTAGGCTGCCTGGTGTGGGCTGGGTAGAGAGAGAAAGTCCTCCTGGTGTCTGGCACGGTGGGCTCTGCCTGCTCGTGGATGTCACGCAGCCAGGATAGAGCTGAGGCCCAAGGACAAGGACAAAACACTCCTTGGGGCCAAGGTAGGAAGGCCAGAAGGAGAACAGAGAATCGACCTGCTTGGAGTGCATTTTCCACCTAGATTTTGCTGCATGGGAGTTGGGGGTTGTTTTGTTCTTTCACATCTTTGCTAGAAGAAGTGACACAGGTGTACCACAAGCCACTTGTGAACATCCATTTTGTGCCATCAGGCTTCTGAGCTGGGAAACAAAACATACCACACCTGGCAGGTGGTTAGGGCCCTACAGACGGACGGGCTTGGGAGGAAGAGCAGAGGGCTGAAGAGGAGAAGATGTGGGTTCACTGTCCTCCCTGCTGCTCCCTTCCGCGGCCGCAGCTCTGTGGGCCTCAGTGCACCACAAACAGGCGGAGCCCAATACACATTTGCCAACTGACTAGGTGGATGTTTCTATATCAAGGAACTCATGCCACTGGGTAAACTCTCTTTCCTCCTTGGAATAAACAATCTTTTGGAAACATATCTTTTCTGCACAGTCATTCTCTGTAGACCTATGAGAGTAGACAAATTTGTAGTTGCACACGGAAGCAGTTTGATTTCTAACTGCTGGGTGTATGGGCCCCCCATAATGGAACACATGGGGAGTGTCTGCTACTCCAGTCATTTTCTGGTGCCTGGCTCAATGACCACCAGCCAAGGGACAAAAACATCAAGACTCAATAACAAATGTCCTTCCTCAGCTCCCACCCCTACCATCTGTGTATCAAAAGAGCTGCTCAACAAAAAGTAAACAATTTGTTCCCATCATGTTAAACCTTCAAAAGGCAGGAAACCAATGTCTATACTAGATCTTGCAGAAGAGTTCAGCTCTCACATCTGTGGTTTCCAGATCTCCCTACTCTTGGTGAGCAGACAGACGATGTGTTCTGTTGTGTTGCACAGAACTGAAGTCAGTAAATATTTACTGTGCTTCGTTATGTCTCAGGCTCTGCTGGGGACTACTTGGCCCTCTCCCCAGGCCTGTCTAGTGGGGAGATGAGATCTGGGCCCAGACTCCAGCAACACGGGCAGCACTGAGTGCCCTTGTGGGTGTGTCAGCAAGGGTTTGGGGAACAGAGACCCTGCTGCAGGTGGCCAGACCACACTGAGAAATTTGACTGTTGTCATTCTTTCCTTTCTTTCACCCTCCTTCCTGCCCTACTCACCTCCTCTTTCTCACCTGGATTTGCATATATTCCACCTTCCTCCCCACAGACACCACTCTGCCCCCTCACAACCCTCTTTTCTCCAGCCCACGGTCACCTCCAACCGGACACTGGGTTATCTTTGGTGGCCACACTTGTACAGGGGGCATCAGGCTAGCAGAGGTGAACTTATTTTACTGAAAACCTGAACTACATTTTCCTACGTGAGCAGGACTCAGTCAGCCCACACTTACTGCTCCAGGTGTGGTCCCCAGCCAGCAGCAGCGCCACATCACCTGGGTGCCTGCTGGGAATGCAGACTCTCGGGCCTCACTCCAGCTCTGCTGAGCCAGATTCTGCTTTTTAACAAGATGTCCAGGTGTTTCCCAAGCACATTACAGTTTCAGAAGCACTGGCAAAAGCTGATTTATAATTGAGATCTCTTTTCAACATTCAAAGGTAAGGTAAAACTTTCCCCAGAAGCTCCTCATGACTTCTACCAGAACCACAAGTGTTATCAAATCCCAGCTTCTGCCTCCATTCTCCTAAAGCACTCAGAGAACTGTTCTATTTCCTAACACACAAACCACATATGGCTGTTGGTTAATGGAACTGGAGGAAAATGACTGAAGTTCCTGGTCTCAAGCCAAGAGCCCTACCTTCCAGGCTGAATCCAGGCAGCTGAGTTGGTTAGAAGCCTGGTTTTCCTTGGACACAGAAGAAAGATCATTTGGTGAGAGAGTTATTTCAAAGGTCTGAGGAAGAAATTTGGAAGAAGCCCTTTCTGTGCTGAAATGTGAGTCCCTCTGTCTTCATGTCCTCACCTTCACCTTTGGAGGGTCTACTCACTGGGGCTTCTGGGCACCCTGACCTCCTGCTGTCCTGTCCTGTGCCACTGCAGATGTGACTCTCAGCCTGGAAGGGACCAGAAAGAACATCTTGCTCCTACTTCTCTGGGTTGCCAGAGTTTCCCTTCGGTTATAACAAGTAGACAACTGCACTTATCACCAGTAGTGGGGAGATCACTACCACCCGAGTAGCTCCTTCTACTTCTGGATGGCTTTGACTTCAAAAAGGTCTTTACAATGTCAATTCCACTGGACTGCTGAGGGAGGTATCTTCTGAGAGTTCCACCTCGTTGTTCACCTGCCAAGTTTTCTATGTAAAAGAGTATTTCTTAAGCCCATGCTTCTAAAACTTTACTGTGTCCTCAAAATACCTGGGATCTGTGGTTGAAGAGTGTGTGTGTCGGTGGGGGGTGGGGGGGGAGGGCGGGGACTGAGCTTTTGCCTTTCTCAGGTGGTGACAAGGCTCCCGACATGAGTGTAGGTGGCAAGACTACATTAAACCTAGCTTCGGGACCACAAAGAACAAATCCACGTGACCTGCTGTTTTTTTAACTGGAACAGAAAACCATGTCTTCCTCCAATCACCCATTTTTTGACCACAAACATCATAGTTTCTCATATGTTATGGCTTTGCATTTTCTTATTGTCTGATTAACTCTTCTGGAAGTACTTGAACAAGTGCCAACAAACCCTCTAACGGTGTGTCAGCAATCCTGGACCACTCTAGTTTTGACTGAACCACCTCAGGGCAGAGCAGGACCTGTTTCAAATGAGCTCAAGGCTGTACAATCTTGTTGAGGAACAACGTGGTCCTATGGACGGATATGAAGCCTAAAATCAACAAAGACCTCCAATCCTTCCCCTTGAAACTAGAGGGAGAGAGGGAAATATCAGTTGGTTGTTCTGCTTATTTATGCATTTGTTGGTTGACTCTTGTATTGATATGTGCCCTGACTGTGGATTGACCCCGCCACCTTAGCATATTGGGATGATGCTCTAACCAACTGAGATACTTGACCAGGGCATAAAGTAATAATTTGATATGTTAGCCTTTAAGGCAAGCCTAAACAGGCAATGTCATAATCCAAAGGCAAACTCCTAAATGGTGTCATTTTAGGCCCCATAGCAGACTGATGGGAAAGACGTGTGACAAGAAGGCCACTCAGAGACTACTTACTGTGCCACAGCGGCTTCCTCCACTCTCCCTGAGGCTCCAGGACACAAAGCACTCTGTTCTGCAACACCCAGGGCATGAGGAGAAATTTCCATGAAGTTGGTTGGTTTGGAGAATTAAGTTTTTCAAGGCAGCCATGGGCTAGAGAAGGTCTCATGAAAACAACTGGAAGTATTCCTTCCAAAGCCAAGCCAGCTACAAGTGAAACCAGCACTCAGGTGGAAAGGGAAATAGTGAGGCAGCTACGCTACTCCAGCGAAAAGACTAGAACTTTATTCAGGTCTCGCTCAGCCCTGAGGTGGTTCAGTCAAAACTGCAGTAGTCCAGGTCTGCTGGCACATGGGAGAGGGTTCGTCAGCACTCATCAGGGCACTACCAGTAGACAGCTAATCAGACAACAAGAAAATGCAAAGACATGGTGCATAAGGAACTATCAAAGAAACTAATGTTTGTTTTTGAAAAATGGATGATTTGGGGAAGACATGGAGAGTTTGGAAGGGGAAAGAATAAGGTGGAAGCCAAGACAAGAATTTTCTCAATGATTATTTAAAGGTAACTGACCAGGGGCTTCTGGGACAGGATGTTAAAATGAAACTATCTTAGTTTCTGTTTTGGCTGAGGTTGCAAGAGACACCCCATACCAGAGTGAAGTGTGCAATTCTTACAGAAAGAGATGATGGAAAAAGCCAGTTCTATACCTAATGATGACCACCTATATCTAGCCTACAAAAGAAATTGTGGAGGTTGAGAAACAGGTTGAATAGAAGACAAATTATGGAGAGAGCTGTCCAGTAGGTTCCCAAGGGCTTCAATGTGGCCATGTGAACATCTTGCTGTCTGTCCCTGGAGCTTGGAAGACACAATGGATTATTGATTCCCAAGAGAAATCTAAAAGCCTGGCTGCTCTGGTGGCAGAGCAAAGGAGAAGTGCCTGCAGGACTGGCCTGCATGCCCCTGGTTTGTTTAGGTAAAGACTGTGTGAGTGTTTCTGAGGCCCAGGTGCAGACCATTGGAAGAGAGATCTGAAGTGAGATCTTACATCCTTTCCACAGGATGGTCTGGAGGCACAAGGGGAACCCAGCAGAAAGGTTCCCAGGCACCTCAGGCTATGGAAGAAATTGTAAGTGAGCAGCCAGAGGGGAGTTGCATTTGTCCTTGTCAAGGAAAGTGCAAATGAGAAATGGTAGAATCATCAAAAGATGCACGTAAGAGCTCACAGGATGAAGAGTCAGCTTTAAACACCTGCCAGAACTGGGGAGCATGATGTCAATGCACAGAAGGATTAGTAAGGTAAAAACTCCCCTACCTCTTGCCTTTCCTCCTTACCCTGCTCAGATTATGAAGGATTTGAAATCATTACTAGCTAGGTATGAGAGGGGGCAAAAACAAGAATGGGCAGGGGGTGGAGAGAAGCCAATCATACCCTCCTTTACTGCTGCACACAATTGGCCAAGACAGGAATGAGCTGGAGATGGGGAACAGTCATAGCTTTGAGTGAAGTTTAAGGTTTGATTATCACATTGACCTGGACATATTAATTATTGATTGACTAGAAAATGTTTTGTTACCTGAAGGGAGCCAGAAAAGTCGCAAGATTTGTCTAAAATTTATTCGTGGACAGGGAAGAAGTGGTCCCACAAGACACATTGAAAGGAGAATGGAAGACATGGATTATGTGGCTTTATGATTATGTCCCATGAGTCATTGGTTGTTTAATGAAACAATGATTCAAGAGTTTGAGAGGTGAAATCAGACAATTCTGCTACTCTCATTGCAAGATGCACTAGAAGATACATTTGCTTTAGAATATGTCTGCATCAACTAAATTTTATAGGAGAGGCCAGATTCATCCTGTCAGAACCAGAAGGAACATTAGACATGAGGAACTCCAACTCTTCGTTTAGGAAGCTGAGAGATTAGAAGGCTTTTCCTAACTCATATTGTACATATAGAGTCATCAAGACAAATGGAGTATACAGCACCTGCTGACAAAGGCCATATTTGGTTCAGTACCCTTCTTTGTCAAGGCTGAATTTCTTCCTGTTTCCCAGGTATCAGAGAGATTAAAGTAAAAGTGTAGAAAAGGTTATTGACAGTGTCTGATAAAATATATGCTACGAATCTAAGCTGACCCCAAAGCAATATTAACAAAGAAGAACAGACTTCCAGCCAAGATGGAGGCATAGGTAGATGCACTTTGCCTCCTCACACAATCAAAAGAAGGAAAACAACAAATTTAAAAACAAAAAATAACGAGAACTGCCAGAAAAATCAAATTGTGCGGCAGTCCAACAACTGAGGAATTAAAGAAGAAACATTCATCCAGACTGGTAGGAGAGGCAGAGAGGACTGGTGGCAAGGCAGTGGCTAGAGGACTAGGTGGTTCTACGGTTGCATGCGGATAAACTAGGAGAAACAACTAGGGAGTGAGACAGACCACACAACCCAGGGTTCCCGTACAGGGAAATAAAGCTTCAAAACCTCTGACTGAAAACACTCTTGGGGGCTTGAGGTGGCAGGAGAAACTCCCAGCCTCACAGGAGAGTTTGTTGGAGAGACCCACATGGTCCTAGGGCATACACAAAACCACTCACCTGAGAATCAGCATCAGAATGGCCCAGTTTGCTTGTGGGTAGTGGAGAAAGTGACTGAAAGCCAGCTGAGAGCTGAGCAAGCAGCAGTGTTCCCTCTTGGACCCCTCTCCCACATACAGGGCCACAACACAGCAAAGTGGGTTGCCCCACCCTAGTGAATACCTAATGCTCCACCCCTTGCAATGTAACAGGTGTGCCAAGACAAAGAAATATGACCCAAATGAAAGAACAGATCAAAGCTTCAGAAAAAAATACAACTAAGTGATGAAGAGATAGCCAACTTATCAGGTACAGAGTTCAAAACACTGGTAATCAGGATGCTCAAAGAAATGGTTGAGTATGGTCACAAAGTAGAGGAAAAAGTGAAGACCATAAGTGATATAAAGGAAAATGTACAGGGAACCAACAGTGACAGGAAGGAAACTGGGACTTAAATCAACGATCCGGAACAGAATGAAGAAACATTTAACCAGAACACAATGAAGAAACAAGAATTCAAAAAAAATGAGGAGAGGCTTAGGAACCTGTAGGACAACTTTAAACATTCCAACATCCAAACCATAATTGTTCCAGAAGGAGAAGAGGAAGAGCAAGACATTGAAAACTGATTTGAAAAAATAATGAAGGAGAACTTCCCTAATCTGGCAAAGGAAATAGGCTTCCAGCAAGTCCAGAAGTTCCCAAAGAAGTTGGACCCAAGGAAACACACACCAAGACACATCATAATTACATTACCCAAGATGAAAGATAAGGACAAAATCTTAAAATCAGCAAGAGAAAAAGAGTTACCTACGAAGGAGTTCCCATAAGACTGTCAACTAACTTCTCAAAAGAGACCTTATAGGCAAGAAAGGGCTGGAAAGAAGTATTCCAAGTCATGAAAGGCAAGGACCTACATCCAAGATTGCTCTATCCAGCAAAGCTTTCATTTAGAATGGAAGGGCAGATAAAGTGCTTCCCAGATAAGATCAAGTTAAAGGCATTTATCATCACCAAACCCTTATTATATGAAATGTTAAAGGGACTTACCTAAGAAAAAGAAGAAGATCAAAACTAGGAGGAGTAAAATGACAACAAACTCACAACTATCAACAACTGAACCTAAGAAAACAAAAACAAAAATGAACTAAGCAAACAACTAGAAGAGGAACAGATTCACATATATAGAGATCTGCAGAGAGGGGGTGGTGGAGAATGACGGAAAAGGTACAGGGAATAAGAAGCATAAATGGTAGGAACAAACTAGACAGGGGGAGGTTAAGAATAATATGGGAAATGGAGAAGCCAAAGAACTTATATGTATGACCAATGGACACAAACAAGGTGGGGGAATGGTGGTGGGAGGGTAATAAAGGAGAGAAAAAAATGGGACAACTGTAATAGTATAATCAATAAAATATATTTAAAAATAAAAAAACAATTATCTGTAAAAAAAGAATAAATTTGGAGGTATCATAAACAACCTGATACCAAACTATACTACAAGGTGACAGTAATCAAAACAGCATTGTACTGGCATTAAAACAGAGATATAGATCAATGGAAAAGAATAGAGAGCCCAGAACAAACCCACACCTTTATGGTCAATTAATCTATGACATAGAAGGCAAGAATATACAATGGGGTAAAGATAGTCTCTTCAATAAGTGGCATTGGGAAAACTGGACAGATACATGAAAAAAATTGAAACTAGACCACTTTCATGTACCATGTACAAAAATAAACTCAAAGTAGACTAAAGACTTAAATGTAAGACCTGAAACCATGTAACTACTAAAAGAAAACACAGACAGTAAACTCTTTGACATCGCTCTTAGCAATGTTTTTTTTTTTTTTGGATAGGTCTGAGACAAGGGAAACAAAAGAAAAAATAAACAAATGAGGCTACATCAAATTAAAAGTTTTTGCACATCAAAGGAAACCACTAACGGAACACAAGGACAACCTACGGAATAGGAGAAAACATTTGCCAATAATAAATCCAATAAGGGGTAAATACCCAAATTCCATAAGGAGCTCATATGACTTAACCACCCCCCTCAAAAAAACCACAATCCAATTAAAAAATGGGCAGAGGACCTGAACAGACATTTCTCTAAACAGAACACACAGATGGCCAATGAACATACGAAAATATGCTCAACACCACTAAGCATCAGGGAAATGCAAATTAAAACTTCAATGAGATACTGCCTCGCACCTGTCAGCACGGCTATTTTCAATAAATCAGCAAATGCTGGTGTGGTTGTGGAGAAATGGGAACACTTGTGAAGTGTTGGTGGGACTGTAGACTCATGCAGCCACTATGGAAAAACAGCATAGCAGTTCTTCAAAAATTAAAAGTAGAACTACTATATGACCCAGCATTTCCACTTCTGGATATGTATCTGAAGATATCCAGAACACTGATTCAAAAATATATATGCACCCCTATGTTCATTGCAGCATTATTTATAGTAGCCAAGATATGGAAGCAACCTAAGTGTCCATCAGTAGATGAATAAAGATGTCATACATATATACAATGGAATATTACTCAGCCATAAAAAAATGAAATTTTGCCATTTGTGACACCCAGGAGGTATTATACTAAGTGAAATACATCAGATAGAAAAAGACAGATGCCATATGATTTATATGTGAAATCTAAAAACCAAAATAAATGAACAAAACAGAAACAAACTCATAGATACAGAGAATAAATTGATGGCCATCAGATGAGCGGAAGTTTGGGCGATGAGTAAAAACAGGTGAAAGGGATTGAAAAGTACAAATTGCCAGTTATAAGAATAGTCACTGGGATGTAGAGTACAGCACAGGAAATAGTCAGTAGCATTGTAACCACTCTGCATGGAGTCACGTGGGTACTAGACTTAGCAGGTTGACCATTTCATCAGGTATATACATGTCTAACCACTATGTTGTACATCTGAAACCAATGTAATATTGAATGTCAACTAAAATTGAAAATTAAATTAAAAAAATAGTTATTCTTCCCTAAATTTATTCTTTTCTGCTATCTTCCTAGGCTTAAGATACAGCTCTTATGATCATTCTGTTGAATGTTCTCAGGCTATCTGTGAGCACATGCCTACAGATGCATCCATTTTCCATTATTCGTAATGGTCACTCAATACCACAGAAACTTTCCTAAGCTCATGTGTTTGTCTCTTCCCAAGAGAAGGTCTCCCAGGGCTTGGAACAGAAGAGGGTTCAGCCAATGTTTGCAGAATGACCTAATGACTAGATTCCAGTTTCACTGCCTATGTGTTCTTTATTTATCAACATCACTGCTTCTGAACAAAGAAAAAAAGGCAACATTTCTGTCTATCCTTGGGAAACTGGAGTCATATCTAATTCTTTGCAGATTGGTAACTCAGGGTTGCAAGGTGGAGAAGGGGTACTTCCTGTCAGCATCTAGCCCCTTGGGCAGACACATCATGGTAAGTGTGTTCACACGTGGCCTTGGTGCCCTTCCCACTGGCCACTCTCCCATGCTGAGCTGTGCTGGGGCTGGTGGTATCGGAGGCACTCTGTCCCTGGGTCCCTTTCCATCCTGTGACGGGAAAGAAACACTGACTCTCACTGGCAGACATATGTGATTTACAGCCTGGGTAATTCCTGCAGTAACAGACACTGGTACACCTTTTACCGACATGGGTAGGCATCTGAGGTCCATAGGCAGGACCAATGTAATCCATTCTTAGCTCTAGTTTTTTCAGGATTCCTTAGTTTCTTAGTTTCTTAGTCTTTCAACTACTCAATAATGGTGAGTAAATGCCTTAATTAGAGTCTTAATTAGAGGAGTGTGAAGAAAATCACTCATGTGCAATATGGTCTCCTCTAAATTCTAATAACAGAAGCCTAAAAGCTGTAATGGAGTGACCCCTTCCCACTGCAGACTGGATGGGGCCCATCTAGGTAACCTTGGTCCTACCTAGCCCTCACAACTCCCAGGGCTCCCAGGGAGGCAGCACATGGGCCTCTAGCAGGAGAACTCTGAGAAGTAGCGGCTCGCTCAGCAGCCACCTCACCTGCCCTGGGAGGGCAGGTACGCCAGGGACCACCTGCAGGCAAAGGGAAGACAGATGGACAAAGCCTACCTGACTCCATCCTGCCTTCCTGGTTCTCCTGGGCTTCCTCCGAGGCACTGGAGCCCCTGGGGAAGGGCTGGTGGCTGAAGAGGTCATCACACAGGAGGCTTCGGCACAGCTTGGTGAGGAAGCGGAGGACGTACCCGATGCTGTTCACCACCGGCAGACTCCGCAGGTGCTGTCTCCCATCAAAGGATGCCGACACTGGAAAACCACAGAGACAGCAACTCAGAGCGGAGCGCGAGTCCGTCAGCCCTGGGGAAGAGGTTTTCGTGTGTTCAGTTTGTTTTGTTTTTTAACTAGGCTTTAATAGGATTTCACCTGTTTTTTCACGAATGCCCCATTTCTGGTCCAGGATCTCATCCAGGAGACCACAGTGGGCGACATAGTCCTGTCTCCTTAGTCTCCTCTGGTTTGGGACCGTGCCTCAGCTTTTCCTTGTTTACCATGGCCTTGGCAGTTTTTAAGAAGACTAATCAAGCATTTTGTAAAATGTCCCTCAGTTTGGGTTTGTCTGATGTTTTTCTCATAATTTGACTGGGATGATAAGTTTTTGGGGAGGAAGACCACAGAGGGGAAGTGCCTTCCTCACTGCATCAGATCAGGTGCACACGACACCTACATGACATCACTGGGGTGTTACCGTGACCTGGCTAAGGTGGTGTTTGCAACACTTTGCACTATACTCTCCATTTTCTCATTGCCTTGCAAATAAGTCACGAGGTCCTGCCCACACTCAAGGGTAGAAGGACTAAGCTCTACCTTCTGGAGAGCGGAGAGTCTCTGTATCATTTTAAATTCTTCCAAAAGGAAGAACCATCTCTTCTTCTCTATTTATTCAGTCATTGATTAATATCAGTACAGACTCAGTATATTTACTCTGTACTGTGGTTATCCAATAATGTTATTTATTTTCTTGCTCAAATTGTTGAAGCTTTTGTCTCTGAGAGTTTTCAGGTTGGCTCCTGTGTCCCTATGACCACCCCATTTTTTTAAGCAACCCTTTGGTTACTGACACTCCAATATGTTCCAGGTTCATCTTGTATTTTCCCTATCCAAACCCTAAAATCAGCCATTTCTGCAGCAGTCCTGGTTCCATTTATTGAAGAGCGATACTTAAAAACCAAGATTTAGGCACAGGAGGAGCTCATTGCTACTGGGGTGTCAATAGTTCTAGGGCCTTTCTAAAGAGAGCTAAGAAATGTATGGCATATACTATTCCATTATAATTAGTTCTCTTCTAGACATAGCTAAGGATAGATAGATATATAAATAATAAATAGATCAGATAGATAGATCTAGATATAGAGATATATTCAAAAAACCTGAGTTTGTACTGAAGTCTCTTATTTAGCCTCATAGAGTTCAGGGTTCATTGTAGCACTCTGGGGAATAATTTTTATAAAAGAACAGTAATCTCTCCACAGGAGTGCTAGATTAAACTTGATTTCTATGGAGTTACCAGAATTTAGAAGGAACACTGGTTCCTTCTAGCACACAGCATGTTCTGTTCTGTAATTCCCTTCACAGGCCTCTCTCACCCCCAGAAGCTGCATGCCAGCCCCAGTGCGAGGCACACAGGAGCTCCCAAACAGGGTGTTCTGCTCCCACCTGGGCCTCTGCCTCTCAGCGCCAGCACCTGGAACGCAGCCTGGTTTTTCCCGTTTTATCTCCCAAAGGCTGGCAGGCGGTGAGGGGGATGGGGCAGAGGTGATCAGAACTAGTTTTGATTTCAAAATGAAAACAAATGGGGAAAATACTCATTTTAATTAGAAATCAAAATAATTCATTTCTTTTGTGTAACTCTTTAGAGTTTGGTGAGAGCTTTTATATCCATCGTGTCACTTAGGCTTCCTACTGCCCTGTGAGGAGAGTGGGACACGACGTTGCCCCGTGTCACAGATGAGGAAACTGCAGGGAGGGCCTGGTCTTCCCAGCTCATGTGGACTCTAGTGGGCTTGCCTGTCATGTTAGCACTCCAAGTGACCCTGACAGGAGAGACAGCCAATGAGCTTCCATGATGCTCACCAAGAGTGCCATCCTGGCCATTCGGATGCTCTAGAAATTCCTTCTTAGTGTGGGTACTGCTACTGGCCTCCAATACCTTAAAAAAGTGGGTGTGTTAGAAACTGAACCCACAGCAGGATGGTCTGGGCCACCAGGTCTGTCCCATACATCAGTGCTCATACATTCCTGGAGTTGCCTGAGAGATCACATACGTGGGAACGGTCTACCTCCTGGAGGAGGGCATGGGACTTGTGAGACCAGAAAGTCTACCCCTGGGGGAGAGGGTGGCTACAGTGTGCCAGGAATGGGTGTGGGGCACTGCAGGGCTGCTCCCTGAAGCCCTAGGGGTGGCCCAGGACCCAGCCATGGCAGCTCGGTTCCTTTAGCCCATTGTGGCAGCACCAGGGTCACCGTTCCTTATGTATTCTGCCATAGGAATATTTGGAAAGCAGTGCCCCAAGGATCAGGTTCTGGGTGGAAAATGGGAGAGTCTGGCTATGTCTCCTTGAGTCCTTCCCTAAACCACCTCCGAGCCTCTCAGGGCTACTGAATTCTCTAAGACACTCTAAGACCAAGCGCTCAGTGCGGGCCTTCCTGGGAATCCTTCAGCCAAGGGAAACTTGGCGAGGCTCGGCCCACACTCACGGTGCCAGGCCCTGCAGAAGCTCCTCCCCAGCGCCAGGGCCCCTGAGGCCACAGAAGGGCTAAGCAGGGAAGCGGGGGAAATGGGGTCAGCTTTCCCAGCTTTGTGAGGCAGGGCCCATAAAGAATCAGCCAGGTGGGATTCACTTATGAGGGTGGGCACACAGTATAGAAGGGGCTTTCTCTTAGTGCCAGGTCTGTGTCTTGAGCCCTGTTATTTAGCAAGGAAAAGGACAAGGTTTGATCTCAGGTTATAGCCCAGGGCTGAGAACCTGGCTGTCAGACAGAAGCCAGGAGAAGAGCGGCCAAGGGGGTCTTGGAAGGCCTGACAACAGGTCTCTCCTCCTGGCCTCTCTTGGTGCGGTACTTCTATCTCTGCTCACATCTGCTAAAATCTCTTTAAAGTGCCTGGATCAGACACATGCACCCAGACCTAGCCAAGTTCTATTTTCATCAGTTACCAGCAAGTCAGACCCGACTTCCTGCTCTGAGGAAGCTCCAGAAGGTGGGCCAAATCAATCAGAGCTGCAGAAGCTGCGTCGGACACCCCTCCAGGCTCCAGCCCCCAGCCCCCAGCCCCCAGCCCCCGGGGATCTGGGGTTAAATCAAATGCTCTGCTTTGGTTCTTTAGGACACAGCCCCATTAGAGACCTGTCTCCCCATTCTTAGCCAGCCAGCAGGGTCACCTGCACAGCCCCATTTCTGGGGAAGCTTCTCCCGTTTCCTTGATGATATGGAGGCTGTGTCCATGATGCTGAACCCGAGAAGACACTAAGCTGTCCCTTTGGAGTCAAGACATCTCCAGGGTTTGAGGGCAGGTGGTGATAACCACTGTGGAGAGCTCCCGACTTGGCCTATCACTGTGGTGGCAACTTCCACTCTCTCTGGAAGCTGTTGGGTTGGGGCTGAAACTGGATATGGGCAGTGGCAATGAGAGAAGGGTTTGACTTTGAAGGCTCTTGTTTTAAAAAAAAAAGCCTGCCCTGTGAGGTGGAGTTGAGACCATGAACTTCCCCACTTCCCTGCACGGTGATTAGTGCCATGGGAAAGGAGTGAAGCAGAGCAAAGGGGAACAGAGAGTGACAAGGGCTGATATTCTAGACAAGGAGGTCAGGAAAGGGCTCTCTAATAAGGAGGCATTTGAGTAAACATCTGAAGGGAGTCCAGGAGCAAGTCACATGGACAGCTGGGGAAGAACCTTTCAGAAAGAGAAAATGGCAGGGGCAAAGACCCTGGGGCACCAGCCTGCCTGGAGGACACAGGAAAAACAGCAAGGAGGAAGCTGTGGCCTGAGCAGGTAGGGGACAGGAGAGATGTGACCAGGAGATCAAAGAGGTAGCCAGGGCCGGGTCACCCAGGGCCCGTAGTCCCTTGTGAGGGACTTTTTTTCAGAGTGACATGGGAGTCATTGAGTGTTTAGGGCAGAGGGCGGGTATGATCTGGCTTATTTTTTAAAGAACCAGAGTGGCCACCGTGGGTGGTGAAAGGTGGCTGGATTCTGGATATTTTTAAAGTTAGAGCAATAGGATTTACTGATGGGTGAGGAGTGGAGGGTGGGAGAAAGAGGGGAGTCGAGAGTGAGGTTCCAGATGTCCAGTCTGCTGGCCCAGGTGTGCAAGCACCTTCTCCTTGATCCCCGAGGGAGGCCCTCTGCACACAGGCTCAGGGAGAGCCCCGGAGCCCAGCAGATAGAGACCGGACCCTGGTCATAACCACTGTCCCCCTAGCCTGAGAATGACTGCTTTCCTCTTCAGAGACGCCGTGGCCCTCCTCAGACACCTGCCCCAGGGCCTTACCAGAGACCATCTCGCCACCGTAGCCCTGCTTGACCAGGGAGAAGACCAGCTTCTGCTGGTGGGCACAGTCGATGCACGCCTGCACCGCCTGCTGCAGGACCGCCGACGGCCTCTCGGGCCCGAAGTGCTCGGGCAGCTGCTGCACCTTCCTCCTCTCCAAGTAGGGCCCTGCGTTGGCTTGCTTGTTGATGTAGAGGCAGACTGTGGAAACAGAGACCCACAGAGCCCAGTGTCAGTGCCCCCTTGGCCCTGACCTTGGAAAGCTGGAAAAAAAAAGGCAAAAGTGGGACCGACTCTTCCTACTTAGTAAGATAAGAGGCAAAGAGGCCGATCACCCCAACTGCCGGGGCTTATTCTCAAGACGGTCTCCCAGGTGGGGACAGGACAGGTGGGCCCCTGTGGAGCACTGAAAGCTGAATGCAAACAGCTGTGGAGGCCCGGGGCCGCGTGGGTAACACGTTTCCACGCTGGGCACGTACACATGCAGAATCTTCCCTGCTCTCCCAGGGAGCTGTCACGCTACACATACTGTCTGGCGCTTTTCTGTTAACTTGGGATGAATAAAAACGTGAAGATATTGTTGATTGCTTCAAACACCATGTATTCTGCTTCTAAAGAGAGTGCTATTTACAATTTCAGAGGAAGTAAACACTCAGCCGCCTACTCAGATGAGCCCAATCAATGGTTTTCCACACTTGCAAAGTGATGTATCCCATCAGTAAAAAAGAACATCCCCCAAAATGTGTTTATTTATTCATAGGTTATATACATTCTTGTCTGTATTGATGTATCATGTGCATTTTAAAATGTAACCAAGAAAAAGAAAAAATGTTTAAATCCTCACCCAAGGACATGCTTGTTGATTTTAGAGAGAGGGGAAGGGAGGGAGAGAGAGAGAGGGAAAAAATCCATGTGAGAGAGAAACATCAATTGGTTGCCTTGTGCATACACCCTGACTGGACCAAACCCACAGCCTAGGCATGTTCCCTGATCGGGTATTGAACTCGCGACCTTTCAGTTTGCAGGATGATGCCCAACCAACTGAGCCACACCAGCCGGAGAAAGAAAAAGAAATTTTTAAAGGATGATGTAAAAATATATATTAATAGTAGGTATCATATTTTCTTCTATACACTGACTCTCCTCTTCTGTCTGCCCCCCTCCCCCTCTCGCCCTGGAGGCCGCCGGGGCCAAGGAGTGCTGAGGAGGGGCTTTCAGAGGAGACCAATGGGGTATAAAACAGTAATAACAATGGTGAAGAAAATTTGTTTTCATTGACCATCTATTATATTCCAGGCACTTTATATAATTTATCTTGTTTCATCCTGAAGACAAGCCTGGGAATTAGACATTATTCCTTCTTTACTAAAGAAGAAACTGAGGCTTCAGGTGGTCAGAAGTTGCTCATGAAGCCTGTAATTGTAGGTACAGCAGGGGATTGGACGCAAGCCTTTCTCATGTCAAGGCCCACGCTCTTCTCAGTCTAGCAGGCTGCCTTCTCTTCTACTCGTCAAAGATGATTAAGGAGATATGAGTAATAAGAGACCTTCACATCAGACACTGTGTTAGGCCTCATGGAGAAAACGGTGAACCAAACTGACAAGATCCCTGGCTTCACGTATCTTAGGGCCCAGCGGGGGAGGCAGACCTGCTCAGCCAGTCCCAGGGACTGATGTGGGACTGCGGCCGGGGACACACTGACTGGTGCTGGGAGAGCCCCGGGAGAGGCCCTCGGCACACGGGCTCAGGCAGGGCCCTGGGTCCTGGCAGATGGAGGACAGACCCTGGCCACAACCACTGTCCCCGGGCCTGAGAATGGCGGCTGTCCTCTTCAGAGAGACTCTCTGAGGACCCTGGCAAGAAGCTGCTGAAGGAGGCACGTATGCCTGAGCTGAGAGTCAAGGGGGAAATTGGGTGACCAGAGAAAAGACCACTCCAGATGGAGGTTGAGACTATGCTGAGATGCTGTGGCAGACCCTGGGGACCACGGAGAGCAGTGGGCTGCGTCTCAGAAGGAGGGAGCTTCTGGGGCCGTGTTGGCCACTTTAATAAGCTCGGTCTTTACCTAAAACCAATGGGGGGAGAATGAAGGAATTCGGGTGTGGTGGGAGAGGGCAGTGGGGCTGTGATGAGTGGGGACCGTGTGCGTGTGTGAGAAAGTCTGATTGCTGTTATTCTTAGAGTGGAACTGTTGGTTGGAGGATGTCCCATGAGAGACACTGGGCTGCGTGCTCCCCTGACTGGACTGCAGGGTGCTGGCTGGGATTAAGGGAGATTAGGACCCTTCAGAGACCTGGAAGTACAAACACAGGGATGGAAACTCTTCAAGGTGGGCAGGCTCACTATTGGTACAAAGAAAACCTGAGTCTGGAAAGAAAAAACTGGGCCACCAACTACTCTTTCTAGTCCTACCGGAAGGCAACCAGCTGAACTCAGGATGCACTGAAAACCAAATTTTAAATAATCCAAGCTGTGAGACACCTGAACTTGTGTTCTCAGAGAATCTGGTTGTCTTAGCTGCCATCTGGATGACACTCTCCCTCCTGTAATTGAGCTGCCTGGGTGGCAGCTCTCTAATTCACAAAGTAACTGTTAGATGACGGGCAGGCCGTCACAGCCTTGGCGCTCATTCACCTGACCTACCTGTGAGAGCCTGTGGGACTGCCAGGCTGGGGATGGTGGCTGCGTCCTGAGGGATGGAGCTGAGGTCGGGCTCCGGCGTACTCCGAGGAGGTGAGAGGGCCAAAGGGGTCATGAGTACCCGAGACTTGAGCTGCAAGAGAGAGCCCATTTGGTCAATAAAAATCTGAGAATGCTCTCTGCACCCTGGCAGACTATTTCCTGGATGGCAGTTAACCATGGCTACTCTAGCATGCTTCCACACCTTTCTACTGTGCAGCTTTGGGGGCTGAACTTCAGATTCAAGTCCACATTCAAGATTTATGTTCAAGGTCACACTCATAGGTTAGCTTCATATCCCACCCTTACAGTGGAACCACCCAAGAAATGACTGTGTCAGCTGGTGAGAGCACATAACAGAATGAGTGGCTGTAGCCTGTAACCCCTCTGAGTGCAGGATGCGGGATCGGGGACAGTTTCCAGCCTGAGCCCCTGGGCTCGCTGGAGTCCTGTAGACAGTGCTTTCCCGACAGCCACCCAGAGTCTGACACTGCAGCTCATCTCACTCTGCAGAGCTTCCTGCTAACAGAGATTACTGGATCCTTCTGCAAAAGAGAGCATTAGCTATTTCTCCAAGGGGCAAATACTGTCCTGGGTTTCTTTTCCCCAGCAGAGACTATCGATGGCAGCCTGGGTGTGGAAGGGAAAGCATCCTCTGCTAGTGAGAAGCAGCCACCTTGAAGGTCTCACTTGAATCACAGATGAGGAGCTGAAATATGCTGTTATGGATTAAGGAGGAGATGACTGGCTAATGATGTCAATACCAAAAAGTTGCTCTCCATGCCAAGGTTCAACAGACAAATTTCTAGTCTTAAGCTTTCCATCCCAAAATAAGTCGATCACTTCACCTCTTCACCACTACCAATGTGAGGGTGCTTGCCTCTACTGAACTGCACGAGAAATGGTTATGATGGCAAATTTTATGCCATGTGTTTTTTCCCACTATTTTAAAATTTTTGAAGTTTTTCTTTTGTTGTTTTGCTTTGAGGATGGGAAACATGTTTAAATGCTAATGGAAATAATCCAGTAGAGAGGAGAAATTCATGGTACAGGGGAGAGCATGCAGACCTGCTGCCATCAGCACTGTGAGTAGGCGAGAGGGGATGAGATTTAGTGAACAGGGGGGTGGACTATGGCTTTAGAGGTCACCAGGGACCCTGCATTTCACTGCAGTATGAAGGAAGGTGGAATATAAAGGTCTGGATCCGGGCTGGGTAGATGTGGTGGTGGGAGCTTACAGAAGGCCCCTTCCAATGGCTTCTAATGTCTAGTGCTGCTGAAAGCTGGGTGTGAGGACAGGGGAGGGCATGTTAATGAGCTAGGGGGTGGGGGATGGAGAGTGGTTGCTAAGCAGCATCGAGGGCACAGTGGGAGGGTGGAAATTAAAATGAATTTAAATGGAGATCCGTCAACAATGAGCGCCCTGGCTGCACAGGCTGTCTGCGGCTCTCCCAAGAGACTCTAGAAATGGGAAGCTACAATTAACAACAGAGATTTCATATTATTCTGAGGTTAGAATTTGAAATGTTAGGGGACCTGTCAGGTAGCAACACATGCCTAAATATTATAAAAAAATGGAAAAGAAACCTCAGAAGTAAAAGGAGTGGATCCAAAACCTGCTGTGACTCCATCACCGTGACTTTGGTGTGATTTCCTCACCTGCTGAGTGTTCCAAGGGCTGAGGCCACCCTGATGTTGCCCCAGGTCGTGCACCAAGGCTCCCCTGATAGTCTTCGTGGGACTGATGTCCTGCTCTACACTACTTGTGATGGGGAGGCTAGTGGTGAGTGTCCCTGGAGACTGCGGGCAACGGCCTCTGGAGGAGCCTTGGCTAAGCCCTCCTACATAGGCTTATAGCCCTCGGAGCCCCCAACACACAGACAACAATGCTGGTAGGGAAAAAAAAACAGGACTGGCAAGTTGTCATCTTCCCTGCTGAGGCCTTTAAGTAGATCACACTAATATCCTTGTGATCCATCTTCCCTAGAAAGATTCATGATAATGACAATGACAATGGTGATGATGATGATGGTAGGGAAAACTTAGAGCCAAATGCCATTTACCATTCATGTAAACTTCATATCAACCCTAACATAATTCTTCCTCACTATTTTAATACTTATTAGAGAGAGATCTGCCCATTGAACTCACCTCCAATGAGGTTCCTCACCTCCAATGAGGTGACAGCCAATTATAATTACAATTACACCTCTGTTACCTCTGCCCGCCATTTCTGCCCAAGTGAAACAATTAAAGGGATTGGATTAATTCAACTGGTTACAAGGAAAACCATCTCTATTCATCCAACCTCTAAAACCACTTCTGGGGCTTTTGACCAAAGAAAAAAATCCCATGCAAGTATAGATGGTATGTGACTTTTTAAAAATATCCTTTTAGGAATAGAATAAATCATAAGTAGGAATACCCTTTGACTTAGCATTCTAAAATTTCTACCTCATTGCATAATGCAAAGAATCAGAAATAACCTAGCTTAGAAAAGAGAGTCACCCACAACTTTAGAAAGGTCCTAAAACAGATATGAGCCCACTGCTAGAAGCGTCCTTTGGTGGAGTGTGGACACCAATGCCGGTGCCTCTCACATGCATGGAATGGAGCTCCTGTGAGCCCCAACCCATCCACGCTATGCTCTGTCAAGGCATGTGTCTTTGTCATTGATTGGGTTTGAAAAACAAAACTCGTTTATTTGCCCTGGCTGATATGGCTCAATGTATTGAGCAATGGCCTGTGAACCAAAGGGTCACCAGTTCAATTCCCAGTCAGGGCACATGCCTGGGTTGCAGGCCAGGTCCCCAGTAGGGGGCACACAAGAGGCAACCACACATTGATGTTTCTCTCCCTTTTTTCCTCCCTCCCTTCCTCTATGTCTAAAAATAAATAAAAAAAATATTTTTAAAAATTGTTCATTTGCTTTGTTTTTCTTTTAAATGAACAAAATAAAACAAACTGTTCCTATCTTGGTTAGTAATGCTATTCTTTAATAAAGGGAACCAGGGCTTTTTGAAGAAACAGCTGATTCCAGGCTGGGGCAGGGAGTACCTAAGATGAGTCTGGAGTACCTTGTTGTGCCAGAAACTAAGAAAATACTAAATACACACAACAGTGATGGGGGAGGTCATAGGGACACAGAACTTCCAATGACCAAGTCTGCAGCAATATGAGCAACAGTTAAAGAATGTAGTAATAGATTATAATTCACAGGGTGCAACAAATATCCACTACTCCAATCTCCTATGCATAAAAATCCAAATAATTTAATTTTAGAGCATAACACCTTACTCCTAAAGTGTGGACTGCACATAGTAACTTCCTTCCAAAAAGGACAGTATGGAAATGGGGTAGGCAAGTAACTTTACAGTAGGGAAACCTGTCAGACATCACCTCAGCCGGGGTCAAGGTCACTGTCCACGGTGATAAACTATATCAACAGTACATACCCTTGATGTGACATGATGGAAACAGTCTTCCCCAAAACTCATAACTCCAGTCTAATGAGAAAAACATCATCCAACCTAAATTTCAGAACATTTTACAAAATACTTGACCAGTACTCCTCAAAACTATCGACATCATCAAAACCAAGGAAAGTCTAAGAAACTTTCCCAGCCCAGAGGAGCCCAAGAAGACACAATGACTAAATGTAATGTGGTATCCTGGATGGATCCTGGAAAGCAATAGGAAAAAACTAATGACTCTGAACAAAATATGGATGTTATTTAATAATAATGTATTATTGATGGTTGAGTAGTTGTGACAAAGGTACCACGGTAAAGTGCGATGTTAACAATGGGAGATACTAGGGGTGGGTATGTGAGAATCCTCTATCTTTGTAACTCTTCTGCAAAAGTAAAATGGTTCTAAAATATAGTTTGTTTTGAAAATATTAAACAATGAGATCTGGCAGAACAAACTGGGTAAAATGGAGAGGAAGGAGGCAGCAGAGGCCTCTTTCTTGGCAGCACAAGATTGGCAGGAGGTCTGCTGCCCAGGACACCTTGCTCTTACATATAGGGGCTAAGCCTTGGCCTGCAAAGCCAGCAACCCTGTACAGAAGCTGGCAACGATGGCACCTTTACCTGCAATTCAAAACCTCAATCAAATGAGTCTGTGACTCCTCACCCACGACGTGGTTACCAGTGGCTGGAGGGCTGAGCTTCGCCTGGTTGAAGTGTTGTGGTGGGAAGAACAGAGGAGTGGCATTGGCCCCTGCCAGCAGGAGCCTCCGTCAATGGGGCTGGGAGTCTGGGATCCACTCATCTTGCTTTTCTGTTCGCAGATCCAAAATAAGGGCCTAGAGAGTTTCTTGCTCCAGCTGTCTTTCAGGGGAAGGCCTTCTCTAAGACATTTTCTAGAGAATCACTGGAAAGACTTGGGAGGGGATCTGGTTGCCAACTAAGATGTGTGGCCAGAGGACCATAAAGGAGAAAGAGTCAGTTGATGTAAAGTTCAAGTATTTATCTAGAAATACTGTGGCAGAAATGGAAGTACCGCCAGCAGTATTTGAGAGGTTGACAAGAAGCTGGTAATCAGAGGATGAGGTTGTGGTGGGGGGAGCATGAAGACATTAGAAGCTGCCTGCTCAGCAGCAGAAGATGAACCAACAAAACAAAATTTAAAAAGAAGTTTGGGGTGACAGTGGACATACACAGTGGAACAATAGCTTTGGGATCTGGGTCGAAGTCCAGCTCTGCACTCGCTGACCCTCCTCACTCTTGTTACTTCGGCTTCCAGAGCCAGCCTTTTTCTCCTCTGTGAGGGACGGATGATAACAGCCCCTCACAAGGAGGTGGCAAGAATTAAATGTGAACAGGAAGCACAGGGATAATGAAACAAAGTGAGAACCCAGTAAGTGTTGGTTATCATTATTGTCACTAGTATTATTGCTATTATTAGAAATTCCAGAAATGCAAATGAGTTCCAAGTTTCTTGTTCATGCAGCCATGGCAGGAGGGGAAAATTGCTCATCTTTCCCAGGACCTATCTGCTTTTTCCACACTTGTCACTTGGGTTCACATCTTCACAGCTCTTTGCAAACCCACCCCCCTCACTCTTTGCAGATGATCCCCTCTGAGAAACATGCTCCCAATACATATTGCAATGGTTCCTAATTGTTGCTTAAGCAGCAGCTGTCCTTTCCAAGTCTCATCAGTTAAGTGAAATCTAAAAAGGAGAAAAAAATTTTCATTCCATGAGGCATTTGCTCATTCAACAAATAAATATCGAGCATCTACTATGTGCTGGGAACTGGTCTAGGTGTTGAGGATGCTGCTGTGAATGAGAAGATCAAGTCCCTTTCTCAATGAGCTAATATTGTAGTAAGAGGAGACAAATAAAAACAACACACACTAAAACATCAAGTTGTAGTAAGTACTACTCTGAATGGTAAAATATGGTGGTGTGATGAAAAGGGACCACATGATCAGGGTGGGCCTATAAGGAAATGACATTTACATCAGGATATGAATGGCAAGAGAGAGCCTGTGGGGACCAGGGAAAGAACTTTCCAGAAAGACAGAATGACCCATGTAAACTTCCTAAAGCTTGGCTTCTTCAAGGAAACAAAAAGGTTGGGTGGGATGGAATTATAGACAAGAGGCAGAATGATGCAAAATGAGGTTTATAGGTGGTCAGGCTCGATCATGAGAGGTTTCTAAGTCAGCATTGTAGATTGAATTGTGTCCCCCCCAAAATGATATGATCAAGTCCTAAACCTTGGTACCTGGGAATGTGACTCAATTTGGAAATAGAGTCTTGGCAGGAGTAATCAGGTTAAGATGAGGTCACACAGAATTAGGGTGGGCCCTAATGTCAATGGCTGGTGTCCTTATCAGAGGAGGAAAATTTGGACCCAAAAATCAGACACGAAAGGGAGAAGGCCACGTAACCATGAAGGCAGAGATGGGGGTACGCGCCTGCAGCCGAGGAGCACCGAGGACTGTCAGCACCCACTAGAACCTGGGGAAGACGAGGAAGAGCCCTCCCCTATGGCCTTCAGAGGGGGCATGGCCCTGCCAGCAACCTGATTTCAAGCTTTTAGCCTCAAGACCTATTGTTTTAAGCTTCCTGGTCTGTGGTGCTTCATTACACTAGTAAACAGTCAGATGAAGGAGTTTGCATTTTAGTGTAAGAGTTATAGAAACAATTCGAGAGTTCTAAGTGGGGAAAGATACAATCCAGGTTTGTTTTATCAGGATGAGAGAACAGGTGGGGGCAGGCAAGTGGAGAAGGAACACTAGTTAGAAGGTTGTTGCACGGTCCAGGTGACTGACCCAGGGCAGAAGCAGCGGTGGCAGAAAGAATTACTTGGATTCAGAATGTACTTTGGAGGTGGGATTAAGGTGATAGATGAGAGAAAGCACAAAATCAAGGGTATTTTCTAGATTTATTCACATTAACTTTGTTTTGATAGTATATTTTTATTATATTAGTTTTAAAATATTGGTATTTTACTAGTTGCTGATTTAGTTAACCTTAGGAGAGCAATAATCCTGGCATATTCTAAGTTTCGATACTCAAGCAGTAAACTTGAGAATGGGACAGGACTTCTCTGCAGAACTTCCAGGCGAGGACATGAAGAGGAGGAGAGAGTCCCCATTTCCTCACCTGGGAAATGGGCACGGAGAACAGTCACCCGCTCACGCTGCCTGTCCCAGCGCAGGGAGTGGCGGGAACACAGGGCTCGGAGACAGGACTGGGGCGCTAACCCTGGTCCTGTTTCCAGCTCACACAGGACTCTGAGCTGCTCACTCAGCGCCTCTGGGCTTCGTCTTCCAAAGCCATCAAATGGAGCAGAGTTGTTGGTTTATAAGTTCTTTCTCAACTAATAATGTTATATATGTCCCTTGCCTTGGACTACTTTTGAAAACCTTAAAGAATTTGAGACAAAATCGGGGGCAGTGCCATATTTTGAACAGGAGAGATGTGGCATCCTGAATTTCTTTGGAGTTCTGTTTCTGGGAATGTAGAAAACTAGGCTATATAGATCATTTGAAAACATGCTGTCAATAATGAGTGAAATGTCAGATTAATAAAAATACAGAGGAGCTGGCAGCATATGAAGAATAATCAGGCCAAAATGTTGGTGAAATCTAGGCCGTGGGAATTTCTGCAGAGCCCAGGGTTCACCCAAAGGGCTACAACCTCAGAGTAAGGGTGAGTCAGCGGCGAACTTGTCCGGCCTACCCCTGCCCATACCTAACTGTGAGAAACGTCCTGAAACTGGCAGAGGGGTGTGCAAAATTCCTGAGGCGATATTACCACAGCCGGATCTCACACAGATTTGCGGCCCAAATTCACAGAGTTTGGGAAATCAAGAAAACCTCAGACAGTGAATTTAGTTAAAAAATTACCCAATCTGTCAGTGTTCCCAGGTACCTGGAAAAGTAAACACAAATCATCTCCCAAAAAAGGTCTCAAAAAAGTCCCTAAAAAATATTTTAAAGCCAATGAATAACAGAGTTCAAAATACCCAAACACATAAGAAAGCAAGGAACCAAAGCAAGAATGAGCAATAAAAAAACACAGGGAAAAAAAACCCTCTACAAAGACTTTAAAAATTTTAATTATCAGACTTAGATGATAGAAACAACTGTGATATTATGTGTAAAGCTGAAAAGAACAAACTTGAAAATATGTCTGGAGATCAGAAAACTATAAAAAACAGCATTGCAAAATTTTAAAAGAACCAAATTTAACTTGTATAGATGAAAAATACAATAGCTGAAATTTAAAACTAAGTGGACAGATTTAATGTGCATGAAACATAGCTAAGGGAAGAACTGGGGAGCTGGAAGATATGTCGGGGAAATTATCCAGAAAGTAGCACAGAGACAAACACACACCAGCTATGGAGGAGAGGTGAAAAGACATGGTAAAAACAAGAAAAGTTCTAACAAATGGAGTGTCTTCCATGTGCTGCAACGAAATAACTGACAAACTATGATTCTACACCCAGACAACTTATTTTTTCCAAAAGTAAAAACAAAACGAAGATACTACAGAGGACAAAAGCTGGAGAATTCATCACTGGAAGAACTATAATAAAGGGACTTGTAAAAGATGTACCTCAGAAGAATGGAAATTGATCCCAGGTGGAAGGTCTGGTAGGCAAAACAGAATTAAAAAAATTAAGTGGTAAATACACAAGTGAATCTAAGTGAAAATGACTACTAAAAAGAATTATGTCTTAAGGAATTAAAAAAGCAAAAGAGAATTAGAATGTCCTAAGATCTCTGTATTATCTAGGAAGAAGTAACAGCAAGGTTAATTTATAAAACTTTAGTAAGTATGTGTGCTGTACTTTCTAGAGCAATCAATAATACAATAGAAAACAGAGTGCTTAGCTTTCAAAGAGGAGGGAAACATTAAGTTAAAAGACATGAAAGAAGTCAGAAAAACAGGTAAAAGGAACATAGAATGAGCGAGGCAAATAAAATACACAAGACAAGAGGCAGATTTAAGCCCAAACCTGCCAGTGCTTTCTTTAAACATTGATGGACTAAATGCCTAATTAAAAGACAAAGACTGTTAGTATACTGGACGCTGTGGGTTGAAATGTGTCCCCCAAAAGATGCTGAAGGCCTAATGCCAGCGCCTGTGAGTGTGATCTTTGGAAACAGGGTGTTTGCAGATGAGCAAGTGAAGCTGAGGTCGTTAAAGTGGTCCCTAGTCCCATATGACTGTGGTTCTTAGACAAAGGGGAAATTTAGACACAGAGACAGACACAGGCAGAGGAAAGACAATGGGAAGACGCAGGGAGAACACCAACTATGGAGCCAAGGAGTGCCCGAGGCTGCCAGAAGCTGGGAGAAAGGCTGGGACAGATCCTCTCTCCCAGCCCTCAACAGGAATGAACCCCGCCAACAAACTTGATCTTGGATGTCTAGCCTCCAGAACTGTGAAACAATAAATTTCTATTGTCCAAGCCACCCAATTTGTTCTTTTCTTATTAAGACAGCCCTAGGAAACTAATAAGCCAGATTTTTTTTAGCTCGTTCCTCCTCCCTCCCTTCTTCTCCCCACATGTGTGTGGTAAGGGCAGCTTTATCCATGTCCCTGCCTGTAGCTTCCCTTGGGGGCACGTTCCTCCTTCAGATTCCCTCTCTCTTCATGCCGAACCCCCTCAGGGTTCTGAGGGGAGCAGAGTTGGGGAAATCTGAGCACCCCACAGTGTTTAACCTCAGGGTTTGGTCTAAAACCCTGCCTGTTGGAAATACAAATCAGCTCCAACAACAAGTTTGTAGTCATTGAGCTAATTAATTCCATTGCTAAGAGTCAGCCTGTTTCTGGGTCTCATCGTACTTTCCCCCCCTGTGTTTGGGGGAGAGATGAAACAATGGTCTGATTTCCTCCTGACAGAGAGGAAGACAAAAGAGGAGGCAGTGAATATTCCATGGGTATTCAGAAACAGGGCAAAAAAAAACAAAACAAAAACTCTATCACTAGATAAAGTGGAATTCAAAAAACCAGATCTATCTGTGAGGATTACTTAATGGAGTCTTGTCCTCTGTATCTGGTGACCACAGCAATCTTTGGTAAAGACCACACATTTCAAGGAATGTTGCGTGTGACTGGGTTTCTTACAGACACCGTTTAAGGGGCCATGTTCTACGTTTCAGCAGGCGCAGGGTCAGAGCAGGCAGCCCCGCAGAGGAAGAGGGGACATGGGACTCCAGTCACAGGCACCTGTGAGCTGCAGAACTCAGAGCAGAGGGAGATGGACCAGCTTGCTTGAGTTCACTGAGACGACTGTTAGGCTTTCAGGAATACCTCGAGTTAATTGTTAAACACAACCATTACTAAGAACAAATGTATGTATACTTAAAGTATTAAAGTATATTAAAAACAAAGGTAATATATATTGAAAATGCATCATTTTCTAATTACTCCACCATTGTGTCTGTGTGGAATCATGGGAATACAGACGCAAATGGTGTGTTGCTGCACATGTTTTCCCAAAATCACGTCCAGAAACGTCACATTGGTGACTTGAAATTGGCCATATTGGGAATATTTAGACTTTGGAAATTGGCAAATGCTACAAATAAGGACTGGATTTATTATTTTATTAATTTATAGATTTAAGAAAATGTTTAAAATGCAGATTAAAAGTATGTCTTGTCTGTAGCCGTTATGCTGGAAATAGTACAAAAAATAAAAATTTTTTTTGTTCAAAACTATTATCCAATTCAGCAAAGATGTCACATCCTTGACAGATGAAAGAAGTTCCAACATACAACTTCACTGTTTACATTTGTCTTATTCCTTAACATCAGTCAAAACACCAACTAGCATTCACCTGGGAGCTCAACCCAGAATGCTGGAGACAGTTACCGGCACACCACTGCCCCAACCTACTGCTGAGCCTCGGCCCTGACCCTGCTGCAGCCCTGGGGTGGGGGCTGGGGGTGCGGGGCAACAGAAGTCCAAAGGAGAGACAGTTCCTGCCCTCAGAGCGGCACACGGATCAGCCAGAGGGCGTGACTCCTGCCTTGTGCCTGTGTGGTCATTTCCACCGTGGACCACAGGCGGCACTGCGCACTGACCCTCGGGAAGAGGGGGCCCTTGAAAACAGACACAGGAAGTTATTAGATATCCATTCCTCCCTGGCCTACTAGGAAGCGACATTTAGTGTTCATATATGTGATTCTAAGGCAATATAAGATCTGGATAATCAAAGAAGCATTGAAGCCAATTCAACGTTTGTAATGAAAACACATTTTAAAAAGAAGCTTTAAATAAGTGTTGAGACAAACAAAACCCTTTCATCTTAAGTTTGAACATTCTCTTAATTGAGATTTTTGTGAACCTGACTTCTTACTACACAGTGCCAAGAGCACATACTTTGGGTGGGGGGAGGGGAGATGACAATAAGGAAAGGGGAACAAAATGAAATGTTGTGTTTGCCCATGTTCATTATACAATTACTTTCTCTGAAATTAAAATTTCCAGTAAACAGAAAACTGTCCTTTAAGTACTTAGCCAAGGCTGCTGGTTATTCCAAAATACCCATGACGCTCATAGCTTTAATAATAGAATCCCTGAATTTTAGCTCATCACCTGGTCACCAGCACTACATTCTCCCATCTCCCTTGGAGGTAGGAGTGGTCCAGTGACCAAGTTCTGGACAGTGGGATGCAAGTGTAGGGGTGTGTGCAACTTCGAGGGCTGGGCCTTTAAAAGGGAAAGACCTGCCTCCACCAGCTGTGGCCCTGTTCTGCTGGCTGGAGCAGCGTGGTAGTGAAAACTAGAGAAACCGTTTTAGAGCATGAGCTAGAGACTTTGTGTTAAATAGCAGAGCAACAATGTAGAAAGAGGCTGGGTCCCCGTCACCATCAGGCTATCGAATCAGCACCAGATGGCCTTCTCAGACTTTAATATGAGAGAGATATTATTAGCTTCTATCTTCTTTAAGCCACCATTATAGCAGCTGAATTTCTATCCTGAATAATACCAACATTACCAACATTTTAGAACATTTTAACCATTTGATTTTAATACTTCAGAAGTGAAATTCTTTCTAGAACATGTTACACTTTTCTTAACTCATTAAACAGACAGAATATAATTAGTACTCTTTTTTGAATCAGGAAGCATAGTTGCTATTCTGAACGTAATACAAAGAGATGAGGAAGCATGGAGGGCTGCTGGCCCGACAGTACGTGGCCTCGGGCCACTGGGCTTGGTGGGTTCACACCTAATTCCTGCAGTTTTCTGACTCCCCTCACAACCAGACTATCAGGGGTCACATTCGCCCAGAGCCTCAAACATAGAGGTGTTCAATAAATGTTACATACTGTTGCTATTAGTATTAATTATTATTATGTATTGGGGACAAATGGCCATTTCAAAAATCCAGTACTTTTATGTTTTGCTTAAATCGGAGTTCTAATTATAAAGACACAGGAACTGGAAATCCCACAACATGGAGACACTGAGTCATCTGTGTCTGCAGATTGGAAGCTAGTTTCTCCTTGGTGTGGATCCTCTCTCTTTACCTCTTTAAAAGACTTCAGTAGTCCTGGATGGTGTGGCTCAGTGGGCTAAGCACTGGCCTGCAAACGAAAAGATCTCCTGTTTGATTCTGGGGCCCGTTCCTCAGCTGGGGGTGTAAGGGAGGCAACTGATCCAATCGATGTTTCTCTCCCTTTCTTTCTCCCTCCCTTTTCCTCTCTCTAAAAATAGATAAAATCTTTTTAAAAAATAAAAAAGACTTCCATGGTCTTATTTTCTGTCATGGAATCTACCTGTTGACCTCAGGGAGTCTCTGAATGAAATCAGTAGCAGATGCAGCAAACAAGATGTAAAGATTCTGTTTGATAGTGAAGAAGACTCCTTCCATGGCAGTCAGAGTACAGCTCTGCAGAAAAAATGCAATGATAAGAGGTGTTTGCTTCCTTTGACTTGCAGGAGAAAGGGCAGCAAGGCCATCAGATGACGCTCCCGTAGCAGTGAGCATGTGCCAGCAATGTGGCTGTGGGCTGGGGCCAAGAGAGAGATGCCAGATGGGCCTTGGGAGGAGGCATGACCTATGAACTCTGGAGCACTGACATCTGGCTGCCAGTTGAACTTTCCCTTTTCTGCCTGTAATTCATTCGTGTTACCCTCAAGACCCAGAGAAAGGTTAAATGTCACCACCTGGGTTAGCAGTCTTAAAGGAGAAGCTTGTTCCCTGCTTGGACCAGAGAGAGTCTCCACACGTGCAGGAGCACAGCGACTGACAGAGCAGCTGGGGCAGCACCAGGCAAGGAGTGACAGGCATCGACCAGCTTAGACCCGTGTCAAGGTCGGCACAACCAGACGTTCTCGGACTCTCCTGGGGACAAGGCTACCAAAGACTCAAACACTTATTTTATTATGATAATATTGTTAGTATGAATATATCATAATGTTATCGTTGATATGAAAAAATGGTCATTTATTACTTTATAATATTAATATATTTTATTATTCTATATTATTAACATATTATCATAGAATTATGACAATAATTGTTATTATCCCTTTGGTGGCCAGGTGTATGTATAGTCTTCTTCACCAAGTGTCTCCCCTTCAAACCTACGGCTGTTAATAAACAGCTATAATTGAGTTTGTAAGAAATGTGTCTATAGTACAGGCAACCAAACTTTGAGGGAGGGCTCAACAGCATTTTCTTAAAATATGAGACCTTTAAGAGTAGACCAAGTGATACCTTATTTTGCTTGCTCAGAATTTTTAACAACATCTGGCTCTCCAGCTGTGTCCCAGATTGTTGAAATTGCCAAATGAGTGGTCACTTAGTAAATGGAAGGAAACCGCGCAGTCTCCTAGCTGGCTTCTCCACAATTAAAACCCTTTTGTTAATGGTAAGTGGGGCCTCAGGGTCTAAGACTTTGTCAAAATAAAACTGGAGAGACTTAATAGTTTGCCAGCTTTATTTTGCCAAATAGGACTTTTTTTAAAATTAGCAAATCCTGACAATATACGACACTTTATAAGATATAATGAACTTTAACACCAAAATAGAGGGAGCTAGATATTTCAGAATACAGGATAATCCTTTCAGTGAAATCATTTTAGCTTCATGAAGACAGTTAAGTGGTTGGCATTTTCCTCGTGTCACGAGTGGGTCAGAACTTCATGCAGACTGGCACCTGGTTTGGAACCATTCTTCTCGAACACTCGGGGAGCTGTCTGGGAGCTGCTGGCCTGAAATAATTCCCACGTGTGTCCCCAAATTCACAGACAATGGACTCAAAGAAGAGCTGTGGCCCTCCCCACCTGCTTAGTGCAGGGCCTGCATGTCTGCTAAGCATCCCAAAAGCTTCCTTCCTGCCCTGCGGTGTCTCTGAGTGTCAGGAGCACTGAAAACTGCCCTTTGTAGGAGGCAGGAAAACTGCAAAGTCGAGTTCTTTCCATTGAGTGAATTTTCATTTTTCTTGGCCCCAGAAATGCTGTGTCTGTCAGTAATTTTCATTCTTGGGTCATGGCTCCCGGGGGAGTAGGAGAAAGGCCAAACAGAAGAAAAAAGTTTGCAGTGTGTTTCTTTAGCTCCTGGATTTGCTCCCTGGCTCTACAAACAGAAGGGCTGCCCGGATCCAGCCTTCCAGATGCAATTCCCAGACCCCGGCAACTGCGCAGGTAGCTGAGCGGGGAGGCCCACCCTGTGCCATCTTCAGAGACACAGTTCCGAAGTAGCTGTGCCCATGAGGAAAATGAGGCCCTCTTTGTTAGAAGAATAACCAGTGACAAAAGCCTTCACCCAAAACCTTTCACTAAAACCAATGACCCCCAAATAACTTTGAGTCACTTTCCGCCACCTACCGTTTTTCTTTTCCAGCAGTTGGAAGAACTGCAGAGAACCAGAGGGATAAAGGCTGAATTCATAAGCCTCATCTTTCTGCTGACCAGAAATAATTTCCATACGTTTTCCTAAATCTATGGGAGTTAATTGCCAATTTGCATTTTGGTCAGAGTATTCAGATCTCAAAATGGAAACATAAGCTCTTTTATTTCAAGACAAGTAAATGAAGGAAAACTTCTGTGGCTCATTTTCTAATGCCCGAAAGGCTTGTGGAGAAAAGCTCAGTGTTTCCTCTCCGGGAGGCTCTTCAAACACATCTCGGAGGAAAATCTAGTCCTCAGGGCTGGGCTGCTTCATGTGACTGCAGTTACACTGGAGAATCTATTCTCCACGCCCCAGCCTCTCTGACTCATTCATTCTTAAAAGGGTCACGGGATTTTAATTTTGCCTCATATGCCTGCTTGGAGTCAAGCTTGACGTCAGCATGTTTTATAAGCAGGAAACTATGAATTAACGCCCAGTGTTTTCAGGATGAGTCCCCTTGTTGGGGCTCTATCTGGGAAAACTCTCCTGGGTCCTTTGACACTAGCCTGCTCGCATTATTAATTTAAATGTCTCGGGAACATCATCTGCTTCTACTAAAATGAATGACGAATGAGTTCTGGAAAGCGGTTTTGAGAGCCGCCCCGAAAGGCACAGTCAGGGGGAAGCTCAGTGTCTGAAACATTAATTTAGATGCAAGGCTGAGTAATGTGTGTGTGGCTCTGACCCTAAAATCTGCTCGCCTTACAACTATCCCCATCTGGTATAATTTGCTTTCTCCACTTGCAACAATGCACGCGATGGCAACAGCATGCATCGTGTGCCCCGTTGTAACAATGAGGCCATGTCCGGCACAAGCTCCAGTGACAGAAGCTTGCAGGTCCCAGCTCCCAACCTCTCCTCACATTCTGCGGTTGGAGTTCTGCCCAAGCACCCACGCCCCAGCCCAATAACGCTGCGGAGAAAGGAGACCATGGAGCCGTACCTTGTACCCGGGTTTCCGCCCTCTTTTCTTTGGGATCTTCACCTCTGGTAAAGAACCAGCTGAAGCAGAATAAAGGTTATGAACTGCCATCTTCACAGGTGTTGAGTGAAGTGGGGGTCGGCCTCGCTTTCTCCCAGGGATCCTCTGAGACTGCATTTCTGCTGGTGCCAGTCTTACAGAAGGAAGTGACAAATCGTTCACCGGCAGAAGAGGTGCTAAGAATTAGTCCAGACACAAAGCAAAACAAAAACAAAAGTGTTTGTTTGGTGTGCAAAGCAAATATGGATCTGGTCTGGTGATTCTTGTCATACTACCCCTTCGCGCGGGGGAAGACCAGATAGGAGAGGGCCAGGCACCAGCAGGAGCTTTTATGGTGCTGCTGAGCTGCACTCCTGGTGTAATTTCAAGGACAGCGAATTTCCACAGGACTTCAGTGAAGTAGGAAAGATACTGGCTGGTGGAGAGGACAATAAATCCCCAGCTCCAAACACAATCAATAGTGTCACCTGCAACATGCCAACTTTATCAGTCTGTGTCTCAGTTTCCCCAGTTAGTTCAACTTTGAACCAATATAATAATAGTATTAAATAAACACAACCATTCTCTCATACTCACTTCTATTCCCTTGGTTTGGTTACAAATTGTTATGAACTTTTTTCCATGGCAGAAATTTAACAGTATAAATCAACTGTATTAGAGTCAACTGTGCCCCTCGGTCACATTGTGGGGAGAGGTTTACATATAGGAATGTTTATCTGAACATGATTTAGAACTGCAAACTTAAAATGGGTATAGCCCAGATAACAAGCAAGAGGGGAATAGTTGATTTATCTACAGAATAAAACAATCAACTAGTTAAAAGCCTTTAAAAGACGTTTTAGAGTCAAGGGATTATGTTGATAAAGATACATCCGTCAACATTATTACATTTCTAGATTTCACGTCTGTACTCCACAATACCAACAAATACCCAAAATACTCATTTTCCAAAAAGGATGCATCCAAGAACATTGAGGAACCACCAAAATTTCCCCCGTAAGATTTTTGCTACATGAAATTTGGTCTGAGTCCCACTTTGAATCATGATCCAGTTTCTCCTTCATCATTGTTTGTGGACTTTGGAAACAGGAATTTTTCCTAGCCTGGGACATGTTTCTCTATCATTCTACTTTGCCTCTCGTAAGGAGGCCAGCGATGTAGCAACTAACATCGAGATCAAAAGCCAACAAACCCGTGATCAGAGATAGCACTGGCTCTCGGGTCCTCGTGAAAGGTCCTTGCTGCCTTCTCCCACTGGTGAGCTGGGATTCTGTCCTAACTGAGACTAATCCCTCACGAAACTCTTCCTGTTGCATAGGTTTTGAAAAGTAAAGGAAGGGTAACAAATTAATTCACTTACTATCCTATAAGTTTTTATCACTCAAAAAGACACTTACCTGTCCCCAAATTTCTCAATATGTCAGAAAAATATTTCCTTGGGAAAAACGTCATCTTTTAAACTGGGTTTTTTTGTTGTCCTACTTTTCTCTCCCTACTGGGTGGAAAAACCAGGACTTGGGCTACTTTTTATTTGCTTCCATAGAAGACATCCACCTTAGGAGTACAAAGGACCTGCCTTTCCAGATAATTAAGTCTGATCAACAAATTTTATACTAATAGAGAAACAATGAACCATTATTGGTAGCATATGAGGTACCTCAGCAATTGGGAAATACTTGGAGATAGGAAGTCTTCCTATAGTCTCTCCCATTCACCACACCTGGATGATCACATGGTTCCACCGTTAATCAGGGAGACACTATGTCCCAGTTCCTTGTCACAAATAAATACACTTTAAGTAACAAAATAGAAGACTTAAAAATTGAAGAGGTTATTTTAACTATGGGAATTCTTTAAATTTCTTATTTGGAATTCTTTTAAAAAGTTGGGGAAAAGCACTTACAAAGCGGTGTTTCAATGACAGACTTTGGGAAAGATGGTGGCCAAGTTCAGGGTCCCCCTAAACCTCCCTTTCCAAAGGGACGACATGAGCAACAAACAGCAAAAGCAGCAAAGACCAACACTGAAAATCAGGAAGCGTCCTTACTCTTGGAATCTTGGGATGCAGTGGAAACAAAGCAGGTGAAACATGTTTAGGGAGAACATAATTATGAAAATTATGAAAAAATTATCAAATGTTTAAAGAAAAGATCAAAACAATAGAAAAGGGAAATACTCAAAGACATATTAAGGAGCCATGTTCCAGAATGAAGAGGCTCTCTGTGTCTTAAGAAAATTTCCTCAACTATGAATAGCAATAAATCCTAATAAAATAACATACTTCAAAGCAACAACATAAAATCTATAAGAATTTGTGCAGAACAAATAGATCATTTACAATGGGAAAAATAAATAGGCTAATTCTCTTCAGCATCATTAGCCAGAAGATAATGGGGTCACCATGATGTCGGGTTTTTTTCCCAGATATTTGTAGACTCTCAGCATAGGGCCTTCGCGTGTGTGGTTCCCTTTGCCCGGAATGCTTTGTCTTCCCCTCTCGTTCACTCCCCTCACTCTTCAACAGTTAGCTCGGGGAAGCTCGGCCTGACCTCTCATTACTGTTTCCGAGGCTTAGAGCTCCCCAGCTGTGACTCAAACCGCTGCATGTGCAGCATCCACCGTGGAACCCGGACAAAGGACGCAGATGGGGACATGAAGGTTATGGCACCTGATGTGCCCCTGACCTAGAAATTGATCGTCTTCTGCCAGTACCATGACAGTGTGGCAGGTTAACTTGTTAGCTTGCAGAGGCTAAAACCTCAGACCCTTCACAGCTCCTCATATAGATTTAGTAAGTAGAAAGAAAAAATCATATTTTTAAATAATGAAAAATAATATTTTTTAAAAATTCTACTTGTACTAAAAGAAGACTTGAATAAATAAAAAATTATTCTATTATTGGACAGATGTATTTTAGAATGTAATTTTTACCTAAATTATTCTCTAAATTAAATGCAATCACATAAAAAAGCCAAAGTCACTTAAAGAAAAGGACAAAACAAAAGCCAGCGGGGAGACTCACCCTCTTTGTTCCTAACATATATTATTATGAAACTATAACAATGGCAAGTGTATGGTACAGGAATAAGTAATATGACCAATAAAAAAGTTAGTCCAGAAATTAAACAGACACTAAGTTTCCATTTGTTTGAATTTTAGGATCGTTTTATATCAGTACAGGAAAGGTGAACAAATGACTTGTGGACAACTGGCACTTAGGAAAAAATTACAAAATTTACAAAATTACATAATTTACAAAACTAAGAAAGAAGAAACTGAAACGAATGGTCAATTATCACAAGAAAGGGTTCTAATCTTTGCTGGTAACCTCCCAGATGAGTAGTCGAGATGCCATTGGTGGCTCTCAGACTGAAGAGCATGAGAGCGAATGACCCTGAGAGCAGTCTGCTGCTGAGCGGGGAGAGCGGGCGCTCCTACTCACCGTTGCTAGGGCTAGAAGTCAGCTAACCCTTCTAGAGGGCAGTTTGAAAATCACATAAAACTTTACACATGCACGCTTCCTGAACCAGCTCATTATTCCTAAGGACTTCTCCTAAGACGATAATCTGAGAAAAGCACAAAGATATATGGCCAAGGGTATTCTTCGCATATTAATTATAATAGTGAAATACTGGAAGCAATCAAAATATTTCTCAAAACAGCCTCAAGTTAGTAAGTTATTTCACATTCATAAAACGGAATACTTTGTCATTTTAAGTATATATGTGTGTGTGTACATACATGCATGCATATATGAAGATTGCAAATAATATATCTAGTATGATTGTAGTCACATGTTTTCATATGTAGTTATACATAAGTCTGCACATGTTCAGGCATAGAAAGAGGTCTGGGAAAGCTAATCATCAAAAGGCCGATGGTGGTTCTCTCTGGGCAGTAAAATATTAAAAATATGTTTTTGCTTTCTTCTTTGCACCATTTTTTACTGTTTAAATTTTTTAAACCATAGGTAGAAAAATAGTATAAAAAGAAAATTAACAATGAGTAAATAATTCTTATTCTCTTGGAGCTTCTATTGGAAATGTGTGCTTCTTGCATGACCTTTTTCCCCTTGTTTTCTAATGGTTTTAGCTCCTCATCCACAGAACTTCACTGGCCCCTGCTTTAATATCCCAAATTAGTTTCAACAAAAAGGCAAAAAAGAATTTATCATCAAAAATATCAGAGAAGATGGCTTCAGAGCTAAAAACAATGTCTATAAACAGAAGACGAACAGGAGTGCCTCCCTGGACCCCCGAGAGAACCCGCTCCCAACCCTCACCCTCCTTGATTCCACCTCCCTCCAGGTAGGACCAGGTGGCAGCTGGGTTATTATCCTTCCCCCATCATCTCCAAAGACCTCACAAGCTGTCCAAAGACATCCTAGCCATGGATACACAATGTGATACAACCAAATACGTAAATCGTTTCAGAACTGTCAAAGCCCTGGAGATGTACGTGATACCTCTGAATTTCTCTGCTTTCAGTTATGCACTTCTGTGGGCTGCCTCAGTTCAGGTCAGGTTTGGAAGCCAACTTAGAGCAAAGAACTTTAGTAAACACTAGAAGATTCTGTCCCTAGAACAGCCTAGTCATCAAGTCTCTGGGTCTCCAAGTTTCACTTCTATGTTGTCATCAAATGCTGGCCTGACATTAAATCAAGTGATTTGTGGCTGGTTTCCTAAGTCTCCCTTTTCTTATCAAAACAAGGCAAATATTACAACTAAAACCAAGAGAACCTATGACCTAGTCTATGAATTTAGGGATAACATTTCAGCTGTTGGTCTTGCAAATTTAATGCATATAAATTAATGGTGCTCTATCAAAGCAAAGAACAAGGAATTACCAAATCCAAAAGCATACACCAAAGCCTTGAGTCACCTAGGAATTATCCTAAGGCATGTATTTATGTATTTACATATCCACTCATTCATTCACTCATTCTCTTATTAATTTATCCAACAGATGTTTGTATCATGCATTCAGTATCAAATAGTATGGTTAGACACTGGGATTACAGATGAGAACAAACAAGACACACATAACACAGTCACCAACTTTGGAGAAGCAGACAAATATAGAGGCAATAATAATATGGGAAATAGATGCTGTAACAGAGGTTTCATATGAAATGTTATGAGAATACCATGGAGGGAAGAAATTATTTCTCTTAGCAGAGTTGGGAGGAGTGGGGACAGGAAAGCACAAGAAAGTGACATCAGAGGCAGGGATTTCCCTGGCAGAGCAGAGCAAGGTAAATGCACAAGAGCTGGCAGCAGGACACGTACATGCTGGGAGGTTTGGTGGTGCAGGGAGAAGGGGTGGGTCAGCTCAACTGGAAGAAGGATCAATGATTTTCTGTTGTTCCTAAAAGCACTGAGAAGTGATAGTTACAAGGATCTCTAGAGTCTTTAATGTACTCTAAATTATTTCCTTCTGTGAACTGCATGGTATGGGCTCCTGACCTTGCTGTAATGCTCTTTCTCACTGCCATTTCCTAAGTAAGAGGGAACCCTATTTTCGCTCATTCTTGGGCACCATGTTGAATTCACCGTCAGCCAGTGCCTCTGGTGTGATTATTTTGTCTGCAGCCTTGTATGCACCCTGATACCCATGCTCCATGGGATGCTTAGGTCTGTAGGTGAGGTAGTTTCTAGTGATAAGAATGCAACTTGGCATGTAGCTAAAATTCAACCATTCTTCAAGGTGGCCCACGCCCTCCTGCTTCTCCACACACGGATCTCTCACTTCTCTCAACTCCTTCCCCATCTATTGCCTGCACCACCAGGTTCAGCAAGTGCTGATTAAATGAATGGTCTGCATCACTTTCTCATTGTTTCACACACATAAGTGATTTCTGCACATTCCTGGAAGCCAGGGGCCATATTTCATATGTCACTCTGCTTTTCAGAGCACCTGGTGCAAAACTGTGCCCGCAGAGTGCACCTGGCACCTGTGGCAACGCCGTTCACCAGGGACTCTGCCTGACTCATCTAGGAAACAGCCCACAGCTGAGGTCAGAGGCGCACCTTCGGATTCTTAAATTTTGGATATAAATATATCAACATAAAAGAACAGTTTGATGGTCAATGAAACCTTCATACCATAAGAAGAGGGACAGCAATATATTCTGTTAAATGGAGAAAATGCAGCCCCCTTATACACATTTCTCCCCAATTCTGACACTAAAATTGGGGCAACAGAAGCCAAAGCCAACACCTCCCTGTACTCACGCCTGCCTGGTGCTCACATTTTGCCCTCTGATACTGTTCTCCACCCCAAACGGCATCAGGACTCCAAAGAGATGATTGATTCCACATCTTGGGGAGAGAGAAATGTCAGGATTAGTCTGCAATGTCTTATCCTTGCCAGATCAAGAATGATTTAAGGACATCGTGGGTAGTTCTAAGAGGACAAAAAAGCAAATTGTAACAATTTCTGAATCATTAACAACAAAAACAACAACGATGGTAATATAATGAGTTGAAACAATTGTTTGTGGAAGGTTCTGAGTTCTTTGAGACATAAGGTGCACCAGACTGTAGTTGTAAACATTTTAATATAAAAGAAGGGTAAATAGAATAAAATGTCACTTATTCGTGCTGATTTGAGTAAGTAGGGAGAGCTTATCTGTAATTATTTTGTTCTATTAAGTACTGATATGCTCTTGTCTCTACCTGTCTGCATTGACATGGGTGAGCACAAAGAAACTGTAAATAAGCCAACTTGTCATGGAAAAATAAGAACTGATAGGATCGAAAAGCCCCAGGTGTCCCAAATAATAACCAGGTAAAAAGTGGTATCGATAGAATATTCGAGGGTGATAGCTCTTTCACATGTCTTAGAGCAGCTGCAATGTGCACACTTGTTGTCTCAACCCCTAGGAGATGAGGTTCCCGATGTGCCCGGTAAGTACACAAAGATGTCCAGACACAGGTGCCTCCTACGTCACAGGAAGAACTCCGACCTCTGTTGTTCAATAGGGTGCAGGGGTGTCCTGCTTCCCTCTAATGGGCCATCTGCTGTGAAGGAGACATTAAAAGCCTGGCAAACCCATTCTACCCTTGGCCACCTTCCTGTTTCGAGCATCCACCCCATCTTAGATCATGTCCCCCATACTGACAGACCTTCTCTGGGAGGTGACGTTCTTGCAGAAGACAGCCCTCGAGAGACTCCCGTGCGCTGGCCCTGGGCCTTTCTCTCTCAGCTCCATCCCTCACCCTGTCCCTGCAATTCTCTGTGTGAAAGGAGCTGCCCCCCACCCCCTCGAGCTGTTTTCCAAGGTTTCTGCGACAGCTGACTATTAGGGTCTGCCGAAAGGGAGGTGTTCATCTGAGTTTGAAGGGTGGGGTTGACAGGGGTAAAGCAAGGGAAGCAATCGCCCTCTCTCTTTGCTTTGCTAGCTCTCACTGGAGAGCCATGTGGTCCACACCCTGTTGGGTGACCTGGCCCTGCCCTCTGATCCCCCACCTCCTCCCTCTGCCCCTCTAGCTGAGGGGCAGTTGCAACTGCAGGGAGTGTGGCTAGTTTCCAGTCTCCTACTTGTGCTCTTCCATCACCATGCAGCCATTTCCAGCATTAAAAACCTAGTGTCTTAAAAGCTAAAGAGATTTCCTAGTTAGGGCTGGACAGACAGACAGACAGATGGACATGGAAAAGGTTGGTATCTGCCTGCCCTTTAGGCAGGTCAGTTAATGACCCAGCAGAATGGGAAGCTTGTAAAAAAGCCTCCTTTGGAAATTTCCTGTCTTTCCTGCTGTCTCAAAAGATGGAACCTGCCTGTCTATGACCACACCTGGGGACAAGCCTACATGCCAACCCACGGGCTGTGTGGAGGAACCTGCTATTGCTGCGGTCAGCAGAATCAGAGATAAAAAAAAAACGAGAGTGAATGATCTTCAAGATCAAGGTTTAAGTTCACGTTGTGGCATCTATGGCTTGCTGCCATAGGATAGGTGAGAAAGATACATGCTGCAGATACACACACACACATATGCATGCATATGGTATCTCTGGAAGTGTTTACAAACAGTGGCAGTCATCTTGGAGAAAGGCAGTGGGGACTGGGGTTCTAGGGGTGGAAGGGGAAGGACTTTCCTCTGCATGCTATCTCCTACCTTTTGTATTTTGTGTGTATTAAAAATAAATAGACAAACAAATCAATAAACCCAATCTGCTGCCTGTTAGTGGGTGGAGGGCTCTGCCAGCTGCACTGGCCTGTGGGAGGCAGGAGGGCCAGGTGCCCCGCACCCTGAGAGGACTGCACATCACAAGCCAGTCCGTGGGGGCTGCACTCCTCATGCGCGTGTGGCTGGGTGCACTGGCCCTGACCGGGACGCCTAAGAACCCCAAAGACTTGACTGAGAGGACCAGAGACCATTGTAGTGGGTGTTCGTGGCACCTGAGGCACAGTATTAGGTGCTCGTGAAAATGACCCCATCCTGGCTCCACTCCTAGTCAGCTGAGAGATGAAGACCAGCCACTTAATGTCCCTGGGCCTCAGCCCTGTGGTCTCCCCAGGTGGGGATCTCTCAAGCCCCTGACGAGCAAAGCCCTAAGATTTGTAGATAAAGTGGCAAGAAGCCCTTCTTACATTTAGACAGTTTCTTATTCGCATAGAGAGCAAAAGCAAGAAGAAACCTACTCTTCTCCCACAGGATGACCCAGAAACGAAAGGGGCCAGGTGACAGCTATCCAATAGGTGGGGCACCCTGTGGCTGAGGAGCTATCATGCTGCCACAAAGCAATTTCATAGCCCACAGCTGCCCCCTGAGGGAGAGCTAGGCAAGGCCCCAGGGCTCATCGGCACCAGGAAGAAATGAAAAACTGTCCTAGATCAGCCTCCGGGACTGACAGGGGCAAGTGGCAAATGGCCTGGCAGCAGCTCTTCCCAGGCCTCCCATGCTCTCCTGTTCCAGGAGGGTCACAGGGATTCTGCGAAGACAGACGAGCTGCGGGCCAGCCTTGTCCGTGCAGCCTGTGGGGAGCCTGCAGGGTGGCTGGGCGCCAGCAAGGCAGCCGGGGGCCACAGCAGAGCCCGGCCCCTGCCCTTCCTCCTGCCTCTGAAGAGGGGGAGAGAGAGGATGTGGTGGGAGAACAGGTCTGAGGCAACCAGCACCTCAAGGATGAGGACCTAAGAGCCCAGGACACTCAGAGAAAAGCAGTTCTGTGGGGCTGAGATTCTCAGGGGCCACAGGACAATGAAAGGGAAGTCAGAGCTCGGAGCCTGCCAGCTCCTCTGCCCCTCTCCCTCACCAGGCCCCTGCCACCTGGCGCTCCTTGAGGGAGTCTTTGCACCCTCCTCCTTTACTACGGACCCCAGAGGACAGCCATGCTGAAGGGGCCCCTGTATGTAGACCCTGGGGTTCCCTCCATCACCTACTCTTCTCTCATTCCAGGAGGTTCTCATGGGGGTGGCCATAACCATGGAACTCACCTGCCTCCAATCTGAATGCAAGGTATGTGCCCTACTCGTGGTTTCCTCTAAGGTGGAGGCAGACAGCTGGCATTACTGGATCTGCTCAGCTCTTTAAGAGAAAGCTCAATCCACTCCCCAAAAGGCAGCAGCCTCTGCCTGAAACGTGAGGCCTTCCCTTCAGTTCAATGAAAAGGAGTCACCACCAAAGACATATTCCTCAAGGAGATGGCTTGCCAGAGACCCCTCCATCACAGCTCTGACTGGATGGAATGTTTATATTCAACATCCTTCCCTGCAGCTGCAATGGAACAGTTTTGGTCAGAGTATCTCCAGCCATTCTATTTACTTGTATCCTTTCCTGCTTCTCCTAATATACATGAGCTTCTTGAAGGAGGCATGAATTATGTCTTGGTCAATGTAGCCCACCTAATTCAGCATCTGGCACATCTTAGGGACTTACCAAATGCTTATCAAACAAATGATGCACAATGAATGAGAGAATGAATGCATGAGTGATCAGCAACCCATGCCCTCCTCCAGGATCCCCCCATCCCCAGCACTGAGGCAGCAAGATCCAGTCCAAGGCACTGGTCACCATCAGGCCCAGAACTCTGTTCCATGCCAGTCACTTTCCAAATGGAAGGCCTCCCCAAACAAGACACAGGGGGCCACACACTCCAAGATGGGCCTTCACCTACTTTGTCTCTATTAATTTTCACGATGCTGTGAGATGAGCATTGTTGTCCTTGGGTTTACAGTGGAGCAGCCGGGGCCCGGAGAGCTTTCGTGAGGTCACTCATTAGCAGGCAGGTCTCAGATTCCACCACAGGGCCCTTGGCACAAATCCCGCAGCTGCCTCCCAGGGTCAGCCCTGGGGCGCATGGCGGGAGCTGGCAACGGAGCTGGTTAGAAGGGACAAGAGGGAAACCTAACCCTTCAAGTCACGTCTCCCAAGTCCCCGTAGGATATAAAGAGAAGATCCTGACAGTGTGAAAGCTTCAGTGGTTCGAGGCCACCCAATCAATTTGCGGAGCACACAGTGCCTGCATAGGTAGAACACACGTCTTTAGTCAGTGCCTCCAGCACACTGACTGGTCCATATAATTTTAGAAGATTAATGAAAAGTTTTGCAGGTAGCAGTGAAGCAACGTTTGTTGGCAGGTGCGAGTCCCTGCAGGGAGGTGGAGCTGGTGACTCTCGTCACCAGTCTCTGAACTCACATACAGTCTCTGAACTCTGTAAGAAAAGACACCTTTTTGAGCAGCTATGAGTATTTCTTTTTTTTTTTTTGCAAACCACTACTTCCTGTTTTGTTCTCTATTTATACTTCACATTTAGTTTTGAGAAAGCACTGGTGGTTTGGTGTTTTGGTTGTTTCTGACTCAATCTTTATCTACAAAGAAAACCCCTTTTCAAGATGATTTTTTTATAACATAAACCAATTGTACACTTAGATTCCTTTAAAATACTTTGCCAAGAAAACTTCTTAAAGCTTTCACATTAAAACCACAAGATTCTAATAACACCGGTCACAGCCCTCTAAGTCAGTGCCTCACACAGCACAGCCCCATTCGCCAGCCTTGGGGGTGTGTGGATTCCTTAAGGACTGCATGCGGGGCTTCTTTAGGCAGCAATGTTTCTTCCAACACAAACCTTTTCACACAACTCTATTCAGGCGGAAGTAGAGAAATGTGTAACTATGATATCTTCATTATGATACTCTTCGCAAACCCCTGAAGTATCTAAGGCACTCACTAGCACTATGTAAAGGGACTAGCAACTCAGTGTTTGTCCTCGAAGAACTCACGGTCTCACTGCCTAAGAAAGGTGCGCCACCTGGGACCCATGTACACACGACGCAGCGGTCAGCAGAAAACAGATGCGAACCACCCAGGAATCAATGCCCTCCCTTCATGGGCAAGTTGAGGAGAGGTGCATTTTAGAGGTGAAAGTCAAGAGCAAGTGCACGGTTATCTTGAAACTGATTTTGTCTCTCCATGCTTAGTAGCTGAAATCTTTGCCTCCCCAATAGAACCATGTTTCTGTGGTCAAGGGGCCAGTGGGAGGAGAAAGCGGTCAGGAGCCAGCAAGCAAGGATCAGGAGAGCCGGCTTTGAGTAGCAGTGAGGAGTAGCAACGTGACCCTTGGGCACTGGTATCCTGACCTATCAGACGAGACACCAGTACTTGCCAGGGTCATGTCCCCAGTCTGCCTTGAAGACCCAGTGAGAAAATGATCATGAGAGCCCAATGTAATCTGTCTAGCCCTGTCTGATATAAATTGCTGCTGTTCCCAAACAAGTGATTCTTATCTTTTGCTCCCTCTGCAAAAAACAGAGTTGATAAGAACCCTATTTCCCAACCAACTTGTTTGCAGGGCCCCCAAAGACAACACAATACAAAATCATGTGTTTTTTATTTCCCAAGCTAAAGACACACACACACACACACACACACACACACGCATCCAGAGAAAACCACGCGCCACACCACCACACCCTTCCTGCAGAGCATCACCATAAGCCTGTCTCCCAGCCAGACTACACCCACCTCATGGAGGGGGTGGGGGCCCTACTGCCACCCTGGCGTGGGGAGGCTTCAGCAGCTCGAGGAACCTGGGAGGCTGGGAAGAAAGGTGGGGTGCTTGGTGCCTGGCACTGTCCCCATCCATCATCCATATGTGTGGTTGCTGCACACTGGGCCATTCTCCCACTTTTATGAAGAAAAACCCCCAGGTCTTCGAATAGGAGGACGGCAAACTATTCCTGGGTCAGGGGAGAGAATGAGTGAAGGGAGGGGGTTGGAACAAGGAGCACAGGAAAACTCTCCCCTGCTGTTCTTTCCTAACTGAAAGGAAGGCAGACCAAATGCAGTCCTGACTTGCTTCTGATCACCAAGGATCACAAAGGCTTCTCATTGTCCTGTTAACTGTCATCACAGCATCAGTCCACCAGGGACATGGGCGGGGTGGCGAGAGGCAGGTCACTGTTTCTCTGACCAGCGATCCTGATGGCCACACCGCGTGGTGGCCCCAGAGCCTTCACAACACCACAAGACCAGGGCCAAAAAGCGACTTCTGAGCCTCGAAAGAGAAGTGCTGGCCAGCAACGGATTTTCTCCCCTTACTCATCCCTTCTGTCATTCAGCGAATATTTTCTGGGTACCTGCTGTGTGCCATTCCCTGTGCAGGGCTCACCGGGGACATGAAGATGAGCCCAGACACTCTCGGGAGGAGAAGAGCAGCAGACCATCTACGGGTCATTGCATCTGCTCGGGTATCCCCCACCAGACACACACACACACACACACACACACACACACACACAGGCATGTTGTACATGTCCGTGCTGTCAACACAGCTTCTCAGTCTCAGTCTCCCAGGTAACTCTGAGATAGGTGACCCTGGCAAGTCACCAGAGAAGGAGAAGCAGTCAAGCCCAGTCTAACAGGGAGGGCTGACCAGTAACCACAGACGCAGAGCCTCTGTGGGCCAGGCCCACTAGCCCACAACAGAGCAGCCCCATTTGTCCGGGGTCCTCCCTGAACCGTCTGTGAGGCAGGATCCCCAATCCCTCCAGCCCTGGTCAGCGGCTCCCTTCACACTTGTGTCCTCCTGCTTCCGGCACAGCCCCCAGTCGACAGGTACACACGGGGCCCAGCTCGCAGGGCGGAGGAGGCAGCAAACAGGGGTGAATGCTAAACAAACGAATGAAGCGCACAGACACACATACGTGCCTTCGTTAACTCTCATGATGAGCTCCTGAGGCACGCAGATCACGTACCCCCAGCTCAGAAGCGCTCTGTCTTGCCAGAGGGGGCACGGCCCATGCCTGGCCCAGCCTCCCTCCACCAGCACCTTGTTAACACGATGTTAGCTGTGAGATTCAAGGGGTGGCATCTCCCAGGGCTTTTGTTTCTGGCTGGGAGAGGTCACATTTTTAAGGTGGACTCCTGAAGACCTAAAAGCCTAGAAGCCTCACACACATGTCCTGAGACGAGGCCGCGATGTCGTCACCGCCGCCAGATCCGGGCTGCGTGAGAACATCCGCGCCTCCCCAGCGCCTTGCAGACGGGGAGTCCTCAGCAAGCACGGTTTGATTGACTCACACAGAGAAAGGGAGGGAGGAGAATGATACAACGATACAATTGTGGCTTTCCACATTTTGGTTGCTAAAGGAAAGGTCAAAATAGAAAAAATAATGACTCTTGACTTGCTCCCTCTCCAGTGGGTTAGCATTCAGTCAGCACGGGCTTCCTGGATGATTCTCCAGATCTTCTCCCTTCTGAAAGTTCTCCTGAGGCTGTGCAACAGCAGTTAAATCAATTTTTAATTAGTTTTCAAAGTTTACCTTTAAAAAATCTATAGCTGTGTGAATATTTATTGAACACTTCGCTAGGTGCGAGGCGTTTGCACAAGGCCCAGAGAAACAAAAGGGAGTCAGGACAAGCACCAGCAGAAAAGCACGTGTAGTGGCCGGCGGGCCTGGTCTAGGACAAACCCTGCGTCCTCACGGCAAGCAGGAGCCAGCAAGAAAAGTCTCCACAGTGATCAAAGTGCAGAGGAGCTGCAGGAGCCAAAGAACACTAAACGACAGGGGTGTGTCACTGGGTTGGGTTTTATTTTTCAGATCAAGGACAAGGACAGCATTCGTCCACTGCTTAAAGTAGATGAGGGCACGCACAGGTGGCAGTGAGATGCCAGAACGGCAGTCCCAGGTGGCAGCCGAGGTTCCGACAGCTGCTGCTTGCTTCAGTGAGCTTAAACCGCTCAACAGCAGCACACCCCGCTGCCAGGGCAGGGGCTTGCGGAGAGGGTCTCAGAGCTGTGGTCAGAAATCTCTGAGACATCGCACAAAAGAGAGAAGAGCCAGAAAAACAGAAGGGTATATTTTAATCCCAATTTTCAAAGCAGGTCGGATTCTGATTGTGAATAACCAGTCACAGAACTGATTGTCAAGTCGGCAAGCTCTTGTAAAACAACGTGGCAGCCACTGAGGTTGGAACACCGGCCCCCCCAAGCTAGTCCCTGCAGTGGAAGGCTTAGCCTGGCCAGAGTTTCTGGGCAGGGGCAGGGCAGCGGGAGTTTGGCTGGCAATCAGACCACTGCTATAACTACGAACTATCTTGATTACTGCAAAGTATGTGACAAAATTTCCCAAGGTAATTTTGTGGATCAGACAGCACATGTGAGCGGAGGATATTACTTTGGGGTAGAATCATGACTACAGAGACACCACCCAGGTTCCAAGTTGCATGACTCAAATGACAGCAGCGATCTGCAGGCTGTGTCCAGTGGCATGCCCCTCGTCTCTAGTTTTCGTTGTATTCTCCCTGAGGACACGTATGAAGATTTAGAAGGCAGGCCTATCAAACATGCAGATGATACAAGTCTGGGAGGGGCAGCTGACAGAATGACAGAAGTAAAATTCAAAACATTTTAGCCAGATGGACCCAATCAAATGAAAGTTTAAAAAGGCAGAATAGCTGAAATGTCTTTTCCAGATGTGCAGGAGAGACTTACAGGAAGGGCTTCCTAGGTGAAAAGATCTAGGAACTGTAGCTAATGACAAGTCTCCCTGAGGCTATGACGTGGGCCATATCACCTGAAAGCTCAGGGGAATGTAGGTTGTATAGTGCCATTGTTCGCGGAACATCTGGAGTTTTACGCTTGTTTCTGGGGACAAGAATGAAAGTCAATATTGAATCAAAAAGTGGGAGAAAGGCATATGGGAACTCTCCTTTGTGGAACAGCTGAAACAACTGAGGGAATTTAGCCTGCAGAAGGGACAGATTATCCTATGTGGCACCGCAAGGCAGAGCCAGGGTAGAGCTGGCAGCTTCCAAGGTGCTTCCCATGGACTCCCATCTCCTGCGTAGTCCACTCTCACACTGCATCAAGTTAATTCCAAAGATGATTACTCAGAATCCCCATTATCTAAGATTCAGTCTAACTCAAAAGCAGGAGAGCAATAGTTCAATGTGCTTCCTTACCTCGGCAGCAAGAAGAAATGAATGAGATACCGTGCATTATAGCCAGTGGCTATTTATTCTACAGGACGGAAAGCCCCTGCGTGTGTATGATACACAGAACCAATAATTGGGAAACATAAGAGACAACGAACAAATACTCAGCACAAGCCGAACCACTGCAGGCCACGCCCTTCGGGTTCCCCCTGCCTGTTTCCAGGCAGCTGTCTTTCTCACTGCAAACCAGATGGGATCCTGTTCTCTCTGCTCTCGTCTGTTCTGTCACTTCTTCCAATCACTCCTGTCTACCTGGGGAGAATCCCAAATTCTGAGCAGCCCAATTTAGTAAGGACATCAGAGCCATCCCAATATCAATCTCTTTTACTACGGTCTTATTATCAGTCTCTTGTCATATTGCATAATAGATTTTCAAGAAGTATCTTTGCTATGAGACCTCTGAGGGGCAGAGGTAGCCAATTAAGATGAAACCAATGTGATTGCAGCAGAGTGACTGGCACAAAGAAGGCACTTGGTGGATGCTTACTGAATTGGTTTGCACTGGATTGGATTGAACAGATTTAAATTGAAGTGCTCAGGATGAGGCATTTAATAAACCTTCATCTAATTGAACTGGACTGGCAAAATAAATCATGGTAAATCTGTATCCTGGAATATGGCGCAGTCTTTAGAAAGACTAATTCCTGCTCCCAGAGCAGCCCAGCGGGACACAGCCTGGCTTCTCCATGTGCTCATGGAGAACTGTCTCCAGGATTTATTGTTCCATTAGAAAACAGCGATGACAAGTAGCCAAAGAGTGTATACGCTTCCCCCTTTTGTGTGTTGCCCAAATGTATATAAGAAAAGGCATGCATTTTTAAGTACATTCTGTTTAGTTTGTTGATTAAAATCTACATGAGCATGCCAAACAGATGGGTGAGTACTTAAAACCTCATTCTTTGATAACCTGGTTGAGGAGTGTATTAGTTTCCTAGTGCTGTTCTGATTAATTGCCACAAACTTGGTGACTTAGAATTAGAGAAACATGTTGTCTCACAGTGCAGGGGCCAGGAGTCTGAAATCAAGGGGTTCTGCAGCGTTGGTTCCTTCTGGGGGCCCTGAGGGAGAATCTGCGAATCTGTGTCCCACCTTTTTCTAGCTTCTGGTGGCTGGCGGCCAGCAACCCCACAGGCGGAGCACACCACCACCTGTTAATCCATTCACCTGTTGATGGACATTTGGATTGTTTCCATTTTTAAGATTTTTTTAGTAAATCAGCTAGAAACATTCATGTACAGTCTTTTTTTTTCCTGTGGACATACGTTTTCATACTGTTGTGTCACGGGGCAGGTGTGTGTTTAACTTTATAAGGACTGCTGAACAGTTCTCTAGGGGCTGCACCGTCTCACCCTACTGGCCACGGGTTCCCTGTCTTCAACTGATAGCAGTGCCGTTGGTCTAGGGGGTGGGAGCGAATTTGCATTGCCTAGATAAACAGACACAGTGACGAGCACCTTTCTGGACGTGCGGTAGCACTTTGTGTGTCCTCTGTTTTAACAGCATGTTCATCTTTTCACCCAAATAATTATTGGGTTGTTTGCCTTTTTATTATTGAGCTGCAGAAGTTCATTACATCTTTTGGATGTGAGTCCTTTGTCTAACATATGGTAACTGCAAAACTTCTGTCCCAGGCAGAGGTTTGCCTGTTTACTCTTTAAATAGTGTCTTTTAATAAGCAAATTATAGAAAATGTTGATGAAGTCCAAAAGAGCAACCTCTTGTTTTATGGTTAGTAGTTTTTGTGTCCTCTCTTAGAATTATTTCCTACCCCAAGGTTGTGAAGACATTCTTCTGTTTTCTTCTAATTTAAAAAGCTTTGCCCTGGCTGGCATAGCTCAGTGGCTTGAGCTCGGGCTGCAAAAGTGTCACAGATTCGATTCCCAGTCAGGGCATATGCCTGGGTTGCAGGCCATGACCCCCAGCAACCGCACTTTGATGTTTCTCTCTCTCTCTATCTCCCTCCCTTCCCTCTCTGAAAATAAATAAATAAAATCTTTTTAAAAAGAAAAAAAAAGCTCTGTGGTTTAACTTCGTATAGTTTAAGGTGTATGAGTCATCTCAAATTAATTATTGGGTGTGATGTGAGATAAGGTTCAAGATTCATTCTTCCCCCATATGGATATCCAGTCATCTCAAAACAATTTCTAGAAAAGACTATTTTTTTTCCACTGAATTGCTTTGGCACCTTTGTCAAAATCAATTGGCCATAAGAATTTGAATGTCTCTGGACCATTTATTTAATTTCACTGACATACTTATTTATACTCATGCCAATACCAAACTCTTTGATTTACTCTACACTACGCCTTAAAATCAGGTAGTGTGAGTTCTCCAACTTTATTCTCCTTTTCAAAGGTTATTTCATAATTGACATTTAAATTTTCATGTAAGTGTAATAAACCTGCTGGCATTTTGATAGGGAATGGGTTGAATCTATAAATCAATTTAGGGAGAATTGAAATGTGGCCAATATTGAGTCTTATAATCCATGCGCAGAATATAGTTCTCCATTTGTTTATGCCTTCTTTAGTCTTCCTCAGAAGTGTTTTGTCTTATATTTTATTTTTAGTTCGAAAATTTTCATTTCCTTTTATTTATTTTTAGAGTTTCCATTTGTCTCCTAAAATATCCATGTTTTTCTTTATGTTACTTAAAAATTTTTAATAGTTATTTTAAAGTATTTATCTGATAATTCCAATATCTGGGCCACCTGTGGATATGTTCCTATTGTCTGTATTTTCTCTCTCATTAGTAACATTTTCCTGCTTCTTTACATATCTATCTTTAAATATCGTGCTCCAGGAACTATGTGTAGAAAAATAGTGGAGAGTGAAACATGGTTTTTTCTTAGTGTTGTTTCTTTCCCAGGGTTGCAGGCCCCTTCCTCTGTCAGGTGGCTGTTCGGTTTTACCTGGGCTTTACTGGAGCTGCGGCGCTACTCAGACTGAGTTTGCCCGCACTTTGCCCAGCGCCCAACTGGAGCTGGGAGCCAACTGGGGGCCAACTAGTTTCCAGTTCCTCTGTTTTTTGTTTATTTTTGAATTCAACTGTTACAAGGCCCCAGAATCAAGAAACTAGAATGCCTGAAACTACATGATTTTTCTGTGCTTAGCTGGCCCTCCCCACACCGATGTCATCTCAGTAAGATTCAGAAAGGGAGAGATGAATTTATTGGGCCTTTAATATATATATATATATATATATATAGTGCCACTTATTTATTTATTACTTGTCAGCCTCAGACCACCTTCCCTTGCTCTGCTCTGTGGTCCTGGGCCTGGGTTCTACAGACTGCACTTCCCCAGGCCAGTTGGCTGCACGCTAGGCCCTGCCAACAGAGGGCATTGGAGGACACTGCAAACTGGAAGGGAAAGAGGGGACTTTTCCCTCTTCCAGTGCTTTGTTTTGCTACTCGGTGGCAGCGAGTGGGTCAGCATGCAGGGGTCCAGGTGCTGTTTCCTTGAGAGGACAGTGGGTCTCTGGCCTGGCAGCAGGTGCTCAGACCTTGTCTACACTGCAGAGGTCTGGGTCTCAGCTTTGCAGGGGCCCCTCCTCTGAATTCCCAAGTTTCCTCACGACTTCCTCCCCCGTTAGCTTTGGGGACAGTCGCTGCTCTCTGCAGTGACTGCTTCAGAGGCCTCCTTTCCTCTTTCAGCAGTTAGCCACCTTTCGTGCAGTTAACAATTCTTTGTGTGAAATCTTCCCTGTTCGAATTCCTGGGATGGTCTTCTGACTGAACCCAGGGGAGTTTCAGATTCCAGTCCCCTCCAGCAGCCTGCACCGACAGAGAAGGCCAGATTGATTTCCTGTAAATCCCCTGTCATAAGCAGGTCCTCTCCTCTGTCCCAAACCTGGTCTCATTCTCACTGTCCCCAGACAGCACTGGCGTGGCTCACGCTGTTCCCCACTCCTGCAGTCCCGCTCCTCCTCCCTCCCTGGCCCAGGGCACTCAGAGTCAGCCTCCAGAGGGCCCCTGCACCTTCCTCCACCTGCCCGCTCCCCAGGTGTGAAAGCTCCAGTTCTCTGCTACACCTAGGAAGGGCTCGTTTTTCTCTGCAATATAGTTCACAAAGATTTCTTTGTACCCATCCCTTTTCACCAGTCTCACTGAGAAGAATGGTTTCATTTTTCCAGGTCATTCTTATTGCTTCCCATGACCAAAAGTCTTTCACACACTCCTATATCCTGCCTGGAAGCAGAAGCCTCCAGGTATTCCTGCAGAGGCAAAGGGAAATTTTAGAAGGATGTGCTGTTACAGTGCTAAGAACTGAGAAACATGGAATGGGAGTGAGTAGTGCATTAAAGAATGGAAAAAGAAACTCTTACATTTTATTATAATCTTCACTGATTCATTCCTTTATTCAACAAATATTAGGTGCTCAAGTACCTACCACATGGTAGTGTTCGGACACAAAGAATGTGCTGTGAACAAAAACAACAGGTGACTGGTCTCGTGAACTTACGTTCCAGTGGGGAGAGACAGACAACGAACAAACACATACGCGACACGCCAGGAGAGGGAGATCACTGACGGCAGTGAAGGTGTTATTTTCCATTGGTGTTCTGGGAAGGCCTCTCTCTAAAGGATACTTAAGCAGAGACCTCAAGGAACTTGGAGAGGGAGACATGGGGCTCTGTGAGTGAGGAGGGTTCCAGGCGGAGAAAACAGCAAGTGCCAGAGCCCTGTGGTGGGGGTGCACTTGATGAGCTCGAGGGTGGTAAGGAGACCAGGATGTTGGGCGTGGCAGGGGTGGGAGGGGAGAGGAGGTGAGAGAGAAAGCGGGGGCGGAGCATATAGTGCCCACAGGTCACTGAGGAGCACCAGCCCTTTCCCCATGAGCCGCGGAGCCGCCGGACGTTGCGGGCTGAGCAGAGGAGCAACGCGCCTCATGTTCTGAAGGCTTGCGCCAGCGGCTCGTCTGAGGGCTCAGCTGCGTGGGTTCTGTACTAATGGACTAATTTTCATGCTAAACGTGTCTATGTGTATGTACAACTTGTATAACTCAAAAAATAATTAAAATAAATAAATAACCCTCAACAGCTTGCTACAAAATTAAGTCCTGGCAGAATGCCCATTTGTGGGAGGCCAGGCCCCGTGGGGAGCGAAGGAGGCCCAGGGCTCAGCTTCAAAGCTTCAGTTTCAGCCTTTCAGACGCAGGTTGTCCGAAGGGGAGTCCCGAGGGGACAGGAGAGGGCGTGGGCCAGATTCAAACTGCAGTGTGCTGTTCGAGCATTCTAAGCGGACCTAATATTTGGAATCAAAACACAATGTTTTATCCCTATATATGTGTATATGTATGTACACACACACACATCTAAACTTCTCCTAGCAGAGGATATTATCCAGTTGTCCTGTTTTTTTCTATTCCTCGAAAGGAAAGACAAAAATGTAGCACAACTGAGGTTCTCTGGGGCTCCCAGAGCTGGCCTGGACACCAGGCCTTGTCTGCATGTAAGCCCCGCTCCCTGTCCAGCTGAGGGGTGAGCGCCAGCACAGGCCGGCTGAGTAGGGGCAGGTGGCCTGGAGGTGGGAGTGGGCTGGGAATCAAGTGCATCTCTCCCCCCACAAACATAGAATTCTTTCTGTATTCGGCAGAGGAGCCCCGTGCCCTGGTTTCTGCTGGTGCACACGGGCGGTCGAGGCCTGCTCCACGGCTGGGCTTGACCAGCTGTGACTCCTTCCTAATCTTGAGCTGAGCTCTGCCTCCCAGAAACGTCTCTCTTCCGGCCTTACCTCTCTCCTCTGGACTTACATGGGACAGTCCATTTTCCCCTCCACATGGAAGGATACGCCTAGACGTGTCTAGAGGAGGATTAGGTGAGACCCACACCTTCAGCCTGCCTTTCTCACCTTATGTCTCTGCAGTCAGAGCCCTGGGCGTGCTCCACTGATGCATAACAGCAACCTCCTGCACGGAACCCCTCCCCCGTCCCTCTGGCCTGGCACACTCACAGTCATCCCACCAGGTGGCTTAGAGGGCTTTTCCTCGACAAGCTGCCCTCCCCACCTCGTCCAGCAGAGGGCTACTCCCGTTCTGCATTCACCAGCACGTGGTGGGTGGTGCTCCTACAGCTCATTCTCAGTGAACAGGAATCCGGGGAAGCTCAGCCAGACTGAGAGCTTCTCTTAAGCAGAAACTACCTTGATATCCCCCAGGCCTTTCATAGGGGTGAACTTATAGCTGATGCTGAATAAGTATATGTTGAGTAGATCAATTAATTAGTTGATGAAAGCAACTGGGCACCTATTCAGGTTTTCATGACTAGAATCTCACATTCCTTTTTCCCAAGTTTTAGCAAAGATGGGAAAATGGTCTGGGTGTATGTTCCCACCTCAGAGGACTGTGTTAGGTGCTTTTGGAACAATAAACAGCCCCTATCTTCCCTCTCCCTCCCCTCCCTGAGGACAGAGGCACCTGACCTTCCTTAAGCAGCTTGTGAAGGAGAAAAAGAACAGAGATATAGTGAGTGGCACTTGCCACATGTCAAGCCCTGTCACAGTGGCTTTGGTTGTCCACCTGGTTGAATTCTCCTAACCCCTCAGGAGGGCAGCCTCTTTGCTCCCATTCTATAGATGCGAACACTGGTGCTGTGTAAGGGAGACAGCGGAGATGTGTGCTTGACCCTAAACCCTCCTGTTCCATAGCACAGAATGCCTCCAAGAAGGAAAACACATAAAGAAGAAAGAAACTCACAGCCCTGGCTGCTGTGGCTCAGTGGGTTGAGCATCGTCCCACAAACCGAAAAGTCACTGGTTTGATTCCTCGTCAGGGCACAAGCCTGGGCTCTGGGCCAGGGCCCCAGTCGGGGGTGTGCGAGAGGCAGCCAATCAATGTTTCTCTCCCTTTCTTTCTCCCTCCCTTCCCATCCCTCTAAAAATAGTAAAATCTTTTTAAAAATATATAAATTAACAAAGAGAGACAATGGGAAGCTGAAGGCAGTAGAGACCAACTGGATGGAAGAGGAAAAAAGTGGGAGCTGGAGGAGGGTGTAAGATCAGACTGATGTTCCTCCCCCTCTCCCTCCCTTGTCCTGTTCTTCTTTAAGTCCCTCTTGTAAAGGAGACCTGAGCACTGGGTAGGCAAAGAGCAGTGAGGAGAAGGGAAGGCTGAGAGTTGGCGAGGAAGTGCTGAGCGGATAAAGGTCTGGGAGATGTTTGGGGGGAGTGGGAGCCCAGGCGGGTGGGTTATCCTGGAAGAGGAGGGGCTACTTTCTAGACTCGTCTGGAAGGAAAGGAGGGAGGCGGACTAATACTTTTAAGTGGCAGCTGGAGCCTGAGAGAGGGCTTTGCGCGTGTCGGCAGAGTTTACGCTCACAGTGAGCCTGTGCCGTGGGAATTACTAGCCCTCTCTAGTAATACCCAGGAGAGAATGGGCATGGGGAGAGAAGGGAGGTGGGTAGGCTAGAGGGAGGGGTGAGGACTGGAGGGTTGGGGGCTGTGCAGAAGACATGGAACCCTTGTTGAGGCCGCTGCCATCCAACCCATGTGCCACCAAAACCTAAAATTTTCTTAGCTGGCCCTTTACGGAAAATGTTTGCCAGCCCCTCTAACATACCATCAGTTCTGTGAAGGCTAGGACCACATCTGAATTTAAAAAATTTTTTTATTTCAGGACTGTGCCTAAAATACAGGGATATCAATAGATAGTAGGACAATGAGAATGAATGAGAAACATCAGCTGCCATCCTCCACCACAGCATGCTGTACCAACTGAGAGGACAGCTGAGACTGTGGCCTAATCCAGCAGCACGCCTTACTAGTTTTATGCCCTCGTTTTCAAAAGGGGAGGGGAGGAAGCCACTGCAGGAATATTTAACACAACACCTTTAACCTCTGACCCTGGACTGATTTTACAGGCCCTGATGCCTCCGTCAGGTGAAAGAAAGCTGCCACACTGCACCTGAAACCCCCGGATGCCCGGACCTAGCCAGTGCCACACTGTCAACTTGACTGTGCCCTTCTAAAGTATAAATTTCCCAACTCAGCTCAGCGAAGAGTGATGTAAACTTTCACACGGGTGATGAGTTAGTTTATGGGCCCTTGGATCTGGCAGTGCATGGCAGCTGTAGTATTGGCAGAGACCTCATGAGAAGTGAGCCTGGTTCTGAAACACAACACTCCCGGTCATAACAAGAACAAGGGCACACAAATGACAGGCACTGTCTCCTGAGAGAGCCGGGACCAGTATGGGGTCGGGGCAGGCGAGCCCGGGCTTCCCGTGGGGAAGGCCACAGCCAGGGGCTCTGGATCTGTATCCCCACCAGCCTCCGAAGACTATCTAAAGACATGTCCCCTCTTTTCTTTTCTTTCCCTGCTGCATAAAATGAGATTCATCCAACAGCCAGGTGACACCGCAGAGAGCCCTGTGCCTGTCGCCTTTGCATGTTTTCCCAGGCAGCTTTCAACACAGAGGGCCCCTTCTCAACTCAGGGATGGTCCTGGAGAGATTTTGTTCCCATGGACAATGAGCAGGGGCTCGGGTGACGATCCCTGTGCTAAAAGAGATGACCTCAACAGCTTCCCTGTACCGCACAGTCCCCATGGGCCAGGCAACAGACACATGTTAGTTCATCCGCTCCTCACAGCAACCCGTGACACAGGTGCCTCTGTCTGCATTTCGAGTGCGAGAGCTGAGGCTCAGAGAGATGAAAAGAGGTGACTTTGCCACCTCGGCAGTGATGGGGCTGGAATCCAAACCCTGGGCTGCCCAGACTCTGCACCACAGAGTTGGCCCTAAGTGAGGAGAAGACAGAATCACACACACACACACACACATGCAAAACAGTTCACCCCAATCTAAGGGAGCAGAGCGTTGAGGTGCGGCCCTGAGTGGCCCCTGAGAGGAAGCACATGGCAGGAGGAGGGTAGGGAGGTTTCCTGGAGGTGAGCCACCTCAGACCCTGGTCACATTCCCACCTGACTCTGTCTGTCTGCACGGCCGGAGTAGGTTATTCCACACGCCTCACCTATCAGGGTGCTCAGTAATTATCTGTCAGGTTCTCCAGCAAAGGTAAGGAACACCCCCAATCAGTTTCTACTTCTTCACTAGCAAAGTGAGACCCGATAGCCACCATCCAGGGCATAAAACGGGAAGTTCTGCCCCACGACACTGGCTCCTAGAGGACGCACCGATCTGCACCTCGTGCTCCAGGACTTGCTTGGCCCTGAGCCTCCAAGGCCAGCACTGGCCTCCCTGAAGCATCATGGAAGCGGTTGGCTTTGAGCAGTAAGCCCCCATCCTGGCCCAGCAATGAGTCCTCTACCTCCAGTTAATCCCACCATCTCCCACTGAAGCTTCCCACGCTCCACCCCCAGGCTACAGGTGGAGGAAATGGGGACGGGAGCTCAGTGCTGACGGACTCCTCACTGATCTGAGGGCAGTGGTCATGTCCTTCCCTTGGTTCCTGGCTCTTCATCCATGTGGTTTTGGTAGGCAGGCAGGGCTTCACCCCGTAAGGATCAACCAGCCTGTCCAGTGGCAAAGAAAGAGTTGGTGCCCCCACCCTGGGGCTCAGGTGCTCTTGTGCAATAAGTAGCTGGCAGCTCGTGAATATTCATAAGCCACGGGACGGAGGGCAGAGACATTTAAATGAGTCTTAGGGGACTAGAAAATTATTTGGTGAAATGTTTCTAAGCATTTTCTGCTTAATGCCCATAAATTTCAGGGGCCATGTGTGCTAACAGCTTTTGATTTATGATGTCTTTATATTTGCACTGTATTTAAGCCAAATTATGAAAAGGTAACAAAAGTAAAAAGAGCCTTTAAAAAATGCTTTGAGATCCATTATGGGGTCAAGCCATTTCTGTCCCTCTTTGCCCCCACTTTGTTAAAACCGGGCTCTGGGTGCTGACAGCCGAGCAGCTAATGGGTGTTGGACACCAGCCCACCAGGAGTCCTCCTCTTCTATGAAACATTTTCCTCCCCTCCCCCAGCCCCTGGCCTCCAGTAAGGCCTTCTAATGGCTGCCAAGGACAAGGAGGACAGCACGGCTTGGGTAAACTTTGTGGGTCCAGGTCTCACTCAGTGGCCGCAGCATGGAGATATTCCCAGGACCTGTCATTAAAATGCCTGCAGTCGACCAATAGGCTCCTGTGCCGTTGCCCAGGGGTTGCGAAATTCCCTGCTAATGCTGAACACAAATTAATAAAGCGCTGTGTCAGCCTTTCTTGTCCCATCACAATGTTACTGTCGTATTTATTTGCACAATTCCCTGTAGGACACTGGCCGGAATATCTACAAAGTGAGTTAAGCCCTCTCCTTGGCCAGGGGTGGGGCAGTGGGTACTGGCCTTCTCCCTGCGGTACACAGAAACGTTGCAATTTGTGCTCACAATGGCCCCCACCTGGTCCCAAGACAAGACAAGCCATCAGTGCTCATTCTCACCCTGGATGGAGACATTCTCTCAAACTGCAATTATCTTCCATTCACGCTACTGCGAAATGACTAAGTTGTTGCTACCACTTTCATTTCAAAAAACAGGTCTATTATCTCAGTTTACTAACAACAAAAAAAGTTAACCTACAGCATTTCCATGAACTAATTACAGGTCTGGGAGAAAACAAATACCAACTTCACCCATGACTGTTGGTGTAAATCACATTAGCCTAATCACTCGATATCAGAAGTGCTTCCTTCTGCAGCCTCCCTCGTGACTCCCCTCCTGCTTCGTGTCTGTCTGGTGCCTGCTCCCACGAGCACCTGCAGGGGAAATGTTTTACCCAGAGCAACAGGAAAGTTCAATGAGGGGAGGAAAAAACCCCACCTTTTTGAAATGTTTGACAGGGAAGGACAGATATGTTGGTGTTACAATTTTGTTCTTGGCAACCACATGGACCTATGTCCTGATACCTCCTTTCTCCCTCTTGCCCAAGAATATTCTCAAGTTGCTCAACAAGAGAAGGTTAAGGATCTAAATACCACGTAAAGGGGGCACACAGAGGAAATCTGTGTGAAGAGTCAGGGTCAGGGGAGTGATGAATAAGCAATGTTTTGAAAGACACAGAGTTTCATCACCTGGAGAAATGAGGGAAGAGAACTCCAGGACATGAAAATAGGGAGCGAAAGAGTACAGAGGCTTTAAGGATGTCTGGGGAATGGCCAAAGGTTCACGTGGCCTTTCTCATTTTGATTTTTGCATATGTTCTATCATATGTATGATGCATTAATATAGTTGTGTATATATAATTATGAATATATGTATATTGGATGTGTGCCCTTAAGGAATTATTTATTACGAAGAACACCGTCCAAACATTTGGCAATCATCAATGTAAGCAACGGAACCTTTCTGAGATACGCGAGCTGTTGAGTGAGTGCAGGGGATCCATGTCTCACAAAGTCACCTCGGTGCAATGCACGAGGCGGGCGAATGCAGGGGGAACTGCAGACAGAGAGGTGGGGCTGAGGGCCGTGGCCAAGGTCCAGGTGCAGGGCGCTAAGGAAGGCCTGGACAGAGCAACAGAGTGGGGGAGGGAGAAAGAATTGAGGAGCAGGCAACTCTTTTTGAAGTAGCATCAGTTAGGACTCGGTTTTCAGTTCCAAGGCAGGGTGTGAGGGGAGTTTGGGATTCTGAAACTGCTGTTCTGGGTAGAGAGAAAGCCGTTTTCATGAAGTCAAGTTAAAGGAGAAGATGATGTGGCGAAGGGTGCAAACGAAGAGTCTGATTTTGAAAATGATGAGTTTGGGGTGCCTGTGGAACATGTGAGTGGAGCTATCCATTAAAACAGTTGAAATTGCAACCTGGAACTTGGGGAGCTAGCTGAGTCAGTCTTTGGGTACATAACCCACTCTTACAATCACCCATTCCTTTTTCCATCCATACATACTTAATCCATCCAGAAAACCTGCAGAGCTCCTCCGCCCGGCAGGCCCCAGGCTCACATGGTGGGGGCGGGGCAGTTAACAAGCAGAAGCTGCTCCTGGACTGATGAGGGGGAGCCCTAGTGCTGGACACTCAGGCTCACAGTGGAGGCTCACTCAACAATCCTGATGCCATCGCTCTCAGTGAGGAACCCAAAGCCAAGGGCGCCCACTCTCACACCTCTCACCAGAGCCATCTCTATACTACCTGCCACCTTGGGACCAAGAATCCACAGGAAATCTTCAGCCAGAGGGCATTGGATGATATGTGAATAAAGAAAGCCCCCAACAAAGCCCCCTTCAAAAAACACTGGTGCTTTCCCTCAGTGTCTGGGACGTCAACCAAAACTGTGACAGGCCAGAGCCAACCCCATTCACACCATCAAATACAAGTAAGGGGACAGTTTGAGTCATATGTTAAAAGCAACGTGTTTTCCAACTTCTCCATGCTCAAGCATCACATACTGCCCATCCTCAGACTGGGGATTCCAGGAAAGCTTTACAGGCCAGCTGAGAGTGGCTTTGGCCTAAGGTTCAAGAAAGCAGGGTTTTTGTCCTGGCCCTGCTCCTGATCCCAAAGCAAGGCATTTAACTTACAGTGCCGCAGTCTCCTTGCAATGAGGTGTGTTAGCCACCTCATGCAGAAGCAATACAATGCATCTGAACATCAGTTTTAAATTTCAGGCCACAATAATTGTTATGTATTTTCAAGAGGTTAATCTCTCAAGAATTACAGGAAAATTCCAGATTGAAAAGTTTGAGAAAATCTAGCTAAAGGATGAAAAGAAGATTTAACAAATTTCACTCTGGTAGAATCTGTATCCTCAAGACTCCCCCACCCAACTGGTGCACAAAGCATTTTCGGGCAGCCCTGACCACTGGGAGCTGGGGGAGAATGCACAGAGGGAGCACTGTCAGCAGGCGTGAGCTCTGGGGTCAGACTAACTCGACCAGGACAATCCTCCTTGTTTTCATCATTCAACGGACTTGGTGAACTTGCACTGCTGGGGGATGAGGACAGAGAGGGAGACTTCAGTTGCCACTTAAAAGGGATTTGGAGCCCTGGCGGGTGAGGCTCAGGGGACTGAGCCCCGGGTTGCAAACTGAAAGGTCACTAGTTCAATTCCCAGTCAAAGCACATGCCTGGGCTGCAGGCCCGGTCCCCCACTGGGGTATGTGAGTAGCAACAGATTGATGTTTCTCTCACACAGCGATGTTTCTCTCCCTCTCTTTCCTCTTCCCTTCCCCTTTCTCTAAAAATAAATAACTAAATAAAATCTTTTTAAAAATGGGCAAGGTGGGAGCGATTTGGAGACATCAGACCTCCTCCGCCCCGAGGGCAGAGTTGGAACCTTTGCAAAGCATATCCCTGGAGTGGGTACAGCAGAAGTGTGGCTAGCCTAAAATTCAAAGAGATGTGGGTGTTTACTAAGTCATAAGAGACCATTATGAGGCACATTTACTACTGATAGTTTATAGGGAAATAAGTGAAAGCTGCCAACAAAAACTGAAGACAAGTACCATTAGGCACTGAATTATGTATCCCCAAATTTGTATATTGAATGCTTAACCCCCAATGTGACTGCATTCAGAGACAGGGCCTTTATGGAGGCAACAAAGGTTAAATGAGGTCGTAGGGGTGGGGTTCTGACCCAATAGGTGTCCTTATAAGAAGAGGGAGAGACCAGGGGTGCGGGCACTCAGAGGACAGGCCCTGTGAGGACACAGCACAGTGACCACTTACTGCAGAGCCAAGGGGAGAGGCCTCAGGAAAAACCAGAGAGCTTGGCCTTCCCAGCCTCCAGAACTGTCCGAAAGTCAGTGTCTGTTGTGCGAGCCGCCAGCCTTTGGTGTTGGACTACGGCCGCCCCAGCAGACGAGCAGGCACTGTGGCCCATCCTCTCCTCCAGCACGGGAGACAGATCCTGCTGCTTTCATCCTGTCAGTGTGTGATCGGAATAAGTATGGCTTGTTTCAGGAACTTGCTTTTCTTTTTTTGCATTCTGTGCTTCTTTTTGTGCCTGGTATTACTTCTGAATCAACCCACACCACTCCTCCGTGGTCCTGCGAGAGTCTCCCTGTCCCAGGGTGGAGGCTCCCACCCTCTCAGACAGCGGGGTGGGGGTGGGGCGGTCAGGGCATAACCAGCGGCGCTGACTTGCAGTGCTCTGTATGAACCGTCCCACTCAGAAGCCATCCACCCAAGAAAAAGACGTGTCTTCTTCAATCCCACTGAGGCTCCCGTCACTGATTTTTCTCTTCTGCAATGACACTTCAGGTCTAAGAGGCCAAACAGATAAAACTGTTGTTCAAAGATTTTTATCCTGCTTCTGAGGGCAGTTTGGACACAAATTCACTGAGTGGACAGTGGGTAAGTGAAATTGATGGCACCACGCAACCTCCTCTAAACAAGCAGGGCCCAGAGGGGTCATGAAAATGTCCGGCTGCCTTCACGGCCATGAGGCATGGCCCTATCCTAGCTCCTGTGATGTCATACCGTATACATCACAGCTGAGCTCCTTGTCACCACTGAGCCAGACTTAACGTGAGCGAGACAGGCTGTCTGAGGACCCCGACTTCCAGGGTAGACGTCTTCTCCCAGAGGACCAAGCTGGCTGTGACACGGGGTCCCGTGTGGGGGCAACAGGGAGCCTGAGCCATGGCTGCGGAGCTGTGGGCAGCCCACCAGAAGGTGGGCTCGAACCTCCCCAGAATTAGTGTCCTCAACAGTGATATTCTCTAAAAGCTGCTCTGAAAGCTGAAGGGTAACTTTCTCAAGAGAAGTGATGGGAAGGGCTCAGAGGATCACAGTCCCCATGAACTAAGCAATACCACCCAGCTTAGTTCAGCTCCGAAGCCTCAGAACAGAGATGGGGTCAAAGGAGTGCTTCCCAGACTTCAGGTCCTCGGGTACAGGCTTTGTAATATTTGTTTGGACACCGCCTGTGAGGGTTGATTTCATGGGCCAACTTGACTGGACCGTGGCATGGAGAGCCCAGCTATTCGTCAAACATTATTCTGAGTGTGTCTGCGAGGGTGTTTTTAGATAATACTACCGTTTGAATCAGTGGACTGAGTAAAGCAGAGTTCCTTCCCTAACGTGGGTGGACCTCATGTGATCTTTATGGTTCAGTTATGACATTACACTGATTTTTCTTACACTATGGGTGTGACTGGGTTGCATTATCTGGGAATTTCACTTCAGGGTTGTAGGCAGGGAGTTAAAAAACGTTTCTCACGAACAGGAGTCTGACAGGACTGTAAGCCTCCTGCTTTAAAAGAAGTTTGCTGTGGATCAAAACTGCCTTTCCCAGTGGAAACACCAGGGAATCATTTCCTTTCTGGAACCTGCTGGGCCTGGGAGCAGCCCGGCCCGCTGAGCAGGGCCAGCTGGCGCGGAGGCATGAAAGAGCTCTTTCTCTGCAGCGCTTACAGGTGGAAGGCACGGAAGCCCCATGCGCTTTGTGAAACTGAAGGAAAGACTCAGCAAACTTCACACGGCCATGTGACCCTTGACGATTGCTCAAGGGAGCCTCGGTTTCCTTCACTGAGTAATGAAGATAAAAAAAGCCCCTCCCATATTGACTTCTTATGTGGATTAAATCAGATAAATAAGATAAAGACTATTTAGCACTTCCCTCAGCCTCCCAGAGCATATTAGGCTCCACAAAGGAGAGCACGTGTTTCTTATCATCACACAGCACTTTACAGTTTACAAAGCCCTTCCCCATACACTGTTTTCTTTGAGCTTTATATGCATCATCCAAGGAACCTTCCCAACAACTTCTGAAACATTATATCCCAAAATCTAATAAAGTAGGGATAACAACAAAGAGTGTACATGCTCTTTCCACAACACCATGCTGCTTCCACCCATGCTGGCATTACCCCGTACTCACTCATCCATTCATTCATTCATTCATTCATTTATTCATTCAACAAGTATTTACTGAGCACTTGCTACACTCGTGGCACTGGGCCTCAACAGTGGGGACTGACAGGAAAACCATCTCCAGGGAGGTGAGGCCCAGGGTGGCTACCACACTTGCCCAGGCACACTGGTAGCCTTTAAACTGGCTTCTGCCACTTGAAATCCAGGCTATTCCATTTCTTCTGTGCAGCTCCAAGGACAAAAGTGCATCCTCAGGGGAGGAAGACATTCCTGGAGGAGGAAGCTGGGGGATGATCTGGATGGAAAGACTCAACAGTGGAAAGGGAAGCCTCTTGAGGATAAAGGCTGTCCCGTCTGCATCCCTGAAGACCCTGGGGAGGAGGAGGCAGCTTGCTCTCAAAGAGGGCCTTCCAAACCCATTCAATCCAAGAACCTGGGACTCACATAGAGACATTTCTCAGAGTATAGGATTTTGCTTTTAACTCTTCCCTTCAAATGCCAAACATTTTTGCTTCAAGCTCATTATTTTGGCTAGAATTTTAACCTTCCAGCTTCCACAGAGGGGTGGTCTGCTGGGAAATGGGCCCGTGGTTCAGGTGTAACCCTTCCTGAATCCACATGCTCAATGAGGAGGTGCAAACCCCTGGGCACTGGCAGTCAATCTATCTGTGCCAAGTACACAAGCAGAATATAGAAAATCATGGTCAAAGTGTGCCCTGGGTTTGCTTAACTTTATCCAGGAAGTCATGTGACCCACACTATCCACTGTCTGAAATCTACAAGGATGAGCTTGGTCTTCAGTTGCATGGAAACTTTTTTTCTTCAGGCATGAAAATATCAAATATAGTCATAAAAACAGTGACTTAACCTGTGCCCAGAAACATATATCTTTTTAAATGATTATACTTCCAGTTTATTCTACATTACGCTGGTCTCAAGACAACTAATAAGAAATGAATTTCTCAGCCCTTGACCTTAATAGGGATTGGGGCTGATTCCAAGAAAACATGTGCAAGATGAACTTTTCTGCATGTGTTTTTCCCTTAATCTGCTATCAAAGAACTTTTAGTTCTGTCATTTTTTTTTTTTTACTGAGCTCTCACTAAACAAATTCCAACTAAAAGGGACGCCAACAGAAAGGACCAGTCCTCTATCCCAGCACAGAGCGCTAGCCCCCACACATGGCCACATATGTCACACGCCAGCCTGAGTTTCTAACTCAGCTCCCTGGGGAGAGTTTATACTTGCCTGGTCTCATTAAGGCAACACACGGTTATACAGTCTCTCACAGTGGGACCAATTAACCATTTCCACATGGGCACCCCAATAACCCCACCAGACAGCTGGCCCTCACTATTTATGTTTAGTACTTAATATTAATTACGTTACAGACGCTCAAAAGAAGAGCTCTATTTTCATGCCATGGGTGGTGACTTCAGACATTAGAACAAGTTGGTTTTTTTGTGTGTTTTTTTACGCTCGGTTTGTAATTTGGGCACCAACATGCAAAGCTATCTACACCGTTCCACTTGAAGTGTTTTTGCAAATGAGCTGTTAAAGTGGCATAATTAAATACACTTGACCATCTTTTGGCATCTGAAAGGGAGAGTTCCTAATGTAAGGGGAACCACACAGATGATTGGCTTGACCCCCAAATCTGACGGCAAGCTCCCCAGCACAGGCACCAATGGCGGCAGCCTGCACCAGAACTCTGTTCCCACAGCGGAGTTCCTTACTGATCAATGACATTTTTGAGTTATGCTCTTAGGGATGAACAGCATATCTTAATCTCTAATTGTTTGGTTGAGCTTTGATATCACCATGGTTTCCCGATGGTGCGGGTACTTAATCCTAAAGGACTGTGAAGGGGAAAGGCCAGCCTCTTTGTTTGGAAGGCCATAAAGAAGGAGAATAATTCCTGTTGAACCTTTATTGTTTAGAAATGGTTGGACCCAACGGAAGTGTGTAAGTTACACAACCTCCAGATCCTGTCTCTGAAACAAAAACTCTGGAGCCCCAGCATTGGCGTTCGCCTGTGTTTCCCTCTTCAGTTCTTCCTTCCCTCACTCACCGAGGCCACAGTTGCCTGTCAGAACAGCATTAAAACCCTGAGGCCAGCCCCCGAGTGGCTGGAGGGCTGCATCTGATGCAGACCCTCAGACACGGCTGCTGAGTGTTCACGTCCGCCTCATGAGAGGGCCAGCTCCCAGACACCAGGGAAAAAGACACGCCTTGGTGTCCAACCCTGGTGTCCTCATCAGAACAATGATGTCCCAGGATGACTGGTGGACAAGTGGGAAAGGAGAAAAAGAAAATCCTTCCTTTGATCCAAAAGAGACTGTTGGCTCTCACAGTATCCCTCCTGAATTGCTCCAAAATACAGGGAGGAGAGTCATGGTCAAGTTCTCATCTGGAAGGGGGAATGGAACTCTCTCTCTCTTCTGAGTGTTAGCCCAGCACCTCTGTGTTCAGTGCCATTTCCCCTTGGTTGGACTGGGACCCAACCCGGGGAATTCTTGGCTCTGCCCAGCTCAGCATTTGTTTCCAAATGTAGTCTCCACTTTCATAAAAATCTCCATATTTCTTTAGGGTTACTTTCAAGTCATATTTTGTTCTGTTTTGTTTTGTTTTGAAAGGATGAGGGCTTTTGCTCTGTAATGATCAGCCTGGGAAAGTAAAATTTTATTACCAAATATCCAGCTCTCAGAAGTTGAGTTGCCATCACCAGCAGCTTTGAAAGCTGCCCTGCCATCCCCAGCTTTCAAAGCACAGTGCTGACAGCCTTTTCCTGGCACAGCAGTTTTCCCCCAACAGCCAGCCCCACTCCTGTGCCTCCGTGTCAGATGCCGTGTGAGGGAAGGGCTGGCACAGCCTGGCCACCAGAGAGTGCCATCTTTCTGAAAATCGGCAACACTGGGACCAGGATCCATTTATCTGATCAAGAAATGCATCTACCAAAAAGGAAATGCACATCTGACTTCCCACAAACAAAACTTTGGGTAGAATATGTCTGAGTTGGTGGGAAGGTAAAGAGGAGTTCATAAGGTTTTGTGCCACCAGATTCTCTGTAAGACACAAATGGCCAAACAGTAACAACAGCAACCCCTGGGAAGCTTGCAATGTGCGTCTCAAAATACATTCCCATCACTCCAGGGTGTCGCATAGGCTCAATAGAATGACTTTTTAGCTTGATACAAAGTGAGAACAGCCACAGGGTAATAAATTCCTTTTCGTCTGAAAATAGTAGTCCACAAAGTAATCATTGCAAGAAGCAAGAGGTATTTTATCTCCTCAATGGCGGCAAAGTGCCTCTTCTGACTTAAAAATTTGTATCTATTCCAGAATGCACAACTCCTGCTCGCTGCTCATCTCCGTCCCACCCTTCTAAAGGCAGGGATGTTCCTGATTGTCAGAACTGCCAGCTTCCCCCAGCAGGAAGCTTTGTCACCAGCATCCCCAAGCCAATCTCTTGGCCGAGAGAAGCAGGAGCCCACCAATGCTAACACTGAAAATCCAGAGAGAGGGGAGAGAGGTCTGACTTCTGAAGTCAGTGGTGATTTGCACCCGTCACCACTTGCCTTCCAGACACTGTGCACTGGGGCCCAATGGCAGCATCCCTCACAGGGCTGCCCCTGAGTGCCGCCCACCAGTGACGGCCAGAGAGAGAATGAGAGAGGGAGAGAGAGAGGAAGAGAGAGTCTGAGGGGGTCCACTGCGGAGCAGGCTGCTCTGAAATGCCCAATGCTCCTATGCCTCTCCAGACTTTAGTATGTGCTGGTCATAATAAGCCAAAATTCAAACAGTCCTAAACGTGACCAAAATGGCCCTTCTGCCGCAGGTTCTCTGATTCAAGTCTCAATCTAAATCTCAGCATCTGACAAACCGTGATGAGAGTTTGCAGAAATATTAAGGAATGAACCTTTGCCAGAACTAAAACCGAGATGAAGGCAGCAACAATCAAAGACATTTAGGACCTTGTGGACTTGCAGTCAGAGCACCAGAACTTGGTTATACACGTAACAACAAATACATGCAGGATTCGCCGCAGCAACTTACAGCAGAGATTTATAGCGGAGACCGGAGTGTGCACTCTTGAAAATGCAGGGGTTTGGGGTGGGGGTTAGAAAAGGAAAATAAAGAAAGAGAAGCAACAGATTTAAATGCAACCTAAACATTTGAGCCACTCTTTCAACCTCAGAAATTCCACTAGGATTTGCATGATCCTAATGGTCTTTGAACTGTGTTGGAAAATGTCACAATAGATGTTTGAATTAAAATCCAGTAAGTTTGCCAAAAGACCAATTGTTTAAAATTGGCAGCATTCCAGATGACTTACTAACATACTGCCCGGGGCTGAGAGAATTGTTAATTCCAGAGCAAGTTAATTATCACCTTATTGATAAAGGGGTAATTTTTTAAAGCTCATGGTGTGGCTTTTGTGACTCATTAATTAAAATTTAGAGTAATTGACTAGACACAGTAGTGGCTTCTGTCACACTATATCTGTACTCAACCATTTGAGTTTTCTCCCAGGGGCTGTTTTCAGTCCCCTGGTCTCTCCTCACCTGTCTGCCCTTCAAGGCAACAAAAACATTAAAACCGTTTAAAGCACAAACTAGCCTTTTGGGAAATTGCAGGATTAGGAACATGTCCAAGGAGGCACTTAATCAAAACTCATTCCTGGAAATGTCAAGTTTACCCACCAAAATGAAGAAACCCAGGTAATCACAGCAAATGGGAAGGTCTCACAAACTTCATCTCCAAAATCTGAGACCAAATGTTATGCTCTTTGATAGTTAGATGGCAAGAGGGTTTTTCCTCCTTTCCCCCCTTCTTTCCCACAGCATCCCCGAGTAAAAACAGAGGGGTGGGGAAAGAGAAGCAGCAAGAGAGAAAAATTGAAGGCAGTGGAATCTGAAGCCCCCAGCCCCACAAGGGAGCAAGTCACCTCCTGCTTTCTTCATGATGGTGGAGTGAGGCAAGCACGCCAGGGCCCCCTGGAGCCAGTGCATTGCTGAGGCTTCCAAGAGCAAGAGCTGGGGAGGACCTGCGACCCACAGGGTTCTGCCCTGAGCCCAGGGAGTGAGTTCCCAGTTGCGACTCCCTCCTCTGCCAGGAACCAAAGCTGGTTCTACCCTGTCTTACCAGGCAAGAGTATGGGTGTGTGATGTGTCCACATGCAAACTGGAAACAGACAAGCAAAATGTTCTAAAATCTAACTCCCCAAATGTTCAGAAAGCTTGTTTCTCTCTGAGCGTATCTTGTTTTGATTTAAGGGAACTTTAGTCATGTGTTCCTTGAACTTGAAGTATTTGAGATCTAAAACTGAGATTAAAAAAAGCCACTACTTTCTGAGAGCTTGAATACAATCTGATTTTTACATCACTTAAAGTTTAAAAATTTCTATCCTTGTACGTTGAGGCATCGCCTGACTTTTTATTATAAAACATATTATTTAACATTTTTAAAAGTCATTACTTTTTCAAATTTTCAATTAAAAAAGTTCTTAAAAGTAGGGTGACAGTCTTGAGTTGACTGGATTTCCAGCCATTGGTCTTCCTGTCTCCCCTGCAGCTGGAGCTGGTGGGGGGACACCTGGGACCCCAGCCCTGAGGAGTCAAGAACCAGAAAGTGAAACTGTTTCTGCTGGTTTCACTTGCCTGAAAATGCACCACCAAAAGCAAATAAATGACGGAAAGCAATTTATTGTGGTTTTCCTCATTGTTTTATTTTCTATCCATTATCATTCACTTATTCCCCCCGACTTTTTGCAGCAAAATAAAAGTAATTTTTGTGCCATAGGGAAGAAATGTAAACACATGGGGACTGGGTTTTTGTGGGATTTGCCCTTTTCTTACAATTCCACAAATCAAGCAGACAGATAAATTTACCAAAATATTAGAGTCCTTCCACATATACAATTTAAAGAGCCAAAGAGAACATTTTCAGATTTTTAAAACTATCTGTAACAAATATGTTTAAATGGTTAAGATTTTGAGGCAACCAAATGACTTCTCCTAAAACTGACAGTGCTATATTAACATTTTATCTGAGTTTACATGATCACTATTGCTTTTCTAGATAATCTTTGCCTGGTGGTTTTGCTCAAAGACCCACCTTATTTTTTCAGACTAGCTCTACCAAGTGACAACAACAACAAAAATACTCCATGCGGGCATGATACCCCTGTAAACTACCCACACTGTAAATTCTGTCACAGTTATTTTTATGCTTTCACTCCAAATATTGTTTTACTTAAAAAGAAAAAAGTCTTGGGGTGGGGGGCGTGGGTAGTGGGGAAGCAGCTGTCTCTCTCACTCTTTAAAAATGGATCCTCTGGTTGAAAAGGAAGAAATACAGAGGACGCAACCAACATCTCAATTCTGAAGCTCCTGGATCTCTTTCCCAAGCCACAGTGTCAGAGACCAACCAAAAAGCCATTTCCTCATAAGGCTGCTGATGGGCTAGCCCTGCTGAGGACCATCATGGAGCATGGAGACACCACCATGAGCCACCTGTCCCTTGCTGTGACAGGTAGAGGGAAAGATTGTGACTCTGTACCTCAACTATCAGTGAAATGACTTACATGAAGCCGGCACCTCACCCTCATCCACGGTCCTTTCCTGCTCAGCTAACAACCTGGGGAGGGAGCCTTGTGCCACCAGGAGGGACACGTGCAAATGGGTTCAAGTCACACAACACCCCACCTGGGAAGGTGGTGACTCTGTGCATTTGAATTCGGGAAGACTGCTCCTGAGACTCCATATTCACCTGTTTATTTTTGCTTTTCCCCAAAACTAACCAGCACCAGCAACCAGCAGTAAATATTCTTATCCATCCTGGTCAGTTCAGAAACATCAGCACAAAGACACGTAAAATATTCTATCTGGTATACAAAAAATAAAGTTCAATTCAAAAAACCACACTTGAATGTTCACCACACACTGATCTTAAAAATTAAATTTTAGGTAAATATTTTTAACCTACGATACATTAAAAATTTTTTAATTAAAAAAACAAAGCAAAGCAGAAGCATCACCGTAAAAAGAAAAAGCTAAGCAGTTATTTGAGTTCACATTTGGGGGGTGGGGAGCAACTTTCTACATATTTAAATGCAGAGTTAAAGAGTAGTGAGCATGTATATATCCAAAATTTATAAACTGTATAATGCCATACTACATCTTCCCCCTCTGAGAGCTGATGCAGAAATCGAATGTTGTCTTTCGAGTAGAAGGAACTAAAGTTTCCCCGCCGCCCTCAGTGGTTTCAGTGCAGCCCATTCATGCAGTGGCACGGAGGCAGGCATGCAACCCAGAAGAACTGAACCAGGTAACCTGTCATGCTGACAGTAGAAAGAAGGATCCCGTGTCCACGGCACACCCTCCGATTGTGTCTTTCCCTTACCTACGGCTTGTTCACCAGAGCCCTGATCAGGTTCTTTCCCAGGCCGGGAATGTTGACTCAGAAGACAGAAGACTTTCAGTACCTGCACACCGAGTACTGCAAAAGCTAATCTTCCACCCGTGTGTTAGTAGCTCACAGTTAGTCTCCAGCAGCCCTGCTCCCCGGCTGCAAACATCTCATTAGACTAATGCATTCAGCACAGGCAGAAAACTCGATTTACCATAGCTACAGCAATGAATTTCCATTACGGTGACAGCTTCAACCACATCATGTCCGGAAAACCAGCCAACCACTGGCTTTTAAAGAACACACACATTTTACATGCAGAAAACGAGGCGTGTGTGTGTTTCATGTTTCCTTCCTCTTAGCAGCCCGACTAAGAGAAATGTGCAGTGTAGCTTTTCGCCGACATGAGCTGCCAGGTAATAACACTTCTGCTTCTTTGGTAGTTACGTTCTTGTAATAAACTGAATTGTGTCACAATTGTCAGACAGGGGTGTTTCCCACATTTCAGTTTTCATTACCCCTCCTCTGTTGCCATAGAAACCAGACTGTAACATCATCTCTTTGTCCCAGCCCTGCAGCAGTGTGGGCCAGCACCAGGCTTACGAGATAACTGGTGAGCTGAAGGAGTAAATGTTTGACTTTGGACAAATAAGACAAAAAAGGGATATTCTAATGTCATCGTTGCCCAGGAGAGACTGTGTGCTTGCCAGAGGAGTGTGCCCGCACAGGTGGACACACTGCGGTCACACACAGTAACTCCACAGCTGCTCACAACAAATGTGGTCAGTTCGTGTTTTGACTTGGGCTCCAGATCTGGGTGTGAGGGCAGAAGAGCTTCTACGCCCAGGAAGGTGGCCGGGCCGGTGGGGTGGCATGGTCCTTCACCAGGAGAGGGCTACTCTTCCCCCTCCACGCTCTCTGGTGTTCTCTGTGGCAAACCGACTCACCCTAGAAAAGGGGCATTTCTTCTCTTTTTTTTTTTGTCAAGTGGAGCAAGGTCCCCACTGCCTGTTTCATTCACCCCATTCTGGGGTATTATTCCCACGTATTTCTGACAAGAAGAAATATTCATTCAACAAACACCATGGCCACCTGCAGACTTACTCCTGGGGCTAAGCTGCAAGCACATTTGGCCAGGAGTAAACACCAACTAGGGCTGATTAAGGCTTCAGCCACAGCTTGAACGGTTACCAGGAGTGAAAAAAATTAAATTACAACTTGAGGGTTTTCTGAATATATAGGCAGGATCGTATTAGAAAGAATAAAAAATCTCTCTGCTTAAATTATGACCAAAGGGGAAAAATTTTAAAAAATTTAAGTCAAAGCATTGTATTTATTGAGCAAAAAGTAAATTAGCTATTTATTTAATCATCTAATTTTATGGTTTTGTTTTGTGTGGGGAAAGGCCAGTTTAGTCGTTTTTCATTTTGGTTGTGGAATGTTAAGTTAATTCCATTAAAGCAGTCAGAGGGAAAGAAGGGGGAGGAAGAGGAGAGTAAACGGAAACAGGACCCAGCGGAGGGATTCCATCTGGCCGCACCTCTGTCTGGGCCCCCGTGGCCGCGGTGCACCCGGGGCTTTGAGCACAGGCCTCCACAGCACTGTGCGGAGCACCTGGAGTGGCCTGAGATGCCCAGCCAGTCTGCGCTTGAAAATGTTTCCTCGGATTAAAAAAGGCTTCCTTAAGTAATCAAAATATTTCCCAAATCCTGTAAAAGAAGGCTTGACAGAATCTGTCAGAAAGAAAGGAGGTTTTAGTTTTTCTTCCCAGCTTTTTGAGAATTTGTGATTCTAATCCTCAGCGTCTGCACCCCCTCTCCCTCCTGGATGCCCTGTCCCAGGTGTGGAGCGACGCAGGCCTCAGCATCACGAGTCACCCGCAAAATGAGGCTTAAACAGACAGACATTAACTAAGACTGGTTTGCTTAAAAAAACAGATACACGATAGGTAAACAGATACAGAGATTCATAGATAGACATTCTTACTGGGATTTCTTTATGCCACCAGAACCATAGGCCTTAAGAAACAAAATCTGTTTTTAACAAATCCTAAATATTTTTAATTTCAAGAAAAATTTTCAGTTAAACAGAGAGAAGAAATGTGGTGGGATGGCTGTATACAACCTAACGGGTCTGTTAGGAAGAAAAGGAGCCCTTCAGAGCTAATGTGTTCATCTCCACGTACATCCCTGGGCTATGACGAGGTTTTTACGTTTCTCTGGCCCTGTGGTTACACTTCTGTCACAGACCACAGGCAGCATGCTCTACTCTTTCCACACAAATGCCTGCCGGGTTGGCGGTTAGCAAAAGGAGGTGGCCAGTGGGAGCAAGCAGGTTAATGTGGGGGCATCCTAACCGCAAACCGACTCAGAGGAGTCTCTGTTGGAAGAGGCATCCTTCTGTCAGCTGCTGGAAATGAGCTGCGGTTCTAACCCAAGCATCTGGTGGAGAGGGCTGTGTCCTGAACAGGGGAGTCGGTGCCATTGCAAAAACAGCCCTTGTTACTGTAACCCTAGCTACTTCTTACAGGAACATGCCGCGTACACATCTCACAACAACCCTATGATGTAAGTATGATATGTACCATTCCCCTTTACAGATACAGAAACAGACTCAGGGATATTAATAAGTTGCCCAAGGTCACACAGCTCAGAAGTGTTGGGTACAGGACTGACCCAGCCAGCCTGTCCCCAGATACACAGTAATTAATCATGTGGCCACATGGCCTCCTGGCACTTTTCCTGTTCCACCTCTGCCAGGAACCCAATGGCATTGGTGACATCACTGCTCTTTCATAACATGGGAGAGGGGCATAGGGGACTAGATCATCTTTGTAGTCCCTTATGGTTCTGGCATTGTACAGTTCGATGAATTGCTTTACCTGCTGGGCTGGAACAGGCCAGTGCTTCATGTTGGAGGAGGACCCAGCTGTGGTTGTGGCTATGGCCATGACTGTGAGCAGTTGCTTACAGGCAAAAGGCACCCTCTCTACTGATAGAATAAGAGCTGGCAAACCAGCCCTTTGGACAGTCAAGTTGGGGTGGAAACTGGGGAAGAGAGCATGGGGAAAGAACAGGGAAGTTTCAAAGGCCAGGATCGCATTCCTAACGTAGCAAAGGAGACAGTCTCCCACATTCACGTACCTGGCCCCCGACTTTGCTTCCACATCATTCAGTGGGGATGTTCCATATCTGCAGACTTTTCCTTAAGTGTTCCTGAAAGTTTGAGAAATTTCAGGGCTGTGGGAAGTGTGACATTTATGATCACTATTTTGCCAAAGGAGAACCTCATCAGGCAGACAAGAGGGCAGAACAGACCCCTGGGCTCCCCCAACCTGCCATTTCTTCAACTCACAGCCTTGCCTGCTGTGGGGCCAGGGCCGAGTTAGACTACACCAGGAGAGATGTTTCTAAATCAAAACCAAGACTGTTCTTTGTAGTAAAGATTAACAGGAAACAACCTCAACATCTAATAAAAAGAGGTTACTAAGTGTGTCGTGTATCCACACCACAGAATATGCAATGTATCTACCAAAGAGAATGTCATAGAGGGCTATGGAATGACAGGAAAACATGTTCTCAATGTATACTTGCCAAAAATTGCAGGTTACAATCTTAGTTTGAAAGAATATAATGAGCTGCAAAATACTAGACATATGACCCACTGGTGATAGGATTGTGAGTAATTTTTATTTTCTTAATGTTTCTTTTCTATGTTTTTTACAAAGGAAGATTTATATTTTTATGATAATTTAAAATTATATGAATTGATTGGTTAGTAACAGAACTTTTCCTTATAACATCTGCAAACATATTGGCTTATAATTCTCATAAATCTTAAGTCTTAAATTTATTTGGCATCAATGAAATAAAAACAAAACCTTTGCCTTGTGGTCATAGGCTCCATTCGACCATGGCTTTCGCCAATGCTTCAAGCTTGAAGACTGTCCCCAGCTCACTCAACTCACTCAAGCCATCCTGCCGTCCCCCCACCTGGGCTCTTCCCTCACCTGAGGCCTCTGAGCCCACACAGGGTGCTCAGCGGAGCCAATGCGGAATCAGGGCAGACTCCCTGGCCTTCCCCACCACCGACTCCCACAGTCTGCCGGGAGCTCTCAGAGCTGGTAATTCTCGGAGTCGTTTTAGTAAAGACATGGGCTAAAGACAGGCTCCTGGGGAGGGGGGAGGTGAGTGAATGAAGTGAAAACCACTCCCATCCAAGGAAAGGATGACTCATCCACGTTTTTGTGGGGGGGGCCTTAACCGTGGCTCCTCTCAGTTGGGGCCTCCTGTCTCTGTGCCTCTGGGCCTGTGGCCCCGGTGGATATTCAGGGATTGGTTTAGTGGAAATATTTGTCTCAAGGCCCAGCAGTTCGGGTGGCAGAAAGCCCAGAGACCCTCGTCCCACGGGCAGCACCTGGTGACAGGGCTGATACGGTGAGGGCCTGTGCTGAAAGCCCCGACAGCCAAGGTGGACCACAGGAGGGACTTTTTCTTTGGTCAGTTGGCTGTAAACTCCAAGATGGCATGAAACCAGCCTTGGTCTCCACTGTATCCCCAGCATGTAACTCAGTGTCTGCTCTGTGGAAGGAAATCAACACATAATTATTGCTGAATGAATGAAATCTTTAATCCTAGAGGTTAAAGAAGGTGACCTAATCAATATAGTATAGGCTTTTTAGAGTTGATTCCTTCCCGCCCCCTGCCCCCCCCCACCAAAGGGTAGTCTTCGGATGTTTGTCATCAGGGAAAAAAATCTTAATTTTTTTATATTACAGTTACCCCAATTTTTTTCTCCCCTTTATCTCCCTTCCCTTTCCTCCTTGCACCTCCCCCTTCCACCAGCATTCCCCCCTACTTAGTTCACGTCCTTGGGTTGTACATGTAAGTTCTTTGGCTTCTCTATTTCCTATACTATTCTTAACCTCCCCCTGTCTATTTTGTACCTTCCACTTATGCTTCTAATTCTCTGTGCCTTTTCCCCCATTCTTCCCCTTCCCCCTCCCTGCTGATAACCCTCCATGTGATCTCCATTCCTGTGATTCTATTCCTGGTCTAGTTGTTTACTTAGTTTTTGTTTCTGTTTTTTAGGTTCAGTTGTTGATAGTTGTGAGTTTGTTATCATTTTACTGTTCATAGTTCTTGATCTTCTTCTATTTATTAAATAAATCCCTTAAATATTTCATATAATAATTTGTAAAAATTGAAAGGATGACTTCTGTTTCCTATTTCCCTCCTCTGTTACATTCTTTTAAATGCTATCTCCTTAGGATCGCCTCTGCTTTGTGCCATGTTTGTACGAAACTAATAAACTTTTATTCACAATTCAAGCAGGTGATCTCCAAGCAGTTTTGGCTGTTTGCTAGGTTTCCCTTTTCCTCCCAAAACATTCTCCCGAAGTTAAATACCAGAGCTCAGCCTTAGAGCGCTGAGGAACTCCTGGAACTAGAGAGAGTGGACCTCAGCCAGACCTGTGTGTACACTCAGAGGGGCAGAGAAAGAGACATCAGTGGAAGTAAAGAGTATACGCAAATTCAGCTGATAACAGTTACTGCTTCTGGGCCCAATTTTTCTATAGAAAGGGGGGTGTGTGTGTGTGTGTGTGTGTGTGTGTGTGTGTGTGTATAGCAGTAGTAGGAAGAATACAGCACCATAACAGGGGGCCCAACTGAGAGAAATTCTACATTTTCAAAACCTTCATGTAGAAAATAGCTGTTGGGGGGCACCTGTGGTTTCAGTTTCTAGAAAAAGTCATCAGTCGCCGGGGGTCCATTCCCTTCAGCTGAACGAAGCTCTTGAACATGGGCCCCTTAGTTACCAAAAGGTTAGAATACAACCTTTGTCTTTGAACCAAAACTTGCATCTGAAGCTGAATGATGAGTTCCCTTTAAGGATAAACAATTTAAGTGTGGACCTTGCCTTGCCTTTGATAAGCCCACTTGGGGTAGAAACTTAACCCAGAAAACTGGGTCCGCGGCCAACATAAAAAAAGAAGGAAGTATAGTTTCAAGTAACTGCAAAAACGATTCAAATCGGCTTAAAAATAAAGAGCATTCATTGGCAAGAAGTCTAGTGAGCTTTAGGTGAGGCTCACCCCATCGCTCAGTGATGTCACAGAAGACCTGACCTGAAGCGTCCTACGCCTGGCTTCCCTCATAATCGCAACAAGGCTGCCAGTTGCTTCTGGGCAGCATACTTCCCCATTTGCATCCACCACATGGAGAGCCACTCCAGGTATCTGGCATGTAGGAGCTAAGAAACTTCTTTCCTAGAGCCACCCGCCAACATCCAGGAATGAGTGTGGCCTAATTATTGGCCAAAATTAGGCCACACTCATTCCTGTACCAGTTACTGTCGCCAGGATATGCTAATTGACATGATCCACCTTTGAAGGGGTCGGGGAGGGGAAGTTCTGCTTCCCCCTCCACCCACCCACCCAGCACAGGAGCTGCCTGAGAAGGAGCGGATACCTGAATAATGTCATTACTCTTGGCAAAAAGGAAGAGGAATGAGTGCTAAAGGACTGAAACGATGAAGAAGTGACTGACTAGTAGAAGCCAGGGCAGTGAGATCTGGGAGAAGAGCAGATTGCAGGGGAGTGAGGAGGTGGAAGGAGGACGTGAGCTGGGTGCCCATGACCCCACCTCTGCTGCGCTCTCAGACACGAACTTCAGGAAAGACCACAGAAAGCATGCAGTGCTTGATGTGGTTGAATTTCTCGTAGAAGCTGGTGAAGAGGCTGAGTTTTGCATCCTGGGTTGGTGCAGGTGAAACCAAGATAGCGCATGAGAAGCCAGGGGCCAAGACCAAAGGGACTCAGAGACTGCTGGGCCTGGGGACACAGGTAGCCGCACCGGAGGATTTCCCTGGGATGTGGAAACCAGGAATTTCAAGGGCAGGAAGGCAGCCAGCTGACAAAGGGGCTGAAGCCATTTAAGCTGGGTTTCTGTTTAGCTGCACTGCATCTTTTAATAAAGGAGAGAGATCCTCTGGAGAGGAAGACAGCTAGAACTGGTACTCTCCAGATGAGTTATTTAAGACTAAATAATTTACACTTTGAGAGAAGTGTTGTGGAGCCCTGGGATTAAAATCAGGCCGTGCAGCTTGTCCTCAGCTGCGTGTGTCCCGTCGGGGGGTGGGGGTGGGGCAGTTAAAGCCGGGCCCTGCACCAGGGGGTTTGGTGGAGCGTCAGTTCTGTCCTCTCGAACCCTGTGAGGGCTGCAGACAGGTCTTAGGGAGACAGCCAGGTGGGGACTGAAAGAACTGGTTTGGGGCCCAGGGAACACTGTGGGGAGGGACTCAGGGACTGCGTGCTCTCTGGCAGCGCGCTCTGGGAATGGGTCCTGTACTGACCTTCCAGTGACCTGAACCGGGAATGACCTCTTTGGGCTAGGTACAAAACCCAGAGAGTTGGGAGGATTCTCCAAAGAGGAATGCCTGACTTCTTTTGGTTTGTGGGAAGGAGATGAGTTATATTCATAGAAATACTGAAGGTGATGGGAACAGCAAAAACTAAAATGAAAAGAAAATTTCACAAGGGATGTGCAAGTTTTATGTGGGCCTCAGAGGCTCAGAGCAGGGATTCTGACTTGCCCTCTGTGCAGTAGTTTCTTTATCTTCATGTAAATGGAGATCGAAATACCACTGTGAGGATTTAATGAGTTGGAACAGATAAAATGTTAAGCTGTTAGAACAGCGCCTGGTAAATACATACATACATATACATACATTAGGGGCTATAATTGGGAAGAGGAAACCTAAATGGCATAAATACAGGGTGGGGCAAAAGTAGGCTTACAGCTGTCCCTATGGAAAATAACACCACAGTTAATAAATAAAGATACAAGAATAAAGTCTGTGTTTTGCATACTCACAACTGTAAACCCACTGTGCCCCACCCTGCACATGATGAGAAGCAGAAGGAAAAGGGCTGATAAAGCAACTTTCCTGAAAGTGTAGAGGCTGCAAAGCAGATGGACGCAAGAGGAAACTGACCTGGGATACCCAAGAAATCTGACCGTTCAGTCTGAAGTGGGGTTCCAAACAGGCACAAGGTTTATGCCATAAAAGACGCTGAAACTGGAAGCCCCTGGAGTCTCCGAAAGTGGAAGTGAGGGCGGAGCGAAGAGCAAGAAGACCGCCCCCATGCTGGGAGTGACGGCCTCTCAGCCTTGACCTAACGAAGCCTTGCTCTGTTCTCGAGGGCACCGCCACAGCCGAGGGCACCGCCACAGCCGAGGGCGGAGGTCCCACATCGAAAGCAGCATTCCCAGAAAATTCTCCTGAACAGTGAGACCCACAGCACCACCCACACTTGTCTGCAGAGTCAACACCCCAGGCAGCATCAGAGGGTCCCTTCCGGGACACTGACCAGCCTGGAGAAAGGATCTGCACACACTGACAGGTGAGGGCCGCACGGGTCGGCCCAGCAAAATCCCGGCCCCCTTCAGTGAAGCCCACCGGTGACAAGCCTGCCCGTGCGTGCTCATGTTCCAAGGGCCTCCTTGGAACTGCTGGCATAGAAGACAGACACCAAAACCAAGAAACAGGGAAAAAAAAAAATCTCATCAAAACAGGCAAGCCTTTGAGAGAAAAAGTAAATTTAAAAAATTATGATTAATGTTCTGGAAGGCATAATATAATATATGGCATCAATAATTCGAGACTGGGTTATTATTTTAAAAAGACATTAAAGGGATAAAAGCATGCATTTGGAATTTAAAATATAGGAGTAGAAATAGAAAATTTAATAGAAAGATCAGAAGATATTGTCAAGGAAACTTCCAAGATAGTGGAGGAAAAGGCTAAAAGAAGGGAAACAGAGGAAATTACAGGATCAGGGTGGAAGATGCACGGCAGGCCAGCCCCTCTGGGGCTCACAGGAGTGAGACCGGGGCCCTGCTGGCTCCCCCTCCGACACGTTCATTCCAGCCAGGTTTGGGCCCCATTTAGACATCTTGGAGGAATAAGGAGCTTGGAGCTTCCTAGTCCATTTTGCTGATGTGAAAAATCTTAAGTAATTTTGATTGCAGCAATTTTGTTCCTGTACTTTAAGAAGTATTTTAGGAGACCTGGCAGGTGTAGCTCAGTGGATTGAGCACGGGCTGCGAACCAAAGAGTCGCAGGTTCGATTCCCAGTCAGGGCACATGCCCAGATTGTGGGCCAAGTCTCTAGTGAGGGCCACATGAGAGACAACCACACATTGATGTTTCTCTCCCTCTCTTTCTCTCTCCCTTCCTCTCTCTCTAAAAATAAATAAATAAAATATTTTTGTAAAAAGAAGTATTTTAGAAGCATAGAATAAATTTCTTAACTCCAGTTTATACATACTGTTAAGAGACCACGCTGTTTGGGGAAAGCGTTGCTGGGAATGTTGTTGCTCTGTCACTGGGAACCTCTTTCGTAGGGGAAGCACTCCAAAGGTGGACAGATGGGCTCAGAGCTGACCTGGGGGTGGGTCCACAGGGCAGAGGGGCACCGTCCCCTTATGCTCAGAGCTGTGTCTCTCACCCACCCAGAGGCCACTTCGGCAACATCTTAACTGATCAAACTACGCTTTAGGCACCACTTTAAGTAAGGTCCAATTTCCAGACACTGAACCTCCAACCGCATCACAAGACCTAGGGGCTTTCAGGCTCAGGGCTTACCAACAAGAGGGGCACCCTCACTGTTTCTGGGCCCCCCTGCTGCCCAAGCACTGCCCCGGCCACCGCATATACATCATCATCCATTTCTTTGGTCAAGAATGGGAGTAGCTCTCCCACCAATAACCTTTGGTCGCCCAGGTAGGTGGGGTGCCCCTCAAACAGGGTATGACCTCTGTAGTCAGTATTTTAGTGTAACCAGTTCGTACAGAACAAACATAATTCACATTGTATAACATAAGCTCCTCTTTTTACAAAAAAAAAAAAAAAAGAGAGTCAGGACCACCATATCCCCAGGCTCACTCAGAGCCTGCCTAAGCTTAGCCATTCCCTTGTAGGTGTGTCTTGCTAAACCCTCCATATGTGGGCATTTGGAATGTAAATGCCACACTCCTCCCAACAATACCACGTGATCCTCCCGTTTCAGTGGAATATGATCTGAGGCCATGAGGTGTTGGAGTAGCAGGGAAAGTCTCCTAGGGGCAAAGGCATGTTAAGACCTGAAGTCTTAACATTGAGTGGGGAGCCCAGGGAACCTCAGCCCCTCCCGGGGATGTGCAAGAGGAGGATGGGGGTGGGGAGATCAGGCAGTGCCACGAAGGACCTGCTCTGGCGGCCCCGCACCCACTGCGCATTGGCAGAGCAGCCTCCGACAGTTACTAACCCCTCTCCAGCCCCTCAGACTGAGGGCAATGAGGGTCTGCTCACAGACTGGGTGGAAGACTCCAGAGACTGAATTCGTCCCTGTCTTCTATGACTTCTGTGATGTTATCAGAGAAACCTCCCTCCCCACCTTCTCTGCTCGGTCCCCAAACACATCCTCTCCCACCTGTCACTCACTGTGTCACAACATACAATATAAAATGAAGGGTTGTCTATATCATCCACCATCGGTAACTCATAAGTAGTTTGAAATGTAGAGACATAGTCATTACCTTTTGTGTGATATAATCATGTAAGTTATAACATTGTGTAAATTTAAGTCATGCAACACGTTGATTTGCTATGTTTATATGTTGCAAAATGATTACCACTGTAGACTTAGCTTACACCAGTGTCATATCACATAATTATCATTTCCGTGTGTGTGTGGTAAGAACATTTAAGATCTAGTCTCTTAGCAACTTTGATTTTTTTTTAATCCCCACCTGAGGACAATTTTTTTCAATGTTTTTAGAGAGACAGGAAAGGAGAGAGAAAGAAACATTGATGTGAGAAAGAAACCTCAATCTGCCACCTTCTCGTACACGCCCTGACCGGTGATTGAACCCACAACCCGAGTGTGTGTCCTGGCGGGGAATTGAACCAATGACCTTGTAGTCCAAGGGACAATGCACACCAGCCAGGGCTCTCAGCAACTTTGAAGTCAAAAAAGATTTCCACTTTTCTAATGGGCCAAGATTCTTTTCATTTTTTTTCCAAAATTGTCTCAAGTTGTAAATCAACCAGCTGACACCCATCCAGAGTTGCTATGTGGCAGACACTGTGCTGGGCACAGAGGTGACACCCAGCCTTTCCCTACAATCACAAACCCTACAATCACAGAGCAAAAACAGTCCTTTCCATCTGAGCTCTGTGACCAGGCTGCCTGTATTCAAATTTTCACTTTGTCACTTATTAGGTGAGTCGCTTTTAGAAAATTGTTAAATTTCTATGCGATTCAGTTTTTAATTCTGTAAAATGGGGGTAGATACAGGTTACTTACAAAGATTACATGAACTAACATTAAAAGTGCTTAGAACAGTACCTAGCATGGCATAATCTCTCAACACATGTCAGCTTTAAAAATGACCAACATAGCTCTATAATATTTTATAGTATTTTTTAAAGCATTTGTAACACCCAGCATTCACAGCGGTCCCGGGCAGGGGGAGAGCTAGCCGACGTGACACAGTGACCTGTGTGATTGATGAACTCCCCCTCCCCCACACGTCCCCACTTGCCCCCACTGAGGTACACAGGGACTTAGGACTCTTCTGGGGCTTGGGGGTGGGTAGAATGTTTATGTTTTTTCAGTGTCACTGACTGAGGCTCTTTATTATTTCCTTCCTTCTGCTTGCTTTGGTGTCAATTGATTTTTTCCTCATTTCTTAGGAGATTAGATTATTCATTGGAGACGTTGCTTCTCTTCTACTACAAGCTTTCAAATGCTATAAATTTTCCTCTAAGCACTACAAATTAGAAATAATGTATTTTCATTTTTGTTTATTCAAAGTATTTTTAAATTGGCCTCGAGACTTCCGTTTTGAGCCAATGGGTTATATATAAGCATGTTGTTTCATTTCTAAGTATTTGGGGATTTTCCAGATACCTTGTTACTGATTTCTAGTGTCATTCCACTATGCTCCAAGAACATACTGTGTGATACTTTCTCTCTTTTTTAATCCTTTGGCCTGCCTACTGCCCTGGCCCAGCAGGGGGCCCTTGGAACTCCCCACATGGCATCACCCTCTTTCCCATGGGCTGCTGCTCCGGGCGGAGCCAAGAAGAGGTTTTGATCTTAAAAAGCATCTTAAGGTTTTCTGTATGGGCCAATATATGGTCTATCTTGGTGATTATTCTGTGTGCAGTTGAAAAGAATATGTATCTGCTGTTGATGAGTAGAGAATTCTATAAAAAAAATTACAGCAGGTCAAGCAGGCTAATGAGAGTGCTCGGATGTTCCAAGTTCACTGCTACTCTGCCCCTCCTGGCAGTCTCCCTCTGTGACTGCAGATGTGCTGCTTTCTCCCGTCACTTCTGCGGTCTCTGCACTGTTGTTAGGTATGTGCATATTCAGCATTGTTATGTCTTCCTGGAGGACTCATCCCATTATCATTATGTAGCATCACCATTTACCCCTGATAATATTTCTTATTCTAAAATCTACTTTTTCAGATATTAGCATGATATAGCTACTGCAGCTTTCTCTAGTGTTTGCAGGGTATTTATTTTTATACTTTTACTCATGATATATCTGTGTTTTTATATGAAGAGTGATACAATGGCACATGGTCTAATACATAGGCAATTGGAATACCAAAAGGAGAAAGGAGAGAGAATAGGTCAAAAAGCATATATATTGGAAGAACTATTGGCTGAGAATTTTCCAAAATTCATGACAAGCACCAAACCACAAATCCAAGAAGCTCCGAAACATCAAGCTGAAAAAAAATAAAACATCACACCTAAGTGTACCATTTTCAAGCTGCTGAAAATAAAAGATGAAAGGGAAATCTTGAAGGGAAATCCTGAAGCCAGAGAAAAAAGGCATATCACATTCCCCAGGGAAGGCAGGAGACTCTCAAACAGTAGTCAGAAACGTTACTTTAGTGCCCCTTGAGAAGGTCATTTATCCAATTTAAAAAAACAACAACAACATAGAATTGACTTCACCAAACTTACAACCTTTTCTGCAGAAATCTTGAAACTTTCACTAACATGCCCTTTGACCACCAGGTATTCCAGAGCACAGAGTGTTTCCTTATTCAGAGTAACCCAGGAGCCACACCCAAGTACTCCTCTGTCACTCTCCACCTTCCTCATCCACCTGCCTGCCCTGCTCACGCCCCTGCTGGGGACTCCTGCACTGTTACCTCCACAGGCCCTGCAGAGGGGGCTGTGGACGAGCAGTTCACCCATAGGCACATTCCGCTTGGGGAAGAAGAAGACTTATGTTGCCCACCCAAACATCCTGAAACAGGTTGAAGGTGATGGGAATGGGACTGTCCTGGAAACAGGTTGAAGGTGATGGGACCTTACCACACCCCACTCTCAGGAGAGCTGGAGAGACCACAAATGAGATGGGCAGGTATGGCACCAGAGCTGCTGGTGATGTCCTGTTGGCCAACTTTGGCACCTGCACCAGAGTTTCCCTACCCCTGAGAGAGGGAGAAAAAACAAACACACACATGAAGCCACAGGGTGGGGACAGGGCAGGGAGGCGGTGCAAACCAAGTAGGGAAAACTATTGGATTGGCCAAAAAGTCCGTTCAGTTTTTGCCATAAAATAAAAAACATATTTTTTTGTCTTTAACAATAACCTTATTGATTTGGATATTTTGAGTATGTTGGCTATCTCCCACCTGGTATAATGTTGATTGTTCTCAGTGTCTCGATTTGATCGCTATCAACTTCAACTGGTCTACCCAAACGTGGAGCATCGTCCAGGGAGAAATCTCCAGCACCAAATCTTCACAAACGACTTCTGACACATTTGATCCATCACAGCACCTCTTCCATACACTGCACAAATCTTTTTTGGTGTTTCAGTTGCATTTTTACCTCTCTTGATATAATAAAGCATAGTATGCCAAAAAAGTTGCATATTTTCCTCTACCTTCAATATTAAAATGTCTACACAAAAATTCACCAATTTTGATTAGCTTTTTTAAAATGCATGCTGAAATGACAGCTGTCATAATACAATCTAACAAAATTGTTTTGAATGAAGTTAAAGAGAACTAAGTGTTACTAGAGCCAGCTTTTGGAAAAAAACAAACAAACTTTTTGGCCAACCCTATATTAAGGACACAGTATCAGAATGAAATGAGTGTTTACTAAGCTAGATATACAATGGTAGAGAGAGGAAAATGAAAAACTAAAATGTAAATCGTGACACAGAACAGTTAAATGATGGAAGGCACGAATGTTTCTGCTGTGAGGAGGAGGAAGAAAACGAAGAGACTGACAGAAAGTAAGCTCAAGTTCCGAGGGTGAGTGGGTCTTCTGGAGCAGGGCTGACTCACAAAAGCATAAGACACTCCATATTTTGCTGCATGTAACACACACCCATGTTTTTGGCCCAAATTTTCAGGAAAAAATCTTTTATTCGAAATTTTAATCCATTTATTTATTTATTTATTTATTTATTTATAGAAACAAAATCGATTCGCATATTTCAGGGTGTTATTTTGCATCCCGATATCATCATTGCTTTCTTTTAAAACATAAGCATAAATAAAAGAATTTTACTTTTATAACTCTTTGAATAAAAGAGTTATGCTTTTAAAACATAAGCATAAATAAAAGAATTTAAAACATTTACATAGATATGGAATTAGTACTACCCATGTATAATGCACATCCTTATTTTCCCTCAAAATAATGTGCAAAAGAGTGTGCATTATACACATCAAAAGACAGTATGTCCAGAAAGACAGCCCCAAGGAGGCAAGGCACCCATGTACACAAGCGATTAAAGAATTCTCTACTGCAACCTCTTTTTATCTTAAATATTGAGATAAAATTATTAATGTGCTCACAATGTATCAAGAAGCTGTTGATTAAAATGATGTGGGGGGATCTGCTCACAGAGCCCCCACCCACCCCCCACCTCTGTCCACCATGGATGAGAATAAGTCTACCAAGACATGATCTGCTTGGGGAGGAAAGGTAGCCAATCTCTCAAAGGAGAAGGGCCAGGAGCCTGATCCTCAATGGGCTTTTATTGGGTTCAATTTGCACAGGAATACAGGTAAAGCTCATCAATCATTGTCAGGCAGTAATGATTAAACAATAGATAACATTCAAAGAACTATGAAGGCTTATTCTGAGTCAGGGTCAGTTAGCTAAAGGGCTATAAAACTTTGGGAAACAAACTCATTTCATGCTTGGACCCTTATCAGAAAACTGAGGACATTCTTAGCTAAGCAGGTTTCACAGGATTTTATGCATTCTTTCTTAGGCCTGATCACCCCAGGGAACCTGCCCTTTCCAGCACAGGGCTGCACTGTCATTGTTTCAGGCTTAAGTCAGGCGTGGGAAGTAAGGCAGCCAAGAGATTAGGAGACTTATAACAGACAGAATGAGGACTCAGGCTATGACAAAGCTGAGGAGTGAGGGTCCATCATCCCTTTTTCTATAGTCCCTGAAGTCCTTCCCTATGTGCCCCTTCGAGACTATCCCTGTCTTAGGTTGTCCCTCCCTTGAGGAATCCTACCCATCATTGGCTAACCAGTCATTCGCCTGGGGCCAGGCAGGGTGAAGCAAAGGGGGTAGAGACAGCACCCCTGTGAGGAAGATAAGCTTTGTCTCCTCTGTGGCTTATGGCCCCAAAGTTTCTCACTCAGCCTTAGCCATGGTTGGGGTGCGGGGGTGTTACAGCTTCTGAAACCAAGCAGGACGGTTCCCAATAAATGTGCTCACAATGTATCAAGAAGCTGTTGACTAAAATGATTTGCAGGTACTAGTTAGCAGCCAGAAGCCTCAAGTGTCCTTAAAGGTGTGCAGAAGGGTGTCACACCCCAGCTGTTCCTGCGGCTCTCTGCCAGATCAAGGCTTCCTCACCTACCAAATAGCTTTATTTTTTACGAACCGAATCCAATTCCTTTTCCAGACTACTACCTCCGAAGCCCCCATTGCACTGGCAGTGACAGCAGGAGGACTCCCTCCCTGCAGTCAGTTCTCCATCCCATTCGCTCACGTGCCAGATTTTGCACCCCTCCAACACACTACAAATTCTAGGGAGACTAAACAATCGTATCCCCAACATACTGACGCAAAGGATCTTGCTTTGGTAAAAAGGACCATCTGAAATCAGGCTTGGGAGTCCAGAAAAAGCTGTGCTAATGCTGCAGGACATGATGGCCCTGACCACCAAGTTGGCATTGCTGCAGCCTCAGAATCTCCCAGGGGGACCGGCAGTGACCACGTGCTGTTAGCTTGTTTTCAAACTGGACTGGGCAACTGCTGGAAAGGTGGTAGTTCTCTCGTAATTACAGAATGACTGACTGGATTCTTTTTTCTTCATGAACCATCAGAAGAACTGGGATTTTCTCACTTGCTTGCACGATTTCCTGTTACTAATTAGTTTATATCTTTTAAGGATGACAAGGTGACTAAAATCAGAGGTTGAAACTCCTCAGTGACTATGCTCCCTTACAAAGAAATATGCAAGGTATTATTTTTGTCACCAAACAGCAAGTGGGGTCCTGCTGCCTGCCGCCACCCTCCAGGCAAAATTCTGGAGGCAGAGGTTTGGTGATAAAGGAAAAGAGTCTTTATTCAAAAGCAACACAACTTTGGAATAACAGCTCTCCTCATGCATTAGTCACTTTAGCCTATCAGTTAAGGCTAAACTCTTTAACTCTTCAGTTTACAGCTTTAATCACTTAAGCCTATCAGTTATGGCTAACCTCTTTAACGCCCAAGTTCTCCTATCATTCCCCATTAATTATCTTTCTATAGGGTTAGTTTTCAAACTAAAGCAACATAAAATAACAAAAGTTACACAATTTTGGAAGAATGGCAGGCTTCTGCCTTAGAGGACTTCCTTCTACTGCACCCAAAGAAGAAGAACCCTGCCACCCTCTGCCAGGCCAGCCCGATCCTAGGCTTCCCCTGGAGCTCCTTCCCATCCACAATACCGTCTGTTGAGAAATATGGGCAGCTGCAGCACGATCATCCAGGCATCCTCGAGGAAGAAGAGAGCCAGTGAGTGAGCCTTGAGAGCCACCAAGCCAGTGCCCCTCTGAGAGCCCAGGAGTGCTTCTTTTATCTAAATCTTCTCGCCCATAATTCCATGTGCTCTGGAGGCCTTCAGCTTCTCAGCCAATCCCGTCCTTGGCCGTTTACTGTCACCTCTTCCTACAGCCCTTCCCTACTCCCCCCAGAGATCTGATCAGATCTCTGTATCATTTTGAATCCCCAGGTTTCAACTGTGTGTGACAGAACGTGGAGTTGCATTAGAGTGTTATCACCTGAGTGAAGGAAGACTGTGTGGAGGCACTTTTGTTTTGTTTTGTTTTGTTTTATTTTGAGAGTGCATTTGTTAAAGCTGGGGACAGTGAAATAAGGAAGGGCTTAGGGTAGAATAAACAACAGGTCAGAGCCTAGGTGGGGCTGTTTTGGCTCACTGAGAAGTCAGAGAGAAGGAGGCCTTGGACACAGGTTCAGGGGGTCAGCCTGGGACAAGCTGCCTCTGCCCACTGCTCCCCTGGTTGCAAGTCTCATGGGGTCCCTTAGACTTTAGGAGATGCACGCCTGAGAGGGAAGAGGGGGAGGGGAAAGGCATTGGTGTGCTCCTGGGAGAGAGAGCACGAACTGGGTCCTTTGTATGGAGGGTTTTAACAGTGGGGGGTTTAGGGGAGGACCTCAGTAGAACATTCATTAGCTTTATGCTGATGCTCCAAAAATGAGATTTATTCCCTTAATTTATGTGTCCTTGGGTGTGGTTTGCACAAATGGTATGAGCTGGATTTCTGCTCTCCATCTCCAGGAGTAGGATGATTTAAGCTATTTACCCTCTGGATGGGGAGGAGTAGTGTAAACTTTTTACTCTGAAGTGTCCTTGATTAGGGAAGATAGGATTTGGCAATTTAGTAGATGGCCATTTTACTGTCTGTCTCAGTTTCCCTGTTGCATCTGTTCTGGCTTACTGGCCTGTCTCATCTCCCCCTCAGAGATTTCCATCCCTGAGCACGGTGTGTCTTCAGTGACTGCTTCCTGCTGACAAGGCTGTGGTCCCAAGGCAGGGTCTTATGAGATCCAAATTACTATGAACATTTATTACACACATTATTGATTTTTTTTTACCTTAAATCCTTCTAATGCCTGCCCTTGTTTTTCTTCCCTGGACTTGTTCGCAGCTCACCATTGAACTTGGTGCCACCCTCGTTGGACAGAATGTGGAGGATGCTCTGCTCAAGGTCCTGCTCCCACCTGTGGTGTGAGAAGACATGGCGCCCTGCCTGGGGACAGGGAAGGACCCCTGCCTGAGGGGAGGCGAAAGGCTTGCTTTCCTGAGGAAAGGAAAGCGCCACTCCTGCCAGAACCCCAGCTAGCCTGTCTGACCAGGTGCAGCTGTCCAGCAGGAACAGCACGTCCTCCCTCGCAGCCAGCGCCTCCTGGCAGCCAGGGCCTGTGTGCTGAGGTGCTGATGGGACCCCTCAAAGAGTCTTTCAGGCACCAGTGAGTTGCACCTTCACTATCAGGGTTTTCTTGGTGTTATGGGTTAAACTGTACCCCCTCTCCTGCCATAGATATGTCAAACTCCTCACCCCCTGTACCTCAGAACAGGACTTTATTTGAGATAGGGTCTTTATAGAGGTAATCAGGGTAAAGTGAGGTCATTAGGGTAAGCTCCAATACAACATTACTGGTGTTCTTATAAAAAGGGGGAATTTGGATACAGAGGCAGGCATGCATAGAGGGAAGACGATGTAAAGAGACACGGAGAGGACAGCCATCTGCAAGCCAAGGAGAGATCCGTGGAACAGACCCTCCCTCACAGCCTTCAGGGGGACCAACCCTGCTGACACTTTGGTTTCAGACATCTAGACGCCAGAACTGTGGGCCAGTACATTTCTGTTGTTTAAACCACCCAGCTTGTGGTACTTTGTTACAGCAGCCCTAGGAAACCAATACACTTGGCTTTCTCCCCTCCAGGACCAAGCAGGTCTGGACCAAGGGTAAGATGCAGATCCGAGCCAGCCTGATTCTGGATGAGATTCTGCAGTGGAATGAGGGAAACGAACTCAGCAAGCGCCAACCAGTGTTATTAGGGTTATAAAGGACTTGTTCCCTTACAGGGAACTGAGTCAAAGTCTAAATGGAATGGACATGCAGTATGTGTGCATGTGTGTCCCATAGGACACATGCAGGGTGTGGAGCGGTTACCCAGAAGTGAGGTCCCCAGGAGGTACCTACAAGGCCTCGTTCAAGGTGGTGCACAGGTGGTGCCACAATTTCTGTATTTCTGCCCCACAGAACAGTCCCTACTTAGCCTGGACCCCAATCAGAAAGTAAACCTCTCTGCCAAAGCATCAAAATACTGATCTGCCCATAAAAATAAATTAATATAAAAATATTCCCCCTTTTACTTTCAGATGCATAAAAGAAGCTATAAAACTGTTATTCTCAGGAACGTTTGAGATGTTGCTCCCTGGCATATGTTGTAAGTTTGGCTCAAATAAACTCACAAAAATTCAAAAAAACCTCCCCAAAAGGAAAGGTTCCACAGACATAAAGGACACTCACTTTAGCTGAATGCCATGATTAAGATGATCCATTGCTTCTTTTTAAAATCCATTAAGAAAACTGATGGCTTGGTAGGGGAAGTCACAGACAAGGTTGTACTTGAGTTTAACCGAAACAAAACAGAGAGGTTAGAGTTTTTGTTAACTAGCTAGGTGTTTATAAGTGGAATTTGAAATACTACATAGATAGGAAGACATTCAAAAGGCCCAACAGAAATGACCCTCTTGTGGTGAGAGCTCTGGGATTCTTTCCTCTCCCCGCAAACTTCCCCTCCTCCCTCCACATATAGTCATTCCTGTCTAGAGTTGCCAGAAAATACAGAGCACTAAGTAAAATTTGAATTTCAGATAAGCAAGGAATATATATGTAATATGTGTTTCCCAAATATATAATATAAAATATATATTTAATATAAATATTGCATAGGTCACACTGATACTAAAAAATAATGTCTATCTGAAATTCAAATTTACCTGGGCATCCTTGTTTGTGTGTGCTAAATCTGGCAGCCCCGTTCCTGGCCCCAAAGCCAGTCCCCAGACAGCTCAGGTGGGATGTGTGATGGCCCGTCCTAATGAGGATCGAATTTACTGTGGGGGTAGCCGTAGTCCCCCTGCTCTGGGGAGAATTGGAGAGCTCACTCCGTAACCCCTCTGCGGCGGTGGACTGGCTCCTGCCCCGGGGTGAGGCAGGGGGTGAAGAGGCTGGTGCCTGGGACAGTCGGGGAGTCTTCTCAGGGGGCAGGGCGCCAGCTCCATGCATCGGGGAAACCACAAATGGAAATGGCAACGCCTCCCTTTTGCGTCTAGGGGTCCAGGCAGAAGGAGCTCGGTCCTGGGAGAGGGGGCCTAGTCAGGACTCGGTGTCGGTGAAGTAGCGGTGCTCGGACCGCCCTGACTCCGAGTGTCTGGGGCCCGGCCGACAGCCTTCAGGGCTCTGGCGGAGGGGGGCGACAGCCACCGGCCTCCGGCCACACCACTGCAGGTCTCGGCTCGGCGGTCCCAGTCCCGGGCCGCCCGCCGGCGTGGGCCGGGCCCTCCTCGGCCACCTGCCGCCCCCTGGCGGCCACAACTGGAGACGCCGCTCACTCATTCTGTTCTGGCTTGAATCTGGACACCTGGGATTCCGCTCCAGGACGGGGGATGAGAGTCCTGGGAGAGTTAGTGCTTCCTGGGGCAGAGAAGAGAGCGACTGTTTCCACCTAAGACACCTCATTTAGTGTCTTCACGGACAATGGAATCACAGCTGTGCGTCCCCCAAAGCACCTACCTGGTCACCCAGTTCTGGTGGCAGAACTGAGCCCCACGGACAATCTCCACTGCCTCTCCAGAGCATCTTTGCCCATCTCTCCTGCAGGCACAAGGTAGCCAGCTAATGGTTTGACCGCACCCAGTTAGACCACCTTGAACACCGTGATAAGGGAGTCCCATCTTTTCAAATATGAGGCTTGACAAACTGTAAGAAAAATACGAGTGGACATAGTCCTCACTCAGAATTAATAATAGTCTTAGGCTCTTGCTGCTAACTCAGAATGAAACGATCAAGGTCTTGGGTTTGTTCTACATTCTTCACACAGTAATTCTGTCCCCTCTCCTCTCCCTACAGTGATACGGAAACATTCTCTAGGCAGACGGAAGACTCTAAAGGCAGATGATCTAAGTGAAAACCAAGGGCAAGAGATATGCTAACTTTCAATTCACTTTTTGCCCTCCTTCTCTGCCCCAAGCAAGTTATCAGACTGTCAAAATCTTCAGTTCACGATGGTTAGTTTTATGTGTCGATTTGGCTGGGCCAAGACACTGATATTTGGTCAAACAATGGTTGGGATGTTGCTGTATTTTTCAGGTGAGATTAACATTTAAATCAGTAAACTTTGAGTAAAGCAGATCACCCTCCATAACGTGGGTGGGTCTCATCAATCAGTTGAATGCCTCAGGAGGAGAAAGACTGACTTCCCCCAAGGAAGAGGAAGTTCTGCATCATGATTCAAGACTGCCTCAACTTTTTCTCGAGTCTCCAAGCCTGCCCGTGCACCTGGAGACTTTGGACCTGCCAGCCTCCACCCCTGTGTCAGCCAGTTCCTTAGAATAAACCAGGATCTATCTCCCTCGATAGGTAGACAGACAGAGGCTTAATAATAGGATGTGTAACTATAGAACAGCCTGTTGGTTCTGTTTCTCTGCAGAGCCCCAGTTTGGCATCCGCAGGGCTGGATACCCTGCCCAGCCCAGCCCAGACGCAACCCCCGCCCCTACTCCAGAACTTGGCTCCAGCAACACAACCGCTTGTCAGCTTTTCCTCTCCAAGAGATGATTTTCTTCCACATGAAACATAGTGTTGTTTCACCTCATCTGAAAAAAATCTTGACTTCGGTTCTCATCCAGCTCCTGCTGCCTCCTGATCCTCTCTGCAGCAACATTCTTCCAAAGAGTTATCAGTGCTTCCCGTCTCCACGTTCTTCCCTCCCGTTCTTTATGTGCCTTTTTATGTGAAATATAACATATTTACCAAAAAGGGAGGGGGTAAAAACAGAAGCAGACAGCGCCATGATTTGCCCCAAACACCCGTGCTACCAGCAGCCAGGTCTGGAACCTGCACATCAGCAGGAGCACAGAAGCCCCCTCCGGGCTGGCCCGGACTTCGCTAGGCCTCTGCGAAGTCCAGCGTCTTCCCCTGCCCAAGCCTGCTTCCTGCCCCTTTGGTGCAGAACAAACATCTAGCGCTACAAACTCCTTCTCAGGGTCTGCTTCTGAAGAACCCAGTCTGACACAGAGTCTTTTTAAGCCTACTGCTCCTTTTCCTATTGAGTTGTCTTATTTTTCTTTCTTGCCAGTTTGTAGGAGGCTTTGTTCAGCACGGTTTAAGGTCCTTTGTTAATTACACGTGTGGCACGCGCCTTCTCCCACTCTGGGGCATGCCTTTCCCATTCTTTGTCGGGTCTTCGAAAAACAGAAGTCTTTCATTTGAATGTAATTCAGTTTCTCATGGTTTTCCCCCCTTTTTAGATGTGCTCTTTGTACCCACCCTCAGGCCATGAATAGATTCTCCTACGTTATAGTCTAACAGTTACTGTTGTTTTGCCTTTCAGATTTAGACTCACGAGCCCCCCGGAATCAATGCTGTAGAAGGCATGAGGTGGGGGCCGTGCCCATCGCCCCAGCACCACGTTTTGAAGATGCCATCCTTCCCCACTGTTCTGCATGCAGCACCTCCCTGCCACACGGACCAGGGGCATGAGTCTGTCCACATGGGTGGGTCTGCTTCTGCTCTTGTCCCAACGCCACTCTGTCACAATCCCCATGCCCTCTCCAGCCCCGGTGGGCTGCAGTTTTTGCCTCCGCTGAAAATTGCTCCCGTGCAGGTTCGCAACAATACCGCCCGGGGGCGAACCCCCGTGGTCAGTTCTGCCCTCGGCGCCCTTACCTTCTCAGCAGCAGCTGACACCGTGCCACCCCCTTCCTGTGGACAGTGCCTTCTGGAGCACCACGGTCTGGGGTTTCCCCTGTGGGTGCAACTGTGAGCGCAATGTACTCCACATCGGAGCTGCAGTGGGGGCGCCCTGAGAGTTCTCCACACTCGCGTGCATGCTGTCCTCGGTTCCCACAGTGAGCCCGCCCCTTGCCCCTGGGGGCAGCTCCCAGACTGAGGCCAAACTGGTTTCTGTCCCCACACTCCAGCTCTGCTTACATTAGGCTGTGGAGGGGGTGGGGGCCAGGCACTTGCCTCAATCGGATCACAAGCACTTTACTACCAAATGCAAGAAAACCTTCACAAATCCTGCTGAGAGGGAAGAAAGCTTTCTTTTCTCAAGATTTTTTTTCCACTCTGAAAATGATTCCTTCTAACACACTGAAACATTCACAATTCTGCTCAAAATTCGGTTGTAGTATTACCAAACCTAAACCCCCGTGTGAAACACAGGGCCCCTGAGACGTCGTGCCTGGCACTGTGTGAGCCACTCTGTCATTAAGTCAGGCACGTGAAAGACGTGGGGGTCTCAGTGTACAAAGACACAGCGCTGCGAATCATAACACCACAGTTTCACTGCCAGTTCTCAAAAGCACTTTGCTGAAAATCACATCAATCCTTATAATTTCCATAATAGGCCCAGATCAGTGCATGTGTGTGTTTCAATTATGCTTTATTGATTATGCTATTCCGGTTGTCCTGATTTTCCCCCCTTTGTTTCCTTCCACATACCCTGCACTCCCTCAGGCAGTCCCCCCACCATTGTTCATGTCCACGGGACATGCATGTAAGTTCTTTGGTTCCTCCACTTCCTACACTGTACTTTACATCCAGATCAGTGTGTTTTGAAGAGGGCTGGGGAGATGGGGTAGGGTCTCCTAGGAACCCTGAAAAAAGTAAGTGCCACTGAACCAGGAGTTGGTCGGGGGAGCGCTGTAACTCCAAGACACTCGGAAGGGTACATGGCCTCCTGGTCGGTAGCTTGGGGCCCCTCCTGCTGCCCCCTCCTCTCCCTCTCTCCTCTGTTGTGTCAGGAAGAGGAACTGTAGGCTCTGGGAGAAACTGGGAAAGTGACGTTACAGCACAGCCAGTGACTGGAGTCCCAAGAATATGGCAGGAAAAAAAAACAGGTTGGAGAAACTTAGGATGTGATTATAAAGGAACAAGACTAATTTTATAAAGATGCAAATGCAGGCTAAAGTAGAAATGAGGGAGGGTATAGTTATTCCAGAAATATTATTGGGTATTGCCTTGGGAATCGATAACACGATTTAAAGATGATGATTTTTTTTTAAAGTCTCATTGACTTTTAGTCACAGGCATCATTTTTTTAATCAAAATATCAGCAAATTTTATTACCCTCTCTATTCATCTGCATCATCTCTAAATAAATTTTCAGTCAAAAACAGCCCTGGCCAGGTATCTCAATGGATTGGAGTGTCCTCCTGTACACCAAAAGGTTGTAGGTTCGATTCCCAGTCAGAGCACACATCTAGGTTGCAGGTTCGATCCCTGGTCAGGGCAGGTTCCATTCGAAGTCAGGGCGCATGCGGGAGGCCACTGGTCAATGTCTGTCTCTCACAGGGATGTTACTCTCTCTCCCCCCTCTTCCTCTCTCTCTAAAGTCAATTAAAATATCCTCAGGTGAGGATTAAAAATAAAAATCCCTCAAAGGATGATCAGGTGCCAGCACAGCTGTCCAGAAGAATATTTCATAGTTTCCCCAATTATTTCAACCAACGGAGGCTCCAAACGCGCCCCGGCCTTGGGCGGCACCTCAGGGAGAGGGGCCTCACTCCAGGAACAGGCGACTCTGCTCCAAGGACCCAGACTCATTTGGAGGCAAACAGTTTGTTGGGAAGAGTGTGGAGGTTTTTTGTTGTCGTTATTCTTGGGGGGCAGGACAGGTTTTGGGTTGCAGTTTTGGGGTGGGATGCAGAGGGCAATAATCAAAATCTGTTATGGTCACAATAAGCAATAGGTATAGTGTTCATTTTTTAGACATCCCTTTTCCCTTGTCATGCTGGACCATATTCAACTCGGAAAATTCTGTATATTTTTTAGTTGGGGGACCATCTTCATTTGTACGAGTAACATAAAACTGTATTTGACAATAAGATGAAACATTTGCAAGAGGTTTAAATGCACATTATTCGCAAGGAAGGTGACCTCGCTGGTCCTAATTTTTACTAAACAGAACTCATTCCCTTTGAAGATAAGTACTCTACACCTCTTTGTAAATAGAGGTACTATAATTTTGAATACCAACTTTTGAGCATTTTTCCACGGGTACCTCACATTTCTGCACACAGCCTTTCTTCCAGACTACCCTTTTATGGCTGCATGAGGAACAGCCTTGGAAGAGAGAGTATCTCCTTCTTGGATAGCTTTGCCTGCAGACCTTTTAAAAGACTAGGTTTCCCGAGTTCAAAATTCTTCCGCTGTGACAAACACATTGCACGTGCAGCATCCGCCTGGCCTACTCCACACACACGCATGGAACCTGGGGGACAAGAGGAGCAGGCGGGGAACAGGATGCTCATACAACCTGAGGCACCTGTGACCTGGCGTCCTATCTTCTGCCCATGCACACGACCCTGTGATGGGTTAACCTGTTAGCTTGCATATCGAGTACAAATCTCAGACTCTTCACAGCTCTTGATGACAAACATTCAAAAAAATTGAAAGGATTTCTATGTCCTACCTGACTTCTCTCAAGCAAGCAGTCTAATAGTGTACAGTTCTAACTTAATGAATATGGATTGTCTTCTGTCATTTGTTGCAAAGGGACTTAATGTTTCCAGCCAGAAAATCAAGAAGTAAATTGAATGTATAAAAAAAAAAAACAACCCACACACACGTAGGAAAGAAAATGGTTAGATAGGAATAACAAAAATAAAGGGAAAGGAAGTAATCCTAGAATGTGGAAATATAAATTAATTACAAAGCATGTCTTTAGATCTTGGTTCTTAGTCCCATAAGCCAAACCAGTCTATGCTTCGGAAAATGATAGCCTCATCGCCCTCTACTGGAACCGGACTGAAAACTACAGGGTAATACAGCCTCAAGTTGCTCTTCGTGCAATCTGCACTTCTATGTGGTACCCATTGCTGCCATGGTCTAGATTTTGACCTCATCTATCCAGACTTCTGAACCTCAGATGTTCAGAAAGGTAGAAGGAATACAGCTCTCTTTGCATACTCAGCCTGACAGGTTCCTGCCGAATCACCTAGTGCTGAAAAGAGTGTGGAGAGTTCTTACCACATTCACCTGTGCTTCGGAGCAGCCGCTGATTGCAGGGACAAGAAACAGAGCCGTAGCCTTTGCTGGAAGAAAGCCCAGCCCTTCTGCCCCGACCTGCCCCACTTCCATTCCACAGACAGCAGCTGCTCAGACCCCTCCCCTCATCTATGACCCCCATCAGCAAACCCACTCAGCTTCACCTCCAAAAGTATCACTTTGCTTCTGGGGGCTGCTGTGGGGCAGGACTCAGTGAATGCCAACCCCTCGACTCCAACAGAGTAACATCCACTTGTGACCTCAAGTGGTGAGTGCCACAGGTCCAAACCTTACCCTACTGGCACTTCAAAAACAGTGTATCCAAATGTTTTTATCATGCATTGAAATCAGAAGGAATATATAGCGCACCAATAAATGTATTTATTTATAAATTATAGAAGTGTACAATTGTACAATACATTATGTACATTATAAAACACACAAAAATAGAAATTTAAAAGGATGAGGTTAAATACAAATAACCATTCTGACATTTTTCCAGTGGACCCATCGCCTGCACACCGCCGGAGGGAAACACCCCCGGGAGGGACACACCCCGCCTGACGCCACAGCCCTAAAGCAGGCCAGTGATGGCTGTATTTGGATTGTTAGCTCAGGTTACAAGAACATGTACAAGATCACAGCTTTTTTTTTTAGTTTTGCAAAATAGCCCTAGCATCAAGTTTATATATGTGAAGTTGCTTGATGCTAACTTAAGACATATTTGGACTAATCACTACACAACTGGTGAAATGTTACATCACGGTTCACTGATAAGCAGTTTCACTCTAAGGCAGATGATAACGGGATTTCATGGAGCTGAATAAGAATATTTGGGGAGAAAAATGCTTTAAAGAAACACAAAAATAAAGGATGAGGGTTTGCCTACTTTTTTAAAAGGCCAACAAATAACTAGCACCTAAAAAATCCCTCTGCCTGGTGTAAAGACTTAAAGAAAGGTGGGGGGAGGGGAGATTCCAAATAATGGCAACTAGCCAATGCAAAATGATTAAAATAGATTGCCCCATATCTGCCTGCCCTAATACCGGTGAGTCCTTAAGAACATGAATTCTTTTATTTTTATAGCCCCAGTATCCAAGCGCAGACACAGGCACAGGCACAAAGAAACTCAGTAAATATGTAATGAATGATGAAACACCCCTCAACAAATATGTGAAGTGATGGATTACATTTGAAATAAGAACTGTTGTTCAAGAACACTCCAGTGTCTGGTTTTCACTGGCTGAAATAAGTAGCTGGACAAAGATCGTGGCTGAGAATAATATGCTCAGGGAGCCTCATTACAGTTGACACATGCCCTCCCCTTTCCACCCTCCACCCTCTCTGCTTCCACCCAGGGCCTTAGCTTCCTGCCGCACCGTGGGGCAGTATAGATGGACAGGTTAGTCCTCCTCCAGGCCCAGTGCAAGCTGGGAGAAACACAACAGAGTATTTGTCCTATACAACCTTATTCAATGTGCTCCTTAACTTTTAAAAACTGACAAAACAATTTTAAAGGACATGAATATCTGACTTTGACATTGAAATACACACAGAGGAGATGGGGTGGGGCCTCAATCAAGTGTCGTAACACTAAAACTGACCACTGCTAGACGTCCACCTGTGGCTTCCTCTCGGGAGAGTTCTCTTTTAATAGGTATTTCGCCAATACAGATAAAAAAATATTACATGACTTCAGTAACTTAATTTCATAATGTTTCACTTTGTATATACACACTGAGGTTCTCATCTGTTTATGTTCACCTATTCTGTTGACAAAATGTCTGTTTCTTGATGGGAATAAAACAGCTACACTCAATAAGGGTTTCCATTAGATTTATGCAAACCAGGGTTAAGTTTTAAGTTACTTCTTAAATCTCAATCAAAAGAAAAAAAATGGGATGTAGAGTCTCCAGACTTACTGGAGATGAAAACCATAAACTGAAGGCTCAGTTCGCTCACTGCTGTGGTGTGGAGAGTTTGCCTAAAGTGCTCATGAGAGGAAAGTGTACTTCTTTTATCGGGAAGTACAGAGTGGGGCAAACGTAGGCTTGCAGTCGTGAGTACATGAAACATGGAGTTTATTACTGTATTATCTTCCACACGAACAACTGTAAACCTACTTCTGTCCCACCCTGTATGCCGCACAAAGGAGAAAGGAGAACAGACTTGGTGGGTAGAGGTGACGTTTTTTAAGTGCTATGGTGAGTTACTGGGTTGTGAAATCATCCCTGCCCGAGTCAAACAGAAAGAAGCCAGTTATTCTAATGAACTTACAAAGCCTCTTTAAGATAAAATAGCCACCAGAGTAGAAATACCTTTCTGGAAAAGTGTTGGTCAAGAAAACCAGGTCACGTGCGTGCTACACAGCGCTTTGTTGGCTCCCTGCCTTGCCTGGCGCCACAGGTTTCTCTGACCTCCCCCCTCACCTGAGGTGACGGCTGGCTCGCTCCCTTCCACCCCTCAGCGAGCAGTGGCTGCCGTGTCTGACACTGGAGCTTCCCAGTAAAACCACACTCAAAAAATAAACCTACTCCCTACTTGTAAAATGAAACATACCCTTGGTCTCACACCTTTAAAAAGAAAAACAGGTGATGGAAATTCCAATGAAAAAACTACTTTAACCATATGATAGGAAACACTACATCCTCAATTTAGAACCAAAAAAACCCCATTCATGTTCCTGGTAATTTTCAAATTTTATTTCCAACTACTGTAGTAACAAAATACCAGTGGTAATTCTGCATGGAAAGTGGCAACCTTTTAAATAAACAAGGTCACAAATTAGTATTCCAATAGTATTTTGGCCTATGAGGATTTTGATAGGCGAGGATTATTAGTCAGTCCTATAATATTACAGACTACGTTTCCTCCACGCCTAGTCACAAATACTCATCTTACCTCAATGATTCATCACGTATCGTTTCTACTCTTTATAACACTCTCCTTCTGGGATGCACTTGATGAGGGGGAAATTCCTCCCACTCATGGGATTTTCTTTAGTATACAGAAATAGCAGTTACTTCAGCAGTAATGTACAATATTAAATTTGCAGTTGAAAAATAAAAGAATTATATCTTTCCTCTGGGAGTAAAAAGACACACACCACTACAAACATAAAACGAGTCAAACTTCTATTTTATTGACAGGAGTCCAAAATGAATACAAAAAATGCCTCCTTCGCATGTATATATTTTTTACCTTAAAAGGCTTTTGATAGAGTCAGGTAGGTTAAAAGCTAAGGATGTGTTTCAGCTTTTATAGTGAACCTTTTAAAAAAGGTTTAATAACAAGTCACCAACATCAGAGAACATATGGTCCCACAATCATTTAGATCTATAGCTTATAAAACGAATTAGATCCTGCATTGATCTGCTCAAATAGAGGCTTAAAATGTTTTATACCATTAAAAGCCATTTTTATAATCTGTCCGATTAACTCTGGGAAATTAAGGAAAATCCCAAAATGTAGCCCTCTATATTATGTGGAATGTGAGAGAATGCCAACTTACAACCATGGTAGGTAAAAATAAAAGGTTTAAAGCAATAAATGGAGCTACTATAAATAATCTTGTATCACTGTAAAATGTCAATAAATGAATGATGGAGCTTATCAAGATTAAAACGAGCAGATGTTACTCAAAACAGACCTGTGATATTTATCATACTTCAACGGTTGCTAAAACTAAAGCTGAACAAATAAGTTGCTCATTTATAGATCATTTTTCATGTACTTTTTCTTTTACTGGGACCATAAATTGATCAGATAATACATAGCCCACACTTCTGGACAGTTATACAAGGGTTTATTATCATTTGCAGATGATAAATGCGCTGTTGATACTTGGAAGGCTTTAACAAGCCTTACACATTTTTCAGACTGTACCGCGGCACCAGCACTGCCTAAGTTATATTATGCACCCACTTCTAGGAAAAAACTAACACCTCCCTCAACATCAGTTCTGCACGGTTTCTGGTTTATTATACACTTCCAAAACAGAAAAATTTTGCAAATATGTGCAAATATTATGGTCCATTTGCAGTCTTGCTTAGTCATCATCTTCCTCCTCTTCTTCCTCTTCCTCAAAGCTATCTTCGAAGCCCTCGCTGTCCTCTTGGTCTTCATCCCCCTCTATCGCTGTATCCCACTGTGGGTGATTTTCTGGCATGGGCTTAGCCTCATGAACTTCCAACTATAAAGAAGAATTAAACGTAGATATCAAAAATTTGGGGATATATATCGGAAGAAGTACCTGAAAAGGTTTTCTTTGACCAAAGCAATTATAAAGAAACAGATTTCGTAGCTGTAACTTTAAATTTGAAACATTCATTTACAATAGACATTCACCCCAGGAATAAGAAATAAGAAGGTAAATCTAATATGTAAATATAGTTAAATTTCTAACTGATATTTTGATTTTATAGGGCCTGTACTATTTATTCTGTGCCATGAAAGATTAACAATTGTGATTCTTGAGCAAGAAAAATGTGATGTTTAATAAGTCTTCTGCTGAGGGAAGAAAACCTCAGCTGTGACTTTCTAAGAGGTATCTTGTGGCTTCCAACCTCATGAAGTAAAGTTCTACAGCCAAGGGAGAGAAGTAAGGTACCCTTGTGGGAAAAGAGGCATGCCTTTACTGGCTCCCTTTACTCTGGGACTCTACTACACAGCAAAATAATACTGCGGCACAATCCTCCTAAGCCGACAGAATACCTTTTTATAAAAACCTGAAGTGAAATAGTAAACACTAATGGAGTGTGGTTCAAATGATACTTACAAAAAGTATATACTCTAAAATTCTAAAGAATTAGTTTTAAAAATTAATAAGCTATTTTTATATACTAACAATAAACTATCAGAAAGGGAAATGAAGAAAACAATTCTATTTCTAATTTTGTATCAGAAAAATATACATAGGAATACATTTCAGCAAGGATGTAAAAGACCTATACTAGGAATATTATAAGATACTCAAAAAAGAAACTGAAAATGTGCTCAAGGATAGGAAGACCTAACATTATTAAATGTCCATACTGCCCAAAGCAATCTACAGATTCAATGCAATTCCTATCAAGATACCAATAACGTATTTCACAGAACTAGAGCAAATATTACAAAAATTTATATGGAACCACAAAAGACCCCAAATAGTCACAGCAATCTTGAGAAAGGAGAACAAAGTTGAAGGAATCATGCTACATGATATCAAACTGTATTAGAATGCCACAGTAATCAAAACAGCACAGTACTAGCATAAAAACAGGCACATAGATCAATTGATCAGAATAGGGAGCACAGATATAAACCCATGCCTTTATGGTTAATTAATATTCAACAGAGGAGATAAGGACAGACAATGGGGTAGATTGTTTATTCAATAAAGGGTGCTGGGAAAACAGCACCCTTGTATTTGTATTGAACAGATACATGCCAAAAAAAAAAAATGAAACTAGACCACCCACTTATACCATATACAAGAATAAACTCAAAATGGATTAAAGACTTAAATGTTAGCGGAAACCATAAAAATCCTAGAAGAAAATATAGGCAATAAAATCTCAGACATTTCTCCTAGCAATATTTTTGCTAATATATCTCCTTGGGCAAGGGAAACAAAAGGAAAGATACACAAAAGGGACTACATTAAACTAAAAAGTTTTTGCACAGTAAAGGAAACCATCAATGAAAAGACAACCCACTGGGTGGGAGAACATATTCACCAATGATACCACTGATAAGGGGTTAATATCCAAAATTTATTTAAAAAGAAAAAAACTTTAAAAACCCAACACCAAAAAACCAAACAAGCCAGTTTAAAAATGGGCAAAGGAACTGAATAGATACTTCTCCAGAGAGGACAGATGGCCAACAGACATATGAGGAGATGGTCAACACCGCTAATCACCAGAGAAATGCAAATTAAAACCACAAGAATTATCACTTCAGAATCAACAAGTGCTGGTGAGAAAAGGGAACCCTCAAGCACTGTTGGTGGGAATGCAGACTGGTTCAGCCACTGTGGAAAGCAGTCTGGAGTGACCTCAAAAAATTGAAGGAGGAGGAAGTGATTCCATTTCTGGGAATATATCTAAAGAAACCCAAAACACTAACTGGAAAGAACATAAACACCCCTATGTTCACTGCAGCATTATTTACAATAGCCAAGATTTGGAAGCAGCCCAAGTGCCCATCAGCAGATGAGTGAGTAAAAAAGCTATGGTACATTTACACAATGGAATACTACTTAGCTGTTAAAAAAAAAAAGAAAGGAAATCATACTCTTTTGCAACAGCATGGATGGACCTGGAAGGCATTATGCTAAGTGTAATAAGCCAATCAGAGAAAGACAAGTACCATATGATTTCACTAATGTGCAATCTAATGAAAATAAACTAACAAAACAGAAGCAGATCACAGATGGAGAACAGATTGACAGCTGTCAAAGGGGAGGGAGCTTGTGGGCTGGGTGGAAAAGGTGAAGTGACTAAGCAAAACAAAACAAAACAAAACACCTCACAGACACAGACAACAGAATGGTAATTACCAGAGGGAAAGGAGGGTAGGAGGTGGGGGATAATAAATGGTGATAGAAGGAGACTTGACTTGAGGTGGTGTACACATAATACAATGTACAGATGATGTGTTATAGAACTGTACACCTGAAATTTATATAATTTTATTAACCAATGTCACCCCAACAGATAAAAAAAATAATAGAAAAGGGAAAACAGACAATTATTATCCTAGTATGGCATTCGATTTACTGACACACGGGCTCTTAGCCATGAATTCATTTAATTGATGTATTTACGGCACCACTGTGTGAGTCACACCGTGCAGTGTGCTGAGTGGGGACAGGTCTGCAAGGGAAAGGGCTTGATAAGCAGGCAGTGGGAGTGATGGGAGGAGACCTTCGAGGGCCCTGTAAGTTACCAGAAGCCTGGCAGGCAGCCTAAAGTGAGAAGCGACCAGGGACCTCAGGCACTGTTGGGAACAGGTGTCGATAAGGAAACTCCCAGTGATGGGGTCCTTTAAAGTGTAGCTTTTACTCTTCTGTTTACTCTAAACAAAACCGTCTCTTAGAAGTGCCTACTATGAGCTCTTATTCTCTGTGCTGATTGCTTTATATACTTCATTCTGACAATGGTGATTTCTGAGCAACACCAGTTGAGAAATTTCCCCACGCTTTCATGTTCCGGGAAACGGCTGAGTGTAAAGGATGACCTGCCCTCTCCAATGCCAAGGCAGGACCTGTCTCCACCTTTCCTCGTGATTCCCAGAAAGCTTGAGGATAACACCTGTTTACTCAGATGCCCTTCCTTTCGATAAAATGAAACTTCTCCCTATAACAATCATCTAAATAAAATCGTCTCCTTAAAACAATTAATAAACACTTCAACAGAATCTGTGAGAAAACACATGTCCCTTTGTAAAGAAAACAGAACCCCTGAAAAGCTACAGTATATTACAGCACATTAAAAGGTATCACTTAAGTAATTTATAGTCAAGGTTCTAAATCATTATAGTAATTTATATTTAAGGTCCTAAATAGTTACACTCCTTTAACACAACAACTTCAGTTTATTATTGAAACACTAATAAATATAGTGTTTTAAATATATATCACATACAAACTTTTTCCCTCTATTACTCTACATTTTAAAACTAGAAATGCTTCCTTAATATATTAAGCACTTATCAAATAGACAACCATGTTTAATGAACAGTCACTATTCTTACCTTCAAAGGTTTTATCTGATCCAAACCCATATAGGAGTCTGATCTCAAAAACACTGTATACTGATAATTTCCAGGCTTGCCTGGTGCAGGAAACTTCAGTTCTACCTAGAAGATAAAATCAGCACTTAAAATCTGTATCTTGAGTGGGAAAAGGAGCTCACTGATAAAATTCCTACATCAGAGTGTTTAATAGCTAGATGTTTACTTAGATGACACAAGACATCCTAACAAATGTAACAAAAATTCTAAGAACAACAAATATATACATAGCATTTATGTTAAATATTACACACACACATGGAAAACAACTAGGCAGAACTGAGAGGGTTAATTTTATCTCCACAATTTAAGAAGCATATTTAAAGCGACTAAGTTCTATGAGGACCATCACCTGGACAACTTGAAGAAATAAAGTTAGGGTGTAAGAGTAAAATAATGAATTAGTGGAATTAATAAAATGTACTTTGCCAGAAAGGTAATGATTCTTGCCAAAATTCCCTATTTTTAAGATAAATGCTGTGAGATCACAGAAAATATGTATCTGTCATTCTCTGCTCCTGGTTCCCGGCACAGAGCTCCTCAAACCCGTGTAACTTCCTAAGTGGTGAGCACCCGGCTCTTTGACCCAGGTTCTTAAATGTCTCAGAACTTCCTAGGTGACAGGAGTGTTCTGTTCTAACGAGGTGACTCCCGGTGGACTCCTAGATGAGAACTGGTAACCGGCGAGACCAAGCCATGGTTAGAGAAGCTTGAAACTTTCGGTCCCACCCTCCATTCTCCAGGGAGGGGCTGGAAATTCAGTTAATCACTAATCACAACTACATGATGAAGCCTCCATAAAAAATTCCCAAAGCAAGGGGTTCTGGGGGGCTTCTGAGGTGGTCAATATAAGATAGTGCTGGGAGAGTGGTAAGCTCAGAAAGAGCATGAAAGCTCTGTGCCCCTTCCAGGATACCTTGCCCTATGGATGTTCATTTATATTCTTTATCACATTTTTTATAATAAACTGGTTCATGTGTTTCCCTGAGTTCTGTGAGCCATTCTGGCAAATTACTGAATCCAAGGACAGGGTCATGGGAACCCTGATTTTAAACTGTTTGGTCAGAAGTACAGGAGACAAGCTGGGACTTGCATTTGGCATCTGAAGTCAGGGAGTGGAGGACAAACAGCCTTGTGAGACTGAGCCCTTAACCTGTGAGATCTGACACTATCCAGGCAGACAGCGTCCACATTTAATTAATGCTGACTGTAGGTCACTTAGCTGGTATAACAGAGAATTGCTTGGTGTGGGGAGAAAACCCACACATCGATGTCATAAATGTCATGAAGTTGCAAAAACACAGAAGTTGTTTTACCTTTACACATGCCCCATGCCTTAAAAGGTCAAGAAGGTATTTTATTCCCTATCAAATCATAAACTTCAAATACAGAATTATAAAATCTTAGAAATTTTAATTCTACTTAGACAAAGTAAGGCTACATTTTTAAGATGACATTTGGAATTTCTGGCAACCTGTCTACAATCTCCAAAATCCAGATTTTGTAGGCAAGATTATAAGGGGTCTGTCCAAAAGTATCCAGTCATGTAATATGAAAAAGATAAGATATGTACTGAAGAAGATACAAGATACAAAAAATATTGCACATAGGACAATGACGCCTCAGTCCCCTTCAAAGTAGGCACCTTGGGACCTCAGAGTTCTCCCAGAGTCTCTTTCACCATTCAAAACACTCTTACAAAATCCCTGGCTGGAATAGCCATCAGCTGTCCCATTATATTTTCCTGAATCTCATCAATGGTCTGAAATATCTTCCTTTTCAAAGGTAATTTTAGTTTTGGGAAAAGCTAAAAGTCATAAAGTACCAAATCTGGACTGTGCGGACACTGAGTCACTTGGGTGACTTGATGTTTCACAAAAAAACTCAGCACGAGCATGAGCCATGAATCATGAGCGGGTGTGTTGTTCTGATGAAGCTGCCAATCACCAGCTGCCCACACCTACAGCCATTTTTGTCATATTACATCTCTCAACTGATGAAAACGCTGAAGTACTACTCCTTATTAATTGTTTGGCCTGGAGGGGCATACCTGTGATGGACAACACCTTCCCAATCAAAAAACATAGTTAACATGATCTTGATATTGCTGCAACTTTGCCACGCCTTCTTTGGGCTTAGAGAACCGGGAGACTTCCATTGGAACGACTAGGCCTTCGTTTCTGAATCACAGGCACAGACCCACAATTCATCTCCGGCTATGACCTTCTTGAAGAAATTGGGTTTATTGGCAATGATTTGAATCAAGTATTAGCAACTGCAGTACAATGTTCTTCCTTCTGCTCTGGTAGCAGAAGCTGCAGAATGAATTTTGCTATGACATGTTTCATGCCAAGATCCTGTGTCAAAATCTCGGACACAGTAGATTTTGGAATCCCCAGATCAGCATCTAGCTCCGTCAGTCACCAATTTTAGTTGATTGCAGCCCATACATGTTCAACATTCTCAGGTAATCTGCTTGTTGCAGGTCTTCCAGAATGTGGATCACTTTCAACAGATTCTTGACCATCTTTGGAGCATTTGTGCCACACTTTTATTTGCACTGCACTCATTGCATCATCCCAGAAAGCCTTCTGAATCATCTGAATAGTTTCCACAGAGGAATGTCCAAGCTTAACGCAAAATTTGATGCAGATTAATTGTTCTACTTGCTCTTTTGAATGTGATGGCCACACAGTACACATGCTCACCTAACAGCATCTACCACCCCCACTGACTAGTACAGTGAAGTCATGATTGTTCATGCATGGGCATGTGCATTTCAGTCCACTCTCCTTGGCTGCCAGGTTACATCCACATTGTGCAAAGTATTCTCACTATATTAACAATGGCTACACTTTTCCTGGACAGACCTCAGTATATTAAAGCATGCCATTAAAACAAACTAGAAAAAAATAATGGGAGAATCTTTTTTTTTAATTAATCTCACAGTTTGACCTTTCTAGCTATAACACAAAACCTAAAAATCAAAAAAGAAAAATTACTTAATCACTAAAAAACTCCAAATAAATAAATGGATAAACATATATTTATATTTTTGTTTGGTAAAAACAACCTTAATAGTGAAACAAACTTTGGAGCAATATTTGAAATACATATAAGAAAGGGCTGATTTCATAATATTAAAAAATATTATTAAAACCAAATCAAAGATCAATAACCCAACAAAAATAAACAATGTTCAAAAATAGATCAGAAAAAAATACAATTCAAACACACTGAAATTCAACCTTCTGTTTCACTTTTAAGAGAAATATAAATTAAAACTACACTGATACAACTAGCGTAGTAAAAGCTGATTCAGGCAAGAATCATAAATGTATGCTAAAGTGACTGGGTAAAAGACTTGAAAGAACAGTCTATTCGCGCAGGGCCCAAGTATCGTCCCACAGATTAGAAGAAGAAATGGATGTTTACAAGAGAGAAAAACCTTAACTGAGTGAGCAACCTTAACATCACTAATGTGGGGCAAACTAATATAACTAATATCCTGTGCCCCAGATGTGATGCACTTAGAATGCTACAGTACCTGGGCAGGATTTTTGCCAAAAATATTCAAGGTAAATATAATTGCAACCAATGAGACAGATTCAAATTAAGGAATATTCTACAAAATACCTTGCCCAGGCTCTTCAAAAATGTCAATGGCATGAAAACAAAACAAACAAACAAAAAAACAAAACAAGGAAATGTTTTAAAGAGGAATGGTAACTAAATACAACAAATGATCCTTGACTGAAATCTGATTTAAAAACAAAAACTGTAACAGACTTTAGTGAAATATTTGAGAAAATTTGAATACGAACTGCCTATCAGACAAATGATACCATATCAATGTGAAGTTTCTTGAACATAATAATGTTATTCTACTTATGTAGGAGAAGGCCCTTAATACTGGAAGATACACTTTCAAGTATTGAGGGATATAATGTCATAATGTCTGCAAGTAACTTAAGTGGGTCAGAGGGAGGAAATATACACACATGTGTATTTTCTGTGTATGTACTCATACAGAGAAATACAAAACATACATGGGAAAATGTTAACAATTAGTCAATTTAGAGAAGGGTCTATGGGGTTCATGATATTGTGTTTACAACATTTTTTTCTAAGATTTTATTTTTTAAAATTTATTTTTAGAGAGGGAGGGAGGGAGAAAGAGAGAAAGAGAGAAACATCAATGTGCGGTTGTGGGGGGCCATGGCCTGCAACCCAGGCATGTGCTCTGACTGGGAATCGAACCTGCGATGCTTTGGTTCGCAGCCCGCGCTCAATCCACTGAGCTATGCCAGCCAGGGCACAACATTTTTATAGGTTTTAAAGTTTTCAAAATAAAAAAATCAGAGAGAAATAATAACACTGAGATGTCACTTTTTACCTTTCTAATTAGCAATGGCGTTCAAAATGTTTGACATACTTGAGAAGCAATGGGTACACTTAAACATTCATTCTCCCAATGGAGAAACAAATATCTAGCAGTATCTACCCAATTTAAAAATGTAGAGCCTGTGATTCATTAATTCTACCTCTATGAACTCATCCTACAGAAATGTTTGCACATGTACAAAATGACATATGAGGTTATTTACTGCAGCAAAAAACAAGAAACCAGTAAGTCCACTAACTAGCGGAGCACTAAATAAAGAAAAATCCATACAGACAGAATATCAGATAGCTGTAAAAAGAAATGAAGAAGCTTTTTCTGTATTAACAGGGAACAAATTCCAAGTTGTATCACTAAGAGAAAAAGGTAAGGCGCATAACATGGTGTGTGCTACGTGTTTGTAAAACTGGGGAAAATACACACATGTATTTGTTTATAATTTACAACGTCACACGAAGAATAAAGACTCGATAACAGTGATGGTCTCCAGGAAGGGAAATGGGTAAGTGAGAAACAGAGATGCAAGATGTTTCAATGTGTACACTTTGGGATATCTTCTGAAATACTAACTAGGTGAATGTATTATCTATTAAAACATAGGTAAAATTTACATTTTAAAAAATTGCTCAAAGAAATATCCTTAAGTGGGCTCTACTTCTAAGTGTCAAATAATCAAACTACTTTATTCATTTATATTGGCTATAAAGGGGAGGGGAAACTTTCTGGATTAAGCCCTGGCTGGTGTGGCTCAGTAGATTGAGTGCTGGCCTGTGAAACAAAGGGTCGTCGGTTCAACTCCCAGTCAAGGCACATGCCTGGGTTGAGGGCTGGGTCCTCGGGGGGGTGGGGAGGGGCCTCGTGAGAGGCAGCCCACAGTGTTTTTCTCACACATCAATGTTTCTCTCCCTTTCTCCCTTCCTTCCTCTCTCTCTAAAAATAAAGTCTTTAATACAAAAAAAAAATCAGTATAAAAAACTATCTCAAAATTCAAAAACCTTGCTCTTGCAAGCAATTTATCCAAGTAGACAGAACAGAACCTTTTCCTAGAAAAGTAACCTAAAAAACCAAGAAGAAAAACAAAAAAACAGGAAAGAGTTCCTAAGGGATAAAATATGCTCATCACAATGCTATAGTAGTGGTATCATTAACAGTGGACAATGCCACATAATAAAAAAATTCCATCTTTAAATACCTAATCACCCATTCTTACATTTGTTTTTAAGAAGAAAGGTATATATCTTAGCACTAATCCAATGAGACTAAAAGTCATACTTTTTTGTACAATATAATTAAATTCTAGGAAGAAGGAAAGGCATACATTCTTAGACACTAACAACAAACACTCCCAAAAACAAGTTGTGGACAAGTTTTTAAAAGACTGATCAAGTTGTCCACCTTTAGCAATTCAAACTTTATAAATCTGAAATGAGCTTCCCCCAGAGACATCAGAGAACAAAATGTCTTAAAATGAAATATGCCAAGTGTGATGAACTGTTTTCTAAAAAACAGTTTGGGAAGCAGCACGACGATGAGGTGCTGCACATGGGCGCAGACTGAAGCACTGTCACTGGACAATTACCTCCTCTGTGTCTTTCAGTGTGCACACATGGTACGGCATAGATATTAAGGTCTGCTCCTTCCTGTCTGCGATGTACAGCCACCACCATTCTTGTTTTTCCTGTACGAGAAAACAAGGAATATAAATAATCAGAAAGAACTAGAGAAACAGTTTTACCTTGTTTCATTTAAGAGGTATTGTACTTGTTTTATTCACTGCTATACTGTACAAAACAGACGTATAATAAATATTAACTGAACAAATACATTTTTCTTGCCCATTTGTAGATTTGTTCTCCAAAAGAATTTTCTATGTAAGTTTAGGGTTTCAAATGGTCCCTTAAAGCCCTATTGATGGGTATCTTCATTAAAAACCCCTGATTAACCTTAAATGACAAAAAGTTTTCTAAAAAAAAGAAAACAGTATAAACTATTACAATATCATCTAGCTAATAATCTTAGTAATCTTTGACAGTAATAAGCAAAAGCCAGAACATAGGAGTGGTAGAGACTTGGGCAACCAAATGAGAACGGAATACATTAAAGCACATTACTCATAAGAGACCATCTTGAAGTCTAAGAGCCTATTTATACCTTTCACTGCACATGATTTTACTTACTATTAAGTTCAGCATTTTCAGTTGTACTTCAAAAAAGGTTAGTTACAGGAGTGGGTTAAAAAAAAATTGCACCAGAATGCACAGCAGGGACAACAGCGAGAACCGGCAGGAGACAGAAAATTTAAAACAAAAAAAACTGGAAGACCAAGGATTCTGGAAACAACAAACTTCAGTCTGTTTGGTTGGTGATCATCACTATATTACAACACATCAGTAATTGCTTAGTCAGGTGCATGGCAAAGATATATTTCTAAAATGGCTTTAAAAATGTTTTGGAGGACTTCCTGCCAAGGAAGATAGACACACTGTGCCTCCTCGCACAACCAAAAGAAGGACAATGACAATTTAAAAACAAAGAACCACCAGAACTGACAGAAAATCAAACTGTATGGAAGTCCAAGAACCAAGGAGTTAAAGAAGAAACATTCATCCAGACTGGTAGGAGGGGCAGACAGGCAGCTGGGTGGAGAGGACTCGGGACTTGAGACAAGGCGGCAGCTGGTGGACCTGGTGAGGCAGCGGCTGGTGGAGTGGGTGGTCCCACATTTATGTGCAGATAAACCTGGAGGAACTACTGGGGAGAGAGACAGACCCCACAACCCAGGGCCCCTGCGCCAAGAAACAGAGCCTCAAAGCCTCTGACTGAAAACACCTATGGGGGTTGAGGCAGCAGCAGGAGAAACTCTCAGCCTCACAGGAGAGTTTGTTGGAGAGACCCACAGGGTCCTAGAACGTACACAAATCCACCCACCCAGGAATCAGCACCAGAAGGGCCCAATTCACTTGTGGGAAGTGGGGAAAGTGACTGAAAACCAGCAGAGAGCAGAGCAAGCAGCACTGCTCCCTCTCAGACCCTCCCCTACATACAACATCACAACGCAGCCACGTAGGTTGCCCCACCCTGGTGAACACCCAAGGCTCTACCCCTCACTATATAACAGGCCCACTGAGACCAAAAAAGGGCCAAATAAAAGAACAGATGAAAGCTCCATAAAAAATACAATAAAGAGCCCTGGCTGGCATAGCTCAGTGGATTGAGCACGGGCTGTGAAGTAGGCATCACAGGTTCGATTCCCAGTCAGGGCACATGCCTAGGTTGCAGGCCATGGCCCCCAGCAACCACACATTGATGTCTCTCTCTCTCTCCCTCTCTCTCTCCCCCTCCCTTTCCTCTCTAAAAATAAATAATAAATAATCTTTAAAAAAATACAATAAAGAGATAGCCAACCTATCAGATGCACAGTTCAAAACACTGGTAATCAAGATTGGTTGAATATGGTCTCATATTAGATGAAAAAATGAAGGCTATGCTAAGTGAAATAAAGGAAAATGTACAGGGACCCAACAGTGATTGGAAGGAAACTGGGACTCAAATCAATGGTGTGAACCAGAATGAAGAAAGAAACATTTAACCAGAATAAACTGAAGAAACAAGAATTCAAAAAAATGAGGAGAGGCTTAGGGACCTCCAGGACATCTTTAAATGTTCCAACATCTGAATCATAGGGATACCAGAAGGAAAAGAGGAAGAGCAACAAATCGAAAATTTATTTGAACAAATAATGAAGGAGAACTTCCCCAATGTGGTAAAGGAAATAGACTTCCAGGAAGTCCAGGAAGCTCAGAGAGTCCCAAAAACGTTGGACCCAAAGAAAAACACATCATAGTTACATTACCCAAGATTAAAGATAAGAAGAGAATCTTAAAAGCAGCAAGAGAAAAGGAGATAGTTACCTACAAAGGAGTTCCCATAAGACTGTCAGCTAATTTCTCAAAAGAGACCTTGCAGGCAAGAAGGGGCTGGAAAGAAGTATTCCAAGTCATGGAAGGCAAGGACCTACATCCAAGCTTGCTCTACCCAGCAAAGCTTTCATTTAGAATGGAAGGGCAGATAAAGTGCTTCTCAGATAAGGTCAAGTTAAAGGCATTCATCATCACCAAGCCCTTATATGAAATGTTAAAGGAATTTATCTAAGAAAAAGAAAATTAAAAATATGAACAGTCAAATGAAGCAAACTCACAGTTATTAACAACCACACCAAAAACAAAAACAAACTAAGCAAACAACTAGAACAGGAACAGAATCACAGAAATGGAGATAACAGGGAGGGTTTTCAGCAGGGGAGTGGAAGAGAGGGAGAGGGGAAAAGGTACAGAGAATAAGTAGCATAGATGGTAGGTAGAAAATAGACAGGGGGAGGTTAAGGATAGTATAGGAAATGTAGAAGCCAAAGAACAACTTGCATGTATAACCCATGGACATGAACTAAAGTGGGGGAATGTGGGTGGGAGGGGATGTGCAGGGCGGAGGGGAATAAAGGGGGAAAAATGGGACAACTATAATAGCATAATCAATAAAATATATTTTTTAAAAAATGTTTTGGAGCCAAAAATGACACGAAGATATTCTAAATACTAACTTAACCCAAATACCACCGACTATTCCAAATTGTCAATTATCCAAAAGAAGGTTTTAAAAAAATAACTTTCTACTGAAAAGTTTCAGAGAAAATGTTGTGTTTGTAAGCTAAAATCTTTCTTGTACTTTCTACTTTTATCTTTCCAATAATGCTACACTAAAGGTTCTTTTGTTTAAATGACTTATATAACAAAGCAATGCAATATTAATAAGCAGAATAACTAAGTCACAAGTGCATCATTAACCCAACTTCAGCCTAACCTAAGGGTTAGAACTACCACAACAGGTGTATGTGTAGAAGTCTGTGTGTGTTGCACACACAAAATGGGTAAAAACATAGGAGACTCAAAACGGAGTATTAATACCTGGAGGCTTTGTGGGCCATAGAGTCTGTTGCAACTACAACTCTATCATGGTAGCATGAAAAGAATAAGTGTGGCTGTGTTCCAAGGAAACTTCATTCATAAGTACAGGCAGGGAAGCAGGTTTGTCTGCAGGCTGCAGTTTGCCAATGATGTTTTTAAACCACACAGACCTGGGTTATTTCACTTCTCTAATTGCTACTTTTCTTCTCTGTTAAATGATGAGAGCCTACCTCAGGCTGTATAGTAAAGAGGAACTGAGATAGTACAAGTAAAATATGTTAGAATTTCTAGCATATAGAATGCAATAAAGTTATGATTATTAATGAAATGAGGTAAATGCCTCTGTTATTTAAGTAGTTCTGACATTTCATTGTCAGAAATACCACCATTAAGAACATGCATGTTACATTAGAAGCACAGAGATACGTTCAAGAACATACATTTCTCCTTGACCTCTGCACTTGGAAAGTGCCTCTCCCTCCCCTCTCCGAGGCCACTTGATTAAAATGAGGCTTATTCAAGAATATTTATTAAGAAACATGTGAATATCAACCTATGGCATGGCACCTGTACCTAGACTCCTTAATGCACACGGTCAAAGTGGGAAAGATGCTTTACCATTGAGTTATTTGCACTAAAAATAAAACTGTGTTTTGATTGTGTGTGATTCCCAACCATTCCTTACATATTAAATGTAATGAATTTCAATAACATGTAAGGCAATTATTAACATAAATCTTTAAGTGGGTAGTGTGGTAGCTAGGGTAGTTGGGGAGATACATTGGAAGGTAGACAGGTAGGTGTTAGGAAAGCCCTACATAAATTTTATCCGGTAAGTGGTACTTTAAGATGCTTAATGTGCAGATGCAGATTAAACTGAAAACGGGTACTTTTACTGCTAAAATGTTCCAAGAAAGTGAATGAGTATTTTGCCTATTAACTAAGCATGGCCTAAAATGTAACTATTACAAAGATAAAAATTATACAGCTTATAGAATCCCATGGCACTTTTAAAAACCAATCACTGAGTGGAATTTATTCACTTGATTTCAGGAGCCCTGGTGTTGGCAGACTACCAGTGCAATGGGCAAAATGCCCCTAACAGATGGGCTAATGCTCAGGACACGCCAGAAGATCAGCAGGCGCTTTAAGATGGAATCCTGGGCTGATGTCTCTCCAAGTCAAAACAACAGTCTGTGCAGAGCCGCTCATTTATTATTAGGAAAGCCAAATTACCTAGGATTTGCTTTCAGCAGCCCCCAGCAACTCCGGGTTGACATTCTAGAGCACAAGCAGATGTGTACATGGAATCACCTGCCAAACATGAGTGGTAAACAGAAGGTTCTGTGGCAAAGCTGTGAGGCAGTCTGTGGGACTGCTTCGCTGAACTGAGGCAACAGTTCTTGACCTCTAGCCACAGACAGAGTCAGCCAAGAAAGTGAAATGTCAAGCCAATCCCAAATTCATTTGAAAGACAAACACAGCCTATCAAGGAGATCAAAAGTTGAGCAGGCCACAATCACCAAGTAAACAAGGACAAGGGAACAAACAGCACTGTGATGATCTGTCCTGAGCTAGGGGCTCAGCCAGGCTCAGCTCTTACTGAACTTAGCTGGTCCCATGATCCCCATGGCCCGGGGCAGTTACTGGGCCCAGGGCATGTCTAGTGGCTCCAGGTGGCCAGTAAAGGACCCTCAGAGAAAGCTCATGGGACAAATTTAAGAACTTGTCCTATTTAAAACTTGATAGAAGTGAGAGATTCACAACAGCCACGTAGAGCCAAAATATACATTTATATGATTAGCTGCCTGAACTGCTAATGAAAAAATCATCACAAAGCACAACCCTTAGTAATCTGGCACACAAAAAATAAAGCACAGAAAACCACAAAAATTATTTAAAAGTTAACAATCCACTTTTTAAACACGTTCGCTGAACACAATTCATATCAAAATATATCCTTCAAAAATGTGTCCTTTGAGCCAGTACCCACCAGAGAGAGAGAAATGGCAACCAAGAAAGGCCTGAGAGAAAGTAAATGGAATAAGGGAAAGAGTGGGCCCTGTATAACTCACCTCGGGGAAGTACAAACTATAAACAGGATGCGTGATCTTTGATTTGGTTTCCAGTAGAGCTCTCTCCTTTCGCTGTATGCTTTGTTGTAATTCTTGCCACTCCTAGTAAAATAAAAATTAACTATTTGAAATCAAGTATGTTTTTGATCATTTTGAGGAGTTTCTTTTTCTAGCTATCGTTCCTGATAATGCTAACTACTACTAGGTTTAGCTGCAGATGACTACACAGCCCTTCATGATCTGGTCTCCTGTCGCTGCCTTCCACCTAGCACTCTTCAGTCTAGTCATCTCACACTTCCTAGACTTCGCTGAACTCACAAAGCTATTGCACTCCTGCTAAACCCTTTTTGATTTTTATTTTCCCCTTTCTCTACCAATTGAGTAATGGCAAATTCCTACTCATTATTCTTTCAGGAGCATCTAATGCCTAAAGTATGAGCTCTTGAGTTCCACAAATCCCCCTCCCCTTTGTGCTATCACTGCACTTTACATTAAATGAGCATGATTTCTTTTGTACTGTAACGTTTATTTATCTGCCTTGCCCACTACCCTACCATCATTCAAGGAAAAAACTATTTCATATTTGTCATCTAATGCAATGCTTGCAATGTGACAGATAATATTATATTATTTGTATAATTTGTTGTCAATTGAATGTAGTTTTGGTTATCTAAAGAAACTAGTCTGTTAAAACCCTGAGAGTCACCTCTACCAACCCTAATCAGCTCAAAAAGGAATACGTCAACTCCTTCACAAAGCAAGGAGGCTGGGGATAATTTCTTTGCTAGGTTTTAATTTTCTGGCTATAACTTAATTCCCAAAGTACAAAAACAGTCAAAAGCCAGTAGCTGTAAAAACAGCCATCCTTATTTTTTCACCAATGGCAGGTACTTTATTTCCTTTACTTTTATTCTTTGCCCTTTACTTTTTACTTTTTTCTGGCCTCTGCTTTTGTCTCAGAGATTATTCAGGGATCTCTTTTTCTCCCCTAAACCACAAGGGTTATTTTGGATCGATGGCCCAGTCAAAAAGAACACCACAAACATAAAGGGACCAGCTGATCAGTTCAGAAGTTCATTTGCAGGGAACTTCATTATTTGTCCACCAAATATTCTTTCTAGTGTCCTAGCACAAATCATATGCACCTTAATGCCATGCCATGAGATTCTGTTTTCTATTCTCTACTCTCACAATTTTAAGTGCTTAAAGATTCCTTCCTCTTCCATAATGTCTTATGTACCTCTTGAAACAAGGTGGCATTCTAAAAATGTTAGCTTTTCCCTTTAACCAACCTCTTGACATTACAGTTCACAGTAATGTTTCTTTACCCTAAACATTACATTGAACTTTTGAGAAACTCTTCCAAATGAAATGCTACCTATTTCATAACCCATTTTTCCTTACTCATGCTTCCAGAGGCATCTCCAGCACTGGAAATTGCTTTGAAAGACCAAACTGACTACATCTCAACCTAGGTGTTAATCCACTTAGCAATTTCAGCTTTAAGAAAATTAGGATTTCCAATCCTTGTTAGAAACTATTTTTCTTTACAATTCTGACCAATTTTCCTCAGAAAGAGTCTTACAAAGCAATACAGGATTATAAAATATACTGGAAGCAAACTGACAAGCAACAAGCAAGCAAGCAAGCAAATAAACAATAACAAAAACCAAAACTATCATCAGAGGTATAATTCTAATTATTTAAATCTGTAAGTCTTTAATTTTTTTAAAGATTTTTAAAAGATTTTATTTATTTGTTTTCAGAGAAAGGGAAGGAGAAAGAGAAGGAAACATCAATGTGTATTTGCCTCACAAACTGCCAGTGACCACAGGGGAGGGGGAAGGGGTAACAGGAGAAAGGGAAAGGGTCATCAAGGAACATGTATAAAGGACAAATGGACAAAGCCAAAGGGAGTAGGACTGAGTGTGGGAGGTGGGGAGGGGGTACAGGGGGGACGGGGGGGGGGGTGGGTTGTGGGGGGGAAATGAAGACAATTGTACTTGAACAATAAAAAAAAATAAAATAAAATTACATTAAAAATTTTTTAAAAAGTAAGTCTTACTGCTTCATCATCTTTGTTTTGCTTTTCATCTTGTTCTCTGTCAGAGTCTTTGTCACTACCATCCTCTTTTTCACTCTGGGAGTCTCTATTGGTTTCCTCTTCTTCAGAATCACTGCCTTTATCAGAAACTTCTTCTTCATCTTCCTTTACTACAGCTTCCTAAAAGGAAAAAGCAACCAAAAAAATTCTGAGTATCTCAACAACTGTATCACTCTGAGTCCCCGATGGTAACTTAACTAATTCAAATTATAATTTCACTATTCATAGAGAATTTTAGAGAATTATAAACATTCTTATTTATAAATATGTAAAAGCCAGACTGAAAGCTTTTAACATTTGGCTTATCTATCTGTTGTTAGCTATTTTACTCATTCTTCATAGATGGTAAAATAAAGATATTTTATTCCCATTTGCAATGTATACTGCTGCAATGGCTAAGGTTGTTCAAGGGAAATAGGAAGTTTATAGAAAAGTACTGTTATGGGAGTTTAATATTATCTTCTATGACTCAGAGTACAATGCAGTAAAAAAAGCCAATATCCCAGACAAAATACTTACTAGTCCATTTCAAAAAGCAAGAAAAAAAAACCCATCAAATTAAATGCAAAGAAAGTAGAAATAAAACAGAGCGGAAATCAAAGAGAAAGCAGATACACAAAAGGGGAACCCAAACAAAACCAAAAGTTGGTTCTTTGAAAAGATTAATAAAATTGATAAATGTTATTAGGCAAAATTAACTCGCCAGAGGAAAAAAAGATACAGAACACAAATTTCCCATATTAGGAATAAAAGAGGTGTAACTACAGATCCAAAAGATATTAAAAATAAAGGAGATTATAAACAGCTTTATGTCAATAAAGTTGATAACTCAAGAAGAAATGGACAAATTACTTGAAAAACACAATTATGAAAACTGATATAAGAAAAAAAGTAGGATATGTTGAAGACAAAAACTCTGTAACTAAATCCTTTTTAAAAACTCTAAGCCCAGATGGCTTCTCTACATAATTCTTCCAAATAAGAAGGAAACAAATCCAATCTTACACATATTCTTCCAGGAAAAAGAGAGACCACTTCCTAACTTGTTTCACGAGGCCAGCATAAATCCAATACAAAAGAAGAATGATAAACTAATATTCTCTCATAAAAAGATTTAGGAATCATAAAAAAAATGATCAAGTCCAGATATATATAAAAAAGGATACTACGTTATGACAAATGAGATTTGTTCCAGTAACACAATGGTTGTTTAAAGTTTTTTAACGCATTAATATAATTTGCCATATTAGCAGAAAGGAGAATTATTATACAATCATCTCATCAGATGGAGATAAAGCATTTAATAAATTTGGTATCTGTTCATAAAAATTCTCAGCATGGAAACAGAGGGGAACACTTCCTTACACTGATAAAAAATATCTACAATAACCCTAGAGCTAACATCATCACACTTCGTAGTAAAATGATGTTTGCTTTCTCCCTGAAGTCAGTAGACATGGGTAGTCACCATCTTCACTTCTTATCAACGTTACACGGAAAGTTCTAGCCAGCATATTATGACAGAAAGGAAGAAAGAGCATATAAGATAAAAAAAAAAGCAAAACTGTCTTTATTCCCAGATGGCATAATTATGTATGCAGACAATCTTTTTAAAAATATCTACAAGTGGTTAGAATTATTATTAATTCATCAAGCCGCCTTGATACAAAATCAATGTTTAAAAAGCAACTTTATTTTTCTACATCAGCAATTAAAATTGCAGAATGATTTTTCTAAATGTTAATTGAAGCAACAGCACTAGAAAGCATTAAATACCTAGGAGTATATCTAATGAAAGATGAACCATGACTCTGCCACTGGAAATTACCAAAACTGCTGAGAAAAATTAAAGGCCCAAATTAATAAAGATAAGCCATGATTATGAATTAAAAAACTCAGTACTGTTAACATGTGAATTCTTCCCATACTGAACCATAGAGTCAGTGCAATACCAGTCTAAATCGCAGATTTTTTTTAATGGAAATTGTCGAGCTTATTCAAAAAATTTAGCTGGAAATGCAAAGGACCTAAATAGTCAAGACAATTTGAAGTAGTGAATAAGAGTTTGATGACTTACACTAACATATTTCAAGACTTAATATCAGGCTATCATAATTAAGACAGTATGGTATTGGCACAAGAATAGACAAGTGACCAGTGAAATGGAGTAGAGAGTCCACAAACACCCCTGCACATACACTATTATAGTAACTTGTTTTACAGCAAATCACCATTGCAATTGAGACAGGAACGTATGATCTTTTCAGCAAATGGTGCTAGAATAAAGTGGTCCATAAACCCTATCTCACACTATTCATAAAAGTTAATTGAAGATATATCATAGTGCTAAATACAACAAGTAAAACAATACTTATAAAAGAAAACAAAAATATCTCTATGTCCTTGAGAGGCAGAAATGTCAAACAGGACACAAAAGAACCATAAAAGACTAATGAAATAGACTTCATTAAAATTAAGAACCACCAAAATCTACCATGAAGAGTGAAAAAGGACTCATATTCAGAATATAGAAAGGAATCTTAAAAATCCATAAGACAAACAGCCCAACAGAAAAAAAAGAAGATCCAAATGACCAGGTAAGCATATGAATAGGCGCTAACCATCATTAGTAATCAGGTAAATACAAGTAAAAATCACACACGAAGAGAGACTACAACAGATCTATCACAGTGGCTAAAACAAAAAAGATTGGTAAAACCAAACATTGGTGAGGATGTGGAACAACTGGATTCATTATTAGCTGGCAGGAGTATAAAACGGTACAACTTGGAAAAATGGGCTCTTTCAACAAGCTAAACATACACCCAGTTTTATGACCCAGCAATCTACTGCTAGCTACATACCCAAGAAAAATGTCCACAAAATGAAATGCACAAGAATAAGCATAGCACCTTTATTCATAAAAGGCAAAAACTAGAAACAACTCAAATGTCCACCAACCACAGAAGAGATAGATAAATTGTGGTATATTCATACAATGGAATACCACACAACAACACACACACACTCACGGAAATGAACTGCTGCTACACTCAAAACAAATGAATATCACAAACATGATGTTGAATCAAGGCAGCCAAACTTAATTCCACTTACATGAAGTTTAAGAGCAGGCAAAGCTAATCTATGGTAATAACAGAATGGGGGGGCCAGTAAGAAAGTGGATGGAAGGGTCACTGATTGAAAATGGAATGAGAGAGCTTTCTAGGGTACTGGTAAGGTTTTATGTCTGATCTGGGTATCATGAGTACATACATCTGTAAAACTTCAGGAGCTGTACAATAAGGTTGAAATATTTTAGTTTATGGTATACCGCAATAAAGATAATTACATAATAACAATAATAAACTTACAGTCCCAATGACTCCATTTGCTTGCTTTTGTTTCTGCTGCTTTGATTGTGATAAGGGCACAGGTATAGGTTTTTTTTTTACAATTTTCTTTTTTTTTGATTTAGTGGTTTTCTTGGGTCCTTTACTCTTCTGTTGCCATCCTCCTTTTGTCCTGTTCTTATTAGGATCACCTTGCTGTAAATCATAACACACACACTCAGAAATCATAGCAATTGTTTCATTTGGGAGTCCTGCTAACTTTTAGATGAAAATGGCTAAACTAAATGTTTTCTTAAACTGAATGATTATCCTGCAGCAATATAAATCAGTCAGAGAACGAAACAAAGTATTTCTGTCACCAAGAAAGATAGGTAAGAAGACTCAAGTTTTTACCACTTCTTCTGCTGGCTGTTCCTCTGCAGCACAGATGGACTGCTCCTTTTCAAATACTTCCTAGAAGTAATGAGAAGAAAACTATAAAGTCTGTCAACCTGTATTTATCTTTCAGATAAGCAAAACAATCTTCCAAAATATATTACCAGTAAGTTTTTAAATTGGAGAAAATGGGGGATGGGTTAGGAGGACAGGAAACTGAAGCAATCACTAAATGATAAACATGTGCAAATTTAGCAATTACTAAATGAAAATTCAGACATTACCTCTAAAATATCTCACATCTGTCCTGAATATTTTTGAAAAGTACACTCTACTGAAATGTGCAGATACAACAACTTAAGATACGGCAACTCATTATAAACTCAAAAATATTTTATAATTTAAATTTTTACTTTTATTCTAATAATAACCAGACATGACTATTTTAATGTTATAAAAATGCAAATGTTACATTATTTTCATTATAACATGAAAACATGCGACCAATATTAGTTCATTCATTATCGTCAGTGATATTGCTCTTTGGGTCTGTAACTAAGAAGTGGAACACCAAGACAGTCCACATATACCATCCACCATATAATCCATTTAAAATCAGTACACTTAACATTAAATTCCAGTAAGAATCTATACAAGAAAATGATGAGTGATGTGTGTTGTGTTCAATAAACTTCCTGGAATTATTAAAGCTAACAAGTGAAAATAGTTAACAACTGTTAGGCTCTAAACTGTCAGCCTAATCCAGGAGTCAGCAAGCTGTGTTCTACTGCCTGCTTTTTAAACAAAGTTGTATAGCACAATCATGCCAATTTGTGAGTTAAGTAGTTGCTACAGAGATGATGTGGCCTAGAACACCTAAACCATTTACCACCTGGACCTTTATAGAAAAAAATTTGCCACTCCTAGTCTAATTCTATCATCTCTGCTTCATTTCTTCATTTATTACTGGGTTGTAATGGTTAATTCCTCTGAGATACAGTTCATACAAGAATTGAACAATGAATACTTGATTCTTTCCCTTCAGCCAGAGCAGTTTTGTTTTTTCTTCTGACAGTTATTCCAGAATATCAACAGCCCAAGACTGATTTTTTTGTTCATTTCTCAAGCTGGAAATTCCCAAGCATGTAGGCAATACAAATTTAGATTCTAAACCCAATCCTGACCACTGGTGTAGTTTCCTCTTCTCCCAGGAGGTACCTCTCATCCAGAACCCATGACATGAATGCTCCCTTACCACTTGATACCATAAAATTCAACAGCTTTTGACTTGAAATACCCTACTACAAAAGATGCTTTTCCTACCACAGGTTTTAGATGTGGGGTTTAAATGCAGTAGACATTTTCCATAGATGCTCATAGACCCCAGAGCAGAACAGGCTAAAATCTACTACTAGTTGAATAAACTAACTTAAAATACTATAGTCTATTAAAAACAAGTTACAACTAGAGTTACAACTCGGGAAGTAATATAAATAGGTAATAAAAACAGAAAAACAAGATGCAGATAACACATACATGACTGGATTTAATCAAAGAGAATGAGGAAAATACCATACACACACACTCCCCCCCATGGAGAAACATATGAAAGGATATACACGAGACTGAATTCTGGTCACTGGGGGCTGACAAGGGGTTTCCTGAGGGATGGGAGTGAGAGAAGGGATTCGTGATAAAAACATCAAGTAACCATGGATATTCATGCATTAGGATATCTAAAAGCATGAGCTTCAGAACTGATCATCTCAGAATGATAGGATTTTAGGTGATGTTAATTTCTTCCTATACTTTTCTGCACTGCCTGAATTTTTTCCTCAGGGTGAACTTCTCACATTAGAAAAAAGTTAATTCCATTGTAATTTTTAATTTTATAAATAAAAAAATAAAAGGGAGTAAATTCTCTAAAGAATTGACTAGAAAGGAGTAGGTGGTAAAATTCTCAATAATAATCAACAATGACTTCTGTATAGCACTTTCAAGTTTAAGAACTACACCTATATTACCCTGTTATTGTAATATTTTATAAAGAATTAAATCACCACATGAAGAAATAATCTATTTTGCAAGATTTTTTTTGTGTGGGTGGGATAACTAATGTGAAAAACTATGAGAGTTCATTTAAAATTTCAAAACAACTAAAAAAACTTGCAAAATTCAATTCTGCTACTCAATAGTTTTGATTTGGGAATGTGTAACTTAAAATGAGAAATTAAATATAAAAGCCTTAAAACATAACTTTTTTCTTTTTACTACATTTATTGGAACTTCTGGTCAAGACGGAGGCATAGATAAACACACTTAACCTCCCCACACAACTACAAAAAAAATTAAAACTAGACTACAAAACAAATATCACCCAGAACCATCAGAAAATTAAACCATCAGGATTTAAAGAAGCCACATTCATCCAGATGGGTAGGAGGGGCAGAGACATGGAGAGAGGTGAAGAGGCACAGAAAGGCAGTGAATGACTGGCCCCACATTCACATATGGTGAATAAAAATCAGGAGGGATACCTCAGGAGCCAGGGATCCTGACACCAATCAGACCCCCCAGCAGCCCAGGGTTCCAGCACCAGGAAGATAAATCCCCATAATTTCCGATGGTAAGAACCAGTGGGGGTTGGGGCCTTGGAAGAAACTGCCAGATGCTTGGGGGACTCCTCTTAAAGAGCCCGCATCGACTTAGGACTTACACAGACCCACTCCTTCTGGGATTCAGCACCACAGCAATAGCTGGAACAGCACAGGAGTCATACAGAGAGAAAGTGAAGTGACTAGAAACAGGGCGAGTGCTAGGAGACAGCTTCCTCCCAGGCAAACTACCAGAAGCCAGGCAGCAGCACTGTCCCCTCTCCAAGACCTGCCCCCACACAGAGCCCCAAACTCATGAAACAGGTTACCCCACCCTGTTGACCTAAGGCTCCACACCACACAATTTATAGGTCTGCTCTTCTACAACAAGCCATACTACTAAGATAAGGAATCAAAGCACCTATACCTAATACATAGAAACAAACACAGGGAAGCTGCCAAATTGAGGAATCGAAGAAATATGGCCCAAATGAAAGAACAGAACAAAACTCCAGAAAAAGAATTAAACAAAATGGGGATAACCAACCTATCAGATGCAGAGTTCAAAATACTATTTATAAGGATGCTAAAAGAACTCATTGAGTATAGCAACAGCATAAAAAAGACCCAGGCAGAAATGAAGGTTACATTTAGTGAAGTAAAGAAAAATCTACAGGGAACCAACAGTGGAGGGGATGAAGCCCAAAATTAAATCAACAATTTGAAACATAAGGAAGAAAAAAGCATTCAATCGAAACAGCCAGAAGAAAGAAGCATTAGAAAAGACAAGGACTGTCGAAGAAGCTTCCGGGACATCTCCAAATGTACCAACATTCAAATCATAAGGGTGCCAGAAGGAAAAGAGGAAGAAGAGCAAGAAATTGAAAACTTATTTGAAAAAATAATGAAAGAAAACTTCCCTAATAGTGAAGGAAATAGATATCCAAGTCCAGGAAGCAGAGGGTCCCAAACAAGATGGCTCCAAGGAGGACCACACCAAAGCACATCATAATTAATATGCCAAAGGTTAAAGATAAGGAGAGAGTCTTAAAAACAGCAAGAGAAAAGCAGAGTGTTACCTACAATGGAGTTCCCATAAGACTATCAGTGGATTTTTCAAAAGAAACTTTGCAAGTTAAAAGGGACTGGCGAGAAGTATTCAAAGTGATGAAAAGCAAGGACCTACAACCTAGATTACTCTATCCAGCAAAGCTATCATGCAGAATGGAAGGCCAGATAAAGTGCTTCCCAAACAAGGAAAAGTTAAAGGAGTTCATTATCACTAAGCCATTAATTACATGAAATGTTAAAGGGACTTATTTAAGAAAAAGAAGATCAAAACTATGAACATTAAAACGGCAACAAACTCACAATTATCAACAACTGAATCTAAAAAACCTAAGCAAATAACCAGAACAGAAAGAGAATCATAGATATGGAGATCACTTGGAGGGTTATCAGCTGGAAGGGGGAAGACCGAGAATTGGGAAAGAAAAAGTGCAGGAATTAAGTAAGAAGCATAAATTGGAAGGTACAAAATAGGCAGGGGGATGTTAAGATCAGCATTAGGAAATAGAGAGGCCAAAGAACTTTATGCACGATTCATGGACATGAACTGGGGTAGTCGGTGGGGAGAATGCTGGAGGGAATGGGGGTACCAGGCTGAGGGGAGTAAAGGGGGGAACACTGGGACAACTGTAGTAGCATAATCCATAAAATATATTTAAGTAAATGAATGAATGAATGAATGTATTGTGGTGACACAGATTAAATAATACACGACTTAAAGCATAAAAATACAAACAGATTACTTACTGCCATTGTTTGCCTTGTCAATTTAACCAAAACTGTAACTAGAGATCCTACTGTGATGTTGTTGCTGTCTTCATCATCCAATACTGTAAGATGAAAGGAAAACTGAGTAAAAAAATCAAAATTAAACCCTATGTCAACACAAACAAAATTTAACTTACCAAAATGAATTTGGTACTTCAGCATGTCATATATACTGTGTTTCAAACTTATTCAATAAAAAATAATTTAGCGACTGTCTACTCTGCATAAGGTTCTGCAGTAGATGCCTTTGGCAATGTATTCATTTAAATTCTTAAACTAGCTCTATGATAGATATTACTTCTACTTTAAAGAATAAACTGAGATTCAGAGATAAAGTAAAATGCCTACGGTGACAGAATGGCTAAACTAGCAATGCCAAGTTTCAAATCCAGGTTTTTAAAAACAAAGTACAATGTGAGGACTACAACACCATAGTTTTCTCTCACAGTGATATTGGAAATAGGATTGTGTCACTCTATTAAATTGTGCAAACCTTACATACCCAATATTTTACCTGTATGATCAGTGCCTATCAGAACAAAATAATCAAAGCTAGCTTTCCAAGCCGCATCAAAAGGATTTATTTTTAAGGGAAGAACTTCAAAATATTGTTTTTATTTTTAAAAATATTTTTGCAATGTTTTTGCAATTATGTTTTGCTATACATATGTTTGCCATACAACCCCAAAGTCTAATAATAAATTTAATATTAAAATCACATTAAAATAAACATTAAATAACTTAACAAACATTATCTTCCATCAAATGTAGATATAACTAATTTTTCCTCCAGATTTTATCTATAAGTGTTTTCTTCAGTATGCATTTCTGCCTACAGGTTTTTCTAAGTTTGCTGTATTTATTTTATGTAGATTTGGACGAGCCTACTCTGTTCTGGCCTGCAGCGACACAAGCAGTTGGAGAAGAATGGCCTCCGACAACTCTAACTGCCATCTCCCATATTGGCTATGAGGTGCAACAGCTGGGCATCAAAAAAGGCTGCAATACCCTTTCTTGGAAAGGAGACCTGGAAGCCTCCTTTACCCCAAATAAAATCTGAACTACATATTTATCCACACAGCAAAGTTGTATGTGCATGAGCACTGCACATGAATTAACAGCTCTAACAATGTCTACCTGCCTTTTGATGCATAAAAGTGAAGAAGAGCCTACAAGAAATTCTACGTATCCTCTAGAAATGTGGGAAAAGGGATCCACCATCTCCAGCACTGGATCAAGCAGATACCCCTTTTTCCTGCTTCTGCCATTCTTCTACTCTCCCTCCATTAATGACCGTACTCATAGTACACATTTGGACAGCACTGTAAAAATATAAAATAAATTGTCTATACAAAATACTATGGAATGAAACACATCCTAATGATCTGCACTGAGACTGAGTAATCTCACCTTACTTACACATGTAATAAAAAATATCTCAAACAGGTTTTTTAAGCAGCATGTATTTTTACAACCCTTGATATATCAAAGACTATCTCTTCAGTCCCAAACTAGATTTTTGAGTGGTTTCTGATTAAATTATTATGGTCCTGAATAAACTTTTATGTTTTGAATGTTGGAAAACTCATGGACCCACAAAGAAATTACTAACTCCCCATCAAAGAAGCCCCAGTGTTCACTACATGTATCCCACATGCCAGATAAAGTGAAGCCAGAATGCTATTTACCTTGCCTTCTTGAACACCCAATCTTTGGGAGCCATCAATTTCCTCAATTCCAATTAGAATGCAAACTCAATAAGGCAGAGGCTTTGTCTTAATCACTGCTCCCCCAGCTCCCTGAAGGAGAGTCACTTAGTATTTGCTGAATGAGTAAGTGCACAGTGTTTGTGTCATTCACTTAAGACTTAGCCTATGACTCCTTGCTTTAATCCTATGTTTATGGCCTATTTCTCCAATGAGACTATCAGCCGTTTAAAGACAGCAACCATTCCTAATGCATCTTTTATTCCTGACCCCACAAGAACATTACCAAAACAGTAACCTAGTACAACACCTCAAAGCTCGGAACAATGCCACAATGAAGAAATGGAGCAGATAATCTCTAATTCTGTCATTCTATGATATTATTCAGATACTAAAATGGGAACAAACAGAGCAATTACGTAGGTAAAAAAAATCTCTACTTTTTTCACTCCAAGCAAACATAAAGATAGCAGTGAAGTCAAGAAAAACACATGTAATATAGCAGAGAACATGGTCATTTTAAAGGCTTATTTAACATAAATAAGTTGGGTCTTTAAAATTAATTTTAGAACTAAGCACCTGTGTTTTTCACACTAACAACAGATGTGTTTTTCACACTAACAACAGATATACTTTAAGTATCTTTCATTATATCTGGAACTCTCATTCTTTGAAAAGTTAAGATATTCCTGAAAGTTGAACTACAGAAGAGCCCTCAAACTTAATCCTATTATAAGAATAATAAAAGTAGGACTCTATTAGTGTTCTCAAAACTGTTAGTATATATCATTTTCCATCTGACAGGTAACTCTGACAGGTAACTGCAGCTCTGCAAAGTTTTAATTACAAAAGTTATATTATTACATGAAGTGTTTTGAGAACCCTGAGTCAAATAAACAAGAGCCATTCTATCAAAAGGGAAGCAGTGTTCCACAGAGGAACCTCCCACTTACCCTGTGACTTTATGTCCATAGTCACATAAGGAAAACTCCCAAGAACAGCCATAACCTCTTCATATTTTTCATCTTCAAGGAAATGTAGTAGACTACGACGATCTGCTTCTTTTAAACTCACCAAATCCTGGATAGTCTTAATTTTATACTGAATTTAAAAAGAAAGAAAATAAATCTTCAAGTCATAAAACTTTCCATAGAGAAAAATTATTAGTATGTTTACTTAAGACAAAATCCAAAAATGTAGAGAAAAATGTTAAAATTTTATATATATTTCAAAGCAGCAAATAAAACTTTGTACCATTTCATGACCCTTTTCTCCAAGGAAATTTAAATTTAGGATTTTTTAATTACAAAGTTAATACAGGGTTTTTTTTTAATTAGAAAAAATAGAAGGGAGAGGGGTATAAGGGGACTAAGTGGTAACAGAAAAATACAATAAAAATTAAAGTTTTTTAATTAAAAAAATATCCAAAAAAAAGAAATAGAAAAAAACAATATTCATATAGAATCTTAACCCAAGCAACAACTGTTGTTATTTGATGTGCTCAGTTCATTCACCTTTATTTTCAATTTTAATGATAAAAACCTTTAAGAGTCTGAATTTATCTCCAAGTACAGCTGTACCTTAAAGGTTCTACTACAGAATACTCTCATTTTTGTTACTTTCTAAATATAGTGTTCATTATTACAGTAATATCCACCTTGGCTAAATGGATACTTAGGAGGGTAATCTTAATTTTCAGTTGTTTGGTGCTAGTTATTAATTTTACTTTCACAGGCACAGATTAGATCATGAGGCATATGAAATGCCTGCTTTTGAATTCTGATACTTCATTTATTACTTAAAATGTGATCAAATTTATAAGCATAACAGTTACTTGAAAACAGAAGTCTGATGAAGATTTCTTACATACATTTACTACTTCTACCTTATATACTAACAAATCTAATGTCCATCTTCTGCCTATTTTGTCTTAACACATTCAAAGTAATGTTAAAATCTCCTACAAAATTACAATTTCATTCAGTGTTTTCTTATATTTCTCATTTTTCATTTTTCATGTTTTTACTATAAACTATATTTTCTAAATAAGAATTATCTTATTTTTTTAGTTAGTTTTTTTTTTTTTTTAATTTAGAGAGAGAGGAAAGGGGAAGGAGAGGGGAGAGCTGTTCCAACTACTTATGTTTGCATTCATTGGTTGCTCCTCGCGTGTGCCCTGACTGGGGACCAAACCCACAACCTTGGCGTGTTGGCACGATGCTCTAACCAAATGAGCTAACTGGCCAGGGCTGATTGACTTATTTTTGAAAACCTAGTCTATTCATATTAAATCCAAAAACCATCACCCAACATTTAAGCCACATATAAAATCACTGGAAAGTATACAGTGCATATTTTACTTGGTACATGTATTTTTAGTAACATAATATAAAGAACAAAGTGTTAACTGCTATAAAGGCACTGACCGCATAGTAAAATCACTTGTAGTTGTAAGATATTAAACAGTTACCTAGTCAAGAAAATGTTAACAGAACCACTTGAGGGATAGATGTAGAATGTTTAAGATATTCTAAAGCTAAGAAATTCATAATAACCATTCCTAATAGAAGACTCTCACTCATGCTATCTTTAAGTGACAAGACAAACTGCTTCAAACGAATTCTGAAGTACAAAGAATTACCTTTTTATGATTAGAAACCCTTCTAAGATTGTCCTCTTCAATGTGAGGGAGCTGCAGAAGGGGAGACTTAAACTGCTGGAGGCCTTGCACAGCCATCTGAGAAAGCTTCATGCAGTTTTCTAGGGATGCCAAAGTTGGAGCACGAAACTCCCTTTCTTAGAAAGAATAGGAGGAAAAGAAAAAACAGGGCTGGACTTTTTATATGTTCAGGAAGATACAATTCATGACAAAAATAAGATTTATGTGAACATCCTTAACCCTCCAAATTTTAAAATCACAGTGTTGATTTTCCTTTAAAAGTTACTGGATAAAATACAAAATATATATATACAGACTTGGCCAAATGAACATTAGCCAGCAACCATTGATTTAACATAAAAATTATTTATATGACCTCCAAAAACAGTAAATTATCAGATATTATCAGTATCAAGAACATACTGGCACCATGCCAAGAACTGACAACATCCATAACAACAAACCACAACCGCTGCCTCCTTTTTTATGAGCCTCTCTCTCCCTTTCCATTGCTGACCACAAACTCCCTGGGCCTTCTTGCCCTTCATGCAAAATACTACTTGTCAGATGAATCATCATTACATAACTTAAGGAATTATTTTAAACTCAATGTTAAAATACAGAATAACCTGACTCTAAAAATAATCAGAGGAAGGTAAAGGATATTTTAAATCTTTGCAAACAATAAATAACAATAAAGAATAAAATACAAAAAAATTAAATTTAAAATATAAGTTGTGATAAACATTTACATAATGGGAAATATAAGAAATAAGAAAAACCATAAATAAAACTAGAAAAGCTGATTCAACCTAGAGACAGAATTATAGTTAAGTACCCACAAAGTCTTATAACTATGAGGTATAACCTGCATATGCTTGCAAAAAAAAGTACAACGTAATTAATTATATCTTCTCCTCACCTTCACGACTCCGGGCCATTATTATTAGTTGGCAGATTACATTAACCACTTCTTGAAGTAGGGAGGGGCATTTTTTCAGCATAAATTGCTGATCTGCAAAACAACAGAAAACCTGGCAAATCATTCTACCTTTATAGCCCAAAAACTAATACCAAATTTAAGGTATCCTACAAACATCTCATATGACCTCAGAATTTTACAGGTTGAATGCATGAGTGTCTAATAGGTAGAAATATGCCACAAATCAGTTAGAAAACCCTAACTCAGAGTAGTGTTTTGAAGGCAAATTTTTAATATTATGGTGGTGGGCTTTACTAATTAACCCCTTACCTTTTTTTTTTTTTGGAAACAGACTAATTTTTAACTTAATCTTACTATATTTAAGAACTTTAGTAATTTTCTTCTTGTGCACATAACTTTCTAAGAGTATAATTATGGATAAATTCAAAGGCTAAGACTGAGAAAAATGTCAACTAAAGGCACAGAAAGGAAGGCAGGAAGAAGAGAAGGATGAGGAGGAGTGGGGGGAAGACTCAGCATTTATTCTGCATATAATAGTTAACCATTAAGATCATCCATTTTTAGGTTAATACTCAACCTAAAAAATTTTGTTACCTATTTCTTAGATAATTGGCTAAAATGCAGGCTTCATATCTGCACAAAGCATTAGGAATAAAATTATTCATTAACTTGCAACTCTAATAACAATGCTTAAACAGTGCTCCTTCATTCCATCTTAAGCATCCTACCTATCCCCTATCACCAATCACTGAGCATCAACTGGCCTTTGTTTCAGAGGCATTTGATTACATTATTGGTTTAAAAGGCGGAGGATGGTTAATTCAGAAAGAACATTTATTCCCTAAGAATACTTTCTTTTAAAACTTCAACTGAAATAATGCAAATGAAGAAGAGATGACACTGTTTCATGACATCCCTCAAAACACCGCTGCCTCAGTCTACTGCTCTTCTTTTAATTAGAACAGATGGCTTCAAGTACTTAAGCAGCTTTAAATAAAGATTAAAGGGTGGTGGTGGTGGTGGTGGTGGAGTAATGGAGTTGATCCAGGTATTTGTTGTGAAATCCATTTTTTTCCTCCTCCGCAAAAAATTACAAAATCCTTTCTTAAACTCATTAGGACTTGTTGCATAATCTGAAATTGACTAAATATTTCTCCTATAGAATATTCCCTCACTGTGAAATACTAAATTTTAACATTTGCTGTAACATCTTAGGTCTAGGTCTTCAAAGTACTTGTGTGAAGCAATTATGTAGCATACAGATTTCTTTTTAAAATGCCCTTGAACAATTATTTGAGAAAAAAATAACTGATGAAAACACTGCACCACGAGGGCTAATTAAATCCACTGCTTTCATATCACTAAAACCCTGCAGAAAGTAGAATCACAAATACCTTCTTCAAGGGTCTCAGGAATTTTCATTCTAGCAAGATGAGACAGTAAAAGAACTCTGGCCTTCAGGCTATATGGACAGGTAAGTGGAGGTTCATTCTTCTTTAAATTAATGCTGCCAATTTCTCTGATTAGCTAGAGTAAATAAAATAATTATTCAAAAATACACATTTAAAAAAGCATTGACTTTAATAACTAAATGCTTATTAAGGAATTTCAGAGATGGCCTAACCTGAGGTATTAGAATATTATCTGTTGGTCTGCTTGTGGCATCTTTATTATATTGAGGATCAAATTCAGAGGCTCCAGCCAAAACCATGATAAGACCTAAGAAAACAAAAGAAATATGAAGGTAAGTAAATATATTTGCTTACCTATTAATTTCCCCTCCTATGATACTTCATTAATCCTAGAATGAGGTAGTTTTCCAGCCACACACAATGCTTAAAACTATCTGAACTCCACTACTAACAAGTATGAATTTCTCCTATAAAAAAGTCTCACTTTTTAAAATGTCCACAATACTACTTTTCACAAGCAAATAGGCATATACATCAAATTAACAGCTCCAAAGCAACTGGAAGCATTAAAATCACTTCAAATAACATCTGTTTCTAGACCCAAGTATGTGTTCCATAGAAACTTTCTACAGAGCATTAAATACTCCACATGATATTAATAAATGTTATGTGAAAAAAGGTGGCTCTGTGGTTAAATATGGCTGAGAAATAATGAGTTCAAAAGAGTTTTAGGTTTCTTCACTTTATAACTTCTCAGAGCCTTCTGTCATTCACAGAAACTTTTATTATAGAACTCTAGAAATACATGATTCACAGCCACATAGGGAGCGGAGCAAAGTAGGTTTACAGTTCAGTACGTGTTTATTCTTGTATTATTATTTATTAATTATTATATTTTCCATATGAACAACTGTAAACCTCCTTTAGCCTAACCCGTATATTAGCATTAATCTTCTTAGCTTATACAAGCTCTTCAATGACTGGCATTATAGCTAACACAGAAAATACATGCAATGTCTTCACAAAGAGCAGGACAGCATAGAGGTTAAGTGCATAAGCCCTGGAGTTCTCACATCCTAGCTAAATGACCTAGACAATAGTTGTCATCTCTCTATAGACCTTAGTTTCTTCATGTAAGCCTGCTGCACAGTAAGCACAGTAATGTGAGTTATTACTATGACTACCTTCAAATGTTTTCATGAAAACTGTTCCTAAGGTGCCTATATAAATGGTGCCAATGCTAAAACAACCAAGGATATATAACCAAACCCAACACTGCCCTCAGAAATGAAATACAAATCAAGAACACTGGTGCAAAAACCACATTAAAATATATTATAAACATTAAATATTTTCATAAGAAAATAAGTTCTATATTAATGTTTCAATCCAGCATAAGGAAGAGTGATATGTGTGCATAGTGCAGAGTAACATTCACTCCTCGGAAATCAAAGAGCAGCTCATTCCTCAGAAATATAAGCACACAGTCATATTATCCCAAGAACTCTCTTTCTGGTTATCAAGAGAGATAGTAAAATTGACAAATCCAAAATACAGAAAACTCCATTTAGGTTTTGGAACAAAACATTTCATTTTCCGGTGAGGCACAATTTAAAACTTGTATCTTCTTTTTTCTTTTGAAGGAGGACAAGAAGGGTGTCTATGATTTCTGCATAGCAGTGATTCTAAAAGAAAATGCTATATATTCCAGAGATAAAATTTACATTAGCTTTACGAGATCAAAGCAAGTATTTAGGATGGTACTTTTTTAATATAAAAAATGTCAAAGTAAGACTCTGGGAATAAACTATCCTGGCAGTTTTCTTTCAACACACCCAAACACTCCACTTACTTTATTGCAATTAATAGAGTATAATGTACTGGCTTATGGCTCAGGAACCAAACTGCTTGGGTTCAATCCCAGCTGTGTCACTTACTGTGTATCCTTAGGTTCAGTTTTCTCACCTATATCGTGTGCTTAAAAAAACACCTACTTATGGAGGCATGGCAAAGATTAAATGAGTTAATACACGTGTACTGCCTAGTAATGTCTGGCACGTAACAAATACTCAAGAAACATTAGCTGGTGTTATTACAAAATTAGCCCACATGAAGCTTTAACATAGAACTTCAGGGAAAAAATAATACACAGATAGCTGAGTAAATGAGAATAACAGAAATATATCAATAAATGTAATAAAGCCCTGGCAAGTGTGGCTCAGTTGCATGGAATGTCATCCTGTAGACCCAAGGGTCACAGTTTCAATTCCCAGTCAGGGCACATACCCAGGTTGCAGGTTTGAGCCCTGGTCATGGTGCGTACAAGAAGGCAACCGATCATTGTTTCTCTCTCACATCCATGACTTTCTCTCTCTTTTTCCACCCCCCTTCCCCTTCTTCCCTCTCTGAAAGCAATGAAAAACATGTCCTTGGGTGAGGATGATTAAAAAGAAAAAGAAGAAAGAAAGAAATGCAATAAAGGGTGTTAGTATTTTCCTCCAGCTTTAGTTACATCAACTGAGTATCTATAAAACCGTAAAATGGAATTTCTCCAGTTGAATGTATATCATCTCCACATAAATGACTCAGAAAATAATCTAATGTCACAGTTACTTAAATTTACTTACGTTTCATGTCCATATTTCGCGTTTTATAAACAAAATATGTATAAATCTGTGTTGTGCGTATTAGAATCTGGTCTCCACTATAGCGTATTGAGCGATACCACCAAGACCCCTAAATACAAATAAAATTAAACAAGAAACAAAGCATGAAAGCTACAATAAATGTTAAGTTCATACAAAATACGTTTATGGTCAAATTTTATAAATGTTCATAAACCAACAAAAATATCTCAGCTTTAGAACAAATGCCTTCATTATATATTTCAAATGATTTATTTAGCAAATATTCATATTGCCTGATGCATTTATACTGCCTGAACCTACCTCACTACATGTATGTATCATTAAAGCATTAAGATTTAGCTAGAAATTGTTTGAAGACAAAACAGGAACAAAACAACCCATTACTATAAGCAACAAGCTGGTTCCTGACACACAGCATATCTCAATACTTATTTAATAAATAAATGTAGGAACAATGCGACAGCTGATAGACTACTTCCATGCACATTACCCCACACAACTGGATGCTCACACAAAGATCCTATGGCAAAGGCACAACAGGTCACTACTAGCCTCACTACAGGAGTCAGAAACTGTAAAATCGAGGAGACCACCACCAGTCATAAAGGTAATAAACAATAAGATCATAACTTTATGGTATCTCTTGTCTTGAGGTACTATGCAGCTGTTTTTAAAAATGAGGTTGCTCTATATGTTGTGCCCCTAATATCTGACGCAAAAAAGTCACAGAACAATACCTATAATCACACACATATTTTAAAATATGTGTATGTATACATAATGCATAGAAAAGTATAGGTTTACAGTTGTTCATATGGAAAAATACAGTAATTAATAAATAATAATAGAATAAACTGTGTTTTGTGTATCCACAATTGCAAACTTATTTTCCCCCACCTTGTATTTAAAGGGGAAAACACCAAACTTAAGCAGTAGATTATCTCTGACAGAGAAATGGAGTTGAGGGAGGTGGTGAAGGAAGACTAAATTTAAACTACCAGTTGTGTGTAACTTTTGAATTGGGAGGTAACATACTTTAACATATCAAGTGATATTACCTTTAAAAGACCTTTAAATAGCTGAACAGAAGAGTCTTAAAATCCAAGGGTCAATAAATTATTCTAAAACAAATTACAATCTTATAGTAAGACTCCAAAACATGCCATCAATTCCCTTTCCACAAACACATGAATAAAAAGAGCTAGAACGTACCACAACAACTGGAAGGATAACCATGAATGCCAATCCATATACAAGTAAAACCTAGAATAGAAGAGAAAAAAATTATGGCCTTCATCAGGCAAATTGTAACATCCATAAACACTTATTTTGAGGCTTACATGGGGAAGGCACTATTAAAAGCATTCCTCATGTATTACTTCATTTAATTCTTATTTTCAAACCCTCCGAGAAAGGTACCATTATGATCTTCTTTTTGCAGAGAGTGAACCTGTGGCATGTATAGGTTACATGGCTTGTCCTAGGTCACACTGCTAGTAGGTTAGAGCTGGACCTGGCATTCCAGATATAGAACCTACGTTCTTTACACTACGATAAATTGCCTTTTCATTCATGCTATAAATAACACCAGCAAAACAGCTTTGTAAATTGTATTTCCCTTCCAGTCAAGTACTTACATATTCATATTTTTGTAAGTGGTTAGTGCCTGGGAAATAAATAATAGAATCCTGCCTAGTTCCTTTGTCTGAACATGAAGGAATAACTTTATAATGTTCTGTTTGAAGTCTATTGGTCTCAGATTTTTCTCCTACTGCTTGATCCCAAGTCTGGTAGCTATCTCTCTCTTCTCTAGTATTCCCAGAGTAACTCTAAGCATGATAAACACAATTACATACAGCAACTATACACCCTTTAAGATAACAAATGCTAATCTGCCATAAAATAACATTAAATAGCCATTTCAAAATAAATCACAAACTATATGGATTTTGGTTTTTATTATTTCAAAGACAACTCCTAGATCATTATTTTCAAGAAAGTAGGTAGTCATCTATTCCTGAACAGAAATTCCTGATATTTTAGAGTTCAGCATCCATAACTTGATATTCTACTGCCTCATGAAGTACCACACAGAATATATACCATTAATTTAGAATATATTAAAATTAATTTAGCCTGGGTAAATGTGAAATAAAGGATAATTTAAATTTTGAGCACAACTTAGGATAAATATAGATACCACAAAAAAACAGTAGTTCCCCAAACCAAGGGTAAGACCCAATCTGAAACTGCCCCCCAAAGAAAATCACAACTTTAAGGTTTTAAAACTACTTTTAGAATACAATGCCCTAAACCAGCAACCTAATAATGAGAACCAATTCTTTTTTCCATTAGGTAAAAACCTTCACAATACAGTTAAATTAAAAACCGCATACCAGTATTTTCACTGTAGTAGCTCTCTTTATATTACCAAGATATGTCAAACACCTTATAATTTATTTCATTTAAATTTAAGCACTCACCAAAATTGAATTTTTCTGGTCAACTATCCAAGCTGGCAGGGCAATCCCAAAGCTGGTGGCTAAAATAAGAAGAATATTTCTGTACTTCCAGTTTTATTTATATCCCAAAATTCCACTTTCTACCCCTCACAAAAAAAACTGAGAAAGATCATTTTATTATGTGTGTTCCCATTACACAAGTGAAAGGATATAGTTTATATCTGAAATTAAATTCTTCCACCACAGGAGAAAAATTCAATTTAAGTACATGAATTTTTTCTTTCTAAAAAAAATCTAAATTCTTTTATATTTCCAGAGTTTATGTGAACACTATGAATATGTGAGAAAATGTCTAAAGTCGGCAAAGAAAACCTTTTATTCCATCCAGTTTTTTTGAACTACTAACTGGAAATGATGAATGACAGTGACTATTCTTCTCATCAAATCAATCTAAGTTCTACCTTCCAAACTGGTCTCTAGAAAGGAAAATAAAGTTAAAAATTAATTAAAGGGCCCTGGGTGGTGTGGCTCAGTAGACGAGCGCCCACCTACAAACCAAAGGATCAACTGGTTCGATTCCCAGTCACCAACTCAAGTTACATGTCTGTTTAACTCCCTCTGGTTGTAATTTTCCTACTGATAAACTAAGAAAATCAAAATATTTTCAATCTAATTAACATTCTAAAACTATATACCATATCCCAAGTATTTTTTAATTATTATTTAACACACCTTGAGGTCCATCTGGATTTCCAAATTCTTCCCAATTTTTCCGGGACTCTTCATCAGTTAAACTAGCACCAAAGAACAAAGTTTAATAGTTAGAAAGCCCATATGAAAAACAAGTACTCACACATACAAACTCTTACTAGCCAACTAACTCATTTCTTAAAGACATTAATTTCAGAAAATCAAGAAAACCCTCTCTGACATTAGGGGGGGAAAAGGAAATAGAGGAGCAAGGAATTCTGGACCAAAAATACCAACTATTGAGACTTGAAACAAATTCCCAGTTGCCTCGTGGGTCTTCAAGTTAAGCCACTTCGAGCCAGAAAATGAAACTTTAAAGTCTGATACATTTTTCTCAGAAGGCGGGGAGAATTATAGTTGCCCATTTTTCTTACATGCTTACACATTTTCCAAAATTTCTTCAATGAACATGTTTGCATTTCAATAATGATACATATCTATTTTCTAAATATAAAATTAATTCATAATTAATAATCCCTCCAAAACTGGCACTCTATTTTCAAAAAAGGAAAAGAAAAACATCTATAAACTCCATTGCAATGGGAAAGGTCATTTACCTTGTACTGAGACCACACTTTCCCCAAAGCCAACTGCTCATAGAATTAGAAAAATAGTCTGCTACAAGAACACTCTGGCAAGATTTATTCAAAGTGATGAAAAGCAAGGACCTACAACCAAGATTACTCTGTTCAGCAAAGCTATCATTTAGAATGGAAGGGCAAATAAAGTGCTTCCCAGACGAGGTAAAGCTAAAGAAGTTCATCATCACCAAGCCCTTATTACATGAAATATTAAAGGGACGTATTTAGGAAAAGATCAAAATTATGAACATTAAAATGACAACAAACTCGCAACTATCAACACCTGAATCTAAAAAACAAAAAGAAAAAGAAACTAAGCAACCACTAGAATAGGAATAGAATCATAGATATGGAGATTATCTGGAGGGTTATTGGCTGTGAGGAGGGAAGGGGAAGAAGGGGGAAAAGGCATAGGGATTTAGAAGCATAACTGGGTAGGTACAAAATAGACAGAGGGATGTTAAGAACAGTATAGACAATGAAGAAGCCAAAGAATTCACACGCATAACCCACGGACATGAACTAAGGTTGGGGTGGGGCAGAGATTGCTGGAGGGAAGAGAGAAATCAAGCAAAGGGGGGAAATTAGGAAACTGTAATAGAATAAGCAATAAAATATACTTTAAAAAATGTTTAAAGAAAAAAAGTAAAATAGCCACTAAAGCAGCAGCTTCCTAACATAGGCAATATGAAAGTGACAGTGATTTTTTTTTAACACCTGAATATAAATGTAACCGCTGACTTAGGCAATGGCTAAAGGTACAAAGTAAGAGTGGTTTTATTTCAGCTCTCATACAGATGTTAAAAAAAACAATAAAAGAAAATTTTATTTCCTTCAAATACTTTACAATGTTAAGGAGATAAGGCAGAAGCACACAGATACACACACACACAACAATAAAATAAGGAAGGCATTTCTGGAGACCAAAAGATTATGTTTATGTTCAAATCTAATTTTGGCCATATTTCTTTTTTCCCAGAACATACACTTAAGATACCATGTAGATTCTACTCAACCAAGTTTTAGATTGAGAGAGAGAGAGAATGCAGAAGTACCTTTATAAAACAGCAAAAATTTTCGATAATTTGAAAATATTTTTAAACTTACTGATTTAGCCATTCATAAAAAATAAGTACCTCAACATCTTTAGTCCTTATTTAACTGTGCTTCTACTTAAACTATTTAAACTCAGACCACAGTCAAATACAGGAGCTAATGGGATGCATTAACAGAGAGATTTCAAGTTAATAAGGAGTGGTGCTAAGATTCCTTTCTGTTGAGGGATGTTTCTCAAAAAATTTTGCCCCAGTTTACCTGTACAATTGTATACCCAAAGCTTCAGCTATTCTTTCTTTCAGTATTCTGTCTTCTAATCAGATTCTTTTTCCCAAAATTTTTATCTCTGTCCCCTCTGCCTTTCTGCTGATGACAGCACAATAATAAGCTGCTCTATTCTCTATTCCAGGGGTGTCAAACTCATTCTCACCAGGGGTCACATCAGCCTCACTGTTGCCTTCCAAGGACCAAATGTAATTTTAGGACTATATAAATGTAACTACTCCTTAACCAGCAAGAGCTCGGTGCTGCTGCCAGGTAGAAACAAAGTGCCTAGCAGGATTAAGTGAGGTAGAGGGCTGGATTCGCACTTGGGCCTTGTGTTTGCCACCTGTGCGCTATACAATACCCTCAGATTTTGCAAAATAAAGCACAGCTCACACCATAAAAGCATTTGATATTTAACCCATACATGTACCTGATTACAATTCCATTAATTCTTGCATTAAACCAACTTGTACAACTGCAGTGTGACAGGCACCATGCTAGATACTCAAATAAAAAGATCCATCAACTTTTTAAAGCCAATGATTTCTTTGCCACTTACTAATGCCTTATCATAATTCTATTCCCAAGACTAATGTATTTAAAAGCTAGGTGATTCATTAATTCATATATAACAAGCTTAAACAAACCCAATGATGCTAACATAACTTTTTAATAAAATTCAATGAGTATAAAGTTTCCTAAACATGATTATATCCCTTAATTTTGGAGGTACAAGGCTATATCATAGATCCAAATATAAATCTAATGGAATCTGTGCCCTTTGCTCTGGAATATATACACATTTACAAATATAAATAAATTCTATATACAATTTTGGGATCCCAGATTATAAATCCTGATCTAGAGAATGCTTTCATTAAACTATATATCAGACTCAGTTGGCTATTTAGAGCTAAGTTACATATTTATGTGTACAAACACGTGAAAACATGTTTTTAAAAACTGAAATACTTTAAAGTAACATCTCTGCTGCCCACTTATTATAAAGTAGCTTGAAGATGGGTTTTTACACCTGAAGGCCAAATCCCAACTGTATCCAGAAGAATGAACCAGAAAATTAAATAGTTGATCTAACTCCTCAAAAATAACTGGACTTCCTCTCCTTTAAGTTAAAATCTGGTATGAAAAAATAGGAGTGACCTAGCTGGTTTATTTAATGGGCAAATAAAGGAAAAGACAATATCCTGAATAACCAAAACAAATTCTAAAAAGTTTATATCAAAGCCTATAACTTTTACATTCCAGAAGGTGCTTGAGTTATACTTATGTTCCTAGAGTTATACATAAGATGGTACCTTCAATTCAATCAGTTAGAACTTTTATTTACTAAAATGTACAGCCTTATCTAATTTAGTTATACTTGTACAAGTTACAAGATCTCAAAGTCTGGGTCTCATAATCATTTACTTCTTCATTTGTGTGATATAGACCATCAACTAAAGCATCTTACATACAAAATATTCTAATATCTCGATCATGTAACTAAGTTAAAACTAAAGGCCACATTTTAGTCTGTTCTTTTTAGAATAGTAATTATACATAATAAAGAGATTTCCAGTAATATGAGAACAAACTCATGAACTTGAAAATGGTATAGTACCTTAAGATAGGGTGGAACAAAATAGCTGCACTAAAATTAAAACTGCTAATTAAGTCATCTTGTCTAACTGACTTCCTCTGGAAATCTTCAATTCTTCTTAAACAACCAAAACCAGCAACTAAGGCACTGAAATATTTGTGCAATGAGAGTATGTGCTTGAAGGAGACACAATTTAAAAAGAGGAAAAGGAGACACCAACAAAAAGATGTTAATTTGGAGGACATCTGCTCTGCAGAAAAGAAAATGGATAGTACATACATACTTCAGGAGCTCCTGAATTACAAAATTACATTCATATAGATAACAAGCAATCCACAGAAAGGGGAGAAGAGGAGACACAGTCAGCATACTTTTATCAAGAACAAAAGTAAGACAATTACCCAACTTTTATCATTCACATGCCACTTTTGGTTTGCTATTATATCTGAGTATCCTCTTATTTACTTATATTTGTAAAATTAGCTCAAAAAATTATTACATATCACTGAGTCCTCAAAACACAGACATCTTGTCTGTATTTTACCCTTTAATTCAACAAAGAGCTCTATAGAGATATACCTATCATGAGCCCTAAAAAATCCAGCTAACCTTTATCTCTTGTAACAGTAACGCTCAAGGAATAACTACTTCTAATTTTATATACTTTATCCTGTTTCCCAAAGATAAAAATGGTCTTTACAGAGTTTAAAGAGACAAGCCACACTGCCTAAATAAGAGAAACAGATCTAGTCTAATAAAAAGCCCAGAAATGAAAAAGGCTCAATTCACATCTCACTACTTAATTTAGCTAACTTCGTATCACAGATGCACCACTCTAAGTTACTTAAAGTTAAGGTTTAGATTACAATTTTAGGGTTGCTAGGCAGTTCCATAAATGACAGACTCAGCATATGAGGTCAGCATTTAATAAAAGGGTGTGACAACTATGTTATTTACTATTTTATTCAAATAGAAAATTATCTTTACCACTCTTAAAAATATGTAATGAGCCCCATGACACTTACGCTGCATAAGCTTTTGCTATCCTCATGAACATAACTTCATCACCTCCTTTATCTGGATGATATTTAAGTGACAGCAAACGATATTGTTTCTTAATTTCTGCTACTGTTGCCCCCTAAAAGGAAAAGGTTTTTTTTAGTAAAAATTACCATAATGCAGTAAATACAAAATCCCATTCTGAACCTAAAAAGATGAACTACAATTCTTATCCTATATATTTGTCCCATAAATTTCATCCCATGTACTTTTTAAATAAAAATATAATTATTAGCCCTGGCCAGATGGCTCAATTGGTTGGTGCATCATCTTGTGCAGCAAAAGTTTGCAGGTTCAATTCCAGGTCAGGACAAATACCTAAGCCGCAGGTTCAGTCCTGGTTGGGGCATGTATAGAAGGCAACCAATTCATGTTTCTTTCTCTTTCTGTCACTGCCCCCCCACCATACACACACAAATCAATAAACACATCCTTATATAAGGAATTTTTTAATAAAAATTTAAATATATATACTTATTTTGTCCATTTATTTTATTGAGCACCTACTATGTCCATGCAGCACACTAGGCACTAATGACATAAGAATGAAACTATGAACAACAAAGGTTTGAAACCACAGGTGTACTTATGTGAATTTTGGGGGTATTCATGGGTTTCATATCACAGATTCAATTAACTGCACATCAGAAACGGTAGTTTTGCATTCTCAACCAGTTTCCCCACTGCAAATTGAATACACTGTTTTCCCTCTGATCCAGTGATACAAAGTTATATTCTAATTTTTTTTAAATATTTTATTGATTCTGCTGTTACAGCTGTCCCTCCTTTGCCCCCCTCTTCCCCTCAGACAATCCCCCCACCATTGTTCATGTCTATGGGTTATGTGTGTAAGTTCTTTGGCTACTCTATTTCCTATGCTGTACTTTACATCCCCATGGCTATTGTGACTACTTCTTAATCCTCTCACCTCTTAGCCAATTGCCCCACATCCCACACCCATCTAGTAACCATCAAAACACTCTTCATATCCATAATTCTGTATCTGTTCTCCTGCTTGGTTTGTTTTTTTAGATTCAATTGTTGATAAGTATGCATTTACTGCCATTTTATTATTCATAGTTTTGATCATCTTTTGCTTAAATAAGTCCCTTTAACATTTCATGTAATAATGGTTTGGTGATGATGAACTCCTTTAGTTTTCTCTTGTCTAGGAAGCTCTTTATCTGTCCTTCTAAATGGTAGCTTTGTTGGGTAGACCAACCCTGGCTGTAGGTCTCTGCTTTTCATGATTTTAAATATTTCTTGCCAATCCCTTATAGCCTGCAAAGTTTCTTTTGAGAAATCAGCTGACAGCCTTATGGGAACTCCTGTGTAGGTAACTAACTGCGTTTCTCTTGCTGCTTAGTAGATTTTCTATTTTAACCTTCAGCATTTTCACTATGATGTGTCTTGGTGTGCATCTGTTTACATTAATCTTGTTTGGTACACTCTGTGCTTCCTGGACTTGCATTCTACTTCCTTCACCAAACTAGTGAATTTTTCCTGCATTAATTTTTCTAATAGATTCCCAATTTCTTGCTCTTTCTTTTCTCCTTCCCGCACCCCTATGAGGTGAATGTTGGTTTGCTTGAAATTGTCCCAGAGGCTTCTTACACTCTCCTGGATTTTTTGGATTACTTTTTCCTCTTGTTGCTTTGCTTGGTTGTTTTCTGTTTCCTTATGTTCCAAATCATTGGTTTGATTCTCAGCTTCATCCACTCTACTGTCAATTCCTGTAAACTGTTCATTTCCATTAGCATATCCTTCATTTCTTCCCGGGTCTTTTTTATGCTGCTGAAGTATTCACTGAGTTCCTTAAGCATCCTTAAAGCCAGTGTTTTGAATTCTGCATCTGAAAGATTGCTCATCTCCATTTTGTGTAGTTCTTTTTCTGGAGTTTTCTTCTGTTTTTTCATTTGGGCCAAGTTTGTCTCCTCATTTTGGCAGCCTCCCTGTTTGTTTCTGCACATTAGGTAGAGCCACTATGACTCCCTGTCTTGGTAGCATGGCCCATAGGCTCCACTGGCACAGCCTTCCCTATCATCCAAAGCTGTGTACTCGAGGTGGACCCTTTTTGTGGGCTGAGTACACACTTCTCTTGTAGCTGAGCCTTGTTTGCTGTTGGCAGGTCTATGGGAGGGATTTATCCAGGCCATAAGCTGCAAGGACTGTCTGTGAACACTGACCACTAACGTCCACCCTCCATGGAGGATCAGCTGTGCCAAAGTAGGGTGGTGGTGCTCTGATGTGGTCTGTAGCTGTCCTGGGTACAGAGGCTCTGGGGTTTCCCAGCTGGTGCATGTCAGGATCAGTCACTGCCTGCGTTCTACCCAGGGACCACCTAGCATGAGCTATAAAGCAATCTGCTGATGGCTGCTAATTGTGCTGGGCTTGGAGGTTCCCAGGCGGGGCCAAACTGTGATCCCAAACTAACTGCTGCTAGTGCCCAGCCTGGGGCTGCTAGCTGGAGGTATGGGGCTAGAGGTGGGCCCATAAGTTGGGTGGGGTGAAGCCTTGGATAATAGCCAGAGTGGGGCAAACAGTGTAAGCCAGATTGATGGAGTCTCAGATATAACTCCCACCTGCCAGTTCTGTGGCTCTGTGTGCGGAGGGCTCAAAAAAGGCACAATGGCCTCTACCCACCTGTCTGTCTGACAGAGAGCTGCCTCCAGCTCTTCTTGCTCTGATGCCAAACACTTCAGTTCCTCCCCATATGCCACTGGTGCCTTTCAAGCTGCTACTATGGTGGTGCTGGGGCTCAGAGGAAGTAAGTCTGAGTAAATTCAGCACGGGCCCTTTAAGATAAACTGCCTGGGAGTCCAGTAGTTTTTCTCACCAACTCTAATCCCACTAGTTCTTGCAGCCAGAAGTTATGGGGGCTTCTCTTCCTGGCGCTGGAAGGCTGGGCCAGGAGGCCTGGTGTGGGGCTGGGACCCCTCACTCCCAAGATATCCCTAATTTTTTTCCACCACATGTGGGTATGGAACCCACTCACTCCATGTCTCCACGTCTCCCACCCTTCTAGATTGATGTGGTTTCTTTAGTTCTGTAGTTGTTGGATTTCCATTCAACTCAATTTCTGACAGTTCCGAGTGATCTTTGGTTTGCAGTTTAGTTGTAATTTTGAAGTGGATGTACGAGGAGGCAAGCCATGTTTACCTACTCCTCCATCTTCCATACTCAATTTTTTGACTAGGCAGGACTGACACTCCATCCACCACACTGTCAAGGGTCATATGTAACGGCATATTTAAATAAAATAAAAGGATAGTGACATTTAAATATCAATAATGATCATGGTAAATTAAGTCTGGCTGAAAAAAAGCCTCCAATCAAAGGTTAATTTCCTTTCTAAGAAATAATCTGAAGAGTCTCTGCTGAAGAATATCTGGTTTCATCTTCTTGTCAATATTTTAATATTAAACAAGTACTTAATAAGTTTACCTTAGTTGTTTTCTAATTAGACTTATTTTCTAATCATAAGTTTTTTGACATTGAATTTTCATAGCATCAAACTGCCCCCAAACCTTTTAATCTTTAAAATCTCTCAATGACCATGACCATCACAACACGAAAAGACAAATGATAGGTATACTTTTCTTCTATAAAGCAGAAAGCCAGAAGATAAACACACTCCTTATTTGTGTTACATGTATCTTGAGGTCAAGCCATCTACTGGGCAGTGACTAGAATTAAAAGAAGTAGCTTGGAGAAAAAGTGGAAAGAACATTATATTTAGCTTGGCTAGGACCCCAGACAAGATACACATTTTCCAGGCCTCATTTTCACTATCAGAAAAAAAGGCTAGCCCTGACCAGTGTGGCTCAGTTGGTTGGGCACTGTCCCACAAAGCAACAGGTTGCTGGTCAATTCCCAGTCACACCAGGACACCTACCTAGTTTATGGGTTCAGTCCCCAGGCAGGAAACATATAAGAGATGTGTCTTTCTCACATCTGTTTCTCTCCCTCTCTTTCTCCCTCCCTTCCCCTCTAAAAAATAAATAAGTAAATTAAATGATACTACAAACAAAAAAGAAAAAAAGGCTAGATAACCTCCATCATTCATATCAGTTCTAACTTTCCACTGATATACCTAACAGACTAATTCTCTGTTGGGACCTATCAATCAAGTTCAATCAAGAGATCACCCAAAGGATACAAGCAAGGTTAATCTGAATTTCTATGACAATGAAACCAGTTCTTATAAGACATAAAGAGTTAACACTCCACCTTAGAGTCAACTAACACAGGGTCAAAAGAATTTAATCATTCAACTAACATATATAAGCCTCCTGGTTTTAACTTTGCATTAAACCCACCTTACACATGTCCTTTAAAAATATACTCACTAACCTCTTGTCTTCAAATATTCTGACATTTTAGCAATTACCAATAAATCCTTAATAGGATAGCAATCAACATTTATAGCTTAAAAACCATGTACATTAGAATAATAAATAATAGATTAGATACTTATCTTAGTAAAAAACGACTGACCAAAGTCTTATTTTTTAGGCACAGTTCAATTTCTTTTAGGATGTGGACTTACAGGACATTCATGGGATCATTAAACTAATGTGCATTATATAAAAATACTACTTACAGGATCCAAATTTAATACTTCATAAGGATTGTATTCTTGATATTCTCGGTCTGTTTTGGAAACTTTGTATGCAAGGAATAAGAATAACGCCCATCCTGCAAGCAGAACTACTTTCCTGTTTAGAAAAAAGATAAATGAAGTATAAATAAATACATCTATATGGTTTTCCTTTAAGAGACATAATGGCAAGATCAAGGCATAAAACAATCTAAAGTAGTCTCATTACTATGCTTATTGACTCAAATTCTAAACTCCTGTGATATAGCAAGAAAACAAAGTATTTTTCACCTTGGAAGTCTCCAGAGTCTTGTAGAGTGCCTGGCATTTAATATTCTCTCAGTTACAACTTGCAGAATTTTAAGTGCTAAAGTAAATCCAGCTTATTAACTTATTGGATTACTACATTTGATCAAAATATATTAATACCAAGTATTTAGTAAACCATTTAATGTAAAAAAAAAAAAAGAATTGTTCTTGACCTTCCAATAATACTTTTAGAAAGATAAACTACAAAAATAATGGGTCAATTGTGCAAAGGTGAATAAACAGACTTGTTTATAGTAGTGAAACTTTGGATACAACCTAAATGTCCATTTATAGGGAACTAATTAAATTAATGAAGATAGAGCCACACAATGAAACATATTTTAGTCTACAGCCATACCATCCTCAATGCACCCAGTCTCATCTGATCTTGGAACATTTTTTAGCCAAAGATATAGAAAGATGTACATAATAGGTTAAAAAATTATATAGAAGAGCACATAATTTGGGGAAAAAAATAATTTCTTCTCTCTGATATGTTCTGTTTAGTGAAAACATTTAAAAGACTGATATCAGCGCTGGAGAGATTAAAGAAAAGGAACGCTCATATACATTACACTCTGAAGGAAAATCTGACAGTAAGGTATCAAAAAATCTAAAAAAGTACATACCCTTTTAACTATCCATCTACTTTACTTCAACAAACTTAGAAGGAAATAAACTAGAATTAACTAAAGAAAAGTGTAAAAGGGTGGTTACAGATATAAATAACGGCCCAAAAAAGTATGCACATAAGTGCCTATTAATAGAGTACTAGACAAATAAATTAACAGTATATCCACACAGTGAAATACCATCTAGCCATTAAAAACACTTGTGGTGGAAAATTATCTACCCTTGTACTAGTATTATGAAATTTTTTTAAAAACAGGTTTCAAAGCTGTATGTACATGTAGTATAATATTTTTAAATAACTTTATTATAAACAAAAATATAGAACAGTAAATCATCTTAACAGTGGCTATCTTCAAGTGATGAAACTTGAAGATATTATTTGTTTTTTTATACCCTTTGTATCAAAATTTGTTACACTAAACAGGAACTGTTAAACAAAGACAAAACGGATCATAGGAAGCCTAAACAAACAATATCAGAGTGAACTGTTTTCCAAGACAGAAAGAAAATGTTCCATGTGTTTAAGCTCTCGTTAGGAACCTAGCTTTGGAATGAGACTCTAGAATCCAGTTCCAACTCACCTGCTTACCTTTATCACCCTGACTTTTCAAACAAAATAAATCCCCATCTTCCAAAGTTCCCTAAGCCTGTCCCACTATCATGCTTTTGCTCTTTGGTCTTTCTACCTAGAATTCCCATTTCTCACCTCTCCCTACCCAAACTCTATTGACCCTTCGAGATTCAACTCAGAGTGTTCACCCCCTAAGAAGCAATCCTTAATCTTCATCAATGGGGAGACTGTGGTTACAGTCACAAAGAAGCACAAGCCGTGTCTTTCTTCCTCAGACTCACTGTAAGCTCCTTGAGCACCTGGATAGGATCTTAATTAACTTTTGACTAACTTCAGAGTAGCTTAAACACAGTTAGCACTGAAATGCAAATTTCTTTCCATCTGGCCAAAATAATTCTCTAAGCCTCACCAAGGGCATAATAAATTCTGCAAGCTGCTTTCCACATGTCTACATGCCAGAAGAAGAAAAAAGGGAGCCCGTGCTGAGCACTCCCATTTTCCCCTGGCTATCTAGGGAGAGGCAGTTACAAACAGGGGCACTGGAACAAAATTACCTGAGGCCAAACCCCAGCTTCACTGCTCCTAATGGAGAGGTCTTAGCAAGTTGCTTTTAGTCTTTTAAAACTCAGTTCCCAACGTTTGGGGTAGGTGTGAGAATCAACAGAGATTAGGTATCTAGAGCACCTACAAAGTGTCTCAGAAACAGTAAATAATAAACTCATTAGTTACTGACTGCTACTAGTAACTCCACTCAAATCTCAGCTTCCGACCTCATTACTCAGGGAAGCTTCTCTGTCTCCAGCCAGAGTTAAGAGTCGTTCCTTCAGTCTTTCATGGCATCCCCCTCACAACCCTTGCTAAACTCTATTAACATTATTTGTTTACTTGCCAGTAGCTCCCAAGACTGTAAGTAGTTGAAACATATATAGTTGTTAATCACAGCATACCGGCACCTAGTATAACACCTGACACATAGTATACATAGCAGGTGCACAGTAACTGCTTATTGAATAACAAAAATAATTTAAAACAGTAATTTTTAACTCAAACCCAAAGCTTACTAATACTCCCAATATGCTAAAAAATACATAGAAATATACTCTATTCCCACACAAATTAATAACTCCACATTTTCTTTTACCAACCTTCCCAACAGGCTAACAAAGCTCAGAAAAACAAAGATAAAGGTGAAATTGAAAACCACTAAAGCAAGATTTAAAGGCAAACAAAGGTAGAAAGAAAGAGGAACAAAAAACCTAGGAATATGTTACACCCCTTGTTAGATGTCTTACTTGTAACACCTGGTTCTCTGAGCCAAAGAATCAAGGGAGGAGAGCACAGACTCAAGACAGAACCACCACGCCGATGAAAAAATTCCCACAACCAATAAAACTGTGCTCTAATTTCCCAAGGGCCAAAGCAAAAGTAGAAAGATACCAGACTGCATCATCCTCTGTGACCAATTTTCTTAACCATGAGGAGGCTGCAGTCAAAAAAATTACAGTGTAGGTCACATGTATTCAGGAGACACATTCATTACTAGTATGTGCTGAAATGCGAAAAAAAATTTTAAAACACCACAAACACACAGCTAGTCATGTCCTTGAACATATCACCTGATATATGTAACAATACTTAGAAAGCATTTTTGGTTCCTCTAAAAAGATAAGCATTTTTACTACAAACAGCTTCAGTAATTAACTCATGAAGTCTTGATTTTTTTTACTAAGCATATTTTAAAAATTACTTTAGAAGCAACTTCCAGAAGTTAAGAGTACTACACAATGACTGCTCAATTTTGCTTCAGGGTTAAATAGCAAAAGATGTTTGATAGTTTCTGACCTTATCCAAATTGTTACTAGAATCTGTGTAACTCTTCCTTACTTAAACATCCTTTTAATCTCTATCTCCAATTAAGTAAACCAGTTTATTCATCACTAGAGAACTTCATAGAGTTGGGGGTTTTTTCTTGAAAAGTGAGGTTCAAATACCTACAGTGTTGACCAAAGCCCAGAAAAGAGGGGACTGGGAGGCCAAAAATATTTGTCTTGCTGCTTCATAGAGCTTAATTTAAAATAAGGAGCAACAGCAAAAAATAAACAGTGAACATAAAACTTCTCTTATAAACACTTATTTATTGTGACTTTTAGTTTCAAATCACTGAAGAACGCAACACCAAACGCAAGATTTCCCCTCCCTCTCCAAAGGGACTAAACCAGGTAAAAAGTCAAGCCTTACAAAGAAAAACTATTTAAACTCCCTGAAGTTGCTAACTTCCTGTTAGGTCTTCCCCTCCTACCTACTGGATAGGTAAATGTAGTTAATTCATAAGCCACAGTCCTCCAATAATGGCAAGTCTTTCCTCTGTTATCAGTTCCATCTATTCCCTCTAAACTGAGACTTAGGGTGAAGATCTGAAGCCTAAACTCTAAACCAGCACACCCCTTCGCCTCACAAAATCAAACAGGCCTGTTTAAGCAGATGGGCCTGCTGAAATAAAGGGTGCTGGGTCCCCAATCCACCCCTTCTGGCTGTACAACTTTGGTCAAGTTACCTCATTTTCTCAGTCACAGTTTCCCCATCTGAGAAAAAGCAAAAACATCTGCCCTGAAGTTAATCTAAAACTAATGAGATAACACATAAAGCCATAGCACAGAACCTGGCATACAGTATATGCTCAATAAACTTTATCACCATGAAATACAAACCTGATCATGTCACCTCCCAGCTTTGGATAATCTTTAAAAGATTGTCCTACAGTCTTTACGACTAAAATTCCAATCCTGACCCAAGATGTACAAAGCCTTCCCTTCAGGTTTAACGCTTCTCTCTCCTGCTCCCGAGTCAGAAGCACTGTGTTTTTGGACTATAAGACGCACCCCCCAAACCCTGCAAATCTGGGAGGAATAACAGTTGTTAATGCTGCTGTTGAGTTCTGTTTACATTTACATTAGTGAAATATTATGTTATTTATGTTATTAAATATTTTACCACATTTTTTGCTTCAAAAAATTTTTTCCCATTTTCCTACTCTAAAACCTAGGTGCATCTTATGGTCCGAAAACACAGTACACTCTCTCTCCTTTGAATTTATAAACCACTCTGTTCAGACAGCTCTCAAATTTACTATTCACATCTTACCCTTACTAAGGCCACAATTTCTTTACAGATACATATTTTATTCATTATTATACCCCCACTTTAGATGATATTTAACAAAAAGTAAACACTAAGATTTTTTTTATTGCAACCAATTACTTACTTTACTGTAGGAATAATATTTGGCTGGGGGTTTAATAACCGTAAACGATACCACATACATCTTCCATACACATTTCTGATATTCTTTAATCGAATTTGCTCTGTCAAAAAAAAAAGGGTGATAAGTTAAATCATTTTTCAGTGAAAGCAAAACTAGACTTAACCCCGTATTAATCTTCATCACCATGCTAATATTTTCCTGAAATATGAAAGTACTGCCTACTTTAAATGACCTTTAAGAAAAATCCACAAGACAGAACAAATAATCTATCTGGCAAATTTTATTCAACTCTTGAATATTCAACTTTCAAGGAAGGTACCAAGGAACCGTTTTTCATGTGAGACTTCAATAACTGCCAACTGAAAAATGTAGCTGACTTGCACCCAAAATATTTAGTCACATAATCAGTAATTTCTGAGACATTTTCTCCTCCTCTCCCTTCTGCTAAAGAAGGAATAAAAAACATGAAACAGTTGAAACCTGTGGTTTATTAAGGAAGCTAAGCAGAAATGATAGTTTTCAAACATGAAAATTATATTAAATTAGAAAAGTCACCCAAACCCATAAAAAGTTAAAATAGATTCATATAAGAGTTATGACAAAAAGTATTATTTTAATCCCCAGGAAAAACCTGCAATTCAATAAAAAAGAATTTAAACCAAAACCAAAATATCACATAGACTTTTACTATAAAAAAACTACAATCACTTGGTTTGATTAATGCTCCCAAGTTTTTTTTTAAATACCCATTCACAAAGACAGCATGCAGAAAGCAAAGAACAAAGAAGCACCTCCCCCTCACAAAGTCAAAGCCAAAACAAAGGTTCAGAAGGCCCAGAACGCAGTGCTATAGAGCATCCACAGCCATGCACAAAAAAAGAAGTTCCACATTTTATTCACCTTCTGGCCCAAGACACTGCAAAGACAGCCAAAAAACCTCAAAAGAGCAACAAGCTTGACAACTGTGCCATCATCAGGTTCCCCATTAACACTGAAGTCAGCCATGAAGATAGAAAACAAAAGCACACTTGTGTTCACTGTAGTTGTCAAGGCCAAAAAGCACCAGATTAAACAGGCTGTGAAGAAGTTCTATGACAATGACATGGTCAAGGTCATATGCTGCTCAGGCCTGATGGAGAGAAGAGGGAATATGTTCAAATGGCTCCTAACTATACATGACGCTTTGGATGTTGCCAACAAAACTGAGATCTAAATTGAGTCCAGCTGGCTAATACGAAATATAAATTTTTTCATGGTATTAAAAAAACTACAAAACCACAGTCCTTAAATGAGATGTCAGATAAGTAAAAGAACTTTACATATAATAGAATGGTCTCCGAAGCCACCATGTAAGAAGTCCAACTATCCTGATATCACCATGCTCTTAGGAAAGCATCCACATGGGAGAGAATATGGCAGGAGGCATCAGAACCAGGTATGGTGCAGAAGGATCCATGTAGGGGAAGGGTGGTGGCAGAAAAAGTAATAAGCAGATGAACTGATCACATAACTAACTACAGGGGAAGGCAAAAAGTAGGTTTACAGTTGTGAGTATATGAAACAGAGTTTACTCTTGCTTTTATTATTTAGTATTGTACTATTTATTATTGTTGTTAACCTGCTTTTGCCCATCCTTGTATATTAGGATAACTGGAATCAGTTTTTCACTGTCATATGTACCAGAGAAGGGTCTGATATATACATTAAAAAATAGAAAACAAGAATGAACTCATGGCATTAAATTGGAATAGACTAATACAGATGTAGCTCCATACACATACATACATATTTCCTAGCTCTATCTGACAAATTAAAATAGTGAGATCTCAATAGTAGTGAGCACACCTACCACCCAGATCTTGACTTCTAAATATCATTCTCCACTAACAAGAACCAGAGATCAAAGTATCTTCCCACACACACAAAAAAAAATTACAAAAGAGAAAAGAATGATTTCACAGTGGGGAAGTATGGTAAGCTCAATCCTCACCCTCACCCTCTCCAAAATGTCTTCATCCTAATACCCAGAATCAGTGAATATATTAACTTACATGACAAATAGGACTCTACAGATGTGACTGAATTGAAGATCTTGAGATAAGGAGATTACCCTAGATTACCTGGTGGGTCCAATAATAACCACAGGCATTCTTATAAGGAGGCAGGAGGATCAAAGACAGGTGATATGACAATGGGAGCAGAGGCTAGAGAGATGTCCTTTGAAGATGCAGAGAGGGGCCACAAGCCAAGGAAACAGATTCTACTCTAGGGCCGCCAGAAAGAACCAGCCCTGCCAATACTGTAACTAGTCTGAGAAAACAAATTTTGGACTTCTGGTATCCAGAACTATAAGAGAATAAATCTGTGTTGTATTAAGCCACTAAAATTGTGGTAATTCATTATAATGGCAACATGAAACTAATACAGAATACCTGGCAGTCACCACCTTCATCAGGTTATCAGTGAACATCACCAGCAATAGGGCAAAAAAAAAACATACGATCTGACAGAAGGCAATGAGAAGAACACAGAATCAATTTTGTGAAATTTCTGCCTGAATAATCATTAAAAAATATATATACATCAAATTCAGGTTCATTCTATAAAATATTTGGCCAGTAAACTTTAAAGTCAAGATAAAAAACTGAAGAACTGTTTCAGACTTAAGGAACATGTCAACTAAATGTGATGTGTGACTATGAATGGGATCATCCACTATAAAGGACATCATTGAGACAAGTGACAAAACTTGAATGGGATCTGAGAATGAAATGATAGTAATGATAATTTTCTGATTTGCATTGTTAAAATATGGACACTTCGAAAATACCACTGGAGATTTTTTCATCTGTGTTTCATTACATTAAGCCTTCACAGTCTCTCATTTTCGGGTTTGAAACCAAGGAAACCGCTGATAAAGTCATAATAACAAAGCTGAAGTCTATTAGACAGACAGCTTGATCTATTCAAAGAAATGACATTCTCCCAATGTCATTTCTTTGACAAAGACAAGACAAAGTACACATGGTTTTCAGCCCCCACAGTCTTGTACAATATGTACACTATACCTCACTCTTCCAGTCCAAAACTTAAATCTTACCTTTTCAGAAGAAGGTTTAAGTCAGACAATAAGTACTATAGGGTATGGTTTATACCAAAGCATAATGGCATTGAGATTTCAACAACTAAATATTCATAGTACACATTCCAAATCTCTATATGAATAACCTCTGTCAAAGTATCACAAGTCCCTCCAGACAATTTTTATATGACACTTAGAAAAATAAAAAGAAGTTCACTTATAAACTTCTAGTTTATAAAATTACTAGTTCCATGGCCAGTAAAAATGTTAGTAATATTATTAACATATGTTATGTTAGTAATATATGTTACAGTTCCTTAAGAAACTATCCACATTTATAGAAAAGGGAAATTACAAGGTCATAAAAACAGTTCTGTAGTTTAAAAACAACGTAACATATTATGTTTGCTCTCAGCAGCTGAACATAAAGTTTACATGTCTGTGGGAGTAGTCCAGGTTTGGGGGGGGAGGTTATTATGGTTATGCTTCATAAGCTGCACAGTGCCTTTGCTAAAACAGTCACATCCATCTGTCCGTGCCAGGATAATCTGCCAGGCTGCAGCATAACTGAGTGAACTCATAGCATCACATTCCTAGAACCCAAAGAGTTAAAAGAGTATTAGCCAGGTCTGAAGTCTTCAAACCTCTGAAACTGCTTACCACAACAAAAATATTTTTAATCATGTACCTTCTTGTAGATTCCTAATTTGGCATCTAAAATTTTTCATCATAAGCCCTGGCCAGTGTGGTTCAGTTGATTGGAGTGTCATCCCATACACCAAAAGGCTGGGGGTTCAATTCCCAGTCAGGGCACATACCTAAGTTGAGGGTTAAACTTAGCCCACAAATGGGGGGGGCAATTAATCGATATTTATGTACTTATTTATTTCTCTTTCCCTCTCTCTCATCAATAAACATATTTTTAAAGCACAAAAATTTTCATAAGTTCAGACAGTTGCAATAGATGCCATCTCTGACATGAAGTTGATATTTTAAAGTAAAATAGTTCCATTGCTTTTAAATGCACTGATACCTAAAAAACATACCATTATCATCATCCATTTACAAAAATTCATGAACAAACCCTTCATTCTACTTCCCCCATATAATTTTATCCTAATTTACTTTTACCCTGGTAAGACATTTGTTACAATACTGACACATACTTCTTAAAATTAATTTTTTCTAACACTATGACTATTACATTTTCCCAACTTTGTATTTCAAAAATTTTCAAGCCTTCAGCAGAGTTCAAGGAATATTAAAGTGAAAAATATCTTTAACCTAAATTAACCAATTGTTAACATTTTGCAACTGTGGCTCTATCTCTAGCTTCCTCTTTCCTCCTCCCTCCTTTTATTCTCAATTATTTTACAGCAAGTTGCAGACATCAAGACATTTCACCCCTAAATGCTTTGGCACACACCAAAGATTTATTACATATCATAAGTTTACCGTACGTAAGTTTCACATCTATAAGGTTTCACATGTTAAAATTTCTGACACTACAGTTTTTGATATTATCCAGGCAACAGAAATATTACAAATTGATACATTATTAAAATAAGAGTAAAATATGTTATGCTTTCACTTATAAGAAACTTGTAAACATCCTATATGTAAAAAAAAGTTAAAAGTCTAAATAATATAACTTATTTTAAAAAATAAAAAGTACACTTCTGCCTATGTGGCAAAATATAAATATAAAAGATAAAATAGCTTTATTTTCTACTTTAACTATATCTTGCCAAAATTTGAAGTTGCAAATTACCTTGGATCAATCAATTTACAGAAAATATATGCTGTGTAACCTAACTGGCAAAGGCAGTCCTCACTGTTAAACCAATGAAATGAAAATTAAGCAAACACAAATTGGTCAGAAAAGTCTGATTTCAGTTTTTAGTTCAGATAAATATATCTAAAAATTTTGATATTTTGAGAACTATAAAAATCACTTGCAAATAAATATGAGAACATGCTTTTTAATGCAGATTAAAATTAAAGTCAAATGATATACAAATAATTTATTTAAAAGAAAAAGATGTACCACACTTCTCTTTCTAAAATTCAAAGACTCCTAAAACTATTCCTAAATCCTAAAGTATCCAAGAAAATGGTACCAAGAATCGAAAGGGTACATTCACCATTCTAAAAAGTCTAAAAATTATTATATAACAGTTTCTTCCACCTATCCAAAGCCTATCTGTAGCGAGTTGTGCACATATCATGGTTGGGACAATCAAGCTGTGGAACTTGACTGCTTTATTCTTAAAGACTGAAAGAGCCAAGAACAAAAACAGCCTGGAAAAGATAGCTTCGCCCAGCCACCCACCAAATTTCAATTAATGGTAGTTCAGTGCACTCAGAGGTCATTGTGAGGCAAATCTCACAATCTCAAGTGTTATCACTAAATAACCTTTGTGAAGACCACTTTAAAAATACAGCAAGTGGCTACATTATGGAGATTAAAAATGTGTACCTGCAGGATGATCAAAATACCAAATGTTACATAATGACACACCTGTGGCTTAGAATAAAATTTCCAGTGACTGTATCACCTTCAGAACCTAAAAGTGCCACATCCCGAACAAATGTAAACAAAACATACATATTCTGAAGAACTGTTAGGTGAGTCAAAAAATAGCTCTGGTGATCACAAAGACACTGAGGTTGAATACATGAAGAACTTGAAAATTATTTCCTGAAATATTAAGGGATAAAACTTTTTTTAATCTTCACCGTAGGATACGTTTATTGATTTTAGAGCAAGAGAGGAAGGGGGAGAGTGAGAAACATCAATGTGAAAGAGAAACAATCAACTGATGAACTTGCCCCAGCCTGCAACCTAAGCATGTGCCTGACTCATGATCGAACCCGAAACCTTTTGGTGTACAGGACAGCGCTCCAACAAACTGAGCTACCTGGCCAAGGCAGGGATAAAACTATTTTTAAAGTACTATATTTCATAGTATGTGATTTTTAAATATGCAACTAAAATTTATAAATTAAACATTTTAAGTAGATATTACTTCATCCTTAAAAGGACATATATTCAAACTGACCAAAAAAATTTGTTTTCATTTCATTGAGAAATAGAACTGTATATCAGATGTTGTCACTTCTCTGCTTATAAACTTTCAATAGTTTCCCACTGCATCTAAAATCCCAGCCTCTTACCCGGACTTACAGATATGATGCATCACAGCTCCCGCTGATTTTACCCCAGATTATTCTCGTCTGCCACTCTGGTCTTCTCTGTTCCTGGAATATGCCCAACTCTCTTGCTTTAAAAGCTTTTGTACACAACTCTTCCTCCAGCCTGAAAAAGGCTTTTCCTACCCAATTCAGCTCTTTGAATGGCTGACTCTCTTTTGTCATTCAGCTTGAAGAAATGTTCTCAGGAAGATTCTCTGAATACTCTGCTTCTCTACAAAGTATTTATCATTATCTGATATTTTTTATTGCTCATATGTGGTATGTCAATTGCCTCTCCATACTAGGATGCAAGCTTCAAGAGAACAAGGATTTCATCTATATTATTCACCCTGATATCCCAGTGCCTAACACACAATATCTGACAAATAGCGGGTGCTTAATAAATTTGCTGAATGTATTTAGGAGATAGGAATGTATTTAGGGGGTTGTCATTTAGGGGGTATCCCAAATGACAACCCCCTCACCACTCTGGGGTTATGAATGTACCTACACACAATGTATGGTAAACAGTGGGTGCTTAATAAATTTGTTGAAAGTATTTAGGAGATAGGAATGTATTTAGGAGGTGATACATCCCCCATCACTGTGGGGTTATGAATGTATTATTCCACTTAAAAAAAAATGAGGCTCAGAGAGGTTAAATAACTTGCCCAAAGTTACAGATGGTACCAAAGGAATACCAAGTAATCACTAAAGAAAAGAGATAGGACTTGTGCCCAGGTTAAATTCATAGATCTGTATAATTAATCACTTTATTTTAACTACCTTCCCCAAATAAAATAACTAGATTGCTTAAAATATACTGTGTTCCTCTTCTCATTAATTCAATCACAACTATCCCAACCAGATCTACAAAGCAGTAAATATAATATGCAAGAAATCCAGGTCTGATTAATAGTTGCTGATAAACTAGCTGCTCCTAGTTTGTTCAATCAATAACTACTGAAATGTTCAATCAGTAACTACTAGATTTAACTAAACAGGCAAAAATCTAAAGCCAACAAGATCTGGAGTCTAAATAAGAAAACTCCTCCATCCATACTGACACAAACACAATTCCAAAATGAAAGGAACATCTTCTTAAGATAATGAACAACACCACTTTTCAAAGAAGCAATGTGATGGTGAGACTGCAAAACTATTTCTTATCAAAAGTCTGTTAATAGGAAACATTTTTAAAAAGAAAGTCCAAGTACAATATGGATATATTTGTTATCACCTTATTTATAGGGAACCTATCCGTGTGGCATGGCGAATGTAGCCCAGCCCCTGATTCGGAAAACTGGCGAGCAAGCCAGCTTGCCCAAGCCCACAGATAGGTTTTCCCATGGGGAACCAGGCCTGCATTGTACCTAGGTTGCCTGGAAGCTTGCTTTTTGCTAACACTCCCTCACACTGAATTGAAGCAACAAATGTTTACTGCATACCTTTAAAGTAACTTCCTAAAATTTATGCTAAACCTCCCAAGTATGGAGTGCAACCAGGTCAACCAGGTTGCAAAATGCAACCTTTTGCATTTGCAAATGCAAAAGGATATTTGCATTTGCAAATATCCTTTTTCTTTGAAGTAATTAGCAACATTCTTTCCTTTGTTATCTGTAAAAGAAAACCACCTAAAGTGAAACTGTGCATAGTAAATACAGACCATCCAGGATGTAATGTGCCCAGAAAAGCAATAAAAGCCTGTCCAGGCAGGGGTCCGGGCCCTCTCTCTCTCAGAGTGGCCATGCTGTCTCTTTTTCTCCACGGGACTTCTGCAGTCTGTGTGAATTTGTTCACCACAGCCACAACATATGGACCCCATTGGCCAGAGTCTGCATCACTTATTCATGTCTGCATAAAAACTATGATTAAGGAAACAAGCATCTGAGAAAATAAAAATAAGCTTATTTTTGTTTTTCAGGTTCTCTGAGATCAGGCAAGTATAAAATACGACCTTTAAATAAAAACAACTTTACAGAACACATTTATTAATCCAATGTGTGCACCACATCTATAAAGCCTAAATGTTGTACTGTAATTCACACTGGCAAGTTCCCAGCTGGTTTCCTTTACTGTGTAGGACTTAAGTGTATCTACGCTACATGTCTGATACCCCTTTCCGTCAGAATAAAGCACAGTCGGAATGACTTTATTTTAAAACAACTCAAACTTCTCAGATTTCTAATATCCCTTCTGCTCTAAATTACATATGCACATTCATAAAATATACTCCTTTGAACACAAAGCTGATACTAGTCACTTTTTATTTAAAAACACACATAAATTCACTCAAGAATGAAATAATCAACTCTACTATAATTAGAAATCATCTATATAAATTAAATCAATGATAAGACCAACATTTCATTTAGTTTTTTATTTTTATTTTTTTATCCTCACCCAAGGACAATTTTTCATTGCTTTTAGAGAAAGAGACAGACAGACATGAAGGGAGAGACACCAGACTGCCTCGAGTACCAAACGCAGGATTATACGCACCAGACAGGTGATGGAACCTGTGACCTACGCACGTGCCCTGACCAGGAATCAAACCCACAACCTTTTGGTGTACAGCATGATGCTCCAACCA